>NC_135128.1:10445113-12869319 GCF_050908995.1 Andrena cerasifolii
ATAAAATCGCGAAATTTCCCCACTGTGCGCTGCCCACTCGGCGCGAGGGGGCCGCCTCGAGTGTCTTCCACGGACATTAGTCCTCCCCCGGTGCATGTAAATTGTGCATGCGCATCGCGCGCCGCGCCTGGGCCCGTCTTACGGAAGGTTGGCCGAGGCGAGTTTGCCCGCGAGGTGCAAAACAATTCATTACCGCGTGACCCACGACCCCGGAGCGCGAGCCGCTCATTATGGTACACTTTGATGATCCCGAGGGGGGTGTCCCCTCACCCCGAGCGGCATCGTTCGACGCCAGAGTGGAAAAGAACGCGGCCATGGTGGGAAACTCGCCGCCATTGGGTTTTAGCTCGTTTACGGGGCTTTATTAGGGAATCGCGGCACCATCAGGCACCGCGCGCCATCATCCTCCCGAGCGATAATTATTCGACGAGCCGTTTAACTTTTTGCTAGGGCCCACAGGCAATTTTTCTTCCCTTCGCGTATTTATGCCGCCATAACTGTCAGGCGGCGAGGGAGCATTGGAGTCAAGTGCGCGAGAGTTTTTCGAATTCTGCCCAGGGGTAATTAGACGCGCGGAGAATTGTGATAGGAAGGGCTGGGGTTGATTCTTCCGGACGAGTTACCGCGGACCACGCGTCGAAGTCACCGAGAGCCACGAGCGAAGGCAGACACGAGCATTGGCGAGCGGGGCAATTTTCAAGCATTATTGAATTTGAATCCCGTCATTTTTGGGGGCTTGTGTAAGAAGTAGCCCACAGTGTATTGTGAAATTTAATTAACGTGAAAATAATGTTACGTTTGTGTTTGCACCGCGAAGTAGCAGGAAACAATATCCACGGTTATAATATATCGTTAAGTCTGCGGCTAAACGGAGGTTCCCCGAGTATCCCCATTAGTCTGCTGGCTTCAGAAACGGAAGTGCCCATTAAGCATCGGGTTAACGAAAGAAGATGGCACAACAATGAAGCAGAAGTTAATTATCGCCCGAGATCCGCGATAATTGCGTGAAATAAATCACGCGACGGCTGTCGATGGTACCAAAAGTGGCCAACGCTGCCTTCGATTCCTCGAAATATAATGCGCCGAGGATGAAGGTGGGAGGTCGCCCGATCCTGCTGCTTCTTACCTATATACAACGCGATAACGGTACCGACTCTTAAACGCCACGTTATTCCGTCAAATGAAATCCTCGTGACCCTTTGGCTCCTGCATTCTTTATCCTTCGCCCAGGCGTCCCACCTCCTGCGCTGCGTCCTCCACCCTCTCGCCGGGCCTCTCTCTCTCTCTCTCTTTCTCCACCGGTGCCTTATAACATTACAATTGCTAATTCCTCCGTTGCGGTTGCTCTTGGCTGCAGTAAAGTTCGGCCGTCGTAAAAGCGAGGGCGACTCGCCTCGCGCTGACACGGATGCACGTGATTACGCGGACTTGTCACTGCCGGAACGCGGGCCCTTGGAACCCTGCGCCCTTCCAATTACTAGCTCCTAAATGCTTTGTCGATAAGTCAAATTAGCCTGCAGTAAGAAGTATTCTTCCACCTCGCTTAGGGTACACAAGCTTCTCGTCTTCTTTTCGGGGTGGACGAGTTGAATGTTGAATCCGACAGGTCATGGACATTCTAGTCGAGTTATCACGAAGGCGACGGTGCGATTCATTCACAGGTGCATTGCAGCGTCAGAAGAAGATCACCTTCATCTAATAAAGCAACCCTTTCAATTGATAAGAAACGGGGCTAGAAAAGCTGAGGGAATCCGTGGAATTTAATTTGCAATTTAATCCCGCAACGTCTGCCGGATTATTCGGCACTGTTGTTTATGCACACGAGCGCATACACGTCGACGCGCACCCACGTGCGCATTATTTCATGCGCCGAGGACACGTACGCTCGAGAGGACCCGCGGACGGGACTTTTAAAACGAGCGTGCTCTTCCTGGTGCGTCGATAGTAGGTCAAGTTAATATGCCGCATTGTGATTTTTAATATCGTCCCGCTGTCGGTCGTACCCTCCGCCTTCTCGCCCCTTTTGCCTCCATCTCCTCTTCCACGTCCAATTCCGACTGGTACTCCTCCTCCGCAAAAAAGGAACGAAAGAATTCAAGTACCGGTGGAACGACTCGTTCCGTGGCGAGGGCCAGACGGCGAAAAAAGCATTGTTGGGATTACAATCGAGTCGCTTAATATAGAAACAACGCCTTCTTCGTTCCTCGCTGCGCCGCGCCCCCCTACGCACAGAGACCAGCGTCCTTTTTTTTACCATTTTTCACGGGCGCGTCACTTGCAGCCGGCACGCAGAAATTGAATTACGATACCACGGCTCGAGCTGTATGCCTGTGGGTAAACCCGTGAAAGAGAGCTACAGTGAATAGAGGGACGTTTGAATCCGGGATTGTTATTGCTGTCGCGTTTCCTTGATGCTGAATTCATAATGTCCTTCCAGCTGAACAGCTTCGCAAAAATCTGGAGACCTTTTGCAAGTGAAACCTCGAGACGCTCGGCTCTTCAGACTGTTCAAACACGGTCCAAGTGGTTGGCGTCGAGGACGAGTGTGCTCGCAGACATGGAAACGCGGACACGGCCCTCTGGCCAGAAAACTCGCGTCCCTGAGGAAATCCTCTCCGTCAACGTCGAGCTTTCTAGACTACTACTGGTACCCCCCAGTTTTAATGGAAAGTTTGCGCATCGAAGTGCCCCAATCATTGCGGGCCATTAGCACATCCTAGACTCCGTATCAGCAATTCATCAGGAGCAGAGGTGGTCGTTGCTCGTGATCGACGAAACGATCCCCCGAGAGATTTCTCCAGCGACCCAGGTCCCACCTAACCTGGAAGACACGTCGCAGCCCGACAGGTACTTACGGTGGAGGAAGCTTATTAGCCGGCCACGGTTGCATAACCGGGGGCGTTTAAGTGGACCTATCAGAGCCGACTGTTAACCTGGCAAGGCCCCAACGTGCCGTGGGGCCCGGTCGTGACCCAACCTGTCCGATCTACCGAGGGCTTAGGCGATCTTCGCCGACCGTGCCATATTTCGCGCTCCAAGATCGCCGATCGTTAGACACTTCCGTGCTCCGTATCTTGTCCGAGGCGGAGACCACTTTTTCCGATCGACTCGAAGATTCACTGTATACGAGCTACCGATCCAATGCCTTTTTCGGCTAGGGGGGAATTAGATAAGCGGCTGAGTTTGATGGAAGACGGTGCCCAGTTGGAAGATGAATGATTTCCTTCAAAGAGTAATTGGCCTCGGTGTTTGGACAGTTTTCTGATAACTTTTCGCGTGTCCGTGAAGCGCTATCTATCGTAAAGAGATTGATATTTCCTTGTGCTTTTGATTGGGGAATTACGAAAGTCATTCCACATACAATCAGATACAACGCGGACGCAGCAGTCTATTTCAGATAGCAGTCCGAGTGGTTGGAAGTGTAAGATGTTGCAAGGAGAAGCGTTCGTGTTCCGTAGAATGATTAGCGGTGCACAGGAAAGTGGCTCGGAGCAAGTGCAAAGTATCTAATACTAATTACAGGCTTTCGCCGGCCGCGATGGAAGATATTCCTCTCGGTTATGTTGCAGCTGCTGTCTTGTGCAACCTTTCCAGCGGTACCCTGCCGTTATCATTTGCGTTACGAAACGGGCTATCCCCTTCGGCTCACCCAGTTCTGCCCATCGCGTATAAAGCGCCTTTCGTCATATCGGTAGTAACGTCAGGCATCCACGGAATCAACGCGAACTGTCAACCCCGACGACCCAGAAACGCCTGCGCCGTGACAGAAGGTGCGTCGCGACGGGGACTCATCAGGGCCCATTCTTCGATAGCTTTTAATTCCCAGCCGCGACGCTGCTTGCCTATGCAAATCCACGTGTGATTAGGTGGCTTGTTGTCCACTCGCCCTGAAAGCTTTCTACCGTTCGAGAAGCTAATCCATATCCGTTATTCCCGGCGTCAGGCAGCGTCCTCCGTGGAAACGGTAGCGCGGCGACGTGGGTGCAGCATTAGCGGCCCCTGTCAGGTCAATGAATCATTAGAGGCACGGACAGGTCGCCAAGGCGCCTATCGACGACGTGAATAAATGCTGACCGCCATAATTCTCCGAGCCGCGAGTCGTGCACGCGGCCTGTCCAATCACTGGCGCACGGTGTCGCCCTTGCAACTAGGCGCCTCGATTCATGCTACTTTTCGCGTCTGTGACACGAGTAAGTGGGACGTCCCTCTATACAATGGGCCTGAATCCTATAAATCAATGATCACGATCCTGCGGGCAACGCCGCTGTCCGGATCCCGGAAAAATCGCCGTCACGTGGATCCGATTGTCGCGAGCGCCGGCTTGTGCGCCGAGGTTTACAACGTTTCTTAAAATACCTACGTGATCTAGCACTGCTGTCTCGTTTGCACCTTTCCTCGGTGCTCCATGCCGATTCGTCACGATCGACGATTCGGCTGGAATTACCTCGCGATTAGTCGAAGCAGCATAGGTTGCAACCTTCACCCTAGCTGGCCATGCATCAGTTTCCTGGTCCCGGTTCCATGGAGCTTTGTCGATGATTTATCGACCGGAAATGTCGTCAGCTCTGGCGGAGGTATCGAATCGAGGGTGACAAGTAATTGCGACCGTGGGTGGAGGAAGTGAACGAAAGCTATCGGTGGTGGAATCGATGGGATAAAAAGGGACCTAGGGACCTCTAGTTTGGGTTGCTCTTGGAGGCTGCTTGACCTAATTGTATGCTGCGATACTTATCATCCCTGCAGTTAATTACACCCTAATTGATATCCACGTGACCATGTGGGTAATGTTTTCCAGTGAAAATACCGTTTCATCCCCCAACCACTTCCCCCTACGCTCCCCCACCCTCAAGGGACTCGTGGGTTCGCCAGTATTCTCGAGACTCGCGCTAAATTGAAGGAAGGAGAGAAATGAAGGCACAGGTAACTGATTTAAGGGGAATTCTCGCGTATGGGCGGACGCACAAGCCGCGTAATTGTCGGTGTTAACCCACTTGGGCGTCTCCGCACGCGCATCGAGCGCGCTCGCGTGTTGTCGCGCGCAATCGCGCTCACACAAGGAGGCCAGTGGTGGTACGAACCAATCGTGTGCCGTCCTTTCGTCCTACAGTAACCGCGGTGCGAATATCGCAGAGAGGGGAACGGTGAACGTCGCTCGTTGGAGACCAACAGTCTCCAGCGACCACGTGCACGACCAGCGACGAAAAAATCCCTCTTTTTGCTCCGAATTCCATGTTTTCCAGCGCTCACAATGGTCTGGATTGCTGAAATTGGCCTGCAGTGACTCATTCCGCTTATGGAACGCCGACTGCCGAAGGCAGTAGGCTAAACGAAAGTTGTTCCCCGCTTGTGACTAGGGGGTAGCTTTTCCTTCCTCGTGAGACAGTTTCTCCTGCAATATTTCTGGTGCTGATTACATGGATAGGCTTGAGTTTGAGGTTCTACTGAGTTTCAGCTGCAAAGTACAAGGCTTCTGAAAATTAGATTCCTACTCCAAAAGGAGTCCACTCAGATCCACAAATCTCTCACGCTTTAATCCCGAGGACAAAACCCTGAAGATTCCAATAATCCCCATTCTAATCACCAGGTATCACCGTGAAAGAAAAAATTCACTGTTCGAGAAGAAAATCGCTTACTTCTAAAAAAAAACGATCTTTATTTAGGTTTACACTAAAAAGGTGAATATTTTTAATTTTCGGTTTTAAAATTTTAATTAAATCAGCACTAGAAAATGAGTTCAAAGAAGCAAAAAGGTTACTCCACTCGCAGCGCGTGTTTCATGATCCGGTTCGTCGATGTCATCGCCAGGGTTGTTTTTTCATTTCTATATTTTTCTTTACCGTCACTCGAAAGTTGCCTGTAACTCTGGAAGAAAGTCTACGGTCGCCCTTGGTTCCCTATCTACAAGCTTCCATCTTTCAACGATTCGATCGCAAGATATCTCAATCGTCACCATTCCAAACAACGGACTCGCTCAAGCAACGAATCCCGCGGGAAAAATCTGGCCGCGTATCGCAGCACCTGCGAAATAATTAAACGAACGCCGGTCGCCGGAATATATGGACATCGGGGCAGGAACTGGTCGCCAGCAAAAATACCATCCCGCGTTTCGATCCCCGATCGATTACCGCTTTTACGGGCCAGTAGGTGTCCCACTGATCGAGTAAATCACACCGGATCGATCGCGGCCGGCGATCTACGGTGGTGGTACGGGGAAAAATTCGTCGCGGTCTGTCTTTACTTATCGCGATGGACTGCATTCGCGTCACGCAAGCCCAGCCGGGCAACAGGTGTCCCCCCGGTGACTATTTCGCGATTACGACACGCAGGGTGGCAGCGCGCTGTTCGGGAAACTTTTCAACGGTTGTTATTCAGCGCGATGTTTATCGATCGCGATCGAGCCGGCCCGGGGGATTGATAGATTCCGAAGCCGCTCGGCCGACCGCAACGCCTGGCCGAGGCCCGTGTCAACCGCGCGGGGGTACCGCAATCAGCGTTATCGCCGGGGCCGCGGAAAAATCCCGCTGGCAATAAAGTATGAGCGCGATAAATTATGAGGGCTGCGCCCCGTTCCGTGCTTTACAGTCCCGCGGACGATCGTTATTCGATCGGCAATTAGCAGGCACGCGTTGATCGATGACTGTAACCCTGAGAATTCTCATTACCTCGATTCTTCTCCCGCGTTATTCACAAGCGGCGACAATTAATCACAGTTACAATGGTCCTCGCCAGTTCTGGACAGGGGTAAAAAGCGTTTCTCGATCTATCGACGATGAAGAATCTCGATCCCGCTGCCCGGAATCGAGCCCTACGAGCCCCGGCGTCTCCGCGCGAGCGCCCGCCGGATCGAGAGGGAGGACTCGGCTCCGAATTAACGAGTTATTAATTATGCTCCGCGAAGGGCGCTTGCCCCGCGCGCAGTGCCTCGGTCACCATAACTCGAGCCGCACAGCTGGTCCCCCGGCTACGTCGCAGGTGCAAAATCCTTTGCAGTGGCATTGCACCCAAGGTCAAACAAGCTTGCACCGTCGGGACAACGAGCCTCTCTCCCGGGGAGAAGGGGAGGATCTCTCGCGCGCCTCGATCGAAGGAGATATCGTAGGAGATTACGAAAGCATTATCTTAATTGCCGGCCAGGAAGCTGCTGCGGCTGAAGGGGGCGCGATGGCGAAGGGCACGAAGAGGGCGGAACGAGGGAGCGAGGGGTCCGAGGATAGATCGGGGCCCCGTCCGGCGCGATTCGATCGATGACAAGATCAGGCACGAACAATCACCGTGACTCGCTTTAATTACCGATGGCATGGCCCATCCTGGGGTCTCCCTTAGAGGTGGATGGTGTGCAACGGCCGGGGACCACCGGCCGCACAGTATGCCAACTATGCCACTTGGAACTATGCGATGCGCGGCCCGATGACGACGGCTCGTTAGCAGATGAAACGCCGCCAGGCGACACGATCCGGACACTGTTGGATAATTAAAATCGGGCTCGTCGATTTCGATCGCTGACGTCGCGGGCTTACGTAATTCCGTGAGGTGTCACGGTGTCACGGTTCACCGGCTCGATCTATGGTCGTCTGCCGTTCGTCCGGTGACTCGGCTGTTTCGGTAAGAAGGTGGGTAAGCTTCGGATTTGTGATTATACGGATGGAGGAATCGTTAGATGGTGGAGGTTGCTCGTGATTTTATTTACTGGACTGTGTAGTTCGGGGGGTGGATTCTTTTTACGGGGTGTAGAAGATGAATTGTTGTGGAAGAAGTGGAAAGTGAGTGGTTTTCCTAGGTTTTCTATGTGTAAACAGAGTTAGTGTCAAATATTTTTGTAAGGATTACTGTCTACCAAAGTCACTACCAGGTCAAACAGTTTTTTCGCAATCACCTGCACCAATTGAAAAAAATGTCGTGTTTTGTGCGAAATGTCGAAAAAGAAGAATTTTACTTTTTTTCAAACCGTCACAGCGGAAGGACCCCTTAAGTGGTACCGTTCTATGCACCTACCTACCTTTGCACACCTTCGAGTGGCATTTATCGCGGTGAGGAGTTCGCCCTACATGCCACTGAATCAAAGAGTTATCAGAATTTTAACCTGTTTCTTCGTTGAGGTTAAAAAATTTTAATTACCATGAGTCTAGGCTGTTTAATCGTTCCCCGGGGTGAACGTTTGCTCTCCGTTTTCACCGCTATCGAATGAAGATCAAGAGAAATAAACGGCAGGCGGGAATAAATTAAAGGGTAATCGTTCGATACGAAGTCGGTGCTGGAAGAAAGTTTCGAGGTACCCGTGGCGCGAGAAATTAATGTACGGGACACCTACACGCGGTGGATGTCGCAGCACGATGTTCCGTGCGTTGTGACACTCTTTAATCGATGTCTATCGAATGGTGAGGTCGTTAGAGTCTTGTTATTCGGTACGTCTAAATCTTCCCCGGGACAGTGGAAATCGTGCGGGAAAGGGGCGCGTTAATTAATTCGGAGATAGTGCTCTTTACTGCCACGAAGGTATCGGCCCTTCGAGTATAAATCCTTGGGCGTCGGAATCGGAGGACCTTCGGCCGGGCCCTTTCGGTTTTGGCTGGAATTCCTGGCGGGGCCCACGAGGCGGATGCCGCGGGAATTTAGAATGCGTGGAATGCACGGGAAATGGATGGCATAGTGTAACACTTGTCCGAGCCATGTGCTGCACGGAATACTCGTGTAGGTAACGAAGGGCGTGAACGGAACACGCTCCAGGTCGCCCCTCGAAGAAAGTGGCCACTTTAATTGCTCCTCTTCCCACTTCGCCGATAATGAACCCTAGATTACCGCTGCTTCCGTGGCTCCAAAAGAAAAAGTAACAATAACGAAGCAGACACTTAAGCGCGAACTACCGTTCAAAACTTTCTCCCGGCTTATTTTCCTGGCAGAGTGAAATATCTCCAATCCTGTTCTGAAATTAGAAAATTATGTGTCCGCATAATTTGAGAGAATGAGCGAATGCATCATTGACGAGGGGAATATTCATGAAGATTTCTATGAAGGAGGTTTTAAGCAGTTGCGTTACGAATGGACGGACGTCAACAAGTTGTAATTTCCATGGGCAGGGAGGAGGGAAATGCAGAGAAGTTACGGGAAGAGGAGAAAGAATGAACACGACAAAAGTTGGGCGAGAGGCGTGTTCGCTCTCTGGTTCCCAGTCGTTATTATGCTAACCAGTCATCAAATGGAGTCAGCGAATTCGAGTAATTCGCCGCGCGTCATTATCCAAGGTGTGGCGACGTCCAGGCACATGGGTGGGTGGCCCTTTGATTGCGAACTGCCACGTGTGAATCATGATTCGGTTGACGATATCCAGCGAAGTCCATTATCCTGCTGATTGGATCGAAAAACCAACAGAATCGCGGACAATCGTGATCCCACGTTGACTCGTAGTAAATTATGAAAGGAGAAAGTCCTGCGCGGGGTGTAAGGATGAATCCTTTCGAGCAATTGTTCCCTCGACACGCGTACGGCTTCGGTGAAAGATTCGCTTCCTGCGAGAAGAAACCATTTACACATTGTCCAACAAACAATTAGAAAATCATTGCTTGATTATAGACATCAGAAGTAAATTTAATTTCTCTCACAGAAATAAATGTAAAACAATTTTTCCTGATCTATCTGCTGCACAGCCTACTAAAGATTTATTTTATAAAAATTGTAAATTCGTATCTTCCTCCTCCGACAGTAGTGCGCTGTATTCAAAGAGGATTATGAAGCAGAATTCTCTGGCGAATTAGGGGTAATTTGTCCATCCCGTTTTCAAAGATTAGGCGGTAAATTACACGTTTCAAGTGAAATACAAGATTAGCCTGGTAGCCAGGTTGAAAAGCTTCCGAAACTTTCGAACGGTAGCCATCTGACGCGTTTGAGAAGATAGGACAGGCGTTACTGATACGAAAAGGACAGGCCTGGAAAGGGTGAGCTGGCTACCTGTCGCTAGAAAAAAGTGACTAAGAGAACCAGCGTAGTATTAGTCATCTCCATTCACCCTCGAAGAAGCCAGTAATTTCCTCAGATTAATCAGAATCCAAATTAATTTCCTTAGTTCTAAAATCAGCTCGTTTTAAAATGATAAATATATGGACATTTATAAAGAACATGGCGTGCACGTGTCTTCCCTAGTTAATGCAGTCTTCCCACGCTAACTCATACTCAAGAGTTAAATGGTGCATCACTGAAAACCGAATGAATACTTTTTTTCCACTTCCTGTAACATATGCTGGCATCAGAGTTCCTTCGATCTTCAAGTCAGACAGTCCCTTTATATCAAGTGCGCCATAAAGTTACTAATTTCCCACTCTATTCTCCTTCAATTACGGAATTACAATAATAGCTTCTCGAGTCCTTAAAACACTCCTAATGAGCTACCAAGTCACCAAGAAAATTTTCCATTAATTTTTCCACGATAGAAACTCAACAAATTCAGACGGCAGCCACGGTCCTCGCAGCATCCCCATCGAATCGCGCGGCGTTGCGAAGGAACTCTAGCGAATCCAAGATCAGCTGAGCGGCAGGTGGAATCTGCGGGTTTTCACCGCGGACCATCTGTTGTGCACGCCACTTTAAGGACTGGAAATAAGGGCCAGGTAACAGGTTGCTCGTGCTTCTCTCGATGAGGCAGAGATTGTTTCGTCTGCCCAGTGGAAGATCATCCACGTCCTAATGAGCTACTCTCTCGGTTTATTGGAAGCAACGAGCCCCTCTTCATCCTCTCCGCCGTGATATTCACTCCCGTGTGCTTCGCTCTCTTCTGAATTCACGGCGACTCTCTCCTTCGCGGTACAGCATGACGACCTCGACGTCGATCGTCGCCTGATCGAAGGCCGCGTAATTCGGTACTCGCCACGATCATCGTATTATCGACGATCACGCTCCGGACTCGAGCAGATACACCGCGCACCTGGCCCAGGCCCGGGAGAATGACGATCTCCTCCGGCTGGCACAATGGGACACGTACCACCACGGAGTAAAGGGTTGCAAGAAGACGGGAGTCTTCCGGGAAGCGATGAAAGAGCTCGATCCTCGATGGTCAGGTGTGCCAGGGCCTCCTGAACGCTGAGACCAGTTTTGTGCTGCGGGGTCACTGTGGCCTATGGATTTTTTGTCCCCCCTTTCGCGGGACCGTCCATTCAGCTTAAATCTGCGACCAGGGAGAACTCGAACATGGTAATTGGAACGAAAATTGTCGTGGATTGTGAAGATGACACAGGATGCACATTTGATGTTTGTTCTCAAATATGACAGCTTTCGTTTGAACCGGTGTTGCTTATCTGCTGGTACTTTGTAGACATTAATGTCGATTTCTTATTGAAGTTGAAGAAATAGTAAAAGTGGACGTGGTCAGAGCTCGAAATTCACATCTTCGGTAGGAAGAATGGACCTCTCCTTCACATCTTTTACAGAGCAAACCAGCCTCCAATTTGGCTCTTCCGCTTCACATCTCCCATGCTAACCGCAGCGAATCGCCCATTTCTGCCCTATTGCACATCGAAAACGTAATCGATACCGCGCCGGTGAAAGTGCACCGACGTTACACGCCCGCTCCGAAGGAGTCTGAAAGCCGCGGGTCGATCCCCCGAAGTCGTTGACCTGCGGGGCTCGCCTGGTCCTCGCCGAAAAGGGAATTTTCTTCGGCGAAGGTCGGCCACGACCCCGTTCCCTTTGTGACAGAGAGCCCCGCGGGGCCCCGGCAGGCTCATTCTTCCGTCCTCTAGGCGAAACCTGCGACGTTACGACCTTTTGTCGCCCTGGCCAGCCTCGCGTTACACCGCCCCTGTACGCTCTCGCTTTTCTTCACGGCGAGAGACTCTTTGCACGGGCGTATTCCGTGCTATATACACCGGCGCGGGATAATGGAACCTCTTACCCGAGCGTACGTACGCGCAGCATCGGCGCACCTGTTCGATCGGACCACTCGCCATAAAAGCCCAGGGGCCAAGGTAGCTTTTGCTTCCACACTTTCTTGCACGGTGCAGAAACGCGCACCGTGGCCGAGTACCAAGGGCCGCACTCGAAATTAACGACCACCTGTCCGGTGAACGAGAGAAATTTCATGTCGAATCTGGGCCCGTCATCCGGTGGAAGCGCGACGACCAGATTTTGCGGAACAGCCAGCGGTGATTAAGGTTCCGGCCATGATTAAGTAAAAGGAAATTACTAATTTGCATTTCTTATTTGAATGGAAGAGATTACTAGCTTTAATACTCCACTTCGACTGGAATTTAGATTCTGATTTTGTAAAAAGAAAATTTTTGTGGTAGTCACATTCATCTGGATTAGCCAGGCGTAATGAGCTGAGGCACATTTCGGGATCCCAGAGTCTACTGTTTGAAAGTTTTTAGGCCACAAACACACGAACATATATACCTACTTTCTGCTTTATTTGTTAAGATTGTACTATATTTTTATTTAGTGTACTATATACTGTTAGAAAAAGATGTATTAGGTAAAAGTACAATATTTCCGATACATCGATAAATTCTACAGTTTTTACTTATTTTTTTATTCTACAGCAACATCAAAATTTTACTTTGCGAATTTAAACTTTTAACTTTTGAACGTGACTTCAAAAACTGTTGTCTCTGTTCTGTTTGTCAAAATTCATGCAAAATAATTTCATGCTTTCTCTCTATTCCCGCCATTTCAGCTTTTACAAACAGGACTTTTTTCTATAATGAATATGAAGTGGCGGAAAGGAACAAACAAAGCCAATCTATCTCTTATAAAAAATGAGCTTTTCATGTTTGGACTCTTGGTGCTACCTTTGACATATTTCTTAAAGACGGTAAATTATTTAATAATGCAAAATGCACAAAAAAATATACATTAGAAAAATCAGATATCGTTGCCTTAAACCCTCCGTTGACACTCTGGCTGCGAGCCACCCATAAGCTGATTTTCATTCTCTGCATCTTCTATATGCAAAATAAATACCTTCTCCAAAGCCGACTCATAAACTATTTTTGTTCTCAAAATATTATATCTGAACAACAACTCTGTAGATTTTTAGCTTCTAATATTGAAATTTGTAAGAATTACAATTTTTGAAGACTTTCTTCGTGTTTTCTTGACATATGGTAATCTAGAATTTTTTTACAAAAACTGTTTTGAAATTTCAATTAAAAAACTATTCGAATACATTCTAAAGACCTTGAAATTCAACCAAGATTTTTTTCATAACGATTGGATTCTTCAGATGAGAATGGCAGTCGTTCAAAAATTGTTCCGGGTGTGAGTCACCCAGGTACGTCAAAATTTTTCGAAAAAAGAGGTGTGTCAAGTAGTTTTATTTTATACCACTTTCCTCTGAAAAATACTCTATTCTTTCAGAATGCGCTACATGTTTTACCACATTTGGCCGTGAAGTATTTTCCCGAAAAGAAGTCGGCAAGCCTAATTAACCACTTCAGAACGAAAGTTCACACAACAGGATATTTTGAAGTTAAATCGAGAAGGACGCAATGAATAGGCGGTAAATGTAGACCGGTGCGGTGTCAAAGGTTGGCGTATTGGACGAGATTTTATGCAGTGCGGAATAAACGGAAGATTAAAATCGGGCGGCGTCGATGTCGTCAAAGGCGCTACTTCTGCTCGCGCTACTATGTACCCAAAATTCCGTGCCGGCGCTTCCGCCCACCTTTGACTTTCACCAACAGTTTTGGCGCCGCGTGAACGGTGCCTCAACAAATTCCTCGTGAACTAGAAGGAATATGTCGCGAGGAGAGGAAGAAAGGACGAGAAGAAATAGAGGTTACATCAGCCGATGATCGATTCGCCTGCCACGAAGGCGCGGGGAGCGTAAATGCACGTTTAACGAGGAGCCGTATCCAAATATTTAACGGCGGGATACTGTGACGAGGGGGGATTAGGTCGTTGTGCGATTCGGGACACCCATATGGGCGAGAGGAGGTCGAACAAAAAGCACGGATCGAAGCCACCACTGTTCGATTGAATTGCCAGTACGTGGCAAAAGCGCGTGGGACTTAATACGAGGCGCAGGTAGCCCATTGCCTGGCCAATGAATTGAACGTGCCACGAACACGCGCGTTTGCACGCCATATGTTGTTTGCTTCGCTAAAAGACCTTTGTGTGTCGCGCGTTCGCTGACGCCGCGCGGATGAATGAACGCGCGCGGATCAGCCTGCGAGAGGATGACTGCGGAGGCGCATGCCGAACGATCCTTCTAGATCCTATCGTGTATGTAAATGCACCGAATAATCTTGTCGTTCGAGGTAACAGCCGGAGGAAATTTCTGCGAGATAGCCACGCTCCAAAAACGAATTCCCCTATCACAACTAGATCGCGCGTAATTTAGGATTAGACAATTAGGAGGTGATAGCTGTCATTCGAATAGACGAAGTGGACGGCTCGCACTGCCGCAAGTTCTATTCACGAATTCAGAACGAACGTTGGAACGTTGGAAATGAATTTACATTATTCCGTCTGCGGAACGGAAACGAGTTTGCACGGACGGGGTAAAAATATTCACGGCTCCGCGTTGACAAAAGTCCAGCACTTCGATCTTAAAAAGAGAAGCTAGATAGAAGGAGGCCAGCAGGAGGAAAAGTTTTCCTGCGGCGTGACATTTTGGTGTAACCCGAGGCACGAAAGGCGCACTGGCGTCGATGGTGCGGCAGAATGCATCTGGACGTGGAGCAGTCACGATCGCGGTTGAAAAACCGTTCTGGTGGCTCGATAGATTTATCTGCCGTTAACACGGCAAATCTGTCGCCCCTGGAGTATAATTACTCGAGCGTTCGCGCTGTTGCGCGCTGGACAAACGTGGCCGGTCGCTTGTCCGTCGGATCTTGGCTCGAATCGATTCGTCTCGAACCGGGGCTGGCCACCAACAATTACTTTTATCGGCCAGGGGGCCCCGAGGGGGCCCCTGAGGAGGCAACGGCCAGCGATCGGGGCCCGATCGTTCGGATGGAGAGATAAACCGGGCCGCGAGTCGTTGTTTGTCGAAAGACAAAGCGCGTTATTATGCACGTCGACGAAAGTTATGCGTTGTTCCGCGCGATAACGAGCTCGTTGCGATATTCGAGGTGTCCAAGCGATTGCATCTCTCTGCCTCTCGTGTCCTGCCACGCAGCCTATATATTTTGGAGCGATTGATTCCTTATCGGAGTGGCCGGAGCTGTTCATTAATTACGTCTTAATGAAAGCCTCGCGCGAGCATCGTCGGGCTTCACTTTTTGTAGAGCCGACGGCTTTTGTATTGGATGAGACTTCTTACTTCTTGCGACGTTTTTGAGTTACATTTTTATTGTGGGCGATAGAATGGAAATTTAAGAAAATTAGAAGAGTAGGTTTAATCTATTCGACTACTTGGTGTTTATCAAAGTGGTTTAAGTAAAAAAAAAATTTTAAAAATGAGATTTCTCTTAGTTTATGTTATATTGATTTATACTTCGATATTATGAAAGAATCGTTGCACACTTAGGAAAAGGTGGGTTGAGGTGATTTGGGATGGTTCGCGAGAATGATGAAGACACATGTAAAATTTAAACTCCAAGTAATTTATTTCGTATAAAATATCTCTATATATAGGTGATATCTGTATCTCAATAGTAGTTTACTTTCTTTACAAAAGAACTAGAAAGAGTGGTACTCGCCCTGAGCCGTCCGCCGCGTCTTTTAATTATACGCGCGGATACTCAACACGCGCGACGACGGCCCGATTATTAGTTTTATTCTTATATCTCTTTTCCGAGTGACTTCTCCGCGAAGAGCAAAACCAAAAGACCGGTCCGGAGAAATCTTCTCGCAGCGAGTCTCTCCGTTTTTCCTCGCATCATTATATATTGTACAATGACTAGTTTCTTCGAGTAACTTACAGTGATTTACAAAACGCAAAAAGAAAAGTACAAAACGAAAAGGGCAAAAGAAGAAAATAAAATAGCAAGCTCTCTCTCTCTCTCTCTCTCTCTCATCCGTTCACTCTGTCGCGAATTGCTCGTCAAATAAACGCTCAACACGCCGAACGATCATTAAATACTTTTCTCTCTGTCTCGTTCCGTTCACGTATGGCGAATCATAATACTTCGTGTTACGTGCGTGCCTTAACAGCTAATCATCGTTATTTACACGTCGTACGAGACGGCTTTGCACGTGACACGATCTTGAAATGGCACTTTCGTGCACGTATACGCACGATTCAAGAGCAGAAAAATAGTCTCGAACGCGTTTTCCCTTACCGTCGAGCGGAACACGTACGTGAATGAACGATTAATACAGGGGGGGGGGGTAGGGGGGCATTCCTAGGTCTCGATCTCGTACGCGCGCCCGAATCAGACGAAAAGAGAGGATAATAAAACGGAAATGGCACGGCAGCTTCACGGGACCGCGTCAAGCGGTTTACACATCGACACGTTTTTCCTGCCTCTTCCGGGAAGGAACAAGCATCATCGATCCCTGGAAGAGGGCACCCATCTATCATCCTAAGTACAATCGAACGCGCGCTCATCCACGCTCTTTGTCACACGCACACGCACACTCGCGCTCTGTCTATATACAACGGAAAAACGAAGGGACGCGATCGGGAGACGCGAAAGTGCACCGACCATCGGGAAAGCGAGTCTCGATCGTAGACGATCGATCTCTTTCCCCCGTGTGACCCTTCGCGAAACGGGAGGGGGCGTCCAGTTGCTCGGCGCGTCCGTATCGATGATCTCGCTTAAAATTCGAGCCGAGCACGAGGGGGGGGGGGAGAAGGGGGGGGGGTGGTGGGGCATGAATTTTAATCGAAAGCCAAGGTACTCGAAACAACTTCGTCGTCGGGTTCGATCTCGTTTCAATAGAATTTATTCACCGAGAAACTGGACCCCGGGGCGGCTACCGGATTCTCTCCTCGTCCTACTTCTATATATTTCGTTTGTACTCCGATCAATGTAAGGCACTTTTTCAACCGTAACAAAGTAGAAAGGAACGTACGAAGGAAATGTCCATTTCCTCGATCACGCCGGGGTGACACGCGCGGCGCGGCAAGTCCTCAGCATCCGTAGCCGATGGGGACGGCGACCCCTGGACAGCCGCCCTCCTGGTGCTTCGTTAGCAGCGACATCCTGCTGAAGGTCTTGCTGCAGGAGCTGCACGAGTACTTCTTCACGTCACTGTGCGTCTGGAGGTGCGCCCTGAGGTTACTCCTGTCGGCGAACGCTCTGTTGCAGTGCTGACAGCTGAACGGCTTCTCGCCCGTGTGCGTCCTGATGTGGCCCTGGAGCAGCCACGGCCTCGAGAACGCTTTGCCGCACAGGTGACACTTGCAGGGCAACGTGTGCGTCCTGATGTGCATCTTCAGGGCGCCGAGGCTGACGTACACCTTCTCGCAGTACTTGCACGAGAACGACTTCTTCGCCTGTCCCTCGGCCGCCGCGCAGTGGAATTGCTGGTGCTTGGACAGGCCGGAGTACGTGGAGTAAGATTTCCCGCAGTCCGGGCACTGGTACCTCGGTGACGTCGACGACGACGAGGAGGATGATGAGTTGGAGGACAGCGACGCCGTGGAACCACTGGTCGCTCCAGTCTTCTCGATCTTCGGGCTCACGATCGTTGGGCCTGCCGACGTGCTGCCGGCTGAGGATCTTCCGCTGTCGCTTCCAGGGGACGACAGGTCTTCTGGCGTGACTGGCGGAGGCGACCTGAGCGATCCGGACCCCAAAGAGCTGGTGGGCGATAGGCCGCAGTGATCGGGACTGGCCCAGTGAGCGTAACTCCTGGCGATCGGTCGCTGGATCGTTGGGCAGGTCAGCGCGCCGTGCGGTGGTGGTGAGACTGACGGGTGATGCTCCGGAGAGGAGTGAGGATACGCCGGCATCGGATAAGACGGGTACAACTCGGCACCCGCGTGGTGATAACGATGATAAGCGGCTGGATAGGGCAGATAGTGCGGCGGATACAATGGAGCGGCCCGAGCCCATGCCGGAGTCGCGTAGTGCGCCAAAGGCTCCACTGGAGTATTCAGATTCAACGGCTCCAAGGGCGCTTTGCTCGCCATGAAGTGCAGGGGCGCCGACGTGGCCGTCACCGCCGCCGTCGACGACGAGTTCTCGTGCTGAATCACTTCTACGCGCGCTTTCTTCGCTACTGGGTGAATCGGGGCGATCCCGGTTGGCGGCGTGATCGCTTTCGTCGGGTAATGGTGCTGGAGATGGTGCACCGGGTGCATGTGATGATGCATCGATGGCGAGGTCGGCCTCGTCGCCAGCGGAGGTGACGGGGAGACTTTGACGAGCGGTGAAGGCGACCTGGACGCGCGCGAGCACTGTTCTGGTTGGTGTTGCTGTTGACGCTCGGCGGTTTTGCTGAGATCCTCAGGCTTTGTGCTGAGGTTCTCTGGCTCGGGGGTATCGTCCACCACCACGTCAATGATTTCTTCTGAAGAAGACAAGAAAATGTTGGGGTTTAGACTAATGCTTCGCTTGTGGATGATAAATATTTTGGGAGACGAGGACGATCTATTTCCGAACTCTAGCATTTAAGCTTCTATGAAGTGTTCTGTCAGCGATTTTAAAAGCGAGAAGTTGAACTAGTTGCGGTACTGGGAGGGAACTATCTGGGAAATCGAGTGGAAAATTCGAAACTCACCTTTGATCACTTCTGGAACTTCTTCGGCTGGCTCGACAAGCACTGGCCGCTTTTTGAGCGGGCAGTGGCTGTAGCTGTTGTTCTTCTTGACGAAGCTGCGCGGCATCTCTTCCACCAGCATTTTGACGCCTCTGCTCGAATGAGACTTCACACTCCGAAGATCTGCGGTCGGCTCTTCGCAGGAGCGGGCGTCACCGCGAAGGCGCTATCGCAATGGTAATCCAATTGTTGCAGGTTTTCGTTTGTCAGTCTTCCAGTTCTCACACTGATCACAATATCTTGTCTCTAATAAGAGAAATGGAATAACTGTCAAATAATCCTGAGACGTCACTGCACTGTTTCACACATGTAAGCAAAACAGAGTCCTTCCCTCGGGTGAAAATCACTTTCTTCGCCAGCGAGCACTGAATGATCCTCCGTCGACAGAAAAAAAAAACTATCGATCCTCACGGTACGCTCGTCGGGAGTGAACTGAAGTGACTGTTCGACCGGGGCCGGGGTTAAGCGAGAAGCATAGGGAACTCGCGGGTGAACGTTTGAAGGTTGGAAGGAACTGTGAGATCTCGTAACTCTGAAAACTGTACGGCTGCAGGCCGGTCTCTGACTGGCAGGGGGGTGCGCCAGGGCCTTTTATAACTGCTCACCCCACCGGCCAGGTGCAGGTGGCCCGCACGTGCTGCCCGACCAATGCAGGCCTGTGGGCCCCGCGCTACCCACCAATGGGGGACGCCCGGTCGCGGGCCATCCTCCAATCAGAGCGCAGCCATCTGTTCCGCCGGCTCGCGTATCCCCCCTTCGGCGTGTTGTATGCAACAACAGGAGGTGCAGGATGTTTCGTGAGTGCGACACGATTATCCTGGGCCTCGCTCCTCTCCGCCGCTACCTTCTCTCTCCCTCCCTCCCTCCTCTCGCCCCTTTTTTCGCCTCTTTCCCCCTTTTTCCACGACTGTCTCCCTCCCCCCGTCTCTCTCGCTCTACACTCTAGGGGTCAACTGTCCCCGTCTTTCTCTCTTTGCGCTCTGTTACACGCCGCGTTGCGTCGCGTTGTTGTACCGGAGCAGATGCTGGGGCCCCTCCGTGTAGCACTCGCCCCTCCTGTCCCCCATTGCCACCCCTCACCGCGCGAGACCTGGCCCAACGACCCGTCACCTCTACCGTCGTCGCACAGTGGGGAAATTTTGCGATTTTATGGCCAACACTACAGAAATGAAATTTTTCAATTTTACAAATTTAATACGAATGTCAATTGAAGAACCATATCCATTTTCGTGGTCAAAACATGAAAACTTATTTTTAATATATAAAATTCGGCACTTTAGCGTTCCAATATATGAGAAACTAATTTATCCGAAACACAGCACTTACAAAAATTACGAACGATAAAGATTTTTTTGGTATTTACATTTATACACTTTTTTCTTTGGTAGAGTGCAACAGGGTTATCGCTTCTGACGACAAACAAACATGCATAATACAAACAATCAAACAGAGGATCGAAGCTGAATAAAATCGTTTAAAAAAGAATAAGAAAGTTTGTAATGTATAACATGTGAACCAGTCTCGGTCACAGTTATGTTGTATGTTAGACAAGACACACTGGATCGTGTTAAAAAAAATGTATATAATTACAAGATTAGCAACTATTAGCAATTAATAATTGCATTTATAGAATCAAAATAGTCCAACGTAAAATATGAATGAAAATCATTGCAGGATATTATGGGATTAATAACTATTTTATGTATTGAAAATTGATTCTTATATGAAAAGGTTATTTCTAAAAAACTACTTTAAAAATTGTATAAATTACGTATTAAAAACCGAAACATAATTATATTGAGGACAAAAAGATATCTTACGCACCACCAGGAATTCAATCCATGCCTTGAAATTATTTTCAGATCTTTGGATAACACAATATAAGTGTTGTAAGTAAAATTGGGGGCATTTGATACTCATATTATTTCCTCAATTGACATTTGCATTTATTTTGTCGAATTGAAAAATTTATTTTTGTGGTTTTGGCCATAAAATCGCGAAACTTCCCCACTGTGCGTCGGTGCACATGCACCACCGATTCGTGAACACGTTTCTTTCTCTCTCCCTCTACTCTCCCGTCCGTGCACGTACGTTTAGAGGCTGCCACCCCTCGACGGACAATTTTTCTATTCGAATTTCCGTTTGCTCTACCTGAACCCACCGTCCCCCCTCCTCGCCCCAAAGAGTCGCTCGCCGCTGTGTTGGTGCGCGCTCTCGAACGTGTCGCATTGGCTGCTGCGCCGTTTTTTTTACACGTCAGCCGCCTTTTCACGTGCGCACGGGCACCACTCGCCCGTGTACGTGCGAGCGGTGCGAGCGCGCGAGGGCACCGCAATCCGCCTGGTTCCCCTTCTGAATTTCACCCCTCCCGTCCCTTTCTCGCCGCCCCGCCACTGGCAGTTTCGAACGTAACGGTCGTGTCGCGTGCCACAGCATCGCCCACGCGTGCTGGAACCCACACACGCACACGGGCGCACGCACGCGCGTGTCGTGAGTGCACGATTGTGCGCCTCTCCCCCTAGAGAGCCCTCGCGCGGGATTCACCAACGCGACTTGCCATTTTTGCCGCGTGGGGGAGGTTGGCACGCGGGCAGACGTTTGATCTGTTAATGATCCCGCCACGTGGCCGCTGCCGAGATCAACGGACCGATAACGGTATTGTAATTTTTCGTAAATCCAGCGAGAAGTCCACTAGCCTCGCGGTTTTTCTTCCTGATCACGCCGCGTGAACGTTCGCTATTGTAATGGCTTCTGGCGAAGGGAAGAATCACGACCACCAGGTGGCTGGAAATAATGCTCATTTCGATGGCCCGAATCGAGGATCGTTTCGTAGTACTTTATAGCGAATTACTAGTAACTAATGAACTTGATTTCGTGGGCAGAGATCTATCCTACCTCCAAAACGACCCCCCGTCGTAAAAGGACCTTCGAACGTGTCGTCACATACCTTGCACGTTTCCGTCGGGACAATGGGTTATTATAAACAGGAACAGCACTCCGAAAACGTCGCCGCGCGTGTAATATAGAGACAGAAACGTCGGCGAATGACACGTGGTTTTGTCGCTTAATTTACGAGACAAAGGAGCGCTCGGGCATTCCGCTCGATCGATTTTCCGTTTCATTCCACGATGTGTCACCGGCGCTAAATCAGGTTATCACAGGCCGCGACGGGATCGTTCGAATCGGCCGATTGAGAAACGATAAACCGGAGCCACCAGGAGACCGGTATATGGTCAACCGGAGGGGGACGATTTTTGATGAAGGACCCTTGTACTTGTCGTCGTAAACAGCTCGTTCGCGTAACACTTTAGTCTTCGGACTAGTTCCCTGCGAGCCCGAGCGCGAACACTGGCGATCATTTGTTCGGATTATTTCGTAATAAAGGAGCTCGGACTGAATTTCGTGCTGCGATCCTTTTGTAACGCCCCGCTGTTATCACGCACCGCCGGCTCACTTTATCACGCCGTGTATGGGTACTTTCGACATGCCTATGGGAAAACGCCGTTGGTATAGTTCCACATTTTCCTAGCAGAAACACGTGTCAGCAATAATGCTCAACCTCGTTTCATATTCGATACGAATGTATAATTTAAAAACTCAACATCTGTTTATAAAATTCCATTGCAAATGCTCTGACAAATCAAGGAATACTCCTAAAATTTAATAAAAACCAGCATAGGGGTTGTGAATTCGCTTCAGAACGAAAAATTGAAGGGTTGAATTTGAAATGGTCAACTTCGAATTCTCCTCACGACTGCATTTAAAATTCATTAATACCGTAGTAAATCAATGGGGTAATTTCAAGCTCCTCGATCCGCATAAGACTGTTCTTTAACGCCCCTTCGCTAATTTATCGGGCGATCGGCAGACATAATACAGAAGTTCGGAGCCTCGTTCATTACCGAGGAACAGCTTCAGTGACGTTTATGCAAGACGTATTAGTCGAAATCGCCTCCGCCACCTCCGTGTCCCCCTGGTTGTTATAAATTTATCCGATCGTTAAGCGCGACAAGAGAGTTCGATTCGCGTGGCGATAGCCGAGGCTCCTCGGGGAACTATTCGCAGCCAGCGGCACCAGACGATTTGAATCACTCTTGTCGCGCCGCTCTTGTTTCTACCACAGAAACCGCGTTGCTCCATTTTCTCGCGTCTCGGTTGCTCCCTCGCCTGCACGCTTATCTCATCGACACCCACGAACCGGAGTACAACGCTGTCCGTACACGCGAACCGTGTCCTTACACAACAGCCACGGGACAATGCTCGAGGGGTGGGTTCGATCGGTGAACGGGAATCGGTCCTATCCCCCGAGTGAATAATCGCTGGTAATTATTTCGTCCCGCGACACTGATCGAGCACTGACGTCTCCGACGCGGTGAATTATTGCCGCGCTCTTTTTCCTCGTGCGCGTTTCGATAGAGGAAAACTTCTGGGATTGTTCGGCGCGTTTAAAAAACACCGTAGACCCGATAGAATCAGCCGCCGGGTTTGTCAATTACTTTCATTGACGCGATGTTTATTCATGGCTGGTTATTTTAAGATTATGAGTAACTTCCAGCTTTCCTCGTTGCGTACAGCCAATGTTCCATAGCCAGAGTGCATGGCTGGGGCTACTGAGAGCGACCGTTCGTCGGTGCCTTCGCGTTCCCATGGCACTTGCGATTCACGCTCCGGTGAGTCATTGAATTTCAATTTTCCTACGCCAACTTTGCCCAAATGCTTATGCGAATTCGTAACCGCGCGGTAGACAGAACGTCATTCAGCGGACTGGGGGACTTTAAAGAAAGGTAAAGGAAGGAATTTTTAAGGATTAAGGGGCCTCCCTGCCTTGACGGACGAAACACGATGCGAACTTTGGGAATTTTTTAAAACAAAACCATTAAATATATTCACTTCCAGCTTTGCGGGTTTAATTGTCAATCTTTAGGGGATATGAAAAAAAATTGTATGAAAAAGTAGTGGTTATATCCGGAATTATAGTGCTTCAAATAGAGCGCCTTACAAAAAGCATATGCGCACTGTTAGTATAAAATCAGCCGTTGTAGTTGTCTGAAATAGACAATTTAAAAATTTGTGTAATCTGTATGAGCATGGCTGTCGTCTGAACTATATTAAATGAGAAATACTGAAAAATAAAAAAAAAATAAAAAAAAAGCATCGATTTCTGCAAAAAATTCGCTGTTTTTTTAAGTAAAAAAGTCTAATTTTGCAAAGACCGACTTAGTTTTAGCAACAACGAGAATGGAACATCTACTAAAAATATATACCAAGTTTAAAGTAAATCGGGTGATTGGTTATTGAGATATCACGCTAACCAATTCGGAAAACAGAGAAAAACGCGTTTGAAGTCTTAGGTACCGTTTCTTTAAATTAAATTTTCTTTAAAATGTTGCCTAAATATGTACAAATATAGGCATAAACTTTTCAATTAATATAATTTGTGGGTTTCTCTAAAAAAAAAATCCGAAACATCGCGCTCCTCTTCAGGCCGTCGAAGTAGGAAAACCTCTTAATAGAAAGTTCTTAAAAATCTCACAACTGCAGTCATCCAGCTACATCATTGCGCACATTTCCCACCATAGAAATCGCGCGCTTCCTTACCCGCGATCGCGTCCCTTCGTGTCTCGCTTATCTCATCGGCACCCACCAGCGGAAATACAAGCCGTGTAAAACTGTCTTGACACACGACGCACAGGCAACACGACCGGCGACCAAAGAGACGACAAACAAGAGCAGTGGTCATCGAGTTTGAGCCGTGCCGACGCAGAGGATATACCGCGTTGACTCAGCACGCGCGCAGCGACTCATCAAGCCAATAACAATTTATATCTCGCGCGACAAGTAACTCGATCGACTCGGCCAAAACAATCACTCGATCTCCAGCTGAGTTCCGGTGAAATTTCCGCTTCCTCTTCTCCTTCCATCGCTACCCCCATCAGGGCTCCTCGCAATCCTCGCCTGACACCTCTACGTGGGAAAAAATGAAGTAATAAATCGCTAATAGTACATCTATTTCCAAAAAGCTACTATCTTAGAAACTCAATTCATCGAGCCCCCTTCGTTCCTTCCCATAACTTCCACTACCCATCTGAATTCGTCCACAAAATATAATTGCTCCTATACTCTGTTCCACGAAGGATGCGGTCCCGCAAGACACTTCGCCGAAAGAACCACTTCGTATACCTGACACACGGGGTTGCCCCACATTTCGTTAAAGCCGCAATCCTATTCCAGTCCTAAATATGCGCCGTCGCTGGTTCCGCCGTGGAAGGGTGCATCGATCAGCAGGCCCGCGGGCATCGTATCCCCGTAATCCACCAGCCGACAACGAAGCCTTCGGTTACACGATCTCTTTTTACGAAGGTGCCCGCAATAGAGTGGAGAGGATGAATCGTGCACCGGTCGCGCCGGCAAAATAATCTACCTGCGCCACTCTATGCACGCAGAGGTGCGCTTTTAAACGCTAGGTTAGGAGACCCGAGGGCTATCTGTCTCCGTGGAACCCTTTCCTCGGCCGAGCCCAAGGGGAAGAAAAAAGGGAGACGGAAAAGAAGCAGAAACGGGAGGAAGACCTGCACCGCGGCCGGTTATTCCGGTAGCCTACCACTGGTTCCGGTATGGTTATTCCGGCTTCTCTCGCTGCGCGCCCTTCCTCGCCGTGCGCGCGGGCTCACGAAAAGTGCTCCTAAATTATATCAAATACTGGGCGCGTTAAGTCGCCTCGCCTTTTCATCGTGGATGCTGGGGACGCGCGAAACCGAGGGGCGAGCGGCACTCCCCGTCCCTGCCGGTTCCCGTGTTCCCACTATTCACAGGTTGCTCGAAAAATGGTAGTTTTTACGGGCACTTACTCGGAGGACAGGTCTCGATCGTATTTCGATACGAGTTTCGTTACGTTCCGCGCTGCTCGGTGGGTAAATTTTCGGGGATACTTGTTTTGTTCTTTTCTGCGCTTCGGGGGGAGGGAGCTGGGGAAATGGGCTTATAGCTGCGCGGGAATTCTGCAGGCTACTGCAGCTTGCTGTTGTAAACTGTTGCAAGCGATGGGAATGGTAGTTTCACATTAAAACAAGATTTTATTTCCATAAAGGGGATGAACATTCGTTAAGGGGGCCATGCTTCTTCTTTCACTGTCACACAAAAATTCAGAGCAGCAGTTCAAGATACGATAAAACAGCCTGCCAAACCTCAAATTAACATGTCGAACGGTTTTTCTACAAAAAATTCACAAAGAATTATCTGTTTTTCGGCCCAACAAGGCGCAATCCCCTCTTAACAGCCTCTGCGTGTTAAAAGATAAAACACAGCGAAGTCTGATTTCTGGGTTGCAATCATCTCAGAGGATGTATTATACCCCAATCACATGATCAGAAGAATGCTCAAAGCCCCCGAATATTGAAACTGCAGGAAAAAGAGTTACAAACAATCCCACAATTAATACCTTCCCCATTGTATCTCCAAGCATCAGGCCGCAGAGAATGAGGAAATCGATTAACGTCCACGTTATAAATCCTTCCGAACCGCATGCCGAGGATTTCAACAAATTTCCTACCCGGTGCCTCTTAAACAGTAAATTACACGGTGAGTCGAAGGCAACGAAAGGTGTGACCGGTGGAGCCCCATAATACGGTGAGCGCGCGACGTTAAATTCGAAACTTTTAACTAGTCCTCATATACATACGTATCCTACCGGTCGTGATTTCGGTCGGCCGAATAAATCTGTATAATTATTACGGCGTACGTGTGTAACGGGTGCGTCCCCACCATTGGCCACGTCCGACCTGGATGGTAGCCCCATCGCAAGGAAGCTGGTTTATTTTTTTGTTGTGCCGCCTCGAGGAGCGAGGGGCGCCCTATAGCCTCACCTTTGAAACACCTGGCTATTACCGCTGGATGGTTTATATGTGTGCGCCACCATATGCGACTGGCCCCACCGAGACTAGCTACGTGGACCCATTTTCGGGGCCCCGCGGATCCCTAGACATGTGCAAGGTATTACAGGGAGAGGGAGAGGCCCTGTTCCCTTTCCTCCCGTGCCATCAAACTGGTCTCTCCTACAGGATGCTCGAATTTTCCATGGACAAATGGCACCCGTGACTTTGTCCGCGCAGTCTTCGAGATCGATGGTACTTGACTCCGAAGGCGCAGCGATGGAAACGCTCGGTGCTCGGACCTTGCGCCCAGCGATAAATCAGACGGAGTACGTTAAGTTGTATATTTGTGGAAAAGGTCGGTTTGTGTATACTACGGGGAAACATCGCACGAATGTGGAGGGTAGCATTCGTCACACTTTTGATACAGCTGCATAGCTGCAATGCTAGTTGAACATGGCAGTTTGCGCTGCATATTTTACGCCTTTATTTGCGAAGAGGTGGCTGACTAAGAGTCCTCCGAAAATTCGTTCACAGCTGGAGAACCGTTCACGGACCACCGAAGTCTGCCCAGTGATCGAGTTAGAGCAGGCCTGCACGCGCGAACCCAAACACGCTGTCGCATCTCACGTGATTCAAGGCCCCCGTTATCTTAATCTAAACGGACTATCGGTAGTTTTACAAGCGCATCAATATTTGACGTCGCTGGCGCATGTTTGATGACAGCGCAGGCAGGAGATCGTCGAGCCTCGGTGACTCAGAGACGATGAATTGCACGGGATGACCTTTGTCGTACCGCTTAACCGTGATAAGGCCCGAGTGTTTGCCATTTCAGTCGCCAACGTGTCGTTCCGTTAGCAGCAGGCTCTAACAGGGTCCAGCCATCTTCTCCTCCCGCTTTTTTTGCTCCCATGAAAGAGACTTGGAAGCTGAATGAACTGAATGAAGAGCGCAGACCGCGGTATAGGTACTGCGAGCGTTCTGCGACACCAGTCGTTTACCTCGAAAACGGAGGGCTCCTCTTTTGGCCAGCGACTTAAGCAGCGGGAAATTGGCAAGGTGACAATGGCCAACACCTGCGTTTCTGGCCCTGCCTCAAGGCTCTCTCGAGCTCTCGGCTAATTAGGAACAATCATACAGGTAGTACAGGTATGAATGGGTCGGTTAGTCATTCACCGATTCGCTCACAGAACGGGTGACATCGCGCCGATAGATTTTGGAAAGACAAGCAGACTTCTCAGTAACAATGACCTGTGCAGTGCAATTAAGGGTGACAGGTATTGGGAGGCTATTTTGATGGCTAGCTTAAAATAGCCTTCGATTGTCCCTGGCTTCTTATTCACTGCGACAGTTGCGTAGATACTCTTGGATGAGTAATATCTATTGACCATCGCACGGTCCGATGGGAAAGATCGGACGCATTTGAAGTTTCTGTTCCAAAATGTGTCAGCGAGTCATTGGGTCGCCTTATCTCTGTGACGCGTTATGCATTTGTTATTCCACCTATCGCTTATCTGCATACCGTTGTGCCTGGTGCATTCCCAACGATGTGTCATTGCGTGGCTTGGTTTATCAGAAGAAAATTCTCGAATTTCCCAACGATGACTGAGTTCATTGCGCCGTGACGGACATCGAGGAGGAATCTACCGGCTAAAGAAGCGAAGGGTGCACCATCTTTCAACTGACTTTAGCTTATCGCAACTTAAACTGGTTGACAGAAATTGAAGCCACAATTTGACTGCAAAGTTTCTCTAGTAACTTTGCGTTCAGTAAATAGTTCCAAGCAGAATTGCAGGAAGATAAGGTTATCTAGTGGACAGCGAGGGTCCACTATGGCAGCGGAGCTCCAGGTCACGATTGTTTAGAAACGCAATTCACCAGACCGCCACACGCAAAGACAACGGATGACTCCGGTTTCGCAAACTCGAAGCGAAGGATCCCCGCTTTTCCACCCCGCGATGTGTCACACTTCCAGCATGCCTCTCGGCTTTGTTTTCCTGGGCTTGTTTACAAGGTTATTAACAACTGGGATAATCAGGTTGCAAACAAAGTACCTGGAGCAAGCCGCAGGCAGAGGCGCGGCTCCAGGTTCTTTCTGGGACCCCGCAGGCCCATTGTCCTTCGTTGCGTACCTGGCCCCGTGAATCCTTTTGTCCTGCGAGCCTTCGTCCAACTGTTTCGAGAGCTCTTCTATCGTTTATTTTTTTACTCCTCCTCGTCGGGCCTCCCTTTCCGCACAACTGGCGTCTAGCAGCACGTCCGCCATTCCCGTGACAATTTCCGAAACAACGAAACTGAAGCACCAAGTAGGTATATGCTTCTCTGCGTTTCTACCCTCTTCGCAATGGACTCCTTCTTCCCAACTTCGAGCACTGAAGATTAAAATTGAAAATTCCAATTCGTGGAAGGGCATCGTTGCTCGACAATCATTCTGCTTCCCTCACTTTCATTCGACCCTGCAAAGATGGCTCCCTGTCTAGCTTCAACATTGTGTCCAGAGATCGAATGGTCCTCCGGAATGGCAGGTTTCAGGAGAATGAAAATTTTCATTGAAGGCTCACCGTTACAGGGCGCTGGGAATAGTGCTCCGTGACGAATAGCGAACGGACTTCTTCGCGGGGGTCCTGTGACCTCTACCAGAAGGTCCTTAAAGTGTCTTTAGAGCGCAGTTTCGAACCGATCCTTGCCCATTCATCATGGAAACGGATACCTTGGAGGCACAGGTGCAGGCTCCTCGAAGTGCCAAAGGTTTGTGGAATTCGGTTAACTAGGAGCTCTCGGCGAAATGGAGGCGATCGGTGCAGAACCATAGACGTTCCAGGAGCATCCTTCGCCTGGACATCCGTGGGATCTTGAAATCCTGAAGGTTAATCGACTGCGCTACTTTTCGTCAGTTTATTGTCGACCTAATGATTCTCCGTCCACACGAGTAATTTCGAGAAAAAAAGTCCACTTGCGCTCGCTTCAAACGGACGCACAAGTGCCCTTAATCCCTTGACCAGCGTCTCTCACGTTCCCCTGCCAGCGGGCGAACCGTCATCGACGGATTTCACCGCTGCACCAGAGAACCACTGCGCTCGCAGCGACGGATATTCCCGTTGATCGTGAATGGGAATAGCACGGCGGAGTTTTTCCTCTTATTTTCTTTCCTTTTTCTCCCTCTATGAATAGCCGTCGCGGCACGTAAGGCCCCTCCATTGTCCCGAAATCTCAAAGAATCACTGGCTCTCCTTAAGTCCGCTCGCTCGGTCAGGGACGCAAAGCCCAGTACTTGTTCTTTGTGTGCTCGGAACTGGAGGGACCTGCTGCAGTAATTTTTTCCAAAGTACCGTCTTCACGTATCTACGTCACTCCGAGATCTCGCCGACCATCTGATTCTATCGCTGCAACCACCATCCCCGCCGTTCAAATCATATTTATGGACCACTAATCCCTCTGGTCCATCAAAGTCCATCAGACGTGAGATTACTCCAACGATGAGTCCGTAATTTATTATTTATATTTTGCAACTATTTACTTGAAGCAGATTTAACAAAAAGAAGACTCTTCCTGTAAAATATAAAGAACCAGATAACCCAGAAATCTGCCACCAAGTAGCCGCTACAGTTAAGAAAGAAAAGGAAGTTTCGAGTCCCCGAAGAAAGGAGAATCAGAACCCTCGACTTGTAAAACCGTTACCATGAAGCATTGCCATTCCATTTTCACATCCCCGAGGATCTCTTGCTGCCTGGAAGATATCGATTTTCCGCGTCCCTCTTGCGCGCTCGAACCTGCTCGAAACGACGCGTTTAAGACGTCCACCTGCGTACGGGGCCAGGAAAAATCGACGCTTGAAAAGATCCGACCAGGGTGCGAATCCCCGGAGCAACGAACGCGAATGTAGCGGCGCGAGCAACATCTGTCCTGGGTCCAGGACAGCTGATCCTGGGCGCGTGGCAAACTTTCCGTTTTCCAGAAACGAACGCGCATGGGGGTGCCCCCCTAGGAGCCTAAACGATCTTCCGACCGGACGTTTCATTGCGTTTAGTCTATTATTAGCGCCTTAAATAAAACGTTTCGCTGTCCGTCTGCCGTGGCCCGCGTATCTGTCGTCCCTTTCCAATTCTGATGTCTTGGATTTTCGGTCAAACGCCAATGAGTCGCTAACTGTTCGCCTCCGTTCGCTTTGTTCCCTTTTCTGCCAGTATTTTCGTATGAAATTGGTGGAAAACACAGGATCTTTACTTTACAGGAGGTCGCAGCTTTTGTCAGGGGCTGTAGACGTTGGGGGTTGATGTGGGAAGCGAGAATCCTGTTAATCCGTATCGATAAGAATGTGGTGGATCGTTTTTCCAGGAACACGGCATATGGTCAGTTTGCTGGGCGATTTTCTTTCGGCAGGACGACGCGTGCCCATCGGGGGTTCGTTCTAGGGGCGGGCAGGTGACGGAATAGACCAGATGACCAGAGCTCTGTCAATCTTCGCTCTCGTAAAACTGCTCTGGAACTGGGTGCCTTGTGTGGGAGCTAACTATGCGGCAGGGAAAGTCATTAGTCTTCCATAACGTTCAGAAACGTTGCAGAATACTTGAAATGGAAGGATAAGGGGTCATTCCTGTAATCACGCCGCAAAATTCGGCAACATTCAGGTTTCTTTTTCTATCAGTGAATACAATGAATAACAATGTCAAACTTTTTTTTCATTTATTAAGGTACTTATGATGTATGCGGAACAATTTTTTTAAATTCACTTTTAATTGTGTTTCGTCAATGTTATCAGGAGGTAAAAATCGCGCCTTTGAAAAGAAATACCTCCCTGGCAATCATTGTGAGTTCCGCTACCGCAGGTGCCAGAATTAGCAACGTAAGTCAAAATTTAACAAAATTGCGCAAATTCAAACATCAAGTCTCGAAATTTTCCATTTTTACTTGATGTTGTACCGCACCTGTGATAGCGGGATAATAATTAGGAATCAGTTTGGTTTTTTTGTTTCAGATGAGTCTGTGAGCTGAAATCACTCCCGCCAGGAAGGTATTTCTTTTCAAGGCGCGATTTTTACCTCCAGATAACATTAAAAAAAAAATTAAAAGTGTATTTAAAAAATTGTTCTATATACACTATAAGTACCTTAATAAATGAAAAAAATTTGACATTGTTATTCTTTGTATTCACTGATAGAAAAAAACCTGAATGTTGCCGAATTTTGCGGCGTGATTACAGGAGTGACCTTTTAAAAGTCCCTAAAGTAAAGCCCTTAAAAAGTTGTTTCATTTATTTTCTAATTTCGCCCCCAAAAAATCTGAAACTTACATATGATTTTCGTGCCTTCGAGATGGCTTAACCCCTTAACACCTAAAAATCATCCTTAAAAGTAGGGGCGTTTTAAATTCAGAGGAATACAGGATGTATTTTATGTTCTATCAGAATGCTACGCAAACACGAGGCCTCATCGAGAACCTTTCGAGTCAGGGTGCCACGTCAGTCGTCAATTAAGACACGTCCCATCCAGAAGTCTCTCTGTTCTCGACCCAAACACTTTAGCGTCTGCCTCTCTTTCAGGCAGCACGTTTACCAAATCGCCCAGTCCCTATAATGACATCACAGGACACGTCCTGGGGTGCGAGAGCGTGCGAACGCGATATGATCTCTTCAGGACCACCGGACAAGGATGTCCTTATCTGATCGGCTATTAGGGTGAAACGCGGACTTTGGCCGATTCATCACAGCCTCCCCTTGACTTTTATATTTTTCGGTCGCGGCTCTTGTTTTCCTTCCTCCGCGTGACACTCTCGTCATTATTGCCCTCCGTCCATCGATGAACTAGTTTCTTGTCCCTACGAGAGGACCTCCGGCATTCCTGGACCTTATCTGATGCATGGGAACACCTCCCGCGACAGTTGCATCCTACTGGAATGTATATAGCTTTAGATGATTGAATGCTGCGCTGCGGAACGTCGAAGCTCGAGTGCAAACAGGCTGGGCGAGGCTTTATGCATTTTTGGGAAACATTGGTGCAGTGGAATTGGTGAAATTGAGGAAATTCTTTCGAGGTTTTGGTTGCTGGAGTGCGTTCATTTATTTAGTAAAGTATGGTGGTAGATTGGGAGAATAGTTTCGAGTAATTTTCAGCTGGCATGAGTTTGTGTACGTTCTGTAATTAATGGCAATGCCGCGTGCTTATACTCGAGCGGGTAGTAACCCTCGCGGTTTTGCTTACATTTCGTTTCCACTGTTTCGAGGCCACGTTCAAGGATAAGTCGGATAGCGAAGGCAATACAAATTCGAGGCCTATAACCAGTGTTCGTCCGGACGGCGTAGTGATAACACGCATCGTTTCGCGTCTTTGGAAACGATGGTGAACATTTTCCGTGCAAATCGATAGTTAATAGCGTCGTTCTGTGCAGCAAGTGTCTCGACATTGTGCTCGTGAAGTGGCTTCGGTATACTATTCGGGATTATTGCGTGGCTTTTTTAAATATTACTGCAAACAATTCGAGAAAATACTGACAGTGTTGTTCTGGAGTTCAAGGAGGTAGGCATTTTGGGGGATGATCTTCTGGATTGCCTCGACCATCGACCAAGTAAGTCACGATCCTGTATTATTTTCTAAACTGCCCTTGATATACGAGCATGTACTCCAAAATTGAATATTTTCTTGAATATTGCTACTGTCTTTTAAAAAGTTAACAGAAAGTAGATTTTATTAGTCTGAAAATATTTATTCGGTATACAATATTGTTGTGTTTATTCATTTACTGCTTAAAAATGAGAGGAAATTTATTTCCATTGCAAGAATGTTTGCTGTACCGGATAATGAAGAAATCAATTTGTTCTTTTAACATTTTTCTTGTATACAATATTCATTTCGCGTCGATCGATTCTACAGATGAATGTGCGATAATTATACGGCTGTAGTTTCTCTTGAAAGCTATCGATAGGTGCTCAAATAAGTATCGACAACGTGGCAGGGTTGTTAATGTACGTATGTCTTTCGCGCTATCAGAAAAGCAAATTAAACCTGACGATCTACGTTCGCGCTCATCAGCTCGTAAATACTAAACGCAATCTCGATTTAATCGCGCTCTTCGTTAGAACTGTCCGCGCTCCAACTGACTTCATTTCAGTATTGACAGGACTAGCCTATGTACATTTAAGCGTATCTTCCTTTACTAAATATTTATCGCTCTTATCGTTTTCATCCCGAGAAACATTTCTTCATTGCTAATTGTAAGATTCATTTTAATTAATTCAATAAGAATATTCAACAGCGACACTGCGAAGTCCTAAAATATAGGATCCTACTTACAATTAATACTATCTTAGAAACATTTTAACATAGAAAACTTAGAAATTCTTACTGCCACTACTGCTATAAAATACTACAAGCAGCCCTCAATGTGCATTAATAACTACCAACAATCATCATCAAGTATACCGTCAACTAAATATCATTTCCAACAAAATCATATCACAGCCACCTCCTCCAACTACAACCCCTGACGTCACCAAGCCCCAAATCCTTCCCAAAACTCTCTCGTCTCGCCCCGTGGCTGTGATCCCCCGCTAGATTAATCGGAGGCAACGATTTACACGTTTTCCCAGCGTGCGCCGAAAAAACTCGGCCGGACAGCACGCCAGGCCGCGCAACGATTTTTCACTGACCGCCGACCGAGTGTAGCGGTCGATTATGATCGAATCACCGTTGCACCACGTAGCGCGAAGGCGCCTTCTGTGGCACAGGTCCAGCGCGGCGTGTCCGCCTCGACGGTCCACGGGGCTTGCTTAATTAAATTAATTTCAATTGGGCTCTTGTATCGAGCCGATACACTTTCACCGCGTTGCGACAGTGCCGCCGCCCTGGATCGGCTATCTCAATCTGATACAGGTATACGCCGGTGTACGGCTTGATAACAATATCTGGATGCCCCCGAGGGCGATCGTGGGTGCACCGTTGTGTGGTGCGTACACGTGCGTCGACATAATAAAACCTACGGACCTGTATTACAACGCGGCCGTTGCGAGAGCCGAGCCGCTCGGCTCTTACGCGTCGCGCTTCGAAATTTCAACGATTTATCGACACGAACTGGAACGCGACCGATTCCCTACCCCGTCCACTTCGCGGTATCGTGGCCAGGGATCTCTTTCTTTATTCGCCGTTTCACCGGTACAATTTTATTGCCGTACGGGCATTTTGAGCGACACGCTTTGTCTCCGCGAGCTTTCGGGATATTTGCGTGCTCTCGTGATTGTGATCTTTACGTGGAGCTAGATTGATTTGATTGTGGCTGGTAGGATTTTTAGTTTCGGAGCTAGTGATTGTGGGAGGGTAGGATGTTACTCGGGAAAATTGATTGAAGGAGTTTGCTTCTTGGGGTAGGTAATTTTTATTTAGTTAATTCTTAATTGGAGTTTTAGTTGTAAAGGTTTGAGACAGGGTAGGAAATGGAATAAGTAATCAGTGATAAGTCAATGAGAAGCTTCCATTTCTGTCGTGAAGTAATGAAACCACCGAGTCTCCCCCAGAATTCGTAAATGAATTATTAGGGATGATGTCTTCGCAGAAAGTAGATTCGAAATCAGTAAATTTTGTCGCGAGGTCCCGACAAACGACCTCCGCTTTGTCCACTCGCGAGTTACCAGTTGTACCCCGTCGAAAAGAAGAGAAAGAGCCCTCCTAGCCGCTTAGGGTTGAACGACCCTCCGGCGGACGTCTTCGGTCCTCCGCTGCGTGTTAGCACGCAGTCAGCGAAGCTTACGGGTGCGTTCATAATCAGCGTCGACAAGGCGTACACGCATCTCGTCAATGGTACAATGAGCCCTTTCCCTCTGGAAGACGAGGCACCGGGTAGAGGGCGAAGAATGGGGAGAGGGGAAGGCGGCGAGACGCGAAGAGGACGGCGAAGGCGGCAGGAGGATATTCAGGATCGTGTGGATCGACCGCAGAATTCAGTGGGAGAGGCGATGTAAACCGGACCTGTTCCCGATTCAGGAACGTCCGCAGCCAGTTAGGAATCCCGGTTAATACGTCGGAAAGAATGGAAAAGGAAAAGGAGTGCTCCCCACGGATTCGTCTGAAAGAGTCCAACCAGCGAGTTTTCTCACATGCTCACGAGTCTAAGACGATCGACGACCAGGCGGGCACGTCTCGGGAACTGTTTCAGAAATAAGAGCGGAAGGAGGAGGGTGGAGGTCCCCTTTGGTCCCATTTCGGAGCGGCTCGTGGTCTATCACGTGCGCGACGCGGCGCGCGCACAAAGGGTGACGCGAGGGAACGCGTTTAGCTATTGTCAGGGATTGTTTGCAGGGAAAATACCGCTTGGTTTCTGTAAAACTGTTAAATAGCCTTGTCGGTGGTTTTCGGTTTGCAGGTCGTGTGCCGTGACGAGTGGCGTAGGGACATTTTGGTTGAACAAATAGGGGAGGAATACGTTTAATCTACTGTAGGAGATTCGCGATTGCTTGAAGCTTTTTACTGTGTTTTTGATAATCATTGTGTCGTAGCTTCTTACGACTACAGCTGCTAAGAAATTTAAATACACTCCTGAAGAGTTTTGCTACTTAATTCTCTAAAAATATATAGTAGGCAATAAGTATTTGATTCGGAACACTTCTTTACACCAAATATCGTCCTCGGAAGCAAATAATTTTTTTTATTTTTAATTTTGGCACTTACAGTGTTTAAGGACTCTTCAATTAAAAATAGAAATACTTTTTACCAGTACTCTTCTATAACACAATAATATTCATTGTCAAATCTACTCGATGACCTTCGGTTCTTATTAACAACCCTCGAAACTCTCAAGTTTCCCAGTCCCACCATCGGTGGCACGATCGACGCGCCCTGTTCGCGCTTTATCCCGCGATCGAAGGATCGATCTCGCCTCGCGAACACCGTGGACCATCTGGCAAACGAAATGGAGCATCCGCGAGCGGCCGTTAATAATTTATCGCGCGGGTGTTGGCGAACGCTTATCTCGTCGATTCGAGAGGCCCTGGTAGAAAGTAAATCTCGCTGGCGCGCTTTGCCCGGAGAGGAGAGGCAGCGCGCGAGGTCGCGAGCGAGCATAAACATCCGTACGCGTACGACCTGGAATTCTCGTTTGATTTACTGCCGCTATCTCGACGCATTAGTCTTTGGTCCCCCGGGGGCCGATATCATCTGCCTTAAAAAATGCTGCCGTCAACGCGGCCCGCCAACTACCGTGCTACCCATCCTCTCCGTGGATCGGGCCCCATCGTCCCTCCCCACATTTATATGGGCTACCTTGGCCTCTTCTCCTTCCTGTCTGCCTTCATCTTCACTGTTCTTCACTCTTCTTCCTTCCTGCCGGATCCTCCTGGATCACCCTTCACTCGCGGCGAGATCGCACGAGCAGTACTCCGTTCGCGAATCGATCTTCACTTGGGCAGTGGTAGCTCGTTGCAATCAAATTTTCCACTCACTGCTAGTAGCGCAGGCAGGATTTAGTCTCAGGGGAGCCGAGTCGAACAGATAAAAATGCAATAAAATTCGTTAGGTGATTATAAAAATTTATTTAAAGAATAAAATCGAGTTTTCTTCTCTCTTTACGAAGTTCTTAAAATACTTCAGTCAGATATATTAATCTCCTTTTTTATTTTAACCCCTTGTCCCTCCCCTCTAAGTTGCGCCACTTTCGCTACTATATTTTCTCAAGCATGCACTTGTGTTTGACAATTCGAGGAGGTATTAAATCGTACGAATGGCACCTACACATAATTAAATGGAGTTTGCTCATGTATCGCTTAATTGTATATATTTAGATATTGACAACGCAGGCACACAATCTTGCTCCGCGACTAATGATATTAGTACTAGCTCTACTTTCCATTCGAATCGAAAAGTGACTAATAAACTACACCGAAAGAGGCATAATTCCTGAAGCATTACGTCCATTCATGAATATCCACGGGACGCATCGGTGAATTAAGAGGTAGCTCTGTTTTCCATAAGTCAGTGGCGCTGCATTTGAAACACTGTGTACGGATGGAGGAGCGAAGAGGCTCCTCCATTTGCATCCGGTGGACGTTCGAACCGGTAGAGAGGCGCACGTGGAAATATAAATAGTACCGGCCGTACTGAAAACTGCTCCGTTTCTGTCCAATTAATCCCAGGCCGCGCTGTATCTCTCGTTGATACGTCCGAAACTGAAATTAGTGCGTGCGCAGGCGGGTGGGTAGCCGCGTGCGCCCCACTGATTCTGCCGGTCGGTGGTCCCCGTCGGGCATACATTAAATAAATAATCCTCGATCCCCTCTGGATCTAACGTGACCGCTTAGAACACCGTCGAGAAGCTACCGGCCGTGGGGCCCACCTCCTCGCGCAACTGTCGGCCGGTCGTTTCAATTAATTAGCATCGCGGCATAAAAGACGAGTCTCATCATCTTCCCCTGTGCTTCCTGTTGCTCGTGCCGCGGCTAGATTATTCAAAACGACTTCCAGCGAGGCGGAGCATCGGCGCGAAGCGGGTACGCGCGCCCGAGACCCCGCACGTTATTCATCCGCGTATCGTACAGTGCTTTATGTCCTAGAAAACTTATTAGTAATTCATGCGTTGTCCAGTTCGTAGATTTTATGGCCGGCCGTGTCGTTTATCGTGGCAAGTGACCGGGCCGGCGATGCACGACATGGCCTGCCTCCTCGTGGCTTTCGGTTTTCAAACCAGAGAAACGAGACTGGTCGGGGAGCGACTTGGAATCAGACCGTTTTCGATGTTCGCGGTGTTTTATTGGGCGATGAGCTGTTGGGATGGTGATCAGTGTATTGGGTTTGCTGCTTTGTGCGCTCTGGTTAGAGGAATATGGATCGCTCTTGATGGCGGGGTGATTGAGGGGGTAAATCTGTAGCATGGGGTGAGAGAAAAATGTTATGAAAATAGGGGTTGTTCGTGGAATTGTGAGAGGAAATAGTGGAAGTGCTGCGTGGTCTGACTTAATTTGGCACTTACTACTGTAATTTTTTTGTGTGCCATCTGTGAGGTAGAGTGGATGATGTGTGTTTTATTTGAAGCGGTAGAATTGGCAAGTGATTAACCATATTTGTAGCAAAATGTCGCAAGTGCGTATAACTACTTTCCTTAATTCATTTTAACTAGGGGTCGAATGAAACTGTTAGCTTTTATAAATAAAAGTTATCTATCGAACTTTTAACTTTGAAATCAGTTGTTTTCTGTTTTTAGCTAACTTTGTACATTAGCACTTTAACTCTGGTAGATGATTTCAGTTTTAACAGTTATTTTATGTTCGATTAATAACAGTTCTGGAGGATCATATACTTTTGAATAGGTATTGAGGGGTAAAATATAAAAGTTAGGAATATTTTTTTAATTAGTATTATTTAAGGAATTGGAAGCAGGACAAATATAGAACAGAAAGCACATTGTGATTTTTATACAATTATTTTCCCCGAACGATTTAAGATTTCAACTTCAGATCTAGTTACCCTTTTTCTACTTTCAAGAAAATCAAAGTTTCTCATTTACCGAAAAATGTGTGGAATAAAAGTTTCAGTTAACACGCTACGTGTTATAACAGTCTCCTCGGAACAGAAAAAAATAGTCATCAAATTGCAGTTATTTCATAATTAATTGAAAATTTTAACAGTTTAATTCGACCCCCGATTTTAACTCCTTATCGCTACTCCTTCGCTTTTTAATTATGTTGTGTTATACTGAGTGGAGGAAAAATTGAAGGATCTGGAGGGTTTTAATTTGACCCTCCTCTTGTAGGACAAAATGCAGGTTAGCAATGACTGATAGGGAGTCGATTTAACACACGTCGACTGCGCGCGTTATCTAGCCATTGGATTGCAACACACGATAGTTTCGCAATGTTTACATGCACGAATAATGTACCATTTGCCCACAGTGTTCCTTTTCACATCAGATTAAAGATCAACTCGCATTCTCTTGCATGACACTGAAGAAAGGATCCTATCCTTCCTCCTAACAATGCTTGATCGCACGTCTTATGTTTGATATCACAATAGCTGAATGACACGGACTATGAAATTCTGCCTCGTTCACAATACAGGGGACAATTTTTCATAATCAGTAAGCCATAGAAAACGCGTTTAAAAGTTCACTGGACCTAGAAGCTCAGTGCTCTGTATAGATGAAATTCAAAGGCTTGCACCTGGTTGACAAAAATACTTTGATTTAAACAGTGCCCCTTAAGAAACTCCAATCACAATCTCAACCCAAGAAGAATTATCGACACGAATACAATTTCATCCAAATGGGCAAGAAAATCATTCAAATACTTTGTTTATCTGCAATTGAGGAGCATGCAGCAGGAGGGGTGCAACTCCATTTTTGACAGTTTTTGAGTTACGACGTGTAATTTATACTGACGTAAAAAAATTCTATATCGTTTGGTGCGCGTTTGATGCAAATCCGATAACAAATGAGCAGCTCCAGATGTGAAAAATTCGCCAAAAATAAAAATACAAAACTTAGCAACTCAATACCTACTACTTATTGTGTGAAAATTTATATTTTTCAATTAGTGATCTCTTTTTAATGTTAAGAAGCCATAATTTTATAAACAGTTTTTTTAAGTTACTCGAAATTAGTAAAGATGGCGCTGCAGTCCTGCAGAAAGGTCCTTAATTATATTCAGTAAAACAGTGATACACCCTCCATTTATCTATAAGTCATTTAAAACCAATTTCGAATCAACTCAGCACAGATGAGGGTCTCAAAAGCGACACCTTACAATCTTTACAAGTCACCTATCTAAATTTTAATAACTATTTTACCGATCCACATCGACAACGAAAGGGGTGCCCTTACAAGAATGAAACTCGAAAAGAATAGGGCAGGAAGCCTAGTTCGCTCGCGGTTTTAGAGAAAGGAGCTTGCTCCGTGTTTATACGAGTGGGTGCGACGGCGCATGCTGATTGGAGCACCGCGATTCCTCTAATCATTCCCTCGGCTATTAGGGTCACACTTTCTCCGAGCGCCAGAGACAATGGCTCTGGAGCTCGATCATGCGAGTGCGCGCGAGTTGCGTGTACGCCGCGTGCGTCGACGGGTGAAATTGTCGGTTGCGAAAATCGAGGCCGGATAAAAAGATGGCGAGGGGGGGCAGCAGTGACTAACGGCCACCGTCGGATCGGAGATTCGAATCTGGAATCTCGAGTGGCTAACCGAAGGAGCCGAGAGGGCCCACGACGAGTCGACGTGAGAAACTCACCTCCGTTTGCGTCATTGACTCTCTACGAAACGTTGCTCAAGTGCACCCTTACGGCTGCACTCTTCCACGAGCATCTCCTGACAGATATTCCCAGCAACCGTAATTTCCCATCGATTCTCCACTCACGAATGTCAGAAGCATAACGAAGGATCGATGAGTTTACAATATCTTCCCAAACATACCTACGGTTAGTAAAAGAATCTTAAAAGGAGGAAGACTTTGGATAAGCACCCCTTCTGTTTAGTTTGAAGCTAGTACTGCTGGATTGCACAGATAGGCACTTTATGGGAGAACGAAACTTTTATTTATAAGAGAGAGCAGTGTCTGAGTAGCCTGATCCCAGGCTCGGCTCTCCTGCCATTCAATCCCAAAGAGGTATACTAATCTCACCCGACAGCGCTGTTTGGTAATCGAGAACCCGAAGCTTGTGCTGCTTCGCGCGACGCGAATAGTCAGCGAAAGTCACTTTCGCTGTTCAAAGGCTGGCCGGGCCGGTGAACGCGGGAGAATCAGCTGGGCAATCTCGCGGGATACCGCTCCACGGTGGCGCGTCTTGAAAAATCCGTAATACGCGTGTACGTCGGCTCTCTGACGGGGGTGTGTCTCGTTTCATTGCGCGGGACAGTGCGGCGCCGCGAGTACGCGTTTATGGGCGAGATAAGTACTCTCAAAGACACGCGGTGGAATGCGCTCTTAATGAACCCACCGTGTCTGCCACTTGCCAACTATCGCAACAGCGAGCGTACACAATGGCGGCTCGTTTGACATCGATCGTATCCTGTTCACAGATTCCCAATTACTCTCTATTAGAGGGAGCTGTGTAGTTCGCAGAGCTCTACCCATTGGGTAATTCGCTGTCATATTTTCAACCATGTTCCCATGATGTATCTCCTGTTGCGTAATAGTAGCTCGCTATCCACTTGTTCGCACGTAAGCAAGAGAATTCGAACGAGTCTCTAAGCGCCGTCCAAATATTCCGAGGCTCCTCTTCCTTGGTTTGCAGGATCTCTTCTCTTCGCGAAGTTCTTCCTTCAATTTTTAACACATCCTTTTATAGAATTCATTCGAATTCAAACGATTCTAATTAATCCCCCTTGGTCTACATCTCTCAGAGGCCGAGTATATAATTATTCGAATTACCGTGCTCCAGAGGTACTTATCTACCCGGTGGTCATCAGGTGGCGCCGTTTACAAGGGCTCGGACGACCCGGCGCCTCGCTGCGTGCCTCGGGGCACGGCTGTAAGAAAATCACGTAATTTACGGGCGACAATACGCCCGGTTCCAGCTCATTGAAGCACGAGCTGCTAAACCTCTAATCGTCGCCTTATCGATCTTGCATGGCCACCGCGTTGCCCGCGGCCAGAATTCCTCCGAATCCCCCGCCACCCCTGTAAAGCCCTTCAATTACGTCACGCTGGATATTAAAAGCATGACTGTCGATGCCGCGAACGTGCGTTTGAAATTAACGAGCATGGAAGTTTGTCAGCGGGTGGGTCGCCACTAAGCTCTCCGAGGACAGACAGCGACGTCTGAATTGGTCGCATCCAGTCCAGCGGGAATACCCGTTTCTGCTGGCTTTAAATTAAAGACAAGAAGCCATCTTCACGGTCCACGGATCCTTAACGAGCCCGAACGAATTCCTCCAGCAACGACTCGTCGATTTGTCGAATCGCGCCCCGTCCACGAGCTCCCTTCCACGGGCGCCCAAGGCGCCAGACCCTTTTTAATGTTCGATTGGCGGCGAGACCGATCAATTAACGGCCTATTGATCTTATTCGAGCCGCGCACGGCTACACTGCCATCGTGACGTTGCCTTGGAAAAGTTCCTGCCACCTGGCACCGACCCCCGCGGCACGAGCAGATGCGTGTCGATTCTCCGATCGATCGATCCCGTCTGTGATTTCATGGCTTCTCTGCCACGGCCCTGCCGCTTCGATTCTACTGTAACGCAAACTCTCTGCTCCTTCCTACTTTTATGGTATTAGGTACTTTATCTTATTCTCGCTTAAACTGCGAGCTTCTGGTTCTCGTTACATTTGTTTCCATTAGTCAACTGTAGGATTTCAGCTTCTCTTCAATCCTGAATCAAGGTGAGATTTACTGGATTCAGATGAGGGTCCAGTTGAGGTTGGATATTTTTAGGAACAGTTAACAAATCTTCTGGGAAACTTAGGTAGCAGTGTAAGTCTCATCGTTGCGGTTGCTTCGATACTTCGTGTCCGCGCAGAAAGTGCGAAGACTCGTCTCGAACCGAATATCATCGTTGCACTACGTTTCACGGACCCTCGAAACTCGAAAGGTCCCGTGTCGGTTGCAGGGAGTGGCAGCTTCCCTCCTGGGCTGCGCTTCCCGGGCGCCGGAAAAAAGGCGATTTCTTCTCCCTCGGCGAGGTTTTCTGCGACAGCCACGTCGAAGTTTTTCACACGTCCAACGGTCACCCGGGTTTCAACCGGCCTCAACCTGTTCAGCTCTCAACGGTCATTCCCACAGTCACCTGTGCCGCCGAAGACACTCACTCGCCCATTGTAACGATCCCTAATGCGCGTTATCCCTCGAGTCGGCCTCGCTACCGGTTACCTCTCCGCTCAGCACTTCTCTCTCGCTGATTTCTTCTCGCGACGACACCTTGCCCGCCCGAGACAAAAGGATTCCCTTTGGCTCGCGGTCGCGGGGCCAAGCTTGAAATGCTAATCTCCCGAAGGGACCCGCGCGCCGAGATGAGAAAAGGGCCAAAGGGAGGAGGAGGACAGGGGCCGCCGCGGAGCGAACGGGGTGAGAGAGGGAAGATCTGGGGCCCGAGTGAGTTACGGGACAGTCTTAATTTTCTCATTCATCTCGGCGCGCAGCCCGCAGAGGTCCCAGCAAGAAACGTCAGGGCGACTGTTGGCCGACTGGTTGCGCGTCGCGACCAGTTCTCCCTTGGGATGCGATTCGATACGAGTAGGTACGCGTAAAAACGCGGCCGACCTGACATCTCTCTGTGAAATTGCTGTTTACTCAACGTACTCCGTGGATTAGCATATCGGTTGATTTATACTTGCGCAGGTCTTGACGCGTTGCTGCGTAGCCTCTTAGCAGAGGAGCCTTGGGGGTCTCTTTTCGGGGACCTTTTTAGCGGTTGATGGTGGATGATTGTTCAGCATTCAAGGAGGGTTGCTGAGTGCGTTGAGAGGGAAGGATTTATACGAGTTGAGGCACAATTAAGTCAGTAACTATCGTCGGCAATTTCTCGTCCATTCTTTGAATTAGGAAAACGAAGGTTGGACGTTGGTGGTGTCATTTACTTTGAATTGGAGGAACTGAATTGGGGGAGGTTTGAAGTATTAATTATAATCTAAGTGACTAAAATTTAGTGTACTGCTTTTACACAGGAGTAAAACTAAAATTGAGTTAAAATTGACTAAAATTATAATTAATACTTCAAAAACAAAATAGTTATTCCAAGTTCCTCGTACCTGCTACATATCTCCCTCAAAAGACGTCGTGTATTAAAAGATCCCGCATTCCAGTGGCTCACAGTGAAATGGAAGAAAGGAGTGAGACTAAAGACGAATATATTTTTCATCCACGTTCTCCGGAAGTCTTAATTTCCTGGATTACCCAAAGACGCCGTTGAACGCGTCCAGCATAGAAGCCTCAATGGCGTTATTAAGTCGCGCTTCGTGTACCGGCATTCTCATGAAAGACCAACATCCTATCTAATGCCAGCGATCCATCATCCTCCTTTGGCGGAGCTGTTGGTACCGACCTCGGGCAACTCAAGACGTTCTGAATAACATAATGCCGTTTTCTCCGCGATGCTCTCCGCCGGCTGCTGCTCGCTCGCCCCGTGACCACGAACAAACGGGTCCTAATTAATCCCGCGATCTCTCTGTTTTCGGTCAGACGGTCGCGATATCGCGATCACGATCGCCTCCATTCGGAAAATGGAGCGTGACGCGTTCGCTTTCCTTCTGAATGGAATTCTGCGAAGGTGATTGGTGATGCTTAATATCTCCAAGCTATTTTTATTATTGAAATATAATAAATATTGACTAGGATATAAATAGGAACCCATTTTCCAAAGAAATATTAGACTTATGAAAGAGTTCTTTAGATATATCGCAAAGCTGACGAAAGATTTGTATTAGAATCTCGATCAAGCTTGGGAAATAAGAGAGAATGAAAAATGTAGTTCCGTGAATTTGACAGTGTTTATGGACCTTATCTGGGCAACATTGATCCATTCCTCGTAGCCAGTGGAGGCAGAGAGGCCTCACTTCTGAAATTGCTCCATCGCAAGGCAATAACAGGATGCAAACAAGGGCCTTTCGGTGTACCGATGACGGGCGACGTCGAACGTCACACAACAGAGGCGCTTTCATGCCCCCGTGTCGATGGGGCTGCAGAACAGTAGTATTTTTGTGCCCCGTTAACCACATGCCCCCCCGGCGACGATAAAAGTGCTATTGAATTCACACGCGAGCGTACGCGTTATCAAGCGATCGATAAATGCCGACACAATGGTCCCTGGGAAATATTATTGGGACGGTGTCGCGCTGATAAAGAGAGTATCCCGACTTTTTATTGCTGGCAGAGGGTGTCCAGGGGACGGGGTGAATGGTACCTTGTGCCCACGGATAACGACCTCTCTTTCACGCGGCCACCTTTCGCCATAATCGCACCTTTAATTTCCATATCGAGGCCTTATTCAGTTGAGCCGAGCCCGAGGATCTTGGACACACGCCTCTGACGGCTGTTCTGGCTGGGGCGAGCGTTGAAATGGAAATTAGTGATAATTCCGGTGTTCTTCGAGTTTGATTTCCTATTGTGGAACCGCCTAATTTAGGAGCTCTTGGACGGGAACGGTATATTTTTCGTGGATGATCGGTTCTTAAAGGTTGGACCTCCTAACTCGAAGATATGTGGGACGAGTCCTAGTCGAATATTACGTCTGGTATGGTAGTTTTCTATTGCAGTTTCTATGGTAATCGCTGAGGGACATTGCTGGATATGGTAATCTGTGGATTCATTTTTTATTTCGTCCAAGCGGATAGAATGGAGTAGGGTGACCGTACCTAATATCGCCACTCGCTATATCTCGCAAAGCAAGCACTAAAATTTATCGGTTATGCACTGTATCAGTACCTAAACATATGCGGGAAGACATACTGTAATTGCAGCGTTATGCGATCAACAATTACAGAAAGGGAAGTATTTTAGAGAATTTTAATAGTGTAAAAATTTATTGGACCGCCACAATTTTACATCACATTCGGAAAAGGTAAGTCTGATGATTCTGTGAATGCAAGAATATCTACTAGAAATACCTAATGAATGATGTAGGAATTAAATCGATTTGAATATTTTTCGTAATGAAAATAGCGTTTATCTTTTAGCAGTATGCGTGTTCTTGATACCGCCTAGCGGAGAACAATGGTTTCGATGTAATGTTTGTTACAGGTGGGGTCACGAAATTCGCGGAGCAACCGAAATAAACTTTATTTATCCAATACGTACATCCGAACGTAAAAAATAAATTATTTTAAAAATCCTATTTTTATATTTTTGTAATAAAAATAAAATCAAAGGTTGATCAAAAAAAAAATTTATAGAGCAAGAAATAATAAAAGCACGTGTGAAAATGACTTTAAAAACTCATATATACACGAGTTACAAAAAATACATACAATATTTATTGAATAGGCGATATTAGGTACACTTTTTCCGGGATTTTTGCATGCCTTACGTTTTTGAATTCTTCATTAAAATTTTGTAGGTTTCAACGATTCTAACTTATGCTACATGAAGGGTGAATAGTTTCTCTTTACTTTGAAACGAATCGCATGCAAAAATATCAATAATTATTCAATTGAGAGCGATTTAACTTTTGCTAGGAGTTATTAGCTACGATCACCCTATATAGCAAGTTTAATAAAATTATATCAGTGGTTATTTTCACATATTTATTGACGTCAAGCTACAGTAATTTCACCTTTACAATAATGACACGATCAATTTGCATAATAACGCTACTCAAAAATAGATCCCCAGAACTACGTTCTTATAAGGAGCACATTAGGCCACAGACCGGTGTGCCATTTCGCAATAATCAGAGTATAAGGTCCTCGCACATTTCAAACGTTTCTCCCCCCAACTAGATATTCTATCGCCGAACCAGCCAATTTACAAAAAAAAATTCGCACCTAAACGTATATTCTTCGCAAACGATTCGATCATCTTCTAAGATCGATTCATCCGACGTGTTGCTCGAAATGGGGCTCGTGTATCGGTCCCGGAGATTACGTATCCACGAGGGGACCATTAGAGAAATTAAATATACGGTGGCCGCGGCGATAGCCAGTCGTAAAAACGGCCAAGGTAAATATTAAGTCTGCGGTTTTGCGGACAAACGAGGTGGTTTTCGCAGTTTGTATCTCGTACCTGCACACCGGCGGAGGGATTAGGATTAGCATTTGGAAGCCTAAACGGGCGACGAAGACGTCGTATAAACGTGCCCACCACCCCTGCCCCCCTGTTTCTTTTCGCCTTAATGCGCGTTTTATCGTGGTTTGGTGCTGGCCAAACGAGGCGCGCCCCGCCGATAGCGAGCGCGGGGAAAGGTGCCCAGAGGCGGAGGGGATTAACGTGTTTAATCTTGCGGTTAGAGAGTAAACAGCGAGAAGGAGGTAGAGGATGGATGATGAAGAGACACCGGATAAGCCGGTTGCGGTTGAAATCACAAAGCACGGGGCAGCGAAACTTGCGGTTTCGGTGGTGGCCTTTTACGAGGATTCCTGATGGCTACGTAACCACCTGGATCGATGATAAAAGGGCAGTTTTCTTACCGATCCAGAGAAGGGGGCAAGATCACGCGTTACTCAGAATTTTACCGGCCAATTAGAAATCCCGGCGCCTCTTTTATTCTACATTTGTCACGCTTTCATTGAGCCCAATGCTCGCTGGACGTTGTCACCGTGCTGGCCAGCTTGTTGGACACAGCGGTTGTGCAGGCAAAAGTGCCTGAAGTAATTGATTTATCGCCGACCACCAGGTTCCTGAGACTTATTAAACCGCGCACAATAGAGTCTTTGGCAAACGCGATCAAGACTAAAGGCAGTATCGCGCGGATCTTTTCAGGAATCGAAGTCTCCCCGATAAATCATGGGAAGTGGACGGTGGGTCCTAATGAAGCTTACGAAACGGTCTTATTGTGTCTGGCACGGCATGGATAAGACGGAAGTGGTCTGGATAAAATGGACGCTAGATTCAGCGAAACAGTTCCATTTAGCGATCGGGGATAGCCGCGAGTGCCTCTTGGGACACTCTTATCGAAAGCTCGATCGTCTAATACTCGCATTAGTTAAATGCTCGGAACCGGTTATTAGTAACATTTAGCCATTATACGGCCTGGCATATCTTACAACGGTGTCTAGTGGCCGGAGCAGGCGAGGATTATTAGGCTTTTTCTAGCGATACGTTAATATACGTCCACCTCGATCCGCGCATAATAATCGCGCCACGGCTGTACAATCTCGTGGACAGCGAAATTTTCGACGTTTATATCGTGTTAATCGATGTTTCGCGGAACGTGGTATATTTAGTGGCTCCTATTAATAGATCTCTGGCGTATGTATGCAAATTACACCTTCGACCCTTTATCGTTTCCTCCGGTTTATGTACTCCTACACTGCTCGCCGTAATTACAGGATCACTTAGTCAAGTCGATTTTATCGGTCACTGGGGTAGTTAATACGCATTCAGAGCCTTAACGCGTTAGGCTAGATAATTTAAGAGTCCTTGTAGAAAATGCTGTAAGTGCCAAAAAATAAAATTTTTCTGGATAGAGAGAAAACGTCCCTGACTTTAAATTATTTGCGGAATTTGATTTGCTTTGATTGCTAAATATGCTTGAGTATGCAAGAAGCCAAATGCATCATAAAATTTTCTATTTTTTGCACTGATATAATCCAAATTCATGAAAAAAATAATTGTATTTGTAGAAGTACCAATTCTGACCTTCTATCGCTCGAAATACCAGCGGTACCATCTTTTAGCGCTATCTGTAACTTCTTTTCAAAGGAAAATTGCATTAAAATTCTATACTATAGTATTTCCATTTACACTTAGACCATTTTCCGGTTAAAAAAAAAATTAATTTTGGCACTTAAAAGTGTTTTCTACAAGGACTCTTCAATAATCATTCAATTGCCTAAAAATTCTATAAGTTCTTGACTTGAAAATTTCTCGAGTCGAAGAGTGAAAACAGATTCTTATTAAATTCACAAAACTACGCTCTGCACAAGTGTCTCGTGAGGTTTGCTTCCCCCCGTGCACGGTCACTCCATGGAAGCCTGCGGAGCCAAATTTTCCCGCGCATGGAGACCTCTGCTGCATTACGAGGACGACGTATCTTCCTATCTACCGTCTTATCTGTCGCCTTCCGATATCCAACCGATCCTCCCTCTCGATATCTGCCAGAAGGTAAAGATTGCAGGCGAGCACGTACACCGTACATCAAGTGTGTGCACAGAGAGTTTCCTTTTCTATCTATGGTGATTCCATGGGATCCGCTCTATATTTGCGTTTGCCACAAGGTGCGTCGTCACCGTGCGCGATTGTCACGAACGTGTCACGGACTGTCACCTGCCAAATTGGCAAACAGCCTTATCGAGGGCCGACACACGGAAAGTGTCACTCCTCGTGGACGGCGATCGGCTTTTCCATTCCCGATATCAGAAATTCCGCCGTTCTCGTAATTCCCTGCAAATGCTCCTCAATTTTATCATTTTTTTTCTCACTTACTACTTAAGATAAATAACTGAAACAAAGGAGAAAAAATAGCTACATATTAGCTCTACTTCACACATTTTTTTCCGAATTTTAAATCAATTAATACGACTAGAAAAAAATAATTTGTGCTTTGCGGGTGGTTTTTGCTGACAACCTTTCGAGTGACACAGGCGAAAAAACTCAGGGTTAATACTTTGTTATGTAACTATCAGGTATTAAAATTTTTAAATGATCGAGGAACATAGTTAATTAACACCACAACGACGGCGGCCGAAGACGTTCACTAATCATCCCCTGCAGCACACGGCGATGCGTGGAGGCTTCTCACGGACAGGAAGGATCGCCCTGTTTGCCGAGGATTCCTCCGACCTGTCGCGACCTGGTTTATCGCGACACAGCTTTGTTTGGCCGTTATCATCCGTGTTTTCAACGGGCGAAGGACGACGAGCCGCACATTCCACGGCGCAGAACATGTTTTATCGCGTCGTTTGTCGTGCCTTCGGATTAACCGCTGTTTAAAAACGATACGGCCGAGATGCCGCAAGGATGATTCGTAACCGCAGGTCGGCACACGTTCCCTTCTTCTTGGGAAGACCGTTCGAGGGGCTGCTTCCTTGTTATCTCCGCTACACGTGTTTCGTCGAACGAAACCGCGCGTCGCGTCGTTTTCCATCGTTTCCCCGCGCCTATCTCCTTCGCCTTGATCTGCGCATCTGCGAGATCTTGATCGGTTCGAAGTGGAACGGAGGAGTCTCAGTCTGCTGGAGGAGAGCACTGTAACATCGATACACCTTCGGTGACTCTGGAGTTTGGGGTGGAAGAAATTAGGCAGGGGTGTTTTTTATGATACGATCATTTTCCATTTCAAAATGGAACTGTACAAGCTGGAATCGTGAATCGTACAGAGCTGTAATTTGAGTTCAGGAGGGGTAGCAGTGAGGAGTGAAGGATACTCGTTAATCTGTTTTCGACGATTTCAAGTGGCTTTCTAAGCAACAGCCCACTTTTCGCTCAAGACACAAACGGTTCGCGCTGAGGGGAGGTCCCAACGCGCCTTTAAGACCATTATGGAAACCGGTCTTTAGTCTCACAGTCTTTGCTCCGTATCCAGGAGGCGAAGGGCCGTGAAGCTCTTCAGGGTAGTCAAGGTGTCTGTTACGTCGGTGTCAATTAGGCCCAGCGCTTGGAGGCGTGATCGACCGTGAAAAATGCCTGCGGTCACTTTGTTGGATCTTGTAAATCAAATCTCATTGATTCCACGTCTCCTTTCTTCGGCTCCTTTCACCCCTAGGCGAGACTGCCGCCGAGAAAAGAGAAATTCTACCGGGAATCCTCGCCACAGAAATATCCTCCTCTGTTTTCTCACATCTCGGCATTTGATTCTTTAAAAAAAAAATGATTTTCAAAAAATCGCTGTCATCTCTGCATAAAAGTCAGCACAAAAATTTTGAAAACCATGTATTACGTACAAAAACGCACCCCGTCCGTTTCTAAAAATCACCAGACCTCTGCTTCATTCACGATCGTTACAGTGTAGTAATAGCGAGTCCCTAAGCGCCAGCGATAACCGATCGCCAGGCAAACATGTCGTGATCGGAGCCGTACGTCGTGACCCTTCTTGAAATAGTTCATCGTGGAAAGCACCACCTGCCGGCCCACGCATCGCAGCGGCCGAAATAATCAGGTACGAAGTCTATTGGCCCATTAGAGTGCATGATACATCGTATTAGCTCGTGGCAAGGAACACGATGCCATTAGGGAGATTGAATCGACTCGCCTCGTGCGCGAGGCGAACGTCGGAGGGAGGGAGAGTGGCTACGCGACGAGGAAAGGAGAGTGTGTTTATCTACGTCATATAAGCATACGTAAGATGGGGTAGAAGCACCGCGACCATGGGTGGAACCGAGAGACCACGTGGCCGAGGAGCATGTGTTTTCGGAGTGAGTAGGTACTTTTCTGCCATCTGCTTCGGAAGCTTTGGACCGATAGGTGCGGTGTGTTTGATAAATACTTCGAGGGGAGGCAAACGATCGTAGGAAACACGGGTAAGAAATTAATAGAGCGGCTGATGGTGGAACGACGATCGAAACACGAAGGGGTGATCGGTAATAGGATTCCTAGCTTCCCCCTGGAACCTTTTCTCTTATACCTTTACTCGTGATAACGAGGATCCTGCGCCCTTGAATTCCGCGATGCGGAGATTAAAGGCGCGAGATGTGGTTAATTTGGGAGCAGAGAAGGACTCGGGGGCGGAAAATAGAACCGTGTTTCCAAGTTTTCCGGAAGCGTGCCGGGCGCGTGCGGCTTCCTTGTCCACGGAAGAGCCTTCCTCCGTCTATTTCTGAGCGTGGCTGAATTACGTGCTCCATAAGCGTCGGCGCCTTAAAGCGTCGCCCAGAGCAAACAGCGCGTGTTGATGTTTTGTCGAAATTTTGGTGAAGAGTATCGCACCCTCGCCACATCACTCCGCAAGGGGTGTCGAAGGATTTCCAAAAATAATGCCAAAAGCGTCGGAAGTCACGAAGCTTGCTAGCCCCACGGATCGCAACGACACCCTCGTGCACCGCTTAATATTCCATAACCAAGGCGAGACGCTCGCAAAAGTCGGTTACCAACAGGAAGTCCCCGCGTCCTCAATGACGTCTCCAACGAGCCACACGACTCTTTCTTCTCCGCCACCCAGCTGGATCGTTGCTCGGCCGCCCTTCGACTGCATTCTGCGAATTCAAAAAAGCCCGCGGGTTGAAAAAAAAAAGAAGGTGGAAAAGAGTGGAGGGGTGGAAGAAGAGAAGCTTGTAACTTCATCCGTGGCGAATAAGTGATATTCGCGCCGCCCATGATTCCTCACGCACACGTTTTACCGGGGGCACAGTCGGCTTCGTGGCGCTCATTGTTCGCGGTGCAGACGACAGAGGTGGAGGAGAAGATGAAGGGTGGGCAGACTGGCGGGAGGAGAGGGTGTTTAGAATTTCATTTCCGGGCATTCGAGCCAGCTCGCCGAGGAGAAGGACGTCTCCGCGCACGGGAGACGACGAGACCAGCCACGCATCTGTCCGCAGATGCCGAGCAGATGCACGCGCGCCTCGAACCAGCTCGAGCAATGCGCGTGCGGTCTAATTGCAACCCTTCCGCCGAGGGTGAATTCGCATTGTCGCGAAACTTCATTCATGCCTCTGGCCACTGAACGAGCCATGGGGGGACGGTCGAAGACCCAGCCTCCCTCCGGAAGTGGTTGCCTCCGCGATCGGAGCAACAAGTAAGGAGTCGGGATCACTGTTCCCTTGCTTCGCTCTTAATCGTCACGTTAATTGGGTCAGATACTCGCGCAACGTAAAATATCTGAAGAACTTGGTCACCCGAAGTGATGGGGGTAGGTCTTTATTAGCTTACAATTAGTGATGAGAGTATAAAATGATTAACCATTTCCAAGGACTACGTAGGAGCGAGAATGACGCGACGAGCTAAAGTTCAGGGGGTTGCACTTTAACGTTTGCACTGTGATTCAGAGCCTGCAGATTGAAGTGATTCACAGACACAGTTGTCGAAGAGTATTTCCTTTAAGAGATAGGGTTTTCAATATCGCGCGATGCAAACTGACGTTCAGAAGTAAAATCTCGCGGCCAGGTTCTCGAAAGCAGATTCTTCCAGTCCACGAGACGGCGACATTGCGGTTTTCCTTTTATTGTGCCGGACACCCCCGCCAGAGAGGAAGAGATTTGAAGGAGCGCGAAGGGGAGGCTTCCTTCGGCACGCTTCTCGGAAACTAGGTCCTAAGATCAACCTACCGACAGATGCAAAAATTCGACGGAGAATCAGTGCCCCGCTGCCTCACCTGTCTACACACTTCTTCTTGGTCCTCCGCTTCTTGCATCTTGGAAATAGAAGCCCAGGGCCGCGTCCTGCAGGTTGAAGAACCGGCTAGCCAGAACTGCGCCAGGATCCCTGACGGATCCGCTGGCTGCTGGGACCCTCGCTCGGCTCCGTGCCTGTGTCACCTCGACTGCTAGACCCTCTGACAAAAGAAGTCCCCGGACGCCTTTGTCGGTTCCTTTGCCCGGTTCTTTGTGAAATCCTCTCTATTCAAGGCTCTGGACCATTCATGGTACGCACCGTCTAAGAACGGAGCGCGGCAAGTGCGTACTGCCTTGCGTAAACGGCGCACAAGTGTATACCCGAAAGGACCAGGTTCTGGAGGTCCTGCGGCAAAGGGACTTTTAAAGTCCTCCCCCGGACAACGCTCGCTGAAACCACTCGGGTGGACTTTAAACCCTCAGCTGTACTTATTAGGTACTCCACGGTTAACCCACTTACTTCCTGCTGATATCAGCCGCGAGTTGTTGCAATTAATATTACATATTGTGAGCGGCACATAGGTTTCCGTGATTCATTGTAGGTAGCTTTTACGGTAGATGATAATCAGATCGATTGATGCGGATGCAAGTACCACATTAGGATCGAAGGATTAGCATTTGGTGTTTAAATGTTATTCACTTTAGTACTGTTTAATTTAGAGTATCGGTATTTTAATATTTCGCGGTTCTTTCGCGTGATTTTGAATTCCATCGAAGAAGTAGCACGGTGTGTTGGAAGCCCAGGAAAGGTTTAAGAGGCATTTACATTGGAAGCACCCCCCGTCCGAGGGCCACGAAAGATACTTCCTACTCGATGTTTAGAGACGGACCCTTGGCCTAGATGGGCCCTAATTTCGTTGGGCCCTTAAAAGAAAATACTCCCCCCAGCGTGGAGAGAAGGGGCTAGAGTGCAAGGGGCAAGCGAGGCCACGTGTCTCAGCGCGTGCCGGAAGTGACCAACCGGATGCAGACATCCGAAACGGTCTCTCTCGTTCCCGTCCAATCGAGGATACGCCTTCAGCCAGCTTTGTTCTCCGTGGATTATGCCGATCTCCTTTTCGACCAGTCTCTCGCATCTAAAGAAGGGTTGCTAAATGCTAGATGTACCTCTCGATAAAACCACATCTGTTCTTGGGTGGCATTGTTGTGCAGAAAACGTGTGTTGATTGGAAACTGAATTCTAAAGCATAGCCTAACGTCTTTGAGGCGTTGATGATCTAGCAGATTCCTCGAGGGTACTTCGTTAGAAATAATTGAGCTAATTAATGGTTGGGGATATTGTAAAAATTTCTTTCAACCTCTTTTCCTTATGGTGGTAATTGTACATACGTCTCTGATTGAATATTGAATGAAGAACATTACCGAGAAGGAAATCTTGCAGCGCACCACGCGCGCAACCTGACGAATTTCTGAGGGAAGCTGGGAGGAGGAAACAGTTGTTTAAAAAGGAGAGTGGCACACTTAAAGTTTTCAACGGGCACGTAACACGATCCGCACCGTCTGTTTCGGCCGACGCTTATTAGCAAAGTGCTCGAGAGAGAGCGGCTGCACTTGACCACAGGAAACAGCCATCTTCTCTTCCCCATCTCTGGATAAACAAGATTCCTGAACCTGCAGTATCTTCGAAGAAATCTTAAAAGTTCACCTCCGCTGCGCGGTGAAAATACCAGAGAAGGCTTCGCGGGATGATTAACTGTTACCGACTTCGTTCGTGGAAATGGAATCTAATCCAAAATAGAGGGGCAACAATGAACCCTTTGAAGTCCTATATGCAAGCTGGCCGGTGAAGAAGCGAAGCCATTCACTGCCACGAGTAGCGTACTATTTTCGTCTGAATTCAACCCTTGTGCATATCGTTGCCCCTCTCTTCCGCTCGGTCCAGGGCGACTTTCACCGATGGCACGCGTCCGTTTCGAAATCCCTGCTGAAAGGGGGCGAAGCCACACGCCGCGCGGAAACGCTCGCGCTCTGCCCTTATTATTTGTCGCGCACATGCTCCCACCCCTCTGCATCCGCGCGATGACCGTTGGATTTCTCTGATACGCTCCAAGCTCCACCACGAAAATCGATATTTATTACCAGTATGCGTTCCGGGATCGTCGGTCTCCCTTTGACTCACCAAAGCCATCGGTACTCTTCGGCAGCTTCGACACATTTCATCCCCGATCCTCTCCCCTATCAGAAACAACGCCCATGCTCCGCAGAGAACAAGAGAAACTCGATCCAGAGGAACTTCCTCCGCGAAGGACGGTGAAAAGATATCAGAGACGATCTCGCCCCCGTGCCTCGGTGTTCAGCCACCCCGTCGAAGCAAGAAGTCGACGTTCATTCATCGCTGCGAAAGCTGATCGAGTCGCGCGCGTCGCCTCTGCCAGGGGTTTTCCGGTGCTGGAACACTGGGGCGGGCCTTAACGGTAAGCGCGTCTGCGTCTTGAGAAGGCGACGCTCCTCTCCCGATGGGTGAAAAATAATGGAGCGCGAGGGGAGGAAGACCGAGTCGGAGACGATGGAAGAAGGAGGTATGCACCCCGCCCCCGCTCGTGTGGGGCACGCGCCCGCCACGAACTGAGGGGAGCCCACACCTGCCCCTGCGGCTCATTGTACGCCAAAAACCCCAGCCAACCCCCTCCTAGACAAAACTAGACCCCCGTGCAGGGGCTGCTAGGCTCCGAGCTGCCAGCCAGCCAGCATCTGCTGGAATCTGCGACGAGGGATGCGACGAGGGCGATAGGTTATTATTGGCATTGTGCTCTCTCCGGGGTAACGCACACACGTGGCCCGACCAACCACCCCGACGCCGTGCGTGCACGCTCGCAGGGATGTGTGCATGTACCTGGAAGGCACATGTGTCCCAGGGTGCCGATGGACCCAGGCAAAAGGTGCACATGCATCTGTCCGCGTTTCGCGTGCATCGGCACCCAGCGAACCTCCCCTACCATTCTCGACGGTGTCTAAAAGCCACCCTCTCCGCGCACAGGCGTTCGTTGATGGCTCCTCCGCGTGTGTCGGCTTTTAACGGTCCCGTTGCGCGGCTTTGGGGGTTGCTTCGGGCGGAGGCACGACACTGGGGAGTGTGTTCTTTTGGAATTTAGCCGATTGCCGCGAGGGATCTGTTTGACTGGTTTTTAGCGAAAGTTGTCGGGGGTTTTTAGGGGTCGTTTTGTTGGGTTTTGCGAGCCTCCTTTTTTACGATACTGAGTGGTGAAGGGGGAGGTTTAATGGTGGAATAACTGGAGGTTGATAAGCTGTTTATTAAGCAAGGAAGAAATATGTTGGCAGAAATCCACGCTTTGAGAAATGTTCAGATTTGTTTGAAGTTCTCCAAGCTTTCTAATTCCCTGCACCTTTGTGTCGTAATTACCACTGAAGACTATTCAAGCGTCGGGCAGACGAGAACCACCAGCAGCCATTGAAGTGCTCGCTTCTTTCTAGCAGGGTGAAACGAGCGACGATGAACTTGAGAACTAGCTACTGAATAATGAGCTACCCCTGCGGCGATTTCGAGTGCCCGAACGTATATACTCGTGTAATTCAATTCTACGATTCGATTCTCACGGGTCCGGGCAAGAGAGGCTGTAGTAGCCTTCCTCGTGAAACTCTTTCTCTCCTCCCCTGTTCACGATGTAACGACGACAGGTATATGCATAAGAAACGAGGAGAAAGAAAAGCATCGGGCGTTCCTATTAGCGCTCACGCGATGATTGGCGTGAGTGAGCACTCGAGAAACGATTCTCCGTCTGGCAGAAGGAGTCCTCCGCCTCTTTCCTCGCCGCGCAATGAAATTATATTGCCCTCTTCTCGGCCGTGGAGCGGAATACAAGGCCCGTATGTGTATATAAATCGCGCCGGAACTCTAAAGTATCTAGATCGTCGTCTGTACGTGGACCGGCCATTATTCGTCGTGCACCTGGACACTCGAGAGCACCGTGAAGATTTGCAATCACCTCCGTTTACACCGGTGCTACCTTTTGTGACCACCCTTCAGCGGGGTCAGCCCGTGCAAAGGAATCGAGATTTCCGTTGCGGGCCGAGTTGCCCGCTAATCTTCTGCTCCGTGCCATTGTTTCACCTGACTGACGGAGGAACGGATGTGGAAGCTGTCTGCACCGTGCTCTAACAGCCCTTGGCCCGTTAATACCGAATCGGGCTGCTTCAACGTATTGTAGATAGGGTAAATCCGGGGGTGTCGGTACGGCAGGGGAGCTGGTACAGTTGCTATATTTCAGACTCTACGTCCGAATGCGTTAAAGTGCAGAAGAAGAGAAACAGTTGAATGAATACTTTGCTTCCTCCTGCGCATTTCTGGATTTATAGATTGAAATTACATCTAACTTCTTTTATCAAACAGTAGCGTATAGAATTGTATTTAAAATGCACTTCAAAGTTCATTTTCGTTTAATGCTTTTAGTAATAAGATAGTAGAGGTATTGAGTTGAGGTATTAATGCTTCCTTTAAAAGCTAACGAGAGGACGAGGTGGCACAGTTATGATTGGGATAAATTTTTCACTTTGAAATTCTGGGTGAGTGGGTGACTCACTTTCTAAACTTAGTATATAAACGCTAATCTAGTATGTCAGGGATATCAGTAGGTATATCACTAATCCCCAGAATAATTAATACCTAATACTTTAGCTGGAAGTATTAGAAATAGGATAAAGCTATCAGGTAGACCACGTTGGATGCATAATAATTAGCAGCAAAGAAAGCAGACTGAACTCTTACGAATTCAATAGTAATGATTTATTCTCCAGTAAGACTATAATAACAAAATAACAAGGATCTTTCAAAGTGTTCGTGGAACTCATCTGAAGAATCCTAACTCCCTTGAATTTCAAGCACCCCAACTGCATCGTCCATCAAGCATCAGCAAGCCATCAGCAGCACTTCATCAAACCGCGCTGATTGAATCGTCCAATTCATCCAACCACGTGTCCCCTCTCGCGTAGAAATTCCCGTCTCTGTCGCATTATGCAAGACAGCCGTTTACACCGATGTACACACGTGCCCGGTGCGTGTGCGCACGCATGATTGATAGCCGCGAAGCGTATTAGGTCAGGCCGCGTCACGTCTGCGGAACTTTCTTCCCAGAATGCGCCTCGAAACGGGGCAGCGCGGTTTCACTGTGCTCGGGAGACTGCTGAAACACTTATGCCCGACACAGGGAGGATAATTAACTATCCCCCACAGGCAGGATAATCAATTTTTACACGGTCTTATCGCGCGTACACGCCGCGCTGACTTGGCCCCTGACCGTCTCGATTGAATCGTTTCTGTTATCCCGATCTACCGAATGCGTGCGCGCGGTTATGCAAGAAAGCGGTGGTCGTCGGTGCTCCACGTCTAACGCCGCGCATGATTGATAGTCGGGAAGCGTATTAGGTCAACGTGCGCTACCATGGTAGCCCTTTCGCGAGAGACGGCGATCGGCGGAGCTGGGCCCGCGCCGGAGAAAGCAACCACGCGAATCTGGGGCCAGTCACTTTGTCCGGCGTTAAGCACCGTGCACACGTGCCCCCGATTGTTGCGCCGATTGATCGGTCTATTACCCCGTGGCCAGTGTCACCGGTGTCCCGATTCGAATCAACAGTTTCGCGAGTAAGAAGAAAGTGTCGACGATGTCGTTGGCGGGCTGGTACACGCGTACCTAACCCCGCGTCGTTGCTGCCGCCGCGGTATCTGTTCCTCGAACTTTTGCGCGGGTGTATCGGCCGGGTGGAATTTATAATGTCTCTTTAGTTAGATCGTACGTAGACGCTGTGATCGTTCCGAGATTGGGAGGTGTTCTTGAAGCAGGGAATGGACAGCGATTTGTTGTCGTTACGTAGTTGAAACATGGATTGGAGAAGTGGTTTTTACAGTTACCCCTGTTGCGTTTCCCTGAATCCTGTCAACTACACTCTTCCAGCCACGTCATAGAACCTAAAAGTTTGCCGTTAGGAAAGTCACGATAAGACCAGCGAAGGTTTGAATGACCACCAAGGAAAATCGCAACATTCCTCCGGAATATTTGCATGAATGCACCGTGAATGGCTTCGAGATCCCCTCAGCTGATCGCCAAGTCTACAGGCACGCTTCCATCGAACGCGTTCAGAGGTGGCAGTCGCTGACGAGCGAGAGATCCAGGGTAGCTCGGCGAGACGCGCAGCAATAGAGCTTCGCCGGTGAGAAAGGAAGATCTACGCTCAGTTCCGCGCTTCCATTTATGGGCGAACCTTAAGGCGGTTTGTCGGCTAGACGTAGGTATGCGATCTCCCGTACACACGCTTAGCTGCGAGGTCTGGTGAGGAACGAGCTCTCTCGGGGCCCACGCCGCAACAGCAACCCGCGAAGCAATTGTCCTTAGCGGCTGGCTGACTGCCTGTCTGGCTATTACGCCGGCGCTGATACGAGGATTGTCTTACGCCGTGTTGCCTAGGTGTTTAAGACCGCGCTATTATGTTTCGCGCCGGCGAGGAAGGAGGACGGTGGCCGGGGCGCGAGGGACGGAAGGGCGCAGTCGCGATAGAGGCGCGCGGAGACACCGAGTCGCTGGAAAGAGGAGAAAGGTACAGATATAGAGGTGAAGGCAAAGAGAGCAATCGAGGGAACGAGACACCACGGGCGGTGCGAGCGCGGTGAGTTACGAGCGCAGCAGGAAGAAGAAAGACACCCAGCGCTCGCTAATGAGGATCCAGCTAACTCCGACTGCTTCGACCGCGATTCTTTTCACTCCGCCGCGCCGGAAATCGCGATAGTCGGTAGCCACCCTCGACGCCGTTACGTTCAACCTGGCGGCGAATAAAAAGCAGCGGACAATCGATTATGAAGGCCACAAAGGAATGAATATGAAGAAGGAGGAAGGGGCTTTCTATGTTCCATGGAAAGTTCGTATCGTTGACCGCATCTAGAAAAATCGGCAGGAGTCCTGCAGGTAGCGAGAAGACTTTCCAAGCCCGGACGACCGCAAGAACCGGAACCTCGGCTAACACTTGGCTAACACTTGGCTCCGCTGCTGGACCAGTTAAAGCGAGAGTCGAGCGAGCGTAAGCTCGACGCGCGAGGAACGTAATCTCATTGGCCACGCCGGGACCGCGGTCTCACCCGATCCACGTGTTGATCGCGCAGCTTCCGACCGCGGTCGCATTGTCCGCGGGCGCAGATTTACTGCGTCCTTTTTCTTCTGCGTGGACAGACGATTTTCGTCCCGCGCACGAGTCGTAAGTCCTCATCGCCACCCCCGTGGCTTTCACGCGTTTCCCTCGACCCCTTTGTCCGGGTCCTTAGGCGTTCGTTGCACCGCGTTATTCCGCGTTGTGCCACGGATACGGGAAACTTGTATTTATTGCACCGGGTTCTGGCGACATAGTTTCGAACAGGGTCACGTGGAACAATTGAATATTCATGGCTTCTCCCGGGACAAAGATCTCTCTGGATTATAAAATTAAGCGACCCCAGTTAGGACCGGACGGGGCAGTTGTCTCCGCGTCGATCATCTTTCTCCAGCTCTGTCGGTCGTGTCAAAGGTTCAGCTGGGTTTTGGAAGACACTGTTGCTGACCAAAATCCGCCGACGATCTTATTGTCCTTGCGCGCCTCCTCCGCTTCAGCTGTGGTCCAGCGGAGACAGCTGATGGCACGTGCTCTGGTCTCGAGTATCGATGCCAGGTGGGGGAAGTGCTTTTGCACACTGCAGCCCGTGGTGCAATGGTGCAATACTGGGATATACTGCGAACCGACAGTGGTTCTCGATCCCCCGTTACTCTGAACAATTCAGACAGGGATATCAACCGCTCTAAACCGTTAACATCTCTTTTGGATTACGACTATTCAAATTTCATGAAACCTCCAACTATACTCGCTAGCTCGTTATAGTTACTTAATTAATTAATACACCACTGAAGCCAGAATGTCTATCGCAACTTTCCTTTCCTGTTTTTCAGGAAGAAGAACCCTACATGAACTCTAAATCGAATATAGCATTGGAGAGGTGTAGGATTGCGATTCTGTCTAATTTTTAGAGATATTCAGGCTCAACAAGGTCGATCCTCCTGATGAGAACCGTCGTTTAGAGTCGCGTGGTACCGACCGTTCTCATCACCTGCCTTTTCCGCGTACAATAGAGCGAGAGTACACTCGTTCGGCTAGGTGAGCCGAGGTACGGCATCCCCATTGCCATCCCGAGAGGTCGGGCCACCCCTCTTCGGGCCGCATACATCCTCATTATGTGTGTTGGCTGCACCCTCCGGAGCCCCGTTGGCTCGTCCCGTGTGCGTGCCACGCACACCAGCCCGCGCTTGCGCGCTGGCCAACGGGGGAACCCTTCGCCGGGACAGAAACACGATCACACACGCAGCCAGGCAAGCAGGCACGAGGTACAGAAAGGCAGAGATTGACAATGCAGGGGGCCCACCTGCCCCCTACCCCAATCTGGACACGCGCCCCGCGGTAGCACCTGGTTCTCTCCTCGTCAGGACCGCGCGCTACCGAGGATGCTTGCGATCTCGTCGATTTCTGCTGATCTCCTGTCCGATTTATCGGTGCTCGTTTACTGACAGTTGTCCCGCCATGGCAGATTTACCGCAACAATTTTGAACGCGCCAGGCTTCGGTTCCTCAGTGGAAGCTCGCTGTCTTTTTGGAACGTTTTGTTGGGTTTCTTTGATTCTCGTGGTAGCAAGCTTCTTGGAAACAGTGCGCGCAGGAAGCTTAGCTAGACTACATGAATATTGCTTAACAACAAGTGCTAGCGCGTCAACCGAGGGTTGACGCAATCACTGATCGAATCTCGCAAGTATAAGCCATGTCCACGAGGAAACTGACTCTGACGTTTATCAACCTCGCGCCTATCTTCGCGAGGATCTGCTGATGCGCCGATAAAGTGTCAGGAATCTATCCGCTGCGTTAGCAAAACAACAGAATCTCACATGTAGATCCTCGATCATCCATCGAACAACTGGTCCCGAACACGGACCCTCCGCCACCAGCATCGAAGTATCTCGAACATCACTCGGGCCGATCCAATAGGAGTTTGTATAAATACTGAAACCAGCAGAATGCCCAAAAGGAAGAGGGACGAGCCGAGTGGTTGCTCTTTCTATTTGCATTTCTGGTGATTACACCGAAAGAGCCTCGACATTCCACGTCGCCATGTTTCATTTTAATTCGGATACTCCGGTCTCCCCGAGGCTCCGGGTAGATCAGAATCAACGTCGATGCATCTTTCCGTAGTCCCTCTCGTCCTGTTCATAAAACCGCGCCGGTATCAGGTTCCTGAGGCCGACACACGGGCGGCCTCCTCTTCTTCACAGTCGTCTCCTTCCTCTTTGGCTCTTTGCATGGACGTCAGGTTGCGACAGGAGCGGCGAGCGCCATGACGCTAATACTATCGTGACGTCCATCAGGATTATCAATCCGCGGCAACGAAGACGAAGAAGCCTGGCTACGGCCAGCGGGCGGAGGAGCAAGAAGAAGAAGAAGAGGAAGAAATGGACGCGCCGGCTAGCGATTCCTTCCTCCTCGCGTCGATCGCTGGGAAGTCATTGTGCATCGTCGGCGATAAACGCGCACGGGAACAGCGACGATAAATCCAATCCCGTTCCCGAGGAGAACGCGCGGCCGTGCGGCATGCAAATTAATTTGTACCGCGGCGCAAACGCGAATTTGCAGGTAGCCGGCGGTGGCACGCTCGCTGGTATGACGGATAAGAATTATCAAGACGTCAGATTCTCTAGACAAAAGCTGGGCGCGTGGTGATCTTCTTCTTGTGATATGGAAATCCGTGGGATTTGAAGGTATTCGAGGTTGTAAGAGATCTTCGCAGTGTCTTCGGATTAATTCACATTTCCATCGCCACGTGCTTCTGATATTTTTGTTTATTTAAACCTTCTGCTGTGTAACGTGAGTTATATAAAATTTTGCCTAAGTTTAAATAAGTCTTTATCTACCACCGAGGGTTTGAAAATTCGAGCATTAACTTTAGACAGAAGGAACTGATTGGTGGCATGTGTCTTAACTAATTAGACAGATCCTTGAACCCTCATCTCAACGAACGAATTGAAAATTCCGTTCCCAGCGAATACAGAAAGATCGATCTCGGTTTATCAGCCAGGATACTCGGTGATCACGCGCGATCCAATTGCATAACTGTGAAAATGCGTTAGCAGTCCGCCAACGTCGCGGTGTTTTCTGGACCACCTTGATCTTTGTCTCGGGACGAGAAGGGAGGAGGTTCAGGGTCGACCTGCATTCTTCGCGTCGGTTACTCCCATTATGCGGAGATCGCGACCTCGCGCCGATATCAGCCGTCGTCGTTCGTGTACAGGTACACGTGTCGGGTAATTACGATTCTTCCTGCACGACGTACCGCACATGACCTCGCCGCCTTCCTTGTAAACCTCAGGATTTAACGGGGTTCGTTTGTACTTGGAAGTAAATTCCCCTCTTGCTCGCCTGCACGCCTCTGCCTCGTGGCATCGGCGCGCACCGGCTGGCATTATTGCTGCTCTTCGGGATCGCTTCGAGCTTCTCTGAATGAATTTTAAATGGGAATTCAGGCGAGAGTGGTTGCCGTTCAATTTCACTTATAACGACGTGCATCGTGCCTCGTAAAAGTACCATCGGCTGACGTTGTCAGAATGAAGTACTCGCTGACGATGACGACAGATAGGAGCGAGCGGCAGTGCCGTTTGAAATTTGAATAAGAAGCTTTCTACTATTAGCTAAAAAGTTACCACAAAAATTGCCATTTTACAGGAGGAATGTCACACCTCCCCATCTCACATGGAGATAGCTAGAGAGCATCTAGGGATGCAGAAATTTTCTTCCCCAACAGAGAACGATCATACCTCTTCGTTGAATTCAAGAAGCTCCTTCTAAAAAATCACTTGCTCACTGCATTGATTTCGCGATGTCCTGTCACCAGGGCAGCAACAGGGATCCGAGCCGCGAATGTCTCGTTCTAACAGTACTCGTCTCCCTGCCCTGCAGGATATCAGGTTCAGTTTTCGACCAGGCTTTCCGGCTAGCTACGCGGATCGGGGCACGAGTTTCATTCAGGGTCCCGATGTACCGTTTCTGGGTCCTCATTTTTATTCCGGGCCCCGGAGGGTCGACCTTTGGGGGATGGAGGATGGAGCCCCCTGTTCCAGCTAGGCCAGCTGGTCGTGGCAGAGAAGGAGGGTAGGCGAGCGAGGAAGAAAGGAGATATCCACTGTTTGTTCAGATTTGGTTAATGTCGGCACATACGACGTTTTACCTTCGTCACGGGGCCCTCGGCAGCGAGACTTATTATGGCCGGGGATCACGTGTACATACGAGCTTCCGGCTAGGCCGATCCTTCACCCCTTTTTTCTATCGCGTGCCCTGTACCATTGACTCCGTCCTCAGCCCTAAAGGATTAGGCGGTTATACGTAGCCTCGGTGCGAGGACCGTTCCTCTTTCAGCAGTCTCCAGTTGATCGCTCTCGAAATGCCCACCGAAGTCTCTAGCGTGTAAATGTTTGATATGCAAAATATCTTCTTATTGGACTGTAATGCCCCTCGAGTTCGCCTTTTCGGCGGTTACATCGGCGCGAACATGCCACCACTTTCAAAATCCAACGTCGTATTAATATTCTACTATTCTTATTAATATTTCTTCTAACAGAGCAAGCGTCGCTGAAAGGAAGCTCCTTCCAAGTTCCATTTAATCTCACCAGAAATTCCTTTTCATTTATTCGACGCACAGTTGATAATGTTTGCGTTTTGCGAGCTTCGGGGCTCGGTAGTTTTCCCGTGTCGTTATTTAAACGACGAAACGTGTACAAGGTAGCATATCCACGGCATATGATTTTGGGGCCGCTGGTCGCCCTGCCGCTGGATGAATGACAAATTCGCCAAGGTGCACGGGGCAAGGAGAAAAATCAAAAGTCTTCTTGCGCAGGTGTCCAGGAGCTGAAAGGTATACACACGGAACGGCAGGTACCTTTCGGCTCGGCTGGCTTCATTGTGCTCACGGTTCACAAAGTGCCTGCACGAGGAGCGATCTTGAATGGATCGAGTTAAGGCCCACGAGGTTGCGTCTTTGACGAGGCCAAGCTACGTGTACAGAGAGGCCCCGAATGCACGCGGGATGGATGTGCGTGTGCGCGGTGCTCTACCATCCGCTTTTAAACTTTAAAAGGAAATAGGCAACCATTCCAGATTTTCGTCGCATCTACCGATATCTGTTTTTATTTTCGTCGCCTTGGATGTACTTATGTGGTTTCAGTTCGCGCACGATGGGCACGCGATACGCTTTGTTCGTCTCATTTTACTTCGACGAGCGCGCGGAATATTCATTAACATGGTGATTAGTGGAAGATATTGTTTAGGTAAACAATTTGCTACACCTCATGCAATAACATGCAGCAGCAAGTGATTCTACGTTATGAAGTGGTACATTTCTCATGTCAGAGTAGAGTAATCATTTCTTTACAAGGTAATAATAATAATAACAATAATAATAATAATAATAATAATAATAATAATAATAATAATAATAATAATAATAATACGTTTTTATTACATTTTCAAATACACAAAGAGATGTAATGGGCGAGACTCAGCAATTCACTGTTTTAAGTCTAAAGAGAACATAAATGCAATAAATTTCGAAATAGAATACTGCAAAATACAAAACCAAACAAAAAAAATGGATGAAATATGTAATTAAATGGAAGCTAGGGCCAGTATCGAAGAGAGCGTTGTTGCAGTAAGACGATGCAACGCTACCCCAGTGGAAAAATCCCCGATTTCTGCGCCCTTACACGGTCGCGAGCGAATCCCGGTTCAGGTGCAGGAATCACATGTCGCGCTACGTTTATCCTACCCCGTAGGATCGCGGTACAATGGCTTTGACACATAAAGACCTCCCTTCCAACCCCTAAAGGTCTTGGCTGCTCCGGGAAGCGTGCCATTCCCCGTCAGCTGCTACCCTTGGGGCACGGGATACGTTGAAGAAAACAACGTTCCCGGAACCAGGTAGGTATATCGATGCATCGAACAGCCAAATGAATCTTCCGGCGTCGAGAGTCAAGCTCCTTGAAGCCTTGTATTTTAACTCTGCGCGTGAACGAAAAGCTGATTCCTCTTTGAAGTTTTACTGTCATTTAAAGTGTCTTTGATGCTGACTCCTCTCCAGAAGCATTACCATCCTTAGACCATAATATAAAGTTCATAGTATTTCAGGATTCCTCGATTTAATAATGAAATTCTATAGATTATTAGAGTTGCGATAGTGAAAGATGATAATCCTTAAACTGCAGAACTTAAAATCTAGAGACGCGGCAGCGTCTCGACGCCAAGTACATGAAAGACAGCCTGTATATGTCGATTATCGCTACCGCTATCAATTACTCGTCGCCCGGCTAATCCAACCTTACCTGAAACTTATTTCATTAATATCTCATCACGCCTGCAATGTTTTCTAAATTTGAAGACATTTTTCTCATGTAAACCGCTCATAAGCCTTCGAATATGACCAAATTCAATAAAATCGGTCCACGCATGACAGAGATATTGTAATATCGTCTCATGGATCAGTCGGACACGGTAAGATTTTTCTTCTTTTGATTCTCCAACCAAATTTTCGTTAACTTAATATATATATGTATATATAAACCATTAAAATACTTAAAAATATATATATATGTAAGTATATATACCATAAAAGAATCGAAGAATCGATGAAAGAAATGATTAGGAATAGAATAAATTAACTGAATCATTATAATGGAAAATACAATATGTATTATATATATTTGGCGTATTTTTTTACTTTTTTGAAGTTTTACCATAAAAAACATAATTTCTTTGCTTTTTTAAAGTTTTTTTTATGGAGATACTTATTACACTTTGTTACTGATTATTGGAATACTTGGATACTGGAAATCAGTTTCTGAGGCTTTCATTTTTTTTTCTCATAGTGTCCCTTCGGTTTTACGAAAGTCTGCCATGACAGTGACAGTAGGAAATGGTTTCTCGGAGCGAAACGGTCGGCACAGGTGAGAAAAGGGAGCTCGAAACGCGTGGAATCACAGCACTCCTTTTTACGACCGCTCTCCCCTGCGCGATAGTTCCGTCGGAGACATCGCGGAGACATTGGGGTGAATTTATAGCGGGACTTTTACGAGCGACCTATTTCAACCGTGTGGAAGAGATCCTCTCCTCCGAATATGAAACCAACGGACGGAAACATTGTGCTGCATCTTGTATCTTATGCGATGTCCCCATTGTTGTTCGCGTCTCTGTCTCTTAACTACGCGTCTGGGAGGGAGGTCGTAAAATTTCATATTAATGCTCCTCTTTTTGGGCTTCAAAGATTACCGTGGCTATCTCTAGAATTCGACATGCCACTCACGAAATAGGATTTTAGGAATGCACAGTTGCAGCGATAACCAGAACGCGTTCAATTAATCTTGCCGCGTTTAGATCTCTTCGATACCAGATGATTTTCATTCACTTACTTCTGGACTTACAGTAGGCAGCCTCTTCATAAATTTTTTTAGACTCCACGGTGCCGCGATGTAGACAAGATTTTGAAACTCCTCTCGATCAATTTCCTTGGTCACTCTACACTTCAGAGGGCCACGAATGCATGAACAAGTAGCCTTCTGCGATAACGCACAGACACGCCAGTCTATTCTTTCCTCCCAGTAACGTGAAGCGTAGACGTGAACGCACAGAAGCGTCTACAGGGTGTCCCTGCAACCTTTCATCAAGCTCCCCCAAGAAATCTAAGTATTCTCTTTTAATTCTAAATATTATACACCCTTTCCGAACTAAAACCCTTCACCCTTGTACAGATAGTAAATGGTAAGATAGTGTTGTAAATTATTTCCATGCTATCCACTCAAAGTGCTAAATACTCAAAGTCTTGAACTGCAACTCCAACAGAATTCGTCAGCATATCGATGAGTTTGGGCAAGGTTTTCAGGGACACCCTGTAGACACCCAGCGCTTCCAGCGATCCGTAGAGCGTCAGCGGTATCGTGACATTAGAATAATTCGAAAGCAAGAGTAGCAGCACGCGCGAGCACCTCGGTAGCCTCCATTAATACCGTTCCGCCGCGTGGACGGGGAAATAATTGACCCAGGACAGCGGGGTCAGGCCTCAGCTGGGAATGGGACTGTTCTTTGGCTGCGTAGGGCGTAGCGGGGCCCTGTAGCGGGCGATAAGATCTGTAATCCGCGCCACCAAATGGGGCCTTCTCCTCTCTCCGGCTCCTTTGGCTTTCGATGTACCCAGGGGACCCTTCAGCGAGATTCGGTGGCCCAGAATAGACACGGAATTTCAACACCGGCTGGAGCAACGACGAATCGATTATGTCGAGATAAATCGGCGGGGCACCGCGGCACGGAATTCTGTTGGCTCGTCTAGCGGTAGTCGTTGAAGGATCGCTAGACCAAGCTGCTTGGAATTCTCGCGCCCGTGAAACCGATCGGGACACTTGTCTTTTCGGCTGTTCCGTTCATCTTTGCGCTGGCTTTCGAACCACTCGAATTTCTTCCAACCGTAGCCGTCCACTTCGGAATGGGACTGGGAGTTACAGAGGAATTTCGACTGGGCCCGTTCGATCTCGTTGCGGTGACCTTCCTGCGGATGGAAGGTGGGCTTTGAACGATACCTCCGAGATTTATAGCATTTCGCCTTGGATGAAGTGAAGGAATACGTGCGCGTGCCCCTCAAGTGGTGGTTAAGTAGATTGGGAAAGTGTCGGTAGATTCGTTTGAAGCAGGAAAGTTATCGTCGAAGGGGTTAATATTCTAGCTCGCCTGCCGTGATTTGAAAAAGAGAATGAGAGGTATCGGTCAATTATAAGTAGCCTCTCCACTTGACTTCGGAAGATACGATCACAGGAAACGCCTCCAATTTACTGCTTATTTTCAAACATCGCGGCCCATATTCATAAACTTCGATGAAGAGCGATTAACGAAGTTGAGAGTCCTGATAATCCTCATCGATGGCTCGCAGGCAACCAGTTCTTCGTCACAGATACGATCTGCAGTCATTTCCTACCCCCATAACGATTAATTGATACGTCGAGACCGAGGCACGACTCCTTAGGCATCCTCGAGGCTTAGACGAAGCTCGGGGGATGCTCGGAATCTGGAATGGGCCGAGGAAAGCCGTCGATTCCTTGGACGTGAAAATAGCTTCCCCCCGCGAGGAAAAAAGAAGGTGAGGAGATGAGCATCGACGAAAACACCAGGGCCAGGATCTCCCGGGAGTGGAGATGAATGCGCCGATTATCACGGCCGGTAATGTTCTCGGAAGCATGAAGCGGCGATGCTTCTGGGCTCGTTCAGTGTCGCCTTAGGCAGCCCTCACACCGGACTAATGATCCCTCTCGGCCAGCGAGGATTTGTTAACATCGTCGCCGGTGTCCACCGGCTTCCACCGCGCAGATCGATCAATCACCAACAGATACGGCCGTGAAAAAAGGATTTTCGTTCTCTTCCGGGGTTCTGCTGAGTCGCCTTGAGGTCACTACGTATTATCGACCTTGTAATCGGACAATCCTCGTATTAAGATCGCGATGCGTCGCGGAAGAAGTGATCGTCTCTCAAGGGAATCTGTCGGGAGTTCATTTCGAGTGCTGCTGTTTCCCTTAAATTCTGATAGAGAACATATTCTACAAGATCTCTGGCTTACGCTATCGTCACAGGTTGCGCTAGGGCACTCCTTCTTAGCAGACCACGTTCGCAATCATTCGTCAGCGTATCCGCGAAGTTTGGCATGAATAAATGCAACAGTGTCTCCTTCGTCAAATTCTCTGCCTCACAGCGATACGTCACTCTGCAGCAGAGCGATTTTGATGGCCCATTGTCTGCCAGGTGAAAGACACTCTGGATTCGACACGACTCGTTCACGCAGCAACATGGAGCTGCTTATTCAAATGATCGCGGAGGACGGTTTTCGGTGTGAAGCCGGGTTAACGGTGCTCAGCATTCGCCGAGTCGGGTTAAGTCCGGTCCAGGTGCCGCCTGCTATGCCAGCCGGTGAGATGTTGCTCCTGGTGGACCTGATCGAGCTCGCTCGTGCCATTGACCGCCATTGACTCCCCCACGTACGACACATTGCTCGACGTGTCCGCCATGCCGGCGTGTTCCTCGAGTCACCTCTACCCGCATCGATCCGAACGCGGAAAGTAACAATTTCTCAGCGAATCGACGGCGGATCGACGAACTTTCACCCTGGATCTCCCTAAACGGATGACAGATACGTCCGCGGGGTTGCGTAATGGCGCGGGCGGAAGAACCGAGCTCGAGAATCAATTTGCAGTGGAAGCAGCTAGACGATGCTGGCTCGGTTTTGAGAAGTGGAATGGATCGTAGTAAGTGAACTCTGTCTTTGGTGGCTTGTAAGAGGTGGAGGAAATGGATCTGCTGACGAAGTTATCAAGAATGCCACTTTGTCTTGATGGAAGGATAATGGCTGTTACGAAGAGGGATCTGTTTGAAAGAACTGAGGATTTTTAGTAGCGAATTTGGGGAGGAAATGCTGAGTTTGAGGCATTGGCAGCAAAATTGATAGGAATAATGTATTCCAATTGGCTGTACTAATATAAAATAGGAAAAATTATTTTTTTCAATGTGGGTTAGTCCGTTTTTGCTCTCAATTTGTTCTACCAGTGACCCAATTAGCGGTGTCTAAGTAATCCTTTTCAAACGATAACCTTATCGACTTCCAGTGGAGCAGCACAATTGGAGCACCTTAGGCGCTGCCTTCGAAAAGCGTAACGCACGATAACCACGAATGACGGAGACGGTAAACGAAATTAATGGATCTAATCGGCGTTATGGACTCTTAATAACTCTGGTAGAGCCCATTACGGACACCTCGGTATCGACGGATCATTCGTCATTGCTCAATCGTTCGATCGATCCAATTACGGTCTCTGTAGCGCCCGACGGTCCCGTCGCTTCGAGCCGTTGATCTATGGAGCTCATATATTGTAATCGACTAATCGAGAGGCACTGGCGATGACGGCCGCGGACGAGCAGCTTGAAAAAAAAGAAAGATCACCGAGCACTTTTCCTCACCGACGATCCCTCACAATGGTTAGTTTGAACGGATTGCTCGGTTCCTTTCCGCGATTCGCGCCGCCTCTCGTACAATCCCAGCCACGAAAACGGTGCTGAATTAAACCCTCGTTACGTGAATTGTCGCGCAACAATGCGTTAATTATCGCGCCTCGATGAATCACTTAACTCTGGGAAGAAGGAGCTGTACTCCACGCGCTCACCATCGTCTACGATCGCTTCTGTCATTCCACGAGGCGCCTAGCAACTGTGGGCGTCACGAAATATTTGTCACGCTCGTAAATATTAAACGTCTTGGTATCAAACGGTGACCCAGTTTTCACAAAGGGCGAGGAGCATCGTTAACCGCGATGATCGCACGAAATATTCACTTGCACAGTGATGCGAGCTCGAAGGGTCAGCGGTAACGTTCGTGATTGATTGAAAGGTTGACGTTAATAGCGACGATCGCTCGAAAGGTGGACGTTAACTGTCACGATCCCTAAAAAGACGCTCACAATGACGATCGATTGAGAGATTGACGTAAGCATGGCTGCTCATAACACGACGACTGCTCGACGGGAACTGAAAATGAGCGTCGAGCTTCCGGAACAGAGGTAAGGTTTCGGGGACTTCTCGAAACACGACACTTCCTGAGACCGAGGCACCCGTCGACGTCGTCTTTCACGGCGCTCGTTGGACGCGTGGGCGTACCGAAAGTTCAGTACGGCCATATCGCGACTAACGCGAGGAGGCTTTGAATATATGTTGCCGCATAAACCATAAACCTGCTCGGCCGTGCCGGCAAGCCGAATCCACCGAAACAAAACAGAACCTGCTCCTTTCTTCGACGTTCTCCCGGAAACGGGGCTACGCATGTCGCGAGCGATCGGTGGGCGTCGAAAGTGAAACGAGAGCTGCTCGATTTCCGAAGAAACCGCGGAGAATCGAAGTGTCCGAAAGCTTACTGGCACTCAAAATGGAAATACATCAATTCGTTTGAACATCCTACTGTGGAATTTCATTTAACGTCTCGTCAAAACAATTTGCATCGATAAATTGGGAGCTTTTTTGCGACTTTTCCCCCAGAAGTTCGGAATTAAAAACTTAACTCAAGAAGCAGTTCAAAATTAATAAAAAAAAGCTACAACTTCCTCAAAGAAGCATAAAAGCATGGTCCAAATTTCAGATGAATCGAATCGCTGGTTTCTTACAAAAAATCCCAAATTTCTTCATGTTTTTAGCTCAAAAAGTATAATTCCCGCTTAGCAAAGTAGCCTCCGATCATATGATCGCTCTGAAAGAAGAGAATCCATCGCGGAGCAATGGATTTCCTTCTCCCGGGATTCACCCAGCTTCCCGCAAGGAAGACACGATAATTCAGCCGTTCGGATGGCAAGACGACTCCGGTTCGTCGAAAGAGGAAACGAGGAAGCTGCGACATCGCTGGCTACAGCTTTATTAAAGGAAACAAGCACCCGGGGGCAGCGCTCCTTGCCAGCCGGCGATTGCCGCGGCGCGGGTTGCTCAATCGTCGTTGTCGTCCAAATTTGGCGGATTTCTAGCGGGAACGAAGGCTCTGCACGTTCCGCGGGGCCGCCTCCGCCGCTGATTTATCGGTAATTTACGGCGGTGGGCACCGCGAGGGAAACATAAATCCTGTATCAGCGGTTTACATCAAGAGCGGCGCGCGACGCGTGTCGCAACGGAGCCGGCAAAAGCGCCGCGGCGTCGGTTGATCGCGGATGGAGCAGGTTTGCGGCCGGGGCGACAGGATCCGCAGATGCGATCTACCGCGGGCTTCGCGCAATAATATCGAGCGTTTTCGCGATTCGCGCCGGCCTGGGCGAACCGCTAAATTGACTTTCTAGGAGGCGTTGTCGCGATAAGAGAGAGAGAAAGAGAGAGAGCCGGGTAGCTAATTGGCGGGTTGGCGGGAATATGATCTCACGACCTGAGCGTACCGTTTCACGACGGAACGAGGCAGAAAAAGGGGGACAGGCCGGGATGGGCGAGGGGGTGTGCGAAGGGGAGCCCGCGGTGGTTGGGTTAGTAATGAGATTTTCTAACCGTGGAAACGTACTCTAACGACGGCCGCGAGAGGAGGGCGTGTGCACGAGCCTTTATTAAGGTCCCCATGGTCACGAGGCCCCCCGGAGATCGGATCGACGACTTTCGGGGGCAATGGTTCGCGAGGTGAGCTCATTAATTCAAATAAATCGCTTTATGCATCGCCGCGATCTCGAAAGACGGAGAAAGAAAGCGGTGCCACGACGCTCGGCCTGACCAAGACGAATGGAATAGCGAGCGTGGCTCCTCCTTATCTCCGATGCATTCCTCTCGAACCTTGCCCCACGCTACGCCGCCTTCCTTCCGCGCTATGGAACTATGCGCGCGTTATCCTTCGCCTGCCCCGCGATTATCTGCCTGCAGGTGAGGCTGAGGAGAGGGATCAGGCATCTGTCCCCGAGCTGGTAGGAAAAACGCGTACATCAGAGGGGATGTTGGAAAGTTTGAGGAACCATTAGGGGATTCAGAGATGATCGAGGAACAGGGAGATAAGAACAGGACGAGGAACAGTAGAATTAAAGTCTAATCTAATAGCAGTGGAAGCTTGAGTTTCGTCATATTTGGAGTACATACTAAGCAACGTTTGCAACGTAATTCTCTTCTCTACCCCTTAGTGGACCCATGGATAGTGCACGTGGTGTACAAATATTACAAAACAGTCGCCTAGTTGAACGATCGGCGACGCTTCTGCTAACAAACAGGCGTAATCGAGTCGGCCGGCTCGGCTGGCCGCAATAAGACGAAATCTTTCGTCTGCAGGCCACTGTGCCCGAGCGTAAAGTCGGCGTGCAATCTGGCATCTCAGTTGCGGGGGCGTATTCGACGCAACCGCGAGCGCGTACGCGTGATACGCATCTTGTGCACTGTTGCGAGACGCGCGAGGCGTCCTCGAAGGCGCTTCACTTTTAACGAAAACGCCGGAGATCTCCTATTCGATAGACGTAGAAGGGAGCCTCGGTTCGGACGAGCAGAATCGTGGCTAACTGCGTGGCACGATACCTCGTGAAAATTAACAGCAGTCGAGGAGCAAGTTCATAGAACACTTCAAAGGAATCGTCGGCGGAGGTTTATTGAAAATCAGTAGTATAGGTCAATCATAACTTCTTCGGAGAACAATGCTTGTGGTACGGTAGCACGTAAGCATTCCAGCGAAACGAAATCTGTTGTTAAAAATAGTGTCGTCTGGTGATAGGAGGTTCAGGTGATTTTCAATAATTTTATTTCAAGTTTAGACTTGAATTGAGATCGGTAAAATTCGATGCTTCGATAGAAAAGGTATTTGGAGGGTAGAAAACTTAGTTTTTTGCTACCATCTGTTTCTGAAAATATTCCACATAATTTTAAGGGGCAAAGGAACCTGGAGGCTTAAATGTTCATCATGCCGAACTCGTGTAAGGGGTATCAACACAAGTATCCCGTCTCGAATCCGCAATACGATATCAATTAACAAGAATCTCTTTCCGCTTACAATCATTTTTTCTCGAGGCCACGGTGTAGCAGCCTCATTAAAACCTCCCTACCTTCCTGGTGCGAGGTGCACATAAATCCTCCGGCATCTCTTTCTCTTCCTCTGGTCTCGGCCGCAGGCGTCCAGAGGGGGCCGGCTGTAACCGACTCTATTCCGCAAGGACATCGCTCGCGGGGTGGCTCGCGCGACTTATTTAAATAACATCTCCGTTATGGTAATCGGCGATGGTAATAATGGTAATAACCCGGTTGTAACAGCAACGAAAATGGGCCACTGTGGCTCGCCTCGGTGCCCCTCTTTATCGCGGGCCGCCGCTTTGCCTCGAAAGCGAGACGAGCCTGTAATACGTGCCTCGAGCCGCTCGTACGCGCTTACACGCATCGTACACGCTCGGTGGGGCCCACTATTCATCGGGCCCCGGACGTTGGGCATCTTGTAAAAGCTCTCGGGGCCCTGTTGCGAACGTTTGTCACGGGGACCTCGAGAAAAACGCGCCTAATTGCCGCTCGAGTCCTCTACGGGGGTTGGCTTTCCGGATTTCTCGTTCGACGGTCGCTCAACCGATTCATTTGAATTTTAAACACGGGTGGTGATTAGTTTCCTCGCGACTCCTCGTGTGTTTTATAGTTATACAGTATTTTACAGTTCGACTTAACATTAAAAAGAGAACACTAATTGAAAAATATATATTTTCACACAATAAGCAGTAGTTATTGAGTTGATAAGTTTTTATTTATATTTTTGGCGAAGAAATATTCTATAAGAAAATTATTAATATTTCTACTCTTATTTATTTGCATTAAATCCCTCGTTTGTTATTCGTTAGTAAATCTTAATAGTCGTGGTATATGCGGGGTGGTTTCGTAATCGATTTCTGAAGCTATTATATCTACGGTAAATTGTGTTAGAAGACCAGAAATTCGTATCGGTGTGCGTTCATCTACCTTTGAACTTTCCGCGTTAAGAAGTGACATTGTTTTATTTCGGTCCAGATGCAGGTAACGGTGAACAGCCGCAATAGGAAATAATTTAACCCCATTTTCTTTCGATCGAGCGCGTACAGCGCAAAGTTTAATGAATGGAACGCTCTGTTCACCCGATGACTAACGACCGCGGGTATTCGATTACGAGGGATCCGTGCTAGACATAGTCTAGTAGGGAACTTGCGAAACTCGGTGCACGTTGACACACGACTCCGCCGTCTGCGACCTGCTCACGCCTATGCACGGGCGAGCGCATAGATGCAATGCATAGGTATCACACATTGTTGCCCACTCGCGAGCCGACGTTCTCCGTAGTTTACAATACGTTCTCCATTCGGCCCCTGTGTAAACTCGATGAAACGGAGCGAAATCGAGTGCCTGAAAGTACAAGTAACGCCAGGCAAATAATTGAACCTTGAACGAACAAGATTAAGCATTCATCCGACTTCACCTCTAATCCTTTGACATTCAATACTTTTAACCACCGCAGCGGGATTTCACGCCTTTGGATCGGTAGAAAAATTAGGTGCAAAATTATTCTTAACTTAGAAATATGCGGTCAACCTTTTTTTATTTTAACGTGATCACACTGGGAGGATAAGCAGCGATAAAGGAACTATGTTCCAAAGTATATATCAAACAAAGAACCATTTAAAAAATGTTTCATTTGACACTTTTTATCCTGGTGACATTAAAATAAAAAAAATTAGATCTTGAATTTCTAGGTCAAGTACAATTTTGCTCCGCCGCTGTGGCGGTGTTTACACAAAAATTCTATACACCCTGTACCATCTAGTAGCTTGCGAAATTTCGTCTTACATCCCAGCAGCTTTCCAATTTTCACCCCGCGTCTGTCTCCAAAGCCACCAAGCGTCGAGGCACTGTCTCGCATCCACGTTTACACAGACAGTGTCACCAACGTGACGGCAGCACTGTCAGCACTCCGGCGCCCGTTCAGCGACAGGAAACAAAGTGGGCGCATCTTAATGGATTACACTTGTAGGCATCGCCTACCGCGTGCCCGCGGGGCCCCTTACATCGTCAATTATAGTGTACGTTCGACGTATAAACAGGGTATTTTATTAGCGGTGCCGGCGAGCAACGGGGCGCGGCAGCCGTGCGTGCATCCTTTGACCTTTCTCGACGGCCGCGATCCAAGGAGCGCGCGAGATGCCCCGCTCGGCGAGTGCTGTAAAAACGGAGGCAGCATTGTAGAGGCGTCGATATCGATCGCTTGCCGCGGACATTTTACTGCGGGGGATCGTCTAAATAAATTTCACGCCGCCAGATTACTCCAAGGCTATCCAGTTAACACATTATTGCACGTTTCGCGCTGCACGCCGATGGAAAAAAGGCGGCCGGGAGCGGTTTCCAGGCGACTTCGACGCCTGCATAAGCGCTATCGGCGCCCGGCGACGCGCGGCTCGTTCTCAATGGCCCATTGTGTCGTCCGATCGGCGCGAATTTTTCGCCGGATCACCGACGGACTCGCGTGGCCGCCCTCGATAGGCAGCAACGGGAATAAATTAACGTGCCGGTTAAAACGTATCCCCTAGCGCGCGCGCGCGCGCGCGTATAATCGCGCGTGTCGTAACGCGGCCATTGTAAGCGAGAAACCGGCTTCAAGTGCGTCCCCAGGAGGAAGTGCCGCCTCGTATTTTCGACCGAGGTGTCGACGAGTTGTCAGCGCAGCTTTTTTTTTAAAAAAACGGCGAAGCAAATTGCAATCAAGAAGAATTTTTTAGCGTTCTCCAAGGGGGCCATTTTGAGATTGGAGCAGCCGGTGGTGTGTTTAATGAAATTTGTCATCTGAATGTTTAAACTGGTTCGATTCTAGAGGTCTGAATTAACAGCGGACTGTTTCGCCGCGAAACGGCCTAAGAAAGTATCTCGGGCACACCTTGTAAGTACGCTGCTGGACGGTGCGTACGAATCTCGTATCTGCGGGAGGCTCGTATCGCAAATCTCGCGAGGGAAGTGGCAGGAGCCACGGCGGTTTCAGGTAGAATGGAAGTCGCCAAGATAGAAGACGGAAACGCTATCGGTGTTTCGGGTGACTAAGGGCGCCCCCGATCCCCCTCGTTCCGCAACGATCGCTCGAATCTCGGATCGCGATACGTTGCTCCCGGCCGCGAGTGTCCTGGCCTGCTGCTGCCGGCTGCCGGCGGCGCGGTTTCGCGCCCGATAAGTTATTCGCCACGGTTTGCTGGCCGGTGATAGGCGGGCGCCAAGACCACCGACCGTCTGGGAATGTGTCCCCCATGAAATCGGGCCTCCGCGGCGCGATTTAAGCGGCACTGCATTATCGAACAATGCGTTCGAGACGGCCGGCCACCGATAGACCGGGGACTCGGCTGTCCGGCGAGAGTCCCGCGATCAGGAAAAGGATCTCCCGTCGGTACTGTTGCCCGCATGTATTTATAGAAGGGACGTCCTTGATACTCGCGGGGGGGGGGGCGAAATTGGGGGAGATGTGGGTGGGTATGAGATCGAAGGGGATGCTGTGGATTGGGTGGCTTGGTTTGGGAGTTGAAGCTCTTGGGTTTGAGAAAGAGAATCCGGGAAGCTCGCTGATGGGTGATGAAATATTTAATTTTCCTTGAAGTTGCTTTTTATCTTGGGAACCTTTGTGTTTACTGACTTCTCAAGGCACGGTGTATCTTCTTAGGGGATGCAAGCTTTCGTACCCCATACGTAAGCCTCAAGGATCTAGTGGAGATTTACTATTTCTGGATATAAATTTTATTAGAGTTGATGTAGTTGTGATGTATGGATCCAAGATGTCCTGATATTTCGTTAATTATGCGTGGAACACCTGAAACGCGTGTGTCTCTCGAAAGCACTCGCTGTACAGTTGCATTCAGATACACAGATTACACGCAGCATAATTAATTCAAACATTCTAGGGAGATCAGTAAAAATCTCTACTCCATTTGCGAGAAACCCTACATTCTACGTTACACGGTGTAAACACATATTAATTAACCGCACGCAAACAGAATGTCTGATATTAGCCAGCACGTCGACGTTGCAACAAACTCGTTCCAATAAAACACAGATCAGCAGCTAATCTTAATCCACTAAGGAAACAGCATTTTCCACATTGGAATAAACGTATCCCTATAATAAACAAATCAAAGGCTAATCTTAATCTATCGAGGAAACAGCCTTTCCACGTTGTGATAACTTATCTCGGCGAGACCCAAATCAACAGTTGTATCAATCCACGAGCAAGGCAAACACGAAAATTAGAATTTGATTGGGCAGAAACCAACAGAAAGGTCTTTATCTCGCGCCGACCTTGATGGGCTACCTTATCGCGCAATCGCGACCTGCCATCGTGTTCTAGTAATTTGATTCTTAATTGCGTTGCAGGAGACAAAAGGAAGAGCGTCACAGTAACATGTTCCCGAAGGTTTCGCCGGTGGTTGCAGCATTTTTCAACGTGGCGGCTTACACACCGGGTCAGCGAGAAGTGGCTTTTTAAGGAGCGTTTTATTTTCGTGCTGGACGCGACCACCGTTAATCCCGACCTTCTTACCTCGCCGATGATCCTACCGATAAATTCCGCGAGTCTCGCGCCGAACGGCCAACACTCCCTTCGTACCATTATACGGGGCTGTCGAGCATTTATTATCGCCGATAACGCTCTCCTCTGCATCATTGTAGCGCCAAGAACCGGCGCACGTGCGATCGAGTGCCGCTGATTTAAATGCAGAAACTTGGAGCCGCTGGACTAAATATAGAAGTCACTTCTGAGTATCGAAATGTTCACCCTCTATCGCTGAAATGTACTATGACCTCGCGAACAACCAGCTCAGCCCAGCCACTTGCTAGAAATGGGGAAGAAAAATCGTCGCGACAAGTGGTTTCCTAAAAGAATTTTAGATAATTCAAAATAGAGGATTCTCTGCATTCGGTATTATTCAGTTTGAAAATTTGCGAGCAAGTGATAGAGGGTGGCGTTATGGGGAAATGCGGAGAAATACGAATTTGCACGAATTAGAAAGTTGAATTTAAATGTTCACCAAGGCTCGGTGCACCGCTGCTGCTAGACCCCGTGCTCGTGGAGGTAAAAAGGATCAGGATAATCGACACCGTGGCTGGCTCGTTCGGCTTATAATCGACGCGGCTTCGTTAAACGGTGCGCGACGTGCATGGTAATTAAGCCGCGTGGCGTAATCCGCTTTAAAATCGCGATAAATCCAGCCCCACCCCCTCGTGTCAACGCGCCTTAAGAGCCGTACAATCACTCGCAACAATTATTTCGTGCCGCTCGAAATTAACAGCGCCTGAGAGTCGTTAATACTGCTTCGTATAAAATTACGAGAAACATTCAGACTTCTGCTAAATTATTTCTAACTCGCTTTGAGTCAATGGAACGTTTCTACATAGATCCCTAAATCAAACTCTTCCTCGTTCTAGTCCTCAGGGCTCTCACGCATGCATAAATGAAATCGAACTTCAAATATCGATTAGGAATCTACTTTCAACAACCCCTACCACATTGAATAATTAAAAGCAAAATTAAAAACGCTGCTACTCCAACCCTCGAAACATGAAGCACTGAGGATACCTCCTGGAAGTTCATCAACTCCTCCCGATCACCTTCGTTTCTACCAGGATCGCACCATCTAACGGTTTCACTCGCGGCAGGTTCTATTTCATCTGCCGCGCGGCGGTATCGCTCGAGGCCGATCGGTCGCCGCTGGTGCTTCGACGCCGGCGTTGAAGATCGCCGAGCGCGATACCCCGCTTATACGACGCTCATAATCCGTCCGTACGGTCGTACAGCGTCGGCACATCCGCGTGTCCCCGCCCTCGATTCCCGCAATTTATCAATTATCCAGCTTCGGTGATTAATCGACGTTTCGGCGTTCCGGTACGCCGCGACGCGGCCGAAGGAAGACGAAGAGCGGCTCGAGGGCAGAAAATAGACCGAAAGGCGACGGCTGACGGGCGACATTCGTTCCCTACGCGTCCGTTCCCCGTGGATGTTGAGCGACGAGCGGATATCGACGATCAGACGTAAGTATGTGCGATCGATGCCCGCGGACCGGCGTCCGGCACGATGCTCCGCCAGCGAAACGAATAACGCGCCGCGATTAAATCTATGGGCCTGCCCGCGGACCACTTCCTCCCGGGGGACGTCCCGCGCGGTGATGTCGATGGATCGATCAGGGAACCCGGGAAACACGAGGGTTAATCTTTTGTCTCATTGAGGAGACGCGAATGGAGTAGCTAGGTAGACTTTTATTTGTGCTCGCAGGTTTATTTTCTCTGGGTACCTGCTTTGTTGAAGCTGAAGACGCCTTCGAGGATTCACGTAGGAGTTTCTTGTTTCCGTTGGCAGCGCTGTGGCTAGGAGGAGCTTGAAAGTAGCGGTTAATTTTGGAGAATGTAGTTAGAGCATTTGTGTTGGAATGTTTTGATCGTGGGGAATTCTAGGAGGCCTTGAAGTGGGTGTAGAAGTATCTCGAAGGTGTCTTGTCTGTTGGAAAGGAGAGTTAAGGAGTTTGCACTTGGGGATCTGGATGGTTTAGGATATTTTAGAAGCTCGGAGATCTATGTGCTCGGTGTCTATTAGGTATGAACCGAGTTCACCTTTAAACGGCCACCATTCACCGAGATCTAATAAGTTACCGAGAGTTCGGGTCGCTGGGCAAACTTGTCGTATAAAATGTCGTTATCTATCAAATTCAATAACGGTTCGATTCCTGTGTAGGAAGGCTGGAAATGAGAGAAATAATTTACACAAACGGAAAGTCTAGGTATCACGAGAGCGTGGCAGGTTCATATACCACCTTCGAACACGGCCTCTATCAGATCTTGTGTTAAACGAGCGATACATTATTCGTTTTCGCTGGTCCTTGAAATTGATCATTCTCCTTTCCTCAATTTCTCTCTCTGCTTGCCCACCCCGGGTTCTAACCGCGCGCGTTGCACGGGGGAACAAGCGTGTAGTGGCGAAATGAACTCGTCACATGGCTCTCATTATGAGAACCGATACTTTCTAACCGTGGACCGTGCTGGTGAACTCGCGTAATCCAGCGACTGCTTCCCAAAGAAATTTATATTCTTAAGAAGGCCAGCTACGACACTCAGAAGCGTATATCCTCTCAGCTGCTCCGTACTAACAATCCCAAAAGCAGATTCCCAAAGCCACCTGTTCTCAAGAACCAGGATCACCATCAATAACTCCGAAAGCTCGGTTGCATCCATCAATCCCCAGATCCCTCATTAGGAAAATCTCGAAGCGCGAGTTCCCCAACCACCCGCTCTGAAAGTGACACGCTCGACTCTGGAATCAGCCTTGAAGCCACAAGTTTCCCCGGCTCCTCCAGAGAACCACTCGCGATAGCGAATTCCAGAGCCGCGTGCTGCCAGAAAACTACCCAGAGCCACCATTAATAACTATCAAATCAAGCGTGTATCCATCGTTCTCTGAATTCCCCGTTACGAGAACCTTTGAGCACAGGTTTCTCAACCACCTGATCTTTTCCCCCGGCCAGCAGCCGTTTCCTCGATCGCCCGGCGCGCACCGGATTGCGTGTCCACGCAGCGCGTGCCTCGGGCGCGGGTGTGCCCTCTCGGCGCGGTAACACGCGGACCGTGGCGCGCGCGCGCGCGCGCACGCTGGGAACGCTATCGCCCGCGCTCCGGATCACCTACACGCTACCAGCGTCAGGAGGATGAACGTATCGCCGCGTATCGTCCAGCGCCGTGAATCCAGCCCGGTGCTATAATAATTCCAGGCCGCCGCTGGCCAGCGCGTGTCCGTCATTTCCGCGCGCGTGCACGTGCATCCGCTAAGGCCCGAGCGGGCTAAGTGAGCGGTGCTTTACGAGCCCCGCGTCGAGGATTATCGGAGCTGGACTTTCTGGCAGCGTGCTCCTCGCGGCCGGCGGAACCTCCGCGCGCATTGTGCACGCGCGCCCGCGCCCAGTAATTTATACCGTACGATTTCTATGATTTAGTGCGGCAGCTCGGGCCTTTCTTAAGTACCCCGCGCCTGACGTGTAACCATTTGTTACGTTTCTAAAAGTGCCCGTGGAGCGTTGCGCCGCGACGTTGCGCGTATTTATTAAAATAGCAGGTAGGAGCAGGTAGACACGCTGTTGCGGCGAGTAGCTGAGGGAAGGAGGAAATGGGGCGTGGGGGAGGGAGAAGTTGCGAGGGTGCAAATGGGAGGAACAGAGCTGGAGATGGTTGCCGAAGAGAGAGAGAGAGAGAGGGAAGAGAGGAGTTTGATAGTTAGCGGCATCTTCGTCTGTCTCTCCGTCGGTGGTGAGTTTATACTGGTAGTACTAGTCCCATTAGTAGTCGGTCGAGGGATCTCCGCGCGCTCATAAGTTAGCAGCGAGCTGCCGCTGTTGACTTGCTCTTTGAGTAAGTACTACTCGGCCAACTCCCCCGCGCTCGATAGCGGGCCCCATGTTCCTCCGCCCGTGTCCCCTCTTCCCTAGATCGTTTCGTCTCCCTTTCACTGCCAGCCCGATACGTATCCAGCTTTCCATCTCGCTTTCGTCGTGCCAGCCTAGCCGTGCTTCGCCCTCGCGGGGGAATATCGTCATCGGTTTCATTCGTCTTTTTCCCAATCCTCCCTACCCTTCCGTGCGCTCGCTCCAGCTACATCTCGAACGGACGTGCATTAACGTCCTTCCCTCGGAATTTATTAGATTCCTCGATTCCAGCGCGGCGATCTCTAAATATAGGAGGTTCGCTCGTCGAAAAGCGCTCCTCCAGGCGATCCTGATCGCGGCGAGGACGACCGGCTGCGACGCGATAACGAGGACGATCCAGCCACGGTGCGCCGGCCGCTCGTTTCTACGTTACGTGTCCGGTATTGGCAGTGAATTGTTGTAAGTGGATTATGGCCGATGACATTCTGCTCTGGTCGATTAAGCGAGGCTGCAAACGCGTTTACTGCCGACTGCTCCGATGTACTGGAACATGTATGGCCAGTGGAAGCGGCCGGCAAGCGTTCTGAAGGGTATCTCGGTGGTTTCAGTGCACTGCGGAGTGTAATAATCTTAGCAGTGTCCACGGTCCACAGCAGTACTTGCGTCGTTTCAATTCTAAAGTGCACAAAGTAGGGGCAAACTTGTAGTACACCGACGTGAATGAAATAGAAGATTGGATGTCTTTGTTCGGAGACTTTGCCTTCGAGAAATCAAATTGGAAATTCATTGCATTTGAAAGGCTTTAATGATAGTAGGCCCCTTGGAGTGGGCTTCAACGATTGTACCAAGGATGCAATGAAAATCGCAGCCTTCCCTCGCCCAGACGCATTGCGTTCTTCGTGCTTACACTCGCCTCACTTGTCCTCTAGACCAGACACTAATTATTATAATTAATTGTGCGCCGCCTTGAGCGTATCTCGCCCTGTTCCACCCACCCTCGTTTCCTACGTCAGCGCGCTCCACGTATTGTTTGCACTAGCATGAATAACTGCGGCTCCACGGTTCAATGGGCAGACAATGAAGAGCATGTTCTCGCTTCGTGATTCATTTTTCCAATCGTCCCTTCCTGATATGCATTGTCAATGATCGCAGTCGATGTTGTTGCGACACGTGTGTTGCTTCAGTAACGGTGGTATTCGTTTAAATAGATTTCCGTAACTCTCAAGTAGTTCAATTGTCAAATATCTGCAAGCATACAAGTACTCCCCAATAATTTATTTCCTCGAGATTAAAAATAAAACCGGGGTGTTTGTTTCGAGTTTCTCAGCCTCCAGTGTCCTCGCTGCGAATTTCTGAATTTCCAATGTGCTTGCCTCAAGTCTCCAAAGTCTCAGGCGTTATCCTACATTAAGGGGAGGTTCCGGTCTAAAAGTCGATTTTCTTTTTATTTCATTTTTCGAATGTTCAACCTTTTAGGAATACTTGTTTAAAAGGATTTGTTGAAATTCGTAAAATTCCCGAAACAGTGTTCTCAAAACGGTGGGAGCTGTATCTCCAAAAGTTATTATCCGATTCGACTGAAACTTTTTTTATTTTGAAGAATATACTTCTGGCTAGGAGGCAAACCAGAAAAAAATACAAAAATTTGAAAATTTATAATTTTCCAAAGCGTTGAAAGAACGAAAAATATAGGGGGAAAGTGATTTCAAACTTCAAGTGCCGTTATTTTCTAAAAAAATGTAATTTTTGCATTTTTTTCTGGTTTCCCCCGTAGCCAGAAGTATATTCTTCAAAATAAAAAAAGTTTCAGTCGAATCGGATAATAACTTTTGGGGATACAGGTCCCACCGATTTGGATGAATTTTTTGACGCCTTGACTTTAACGACTCCCTAGTGCCGTCTGTAATCATTAATTATAAAACAAAAAATATATTTCTATAATATAAGACATCCTTAATACAATGCAAAAAGCCCCATTAAATTATATATAGTAGTTTTCCTTTAATTAATTCCTAAAGATCACCTATTTTTGGGGGGCTCTAGACCAGAACCTCCCCTTGAGGTAGAAGGATTCTTCTGTGAGCAGACGTCAAGAATCTAGAAGAAGGTTATTAGTCTTCCCAGCTGTCGAATTCTTCCTCGTTGGTCTCCGCAGACCAGTAGCATTCTTTCTTCAGGAACTCCTCCATTTGCCTTCTCTTCGATTACAAGCCACTTACATAACGCGGCATGTTCCGTACCCCAGGCAACGTTGGCACGATAAAACGCATCCTTTCCTCACGTGACTATCGGTCGATCGATAAATCATGCGCATGCCACTTGACGCGCGTTTCACCGGTGTATATCGGGCCAGCCTCCTCGCTCGGGATCGCCTCGATCAGCGGGTCGATCGATCGTTTGCGTTCGGTAATTATATCGATTACAATCCAATTACGTCGCGCCCGGGCGCCATTGATCGAGCGCGCGAAAAAAAGGGGCTGCCACTCCTGCGAACACCGACTAGGACATGTTAATCCAAGGTGCCACGTGCTCCAGCAGCGGCCGGTTCACTGGGGTTATTTCGAGTGGTGTTCTGTGTAAAAGTTGATATCTCATTTGAAATTGAAACGCAATCGAACCGCTAAACGATTTTCCTGCGTACACTGTGAGCCAAGAGTCTTGAGACCGCGTGCAGCATTTTCTGATTTATATGCAATCTAAAAGGAAACTGTACGGGATTTAAAGAAGCCTTCACCATCGATCTTCCACTGAAAATTTAAGGGATTTTATAGTAATCATAGTTTTTGAGGCCTGCCTTGGTTCACAGTTGCTTTCCACAAAAATCGGTAGCCTATTGCATACATCTAATATTCTAGAATACTCTTTTGTTCACTGATTAGAATTCTGAAAAGCCTCGAATGGTCCCCTTAAAAAGCAGAAACCGTAATTCCTATTAGTACACAGACATCACCCTCGCGAAACGAAGCATTGCGCCTTTTCCGAGGCCCTATGCTTTTGCTCGACAGTGTACACGAAATTAAACACTCGCCGCGAGGAGGCCAGCGTGATTTCCATACACCCCACGAAAAATGATCGTTGACACCTGTAATTATCGTCGGCCAATTACTCGCGGCTGGCCGTTTCAGCTGGATCGCATTCATACCGATTCCTTATCGAGATCTTCGTACGTTATCGCCGGTTCATTTTCTCGGATACGCCAACGCCGGCCGTATTTAATTACCGTCCAATGAGTCGGAGCTTATTACCCGCGGCCACGGGCAGCGGTCGCTGAACGGCGTTAGAACTGAAATCAATCTTGCTCGAGATCGATTAGGCGTGATCGCGCGGCCGCGCCGGTCACGGCTGCTCCGGCTGAATCGATTTGGTTTTTCGATTGCTTCGCGGCGGGGAAACTGGCTAGCCTTCGAGGATTATATTAGGTTACCGGTAAAAAATCCACGGAAATTATCTGCCCGCATAAAATGGCCGTGATTAGAACGGGCGGCGTCGGTGGGAAAACACTCGGACGCTGGGAAGCGTAGATCGTATCGTTTCACCGCGGCTCTCTAATTAAATCCCTGATTTATCATCCGTTTCGCGGCCGTTACGCTCGAAATTCGACTTCGCTCGAGCATCGGCCGTTTATGACGCTCGGCCGATGAAAGATTCGCTGGCCGAGCGTCCCCGATAAACCGGCCGATCTTAATGCTCGATCGTTCGCCGAGACACGTAACGTCGCCGCGAACGATTTCAGCGTACAAAGCGGTCCAATTAATGGCGCGATAAATCCGCGGATCGAGCGGCGCTAGCAAAAGGAGAAGCGTCGCGGGTAGTTGGAGAGCTTCTTAATGCTGCACCTCGAACAACGCGTAAACCTCGAGCTACGGCGGCCAGGGAGTGGAAGGAAGTCAGAGACAGGAGAGTACCTGCGCGTGCCACAATTCATGACGGAAAACGCGGTATCTCAAACGCGGCTAGGTGGTATCCGTGGCCTGGATACCGATCGACAGATACGTATCGAGCATCGAAGCGCGCGTGCAGGAACGCGCAGGGGCCCAGGCAATGAAATATAAGGGCGGAAACGCGGGCAATTAATAGCATTATAAATTCAGGCTTGGGTGACCGGTCTTGCTAACAATCCACTCAGTGGAGCGGGGCGGGGTTTGAGGTTTGTTTTCTGTGAAGTTGGGATGAACGGCGCTTGAGAATTCTCAAACACTTTTGATACTAATTACTTAAGAATTGGTGAGGAGGCAGCGGCAGATTTAAGGAAAAAGGCTCAGGCGGTAAACGTTCTGAGGGGCCCATTCATGGGGGAAGATGAAGAGGTAGTTTACTAAAAACGGGCTAAGTGTAATAGTGCCTACAGAAAAAAATTATAGTGTTTGGATAAAATCATAATTTTTTTTTAAGATGGTTTTATGGGATATTCTTGGGAAGGCCCAGGCGGCAAGCACCATTAATCCTTTGCAATTTCCCAAATTCTATACACAGAATTCAAGGAATCCCTTTCAACCTCTTTCGTCCAATTTAAGAACAAACTGTGACGGTCGGAAAAGTAAGCCGTTTTTAAGAACTTTTTTTCAGGAACAATTTACCGTTTTCATATAAAATTTTGATTACCCACCTTTAGTACAATGTCTTAAGAGATTATACAAAAAAATAAATAGGAAAGCATGCTTAAATTTTAATATATTAATTAATCTTGAATGTGTAACTATAGAACAGCAAGTCCGAATTAAAATTTCACTTTTTTTTATAAAATATACGAGTGTAGTTTCGTTTGCATTTTTGCTATTTACTTTTTTTATAGTCTCTTAAGACATTGTACTAAAGGTGGGTAATACAAATTTTCTATGAAACCTGTAAATTATTCCCGAAAAAATTCTTGAAAGCTGCTTACTTTTCCGGCCATCACAGTGGTGTTCCCCCTTGAAGTAGCTGTTTATCCTCCTGTGCATCCTCGTCTCTCAACCTTCTAAACAAGGAGACCTGTCGCACAATTCTCTGATCTACCTCTTCGAAAATTCACTCAAGTATCGCTCATTCGACCGTGAGCGAGATGGACGGTGGACCAGGAAAAACTCGATGCTCTATCCTCGTGCAACGGTGCACCATGGACAGGGATGGGTACCGGATCGTCATCGCAGGCCGACTGAAAGAGGCTCGTGCTATCAATGAGGAGTGTTTTACAATGTAGAACCAGTAATGGCGCGTCGAGCAGGCCTCCGCTCTGCGGGCGATATGCAACAAAACAATTACTAAATCCGCTTCGTTAGCCACCGCCGGGGACCGACTCCGGTTGCCGGGCGTTTCTCTCTTGCACGCCACCATAAGTTAACTCCCGCCTCGTGGCCGTTGCGTTGTTACCGGTATCGAAGCTGCTCCGGGACTCGCGCAGCTAATAGGCTGCCTGTAATTTTAATTAGATCAACACTCGACGCTGTATCCCCTTTCGATGCGTGTAGGGCTATTTTTCCACCGCAGGCCCAGCGATTTTTCCCCTCCGATCGCTTCGTGTGTCGGCGCGGTTTTATATATACGCTCGGCTACCCCGCGTCGACGCCAACCACCCCCTCGACATCTGTGCGCTCGCGTGTTCGATGGACAATGCCGCTCGGGTATCTCCGTAATGTCTTACTCTTAATGGTCCTCCTGCAATCACGCTCGCTCTTCGGAGGGTTGCGTTCGGGTGCACATGCAAAGCTTCGTTCGCCATCTAATGCAGCTGGTGACGTGTTTCAGGTAGGAAAACTGCACGAGGATGAAGAAGAACTGGAAGAAGAATTGTAAAAGAAATTGCGTGTGAAGACTACAAGGATTTGTTATAGGTCCATTCTCTTCGAGAATCCCAGAAGAAACACTACTGCTTTTCACTGTAGGTAACTTCCGCCGCCCTGGGTAAAACTGATTTTTGCCGCCCCTCACAGTTAATTACAAATAATTATTTTAAAATATAATTTTTTGACAGTGAATACAATTTTTTTTTGTAAGTGTTTGTTGAATAACAAAACCCTTTTGTTTCAAGCCTGCTGGCCCCCTTGCCCTTCCCAATTGGGCCCTGTATACTACCTATACTATTAAACTGCAGCTTCGATTACCGAAAAATTTCGCCGTTACGTGAAATTACCAACGTCCTCGATATCCAAGCTTATCCAAGTGGTTCAACGATCGGCGATTCTTGGGTAACGGTAACGAAGCGATAGATCCCGGCAGAATCAGAGCGTTCCAGGCGAATATTAGAAAGTTATTGTGTCTTTATCTTTGACGATCGATGTGTATCAACGTGTGTGCCCGGCTGGCTGTGTACGTGGATACGTGTGCACGTACGGTTTATATTGTACAGGCCGTTCGAGTCGAACGGTGCCGCGCGCCGCAGAGTTATCGACATTCCCGATTGGACAAAAATCCCGAGCCGGGCCCCGTGACTCAGAACTGGAAGCACTTTACGAGACGGGGAGCCCGGCGTCACGTTTCGCGAATAAGGAGCAATAAATTACGCGGTATCGGTAATCGGCGGCCCGCACAAAACCCCATACGCGGCCTCCTTCTGCCCCCTTCGAGCCGCCCCCCCCCCCCTCGTCGCCATTTTCTTCCCATGCACCACGTGTGCGCGCCGCCGCCGACCGTGATTTCGCGCCAATCAACCTGAAACCCCGCCATTCCATGGAAATAAATCCTTGGCCGCGGAACACCCGGTAAATGAAACGTTCCTCTGACGGATGAATTAGAGCAGGGAATGATTTAGCGATACGCGGAGCTAACGGGGCACGATGGTGTTGACGTTTCGGGGCTGGTAGCTGGGTAATTAAACGACCGAGAGGTCTATCAGTTATCCTTCTTCGGTGGCTGGTTGGGTAACGGGCTTTAGTTCCTGGTTACCGTGGAATCTCCTTTAAGGGAGTTCTCAGTTAGTTTTAGTTGGATCTTGTCTGAGGGGTTGCAGGGAGATTTTGCAAGTGTCCCGTAAGGAGACGAATATTTTTCTGCGGCTCCAACGGCTGTAAAGGTGCAAATCCACGATGAGACAAAGGTATCGCGTTTCACGTGACACTTTAATCTCATGAGTAGGGATTGCAAACCGGTAAATCGGTAAATCGGTTTGAAGTTTTTTTTTCACTGATAACGTAGGAGATATCGACGGAATTATTCGCTACATATATGCGTTACATTGTTATACTTACAATTTTTACCGGTAATTCGATAAATGATGCATTTCTCGTGATTTTAGAGGTAAATATCGAGAAATACGTAATTTATCCAATTACCGGTGAAAATGATGTATTTTTCGCTATTTGCCGGTAAAAATTGTATGTACAGCAATGTAGCGCATATATATAGCGCATAATTCCGTAGATATCTACTAATTTATCAGTGAAAAAAAAACTTCAAACCGATTTATTGATTTACCGGTTTGCAATCCCTACTCATGAGACAATTATCTCATCATTTTATTAGTTTCACGAGACAAGCTTCATGATGTATTTTGAAAAATCTCTCGCAGCTATTTCCATCATTTACATTTAATTGCTGCTAAGATTTTTGGCTCATGGTAGAAAAGTCCAACGTAAAATCTCACCGTGGATTCGCGCCTTGAGTGGTTATACCTACTTATTAAGATTACTCGTTGAAATGTCATGTTACCTTTGCATAATCTCCCTCCAATGTCATTTGCCACAATCGACGCACCTATTCACTCAGAACAGATCCACCTACGAACAGAGCATGCACGTAAAAGTCCTCTAGAATCCCCGACAGCCAGCCAATATTTCCTCTCGCCGGTCCACAAGTTAGGCTACCCGGAGGTAGTGGCAGAGGCGAGAGGTTAAACTCGACCAGGGGATTATGATCTACATCAGAACCCGGGCAGAAATCGTTCGTATTCAGCGGCAGTGAATCACGAGCAGCCGAGTGCCGCCACGGGGCAACGGAGTCGCGGACAAAGGGGGAGGCAACAGGGGTCGAGGTGCAAGAAGCACGCAGGACTATGGTGCGGCGGCGTATGGTTTATGGCGTGCGTGCCACTGTGCCCGATAATTGATAGCCACGCGACGGATTTCGTCGAGCTTTCGCCATCGATAAGAGCTCCTCTCTCTCTAGTTTCCCGCTTCTCGTGCATTGAACGCCACGGAGGAAGATAAAGGACAAGGCAGCCGAGCCCGGAGCCCGGAGAACTACCTGGTGGAAGGAAGAGGGAGGAGGTTCCGCCGGGTTCAGGGCCTTCCATCGACGGCCAGGGACCGCTCTTCTGACTGTAATAACTCGCTACACCCATCCAGATACTATCTCGACAAATAGCAATGCCTACCGATCGTCTACCGGTCCCTCGCGTACCCTCCGATACTCCTACGGCCGGGATTTCGCATGCCGTCGCTCCACCGTCACGCTTTCCTGCATTACACCGCTCTCGTCGACGTGTCGCGGATGCACACCGCGCTCTGGCATGTACGCGCAACGCTTGGGTTACGTAAAACCTGTACGCAGATTGTTTTCTGCCGATCAGAGAGCCACGCTTTATTGGACGGCTCGCGGTGCCTCCTCGGGCTCGTCTGCTTTTCCACTGGCCGGGGATCGAGGGGATCAAACGTTAATGGAGGAATTATACGCGTGCACGCGGAATTCGGAAGTAGTGGGACCATTATTTCGCGTGCAAGAACACTGCGGTTTAACTGACTCTGTTTCATCGTTCAAAGCGTAGGCACACTGAGTCCCACTCAATGAAACTCCAGCTGTTACGGGATTATACCTCAGCAGGACCAATTTTATTCCGTACAAAAAGTGTTCGAAGGAAGGAAAGAATTAAGAAAGAGTTTCAGGCAAGTAATTTCTGTATCAGACACTTATTTCTCAACCAGGGGCGGGTTTGGAGATTTGGCACCCCTAGGCTAACAAGTGTCTGCCGCAATTTCCGCGAATCATCAAATATTTTAATTTAAAACAGTCGAGACGATTTTAAAATTAATTCAGTATGGCAACTCACATATGAGTTATTGCTAATTCGCTACACGAAAGAAAGTGAATTGTGTTTAAAGTTATTTCAAGCCTCCGTGTTTAAACCTTTTCCAATTTCCTTCGTTCCGAAAATTCCACCCTCCAAAATTTGCCGCTCCCCAAAATTTGGCTGCAGTCTTCTTATCCTATACTCAAATCCGCCCCTGTCTCACATACCATATATGTATTTCACATTCTTTCAACGTTTCATTGCGCCCGATGTAATTCGAAGTATGCGTGTCCCGAAGTTAAAACGAAATAAATCTCGCCAGCCGCGCGAAACTCTTCAGCCGCGCGTGTTATTTACAGCGCGGGGCATGCCAAGTATTCCCGGACCTCGCTTTCTAAAATCGACTAATTCCGATCTGAACGGTCGATCGGATTACAGGAATAAAACGCAGTATTTTGTCAGTTATCGCGGCTGAAAGCCAGCCCCGGTAACGGCGCCTGTGCGTTTACGCAGCCACGTGTGGGCACCGGGCAACGGAGCCGCGGTTGGCGCCACGGTGACCATCGATCCGCTTGGAAACCGATAATTTACCATTGCGTGCAAATGGTAATAAAGACAATAATATCGTATCGCAACGTTCGTATATATCGTCGTTGCTCCATTGTGAGCCGCGAGGTAAACGGCCAGTTTCTCGATTCTCCGCGCTGGCCGTTATCGATAAACGTCCCTGCATCGGCGACGTTGGATGCCGAGCGAGAAACGTTTGACAGCCGACTGTTGAGAGCGGAGAACGAGTTTATGCTGATTTATCAACTGGACGCACGTCGACGGGAACATTGACGGGAGATAGAAACGCTTCCATTCGAATCTCGCGGTGGTGAACGACACTAAAAGTCATTCTTAAATGGATGATTCCTGTCCCGGGGATTAAGTTACGGGCGGGCACTGTCGCGCTCGCGTTGTACAACGTCCCTTCCATTAACTCTGTCAAAAAGGCACGGTAATTTCGTGGAATGCCTGCCTCTGGAGCCGCAGAAAAATCGGCAACCTTTTAAACTCTGATCCACAAAGAGCCTCGTTCGTATCTCCACCCTCTCGCAACGGCTGTCCCAGCTGAAGGAAGCAGAGGCAACGGGAATACAAGCCCGCCGGCTTGATTTAGTGACGTCGCCGAGTGGCCCGTGTAACGAGGCAGAGAAATGATTAATTTCACGGTAATTACCGGTTAGTTGGTTAAAACTACCCGGCCCGTTGAGAGGAAGGTTTCCAAGGCGCTCGAGATTTGTGCGTCTGGACGGTGCGACGTATAATTCAACTGCTCCGTGGCTGCATCGCTGCAAACAGGCGGAGCCTCCGAAAAAATAACAGGTCGTCGCGTTAATAATCCAACAGACACGCTCTGCATCCGACTTTCCAGGAGAAACTACGCTGGCTCTTCAATCGCTTGCGCCAGAACGTCACGCTTCATCATCCCCCGCGACATTGCCAAGAAGAGATGCCTCTCCGACTCGCGAGCTCCACTTCTCTGCTGCCTGACGCGTCGGAGACACAGGGGAGCCAAACCGGGGAAACTGTAAATTCCACCAAGTGGGTAGCGGGAAGTCGTGGACAGAGGTGGACAAGAGTGGGCAGCTCGAGTATCAAGCGACTGCGATTCATCACGGACCCGCGAACACGGTAACGCGTTATAAGTCTCTCTTCGCAATGATATCCATCACGAGGAGCCAGTCCGTCTGTAAATTTTTCTTCCCCCCTGCTGTCTGTTAGTTATGCAAACGACGCCGCGGAACGAGCGTAGAGAAAGGTAATTACACGCGGCGCCGATCGCTCGCCGTACCTTTTAACGCCCGGAGACTATACGCGGATGCCCGAAGCAGGTGCGAAGCCCCACGACCCGGCGACCGTCGTGGGAGTCCGCGATCCTCGAGATTTTCACGATCCTGCTGCGACCAGAGGTGCCCGTGAATTTTCCGGCCCATTGTTCGCGGGGAGCCGCGAAAATCGACGACCACCTTTCCCACAATGTACTCGAACCTAGGCGGGACTGTCTTTCCCACAGGTGAGTCTGCGAATTGCCCCCGTCGCTGCTAACCCGTGGACCGAAAACACATGCTGCCCCCTAGCCTGCGTCGTCCCCCTAGAGGGGCTAGACTCTGCAGTGCACCGGGAATCGTGTCTTCGTGGCAGGTCGCGTACGCAACGTTCTATGCAATCTGTTTGAAAAATACGCCCATTACCAGGTGTAATTTTTCCCCGTGTAATGGAGCACGTGTAATTTTCCCCCTGCTATTCGGCCATGATGGAGCAATTTGCGGGCAGGTAGTGCTCTCGCCGCGGAGGATAGATACGGATCACCGCGATACCGTGTCATTACATCTTATTACGACAGTCGGTGTAATAAATAACGCGCATTTTATTGAATTCAGAACAATATAATTACGCGCCGGCCGAGGCGCAGCTAGAACGTGTGTTTAGCGAGCTTAAGCGGGTTTCGAAACGCAAGGCACTCGACATCCGCGAGCGTCGTGAAGTGCAGATTTATACGAGTGGCTGGAAAAAGCAGGTTAACGATGCAACGCAGGGACTTTCTTCGGGTTCCCAATATCCTTCGAAGCCTGAAGAGTTTGCAAAAAAACATTGCATAATTTCAGGAACATCGCTCCTCTCATATTCCACCTACCAACTCATCCTTTCATCAATTCCCAGCTTTAAACTTTCACGTTCACCACAAATCTTGAGACATTAAAATTCAACGGCATTCCTCCACCCGTTTCCAACTCATCCGACACTCAAAGGTTTCCATCACCCTTCACCCTTCACCCTCAAAACTCCTCTCCACTCCGAAACACTCTGCTACATCCATCGTTAGTGTCTGTTACGCGAAACACCTATTTCCATCTAAATGTGTGGTCGCCGCAGCTAACGAGGACGTTCCTCTAATCGGAAGAAGCGCCGTAACTGGCGCGCAGATAGACCGCTGGAGGAGCGCCGTTCTCTCGGCTCATGACGCTCGATCAGCCGCTGATTTGCAGACAATAGTTCTGAAAAAGGGTATGGCCGGTCTCGTGCCACCACAATGGACACGTGACTATCGCGTGCTGCGGATGACAGTTGACTCCGCGCGACACGTGACAGGACAAACGAGGAGACGAGCTGCGCCGAGCCTTCGGGAGCAAATTATATCGCTGAAAACGTCAGGAACAGAGGTGCTCGCTTGCCGAGCAGATCGCTTGCACGATTGCGGGGTAGACGTTTCTGTTCGCAATGCTGGATGCGTTTTATGTAACCTCTCCGCATCAACCCTGCAGAATTGCAAGTGGGTAGGAGGAATCTGGCAATGCGGGGTTATAAAAAGGTGGATGTCCTTTTCATCCTTCGTTGCATGGCTGTTGAGACCCAGAACGCTTGTTCAGTTGTAATTCTATCGAAGGACTTAGCGATCTGAATCGTTTCCTTCTGCACGTATCGCGCTCATTGCGGCTCTTTCGGTTCGTTAACCTCAGCTCTAAATTCTAGTAAATCTTCGATTCGTGGTATAGCGAAAATTTATCACGGGATCTCGTCGAAACCCGCGAACTCAGTTTCCCAACGTGTCAGCAGCAACGTGACAGTGGGAATTTGATAAAGCAGACCGCGACGCTTGCGAAACGTCGGCGAAAAGTGTTAACCCGCCGCGGCCATCTGGTATCGCCAGCCCAGGACACTCGAGTCTCTCACGCGTTACAAGCGCGAACATTCCGCGAAACGAATTCCACTGCCAATCGCGGGGATATTTCTCACGTCGCCCGTCGTTCTCCACAATCAAGGATAATAACCAGCATATTTCTGGAAAATCATTCTTCAATATCCCCCGTCATTCCATCGCGCGACCATCGCGCGCTCTGTGCGCCACGGTCGCTCTCGCGCCGCGCAGATCCTATCTATCGAGAGCAACGAGCGTGACTTTCGAATTTTCCCGTAAATATTCTAATTTGATTTACGACACCGTAAACAGCCGCTGCGGATCGTTACTATAAATTATCGGGGGAGTAAACGCGCGACGCCGTAACGGTTCTGCTTCCGATGGAAAGGATCGCTGCTCCGATTGATCCTCCGCGTTGCTCGCGGACGGCGCGAATGCACAGACCGTATCTTATCGCGACAGATCGTCGTACGAAAGAGGAGCTACAGCCCTGTCGCCGTCCAGGCGGCGTTACACCGTGTCCGGAACCTGTAACACGCGGCTGGGCGTCGAATTTTTAATTGATACGGCTTCATTAGCCGCAAGTTACACGCTGACAGTAGCTTCGCGCGGTTGTCTCGCTACGCGCGGACGTTGCACCCGTTTTAATGGGGCCTCCTCGAAATTTCTCGTTTCAATATCGATACTATATTAGCCCAAGAGTTGTGGGATAGGTACTAGTGGTGTGGTTAATTAATTCGGATGAGGATCCAATTTATTAAGATGCACTGGTCTAGGTTGAAATGATTGATGGTGTCGCATAGATTGTCACTTGAATTTGTCACTTGATTGTGGTATTTTAGGGGGTGGTTTGGAGGATGAGATAACGGGGAGGGGAGTGGATGAGACTTTTTATTATTTGCAGAGAAAGATTTAGAATTTTTTTTATTATTTAGAAGTAAAGCTTCCAGATGATTGAATTGCAGTGGTTAAATTAATTAAAAGGCCCTTCGGGCTAATTGATTGTACAGGTCTAAAGAGTTAGAGTTGCCAACACTTTCGTCTTCCGTTAAGGTGAGTTTATTGGTACAGCGGTATCGTGTTCGCAGGCTTTCTTAATTCCCCAGTTCGTGCTATCTCCCTCTTACGATTTTCCGATCGTGTACCGATGCATGTTGCACGGCGATCGTTATAAGATCGATAGCAGCACACGTAACCGAGGCTAATTAACCCGATAACATGACCCAGTTAGCGGCTGTCGGCCCTTTTCCAATGTGTTGCACGGCGCCTCGTACTCGCACGTTCACTCTCGAGCATGCAGTCGCGCTTACGCTTGTGGCGGAGCCTTGTAACGCAACAAAATTTCATTCGGCAATTCCAGCACTTCGTCGAATCTCAGTGTTGGTATAGAAGAAGCAATCGAAGGGTGTAAAGTGAAATATCTTCAGTGGTAGCCTCGTTGGTATAGAAATAAATTTCTTTTCCAGATGGAGGCACTTTTAATCCCTCGAATGGGATAGCATTCTCGTTTATCCTTATGGGAACACGTATCGTTTAAAGGAATTTAGAAGCACAAGTGTACACGCGGCTTAACCCGTTGGAAACCCCACCCCCTATTCGTTTCATAGAGGTCCATCGACGGTGGTAACGCGCACATAGAAACCGGCAGCGGTGCTGGACAGCCACTAACGAGCTGAATTAATTTATGCTCATTGAATTCTGTTCTGGCAGAACCGCTTTTCGAGAAGTCATAATAAGAGCACCGCGGGGCATTTCGATTATTTAGTGCCTACCCCGTCACGCTCCTTTTTATTCTTCCTCCTCTTCTTCTCCTACACGAAACGATGAACGCAGAGAGAGACAGAGAGAGAGAGGGAGAGAGAGAGGCAGAAAGGGACCTCTGTTAGTTTCTTTGGTGGATTTCCCCGACGCGATCCAATCATCTTTCGACGACGTCGCTGGGAGGATATTTCACGAGAATTCTATCTGGCGGTACGTCTGATTTATGTGACCAGAAAAAAACTGATAATATCCAGAGCTCGCGGCTGTGCCTGGCAATCACCATTTACGTATCGATCCTCGTTATCCTTTGACCGAGCAGGTGGAGATCGAGTGACACGAAATGATATGAAATCTACTTGAACAGTGGGAGCTGGGATCTTGATATTTAGGTGAAATTGAAAGTGGAAATTTTTAATAATATTAATAATCTTTTATTAACGGAAATAAGTTCCACTTGTACAGGGAAAAAACGGCATTAAAGCCCTTAAACCTAAAGTCACGACATCACAGATACCTGGCAAACTAATAAATTGGGGACATTGAGTATTTTGCTCCTCTTAACGCCATCTTAATTTTCGATTTAAACATGCGCAGGGAATCGGTGAAAATGTCAGCATTTAAGGCCAGCCGGTTGGCAGTGTTGCAAACTCTATTCACTGGATCAGTCTCCGCCAGAAATTTTATTGACTTCCCTAAGAGCCCGAGGCTGGTTTCATGGACATTTTCTCCAAGGATCCTGGGGTACCTGAGCTATAGCACTCTATGTAGTCTTGAAACCTTGCACGAGTTCTTTAATTGCAACAGCAATGCTTCAACTTTATAGATGTTTCACAAGTAGACTTTTAACACCCCCCTTCCCTAGCACACCACCATTTCTCCACTTAAGATATTAACTGAATAATGAATTCTACTATTTCCCACTGTATAACTACTATAACTACCGCAGCAACAGTAAGAATAGCGCTACAGCTACAAAAGTAGAGTATGAAAAATTTATGATTCTCAGAGAATCGTATCAACGCTCCCTTTCTCCCACGGAAAATCTCTGCCAGGACTCAGTCGCGCACAAAGCCCCCCCAGCGTCCACTGTCCACTGCCCCGAGATTCAATCTGTGAATCCTGACCTGACGTTTTCCCACTGGCGTGGCCACTTGATAAAAACACGTGTCGATTCGATTCGTGTCAAGGATCACGTGGAGATATCAAGCCCATCGGGAGACACTTGGGTTCCCACAGGCCCATTCGCTCGCATAAATCCAGGCTCATACGAGCGCTAGCATATTGCCGTTGTTGACAAAGCCCGTAGGGGGTCCACCGGGCCCGTATCATCCCCCAGCGTCGACCAGCAACAGAGCGCCCACCAGTGGCATCATCAGCGCGCATCCCCGTGGCCCACCTTCGCAGGGTGGGAAACCGTGACCACCATCTCATTACCGGTTCCCATGGGTACGCGTGCGAGCATGGGGTTGCGTGTGCCGCAGGTCCTCGATCCTCTAGGGTGCATCGAATTATGTAATTGTGATGGGGTACGCTCGTTCGGCGACCAGCCAGGCACCGTGATCTCGCGTGTGAACGATTCTCGCCGGTTTCTTATTTCAGGGGGCGGCTGGTAATTGGCATAGCCGGGGAAAAAAACTGCTCTAATGAGACACCATAGTCCTTGATTGAAACGCAATCCTGACGCATTGTCGCCCCGTTAAAGTCGCCGTCGTGAACGTGGCACTTTGCGACTGGTCCGCGTAACTTCGTGATCGAGGTTCTTGAATTAAAATTGATTGGAACTCGCCTGATGAAACGGGGCGAAGTAGGAGGAGGAATGGTCCTGCGAAAATAGATAGTCTTGTTCTAGAACAGAACGAATAATCCGTACTATGGCACAGGGGTAGAGAATTAAGCGCACACGCCGCCTCGAGGGCGCAACTGCGCCGTTCCACGCGTTCCGATTCGTTCCATTGGCCATTCTTATTTGGGCAAGGGTCCATCTCGCCTTATCTTCCGTTGCATTGTTTGCTGATAGACCGTAGGCTACCAGGAATCACGTGCGCGTCGGCACGTGGCCAGAAGTGCTTGGACTCGTATAATTCAATTCTGGCCGCGCGGAACGTGAACGGAGAAGCAAACGGGAGACGGTGAATCCAGCCACCCCCTGAGAACCGTATTTCTGAATGCATTGTTCGCCTTTATCGCGCTGGAACGTGGCTGTCGGGGGAAGAAGCACGGAAACGAACCGCACATCCGCTATCAGGGATGCACGAGCCTTCTGCACGTGCATCCGCGGGGATGCATCCGGCCATTTTCACGGGCGTCATGGCCCGTGTCGTTCCGAGGGCACTATCACAGGATTGGGGAGGATTGATGACTTGGGTACCCTCCTATCTCTGGTGGAGACGCCAGAAGTGCTTGGATCGTCTAGGGTTGGTCTTTGAGTTAGGAGAATTTAGCTGAAGGGGGTTGAACCTGAACAACTTGCTGCCGCGAATGCTGCAACTATGAAGAGACCTTGGGAGAAGGGGCTGCTATGGCACCGTTTCTTAAGATTTCAAATTTCTTTTTGAACAGAATACAGCTTAATTTATACACAACAAGGTGCATATCTTGATTTTTAAATATGGCGGTCCTTTGTATGAAAAAAAAAAATTATAAGTGTGACCCTATTCTCCAACTTGTCAAGGGTATGTAATCCCTTAAGAAAAGTGGCGCATGTATGTTTCTAAGGCATGCAGCCAAATGTAAAAAATCCCTGAGAATACCTAATGCAGGCTACTTAAGAAATGGAGTTGCCCCGCACGAACGAGCTTCAATTAGAAGGCGGATGTGGCGTTTTTTCCTCGATCCACGAGGGAGCGTCGGTCGTTATCGGTAACTGTAACTGCAGCCTCCAAATTAAAAGGACCGTCCCCCAAGGGCTTGGATTCGATTTCAGGGGCAGTTTGCAGAGCGCCCGGTGTCGCCGCGGCATATGTGCCCTGTCGCGCTTATTGTGCCCCCGCCTTAAAAGCAATAATGAGCACGGAATCCGTAGTCGCGTGTGGGAAAGGTATACACCGTAGTCCCGTGGGGCTCTCATGGTGGTTTGACCGACTGTCAAACTTTATTAGCTGGCAGATAGCTCGTGTTACGGGGGAGACGTTGGCATCGCGTGGACGCCGGGCCTTCCTCAAATAGCTCAGGGCTGATGAGTGCACGGAGGAGGGGAGCACGTACGCGCTTCCTACGAAACGCACGGTGGATGAGTCAAGCGAACCTGCTCTACCCCCTTGCTCCAGGGGATTCGGGTTGAAACTCTAATTTTATGGCGATTCTGCAGCCCCATCTATAAGTGCGAAGCATGTGTGCAAAGTTTTCCGCATGAATGTATGGACAAGAATTGAAGTAACTGGTTTAGACTTCGTTGCGCGAGTTAGTAGACTGTAAAGTATACTGAACTTGTAACGCGGTTGTAATCGATTTTTAAGTTCGTTCATCTGGTACTTGTTAATTGTTTTTCCACATAAGTCCCGCATCATTGAGTACTTTGATTGAATTCACGTAATTGCTGTTATACTAGGAAAAGGTGCGCACCTATAAGTATCAAAGATCTTGGATTTTGCCCTTTTCTTATATTTATTTTACTTCATTCGTTAAATCCTTTTTTTCGAGAGATTTACAAGTCACCTAAACGGTGTTTTGTCACGGTTTTTTTATGAATATTAAACTTTCTACAATACAGAAGGCTTTTGTTGTTCAACAAAAGGCTACAAAAAGGTGTCACTCAGTGTCAAAAGATATATTTTAAAATAGTTATTTATAATCAAACATAAGGCACGGCAAAAATTATTTTTGCCCAGAGCGGTGGAAGAGCTACATAGATCGAGCCCTGGGAGGAACTATCTTTCATAGAGCTGAAGAAAAGAAGACTCCGGTACATTTGACCTATTAAGTATCAAGTAGTCACTTGCAGCTTCTCCAAGAAGCCCATCAAAGTGTAACATCAAAAACTCGACCCATTCAGGGCCTAATTGAATGGGAGCTGGAAATTACTCGAAGTTGACGCTCGCGCTGCGGCTAATTGAAACGGGGCGCCGGTTCGAATCGATTGTCCCCGCGGCAGGCGCGTTTTCCCTCGGTCCAAGGTGGCCTGTGCGCGCAAATGACGCGAGATAAATTCACGTAGGAAAAGGGCGAGCCGCCGTTGGAACGGGCACTTAGTTCAATCGTCTAGAAATCCTCTATGACGCACATCCGCCGGTGAATCAGATGACGGCGTGCCTCTCGTACGGATCTGCGCGAGTTTCGCCAGGGTGAGAGAGAACCCCGGCGGCGGAGGGAACGGGAGGGGGGGAGAATAAGAGAGTCAGTCGGCCACTCGTATCAATCGGAAGCTGGTTGTTCACCACCCCCGGCTCTCCCTTTCCCTCCGCGCGTCTGGGCTGCAGGGTGGCTGATAGATTAACTGCGATTCACTTTGCAGCTCGCACGTACGTGCGTGCCTCGCGATCGCACGCCGGAAGTCGGTATTGTGAGATCGTTTCATTCAATTCCTTTCACCCGCCCTACCTCTCCCGACAAATAGACGCTTTATCAGAATCTTTCCGCGCGGTCAAAAGTGGCGCTTCTGCTTGTAAATTCCTTGCGCAGCAGTGGATAATCTGACAAATGCAAAAATTCTTGGTGGAGATCCATTGACCCACATTCAGGGGTTGAAACCAGTTATGATATCGGTTTCGGTTCTTGAAACAGTTACGAAGAACCGATAATCTGAATAACTTATAAGGAACCGAAATTTTTTACTAAAGGTATCGATTTCTGTGGAACCGATATTATATCGGTTTTATAACAGTAATGTGCGTATCGGTTCCGAGAAATTACCGTATAACAGATATGAATGTCGGTCCTGCGGTACTGGAACCGAAACCGATATAGACCAGAAGCTTTTTCACTCGTAACTGTTTCAAGATTATTTCGGTTCCTGTAACTGTTTCAAGAGCCGAGCCCGATATCATAACCGTTTTCAACCCCCGGTGACGTTCTCCGGATATCTGCAACGACTCCAGCAAAAAAGTCTCTTAGACCATTCCACGTGTAATAAGTAGGTACAATCAGGAGCAATTGGTGGACATAAAAGAGTCCTCTATTATGCCGTCAGCTGAATAAAGCTGCATCAGTAGCAGTCGCGAAGGGGGGGTGCAATAAATCTCGCAGCGCGAACGGGGTGGCTGGAGGCGCTGAGGGGGGATGCTGCTGTAGCCGTTTTTCGTAAAATCACACGGACTGGTGCACCGTGCAGGTCCCGAAAGTGGCACGTGACCTCACGAGCGTGGGACTGGTGCATCATCCTGCACGGTCGTTAAGGCTTCAGTGTGTGAGAGGGTGGAGGCCGATAATATTGGCACGAGGCATATTGCGCAAGTTCCCCCTTGATGTTTCCACCCCGTTGGCAGGGAGGGTGGTGGGCTTCCACCGAGACCGGTCCACAAGTATTATCGAGTCGCGTTTCACCAGCATCCGCATGGGAACGAATCCGGGGGTCGAGGCTCGTGAATATTTTTCTAAAACGACACATCCATCCTCGCGCGACATGGGCGTTGATTTGTTTGGAGGAGCACTGTGAATCGTTAGGAAAATAAATCCCTGTTGCGACGGTGGCGCAACGGTCTTTGTGATATTGTTGCCTTTTGACAGTTTTTGGTGATGTCAAGTGCAATTATTCTTCGTCGTTCATTCGTTATTGATTAATGATAGCACTTAGGATGCTAACGCATGATTCTTCGTTTAATGTCCTGTCGAGAGTTCTCCGGCCAATCTCTCGAGAAAATATTTGTCGATCGATAAAAACATTCCGCCGTAACCCTACCTGCATATTTACCTGCGGGCTTGCATCGGTAAACGAGTTAATTCGTCCACGGAATCCTCTCAATGGAAACGACCCGCATGCGCCCAGGTGTGGTCCATAGACCGAATTCGACGTCCAACGACAGATTAGGAGATAACGATCGAGGTGGACCCGTATCGTTTGATTGGACGAAATTGACCGAAACGATCCCCTAATAAAGGTGAATGAAATGAGCGCGCAATTATGTGGGAGATAAGGTGGCTTCCAGGAACGCAACTGGACGTAATTGATATTAATGGCCAATCGAGGGATTCTCAAAGTTTTTTTCTGACAGGACAACATGTTTGAACGATTCGTTTATTTCGTGGGATCTGAGAAAGCTCCACTCGTTTTATGTCATTAAAATGTCTGGATATTGCGTTTAGATCTTCAGGAATCGATTAAAATTAATTCATCGAGGAATAGGCACACTGACTGTTCGAAATAATTAGAGGAACACTTTGACCACAATGCTAATTGTTTCTCCAATGGAGTTCTCTTAAAATTTAAAAATGTCCACACCATCTAATTTTCACTCCTTCTTCATATTCTTGAAGCATGCATTGAAGCACGCAGCCTATTTTATTTATAAACGAGATCCCTTCACCATTCAGTGCAGATTCAAGGTGCAGTAGTGGCGTCTTCCGTTACACGTTATACAAAATCAAGCTTATCACTTCCTACTTGCCCCCTTTTTATCGATTCTTTCGACGCCTGACGCGCCTGACTTATGCCCCTCGAAACACCGATTCACGTAACAAGGAAAAGAGTTCTTTGTGTAATGAAGCCAGTTGACGGGAGTAGAAATGCTCGCGATGCTATCTTGACGTACGACAATTAATTAGAACGAACAGCCGCGGTGCACTAATGACGCGTGAATGATTCGGCCCAATCAGTAGTTCAGAATCGCATCCGCGATGCCCGATGATTGATCGTTCGCGATGCGGAAATCGTGGCTCGGAGGCTTTGCGAAAGAATCCCGTCTGCAAGAAACAGCACCTTACATCCTGGCGTTTCATCGCTTCCTTCAGCACCTAGAGAAGCTCTGTGTAACAAGGTAATCGAGGGAATCATTTAAACTGAACCTCCCGCAATCATCGACGTCCCGCCCTTGCAGAATTAAACGTGCAATTACCAAAAAAAAAATATGCTACCGAGATAAAACCATTTCTGGGATCACTGGCTTGAGTTGAATCTAAAAGGGATGAATAAAATAACGACGGCAATTTATCGCGTTTCGTCTCGACACCTTTCGACTTAATAGCGCGATACAATTAAACAAAAACGAGCCACGAATTAGCGTGAGTAACGTTTAGCTGTTAAAGCAATCGGCGGGGGCAGATAATTTAGTAGAGCGTAAGGTTCCCGAGTATATTTCCCTGGGACGTTGGACAGTAATTTATCGAGGCTGTAATTCATTTCAGAGAATTTAATCGATCCCGTTCGTGGCGCTCGCGCGAAAAGATGGAGAATGATAGGTGCATCCCTCTGGCAACCGTGGAATTTTCCACCTGACGACCGCTCGATGATGACTGGTGCGTTTTGTAATGAAAGAACCGTAACATCCAGCCACTACGGGCGCGCGGAGCATTTTCTAATGTAGCACTCCCACGCACGCTGCGCGTGCATCCCGGGCGCGGGGTGCGTTCGATTCATCATTGTCGATAGCAGACCAGCGTTTCACATCGTTTCGTTCGGTGCTCCTCTAAACAGGATGATGCCGGGACGAATACATTCGAGACGCTTCGTTCGACTTCGCAGCAAACGTTTCGGTGCTTCTAGATCGACGAAACTATCCCCCCGCGTATAAGGTTAAGTACATATTCCCTTCCTTCGATTTACAAACAGTCAGTGTTAACTCGTTAATAAAATAAATAAGCGCTAAAGAAATCGTCAACTAAACGTAACCGCGACCCTTAGGTTGGGACTCGCTGTTCCAATGCCATAAACATGTTTATTATTTTTTAAAGTATCTTAAGGGGGTATACCCGTTTGAACCCTCGCAAAGTGTGTACATTTTGTGGATTTTTTTACAAGTCAACGGCTTGATGAAAATCTCCCGTTTTTTTACTATCTTTACATAGTATTATGAAGTACTTAAAAAAAAAGTTTCAGTTAAAAAACTATTGTTTTTCGGAAGTTATGCATACATATCCGAAAGTCTCTCGATTTTAAACGGATAAACGGTGGGCCTAAAAACTCGCGCTACGTTCAACCAATTCACTTCCAATTTTGCATGCAGGATCGTAATAAGATTCCACATCGTCCAACGAGGGCTTTTTTTATTCCAATTCACCGTTTATTATTTACAAAGAAAAAAGGTGGCCTTTTCTCTTAGAAAAATGTAACTTTACCTTTGATCTCTCACCATTTCTTTATTTTTCAAAATTTTCAAAATCGGCCCCGTTGGACGATAGCTATTGGCATACTTTATAAGAAGATTTTATTGCTTTTGATTTCAGACACGACATACAGCTGTTTTCAGGCCCACCGTTTAGCTGTCTAAAATCGAGAGACTTTCGGATATGTATGCATAACTGCCGAAAAACAATAGTTTTTTAACTGAAACTTTTTTTTTAAGTAGTTCATAATACTATGTAAACATAGTAAAAAAACGAGAAATCTACATCAAGCCGTTGACTTGTAAAAAATCCACAAAATGTACACATTTTCCGAGGGTTCAAACGGGTATACCCCCTTAATAGTGTCGATTGCACTTTCTTCTGTTTCTTCATATCTTCGTATGTGTAGCGATAAACCCGCGGCACTTTGTCCAAGTCACAAAAAGACTAATCGTTTCCACAGTTGCACCGAATGAAAGAAGTCCCGCGAACCTCGCATTAACTGAATTTCCTTCGCATTAAATGCAGCCCGGTATCATTGTATAATTCGCACGAAATCGAATATCCCTCTAATCGAGGCCTACCTGTATTTCCGTAGTCGCATTATCAATTAATAACTCCTGCGTGGAGGGTGAGTCACGTAACGCGATCACCTCAGCTACTTCCTCCCATATCACTGTGCCGATTCAATTTTTCTTTGTGCGCCAAAGTGGGTCCGCGAGGTAACGACAATTCTTCCGTCTGGATATTAAGGTTGTTAGCTGAGTAACCCGCATAACGAACGGTCGCACGTGAACACGGCCATTGTGCTATCGGAATTGCACGCACAATGGCGTCGCAGCACCCTAATAAGTTGGCGGTGCAACAACGCGACTGTCAGGCCACCATATTCGCGCGAGTTCTTAATTATGTGTTTCAACACCGGCTGATATACGGCCGGCCGCGGCACCACGGCAATAGCCGACGAAAAATATCGTCCGCGGGGGCAGTAAAGCACGTCGCCTCTCGGGCTTCACCCGAGATACCCGATTGGAACGATAATTATCAGCCGGCCGGTGCAACCCCGCTACGTTCAGCCCCGTCCAAGAAATATATCACCGTGCCGCGGAGACAGGAGCGACGTGACTCGTGTGTTATTAACATGGAGATCCTTTTGTCGTCAGGCCCTCGCGATAACGATTATCCGCGGCAACGGTACAACGGCCGGCCAATAATAACGACGATATTGTCTTTATTATTGCGCACCGGCGAATAAAAGGGCCCGCGATACTGCGCGGCAATAAAACCCGCGCCGATATCAATCACGCCCTGTAATTATTTTTTAATGAAGGGAGCCAGTATGCGCGGCGGTGTCTTCCTCTGCCGAGGATGATATAAGGGGCCGATTGTTTCGCGATCGGCGCTGCAAGTGCGCAACGAAAGTCGAACACGATGCCCGGCGCACGAAATAATGCGCGATTGTTCGGATTTTACGAGTTCGCCGCGTGTGTTCCGTGCATTGACTTCGCAAACGAGACATGGGCCGGTGATTGAACGGTCTGCGAGCCGGCTCCAACGATTTCTCGCCTCCGCTGGTGGGTGATGCTCATTCGGGATTGGCGGGGAGGTGATCCAATTTCGGCGCACGCCGTGATTCTTTGTTCAAATGGAATTAGCTTTGTGACTTTGCTGCGGGGGTAATTTATCTTGCGAATCATTCATCTGAAAGTTTGGTATATCTAGGGAACTGTGCATGTGTTCTTAATTTTTTTTTTTTAAACGATTTTATTCAGCTTCGATCCTCTGTTTATTTGTTTGTTTGCTTCCTGGCTGTGTGTTTGTATGGTTCAAATCAAACGTGGAAATGAATAAGGTGAATGTCCCAATTTCTGCTGATTTAAGAGGTAATTCGTCATGAAGAAGGTGTAAAATATTTGTTTGTGATAGAAATTTGCAGAGTAATTGATTAATTATTTAATAATAAATCAACCAATTCAAAAACTATTTAAGAAAGATATTTCAAGATGTTTAACTATTAGTAATTTGTAATTAAATATATAATGCTCGATGTATGTATTGACCCAAGCTCGTGCAACGCTCGCGTAAATGTTTAAATAATTTAGAATTATTTTCTTGCAACTATAGTAGAAACGTAACGCATATAATAATAAGAAAAATACGAAATGATCAGAAATGGGGTCATGAGCAGAAATTGGGACATTCGCCTTATGTTGTAATACATTTTAATTCGCATTAATGAAACAAAATATTTAAATTGCGGGATACAGATTGTAATGTGACTGAAAATTGATAAACTTCTGGTTGCACATGATGCACCGCGATTTTATTTAAGTAGATTTATTTAAAGTGAAAATAAATTAAAGACAACTCTTTAAAGTGAAAAAGAAAATGCAATACAAGGGAAGAATTATATTTTTAATTTAGTTCTTTGCGCATTTGTAATAATTAGTTTTTAGTGCATTTTTAATTGAGCTTGTTTCTGCATTTTTTTAATAAAATCGTTTAACATAAATTTTTTTTAAAATATTTTTTACTTTACTTTTACTTTACTTTACATTTGTGTTTTCTTATGTTTAGTTTCAAGACTCAGGCTAATATTACTAGAATTTAAGTTATAATTAATAATTTAAGATTACTTTACTTGTGTATTCTTACTTTTTGTAGCACTTGCTTTATTGCCCCTATTTTAGTTTAGTTTATAGTTCACGGTTAGGCTTGCTAACAGTGTCACCCCTGCAGCCACGCCTTTACTCTGCTTGTCTACGCCTTTTGTAAATATTCAGGTGTCTTCTATTAGAGTAATAAAGGCGATTAATAATAATAATAATAACTATCTATTGATCTGTTTATTTATTATAGAATTTAGTAGATGAAACTTCAAGCACACAGTTTTCAGCGCAACTGAATACGAAATCGAGCAGTCTTGGTTGCAATCATCCATCTCTTAAAAGCTTGTGAACGCTTTGAACTCTGATACCGGGGAATCCTCTAGTTACCCAACAAGCATAAAACGTGTAACAAGGAACTGTTACGCGAATATTACATCACGTTACCAGTGGCGGGAAGCCCGACTCACTTCTCCTTAATTGCAGAAAAACGACTCCATGCCGGCTCCGATCGATCGTGACCTACACCTTTAGGATCTCTCCAACAAAGGAGGTCGAAGGTGTGGAATGGAGAGGCAGCGGTACTCGGTTTTGTATCAGATCGCGGCTGCAGGTGGATTAGAGGAATAACAGGCGCGTTCTCAGGGCCCAATGCGATTACCCTCTGGTGTTGGTATCGATTTCAGACGACTACCGAGCTGTGTCCGAGCTAGTCCTTCCTTTAATAGGATTAACGGTACTCACGGTGTCACTTGTCGGCTCCCCATAAGCGAGGTCCGCTGCGCGCTCGCAAGATATACGACGGCCATTCGTTACCGGGGGACTGAGCGTCAAAATTAACGATTGGAAAAGTCAAGCTTAGCGCCGCTTCTGTTGCGATTCCATAACTCATCGCGCCATCGCGCGTATGCTTGTCAAGCGAACTCTTCAACGAGTGCGGCGGAACCTCCGGAGGAATCGGCGAGGGATATCGGCGACTGTGAACATTGTACTTGATAGGGAACATTGAGGATTCTTCGTGGAAACTGTGACTTACGAAAAGAAAGTCTACAGATGAAGCGAAGGGACTTCTGGAGCTGATTATTTTGCTGACGTGAAATTAAATAATTTTTTAAATATTAGAATGCAAATCTTCTAAAAGTTCCGATCTACTTTTCCAAAAGGCGGGCAAAATATTGTAGCACAGCTTAGCTTTTCGTGGAAACGGTTCCATAAAGATGTGTAGAAGCTACTTAATTTTTTAAAACTTAGCATAGCTTAGCTTCCAGGTGGATCCCCAGCTTTACGCTTTAATTCTCCGAAGTTTTATTAACGCAGATCCTCCACACGTGTTTCAGTGAAACGAAGGTTTCTTTAAACCACCAGTTGCAAGAATTTCCTCCAAGATGGCTGAGTTGAAGGAGCAACAGCGCCTCGTCTGTAATCATTATTCTTCCCGCGCAGAATCGCTTCGTTACGTCGCTATCTGGCCCGAGATAAGTGGCAGGCATTTAGCAGGCAGCGATCTTTATTATCGCCCCTGACGGAGAGGCAGGCACGAAATTAGAGGACAGTTCGACAGGCCTGCCGCCGGTGGTACTTAATTAACGCCGAGGTAATCGGGCTGCGGGGGCCTTAATTGATTTACAAACGTCGTCGGCGCCGTCACGATCACGATCTTGATCTCTCGGCCGACGAGATCGTGCGCCGACAATTTGTCTTGCTCCTCTCATGATCGAGACCCCTTAACGACGGTCAGGCGTCTCGTGTGCAGAACAAATCCCATGAAATCTCGACGACAAGTCCCTTTGCAGAGTCGCGTAAACGACGGTCGACATCCGTAAGAAGACATTTACAAAAGCCGAACACCAGTGGATATTTCTCTCAGCATCTCTGGGCCAGGGTTCAAACTTCTTCAGGAGCTCTAAGGCGGAGATGCGAGTAACACAACACCAGCGAAGTATAATTGATAATTTCCACCAGGATAATGGACAACCACAGGATACCATTTTCCTCGGTGTCATTTTTGATTAGCCACAAAGAAGACACCACGCGGCACAGATCGAGAAGCCGCGCACGGACCCGATTTGTCATTCGGACTGGTACGATGAGAGATTAGAGTTACACGGAGGAAAACATTTACTTTCCAGGAAAGTACTCAGTCGCTGCCAGTGGTAGTGTGCGCCGCGGAGCTTGTTCCGTTCCCGGAAATCGCATCCCGGGGATCTGAACCGTTTCAAGAGGAATCGCGCGGGAAAGTATGCGCATAAATATAGACGCAACGTATAAGGAGGGCTGGCTAAGTGCACTCTATCGACGCTCATTATTTTCCCGCGGGAGTGTCAGATCGCTGCTAGAGCTCGATAAGCGAGCAATGCGTGTCTTATCCTTCCCCCGGTCTCGCCATAGCGAATCGGTATCCCGATCTTGCCGACACACGCAGGTTGATCCGATCTTTCTCCCTCCCGACGACCGCCAGGCATCCTCTGTCGCTCTCGTCGTCGCCTATCGGCGCGGCATAAACGGCGCCACGGTTAAGGGTCGGTTACACAAGGAGTACTAGAGTTACGCTTGGGTATCGAGCGTCCCTCGGCACGCTCTCGCCGCTCGACGTAGGAGGATTTCGCGATCCGCTAGCCGGAAAGTCGTCGATCCTCGCGAGACTCCTGGCGCGGGGGTGTAATTCGTCCGCGTTGAAGAGGAACGGTCTCCTTCGAGGCGGAAAACGGAGCAACAGGATGTCTTAAGCCGTTGAACTGTGAAATATGAAATTCAGCGAAATTCAGGGTTCGCCTTTTCTCCTCCACGTCCCTTTCCCCTCCACCCGGATCGAGGCGTTCAAAGGCAACTCGTTACGTTTCGAGACAGCAGCCCGAGGAGCCAGGCCTAACCAACCGATTAACTCTCCGCTGTGAAAAACATCAACGTCAAACCCTGCTCCGAAGTATGATCGAGAGAAAGATGGAGAAGGTAATAAGTTAATGGCGAGTTTCGCGGGGTGTTTCTCGCGCGGTGAACGAGGAGGAAGTTAGCGGCTCGCCTGGAACGAGCCAAAATGACTTATAGCACGTTCATGGAATAGACAACGCGCTGGCACGGGGACGCGTTTAAGGGAGGGAACGGAGGGGAGAGAAGCCCTGAGTACATCGACGACACGTGGTGGGCGTCGAGAAGATTCAGTGCCGGACGAACGCGCCAAGCCCAAACGGCATTTCATTCGATTCCTACCGCGCCGCTGGCGAACATTAAGCTCAACCTGTTTCAGTTCGCTCTTAACCGCGTTACAGCCGAGACACTTCCTCCTGCTCGCGAGGACTGCTCCGGGAGAGAGGGACGAAGGTGGCTGACCAGGTCGAGGATCTCTCAATTAGCTCGCGATTTGACGTCCTCTCCGCTCGATGGCTAAGTGGAGGCGTAGCTTGGCTTTCCTTCCGAGGAACCACTGCCTCCATCGAATTAAATTGAAGCTGCTGATCCCAGAGAAGTATCTTTCGTTAAGATTTACCTATTGCGTCCGCTCAGTTTCATGGAATCCCTGAAGAACCATGGAACCATAAGAACCAATCGGTTCATGACGTACCTCGCAGATTTCGAAAGCAGAAAGCTTGATGTAATTAAGATATATCAAGCAAAGTGGTATACTCCCAAGGAGTATCCTACCGTTTCCCCGATAAAGCCTGCAATTGGATCGGGTACACGGGCCTAGCTATCCGATCGGTAGCTCCGTTCCATCGTCGTCTGTGCCTGGGATATCGCGAGGGCGTGAGCGCGCCAGAAATGACCAGCTGGATGGCGTAACAATGGGTAAAGGGCCCCGTGTAAACAGGAAAGGTTTCCTCATAACCCTGGATATCATTACCCGTATCCGCGAGCGTGCCAATTTATTCGATAGCCGATCGACTTTTCAGATAGCCGATACACTAGCAGCGAGCGTGATTTACACGTGATAGCAATAAGAGCGGGTCTCTCGTACGCTCGCGTATCTGCCTGCCTCTGTCTGGCTGTGTGTGTGTGTGTGTGCCTACGTTGGGGATCAATTTGACACAATCTGTTAAGCGGTGCGCTAAACCATTGTGATTTGCAGCCTCTGGTCGGCCTGGTTCGCCCGTTGTTTAACGAAACGGAAAGCGAGCGGGACGATAATCCAGCTCGGTATTTCGGTGCTTTATCGGGACATCGGGGATCGAGGTGAGCAATTATTTCACGCGGAATTCCCTTCGCCACGCGAGCCAAGGAGGATTATGGAAACGGAGACACCGATTTATGAGTTAAACGGAATCCGAGATTGCTTAACATCATACTCGCTGGAAAAATACTTTGCCCCGGGGGGAAAAGCTTGGTGGCTTAATCAGGATTGACTCTCTCGGTTGTCTGATATTTTAATTATCACGTTCTTTGCAGATTATTCGTAACAGGGGATCTGTTATATAGTAAAAATTATTCTTCTTCATCTTCCACTTATTATTATTAATCTTTGTTACTCAAAAAAAGAAGAAATCATCTGATATTTGGAAAAGTAACTTTGTGGGAGAGATTTCTTCAACCCTGTCTTTCTCTATCACCCTCGCCCCTATTTTAGAAGATTTCGAACCCCGAAGAACCCTCACAGAATATTCAAATTCCAGTAAACAGGTAACGAATTTATATCCAAGAACATTATACCCACCACCTTCGCGAGCTGCAGATACAAGTCAATCTCAGAGCCATTGGCGATCGACTTTCCTCGGCCACCCTTCCACCACAACGTCCATCGAAGGTGTCCGTTATTCACAGTCTTCACCAGGCTCCATTAAGCCAGGAAAGAATGGAGAATAACGCTCGCGGCACGTGCATTGTGCGCAACACGCTCGGAGCGTTTTTAATTCGAGCGATCAAGGTTCGGTACCGAGGGGCTCGATCATTTTTCGAATTCACTTACCGTGAAACACGGCATTAGTGCTACGTTCCCCGGTGCCTCGGCCGCGGAACGTATTTACCGGTGTTCTCCCCTGGCGAAGATAAATCAGTCGCAATTCCCTCCGTAACTATCGCGCCGCGGCTTGATTGTTTCATAATATTTTTCATCGAGGACACGTAGCGGCCGGGGCTACGTGTAACGGGCTTGCCCCCTCCCCCCAGCGTATCGCTCCGAACACGTGTAAGGGGCTTACATAAAACACTTTGTTCCGTTACCATTTTCCTCCCCTATTCCACCCGGGAGAAATTAATTTATTCCGCGTGCCGGCGCGCACGAGTCCATTTAAACTTCACGGTTACGATTCCCGATCGTCGATAAATCGTCGGCCGTTATCATTGTTTACATCTGCCTTATCCTCGGCCACGGTCGATTCTTTCGCGGGAGCCGAGGATCGATGATCGCGGGTAGGTGGATCGAGAGCCGGCCGATCGATCGATTCCATTCAGAATGCGGCGCTTTTATCTTCCACCGGCGCGATAAGAGACGGGCACCGTTGCGTCCACGAAAGGATCCACGCCTACGCGCTCCGCGGGGCTATTTGTCATGGGAGCCTGCCAATGGGGTTCTGATAAAAAGGGATTTTTGTTGCCGCTGCGAGTGCGCGTCTGTGGATCGGGGTTATTGGGTCGATGGATGATGAGGGAATATTGTAAGGCTGGCCTTATCTCTTGATTACTACTGATACGCGATTCAACTGATTAATTCGGCAGAAGAACGTGAAGTTCCTCAATGCCAATCGAGGGTCGAAGGTTTCCAAATACTTTGCGCGTAGGGGAAAGGTGGAATAGGTGAGCACAGTTTTGCTTTTTTATTAAAATGAATAATGGTTTGCTTTGTTTGTATTTAATTATTTCAATTGTGATTCGTACAGTATATTCTCAATATACTTGCACAAATTTGAGAGTTGAAAACTAATTTTAATTACTGAATTATACATTTCCCGGCACTGACAAGGAAAGGGAGACACGATCACTGAACTTCAAGAGTAAATAACACATTAACTTTACAAAAAATATTTATTATCTCAGTCAGTAACATGAAATAAAGGGGACACCATAAAAAGAAAGCAAACTATAACTAACTGAAAGAATTACTGCAAAAATAACACCGAAGGATTAAACTTTATTATATATAACAACATAAATGCATTCTTAAAAGATATTTCACTTAGATATCTGATTCAGATGATGACGAAGAAAAGATTTTCCTTCTCACTTTCTTCGCCGTATTTTTCTGTTTCATTAGCCGCTCCACGGTTCTTTCTGGGGCATTTTCCCCTGTTCAAGTATCCCACCTCGCACACTGAGCAAGCATCCCTCAATGCACTCGATTTGAAAAAGGTGAAAAATTAAACTCAGCATTAATAGACCAGAAATTTCTGTTTTCACTTAATATATTTTAAATCGTTGAAAATACAGCATTGAGTCGAGAGGGAGGAAGAACAAGGTGACTGATTATCCCGTTCAACTCATCGGAAAGCACTTGCGCGAATTAAAAAGCGGTACCGTCGATGTGGAAGCAAGCACGCGCGATGGCCTCTCGGACCGCAACGGTCGATACGATATAAATTTAATTACCGGACCCGTTCAGCTCCAGGGAGCAGACCCCGGAGGCCCGACGGAGCCAAACAATCACTTTACGTGAAAGTATGAAAATAATTCCAGGACGGAGGAAGCTGGCTGCAGTAGGCGGGATTGTCGGACGTGCGCAGGCTCTACTTACCTGCGGCGATCGCTGGCCACGTCGATCGTAGGTGCACGATGGGGATCGTCGATCCTCTCGCGAGGCTCAGGTGTCTCTTTCACCTGCTCCAAATTCCAGCGGCGCAATTTCACGGCGATCCACCGGCACTGTGCCGCCCGTGCCCGCCATTAGATCGTTACGTGTCGCTGGTATTCGGATTATTACATTAATTACAGCGATCTCGCCGCGCCGAGTCAAGGATAACGACGTTTCCGTGAGCTCTGCTCGCGAGCGGCCCGAGCACGGGGCACGTCGTTGTCAGCGCCGGAGGAAATCATAGGTCTAATCACACTTGAGGGAAGTTTACGAGCTCCGGCACCGTGCATGTGGTGTGTTCGAGTTACAGCGCGTGCTGAGATCTATGCGAAGTATACACACTCGGGCACCAGTGGCGGACTTAAGAAGAAGGCCCGGGATGTTCTCCCCACGCTAGGAAAATGAAAGGGTAGTTTACTAAAACCGGGCAATACCTAGTACGATAAAATGGCCCTGGGAGGCCTGTACGATAAAAATGTAGTGTTTTGATACCTATACGTAATCATAATTTTTTTTGGTAGATGAGGCCCTGGGAGGCCTTCTGAGCAGGGCCCAGGTGGCAACTGCTCATCAGCCGACCTGTTAAATCCGCCACTGCGGGCAGCTGTAATTATCGATATTAGGAATCCTCGGATTTATTGGAACCTTCTTGCTGCAGTGGGGAGAATACAGTCAGTACAGCTTTATTCATTAAATTACTGAATATCTAGTAGCGCGAGAGGAATAAGATTGAGCAGCGAAGTACGAAGCTCAGGTTAGTAATAAATCTAAGATAGATGAAGAGGCAGCAACACACCACAGAGTCAAATGAAAATATCCTGGAAGAACGCGCGATCTTCCAATTCTGTCCGCAATTATATTCACGCCGGCGCACGGATATCGTCAGCTCATTAAGGGTCCCCCAGCCGATATCCCGTAATGATTTACTGTCCAAGATGGCGCGCGTATTTCACGCGGTGAATTGATAATCCTCGCGCGAGTCGAAGATTACCGGTATCCGCCGGCATACTAATTAATTGCGGTTCGATCATTAAACCCCGCACTTAATTTCCCTCGCGGCACCTCCGCTTCCAGGGCGTTTCGAGATAAACACCCACGATCGCGGAACATATTCCGGGGTGAAAAAGACGGCCGGTCGCGAGTATTCCACGCATCTTTCACCCGCCCCTCCCCCAGCCCCGCGCGCGGACTCGGTCGCGTTGAATCTGAATTTACAGGCAGATACACGCGCGCAGCCTCTTCCTGGATTTCCCTGGTAAGGGCCGCGGTCGTACGAGGATTCTCCAGTTCGCGCTATCTCATTGGTTAATTGCGACTGTCAACCGGGCCCCGTGATTTACGGGGCCGCGAGCAACGATATCGTTCCGTCCCTCTCCGACCGCGGGCATCCTAGATTATCGATTCTTTCAGTAGAACCAGTTAGTTAACACGGCCACGTACGCGCGACGCTGGTCCAGCGCCAGTTATTCGAGGAACGCAACGAATGTGTAATAATGATTTATGCCCGGTGCTTTAGCGAATTCACGCGATTAGAGCGCCTCCTCCGTTCGTCTTCTCGCCGTGCTGTCTTGTACCTTTTTGTCCCCTCTGTGAATTATAAGGGCAATTTGCCCTACTCTCGCAGAATTAAACCTTTTATTCCGCGGTGCAAGCAAACAGGTTAATTAACTTATTCCGATGTCAGGGTGAAAGGAACCTCCTCCGAGCTCCACCCACGTCGCCAGCAGAATTCCTAATTCACCGTTAAGCGACGCGGCCAACGCCGATGGGCGATTTTATTACGACAACGCGAAACATTTGTTCGAGGTACAGGCCGCACGAAGGGACACTCGATTCGTTGAACGGCCTCATTATGTTGCCGTCTATGCACCCCGATGGGATTACTATGCAAGAACACAGGCGCTCTTTGATACTCCAAAGTCCCTGGCCGGTATCGCCCGGCCCGGAATATGCCCCTCGAATGGACCCATTTCACTCGACGGGGGTTCACCGGTAATACGCGATCATCTTAACGGACGTACGAGCCGCGGACGCGTACGATCGCCACGAGATATTACGTCCGTTACACGCTACTCCTTGCCCCGAGACGGGCGGGTTCCGCTGGCTCGGGCGTCTCCGGATAATGTAATAAAACGCGTGGTTACGCAACCGGCTAATAATACACGGCGCGCACCGATAATGCGCTGGCTGCCTAAGAAGAAAAACGCGGGTAAACACGGGCGAGAAGCAAGAGTAATGGCCCCCGTCAACCCCCTAATTATTTGGACGGTTTTTATCAGCGTGTATTAACGGGAAACGCGCGATTAAACGGGACGTAATTGGGGCGTCTATGATTGCCGCGTACGCGGCGCGCGGGCAGAACAGAATTTGCACGTTTCAATGGGGGACACTTAAACCGCGGGTGGGCCCATGTTTCTCATTGTCCGCATGTCGTTCGTAAGAGGCAGAATAATGGGCGCTATCTGCGGCAGCAGTACACCGGCGTTGTAGCATAATAAAAAAATATAAGGTCGCGGGCCAGATACCACACACTGAGCGTCCTCCCTTTTTCGCCTCTTTTGCCCGATGCCCCTCTCCCTCCGCCCCGCTTTTTTTGTGCCCCCCCCCGAAGCAGGGGCCGACGTGCAGCCGAAAGAACGTATTACCGGATACCGATCGAAGTAAGATATTGCGGGACAATCGCGGATTGCTTCTTTCATTCGCCCTGCAACCCCCTTCTCCTCCAACCGGGCAATATTTCTCTCGAAATAAAATTTAATAAAGGACCAGATCTGGCCGAACGATCTCTCCGCGTCGCGAATTCTTTTGCCCTCCTCCCAGGCTTGCTTTCTTGCTCCCCGCTGGAGGCTTCGGACGACCCTTTTTTTGGCGATTCGCGAAGACCATTTCACTCGTAAGTGAGTTTCTGTATCAATTTCTGCCGAATACCCAACGAGGAACCTATCAAACCCGCCCACGCAGATTTTAATTAGACGAAAACATATTTTCTGAATTTTTTAAGAACTGAGCTGGGGGTTGGATTCGTCTTTAAAAAAATTTGTCCTGTGTCTAATAGTTTTCGAGATATTCATAGAATATATTTTCAACCTCCAACTTTAGGGGCTCTTTTCACCCCTTCAACATAGCCAATTTCTGGTATCCAAAAATACGTGTCGAGTATTTTTCACTATTCTTCGATATTTTCGCTAGAATATTTTTGCCAATATTTCCAGTGGCAATGGTCTCCGGATGCAGGCCCATCACCTGATCCCTCCGTGCACGTAACATCATTTTCTCGATTGCGCGATGGTCCTGCAGCCAGCAATCGTATCAGAAGGCGGCAGTTTCACCATGACCGACACGTAGTCCACGCGCCGTGTCGTAACAGATAGAGAATAATGGTCCCTATCTGCCGGCAGCGAGTGTACTTTAATATGACGAGAAAATATAAGGCTGCCAGCCTCGATATGATACCGCACGCTGAGTAACACTGCACACTTTTTTTTCATCGTTCACGGTGCACGCCTCGCTCCTGTACGTCCGCGGTACGTACTGTCGGCGGGCAAAAGTCCCTGATTACCCTCTTTGTAGTCCGGGCGAAATTAACGGAGAGATAAGCCCCGGCTTTATTTATCTTTATTGTATCACTATTTTACTTTCACACTTCGGTGGCGAACCGAGCGGCCAGTGGAAACCGATTAACCCAGATACCCACATAGGAAAACACTCGCTAGCTCGATTTTTCTCGCAGCACAGTTTCCTTCCCGTACCCTCGCCTCGTTACTCATCTCGCTGTTGTTAATCGTTAGTTACACATTCAGCATCATAAAATTAAGTGAATGAACTCTGGGCACGCAGCGGTGCACTCAGAATTTAATTTCTGGAGGGGACCGAGTTGAAGGGATAAAAATATTTTTAATGCAAGTTGAATAAAATTCAGTAAGTGATTATAAAAATTTATTTAAAGATTAAAATCCAGTTTTCTTTTCTTTTTACAAAGCTCTTGAATTACTTCGGTCATGGTTACATTAATCTCCGATTTCCTTTTTCTTTCGAGGGTGGAGTAAAGGTAGGTAAAAATTCGCAGCGGGTAAAAGTTCGCACTATGCAGTGGGGCAAGAGTTCGAATGCGAACTTGTGCCCCAAAATAATATGACGGGTGTTTTAAATTCATTAAACTTATCTTATTTCTATTGTTTGCTAAATTAATAACGAAAACTGATTAAGCCGACTATAAAAACTAAAATTAAAATTAATTATCACGCTGATATCAGCTTTTCATTTTTTTTTAAATTAATTTTCATTCCACAATATTTTTCCAAAATCCTTTTTGATTAACATTTTGATTAAAAAATCAGTTTGAAGTAAATGAAGCAATGAAAAGAAAATCTGAATGCAAACGTGCAAATAAATAATTAGAAAAGTAAAAAAAATCGTACGCGTCACTGCAATCAGGTCATGAGATAGAAAATCCCAAGGTGTTGAAAAACAGAATAACGAGTGCTCGACTTGCAGCTGCAGGTGCACTCACCGTCACGTCACAATATATAACAACCCTCGCGTCTCAGAGGTAACATACACCGGATACAATAGCGACTTTCCCGCTCACGGAACTTCGAAACCGCCTTCGCCATCCTGCCTCCGGCTCGCGCCAGGTCTCGCGAGATTAGCTTCTCGATTTTTTATCAACACCTTCTCACCATATAAGCGCGGAGCCGACTGAGGTCGGTATTTCAACATGGCCTGAAAATCACGGCTAACACTTACGAGTAATCGACGCTCGCAGGAATTCCTCTGTTTCCCAGCGTTACACGGGCGACGACAAGTCGCCGGAGCCTAAAGATAGAGACATTACGTAGATTACAATAAGAAAACGCGGTCGGTCGGATTTTTCTCGGCGGTAACAATCCACCCGGGGTACCTTTAACCGATATCTGGCACGCACTTGGTGTCGCAAGAGATGAATAATATTGATCGTAACAAGGAGCGCGGGACCAGCGATTTCGACGCCAGGCCGCGGAGACCTTACCGCGTGGCAACGCACGATAAGTGTTTATAACTCATTACCGGTCACATTAATCGAGAAACCTCCCCTCCCGCGAGCCGAATAAAACAGCTCGCAGCTGTGGTATTTTTTCCACACGCGATAAACACTCGAATCACGATCGTAATCGGAGATAATCGACCAGCATTGTCGTTTCTCCAGCCCGCGGAACGTTTCCAACGTTCGAGCGCCACTTGGAGGGCGTTTATCCCGGCGGGCTGGCATTTCAGCCGAGTTTTTCTATTCCCCAGCTGTGAAAAGGTCTCTCACGGCACGACCACGCGCACGTCTCGCGATTCCTGGAATATCGGGCGTCGATTAGCCGGCCGAGCCGCGGCGGGCCCCATAAATTGTCGAGCCAGCGACGCAATGCGTTTACGCAACGAGCGGCAACGCACCCGTGCGTCGGCGGTGTAACGCGAGCATTGAAACGCCCCGCTCGACAAATCGGCCGATAATACGATTGGAGTGATAATTAATCCGATCGGGAGGCCGATCGATATCGAAAACCGCCCACGATAGGCCGCGGGGTAGAATCGTATCGCCGTGACGAAACGCCGATGAGGCGATAATTATTGTAATCGACGACGCTATCTTCGCCATCTGCAAGTTACGACGAGTATCGAGCGTTCGCGTTCCTGCTGCGGGTAGAGTGTCTATAAGTCTATTAGCCCTTGTCAAGAATCGGAGGAAGCGGAGGTACCTACTTCGATCCAACTGAAAATAGTCGAGAGAGCGAAGCATATAGGACGCCAGTGCTAAACAGCTGTACCAAAGCTTCTGAGAGGTCTAAAGAGACACTTTTATGGGCCGCGCAAGGTTCAGCGCGAAATTCCTCGCGCCGAGCGAGCCAGCAACTCATTTCGCCTATCGGCCCCAAGCAGCGACAGCTGAACAAACGCTAAACAGCAGTGACATTTGAGCCGGGCTGCATCGAGGCAATTCCTCGCGGAGCTACTTTCTACCGGTGCGAACGTTATAATTGATTTGTCACGGGGCCCCGGCCGTCTATTGGTTAAAGTTAATCGACGATGAAAAGACTCGCGCCGCGTTCTTCGGCCGCGCGGGCAGGCGCGCGTTATTTTTTCGAAACGGTCGCTACACGCACGGATGTGTAGGAACCGGTGCTCCGCGGACGTATTATTGGCCGTGTTTCGCAAAAGATCGATCTGCACCGTGTGTGTGGGTTAATCTGAGGAACCCGTTTCGCCAGGAGGCGATATTTTCCGCCTCCGCATGGCGCCTCCCTCTCTGTCTCCTTCTGTCTCCCTCCGGCCCTCTGGTTTTCTGCACGCACGGTGCGCCAGTGTACGCGAGCTTGCCCCCGGAGAACCGATCGCCACGTCGTTACCGCGATTACAGAAAATTAATTAAACCCGCGGAGATAATCACCCCGCTCGTACCGGCCCGATAATCGATCAACATTCTGCGAATCCGCGGGTTAAGCGGTACCTACACGCTCCGCGTAACTCTCGCGTGTTATTATTTGCACGCCCGGTCTAAACGGGCGGTTTTTCGACCCGTAGCACGGTGGTCGCGAGAACAGCGCTCCAGTCGCCGTGCGAAAGTGATTATTAACGAGGAGGGTGGAGAGAAAACGGGGTCGATCGAACGCTGGTATTAACCCTCTATTATTCAGCAATCTTCCGCGTCGCGTATCGATTACTTTGGATTTTAATCACCGATTATCAAACGCGTGTTAATCCTTAAGTTGGGCGACTGGGTGTATTTATCATAAACTCGCTCGTACATATTACGAGACCACCTGAAAGATAAGTCGGCGCCAGATTTACACAGTGCAAATGACGAGGCGCCGGCATAAAAAATTTGAGAGTCATAGATTAAATAAGGAAAAAACTTAGTTTTCACTTTTCAGTGCATTTTTATTCTTTTGAAGTCGGTTTTATTATATTTTGTACCACAGCCGGACGTAACATATCATAGCATAGCTTACTTAGTTTCGCTTTAACACGACTGACATTAAACAGAGGTGACGTCTGGAGACAGTAGGTACTTCCAATACTGCCTCTCCTAAAGTAGACAATCCACCTGCTGCCCAGGACAGACAACATTCCACTGATTCTTTCCCTCGAGTCACAATACGTGTCGGTATTTGATTTTTAAGTTCCCATGGTGCCGCGAGGATTAACGCGGAGCCTATATGCCCGCCTCGCGCCAGATTCCAGCGAGTGCCATTATCATTGGATTGCAAATAAGCCATTGGCCAGTATCAGCCTGCCTCTCGATCTTAAATCCACTTAGCCTCGCGGAAATCGCGCGCGTATATACCCTAGATCGTATCGGGGTAGAATTTCTCGGCCGCGAAATCGTGCGGATTGTACCTGTCGATCATCGGCGGCGATATCTCGCCCCGTATCTGATTCAGAATTTCGTTTCGCGGCGTTGCCCCCCTTTCTGGCCCTCGAGACAGCGAATTTCCGACGATTCCCGGCGCACTTATCGCGAACGGAGCGCTCGCTATTATCCGCGATCGTCGATCGCTCGCACGCACCGTTACGCGCGCTTTTCACGCTGCATAAAGGCGATCGCTGCACGCGCGCGTACCTAACGAACGGCTCGAACGCTCGCCAATGATAAAAGTAAATCCACGATCTAGATTGCGAGCACAATGGGGACCTCCGGGCGTCTTTCCACGCCGTACGCGTTCGAGCGTGCGCCCCGCGACGGCTCGTATTGTGCCAGCCGCGAGGGAACGAGCTGGGGACGAGCGAGAGTAAATAAAACGGCTGGAAAACTCGCTGGGTACGTTTCTCAAGGATCTTGAAGCTTCGTACCGCGAGATTTTCACGTTTGAACGACTGAAATTGCTTTTCCCACAAGCATTGCAGCGCTAAGGACTGGAGAGCCCGGAGACTTCAATGCCTCGGGGACCTGCACAGGCGGTGTCCCGTGTTTCGTTTTAACGCGTTTGGGGTAGGCGTTTGCAATCAAATAACGGGAAGTTTGTGGTAGTAAGAAGACAATATATTTTCCTTTCGTCTCTCCAAAGACAGTGCATTTTAAAAAACATACATAAATTCAGATTTGGGTGAGAATTGCCAATATCGTACCGTTTGCCTAAATCGTAGATACCTTTTACATGCTTATGTCACAAAAAGATTAGTAACAAATTAATTTATTATGAGTAAAGGCTCGAGCATCTAATAGTAAGTGCTTAAAACATCAAGCTACAATATCCAATATTAACTTGCGTTTGAATTAGTACCAAATACGAAATATAACGTAACATATCTCAAGCAGTACTATACAGGCAACCCTCCCCTACTCACAAGGGAAGATCCCCAACCCAAAGATTCAAAAAATTCTGAAACTTTGTAAATATGTAGGAGATTTCCTGCTGATTACAACGCAATTTTTGTTTGCTGCCCAAATTCACTCTAAGGAAGTGTAATTGACCCCTGAAAATCCGGTCATTTTCCGATTTTGTGTTGTAACTCGTGAACCGTAAAATAATCTTATTTTTCCAAATGATAGATCTAATTAAAACAAGTAACTTTTGTCTTGAAACTTATTTCTCTCTCTTACAGTTCGCGAGTTATAACACAAAATCGAAAAATAGCCGAATTCTCAGGAGTTAATTCCCTACATATTCACTCAGCTTCATAATTTTTTGAATTTCCGGGTTCGCAATTTTCCCTTGTCAGACACAAGCAAAAGACTTTGCAAAACCACGCATATCTATCTTCCAATTGAAAGAATATCATACAAGAGTATCACTGACGAACTTATCTTACGTACCCGCCTCCCCCTACCAACAGAATCGATAACCGTGCGACCGCACGCGGCATCATTATCACGGCGGTCTGATCGCGAGTCCAATTGAATCGTGGCTGGCGATGACAGGACGGGTGCACGTGTTCCGTCCTGGAGGGCCGACGAGGACGCTTTTCAAGTTTCGACATAAATCCAGGACGGCGTTATCGCGGTCGCGAATCGACGGGCGCGAGCTTGTCTAGCCCCGATCCTCCGTTATCGCCGCGTCGTATCTAGTTGCATCCGTCCGCGAGATCGTTACCGCGCGGCGCGGTTTTTCCGCCACTAGCCGACGACTGTCGTCGATCCCCGTGCCCCGGTTGAAGTACCGGCGTGTTTACTTCCTACGTGCGCGTACCCGGCCGGCTTTTTTCCATCGCGGGCCACAACAGGATCGTGTACAGGCCGCTCGTGCGGAACGACGGGCGAGACACCGCCGGGGAACACAGGATTACGAACGTAGGAGTACCGAACAACGCTCACGGATCGCCGTTGCCGCTGCCACGGAATTAGAAACCCGCGGCGATCGCTCGGCACACCGTGCGGAATCGATCATGTATTGATATCTCGTTATCCGTGCAGCCGCCGATCACTCGAGCGCTCTTTTTGCGCGGCCATGGGACCAGTGGATCTCACGGCGGCGACTGGGAGGATTCCACGCGATTCTCACAAGCCATTGTCTCCCTTCACGGTCCTCTTCAACCTCACTGTGCATTCGTGCGACTTGCCAGCATTATCCCGTGGCTTAAGGTGACAGGGTTATTTTTCATTCGCGCTGCGTCATTGAATGGCACGTGCAGGATTATGTAACGAAGAGTGGAAATGGTAAACGACGTGCCGAAGAAATTAAAAATAATTTTTTTAGTGGAAAGGGATGCGAATTCCATGCGAATTCAATTTATTTTAACTACTGGCGCTATCGCGAGATAGAGCTACAATCGCAAGTGTCACCTTCGTTGTAGTGAAAAACGATAAAAGTGGCAGTAATCTTCGCGGCCGCAATCTCTTTGTTTTGCTCTAAATCGGTAAAGATATCCGCTGAAAGTCCATAGCGATAAACGATCAAGTTGATACGAACGAGTCATAAATGATGTGACTGACAAAATGAATAAACACGCGTCTTTTGTTTCTGCTGAAAATTTCAACCACTGCCACTTAATCGTTTCCCATTTCAACTCCTCATAGTTTACTGAGAAGCCTGTATAGATTTTCTATGAATGCTGCGAATCGCGGAGAATATGATCCAATGGATATCCCTCAAAGATTGTAGACGCAACAGCGTCCGCCTTTTCCAGTGCTCGCTGTCCAGCGATTACCCTCTGACCCTTTAATTATTGCGTGGGAGGTATAGTATTATCGGACGGATCGTTGATACGCTTGAACGAAGTTCACCGGTGCTTTCGACCCCGAAACGATCCGCGATCGATCTTTTCCCTCTCGATGGAGCGACGATTGTTTTCCTTTCGCAGAGAACTCCCGGAGATCGCCGGCCGTGGAATCGGGTTAAACAAACGTTGCCCGGGATGTAATGGCGACCTAATGACTTGATAAGCACTCTGCGCGAGCAGGCTGCAATAATCGAGTCGCGATAGAGCGTGGCGATCCCCCGGGAACGAAAGAGCGAGTTATCCGAAGCGAGAGAGGCAGCCGATGCTGTTACGAAGCTAGCTGGAAGAGGCACACCACGCCCTGCCTGGAAATGAGATTGCTCCTGCTACCAATTACCGATCTCGACAATTAGTTTCCTGGTGTCGATTGCGAGAGCTGCTGATAGCGATAGAGTCGTCGAAGGAAGGCGAGCTCCAGGATGCCTATCAGGTGCGGGCTTTGGAACTCCTTTATAACTCTTTAGCTATCCTCGAGGCCAACTGGAATTGGCAGTGGATTCGTGAAACTCAGTGGTTAGTGGAGAAAGAAAACGAACGGTACCAGACCTGCCAAAATCCCTGGCCAGGTACTGAATCGACCAAGCACCACTTGCCCGAGCGTCGTCGACGCCTCTGTGTAATTATCTAATTCAATAAACACCGTAGCAGTGACAGCGTTACCTCCGCGCGGCTCGCGAAACCTGTCATTACACGGACGATTATGTCGTTAGAGCTTGAGGGACTTTAAACGTGCAATTAGCGAAAATCACCTCGGCGACATTGTACGGGGCTTTCGAGGTAGTGCCGCGAAGGTGGTAATAAAGGTGTCGTTGTTGAAACTTATTGCCAAAGGGGTTCGTAATTATCGCTAGACCATCTGCTCGAGGTATTAATTACGAGTTAGTCTTCGGCCAATGAATTGTGAAAATATCCCGCATTTTGATTTATCTGTGAGTTTCGTCGATGGGTTTTTAGTAAGTAGGTACGTGAAAACTATCATGAGAATGGAGGAAGAACGACGAGAGGAAAATATATCGGGTTAAACACTCCACTTCCGAATTGCCGAGGCATCGAATGCCATCATTTTTATTGAAAGCTCAAAGTACGGGTTCAATCGACAGCGGCCATAGCCTTCAGCAGCCAATGGCTCTAGGAATTAAGTTCAAGTTTTCCTAACGCAGTGTAGCTGGGTAAAAAACTACGATATTTAAATTTACATCAGGCAAATGGGATCTTGGATAGATGCGCCTTAGTTGTTAATGCATTTTTCCGCAGCGGGCGTCAAGCCGGCGATCGCAGAGTCGGCTGTCGAAGCGGGTTCTTTAAAGCAGGAGGATACCGCGTTGAGCACGTCGTTCACACCGGTTTGCGCATCAAGTATCAGCTTATCCTCCTCCGATTGGTAAGTTTTAATAGACTCGTTGATTTCACTCAGTTTCTCAGTGGCGCAGGTTTCTATTTGGGCGCTGCTCAACTTTTTGCATTCGGGGATAATGCTGTTCAATTGCGGAATATATGCCTGTCCAGTCTGAAAGTATAAGTGAAGAAGAATTAATATATCGTAAGTCCGCTGGTTTGACTTTGCATAGCTTGGCATCGATGTACGTACTGCCATTGCTTTGTCAAGTGGAGCCAATGTTTGAGGAAGCTGGCTCCTCCCATTCGTGTCACATGCCTGGAATCCGGAGAACACTGTTCCTAAGATTCTGTGCAGGGTGGCATAGGTAGTACTGTAGCAGTGCATGGCGTCTTTTCCTTCTGCCTTAGCTGCATCTATCTTGGCCTGATGACGTTATAAAATCTTACGGATATGCATCGCGATATTTAGGTTAGTGCGATATGAACCTAGTAGCATTTCTGGTTGGCCCACAGTATCCCCAAGTAGAGAATTAGTTGGCCATCAAAATGACAACAATAAATGCCGCTAGGGGACGTTCCGTCGAAAATAAGTACTTACGCGAATTTCATCGAGGGCCAACTTCAGGCTATTACCTATTTTCAACTTGCTTTGGCTCCATAGGGTGTTCAAATTCTTATTTAAGCTTTCGATCAGTTTGCCTTTGGTTTGCCCAAGGTGTGCCATGGTTGACGCGACGTTTCCCTTACTAGTCTCCACTTCGTCTTTAAGTTTATCCAATGTGGTGTCGGCTGACGCCTGAAAGGGAAACGTGGCGATTAGAGAAAATATGTTTGATGGTGTTTGTGGTTGTTGAAATTGGTTTGGTTATGATGTCTTCTTAAATTGTGGGTTTTGTAACAACTGTTCCATAATTCCTAACGTTTTTAATTCACCAGTGGAATCTTTATCACTAGATTAAGCTAGGAGATGATTAAAAAACTCATTGGCTATGTGGTCTGTCTTGTCTCGAGAACGTTTATTTCTACACGTCGTTTATTGATATTATCAGCTCGATTGAACAAATTAGCGAGGCTTTAATATTCGAGGGGCTAATTGCTTCGGGAGATAATAAGTATTTATATGAGATTAATCAAATTCCTGAATGCTGATGATGTTCAGCTTGTTAGGAAGTCAATGAAATTTCCATAAAACAAAAGCATTGAGCATTCTTCTTGGTAAGCTCTTAATCGTACGAACGAAAAGCAGTAGTTCACCCGGTTCAAATTCGAATTACATATTTTTAAGGCGACATTAAACAGCCACTCGAGTTAATAAGGTGTACATAGCTGGTGTACATATATTTAATTCAGTGTATTTACCTGTATGGCGCAAATGGCCGCGAGGAAACAAAGGGCGATGAATGACTTCATGTTACTCCAGGAATAGTGGCTTGGGGAAGTGATAATGGCGAACACGGTCCCCCGGCTTTTATACGAAAAGGCAACGTGCTATCGTGGATCGAATTGGATCATCGTGGCGAAGGGATACCTACTTGTAATAATCGCCACATGATCGTGATTTAACCGCGCACATGTTGTATTGGGTAATTCCCCTGAAGCTTTACAAATTGGGAATTCACGCGCGACCAGTGACGGAATAATTGTATCCCAGACATAACTGTGCAACGGGTGTCGCGTTTTATTTCCGTAACGGGTCTCCCCTGGCTTCCAGGTGACACCCAGAATTCGATGTGATCGAATTTCAGGATACGTAGGTACTTTAGTGTGTTGCACTGATGCGAATCCATCCGGTTTTCAAGTCGTTCCCCGACGTGCAACGTTATCTGTGCATGTTGGAATTAAGTTACGAAAATGGTAGCTGAAAATTGGGGGGGACTGGAGAGTTTTGAAATTACGGAATTGGGAGGCAGGAAATTTTAGAAATTGGGAGATTGGGAGACTGGAGAATTTATAAATATAGGAAATTGGGAAGGTAGAATGAATATTCAATTTGACAATGCTATTCAATTACAGGTGGCTTTACGTCTAATTATAGTAAAACATTAAATTCTTTGACTCGTAAACATTTTAGGCATGAGATTAATCAAACACTTGTGCAAAACGAATCTACACGCGCAATTACGTTGAAGTAAATCGGTGAAAATAGATGCCCTCGTAATTGTTAATTTTGACGATTATAATACAAATTAAGGCTAATTTGTCATAATTAACTGAAACTGTTTCAATATAAAAAAAATGTTTCTCGTAACAAGTGGAAAGTTAAAGAGTATCAAAACCTCTCAAGTACCTAATCAAATTATAGATATCAATAATTCAAAGTGCAGAAGTAACATATCTAAAATCAATTTCTGGCACACTGTTGACACCAACTAAAGTGGACGTTTCGATTAGATATAAAAGTGCAAATTCAAATAAAATCTTGTGATCTATGAGCTTGTTATGAAATCTTACAATTACTGTCACGCGTTGAAAATAACTTAAACAACTACTGACATCAAATCTATTTTTACGATGCTAGCAGATAAACATCCTTGTTTTTTTCCGAAAGTGAGGCACATTCCATAAACTACGGGTCTGTTAATCACCGAAAAATCTTTTTGTCCCTGCCGAATATTTATTAATGTCTTAACATACAGGGTGACGCATCTCCTTTGAATTTTGATTCACTTGTAGAATTGTTTTCATCACTCCATTCACATAGCTAATAATACATTGTGGAGAGTTAAGAAATCGTCTGCTTTACTCGTTAATCCTTTTCTAAAAATACCTTTCCCCGTACATTCAATTAAATTATTCATAACTGCTATTAAATTCGCGATACTTGTCGTATCAAATGATTAAATCGATATCGTACAGTTATCAATGAATCACGCGGTACACACTTATCCCGCGCGTATATCTGACTGATTAAAGGCTATTAATATTTATTGTGTTTATTGGATCGCAGTTTTATCGAAACTCTTTCTGATTTTCGGTATCACATCGGGAATAATTATCTTTTACAGTTATATTTTTTAAAAGCTTACGTTACTACTTTAGATTACAATCATTCAATGCCGATACGGAAGGACTTACTTACGTTGTTTTGATCTTCAAACGACACAGTTTCTAAAGAATTTAGACTTTTCAGGATATAAACACCTTTGTTAACTACTTCGCTTTAATGACCGCTTTGGAAACCTATACCTGCTTTCAGGGGAGTTTTATTTTTATATCTTTTCCGTAAAATGTTTTTATTTCCTCAACTTCAAATCACATTGTATATTAGGAATGAACAGATTGTATAGTTTGCAGTTAAATATTAGGGTGGCACAAAACAATAAAAAAATGTGTGACTGTTTGCTAACAGTGAAAAAAAAAATTGCCTTCAGTGATTCAGATTTAGCCCGCCAAAGCTAGATTCTATCCAATAAAAATTGAGGTGCCGTAAGGACCTTGAGTACATGTCCTAGATTTCCGTGAAACAGTAGAAACTGAGGTGCAATGTGGTTTTCGGTTATCGTAATTAGAGGCTCCAACGTTTCGCGAAGCAATGAAACGTAGAAAGGAGGAAATCGTAAAACACAGTGGTCTATGAGTTCTGTGGCAGGAAGATTGAGTTATAACAGTGATGGCAAAATCACAGGGCGAGCAGACGCCGGCGTGAACCGCTGCCAGGTGCCAAGAATGCAACTGCACTTTCGTGAGCCATTAGAAAACGAGGTCCATCACGCTCGAGGCATCAAATTCCCTTCCCAGACTGTCTGTTTCAGTCTCGTTTTCAACACTGTTAACCTGCCGATACTCTCGCCAATTCAGTGACGTGTGGTATTATCTTTTTAACCACCCTGTCTTCAGCATCCCTTCAATTCTTCCTTTTCGTACCTACTAAATTTCCTTCCAACCGGAAAGAAATACCTACTTCAACTCTGAAACGTTCAACCGTGACCGCAATCCCTTGCTATTCGAAAGCTCCTGGTCCTCTCATCAGCAAACCATAACACCCTCGCCAACGTTAACCCCCGTCGCAGCGCGCGGGCAATCTCCTCTCTCTGACTTCTCTTTCGACACCTGCGCCGCGTCGTCCATCATCCTAGCGAACTGTTAAAGGTTCAAAGGCTCGGTATCGCGCGGCGCGGTAAAAGCGGAATCCACGGAGATGATTTATCTGCGGCGAGTGAAATCGCTCCGGCGGGGTTTCGTCACTTTCGCGGCGCAAAGTGAAACGGTTGCCCGCGCGCCTCCCGAGCAAAACAAATCGAAAGCCACGAGCGGCAAATAATAATTAATACTTTCGTCGTCGATGGTTATCGAGCGCGTTGCTGGGCAGGCAGCCGCTGATCGACAGCCGAACGGCACCGCGCCAGCCTGTGGATCCTCGGCGCGGAGTATAGATCCTCCTCGCGGCGCGATCCTGGATGATTTATCGCGCCACCGCCTGCCATCTATCATGGCCGATAGCGACGATAACCGGAGCCTAGCCGGCTCGTGTAAAGCTAGAACTTTTGCCATCGGCGCCGGCTCGCGAGGACCCTGCGCTATCTTATCAGCGGTGAATGCAAATTTGAAATTCGAGCGGAGAGCTCGCGCTTCGAGGTCCGATAATGCTCGGAGTCTTTTATTCCAGCCTAGATTGCATGCCTACGTTTCATGAATGGCTGTCGTCTACTGCTTTCAGCCTTCAAGCTATGAATGGGCTAATTGCTATGGTTTCTGAGGTTGATTGATGCTCGAGTGAGTCGCGGTGATGGGTGTAGTTACCTTACAAGGTATGCGCTAAAGTGGTTAACGTGGACTCTTAATTGCTGCGCAGAGCCGGCGAAGATTTACGGAAGGAAAAGGAGAGGACGAAGGTTTTCAAGGAAAGCAGAGATTGCCGCCAATGTATCCTACCACCGCGGTGCTGGTGTGCTCCCATTACCACTCGGTAATCGCGAGCCCATAACGCGCCCAAGGTTAAGGACTCTAGGGCATTACGGGATTGCAGAGATACACGGTTGCGATATGTAACTTATTACTTCCTACATGACGTGTCTCTTCCTTGTTCCCCCCATGAACATGATTTACGCGTTGAAATCCGCCCGGAGAAAAGGACCAGGCTAGCCGCGGATCAAAGAGCGCTGGAATCCAAAAACACCATTCGCCAAGCCACCTCGCAAATCTCCGCGATTTCGTTCCCGACGCAAATCTCGCTGGCAGAGCGGCGAAATTAAGTCAACGTTAGCGGTAAACGGCTGGGCAGGCCCAAGGAGCAGCCCACGCTTTCTCCGGCGCGGTGCTCATTGAGAAATGATGCCCACGAGAGGGAGCGTAGAGACAAAGAGAGAACCAGCGGCGAAGCGACGGCGGTATTGTTTTAAAAGGCGTCTCCCGACGTCTGGGCGGTCAACTTTTGCGTCGGCATATATCATCGTTCGCGAGTTACCTTTCCAAAGCGCCACAGCTCCGCGGTGACCCAGGTGTCTCCGTGCCGGTGCACACAACCGCTGTCCGACAGAGGCCGCTCTGCGTGAAACGTGCGTGTGCAACGTTCACTCCCACCTAGGGCCGAGCGTGTAGAACGTGGCGCCAGAGAATTGAACTTTTCCACGGGATGCCTATCGATCCGATCGATGACTTTCTCGATCACACCTGCGACCCGTGCCGCGGCTTGGGAATGCGCCGCAAATAAATCCACGCTGGATAACGCGCGTTTCGACCTGCGAGCAATCCCGATGATTGGATAAATAATTAATAGGCAGATTCTAGGCGCGTTAGCCGATCATCGTTCCAGGTTTCCGATGAATTTATACGGCGAGACTTCGTTCGTTCGTTTAATAAAGATCGCTCCTATCGAGTGACACCTACGCGCCGGCTTTGACGATGGCGCGATCCCTCCTTCGCCATACCCCTTTTATTTATTTTAATTACCGCCGCGCCGCTGGAGTAATTGACAGCGCGCAATTGACTTCTATCGCGGAGTTTACGAGCCAGAACGAGATACCAGGCGTCGCGAGTGAACGGTGTACGAGGCGCTTTTTCTTCGCGGCTGCGTTTCGCCGGTAATTTATTCGCCGGCTGGAAAAGGTGAAGCTTTCAAAAGCGGGAGCATAGTGCAACAGAGTGAAATATCAGGAGTGTCCCAGGAATCTTCGCCCCGTCGCCAGGCATGACGATCCAGCAAGCTGGACGCTCGGTTAGCGAAGAAAGCAATCACGATTTTTACCGCAGCGTTGCAAAAGGATTGTAATCCTGTCCGCGGCAGGTTAGAATCGATTGCGAAACCATGCCGGTGAGTATCGTTTCCGCTTGTTGCGATAACGGCGGCAACGTTTATGGAAAATTGTGGGAGCTGAGTGATTGCGGTTGCTCCGCGAAAGAATCCGAAGATTAAGTTTCGTGGAATTTCGATTCGAAGATTTATATCGGCAACGGGTAAGATCTATCGTTTCTACTGTCGAGCGGCGCTTGATTTATCATTCGCCACGTTGAGTCACATTTTTGTTACTTGATCGGCTGACCAATTAGTTGCTTTTATTGAGATCGTTCATTAAAGTCTCCTTTAACGTAGCAGGTGCGAGGAGTTTCAGTTCGATTCGAGCAGTTTTTTTCCTAACTTAAGTACGTGGAAGCCAGTGGTTTCTGCAGCAGCCCCCACGTTCGCGGTGTTCATTCAGTGAAATTTCATTCTTGCTCACCTACCATCGATGGAGGAGGTTCGGGGGAGAGAGGAAACGATTTATCAGGAACGATCGATCTACGAGCATCCGAGGTATCGACTAGCAACACACGGTGCAAAAGATCACGGGTGTTGCACCATGCACGCAGCAAGGTCCACCATAACTTAATCCACGTAAGTCGCCTACACACCGATGTTGGCGATGCCTAACCCGTGGATCGTTTATTTCGCGTATCCACGAGCACGACGGTGTAACGTGTATTACGAGGCTGTCTCGTTTATTCAGACTCGCTTTCTGCCTCGATTTATCGGACCGTGACAGATAAGATGGCTCTGGAAACGCATCAGGCCTGCGACTTACCTTGCTCTGTCTAATCGATCAGTTTCTACGGACGAAATGCTCGATATGGATCTCTTTGATCGCAGTGGAAGACTCGTTGGTTTCTTAAATTTCTTTGAATTGTACAATTTGTACTTTCGTCGAGAGAATTTGTAATATGCCTACGCATGTGCACTTATTGTTAGATATTTGGGTAACGAAGTACAAGTATTCTTTGTAAAGGTAGTATTTTATTGACTGTCCTCGGATAATATCTTTCTATGCTAGTGATTTATGCTTGCCCTTTTCTTATGAAATTTCGTGCATCTTTGATAGATCCCCCCTCCTGTGCGAATGTGGGTGATTTCCTCTTACGAAATGAACTACCCACGTACAATTATTCGAGGCATGCATTTAGCAGAGTGACATTTAATGCAGCCCCCGATCGGGTCAGCTGGCGGGGAATTGCATAATGCACAGATGACATCGCGGTGCCCTCGCGGCTTGCCACCGCAACATCACCACTTCGAAACTTCGCATCTGCGAGACATGTTCACTTCGTTATATTATTTAAGCATGGGCTCTGCGCACACTTTCCCACTACACTTCCATTTCACCGCATTACTCCCTATGGTACAAACACTTAAACCTAACCACCCTGTTTGCACTATTGTTCCACTATTTGTAATATTTGTGTCACGGTCCCACGAAGCTCGTACAGAGTATGCCTAGATTATTCTTGCAGCTTTTCTACATACTAGTGCAAACTTCCTGTGAAAAGACAACAAAGTTGCAAGTAGTTTTCGGCTTCCCGTGAATGTACACCATTTTTGTGTATTTTATGTACCACTCCCATTATCACACAACACACAACACACACGACACGTGGCATTCAGGAACCCCCACAAATTTGCAACAGAATTTATTGTCAATAAAGTTGCAAAGCGAAATTTAGCCTCTCTTACAGCTGCAAGAGGTGGTAAATTCGAAAAATTTACTTCTCTTGCAGGTGCAGCATCTCAGAAACGGGGTTTTCCTAACTCCATCGCATGATTCCTGCACCTGCAAGAGAGGCAGAACTTCGCGCTGCACCTGCAAAATCTGAAAATTTCGCCTCGCAACTTCTCTTGCAGGTGCAGCGCGAAAATCTGCCTCTCTTGCAGGTGCAGGAATCGTGAAATGAATTTCAGAACAAGGGGTATTTGAGGTGCTGCACCTGCAAGAGAAGAAGATTTTCGCGCTGCACCTGCAAAATCTGAAAATTCCGCCTCGCAACTTCTCTTGCAGGTGCAGCGCGAAGTTCTGCCTCTCTTGCAGGTGCAGGAATCGTGTAATGAATTTCAGAACAAGGGGTTTTCGAGGTGCTGCACCTGCAAGAGAAGCAGATTTTCGCGCTGCACCTGCAAGAGAAGTTGCGAGCCGAAATTTTGCGATTTTGCAGGTGCAGCGCGAAATTCTGCCTCTCTTGCAGGTGCAAGCTGTTTCGGTTTCGATTTTTTTAGTATTGGATTGTTATTATTTGAAGTGCACATTAGAATTTGGGGAAGATTTGAGGATAAAAAATTTCAAAAGAGCTTGAATTCGTTTAACCAAAAACTGTATACATATTTACATGGTTCTAGCATCCATAATTATTTACAAACACCTCTTCTATTACGTCGAATACTTAATTAATGCTTATTTCTTAATATAATTGTACGCTTTATCACAGATCATTGGAAGAAATGATATTCACCTCCTCCCTTGTGGGACTTTGCTTTTGGGTCCATCCAGCAGATTGGTGTGGGGGCAAAGATTTTATTTACGCTCGAAAAGATTCGGCTGAGGCCACAGTATCCTTAAAGCCGGCCCGGTTCGACGGGGGAAGGGGTCAGGTATCGCTTTTTCTCGATGCGTGCGATGGGGGAACAAGATTTCGCCCTGGTGTCCCGTAATGCGGTAGCTCGATTCATGGCGCACCGTCGAGGCGTAATTGCGTGTTTGCCCAGAGCCGAGCGGCGTACCGCTGTTATTAGTTTCACCTTCGCGGCGCACGCAATCCTCCGGTTCTTTGCGAGCCCCGCCAAGGAACGGGAAGATCCTCCTCTGGAACAATAAGAAAACGACGGAGGTACGATGGAGCTGACAGGGAACCGAGATACCAATCCGCTTACCGGTAGGTGTAACGGCTCTTGGACTTTTTATCGATTTCGTACGGACTCGGTGGGCTCCCCAGATTGGACCTTTCGTGAGGATACAGTGGCTGCTCCTGGGTGAACCCAGAACCCTTTCATCAGGGGAGTAGGGATGTAGTTCGCATAACGATTAGTAGGAATTTCATTTCTATTATCAGTTTTATTATTCCGACAAGGAAACGATTGTAACTGCACTGACAGTTCTGTCTTTAACAAATGAGGAAGAATGGGGTTCCGAAAGCTCACAGTTAATAACTCTTAACGAAAGGGTCTTCGAATCTCATAACCACTTGGAGCTCCGCCTCGACAACCACCAAATATCATAACTCTAAACTTGTTTGTGCAAACTCACCAAGTGGACGGTCCTTTTCTTCTCCGTGAGGAAACGTGGCTGCTTAGGCAGACTCGGGCAGAGGAAAGGGGAAAAGGAAAGAAACCGGCATCATTAATAAGCGCAACACCTTCGCCCGTTCGACCCACGTCTTCATTAGCCGCGTGCCGAGCGGAGTCCATTAGTTTTCCGGGGACGCGACACGTGCATCATTAGGAATGATATTTAATTAAGGCGTCGAATAATTGGAAATATTTGCCTGTGCCCCGTGTGGAACCGCAGGGGCGCGTCCCCGGGCCACGTTGGCGTAATTAAAACTGTGGGATCGTTACGCCTGCGTTTTACCTTTCGCCGGAACGGACACACGTGCACGTGCAACGATCGACGGGGAGATTTTTCCGCGATGACTCGTCGCCGATGCTTGCGTGGGACTCGCGCAGGTGCATCCCCGATCGGCCACTCTTTATTAGATTTCTTTCAACGCGCCGAGGAAATTGCCGTTTGCCATTTTTCTCGGGATCATTGCCCGAGCGGGGATTTGTATGTAAATACACGATGATTACCGTGTCGTTAAACGCGTGATTAATATTCCTCTCCACGGCATTATCGCGGTTCCACACAATGCATTAGAATGGCCCATCGATGGAGAGAGTTTCTGCCACCTATGGACTCCCGAGTAACTCGGAATCAACGCGGAGAACCAGCAACCCTTACACCTTAGTGGTCACATCTTCTTATAATCACAAAGCTTCATTTTTGAGTTACCATTTTCGTACTTTTGAATCTTTTAACTTTCCAGTGATAATTGTACATTCGTAATACTCATAAAATCGTGCTCTAATAATTGATAAAATGTTTATGGAAAAAAGCGATTTTTTTAATTAAAATTCACCAAATTTTTAAATTTCAATATCAGGGTCTAAATTTTTTTGTAGAAATATTGGCAAAGACATATACTTCTGGAAGAAAATTGCCTGGGGTGTGATACACCCCGTGTGACCACGAAGGAATAAGAAAAGGATAGCTTTGATTTCGCAATCTGAAGCTCGAAGACGCGAGACTAATAATGTGTAATAATCGGGAAAGGTTTCTAGCTGCAGCATCGATGGTGAAGTAACACAACCCTTTATGTTACAGAGAAATATCGCTCCCTAATGAAAACGTTGCTCGCCGCCTCTAAAACGCGTAAACCTCGAGGCAGACGCGTTTTAACCACCATCGTCAATAATTACCGGTCTCGTATACAGCACCGTGGCCCACGTCGTGATCCAAATTCGAAAGGGGTTGCCGTCACGAGTTATCGGCGCATCTGTCCCGTAAATGGGCCCAGAATTTATGGCCGGGGCCTACACGCGCCCGAAATCATTACCTCCACTTGGTCCAGGATATTTATACTCGCGACCTTGGCAGCTCTCCACACCCTGTCATTACCCACGCATGCTCGACGGTTCCCCAGGAGCATGTGGTCCCATTTCGGTGGATCACCTCTGACGCACGCCTCGTGGAATCTCTCTCAGAAAATAGGAAACTGGTGAAGAATTACAGTGGTGGTCAAAGGAAGACTTCAGAAACGATAGTGTGACATGGTGGTTGAAAGAACGTTTAGGAAATGATAGTTTTACGTTTGGTTAGAGCCCACTTGCTAAGATTACACTAATAGTCACTATGTATTTCACCTATTTTCTGTACTTAAAATAATTGAATAAAGTTTATGAACTTCACTGTAAAATTTGTTGTTAATCTACCCTGCACCTTCTCCTCGCTTCACTCAAGAACCACACTCATTTCCCTGTAATCCACATATACTTTAAGAACTCAACCCTCCACCATTCACTTCTCTAATTCCCTCACGCCACCCTTCTCGACCAGCGACTTCCTTCGATCAAGAGAATCCATACCCACGCTCACGATCCAGTTGAACGTAATCTGGCCCATAATTTCTAAAGTCGAAGACAAGGTAAGAGACGATCCGAGGAAGAGGGGAGCGAGATGTATCCGGGTAGACAACCCCTTAGGATGAATAATGAACTTAACCCAGCCTGCGTTCCTGGACAAAGCGAGGAGGCCAGCAAGTGTAACGCGTTACCTGAATACTCTGAAAGATCCTCTCCGTTTCTAGCGGCATAGAGGAGCTGGCCCCGTGACTGCTGAAAAAAAATGCTCCTCCAGAGCATCGTATAATAGTCACTTAATGATCATCTTTGAATACACACGCTGAATCGCCTGCGCGATCGCCGTCCCCGCGAAAGAGCCTCCACAAAAGGAATGATTTCACTCCTTTTTTCTCTCGTTACACATTCTTTCTCTCCTCCTCCCTGCGCATTGAATCTCGTCAGCGCTCTATCCTATCTCGTTGCTCGCCAGGCCTCCTACGGCTCTCCGGTTTTTTACGATCGTCCGCTTTAAAAACCGTGTGATTTATTATTCGACGCCAGGCGCCGGACAGGTGGAACCGTTTCTATCCAGCGTGCATAACCGCGCGTATAATGGACACCTTGAAGGGGATCAGACGCGAGAGGAATCTCGACCTGGCAGCGTTCATCGCGCCGCTAATCGGCTGACAATCAGACCGCCACGGAAATCCAGCGGACCGTGCGAATAATCGACGGTAATCGATGTTCTTTCGGCTGGATCATCGCGCAGCTACCCGGCCCGAGAGGGTTTCGATTGAAGCCAGAGATGCTGCGCGGAGGAAGCAGAGCGCGGCGGGAAGAGAGGCTCGTTTCGTGAAATTAATAGTAGCTTACTCACTGGACAAATCACTTGGTATAATTGACGTCTTTCACAGCTGAACAAAGTCCCAGGACCGTGAAACGATCTTTCGCGCTTTCTCTTTGCACGCTTTCGCCCTGCTGCCTCCTGGTTTCTGGCGTAGGTAGTCGATTCTTCCTTCGTGATTTAGCTGTGGAAGATTTTGGACTTTGGAACTGGTGGGATTAGGAGGGAAGCATGTGAAGTGTGCTTTGTCTTATGAAAGTTGATGGAAGGAAAGATATTTCCATATGGATATGGAAAGATGAAGAAGTTGCAGAGGATTTGTGGGATGAAGGGGGTGTTCCAGTCTAGAGCCCATAAAAATAGGTGATCTTTAGGAATTAATTAAAGGAAAACTACCACAGATAATTTAATGGGAATTTTTGCATTGTATTAAGAATATCTGAAACTACAGAAATATATTTTTTCCCTGTAATTAGTCAATTGCAAATGGCACTGGGGATTCATTGAAGTGGAGGCGTCAAAAAATTCATCCAAAACGGTGGGACTTGTAGCGTCTAAACCATTGTTCTCAAATAAGAAATATGGAAAGATATGGAAGTGCAAGTTGCTAAGGATTTCTGGAATTCATCAGCTGAAGTTCTAAATCTCTGCTATGATTCCATTGTTGCTTAAATATCTGAGCATCAATTCGAATAAAAGTATTAGCAAAATACCTATTAATCTTCTTAAACCCACTTCCTTACGACCCAGGAGCACAAGACTGTTCAATGTTCTTTCCCATTGCAATGTAATTTGCCATTTTCTACTCGTTTCAATCGCCATTAATTTATAATGGGGGCAGTGCACTCGTGTCATCACACGCCACGTTAAAACACCGACATCTCCTGACACAACACGTACGATCCTATGTTTCCGCAGTGGGCGAGCGCCGCTCGCGCTAGACAGCGACGCTAATTCGACGGTAATTTGAAAGTTTAGCGACTCGTTGCGCTAGTAATGAGTTAATTACGAGCACGTGCACGCGTCCTACTTAATGCAACGGAGCTGGACTCGGTGGTTCGCTGTAATGAGAGACATTTCTTACGTGTCGGCCTTCTTTGTCCGTGTCACTCACGACGTCACCGCCGACGCAGGTATAATTATTACAAAGTCGAAGAAAATGTCGAGCCTCGGCGACCGAAAAATGGGGGGGAACGCGGGATCTCTGGTACTGTGGATTGAAACATTTATCTGCTGCGCTAAATGCTGCTTACTTTGGCAAGGAAAATATTCGCTTGATTAATTGTTAATAGTAATTTAAATACCTCCGTTCCGCAATTTAATTTCACCTCTATTCCTCGATTTAAATTCACCTCCATTCCTCGATTTAATTCCATCTCCATTCCTCTAACAGAATAATCAACGAGACTAAACGAAGCAACATAGGAACAAGAAGGCGGTAGCAGTGATTTCAGTGCGTTTACCCCTCTTTAGTAACGACTAGTGTCCGAAGGGAGTGATGGTGCCTGACTCGGTGTTTCACGGTAACAGGAAGGTGGGCATTTTCAAGGGAAGTCGCCTGGTGATTGACTGCTCGAAGGTGTAAGCGGCCCGAAACCACAAGGCACTGGAATCAATTTACGGTGTTATAAACAGCCCTCGACCGTCATTAGGATAATTTCTGTCCCAAGGCGTGTGGGTGGCAGATGTACGGGGCACCGTTACGAAAGCGGATTGCGTAAATCGTGGATCAACCACGGACGAGGGTTTCGCGCCGACCGATGACCCCGTCGGATAAGGGGAGAACCGATTGATTCCGAGTGAAATCGCCCTCGGCAGATCTCCACGCAGGATAAAAAACCGTTCTACCGTCGGTTACCGATCTTACATCCTGGGGGATCGATAGAGCAACCGATTCCACCATCCTGTGCGATCTTCCGAGGTACAATTCGCTATTTCTCTACAGTCTTCGGAAGCAGAATTCGTTTTCTGTCATCTCAAACCCACTTTCCGTGGTGATCCCACCCGATTTTCAGAATAAAGTAGGTAGATCCCCCTTGCCGGGAGCTTTCCAAGTACACCCAGCACTCACTTCCCCAAACTTTCCATTTTCAATTATAAAAATCAAGCAACTATCAAACGCCACATTAATTCGTCCAATTTATTAGAAACTAGAAAATTGAACGAACAAATCAACAGCACAAGCAGTTCAATCGCCACAGTAATTGTCTGGCGAGCTAGAGATCCGGGTTCGAATCCCGGTGCGATTCGAACACAGACGCAACGCAGTTTCATAATTAAGACTGCCAGCCTGTGCCTCCGAAACCGTGTACACCCCATTCGAATTTCGTAACGCGCGGGCGACCAGCTTTCCGTGAAACGCCGGGAAAAGAAAGCCCAGCGAGAACAACGGTGACCTTTTTGGTGGCACGTCGACAACCCGGCCAGGATAATTAAATCGCGCACGGGAATGGGCGAGACGGTATCGGGCAGCAGTATCTCTCCAATCCCGATACGTTAAGTGGACCGTTCAGCGAGGCAACAATTGCCGCGAGACACGCGTCTTACCTCGCTGTGCGTTTCAGTTATGCTCCCGATCGCTACCCGTTGATCCACTGGCTGATCAGCATCGGCAGAGGCCGTGATCGATCGATATTCCGACAGCACTCTCTCTGGTTCAAGCTAAACCAACACGAGGAGTCAATTATTACACTCACAAGAAATAATATAGAGGATTGTCAGTAGGTCTAAATTCTTTTTGGGGATGCTGAGTGTATAAAGGATGTGTACAGTGGCGCAACCAGGGGAGGGAGGCACTAGCCCTGGCACCCCCCAAAAGAAGGAGCTTTGCAAGAAGAAAAGAAAACTTGATTTTATTCTTCAAATAAATTTTTATAATCACCTAATGAAATTTGTTGAATTTGCGGTGAAATTATTTTTATCCGAACGACTCGGCTGCCCCAAGATTAAATCCTGAGTGCTCCACTGGTGTGGTAGGAGAGAAATAAGGGATGAAGGTAGAGGAGACTTGAGAAACTTTCGAGTTCCTTTTTTATCTCGTTAAGGAATAAGGAGTTCACTGATAGTTTTAGGAAAAAGGGTTCTGTCGATCATCTATTTAAATAGTCACCTCAATTAGTAGATCTAAGTAGTATTTCCACTTCATTTTTCACCCCTACTTTCATTCAACGCCTAACTAGACCAGCATAACGTCTAACTATAGCCACGTTCCCAATGAATGCAGCAATTAAACAGCGGATTCAGTGATTATCTCAGGCACTGTACCCCTCACGATCCTATTACTCGCCTCAGCTGACTCAGCCGAGCTACTCTATCCACTCTCCAACGCTATATTTCCAGCCTCGAATGGGTATCAATGACAACATCGTGACTTATAAACGTCACAGGAGAACAGCGACGTCATATCACGACGGTGTGACGTTGAAAAAGTGTTTGCACGGATTTAATCGATTTTGCATCGACGCTGGACGCAAAGGTGCTCACCTCCGTGTCTGATTCTTGGCTCGGTTTCCCGTGGAGACGTAATAATTAGAACGAGACCGCCACGACCTCGCCTTATCTCCGGGAAAGCTTGGCAAAAATCAGTGCTCGCGCGCGCGCGCGCGGACACCAACAGATCCGGGCTAAATGGAGCGTTCAGAGCCGCCTCTATCGACTGTGACTCGCTGGTCTCAGCGGCCAGCGAACTCGCGGCTGCGAGATGTCGAATGATCGATCAATTCCCTGGCGCCGTACCTGTTTCTCGCGCAACAAAGAAAAGCCGGCTTATCGCCGCGACACGACACAATGACCCGGTGACAACGGCCGATTTTAGAGCAACAGTATTTATACGTCGCCTCGCGTTTCATATCGGTTCTGTTTCCAGCCTGCCTCTGCTAAACGTGCGCGAGCTTTACAGGGGTGTACCACTATGTTCGTTGAATCTTTAGCTGAGATAATTGTGCTTGTAGTTGAAAGGAGAGTGGAGCTGGGGGATTGTGCTCTGAGGGAGACAAGTAATGGTAAAACTTGAATTTTTGAAGGGGATGTTGAGAGTTAAGTGGATTAGATAAAGTCAGACTCTTAAAAAGATTGTGCTCTACGAAATTTGCTTGTGACACAGTTGAGACCACTTTGAGAGCGCTGTAGAACTGCAGAGAAGTGCATAGGTACTCCAACTGTCATCGATGCACTATGCGTCTCAATTATTAAAACTTTACTCCCTCCTTTCAAATATCATCTCAGACATTGAGCATATAAAAAAAATACTGTGCCATTCCTTGAACCTTCTTCTGTAAAACGTATATCCCGAAAAGGCGTAGCACTTCGAGAATCACCTTAAAAAAATTAAACTTGGAAGCTATGTCCTGAGTACCATTCAAGCGCCACGAGTCTTCGGCGTTAAAGCTTCCTCTCTTTTTAATATCATTTTGCTCCGAACGCAGATGAAAGTTGAAGGGATGTGATCATACCTCGTTTTGGAACCGAAAGCCAATTCGATCGGGAGATAAATCGCTGCGCAAAATTCCACGTGACGCCGTCAGCGGCGCAAACGATATTCCTGTCCTATCGTTTGCTGGCGATAGTAGATAGTTCGTGGGCCGTTTGACACAGCGTTCGACGCACGGGCGAGTCGCATAAATGTTTTAGTCGTACGAGGTTCAGTTGACACACGCGGAGATATAGAAAAAAGATAGTCGAATATGCTTATGATATATCGCACGGTTGTTGCGGTTGTACGCGGAGCTTGTATCCAGATAAATAAGACACGTTTAACCGGCCCGAGACGAGTTGACTCGTGTTTCGCGCGTTCTGACGTTTGTAGTTTGTCCGAGCAGTGTTTCAGCGGCCTGTCGTTGATGGGTTCATTTGCAATCGGCAGAGTTTTTAAGCCTGGATCAGGGCGACAGCAAAGCTGTACAGCTTGTAAGCGATTTTTCCCTTATTCCCGATTCGTTCAACATATTTAATCTGTTTCACTGTCAACGCGGGCTGCGCGCTTAAATATAAATCTCGCCCAAGTAGATCAAATAATACACGCGCCATATGCACATCACCCACCACTGTCCTGATTCTCTATTATTCGCCTACTCAGAGATCCTTTCATGATAATTCATAACGGGTGCATCATGACCTATTTTCACCGTTCCTCTTGCCTACCGGAAGCTCCCCGTAAGGAGTCCCGCTAAGGATCGCATCCTGCTCGCGAAAAGGCCCTTTCCATTACCCCGTGCTCCCAGAAACTCGGTCAGATTTAAGGCGCACCGTCGAGGGGGAGAAATATTAATAAGCCTCGGGTGGGACGCACTTCCTGGGCCCCTCGAATCCAGGATACATCGACAGTTATGGGTGGAGCGAACCGTTATCCATCGATGTCGATAATTGACATTCAAGCTTCGAGCGTCCTTTGTGGCATTCTGCGATCCCACAAAGGGTGGCCTTATTCCTCTACGCTGCACGAGATTCTCATCTTGTATCCGGCTGCGCGTCTATGAAGCGCCGGAATTTCGAGCACCGGGATCGGAGTCCTCCTTTATCGAAAGTTTACACCATCTTTAAAATTTCAATTTACTGTATTCTATATTCTGCAAACATCGAAAAATTACTTATCCCAGATTTCCATGCACAGACGCCAAGCTGCAAAATGCAACACCGCAGCAAATGGAATATGGGAACAGCCGATGGGAACAGAGGAAGAAAGTTTCCACTGCTGAGGCAAGGATTTTATTACCCCAATATTAACGCAAGCAGAAGTATTTATCCCCGGCAATGGCGGAATCCCACTGGCTGAGACTGCAGGGGAATTTGAATATACAGCGCCGAATACTCGGACGACTTGTTCCTCCTCCGAAGATTACGATCCCGTTGTTACCGCTGAATGCATCGCGGATTATTATGTGCGATATACAACCGCGCACGTTATGCACCTTGTGCAACGCTATCCTCGACGTTGACACGCGCCTCGGCGATAACGGTGCGAGGCACAGCAGCGTTTCTAAAATCGCCGGATGAATCAACGAATGGAGCCTCCAGCATTCGCTGATTTCCTGCATTTCCGGGTTTCCACGAGTCTTCTCGTATTTCGCTAGGTTCGGCGAATAAATTTGGCGAAAAAGAAACTTCCGACGGACACTTGCCGAGAACTTTATGCCCGGCGCTTCGATAGTTCCTCGAATAAATTGGCGAGGAGAGTTCTTTTGGTATCGCGCGACAGAAGAGTCCTGGTTTCAGTGTGTTCACTCTCCTCCATTCCAGCTCTGAATATCGTGAGATCATTCCCTTGCGTCTGATGCGTCGAGTTGAACGTTCAGCTGATATAGTGCAGAGTAAAGCTAACCTTGCTTCTGCAGAGTGCACGTCTGACTAATTATACTACTTATCTACTGAAAGTAGCATCCAGCTCACTTAACACCTTCCACTGTTTTACCACCACACCCCACAGGATCAGCAGAGCAACGTCCCCCGAGTGTGGAGTTGCGGGGAGAGGAGCAACAAATTAAACGACCAAATTGCAACAGCCTAAAAAGCAGTGCTACTCAAAGAAAAATAAAAAAATAGCAAATTGCCTTGAAAATTCCCGAATGTGGAATTCCACGCTCAGCAAAGTCTCGAGTCTGGAATACTCCACACATTCCACGCAACTGACGAAGCTCCTGATACCCCACCACCTCCTCATTCGAACAAAACCCTTCCCACAGTCTAAACACCCCCTGTTTCACCCGCCACCTCAAGCACACCCAACAATCCTCGATCCCAGAAACCCACAGACCTGGTACCTTTCATGCATCCCGCCAATTACTCGGCAATCCAGAGTGCAGCGGCTCGCGGGGCAGACTATACGTCTTTCTAGTCCCCCAGAGCCCATTCTAACCAGGGAATGATCTATCGATCGAGGCATTTCGTTTCTCCCCGCGAGATTCCTCCGGCGCACGGGTTTCTCGGTAGCGGGCACTCGCCTCGCCGGGTCCTGGCGACGTTATAAATCGATAAAGTTCAGATCGGCGGACGTATCTCGACCGGTTAAAGCCATTGGAGCGCCTCGATTGGTCGGCGCGAAATCCCGCAGACCGGACAGCCGTCCGGGGACAGGTTTCACGCGATGGGTGACACACCGGGCTAATTTATCGCGCCGGGATAATTATCTCGCTGTCTACCAGCCGCGGTGCACCCTGCTCGGCCAATCAGCAGCGAACGTCGCCAGGTACGCTCCTCCCAGCCTGTCGCGGGTCAACGGAGCGGCGAGAGACAAGAATGCGAACGACGAAGACTCACCAGGGCCGATTGCGACACCTCCGCGTCGTAAATCGCTCGCCGCCCGGTGGCTTCGATCCGCCTGGCTTCATCTATCGATTTTAATCGGCCAGGATTAAGTGATTCCTCGCGATTAATCGATTCGAAACGCCAACGGGGGAGCACCCGGGGGATCTCCCATGGCGCGCGCACGACACCGTTCGCGTTATCCTTGATAACTGCAGGTGAACCCAGGCTGTAGATTGAAACAGGTAGTCTAAACTTTTGGCAGCTGAATTTGCAGAGAATTAGGGTGTCTTTGGAGGTCCGCATAGACTTCTAGAGGCTTCTCTTCGAGTCCTTCTATTTATGGAATGTAATTATGGCATTGGGGGCGTTTGAGTGGAAGCGCTGGAACGGTTTGGAGCAAGCTCGGTAGATTGGGTGTTCTAGGAGCTCTTGTGGCTACTTGGTGGAACTGGTTTTGTGTCGGGCGTTGTGTGAGAATGTTTGCGAGCTGTTCTCTGGACGGCTGGATTTCTTTGAGGTTCATCTGCCACACTGAGTGGGATGACGATTGAGTTCGATGGGAGTATGCTTGTCAGAGAAGACTTGGCAACTCGACGATATTGAGACGTAAATTGAATTACGATAGTTCACGATCGGTTGCATCATATTAGACGCTCGTAAATCAGACACGCTTATCTCGCCAGATGCATCGTCCGTGATAGATGCAACGGCTATAAATTCCTGCTGCCCTGGCTTGACTGAAAGCGTGAAAAATCGGCGCGTTCACGTCGTTTCCTCTTCAACGTTTATTTAGACGGCGGAATTAACTCGATTCTCCTGCAGGGACTCGCGGTATAATCTTGCGGGGGCAGGCCTATCGCGTGGCGGACGGGGAACGTCGATGGTTTAATGTCACAATAGGAATTTCGAGTCACTGGCTTATGACTCGAAGCGTCGCCGGCTATGACATAACCAGTACTTTTCTATTTAACATCTAAACGAGCTATTCACACGGGTGATCACCGATGTCCCGTGCCGGGGGAATCGGTTTTGTGCTCGGCGAGATTACGAGGGAGAATTCTCGCGGTCAGGGCTGGCTACAGCGCACCGTGCACCACAATCAGCGTCCTCCTTTTGGGGGAAATCATAGTGAGTTTGGGGCAACGGAGAATCTGTGATTATAGTATACCTCCGATCGATTTGTTCCTCTGTTAACCCTCGGTTGTCGCGCTTCGTCAAAATCGCCCACAATTTGAGTTTCGGGTAAAATGTCTTCGAGGCATCATTGGAAATGGTACTGCTGTTTAAACACGATGACACTTTAAATATTAATTTTCAACGATGAGCATATATTATCCTACAATGTTCAAACTTTATCGAAGAATTTTTGCGACTCAATTTAACCGGTAGTTTTTGAACAGCAATTGGGTCGACTCGATCCAGTTTGATAATTATACACTTGCAGCTTCCTTCTTTATGAAAAAGTTCTTTGGGGTAGTTTTCGTGAATAACTTAAGGAACTTATTCTCGTGACTATTATTTATACTGAACCTCAGCGAAGATCGAAGAGGAAGACGCAATCACAAAGCACAAATCCAGAGAACTATCCCAAATGTTAATACACTCAAATTCATCCCTCAATTAAACGCTCAAAGCTCTGCAATAATAATAATAATAATCAAAATCCGTCTTTATGGCACATAGTAATGGGCGAGATTCAGCAATCTGCTGTACTTAAGTCTAACTCGAGTACAAAATAGAAACCGCAAAGCGAACTGCAGAATAAAGAAGCTACAAACTACAAACTGCAAAAAACAAACACAAACACATTACAGTGTTACACATTCAAAAAACGCGTTTGTAGATTGAATTACGTTGTATAGGTACATGCCTAACGGGTTTTTCCAATTTTCATTACAGGCTCACAAAAAAAAGTTCAAAAAATGACATTTACTATTTTTTTGCTATTCCAACTAATTGCATTATTTTCAGAATGACAAATCGCGTCACTTAGCAAACTAATCCTGCTAGCATCTAAAAAAAACTCATCTCGTTTGGACGAATTCTAAAAAAGTTATCCGATTTTAAAAGTTGCAAACTTTCTTTCGCCCGCCACTGTAGTACAACGCAATCAGTACCTCTAATACTCTAAACCTCTTTCACAAAAAGAAGATCCCACGAAAGAAAACAACTCACTATCCAATAAACCTCCTGACTCTTCACAACAGAAACGAAACACCCCCGTCACAAATCCAACAAAGCCTCCCAGTGCCTCCCACTATCTCCACCCACATTCATCCAAGAAGCTACGCCTTAAAAGTATCTGGAAACGAAGAAACGCCGAGCAAACTGGAGCGAGGAGTACCTGCAAGGTCCCCAGTGCCCCCGGGGGGGCCTGCAGGGCCCGTCCCTGTTCCCCTATCCGTGGTCGTATGGCGCGTTGCCGATAGCGAATCTAGTATGTAAATATCCGCGAGGCTCGGCTTTTCGCCCGCTCGTGTCGTCCGATCGAGCGGCCAATGGTAAATGTTAGGCTAACATGTAAACTCGCCTCGCAGGCCTGCGATGTCTGTGCACGTACGAGAGCGTTCATATGGCGCGGATCTATGCAAATAACGACACGTGGGCGGCCGACGCGGCGTACGAGCTTGAATGAACCCTTGCGCCACGCGGAGTGAATGGATTTGCGTGGCGTTTAACGACCGCGACGAGTTTCGCTTGCATCGTTTGCCGCCACTACCGGAAGTCTTCCGTCTCCGTGGTCCACGTTACAGGTGTGGCTGTCGGTCGTTAAGTGACGAACGAGGGCGGCGAGAAGCTGCGGTGAAAACTGACGCGCGCGCCACGACCTCGCGTCCCGCGTTTCATTAAGCTGGGAACTTAAGACCTGGCTTCGTTAAATTGAATTAAGGGAGTTTCTAGCTGCATGCGCGAGATTTATCTTTTCCGAGACGAAGATTGTGGCGGAGGCTGGGTTGAAGATGGTGATTGGCTGTGGGGAGGTTTTGACAGTTTTCAGAGGTTTGGTTGTTCCTTGTTGGAAACTGAGTAGGTGGGTGGGATTCTGTGGGTTTTTAGGAGCTAAGTTCTTCTGGATGAGGCTTGTGTTCTTTGGGGAATATTCGCTAAGTTTGTCACGATTGCAGCTGGATTGAGTTGGGCTGTGAAGATTAAGTGATAGAGTAACGATTGGGGTTCTAAAGCTTGGGAGGTAAATTCCTTAGGAGTGTTTGTCAGGAGGATTTGAGGATATAATAATGGGGCGATCTATGGTAGAATCTAAGGCTGGGAAATCCTAGAATGTATGGTACTGAATTTAAGGGCACAGTCATACGAATACTGTTAACCTCGTAACTTCAAATTTCCTTCAAGATCTGATTTCAAGATTGTCACAGGTGCATCGTGTCAAAAAGCAGCTAAGCGCAAAGTGATTATGAGATTGGCGGCAGCATGCTTCTAAAACAATTCCCCTCGCCAAAGCGTTGCACAACATTCGCCACTAAAACGCCAAGTAGCCGTCGAAAAGGCGGTTTTACAGCCGTCCCGGGGGCCGAATGAAGCAATTCCCTTGGACGTCGGGTGCTCAAAGCTGGCAGTAAATAATAAAATTATTGATCAATTAATTAGCCTCGGGGGGGCTACCACGGGGCAAGCCGGGTACAGGTTTACGGCCGCGCAGAGAGCCATTTTCGCTCGGCGGTTTAATATTGTCCGGCGCGGTTTCCTCGCGAATCGCCGCGGCCGCCGTGGCTATCCACCTTTTCCTTGCACGTACGCTCCGCTCGCGAGCCTTCTCCACCTCCGTGGTATCGTTTCCAAGCGAGCACTCGGATTTACCGTTACGAAAGCACGTGTGACTGCATTAAATCTCGCGCTCGCGACCACGAGGCGGGTGTAGTAGGAGAAGGAAGAGACAGATCGTAAGGTGCAGCCATATAGCTCGGCTGGCTTTGCCCACGCCTCGTGATCCTTCACTGTTCCTCAACGTCGATATTCAAATCACCGGCCACCTCCACCCTATTCCTTTCTTTCCCGACTACACGTCCTCTTTTTACCACCTTTTCGCGCCGTAATTTACCGTTACAAAAGCCCTCGCCCACGCGTCTCTTCACCCCCCGCCCCGGACCCCCTCGCCCGTCCCCCTTCTCGAGGCACAATCGAGGATGGATCGATCCGTCGATTCACGGTGCCATTGTGACGCGACTCGATCCTCCTCCGATCGCGCCGGGCGATCCCTTTCGAGAGGACGTGGCAGGTGCCAGTGACCAGAGCGCGCCCCGTAAAAATGGTCCTCGTCACGATCGGGGAATACCGCGGCAGCAGGTAACGTGCCCCTCTCGCCGAGGGTGAGCGGACACTGATTAGCAACGATTCTTCGGGCCCGCTGTCCGACTTTTTTAACGGCCCGCCGTTTAATCTCGCCGCGAGCTCGTCCCCGGCGCCTTCCGTCCCGCGGAGAACGAACCCGCGACGCGTGAAAGGGTCCACGGGCTACCAGCTTTCCTCCCGGGATATTTTGACGCGACCGTGTCTGCTTAGCGTCGGATTAATCCACCTGGCGCGGGGATCCTGACGGGGCCGTGCGGTGCGAGGATTTTCTAGGAGGCGCTGGGCTTGTTTGATGAGATCGTTGGGGAAATGTTAGGACAGAGGAACTGCGAGGGATTTCGAGTGGAAATGGTCCCTCTCCTCTTTATTCCGTATTGTGGAGATATACATACTTTTACTCTTGGACTGGATTCAGAAGGAAAGCTACCAAATCTACTTGGATGCTTTTTTTTATTTATTTTTGAGGATCCTAGGCTTCCTTAGGTTCTTAGACGTCTCCTGTCAGCTCAGCCTCTGTGGGCGTGAGAATAATTAGTTGTAGTGGAATCAGAGATATTTCGAAAGCTGACGGATGTCCTACAGTTGTTTGTATTAAAAGAAAATTGTATTTAAAACTTGATTTCGCAGGATTATGTCTGTCTGCCAACTTCTACGCGCAGGTAATTTACGTTGGAAAATACTCGCCCCGATAACGAGGACCGTGGAACGCAACACGCGACGCGGTAAATCCGATCTGCCAGCTCATTGTCGCTCGGTCAGGTGTTAGCAGCGCTTACTTATGACTATGGAATCCTCGATATCCAGCCGTTTACATACAGAAGTGTAGGATTCGCGACGGCGAAACCAGCCACGCGAGATACTCTGCACGCAGCGCATGCTTGCATCTGAAATGCAGGTAAGCAGTAAGCGCGCATACATTAGGAGAGGCGCGTTGGTAGGCAGAGATACGCGAGCAGTGACTAACAACGACTCGTAGTCACAGCCGACGGTAATCTAATCTGCTCCGGCGAGCATGGATCGACCACGATCCTCTCCACCTTCCCCCCGAATTCGCGAATTAATCGCTCACGCAACGCGAAACGGAGCAAAACGCTGCTCTCTGTCACTGAGAGTCCCAGGCACCTTGTAATCACGATGTAATCGCGAGACTGTTCCTTTTGCTGAGCGGACAACAGGAATTATTATGGGATAGTAGATTTTAATTGTGGCTATGTCTGCTTTCAGACACTTGAGACTTGAGAGTTCTAGGCTTTCGATTCTTCCAATTGAAGTTGGTGGAACTTTTCTCAAATAAATCATTTTGCTTAATTATCCTCGGTGCCCAACTAGGCAGAGGAAATGCATACATCGTTTTCCTATGTAAGAAATCATCCATCATTCTTTAGAAAATTATTAGAAAAAACAAATGTTCAATAAAGTTTTATTAGTGACACTTCTTTTGCAATTTTATGTTGAAGCTGGTGGAAGACTTTTGAGCAGGTCACTTCTGTTCATTCATCGAATGGAGGGTTCAGAAAATAATCAAGTCCAATTTTCCCTATGAGTTTATGTAGTTGAAATATTTCTTTATTATTAAAACTTTCAGCTGATAAATCAATTAAGACAGTACTTTCGTACGCAAGCAATAAATGGTACTTACATTGACCACGGAATTACTAGGAAGAATTATTCAGTGGACAAACAAGATTTACACTGGGCGAATTCCACTTACGCCCAAATCGGCCGCGCCCACGACGGCAGGATATTTCGTTTCTGTAATAAAACGAATATCAGGAATTATATGTTCCTGTTTTCGACTCGTGATTTATATTTTAAAACCTGTAACTTCCGATAATAGCTCTTTCACAAATTTCTCTTCCATATTTCAAGAGATTTTCAGAAATTTTGGAATATTAACCACGGGCGTTGCGGGCAATTAAATAAGCGTAAGTGGAATTCGCCCAGTGTAAATCTCGGTTTCAATGCTAATGGACTTACACTGATTGGCTTCTGAACCCTCTAAATTTACAGTGGCACTTAGAGTATTCGAAGAATCTCTATTTTAGACGGTACTCCAAGATTATCGCGAAGAAATTAATATTCGCAGTTTCGTACACTCGTCTGGTGATCGACGCGAGCTTCTGACATTCGTCGATTAATCGGCACAGGTGAATGTCAAACGATATTACGTTATTATTCGTAAGCAAATGTTTATCGAGGGTGGTATTAGTCAGAGTGGAGGAACGTCGCCGGCACGGTCCTCTGGAAGCGACGTCCAGCGACGCTAAAGATTCGCGAGGAATTTAATCTGCTGATATGCGTACGTGCCGGGGCGATCCCTTCTCGATTTCACGGTGTCCCCGACGTCATCGTCGCCGTCTCGACGGTGTGCAAACTGCATACAGGGCTGGTTGCGCGTTACCAACGTCGTTGCATCACTCACGGTTTCAATGTTACGCCATACGTCATCGTAAAACGCAACGGCCCATACACAGACCGATAAGAAACACTGGGCGAGATATCTAGAACCACCTTAAATCAAAATACTGCGAACTATGAAACATGAGTGGAGAAATTGGCGTTAAACTATTTAGCATAATTTTAATCCGACTAATAATAAATTGCCAAGCAAACCGATACCATTTCTAATTACCCTGGCATCTCCCAATCCAAATCCTTTTCCTCTGACGTAAAATAAACAGAACAGCAATTACCTGGTACCCACCCAAGTAATTCCTCGATCAGAAAATCCCTCTTATCTGTGCTCCTCCAAAGCAAACCCCGCATAAGTCTCAACGCCACAACCCTCCTCCTCGTGTAACTCTGATTGCTAAATTTCCACGATACCGTATCTCCCTCGATACAAAGATACCTTCAAACGACAAGTTACATCGCATTTCCGCGCGGTTACCATTTTATCGCGGAGCCAGTCGCGCGAATCCCTCGTCCTATCGCCCCTTGCCCCGATAATCGAACAAACGCAGCCACACGCCAGTGGAAATTCGCAATGGGCCGATCGCGACGCGTGTTCCCGAACGGTGCAGGTTGTAATTGATCCGATATAACGATCTAGCCTGTCGCTGGGAGCCGGTGCACGGGACACGGCCGGGAGGGGTGCGCGCGGTCCGCGCGCGCATAAATGAATCTGGATTCGCGCGGCCCAGGCCGCAGGTACAGCTCCAGATAAACGGAACGGGGATCGGTCGCGGTCCGTACCGAGAACGCTTCGTCGAGGACATTCGATCCAATCTCCAATGCCTCGGCGGGGATACGTTCCAGAAGGGGGTGGGACCGGTGGTGCGCGATAATCTGCACGTGTCGCGAATATTTCGCGGGCCGGAGCACGCGCGAACGAAACCCGAGACGATGCGCCAAGGCGCGAACAGAGGTGTCGTCGCCGTTGTAAACACACTGGCCAGGCCTCCGGGCGAACAGGGGGGGAATAGAGGGAATAGAGGGTACGGAGGAGAGAGGATCGTCGCGGACCCCTGGACGAATACCAGCTCGAATGACACCTGGACCCCGTGGACATCGCGCGATCAACACGCACGCACGGGGCCTTATCTGCGCCGCGTATCTGTGGAAGCGCGCATTATCATTCGAATTTATGCTGATCCACGCGTTGATCAGGACTCTGTTTATTCGCTTGCCTGGTAGTCGCTGACGCGACGCGATGGCTGAAATTCGGTAGAGGGACTCGGTTGGGTTCATGTGGCTTTTCCTACTGTTATGGAGTGGCGCGGTGGTGGTTTTGTTGATGGCGATCTCTCTGGTCCGCTGGTGCAGCGCCTTAGGGAGACTTTAAAAGAGTTATAGGTACCTAGTCAGGCGGCTGAAAAGAGGCGAATGTTTGTGAATTTCTTTTGAAACAGCGGAAGCATATATTTTTACGGAACTTTTCGCACTTAAAAGAGCAATATTTAAAGAACATTTGGTAATTTTTTGGTACAAAAATATTTACGTTTATAATAAAGTAACAACCGACATCCAAGAAGCCTTTTTACGAATTTGGGTTTGCGGGGAGCGCTGCCATTCGGAACCAGATTATCTAAACTCAAAAAGCGAAACAGATTTCGTTAGTATATTAACGTATCCTCTGATTAACAGAGGCAACTTCCGAAATATTAATTTCAAACAAAATGGAGGGTATTTGAAGTTGAATTCCTGATTTTTCGTGCAAAAATCAGGACTACCTATTTAAGTTTCAGAATTTTTTGGGGCGGAATTAGAAAATAAATGGGAAAACTTTTTTAAGGGCTTTATTCTACATGCCTTGTGGTTATTTTCAACCTCATAGTATCTGAAAAAATCGTCTAATTTGGTACTGCATTGAGCGTCTCAGTGTGACGTAGCTAAGGGGTTAAATAGGGGATGAAAAAAGGTCGGTCGTTATTACATTGATTATAGAACCATCGTTTGAATCCTCGTCACGTTTGCAACAGCTTCGACAAAGATTCGGTTAGATCTTATGGTGCTTCTGTTGAAATAATAAATTCGTATTAATAGAAACTTCTGGTTAAAGGGTAGGTATCTTGCGTAATAACTTCAAGCTCTGCCCTGCAGTTTTCCTGAAATTGTATCATAGAAACTAGCCTGCACGATACGTCTCTTAAGATAGGTACCCGATTAGGTGACTCGATCACCGAATCGAATTTTGAAGGCACTCGCCTTACGAAACAACGGATCGCAGTAATTCCGGGATACCTTTAGCCGGGCGGTTTAATAAAATCACAATAATTCACGGGTATACGAGCGTAGAAATCGGCGAGAACGATTCCGTTATCGCGATTTTTTACAAACGAATTTACGACGCCGCTGAAAATTCGATCTCGAAAGTTTCGCCGCGGTGACCGGTTGTCGACAACGCGTTCAAATCGGGGCCGAGAGTGGCGGTTGGCATAAATCCCGCTCTTCATTGCGCGGTTTATTAGGAGACCAATTGCGCCGCGGCCGAATCGGTCGATCCAGTAAAACGCGTTATAGCTTCTGGAACCACACACGCCTGTTTCCCCGCGACGATCGATAGATAACGAAACGATGTAATAACAGGCATATTCCCGTGCCCGCTCGACCGTATCCCTCGCATTCTTTTCACCTCTGGCTGCGCGTAACCCCGTGGCACGTGGAGAATTACGGCTCCTTAGGATGCTTGTCGCGTCCAGGGAAATTGACGCCATGGTATTTAAAACGGCGCTCCCTTTGGGTGGCGTGGAATCGGGTCTGGGTCGACAGAGCCCCGATCCCTTCCTGTTTTCGTGCCTTATCGTGCGGAGTCAAGGCTGACATGCTACCCGGAAACCCGAACCGTATATACGATCGACAAGATATCGCGGTCGTATTATTCGGCGCGACGGGCATTGCCAACGCGACAAGTACGGACTCGCGCTCCGAAAATAACGTTTCGCCTTCGCGGCTGCTCCAGAATCTCCTCAGAAATGCCTTTCCCCTAATTGTAAGTCTCTCGTGAAGTAAAAGGAGTCCTGTTGCTGGGATACTTTTTTGGAAAATTGAAGAATGATCAGGAAAATTCGGGGTGGTAGGTGATTGTAATACTCCGGATAAATGGGTTCCCTTTGAGGAGATTTTTAAGTAAAGCGATGGGAGATGAAGCTGAAATTATTCAGACGTTGATGAAATTTGTTTGATTATTGTATTGTAGCTGTGTTAGTCACCTCGTCGGTTTGCAAGCTGAAGCTCAAATGTTGCGCTGTCAGCTTGAGGAGGAACTGGAATTTCACGTGACAACGAGGCCTGAAATCAGTTATCCTTTCGAGCAGGATGCTGAGGCTGATCCTTGACAGAAGGATTTCACGGGTGCCTTTTAGATCCTGTCGGCGGGTTTTCGAGACCACCGCGCGCTTCCTCGAGGTCCTGATGCGGGAAGGAAGTGAAAATGCTCCTCGCTCGTGACTAGTCGAAATTATCAATTACCTGACTTCCGTTTTCTCTGCATGGGAAAGTAATTAAGCGGGAGAAGTTTAGAAGAGAGTAATAAACAATAGTATAAGAATTAAGAAAGTAATTAAGCGGGAGAAGTTTAGAAGAGAAACAATAATATAAGAATTAAGAAAGTAATTAAGCGGGAGAAGTTTAGAAGAGAGTAATAAACAATAATATAAGAATTAAGAAAGTAATTAAGCCGGAGAAGTTTAGAAGAGAGTAATAAACAATAATATAAGAATTAAGAAAGTAATTAAGCGGGAGAAGTTTAGAAGAGAGTAATAAACAATAATATAAGAATTAAGAAAGTAATTAAGCGGGAGAAGTTTAGAAGAGAATAATAAACAATAATATAAGAATTAAGAAAGTAATTAAGCGGGAGAAGTTTAGAAGAGAGTAATAAACAATAATATAAAAATTAAGAAAGTAATTAAGCGGGAGAAGTTCAGAAGAGAGTAATAAACAATAATATAAGAATTAAGAAAGTAATTAAGCGGGAGAAGTTTAGAAGAGAGTAATAAACAATAGTATAAGAATTAAGAAAGTAATTAAGCGGGAGAAGTTTAGAAGAGAAACAATAATATAAGAATTAAGAAAGTAATTAAGCGGGAGAAGTTTAGAAGAGAGTAATAAACAATAATATAAGAATTAAGAAAGTAATTAAGCGGGAGAAGTTTAGAAGAGAGTAATAAACAATAGTATAAGAATTAAGAAAGTAATTAAGCGGGAGAAGTTTAGAAGAGAGTAATAAACAATAATATAAGAATTAAGAAAGTAATTAAGCGGGAGAAGTTTAGAAGAGAGTAATAAACAATAATATAAGAATTAACTCAGAAACCCTCAGGAATTCCCTGCAACATAGATAAATAATCGCTCGATGTAAAAAAAGCAGCTATCAAACACAAAGGACAGATTTCCCAGTGGAGCAGAGAATTAATGGCAAGGTCTCGGTGACATCATCGAGCACAGCCCTTCCGGTAGCCAAAGCGCAGATACACGTCCGCTGGCCTCCTTGTATGTAAAATCGTTGTCCTCCGAACGAATGAATGTATCATGGCGCATAATGGGCGAGGCTCGCTATTGCCATAAACCATGATCGTCCTACACGTCCCCACCTGTCGAGCAGACCCATTGCCGAGGGCGATCGAAGATCAGTTGCAAAATAGTCGGCCCTGAAGCCCGACAAAAATTGAAAACGAAAGGCAGCCGGGTGCTCTCTTCTACGAACTTCGCTACCACGTTCTAAGGTTTCCTCGCAGCACCTGAATAATTTTTTACGCTCGCATACTTCCAGTAATTTCAATCTCGTGACTCTGAGCTATCAACCACGCTATAACAACTTCACTTTGCAAACTATAGTTCTTTCAGAAATTACACTCATCTTCTTACACTAAGAACGCGAGGATTAAAAACCTTAGACAATGTTTAGCAATCAGCCATTATCCTACCAAAGAACACAAGTTCTTCACCTCGTGGCAGCCACGCAGTTTCATCCCCGCCCCCGCCGGGTTCCCCTACGCGCAACTAGTCCTCCGAGCGTCGTGGTTCTTGAAATTCTAATGGACAGAGAGGTATCGCCGTGGCAGTCTTGAAGAAGCCCATTAGTCTTTCAATTATTTTCGCTGCCCACTCCCACCTGGGCAACGTTTTGCAATTTAATTCGTGGCTCTCTCGGCGCGCTCTATCGACCAGCGCCGAGCTCCATCAACATATTCAATGGTCTATTAGCCGACCGCGAAAGACAGACGTACACCGAGGTCACGGCGCAGAGCATAGAGGCCAAGAAGACGGAGCACCCACACTCCATTATTGATGTATCGATAAGCGTATAACCTGCAGAGACCACGGGGCGCCGTGGCCTGCGAGCTCGCAAAAACAATAGCCCGGCTAACCGGTCGCAAAGTCATCTTCCGAAATTGGCAGGTGCCTCGAGGGGTCTCCTTTCTTCGGGGGCCAGCGCTCCTGCCCCCCGAGCGCCCGCCATTTTCTCTCCTCACCCACCAGGGTTCCTCCCTCCTAGCCTAAAATCAATATTTAATCGGGGCGAGCGAGCAACCGTCAGCCAGGTGCGAAAAAGCGCGTCACGTCGTTTCACTTCGTTACGGGCGTAATGACTCGACGCCACGGGGATCCTTCGGCTTTTTTACTCGCTTTTGTTTCTTGTTTGGATACCCTCGATAACGATCGCCGAGGAATAACGAGGAAACAGATAATTGGCGGTCTATCTTCCGGGGATCTTCGCGGCGCTCTCTTTGGAAAACGAGGCGCCTCCTATTTTTCGCACTCTGGGGAACGGGATTCGGTTAGGTCGAGTCTCAGCTGGGATATAAATCAAATAGTGATGGGTGCTGGGTGATAGTTTGTAGATACTTGGGACGCGGAATGCCGGGTTGCGCTAATTGACGTTGGCTAATGAGATTAAGAAAAATTGTAAAATTGAGTAGCTGAATCTTTGTTATCTAAGTGCTCTATTATTTGAATACTCTATCATTATTATTTTATATTTTATTCTGTTACTTTTGTTTTGCTTTGTGGTAACTCCGTTTCTCTACTCTGCGTTTTTTTAAATGGATTTTATTCAGATTCGATCCTCTTTTGTTTGTTTGTTTGTGGCACGATCGGTTCGAATCTGGAAACTCGAATTTAACCCACTTCCAACTATCCAATTGGCTTGAAACTTTGCAGGCGTGCGTAGGTTGGATGACAATACAATATTTAAAAGAAAATTAACCCCGAGGAGGTGAAAAAATAACAGAATCATCAATAAATGTAACCCTTAATCACAAATCCAAACGACTTGAAATCAGCCGCTCGCGTTCTTTACGAAAACGACGAAAAGCCGCTGCGTTCGGGACGCTAGTCCCATCGCGATAACCGAAAGTACCCAAGTTTACCGAGAAATGATCCGTCACGTATGCACGAATAATAAAACTAAAACTTTGCAGGCGTTCGAAGTATATCAGCATTGAAATTGTAGTACAAGAAAAGAATTATTTTGTAGTTTTTAGTGCATTTTTAATAAAATCGTTTAATAAAATTTTTTAATATATCTTTTTATTCAGCATCTTCTGCCATAAAATGGGTCTTACCGATCCACGAGAAAATAAATAAACAAATAAATAAATATTCTATAACAAAAGTATATGGCTCAAGGGAAAAGGGAGGTGTTCCTCGTTTCGTGTTCTTCCATTCATCTCAAGTTTCATTTACAAGATGCATACGTGCGGAAAATCTAGAAAACTGTTCCAAACCCACACCACGGTTCTCTTTAACGAGTGCACTCGCAACACGGCCACACATCCCGCGTGTACTTCATAAATATGGTAATCGTTTATTAAACGAAGTTTATGGATTCAGCCAGCGAAGCCAGACAATTTCGTCCGGCAGAATATTACGTCCTCAAAGGGTTCCTTTAATTGGGCAACAAAAGGGGGCCGCTCGTAACCAGAAATCGTGTTCGCGAGAATGAAGGAAGGAAGGCAAGAAAAAAGAGAGCTGCGCGGTAGCTCGAGCAGGTATCCTCGAACAGATCTTCCAGCACACTTAGCTGCACATTAGTCAAACAATTAAGAGTTTGTAATGGAACGTCACATAAATAACGCGGGGCGAGCGCGCGCATCCTTCCCTTTGACACGATAGATCACGTTAATGGAATACAAACGCACAGCCCCATACATACATGCACGTACGCGAATTCGCAATGCGCGCGCGCCAGCGTTACAGGGTTAAATTCTGAGGGCGGCCGTGCTAATACCACGTGGGCGTTCCCGTTCCCTACCGCACAACTGTTTTCAATTGCATTCGCGAGTTTAACCTGTCATAGTTTCCCCCCTCGACTTCCGTTAGTCGATTAACTCGGCGATATTGGTGCGAAACGACGACCAAGGGGGAGATAAAGTGCCATCGGGGTGGGTTCGACCATTGTTAGCGGGCGAGCAATGTAAGTACGTTCTTCGAATCTCTACGCGTTGCATAATTTTTGGGGGTTAAATTTAAGGGGCTATTCTCGAAAACTAGTCTTAGAAAAAACAGGCTTCGGACCCCATAACAACATACCAAAAGACTGTTTTTTTAAACAATAGTTTCCGCGCATCTGAAGACGTCTATAGACATCTATAAAAATCTCCAAGTTTCACATTTCCTGCAGGAATAAATAACCCTTCACAATGCCTCCTATTTTCCAAAAATAACAGAGTCCTAACATGTCCACCGATCCTAAAGGGACCAACACGGTAAGTACCAGTCTTGCTCACCTACGAAAAGAAAGCCATCATGTAGTATAAAAGTGGAGTCGACTAGCACACTCCCAGGCAGCAATAGAATAACTATTACTGAAACTACTCAGAAGTCTACACAGTCCCTCTTCTAACCAAAAGAAACCCACCCCTTGCTTCACAGTCGCGCTAATCAAAACCCCCGAACATTTATTTTTTGAGCACACATCGCTGTCGAATCCATTCCCAGATAAACGGTCTGGCAAGGACAAATTGGCGCTTTGGAGAAGTAGGAAGTCTCTCGTTGGATTCCAATCCCGGCTGCCTCACGGGCCCGTCTCGTCGGGGTTCGTTGACCCGTCCTTACCTTCCAAAAACCCGGTAATCACGGAGATTATAGGGGCTCCGGTTTCCCCGTCGATCGTGATCGATGAATTACGATTTTCGTCGATTCCCCGTAATCCGCGGAGCGCATCACCCTCTCGGTATCCCAGCGCGGGGAACGATGAGAACGATCCTCCACGGGGCACCCCCGTCTCGAGGTCCCGTTCGCCGGAGCCCCGCTGCAACAGTGACAATTATCGCGCGGCCGTGCACGATATAAATTGTCAGCGGGAGTAATTAGTGTCCAGGCGGTTGCGCCCCCCCGAGTAATTAGCAATTAAGCGACGCGTAATTGCCTAATTCCTGCCCGTCATCCGACCACGGCCCGTCGGCCGATAAGATCGCCGGCCAACCTCCAGGCAATCGTTAAATGCGTATATGTATATCTGGTCGGTCGATTTCTCTCCGTGGGTCCCCCATCGTGGGCTTTATCTGTTCAGCAGGTAGCAAGGAGGCTTTGTTTTTTGAAGTTCCACCGACCGGGATGAGTCTGTTGATTTTACGAACGAAAGGTCCTCACGGGCTTCATCCCTCGCGGGGCTCGGGAACACTGGGAACAGGCGGCTTCGTGTAGGCTGTGTTTTCTGTCGAGGGTGAATGAAATCGTGAGGAATATAAGAATTATCTAGAAATTCCTGACCGTTCTTGTAAGAGTCCCCCTCGTTTGAAATCACCGAGGCTTCCACTTTGATTTTCATTCGAGAGGTTAAGGCTGGCTGCTCGAAGTTCTCAAACATTCCTGCCGGGCTTCCGTAAACTTTGTTTATTGCTTCGGCAGCCACGCAGATTCCACATTCTTGTTAACTTCCCGGGTCTGCACAGCCCGGGTACGGGGTCGTTGCATTTCATATTACGTTTCAAAGTGCACAAGTTTCTACGATCGGTGGCTTCCACGCTAGATAACCGGCTTGGGCCATCGTGCAACGGAGGATGTACGTGGAACAGCCGCATACCTACACGAATCTTCCTTAATGCCAGGAATTAGTGTCGTCAGCTAATGAATGTCGCAACAGGTAAACGGAACGTATAACATCATCAGGGGGAAACGAAGACGGGAATTTATTGGAGTAAGAAGCTGGAGACTAGAGAAAAAGTTAAGTACACAAACCTTAGAAGATGCACTAGATGCTTCTCGTTTCCTTTCAACATTATACGCTGTACCTTCTTATCATTGGCATATTCTATTTTAAAACCTCCTGGAATAAAGATACTTTAGAAAATAATGTGAAACCTTTTTGTATTAATTCCACCCACCTTGACACATATCCCAAATTCTAGTGTAAGAAAAGGAACGGAGAGACTTCTATCTAATGTCTATTAAAGTGAATAGTGGTTACTGCAATATACACTTACAACTGGGCCTAAGGTTATGCAGCAAGCTACCAACCCTGGAAATGACAAAATAATTGTGATCTTTATTTTGCAAAAAATTATCAATCCATAGAACAGCTCTTATATTGTACAATTATTAAAACTACCAAGCCATAGTTACAGTTTAGGCTTAAAAAACAAAAGCTACAGAAAATTTAAAGTAGTATTAATTATTCTACTCGCTATTAAATGAGAAATAACTTCATCAACCTTCGTGCATCAGTCTAATGAACCATGCTTTACAACGGAATCTCAGCGACTTAGAAAAGTATCGTCCACTTGGGGCTTCGCCAAAGTAAACAGGGAATCACGACCCAAAGCCACACTGGGGCAAGAAGCAAGGCCCGCCTGCAGCAGCGTCGCGGATAATTAGCCCGCGATCGTTGTAAGCTGTGCGTGACAATGAGCCATGAATCAATTTGGTCACGTCACATCAAAGTTGCTCGACCGCTTGGGCCCCAGATATCGACCGGTTGGCATTTCGACGGCACGATACCGCTGTCCGTGGTTGTCGCTTAGAGCGATCGACTATCGGCATGATTAAGGAGTCGCCGAGTGCGGCTGGCCAGAGAATCGAGCGGATTTAATAACCGATAATCGAGTCGATAAGTCGCCGCCGGGATCCAAAATATTCCCATGCCAAGGAGCATCGGAAAATTGCCCTGGGACGAGGTGACGAGCAAAAGGAACGACCGGTCGGACAAATCACTCGAGGGGACGGGATATATCGGGGCCGGGAATTATCCGGGAGTACTTCGACGTAGGTCCCTTCACTGGGACAAATGAGCGACAACGAAAGTGTGCAGGTAAATCGCGTGCAAATTAGTCAACGATCCTCGCGAGGAGCGCGCTGCGGGTCGTGCACGCGACTCGAGCAACGACTCAAGGGGTCCTGTGACTCCTGAGTGCGTAGGCAACCTCGCGCAACAGACGCACTCTCCATTCACTTGGCGCCACATTCATTCATGGCTAGAGAGAACTGTGCAACCGCGGGTGTCGTTCGACGAACTGCCCGACACACCGTCATCGACGTGATAATCGTCGACATCGCCCGGGCCCGATCGCTACCGGAATCGCCTGATTTATCCCTGTCTGCGATACTGGATCGCGCGGCCGTGGTGCTTGGCGCGATCCTATGCCCGACCGAGCGGTGCTTGCACCTTTCTGCTGTAAATTATTTTCGGTCTTTCCTCCTGGTATGCAAGCATTCCGACGTTGCTGGGCGGTGCAATCTATGTTCGTTCTTCTATTTCAACTTTTAATTAGTGTGACGACGCGTCGAGTAGAATATTGATAGTTTGCTATTCTGTGTACGGTGTCTTAGATATTATTACTTAGATTTAATAGCAACAAATTGGCTGAATTTCACCTATTAATCTCGTCGCACAATTAGGCTCCCATTTTTTGTTAATTTTGTGCAGATGGGAACGTAATAAAAGCTTATTATTGCTGTTATTAGTGTTATCAGTATTATCAGTATTATTAGTATTATTAGTGTTATCAGTATTACCAGTATTATTAGTATTATTAGTATTATTACTATTATTAGTATTATTGGTATTATTGGTATTATTGGTATTATTAGTATTATTAGTATTATTAGTATTATTAGTATTATTAGTATTATCAGTATTATTAGTATTATTAGTATTATTAGTATTATTAGTATTACTAGTATTACTAGTATTACTAGTAGTATTAGTATTATTAGAATTATTAGTATTATTAGTATTATTAGTATTATTAGTATTATTAGTATTATTAGTATTATTAGTATTATTAGTATTATTAGTATTATTAGTATTATTAGTATTATTAGTATTATTAGTATTATTAGTATTATTAGTATTATCAGTATTATTGGTATTATTAGTATTATTAGTATTATTAGTATTATTAGTATTATCAGTATTATCAGTATTATGAGTATTATCAGTATTATTAGTATTATCAGTATTATCAGTATTATCAGTATTATCAGTATTATCAGTATTATCAGTATTATTAGTATTATTAGTATTATTAGTATTATTAGTATTATTAGTATTATTAGTATTATTAGTATTATCAGTATTACTAGTATTACTAGTATTACTAGCATTACTAGTATTACTAGTATTACTAGTATTATTAGTATTATTAGTATTATTAGTATTATTAGTATTATTAGTATTATTAGTTTCATTAGTATTATTAGTATTATTAGTATTATTAGTATTATTAGTATTATCAGTATTACTAGTATTACTAGTATTACTAGCATTACTAGTATTACTAGTATTACTAGTATTATTAGTATTATTAGTATTATTAGTATTATTAGTATTATTAGTTTCATTAGTATTATTAGTATTAGACATTCAGTTAAATTCCATCCACATCTATTTACCACCCTGCACTTAGGGCACACTATATGCACAATTTTTATTTTCCTCGTGTAAGCTACACAATGATGCGTAAACTTCCTAACGCAGTAGTTCAAACACAATGTATCATCTGAAGCTCCAAAATGAGCAGCACCTGCATCCAACAAATAGCTACGAGGGTTAGTTGGAACCGTCTACGTATTAAATTCTGCACCCATGCGCGAATGTACGTATTAATGCCAACAGAAGCTTTGCACTCAGCCAGTGGTTCAAGCATGACCAGTCTAATTCCTTATCACCGAGGCTGGCGCTGAAATGGAGGCCGCTGAACGCCTGTTCCCCTTCCCCCGGCGAATTAAGCAAATTATGTCACCTCGATTTATATGCATCCTTGCGTCGCGGCGCGGCTTGTTGCGACGATCCGGTTGCGCGTGCATTATTACACGTTTACCCGGGCCACGGTCGCGCGAAACGCAAGTGGGTGTCGCTGTTTCGCTACCTCTCTCTTTCCCCCTTTGCCACGACCGTCGCGTATCCCTGCTTTTCCTCCGCATTTATCCTCCTTTTCTACTGGATCAGTGCTCGCGAGGGAATTCAGAACGCCATTGCCCGATCCATGGCACGGATAACCTCGCGCAACCCGGACACTAACGGCTATCGACGACCTTTCCTTTCGAGATCCTTATTATTTGAACGCAGGTGCTTTGTTCGCTGGATGGTACCGCGGTGATAGTAGCATCCCCCCCTGCGCAATGAATCCCGCCGAGGGTCCCCCTAACGAATTAGATTCATCCCCCCTCGGAGTCGTATGGAGAGAGAGATTCTGCTCGGTTAAGGAAGGTAGAGCGGAGAGTTTTTCGCTCAAATTGGCATCCTTATGCGAAGGTAGATCGCAGATAAATGGGCGTGCTCCAATAATTGGGTGGATGCTGTTTGGGTTGCTGTTCGCTGGATTGCATTGGTTTGTTTGATATAAGAAACGTCGATTTGGGGGTGGTTTCTTGTATCAATTCATTAAGGGGTTCGACCACCTTGGCCAGGTCAAGAAAGTGACAAAAACACCTTTTTCGCTTTAAATTGTTGAACAAAGATAGAAACATCTTTGAGTATATATACAATTTTTTGTCAAGTTTTCTTCAGAAACAAATACGGCGGTCGAGAGTATACCATGTCGCATACGTAGCTCAGTTTCGTACGAAAGAAAATCAGTAATCAAAAGTCAGGTAAAAATTAAAATACCAAAAAGGTGGTCTAACCCCTTAAGTTCTTCTTAATTAACAAGAACAATAACAGCTCAGCTCCTGAACCAGAATTCTCAGAGCCTTCAACCTGAAGCTCTACAATACCCCCTTTGCAGAGTCTCAGAATCACTGCGACACCCCAGTCTCCACAATCTCAGCACCCAAACACAGCTGTTTAAAACAACCCTCCCCAATTACAAAATGAATACTTCTAGTCTCTCAGAACCATCTCGCAATGACCCACCCACTAGCCTCGAATTAATGCCCACGACCGCCGCTATCGTTAATTAATTACCATGATGGGCCTTGAGCGTGAATCCTCCCGGCCCACTTGTCCCGACGGGCGCCGCGAGACAAAACGCGTCGAATAAATCCCGTCCTCACGCACCGACGGCGTTTGCGTGTCACCTACGTGGATACCTATAATTTAGCGTTATAATAACTAGTTGGCCGGTCGGCTGGGGCGCCGCGCGTGATGCACGTGCATTGTGCCGGCCGACAGAGAGGCGAGCTACGCGTCCAGGTAGGTGAGGACGGAGAAAGACGGGATAGAGAAACTCTCGGCCGTGCTGGCCGATGATTCACACTCCTGGATGGAGAAGGTGTCACTGGTTGTATGCATAAGTGCGACTCATTACGGGGCCTCACCGACACCGCCTGGGCCCACGTGCCTCCTCGAACGCAGAATGCAAATCGAGAAAGCCTCGAGCCGTCTCTCCCGTCCCTGTGTTTCAGCCCGGCCGACCTCGAAATCTCTGCTGACGATAGCTCCGCGCGTGCGACGGGGTTGCTTGGCGGACAATTTAGGCAGCGAGTAGGCCGCTGGACGTCTCTAGGAAGGGAGCTGCTTTGGAGATTGAAGAGGGAGCTTAGATGTGTCTGTCGAGGTTCGTTGGATGTTAGAGGTGTCTTCTCTTTCGGAGGAAGATTGATGGTAACGATGTAAGCGTCTCCTTTGAAGAATCTGGCGAGAAGTGAGGCGAGAGTAAAGGCTTCCTGGTACCCCGAGGTAGTAATAAAGTGCATGCTGCAAGGTTCCCTTCGAAATTACAAAGTCTGAGGGAGGATGAAAATTTGTGGAAGATTGCTGGAACGTGTACCTCGATTTTGTGGATGTGCTGCGTGCCGAGGTATGTCTGGCAAGGTGTTCGTGCGGGACTACCACTCTTTGACTTCGGACCACGCCGTCATTTTCATAATGACAATGGCCCGACAGCCTACACGGGGTAACCATGATGAGTAGTTTACGGTGTACGGTTCACGGTGTGACTCCCGCCACCTTCGCAAATCTCCAGCCAGTCGAGTCATGGATCTCTGTCGATCCCCCTTTAGCTGCTTATCTGATGGGCTGTCTTGACGATTTTATTTGCAATCGGAAAATTGATTTCAAAGATCATTGGGTTAAGTGACATTAAAAACGTAGACTCTGGTAAAATACCTGTGCGATTAGAATGTTGCCAGCATATTTATAGTGCTTTAAGAAAATTGAAAGCATCAGAAATGGGATTATTCTCGTTTTACAATCAAACAGAACAATTTCACTTACTATGTAAATGTTAATGATCACTATTACAGCAGAGTGTTCAACACGCGTTGAAGTAGATATAAAAAGGGTGTGATTCGAAATGGAAGATCAAGTCCTGGGCTCAGATATCAAAGTATATCAAAAGTGAGTCAAATGCAGAAAGCTACCAACCCTCAAAATGGCAAAAAATTAGTCTGACCTTTACACTAATGTAATCTTTATTTTGCAAAAAAAATACCAACCCATAGAACAACTCTTACACTATACAATTATTAAAACTACCAAGCCATAGTTCCATTTCAGGCTTAAAGAACAAAAGCTAATGAAAATTTAAAATAATATTAATTATTCTACTCACTATTAAGTAACCCATTAAAAAACAATTCTAAAGTAATAACAAGAAATCAAATAAATATCCCCAATAGGAATAAAGCTACTCTTCTTCAACAATTAAAATCTGCAAATTCAATTTACTCGATTACAGATCATTGAAGGTTTGGCAGCTTTCTGCTTAAACTTGGTCCAATTGCAGTTCCGAGGCCCCAAACTGCTGCCGAGTAAAAGCAAAGGGAACAAGCATTAATCAAACGAACCTGCTCGCTCTGGCAGTACGACACGTCAAAACCCTTTCGGAATTGGATAAAAAAAGCGTCACTCGCGATCGGAGATGAGATAGCGCCTAATGAGAGTGACATTTCGGGGGTATCGTCGTAAAGATCATCGAATTACGACCAGCCGTGGCACACGTGGGAAATGTCAAACGTCAATGTTACTCATCAACATTAAAGCTCCTCCCGAGGCGTATGTATTAATAACGAGTTATGCCCCCCTCGACAAACACAATTGCGGATCGTGATCCGATACTAGGCATATACTTATCACTATTGTTATCCCTCCCCCACCTCGGATGTCATCGGGGTCTATCTGCGGTATCACGATCGGTAGCTATACGTGTATCGCGAATAGACGATTACGATAACTCGGGGATCGATAACGATCTCGTTTATGAGCGACTCCTGGACAGGATCGCCGTGATCCGATCAGGGCTTATAAAGTTCCAGGCAAAAGTCCTCTGTGCCGATCGCGGACTCCATCGGAATATACAGGATGCCCCACAGTTATGGGGCAAGCCGAAACATGCAAATTCGTCGTGACATAAAGCATCAATTTGTCGCTTGCCATTTCGTGATCCGAGGCTTCTTTTTTCAGATAAAGATAGCAGGAGATTGAGTGACAAACATTCACTGTACGCTGCTTGAGTGTTAGTAATAATTGCACACATATGGAAGAGATAAAAAATAAAATTCTAGAGTATATATGTCACCGTCACGTCGCTCGAAATTTGTAGAAACAGTTGCTTTCTCTGTCACGGCTCGAATAATACTGAACGCTCAAGGGTGTCGATCTTCACCCCGAAATTTAGATTTCGCGTGAAATGTACAAGTGGGGTGATGGTCAGTGGTAAATAGTTGTGGTATAAAGTCATTGTGGCTGGTGCAGGAGATTTACGCAGGGCTTGATATACTTATTATTTATTAATGAACGTACCTTTTTTAATTTTTGTTATTCTGCCAGTTTTTTAAAGAGTAGTGTGGATATGTACGACGTGTATGACAACTTTTGCATTGGATTTACTCTGGATTTTTATTTCCAGATTGCAAGATGGTAATGGAGGGTTCGATTCAAGGTTCCTGTTGGTCTGACAATTTTGGAGCAACCTGTACAAAGATATTTCACGATCGTGAACCGACAAAACGGTGCACGCTTGCAGTCTAATCTCCATCCAGTGGGACAATTATTATTTTCCAAGCGGTTTCGCGAACGTCGATCGAGAGAGAGACACTTGTCGCGATCGATGGCCGCCAAGGATCGGTAATCTTAATGGGACACCCACGTGTACGCGGTCTCCGGTGTGGTATTCACGCGAGGAAGTCCGGAGTGCGTGTAGAATCGATTCGACACGGCACGATCGGATTCTGCTAATTGCAAATTTATAGCAGCTCCCGCGAAATCCGCCGAGGCTCTTCGCGTAAGCTGTGCCTCGGCTGTGTCTGACGCGATACGGGATTATTCCCCTTTGATCGTTGCCTTCGAAGATTGGGATGTCGAATTCATTCGTAGATTTTACATAATGCAGGTATTCAAGCAAATATTCTAAAAGGAGGCTTCTTCTCTCGATTATTATTTTTTAAATAGTTCTGTCAATTGTCAGTGCGATCCTTTAAAAGTGTACTTCCTTCAAGCCTGATACTTTTCTAACAGCTGACTTCATGATCATGATTGTGGGTAACATGGAAGAATATAGAATCCCTTTTTCTTTGAAACCTATTTGGTATCTGAAACAGCTTTCTCGAATAAGCTTTCTTTGAGATACAACAGGATAATCAGAATTCTGCTACGAGGGTGACGATGCGATTTTTTATTTATTAACCCTTAACTGGTATCCTGGGGTCGCTCGTGACCCCAAGCACCCAAAGTTCGATGTACAATTTTCGGTTGTCTAAGTTGGTAAACTAAATTTCTAATTAATTTTATAATAATAGTTTAACTTTCTACGCTTCTATTATTTTCTACATTACCTAAGATGAAAATATTCATAGTGCTTGCTCTAGCGTCGACTTTACAAATTTCTGTGTCCTTTTTTATTTGGGGTCTGCCACGACCCCAGTATACCAGTCACGTTTGCCAAAAACAGTATACCGGTTAAGGGTTAATCCTGCCTCTTCTCTGCTATCAGCCTCCCTTTTCCCCGTTAACGGTCCTCGCTTTGGTAAAACGCGCGCGGTCGCTTACAATATTGCATGGCGTGAGTCATTCGACGTCTCTTGCTCGACCACGCGTGATTATTTCACGTTTGAAACCACCTCCGCGGTGGTAGGCATACACTGTCGACATTGCCACCTCTCCTCCGTTGCACTAGCATTCTACAACGCCACCATCGATCGCGTTGGCTGAGAGCGCTGAAAATTTGCGCGCTGTCGTTGCAGCCTACTGCTGCATTGCTTGCCATCCAGAGAATGGAAGAAGGTGTCGAAAACTTTGCTGCACCACAGAGACTCATTCACAATTGGAAGCTGGAACTTCTAATCTTGGTGCGATGTAGATTTTTGTTGTCCACTGTGCTTTTAATATTTCTGTGGATCCGCTTCCAAGATCTAGATCCTGCGTTCAGCTCTCTTGCATCACTAGTTCCGTGCCGGTGCAGAGTGCAAGTGGAAGCTAAACGGCAGCTCCCGCATTGGCTCGAGCAGAAAGCACTTACGCACCAGTAGTTTCGGTTTCACTTCGGAATTGGTATTCGTAAATCGAGAAACGAACGAGCAGAGAAAAATCACGTTTTACTGCTTCCTGGCGCCTCGTCCAGGGCAGACAATGCGTCGCACACTTGCAGTTAGTGAACAAACGTCGAACAATGGTTCCTCCGTTAAGACAATGCGTCGTTAATGCCTTCCCCGTGCTCGTGTCGCGATTTTTCAGCAGAGCTTCGGTGAAATCGGCGAAGACGGTGAGCTCTCGACCCCAGGGATTCCACGGGAAAAATCTGACTGATCCTGTGTGGGGGAGGGAAGCTCCCGTAATTGCGTCGTATAATTAGAAACGTTAATGAGGCAGTCAGGGTTTGCACACAATGAAACAGCCAGGTGGTTTCTTGTTGGTCTGTGGCAAGAAACGCGAAGAAACGAATGACGATTCTGCTCACTTTTTACACCAAAGAGCGCACACTGAGCTGCTACGATGTCTTCGGGTAAAAATTTTCTTTCTACTGAGGTATTGGAAGATGTAAAATTTCAGAAATGATGGAAATTTAGCTGTCTAAAATAATTATTATAAAATTACTGTTGATATCTAAATAAATGAATTGCAGCTTCGATTAAGGATTAATTTTCCCTATTCTTCGTTAGCTTCACTTGTGAACCTCATTTCTAATGCACTTCCATAGTATCAGCTTACTAATTAACACCTCCAAACACGATCATCGAACTTCATACAGTATCCAAAAATTTTGCAAAATATTCAAAATAATTTCCTGGACTCATCAGTCCACTCTTGATTCATCGAGCAAATCCATGAAATCTGACACAGATTTAGTGACAGGAAGATTCTCCAATCCACGAAGAATAATCTTCAATTAAAAGTACCTTTAACTACTAGAGAAGTTCTCAAGACAAATCGAAGCTCCACAGTGAGACCATTTTCTTCTCGCAAGAAAGAAGCTTAAAAGTATGAAAAATCCTTTCACCAATGGCTCCCCCATCCCCCCTCGCCTGGGCAACGCGCAGCCATTCATCAACCCCGAAAACCACCCCTTTCTTTCCACTTGCTTCGACGCCCACGGCGCTCGCGGAGGAGAAGGAGCAAAAGAAACGGGCGACGAAATTCCGCGGGGGCCTTGCGCATAAAAATTCGCACGTACGTTTCCGTCGATCGGGCCGGCGATGCAACACGGCCCAGGAGAGAATTATTGGACGTTCCTGGATACGAGATTTCTCGATATCCTGAGGAGCACGGAGTTCGATCTCGCCTCTCCACGATTTCACCTCTCCTCCTTGCGCCTTCCTTTTTCCCTCCGACTCTTTTTCCCCCCTTCTTGCCGGGTTGTGTGGCGTGCCACAATACGGGGTAACCGGGAGAACGGCCATAAAGCAAACGATAGAGAGACAATATTCTCTGGCGAGCAAACAATGGCTGACTTACGACGATCGTAAACAATCCCCTTATCCGCAGGTCGTTAACGCTGCATAATAATTTTCGCCAACCCTCCCCACCTGAACGCGCGTGCCTCGCCGTGCTTTCCCGGGGGATCGATCGGTCGGGAGCAGCCTCGATCTGTATCGGTAACGACGCTTGGAAGCTGCCCCTTCGATTCGACTTGATAATGCTCGCGTTCGGTGGCACCTGATCTGGGTGACGTAGTTAAATGGTACTTTAGGGTGCGTTCTAGCAATCTTGAGCAGACGTATTTGGAGTTGAAAGTGAGTTTTGGTAATGGGGATTATTTTAAGGGAGAAAGTTAAGGTTTCCCTTGAGCTTCTAGGAGTGATAGAGTTAGGGGGTGGATGAATTGAAGTGTTTAGGAATTGTTACTTCCACTTCTGAAATTTGGAGTAACTTCGTCATTGGATTATGAAGGGAGGAGGCCTATTCGTTTAATTTTTATATACAATAGACCACTGATCCTCAACCGATGATCAGGTTGACAAATTTTCGCTCGAATAATGCAGCCGCTACGCAAAGAAAAAAACAAACTAAATTAAATTTTAATTTTATAACTTTACATTTAATAAATAAAATACTATCTACTTTGTTTTTTATTTCTGTCTTAACCGTCAGCCAGTCCGCGAAATATTTCCCCTATTTTCGCCGTTCCGCAGATGTAAAAAGGGCGAAGAAACGGTTAGAATTCTACCCCTGTTCTCACCATGGTCCCGGATTTCAATTTCAGGAGCTGAATTATTAAACGTACAGCTTCCAACGGTAACACCTAATTACTCACAATTAAGTAGCCTATCCCGGACAGAACGGACCTCTTGCCCAGGATCGCTAACTTCAAATCAGCCATTCTCAATTACACATCGACAATATCGCCAGCGGTCCGCTCACCTGAGCACGGACAATTAATACCGATCGAATCGTATCAATGCTCAATGCGATTTAATTGGAGCACTTTGCGCGCGATTCGATACGTCAAGGATAACGTCAGGCTCGAGCCATTGAAAGCTATCGAATCGACGAGCGCCGAATAAGTTAATCCAGCCTCTTTAACGGCAAATCATTCGCCCGGCGAGCAACAACGCCGCCAGTGGTGCCAGCGGAGCTGTCCAGCTGAAACGAAAGGGAAAGACCGCGGGGCAAAGGGACGGCGGAAAAAGAAAGGAAAACGAAGGAATCGTTTTCGCGGGATATCTATAATGAGATCGGTGGCATTGATTCCCAGGCAAAAGTTGAAAATCACTTTGACCGGATCGCTCGGTTCGGAAGTTACGCCCACGGGCCTGGAGCAGGCGCGAGTGATCTATTTACGATCAGGTGTGATCTATCGGCGATCGACGGCCGTGGGTGGCGGACATTCGATCCACAGTACTGGATCTGGACACCGGTGAGAGGTCATTCTGACTCATTTGAGCCACCGACGTGACGAATCGCGCGGCGAACAGCGATTACATAAGCGTGCATCGAAATTCAAGTGCACGATGCGTGAATGGGAGTCGTCCTTAAATTACGCGCAGCTTTTCGAGGGGAGAGGGTCGCGATTTTCTTGCGTCTTCTTACAAAGAGGGGAGAGGGTGTCAGCTAGCGTCTTACGTAATATTTTTTAACCTAATCTTCAATACGAGCAGCATAAGAAAACGATGCTTCATCGCACACGCGAAACCGAGTTAAATAAATTATACGACACCTTTAAACAAATTTTAATAACTGAAGAAATGCAACGTAAAAAATATTACGTAAGGAAAGGGAGGCGGTGGGTGTTTGAATATAAAATATTACAAATTCTTAGACTGGGGGAGGAAGGGGGTAAGAAACCACGAAAATTACTCGTACGTAATTTAAGGACAGCTCCATGGAATTACTGATTACTAATTCGTGTGATGTTGCGAGATGTGTGAGTTTTTCTTGTGCTTCAACTTCTTCAATAATCACAGTGAAATAGGGGAAGCTATACATCCCCTTCGGTGCATCTAATCAACGTCAAGCTTGACAAACTAACGATCCGATCGCTCGCGCTACCATTGATATTTACTACTTGCTTTACGACAGCCCGCGCAATCGTCCAGCGATCGACTAATGAAATAAACGTCGGGGGATAGAGATTTTTCAGCGGGTGATTTACGAGAGAAACCGTTGTAACCGTGAGCCTTAAGTCGGCTCGAACAGGCAGCGGCCTAAGAGGCATTCCCTCTGTCGCTTAATGAGCAGCGTTTAGCAGCGTTTAGCGGAATCAGGCGTCACCTTTTGCCGGCCGTTGGTAAACACCGTGAAACCCATTGGGTGGCAGGAAAAAGTGGCGTGCCGCTTATAGCCGCCCGCAAAAGCGACGCGACGCCCTGGGCGGATCGGGGCCCGACGCGCTCGGCGATATATATCGATCGCCGGGTCCGATTGCGTAATTGCAATTAAAGCGATCTTGTAATCGTAAGCGCGGGTATAATTAATGAACTGAATCGTGCTGACGCTCCGAGCGTTGTCTATCGGGCCGCACGATCGTGCCGCGGGCCCCGTGAGTAAGCGCAATTTGCCATATTGTCTCTAATAATCCCGGCTAATTAGTTTTGTCTCCCGTTTATATCGCCGCGCAACCGCCGCCTCGTCTGCCGCGTTCGCCAGGCGGAAGAGAAAGCATCGCCCACGCGTTGCCACGAACGCCGCAAAAATTTGGAAAGAAACGGAGAGGCTGCTCGAGGATCTCAGGGAGCTTCTACGACCGTTGTTCCTCGCCATGCGGCGATGGGAGTCGATGTGCGCGGCGTTTCGTGGGTCGAAGTTGCTTGACAGACGGCTGGTGGTGTTGGAGACTTTCAGGAAATTTGCGGGATGGGATAAGGGATGTTTCTTGGAGATGGTAGGTGGGTGCTGATCTTTGGCTCGACTTTGCGAAGGTACACCGGCGTTCATAAGTATTAGGACACCCTCTGTAGTTGCACAATATATGATTTTTGGTTTTGATTAGACACTTTGCAGTGCTTTTAATTTAAGGGGTCTCCCTACCTTGACGGGCGAAAAATTATGCGAGTTTTGGGAACGTTTTAAAACAAAACCATTAGATATATTTACTTCCAGCTTTGCGGCTTCATTTCTCAATTAAATATTGTCAAAATGTGTACAAATATATGCATAGTTTTCAATTAATATAATATGAGGGTTTTTCTTTAAAAAAAAAACAAATATCGCGCTCCTTTTCCGGCCGAAAAAGTAGGGAGACCCCTTAACCAAATAAACTAAAATTTGTTAGAGTTCTTCAATCAACCTAAACAAATTTTTTCTCAAATTCAATCTCTCGTTCTGCAGGTTTCAGTTCAGATTACGTTCTATCAAATTCCGTGATATATAAAGGGATGATTGTTTCATTACCTGCACGATTTCTGCGAAGAACGCAGGTTGCGTGGCCGCACGACTCGGCGAAGTGCTCGCTCGTCCTGTTTCCCGTGCCCTGAACCGATTCCTCGGAGCAACTCGAGCGGGGACGTAGTCAAAGAAGCTAAATTGAAACGTAAAAGCGAACTAGGAAATAATCAAGGGATCTTCCATGCGCTTCTTCTTCTTGCAAACGGGGCATAAAACCAGCACCGCCATAAATCCGCGACCTACGGGCCGTCGGCGGCGACTCGCTCGCTTCGTCTCCTTACGTTGCATTACCTTTCCCTTACGTGCAGAACTAATTCCTTCGTCTAATAGACCGTGGGCTCTTCCTCCCTTTCTCCATAGCCTCGTGGGCACTGCGGGGACATAAAAGAGTCACGTAGCACTTCCTCTACTCGCAGCATCGGATTCGAGCCTATGGTAATCGCCTTCAACGAGCTTCTAACGTGCTCGTGCAGCAGACACTAATAGCTCTGGTTACGATCATCCCGAGAAATATGAAGTATTGTGGGATCAGGAACCCCCTTAAGAGGTAACCCGGAATATACATGGAGACCTCGGAGGGTCAGCGTTGGTGGAGTTGGTTAAGGCGCCTGACCAGTACACCGAGGATCCGCGCGGATCGTGGGTTCAAATCCCATCGCCCCGAGATCCTTTTTTTCCGAGGCTCCCAAACAAAACCAATTTCGTACAGTGTCATTGCCAAAGGATCTCTAAAATTCAGCACAAAAAAAAATAAAAATAAAAAGGAAAAGATGTAAAACTTGGGAAATTACTCTTGAGGAAAAATCAAGTTTGCAGTTCTCTGAAGAAAGTTTGGAATTCGCAGAGTGCTCGTCAGAACGTGTGCAGCAGCATTTCTTCCACTGAAAGCCACTCTCCGCGACAGAGTTGTAGTATCCTTGTTTCACGCGTCAGGAAAAAAAAATGCGGCGTCCCGAGGTGCGCAATGAACGCCTCGTAACTTCATCCTAATCCTGAAGCGCGGGGGAAGTGCAGAGTGCTCGGGTCCGTGGAGATAAATAACGTTTACGCCGCCGTTAGGGGATGGAAAACGGCGTGATTGTCGCCGCGCTGGTGGCGGTGCTCGTGCAGATTTCCCAACCCGAGGCCAGCTTACCTAGAATTTGTAAATCAACGTCAAAGCGAGGCGCACGTTCGCGCGCGTGATGCAAACGCGTCGCCCGACCTATTCACGCCCACCGTCGCGACCATAGCTGCCAACTATAATTGACTTTGTATTGAGATTTATCTGGTTCACGGCGATCCTTTAACAAAGATTTCCTCGGGGTTTATTGGCTCCGGTTACGACAGAACACTCGCGGTCACCACGGCGCTGTGTAATTAAACCAGCCTCGCAGTTTACGACTACGCCGCGGTAATTCCTTCCCAACGATCTTGTCGCCGGCTTGTTGTTGCCGGGAAAGTAAAAAACCAAAGCCTCGCGCTGGCCTTCCTGTTCGACGATCCCGATTATTACGGAAATGGGGAGATCGCAGGGTGATTCGTGTCATCTGTCCGATGAGAATGCATCCTTTGATCTACCCTGTGATTCGTGAATGATGGCGAACTTGGAGCGTCTTTGATGATCTGGGGATCAGACTGAGGAGATTGTTTGCATCGTGGATTTAGAGATTTGTAGATGGAAATTGGAAGTTTGTGGGGAAGTGATATGAAATTGAAATATTTAAAATTTACAGATCATCGTGCACAGTATTTCAGTTTCCAGTGCAATGAAGATGTATTGTCACTATGAGTTTAATGAGGACTTGCAGCATTCGGATTTAAAGTTAAAAGAATGTTGGCTAATTTAAATGGTCCCATTTGTATGTTCTTTAAGAACGACTTTTCGAGGAGTCCCTTCATTTGCGCAATCGTAGCGATTCCTTTTTATTTCTGCATTCCCATATCGTGGTGACGGTCGCATAACTTTCGCGAAACGACTGCTGGCTTGGTCCACGCGGACAATCAGATAAAACCGAACACCCGCACGATGTTATGTAATCAAACACGCCTTAACACGTGCGTGTGACCTGATACCGGTGTGTTTGTGCGCGTCGTTTTAATTCTTTTGGCGACTCGGTCTTTTAAGTTTCTCTTTCTGCTCGAGAAGGGGAGATGCCGTGTAGATGTATAATAATACGTGGACAGTACCTGAAAAATCATTGATAAAGTAATCCTTAGATGAGGTGAACCTTAAGTGTCCTTAACTGTATCTCGCTAAAAAAAAAAAGAAACCGGAAAGCAAACTAGCAAATGTTAGATTTTTCACGAGTAAAAGTCCTCGTTCCATGCAATTTGCAAATTTATTTCTAAACAAAATGGCCAACAACATCCTTGTAACGCGAGACTTTCTAAGCAGTACAAGGATACAAGATTTCTATTAATTATCTAAGGAGCAGCTTACACAGAATTTCCGGCTGACAAAATGTCATTGGATTAAGAGATTATCGCGATGTGACAATCAGAAACGCGGGATAATTGTCGGTTGCTCGTAACACAATGATCATTCGCGATAATAGCATGCTAAGACCTGCTAGACACTGGACGACAACGTGTGTCACGATCGACTTGCGTCACGCACGCACGCTGAATAATTAATGATATCCACCGTGGAAAGAAATAAACGTGTCCTGGCTCCGTGGAATCGAATAAACATACCACAGAATTAATTTCGGACGTGTTGCCGGTCGAGGAACGTGCCCGATTCTTAATCGATCTAGAAACACACCCTCTGAAAAGGTAATTATTCAAACGATGCTAAACTTAAGAGATCTGGTACAGTAGGTGCCGCGAAATTTGATAGCTTTAAACGTTTATCTTGAACCAAAAACAAAGCATATATTTTATGCAAAATGTTATGTATCCTAGCTATATAATGAGTTCTAACCCGTTTATGATTAATGAATAAATAAATAAATAAATAAATAAATATTTATGATGCTATATTATATCTCCAATGCATCATTTTCACTGCACCTTATCGTTTGGTAATCCAGGACTCAGACACTCAAAGGACCTCTCTATTCACGCTCAACCCCGCAAGCTTTCGAGAAGTCCGCCAAATGATTCGGCAATTGGTGGATGATTGCGCAAGAGGCGCGCAGAGGAAATGTCCACGCTTACTAAAAAGATAAAAGAAGCTGCTGCTCTACTTCGATCGAGCCGTTTCTGGCAGCTGATGCAAGCGTCGAACTCGGTCCTGTATAACGAATCGTTTAACATTATAATGACGAGGGCCCACGAGAACAGTCGTAACAGGTAGGAACATACCTTGAGACCTGTTGCGAGAGAGAACGGACCCCCCGCAGCCTGCGTTCACCGACGTCAGATGTTATCTTCATCTATCTCGGCCTAGAGAAGCTAGCCGCTAGATCGACTTTTGATCTCCCGCTTCTGCTCGTGGCTACGCGAAAAGATCGTGCGCAAAGTCGCCGTTACCATCGCGGGAATCTCGGGGCCCTCGTGGGTGATAACAGGGGGGCCCGCATGGCCCTGTCGCGCCCATAGTTCTTCGAGGCAATTCACTACAACCACTTCGACAGGATTTCGACTTAAGGTGGTCGGAAAGCTTTAAACGCGAATAACTCAAAAAGTGTTGACCTTCTGATACTATAAGGGGGTGGTTCGTGAAGAGGAAAATGTCGTCGGTATGACCTGAAAGTTTCATTAAAATCGAGGCTCCGAAAGACGCAGGAGGTCCAGACTTGTGGGAAGTGTCCTCCCAAAAATTAAAAGGCCTCCCACATAGTCCAGGAATCGATATATCACGAGTTAAGATGTACCGTGGCACTTTAACTAGTGCACCTGTCCGATCGCGATCGCGTTTGGCAACTGACTGCGAGGTCGCGCCGAATTTCAATGTTACGATCAAGGCAGAGGTTGTCGACGACGCTCGATCGTTGCCCATACAAGATAGAATTTCTCAGAAACATTAATTTAAAAAAATGGTCCGTCCTATACTTGATCTGTGATGCAAAGTGCACACCCCCAGCCAGGTAATTTCATTCTCACATTACCTGCGAGTTGTTTATAACGTTTTTTGGTCTACGAAATGGCCAAACTTTTAAAACTCGTTAAAAACAATAAATGGACACCATTATTACCCAATAACGTGCAGCAGCATCTATCGAATGCGCGAATAAATATAGAAATAAGACGTTTATAAAATCCCAGCGGGTAGTTGATGGACCACTGACAGATGACTACGCCAATAAATTTGCCAGCAGAAACTTGCAGAATTTCAATTGCACGTGGCAGTATTCCTTCAACGAATGAATGTAAAAAATATAATTACAGGAGCACTTAAGAAGCAATGAACAGAGAATAAATTAAAGCCTTGACATTTGCTTACCTGTATCGATCCGCATATTCGATAAATCCACGTCGCCAATCGCTCTGCAGCCGATAAATACTCTCGAGCAACTTCAAATTAATTTCTCCCACGTTTTCAACCAATTCCTAAGCCGATCTTCATCGAATTCCAAAGTCTGTACAGCTTCTGCTAAAAATAAATATTTTGCGGTTCATCTACTGGCAATTTGTTAAAATTATTCTTCAACCGGTGATCCGGACCCGTTCGCGGTAATTTTTTTAATCTTATAACATTAGACTTAATAAATAAAATCCTATCTACGTTGGTTTTTATTTCTGCACAAAGGTGGACGAACGCTGCCCTACGCTGTGTATTAATAAAAACCAGGAGCAGTGCCGAGGGAGGAATGAAAACTCCGCGAACTCCTTTTCTTCTCAATATAGTTGAATTCGAGAAAGCATAATAAATACGTTATCAAGGAATAACAATTGCTATCAAGGAATAACAATGTATGTACAGAACAGCGCAGTAACATCATTATATCGATCTGATCCGCAACGAATATAAAATTACAGCTACACAATTCGAGAATAAATAACGTCGCGACACATGTAATCTGTTACAGAATAATGTTTCATATAAAGCTATTAGGAAGGATTGTACTGTGCCGACGGTTAAGGGCCGTGCGGATAGAAGTTGCGCTTCTAGCGTTCTACGCGCGACGTAGAAGGAAAACTTACGCCCTTTGGACAGACATTCGAGCGATCGTTACACTGACTACTACGATAAGCGTGTCGATGTGATTAACATGCGGCATGGTCCATATCATTTCCTTTCGTTTTTCTTTTTTTTTTTTTCAATACGCGTATCGTGTTATAAAAGTGGACGTACGATGTTTTCTTTCCTCGTGGCTGTGGTCGAACGAACGCGAAGCAACGACGAGCTTGGAATTAAAGTGAGAATTAAAAATACTTTCTGTTGGTTGCCGTATTCGGCCGCGTCTCCACAATGAGCAACGCGCTCCGCAGAATACGAGCGAAACGATTCTCTTTCAAGTAAGTTGTCTTTGAGAAGCGACATTTTCCAAACGTTTCTAGCACATCCCGCACATTACGCGCTTGGAAACGCGACCGCCCGGGTAATCGTTTTCTTCAGTCATCTCGTGTAACAAACAGAGTTGCTCGATTTACAATAATAGTTAAACGTCTACGTGTTCGAAGCGCAGAGTGCCTGAATCTCGACTGGCCGAACGTCAGGAACATTGCCTTTGGGTGAATGGGCGAAACGAGCCAAATAAAACGGTCAACTGAATGTGCTACTGAAAACGCTTGCCTTTGTAGCAAATTGTGAATGAGAAAAAGTAACGATATCGTAATGAAATGAAGACTACTACTGGCCAGTAGCGTTGAAATTCAGGCAGTCTGTAAACAAGTGAACGCAGTAAGGTGGCCGAATTCTTAAACGAAATTTAATTTATAAAGCTCAAGTTTCTCTGAAACTTTCTACCGAATTCAATTGCACCGGATTTAATTGCACTCCGTTTGAATTTAAGACTTAAGTCTTTAAGTTTATACGGGCTTCAACTAAAAAAGATAAAGGTTTCGATTGCATTAGCTTAAACAATACTCGCTTGACAATTTCGAAGCGATCAGAATTCAAAGCGGCGGAGAAATTTGATGGCCACCTTAATCTAAAGATAGTAATGTATAGTTTCAATAGCTTATTTGTACAAGACGTAGAATGTTATTGCACTTAAATAACGTAGAGTTTCCCCCGCCGCGAGCCACGTTTCTTAACATAAATAAAAATAAATTGCTTGGAGGATGTGGCGCGACGGTGGGACTTGAATAATTTAAATATTTTACAAAAGAGGCTTCGCTCGGAGTTCCCTTCGTTAAATTAATAAATAATCGCTCGGTGTGATCGCGCACACAATAGTAACCGTTTTGTTGCTTTAATTATAATTCTAGCGAGGATCAAGTGTCGCCGACACTGGCTAGTAACTAGGCTGCAGTCACTTATTTCGCCTCGAGTCGCTGGACATTGCTCAAAAGACGGGTCGAAAAATATATCGGAACTGAAACGGACTCAAAAGCAAGTCGGACCGCCTGGATTCTCATTTAACCTTCACGAGCTGTCTCCACGAAGACTTAAACGTTCGCATAAAATACGCTTCTAATAAATGTCATGGTTAAGTGAACTTCGGTGCTCGATTATTCATGTAAAATATTGCTCTGCTTTTTCCATTCGTAGTCTTAAAATGCGCAAACCTCGTCTCGAAACGTCGCGTTATCTCGAGAATCAGCTTTGAGAACGAATTGGACAAGAGACAGCTGTCCGCAGAGTCCCCCGCAGGGAGACAAATCTGCGCGCGTCCTGTCAGTCATTTCCCTTTCGATTACCGTTAAACACAAAGTATTTAACCGAAGCAGCATTTCGTTCTTCTTTCTTACTCGACGCTAAAGCCATGGAAATCTCTGTCCTAAGAAACAAACTGCTCCGTTCTGCTTCATCATTAAATTACTTGCAACAGAAACTTCCTACGGGGGTCACTCGAACGAAAATACTTCGCCCCATCCATCCCGAGAAATTTCCATCGGCGTCGCGTCGGTGAATCGATTATCCGTGTCTACGACGGCAGATCGAATTATCCGAAGCTTAATTTTCCTACGTGTATCAGTCTCAAAAGTGGATTGAGCGAAATCTTCCCCCAAGGCAAATCGCGCCGGTGTTTTCGCTTATTGCAACTGATATTCCATTTTCTTCACTGGTACCTATGCTCTTTTACTCTAACTTCGTTCCGCGCTCAGTAAATTGGCAGGATTTGAATCTCCTCGGTGGACTGTGCCTCCACCCTTGCACGGTAACGAGTGAGAAGCGTCTCGATTTTCGACCGGGAAATATATATTCGCGCGTGGAACACCTTACTTGTCATGAGGAACTTGCTTGTCCCTCGTGGTCAGGCTTTTAGAATCGTCAACCGAACTAAACGCTAGCTTTCCTGTGCGACCTTCTCGCATATTTTCCAAATATGCCTCCGGCGCGTCTGTAGAAGTGCACCATCGATTTCTGCCTCGAAATCGAGCGCCGCCTCTGCTGTCAAAGAATCGAGACGTCCTCCGAGTTCCTGACCTCCGGCAGCATAGCGGTTCTCTCCTCCATATGAATGGTCCCGGAGTTATGACACTTCTCGGGATACTCTATCGTCATTCCTGGCTGGATGTTCATGTACCTGTGCGCCTTATCCTCGCTCGGTTTGAAGTTCTGGAGGGTGATGGCTGGTCCCGTGGAGCTGTCGCCAGAGTTCAGCAGGAGGGGCCTGGAGCAGTCCAAGTCGCAGGCTATGTCGCCTAGCAGAGAGCCCTGGTTCTGCTTGTCGTCGTGGCAGTTTATATCTAGCAAAGGTGGGCTCGGTATGTCCAAGGGGCTCGAGGCCGACGGCGAGGACAGATTGGCGTGGTTCTGGGGTGGCCAGGATAGAGAGAACTTTCGAATGTTCCCTGTCAGCTGGAGATCGAGCTGCCCCGTGTGCTCGATCTGCACGCTCGCGAGGGGGACGTCGAGACACGGCGACAGGATTCGAGGATTCGTCGCCAGGAAGTCGACGATCTCCGGAGCGGTTGGCCTCTTCGTGTGCTCTGTCCTCCAGCAGGCGTACATCAGGTTTTCTCTGCAACACGTGAGAAAGTTGTAGAGTTTTAATGTCGGGAGTCGAGTGTGGTTAAATGTATTAAAACGAGGTTAATGATTGCTCGCAGTGATGATCGAAAGTAGGAGAGTGGATTTCCACTTACAATGGGATTTTCACTCCTTTAGGAACAATCAACGAATTCCCACCCTTCACGTGACTCAACACCTCGTTATTGCTCATTCCCTGGAACGGAAAGCTACCGAACGTCAAGATCTCGTAAAGCAGAACACCGTAGGACCATACGTCCGAGGCTGGAGTGAATATTCCAAGGCCCAGGGACTCCGGAGCCATCCATCTCACTGGCAGCATCCCTGAAAGGAGAGTTTCAATCATCTCGATCAAGATCCCTGACCATGACACAAATTGATAAATTTTTCTCTAGCTTCCTCGCGTACCTTTCCGATTGAACCTGTAGTAATCATTTTCGTACATGGGCCTCGTCATTCCGAAGTCACCGAGCTTCACTATTCGCTGAGCGTTCACCAAGCAGTTGCGGGAGGCGACATCCCTGGAAAGGGGAGAGTCGAAAATTAACCCACAGCAGTGAGAACAAATGAAACAGAGTAGATGTTTGAAAAGGGGAGGATTTAATTTAAAACACTTCTTCGCGACGCTTACCTATGCACGTATTTTAACTGCGCCAAGTAGCTGAGAGCCCTGGCGACATCCAGAGCCATGGCAGTCAGCTTCTTGTTAGAGATTTCATCGGAATCTTCGTAATTGTGATCGTTCACGAGATGCCTTCTCGCGAGAAGGTACGTCTTCAAGTCCCCGTACAGCATGAACTCCATAACCGTCAGCACAGGCTCGCCCTTTATGCACACCCCTAAGAGTTTGATGATGTTCTTATGCTCGAACCTCTTCATCACTTCCACCTCGCTGAGGAAGTCCAGCTTCTCGTCGGTGGAGCTCCCAACTTTCAAGGTCTTCACAGCCACGGCCAACCAACCCTTCTCAGGGAAGAACGCTTCGCCACCATACACCATGCCAAACGCACCCTCGCCCAATTTTCGATTGATCACCACCCTGTCCCGCGGTATTTCCCATTTGTCCAAGTCAGAGGTGTCCGTCTGCGAGAAGTCCAGGCCTAGCGATTTAATGTACTGCTCGTGCATCCGCACTTTCTCCTCGTACCTAAAGAGATTGAAATATAAACACATGGAGTGGTCGATATTGGAAAGCGTGGTACCCTTCACAGTTAAGCGTAAGTGCGAATTGAATTTCTTTGGCCAAAGGAATGCCAGATTACTCACTTTCTCTTGATGATGATGAAACCAATGATGAGTACCACGCCCAGGAAACCGAAGCCAAGAATGTTGACGATGACGAAGCCGACCTCGCAGGATACGTTGAAGAAATCGGCGAACCCAGCGATAACGCATCTTTGGGGTGGCTCAGAGCCGTCGTCTGGCATCGTACGCGACAGCCAGACGAACGCAGAGACGTTCAAGTCTAATCTCCCGCCGATCACTTCGTGCTTCGTTTCCGAGACATTCGGGTGGAAACTGCCGATCAATCGGGTCTCGTTGTTCACGTATTGGAGAATATTGATCACGGTGTACCTCGAAGGCCCACCTAGGAATTTGATCCTCCCTGACACCTAAAGGAACAATCAAGTCTCTATCATACTTTGCGATGATCAGAAGTAACTAGAATCGTGTAATCAAATTCACTTCTCAACCACATTAGGTACGTTTTACTTTGACAAAAAAGCAAAGATGATCTTGAAATCTCTGAAGTAATTATCGAAAAGAAAATTCAGTGTAACTGTTAGAACCACGACAGCTGCAACAACCAGGGATAGTCCCCAACCCGGAAATTCAAAAAAATTATGAAACTTTGGGGATACGTGGAGGATATATAGTTATGTATTACCCCTTTTTGTTGCTTAATATTGACCCCTGAAAAGTCAGCTACTTTCCGATTTTGTGTTATAACTCGCGAACTATAAGAGAGAAAAAAGTTTTCAAACAAAAGCTACTTCTCTTAATTAGGACGATCATTTGGTTAAAGTGTAATAACGTGAGTTATAACACAAAAACGGAAAATAGTCGAATTTTCAGGGGTCAATTTCCCTCCCTTAGAGTGAATTTGGGCCGCTGTCAGTTTCATAATTTGTTTAATTTTCGGGTTGGCGATCATCCCTTGCAATTCACAAAGCTTCCCTACCAATACGCAACTTTCTCGATCACAGATAGCCAAATAGTATCAAATATATGCTTAAACCTCACGTACTCCATAGAAATTTGTTTCGCTGATGATGTCCGTCAGTCTGTTGATGCTCTGATCGCTGTGGAGGTCGAAAACATAGCTCTGGTTCTCTCTAAGTAGTCGATCGATGGCGTAGGCGTACGTCCACATGGCGTCGTAAGCGAAACCAGCGTAATTAGAAGGTGGCTGATCATGTTTTCTGCATTCCTCTTCGTAACGATCCCGCCACTGGCGGACAGTTATTCCCTCCTGCATATAGTCCTCGTCAGCGGCGAAGTACGCGTGCGACAGACCCAGATGGCCGTTTATTGCTTTGTTCATTTCCACTGTGGTGCAGGACACCTGTTCACCCTCCATATTGTAATGATCGGTGTCGTACCATTGTGGTCGGAGCCAGAGGGGCAGGAACCACACGTACCCCTTCAACAACAGGAGACGAAAGTATAAAAATGCTGGCCAATGACTCGGGAAATTTGGTGTTTTCTGTTAAAGTGTCTAACTTGTAGTTTGGGGTAGTAGATCATTTTCAGTGTTCTTTTATACAAGTACCTGAACAGCGGTCATCTCCAACTTATAAGCCTCGCACATCACCTGCCGAGCTACCTGGTCGTACACATCAGCGATTATGATCTTCGCCTTCTTCTGCTTCAGATCTTGCAGGTACTGCAATGTCAAGCGTTTCTGTTATATCTGCCCAAGCAGAATAATAAAAGGAATTGAATATGTTTACTGAGAATCGAAACTGTACGTTAGAATATTAAAACCCTCCTACGTATAAGGCTGTTCGCGCAGTCTGTTCAACATAAGCTAAAAATCTGCTACACAAAGGAACAGAAGACTGCGTTTAAATAAAATTATCAGCGCCATGCCACATGGAAACTTGCATTTCAAATCGACTAATAGATAACATTGTCCGACAATATTGTAACCATGCATCAATATTCATTAGCAGTTAGTTTGCATAATCCTTGCTTGTCTAACATTTACAATTTAAAAATCTTTCCTGCACAGCTCAATAGAAACGCGAATAATTAACAGCTCCAGCTACTTTCACGCTATCCTTTAACGACCATCACATGCTTCCTTCCTCAACTACTTTCAATCTCCTAGCTCAAACCTCCTCCACCCTCCAACAAACATTACCTTGTTCATCACGACAGCCTCCCGTTCCCTGGGGAACTTCGCATTGGCAACGAACACGATGCCATTATCCCTCAGCATTTCCTGCATGTAAGATATATACTCCGTGTACTTCTGTCCATCCTCCGTCAGCGAAGCCACGCGTCGCCAACCAAGCTTCTTCAACAGCTGCAGGTAAACGTGCCTGTACTGTTTGTTCTCGCCAATGGTCCGGAAGAAGTACGGGTATTTAGTGCGATCGTTGAAACTGGACCCCTCGGCGCTGTAGCTGATCACGACCGTTTTGTAGTGTTTGGAGACACCGACCAGCGGTTCCACGGTCTCCGAGCAGGCCGGCCCCAAAACGCCCACCAGCTTCTCGTAATAATTGTGCACTATGTAGTCGATGAAGGACTTCATCACCATGTCCGATCTGCACTGGCCGTCGCTAGCCAACACCGTCAGATTATAGTCCCTGAGAATGGTGTTGTTGATGTTGATAGCCTCCTTGGCCATGGTGGCTGCGACCAGGATGGACTTGCCCGAGTAGAAGGTCTCGCTCATCGGGAATATCCCGCCCACGTAGAGGAGATTCTTGTTGGAGTAGTGGGGCTTCCATTCGCTGATGGTGTAGTCCAGGTTGTCTCGCAGCCAGCCGCAGGCCACATCTTCCTCGCTCATTGTTCCGGATAGTCGGCTGTAACGATCCAGAAGATCCTCGTACATTTCGGCAGTGAAGGACGCAAGATTGATCGCCTCGAACGCGGGCTTCGCCAGGTACTCCAACCTAGACCAGACCAGCTTGGTCAACCTGTGCGACTCGTAATTGCAGCCGACCTCCCAGGACTTTGATGTGCAACGAGGGAAATGGATGGTCGCGAAGTTGATCTCGTTCGGCACCACTATGCTTGGTGTCCAGTGCATCATCACCAGGGACCTGCGGGAGAAGAGAAGACGTGGTGGTCGTTGCTCGGGATCGAAATAAAGAGTGACGCGTCTGTTTTTTCTCGGACAGGCCTGAAAAACACGATCGTTGCGCCTGCAGATGCTGGCTCGATAATAAAAAAAGCGCAATAACCGGTGAAATATCCGACGACGCGGGATGTTTTCGCGAAGGCCAGATTGTGTGTTTCAGGGAAACACGGGCGAACGAGGAAGAGACGCTGTGAGAAGGATGAAAATTGAAACACACCTACGATTGACTTAACTCGGTCTAAGTGAAAGTGAACCTACAACTGGGCCAAATTATGCAGAAAGCTATCAACCCTCAATGATCTAAAATTGAGTAAAGTTAGTTTGAAGATTTTAATTATTAAAGTAGCTTTATTTCTATTGGGTATATTTTATTTCTTGTTATTGTTTAACAAAGTTTTCAATGGGTTATTTAATAGTGAATGGCATAATTAATATTATTAAATTTGTCTATAGGTTTTGTTTCTTAAGGCTAAAATGGAACTATGGCTTGGTAGTTTTGATAATTGTACAATGTAATAGTTATTTCACGGGTTGGTAATTTTTTGCAAAATAAAGATCACAAAATTATGATATCCGTACTAATTTTTGGTCATTTTGGGGGTTGGGAGGCTTCTCCACAACTTGGCCCAGTTAAGCCGCCAGTTTGAAGTTTAAAAAAGAAAGAACTAAGATTCGACACTCAAGCTTTTCGTTGCACGCGTTAAGAAACATACATTTCCTGGTTCTGCATAGAAACCACTGATTCCAGCCTCGTCTAATTTTCAAATATTAAAAAATATTGCAAGCGATACCTGTTATCAGCTGGCGCCGTCGCGTTACTGTCCAACTGCAAGTATTCCTCGGTCAAAATCTCGACCAAGTGCTTCAGGTTGGGCCCGACCCAGACCACTTTCACGTACATGTTCAGCTGCTGGATGTCGTCTACTACGAACTGAGTGACATCAGGGTAGCTGGTCAGCAGAAGAGCGCAGGGTCCCTGCTTCTGCTCTTCATCTTGACACTGCTCGGGAATGTGCATTCCTTGCTGGCAGAACGGCTCCTCGCAGTAGTACCTTTTGGTATTCGGGTCCACGGCGAAGTTGTTGATTCTGGCCAGCGTAGCCTTGTCCACGTCGAAACGGGCGGCCGTTTCTCGCCTGGCAAAGGTTAACCAACTGTCGTCGAGCCTCGATAACGCCTGGGGAACGAACCAACCGAAATGACCCGGTGGAGCAACGGACCCGCATTCCTTCACGTCGTGTGTACTCTGCAGAGGCATCGTGTCCAGCTGCGGAGGTATCCAGGTCTCCATGTTCACCATTGGGCCCGAGAATCTGTTCAACGAAATTGTTGATCGTGAGATGCTGCTTTCAGAGGGCCAGGCTTCCACCCTTTACACTCCGAATGCTCTGAGCTTTGCAGAGGTTTAATTAATTAAACCTCTGCAAAGCTCAGAGCATTCGGAGTCACTAATTAGTCACAAAAATCGTGCATGGTAAACTGTTTCGTGTTCCTCATTTGTTAGTTTTTTAATACGAACAGATGATGATATTTTAGCGTTAGTTGATAATTATCAGCCGCCTGGTATGCAATAACAGTGTAATTTAATTTTCTAGCTTTGCGCAGTAGTGGATGCTATGATCTAAGGTATCAAGTTCATTGTGGAAGCGCAAAGCGTTGTAACGTTTGATGCAGGGTGTAAGAAAGTAATTGGGATGACACGAGAGAAAGCGATTCTTATAGAAGGTTACGCTTTACACTTTGTGATCGGTGAGCTCCAGAACAGCCGGAGTCGCGTTGTCCAGCCTCGCGAATGTCTCGTCCACGTCGAACCTGTCCTCCTTCTCGACGATGGAGACTCCAGCATAGCCGATCACCTCTTTCAGGAAGATCTTCATGACCAACGAGGCCAGCCTCTGCGTTACTCTACGGGAAACCTCCAAGTTGATGTTGAATGTTTTCCCATCCATGTGTACCATCCTCTTCGGATTCACTTCTGTCAGGATCGAAGAAGAACAGATTTGAAGCTGTCTACTTTAACTCCCAGCGGGAGAAAGAGGACGGAGTATGCGTCTATGATTGAGTGGAAGGATTAAGCTGCGATATCCACGATGGTTTACCTTCGAGCATCGTAAGGCAGCGATTCGAGACAACGATCTTCGCGATGGCCAACAGGACCAGCAGCCCCAGTATAGATCCGGCTCTCAGCATCGTGACCTTCTTCTCCTGCAACGAACAAGTCGACACACCGTTCAGGCTAAACGGATACAGCTGATCAATGTCAACGAGGCAACGCGGAAGAAAAATTGCTCTCGCTGACCCCGTTACGTCACGTTCACCGTAAGGTCTACGGCACCGACTCTGCCGCCGATTGTCGTGCAAAATTGCGAACCTAGGAGCAGCCAAGTGCTTCGTTACCTCCGCAACGACAACGCGAGCATCTACCATTAAGTTTACCCCAGCTACAATTAACCGAATCGAGCATCGCGCGTGCAAACCACCGACAGGTGTGTATCCACTGTCCAAGATTAGACGCAGAGGGACCAAAAAAAGAATGCGGAACGGTGTAAATATACAACACAAGCCGGGCGCCAGGCGTTCCAAAGATCACCGGCTGGTACATCGTGCGAAATGTAAAAGTCGCTTCGAGATGCAAAGAATCGCTGACTCGGAGCTCCAAATCAGAATTAACATCACAATCCCGACAACCGGTGTCAGAGATCGACTTCGCCTCTGCTGGCGCGTGAAAGGAGAAACTTCCTGTCAGAGGAGACGATCCCCGATCTCGCGAGCTGCCGCGACACATTCGCGATTCAGTGACCACCGATCTAAGCGATACGCGGTAACAATTACGAGGCTCGGTAGTTACCGGTCCAGGTGACAATGCGCGGAGAAGGCGCGCGTATTAATAGCAACAATATACCGCGGCGGTAGCGCAGGCTAGAACAACCGTTTGGTAAATTTAACGACGAAACGGAGAAACGCGCGGAGAGGGACGGAAGGCGAGCAGAGGGGCTTCCTCTTTGGCCAGGAGGCAGTTTAGACAGGTGGGGCGCGCGTGCCGGGCTGAAGGGAGGGGTATCTGCGCGCCGCGACTTTTGTTTACGACGCTGAAGAGGAGCACGAGCCGCGACGGCGAAGGTGACAAGAAGCAACGTTCGCCACGTGCTATTCTTAGCCATGGGCGGCGGCAGCGCGACGACGACGTCCGCGTAGCTCTTTGACTTCTCAACCCGTGCGCGCGCTAGTTCGTGGGCGAATGAACCGCGTACGCTGCCACTGGCTGCCGATTCCCACAGTTGTTTTCGATCGAGCTGCGCGCACCAGGTATCTGAGTCAGCTGCTCCGAGAACTGGGCAGGTAGTACGCGCTTCTCGCGAGCCCCACCTATGACTAACGACGTTCGCGGAAACGGAGCGCGTACCTAGTTGCGGAACCACGTATAGTTCCTGGAACCATCAGCCGATCAGCAATCCACTTTGCGCGTCAGAGCCTTTGTTCTGGCCGACCGGTGCAGTTATTGCTAGCGGGAAACGAGGGCGGTTGTGTACATGCTTTTGGGCGTCGCTGGGGGTGACGTAGCCGAGCACCCTGACGAATGACGCTGGCCTGGATGCCTGGGTGATACACAGTTGGCTCCGGGCGTCACGCAGTTGGTGGTTACTAGTTGGGTATTCTGGCTTTGCTTAATGCTTAGTGCTCCAGTTGATATGGTCAGGGAGGCACTTTCCTCGCAGAACACTGCTCCTTTCAGAACAAAGTGTACAACAGTTGCTTTTCGCACTTTGGAGACTGTGTTTCTGACCAATTGCTGCTCTTAGCTGTGATTGATGGTGTAGCAGTTACGTTTTGGTGACCACGTTCTTTCTCTTCGGTACTTTTCGTTCCCTACGTTTCTAACTTTCACTTTTCTAAATCCCCTTGCTATTTACAACTTCCTTCCTATTCTTTGTTCAATTCGTTTCCCGAGGCTTTCGTCCGGGCCTGGTGTTCGTTGAGAACATGTGGCGACCAGGTCCGCGCGAGCCGAGCGAAGTCGTTTCTCGAGTATCTTTCTCTTTTGTCGTCATCTCAGTTTTTCTTCAGTTTTCTGTCTTTCTCTTTTTCTATTTCCTTCCTTCACCTCTTCTACCCCTGGTCAAGGGTACGGTCGGTGAAGAGAGCCAGTTGGATCTAGGCAGTTCCTGCGTGAACACCCCGACGGCTACGCGCGAATCATCCAGTAATATTGTCGCTTTTCTTTGATTAAAAAATAAATTGAGTGCTTGGTAAGTCGGAGTTGATATTATTTCACCTCATACCACCTCAATGGTAGTCGAAGTAATAGTTTCCTTTAATTTTTCGAGCTTCGTTTTTGACCAAGTAGTTTCCTTGAGGGCGCCATTATGCTGGAGCTGCGATAAATGATCAGACCAAAGCGTAGAAATACATTCTGCAGTTTTATAATGGAAGTGTTTACATCGAAATGGCGAGCAGAGCTGCGAAGCAAATATTTCTTTGTCTTCGCTATTATCGCCGCTCTTATCGTTGATACATACCCTACTTGAATATAGACAACTTAATAACTGAAACTGTACTATCGCAGCGCGACTATAAACACACCAAGGGAGGATATTTTTCAGCGGCTTTTATCGCCGCCTGATCGACGCTCTTATAGCTTCTATCGCAGCTCCAACATAAACGTACCCTAACAGTGGAACGAGGAATCTTATTTCCACATTGTCTCCAGAAGTTGGTCAAGTCGTATGCCTATAGAAACGACACCGTTCCGATCAACTGATTCGCAGTTGCCTTTCTGCGTCGCAGCTTTCGTTCGAACCTCCTGGCGCCTCTTTTAACCCGAGAACAAGGCCATATTTTACACTCTGCTATTCGGTCGAATCTCATCCGCGTGGATACTGTTTAGACACGTTCGTTAAGTCGCCGGCCAGCAGACCGAGCGGTAGGCTGCTTTAGGTGTTTATCGTAGTACGGTAAACTCGAATAACGAGGATGACGCCGGTGCCTCCACTCTGTGCGTCACTCAGCGGCATTATCGGCCAGATAATTGAATCGTTCGATGAATAATTGATGATTGTACTTGTCGAGGTGGGCGAACGAATTTCCCGGTAGTTGGAGCGCATTCCACTTCGTGGGAGCGGATGTGCGTGTCACTTTCTCCAGTGAGCCGCTCGATCTCGTTCCTGATACCTTAATCCTTGAATCATTCCGGCGAGCAAAGCGTAAACACGCATCGAAATTCTGGGAAGATCTTTCAGAGGCGTAGGTGTTTTATCAATACCGCCAACGAATATTTCAAATCGGATCACCTGAACAAGTCATTAACGCGAAGATCTTGAAGAAATTTTAGACGCAGCAAGAATATATTTATCCTCCAAACTTTCATACTTACAAGACAGAAGGCCCACCCAGGGCTCCATCTTCAAAAACAAAGTACGATCATATCCAAACACTATACTCCTTTTCTGTACTACTCCATTTAACCCGTTTTTAGTAAACTACCTCTTTATTCTCCCGAAAAAGTGGGCCATTTCCCTTCAACCCACCACTGTCTGCTCCAAACGTGGGAGGCTCCGAGTTTCTCCGTAGTTTCCTCATACCTGCCAGATGACCAAATCATCTGCATATACCGAGCAAGTGACACATTCTCGGGGAATGAGCGCTCTAAACGTTGAACGGCTCGGTTGACGGCGATACCGCAATTTATCGGAACTAGCACAGATATTTTCATCGGCGTTGCGTCACGCGTAGAGGCCTATTATGAAGGAGCGAACGATGAATACCGGGCGTATCGACTCTGCGCCCCGAAGCGGGCGACAACCGTCCCCCGAACAGGAGAATAGGTCCGCCGGGCATCGAAGTGCACGCAGTCGCAATTTACTGCCATTGAGGAATTAAATCGGCTCGACCCATGCGACCCGTTTTATCGCCGCTGAATAAAACATTATGGGAGGCCTGCCGGCGGTGGAAATAATTCGATTAACCTTTTCCACCAGCGCCCTCCTCTTTTCTTTCTACCCTTCTTCGCTCGCGCGTCGAAGACGACCAACTATTAAAAGAGCTCCGATCGACAGGCCGCTCTGGGCGCGGAGTAACGCGCGGCGTATCACACGCTTATCGTCTAACTGTCGCGTAATTTCAGCCGTAAACATATTTGCTCTAGATTTTCCATTGAGCCACCGATGCGCGTGTTGCAAGCAGCTCGCCAGCAGATACGAGAGATCGTCAATTATCTGCGGACGATAGGCGGATCGAGCGTAAACACAAAGGAATTTCAGCGTTCCTCGTGATGTAATCGTATCGAAAGCAGATGAACACTTTGAACGATAGATTAGATGACTCGACGTGATGCGCGACAGGCGGCAGCTCAGGGATCCCGTGATTTCTGGGGATTGGTCGACGACCTGGGTTCTTGATAAATCAGTTGGCCGTGTGATACCTCCCAGGGAATGACGGGACTAACCTTCGCCTAGCAATCTAATCGATCAGAAATTCATCTGCAGACTGAAGGTAAACGAGAGAGATTTCGGAGCGATGTGTGATCGCGCGATAGCCATCGCCCTCGTCTACAAATATTGAATCTCAACGTTAATGACACGCAACGTGATCTCGTGAATGGGCGATAAAACTTCACGCGAGCGCGCTGCGTATCGGAGCGAAAAGGAAAGAAGCGTCGCGCGATCGTGCGGCTCGGTCGTCTATTTCCAGAGCGAAAACAGATTGCACGGGTGGAAGGGAAAATATCGCGACGCTACTGCTCAAAGACACGCGCGAGTACGCGAGCGAATGGATAAACGCGGTTCGTTAAGATTAACCGTGCAATTGCACGCGCCGCGGCGGGTTAATTGAACGAGAAGGAGAGAGGCCTCCTCCAGATTCCCGGGCACTCGCGAAAAACAATGAGGCACCGGGCTATTCTTTCCTTCTGACGCGCTATCGGCGAGCGGGGTGCGAAGAAAGTAAGACTGTTTTTCGACGAGGGGAATCTGGAAAACAAATACAAGGAATCGGAGGAGCTTTCGATTGGTCCCGCGTCATTACCGCTCCGTTTTGCGCGCAAAGTGTTCCGAGAATCGTCGTACGCGTTGCCCTTACGAGATTACCGAGAAACCCCAGGCGAAAAACGTGCTACGGGGAACGATAAATCAGAGGCGAAGTTTACAGACGGGGGCGAGGAAATTCTATGAGCGAAATTGACGGGCAAACATCGAGCGCACTTCTGGGGAATGCAGCGTCACAATACCGCCGAGCCCTCTGCTCTTCTACGACTCCGATCGCGGCGATGCTTCTGCCTTCCTACACCGCTGATAGCGTGGAAAAACACGCGTGAGCGAAAACACGATCGAGTGTACGCGAATGAAGACGATTTGCTCGCGAACGACTGGTAGAAACACCAAAAGCGTGCTTTCGCGTGTTCTAAATACTAAATGCTTTCTGTATTAAAAAAAAACAACTATTTATTCGCCAAGGTGGAATAACAGAGAAACAGGAGAAACCAGCTCGAGAACGTAGGCGACACAGGGAAAGAGCGGCAGAGACGTCGGGCAGTGCTGCAGGAGGAAGGTTCCCGCGAAACAAGCTTCTTATCAATTGTTTTTCCCAGCAGCACGGAAATGCAGCGCCTCGCGTGGGTGTGTGCTTTGTGCAGCAGATAACGGGCGATATCGGCGATACGCCGCGACAAAATTATTTCGAGCATCGTGGGAAAACACGACTCCCACGCCGCGGGAATGGCACTTCCGCGTGGCTCGGTGGCACCGGTGTTTTTATCGGGATGGTGGTGTCGGAAACGTTTAGATTACCGGCCGGAGGGCCGTCGATATGGATAGAATGACGCGATAATGGCAATCTCTTCCATGAGAACGAGCACGTTTCAATTCAATCGCTAATCCAATTACGAGTTGCCCAAGCGTGCCCGTGGTGGTTACGTCAACGGTTAGGGGTTGGACTTCGCTGTGATGGACGGTAAACGGGCGAGCGGAGAACCTGCACCTTACTGTGCCTTCTAGGTTCCGTTTTAATTCATTAGTTAAGCTAGGTGGATGCTATGATTGATTTTCTGAGGGCACTTTGTGTGCTCGAGTATTAAATGGAGGGGTTTGTAAACAGCCTTTGGGAAGTTTTGGTGACAATCAAGAAAGGTGAAACTTTGAGTTGATTGTAGGTTACTTTAAAGGGGGGTGTCATATTCTTTGGGCTGAAAGCATAGCAAAATTTTGATTTTTTTTTTAAGAAACCAGCGCTTCGATTCATCTGAAATTTGGACCATGTTTTGACGCATCTTTGAAGAAGCTGTAGGTTTTTTTTTATTCATTTTTAACCGTAAATATTGGAGTTATGCATGATAGACCATCACGCCGCGCAAAATTCGTCGTCCGAAATTGATGAACCAGCAAGTAAGAAAAAATTTATTGAGCAGTGTGGAGAGTTTTCAAACTGAAAGGGCTGAACCTTTAATTTTTGCTATCCAATTTTGCGCAAATTTTCTTACATAACAGAGGAAGTACTTGGCGTATTTCTGGTTCACCAAATTCAAGCTACATATGTACAAAGTAAAACGCTGTTTCATTTTCCTGTTTCAAATTACCTGGCAGGTAAATATCGAGTTTTGCGCGGCGTGACGTATAACCCCTATATTTACTATTAAAAATGAATAAAAAAACTGCAACTTCTTCAGGGATGCATAAAAACATGGTCCAAATTTCAGATAAAACGAAATGCTAGGTTCTTAAAAAAAAATCCTAAATTTTTCTATGTTTTTAGTCCATAAAATAGTATTCCCCCCTTTATACATAAATATTGAATGTTACACTTTGAGTATTCTAAAAGGAAAAGTGAGTGGAAGCAGTGGTCGAATATCGGCAATTATTATCGATAATGATACGTATAACGTTTAGGAAAATTGCATACGTATGGTCGCACTAGAATCATTTTAAAGGAAATTTGGTTTTAAAATACCTAGAACGGTTTTAAATTAAATAGCTTACGGAAAAAGTTGTCTGAAAGAAAAATACTGTCAATTTGAAATCTACTGTGTTGAGTCCTCGGTGTGCAATCATAGTCGAGCAAAACGCAATCTATGACATAATTCATGGGAAACAATTAATCCTTAGTACTGTTTTACTTCGATCAAACGCCTCGGTTATCAAATGCACGAGTAACTATCTATCAATTTCCTCGCGATTAGATAATTGTTAGACATTCTAACAGAATGGTTGTAATTAGCGCGAGGCGTACTATTATTTAATGTTTACCTTGCGTAACCAGTTTCGTAATGCAGATTTTGCACCGAAGGTTTCGATTAAACAGGTAGGGAAACGATCTGTTAGCTACAGATGCAAATTAAATTGGATTCCAGATTACACATTTGTCGCGGGAAGAATCTTGTTGGCTATCAAATCGCCAATAATAACAACGTACGCTACACAGATAACATTCACCGTTCTAATTGCAAGACATTCCTACAATAAACCCTTCGAATAACACAGCTTGAGATAATGAAAATCCAAGCCCACATTAATGCATTCACGATGGCACCTCGACTTCGCTCGAATCAAACGCCTCGATTATCAAACCGCATTTACAATTAAACCTATGATCGATGAGGATAGAGCGTCTCGCGCCTGAAATAGGACTAAAAAGCACGGGGGATCGAAGTACGATCGGGGCCCGTGTAGCGATGCTACTTACCGTTCGATCGGTGGTAGCGAAGTCAACGAACCGGATGCAGTTCACCTCGATCGAGCAACGATGCGTCAACTAGATAATAGCAAAGCCCTGCGGACCGTTAAAATGCATCGCGCGGCGTGACGCAGTTGCCACCGGCGTGCCACGGTTTCCACGTGCATCCCCCGTACGTGTAGGTGCGCGAAGCGTGGACTTTCAGTCGCGTCGATAAAAGTACGCACGAAACGGCGACAGGCAGTTGTCACTCGTTCCGCGGATTGACGTCACGATGACACTTGTTTGCCACGGCGGCAACGTGTGTGTACACTGATCGATAACGATAAACGGCGGAGAGCGCGGTCTGGAAATAGCCCCGGCGATTTCTCAATGAACAGAGAGAGGGAGAGAGAAAGAGAGAGAGAGAGAGAGAGAGAGAGAGAGAGAAAGTGGATCGTTGCTCGATCCGACGATCGCCCGATCGCGCCTCCAAACCCACCCCCACTCGGCCCTAGTCGATATCTCGTTCACATGCCACCTTGAAGTTTGCCTGCGAGCACCGCGAGCTGCTTCGATCGTGCCCAGACAATTTCACGTCGGTCGACTCGGCCCAGGGAACACTAGCCTCCTCCGCGCAGGCGCTCTCAATAATTCGCCAATTTCTCCTCGCTCGTGGCTGGCGGACTCCCTGTTCGTCGCGAAAACGCGACGCCGCGACTGGCCAAGGTTAACAGCGATAAATCGATTCGTGGAGGATGACGAGACGCTGAGCAAACGAGCACTCCGCCTCGGACGTTGATAATGAAAGAGTTCGGTGAAACGAGCGGCAATCCGCGAAACCGTAAACCGCTGCAGGGAGGTAGTTCAGGGCGAGCTCGCTGTTCGAGTACTCCGGTACTTGAGCCAATGCTAAAAATTTGCGTGGTTCCCATCAGGATTGGTGCAATGTAGGGAGACAATATTATGTGTTTTGAATATTTATATAATAAGTATCACTTTAATTATTCAAAATAAATTCCACGCTTTCTAATTGCAAGTAATCGATTATCGATTATTTTAGGTTATCGATTAGTTTCTATTATCGATTATTGTCTATTATCGACTATTTTCGATTTTCGATTATTTCCGATTATCGATTATCGATTATCGATTATCTTCTATTTGCGATTATCGATTTTTTTTTCCGATTATCGACTATTTCGAATTATCGATGTTACAAACACAAGTGGATTCTTTGCAAATTCCATTGCAACCTTGCCCGTTTCTGCGAAAGTCGCACCTCGTGCGACTAGCGAAGTACGTTTCTGGAAAACCATTGAGTAAAAACCGAGTGGAGGATGTTTGGGACACTCCATATACGTGCGAACCGGTGGATTTCTTGCGAAACGACGAGATTGTCTTTGTCCGTCACGAGGAACGGCGTCTCCGTTTCTACAATTGAGATCGTACGATGTTTGAATACAACTTAGCGCCTCGTGGACTTGTTTGCGCGCTTTTACCGTCGCGGTACGCGATGGAAGTCTGGACTTCAGTTTACGACTTCTTAGCAAAAAATACATCAGACGTGTGTACGCGGAATGAGTAAGAAGTTGAGAAGATGCGGGAAGTTGTACAGTGATGTTTATTAATTTCGCGTCAAGCAGCACTTGATGCTCTTGAATGGAACTCGGAAAAGATGACTGGAAAGTCGTTGAATTGTGTGCGGGGAAAAAGTATCGAGGTACACCGCACCTTTCGGGTGAAACATTAAACTGTCCGGAATTGTTTTGTGCACAGCATGCCCGAATAGTCAGCGACATCAACACAGGCCTCATTTTTATTTCCGTCGATGGAAACAAGCAGTTTCCTATGTGAAAGCATAATTTCAAAAGAGACAACAGCATACCGCGCCAGTCAACATCGCGCGAAGCTATTTTATCGCCGACTTCAAACAAAACATATTATTCAAACATTAACACTCCAAAACATGTCCTTCAATCTGTGTACAATGATTCACGCAATTTCAGCGACACGCGCGCTCGCCTGAAAGCACTTTACTTAACCGACAAAGAACCCTGTTGGATATTCCCATAATTAAAATTCCGCATAAAAAAATACACAAATCCATTCAATAAAACAAAGTTACCTCCACGACGCGCTATCTTCTTCAAAGCCCTCCAACTACTACCTGAGACATTCTTTACGCCACTGACAATTTGTACGCCACCCATGCAATCTCTAACACCGCACAGCTTGATCTTTCGCTTGAAGCGCTCGTGCCCTGCAATTTTTATCCGCCGTTCCTCCTAAGCGTTTCCATCGCGATAAACGAGTCCCATTTCATCTCATACATACACGCGTATCCTATATCTAGAGATAGCTGTTCGCGAATGGACAACAAGTTGCAAATATGTCGGGGACTGTTGATCTTCCGCGTGTCCGACTTTATTGATCCAGCCCACCTACGCAGCAGATAACAGAGAATAGAGATGAGACGAGAAACGCGCGCGATGTTTTGCACGCTTGCGGCTTTGTCCCGTTCCCATTCGCGGGAATCGCGGACGTCTCTGTCGCATAATGCGTTATTGTGCGACACTGCGATTAACCCTTTCGCTCGCACGGTTTTTTTCCCTTGTGACGCACAGCTCCGGCTCGATAGGTGTTTACGAATGCGATACACCGCAACGGGAAACACGCCGGATGGTAATAAGCGGCTTTTTGACGAAACGAAAATATCCACGGTGACGTTGGGCGCGTCCGATCGCGCCGGCGAAATGCATTGGGACCGGCGCAGCTCGAGGCATTCGGAAAAAGCTACTTGCGAACTGATGCTCCAAGTCTCAGTGTTCTGTGTGTAAGTTCGGCAAAAATGGTATTGATTCTAGAGTATAGGAGTAAAGATGTTAGTAGGGTTGCTGGCTGCACTCCAGCAGTTCTATACACGGGAATTAATAAGTCAGCAAACATGCCAAGTTCCATTTCAAAGTACTATTGTCTCCTTGCAACGGCGCTGTGTAATTGTCGACGTAGGAGGGAGGACAGGAAGCTACGACAATAAAGAATGCAGCACGATACTCCAATCAGACTTTCGAACCATTAGGCCGCGGTCACACGAGCGTCTTTTTTACGGACGTCACGACAATACGTTGCAGTACCTATATAATGCCGAGGGCACACGAGCGTTTCTCGACATCCGCCACATTAGCGTAAATCTAATATATACTGTTGTAAATATATTCCCGTGAAGTCGGTCAAAAAACGCTCGTGTGCCCCCGGCCTAAGGGTACAATAGGCAGTCGTTTCTGTCGAAACAGAAGCATTTCTTTTTCAATTAATTACGAAGAATTAAATTGAACCTGAGACTTGCTCTTCGACGCAATGTTTATTAACATCATCGGCTTTAAGAACACATGCTTGTTTCCCCAAAAATATGCATTATAGATGACGCTACAAATAGATAATTGAAGAGGCTTTTTAGATAAGCTTTTTTTGTTTTTCGGAGATTTTAACGAAACGAAAGGAAATTCAGCGACCTGCTTGTAAATTCTACTTCAGAATATCTCTGGTTCTGCAGAGATATATAAAAGACCTATAAAAGAAACGAAATTATAAAGGTGACAGCTACGAAATGGGGATTTTTCAAAAAGCGCTTGTTTCTAGAGACAAAGATGTTTAGTTTCTTTTCATAAAGAATAAGAGTTTTTATTAACTTCAATTTAGGTTCCTGCCAAAAGTACACCTTTTGTGAACATGCGTGAATTTAGTTTGAATCGATTAGAACCTGCGTTTTTGAATTATCACTGCAAAACAAAAGAAACTATTTTAAAAAGTCTCTTTACTCATCCATCTGTAGCGGCGTATGCAATGCATATTTTTTACTAAACAATCATGTCCTTTCAAAGCTTACGATGTAAATAAACTTTGCGTCAAAGACCAAGTCCCAGCTTCAATTAATTTATTTCTAATTAAATGCAAAGCAATGGTTCATTTTCGACAGAAACGGCTGCCCAGTACCCTTAAGTGTGTTCCTCGACCTCGCGCAGCGCAGGCGGAAGCACATAATGCCCAAAGAGCAGACGAGCGACCAAATATGTAATCGCGTTCCACTTAGCGAGTCTCCAAGGATGTAAGAAATCAATCAATCTGTGAACACACCGTAAAGCCGCGTACTGCGAGTTCCCAAGGTTCCCCGGCGTATCCTTGAGAGTAAAACGAACACTCGACTCCCATGGGAGGCCTTTAAAAGCGCCAAGCAAACAGGCGATTAACGAGCGTGTTTTCGTGCGGCGGTGGAATTTTCTCCCCGATTTCGCGGGGCGACAGGTGAAATCAGTGCTCGGCGAATTCCCGAGCGACCGAGCCCGCGGTGTTCTCCGGCTACCATCGGCGATCCACGAGCGCGGAACGTCGCACACGCACGAGGCGCGCGTCCGCGGCAATGGAGTCAAGGTTCTCCGTATAACTGCAACTTATTCCACGGAATTGCAGCCACGCTGTCCTGTAAACAAGCTTCATATTCATGCTGGGCGTCACGTGGCGTCCCCCACGTGGCAGTTACGCGTCTACCTTGTGTGCGACGTACGTTCGATTTCCCGCACCGTTGCCAGGAACCGAGAGGAAACGCGATATATCGCTTAAGAGCTGAATTGCAACCGTAGCCTCTCAGCTCCGATCTCGGAAATTGCCTTTCCTCTGGCTGCTCTATGCGTCACCGTCGCAGGGCAGCGCCTCGCGGTGCGTAGTAGAGATATTTCCGATCGTTTGCGAAAAATATCCTTGGGTTCGGCCAACCCGCCGCGCCGCTAATTTCGAGCGTGTAAATATAATTAGAAACATCGTTGCGAAGCCGAGGTGCGGGTATTTCGCGCGGATTCACGGGCTGTTTTATTCTCAACGCGTCTTCGCGCGCTGGGCAGAGCTTGTCGCGCGCTGTTATCGTTATTGTAACGCGGCGAGCACGCGTGGAATATAGAGAAGACGACAGGCGATGTGTTTGAGTGTATTTATTGTCGGGGGTAATTGTTTCCTTGTTGCAGTAATCGAGGAAGGATTTCGCGATGATTTTGTGGCAGGTTAAACGTACCGGCTCTAGGATCTGTGTTCCTTAATCTTGAGGTAAACGCACTGCGAATGCCGAAGTAGCAAGGGACACGTACTACTGCGCGCGGTCTGACGCGACGCTGGAAGAATCTCCTTTGTCCGCTGCGGCTGACCAATGGAGTATACGTATACTTAGGAATTTAGTTATTTCCTTTCTTTTATGGGCTTTTATTGCAGCAGGCGCGTGAGTATCGTGAAGTCTAAATGTTTTGACTGCGCTGCTCAGAATAATCAGAGGAACGTGCGCGGATGGCAGGTCTGACACAGTAGGGTTTGATTCTCCGTCGCGCTGTGTCTCCAGTTATTCTGGTTTTAGTTGAGGCATGGAGAGGAAAAACGGACTAACCTACGCTTTTTGCGAAATTGAGGTAGTAGCAGTAATATCTTCTAATAGACTAGACTAATCATATAAATTAGGAAAAATTAATTTTCTTTCAATGCGGACTGGTTCGTTTTTGCTCTCAATGCCCCATTGCCAGTTATAGTGCGTCCCCCAAATATAGCAACTTCGTAAACACAGCAGCGGACTTGGTCCTTATCGCTTTCGACTGTTTCGGTGGCAGGTCAAGCACACAGGAACACATTCAGTGCACTTTTTGGGTATTAGTTGTGTGAGATCAGTGCAAGGAAGCACATGTAACCAAATAAGTAGTCCTGGAACAAGGTGCAAAGGGCACATTTGGCGGTTTATAGCCTCAATGGTATCCCTTGCACACCATTTAAATGGGTCTCCCCTTAGTCGCTATATCTCGGAGACGCACTATACCTGATTCTCTGCTGATTATCCAATTACACGGCCTACTTTCCTGCATTAAAACATATTAAATAATAAACGACTGACGATGTAGCCTAAACTCCCTTGCATTTCGATAAAACACGTGCAACTAACTTCCGAGGCTCACTAATTTAAAAATCATCTGCTGCAGTCCCACTTACGTCTCCCGCTACACAATAGCACTCATCCGCCAATTTCCCCTTTAACCATGTGGAATTCCAGTAAAAAAAAGAGCAGACGGAAGGGAGAAAGAAGGGAACGCGGTTTGGAGTTAGCAGGCACATAGACACGCATGCTAGGCGTACCAAGTGATCGCGGGGTGTCAAGGCCAGGCATGCGAGTACAGTTCCCGCGGCGCAGGTGGGTGGAAAAGTCATCGACCTGCTTTGTGCATGTGTCTGCAGCGCGTGGAATGGCGTCTGCTCGCGTGTGAAGTCGCGTCGTCGCAGCGACGCCGCATATAGGCTCGTCACGGAGCAGGCGAATCGCTGGGTGCCGAGGAGCGACGACCACGCGGGGAACCGAGGTAAACGCCCGTTCCACGCGCGGACGTGCTCGGTTATGGCGAACCTCTGCTCGAAACTGGCGTGACGCAATCCGCGAGGGAAATATTTTGGCACGCGACGTGGAAAGCTCCGACGTGCTCCACGCAAGACAAATAGCCGAGCAGGAGACGCGCCGCGACGCCTGGCTATGGCTGCACGACGCTCGGTAAACATTATTTGCGTCGGAAACACTGGGGGACCGAAGGCCGCGCGAGGGAACAATGAAATGTGCGAGGCAATGGCGAAAAGGGGAATTCATATGGACAACGAGTAATTGCAGGTGGTTATTGTTGAGGGACAAAGGTGATCGCGGAAAAATCCCTCGTGAATGGCAGTAGTAATCTGTGCTCCTTTCAGGGGCCAGGCTACCTGAAGGTGTACATACCGATTTTCCGATATCTTGAACATATTCTTTGTAATTGACGCTTTTGTAGTAGGCACACCGGCGTTTAGGCGCAACGGCCTATGTTGCGCGATGAGGCCCATAGGTGGCGTCTATTTATGAGGAGTTCGGAAGACAGGGACCGTGGAGAGTCGGCGTAGCCGCGGTGGCAAACCCGACTGATCAGCACGCGGACGGCTCGGGTTTTCGGGCTCTCTTTTCCCGACTCCCTACACTTTCATAAAAACAAAACTGCAATTTTTCCGCAGCATGTTCACCATCTCGACACTAATAAATGCTCATGGCTATCCATGTGTACTTCTTCGGTTTTAGGCACGTAGAAAATAAAACCTTTTAGTTATTTGTTTAAGTCAAACAATATAGCCGTGAGGTTGAACACCGTGGAAAACTTCGTTCAGTAAGATTTTGCGTATCACGGCTCTGAGGTCGTCGTTTCGTACGAAAAAAATACGACTTTTCCGTCGAGAGTTGTACAATAACAGGCTTCATACTGAATTTGCCATTTACTTCATAATTTCCCTAAAAAAAAATTAACCAAAATGACTATAATTTTGCTTCGTTCAAGATGACCTAACCCCTTAATCAGTACGTATTCAGTTGACTTAGGTGTTGTTAGAGAAATCATAAAGAGCCACCGAAGAATCTACACTTTGATGGCTTATACCAGCAGAGCACAGAAATTTAGCAGTAATTTATAATGCCCACGCGCACAACTGTACCGAAACACCATCTCATTCATCTTCCTTATCAAATTCAAGCTATCACACCCGTACTATCGCATTCTCCGCGTCGCGGCGCGCAAACAGAATCCCTCTGCCTACGCCCTGCAATATCCTCCAGCATTCGCAACGAATGTTCGCGCTCACCGATCTCCTTCCAAGCAATACAACATTCTTACACTAACGCAATCGGATAACAGATCCCTCGGATAATTAGGGCGCAGATAAGGGAAGCCAAGCGTACCCTCGACCTGAGGAACCACGACGAGACAATAGTCTCTTTCCCACGCGTTTAATCGCAACGAACCAAGTAGACCCACTGTCGGGCACGACAAACAATGACCGCCGGCGGAAAATAAAAAGCCTCCGCCGTACTAATTTAACGATCGCCGTTCAGCGGCCAGCCGCCTCGCCGTTAATGAACGATTCTGACGGAACGACCAACAATAACCTAGGACGATGTCATGAACCCGGGGTAGAACAAATTCGAATACTTGCATAAAACGAAACACGTCTTTATTATACAGTATGTTGGAGTATGACTTCACAGTACCAAGAGTCAAAGCTTTCTGAACCTAGAGACGTACTCAGGGATGAACGTCGACAAGTTGGAGAATCCTATTGGTTGTTCTATTGCGAGGGTGTGGGAAATGGAACTGGTAAGGGTAGAAGTGGTAGTCTGGAGAAAGTTCGGTTGTAACGGTTTGAAAAAGAAGGGCCTTGGGGCCTACGGCCTATTCCGCCTGTTTACCGTTAAGTTACGGACGCTCGAAACGGACTAAGGGTCTTAAGAGAGTGACAATGACCAGATGTGCTTAAAAGAGAAAGTCGCGAAGCTAGGTATCTAACAACGACTATAAAAAGTGTGTTTCGTCGGCGTGGTCGGCGTAATCAGTCCTCGAAAGCGTGTGCTCCGCCGTCCCTGACACACGCGAGTGTCTCGCAGCCACCTCTAACGATCGGTCGCATCAAAAGCGTCGACGTGACCGCGTATATATAGAAATCGGATCTACGACCTCCCGCGGCACCGGCAGCCATTCCGCGTTGCACCATCGGGACGCAGCTTGCAGTTTCGTCGCGTCTGAACGATTGCGTCGCAGCTGATGCTAGATGCGTCATCCATTAGCCACGGATCCATCTATCGCGATAGATTTAAGGGGTCGCGGGATACCGCGACCTCTGCCCACGACAGCCGCTGATGACAGCTGGACGCCTGATTTCGTCGAGCCACGATCTACGACGTGTTTCGCCGGCAGAGTTTATCGCGGAGTCAAGGGGTTTCCCTTGGAAGCTCGGACACGCGCCGGTCTGACCATAGGGCGGCCGATTCTACTTGCTCTATGGCGAGGCACGCGCGTGATCCGGTTTCGACAGAGGCGGCTCGTTTGACCCGATCGGTTTCTCCGTTACGACGTCGTTGCATCAGCCTGTTTGCCTATTTAATCGCGACTTTTGACTTTGAAATGCCAATTCGAAGAGCTAGCTTCGCGGGAAGCCGGCTCGGGAAAGATGACTTGCAGTTTCTAGCGTGTGTTTTGCCGAGCTAGATAAATGCAGCGCGTCGACGGTGTTTCGCGTTATCTACGACAAGTACATCGGCGGAACTGTGGCGGGTAAACGAATGACGAACCGCGTTGCTCGGCAAACTTTCGCGCTGACGTCGAGCGGCCGTTGCAGAAGTTGATGAAATGGTAGGGTTTAGTAGGTCGCTGCTGGCTAGCCGTAGCTCGATCGCTTCGAAAACAATTTCTGGACCAGCGAAAGCGTCGAGCGAATCCGCTCGTTGCGCAAGTAATGGTGTTTACAGGATGAGCATCCCTATCCGCCCACGGTGGAGCCCAGGGGGGAAATGTTTATCTGGCGAAGCTGCGCCAGGAATCGCCCGAAATTGCCCTCATGATTCGCGCGCGATACGGTGCCACAATGTCGAGAGCTCCCAATTTAATCCGACCACTGCGTCGTCTTCGCTGGCGCCTGCAACAAACGCTAACAGCCCGAATCGTTTCTGGGCACCGGAGCTCTGCCTTCCGGCGAGGATCTCCTTCGTCAGGAAATAGCTCCGTCATAGGCAGCGCCATTGTCATAGACGACTGAATCATTGCACGTCACAATTACGTCCCTCAGTAAACACTCAACGAAGTCCAGCGCGGGAACAACGAATCCTTTCGCGAAAAGGAAATGAGGGAAAGAACGCGATGTGTCTCTGATCTTTAGACAATTTTCTGGGAAAAGAAATAGCTAGCAGCCTTTTGGTATTCTGTAGGCACTTTGTCCACGCTGATTAAGCCTTATAATTCGATCGGGATGGAGTCAACGTCGAACGGAGAGACTAGGAACATTGCACGAAGCATGTGAAGCAGAAATCGAAAGAGTTATGGAACTTTTTAACTTTTTAAAGAATTTCCTAAGGGTAACATTTCTTTCTATAAAAATTGTTGGAATCGGTACAACGATGGACTGTTCCTGGAGTTGGAGTGTCAGGGACTTTGGGGACCCGGTGACTTGTGAGTTTTCCTCTCTTTCGCTACAGAAGACCCAAAAGAGGGGAAAACGGTCTTCTCGACCCCTGCGCTTCTCAGTCCGAGAAAACCCTCCAAACGGTTAACTTGCATCGCGCTAAAGACTATTCTTTCTATTACTTTTAGTTTAAGTTTTACACAGTTCTTATTATTATTATACCGACGATCGACTGTGTAACTTTTATCTTCTTAAATAAATAAACATTATATTCTAACAAAAATTCTGCAGGAATAGATATTTTCTTGAACTAAACATATCGGAGCACTTCCCCTAGGGCCGGACGCTTAACCCTTCCTGGTCATATTTTCTTATAATCACAAATTAGTCACATAGGGTTCACTGCGCCCCAGCGTCATTCTTAAGTTACTATTTTCGCATTTTTTAAGCTTTTACCTTTTGAATAATAATTGTACATTCGTAATACTTATACAGTCATGCTCTAATAGTCTTTTTCTAGAAATGTAAATTTGTAGTTGAAAAGGAGCGATTTTCCACGGTCGTGGAAAAAAGCGGTACTTTTTCGCGATAAATCCCCTTTGGAAGTCGTAAAGGCGGGACATTTGAACTCGAAAATTGCTCTTGGGGTTCGATACACACTGTGTGACCACGAAGGGTTAAGGTTTTTTACAAGTAAGAAGGCAGAAATAATATAAATCAATCTTCTTAGCTATGCATGTGCGACTGGAACGTGTCGAAACCTAATTGTTGTTTCTTCTATCCCCTCTACGGTTTTCGCGGATTAGCGGCTCGGTAGAGTTTCAAATATCGCAGATATAGCTAATGTCCGTTATTAGGCGCCACACGGCGTTATGGAAACTCCCCCTAAGTTCTAAAATAATTTTTTTAAAAGCGAAATTAGCATTGCTAGTCACATTGTGATTTTGAGAGTGACATTGAAAGGCCATTATTTTCTGTGTCCACAGTAGATCGTTAAGAATTCAGGTGTACTGAAAGTGGACACAGGAGCATGTGCCGCGGGAAGTTGACAATATTTCTCCTACTCTCCTATACGGAGAATAAGAGATCGTTGATCGCGTAAACTTATCGCGCAGCGCGATAAGAGCGGCGCGGCGCGTGTATCGGGGGGTTTATGCAAATGCGCGCTACCGAACAACGAGTTCTTTGGGAAATCCTGGCGTGACGTAACGAAATTCCGCGGAACCCCGCGAATAGATAATGGCGCCGATTTCCGGGGCGGAATGGGATCTCCAGCAGCTGAATGGAAGCAGAGGAACGAAGGCGCGCAACGTTTCTGCGTGCTTTCCAGCCGTGGAGGATTGAGTCACCAGCGTCTCGCAACCCAGATCCGATTTTATCTGAGCGATGCAACGGTGCAGTCAGACGAGACTTCTGCCGCCGAGAGAAAACCGCGCAGCACGATCCAATTGCTGGGGAACCATTTGTCGAGCTGCTTGCGAGGGAATATCGGTATTTCTCGCCTAGACTAAGCGAGGACCTTGACCGTCAGAGGCTGCTTTATTGCGGGACACTGCCATAAACTTGGAATTCTTGGCGTGTATCACGTTTCCCTGCGCCTGGGGGCCTCCGCGCTCCTGGTCGGCGCGAAGCCGAGCTTCCAAGACAATTCTTGGGAAGACAGGCAATAAACTTTTCCTCCCCCAGCAGATCCCATCCATACTTCACGTCTATTCATTGTAGGAGGTACAGTCTGAGAAAGTTTTCACAGACTTCGAGCAAAGAGGAGATACAATAAGAGGCGTCACTCCGGGCGGAACCTTTGAAGAACCTTACTTGACCTTGGCATTTAAATCGGTTGTCTATTCGAGCGGGATATTCGAATCGACTAAATGTACCTTACCGCAATTTGCTGATTATTCCCGAAGTTTACCGTGGTTTACCGAGCATTGCCGAATGGGCATTTAAATTGGTTGGCTAGTGATTTTCCTAGTTTATGTCTGTCCTTGTCGATTGACGTTTCTTATTATATCTCCTCTTTGCTTCGAGGTCTAAACTGTGTTCTCCTGAAAAAGAATTCTCAAATTTGATGGGTAAGGGAGGAAAACCGAGGAACGTCCATTTTTCCATTTTTCATACAGAACTGTCGAATCACAGAGGGTTATAAAATTCAAATACTCCCGTAAGGTAACGTTAAAGCACTGGAACAAACCACGGAATCCCTACACTCTCTGCCTAAGCATGAGCTTCAAGCTTCTGTCGCGAAGGTAAAACAAGAAATTATATAAGAAAATTAAATTCATTGGACCTCCCTTCTTTACTGGTTAACTAAATATTAAAACTTAATCTTCTCGATAGAGTTGTTTTGTGACATCCCCTGTTTCCCCCCCCAACCCTTCATTTCATCAATGTTGAAACTCTTCAGCATTGGAGTCAGTCTCAGCTTTCTCAGCGCACATGAATACAGCTATTACAAAATAGTCCAACCATAGGAATCTTTCTCCAAAAGAAACATAGCCTACACCTGGACACCTCCGACCGTCTCACCCCCAAGAGTTGATAACAAAAGTCTCGAGCAGAGACGGGAACAAAAATTGTTTGAAATCAAAATTTGTGTACGAAATCTCTGGCCCGAACCGTACAACATATTCGCTGGTTCTTTAAACTGCGAAAGGCTGAGGCGCAGTATTAAGCGTTATCGTAACGTGAGAATAGTAGAACGGACCAACGAGTGGCCGCTATCACGAGGCAAATTGGCAGTGAAACGTGGCTTGCCTTGTCCTCGTAAACAAGAGGCACTGGGATGTCAACGACAGGTAAGATTCCCATGGAAATTGCGGAACAAGATACGGCGCCAGCAAGCGCCGAGAGACCAGCCAGCGAGTAAACAAGTTTTTTCGCAAATCATTGACTGGAGGCTCGCAATTTGCTCGGATCTAGCGGAGTACCGTGACAATGTCTATCATAGGCAAGGTCGGCGGATCGGAGCAGAGACAGAAACGGAGTGAGAGGAGAGCCAAGGCAAGGACGCTGGCCACTAGCGGAGCAGAGAAAAAATACACAGCAGATTCTCTCTGGCGAGTGTCGAATTTTATTCCAGGCACGGCTTCGAGGCTTCGAAGTTCCCGAGCAGTGAAGTGGTGAGGCGCGCCCGAGTCTAGCGGAGTTTTACGGTCGGGCACAGTTAGCAACGCCATGAAAGTGTAACTGTGAAACGTTGGATTGTTATGTCCCCCTCGAGGCTTTGTTTTTGTTGCGAGTACATTCCGCGGGAGTCAGGAACTTCGGTAGGTGAGCCGTCGACGCGCACTGGGTGATAGAAAATTTGTTGGAAATTACTCCGCGGAGGTTGAAAATAAATGTCACACTATAAACACAACTATGGTTTATTGTGTAGATAGACAATACACAGTGTGTCCACGTATTAATGTTAGTTGGTTATATATAAAAGTATACAAGAGAAAAGAAAGTTTAAGAGACGGAACGCGATCTGCACGGTTTGGTCACAATTTTCAGACTGACTACGGTCGTCACCTTATGCCCCGGTCAAGACCCTTCGCCCCTCTTCTCCGGAAAAAGAGAAACGCAGCCCCTTAGTCCTAACACTGAGACTCGTTGAACTCCAACAAAACTGTTAGAGGGAACAGCAGAGCCGTAACGAGCGTGTACTTTCAAACGAATCAGTGCCAGGATACTCCGTTTCCACTAAACTGTTTCCTGTGTAGCATTCGTTATACAATCTAGCTGCCAATCCCGTGTCACAGTTTGCATAAAATGAATATTCGTCGAGCGCGTAATTTATATAAGGCGCCATTTCAACTTAATACGGGGACAAAGGAAATGCCAGCAAAACACGGTGCAAATGAGAGAAACGATAAGGAAACTTGACGACAGCTGTTCGGATTACGGAATGCGCGAAGAAAAAGCAATAGCTCTTCAGCAAGCTCTATTATTCCTGAAACACTAATCCCCAGCTCGCCCATTAGCGTTTTACAGGCGGGACTTTGTCAGTCGCTGCAAAGAACAGCTAATTGGGCAAATAAGTATGGATTTATAGTCTAGAAGAAACTGTTTACCGCAAAAAGCAATCATTTCGCAACAGCACGTTTAGAAGAACTTTCTTATTGCCCCTCGCAAGTGCTGCTAACCAATTCAGTTCGCGGATACCCATGGCTTTCAAACGCCTAATAGAAGTCCCTCTCTCTGTGCCTGAACTCTGGATTTCCGGTGCATTACAGGCACAAATCGACACGGATGTCCGTGATCCGAGCGTTTCGAAAGGCGTTCGGCGAGTGCCGTTCAGCGTCAGGCGGCTATCAGGTGAAAATATTTGTTCTCCGCGGAAGATACCGCATGACACGCGGGGTAGCTTTCAAAACATCTCCGCTCCAGCGACACGGGACGAATAAAACCGCGCGTCCTCGCTCGTCGGAGCGCGGGATCTTATCGACTCGCTTCATATTCATGAACCGAGAAACTCTGCTCGCGGCAAGGAATCGTTGGACGCTTAAGAACCGTCCAACCTAATCCTCGAACTGATAGATTCTCGTTAACCCTACCCCCGCGAGCAATAGATCCTCAGCGTCGTCGCAGTAAAAATAGAACCGTCATGAAGAAAATAGGTATATTCTGTACTCACTTCATCGCGTTGTAAACGAAGCTCGATATCCTCGGCTTATTCCCGCCAGCGGCAGCCCATCGGACTGTTAAGAGCACATCCCCGCGGCGTATCGCGAATCACTGGGTACGCGTGTGTACAGTGGCGAAGCTTTGTCCGCGTCGCGCGAACAGAGGCATCACAATGGCATCACAATGGCCAGTCCCTGTGCTATCAATGGAACGCCAGATTTCCTGCTCTTCCACGGGACTCTATGCGCCACCGGTTCTACCGCCTTTTCTGCTTCGTTTATCGAATCTCTCCGCTGCTCCAAGTCGCTCGTTAGTTTTTCCAGGTCAGTTGCCGCGCGGGCGACTCTTGCGCGGCGGTAACTCCATTCCTTTTTATGCCGCACTTCAAAGTTATCTTCCGCTTCGAACGAGGGGGGTGCGAATGCTCGATTCCCGCGGAAGCGCCGCGATCGCGCGTCACGTTTTGCACACCAGCCCGAGACCACGTCAAGCGATCCGCCCGACACGTGACCGCGGAAACGTATCGTCCCCCGTGCCGTTTAGCGGCTACAGCAAGCGTTGTTGATACCGGAGCGCGAACGGAACGCGCCAACCCCCACTCACCTTTACCGCGCGGCTGTTGGCGCAAGACTGAACTACTGCGTATCGGTCATAACTAACGGCGCCCCGGCGCGCGCGACGACTCGTGCGCAGTCGCGCGATCGCCTACACCGCGCAGCGGCCGCCTGTTTACCGCCAGAATTAGACAAAAGTGGCGAGCTCCGTGGCTTCCAAACGGTGATTAGGTTAACAGGGGTTCAATCTCGCGGGCTCGACCCCCTTCGAGCACCGTTCACCGTTCTAAGGCCTTTGTTCCTCTTCTACCGTTCTTTTCGCAGAGGTTGCGACACCGGTGGAAGATCCGCGATTGAAGGCAGATGATTGATCGTTACCGGAGCGGGATCAAGGCAACCAGCGATGGAAGGGGATGGGTGGCTTAGTTTTTTCGTCCGCTTATGATATGACAACATCCAAGCGCGTGGTTTGTTTTGATATGTTTCTTTTCTACGCGCGGGAGCGTATGGTTTATCTATATGTGCGACCGAAACTTCGAACCACTTCGAATATGATTCGGAGCTTAGAACTCTTGAAAGTCTTGATAAGTCTTGACTCTTGATAGGTCTTGAGAGTCTGGGATGTCTTGGAAGTGTTGAATTAAGTTGTAATGTAATTAAGTAATGTAATTAAGTTGATTTTAATTTATTTCGTTACAATTTTTGGTTGGAGGACCTAAATTATATCAAATTTCTATGAAATTATGTTGATTTTCATTTATTTCGTTCAAATTTTTGGTTGGAGGCCTTGAGGTTGAAAGTCTTGAAAATGAACATCTGGTTGCCCAAAACTAGGCAGGTGGACGTAGGTACATACGGGTCCGAAACCTACAAAGACTTTGAAGCAAGAGTTTCAAGACTTCCAAGACGATCAAGACTTTCAATTCTTTTAAGACTTCCAAGACTTCCAACACTTCGGATCCTATCACTAGATGTTAGTCGCAGGAGACGATCGATCATTGCGGAAACGATCCAGCAGTGGAGTATGTACTTGGTACGTAAAGGACAAGGTACGCTAGGTCCATTTGTTCTTCGTAAAATAAGACAGATTATGTTTTCTGTAGGGTTGCATTTTATGAATCGTCGAATCCTCGATACCCAAGAAATTTTCCAGCTTCGAGAATTCGGAATTTTACACCTTTCCAAGACTCGAAACTCTCGACACCGAGGTAGGAGAAAGTATAAAATCAATGAATAAAGAATCGTTCGCAGCGTGCCTTGAGAATTTGTATCTTATATTTTTGTTTGTACTTTGCTAGCTTCAGTTGTTAAAGCAAGATATTCCACTTACAAAACCGAAACACTTTGATTCAGGAACCACTACATACGCTGTACTAGTAAGGCATTAAGAACCCTTGGATTCGTTTCCAGATTCGCGAGGCATTTTAGAAACGTAGATGCGATTAAACTATTATATGTTGCCCTTGTTAGGCCGCATGTTGAGTACGCTTCAGTCATCTGGGACCCGAAGCGTGGCAAATATAGTAGTTTGATTGAAAGGGTCCAACACAAATTTTTGAGGTTTGCCGCTCGTATTCTCGGTAAGCTTACGGACTGTACTGACCATAATTATGACCCTCTCTTGAATATCCCTACTCTCGTGGATCGTAGACGTATTGCGGATATGATGTTTCTGTATAATGTCTTAAATGGTCGCATAGACTGTTCTGCGTTAATAACCAGTGTTTCTTCTAATGCACCGCAGAGACATTTGCGATGCAGGCCTCTATTCGTTCCGAGACTACCTCTACATCGTCACTACTCGGTTGACCCCATAAATCGCGCCATGAGTGTGGCTAATGAATATTTTAGCGGCGTGGACCCTTTTTGTCTCTCTAGAAGTTCGTTCCGGTGTTTGTTCCACAGTCGGTCGGATGAAATCTATGCTGAAAATTTAGTTAAATAAGTGCTAGGCATTGTTAGCGCCGTCGTTTATGTATTTCTGTAACTATTGGGATTTTTTGTCCCGTTTATATTATAATAATAATAATAATAATAAGAACGTCAGGTTTCCAGAGTTTCAAAAGTTTCGAGAGTTTCGAAGCCTTAAACACTGTCGGATCCGAGTTACGAAAATTCAAAAATTATCTTCTAACCCATCCCTAGTCTTTTCTTTCCTTTTTCTTATAACTTAGTATACCGTTTTGTTTCACCAAAAATTGCACAAATAATTTCCGTCCTATGATTTGCAATTTCAACAAAACACCAGCATCGGATCTTCTGTTTCTAATGGACAAATTTATAGACCCGCAGCAGAGAACAACAACTCTAAATTGCCGTCACGTAGCATTCGCATATTTCATAGCATCGCTATTGCCGCTGCGTGACAGCGGCGAGCTGAAAGTAGCGCTACCACGAGGTCCCGACATTAACCTTCAGGAGATTGGAATCGACTCCACCCCGTGTACACGGGTCACATACCGAATGAAAACGACATTTCCCCCTCGAAGATCGCCGTCATCAGCCTGTCTAGCGAACGATACCCTCCACTGGCATTCAATTCATCCTCCCAGGGAGCGCGCGAACCTCGGCCGCGAAAACAAGATATTTCGCGGTGTAAGTTAACGCCTGCGTTAATGGAACGCGGAACACACCGTCGTCTCTAGGTGGTCATGTGATCGTTTATCGCGAACACGGCGCTGCCAGTAATACATGCCAATTACGGTGATAACGAGCATCGCGGCTAAACTTCGCTGGTCGGGAAGACCGCGGACGTCGTCGCTGACACGGCGCACCGTTGTTCGAAGTTGCACCGTCGAGAGATAAACGCGCGGAGCGTTTATCGCCAACCGCTCCATCTCCTTTCTTTGACACTTTAATAAGCGCCTAAAACGGTTTATCGTCTTCTGGGCGATTAAGTAGCGGTTCTACATCCACGAGACCCGCTCGAGCGAATCAAGATGACAGATTTCTGACGACTATGCGCGGCTTCGAAGTGGGTACTGTGGTTGATTTAAGGCAAACGTTTGTGTCGCTTAAATCTTCGCGTTTATTCTTCATGCTTGCACACACACACAGGTGAATACGATTGTTTATAAATTGCGTAAATATGACTGAGGACTATTACAGGGAAGCTGTGCTACCCGCTGTTAGGCTTTCGAAGAATAGGTGGGATCAGAATTGTTTCAGAGGCTGTCGATGCAGTTTATAGAGTTCAGCAAAAATTGGAATAGTATTAGGAGGTACATCACAACTCCTCCTATCATCTGCAAGCAAACGCTCCGTTTATCAAGTGGTTACGATGAATAGGTGGGATCAGAATTGTTTCAGAGGCTGTCGATGCAGTTTATAGAGTTCAGCAAAAATTGGAATAGTATTAGGAGGTACATCACAACTCCTCCTATCATCTGCAAGCAAACGCTCCGTTTATCAAGTGGTTACGATGAATAGGTGGGATCAGAATTGTTTCAGAGGCTGTCGATGCAGTTTATAGAGTTCAGCAAAAATTGGAATAGTATTAGGAGGTACATCACAACTCCTCCTATCATCTGCAAGCAAACGCTCCGTTTATCAAGTGGTTACGATGAATAGGTGGGATCAGAATTGTTTCAGAGGCTGTCGATGCAGTTTATAGAGTTCAGCAAAAATTGGAATAGTATTAGGAGGTACATCACAACTCCTCCTATCATCTGCAAGCAAACGCTCCGTTTATCAAGTGGTTACGACGAATCTTCCTTGTAGCAAATGCCTCCTGGACACTGGGATTTTTACCTGCGCGAGGAGCGACGCGTTCATCGTCACCGCTTTTGCGGAGAAGGTGTTGTCGCGGTGCAGCACTTGCAGGGAGAACAGCTTCAACTGCAATGCAAAAGATTAAATAAGTATAAACAGAGCCTTCTTCTGCGCTCGTATCAGTTGGAAAAATAAAGAACGTCACTGACGGTTGTCCCTCTTCTTCAACCACAAGTTACGCATCACCAATGAACAACGAAAGCGAATAATAAAGCAGTGCGAAGTGGAATAAGTAGCCCTCCGTGGCCATTTTAATTCAAGCTACGTATCCCGGTGTTCGTTGCCATTGCCGTTGAATTATTACCTCGCGTTTCACCACCTTGTCGGTAGCACAACTGTGGACATCGTGGAGCGTGGTGCCAATCTCCAGCGCTTGGTTCGTCGCGGTTTCGCAGGTCCAAATCATCAGCGAGAATTTAATCATGTAATAGAAGGCGGGCGAAAGATAAGCTCGGTACCCAAACTGACCTTCCGTGGAGTTCCTATCCCCTCTATTCACCCACAAGATGTAAAAGTACAGGTTGAAAGTGACGGAGGTGAACGTCGACACGGACAGAAGGATGATGCGCACGAGGAACGTTTTGTTCAGCGACTGAACCACGTCGCTGATATGCAGGTGCCTCTCTTCGAAATGCTTCAGCTTCATCAGCAGCAAGGGATTCCTCTCTCCGCGGTAGAGAAACTTCTCCGCCAGTGGTGTCTCCAGATCCAGCTTGTCGTTGGCGAATAGCTGCTTCAATTCCAGCAGATTCTCGTTGATCTTCTTGAAGCAAGCTTTCAGGATGCACACGCAGTTGACGTAAAACATGTCTAACGAGAAGGTCACCATTGTTATGTAGAGGACGGTAATGTGGAGGATAGCAGAATGGACGTTCTGCTGAAAGAAGCGCGGCGTGTGAAACACCAGGATCAAGAAGCCAAAGATATCCTTCGTGTGCAAGATCTTCGCGAAATAGTTGTAGTCCTCTGGTGACAATATCTGGGACGTTTCGTATAGATCCTGCAGCACGCGTAGCCTCGAACGACTTGTAAGGTGCATCAACAGGATGATACCTCCGTTCAAGACGAAGGACAAGTTCGAATGAATTATCTTCGGTATATGATTGTCGTATAACGTGGAGAAATTTATTTGGTAAACTGTGCTGGCCAGTAAAGCCACGTACACGACAATCACGAGCGTAGAGTAAATGAAACGTGCCCTGGAGAATACGTAGGACGACGATTCACATTTGTAAGGGAAACAACCGAACACCAAACTGATTAAGAAATTCGGATACATCAGGGACTCGAAATCCGTAGCTCGAAATGGCCTCCACGATTTACTGCCTTTTAAATCCTCGATTTTCAATACCCTCCCAGACATTGCTCAATAATTTGTAATTTAAAACGGACGGAATTCCCCGTGGCGAATGGAAGATGTGTGTGTGCGTTTCGAAGATAGTCTTCGTTTCGACTGGTCGTGCCTGAAGTTTCAATGAATGCACAACGCAAAATGACTCGTCTGTAATAATGTAGATAAATTGTCCGAGTCTATCTTTCCATAGATAGTGGTCGTTTTCTAAATTGAAATACTTTGCTCGATGGAAGTTGAACATCGGTCTGGCATAATTTAAACGATGCGCAATGGAAAGGGAATGCTTCCATACGCCCCATTACGAGATTATAATAATGTTATTGCACGCTATTACATGGCTCTGAAGGATACGATAAGAGTGCACTCTAATGCGATTGAAAATAAATAGTGCTGTTCATTTATCTTTATTCAAAGAGGGTACATGTATCGCGGAATACCTGTTCGACTGACACTTGTTTTATCACAACAGCAAAGTATAAAGTTACGTCTGCGATGAGTTTATTGTGCGTGAAGATCTCGTTCAGCAAGATTTTACTAGTAGAAACTGTATCAGTATCAGCAGATAAGTTGCAATACAGTTCATTACCTAAAAGCACATTTAGAAACGAGAATTCTGGCAGTGCTCCGGAGGAAACGTGGTTGGCTTACCTTCGTCAAGAGGCCCGCGTCTATCGTCAGACCCATCGCGCAGAATGAACAGTCCTGCTGCAAAACTTGCATAGAGAATGCCTCCAGCTACGTACCGGGAATGAAACAAAGATGGAAGATAGTCCGAGCTTTAATCATCAGAGTCTGACGGTTCCACTTTACCTCCGCTGTTAATCGCTCGTCGAAAGTGGTTACAAGATTTTGGTGGATGCTGGAAGCAATTCTCTTCGCCTGGTCCCTGGTGGCTTCGCAGGCGCAGGTCATGTAGATCAAGTTTCCAATAAAGTAAGTCATAAATGTTATACCGAGACACCACCATATGCTGTAGTTGTCGTCATTAAGAAGCATGTACGCAAAATCGTAGATGTTGAACGTGACGTTGAGAATTGTCAAGCCCACTATACCGATGATTTCGAAGCCGAACGAGTCGTTAAGAAGACTCACAATTTCGCCGATCTCCAAGTATCGTTCCCTTAGGCTTTTTAGCTGCCTGATCAGCAAGGGATTCATCTTCGTGTGATACTCCCGTCTGAGTAGATGAGGCTCGTCGGTGATCAGTGTTCTTCTGAATTTCATTAGAGACTCGTCTATCCTCTCTAAACACGCTTTCAACACGCGTATACTGTTCACGTACAGCATGTACATCAGCAACATGACGAACAATGTGAACCAGTTTGTGTAATGCATAAGCACGTCGTTTGTGAATGCGAATATTAGGTAGAAACTTAGGATTACGAGTAGTGTCAGGTCTTTTCTGCGCATTCCGCTGCCCATTTTGCGAAAGATTTGCGGCGACAGTACTCGCGACACGTCGAACAGCCTCTGGAGCACTCGAAGTTTCGATCGGCTTGTCAGCCCAGTTACTAAGACTATCGTGATGCTCCAAAAGGTGATAATGTTTGTTCGCAATAATAAGGAGGCATTTCGGTATTCCACATGAAAGTTCATCTGATGAGAGGCAAAGAGGGAGGTACAAATGTAAACGATCAACACAAATTTCGACCAAATGGAGCGCCCTTCCGAGAATATGAATTTCGACGACTCGATCTCGTAGGGGAAGAATCCGACGATGGAAATGGCGCAGATATAAGGCTGTATGAAAGACTTGAAATCGTGGATAGATAATAGTTTCCATAGCTTAGATTTAGATCCTCTGTGCTTTCGAAGCTTCTTCGACCAGAGAAGCATTTGGATTAAACACTGATTCACAATTTCCAAGTGAAAAGAGTGTAATGTTACGTGGAAAAGTTGTATTCCCTCCGCAGACGTCACTAAATGCTGTACTGAGCAACAGAACTTTGAAACTGTTCACTCCAATGTGGAAATTGAATAAAGAACGCAAACTAATTTATTAGCAAACAGTGCAGGTAAGTTGTCCATGCTTCCACTCAGAAGCTGATTGGTTTTAAAACGAAGCACTCCAGTTAATGATATCTGATGACCAGCAGACAATAATGAACACGATAATCGTAATGATTTATGGTTCTACGAAGACAGTTCAATTTGATAACTGTCACGCAATAATTATAACCATTACATAAATGGCTAGCCTCGCCTTCGCACAAATTGTCCATTTTCTACTTTGCTGATCTCATATGCATTGTTTTATTAGTTATGAGTAATACACGCGTAATAATAATAATAATAATGTGGAATGTGGCTGAATAAATAATACGACAGTGGGCCATTTGTTCATCGAAACTTAAATAACCAAATGTTCTGCTATGATTCTGAGGAAAGTGGTATTAAAACTTTGACGAGCATTTGAGAGTGCTCTCAACCCGATTGAACGTAATAATTGCAATAACAAACGATAACTAGACTAGCCCAAAATCTGCATCGAGATTGGATGTTACGAGTCCGTCTTCAACAGGACTTTACAAGCAGAAACTGTATCAGCATTAGCAAATAAGTGGAGATAGTGCTCACCATCTGAAAGCAAATTTGCACTGGAAAATTCTAGCAGTGGCCACTAGCAAATGCGATTAATTTACCTTTGTCAAGAGACCCGCGTCTAGCGGAAGACCCATCGCCGAAAACGAAGTGTGCTGTTGGAAAATTTGCACAGAGAACAACTCCAGCTACGTGTCCAACAGGGCAGAGAAAACCAGGAAAGAAAAGATGAGACTTTAATTCTGTACACTTCGATCGTGTCGCCTTACCTCCGCGGCTAATTGTTCGTCGAAAGTCGTTACAAGAATCTGATGGATATTGAAGCCGATTTTCTGCGCCTCGTCCTTAACACACTCGCAGGCCGAGATTATAGAAAGCAGAATGGCAAAATAATAAACCATAAATACAACACTGAACAACTTAGCTCCACCGATGTCCTGATAAAGTACGAACACTATGCAGCTATATATATTGAACGTGATATCGAACACCATCAGTGTCACCGTGCCGATCATTTCGATGCCGAACGAGTCGTTAAGGAGCTTCACGATTTCCGTGATATCCAAGTGTTCTTTTCGCAACACTTTCAGCTTCCTAATTAGCATAGGATTCCTCTTCCTGTGGTACACTCTCCTGAGCAAATGGGGCTCGTCGGTAATCAGCGTTTTCCTCAGTTTCGTAAGGGACTCGTTTATCTTCCGTAAACTCGCCTCCAGCACGTAAATGATGTTCACGTACAGCGTGATTACCACCAGGGCGGCGAAGAATGTGTACCAACAGGTGCAACGGTATAAGATCTCCTTTACGAAAATATATGGTATATAGCTACATATTGGCACGATTTTTATTACGTCTTTCGTAAAGATTTGTGGAGCCAATTCGCGGATATCTTGCGGCGACAATGTCCGCGCCACATCTGACACCTTCTGAAACGCTCGCAACTTCGATCGACTTGTAACGTAACTTACGGAAACGATAATAAAGCCCATAATTATGATGAAGTTCCCGTGCATCATCTCGAATAACGGCCTGTGTTTATTCGCGATATTGATCTGATAGATAGAGAAAGCGCTGCCGCACGTGTAAACGAGAGCCACGAACGTGGACCAGGCGAAACTGCCGCCCGAGAGCACGTACTTCGACGACGCGATCTTGTAAGGAAAGAATCCCAAGAGGGAACTGACGAAGACATAGGGGTACATTAGCGAACGGAAATTTGTAATAGAGAACGACTTCCATGGTTTACGTCCTCTGAGCTTCTTAGTCTTTCGTGACCGTTCGTGCATTTAGAAATTGTCTGGTTTACAACAGCGGCGCAATTTGCCAAGTATGCCTCGCCGTGCTCTAAGCTCGAGGTGAAAGGAGAAAGACTTCTTCGTATGGTTCTGAGCAAAGGAAGTATAACACTGTGGACGAATTCAATACCACGGTTGAACGTGAAAGGGAAATTAATTTTCTACCTAAATCGACCGCGTAGAGCGAAGAAAAAATTAAACATCGTGCAGCGACTGGGAAAACAATTTCTTTGTTATCGCAAGTGGATCGCAACTGTTTCATCGTAATATTATACAAAGTTGCAGGCCAAGCTATAACGGTACCCATTATCTCGATTAGAATTAACCGATAAAACCAATTCGGAGTAAACTATTTTATCGATTCTATCTATTCTTATCGCGAGTTTGCAACATTATTTACCGCGAAGTGTTACTTTAAAGTGGTTAAAGCTGAAGATCTAGAGTGCTTAACGTTTACAACAAATCATCCGGGATTAGCATTCTGTTCGCCATTCAGCTGTTCCCGGACGTAGCTGTGTTTTCCTGTCCTTTTGATAAACATTCGTTTATCGCCGATGAACGAATAGCGACGACGAATTAGGTTACGATAATATTTGTCGCGTGGGAGAAATTGCTGTTTAAAAGTCTATCGTTGGTTTCTCAATTAAAAGATCGTTGCGTTTGACGTCAAATGGGCACCGTGCGTAGACTATTTTATCAACTTCCTGCGCTTACTGCTGCTGATAGATAGAGCGTTTTTTCCCCGTGATATCGTAGCTTGTCATTGAGGCTTTTTATTTCCTAAGGGAATCACGTACTTCATAGTGTTAGACGCTTGCAATTGCAACGTCGCAATAAACCATTTAGAAATACTCCTGAAAAATCCTGCACAAAGTTACTTGGATTTATTCGAAGCAAATAAAGGCATACATTAGACAGAATCAACGCGCTTTGTGCCACGTGGGTCACGGGTAAGCCACGATATTTTCTACAGCGAAACTTTCATTCAAAATTAAAGTGGTGGAGAGGAAGTTGAAACTATCAAAAATTTAACACAACTTCGCATCTCTAAACTGAGTTCTCGTCACTTTTCACCGAAAATCTGAATCACGGATATGCCAATAATAACGAAATACATATACAGTTGAAGAACTAAGTTTATTTCTAAGGAAGTGTTACACAGAAATCTATTCGAATATTAATGTCAATGTGCTTTCAGAACAAAATCATCGGCGCCTTCTCCTTTTTTGAATTCAAAGTGTCTACGAAATCGATAGATACTTCTCGATAGTCGACCGTCATGTGATCGATCCTAGCTGATCATCAAGTGTATCTATAGAAACATGCTTCCTGCAACAAATGTTTATTAAGGTTATGTTTACATGCTGCCATCGAACGCTCGTGGAATCTGAATTACGAAAGAGCTGCTAGTGAAATTCTTAAGAGCGCTTAAATTTAATAATTACATAATTTCATGTTGTGTACATGATAAAGTATTCGACAATGATTACTTGTTTATATCGTTCCCCTAAATGACGTAAATGTAATTGCACTTGAAGGTATCGCACGAAACCGCATCATGAACAGCAGCGGTATTGAAAAAGGAATAATCACCTATATTTATTTAGAGAACTTCGTGTGAGTATTACATTAAGGCGTTGTTACTTTTGCCTCGCGAAGTCAGCTCCGAGGCGTACGCACTCGAGGTGAGTAACCAAGCCTGAAAGGAACGTCTGTCTTATTACAGAACTTATAATAAAGTTGCTGTAAAGCCTGGGAGAAACTTAAATGTAATTATCGGACCTAACGGCACTGGCAAGTCGACAATCGTTTGTGCCATTGTTCTGGGATTGGGAGGTAAACCTAGCACCATTGGGCGAGCGGTCCACGTTGCGGAGTACGTGAAAACAGGTTGCCAGGAGGCGAAGATCGAAATCCATTTGAAGAATGGAAGAAACGCGGATATTATTATTACCAGAGCGTTTAATGTGCAAGGGAAGTCCTGTTGGTGTCTCAATGGGAAAGCTTCGAATATCAAAGAGATACAAGAGCTAACGAGAAGCTTGGATATTCAGGTATGCGAGCTTAATGCTTATCGAGCGGTGGGAAATGTGTAATTCGTTTGACTTTTTTCAGGTGGATAATCTCTGCCAATTTCTACCTCAAGATAAAGTACAAGACTTTTCGAAAATGAATGCACAGGAGTTGCTGGAAAATACGGAAAGATCGGTCGGCGAACCTATAATTCTTGAACGCCACAAGCAACTGATAGAATACAGATCGAATCATAAAGAGCTAGAGTCGCAGATAGAAAGCAGAAAGAAATTGTTAGAGTCAAGAACCCAGGTATACGAAGGCTTGAAGGAAACAGTTAGTGGTATTAAGGAGAGGAAGTTAATAAAAAAGAAAATTGTATCCTTGAAGCAAAAGAGAGCTTGGCTACTGTACGATCAAAGGCGCAGAGATTTACTTAAGGTAAAAGCATCAAGCCTGCGACAAAGAGATAGGGTGAAAGAGGACATAAGGTGATTCCTTGTGCTAAAATAAATCGAAAATGTAGACCGAAAGTTTTTGATACGAATCTTCGTTTCCGGGAAAATCGATTTCGAAATTTCGACTGGTATGTATACACGTAGCGAAAAATTGGCAAAATATAACTGCGAGTGAAATGGATCGTTACGCAAAAATCAGTAGAAATTATAAAATTACTTCTTCTCGAATGTGACTTGGTATTGCAAATAGTTGATTTAAAGATCGAAGATTACTGGATTTTGTACATGAGTAGCTCTACATCAACGATCTATTTTTGCATAAGATATCTCCCTATTCTCGTATATTACTTTTAATACTCGATCCCTCTATAATTCCATATGATTATAGTTAAAAAAGAAAAAGGAAGACGCGTTTGCAGAAATGAGATCTTTGGAAGACAATATAAAGCCTATGAATGATTCGATAGAAAAGTTACGCTCGGAAATTAAAATACTTCAAAATTCAGTGACAGATCATGTAAGTTTATAAATCTGATATTGCGGAATAATCGGAGGTATCACAAGTAATGTTTTCGTTTTAGAAAAGCAAAGCGAGAATTAAGACAACGAGACTGAAAGACATGATAAACAATATTTTGGAATGCGAAAATAATATCAGAGATTCCGAAAACACGTGCAAGCAGAGGATTCAAAGTGAGGAAGCCCGAGACAACGATATTGACGTTGCACAACAACAAAAAAGCAAACTTGACAGTGATCTATCTTTGATATTGAAAGATATTGGATCTGGTTAGCGTCAGCTCTTAATTTTACGTTTAATGTTGTTTAATAGAGAAGACTTTTACTGTGTACGTTGTTTTACAGAGGAGACTTTAACGAGACAGCGGCAAGAAGCGCTATCCAATGTAGAAAAGCAGAAGAGTATCATCAACACGTTAACAAATAAAAACACTGCCTTGCGACAACAAGAGGAGCATATAAACCTCGAAATTCGATGTGAGCTTCTTGCCTTCGATAAAATGTATATTAATTATTGATTGCTTAACGAGATGCAATTTTCAGCTCAAGAAACAGAATTGCAGCTTATTAATATCGAGACTAAACGATTACAACTTTTGAGAGAGAGAAGCAGCGATACGTATAAAGCGGTACAATGGTTAAGAGGGAACCATGAAAAATTCTCTGGAAAAGTACACGAACCGATATTACTTAATATAAATGTAAAAGATGCTTCGTACGCTAAATATCTAGAAAATGTCATCGCATTCCGCGACTTACTGGCGTTTGTTTGTGAAAATAAACGGGACATGAATCTATTGTTACAATATTTAAGAGACGAGCAAAATCTACAAGTAAACGCTGTACACTCCGATCCTACAAAACATGTTTCAATGGAGCCGCAAGTTCCCATACAAAACATTAAACAATTTGGTTTCACTCATTACTTAGTGTCCCTGATCGAAGCGCCGACTACTATTATGAACTATTTAGTATCGATGTACAAGTTAAATAATATACCCATAGGAACTAATCACGTTGAAGATAATATCGATCACATACCTAATAATATACGTTATTATTTTAGTCGTAAGTAGAATTAACATATTTTTACTGTATCTCATTACTAATTGATTGAATTTATTAATCCCGTTTTTTTAGGAAATAACTGCTATACGGTGAGTAGGTCGAAATATACGGGAGAGAAATCTATTGGAATGCAGCCGGTCTCGAGTACGGGGATGTTATCTATCGTGTTAGATAAATCGAAACTAGTAAAAATTGAAGACAAGTTCGTTGATAATTGATACTTCTACGCAATAAACTAGTGCTATCTCGATTACCGAGGGGATTTTAATCGAAATGCATTTCTAGACTGAAGATATTGCGGGAGAAGAAGAACAATGTGTTCAATGAAATGAAGCAAATCGAAGACCAGATAGGCGAGCAGAACAAGGAATTTGATAAGTATAGGGCTGACAGAAACAAATATCAGCAGAGTCTACATCAAATACAAGCTCTGAAGTCTAGGATATCTATGGTTGAGCAAAAGATCGCTAATCTACAAAACGAACGAACCAGTATCGATAAAATAAAAGAAGCTACTAGTAATGACATTAAGGTTCCATTTGTCTCCTTATCGAAATCGGATTAACAAAGCCGTGTAAATTTCAACTTGCAAAGTGATGCTTACATATAAATATTTCAGGTGAATTTAAACAAACAATTAAAAATGTATAGCACGTATAATGCCGAGCTGGAGGAATGCTTTAACTTCACTATAGCCAACGAACAAACCGAGTTGGCACTGAAGCTGCAGAACCGATCACTAAGAATGAAAATAAACGATTCCCAAGATCTACGAGATAAGCTTAAAGCATCGGAAGACAAAGTGAAGCAACTTAGCTCGGACATGCAACCTATGAAAAACGAAGTGCAAAAGATGTACAGCGAAGCGCTACAAACTACCAATGGCCTTCACCCCGGCGACGATTCGTTTGCGCCGATAAATAAGATTTTCAATAAACTACCGCCGACCATCGATGAAATCAATAACGAACTGAACATAGCACAAGCGAAAGTCTTCTGCATGGGAAACAACGTGGACGGTGAAAATGTTAGCGCTAAATGGCACCGTCGGGTTAACAATTTAATTCCACAGTCGACCTGGTAATTAATCGTACTCGTTTGATTTCAGATATTGCGCGAGTACGAAGACGTGGAAACGGAAATCCGTCGCCTGAAGGAATTCATTGAAAAGAAGACTGAAAATATGGAAACCACGGCGCAGCAGATGGAAAGGTTACGAGAGGAATGGCTGAGATCTTTGTTACAGATCGTTGAAAAGATCAATACAAACTTCAGCGCGTATTTCTCAGCGATGTCTTGCGCCGGCGAAGTTACGTTGTCGCACGGCGAGAATATCGTGAGTCGTTATAAAATAGAACTAGGTCGCACGCTTATTGTTTAAGAAGTCACAGAAAGATTAATGCACGCTTGTAGATGGACTTCGGTCAGTATGGTCTAACAATCAAGGTGAAATTCAGGGATACCGACCAGTTGCAAGAACTGACGAGACACCACCAAAGTGGAGGAGAAAGAGCAGTAACAACGGCGATTTACATGATCTCCCTTCAGGAACTTTCAAGGGTGCCTTTTCGATGTGTAGACGAGATTAATCAGGTGGCTCTCTCTCTTAATCAGCTCTCTCTATAAATAAAATGCGATTGTTCCTTCTCATCAACTTGTTTCTTACAGGGTATGGATGCGGTGAACGAAAGACGGGTGTTTAATCTACTCGTGCAGATGACTGGCAGACCAAACAGTTCTCAATATTTTCTACTCACACCGAAAGTCAGTGCACGCTTGACGCATTATTTTATCTAAACGTTTTCACGACTAACTTATTAATTATCGTTTTATTCAGCTGCTACCCGATCTACAGTACTCGGAAACGGTAACAGTGCACTGTGTGTTCAACGGGCCGCTCATGATCCACCACACGGAGTTCGATACGAAGGAATATTGCAAGCACGTTGTTAGAGTGATGGAGAAGGAGATTGTAGACGATGACTAACCATTAAATACCTTAGTAGTATCCAAACGGTACGCAATGCCCGAGCGTGTACAACAAAGTTATTTGGTTATGCAAGAGTTAAGGTATATATTTTTGCAAGAAGTTTAGAAAATATATTCATATTTTGCCAGTACCTTGACGTAGCAGCATTAAAGTTATCCTGAAACTGCTCTTCACTTCCTGCCCTTCTTCTTCTTCTTCTTCTTCTGAGACTCTGGCCAAGGAAACCCTCTGCACTTCAGCACGTCCATGATATTGTGGCAAGTGTAATAAGCATTCTCCATGACTTCTTCATTGAAGATATCCATAGAGAATTTCGCCCTTCCACCAGATTTCCTCGACCTTTTCGTCCCCTTACTTTTGCCGCCGTTATTATTCCCATTTTTACCGTTTTTCCCAGTTTTACCGTTACCTCGAGCTGCCTTCTTCTTGCCCCGTCCCCGCATCTCTTTCTTTCGATTAATTATACGAAAGGGACTTATAAAAAGGAACCAAACGCGCCACCCTCCGATTAGGTATTAAGCAAGCCTATGATATAGAATTATTTGTCACCGTTTTGTAAGAAGACTCGCTAACGAGTCCCTTTATATTCGAAGTGGTTGCTACGTAAGCAGTTACTTCAATAATGGTTGCCATGTGCAGAGTTATATCAATAATTTCGATATTTCTTCCCGTGAGGAATAAAGTTAATTAACACTGTGTTGCGAAGCAAATATGCGACAGCTTCTGTTACATAACACGGTACACTTTCGTCGGGATTCAATTAAAGTTCGAAGTCCCAGTTTGTCAGCGAACCCTTCTGTTACTAAGATGTAATGCAATTACAGTAAACGCAGCGTTCGTTGTCGATCGAAACGATCAACCTTTATCGACCTCCCTGGAAACAGGACACACGAGTCGAGACACGAATCCACAGTTTCTTAAACCGCGCGTATAAGCGTCTGAAAACAGTAGAGTTTCCCTGAAATACTGTAAAATAAACAGAAATTCGATTCTAAAATAGACACGAAGGACGGGTGGCGACATTCGCGCGCGACGTTCCCTTGAAAGCTGGTCCGACAATCGATTTTTTGAATCTCGTATCGATTTGCTAAAAGATACTCGCCGTCGTGAAATCGAACGACGATCCAGGTATCGATCCTCCGCGACAGATCGTACGGCCTTGACCTTAACGGTGTCTTCAACTATCCCGGTGAATTCTTTAATATGAAGCCACGGGTCGGTGACACGTAGTATTTCTCTATTTCCTTCTCGAAACGTCCGCGGCCTCGAAAAGATTCGAGCGTGCTCCGGTTCGAGACGCGCGTAGAAATACTTCACCTCGATATCACGATCGATTTCCTCGTTAAACTATATCTCTGTGTGTTCGTGTCAAGTAGTTGTCGAAAAGAAGAGCGAGAAACCATTGAAACGTGACTGATACACTGTTTTACTGCGCATAATAATGGACTCGTGTATCCCGAGATAAAGCGAACCTCCCAGCAGTCGAGATTTTCGACAGGCCGCGGTAATTCACTGGCACGAGAGTGGGGGGAAAGAAAGGTGTACGCACAGGAGTAGATACTTAGATACGACTACATTTCTGACTTGTTTCTGACTGCTAGTCAGCGCGAGAAGGTCTGCCAGTGCCTCATGAGCTATCCCATGGCCTGCATTCGATCCTCGGCCGTTGTCGAAGCGTCCTAATCCGACGGAGCTGTCTGAGAAATTACAAAAATTTCAGCAGCTATCGCACGTGCCTCTGTCCCTTTCCCTCCCATTCGATACCTGCCTATCAGAATTTCGAGCGGCACGGATAGATGGACGCTCCGCGAACTTAATTCTATTGATAGGCACGCGCAAATCGACCGTCAAGAAGTGCCGGTAAAACAAACGCGAAACAGTCGCTCGCCAGCTCCTGTCAGGGGTGTCACGTTTTCGAGCCGCGGCGAGTGTGACCCGGCTTACTTCGCGATCATCTCGAGTGTACGCATCATTCCGTGCCGTTCTCTGCGCGGAGACTTGTCAAAACAGTTCCTTTCCCACCTCCCGGATTACCGTGTCCCCGACCAGTGGATAAAGATACTCGGAAAGGGATTGAATCGTCTCGCGACACAGGAAACGGAGGGGAAACATGTCCACGGCACTTCTCGCCGTGTTCGCCGTAATCCTATGCATCCTGTTCAGGATATTGAACGTAAACAGTGCGCCGCAGAAGCCGTTGATCGTGTGCCAGGATCAGACGTTTCTCACCACGATCCTTAAGATCGCACCGGTCATCGTAGAGCCGTAAGTTTTCCACGATTAATCCGCTCATGTAACCGCTCGGTCGCTGGACTTTCCTCTGAACGTGTGTGCATGCCTGTCACTTTTCCCGTTATAGTCGAGAAAATGAAAGTGAGGTTAGGTCCGCCAGGGACGCCGGATATTCTTGCTGCATATAAGCTGGATTCTTGTTGCAGGGCACGAGCGTGCCTGTGGAAATTTAATTGATCGACGATTTCGTGTGCTCAACGTAAGTCCCTGTACTTTTCCAAGGAGGAAACGCGACGTGAACGTCGCGGCGATCGATAGTGCCGAAAATTCGCGAACGCTGCCAGAAACGATCGAATTGGCAAAAGGCGTAGCACCCAGTGATCCCTCGGCACGGGTGTGATCTAGTTTTCACTGATAGACAATGACCCTATCAATCTTTCTAATTGTGTCACGAGAAACGCGTCGCTGATAATGTTTAGCACCAGCGTGGTGTGGCGTGTCGTAAATTTCCACCAGCATCGAGCAGATACGATTGCTCGCAAATATGCTCAGACCGTGAGGCTCCCTTCTTTGTTTCTGATACAGAGAAAGGGCCATTTGCGGAGGCCTCTCTAGAAGTCTATTTCGGCAGGACTTTAAAATAGGCTTTCGCAGTGAAAGACTACCATGGTGCTTAATTAGGAGCACACGTTTGACCCACTTCAATCGTCCTAACTAGCAAATACGGTTTTGCGTTCGTGGCAAATTTTCTCACTCCGCCGCTTATCTTTAGAAGCGAATGTTCGGGTATTACTCGCTCGCAATAGCTTCCGTTAAAGATTACGCCCGTTTATCGAAGTGTTGTTAAAGGAACCGAAGTTAATAACCCGGGGAAACGCGAGCGTGGGCAATCGCGGACGATAGGAAGGAAACGACCACCGTAAAGGGAGCAATAATAATCCGCAGCATTGTTTTTCCATTTCGGGCATTGCATAACCACTCGATCCGATCTCGGCTGTGACCTCACCGAACATGTTCCTTAGAATGCCTGCATCACACTTGACGACAGATAGTGACTAACACAACATTGTCGCGCAATGTGGCAAAAGTTATCTTAAACAGCTTAATGAGTCAGGTTCGCCAGTTGATACGAATTCACATGCACGACCACGTTTTTGACGGTCGAAGCAATTGGAGCGTCACGTTATTGGATAACTCGAGGTGAAACATTGTGCATCGCACATTATGCAGTACTTTCACCGAAAGTATAATTTATGAGAGCACGAAGAAGAAAAGTATTTACCGGCAGATCAATGTAAATCTAAATCTATACGCCGCGTGTAATTATCGAAGCGCGCAAATCACTTCCATTGCAAAGAACAATCGATCTTTCAGGCAAGTCCGATTGAAAGGTGGGGCCGGATAATGTTCCAAGTATCGGTACAAAAGTTTAATGCGATATTTCACGCGTTACTTTCTTATCGTGTAAATCCTTGGAATCCTCGCGTTAGAACCTTGTTGTATTCCGTATTTTTCGTATTACTTTTATTTTATTAAATAACTTTATACAAATAACGGGAACTAAGACGATTACAGATAAATACTAGATTATAGATTCAGAACTAGATTCTCGTGTCCAGACTATTCGGACTGAAGTGCTCGAGTGCTTCTGACTGGAAGAATTGCGTGTAATATATATATATGTACGGTTTTCGGTAAGCTGAAAAGTGGGGGTTGTCCTGAGTTTAACGGTCGTTAAGGGATGAGGCATAGAGATCGAGGTTCAAGGATGAGTAATAGGGTACGGATAAGGTCATAAAAGAAGGACTTCGGGATGCTTACTATTGCTATCTGGAAAACTAACGCGCTGACTAATACTTTATATAGATTTAAGGGGGCATACCCGTTTGAACCCTCGGAAAATGTATACATTTTGTGGATTTTTTTACAAGTCAACGGTTTGATGCAGATTTCCCGTTTTTTAACTATGTTCACATAGTATTATGAACTACTTATAAAAAAAGTTTCAGTTAAAAAACTATTGTTTTTCGGAAGTTACGGATACATGTCCGAAAGTCTCTGGATTTTAGACGGCTAAACGGTGGCCCTAAAAACTCGCGCTACGTTCAACCAATTTACTTCAAATTTTGCATGCAGAATCATAATAAGATTGCACATCGTCCAACGAAGGCGATTTTGAAAATTTTGAAAAATAAAGAAATGGTGAGAGATCAAAGGTAAAGTTAAATTTTTCTAAGAGAAAATCCACCTTTTTCCTTTATAAATAATAAACGGGGAATCGAAATAAAAAAAGCCCTCGTTGGACGATGCGGAATCTTATTATGATTCTGCATGCAAAATTGGAAGTGAATTGGTTGAACGTAGCGCGAGTTTTTGGGTCCACCGTTTAGCCGTCTAAAATCGCGAGACTTTCGGACATGTATCCGTAACTTCCGAAAAACAATAGTTTTTTAACTGAAACTTTTTTTATAAGTAGTTCATAATACTGTGTAAACATAGTTAAAAAACGGGAAATCTGCATCAAACCGTTGACTTGTAAAAAAATCCACAAAATGTATACATTTTCCGAGGGTTCAAACGGGTATACCCCCTTAAATGACGTTGGTATACAACAACCTCCTCGGGGTGCGTGTACTGTTCGAGATGCAACGCATATCGATATTGAGTAATAATTATCCATTCAGCCGGTGCATTGGTGCATTTCCACAGAAAGGCTTCCTGCAGTTTATCGAGTGATCGCGTTTCCTACCGATCTCGCTGCTTTCGCTTTTACTTCCGCGCGAAGAATCAAATCCCTTTTCGTAATTGCACGCGTGTCGCGGCACCATTGAGCCATCCTCGGAATCAAAATCAAGCGTTGTCAAACGACCCGACTTTCCGATGGGAAGAAAACAGCTGCCTGTAATTACCGTGGCCCAACGATTTCCCTTTTCTCGTTCAATGGAATCGTGCGAAACAGATTCGCAGCCTTCACTCCCATTGTTCCTCGATCGCGATGTCACATTCGGCTACTATTTTTTTTTTACCCACTAATTTTGTACTTCGTTCTACGCGTTGAAATAAAGTCTGCTTCTTTTCGTAATACAATTTCTCCTTCGTACAGCGAATCGCGTGAAACAACTTTGTAATACTTTCCTTCCGTATCTTATCACCAAGAGTGTAAGTTCGATTTTTCCTTATTTGTATGCCCACTCCGCAAGGGAGGATAAAGTTCACATTGTTCGTAAAAAGGGCCTTGCTTACGTTACAAGGGATACTTTTATGCGAGGACAATATTAATATTATTAGCCCCCCTTTTATGGGCCAAGTTCCGCGAGGCGAGTTTCCGACATTTTCAGTCGGTATCTTTCGATCGCGATAAGTTCTGCCTGTGTTTATTGCGCTGCAAGTATTCGCGAGAGATTGCACTCGTACAGAGTAACCGATTTGATACGACGATCCGTGCAGCGTGCTTCATTTTCTTGGAATGCCACCGGCACTTTTATCGTCCAGCTTCGGTATGCGACAGAAATATTCCCCACGAGTCATTATCGTAACGCGACAGGAGAGGGAAAAACAAGCTTAATGTTCACTTTTGATCGATTCACGCCTGACCATGACTGTGAATGGCTATAGCCGTCGCGAATGCACTACTTACCCGCGTAACTTTACTTTTCCAACAGGCGCACACGTAGTCGGAGTAGAATCGACCGATAAATGGTTGCGTATAGCCTATTTCCCCGGTGACCGTGCCATTTATATTAAAGAAAAAAGCGAACGCCCTGCGCCGTCACGCGTGCGTCGTTACCATTTCTTCTGTTATCATTCCGCTTGGCAGAGAAATCTCGCGCACCGTGCCGGGGCAGCGTTCTAAGACCAGGCTCGTTAAATTTCATCGCCGGCTATCCTACTTTCCTCCATTGATTCGTAGGAAGTTCCAAGTGCCCGACAAATCCATAGCGAATTGACAATTCATGAGGAACGGTGTAGGAGCTTCGCCTTCTTCGAGGTTGCGCGCCGCGCAGTACGAATTTCCCTCGATTCGCGGCGGCTATAAATTTTATATAGGTATTTCGAGCCCCGAGGAAGTGGCTTGCGATTAATAAAGCCCAGGAACGCGCGCAGGAACGTGCTACGGTTTCGTATAAATTTATAATCCGCCCGCTTTTTGCGATGCATTCACTTTTTCATTAAATTCTCCGCGTTCTACTCGAGTCCGGTATCTCTGAACTTGCGGCAATCTCAGTTATATAACGCACAATGCGCGAACGCGGAAAAATATTTGATATGATACGAGCGCCGCGCGGCTGGCGTCGGGACAGGTGTACAGTGTGTACACAGATATTGTCCACGCCAGGAAGTTTCTAGGTGAACGTCGTATCATCACAAGCCCACGGAACGAGGTCCAAATTATTGCACTTTTCTGCTCCATTGCTCTGCATGATTATGAAACCGCGCTGGAAAAGAAAACAAGCCGGGTAATGCAACGCGTTGAATTTTCAATAGTTCACCTGTAACCTACGACCCACTGCATTTCCTGCAGTCGTCCGTTTCTGTGGCCACGCTTCCAAGTAGACTAGAATAGAAGGAAAAACAAAAAGTGTTCAGCAAAATTGAAGTGGTCTTGTGGAAGACACCGCGAGTGCCAAGAATCAAATTTTTCGGGAGAGAGGAAGCACTTTCCCGACTCTAAATTGTTTACGAAATTTAATAATAACCCAAATGCGTCACAAATTTTTCTATTTTTTGTATTAAGGGGGTATACCCGTTTGAACCCTCGGAAAATGTATACATTTTGTGGATTTTTTTACAAGTCAACGGTTTGATGCAGATTTCCCGTTTTTTAACTATGTTTACATAGTATTATGAACTACTTATAAAAAAAGTTTCAGTTAAAAAACTATTGTTTTTCGGAAGTTACGGATACATGTCCGAAAGTCTCTCGATTTTAGACGGCTAAACGGTGGCCCTGAAAACTCGCGCTACGTTCAACCAATTCACTTCCAATTTTGCATGCAGAATCATAATAAGATTCCGCATCGTCCAACGAAGGCTTTTTTTATTTCGATTCCCCGTTTATTATTTATAAAGGAAAACGGTGGATTTTTCTCTTAGAAAAATTTAACTTCACCTTTGATCTCTCACCATTTCTTTATTTTTCAAAATTTTCAAAATCGCCTTCGTTGGACGATGTGGAATCTTATTATGATTCTGCATGCAAAATTTGAAGTAAATTGGTTGAACGTAGCGCGAGTTTTTAGGGCCACCGTTTAGCCGTCTAAAATCGAGAGACTTTCGGACATGTATCCGTAACTTCCGAAAAACAATAGTTTTTTAACTGAAACTTTTTTTATAAGTAGTTCGTAATACTATGTAAACATAGTTAAAAAACGGGAAATCTGTATCAAACCGTTGACTTGTAAAAAAATCCACAAAATGTATACATTTTCCGAGGGTTCAAACGGGTATACCCCCTTAATATAGTCTAAAATCATGAAAGGGGGATTGTATTTGTAGAAAATCCTGGACGTGCCACCTCTTACAAGGGAACGTAACATCCGGAACCCAGAAATTTCAAAAATTCAGAAACTTTGTGAATATGTAGGGAATTTCCTCCTAATTACAACGCAATTTTTCTTTGCTGCCCAAATTCACTCTAAGGGGGTGTACTTGACCCCCGAAAATCCTGTTATTTTCCGATTTTGTGTTATAACTCGCGAAGTGTAAAATAATTTTTTACCAAATGATAGATTTAATTAAAAGAAGTAACTTTTGCCTTGAAACTTTTCTTCTATCTCTTACAGTTCGCGAATTATAACACAAAATCGGAAAGTAGCCGAATATTTAGGGGTTAATTCACCCTCTTTGAGTGAACTTGGGCAGCAAACAAAAAGTGCGTTGTAATCAGGAGGAAATCCCCTACAGATTTACAAAGTTTCAGAATTTTTCGAATTTTCGGGTTCGGGATCTTCCCTTGTTAGTTGTAGAGAAAATCAAATTTGCCATTCATTTAAATTTGCAAGCACTGCGCCAATCCTGCCCACTAATCGGTTAATTGGCTCGTGCATTGTTTTCTACAGAGACGTTGGACGCACCACCTGTTAGTACTGTAGCGTGCGTAGCAACGAATTTTCGAGCGGAGTAGAAGGCGACCAGGTAAGGTCATAAAGTTCAAGCGAAGGTTTCGCGACTGTTGGATTTGCCTGGCGACGAAACCTCCCTTGTTCTCAGGGCCTGGGTTTTTTCCAAAAGTTGTGCACGTGGTACGCGTTGCCTGCGATTCTGAAAGGAACGCGACCGTTGGGCATTCGGCTAGAAGGACTCGAGTAGAGCGGTTGTTTTTCGTCCGCTCGATATCTTCTTTAAGGGGGGAGCCTGGTGTAACTAAATGAAAATCGAGGCATTTTTCGGGAATTTTTTTTAAAGAAAGTATTTGATAGATCTTTCTGAAACTTTCAGGATATTGTATTAACAGGTTAAGGTATATAACAAAAAAAAAAATTATTAAAAAGGAGCGGCAAATAACAAAGTTATGCCCAGTCCGTTGGCGACGCAATTATTGCACTGCGGGCAACGTAGCGTCTTTTGCTTTCATCTGAAACCAATAATCGAACAATTTTCTTTTAGTTTATGAGTGTACGCACAGAATGAAGTAATTTGAAACTTAAAAGATGCAAAATGAACAAATGGCGGCCTCTTGAATAAAAAGTGCACTGTTTCCAACAAAATTTTGCCTTAAATGTCTAAAAAAAAGTTATTTATTTAAACAATATCATTATACTAATAACTTAGTACTATGAAGAAAATGTTCACAAATATCCGTGCACAAGGCCAAGTTGATTGGTTGAATATTTTTTTAGTTACATTGCCCGCAAAGTATAAAACTGTCGTTTCGAGAAAAACGCATTTAAAGTTTTGTGGTAGCCTGGCGCTCCGTAGCAAAACCGGCTATATCCGCTTTAATTTTTCGAATTTCGTTTTGCGGCTTTGGGAACATATTTTCGTGATGTTCAACTATTGATTTATGTAAAAAAAAAATCGATTTCTTCGACTCCCTACACTAGACTCCCCCCCTTAAATGTGTAAAAAAAGTTATTTATTTAAACAATATCATTATACCAATAACTTAGCTCTGTGAAGAAAATGTTCACAAATATCCGTGCACAAGGCCAAGTTGATTGGTTGAATATTTTTTTAGTTACATTGCCCGCAAAGTATAAAACTGTCGTTTCGAGAAAAAACACATTTCAAGTTTTGTGGTAGCCTGGCGCTCCGTAGCAAAATCGGCTATATCCGCTTTAATTTTTCGAATTTCGTTTTGCGGCTTTGGGAACATATTTTCGTGATGTTCAACTATTGATTTATGCAAAAAAAAAAATCGATTTCTTCGATCCGCTACACCAGGCTCCCCCCTTAAAGTAGTTTTTTTTGGTCTTAAAATAAACCATATTATTTGTTGAGTTTATTAAGTAGTGTACCTTATTACCACCCTCGCGTCCCTCACCTCAGTACTATTGGTGCCTTATTTACAAAGGGAAATTGCTTTAAAATTCTATACAGAGTATTACCATTGGTACGTGGACCATTTTGGTCTTCTTTTTTATTTGAATTTCTTTTTAATATTCTTGCAAGTGCATTTGGTATCGCAACACTGCCTGCACCTTTCGAATTTCCACGGGAAGCCTTGAATTTCGCACGGCGCGCCAAGGAATTCAAGATCACCTCGATATTTCTTCAAACAGAGGATACACCAGTGATATCCCGAGATATCTTCCAGACGAAATACCGTAAACAGATAAAAAGTGGTCCGGGAATGGCACTCCCGAGCGAATCTCTGCGCGCAGCGGTGATTATTTATTCGCTGACCCGAGCAATACAGTTTGGCCGGTGAAACGCGGTGACGAGCCAATTGGAACGCACAAAATGCGCGAGATCAGCGATGGGTTTAATGCACGGAGAAAACTCATAACTCACGTGGCCCCTGTTAACGCGCGAGGTACGTTCGCAGCGACGGGAATCGTTGTAAAAAAGTTACGCCTGGTTTACTTCGCTTTGTCCAGCCGGCGAGGAATCCTTCCTCGGGATTCCCTGCCCCTGTTAACGTAGTCCCGTAACACAGTTTATTTAATGGCCCACGGGAAAAACGTCCCCGAGCCGATCCGCGGCCCGAAGAACTCCTTTTCATGGAAAAGTTGAGCCCGTTAAGTGAAACCCCCCTTTCATCCTACTGAACACAAAAGAGCGCTTTACGCGGGCCCCGCGGTTTAATCCTAGCAATTCTTTACGCCGTCGTATGCTCCACTGATCCACTACGACTGTTCGTGGACTGCAATAAACAGGCTTAATAATCCGTTGCCCGTGTCCAGCGTCGCTTTTCCTTCGACCACAGCCTGCTGTTTAGGCACGCGAAAACGACGGGGTCTCTGCGAAAGAAGAGGCACACTTTCGCGCGGTTAACAACTGTTCTTTTCGATACAATGGCGTAAATGTCACACGCGGGATGTGTGCATGCATATAAAGCTAGTTCTTAAGGGGAGGTTCTGGTCTAGAGCCCCAAAAAATAGGTGATATTTAGGAATTAATTAAAGGAAAACTACTATATATAATTTAATGGGACTTGTTGCGTTGTATTAAGGATGTCTTATGTTATAGAAATATATTTTTTGTTTTATAATTAATCAGTGCAAACAGCCCTGGGGAGTCGTTAAAGTTAAGGCGTCAAAAAATTGATCCAAATCGGTGGGACCTGTATCTCTAAAAGTTATTATCCGATTCGACTGAAACCTTTTTTATTTTGAAGATTATTCTTTTTTCTAGGGGGGGGGGGACTAAAAAAAAATTACAAAAATTACATTTTTTTTAGAAAATAACGACACTTCACGTTTGAAATCACTTTTCCCTGTATTTTTCGTCCTTTCAACGCCTTTAAAAATTATAAATTTTCAACTTTTTGTATTTTTTTTAGTCCCCCCCCCCCCTAGCCAAAAGAATAATCTTCAAAATAAAACAAGTTTCAGTCGAATCGGATAATAACTTTTGAAGATACAGGTCCCACCGTTTTGAGAACACTGTTTCGAGAAAAACGCATTTGAAGTTTTACGTGAGCGCCGAGTAGCCGGTTGTGACCCATGTATTTGCCGCGACTCAAATGCCTACAACTTGGGGAATTTTACGAATTTCAACAAATCCTTTTAAACCCGTATTCCTAAAAGATTGAACATTCGAAAAATGATATAAAAAAAATCGACATTTAGACCAGAACCTCCCCTTAAAGTTTTACGTGAGCGCCGAGTAGCCGGTTGTGACCCATGTGTTTGCCGCGACTCAAATGCCTATAACTTCGGGAATTTTACGAATTTCAACAAATCCTTTCAAACCCGTTTTCCTAAAAGGTTGAACATTCGAAAAATGAAATAAAAGAAAAATCGACATTTAGACCAGAACCTCCCCTTAAGGCAGAAGGTTAGTCGTTTTTCCTAAGGACGTCGAAGTAGGATGGTCACTGGAAGAGAAACCCCGCTGTTTTCGATTAAATTAATTTCCAATGTCTGCTAGCACGGGCGCCCGGAGGGATGGGGGCTGAAGGGGTAGTTTCCTTCCCCTAGCTTTTGAGAAAAAAATCGCTTATTTTTAAAAGCCGAATAAGTGAAGTTAAATTAAATTGACACTACGAAATGGGTTGAAAGATGCAGTAGGGCTACACTGCGTTCCACGTAAGAGCGTACCAGCGCCCCTACCGATTTGCGACCGATCTGCGCAGCTCCCACGGATCCGACACGCGCGATTGGTCGTAGCACTTTCGCGATTGGTCGTAGCACTTTCCCTGCCGGCTTACTACCAATCAGCAGTGTATCCCTGCGCGAAACGAGTACGCTCTAACGTGGAACGCAATGTACTCGTTTTTTCCTTACTATATTTTTCTTTACCGTCACCCCAAAGTTACCCTCCTGCCCTGGAAAAATGTCCACGGACGCCCTTGCCTGCGCAGTAGAGCTCCTCCTACGAAGGTGACACCAATTCATTTTTTACGAGTTCGATGATGCGCCTCGCGGTAATGTTCAAGGTGGCACGAGGTCAGATACGAGCCAGCTGTAATTGATAAGGCTATAGTGCTGTGTATAGGCTTTGCCTATGTGCAGATATCGAGGGTACGCAAGGTGTCTACTAATTGTGTGTTTGACAAGCGAACGACGAATCGATTAGTGTTACTATTTCTGTTGCTGTTACATACTTAGCGAGACCCTTCGCTGCGATGGTTATCAGTGTGCAATTAGGTATAATTGCGAGACAGTGGGCGATGGTGGTGGCGAATGTTATATCACGTTGTTCGTGTATTTCAGATACAAACCAACAAGGTTATGGGGTTTCAGTGGTCACGTACAGACCATCATTCACAGTATTATTGGGCGCGTCCGTTGTCCTTGGCCGATTGGGGAACGAGTGTACAGCGGACTTCCGGATGAAACCACTCTCACCTACGATCTTTATCAACCATTGACCAATGATTACGAAGGTCCGTTCTTTGGTTTGTAACTTGTATACAGCTAAAACGAACTGGCACGAAAGGAGCTAGTCCTATCCTCTGATTAATAAACGCAAAACTCCATTAACAACCCCGAAATCCCGCTTAAAAGAGTGCTCGAGAATTACGTCTATTTCTGGCTGAAGAAATTATCGTAGCCTTCGTTTTTCCAATCCATCTTCTCGAGGGATGAGCTACTTGTGGCAGAACTTAGTTGGCGAAGAAAATTAGAAAATAAATTGCACGCACGCTTTATTAATTAAAAATGCGGCTCTACCACGGTTAATGGAGCGAACTCGGTGAACATGAATTATAAATTGTCGTAACTAATCTGCCACGAATATCTTTGTACCACTCTATCGGTCGAGGGTTAACCGCAGGGGGTTTACACCCTGCGATCCTTCGACAGTTGTTTCTCTGATAAGTGTGCCGAAGCCTCGCGATAATGAAGCTGTTACAAGCCTCGACGAAAATACTATTAGCATGGAAATGTACCGAGAGCGCGACTGCCAAATGAAAAATGTCTATGAAAACATGATAAATAATTCATGCGCTGTTATACACCTAGGGCATCCCGTTAACATTGCTCGTTATGTAAGAAATGGTGTCGCGATTAATCGTTCAAGGAATCGAGAAACAGCTTCTGTATCTTCTCTTGCCAAAGAAAGCTGTAATGGCGCGCGAAGAAGGAGCTGAACAAAGGATCGCATCCATTCACTCCTCCGCCGTGCACGCACGCGAATCGCATGCTTTTCAATAGGAAATTCAAGCCAGATTTTACGTAACCTATTACGTTTTATTTTACCACAGACGATGTCACGATTGCCATCTGTCCGGGGATATGCAACAGCTCCGAGAGCGTTTACATCAGAACCTTCGTGCACTTTGTCCAGTGCCATGGCTACCGATGCGCTGTGCTTAATCACGTCGGGGTTCTTTCCAGTGTAAAGGTCACTGCGCCTCGAATATTCACGTATGGTATGTGTCTACCAGCACCGATGTGCGAAAAGTTCCTCCGGCTCAAGCACTAGCAGCTTACGACCCTGAAACTTGCAACTTCCTCGAAGTCTATACTCTTCGGGGCTTCTCGGTGAAAATCGTCACCTAGCGAGTTTTGTTCAAATTCAACTGGTGTTACAGCTATGTAGATTCACGAGGGATCTCGGAACTTGGTTTCTACTTGGTAGCTGGTTAATAACAAAATTTGGTGGGTGCCTCAGTTTTGTGCCCAAGGTTCCCAATTAACTACCCAAGGTGTCTACATATGTATTTCTTGGAAAAGAAATCTTTTTCGAAGAATCCTTGCGAAAATCCTTTTGAATCTACTTCCTATTTTTGTCGCAATTTTAAGAATGATTTCTAAAAGTCTCTTGCACCGAGAAGCCTCAAGTAGTGTTAGCTCCACGATCCCAGGCCATGCAAGTCTGAACGACCATGTTCTAACTCGATGGACGAAGAGTTTAATGGAATTTCTAAGTAACCGCCGATATTACCTAAACTTCGCAGGGCACACGGACGATTACAACATGATGCTGCACAGTTTGGTAGAGAAGCATCCCAATACGAGAATAATTTGCATCGGGTTCAGCTTAGGCGGCAACCTGGTGACCAAGTACCTGGGGGAACGAGGCTCGAATAAATTGTCGAATATAATCGGCGGCATATCCATATGCCAAGGATACAATGCTCTTGAGTGAGTACACGCAGATCTGACTTTGGTAAATAGCAGCGCTCCTTTGAGAGCGGGGATCGCTAAAGCTCTAGCGCGTGATTTCTGTTCAGAGGTACCAAGTTCCTACTTAACTGGCAGAATTTCCGACGCTTCTACCTCTACATTATGTCAGAGTCCGTGAAAAATATTATCCTTAAGCACAAGAACATGTTGCTGTCCGAGGACGTCAAGCAGAGGTACAATTTAAACGAGCGGGACATCATTTCCGCGGCCACCTTGCCGGAACTCGACGAGGCGTACACGAGAAAGGTAAAGCGCGCCGAAGTGCGCCGCGCGTACTCTTCTAAATGCGAAAGACACGTGTATGCATCCTGAGTGTTTCTCGATCGTTCAGGTCCACAACTTCAGGTCCGTGACGGAGATGTACAAGTGGAGTAGCTCTATTTTTTATCTAGAGAACATCACGACGCCTATGGTGTTCATCAATGCGTTGGATGATCCTATCGTACCTGAGATGTTGCTGAACCCTATCAAGGAGCATGCCAGTGAGTATAATTACGATAAAGCCTCCTCAAGCCCAGCATCGAATTTTCCTGATGCACGGTAATTGACTTAGGAAATAAAGCGTTCGTTGCTCGGGGGCATCGAGGAGTATTTTAATTTTTAAGTAAAAATAACGAGAGTAACGTCACGTGATGACGGTGTGCTTCCGGCTTAAGAAGAACCATGAGTTTCGTTTTGCGAAGTTAAAGAAGAATCAAAAGATAAAAAGGTCAAGATCATTCAAGACTGTCGTTCGATGTGCTCTGCATTAATTAGCAGAGCGATTTTGAATGGCCTTAACAAATACAGGTCATTGTCTCTGCCAAGGCTACAGTTCTAAGTACCCACAGATTATTCATTGAGAATTCAAAGAGAATTCAGTTCTCATTTAAAAACAGCTCGCGTCTTGCTTCCGACGTTCTCTTTCAGACTCTACAACTTCCATTTTCTTACCGCAACTAATAATTCCAATAATTCACTGCCACCATTACTATTCCGCACCTTAGACGAATGCCAGAAGATAGGTGCCAGTGAAGATCTTAAAGAACGACTGTTTCCGTTGTTACAGAAAAGCATCCAAACACGCTGTACATTGAACTGGCGCATGGTGGTCACTTAGGATTCTACGAAGGTGGTCTCCTGTACCCGAACCCCATAACATGGCTGGACCGTACCCTGGTGTCGCTCGTGGGCTCCCTCACGTTGGCGCACGCAGACAAATCCCTGAAAACCTCTTAACCATATTTAAACTCCATTGTCATAATCGTCTTGTAAGTAATTCATCACGCTGGCGCATCGGTGCAGCTCATACTCGCGGTCCTGTTTAAAAATCTCGCGCTCGATCTTGGCTCGCGCCCCAAGGGAGAAGCTGGCTGCACGTGAAGTCGAGTATACTACACGCAACGGTCTCAATCTTCGTGAGATGATATTTTTCTTGTAACCGTTGACCCAAACGAACACGTTTCGGTTGAAAGGCGAACGGTGTCTTTGCATTTTTTACGGCTGCCTCGGGAAACTCGTAGCCCCGATTGAGACACGACCAGAGGGAATCGTCTACGGCTGGAATCCTGGAACGGTAGCACAGCTTGGACGGCGATTCGGCTGTCTTCGATGTCCTGGTCGCTGACGCTTCTCACTCAGGGATCATTGATAGAGCGATTCGGCGGGGAAACGTTTAGGGAATCGTGTGCTAACTGCGGTTCGATCGTAGAAGTGCATTTCGCGACTTATCGTCACGTTGGAACGGCTAATAAGGGAGGAGGAGAAATGGACAGAACCCCCCTGGTAAAGTTTTTGAATCTGTGCCAGGCGAAGGCTGGTTTTGTTTGTCAACTGTGGGACTTCGTGGGCTCTGGTGAGAATGTATTTTAATTGGTGGTTTGGTTTATCTCTGTATGGGCAGAAAGATGTAAGATTGTAAATATCAGCGTAGGAATGACGAATGAGGGGGGACTGTTCGATTTGTTCGCTCCAGAAATGTTTTTTACATATCCTGTGTTCAATGATATGGGACAGACGCTGCTTTATATCTGATTCATTGCATTGACGGAATCGCAACTTTGTTAATACGGAAAATACGTTAAAGAATATATTTTTTCTACGACTGTATATCCTTAGTGAATAGTCATTCGATTAAGATGCTCGTAGGTTATCTCCATTTTTTTTTTCATTTTTTTTTCTCGAAGGAATGGATTCGATATATTTCCCTGTTAATGAAGTTCGTACGTCAGATGTAATATACAAGAATTTCTACGTGAAAAATCATATCCGAAATTGAGGAAGAAGTGTTGTTTTACTAAACATCGACATTCTATTTATCATTTTCTTTTTCCCCTGAACTGATTTAAGCGACACTACGTTGAGTTATGTAATAGCTATGCAATAAATTATTCATCTAACTGTGAACACGAGGAACACTAATATTTTTCGAAGTTACTAATGAAAACTTCAATTTCGTTTCATTCCTCGTATAACAGAGGGTGCAGAAAATAATGGTCCAATTATAATATCATCGAGGAAACGCGTAACTGCTATTAAGTTTACGTACAATCGATGTAACTGAAACTCTGACAGCAAGACAAATCATCGACCTATCGAAAAGTAATCTGAACTCATTTATCCTACTCTAGCTTTCTATAAATACCATTGATGATACGCATGAACGTTCCCATAAAATAATATAAGACAATAATATCACACAAACACACACACATACAACACACATCTTTGCGCATCGAGAAGATAAGTACACAGTTACTTAAGTGCATTAAGGACCATTTTTGATTTTTCAATTATTTATTCTTAGCGGTAATCGAATGGGTGCAGCTAATAGTCGTTAGGTCTCTAATACAGTAACACATTTATTATCGTCAATATATTTTCGAACTATAGTGTATTCAGCATTGTACATACCGGCACTATTAAAACCACAGACGTTTGTACGTGTGATACTTTATGGTTACTTGTAAACAACCGTTGAACGAACCGAATGGCATTATAATAGATTATCGCAGACGGCCACGAAATTCACTGTACGCGCACATTGCATTCATGAATTTAGGTAATTATTTTATATTATAATTTATTTGCCACACTAACCATGGTGTTTCGTTAACGTACGCGCTTAAGTAGCTGGAGACAGGTTCGTCGTCGCGCCGATTGATCCGCACTGTGCTTATTAATCAGCGGATTGATCGAATGTCTCCAAATGACCGATCCTAGATCGAGTACTATTCCAAGGTTGGAAATAAGCAATTACGTGTATTCAGAAGCTGACAGCTGTATAATTATGTAAACACGAGGTGTTTGTAAAGGAGAGTGCCTTAAATTTTGTTTTGCTAACACATTTCGCCCCGAAATCAAGACAGTCGTGTTTGCAGTGGCTCGAAACAGGCAAGCAGGTCGCAGTAAATTTCTACGAGGGCCTTTCATTTCCGTTAAATGTACGCGATATAAATGGTTGGTAGTTTAAAGGATTACCTATAGAAGGACATATTGTTCCAAATGATTTATTAAGATTGTTGCGAGCGTTTATATATCCTGCCCGACGAATTGAAATTTGTTACTTCCGAGCAATTGCGTTTTGTAAGAAATGATTTGTCCGCACTGAAAATAAACCTTTTCCACGAATTTCCGTACATGTGTGACTGTTACTCTAGATCTCCTTCTTCATTAGCGAGTTTCCCTGATTATTAGTACAATAATAATAGCATTGTTATAAAAAAAAATCGACTTCAAAAAATTTCAAAGCCCCTTCAAGTTCATTAAGCCATAAACATTAAATTTATTTTGAATCCTGCTCGAATACCGAAATGTATTTTAATCAGTCGGTTATCGTTATCATATGTTATAGATAAATGATTGAGACTACGTTGCACGAGCTGTTACAGTAAATCCTTGTTATGAGCCCGTTTCTACACGCGACTATCCGCACCATTTCTTGGAATCCTTCGGACGAGAGTGGAGGAACCCTGGAACGAGCTGGATATTCTTTCGTTTCCTTCCGCTCGCTCTTGTGTTTTCTCACCCGCGCCATTGGTCGCCGGAATAGTGTCCACAACGCGCTACGAGCCCCGTGGCGAGCCCCGTTCGTCAGGTTCATAACGAGGATTCACTGTACTCATTAATTCTTCATTTTCAGCGCAGGTTTCAGCGTGAGTTACAGATCAAAATTAGTCAGGCAAGTGACGCATTGTTTATAAGTTTTCGGTTAACGACCGGAAGACACTGACCTCGCGTGATCTGCCCCAAGAATACACACCACGTGGCGCTGAGGAGCGAGATTAGTCAAAGATGATTGAGCAGCCTTTGTCCTATCTTTAAATCGAGGAGCGCAAAATACAATAATTCAGATTTATCAACGAAAACAGTACGCTGGACTAGAAGAAGGTTCGCACTATTTTGGAGCCTGACCACTCGTTAACGGAGGCATTAAAGTTTCTCCTAATACAAGAAGCTATAATTAAGAAAGTTAAAATTAGTAGTAAGTACAGTTGAACTGTTCATTGCGAGAAGACAAAGCAGAGCACGATCAGTAGTTTCGTTGTTCGCGTACAACAAGGAATTTACTTATGAATTGACTCGTGGTGATCATCGACAGAAATTCGGAATACAAGATCCCTGGAAGCATCATACGGTGCTGTCGTTAAAACGTGTTACGGAGCATAATTAGCCTTATCTGTTAGATGCAACTGCTAGAAGGTACACGGTGGTCTTGGCAGGCACGATTAGCCAGTACTGCGCGAACTGTCGAGACGACAGGATCGAGGATCGGCTTCGTAGATCGCGTCCGATATTTAATTCTAACCCAGACCGCAATTAGAACGTTGGTCGTCACTCGTGGTGCATAGATCGTTGACGATGAAGAGATTGATTTTTTCATTGATCGCTATCGCGCTCGGCCAGGCGGCCCTGACTGTTGCGCTTCCGCTTTCAGGAAATTACTCGATCCTTCGGAGCCAGATACTGGAGTACGAGCAGCACATGGTGTTAGGCGCCAATCTATCTTTGAACAACCTCGAGAAGACGGCCAATCAGATCCTTATGGACGCGAAGAGGAAAGAACTAGCTGCTGGTTCGTCGTTACAGTAGCCACGCATAAACTTTACATCCCGATCGGAAAATATATACAGTATGTAAGATCACGGAGCTAAATAAACCTGTTCGATGCGTGTCGCTACACGTGCTTTAATCGATGCGGTAATAAAATTAAACGCGACGCCTCGAGTTCGAAATGCTGGTCGCCGATCGTGCATGGATGAACAAAGGACTCTCTTGTTTGCGGATGACGCGGGTATCTTTCTGTTTGCCATTGTTTAGGCGCCCCATCGTCAGCCGAAGCGATAATTTCGTGTTCCTTCTTCAAGATTAACACTCTCGGTCATCGTAGTCGCTAGTGATTCGCTGGAACTTTAGAGTCGTCTCTCCCTCGTTCCCTTTTCGCTGTTCCTGCGAAACCGTAGCTGTTGAATTCTTGCAGCCTTCGCGAACCCGGCGCAGTTCGCGCCCGCACGGAACTTCCTCCTGGCGAAGCGGGACATCGAGCAGTCGGAAGTGTTTCGCTTGCTCCGCCGCATGCCAAAGGGCGCCGCGCTGCACGCTCACGACACATCCTTGGTCTCGGAAGAATACGTGTATCACAATGTTACGTTCCGCGACGATCTTTACGTCTGCGACAATCATGGTGTCCTGCAATTGCGCTTCTTCCGCGAGCCGGATGAGAAGTGCAAGTGGGAGTTGCTGAAGGATGTCCGCCAGGATCCCCGACGAGCCGCCGATGTGAACGAGAGGATCAAGCGGAGGCTGTCGATGGTCTGCAACGATCCTGACACAGACTACTCGAACGTGGACAAAGCGTGGGATAAATTCGGAAGAATTTTTAAGTTCATGGCAGACATAGTGAGCTACAAGCCTGTTTATGAAGACCACTTCCTGCGGGCTCTGGAGGAGCTCTACGAGGATAATGTAATGTACCTGGAGTTCCGATCCACGCTGCCGTTGCCGTACGACTTCGAGGGTACAGAGTACAAAGAACGAGACGTTGTTGGCATGTACGAGAGACTCGCTAACAGGCTAGTATCTTCTGTTCTCATTTCTCCTTCTTCGATGGCTTTTCATTTTTAACGCTTCACTTCTCACCTGCCTTGAACCACATGGTCGGCCACGTGAGGTTTGTCAGAGCCTATATGAAAAGCGCCTATAATCTACATCATTATTATTCTTTCGGACATCCGTTATGATCGGCGGCGGATTAACCGGCAAGCAAAATAAGCGCCTGCTTAGAGCGTCAGGAGAAAGGACGCCATAGAACTATTCTGAATTTTAAAATTTAACTTCTGTTAGATACACTTCTTAATCGACTTCGAAAAGTTATAGATTTGTCCCCGCATAACTACTCAGCAGATAGACCCATTTTGATGATCTTTCTGTTATTCGAACGGCTATTGCCACATTATTATTATTTTATTTACGTATGCGCATATCTCCTCAGCATATTGCGTCAATATAAAAAAAAAATTGAAAATTAAAAACGACTTTGAAAAAAAATAAAAATGCACTGAAAAGTACAAAATAGTTTTTACCCTTATTTAATCTACGACTCTCAACTTTTTTAGAGCGGCGCCAGATTTACATAGTGCAAATGATGAGGCGCCAACATATAAAAATTGAGATTCGTAGATTAAATAAGGGAAAAAATTATTAGTTTTTTTTTTTTAATGACAAGTAGCTTTGCGTGCACAGATTCAAGGAAGAGCATCCGGACTTCGTCGGGGTGAAGCTGATCTACTCGCCCCAGCGTTTCGCCGATCACAAGACAGTAGAGGAGTGTATGAAGATCATGAAGGAGCTGCAGGGACTTTACCCGAACTTCGTCGCTGGATTCGATCTGGTCGGCCAAGAAGACAAAGGAAACACTCTCAAGTATTTCGCGGACATAATGACGGACGCCGGGCCAGATATGAATTTCTTCTTCCACGCTGGTGAAACGAATTGGTATGGCGCGTCCACGGACGAGAATCTTGTCGACGCTATCTTGTTAAACACTCGACGCATCGGCCACGGGTAAGTGTTATGTCGAATCAATGAATTGGTGCATTGTGCACCGTTCTTCGTTATTCTATCAGGTCCTCGTCAGTTTCTAAAGTAATCCGTTTCACATTCTTTTGTTGTGAACAACTAAAAATGCTGTCTTCCTCCAAATTTCGCGCAGGTACGCCCTGACTTACCACCCATTCCTACTGGAGATGGCGAAGCGAATGGACATCGCCATAGAAATAAACCCGATCTCGAATCAGGTGCTAAAGCTCGTCGACGATCTACGAAACCACGCTGCCAGGAGGCTCTTCGCGGAAGGATACCCATTAGTCGTCTCCAACGATGACCCAGGCTTTTGGGGCGCACGGGGCCTGAGCTACGACTTCTACGAAGCTTTTCTGGCCCTAATGTCCGAGCACTGCAGCCTTAAAGCTCTCAAGCAGTTGGCTATGAATTCCCTTTTGTACAGTAGCATGTCCAATCCAGAGAAAAGAAAGGCGCTTGACGTTTGGGGGGAGAAATGGGACGTGTTCGTAAAGGACGTGGCCAGTGAGAAATATTAAAATATCGGATCGAGGTAGTGACCAACATGTTGTATCCAAATGCAATTGTATGCGTGATCCCTGGCTCAAGCCGACGCGTGTGGTTATGTATACATATACAAACATTTCTCGGTACGAGGTTACATCACAGAATTACTGTCACAGCGTGCAGGCGAGGACGTCATGTAATGCTTGCATCTTGTACCTGATTGTCATTAAGCACCAGTTAATAAATGCCGTCGATGATAAAACCGGTTCTTCGTATCATTTCTTTTCATTCGAGGCAATAATGCGTTCCGCTTCTTCCGTGCTGCACGTTTCTACCAGCCTGTGCAGATCCGTGACTCACGAATGTATGTATGTAATACGTAGTGATTTCATTTCATTTAGAAACCTTCTTCCCTTGCCACGCGAACGTGTGATTAACTCAACGCTTGTTCTGGCAGATTGAAAGCTGAGCAGGGTGCCTCTCTATGGCCCCGAAGACTAGAATTACGTTTAATGATGCGGTGTGCGGACGCGCACGGGCATTTGCCCAGCTTTCGAGAGATGTAATTGCGTTATACTGTGGCTCAAATTAATACTCGGACACTTTTTAAAATCGCATAACTTTTTTAGAATTGGTCCAAACAACTTGAGTTTTTTTTTGAGAAGCTAAATGGATTAGGTTGCTAACTGACGCGTTTCGTCGTTTTGAAAAAAAAAAATGTATTCGGTTGGAATAGCGAAAAGAATAGTAAGGGTCGATTTTTGAACTTTTTTTTGTGAGCTTGTAATGAAAATTAAAAGAAAAACCGTTTGTAGATTGCAGTAAGTTGTATACGTGCCTAAAATTTCATCAAAATCGGTTAATGTTTCTCCGAGCTACGAACGTTTAAAGATCGCAGAATAAGGTCGAGAATAGCGAAAATTCCCGAAATCAGCGATTCTCGACCTTATTCTGCGATCTTTAAACGTTTGTAGCTCGGAGCAAGGTTAACCGATTTTCATGAAATTTTAGGCACGTGTACAACTTACTGCAATCTACAAACGGGGTTTTTGAATTTTCATTACAAGCTCACAAAAAAAAAGTTCAAAAATCGACCTTTACTATTCTTTTCGCTATTCCAACCGAATACATTTTGTTTCAAAACGACGAAACGCGTCAGTTAGCAAACTAATCCTTCTAGCTTCTCAAAAAAACTCAAGTTGTTTGGACCAATTCTAAAAAAGTTATGCGATTTTAAAAAGTGTCCGAGTATTAATTTGAGCCACTGTAGGTGTGATCATCGCGCGGGGACTATCGCCCGCTACGTGTCGAAACTGTTGGCCGACCTCTCGCTTCCGAATTCTTATCCAGAGCTGATCAATGGATCGTGAATCGTGGGAGATTGATCCTCTTCTATTCGTGAATTTACCTTTTCTCTCCCGCGAGCTATTCAGCTGCCGTTCGATCGACAAAGTACACTCAGGTTAGCTCTTATCTGGAGACTTTCGCCGCTTATCGATGTGTGTGCTGCATAACTGAAGAGTGCAGAGGACAGAATGATTTATATTTTAGGGTTAGATAAAATTCGCTTTGGAGATTTTTGGGGAACGAAAATGAGCTTCTATGGAACGTACTATAATTTCATTTCAACCATTTTATGTTTAAAGAAGAGAGACTGGAGTTGGGCATTATAAATTGCACTTATTCGAATGAAATATACATTACTCGTTGATAATAGCTAATTCTTAATTCAACAGAAAGAATAATTATTAGGGATGAGTTTCTCGAAGCGTCGAAACCTCGAAACCCAAGACCCTTTCGAGTTTCAAGAATTCGAAACTTTTTTCGTGGTCCGAAACTCTCGAAACCCAATTAAAAAAATTATAAAATCAATATTGTTTCATTCTTGTTTGTAATTTTTAATAGATATTCGTGGAAAAATTTTGTTCGCTTCAGTTCTTAAGAGCAAGATACTCCACTTACAAAACAGAGTCAGCACTTCGAGTTTCGGAGCCTTACAAACTTTCAGATTCGAGTTTCGAGAATTTCGAAATTTCCTTCGAACCCGCTCCTAATAATTATCAATAACCTCCTCTGTTATATCTACTACACTCGTACTTACATCTCACACAGAACTGCCGTACGTTGCCAAGTACTCGATCATTGCGGAGAAAAGATCTCGGAGTGGGATCAAAGTTGGCGCATTCTCGGGAGAAAGAATTATTAACCACATATTTAATTGGTAGAACACTGCGATCTAATAACCCCACGCCTTACCATTTTTCAAACAGTGAGCGCAGCGCTCAAGTGGATTTCGGAAGCCCTCCGCCATCTTGGACAATGGAGCAGCAATGCCATCTGACGAGGGCAGCGGCGAATGGCCGAAAGGGTGTAAAAATCAGTCCCGAGATTGTCTTTCTATCTTCGTTCGTTTCCGATTCTCTGGAGCGTACTGTCGAAGAGTGTCGAGCCGACCGTCGCGAGTGTGTGTAATGTCGACGAGAATGTTGACGTTTAATTCATCTAGTCGGGAGGAAGGAGTACGTGCTGAGCGTGTATCGTGAATAAAATGTGAACGGCCTCCTCGTAGCTAAGCTGTACGCGCTCGTGATAATGCTGCGCGCGACAGGATTCACGTAAGCACACGGGCTTCATGAACGAACAATCGCAGTACGCGCGAGGGCTTTGGCTCGAACTGTGACGCGCCATATTGGTTCAAGAAGAATTGTTCATAGTTAGTGGGGCTTTGGGTGAATCAAGTTTTATTTGCAAATGTACGCGTAGGGGAACGCGAGCCATAAGCGACGATGGAAGAGACTAAAATCATTTACCACATCGACGACGAGGAAACCCCGTACCTGGTGAAGCTCACCATATCACCGGAGAGGGTCACTCTCGCTGACTTCAAAAATGTCTTGAATCGGCCGAATTACAAGTATTTCTTTAAATCGATGGACGATGATTTCGGGTGAGTGTCACGCCGATACGCATGTCCTATGGCCACAGTTCTGCCCCGTACGTCTGGCTGGATTACGATCGCCGATTCACACCGTCGGTCGGGCCTTTATCTATCATCTTCGGCAGCGAGTCAATGCCCCGCGATTTAAAACAGTATCCGCTTTCCTAATAGAGCCACATTTCCACAGTAATCCCCCTCGTAATGTATTTCTGACAGTCGATTTGTATCCACCTATCGGGGACTTTAAACGCTAATACAATCGCCGTATCGTATTTTTATACCGGGGATGCTATACCCCTGTAGCTGGATACTACTTCGCATACTGCTATTTCGAATGCTAAGTATTATTGATGGGGAATGCCAAATTCAGCGGAAATAAAGCAGTACTTTAACCCCTTCCTGTATAATTTACTCTTTTATTCTACAGCAAGTTTATTGCTGGAGATATGACACTGGAATTAGAGGAAAAATGTAATAGGAGTTGAATATTTCTGTTAGATCCTACCCAGGTCTATGTAGGTTTCTTTTAAATATGCTTCTTGTACTTGTATTTTCAGTCTGTGTATATCAGCTTGTATTCATCTTATGGGAACTGTAAACACTGATAGAATCAATTATATTTACATTAAAATGTACCTGGCTTATATACTCTGTATTGTTTACATTCTTTAGCAGCTCTATGAACTGCCCCAATTTAGCTCAATTAACTCCAGTGTTTACTTTCTTATTCCTAATTAATCGGTATACTAAGACTCCTTATCTCTCCAACAGTGTGGTGAAAGAAGAAATTGTAGACGACGATGCCCACCTTCCCTGTTTCAATGGACGTGTTGTCTCTTGGGTAAGATTCTTAAATACATTATTATAAACTTTGATAAACGTTTTACTTGATTACTTTGGCAATATTATGGCAAGCATGATTCTACGTGAAACATCAATAATATGTGAAATATATTTGACACTATTCATTCAATGATATTCATTTTGGGAGTAATTAATAATAATTAATGACTGTTAATATAAGTTTTCTGACTACCTGTCTCCGTAAAAAGGGAAATCAATTTTAATCACAAAGCACGTACAATATAATCAATTTATTGCACTGTATCATTAGGGAAACTGAAATATAATTTAAAGGACTCAGCTTTATAATTGTTTTAGTATCGTTTTATAATGATTGTAGAAATATAGATTGTGAGGCAGGTACTCCATCAGCGTTCTAGAAAATGTAAGTTAGGTTTGAAAGAAATACAGAGCCTGTAATAAAGAAATAAATCTGTTCGTCAATAGCTGGTGTCTGCCGAAGGCAGTAATGTCTCAGATGGTGCATCGCAATGCACAGATTCAGTAGCGCACAGCGAGGCGAAGCATGATCGCGTCGATCATGTAACACCTGGCCATACAAACCGTGGCCCGCCACCACTGTCACACGATGACACCTTAACTGAAACTGAAAGTATTATTAGTAGTCGGCAGGGGCATCATTTGCATAAAAGTTCAAGACACCATTCGGATAAATATGAGAAATATAACAAATATAATGGTACGTGTTTTTAACTCTGTTGACCTATCTCTAGCTGTTAAAAGTTGTACTATCCCTTTCACCATTCCTTCAACTTCTCTGTCGGAAATGATGATGATGAAAAGCAAGTCTCTGTTATCTAAATACTGTTCTCATTTGTTTATTGACTCAGGACTTCGTATAAACGGTCATTCAAAGCACAGATCAGGCCACGGTTATGAGACTGCTTCTATTTTAAGTTCAGATTTAGAAACGACAACATTTTTAGAATCAGATGACGATGCGAGTAGCCGCATAACATCGACAACAGGCAGACATACCAATATGAGTAGTACAGTTGACAGAGCTACCTTAGGTAAAGCCATGGTGCGAAGCTAACCGTTTGACTGCCGAGCAGCGTGATCGCGCTTCTGTTTTATGTGGAGAAGTCCCAGATAGGGCCTCGATAGGTCCACCAATGATACGATTAACTTTTGCAGTAATTATCAAAACATGACTAAGTTTCATTGAATCAAAGGTTCTTCTTTCCCTTCGCGACGAGAGGCAGCAAAACTGCGATTGCGCTGCTTGATACTTTCGGCACTCAAACGGTTAAACTTTGTCTTTCGTCAGGAAGACAAAGACTTGGATGCAACATTTATACTTGTGTATTAGATCGGCGTAGACCACAGAGGAGACGACGTCACAGATTACCACCCATGTCTCGAACGTCATCTTTTAGCAGTATCACAGACAGTACAATGTCTTTAAATATAATAACAGTGTCCTTGAATATGGACACTGTGAATTTCCTTGGAATTAGTATCGTCGGTCAAAGTAACAAGGGTGGGGATGGTGGAATCTATGTTGGTTCAATAATGAAAGGGTACGTGTTCCACTGCATTGATACACTCTAAAAACGGCTCTGTATGATAAACTATTAGAACAGAGTGCATGCCGAAAATACATGTATCGCGAACACCAGGCTGATGCTTTGATTGTGCAAATTTGTACAGGGGAGCTGTTGCTTTGGATGGTCGAATAGAACCTGGTGACATGATCCTTCAGGTAAATGACATTAACTTCGAGAACATGTCTAATGACGAGGCAGTTAGAGTACTACGCGAAGTGGTTCAGAAACCAGGGTATGTTTGAATTGATTGGCACTTCACATTTCCTAATCATCATGGGATGTCTAGGGAGCATAAAATTGCCTCATCACGAATATGTGTGTGTCTTTCAGACCGATCAAATTAGTAGTTGCAAAGTGCTGGGATCCTAATCCAAAAGGTTATTTCACAATACCACGTACCGAACCTGTACGACCGATAGATCCAGGTGCTTGGGTAGCACATACGGCTGCTATAAGGGGTGAAGGTTTTCCTCCACGCCCACCAAGTGCCACAACTTTAACGTCAACATCCAGCAGCCTTGCGAGCACACTGCCTGATACAGAAAGTGAGTTTTTATATCTATCACATAGACGTATAGAAACTCACGAATTGTCCATTCTATTAACTAGGGGTGGGTTCGAAGCTAATTTTCAAACTCTCCAAACTCGAATTCCAAAAGTTTGTAACTGGCTTCGAAACTCTCGAAACTTGAAGTGCTGAGTCTGCTCTGTAAGTGGAATATCTTGCTTTAAGAACCAAAGTGAACAAAATTTTTGAAAAACAGTTCAACAAAAATTTCATATTATTTAAAAAATATTCACTGATTTTATACTTTTTCTTATCTGGCTTTCGAGAGTTTCGAATCACGAAAAAGGTATAAAATTTCAAATTCCCGGAACTCGAAAGTTTCTTGGGCTTCGACGCTTCGAGAAACCCATCCCTGGTATTAACTCTTTCGCTACGGCGGAGCTGGCCAAAACCCGCTACCGCTGTAAGGGAGAGCGAGCTGCAAGTGTGCACTGCACCGGGGTCGGAGCTTGTGCCTATTATTTAAATTGTTCAACAAGAAAATTCAATCGCGCGACTAACAATTACGGTAACAGTCCGTACGCAGCGGTAGCCTCGGTGGCTGTATGAAGGGATAGATCGAAGAGTGGCTACCGTGGCGGTCTTTCGTAGCGAAAGGGTGAAGAAGAAATCAATATATACCCCAAAAATGTTATGCTATTGAACATTTTTATCAGGACCACTAGAAGAGCTTCACCTTACTGTGAATACCGATATGCCGACAGTAGTGCGGGCAATGGCTCGGCCAGACTCAGGGTTAGAAATTCGTGATCGTATGTGGCTTAAGATAACAATACCAAATGCATTTATTGGAGCGGATGTGGTAGATTGGCTTCATAATCACGTGGAAGGATTTATTGATCGCCGGGATGCAAGGAAATATGCGTCCCTCATGCTGAAAGCTGGTTTCATTAGGCATACAGTGAATAAGATAACATTCTCCGAGCAATGTTATTATATATTCGGCGACCTGTGCTCAGCCATGAGTAGCATGAAGCTAGACTGCGACACAGTCGGACCACTACCTCCGCCAAATGCCTGGGACATGCCTTATTCAGGAACATACGCGCCCCATTCCGCAACTGGTTACAGTCCAATGCCGTTTAATTTCACTAATGAGCCAACTGTTTACGGCTATCACCGAGAAGAAAGTGTTCATAGCGGTTCAGGTGAGGGTCGTTAATTACGGCGCGATTAGCGCCGTGCAAATGGAGTGTACGTCTGAAAATGATGTGTTTTAACAGGGGGTAGTAGCGCAGGTAGCGAGCACATTTGCAAAGAACCTATCCACGATTTGAAGTCCTGCTCTTCGGCATCCGAGTCCGAGTTGCATATCCCGTCGGTGCCAACTATGCCCAGTAAGAATTCTGGCAATGGGAATGGCTCGAATGGGAAGAGGTCTAATGGTAGTCGCAGTCGTTCCAGTGGTTCTGAACAGTCTGTGCAGACAGGGACTGGTTCAGGGAATCAGCAGAACCAACAAGACTTATCTGGTAGTAGACAGTCATTTCGCATTGCGATGGGAAATCCTTGTGAATTCTTTGTTGATGTTATGTAGATGCTGGTGTTGTAAATAGATGAGTTATAAATTTGAAGAAAGATATATAATTTGAACGTTTTGAATGAATACTTTGAAACATATTTTCTTTTTATTCCGTTTTTAACGAAACACGAGATATCCCGCGTATTCACGTGGATAATTTATGTACGCCCGTTTATTTTACTCTATACTACTTTCATTCGTTCTCTTTTTCATAACACCAATATCAAACAAACGTATACGTTCTGGTTAGTGCATGTTGTTTGGCGTTTACATGCGACATTTCAAAGTATTTATTCGCTGCCCTATTCGATTTACTTTTCAGGTTTATGTAATTTTGTACTTGAAATTTTAACGATTTTATTTATACATGTTGTCTCAACTTTGCATTCCATCTTGTACTATGTACTTTACTATAGTGGTACCTTTAAAGTTCGTTTTTACTGAATATACTTTATATTCGTTAAAGTATTTGCATGTAACGCGTAAATGTACATACTAATACGATTCAGAGAGGTCGCATCAAAATGTACCGTTTAAATTCAACAAAGAGTAAAGCAGGCATTTTTTATGTCGTAATAATAGCATTTAAATTTCGATTCCTCCTTCTTAGACTTTCAATAGTTCTCGTAGCAGTTGATGCTGATTCATTTTATCGCAGTTGCTTTCTTATTATTTGACCAGTAAGAATTTGAGAAAAGAACAAGCTAGTCGTAATTGTGTACCCATTTTTGAAGTAATGTTTCGGAAGCCATCATTCGTAATAGAGCTTTTATATAAGCCCGTACGTTTGAACGAATTAAAAGCAAAGTTGTACAATTACACCTTGCTGTGAGATAGATGAATCTACAAATGTTTTGCATGTGATATGCAATTGACGTGCTAAGAGTTAGCATACAGGCAGCAATAACGAAACTTAGTACAATTATTACGAAGGAAGAACTCAGTATTTAATTCTCGATATATACGTACACTGTAATGCACGCTTCATTATAAATATTACTATGGTGTAATTGTTGATGTAAAGCACGAATCGCACAAGAAGTAGAGCACAAGCATGGTCATGTAAATAACACAGTTTATGTCGAGGAATTTACGTAATGAACATCGCGACAAGTTGCTAAATACTGCATGTAAATTATATCTTATTTTACAAAAAGGTACGTATTTTTATTAATATTTTTCCATTGCTTGCGTTCTAGGATTGTCTACGACAATGGGGCAGCTATTTCTTTAAAATCGAGAGGATGTTGTTTCAAAATGTTAAACGATTCACTAATGATTGCTTTACAGATGCATTTTTATTAGACGATCCTCTGCGAGAAGGGAAGAGTATATGTACAAAGGAAATACACAATAAAAGCGTTATTGTGTATGGGGCAATTGTTGGTGAATCATTTAAGTCACATAGTCCGCGCGTAAAGGACATTTCTAATTGTATTCCTACTAATTCAAGTTATTATTTGGATGAAAGAAATTGTTTACAATTATGTTATGTGGTACTGCATCACAGGTTCGACAATATGTAAATAGAACAAATTATGCTCATATTAAATGTGCCATCTTATCAGTGTTAGAGAATACTGAGAAAAAAAAACTGCGACATATATAATTTATATACATGCTTTCCAGGTGTATGCATTTCTTATTGTTTACGTTCATTGATGTCATCTTACCTACAATACGAATAACTTCTGCATCTCACATAAGCTTATTTAATTTCAACGAACTTCGTCACATTTAATTGCGTCTTGCCGTTGCGTTTATTATATAAATTTTTATTTAGCATAACTTGTTGTATCTAACTAACGTTCTTTCTTTTTTATAAAATGCCGTTAGGAAATAACTGCATTCGGTGCACATAATATTCATTGGCGTCATAAAGATATAAGGCTACTTCAAATATGGCGCAATGTTTGTTCCAAACATCTCGTATTATTTTTTATATAAAAAAAAAAACAAACAAAGAAGCATTCGACATTGCTTTTCGTATCGATTTTATTATTTTTTATATTGCCAGGAACGACGGTTTCCAATTACTCTCTTACTATTTATAAAGTATATAATCTAGTGGATATTATCGATATCTTTTTATATAATAACATGCAGCCATGTTTGAAAATTTAAATGTGCGCAATTTTCCAAGGCGAAAAGTAAATCTTCTGGTTCTCTTCCTTCGGTATCGTAGCACTAACAATAAATAGAAAGTTCTTGTATTACGACTGTAGAGAGTAGCATAACGATATCACGTGTAGGAAAACGATTTTTCTTCTTCAGTTCGCTAAGTACTCGACAAGTAGGTGTATGTTAAAAGTTCCATTGGGAAATTGCGCACTATCGTTTAATTATTAATTTCAACGGACGTTTTCGTTTCGATAAAATGATCATGTAATTCGATATTTAAGAAAGTAGTTATGCAAACTGATTTATCAATACCATTATGATACGAACCATTATATATATATACATATATATATTATTCTGTAAAATATATACATATTTTATGTTGCAGACAGGTTGTACAGTATGTCTGAGAGGCGCAACACCTGCGTTTGCTAAACGACGGGAGCTGAATTGCCGCGAATTGTACTGAAAGGGGAAATGAGAGGGGCGCAAGTCTTGTGACTCCCAGGCATACTAAAAATTTGGTTTATTTTATTTTATATTTATTGTGCCGCTCTAAAAGGACCTGCTGCTTTCTGTCTAACGTACAAACGACTCAATTCCCTTTGCAACTTACGTTGTGCGCATGTGGATTACACCGTGTCAAAGACGTAATCGAGTCATTTTTGTGCCTTGTGCTGCGCTGACGGTTGATGCAGAGCGGCGTATGCACGAGGAAACTCACACACAGACTAGCGATTTGGACAACAATAGCAGAGACAATATCTGTGAGTGTATTTTATTTTGCCACAATGAGCGATCCTATCAGTCGCCATTTCTCTTCAGTATCTTTCTTTTAATCTGATACATTAGAGAGTAATATCGTAAACATCTGCCATCGACATAGAGTAATTACTATTGTTGTTACCATTATTATTACGAGAAGTTCTGTTCACTTAGCCGGACGTTGACTTTCTTTCCTTACTTTGTCGCCACCAAGTAAAAACTGCTCCCTTACGTTAGGTACAGCCGGAGAAACCGTTCATTCATATCTTTAGCATTGTCTACGCTCCGAGATAAAGCCGACTAACACGTTGAAATGCATCTTCAAACCTGTTTCGAGACTCTCGCACACTAATGCCTGTTTAAAGCGTGCACACAGCATCGTACCGAGCATCGTATCTGTACAAATGCGAATGCGCTCCCACATGATTTAGTAGTAGAACATTTGACTCGTATGTATTTTAAATAGTTCTGCAATGCCCCTGCATAAATCACACACAAGGCGAGCACGTAGTCCCGTGCCTGTGTAGATGCAAATCCCCCTTACCTTGGCAATTGCATTTGCGACTCTCGCCGATACACTCCCAGGCATAGTACGTCCTTTTAGTGCAGCTAACCGGAGGCCATGCTTGAAGCTGAAACATAAGACGACGTTTCTCTTTTCCAGATGAAGAGGACATTCTGGAGTACCAGTTTCTGCATAAGTGAAGACATTCGTTAACGCAATACGTATACGTAACGGTGGTAATAGGAGTTGAACAGGAAGTTAAGGTATATTTCCACTTGACTGTTAATTAGGGTGGACGGAAGTAGCACACGCGAAACATATATTTATATATTTAAAATAGGCCAATTTTGATAAAACGTCATAGAAGGTAAAGAATCTAAACTCTCGTATAATTTGTAATGGCTATACATAATAGGATTAAGGCCATCGAGTTTTTCACGTGGTATTTAATATCACGCCAGGGAGCGTCTGTGCACGCAATCTGCATAAATTACGAATGTCAAAGAACGACGCCGGGGAAAGCGTGCTTCTTTAAATGCAGGGTGCATGCAGATTGGAGGAAAGCTCATCGTCAAGCTCGACACATGTATTTTTAATTTAACGCGCCGTAACGTACACTTCAGCGATACCCTTGGTTCTTTTCTTACCGTTAACGTTATTCCGCGACGAAGCTCTATTACTCGTCGCGGTAATACTTCCCGCGCAATTTGTCGACCTTTCGAAAACGGACCTCTTAGATAAGTCGTGAGAGTTTCCTTCGTTTCAACGAGCAGAGAATCCCACGCGGAATTCAACTCTACTATCAATTACACCGTAATGAGAATACGGGTAAACGAACATCAAATCTACGAGGCGTAGAAAGCTACGTTTTCGCGCGTATTAATTAAGACAAGGAAAGGGTACGGCGAAAGTGTTGGTAGCATGGAAGGGTATTTACGAAAATTCCTGATTTATTAGTACAACTTGCGACTGCAGATACGTCTCTTGTAAACCCTATGGAAATTAATTAGTATGAAGCATACTGTATGATTGTCGAACGTATTCTTTCAGTGTTGTGCTTCGAAAAAGAAAATTCACCTTCCTGTAATTACGAATAGATTCTATCTCGAGATCACTTTTATCATCCTCCTGTTGGTCCGGACTGCGAGTACCGAATTTTGCTTTATACTAAGTAATCGAAGAACGAGATACATGTACGATTTTATTTTTACTACTCATCCACTCGATTACTCGACACGAAAGGCAATACGTAAATAAATTGTAAAGATAGGATTGTATAATTGGTGAAACCTTCTATCCCCCGGTTCTGTGTGCAAGTTCACGTGAAGAAGTGCGAGTTGTATGTTCACCCCCTCACAGGAACCGATCGCAACCTCGGCGAGTCAATAAGGATGGAATCAAAGTCCATCCGCGGGAGACTCGCTCGAGGCGTTCTGACTGAAGTATTTTAATGTCATTATAGAGTACCATAGTACAAGACGACGAGATAGTCAATCGATATCGCGTTTACAACCGACAGTTCGTTTCTTGTATTTTTTACCCCTGCGAGAAACTTTTTCGTACTTTTTTACCGCACGGTGTCGTCGATACACCCTATACATCCGCGAGGTTCAACGAATCTGTTGTTCCATTTATAATAACGCGAGATTTGTAAAAAAAAAAGAAAGGAAAGGAAAGGAAGACGACGACGAAAAATGGAGGAGCAGAGAAGTGACGCATTTACTTGGCCCAACAATAAAACGAGACGTTCACGCGTGCGTTTCGTGTGCCAGGCTAAATGTCGACGCGGTTTTCTTTCGAATTTTCGACGAATGTAAAACGTGAACGTTTCTATCCATAGTATGTATGGCTACGTGGATGTAACGAGTGTTCGCGAGGCTCAGATTATTCCGCGAGATCAGGTAAAATACGATGCGTAAGTTATAGAACGACGAAAAAGAATTCAATACATGTAGTAGTGTGTGGATATACAGGGAAATAGATTGTAAAGATTTTTATGACTGTCTGAAATTATTATTATTATTACTGTGTCTTGGGTACGTCTTACAATTTCAATGAACGATTTAAACAGCGCAGCTGTTTCAACATCTACGGAGGCTCTTATGCTAACCGAAGTAATCACGATTATTATTTCATTCATTGCTACGCAAGATCTTTTGTTAGTACAAGTCGCCCCGCTAGTACATTCCCATGCACGTTGCTCCTTAAACGATAGTTTACAACACGACGAGCGTTATTCCCATTGTTCCCTTGGTTCATAGACCTCCTCCGCGTTACCCTCTAATTAGCGAATAATGATATGTCATTTATTTCATTTGCGTCAAAGATCGTAGCAAGGCAGACGCTCTACGGCATTAACTATCGTTAAAAGCATAAGGATTATAGTTTCAGGTTCAAACGAACGTTTGATAACACTCTTTAGCAACGTGGAGATTAACTCCAACGACCACGCTTCCACTATCTTGACGTTGCTCGCCAAATTGACGGGAAGGCGATGTAGTACCAATATTTCTCTATCACGTTGTCCCATTTCAACGCGAGGACGCACTCGATTCACGATCGACGTGGCGAGCACTCTGTTCGTCACCAAACCGAGCATTTGTTGACGGGATTCATGGATGCACCCACCGGGCAATTAAATACTTCCGCGAAGTCCTTGGAGTTCGATAAAGTGCCAATCACGCGAAACTTGCCAGGCGAGTGGACAGCGGTTTTCAGCTTGTTCCTGGTCGCTTCCGGCCTCATCGAGCCACACCACACTTGGGCGAAGTTCAGGAAGAACAATTGCTTTCCGGTCGCGTTGAATCCGGGCAGAGTCTCGTCAGCGTCTCCATTCAAGCGTAACCACCTCTCGTAGGCCTGTGGAAAAAGAAACAGATTGAATCTATGAGAGATTAAATAGTTTAACTAATCCTTTGAAATTGCAATGAATTATTCTGATCACTAGACAGTTCGTTGATATTAAGATAAAGTGTTGATCGCACTACGTTTTCCTTAAGGGGAAGCCACTTTGAAAATAAAGGCTACTTTCAAGCCATTCTCTTATAATGAAATGTAACTTGAAATGGAACTCTGAAAATACATATATTCAACTAATATTTTATGCTCCTATATTGAAACAATTTTGAGCAGTATGGCCACAACGTACGATGACGTTAGGCACTGCAAAAGGAATATGAAACGAGTGGTCGCGTAACTTTCCAATGTGCGCTCTGAAATGAAAAATTCGACGAAAACAAATTTCAAAGTGGCTCTCCCTCTTAAGTTTCAAGAGGAATAAGTGCTTCGCAATACATTCGTGAAATTAATTATAATTTCTGAACTTTTCAAGCAGAACTTTTTCACCGAACTGTTAGTGTAACTGTAACTACGCGCCAGGAGTTATCAAGGAAAACCGTAAGCTATTAAAATAAAAGCTTATCACTCCCACCAGCATATAGAATCGCAAATAGGTGGGTACTTACGAAGGAACACTTACCCGAAAGGCCTGCTTGATGCCGCCATTATCCGCAATATTCTCGCCCTGTGTGTTGATCCCATCTATTTGCATCCCGACTTCGCTCACGGTGTAGCGGCTATATTGGTCTGAAAGATTAAATAGTTTTCTAGGTTGCGAGCGAAAGTTTCGGGGAGCAACTGATGTGCACGAAGCGCGTCCATTACCGATAAGGCACTGGGCTCGCTGGTGAAAGCCATAAATAGCCTCGTCCTTCCACCATCTATGTAGATTACCATCCTTATCGAACAGCCTTCCCTTATCGTCGAACCCGTGTGTGATCTCGTGGCCGATCACAACGCCGATCCCTCCGTAATTCAAGCTCCGTGGAAAGTATCTGTGATAAAACGGCGGCTGTAGTATCCCGGCTGGAAACACTGAGGGTGGAAAGATGCAGTTTAACAATTAATCGATCCTCCCATTGGCAACTTAGCAAGAAAATGGTAACGCAGAATCGGCGCAGGGATCAATCGTTCCCTATACTTTCTGCTCGGGTAGCGAGAGGTAAACTGACTTATCCGATTCTTGCTGCGACTGTAGTAAGCATTCACGACTGCCGGCGCAGTGTTCCAAAGGGTTTTGTTCACAGGACTGCCAAGGCGATCCTGCTCCACCCTGGTCAGATGCTGCAGGATGTTCAGCGTGTTCTCGAAGTATTTGTCTGGGCGAATAACGACCTGGAATTTCACCAGAAATTAGGTATGTTTGTACAACGGCTGCGTTTATCGAGTTATCTAATCTACCCGGGGGAAGCGGGGCGCAGATAGCCAACTTTCTGTCTTACATCCTTGTACCGCTCGTTCAGTAGCTCGGCTTGTAAAATGAAGTCAGGGTAGCCGATTCTTAACAGCATAGCGTTCACCTTCTCTGTAGCCAGTTCTTTCGTCTCGTCGTCGATCCAGGAGGTTTGATTCAGCAGTTCCCTGAAGGATCGTTGTATCTGGCGCGTCATGGCCAGAGTCTGCATAGAAGAGGATGATGATTTAGCAGGTTAAAGGAACGTAGGTTTAGAAGAAAGGTTCCTCACATCGTTCTTGCTCTTCTCGTCGAAGTATTTCTTCACGAACATGGAGCCAACAGCCATGCCCATATTGGAGTTCACCTGGGCAACGCAATTCTTCCATCTGGACGGTGCTTGCTCCCTGCCGAACAGGATGTAGTAAAACTTCTGCTTAGCCTCCTGGAATCGATCGTCCAAGTTGTTCACTCTGTGCCTGACGAATCGCCATAGAAGATAATTCGCGATGGTTCTGCGAATAGAGAATCTGTTAAGAACTCTTCAAGAGAAACGTGCTATTATAAAAGTTTCATCCGAAATTCTACCGTGGGCTGGTCTTCGAGAGCAGATTCACCAGATCCTGGATATACTGCAACGCATAGACAACGACTGGCTCAGAAATATTCGTCGGTCGTGCTAGGACGATCGTCAGATACCGATGCCAATTTATCTGCGGCACCAGAGACCTCAGCTCTCCGATGCTCATTCTCTGATAGAGCTCCGAGACGTTCCTTCTCTCGTCAGGGGAGGACGTGATCTGCAAAGCGCGAAGTCGAAACAAGGTCAGAGAACTACCGAAAGTAAAATAGCGGGCTATCAGGCACGTACCTTAGCGAGCTTCGTCTCAAATTCGATCAGTTCGTTGGCGTCAATGGTGGCGTTTTTCAAGGACGCACCCAGCAGGGTCGCGATTTTTATTAAATAATTCTTGTAGGCCTTCAGGTATATCGTATTCGACGGCTGAAGGAAGTAGTCCCTCGTGGGAAGACCCAGCGATGTCTGATCAAACTGTAATTCGAAAAGGGAAGGAAACCGAGATCTCTATGCGAGTCTGAAGCGCCTTCAAGCTCTTACCTGTATAACGTATTGCTCGCTGTTCTTGATATCCGGTGCAACCCACTCGGAGATAAGAATATCGTTGTTGTATAGTCGTAACTGAGCGACCAAGAGGAGCCAGTCGAATTTCTCCGGGTCCCAGTCGGGCCTCAAGATCGGCCACCCCCCCAATTCGTCCAGGAGCTGTATAAGCGGCCGCTCCATGCGTTGCTCCAAGATCTCTAGCCACATTTCACGCGTTAAAACGCTTCGAAAGCCCCATGGTTAAACTTACAATCGTTCGATTGCAAGGAGAGGTGTCCACTCGAATTTACCGTAATTCATGCAGCTCTGGAACAGATGCTTCGTCTTCACGGTCGCGTCGTCTTTGTTCAACTTCAACTGCCTGGGTATGGGGTCCTCTAGTAGCTCCTTCAGCACAGAGTCCAACGATTCCCTGATCATCTCGAAGGTGTCGTAGGCCGCTTTATCTTTCGGTATGGGATTGTGCCTGGCCCAGTTACCGCAGGCGTACTGATAAAAGTCCTCACACGGATCAGCGCCCCTGTCCATGTACTTGAGCATGATTTTTGCTGCGGCGAATATCTGTTTCTTAAAAAGCGTATGAGCAGAAATTACGCAGAGCGACTACAGGGACAGCGCGCCAAGTATACCTTGAGCCTCCCTGATGGCCCAGGCGTGCCCTTCGCCCTTCCAGAACGCGTGGAACTCAGGGCTGGCCTCCTCGTCGCTTTGCTCGTCCGCGATCGGCAAGCTGCTGTCCGAGTCCTCGACGGAGATCGAGTGCCTGCCACCCTGCTCGCCTTCGTCGGACTCGTCCTGAGAACGCTCCTCCGTGTCGTCGTATTTCCCATTGGACAGCCTCGAGCGCAGCTCTTCTTCGCTCTTCCGAGTGTCGTAGGTGTGATCACCGTACCTGAGGAACAGAAGCTTCAAGGAGCGGGGAAGCTTCCATAGATTTCAATGATCCTGGTGCTACTAACTCTCGGTAATCGTTATTCTGAATTTCGGAGTTCTCCTTGACCTCTTCAGCGTCCACCTCGGGGTAGTAATCCTCCAGGTAGTTGTCCAAATCTTCGTCGGTGCTCCGGTCGTCTGTTCTCCCAGCGACGTAGTCGTTCGACTGCTGCACCTGCAGGAGACACTCGTTTGAGGACCTTGGTTCGCATGCTTCTTCTTTTTATTATTTGTAACTTTTTGCAGAAAAGAAGTGATTTAGCGAGGCTTGAGAGGTGTAATGGTTTCGAGGAAGGAATCGAATTGCGTGCTAAGAGATGCAAGAGGACATTTTTGTCTTCTCCGAAGCGCTCCTCTGCCCAAGTCACTGGAGATTGATACGTCAATTTCAATTGCCCTTGTACGACATGAGAGGATTGGCAGTGGGACGATCGATATTTATACAGTGCACCAGTAACACTAATTTGATGTTGATTAACGCTAATTAACGTTACTGCGCACGATACTCGTTACCCGAAGTGTCTTGTCTCCCACTGAAGTGTTTTCGCTAAATTGCTACATAGATGAGAATTACGCTGGTTAGCGATGCGATAATTTTATTCGATAAATTTATGATAATCGGATCAACGACTCCTTCCATATAGGCTTTCTTTTCGTTGAAATTCTCGATACTAGTATTTCAAAGCTCCGTTACCAACAACACTCGAGCTGCAGAAACAAGCTGCTTAACACCTTCCTAACGCTATAATCTTTAAAGCATTCTCACAGGACGATCTTATAACACGTCCAACCTGAAACAAAGGGGTTGATTTTGATACAGGACCGAAATAAGAAGATCAGAACGTCGCTCACACGTCTTCGTCCTCGTTCGCGCTGCGACCACCTCTCGCGATTACTGCCACCCGACCTGAGAAGATCGGTTCGCACATAAAATCCTGGAGGATCCAGTGTTCAGCTCAGGCTTGAAGCCACGAAGCGAGGAAGACGCAGGACTATCCTGAAAACGGTGGTGGTTCTCTTCGAGACGAGGACCACTCGCGCGCCCTTGGTGCTCATTCGAAGCTAAACGATCGTGAAGACTCGAGAAGGAACTTTGGTTTGGTGCGAAGAGGAAGGAAGAAAGGTAAAGGATAAGAAGCACGAAGAGAAGAGACGGCTAGCTACAGCGCGTTTCAGTGTGGATTCGCTTTGAGCTTTGCTTGTGGACAATGTACCCCGTCGAGTTCTCTCTTGCGTCGTTGGAGCTGCTGCGGCGGAGGGAGCGTTTCTACCGGCACGTAGCTTGTTTTCATTCCAGATATAAGGATTCTGTCCTCCTCCTCTTCTTCGCCGGCCCGCTCAGTCTCGGTGCGGCTGGTCGCTGATAACAGAATTCGTATCAATAACGCGCCACCCCTCCCCCGTTCCTTCGATCCACCAGCGCGCTCGATACCCCCGATATCTACAGTACAGTTTTCTTTTCGCTTTTTTTTATATCTGTGATCCGACGATCGTGCATTAATTGTCTATCACGATTCGCGGTTCACCGCGCTGGTCGTCTAGTCGCCGAATAAAACGGAGCGAGACTTACGCGGAAATGTGTCCTCGGCCCTCTCGTCCTGCCTTCGGGTCGCGTGGATCAGATAGGTGCGGTGATACGGTGACTTGCCGATGACCTGCGATCGCGACAGAGCGATGAAGATTATAGTGATCGGCAGTAAGACGGCCGGGATCAGAAGCATCAGCTTGACGCGAAACCGCCAAGTGTCGTTTCCTCCCATGCACCACCTGCGTGGACCGAAATCCCACCGGGTCCCGTTTATTGCGTAACGACTAATTCATAGAGGAGCATCCTGGACTTGTTACGAACTTGAGTCGACCTGTCTCCTTGTTGATGGCCAGCCTGCAGGAGGGGCACGGGCCGCCGCTGAAGAAGTCGTCGTCGTTGTACTGATTCAAACTACTTCCACCCCTCATCTTCTCTGAAAGCAAGTCGGGCCCCGGGTCCTCTCAGTCTCCGTCAGCTTGCTCTACCTCATCGCGGTAGCCAGTCGCGAAGAAGATCGAGCGAGATCGAGCCTCGGACCTTCCTGGCCACCCGTCGCTGGTCGCTCGCGCGGCACGTAGTTCGCGGGATTTTACATCGCCCGTCACTGGACCAACTGGAGAACGATCACTCGCGGCGCTCCTATGCCCGAGGGGAAGCCGATCGATCGGTGGAACCGAACCCGACAGGCCTCGACTGCGATCTCGGAGCACACCGCTACCCAAATGCTAGCACCGCGCCCGTCGAGAGGAACAGACTGATACTATTGTGCGCCAGCGATCTCGGCACGGCGAATGTTAATGTAACATTGCGCGCTACGGGCAAATTAGCCCCCGGCGACATTCGTACGGGAGTAATTTACATATGTAACGTCGGCGGCGAACGGCAATGGCGATGGTAACAACAATCGAGGCGGAGGCTCTGTACGTGCACGCACACCGCGAGAGGCATTTTACGCGCTCCTTACGTCCAGTTACTCGTCAATCGACCCTAATAACTTGCAGTTATCGTTCAATAACGCGTCGCGCTGTTTTACATTCTACACGTGACCCTCCGACGTTATTAAGTCTTTTCTCATCGCCAGCACCGATTGCCGTCCAAGACGTAGGAACTTCAAAAGGCCAACGAGCAATCGTCTCCCGCGCTACTTCCGATTTTTCGCCCGTCACGTACCCTCAATTGCCCGTTCACCGATGTAACGCGTGCGCTCGAGGTCCCTTTCCGCGATTACGTCCGGTCCCATCGTTTAGGAGATCCCCGGCAGAATCGCGGAAACCAACGGGAAAGCTTACGCTAATGCGGTTAATTACATTAATATAATTTTATAGAAGTATGAGAATTCTTTGCTTTCCACATGCTCTTCACGTGTGGTCCGCGAAAGAGTTATATGTATTATAATGTTCAAGTATAAAAGCTGCGGATCCACGATGAGATTCTGAAAGAGAATTTTCTATCATGAGAAAAATCTTAGAGACAATAAAATGGAGATATTGGAAATAAATGATTAGTAATAATGGAGATTAAGGTCTCATGCGAGAATTTAATCTCACGAGACAATCAATAGTTTCATGAAACTAATGACAAAATAATTAAAAAGTAATTAAATAATTGTCTCAGGAAATTAAAGCCTCGTGTGTGACACGATATTTTTGTCTCGTCGTGGATTTGCACCTTTAGACAATAGCAGTTGCGTTGAATTTTGAATAGTTTCATCGTCGTTTTCAACTATTTTATTTTAATATTTGAAGACGCTGTTAGCAATCGTGAGTCAGCGACGCGATTAATATCTATAATTCAGAAGGACACGGTCACGGTCAGCGTTAATTATTAAGATCTACTTGAATCGCAGAGATCCTTTCCTTAATCAAATTCAAGGATTAACTCACTGGTCGCTTGAGGTCTCCTCCTGCTAATGTAATCTTCATGATTTGATGAAAGATTCCAGAACACTATGTTACAGCCGTAAAGATCATCCTCAGCGGTCATCATTATCGTAACGCGAAGATTTCCATCCACGTGCGACGCTTAAAAGCGAAATCGCGGTGGCGAAGTTTGCAACCAGATCGCCAAAATGATTTTTATTCTTCGTTTTTCAGAAGAATTCTAACCGAGTATTTTGACGTGAAAACGAGAGCCCTTTAACTTCTAATTTCAAGTTACCGATGGTCTTCTTTTTTTGCACATTTCCGCAAGCGATTCATTAACGATTGCTCAAAGAATGCATTTCACGGAGAATTATCGTATTTTTTATGTCAGAATCTGATTTTAACTCGTACGTTTTATTGCTCTGAGATCCTTCTAAATTTAATTTGATCGGCAATCAATTCGATCGATTTATTTAACGTAACGCAACTCTTTCTGTTATTAAGGAAAATAATATTTTAAGGTACATCTCTGTCAATAAAACAATACTCTATTTCCTATCAAGAAAAATTTTAACAAAATATGTACTGTAAAGTATCTCCAAATATCATGCATTTGCATGTACAACATGCTCCTCTTTTTTATTATATTTTTGCCCATCCTCCAGTTTTACTTCTTGATTAAGAGAGTAGTATGACGGGCCAATGAATGAAATTGGGGCACCACCTAGACATTCTTCCCCATTATACAGAACAGCGAACTGAAGCAACGATATTAAGTATTATTTACAATCCAATACCGTGTCGTAGTAATCCGAAGAAATTAATAAATGCAGAAACTGTACCTGGCCCTCTGTGATTGCCCTTAAAGGCTGACTAAGTTGAATTATTAAGTGATTGTTCAAAGTTTGGTGAACCGTGCAAGGTATTAACACATTTCGATGTTGGAAACGAAAGTCACAATTTAATATTCTAGAATAACTACGAAGCTCACGTGGTTCCTCGGATATCCAATGAGGAGTACCTGTTGTCACTAAGTCCGAATATAATGCTGGATGATTTGTTCCTTGTACCTGTTAATATTAACGACTAATAATAATCCGTTTCTGTAACGAATTTATGCGCTCACTTATTCCTACATACCACGAGTATATTATTCGTCTCACTGTCCTTCCTATACACAAAGAATGCTTGCGTAAGATCAGAAATTTTGACTCTTTGACCGATAGTCCAGTGATGAAAACCCTTGTGCTTCCCAACAACCCGACAATTCTCCAAATCTACAAAGTCTCCGGGTTTGTCAGCTATGTACTGTAAATGTGTACAAGTGACGCCACACGTGCTCTGGATAAGAATGTACGCTTTAAGTTATTATATCGTACCTCCGATATGAAATCTTGGAAATTCCTTTTCCCCACAAAACATATACCCATGCTTTCCTTCTTATGGGCAACTAAACCTAGCCCAGCGTCTTCTGCGATTTTTTTAACGTTAACTTTCAAATGGTTTCCAAGAGGAAACATGGAATATCGCAATGACCTCTGAGGTATCTGGCACAAGAAGAATGTTTGATCTTTCCTCTTGTCTTCTGCTTGCAATAACCGAGCATCTGCGAGATATTTAAACCAGCGTCATGAATTATTGCATTTATTATTTCTTATTTATTTACTTATACTTACCTGTATCTTCTTTAAAATGTTCAAGGTAAGGACCGAAAGTAGTCCTGACATAGTGTCCCGTTGCGATAGCGTCGGCTTGGAGCTCGTTGCGTGCGAAATCAAAGAACTTATCGAATTTGATAGTCTTGTTACACAGAATATCGGGATTCGGCGTTTGTCCATTCTCGTACTGCTCTAGCAGGTTGCTACAAGAAAACAGTAAGGTAACACTGTAATCTTAAAGAGAAACATATGGAAATACGTACCTGAACACGCTGTTCCAATATTCTTTTACAAAGTTGACTTGGAGAAGAGGAATTTTTAGTTTATCGCACACCCATTGCGCGTGCTCGAAATCTTCTTGAACTGCACATCTTCCACTTTCATCGGCAATGTCCCAATTTTTCATGAACACTCCGGTGACATTGAATCCTTTGAGAATTCCATATTTAATATTCAGGGAATATTATTAACTAGCATTTGATATTAAATCTGTCATTACTTCCGAAGTACCTTTACTTTTAAGCAGCAGTGCTGCAACTGCGCTATCAACCCCGCCAGACATGCCTATAACCACCTTTTTAAACATTCTGGAGCTAATTTTTCCAACAATACGTAATATCGAATTTGCATTGAGAAATCTATCTCCTTTAGTTCTTTCTTAGAACACCGATTCAAGTGAGATTCGATAATGTAAAACTACATACTGGGGGACCTATTAATGCATAAAATAATGATTAATATATATACTTGGTGTATTATTTTGATCTATGTGCTTTGCAAAAGGCAATGCTCTTTAAGGGATTGTTTAAAACTAATGTATCAGCGTAATTGTTAAATGGTAAGGGGATATTTAAACAGAGACCGATCTATTTACGTGGTGCAGGAATACAGAAAAAAAAGTATTGCAGATTGATTTTTGGGAATGTTCTTTATTGGTTCTTCGATTATGAAAGAATAATGTTGCGAATGACAATTTTCGAACAAGAGATCTGTCTGCATTTATCGAGCGAATGTGCTGTATACGCTACAGAACGATCACGTTGCAAGATTCTTGTGAAAATCCCGATTCGTCGTTGGTCTACCATCGTTTTAACCTTAATCGCGCCTGTATCGATTACTACACGTGCACAACCGTGATAGCAGCATTTCTGAAAGAACTTAGAAATTTACGAGAGTATCGTAAAGGTTAAAAGAAATACCGAATCGATCACGTGGTGTGGCATACGTATCGAGTAGATTCCCATTACGTTTCACGTGCGGACGTAACGAATAGAGAGGCTGCGTGCACGGCTTCTTACGCGCGTTCCAGAGGAGAATCGACGGGCGTACGGAGTTTGATAAAAAGACTATGGGAGAAATCTCGAGGGAGACAGATCGCGGGTGATCTTTTCACGTGGTGCACGTGAAGTATACTTGACGAGGGAAACTATCGTCCACAGGCTTCCCCGTGATTAGCAGGTTTCGAGACTCGCGCGTAGGTCGATGTCCGAAAATCGTCGGCCAATCGACGCGCGGCTCTCTCGTCTCGGGAACCAGTCAAGCACGTTGACAGATATGCAACGGCTGCTCGCAGGAGGTTGCATATTTCGAATGGCAATTTATAGTGTGGACAGCAACGTATCGCGTGCTAGTTCAGCCCATAGGATCAGGCGAAATTCCCGAGACGATCTGCCGGTTTTCGAAGAAATGCGCGTTTTCGGTGCAAGTGCAACCCATTTTGCGCAGTTTCCATGACCCAGATTACGATGGGGAGTTCGCTCGCCTTTCGGAACAGCTGTTGGCCGCGCGAACATGTCGGCCGCGGGGAAACGCTTGGATATTTCGTGGACTGCGCGCGCCTCTTGGCGGCTTCGCCGCCACAATTTCCAGGGCTGTATTCACCATCGACAGATTAGGCGCCACGCGATCCTCCAATTTCATCGGATGCGACGCGATTTTTCCTCGAAGATGCCTCGCAACGGCTTCTTTGTGTGAATTGTCGCGAGGCTCGTACTCGTTTAAAAATTAAGGTATTTTAACCCGGAAACCGAAGGAATGAAATTATTATGAGAACGCCCGATTCACGTAATGTTCTATGCGATTTTGCATATATCACGCTGCCCGGCTATGTTTCTTCTTTCCTTACGGCTCTAAACTGCTCGCCAGAGATGCTTTGCATTGTTATTCTAGTTTCTACGAAATTATACGTGCGTCTCGTGGATGTTAGATCGCCGTCCTGTACGGCGTGATTAAAATTCCCATATGCTGTGAAAGGACTACGACAGTGTCTCGGGTAAACAGAAGTTTGTAAACTGTGAGAGTTTATCGAATTGCTTTGCGACTATTAAATGCGACTTATGAAAAGTTCGTGTCGTGCAGAAGTGCTCGACGGGAAACTTTGGCGGTACGTTCTTCGAGGCTGTTCGTGTGCTCTTTCGTCAATGTATTTATATCTATAGATATTAGCTGTGTTTTCGTAAGGAGCACTTTTTATCTGAATGTATTAATTCGCTTCGCGTAAGAAAATCACGAGTTATTACGACAATGCTTGCCCGGGAGAAAAATGTCGGTGAAATAACAAATAGAGGAAAAAGGCGAGAAATTTCAGCGAGCGCGAGTGCCCTGTTTGCTGAATATTTCGGGAAGTTGAATTGTCAGTGATCGAATAGGGATTGTGGTGGAGCGATAGCCGTAGAAAAAAATATCAAGTTTGAAGAAAAATTCACGCGTGCGTAATTGTCATGTTACAAGTACGCTCGGAGGCGATTTTTCGTAGCAATTACATTCCGAACGATTCCGGATACAGTTAAGTCGGTTAGAAACGCGTGTAAAACGTTTGCCGGGGAAAACGTGGAAGAATAATCGATGCACGATTAATGAAAGTTCGAAGAGAGAAGTCTCGCGAGGCCCTGGCGTGTGGCACGTACGCTTTGCAGGAGGTACCCGAGTGGTTGGTAACAGAGACGCTTAGCAGATGAATACGGTCCTGCGCGATCCCCTCCATCTTCCTCATCCCGCTATACGACCAGTCAGTTCCTTGTTTGCCATACAAAATCCAATAGTTTGCCTTGTACCCTCGAGAGTGCGAGTATGCCTTTTGCATTTGCCTTTTTTTCCTTTAAAAAAGTGCGGTAGTCCATCGAAGTTACTCGCGAAAATGTGCATTTTACCGAGTTTGTTTACCCACACGACAAGATTTCGATGGTTCTGAGAGGGAGATCCGAGAGAGCATAGTGAATTCCTGTCGCGACCAGACCGACCGGCCCGTTAAGGCTTCCGTCGATTTTTTGGTCGTGAAAAAACAACGGAGCTGAAAGCTTTTGTGCGGGAAGTCAGTTACACGGCTGGGAAGGACCGATTACGGCGGAAATAAGTGTACACAAGTGTGCTTCGGGTACTCGAGGTGGCTCCTTTGTAAAAGGAGCACCGCAGGACGATTATTTTCACTGGAGCACTCGGGAAAATGTGTTATGTATTTACGTGGAATATTGCGTAACGCCGAGGGCCGGGAAGTGTTTGGAAACGTGCAACACTGACAAACCTCGCTTCGACGACTTCACGGGACACGGCCTGTACGCGTCCGTGCAGCTGGCTTTGCCGGCTCTATTTCGCCTCTCTTGCCCCAGCGAAATTGCCCTCGCGAGGCCGATACTGCGATCGAAATTTTCCGAACAAACAAATTCCACCGACGCTCCTGTCTCCTCGTGGAACAGCACAACTTTCGTCGCGATCACAACCGTTTCACCTCGACCACTTGCTTGTGGAGTACGTCTCCCGAAATTACCTGCTGCAAGGACCATTCGACTTCTTTTCAGATGGAAATTGGTATGTACACCTTCTACATTAGACTGGTGCATATGAAATGTCGTTTCTTCCATTAAATATCAAAGCCACGTAACTCCCTCTGACCATAATATATTACATCCGAAGCTTCGCTGCGACTTTAAGTTCCTTTCAAACGTTCACCTAGCTTTGCTCTTCCAGCTCCTTACAAATCAGACGACCGAAAGCCCAATAGCTATTCAAATGTCATATTTTGTCACTTTCGTCTATCAGTGTCTTACATCGGCCATCGGTGCTTCGTCTTTGACTTTCAATTTTGATAAATATTTCTCTTCTCGACGGAACCTTGCTCGAACGCTCGCTCTACCCTTTTTGTGCTTTCCATAGCATTACCGTAAGAGATTTACATTCGTGAGAAGTCAGTCGAGCTCCGAATAGTCTATTTTATATAACGAGCAATTTTAAACTGTGAATAAGGAATCTTTATCGCAGTCCGACTTATAAACCTTGTCTAAAACTCCTTAACAGCTAATTGAACGCGTCCTTCAACTGATTCTATCGCACCTGAACGTTTAAACTTTAGGACAACATTTCATGTACATCAGCCTAATATCTTCGTTACATTTTTCCTGCCCTCTGAATCACTGACATTTCTATATCCATGCAAGGTCATTATAAACTATTAGATACCTAGATTGTCCAATAGAAGCACTAGGTTATAATTATTTCTATAACACGGATTTGAATTTCATCGCAAGTCTCTTCTGACCATACGATCCCAATCTTTCGCAACTCGGTGTAGTTCGGATCGAAGGATACTTATATTTTCAGTAGTGCGCGAGCGATTCGAAATGCTTCCCAACATACTGTTCTGCTTAACGATCACCGAAAGCTTTTCACGTATCTCGTTATACTTTATACGCTTCTACTAGTTCTATTAATTCATACCTCCTCGCAGTCTCCAAATAATAATACAAATAATCGAGTAGTAAGTCTTCGGTATTAGCCGAGTGTATTATCTATACAAGCAAACTTAAGTATTACATAGATAACGGAGTAAAAAATGAAAATTTATCTCTGCATAAAATTCAATTCGTACGCTTGTTACATTTTCTTATTATATATATTCTTATATGCTACGATTTCACTTATTTAATCGAGAGGTGACCGAAAACATGATACACGAAGGAATACGCGTGACAGTATGGCAGTCGAAGATACGCAAGAACAATAAGTGGTTGTAGGCACGAAAATGCATGATATTCTGAACGCGCATTCACCAGTCCCGAAAGCGATCGCATTCCTCGGAAGGGAATTCTGTTTCTTTCTAAATTCCTGCGCGCACGTACTTACATAGAATTTCTAGCAGAATTTATGTGAGGTTATATCAGCTAAACATCTTTAACAGTAAATTCGCTGGACAATATGTTTGCATTCGGCGCACCGTTTATTCTCTGCAATTGCATTTAACTCGGATAGTACAGCCACGTGCATTTTATTTGTTTAATATTACGCAATACACATAATACTAGCAGGTATGAGTAACTGAAATTATTTTTAAACCGTAAAATCGAGAGAGAGAACGAAGTCGAACATCCGAATCTATCGAAATTACGTTGCAATATCGAATACATGTGTCGTTAACGAGATATCGTACATCGAGCTGCAGGAATAATTGCACGGAATACGCTGTTAACGAGACAGCGCGTCCGAATCGAACGAAACACGGAGCGAGACTCTTCGTTGTTCCTAATCCAACGATGTCCTTCTGGCAAAGGAATAATGAATCGTCACCTTTTCGTGGATTTTTCGAATTTCTCAGCCATATCGTTAGACAAAAGGCTCCTGCTGCGTGCGATGTTACGAGAAAGTGGTCTCGGGCTGCTGCGACTTCGTCACGAGTTGTCACACGGGCCACGGCGCGGTGCTTTTAAAATTCCGAGCGGTTTTGGAAAATTAAAACCGACGCCCCAGCGAATATCGAGTTTCGCGGCTACATTTCGGCACGCGCACCGACGTATTTACGTGCGCGTTAGCTCGCGTATTGCGGATGCGACGTCGATCGCCGCGTCATTTTATCACCTTACACGAAACAATGCCGAACGCTTTCGAACCTGCACGAAGCTTTTCCGCTCGCTCGTGACGCGTCAAACGTACCGAGAACGATATTACGATGCCTATCGTTAACGATGGCATACCAAGCGATGCTTGTTTCATACAGATTCGATATTAACCATTTCCCTGTGTTACCATTGGAACACTAAGCGCGCGAATCTGCTATTAGTATTTCTTTGAGCAGATACAGCGAGCACCTACGGGTGTTCTACGCAGGGACTGCGGTATATGCGCGTTTATGAGTATACATAGCAACGGAATAGATAAATTGTACGAAGATACTTGCATGGATTACGGGTCTGAACGATATTGTACTATCGTCTCGTAGCATTTCCAATGTGATCTGCGATGAAACGTGTTCGCGGGCTGGACGAGGTAGCATCACCAGCAGCAGCAACATTAAAGCACTCGTCAGTGAGTGCAGGAAGTGGCTTAGGTGGCGGAGGAGGTGGTTTGGAGTACCATTCAAGCAGTGGAATAGGCGTTGTTGTACCTGGCCAAGCGGTTCGATCAGTTGCCTCGAAAGAAATGCCGGGAAGCATACAATTCGGAACTGCCCAAGCTCAACAGCAATACACTGGAGCAATCGTTGTGCCGACCGCGGCTCCGTCCCCCATTAAGGTGCGTTATCTGCATTACAATAACAACACTGTCGGCCAGAAGAGCAACTAAAACATCGCCTCTCTTGCGTTCTTTTTCCTGTTTCTCTTTCTCGTTCACCCCTTACTGTGTGAATCTTTTTTAGGTGTAAAAGATGTGTTACGTGAGAATGACACGGCGGCCACAAGAGCAATGCTTAACAAACTATTTTACACTTCTGTTTATGTGTACCTTTAACAGCTACTGCTTGTGCACGTGGCACAATATGCACTGGTAGCCTCTTTAGGAAAAATTCAAACAGTACTATTTGTACGAGGAGGAGCACCGTTTCTTTCTTTTTTTTTTTTTTTGTATGCAAATGTACGGTAATAATGGGATTAAACCTCTGCCCTTAAGACACATGTGTATTCATGATTCTCTGTAAAAATAATACGCAAATAATGCGCGACTGTCTAATCGTACGATGTGGCATTTATGTCGCTCCATACAGTAAGGGGTTGATACTGGCTATCTTATGTATTTTTGTTTTAATTTAAAATTACTCTGTTAATTTCTTCCAGAATTATTATTTATAATCGTCTTGCATAGAGTACCAGTATGTACGCCTACACAGCTGACGCGAGAGCGAACGAAATTAATCCGCTTAAAAGCGACCCGTCGAATTAAACGGTCCCGCGTGTTACGCGTTTGTAATTGTCGCGTTTATAAATTTATTTCCGTATGATGTAATTTGTCCGGCTGCATTTGTAAAATAAACCCGGAATATTTGTATCATTATGCGAGGATACGGTGTAAAGAAAATATTTGCCTTCTAGATTTCGAGTTTCATGATCGATTCCTCTGTAACGAAGCATTTATAAGTAATCATCATTTCGCGCTCGATTGTTAATAGCTGTCAGTTCGTCTAGCCACTTTGCAATTTGCTGTGCATTTCTTTTCCAGGGAAGTGGACCTGCAGGCCTTAGTTCTACATGTAGCAGTAGCAGTGTAAGTACTGGTGGAGGGTTGGATACTGGGATAGGTGGTGGGAGTAACCATAGTATGGGTTCTCAACAACCTACGCCAGGAACGCAGAGTCAAGTTCATACCCAACAACAACCAACAATAAGGCATAAGGTTCATATCACACTATGTACATAGGATGTTAAGTTAGAAATGTTAAGACCTCCTAAGAGTTTGCGCGAGACCTTTGTAGTCATATTAACTGTACAGGCTACTACTACCCGTGATCAAAATATTGCAAATGTTTATTAAATTTCTGTTTAGATTTTTGTACAAAACTTTTATTGTTCGATTTATAGGTCCATTCTAGCAATGTAACGCCGCTAGCTTCTACTCCACCAGGCAGCAGCCTGGGTGGTGGAAGTGGGTCCCAACAATTTCAGAGATTAAAAGTAGAGGATGCATTGTCCTACTTGGATCAAGTCAAGTACAAATTTAGCGATCAGCCACAGGTATACTTCCAATCATTTGAATAGCGGAGTCTTCGAAGTTTCTTTTAATAAAGGGTGTTATGGTAATCGTGTTTTATGCTTAATTGTAGGTGTACAATGACTTCTTAGATATTATGAAAGAGTTTAAATCGCAAAGCATAGACACACCGGGAGTTATAACAAGAGTGAGCCATTTGTTTAAAGGACATCCCGAACTTATTGTTGGCTTCAATACGTTTCTTCCGCCTGGATATAAAATCGAAGTACAAGCAAACGAGCAGGGATACGCGTTTCAAGTATCAGTTAGTATGCCGAGTCCGACAGCCACGCATACTGCTACTTTATCGCAACATCATTGTACAGTAAATGTTGGCTCGCCTCCTGTCGCGAGTCCACCGACACAACCAGCGAAAGCTCCTCCGGTTTTGCAAATAATGCACGGGTAGGGATATCGTTAACATTACACGTGTACTCCGCAGTTGTTTCCATTAAGATTCCTTAATAATCGAATCGATCGTTTTATTTCGAATCAGATCGGGGAACATACACCACTCGTTGGCGAACAATATCTCCAACAATAGTCTAACAGTGCACGCACCTTCGCCGCCGCCAGTACCGGCGTACAATAATTCGCACGTCAGTGCGGCGCAAGCTCAGGCTGTGAGTCAAGCGTTAAGTCAAGCTCAAGACGGTATGCCGACTAGTGGTCAAACTCAGCAAAGTCAACCGGTTGAATTTAATCATGCGATTAATTACGTCAACAAAATCAAGGTTTGTGCATAATTAAAGCGATTAAATAAGATAGTGAAATACGGGATAAAGGGCATATTTGTCATTGAAATTTTTCCGAAATTTCAGAACCGATTCCAAGGTCAGCCAGACAAGTATAAGAGATTTCTGGAGATTCTGCATACTTATCAAAAAGAGCAGCGGAATTTGAAAGAGTCTGGCCACATGGGTGGCACAGGTGGGTCTGGCGCGACTGGCGGAGCGAAACACTTAACAGAAGCAGAGGTTTACAGTCAAGTTGCCAAGCTGTTCGAGAACCAAGAAGACCTGCTTGCCGAGTTTGGGCAATTTTTGCCGGACGCGACTAATCAGCAGAGCTCATTGGTGAGTCCCACATATCTAGCATTAATTACACGGACAAGTCCGGAATTCGGGGAGCTCTTGACATAGTTCAGGTTCCACCGGAAGCACATTAGTGTCAGCGAACTCTGATCGGTATTAGTCTGTTATGTTTCAGAGTAACAAGACTGCGGCGGTTAACGATCACACGGCGATCGTTAAGAAACCATTGGGACCTAAGGCGCCTTACAATAATTCGGGGAGTATCTCGCGAGATCTTCGAGAGTCGAGCGGCACTGGTACAATAGAACGGGAGAGCCGCGAGCACAGAGATCGCGAACGGGATCGTGACAGATCTGGCGTGCGGGATATTAATAGTGCGCAGAAATGTGGGCACAGTACAGGACAATTGAAAAGAAGCCCATCGTTCTCGCCCTCTGTGACGTCCGGGAATTCTCATCACATACAACACGGCCCGCCTCCGTTGAAGAAGCACAAGGTGTCGTCGATGCGCGAATGCGTCACTATAGCGGAAGCTGGGAAATACGGCAGCTTGAACGACTATGCTTTCTTTGACAAGGTCAATATTTCTAATCCTGGGTTCTTATATCAAACAAAAGAAAAGTGGAGAGAAACAATAATAAAAATGCTACTTTTGTCTTTATATTTGGTAGGTCCGAAAAGCCCTGAGGTCTCAAGAAGTGTACGAGAATTTTCTCCGATGCTTGGTTCTGTTCAACCAAGAAATAGTGTCGAAGTCTGAATTGGTGCAATTGATAACGCCGTTTCTCGGTCGCTTCCCCGAACTTTTACGCTGGTTTAAAGATTTCCTCGGCCATTTACCCGAGTCTTCTGCCACTGCTGCGACGAACACAAGTAGCAACTTGAACGTCGAAGCATTACCAAATAATGTTGTACGAAGCCATCAGGAGCGGCCTCAAGGCGATCTAGCAATGGAGATCGACTATACGGCGTGTAAACGTCTAGGAGCGTCATACTGTGCGTTACCAAAGTCATACGTTCAACCAAAGTGTACAGGCAGAACGCAACTGTGTAAAGAAGTTCTTAACGATACCTGGGTCTCATTTCCAACTTGGTCCGAAGACAGCACATTCGTAACATCAAGGTTTGTATAGTTTTTAATCGCCTATGCTCGGTATTTTTGGCCAACTGGCACGGGACACTCGATCGTTGAATTTCAATTTCAGGAAAACTCAATACGAAGAATTCATCTATCGTTGCGAGGATGAGCGGTTCGAATTGGACGGTGTGATTGAAACAAACGCGTCAACGATCAGAGTCCTCGAAGGCGTTCACAAGAAAATGAGCAGAATGAGTCAAGAGGAGCTGCAGAAATTCAAACTCGACGATTGCCTCGGTGGTTGTTCTCCTACGATTCATCAAAGAGCCCTGAAGAGGATATACGGCGACAAGGCCGCCGATATCATAGACGGCCTTAAGAAAAATCCTGTAGTAGCGGTACCGGTGGTTCTCCGACGGCTGAAGAGTAAAGAAGAAGAGTGGCGGGAGGCGCAGAAAGGGTTCAACAAAATCTGGAGAGAACAGAACGAAAAGTACTACTTGAAATCCCTCGATCATCAGGGTATTAATTTCAAGCAAAATGATGTGAAGGCTTTAAGATCTAAAAGCTTGTTTAACGAGATCGAGACGTTATACGACGAGGTTCGTAACTGTTTAGCTTTCTTCGCGCAGATATATTCTTTCTTGTTATTGAACAACCATTTGTTTTACAGAGACACGAACAAGTGGATGACGGCAACGGGGATGGTCAAAATAATAGCGGTCCGCACCTCATATTGCCCTATAAAGACAAATCCGTCGTGGATGATGCAGCTAATCTTCTCATTCATCATGTGAAACGTCAAACGGCTATCCACAAAGAAGACAAGCAACGAATAAAGCTTTTATTGAAGCATTTTATACCTGATCTTTTCTTTCATACGCGCCAGGAACTTAGCGACGATGAAAGGGACGAAGATGGTGAGTGATGAATAGAATTCCACAATTATGATAAAATTCTCGCGGTTTTCAGGGAATAATAACCGGGTTTCTGTTATTGCTACAGATGAAAAGGAAGATCTGAACGTAGCAGCGTGTAGTAATTCTCAATCAGTAACTATGAATACCTCTCCGTTGGGCGGTGGTGGTTTACAAGCGACTAGGAACAAGGCGCCGGCATCTCCGATTCCGTCTTCCACATCGATTAAAACCGAGCCCGACGTCAAATTACCCATCCATGCTCTGTCGAACGATCCCGAGGAGGCGTACACACTTTTTATGGGCAGCAACAACTGGTATCTATTTTTGAGGCTACACCACATCCTGTGCGAGAGATTGACAAAAATGTACGACAGGGCTGTCGCTCTGTCAGAAGAAGAATCGCGGTACAAACAGCAGCGCAAAGAGAGCACCGCTGTTGCTTTAAGATTAAAACCTAAAAGTAAGTAATAGGCCACTACTATCTCTGTGCATATAAAGCCAAATGGAATCTACTTCATTGTTATTAATATTGTCCCGTATTCGGTACAGACGAAATTGAAATTGAGGACTATTATCCTGCATTTTTGGATATGATTAAAAATGTCCTAGATGGCAATATGGAGAGCACTGCGTACGAGGATACCTTACGAGAGATGTTCGGTATCCATGCGTATATTGCCTTTACGTTGGACAAGGTCGTGACGTATGCTGTGAGACAAGTAAGTAAACATGTACACGAATATGTAAAAAAGTTAGTACCGCGTAAGGCAATCTTCTGTCAGGTGACAATTTTTAAGCGCAAACCTGAAATTTTCAGCTGCAACATTTAGTGTCGGATCCCATATGCCAGCAATGTATGGAACTGTTGCAACGAGAACAACGCCCACCGAAAGAAAGCAGTGGCGCGGGTGGTCTGTGTGCCACTGCATACATGAGATTCGGTGCGGAGATGGCGTATCAGCGTAAAGCCGAAAAAGCTATGGCTGATGAGAATTGTTTTAAAATATACATAGTGAGTATTTAATATCGACTTCTCTTGGATTCGCGAAACTACTTGTAGCTTAATTTGTTTTACCAATTCTTTCCTATTGCAGTGTATAGAACACTATGTTTTAGTGAGGTATCTATAATATATTGTTCGATTACAGCTCTCGATTGTACGGACGTGTAAAAATTGGGAAATAGAGCGCGTTACTTTGTAACAGATTGTGAAGGTGGTGTATTGTAAACGCGTTATTCTTTGTTGTTACAGTATAAAAAGGACTGTAAAATGACAATGGAATTGTTGGATACGGAAGGTGATGAGGCGATGGACAACAGTTGTAGGGAAAGGGAAAGGGATGGAGTTACAGTATCTGAAAAATGGTCTACGTATGTTGAGAGGTTTTCTGCTCCAGCTGGTCAGACTAGCCCGAAAGACACCCCCACCTTAACAGACAATGAGCCAACAACCAATCATCCTGTGAGTAACGACCAGGCAGCAAGGGGGGGGAGGGGCAGAAAGCGCAAGAACACTGACATTAGCAAGAAGGTATAGGATCCACATCCCTTTTCATAATCATTGCCAACGTTGCAGTTTACGTTCATTCGTATTTGATGTCTGTGATTGGAGTTGTACCGATGCCATTCAGTGTACAACTAGTGTCCCAAAAGAACGAAAGTTTTACCCAAACTTTCTTCTTCTTATTATTTCGTGTGATCGTATTAATGCGGAGGTATTCGTGCGTGAACGTGTTTAATCGCAAGTCAGGCACTTTTCCAGAAATCGGTCTTCAAGAGAATCATCTTTGTTGACTTCCTTAAAAGTAGAAAATATTTTAAGAGAAAAAACGTTGCAGCATATATAAATATATCGGTTGTTTGGTAATACGAGGAAGCTACATACATGGTCATATATACGCAGGGTAAACCAACCAGTAAATGACCTAATTGTTGAATCTATGGACCTTTGAGATTAATACTTGAATATATTTATGCATAACAACAAAACAACTGTTGAAATTGCATTTAAATTTATTTTTCTTGAAATTTCTATAAAAATAATTACTTATTCTTATCTTAATTTAAAAAAAAAATAATTATAAAATGCAAAACGTGTAGAAGTCCAGTAAATGACCGCATACTTTTAATAAGAATTGTATTCATCAATGTTTGCTTAATACGCGTAACTAAAAATATGGGATATTAAAAGTGCAACTACACTCCATTTATAAACATATAATAATGTTTAAATTTATAATTGACATTTCTTTGCCGAATGGTTATTCACTGGTATGCGGTCAATTACTGGTTGGTTTACCCTATATGATCTGCTATCACCAACGCTTTATTATGCGAATGGGGTCAGAGCATTGGTTCATACTTGTCGTTGCATAGTATTCACGGAACTTTGTATACATAAGCAGAATGAACTAATATTCTTTTAAATGCAAAGGAAAAAGATAACGGAAGGTCATATATTTATTTTCGTAATATTTAAGGAGATAAGAGATACATGATTTTCATCTCAGTGCGTCCAACGTGGTGCTGTAAATTAAGTGAAATTTTTGCATAATGCACTACAAAACGAAAACGAATCCTCCATTCTTTATTCTATATATATATTCGCCCATACTATTGGTGTGCTGCAATAACACCATTAGACGTTATACGACAAATTATAAATTATATTTCTATATTTTAAATATCGATTTATAGTAGGACAACGATATCTGAATAGTAATTTCTCCAAATTTTAAAGCAGAACGATTATCAGCTGCAATTCACAACACACATTGCTACGCAATTCATCGATTCTCTGTAATTGCTTTGCTTCCTCGTTTTTTGCGATGCGAACAACTTCTCTGCGTTGACTTATTTGTCCACATAATCGTTCTCCAGGCTTTTCTTTTCAAACTTGGTGATATGTTCTTTTATTCGAGTATTCTTTTTATGAGTTTAGGGTCGAGAGGTATTTAATACGTGTCACGCCGAGAATGAGAGTGCAGGAAATTCTAAGTTTTAGTTTTTCAATTCTATTTTTTATATTATGTTATATTTATTTGTTTGATGTTTATCTAATAACTTTTTTGTTCAGTCTCTGTTTTTGTTTCGAGATAATTTTGTATACGCTCGTATAAGAGTGCGCGGAAGCTTTAAAAGCTTGGAAAGAGTATAGGTATTTCAAAATTCTTTTAAAACGACTGGCGATCATGTTGTAAACATGATTCCCTGTGTTTGTTATCTGACGTGAAAATAATCGGTTCAACGAAATGAACAAGGAAAAATTTCATGTATACTTACATTAACGTATTGTGCATTACCGTACTGTCTCTGTAATTGCCCACTTCGCGTTTCTTTAGGAAGAGCAGACATTAAATAATTAGAGAAAGGTGTAGTACTTGGGATGAAAGATAGTGAGAAAGATCTAACACGGTTCGCAAATGTACAAAAATAGGAAGGGGACACGGCACACACTAATGAAGTCATCCGAGCAGTGCCATAACGAATGTAAAGTGTTAGCTTAAAACATAACATTTGATAATGGTCAATTCTTAATGTTTATTTCATTTTCATCTTACTATTATTATATCGGATAAGGACGTAATTCCTAGAGTTTATAAATGAAATAGAATTTAAAGGAGTGTAAATATTTGATATAAATTTGTACATATGTTTTGATACGTCAACTTAGGTCGACTGGTAGTGTGCATCACTAACTTGTAAAATTCCACCAATTCACTATCATATTCGAGCATTAGTGAAGCCTTTGGAAAGGAAACATGGATATTGACTCGTGAACACATTACTTCCACGCCACATCACGGCCTGCAGTGTATCGTGGCTTTTCCAATCACTCGTCTTGCTTCAGCTTAAAAATTTGTCACTGCAAAAACATTCTAATATGCCGGAGTCAGAAACGATCGAAAAACGAGTGCGGAGAGAAGACTCGGGATACATCACGTAACGGTTTGGATGTTTTTCAAAGACTTCTGAAGGATACTTGTTAAGATTCCATGTGGAAGCTAATGAAAGAAGCCGGAGGCATTTTCTCGTCCCTATCGTTTAAATTAGGGTACGTTAATGGAACATTGAAATTGTATATTCTTTAGGCACTAGACCATTGTTCTTTGGCATAGACGACAAATGAATTTCAACGCTAGGACTGGAGCCTGTTTAGAGCACTTTGAATTGCAGAAGTACTTGCTGGGCGCGACATGTTACATTACGTTCTCGGAACCAAATCCATTGGTTCGGAGGGTGTAGCGTAACACGCCACGCTGTTGCACGCAATAAAATACAGTACGCATTGGTTCTAGCTAGAATTTGAACCAGAAATAGTATATTATGGCGTGGACAAAGTGTGTTCCTGGCTTAACTGTTGCGCGCCATTGTGAAATACGTGTGTATGATAATTCTTTGCTGTGTACATATTAATACATAAGTAGTGAAGCAAAGATTATATGCTGTAGCGTGTAAATAGAAAGTCACTTGTATCTTTTAATTAACTCGCGGCTCTGATCGAAGAACGTAACAGTACGAAGCGTTGATATCCCCGAATGTTCAGATATTCGCCAAAGGTTTCACGGTTTTATTAGCTCTCCCGGTCGCTGCTGTTGCTTCTGCACAATAAGGTTCTCTTTCGGTACTCCAATAAATTCTCGCTCGCGCGACTACATTCTTCCTTTGGGAAACAATTCCGTTCAAGATATCAGTAGTTTCGCAGCGCAGTAATAAGAACTGAGTTACTTTAAAATTCACCTGGTCGCGGACCTCGGTTTTGATATATTCAAACAGTACCTTCTATCGAATGATCTTTCTTTGTTCTTTCTCGGTTTGGACAACTCTGTCGGTTTCATAGTTAATACGCTTTTTTAACGTTATCATGTTTAAACGTCGCCTTAGGATTTCTTTTTAACGAAGCCACTAGTAATGCCTTACTAGTTTTATTGTTTGGTGTCGAGAGTTATACGTTTTGTACATTTTATGGGCAACAGGTATTGTTTCTTAAGCTTCCTTGCCACAGTGTTTTGTACAGTATACATACTTCTGTGACGAGAGTGGATTTTCATATGCAGTGTTCGCAATGTTGTCTCATCATTGAAAGCATCTTCGAATTTTGTACAAAATGTAAACATGCATTTTCTGACAAGGCTCTGCATCACGGAATTTTATGCGCTATACATATATAGAGAGAGAGAGTTTACACGTATCACGTACGTGTATTTATATATTTTTCGTTTGTTTAACAGTTCGATGCGTTTTTATTAGATAACGTGGCACAAATTTAATTAATTTAACGATATACATACATGCGTAATTGTCGCCACAAATAATCTGATTTAAACGTTACTGTGACATTTGTAATATAGTTTCATTGAGACTATCAGGTCGTATGTGCAGACAGATTTTATGTGATTGTTATAAGCTCATATCTCCGTTTTCACTTTACGCAGTGAATTTTAAACTCTATATATATATAAGACATATATATATATACATACATACATATATATATATATATATATTTTGTAACTGTAATCTGTATATGAAACGAATATACATATAATAATAGATAACAATAATATTGTATAGAAGAGAGATATTGAAATACATGAACAATGCTTTTAAACATTATTGTCTAACATCATTTTGTACCACTAAATTTATTACTTTGATTCTCCAATGATATTCATTTTTTGTAAACAAAAAGAAAACAGTTCTTTGCTCGTGCTGGTCACAAGAAGAGCACAGAATATTTTTAACACTATATATTTACATACTTTGATGATCATAAACATTTAATTCAGATGTCGAAACTTTTTGTTTATCCTCATCTGACTTTTATTTTAGATATTTTCTCATTTAGCTTTGGTTTGTTCTGCTTATTATTTCAATATTACATCACGTGTGCTGAGTATGAAACAGTGATAAATATTAAGAGTAATATATCTCTTTTCTAACACATCTATACTTTAAAATAGTAAAGCTCATGGCTTAAAATGGTTAAATGGCTTGACTAAAATTATGTTAACACTTTATCTATTTTGTTCTGCTTCTGATCCACCAGTCCATTCATTGCTCATGGATGTACGTGGATCGTAAATTGCATTGGCAAACATTAGTTTATACATATTCTTTCCATTTCGTTTTATGCTTTGCATTAATTAAGTTCGTACTACATGGCAGAAAATATTGTTTTAGCGTTGCAAAGTGTTATTGGTACTCATAGCGAACAGTTTTATTTGTTATTAAAAACTTGTATACGTGTATATAATTTCGTGCGTCTTTAATGTGTAAAGTCGCTAGTCGTTCTCTACTAATTCAAAGTAATTGCATCAATACTATACACTTCACTATTATAAATGATTTACCATTTAATAATACTCAGTCGTGCAGTACCAATAATATAATGATAAGTGGTAAAACAATAGGCACTCTGTTTCGTTGCAAAGTATTTAATCGTCACTTACTTTCAATTGCCGCTTCTCGCGCATAAAGCTCCTCGCATTAACATTTTTACGTTCGTCTCTGAAACATATCCTCTTGACCTCTCCACATTTATCCAAATTAGTTATTGGTGAATTTTATTTATAGTATACAACTTCGCTGATATGTATGTGATTAAGTATGTGCCAACGTGTAATGACAATCACATAATGGCAAGTAATTTATTAAACAACTGAATAACATTAATGAATCCGGAAAAAAAACCATGATAACAGGACGAGAAAGAAATGACTGATGATTCTTTTGTTTAACGTTTTCGTTTATTTAGAAACACATTCTTGAACGAGTTCCGTTATTCACGTAGAAGAACAGAATATTATTTCTCTACTTTTCTTTCAAACTTTATCGTCTCCCGTTTTGAGAATGGTGTAACTGCTATTACTTCAAGAGAAGTATGAAATGATGCTTAAAAGCATAGAAGTAAACGTGTCCGATGAATGTGCTAAGAGACTATTTTACGATCGTGCTGTAATAAGAACCCTTACATTAAGTATACTGTGTTTAGTATTAATTAAATGCAATCGTGCTAAAATAATGTTAAACCTCTGTGAATTCTGTCTTTTAAAAGAAAATTAACGTAACATGATTGTTGTAGATGGATGGAAATGGTTGGAGTTCTTTAGGCAGAATCTTGGCAGGACGTAAGCCTGTATTTCTTTATCGTAACGTTAGACAATGGAGGAAACGAGCTGCAAGAATGATGTCAGCATCCCTGCCTAACACTAATCATCCTGAGAAAGGTGCAGAGTAAGTATCCTCCGCTGAATTTCCGTACATCCCTATTTTTAAACCTGTTAGTATCATTCCCTAATATTTCATTCCAGGTCAACCGACAAGGAAAAGGCACTGGACTCTGTAGACGCGCTCCTAAAACGACCTCCTGGCTTACGCTTAGCGGACTCCGGCGATACATCTGACATCATCAATTCCGATGAAACGCAATGCAGATTTAATCCGAATAGTTACCAAATGCTTTACGTTGCTAGTAAGGAAGCATTCCTGTACAAACAGAATTCGTTCAGCCGTGCCAGAGAGGTGCGTCCCGTGGTTTTCAAGCTTCTAATTCGCTTCTAACGATACGAAACACATAACGCCACTTGTTCAATTCCCAACAGTGTCATCCAGCCGTAACGAAACATCTGAACTCAAAGTTCCATCAGTGGCTGGCGTCCTGGGCGTCTAAGAACGTGGCGGACATGCAACACCGGCTGTGCCAGGACTGGTTAATGGGTCGTTACGAGAACTTAATCCCTCACAAGACACGAGTGATCACGGACAATGACCAGACTAGATCACCTTACCGACAATACAATCGTTACCGAGTGGAACGCTTGCAACCCGATATTTTGGCGGAACAATGTGTATAATCTTACATCTCTTATAATTTCTTTACTATTCTTTGAGAATACACGATTATTACTGGGAGCTCGTTCCGATAATCTCGCATTCGAGGGTACTTTCTGTCAGTAATTAGAGAGGGTGTTGTACGATTCGGGGCAAAATTAAGACTGATTCTGAACCTGTGTTTCGCGAGTGAAATACTGAAGAACGTCTTATTTTGCCGATAAAGTTCCGCCGTGAACGAAGATGATAGAGGACGATCGTTGAGGAGAAATATAACGTATCATCTATACATTGTGTATTGCGGGTGGAAGGAATATAAAGGCGGTAGCTGAGGCACGACCAAAGGGTGTGTAAAGCGGTACCCTGGAGGTTACAATAGGCCAAATTTGTCCTGTGGTGTTTGTTACAGAACCGCACCAGGACCGCCACAAACGGCCTGTCCCCCTTGGTGTGATTTTTAGTATGCTATACAGAGCGGCGCACCTAAAAGTATATACCTGAATATCTCGATTGTGTTTGAATTTAGGACAAGGTAGCGAGACCGGGAGACGATCAGTTCAAAGGCTGAAATATGATAGCGGAGGTAAGATTCTTCGGGGTTACCATTTCCGAATTTTCAAGGTCATCGGTGTTTCCTCTTAATAGAACCACATATTTTCTTAATGTTTACGTTTCAGACTTTGAAGACAAATTCAGGGACGCAGTTTTATAGAAAACAATAAAGGCACGGTGTATATTGGATGTGTATATGTCTACGTCAACATCACATTAATGCGTGTCGTTGAATTTGTCTTCAATTTATTTTCAATGTAAACTTTAAGAAAATATGTGTTTCTCTTTGATCTTCCCAGTGTGATATTCTCGCGTTTTAACTGAGCTACTTTTATTCTTGCCACTCTATGATACGTTCCAAATGAACGGGAATATCCAGAGGTATACTTTTAAGTGCTCCACCTTTTATGGCGTGGAAAATCTATGCCGAACGCGACCCTTAACTCTGACAGCTAATTGCCACATCGTTTTTACCCCCTGCTGATTTTATCGCCGCCCTGTATTCTTTTCGTCCGTAGTACTACACTGATTGCATACGATTTACGAATAAATTTGGTTCTTTAACTGTACAGGTATAAATAATATAAGTAATGCAAGTGGAAATATCGCGGATTCGTTAAATCGTTATTCATCGAACGGTCTATGAAATTTGTGGTTAATTAATAATGTTAAATTTAGGAATTGAGGATCGGGAGCGAAGAACTATCGAAACTAGCGATATTTCCAATTGTATCGGAGTTAAGCTTGTGATCAGGTAATATAAGATATTTAAAGGATAACGTTTCATTTCTACGTCGATTACTTTTCCATCGAACTAGGATACTATTCAGCTAAGGTTTTACATAAGAGAGTAAAGTTAAAATAAAACTTTTGATACTTTATTATAATCTTAAACGATATAGAAGGAATATTCTATCTTAATATAACTGTCGTTCGTAAGCGCGTCACTGCAGATCCAGCCAATTTTATTTCATTAAGTATTTTATTTTTGTAGACGTACAAGATTGCCACTAAAATATTAAACATCATTTATTCGACAAGGACTCACAGTACATTTGATTAATCAGACACCACCTTTCGTTTATAACGAAACCTCAGAACTATCGAAATTAAATATGTACATATATATATCTCCTTTGCAAAATAAAGATTTACAGAATGTTTCTCCCATTCACACGAACAGTTTTTCCAATTGCTGGAAGTTTTTAATAACTTACTTCTCTTATTTTCTCACCACCGTACTGTTATATTCGAAGCTTTACTTCGTCAAAAATTTATTATACATACGATTGTATGTATAAAGTAGATACGTGTACATAAGCATCTGCAAGTATGTATGAATGCGCGATAGCGGAGTGCATATGTACGTATATACGCATACGAAACGAGAGAACACATTGGGCCTTATTTTTTACCTGATCTTTAGGCTGTTCGATGAAAATTGTAAAATGTTAGATATATAAACGGTGTTCCTGTACAGTGCAAAATGTGTAGACAACATCAAAGTGCGGCTTTAATTGGTAAAATGCATTGATTCACCACGCACGAGGTACATGGCTCGAGTTATTATTTTACTGTTAATCTTACTATCTTAAGTATATATTTTTTACTGATTCACTTTTATTTGTATATCGCTATAAAGGATATATACATAGATATACATACGTGAAGCTGACAAGAATACAACGATTTTTTATACTGTCGATATTATCATCGTTAAATCCTCTGTTCGTCAAGTTATCGCAAGTGAAAAGAATGAAATAGTAACTGAACAGGAGTTCGTGCGTGGTAACGGAAGAAGATAATTCCTTTGTAATATTTAGACTGCGTACAGTCGTCGGTACAATGTGGGAACGCTAATCAGTTTCCTTGCATCGATTTTCCCGACATTCAAGGACATTCAGGCAGAATAATATTTAAAATATATTGACGGATAACAATGTATGCATCGAGCGGTTGAATACATTTTTATCCTAATTGCACAGATTTCGTTGGAGTCTTTGCGTCTCTGTTTCTGCGGATAATTTTGAAAAGATGCTATTACACACACACACACACACACGTAGACACTATAACCGCGCACATGGACACAGACACACACCTACACCTACACCTACACATGTACATCGTGCCGCTCAGTTATGCAACATACCTGCAGTTGTACATTAAACCTTGTGTATCTTGTCAAAAGGAGAGGAAAGAAAAGAGAGACGCGGTCTTCCGATGCTCGACTACTCGTGACTATTAATGATATAGTGTATTTTATCAAGAAAATTGCTAATTTTAAAAAGTGTATGTCCGTGTATCAAAAGTGAATGTACAGGCAATTTTATTACTCGAGATAATAATTTAATGTTGATATATTTTGCACAAATCATTATTAATATTAATAAACAATTAATATTACGACAGCGTTCTATTTCATTGATTCTATAGTTTCAGGTGATACAGGGAATGAGTTCGCCGAGGAATTTACAGAAGGGTGGATTATAGCGTTCAAGAAATTCGAGTTTTGCGTTTACAACCCCTCGCAATGCAGAGCATCTGTTTTGCAAATTGTCCTCCCTGCTTTGCAGATCCCTGCGGTTTGTGAGTTTATTATCAGTGAGGTCCGTACTCCTCGCCAGCAAAGGGTGGAATATTGTACCTGAAAGTGATCCCCTCAGGGGCGGTCCCTTCGCTGTAAAAAAACGAAATACCTTCAACCAATCAACTGTAGGGACTGTTGCCCTTCCTCAGCCGAAGAATGTTGTAGAGTCACCAATTAGCATGTCTTAATAATTATTCCAACAACATCCTCTTCTGTGTCTAAATATATTAGGAATTTTGAAAACCGAATAAGTCGTTATCTGACCTTGAAGAATAGTAGTCAAAAATGAAACACCGAAGAGTTAGTAACATTAGATTGGCTGTAGTTTTAACTTTAATTCTCGAAGCAAGTGCCTAATTGTATTTTGGTCAATTTATAGCGTGTTTGAAAGTTTATGAACGACGTGGCAGTTCTTTAAGCGACGTATATTATTATTAAAAATAAAAATTGGGCGTGCTAAGAGAAGGGGACATTGAACAGTTAGGATTGTAGATAAAGGTAAACGGTAGTTAGGAAGAATTAGCGAGAGCACAAAATACAATATTGTCGTTTCCTGCAACATGATTTATTTTTATTAAAAATTATAACATTGGTGATCGTTTTACAACTATGGATATAATTTACCCTTTCCGTGTATTAAATATTAAGTGAAATACTGCATACGAATACATTGCCTGCGCTATTTTCTACACGTTTTCATAAAACATTGATTAAACATTACATTTGAAAACAGAGTTGAAAGATGACGAATACAAAGTTATTCTGTATTATTCAAATACAGTGAATTTGCGAACGTGTAGAAAACACTCATGTCATTCTCTACTTTATCGTTTCACGTATATTTACCGCGGTGCAATTGGAAACGATAAGGCGGTCATTACTTTCAAAATTGTTGGATAGCAATTGCAAAGCGGTGTAATATAATTATGAAACGTGAATGATTAAACGTTAATTGGAGCATGAGACCTCTTTGGTCACTGGATAATTGCGTAATGATATTGCAGTTACATTGTTGTTGCTTTTGAGTCGTTATAAATAGTCGATTAAGTACAAAGTTCTGGATTGCGCTTTCTTGAAATACTGTAATGAGCTTTTTTACGCTGTTTTGAGTACTTCGAAGGTGTACATTAACTTAACATACTTGTCGTTGACCGATGAATTTCGACGACTGATATTTCTTTTTCAAATTCGCATGCACATTCGCGTCGAAGTTCATTTGTCGTCAATTACAGGAATCAATCTTCGACATGTGATTTTGAAAATCGCATAGTAGAACGATCATGGTTTCTCAAGAAACATACATTTTCTTTCTTTCTTTTTTTCATTAAAAACACGTTTTCGTGAAAACCATGAATTCGCAAGGATACGAAATTTCGATCTCCACAATGCTTGTAACCGCTCATTAATTCGATTTTTCTGTTCTACGATTTTCTAGCTCATTTATCGAAGGATTCCTTCTTAGGAATACAATCTTCAAATCCTTATCGAATATTCTAAACAGGTTGGAATCCTTTCAGACCTAACTTCAGTTCCCTTTCACTTTATAAATTAATGAACGACACAGAGGGCGATTAGAATCTGGTTAAAAGATGCTTTGAATAAAACCTGCTAGGCCTGAAAAGATATCAAGTGCCTAAAGTTTATTTTACCGTGTACAGTCGTAAAAAATTAATAATTCGTAGTATTAGAAGTAAAATTTTAATTAACTTACGGTTGTGCTCCGTGCGTCTAGTCTATATTGAGTTTCGCACAAAAAAACACGCGACGCACTGCGTTCTCTTAGCTTCCTGTTTTGAATCGGTTAGACAATCGCGCCATTCCGCGAGACCCCCGTCTCCATGGCAACGCGGAATGCGCGTTCAAACAGTTTCCCGCTCTTTTTTTCATGGTAAATTTAACGATTAATAATTAACTTTCCCTTTAAAATTACAATTCAAACGTTGGCGAAGATATTGTGCCATAATTCATACGAAACTATTTCATTTATTCTTTATATCAACGAAAGTCTCGCGGCTTGGCCGTTGCCCATTCTATCTACTTCCTAATACTGTTACATATAATGTCGTTTGGTACACCAAGTACTTTTTACTTGATTCAGTCAATCGAGTCTCGAAATCTCTAAATTTGTATCTCGTCTCACGAAACTATTCTGCCGCTACACGATTTTTGTCCTCTTTCCAGGTCTCACGTTCGAATATACGCGAGTCGTACAGTGGGTTAGCGAGGTGCCGCGAAATTCAAAAGCCCCGCGTCAGATTAGCCGCCATCTTGGTTGCAAACGAGTGGCGCGTAAGATTTGAACGGACGAGGGAACAGTTTCGCGATGCGTCACAAGGAATACGATCTTGAATGAACTTTTACGAGTCGGGAATTTATTTCTCGTTGATTCTAACCTAGAAACTTATCTGAAATATTGTGACTCGTATTCCTTGGGGGGAAATAGCGAAACTATTTCCACGTTCATGTCGTTTCTGTGCTTTATTCGTTTGATGAAAAAGAATGTTAGCTAATACTGACGTGAGGAGCCTGTTTGCCTGGATCGAGATGAGAGTTTGTTGGTTAGATGGCGATGCTGGATCAGAAGTGGTGTGACGATGGTTGAGCAGTGGTGGTACCATGACGACGACGGTTGCTGGTGGATGCTTGTGAATCAGGTATGTTCGCGTGCTTTTTTGGCAAACGTTTGGCGTACGTGTTTTAACTGATGTAGTTGATATCGTCGATCGTGTCGGCTTCGATATCGTCCGACGTTGTGTTCTGACGGCAGTGATACACGTACGCCCTCATCGATAAGCTTTCACCTGTGCGTATGCACTTGTATGTCTCGTCCAGGCATCTGCACCTAAAAAGGGGAAATACAGATTCGTTTAGAGCACGTAGTTAGGGTGGATGTACCAGTAAATGAACACGTACCAGTGAATGGACATTTTTTATTAAAATGAGTAAAATAAGTTATTAAAAGAAGCAACTAATTAATTAGAGACTTCTTGTAATTTCTTGCTTCAGATCCAAACAATTTTTGCAGCACGTGGAGTCAATCGCGCTGCAAACATAATTTTATAATAGTGTTCATTCATTAGCCTTAAGTGTTCATTTATTGGTGCGTTTACCCTATTCTCTGGTTTATTCCTTTCTCAAGTGTTCTGCGTAGGTTATATCTGTGGAGATATTTGGTCAACAGAAATTTGCATATACAGAAATTAAGGTGTAACTTTTGTACTAAATTAAACGTAGAATTTGGAATTTTTTTAAATTTGAAGTGTTATAATTAATATTATTTCAAACCCTGGGCGTAATGTTGGGTCGATAATATATGAACGAAATTACTTGAAACCCATTTTTAATATTAATAACTTAAAGTGTGTGCCAACCAATGATGGAATCAAGTTCTACTCTAACTACACATGGAAATATCAATCAATTTATTATTAAATATTTATTTTCTTAACATTCAGTAGACTGCATAAGTTTTTATGAATTATTTAGAGGAAGGTGAAACGTACAATTATTCCTATTAGCTTCGAAAATGTATTCGTAAATACGTTAAATTAAAATCTGTCGGATGTCGATATTTATTTACAAATTGCGCTCTTACTATTGGTCCCCTCACTGGTGATAACTCTTGGTCGCGTTGCAAACCATTAAAGATTAAACATGCGTCGCAAATTCATTGATAAACGATAAAAGCATGTTTGTTGCTTCTTACTCCGCGGGGTTATTATCACAGTTCATTCATAAAGATCGAGTTGTTTCGTTGTTTTGCTTTACTGAGCTGCGGTACATAATCGCTTACGCGATCGCTTGATCGATTTGCAACATGCTCCACCAGAGTTATTTAAACAATATTTCTATATCATAGCTGTGATTTGAAATTAATCTCGAAGTTACTGTAATTGTTTAATTGCAAAGCTTATCGTTTGACGGTTTAAGCCCTTCGGAGGCCCAAAGCGCTTCAAAGATTTTGCAACCCCCTTATACAGGGTGGTCACTTCAACGCAATGTACGATTTTTTAGGCATTTTTGATAATTTGACTAAAAAGTGTTTCTAACAAAACTTAGATTTTAAAATTCAGAAACTTCTATGATGGCCCCTTCTGACGCCCAAGGCACGTGCTTACTGGTTAATCCAGCACTGGTGCATCATATATACTAACAATACTAGCTAAGTAAATCCTTCATATTGGTAATTTGAATATATAAAGCACAAAGTGTTTGCCCCTAAAAACTTTCGAACGGTAAACTCTGGGGCCACTAAATGTGTCCCAGCTCATTATACCTAGCTAATCCAGACGAATTAGACTATTTTCACAAAAAAATTTTTTTTATAAAATCAGAATCTAAATTTTGGATGAAGCCGAGTAGTAAAGCTAGTTAAATACAAACACGAGAAAATGTAGCTTACGTGTTTGGCATGAAAAGGGTGCTGCGGCGAGTAGCAGGGTTGTAGGTGTTCCATCCGCAAGGTGTATCGTAGCAATACCGTTTCGGCTCGTATTCACCCTCGGTGGCCCTTTGAGTCCTCATACTATCTGGGTACTCATCGTGAACGATTTTCCGCAATTGCTCCGCAAAGTCCTGCAAGCAATCGCATACCAACTCCCTTAAACATCGTGTCTCCCTTCTCTCAAAAAGTTTACACAGAAAATATTCGAATCTAATTTTCCCCGAAGAAGAAAACTTCCCTTTGCCCTTCCTAAATAATTCCAAGTCCCTGAATGAATCAATTTAACCGTCGCCTTCGGCTATAAATACCTACTCGAATCTCTTTATTTCGCCGAATAGATAATTGCTTCTTTAAAATCGCGTTAAAACGCGATTCCTTGATTCCAAATCTGCATAATCGATACGTAGTCTATCAAACATCCCATTTAAATTTTCAATTGCATCAGGCATACAGTTGCAACGTCTAAAACGCATTTCTATTCGACACGATTCGCAGTGGAAGCTCATTACTCCTCTAAGATAATTTTCTGCCGCAACATCTCGCCCCTAACCGTAGACTCGCGTTTCGACGGCTGCAGCATTGCACGCGACCAGCCTCGCGAGTGTAACATAGTAATAAAAAAATAAATAAAAACTGCCTTCGCGTATTTCGTACCGACATCCGAAGGGGTTCCGTTATTACAGAGTAGCGCAGTTTTTCTAGGAGAATAAGAAGGTTCGCGGAGGCCAAGGGATAAGAAGCACCGCGGCGTGCACGCGAGCCGGCAATCCAGAGCCGGGATCCACGGCCGCGTTCCTCGATCTAAGAATCGGCTTTCGTCTCGCCCGCCCCGCGCGGATCACCCCGGCTACGATGTATCGTCGCTTACCTCGGACTTCACCGCCGCGGAGTCCGTGAAATCGGCGGCGTAGAGGACCGCCACCAGCACCGCGACCAATTTCAACAGTATTAGTTTCATCTTGCTCGTTCGGCGCCTGGAGTCCTCGCCTCGGTCGTTGGCCTACGGGGCAGCTAGGATAACTGGCTAAGGGATGAGCGCAAGCTTCCTTCGAGAGGCCTCTTCTCTTCCTCGCTTCTCTCGCGTCCTTTTTCTCGTGGCTCCTGAACGGGACGCAGGGTCTCGGACGAATCCCCGCGCGGCGACTCCACCAGAGACGGGACAGCAGAAGGATGCGCACTTCTCGCGAGGGCTCGCGGTCTTCGACTGCCTTGGCTTGCTGCTGGGGGCTGGCGATTCGAATTCAAACAAGTGCACGCGTGCTCGTACGCGGTATTCCGTGTTGCTTTCGACTTTATACATAGACCGACGCCTCGTATAGAATGAGGAGAGTTTCGAGATGCCGGCAGTTTATATAGGCTGAGCTAGGTGCCGGCTGCGTCGGGGGCGGGGGCGTCGGGTGGCGGTTGTGCTGGGATGGAACGAGAGAGGATGAGAGAGAGAGAGAGACTTGGTGCTGGGGACGGGAGATGGGAAGTTGTAATAATTAGGGCTGTTCGAGGACTCGAAATATGCGAACGCTCGAAGTTCCAGGGGATGGAGGCTCGTTTTGTTCGGTGGTTGATTATCCGGCTGATGCGTTCTAGTGATTGAATATTTGAATTTGTTTGAAGGGAAGTCAAGGTGCTCGAGGTATCTAGACGATCCTTCTGCGTTCGGCTTGGGAGATCGATTCAGCGAACGATCGCGTTCGATGATAAAGCACGGGGAGGAGGGTGTACAGGGGGTGAATGCGAGTGGCGAGGGCATGAAAATGGAAAAGGGCAGCAGCTTGGTTTTCTGTGTTTTTTTTTTTAGTATCGTTCAGGTGGAAAGAGACTAGTGGAGATGTTAAGGGTTGACTTTTCCAAGCATTCGGATATTCGTTCGATCGGTTTAAATTAAGATATGCACAGGACGTTTTTCAGAAGCTTGAATGGATCGAACGGTGAATTTTTTTTGGTGTATTGGCTGTGCAGAAAGAATCTTTTATTCTGTTGAAATTAAACGGGGAAACGAGATTTTTGGTGAGCTTGAATAAGGGATGATTAAAATTATCTTTACTGTTGTAGTTTCCATAGTTTGTTCTTCAAATATTTGAGAAATCGAAGGGACTTTTCCTTTCCGAATTACCTACTTGTTTTCCAAAAACGAAATTGAGAAGGAAATATTCTGAATGTTTTCGAAGAGATGAGTGTTTAAAATTCTGGTATCTATGCGTTATGCTGAAAAATATTTGGAAAACTCAGCATGTTTGTTTTGTAACATGGTGTTATCTTCGGTCTGTTATCCTGTTGTTATCGGGTAAATAATTCTCGGCATCAAAAGTTTCGTCGCAACTTCATGTTACGAAACATTCGACGTATTGTTACGTCTTTCCACCGTTATCGATGTATTCTGCTGGCCGTTGTAACGATTTTGTCACGTGCCGAGTGTCGTGCCTGAAAAATATTTTGCTTCTTATATTTCATAAGAATGTTCGCCACGCTCAAATATTGAATATTCGAGTCCCGTTGAAATCTGCTTCTTAGCCGAAACAATTTCGATTTCGAGTCAAATTCAAATTAGAATGATCTATATCTGCTATTAAATTCGACATTTAATGTTTACTGAGATACCAATAATTCCATTCGAACTAAAAAAATTGTATTATTCTTTACACAATATAGCCATGACCTGTCTCACTTCTACGCACAACTTGCGATGTAAATCATTTGCCAAGCTCGTGAAGCATTGATTACAAGTTTGAAAAATTACAGTGCTGACTGAGAATCGCTATGTTTACTACCATAACGTAAGAAACATTTTACGCATCGCATTAAATCTCCCGAATTTCACTAAAAACAAATGTAATTTCAATGAAATAAAATAGTCTTAGATCGTTAAAATCGTCAAGTTTTGGGAATCTTTTCGCCGCAACAATGCGTGACGCAATAATCATTAAACTCCTGAAATCCATAAAAGTTTCATCGATAATATTGCGTAGAGAAACGATGGTGATACTAAAACACGCATTTGTTTATCGAGATTTAAAGGTCAATGCGTATTTGCGTGATAAAGGAGATGCGTAGTAACTTCGCTTCTAAGATTCAAAGGGAAATAATAATATCTGTTACCTCCACTGGTTGTTTCATCAGAATACAAGATCAATTTCTCGTACAACGAGGGGTGATACATGAAGGGTAGGGGGAATGAAAGAGGAATGTCTATTTTTCGCGATTTTGCGATTTACAGCATATTTTTATTTTGTTGGTGGCAACTGCGACTTCAGAACTGTCGAATCACAAAGGTTTATAAAGTTCAAATTCCCCCGTAAGATCACGTTAAAGTTTCAGTGTACTTGTTAAAAACAGGTAATGTCCACTCTGCACTGGGACAGAACACTTAATTTTCTCGATAAAGCGGTTTTGTGACATTTTCTGATTTTTGTGACATTCCCTGATTTTTGTGATATTTCCTGATTTTTGTGATATTTCCTGACTTTTGTGATATTTCCCGATTTTTGTGATATTTCCCGATTTTTGTGATATTTCCTGATTTTTTGTGATATTTCCTGACTTTTGTGATATTTCCCGATTTTTGTGATATTTCCCTACTTTTGTGAAATTTCCTGACTTTTGTGATATTTCCTGACTTTTGTGATATTTCCCGACTTTTGTGATATTTCCCGATTTTTGTGATATTTCCCGATTTTTGTGATATTTCCCGACTTTTGTGATATTTCCCGACTTTTGTGATATTTCCTGACTTTTGTGATATTTCCTAATTTTTTAAGATATTTCCTGATTTTTTAAGATATTTCCTGATTTTTTAGATATTTCCTAACTTTTGTAATATTTCCTGTTTTGCGATATTCCCTGATTTTTGCAATATTCCCTGATTTTTGTGACATCACCTGATTTATCCTTTTTTAATGACGGATAAGAACCCTTCCACAAATCCCTTTAATCAAACTTCGAAGGGGTTTCTTCCAAATGCCAAATTACTCTTCCAAATTACCTCCGGACTCTAGACTCGATCATTCGATGCATCCCTACAGACTTTCATTCGGCCAATTTTGCATCGTTACCGACAAACATCGATCACACGGCTGAGTGGCCAGGGACCTCAGAGTATCGAAAGGGGTCGATCCCGATGATCGTTGGGTGCGTGGGGTGCACGCTCGCCCACGGACATTTTATTGTCGACTCGAGAGATAAACACCACATGAGTCAGGATCAAGCACGAGCTTGACGGAGGCCCGTCAGCACCTCCACCAATGGCACACGGCCTCCAACGTGACGTCTGATCGCTTCATCTGCGGTGAACGCGATTTACGCCGCGATCGCGTCATCGATCTCGTCGCACGCGCAAAACCCGAGCAGAACCCGGGTACATCCCTATCTCCCATGCGCGAATCGTGCGCCGCGACCGTGTTCCCCAGTCGCTCGATTCCTGGAATTGCTCCTTTCCGTTTCCCAAAGGAAACGAGGCAGCAAGTGGTCGAGGCGAGGGTAACTCGCCACGCGATAGAGCGGCCGACACTCGACGCAGCGGCGCTCGCGTGTTTTCCTGTTTAAGTGTCTCCCGATATCAACGGGTTGCATCACCAGTGAAACGCAAAACTAAGAGGCACGAAATTCGTGGGCGCATAGTTTTACGCGGGGCACTGCGCTTCTATGTACCGGGGTATCGAATTTCGAACGCGCAAGGCTGATTACGTGGTTCCGCGGGAGTAACGGCGCGCGGCTGGCTTCAGCACAATTCGTTGATAGGTTCTTGAAGAATTTCAGTGGCCGCTGCTTTTCGACGTTACTGGCTCGCGCAGTTGTTAGCTGAGGATGTGGAGTAATTGCTTCTTAGAGCAACGAGGAGGACAGGAGGAGATGGAACTAGCGGAGATCATGTTTATCCTCCATCTCCTGGAATCTAGATCCACATTACATCATTCTAACGAGGAAGTCGTTCGGATGCTACAAAGTCTTCGAACTAACTTTTCTCTGCAATGAAATTTTCAATTTCGACTATCTCGATCAGGTGGAATCACTTCTTCTTAGTTTGCCCCGCGCGAGGATCTTCTTAATATCATATTTCGTAAGTTTTAAGTAGTTGCGACCAGTGATCGCTCGACGCTATTAGTTCTCGGCGTTCAGGCGCGAGTAACGTCGCCAAATCGCTTCGTAATGATTTCTGTTCGAGTCGCAATCGATTTGCCCGTCCTTGGTAACGCTAACCCCCCCCCCCCCATCCCCCGAAAAGCGACTCGGATGCTAATTCGGCTGAATTGTTACGCACGCGTTTTTTGGGCTCCGCCTGCACCGGATGTTCTGGTCCGCGAAATTTGCCACGGTACACCGCAACAAGACATCCGAGGGGGGTGGCGAGGAACGCCGAAATGCTTCGCGGCTCGAATAACGTCGCGGTTGCGTTCGAAGCTAATTAACTTTTCAACACCGACTCGAACAATTACGTCCTAATTATATCACCGTTTTCGCTCTTCTTTCCTCGTATAATCCCGATTTAGTTCGCAAATTTCGCGTCGATAGCTTCGAGAAATCTGAATTTTATTTAAAGCAGCGTTCTCCCCCTTTTATAATATTCAAATAACCTGTCCCGAATCCGTAAAGTAAATTGAATAAGGAAAAGAAAACACATTAACAATCGCTATTTCAGAATATAATTTTAACTTGCAAGGGAAGATCCCGAACCCGAAAATTCAAACAATTCTGCAACATTGTGAATATGTAGCAGATTTCCTCCTTGTTACGCCACAATTTTTGTTTGCTACCCAAATTCACTCGGAGGGGGTGAAATTAACCCCCGAAAATTCGGCTACTTTCAGATTTTGTGTCGTAACTCGCGAATTGTAAGAGATAGAATAAAAGTTTCAAGACAAAAGTTACTTCTTTTAATTAGATCTATCATTCGGTAAAGAATTATTTTACAGTTCAAAATCGGAAAATAACCGGATTTTCAGGGGTCAATTACACCCCTTAGAGTGAATTTGGGCAGCAAACAAAAATTCCGTTGTAATCAGGAGGAAATTCCCTACGTATTCACGAAGTTTCAGAATTTTTTAAATTTCCGAGTTCGGGATGTTCCCTTGTTAGTAATATTAAAAAAAAAACTGGCTACCCCCCAGAAAACACTTCGCGACCCACCAGTTGGGAATCACCGATTTACAGCCTTCAACCCTTGTGTTATACACCCTCCAAACTCAAATATCCTGCGAGCAGAGGTCAGCAGAGGATCCAGCTTCCTGGTCACTGAAAGTGGATTCCACTTATGCACCTTTCGCGGGGCCGTTCCCGGCGGGGGTGCAGAAGGTGCCCCCGCACCTGGGCGGGCAAACTTAAGGGCGGCCGCAGGCCGTTTATTATATGTAAAGTTTTGACTAATAACAATATTAACCAAAACTCTTTACACGATAACGGTTTAAAATGATGCATACATAGATATAAAAGTAAACACTGCATATCAAATTCTGAATTAACAAATATAAAGTCAATAAGGGCGGCAATATAGTTTTTGCACCTGGGCAACCAAAACCCAGAAACGGCCCCGCCTTTCGCTACCGAAATCTCGATCGATTAGGTTTAGACGATACAGTGGTCACTTAGAAGTAATGGAATAAAGTATGAAAATAATCATTAATTGTGTAAAAGGAGTAGATTACGGGTCATCCTAGTCGAATTTCCCTGCCCGGTACCGTTCGACAATACCGTCCTCGCTGATCATTAACGATCGCTCGCTGAGATCATACTTTCCGTCGGTATGCGTGCGACGTTTCGGTATCGCTGGCCGTGGACGTAAGAAGTTGCGTATTCCGAGAAGGAAATCAGACGAGCTCATACGTGCAGCCACGTAACGGGGCCGTGTGATTCCGTTTAGAAATTTCATGGATGTAATAAGATCTAATTGTGTAAAAGGAGTTACGTGCGTCTCCGCGAGCCTGCGCGATCCTGAACTGTCCAGTTTTTCCCTGCCCCTTGATCTGCCCTCCGCCGTAGCAACGTGCCCCTACTATCGTCGCCGTTCCGCCGCGATGTCCACCAAAATCGACTTCATGACAGCGATCACGTACCGGGGCTCGATACCGAGAATCCCGCCGCTGGTTCCGCGTACTGGTTAATCTGGAGCTCTAATGACGTCAATATTACACGCAGTGGAAAGAAGAGTTCCCCGAAGAAGAAGCACCGCGGCATGCGACCGATTAGGGAGAATTCTCGCGCACTCGCGCAGCCGATTAGGCGAAGGGAAAAAGTATTTCAATGCCAGCAGAAATTACCGCCGGCTGATGTAACTTCTGTTCTACTAATAAATGGATATTTCATCATGTTTTGGTGGTACTCGGGGGACGTTCGCTGCTATTACTGGCGACAGTCGCTTTAACGACGCATCAGCTGTTCATAGAAAACTCAGGGGGAAGAACTGAATGGAACTACGCAGAGCTCGCTAGATAGCAAGCGGTTAATTTCGACGCAGCAACGTTAATTCGCCGCGGACACAGTAGGAATGCGTGCTTGATAAAGCGCCGACAAAGAGGCGAAAGCAACGGGGCGGCGAGCTGAAAAATCGTCGCGCTAAACACAAAATTTTGCACCGTCGAATTCGCGGTGGCCGGTGCTAGATAATTTAAGCAACGGCTGACGCAAGGCAAATAGTTTCGTTGGTCATCCACCTGACGCGGGAAAGAATTACTGCCCACGTAGGATCGCGAGAATGGCACTCCTTCGATCATCCCTCGAACACTGCCATTTCCACCATTCTCGCTTACCATTTCTACCCTTGCTTCAAAGTCTGCAAACCCAAAGTTAATCATTTTTCCCATTTTCCCATTTTCACCAATTTTCACCAGGACACCCCCGTTTCGTTACTCACCCTCCACCCCCCATCGCTCGCGTAATTCCACCTGCACCGAATCCAGCCTATTACGCAGTACCCCCGAACTTATTACCCCCGAGCGAATTGTGCTAATTATCCGTGGCCTGTCCGGGGGTGGTTTCCTCGATGTCCCCTAATTCCGGTGCCCTCCCGGGGGTTCGCGCGGCAGGTTGGAAAAGGAGAATGCTCGGGTCCGCCTTTGGCCATTCGGTCGAGGAAAGTGTCGGTCGGACGGCAGACGGCGCGACGCCGTTTATTTGCGTCCGTGATGGGACGTCGGGTCGCCGCTGCACAGGTGCGTGCCCACGGCTCTTGGCGTTTTCCTAGCGTCTTATTCGCGACGTCTGCCACCGATCCGTCGGACGTCGTGCCTCCGCGTCTACGTCTGGCGGATCTATTCGCGGTAGATCGGACGCTGGCAGCGGCAACCCTAACGGCCGACTGATTCTCCTCCGCGGCTACCGTCACGAGTTGTGTAACGGAGCCTCGTCACACGAAACCGTGCCTCCCGAGCGTGATTCTCGAGACATCGGAGCCAGGGGGGTCATCGAACGGGGGGAAAATAGTATTTCGAACGGGCGAGCAAGAAGGGCGCGAGCCATCGGTCACGCGATTTAACGGCCTCTCGGTTGGTGTTTCGGAAAGGCTATTTTCAGGTGTGAATGGTCAGGAATGCACTTTTCCGGCAGCTTCGTGGAACTCCCGCGAGCTTTTTAGCACCGTTGAACTTCGCGGAGCACGGTGCCTCCCGTGTTGGGATTATGATGGACGAGCGCCAGCCGCGAATGGGCGTCATATACAGTTTCATTGTTGTTTTACGGCACGCCGAATCCTCGTTTCGTCCAGCGAGGCATCGTCAGGTATGATCTGGCGATTATTTTAGCAGACGAATGGTCGCAGACGCGGTTACTGGCGGCGGGCAATTGTCGCGCGGAGTAGGTAATATAAATTTACGATTGGGGGACGGAACGGTCGAGCGTCTGGGGTGCTTCGGTTTTAGATTCCCTTGCATTTCGCGGTTAACTCTGCTCTTCACCTGAGGGGTTCTCAGAGCTCTGTATAATTCAGCCCAGGGTAATCACTTCCCCCAAATGACAGCGGAAATCAAGCAGCACACCTTTCTCTGTAGGTCTAGCTGAGGAAGAATAGAGCATCCCATTTTCCAACGGGCCAACGCTATTTCGGCGCTAGCTCCCGTCGAAAGCTCCCCGTCTAGGTACCAGCGTTCCCCTTCGCTTCGTTTCTGTTTGCCTCTCGCCTCGGTCGAGACTCGCGATAATCGCCGTTTAAGGCCCGACGATCGACGTTTCGATGCTCGCGGGCGGATGAAGGGGTTGCGCGTAGGCGCCAGCTCTACCGGGCGAGGGAAAGGAAGACGGGGGGCGTAAGGTGACGCGAACGGATGTTACATGTTCGCGCGCGTGCGACGCATTAAAAGTCCCGGATGGCGTTTGACGGCGGCTGGGATCGCTCGAATTTACGGATATTTACCTAGTCGCGCGAAGACGCCGGCGCCTCCCTGACTCAAGGCAAACTAACGAGGACCCGCTACGAGACGTCGGTCCCGAGGAGATATCGGCTAGCGCGAGCCCCGACACCTTTGCACCGCGGCCCGCCAATCCTAAAGCTGTCGGCGTGAGTTGTCGCGGCGCCGTAAGAATCTCGTTTCCCCGTCGGTTGTTGTTGTTGCTCTTTTTCTCCATTTTACAAACGATCCCCGACGCTGGAAATAATACGATCGTATCCGCGCTTTTTCCTCTCTCCTCTGTCGCGCGACCACCGCGGCGCCAGCTTCATTACCGCGACACCTTTTTTAAATTCGACCACCTTACTCCCTCGCCGTTCGCGCCTCTCCCTCACTCTTCCAGCGCTGCTCTGACTAATCCGTCCACAAGGGTTGTAGAAGCAAGATATCCACAACCGTATTTCACAAACAGCAACGAGATTCTTCGAATCTAGTGCCAGCGATCGGTGTCCCGCCCTTCTTTAATTTAAACAACCCTTGCAGCAGGGGTGGGAAGTGATCATTCTTAGCGAAGGTGACTTCAAATCGAAATCTTTAACGATACCAAAAGGGCCCCCGGCTAACAACCTGTGTTCCCATCCACGACTCGGCGTTCCCCTTAGCGATCATCAGATCCTCATCTCCCGTCGGCCGATCTGCAGACCCGCGGGATCCTTTGCCGTGTGCCGACACGGCGTAAGCTCAGATCTCGTCGCGGGGTTGTTTCGTCTGTCCGTGAAATTTATGCGTATCGGCGGGTGCGAGGACGCAGTGCGAGTGTGTCCATCGCGTGGGTTAGGCTAAATCGGTTACACTGAATCAACCGCACAGAGGCCCGAGGAGCGTCGCGACGCGTCCTCGTGAGCGCGTCTAGACGCACAAATCGCCTGGCAAGCAGACGCCGCACGAGCAACATTGTTGCGAGGACTACCCGCTTCTTTCGAGTGGCCATCGGGTGGATTTTGATCTATCGCGCCGATATGTTCGCGAGCCTCTGATGCCGCGTCTCGTTTGCGAGGGACGCGCGCAGAGAACGCGTCGTCAGCTAGCTTGCATGTGCATGGCAGCGAGGGCGGAGTGTAGGAAGCTGCCTAAGCTCCAGAGCTTAGCTTGGACATCTCTGATCTATCGCCACTCGCTACGAGGCCCCCGCTGCGGGATCCTCTGCTTGAAAGATGACGGAGGACAGGCACACTTCCGCTGCCACCTGCTGATATTGTTCAGGGGATGAAGGCGTCTTCGTGAACTCGCGTGGGGTCCAGCTGGTACATTAGGTCAGTGGATGGAATTGTTCCGTGGAGCCTGGTACTTTTGCATCGAACGGTGGCCGAGGGACTTTTGCACGGCTCTCGTTATTACACTTCGAAAGAAGCCAGACGCGGGCAGCTCTCGCGCGTCTGGGTGATACAAGAACTAAATTATTGGCTGTGAAACGGAGAACGATGAACCAGCCGCTTGGCGGAAAGCCTGAAAAACTGGTATACGAGGTTCGTAGCCAACGAGCCTGGCGGTAGTCGCCGACGGTGCAGTATACGACCTTTTTGAATCGTGCAATTAGGGTTCGGTGGGGTTCCCGGCTTCATGGGTCTCGTTAGGAATTCTAATTTTACTTTTTATCAGATGTAGAGGCACGCTTCTGTCCTTCGCGGGTTTCTTACCCGTCGCATTCTACTACCAACCCTGCTAGGATCGTACGTCATAACATACGAAGGTGATATGTGTCATTGCACTTGGAAAATGTCATGACTGATGATGAACAAAATTCAACGAACACCTGTAGGGGAGACCGAGGCTACTTGATACGTTACTCTGTGTTCAATTTTTTTCATTTTTATTTGAAGTAATTACTTAGTAACAAATATGCCAAAATATACTTTGGTTTGTCCTCTTTAATATATTGTAAATGAAAAGTCGAGAAAATACATACAAAATGAATGAAAAAATATTATTTGGACGAAGGCAAAGTGTATCAATTTACCACACTGCGGGGCTAGTTGATACGTTATTCTGTATTCATTTTTTTCAATTTTATTTGAATTAATTACTTAATAACAAATATGCCAAAATATACTTTGGTCCTTCCTCTTTAATATATAGTAAGCGAGAACTTGAGAAAATACATACAAAATGAATGAAAAAATATTATTTGGACGAAGGCAAAGTGTATCAATTTACCACACTGCGGGGCTAGTTGATACGTTATTCTGTATTCATTTTTTTCAATTTTATTTGAATTAATTACTTAATAACAAATATACCACAATATACTTTGGTCCTTCCTCTTTAATATATAGTAAGCGAGAACTTGAGAAAATACATACAAAATGAATGAAAAAATATTATTTGGACGAAGGCAAAGTGTATCAATTTACCACACTGCGGGGCTAGTTGATACGTTATTCTGTATTCATTTTTTTCAATTTTATTTGAGTTAATTACTTAATAACAAATATGTCAAAATATACTTTGGTCCTTCCTCTTTAATATATAGTAAGCGAGAACTTAAGAAAATACATACAAAATGAATAAAAAAAAATGTTGTTTGGACGATCAATTTGGATGTATCAAAACTATTTACTTTTCCTCTATATAAACGAAAACAGTTAAAAAACGATTGTTAACGTCAAGGTACACAGACTTACGCTGGATCGTGCTAAAGAATTGAACAACAAATTTCACATATCTCGCTCAAATGGAGCTACATATATACGGTGTCGAGATAATTCGTCCGTACCAACTACCCCGGTCTCCCCTAAACCTTCAAAAATTCAGGAAAAAAAGTTCTTCGTTCATCCCCTTTCGATTACACCAAACCCTTCTACTTCCCGTCCCACAGTGCTTCCCTTTCCCCATTGCTCGTCCTTGCTTTCCCCATCGACACTTTGCTGTAACATTTACGCTTACCGTTACGCAGTTTCAATTAAACGTCAATCGCCTGAACGAGCAAGGAATTTATTTACCACACTGGTGCTGCGCACAAGACGCCCGAAACAGTCATGCTGACCCAGTCAATTGTTCGCCATTGATAGGCCACCTTTAACATCAAATTACCATTTTATTTTTCTCGCCAGTTACACGCGGACCCAAGGCCGGCGTCTTCATTTTCCACGAATTCGTAGTAAGCCTCTGCGGCGTAAAAGGCGCTCGCTGCAATCACGAATGATCTGTTGTTCGTTATCGGCTTCTCTGGACGTGAAGTGATCTAATTTCGCGACGATGATGCGGTGTATTCTCCATACATTGCCTAGGTCGGAAATCGCGCGATTCACCGCAAGTAGGTACCTATTTGCTTAGCAGACATTGCAGCTTCTTTGAGAATATTAGAGATTTTCTGAGAAGCATGGATTACTGTATCCATCCCTCCAAATATTATTCCCGAGATCCTCGCGTCTCTCTCGAGCGATGCTTTAATTATTCTCATAGTCTCTGTAATCGAAATGGCACGCAAGACTGTTCTCAGGATCGCTTTGCACCTCACCTCGGGCCATAAATCCTTCTAGAAAGCATCCCCGCGATTTCCCACGCCGGTTGCTTCTGCTCGATCAAATCGCGGTTGGTAAACGCGCAATAAAGCAATGTACTACGTATCGATTGATCGATGGAAATTGGAGCAAAACCGCAGCTGTACAGGTGCACGACGATCCATCGATCCGATGCTTAGGATATCAATTTTGCAGTGCGCGAGGGGAACTCCTGCACGTGTGTGTAACCGGCGGTGCTCGCCACACACGGACAAACGAGGTGTAACGATGAATCGAAGACGCATTTTACCGTTAAAATGGGCCGATTTACTACGCTGCATCGATGATAACTCTATACTTTGAAGCACGGATGAAAGTAGGGGCCAGGTGCGTGTGGTTTCCTCTTCGATTGCCTTCGATCTCAGCTACAACTCCGGGATGATAACTATCCCGAAGTAAACACTCGACGTTCGATTCATGTTACAATCTTCTGCGCAATGCGATGCTCGATTTCCAGCGAATAGTGACTAGCAGCAGGTTGCCCAGCGAGGTACGAACCTCGGAGCTAAGCAGAGAAAGAATTACCTTCGTTAAAGAAAAGTTCGTCCGGCAATTTATAATTCGTGTCAGTTTTCTGAATCGATTGATGGTACTCACCGTTGGTGCGTATCCAGCTAGAATTCATCATCGCAATTGGAAAACCTGGCTCTAGATGCAGGTGCTCGATCAAGCCCACTACTCGGCAGAATGATCGCAGTAGGCAAGAAAAAACGCGGGCGCTAGTAAATGCGATTCTCACTTAGCGAAGTGGGTTCATCGTTTGGTAGATTAAGTTCTTTGTAATAAATCGGCGGCGATGCGATCGATGGCTTTACATTAACACGTGACGTGCGACCGACATCGAACAGATTGGCAACAGATGTTGTTCGCGCGTGGAATGCTCGCTATGCTGAGATCACCGCAAATGATTTTAATGAGGATCAATCGATAGCTATAAGGTTAACGGCTCGGGAGCGCAAAATTGCTAGATCGAATCTGCCCCGTAGCGATCATTCGAACCGCCATCGTGAGCTACGAATTCCGACATCCCTTCACACCCCCCTCTTGCTAAAACTTCGTGGTGAAACAATAGACCACTATGTGGGACACGTTGAGGGGGTATAGTACTTTTCAGGGTTGAAAAAATTCAATTTTCTTTTTTTTTTTGCATTTTTTGAAACGTTCATGTGTCTAGAATATTATTCCAAGACGATTTTGGGAAACTTGAATACCTACAAAAATTGTAAAGTCTTATACTGCGCGGCGCACAGGCAATAGTGCCCGCAGGCGATACTTTAGTTTAAAAAATCGAAAGCAATTTGGACCAGGAGGATTCTCTGCATGGCCCTGGTATCGATGGTTACATGTAAGCTGAAGAAATTTAATTTTATAGTAGGTTTACTTTGAACGCGTTTTTCTCGAAACCACGTCTCTAAACTCGGTGTCATAAATATCTCGATAACGTAGCAACCGATTTACATAATTTCTTTCTTTAATGAAAGTTTATAAAATTCCCTGGTCGTTGACCGACGTTTTTTTTGATATTTTAATTTTTTTCTATTTTTTTTACACAAAGAAGAAATTAAAAATTTTCGTGAAAATTGATACCTACAGTTTGACAATCCGCTATTTTGTTTTAAATGGGAAATTTAAGAATCGGCTCGGTCAACGACCACAAAATGTAGTAAATTTTAATGTCTCAATTTGTTTTTACGTTTCAAATGAGCACAGAAGGCGGAATTTATGGCACCGCCATTCTACTCGCTCCGCGAGGGGCCAACTTTCAGCGACTACAGCGAGGGGAGGGAGGGTGCTTTTTTATTAATAAAAATTCTTTTAATACGTTCAAACAATGATCTTTCGTTTGCAACAAACCCCATCTCTCTACCTTTTCATTTTCATACAGAAAAAAAATCAGGAAGAATGCTTAATTTTCGGACAGAAAAAGTACTGTGCCCCCTTAAATTAAACAAAAGCGTACCTTAGCAAGATCAGAATTCTAGTCGATAAAACCCAGATGGGGGTGGAAGTCGTTAATAAGGGAATTCGGCGGCACTGAAATTCGTAAGGACGCAGGGTGATCGATTTGTCAGAAGCCTAAGGGAACGATTCCGGAGCGAATTACAGGTGTCATCGTGGATGAATCGTAATCATTGTCGCACGCTCGTCCCCTCGATTTCTCGGAAACCTGGCCTAAATTCGAGAGGCCCTAAAAACACCTAAAAATAGTTTCATAAGACGGTTGCGTCCGGGGATTCTGGATGTAGTAAATCTGTTCGCTTCTTCCCTTTCTCCTCGGTAATCTCCTCTTTCGCGGCGCTCCTAACGAGAATCGAATTTATTCGCGAGGGAGGGTTACGTCAAGCCCCCCCTTTTTTTCGCCGTCTTTCTTTTTCGCGTCCGTTGCTGCGACGGAAAACGGGTCCGCGCCGACCGTCGCGCAGAGAGAAACTGAGCAGAATTTCGTAAGCCGAGGCAGACGTTGTGTGATTACTAGGGTGAGTAAGAGATACTAATTTCGTCGATCGACCAGACGACGGACTTCACGGTTCATTCTAATCTTCTACGCAGCCGTCCCATTCGGCAGACTCGGGTGTCTACGCACTTGGCGTTGTATCGGGAACGCAAAGTGTCTACGTGTTTAAATATATTTCCACGCGCCCAGTTTGCAAGAATTTTTCGCCACTCCAAGGCTCACCCAGTGATCCTAGAACAACCCTCGTTCGAACTCTGACCCTTCGATCTTGATTTAGGGCCTTAGAAAGTAAAATAAGGTCGATAATGTTCATGTACTATGCACGAAGGAAGTTGCAATTGTTCTGGTCTTACAATTAGAAGTTTTTCAAGAATCCTATGGATTTGGTTCCCCTCCTCGGTGTACCTATATGCCACTTTTGAATCCGCACGCGGAGGAGTTTCCACTGGGATGATTGCTAGAAAGTAGAAAGCTCCTAGATTTATTTAACATATCCCGCGTGCCTTGACAGACGTTCTTACGCGCGGAGCGAGGTGATTTCGGTTTTTATCGTCGGTTTCGGGTGGCTAGTAAGCCAAAACTGACAGCGCAATAAAAGGAAGGGAAGATGGATTCGTTCGTGGCCCATGGCCAATCGCAATTGTGGTCGCGCTGAGACTTTTTGCCGCAGCCCTGATTTACGATGCGACTTGAAACCGACAAGAAGGCCCCGCGGCCTCACCGACGCTATAATTCATATTTACTTTCTGTCTCGTAAAATATAAATTGCACCGCGAGACCATCGGTCGCTTCTGCGAACGGGCTAAAGCCAGAACGCCGTTTAAAATCGGTGAACACTGGTTACCAGCTAGAATATTGCTCCCCCTGTCACGTCCCCTCTAATTGGCTGTGCGAGAAGCCTCCTGCTCGCCTATTGTCGAGGTGCATTTACAATTAGTCGCGTCCCAAACGATTTTCCAACCTTTATGCACCGACACGCGAGCAAAAGGTATTCCTTAACTTTTTTTTAACCCTCGACAGGATGCTTCCCTCTTGCATCGCTTCGCAAAATCAGTGGATGAATAATGGACAGCTTTAATTACCGTTCGATAGACCCTTAGATCTTTAATTACAGTCAGAGTATTTCTTAAAGAACTTAAGGGTTGCTTCTTCGCTCGTTACTCAATTTTCACCAGCCACCTATAGTTCCTCCAGTACAAAAGTCACAATAATCTTATTTAATTACTCCTCGATTCCCGGACCTCCCCTTTATAATTGAGAACCTTGCAGCAACGGGGGTGCAGCTCCACATTTCGACTTTACATTAAGAATAGAGCACTAATTGAAAACTATATATTTTTAAATAACTAACTACAATAAGTAGTAGTTATTGAGTTGATAAGTTTTTGCTTCTATTATTGGCAAATCATTCAAATCTGCTGCTGGCTCTGACTTGCAGCGTACAGAATAAATAAATCGCTCGTTTGTTATCAGATTTGCGCCAAACGATGTGGATAGCTCCGTGTTCAAAGTAAACTCGTGCCTTTGGCATCGACCAGCTGTTCTCGGGCAACGAATCACGGAAAAGCGGCTGCCTAATTAACGACCAAGCCGGCGTCTGTTCCTATCCGTCAGTAGAATTAGCACAGCTGGCCGTGCGTGGAATGACATATGCAACCTCGAGGCTGTAATCGTTGGAAATAGGAGCTGTTCTAGGCGTCGTAGACTGCCTGCCGCCGTACTTGCAGATAGATAGAATCGTGTATCATGAGCGAGCTCTTTGAACGGGGATCGGTCCGTGAGTTTGCCCCCGCAATAGCCATCGCCGCAGCCTGTCTTTCATTTATCATCGATGAATGGCTCGGCGGATTTCACGATGCTACAATCAGAGACATTTCTAATATCAATTCCTACAAAGCACGCAGAACAGATGAAATTTTTTACCGTGCGAGTTTTAGTTTCGAGTTCGTTCTCTCTTTTTATTTTGCGAAACGCGGAACACAGGTGCGACACTTTAACGAAAGGATTTTTGGTTCATATTGCTGGTTGAATAAACTTGTCCTGGGGAGGACATGCGAGGATGGAAATGGTCGGGTTCGTCGGTGGATATTTTAACGAAGGGAATAGCATTAAACGAACACAGTCGTTATTTGCATAATCATTGCTTTATGACGCCAAGTCTGTGTACAGTATGGTACATTGATCGATTCGTTTACATTATCTATTGCAATGACATGTAACAGAGAAACGACATTATTTTCTTCAACTTGTCTATAGACGTTCGCGTGCTACTGTAAGATTTCGCAATGCAGGCAGTAGTGACGATGATTCTGTTTGAATAATTCATCGACAGCGTCACGGGATTAAGCATCGGGGTGTAGAAAATATTGCTCATTTAAGTGGGAAATCATCGTGGAATTTAGAATAACGTCGTAGTGGCTCGCTTCTGTGCGGCGAAGGGGTCAGTGTTGAATTTTGGAAGACAGATTTCGTTCGTATAGTACATGGTGAAGGTTTCGTTTCGTGTATATCTCGCTCTCTTTCTGCCAGTCGCGTGTATAAAGCATATACAAAAATAAGTACAAAATACAAGTACTAATGCGACGTCGGTTCTCCATTCGAAAGAAACTTTTCCAATGCACTGGAAATTGGAAATTGATCGGGGAACGGGGAATTACCGAATATCAACATCTTCCTAAAGATACGTGGCGCTTTAAACTATACGAGTATACATGGAAATAATATCTGTATATTTAACGTACGCATTAGAGTAAATTGCCGAACACTTTGCTGCTGGTTACTTGTGCAACAATGAGTATCTGATCTTTATTATGTCTATATCATCATCGTGTTGCTCGTTAAGGGGTCTCTCGTATCAAATCGAATACCAGATTCGAAATAAAATCTATGATCGGTATATGAACTAAAAAAATATATCAAATCTGAAAATCATTTCACGATGGTCTGCATCGGAATATCGTTGCTTCAATTCCATAGAAAAGTTACCGTCGCGGCTTTGCATCTTGAATCGCAACTGTTAATAGAGCCTCTACGTAAACAATGAAGAATATTCCTAACATGATTGGTATTTTTTTTTTGCTCGTTTCTAAATAATTATTCGTCCTACTACGTATTATAGACTAAAAATCATGCATTACGCTACAAACTTTTTCGCAAATACTGTTTAACGTTGTTACATACTACTAAAATAGGCGTAAATGAAGTGTAACTTATTCGTTGTACAGGTAACGAAAAGAAAGCTCGATTATTTATCCTTAAACGCGCAAGAATTCCCAATCTGGCATAAAGATCTACGTATTTCGTGAAATTATGCCCTCGCGTTATTAATTCTAAAGCATCGTTGGAAACAAAGTATTCGTTCGGGAATAACATCGAATAGTTATCAGATCTACGAGTCTTATGTACAAGCGATTCATTTTTGGCAACAAATTCGGTATGCGAGCTATACTAATCGGTAATTATACGGGTTTCATTTTAGTCTATTTTGGTAATTCAACGAATGTAGTTTACAGCTATTTATAAATGTAATCTCTAGACAAACTACATAATTGTATGTATCGATAGTGTCATAGTTCAATTAAGTCGATACTAATTACATAGCATCGGGTTACTAAGAGTAATTGAGAAAGAAAAACAAGAATCAATTACTTTAGTGCCAGTTGTATATACACTACTGGTAATATTAAGTATATAAAAACAGATACACGTATAAAATTGTTGTTCCAAAGACACCGCGCTATAGGGCATACTATGTTGAAAACGTGTCGGCTAATGGTAAAACTTTTCACATAACAGAGTTAGAACTATTTTGTCACGTTTCTTGTATCACATAAACGACATAGAGATATCTACTAATAATAATTTACACTTCTTTTCATACATATGTGCAGAGGTTTCCAAACTTCGAATCGTGTTCGTGTCGTATAAATCGCGAGCTATGCAGCTATGCAACTTACAGGATCATCTACAGAATATGTATGCACGCGTTGAAATGCTCGAAAGAAGCAATGTTCGAAAAATTAATTAAGTTACTTCCATTGCCTTTCCTGTAAAGTTAACGGGGGAAAATAGGAAGAAGGGTATACAAAAGACACTTGGCATCCTAACATCTTATCACTGGATAGCATAATTTCATGCGTAAGCAAAATATAATGACCACTTGCTCTGTCCTTTTCTTTTGCAAAAAATATGGAAGTCCCGTGGTTCGTTAAAATACGAATACAAAGAGATAGCAAAATTTAAATAACTTCTGTCACACGGAGATCAAGGTATAGAGAGACGTAATATCCTTAGCATTCCTTTGCCCTGCCTCAATTATCATACGATAGGTTTCTTATACTTACCTCGTTAATCGCAATCAACTGCATTACCCTGCAAGGAACTGAAAGACGACATTTTCGATGTACTCCTCTTCTTCTTCTTTGTCTCTTTACCCAGTATCATGCTCTTCACATTCCGCAAATAAGCCCCCCACATCCTTAGAACTCATTCAGGCGGTTGCGACGAGTTGTTGCCTTCATTTCGCCGCTGCAGTCGTTCCGGGTGAGAGCAAGCCAACTGGCTAAAATCGCGGACAACGTCGTTGAAAGTTTCGTCGCCGCTGATCCCAATTTCTGAATCTTTCATTTCCTCGTTCAGAAGGCCGAGTCGTAATCTGAAATAAACATTGATTCGATATACCCGACGAATTCAACGAGACGACGGTGCGTCCGATACTCACAAAGTAACGATATCTGCGTTGGCTTCTTTAACAGCTATCGACAAAGGCTTCACTCCACTTTCATCCTTAATGTGCTGGTCAGCGCGATGCTTCAGGAGCAAGCACACCTGGGCAGTATGGCCTGAAATTTGAATCAGGAAAGTTCCCAGCACATTTCCACGAGAAATGGATCTTATAAAGAACAAGGGACTCGTACCTAATTCTGTGGCCAAATATAACGGAGTCTTTCCATCAGCATCTTGGCAATTGATACGCGCCCCGTTCAGGATCAGATATTCGCAGGACATCACAGAACCCTGCGTTCGAATGAAAGCAAAAACGAATATCAAAGACACCGCGCAGCACGAAGCTTCGTTCTTTCATACTCACGCTTATAATCGCTTGGTGTATAGCATTACGACCTCTGTCATTCACATTCAACCATAACTTGTCAGCACCAGCTGCCAAGGCTGCACACATCACTGGGAGATTGTGCGCCGCGGCAGCTTTGTAAAGAAGCATCTCGGGATGCAGATTCTCGATGTCCTCTTCGTCCGTGAACTCCTCGTCCTCGCCCGCAGTCGAGTCTTGATCAGAACTTAACTCTAAGCTATTATCGATCGTTGGCTTTGGTAAATCACATCCGAACATCAGCACGTCGGATTCTACTTTCTCTGTACACTGCTTCTCCGTTCCGAAATCTTTATTCTCCGTAGCCTCTTTCGCGTCAGAGATCTCCGTGCTTAAGGACATTTCACTTTTCAGTGATAAATTGTTCTCCGAGTCGCTCGCGGAAATCGTATTGTCTTTCGTTTCAGGAATATGAGGCTTAGGTTCGTTATCAACGTTCGGCTCTGCATTAGCGTCAACGGCGTTGGAATTACGGTTACTCTCGTTGAAATCGCTGCGCGGACGCGCCAGTATCTTCCCGTACAACGTGGAATCATTCTTCAGATCTAGGTTCGCGCTATCGTCGGAGCTTAAGGAACTCCTCTCGGTCTTCTTCGCTTTGTCCACGGAAATTAAGCTCTCGATCGACGTGTGCTTACTGTCATCCGAGCTCGTTGAATGGTGGCCTTCCTTCACCGATGATAATGTCGTTGTTTTGTTACGATTGTCGCTGTCAATTTTGTCGCAGCTCCGCGGCCTACGGCGTAACTTGCGCACGCTCCATTTGCGGAAGTGCATTTTGTCGCGGCTCGTGTGTTGCCCAGATGAAATCATGTTAGTCAAAGGTTTCACGAATTTACGATCTACGTACTTTGCTCTTATCCAAGCTTCCCGTATGTTACTGTCGAAATGTTTAATTGAGTGTTCTGTGATACTATCTACTTTGGTATATAGTTTTACGTACCCATTGCATTTCGGCGTAGCTCTAACAACGTCGGGAGGAATTGGCAGAGCCTCGTAAACATTATTCACTACAGTGTTCCCAAGCTCTGCCATTACCTTTAGTATCTCTGGCTCCCAATCGTCTAGCGTAAGAGATCGAACTTTGCTATAGTGAACACCTAGACTTCTGTGCACACCAGAGCACTCTAAACAGAAACGAAATTTAAGAAGCTCGTAAAACTGCTTAAGCTTCAAGAAGTACGACAAGGCAACGCACCTATACAAAGTGTAATTCCGAGGTTGATACTAGCCCACCTCGGATTAGCACCGCCGCAATCGCAGCAAGTATCGTTGCCAGGGATCTTTAGAATCTGTTCCCAAACCCTATAGCGAAGGAAAGGAAGTACAAACTTTTATTACCCATGCTCCGTCTGATTCTTACATAACGCAACGCAAGAGAAGTACTTTCTTGTACCTTGATTTAGGCTTCGACTGTCTACTTGACCCTCTACTATTGTGTGACTGCGATTCTCGTATACTAACGATCGTACCAGCACCCATGCCTCTTTGAATAGCAGCACCAATCGCTTGTTGCATGGCAGTAACCCATGCCAAATACGCTTCCTCGCTATCAGCTTGCAATATGTGACTCCTGTAAATTAAGCAACACGTGTATCGAACTGCACGCTACCGTACCGTACTCGTATTATTAGTCACTCACTTCGTAGGGCTTAATACTTCGAAACAATTCCTTCTATCACAGTCGACCACTGGCTTTACAGTACAAAGGCGAAGATCTTCCTCCATGATCGTGAAATCGTTGTCGCCAGTTCTTTTTCGATAAACTAACTGATGGTCTCTTAAACAAAACCACCTCCTGTTCCATGTTTTAAACGCATTGCTGGTTCGTTTAAAGAGGTAGCCCTCCATTCTAGGATTGCCGGGTACCGGGGAAGGTATTAGGTCCCTGTTCGTAACGTAAATGTGCCGATTCTCCATTTCCTTCTCGAGCTTAACAGAGTCAGCTCTCATTTTAATCAGATTCTCGCCAAGATCTTTTAAAAAGGGGTCGAGATCTTGCGCAAGATCGGTACCTTGATGATAATACGTAATGCACGCGTGCATATAACTGAGCAGTGTGCCCAATATTTCGTGCCGCTTGCGCGCCTGTATCATTGTCAACGAATGAATATAGTCCAGCGCGGTGTGCCGAAAACACGATCGAGTGGCTGATAGAATGTTGGAAGTCTCTTCGTACTCCGCAGGTCTGGACTTTATAACTTGCGAATTTCGGTTCAGTGCTATATCTAAATCGGCGGAGATTTTTTCGAAGTAATGCCGAGATTCTTTTACCTTCTTGATGTCGCTGTAAAAATATCAGGAATATTTCATACACCTGAATCTCTGGATGACAAAATATACGGCATAATTACGTGCGTCGTTACACGACTTACCTTTTGACGAATGAATTCAGATCTTTGATTACGGTTCTAGATGCTTGATCCAATAAAATAGTATGAAACTTGTTCATTTCTTGCAGGGCATGAATCAATTTGTTCAGGAATGCCATTATCTCCGAGTCGTCATTAAAGTACAGAGATAGCTCCCACAGGCTATTGGCAAATTGGCTAGGGAAAGAGTATAATTCTTAATTCCCTCTAAGCGTTACAGACACGTTTGTGAATCGAGTAATGTTTGATGTGTTTGCAGGATAATTTATTAAACAGATCTGAGAATATAACAAGTGGAAAGAATGGTGGCTATTTTCTAAAAATAGCCTTTATTCAAAGTCAATATGGGAGACTGATAAAAAGATCTCTGTGTGACAACTTTCAAGCGTAACATTCTTCACTGTGTTAAACTGGCTGCCACAAGTATGAGTCATCCCTAACACTGCTGTAATTCATACATGCTTCCTGATTCCTCCCCACTTGAGCTCTTCTCCTCTTTACCGCGAGGCACGATTCATTTACGTTAACATCCTTTCAATAACAACCACTGACAATACATTCTACTTTTCAGCAAACTTAAACCTAATCTATTAAGCGTACTCCAACATACCTTTGCTGCCCTATAAAAAGTTTTCCCGTGTCAATCATTTGGCTACAGTTCTTTAACACCTGCAAAGAACTCTCATATAATTCATCCGCAATACAGGGAACTTAAAAAACTATAAACACGTGAGAACGTATATTTCTAGCTGCGTCATCATGCGTGTAACAATTTTCTAGGGAATGACCGTACGTAGCGTAACACTCGCAGTGTATTCGTATTACAGTACCTTGTCTAACTTTTGCTCGAGTAGATCAACGTTAGCCTCCACTTCCTCGATGCAGGATCTATAAGAAAAAAAGACAGGTGGGCATTTTTAAGTTTCTCCGACGGCCGAATTGTAATCGATGGTAATGAACACGGTGCGAGGAACGCAGCCTATTTAGCCACAGGCGTTGCGCCGTGAATCACGCGATGGAACAGCAGGGGCAGGCTAAACAAAGTGTTATTAAATCGCACGTTTAACCAACTCCTCACCGAAACATTGGCGTGTCCCGCAAACATTCCTCGAACTCGATTAAAGGCTTCATTTTGTACTATCCGTTGCTCGGTGATTTTCAAGCGCAGTATCGCCCGACGAACTGCAGTCTTGAAATTTCTCCGTTCACTATTTCCCATCAAACGGCACAATCATTTGGAAGGACCATTAACATAAACCGTTCGCATTCGCGGAGAACAACACGCATTCCCCTCCCTTCTGTCAAACGGATGCAATTGCAGTGAAGTTGCTCTTGTTTCTGCTCTGTCGCCTCCGCCTGTACCCAGTGCCAGCAACACTCCCGACACGTTCCGCGGTGCATGAACTTCACAGAGAAGTTATTGATTCCCTCTAAATACGCCGCGATCCAGGCATTTTCTTAAAGTCGCTTTTGCGCGATGTTTTGTCGGTCCTCCCTGTTACGCTCGCCTTCCGCGCGAACCCGTCACACGTTCCGTCGGAAAACTTCCGCTCCACTCTCGTGGTAGAACTTGCGCCATTGTATTTGCATGCTTGCTCGCATTTGAAGGCACGTTCAGTGGAAAAAATTCTTTGCTATTTGTAAACACCGAACGAAGTAAGTTGTAATTATGTAACCAAATCTGTGCATCGAATTGCTTTCGTTGATTGCGAGATAGTTGCCTGTCGTCTTTGATATACGTTGATTTGAAGAACGTACGCTGGATAGTCACTTTCTAACCTTTCTTACGATCGTCGGGCTTATTTCTATACACAGTGTGTCTCGTAACTGACGTTGCAGGCAAGAAGTGGATGATTGCACGCGTAAACAGTGAATTGGTAATGTAGAGCGAACGTTCGTCCAAGCGGACTCTCGTTTTCGGAGGGCCGTGCAATCATTGATTTTTCGATTGTAGCAGTGGTTATGGGACACCCTGTACATTACAGTGAAGTGTATTTCTTGTGCATCGTATTTGATTTTCACCACAGATTCCTTTGAGTTGGCAATACATTTGCTTATTCTTGGAATAACAGAGAGATTCTTGTTGCTAGTTAATGTTTGTTCGATAGGGTCAAAATGACTGGTGGGACTACCACTGAAAAGTCGGCTAATAACCCTTTAGAACAGTTTGTGCTGCTGGCTAAAACTGCTAAAGGGGCAGCCGCGCTGGAGCTTATAAGGCAAGCAGTAGAAACACCAGGCGTTCACGTCTTCGGGGAGTTGTTAGATATGCCCAATATCAAGGAGCTAGAAAGTGGACCTTATGTTCAGTATTGGAATACCTTGAATCTGTTTGCCTACGGCACGTACAAAGAGTACTTGGAGAATAAAGACAAGGTCTTGGACTTGACCCCTACGCAGAGGAAAAAGCTGCAGCATTTGACGATAGTAACGCTAGCCACAAAGTCCAGATGTATACCATATTCCGTGCTCTTGGAGGAATTAGATATAAAGAACGTTAGAGACTTAGAGGATTTAATAATCGAAGCTATTTATGCGGACATAATACACGGCAAGCTGGATCAAAAGAATTCGCAGCTAGAGGTAGATTACGCCGGCTTAGGGAGAGACGTCAGACCCAACGACACCGGCGTGGTAGCTGAAACGTTAGCCGCTTGGGGTCAGGCTTGCGATACCGTGTTGGCTTGTATAGAGATACAAGTTACGAGGGCCAATGTCGCGAAACAGAAAGCCACTTATCACAAGGAAAGGATCCAAAGAGATGTAAGTTTCTCGTGGCGACACGAACGCAACGAATCCTGAGAGAATTTCATGCTATGCGTCTTCGATGTTGTCTTCAGAGCGCGCATATAAAAAAGACACTCGCCGCGCAAGCTGGAGGGGGCGGCGTGCAGGAGGCTGACATGGCGGGTGGCAGTTCCGGAGCAGGAGGGACCGAGTCTGGCAGAGAAGCGTTGTCGGTTCCGCCAGATCCAAAGAAAAAGCAACAAAAAGTCAAAGGTATTAAAGGCAGTGGTAAGTTCTGGAAGACATAAACTCAGTAATCTTTTATGATGTGAAATGTATCCCATTGATGACAGGATTGTAGTACGTTACTCACAGTCCGCATTTGCCAATTTTCCAAATTCTCGCAATCCTAAATTACTGTAAACTATGAGAAACGATGGCTAACACGAGCGAGGAGTGCTATTACGAGCGAGGGGAAATTTATCGCCACGTTCTGGCATACACATTCTAAAGGGATTGAATCTTTTTATTCTGACAAAAGAACGACCTTGTAAATACAGTTACAGAACTGCGGAAGAAGTCGCTATTTGTTTAATAATAATGTTTATAGGAGAGTTTTGTTATATTAAATTGACGAAGTTCTCGAAATAATATATAGCTTTTGTTGCGCAGTAGGGTGAGAGGAAGGAAAGTGGGAGAGGGTAATATATATACGAATTTATTAGGCACACCGTGTATAAGATACAACCGAAGCTAATGAATGCATGAGAATTTTTACGATAGCTTCGATTTTTAGACAGATCAAAGGGAACCTATGAAACGCATTTTTATACTCGGCCTTACGTTTCGAGTCTGTAGTGTTACGAGCAGATTTAACGTTTTATAATTACGACTTACAGGGGGAAGGTGTATTTTCGTTTAGAGAATTTATATTACAGTTAATTATTCGTTGTTGTTAAACGGTGTACGAATCTAGGAGCATGAAGTAGATTTCTTATATCAGACTGCACCTTAGCTGAGCTTATGAAGCTTCCAAAGGAAATGTCGATTATTTATTTATTGTCAGCGGTATAAAGTAGCTAGGTGTTGCGGGAACGGCGGAACGCATTGTGATCGTCTTCACATCGAGAATTTAGTAACGATGAGCGGTTTTCGTGTGGAGGAGGAGAACTTTCGTAGACAAGCTTCCAAATTTTGTAACGTGACGCGTGTCGAGGAGCCTTTTAGTCAGACCAAAGATTTTCTACTTCGTTCCACGTAGCGTAAACGATGGGCGCAGGGTTTCGCCGGTTTTATAGTCAGGCCTTGATAGCTGTTTGCAGTGAAATTGCATATTTATCATTGCACCCGCGTCGTTATCTCGAATGAGGTTAACATCCAGTGTGATGAGTTGGTTGCACGCGTCTCTCGAGCAGTGTCGATCTTTTCTACAATCCGTGTTGATTTTGTACTATTCTCTTTTTCTAAAGATGATGTAGTTCGTGAAATGGAATAACGAAAAGAGAGAGAGAGCGTAACTAGTCGGATCGACCATTGTTACGAAGGAGGGCTGTATGTTTAGGAGAATGTAACACGGTATACGAATGACGAAGTTGCTTAGTGAACAAGAATGTCAGTCGAACTTGAAAGCGTTGTAATTGCTAATGGAATAAAAAGATAATTTATTTTAGCGAGGCTTTTCTATTCTTCTGCACCCTTTAACGCCTCTCCTTTACTTGATCTGTGAAGCGGCTCGTCAAAACGCTTAGAGCAAATCAGGCTTATAGTTCCCCCCATCATAGACACGTTCATTAGTATAGGACCACTACGGTAACTCTTAGAGGTGCATAGCACCTATCGAGACTCTGCTTCCATTGCCATCCGTAGTAAACGATTTCTGTGAAAGTCTCGCTTTCGTTTTTCCAAGGCAACCGCTATCGGGAGCCTTGCTCGCGCGAAGGTTTATACCGCGCGACTGGGATCCACGATAGCATTTAATTCGCGCCTGTTTCTTGTCTGTTCTAACAATGTATGTACAGGTACAAGTGACAAATGATACGCCTAATCGGGGTTTTCAGGATCCACTAATCCGGTAAAGCACCACGAACTGAGCGATGAGCCAAATTGAGATGTTCCTCTTAGGTGAAACTTCGTGTGGCATGTCACCAACTCGATCGGATTCTGTCTCTGTCTCTGTCTGTCTGTCTGTCTGTCTACAGTTACTGACGAAACGCAGCGCACCGTCTCACCTGTAAATTTTGTACTTTTTGAGAAAATAAAACGCATCCCGAAACCATCACATACTTATTGTAAGCACAAGGTGCACCTCGGTGCAGCCTCGAAGTGAATAAATGCACGTGCGAAGCAACGTGGTCCTCCTCTTTCCTTGTTCACGCGCAGAAGCGAGAGGGAATAACGATAACCGTTGAATAATTTCGTAATTCTTTTTATTCTTACTTTTTTTTTGCTCCTTGCTCGCTTTAACGGATACATCGTGATACCACTTAAACTCGTGTCCCTACATTAGCGTTCGTACGTATTTAAAATATCCTTAGTTCGTAACAGTTTGATCGCGTCCTCCAGCCTTCCTCGCATTGTCGCTGCACCGCAATTTGGAATTTTCGCCGCGCTGTCGCACCGTACCTCCCTCTCCAACTCGCATCGAACGTTACGTCTAGATTGGTTCCGTATCAACTAAACATTCTCATGCCTCGCGGTGTATATATGCACGTACTTATATGTACAGTCGTACGTCCGGTATATGTACACATCTTGGCTTAAAACGCACCGTTCGAAAACATAGATACATTTGCTTCCGCGTTGTCGCACTTGGCCGAACGTCACTCCCAAACGAAATTATTGCTGGTCAAGTCTAGAGTATTTGTTAGAGCTTCGTGGAATGTAACTGCACTTACGTTGGATCTAATACGAAGTTTTGAAGAAACGTAAGACCTTTGAGAGCCGGACAGTGGGTACTGGGCTCATTTGCACCCAAAGTCCGGCAAGAAGCATCTTTCTCGATTCTATAGAAATTCGAAACAAGCTCAACTCATCGCAAATACGATTTTACACTTTGCTCCAGGCTTCATTTTTTTTTTTGTGAAATAAATTCGGAAAGTTTACCAGGCACCGTTCACTTTCGAAATCGATATCATCGAGTGCAAAGGCTCGCAGAAGATAAATCTTCGCTCTGCACGCTCGACGCACTTCCTCGCGAGGAATTAACATCCGTATTCTGATAAACTTAATCGAACAGTCTCCAAAATCGTCACTCAACAACGAAGTGTTCGTAACAGTTACAACATTCGATACTTATCTCTGCGTACCTAACACTATAGAAACACAACCTCTACATACGGGTAAAGTGGATATGTTTGCCGCAGGTTAGACTTATTAGTCGCGACTACGCGAGAGAAATTTACAATTCTTTAAAACGCCTGTATGTACATCGGACCCCGCGGAAGAATTGCCTCGCTCGGGTCTCCGCGCAAGGACCGAGCATCAACGGTTACGTTTAAATTAGAATATCTAGATCCTAAGAGGAAAATATTCGAACGCGCAAACACTGCGTTTTATTTGCCGATTCTACGCGTAGCAATTCCTATAGTCTGCAGAGAAGATTGGAAAAGAAGAAGATCCCTACGAGTCTACGTTGGTATAGTCGCATCTCGAAGATCCGTAATTATAACCTTAATAGTTTCAAATGTTTAATTCTTGTTTTAAGTGGCATAGGCCTATCGTATATTTACAGAGCAGGATTTATGTACACAGAAGATCCCACAGGGCGATATTCTCGTGCATCGAGCACCTATCGTTTGCTTTTTACAAAAATTACAGGGTACTGGGAGGGGATCGCCTGAATCGTCACGCGATCATTTGTGTTTGGCAACGATCTGACCGCTAGAGGCGCTCGGGTTCCCGCGGAACCGTGACTAACCTCGCTCGTCGTTGATATTTACAATTAATTCAGTTAACGTATGAGTGACTCGCGGTTAATGTGCACGGTGAAAATGGCGTGGTGTATGTACAAAAGAGATTTACGCAGTTTATCGTGATTGTTACATGCATTATGCTATGATCACAGAGGAAACCAGAGCAATTGTTAATTACGCGACTTAACAGTTAATTACAATCGGTGATTACGCGTCAGCTTCACATTACAGTGTGGCTTTGCGTGCCTAGCGCCCTTATGGTCTCGTGTATGCATCTTCTCAACTACTACGAACGTCCAATTTATAATATAATGCTTCCTACTACTCCATCCAATAATTGAATCGTCAAATTCTTTGTGTAGGCTCCGTATCCATATACACGAGACGAGTTCTCTCTAAGTATATGACAATTTACGACACGCGACAGCACAATTTACACAATCATTTCTCTCGTCGATGTATGCTCGGCCGTATTTACAAAATAACGAAAGTTTAAACTACCACAGGTTTCTTCGAAATCGGCTTGAGATTCGCGGAGAGAATAGCAGAGTCTATGGAAGTTTCCTGCTATAACGAGACGTCGGTTTGATTCACTGGTCCGTTGCCTATCCTCGCGTTGTTGTTTAATTGTTTCGTTGTCGTGCTGGTCTCCTTGGAATCTTTGCTCGCCACGACCGAGTCCTTATCGCTGTTGGCCGAGGTCTGAGTCGATCGCGAGACCACCGCGGGCTGGGGTTTCCCATTCTTCTGATCCTTCACCTCCAACTCGAAATCTAGAACAGATTGAAAGCAGGAGTATTCTGCGAGTGATCTGAGAAATCGTAAACGTGCTCGATGCTCTTCGTATCGCTGGGATGTTACGGGTGTGCACAGGTGCATCTTGTGGTTTAGAATTCTTTTTCGTAACGTCAGCTTCTCGGAGAAACTGATGCACGCAGATGTTCGCCTACGGCGTTTCTGCGTGGAGGCGAGGAACAAGAAATTATCCAGTTTCTGTTTGGGGCGCTTAATTAAAAATCCCTGCACGTAATTTCTTGGAGACGGAATATCGGGATAAGTTAAATGAAAGAGATGCTAAATTACCAGCCGATCTTGTAGCGCCTGAACGTGGAAAAGTGCAAGAATGGGTTCTGGAAAAATCTTCGAATTCACCGTGCATTTGATCGGTGATATTTAAGCAAAAATCGGGAGGCGTTAAACTGTTCTTCAGAAACGGAGTTTTACTACAAAGGGTTCACTGTTAAGGGGGGATTCTCGTCTAACAGCTCCAAAAGGAACTGATATTTAAGAATTTTTTTTGAAAAAACTGTTGGTCATATTGGATTAAACTCTTTTGGGGTATAAGGAGGTATCTTTAAACTTGCAGAAAATATTTTTCTTTTATGTCGATGCTTCTTATTATTTATTAGTTATTGTGGAATATTGTCCACCTCTTTGACCATGTAACCCCTGTTGGATGGATGTGTAGCACCCATCACAGTCATCTGATTGCAAAAAAAATAGAAGTTTCTTAAAGTTAGATAGTTTACGTTGGGATTGGTCCACTTTAAAAAAAAATGAAACATTGAAAGAGTTATAGCGTTTAAAAGAAAAAGCAAGTTTTTTCCTTACACAATTTTTTCATATTATTCTTTATATCGACGAAAAAAGTATTGTAAATAGAAACTAAAATTAAAATTTAAGGTTCAGTCCCAGCGTAAATTATTTAACTTTAAGAAAACTTTCTTCTTTTTGCAATCAGATGACTGTGGCAGGTGCTACACCTGACGCCAACATCGTCGAAGAGTTTAACACGATTCCACAATAATTAATAAATAATACGAAGGATCGACATAGAAAAAAAAAATTCTACAAGTTTAAAGATGCCTCTTTATATCCCAGAAGAGTTTAACGCAATATTAACAATAGTTTTTTTTAAAAAAAATCATCAATTTCAGGGGCTGTTACACGAGAATCCCCGCTTAAGGGTTGCGCAATGCTTCGCGTGTAAATAAGCGACGTGAAAGATTAATAGGCGGTCACTTACATTCACTTTGCGTGGAACAATCGATGGTGGTGATAATGTGTTTCTTAACAGTTTTATTCTGGTCGCACGTAGCTGCCGTCAGCGTTATCGGCGCTATCATACTAGAGGCATTCGTCGCCGTGACTGCTGAGCTTTTCGTGGTACTGTATCTAGCTGGCATCATGCTTTGACGGACGTTCCTCTCGGGTCGAATTAAAATGATGTACAGCTGTTGCAAAGAAAGAAAGGACGATTGAAAAGAGATCCTTTTCGGCAAGTGTCGGTGTTCAGTGAATTACCTTTGGACTGAAGAGACACGCTATAGTCACAGACGCAGAAAGGCTTATGGTTACCGACATCGAGGTGATTCTCAATGCCACATTGTTCCCCGTGCCGAAATACAAGGGCACGAAGGCTAACCATATGACGCAGGTGGTGTACATCGTGAAACCTAAAGGGAAGTTTCGGAATCTCATAGGACCCAATTCACTCCACGAGATCTCCATTCAACATTCATTAAATGATTACACTTGCTAGGAATTACAAAACCTATTCCCACACTAGCGTATAAATTTGGAACTCGAACCTCGAATATTTTACAGATCAACTTTTGGACCGCATGGAAATTCCGAACTACTGATAAACAGGACCGGCGCGAGGATGGTTGGCGCCCTTATGCAAGAAAATTTTTGGCGCCCCTAAATTTTTGCACCTGTTTTCTATTTAATATGTTTTGCCTTTACGAGGTACAATAACAAAAAATTACATTTACATTTTGTTTATATGGGAGTTGGACTCCTTTATTATTAAGCCCGCGATATAGTTTTTAGCGCCCCCTTCGGCTGGCACCCTTATGCGGCGCGTTACTTGCATAATGGGTTGCGCCGGCCCTGCTGATAAATCTTTATTCCTGAGAGCAAGTATTATCATTTCCCACGCACGGAACGTTACGACCTCTTTTATCATCGCACATAGTCAACTTTGACACTACAAACCACAATTTCAAGCGAAACATCAAACTTCCGCACAAAAGAAACGGGAATTTGAAACAGTTGCGGAAACACTCACCGATATGTTTGCTCTCGTTGAAAGCTTCCGGGATTTTCCTGGTGAGCACCGCGTAAACGGTGCAAACGACGATCAACATAATGGGATATGCGAACGCGATCATGTAGCTGGCGTCGATGTAACTGTTACAAACGAGTAAATTGTCCTCCCTTGTCGGATAGTGATGCATCGCCCTGGCCGGGTCGATTATCATCCAGACGCCATTAATTAATATTTGCACGAACACCAGGCCGGAACAAATGATCAGCTGCGATCGCGGGGATATGAACGATGGCCTCTTGGCGCTGTGTGTGCTGGCGTTGAAGATCCTCGATATCCGATTTGTCTTCGTTAAAAGCGCGGCATAGACAACGGTGAAGCAGAATCCAGCGGCGAATCTGCGGAAACGTCGCGAAACCCTCTCTTTACACACGTCCCCGGCCACGCGTTTCCCGCGAGCTGGAGAAGCGCTGCTATTCGCCCCGAAATAAATAAAAAATGTCGAGAAAAAAAAAATTCGCTACAAGCGTACAGTAAATAGAGCGAGCTCGGGGCTTCTACGCTTCTTCCCCGCGAAAATATAGCCTCGCGGCAAGAAACTTTACTTCGCATTATCGATTAACTTGTTCCGAGGGAATCGTATCTCGTTCGGTTTTTATCCAGCCGGCGCACAACAGACGTTGATGTAGAGAGCGACGTTTAAGAGATTGGGGGAGCAGGTGCAACTTCGCTCCTAATGGATTCGCCAGTTCGCTTTATATTCTTCTTCTGATTCCCCGTAATTGAATCCCTCGTAATTCACTTCCCGATGAAATTTCGCCCGACGACTTTATCAGCTTTACCCCGATCGATCATGTATTGCATCCCGAGTTAATATCCCCGCGCCGGGGCGACTCGTTTCCGCGGCGGAAAATTGGATTCTCCGGACTGCCCCGGCTAACTCTTGGCAGGGAAAAATCGGGGGGCGCGGTTAGCGTTGCATACCTTTAACCTCTTACCTTTGGATGCCGCAAACGATGTCCGTGGGCCTCAGCACCAGGGCGAACGTAACGAGATAACAGAGCAGTATACCGGACAGCAGGACGTAGGACAGCTCGCGGCCAGACGCACGAACCACGGGCGTGTCGTTGTGCTTCAGGAACACCCCGCAGACGCACATTGTTATCTGCTCACATATTCCGTGCGTTAATGCATCGCGCGTGCCTGTTTGAACTCAACGCACCATTACAGCGGTGGATTGGATTCAGGGGTTGATTAAGCAGATCCAAAGAAACACGCCAGCAGGCAAAAGAGATGGATAACTATGTCCATAATAGAGGTGTGAGTAATTTATCAGAGTCGGCAGTCTCACTTGGAGCGTTACAGCGGGAGGGAAATGAATTTAGCACGGAGGGGATGAAGTATCCTGAAAATGGGTGGCTCGAGTGTCGATATTCAGAGGAAGAAATAGACCATTAGGAGTATTGGATAGGAAGAAATTCAGATCGATTGTATAGTAGGGACAAAATCAAGGGGCCATTTGGGGGTACCCTTATTATTCCATTTATCGCCTCTGCTTGTAAATCTGTAGATATATATATAATATATAGGGGAGTCGTATCGGGCGATTCAGTGGAATAGTGAGGTACAGTGTCCAGTTGATTTTGTTTCGACTTTAGTTGATTTTGTTTCGAGTGAATTAAATGCAGATTGTGTTCTCCAGGTTCAAAGCGTTGGGAGCTCTTCTCCGCGCTTTTTATCGCAACTTCGTTTCCCAAATGCATGGAAATATTTACCAGAATGCCTGCGGAAGAGAATGACATTGCTCCTATCGCCCAGGCGCTTTCGGTCCGCAGGAATTCCTCTGGTATGTCGCGGCAAGTAGAATGAGTCTCGTCTGGCACAGTACCTTGACGACAAGCAATGCACTGTGTCTCGTCTTTGGGATGCCGGATCTACGCAACATACGCGTCAATTATGCAGAAGAGTCGCCTGAAGTATCGCGGTGGATCTCCGCGGGGAAGATCGCTCGAAAGGGAAGCTTCATTGAAAACACTCGAAGGAGCAAACCAGCGCGCTGGCTGAAAGGCGCTTTTCACGTCGTCGCCGTCGACGAGGAATTTTCTCGATACGTCGAACGTAAAGAGGGAAACAAGAGCAATGTTGACGGGCTTGTTGCCCGAGAATGGAACGACAAAGCGCGCCGCGTAACGTTGCGAAACTTATTAAAAATGAATTTTAAAAGAATTTATTCTCGCCGTACGCGAGGTAGTACTATCGTCGCGTCATCTGTAATTCAACCGCAGTGTGTTTCGTCGCAATAGAGGCGAATCCTCTCCCACGAGTCTCGTCGGACAGTGGGGAATGGTATTTAGAGCAGAATGGCAGAAGAATCACGCTCGAAGGGCATCACGTACCTGATATTGAGTACAGTTGAAGCAGTGCCAACAGCATCTCTCACCCTCCACGTACTTCTTAGCCTGGCCGACTTCGCAGGCCAGAGAGCACACGCTCTCGGGCGGCTTAGGGTGTTCAAGTTGAAATTGGATCTCTGCAAGGAATATGCGAGTAGGTAGCAAACAAAGGCGGCGTCCAATTTTCAACGTCAAAAAAAAGAAGAAGAAGAAGAAGTCAAGAAGAAATAGATGGAGGACCGTAGAAAGGGCCACAGGGCTTACCGGACATGTTCAATCGTAATTCACCCTCGAGATATTTACCGACTCGGACCCACTCGTACTTGCCACGCTCTGTTTGCTTGAAGTGTATGATGTTGTACCTGGCCGGGCCGTCTCCGTTTTTGTCGAACTTGAATTTGTCGCCACTCAGACCTTCAACATTTGGGAGGGGAATGAAGAAATTTGCGGGAAACTCAATTTCACTTTCTTTCGCTTCATTGAAGCTCTTCTCCTGCCACCTCGCGAGGCAATGCTAGCGTCAAAATAGATTAGAGAAGCTTCCACGGTGTATTCGCCGTCGATTTTACCTTCAAAGTCCACTTTTCGTAGGTACTGCAGAAGCTGAGTGCCTTTCGTTGGCTTCATAGTCTCGCAGAGACCTGGTTTCCCGTGGCAAAGGTCCCTGTGCATGTCCCTGTGAATTGGAACGGAATCGATACGCTCACTGAAGAGTATTCACAATATTTAACATCTACTGTGCAAGCTTAATTTCCAATCTATTACCGGAAAGCATAAGCGAACGCCATCACTGCGTCAGAAACGAACTGCAATTGATCCTCGAACGCAGTGTCCTCTTTCGTCAGCCGCTCCTTGGTCGTGCATGACCTGGTGTATTTCTGATTGTACAGTGTTGCGGATGCGTTCGGATAGCGGCACTTGAAGTGGTCCTCCCAAAACTCTGAAATCGCCCACGATGCTCTATGTTAAGACGCTGAAAGGGGTGCGAACAGTGGCGCACCCAGAGGGCCTCCCAAAGAAGGGGCTTCGTAAGGGGAGGAAAGAAAACTGTATTTTATTCTTTAAATAAATTTTTACAACCACAAATTTGCATTACAGATATTTTTACCCCCTCAACTCGGCTCCCTTCAAGATTAAAACCTGAGTGCGCCACGGGGTGCGAAAGCCTCGTGCGAAGTGAAGTTATCAAGCACGTAATAAGCGCATTTTCTGAGTCGATTATCTTTGATGAAGATTCATTAGCGGAGGATGCGATATTTGACTGGAAGGATTCTTTCGATCACTCGGCTATTAGTTTAATGGCAGGTTGCCGTCAGGGCCTATAGCTGCCATTTCACAAGTTGCAACTAGCTAAAGTTTAACGAAGCTCGCGTGTTCCAGCCATTCCCCTTACCAACGAACCACGGATTCCTTCGGTTGTTCTCGACGGTCAAATTCAGGAAGTACTCTTCGAAACCCTTGACAGGATTGGCTTGAGGTTGAACCGATAGAGTACCCTCGACTTCCGGCTCGTTACCATTACTAACTAACCCCCTGGCGCTCCATCCGTCGCTGCCGATCCACGAAAACACGCCGGTTGCATTGCAACGTCTAACTGCTCTCATAACTCCGGCAACTTCTTGATCTGACCCGAATATGATGCACCCTGTGGGCAAGATTAAACAACGATCAAAGAGAAGTTCATTAATCCCGATGGAACTTTCCAGCTCTTAAGTGCACGCATTTCAACTCTGCTCGTAGCTCATTTTACAGCCTTTGCGTTATCGATCCCGGAGCCAAGGGAGCGCAGGATCACGCGGCAGAAGAGACTCGAGGAATTTAAAGACGTTCAGTATTCATAAAAGCAGACGAAAAATGTTTACAATGGGAGCAATCTTCGTTTACATTTATGCAGGTGGACTGCTTTTCTTCAGTCGTCATTGGAGATATCGTTTGGGGAGAGTTTGATCGAGGAAGCGAAAAGGAAGTGTATCTAACTATCCATACGGGACTTAATAAAAATGCCACGGAGATTTCGTTCTCGAATTTATCAGAGAGCGCAGTAAATCTCAATCCGATGGTTGAAGAATCTAAAGTATCCAGAAAAATTCCGAACCTAGGATGGAACAGAGGACTTCCATCTAATTCACTCCAACTTTACCGGACTTTTTCTGCGATCCTTAATGACGCTCCACTCTGGGACGAAGGAACGTCTTAATTAATTTCCCCGAAGGTAGATTCATTGGAGGATCAGGGAGGTGCTGCCCCACCTCGCAACGTATCGCCGCGCCGAAGTTCTTCGAGCATTCCCCACGTCCTCCGCTTTATTTTTTACGAAACATTCTCCACCCCTCTTTGCGCCGGCAACTTCAATACAACGCCCGCTGTTGGCTCGGGGGAAACAAGACGCATCGTCGCAGCCCCTACATTAAAGAAGCGCCGTTGTTTCGTCCTCTGTCGGGAAGAAGCTGCGAGACGATGGCTGGTCCTCTCCGGTTCGATAAGCAAGAAACGCTCGCGACGCGTACAACCCTCTTTTTATGCAAATTGAACCATGGAACACCTTCTGCGATTCCCTCGCTCCCTCGCCCCTTTCAGCACGCCACCTCCCGAGGCTCTCCTCGTATCCTCGACCTTACATTTCATTTTATACGGTGCACTGGTTCTTGATGAAGTCCCGCGTAATCTAGATCCCCGTAGGAATAACCTTGCGACGAACAACGAGCCGTTTTACGACGCGCTTTTCAATAAAACAGCTCCCAGACCCTAACCCGTTTTAGATCGACGGTAGGGAGGACCGCGCGATCTGGAATTCCCTTTTGATCGGCACCCAACGAAAAGTGCGTCTCAATATTGCAGCCGTCGCGTTAAACGAGATCAACCCCTCGGAGCTCGCGAAGTGTTCTTCGGTGAAATATTATCCTTCACTTTTATTCTCGATTCCCCCTGTTCGCGAAAAATGCTGGTCCAACGTGCTGGGAGCAATCGCTCCACGTTCGAACGTAACGATCAGCGGATTTCAACGACGGGGAACGTCGAACACGCAAATTGGCCTGCTCAAGGAATAGCCTGTTTCAGGGAATAGCCAAACCGTGGATTCAATTGCAGTTACTTGAATGGCAAGTGAACCGTGCAAAGTAGGTATCGATAGAAGGCAGTGGTTCGGAGCCGGGTTCTTTCGAACAGCAAGAAATCCCGTTAAAAGCGGTTCCAAGTAACGGAGCTCCGCTTCCATGAATCTTGCGATGGTCAGTGAGCGGAAAATTATGAAATTTCGTGGCCTGAAGGGTGGACGTGAAAGGGCGAAGCTCGATGGGCGTGAGGAAAGTTTCGACGTGAACTTTTGCTTTTTAGCAAACACGAGGAGTCGCTCTAAAATTTCTTCCGGGCCTTTTTAATCCTCTGTACATATTCCTTCGCATCCCTCGTGCGAGTGGGGAGGAATTTGCATCCCCTGATCTTTGCGGAGGGACCTGCTTTCTACGTTTCAACTTGCATGTGTTAGGAACTATATAATTGGCTGGGAAATACGTTGTGCAAGTTGATATATATTCACTGAGTAGCCTTTGATGTAAAAATGTCCAGCTCGTGTTAGCCTCCGCGTCGAAAGAATAAAGTTCCACCGTGGCTTTTGATTTTTGGGAGAAATGGAGGGTTAAAAAGTCACGGGGTAAGTTTCCTGTGCCAAATTATTCAGTTGCGTCGTTCTTTGCTCAACGGCCTACGTATTTAGAACACTAGAGGCGTTCTTAAAAGTTTGGATATTCCCCGTGATTTTTCTCGGCGGCCAGGAATCTCCGCGAGCTTTAAAAACTCTCGGCAGTGTATAGAAGTCGCGGCTCGCTTTAGTTCACTGTTGGAAGGAAAGTTAAACGAAATGGGGAGAAGGTAACGTTACGAAGGAGCAGCGATGGACAGCAATTGGGGTAGAGGAAACTATATAGTTGAAGGGTGGCGGAGGGTGCAATGATCTCTAAGAGTCCCTTGGCGAGCACCATCCTACGAAACAGCGTATACATAGCTGAATTCTAACTAGCATCCTCCGTTCCTCTTACTATAATTCCAGCTTTGTATGCATGAACACCGGAAACTTTATAGATTCTCGAAATCTTTTTCCACGAGGGTGAAATACACATAAAGAAACCACCCTCTCCCCGGGCCACCCCTCGGTTCCATCGTTTCTGATTATTACGCCGAGTTATTGAAACGAATAAACGATTCGGTCCGTAGCAGTGAAACAGTCCTCCCGATATCAACATTTTACTCTCAATTCGTGCAAAGTGATCCACGAGCCACTTTGGTATTTTCTACCGCACCGACGCTGCGATCGATATCAATCATCTCTCCCCGTAAGATCGTGCAATTGCACCCGCCTCGGCTCCTTCCTGTCCGTCAGGAATCCCCGTTCTCGGTTCAGTTTTCTTTGCACGACTGGAAAGTGAATATTCAGCGCCTGGATCCTCCGAGAGACAGTTTCGCTCGACGAGATCGAGAAGTTCAGACAAGCCGACGAAATTTCCGAATTTCCGGCTTTATCTGACAAACTGTCGGCCCCGACCGAGTTCTCCTCCGTTCGGATAATGTAGCTGGAGGGGCAGAGTATCGGTTAAGATCGAAATCTCCATCGTACAGTCGAAAACTTCTCGTCACTCGAGACACCATTGTTTCACTGTTTTCTCGTTGCAGCTCCTCCGTCCCCGATACACCGGATCCCCTTTCCCGGTGCCTCGTATTCGATCGATGGGTATCGTTTTCACGTGGCGCGACTCCTCATGCAAACCCACCGACAAACTGCAGGGAGTTTGGGTGGCGCGGGGGATTTATCGGTGAAAATCTGGCGATCAGAAAAAAAATCTCTGTTAAGGGAGCCTGTGTCCCTGAAAAATATACTATCACCGAGATGTCGTTCGAGGGTTCCCCGAGCGATTTATCGGCGTGTAACGACCGCTCGGATAAGCGCTCGATGTGTTTCATACGTTCCTGGCAACTGCCTATTAAATCTGGCTTTAGACTTGCTATACATCAGTGTCATCCCCAATATCGCGCGGAGGTGTATCGTGGAAAATCCTTCTGTACACATATCCCTTTTCAAACTTGTCGTTTGAGCTGCAGTTGTCAGATATATATTGTCCTCCGTAATTATTCCAGCCCCAAAATAATGGAACGAAGGAGCCTGTTTCTCGGAGGGTCAATGACACGAAGTTCCACGGAGGAGATTTTATTTCCCTTAACGTCGCTCTTCTGTTTTAACAGTGAAATTTTAATGTCGACAAGGGTTTTATGGAAAATAGGGGTAGTAGAGGAGAGCTGCCTATATCGGATCAGCCCCTAGATTGGATCATTTGTGTATCTCGATAAACAAATATATTTGCTGTGGAGATGGAACGTGCGAGAACAGCGAGACGGTTTGTTTGTTATGCATTTGTTTGTCGTTATGACGTCGAGATATATATAGAAACGCGTGGTGCGTGACCATTATTTTTCCTGCTATTTCAAATCAATTTCCTTCTGCATCTTTTAAGTAGAATAATTTTAAACGATGCTAGTGTAAAGTGTGCTACTCTTAGCTACAATTCCATGTCCTTTCTTTCCCATTTTCGTCTACAAATTAGTTTAGTTTTATTAAGATATTATTTTAATCACATATTTCATATAAATACATGATAAAATCTACGCAAAATGTTTATCCTTTTCCCGTTTTTCTTTGCTTTCTGCAGTAGAGTAGGAGAGAAAAATAAAAAAGTGGTCGAAAGTAGGCAACTCTCCCCTGTATTTAAAATCGAGCTGTTCAGGGTTTCTGATGAAATGTCTAGCTACCCATCCTCACCCTACTTAAATATTCCACAGTTTCTTCTTCTCGCAGCAATTCGATTACCCTCAAATACATTTACCTCTTGCCCTCGGCTTCGTCAGCAGCTTCAGAACGATATTATCGTAAGCCGTCTCCTCAGCAACACCGGAATCCTTCACCAGCTTCTCCTTGATAGCGATACATATGTTGTACTTCCCCAGCAACTCTTCCAGCTCCTCGAACGCCTGCAACGAAAAAGTCATCCCCAGAATTAGGTCGAATTTGTGGCCCCTTCCCATTCTCCTCCCCGGTCTCATCGATTCGCATTACGGCTGTTTCGAGTGCGCTTTGAAACCGGAGGACCGAGCTTTTAACTTCAAAGAACACAATGTGCCGCTGGGGGGTTGAGGGCGAATCGGAGATCTTTAATGGAAAAATACGCGCTTAAACGCGACCTCAAGGGGAGCCGCGTCTCACGAGGGGTTGTTATCGAAATGGCAGAGGGGCGAGGGAGACCGGGCACCTCGAGTCGATTGGACTATACTCCGGGAGTTCATTTCCGAAACGAAGCAGCCTGCTTCGGCGAACCAGAGCGCGAAACTTAACGTCCCTTAATAAAAGTCCAGGCTGCTGGCGGCGTCGATTTTTGAATTTCAAATTCTCGATAGAGGTGTTTAATCCACGCGGTCGAACCACGCGAGCCTCTTATCGATTTCCGTTTATGCAAATCTTTCGCATATCGCCGGCTCGTGTAACGCCGGCCAGCTATTACACGCTTTTCATCTTGATATTCACGACGTACCGCAGCCGGTGATTCGAATCGCAGGGAATGAATCGGTGTAAATACCGGTCGATGCTCTCCTCCCAGGCGCTCGGTACATCTGTGTTCGCGGAGGAATTGATTTCGTTGGGAGTATCCCCGGAAACGAGCTCTAAATCAAAGTTCAATCAAGTGACGAACACGCGAGGAAAACTGGACTCCTCTGAGCAGATTTCGGACACCTCGTGATCCACGGTCCCCAGAGATGGGCAAACGTTTTATTTAAATAAAAATTTCCGTAACGAATAAAGATTAAAAAACTGATTCGTCATCTGTCGAATAAAAAAGATTACCACTTTATTCGCCGAGTAATCCGAAGCTACTGTTATTTGATCCGTTATTTAAGTAATTTTTATTTATTCAATGCCCAACTCTGGCCGCCCCTGAAGTGAGAGGGAAAAAACACTGGACAATGATAAATTCAATGAGCACGCTGCTCCGAAATAGTTTAGTAGCCGCGATCTGGTTGGGAGATAAAAAGTGAAACGTAAGGTCAGTCGAGATTAACGGCGACGATAGAGCCAGATTAATTGAAAGTAACACACTCCCCGGGATGGAGGAGGACAGAAGCTTTTATACTAATGCTGTGTAACAGCGATCCGAAACCGGCGAAAGAATTGTTGACCAAAGCGGAACACCGGGGTGGACAATGGAATATTGAAGTGGCATTGGTAAATAGAGCAGCGCCAAGAATAGACCGCAATTGTTCGCGTACTGTTAATTAGATATTGCGTAATACACATCGGCGTTCTGTAACCAAATCCCAAACGGACTCATTACACGACACAATAGCCCGTTCTACTGTAGCTTTGCGATTCTACATTGCTCGTTATTTATCGCGCCCTGAAATAACAAGCTCGCGAAGTGTGTCTTCCACGTTCATTTTTCTTCTGTCGTTAAATCAGTTTGTAGCTGCGATAATGTACACGCGCGATGCGAGATAAGCGCTCGCATTGGAACTATACGCCACCGGAGCGTTATTCGTGAGAGGAAAGAAAGCTCATTTCCATGCGCCATTCCGCGGGGCAAGCGATCGTGTACTTGGGAATAAATTCAAGGCCGAGCGAGGCCAGACAGAATTCACCAGAGGGGGTCGTTGCGAATTCAAAATTCAACAATTCGCTCAACTTTCCCCCGGCTATTTTATTTTTCACGCGTCGGCCCAGCGTCTTCCCTCTCAGGCTATTTTCCAGTCCCCGTCCCTTTTCGCCGGCGCGCAGTTTTCGTAATTTACTGCTGGGACTGTTTCACTGACTCGCCCCGTGAGTTCGATCCGTTTTTTTTTTCGCAGCCCTGCAAAAAGCCAGAGAGACAGCGGAAGATTAATGAATAGGGACAGCCTCGTAGAAACGCGACCCGCTGAACCTTCCCCCCCCTCTGTAATCGGTGCTTAATGTCTTACATTTAGTGTTGCATGGAGCACTGTGCACGAGCACTGCTTTCGTGCTCGCTTTTTTTTTCCGCCCGCAACGTTAATTGCGAAAAACGCACGGCCGCGTGTAAACGCTTGTAAGAATCACCAGAGGTTGCGGTTTTAACGAAGCTGGTACACGTGGTAATGTTAATTTTATTTCCGTACGGCTTGGGGGAAGCGCGAGGTCGCGGAGAATCAAGGGGGAACGTTGGAGCGAGCTGCGGGGGATGGATATGCGTTGTATCTTGTGCGGCAGAGATGTGCATGCGCTATGGATGGCGGAGAAGTCGTGGAAAATTTCTTACGTCCCGCTCGACATCCGCAGCCTCGTCTTTTTACTCTGTCTCTAATGGCTTTTACTTTCTCGCGCGCGTGAAAGCGCGCAACACTCGAGCACTTAAATGCACAAATGGAAGTTATTCGTTTCTGAACTTCAATCGTGGGAATCATGGTATCATTACGCGTTAATGCATCCCCTTCTTGCGTGAGAGTGCATCCGAGGAAGGGGAGCTTCCCCTGCTTCGTCCTTTTTCTTTGTTCTCCGATTCTGCGACGGGCATTGCTCGATGGCTTCACTGGAGTCTGAATAAAATCAACTGGCCGCTGGATGTTAGTCAGAGTTCGACATTATCGAAATAAAAAATTATTTGAATAACCAATCAAATAACAGCTGATTTTGCTTTCGATTATTTGACGAATAAAGTTCGTTATTTTATTTCGTCGAGCGTTCCCACTTCAGCGTCCAGTAAATTTTTCGACTGTAACTTCAACCTGAACTTTAATTTCATTCAAATAAAGTGAAAGTTAAAGTTACAGGTAAAATTACAAAATTTATTCGACGCTCAAGTTGTGTTAGATTCAAATCTTCCTGCCAAATGCGTCACGTCACAATAATGTGTATACTTGACTAAAGTATTGCTCTATTTCTCTCATAATAATTTCCGTCTATATTCAGACACTACTTACTTTTCTATATACAAAAGTTTCTGGTTACATGGTGACATGTGATTGTCTATCACTAAAGTTATATTATGTTAATCTCAATAAAATTAATCATGTTCTACCAATAATTACTCTCTGATTAATTATCCACGTCGACCAAACATAATATCCTAACAAGTTCAAATGTTCGACGAATAAGAAAATGAGCTTTATTAAGTTAACCCGGGTCAATTTTATTCGACGCATAATCTTTTTAACTTTTATTCGCCATTTGAAATTTTGATTAAATAAAAATCTTGCCTATCTCTAATTTTAGTGGCATACTATTTCCATAGTATTCCTTAGATTTGTGTACATCTATTCTCTCGGAGAAAGAGGAGAATTATTCTCGAGAGCAGAGATTTAGGAAGTTACACCTAGAGGATACTAACGCATTTCTAGCAGCCATCTAATTTCCTAAGTGTGTATCTCGATTCAATCGAGCAGGAACATTCGCGATCTCCAGTAAGAAATCATCGTGGTAGCTTATTTCCCTCAAAGCATCCGCTGTATCATCCAAGAAATTGCCTGCAGCTCTCGGAGATGAGCGATCGAAAGCAGGACAACTTGCTGGCACCCATACATCAGGCCTTGGAAAGCAATCTCGCGCACCACTGTTATCTGCGCGGATACCGCGAGCGCTACAAATGGGAGTCGCGGGTGCACCCTTGCGATCGTCAGCGGGAAAGTGTACCCTCGCTCGCAGTGTGCAAAGGGTGCACAAGTCAATGCTTAACCAATATCTGGGTCAATGGCGCTCGTTCGCCGTACACCTGTCCATTGTTCCGCGGAGGCGAAGCACGTGACGAGCCGCGATAAATTACAAAGTCGTGTCCACGATGGCTGGAGTGGCACCTTGGCCTTCGTGTACGCACACATTCACAGCTGCTCCATTGTTTTCAATCGACGCGGCCCGTCGCGACGCGGCCTCCCATCGGGTCGTGCGAAAATTCAATTCAACCGTATACATAAACGCCAATTTCGCGCCATTACAGCCGTCTATTACAGGCACTGCTGTTGAAGAAGAGGGGCGAAGCACAAGGGATGGACGTGGGGGATGGAGGACGCGGAAACAAGGGGTAGGCTAACCCTTGAACCGTGCCCTGCTGAATATTTATCAGGCTGGAGATTCTTTTGCACTTTGCCGCTCTCCCCTTTCGTTCGCTCTTATTATTCGAAAATATTCGTGTGTTCGAGGGGGTTGCTCGCCACCCCGTGCCTCCCCGTTCGTTACACTGTTTTACATTGACAAATTCACACCCCTGTCGTCCCATCGATCGCGCTTTCGCGGCAAATGCCAGCACGATGCAAGCTTCTCTTGTACGGAGTCAATTCGTCCACTTAATTTCCCTTGGATCAGGGTAGGGTGCATCTGAACTCTTCCCAAACATTTAGTCCTATACAGCTTCTTCTTTCCGCGAAGCCCTTTCGCTAAGCTTGTACGAATTGAAAGCACCTTCGATCGCGTCGTATTTATTCAAAGAATCCTCTTTCTACAACTGTTCGCGGAGAGATGCAGCCACTTGTGGCGAGAACTCCCGCCGATGCCGGAAAGTGGCGCAAAGTTTATCATCTGTTCGAAAGAATCTCGCATGCACGCGAAACTGCAGCCGTGCGGCAGCTGGCGTGACGGTAATTCGGGCCGTGCAAGGTCGATTGTTATGTGGCCACGTATTTCGAGAAGAACCCAATTAGGTGCGCCCCCAACCCGTTTCCTCCATCCTTCTCTCCGTTTTCCCGCGCTTTTCTGCCGGAGCAAATGTCGCGACACTGGCTACGTGCACGCGACTTCACGTGGCCAGGATTAAACGTGCTTGACTGGCCACGATGAAATGTTGCTAACACGGTGACACAATCAATGCGACGATTCAGTGGCGGAATTTATTTAGCGGCTGTTCCAATGCCACTTTCCTTAGCAAACGTGAGAAGAGTCACAGGCAAGCTCGGTGAATAAACGTGTGCCTAATCAACTTTCATTTGATACTTGAATTCAAGAGTTCCTGCAGAAATAAAACTGTGAATGGCAATTAAACGAATGAGTGCGGTTGCAGTGCTTGCAAATTTAAATGAATAATTTCTGATTCATTCGGGCTATTGTATACTTAAGCACATTTAACCCTTAACTGGTATACTGTTTTTGGCAAACGTGACTGGTATACTGGGGTCGTGGCAGACCCCGAATAAAAAAGGACATAGAAAATTGTAAAGTCGACGCTAGAGCAACCACTGTGAATATTTTCTTCTTGGGTAATGTAGAAAATAATAGAAGCGTAGAAAGTTAAACTATTATTTTAAAATTAATTAGAAATTCAGTTTACCAACTTAGACAACCGAAAATTGTACATCGAACTTTGGGTGCTTGGGGTCACGAGCGACCCCAGGATACCAGTTAAGGGTTAACTATCAAAACGAATCAACTTTCGTAAATAATTCAAAGGCAGGGATGCTTTTTCTCAACTGGAAAAGTTTGATTTTTGACACAAGTTACAGTGTTTTCTATAAGGACTCTTCAAGATGAAATTTTAGAGAATCAATTGAGCCGTTTATTTTGGAAGTGACCTAAGTCCATTTATATTTTAAAAAAATTTATATATAAATTTTTAATACTAACTGCAAGTTGTGCATGTTACTACAGTCAATAATAAAAAAATTGACAAATGGACTTAGGCCACTTTCAAAATAAACGGCTGTTGATGATTCTTTGTTAATCCCCAACTGGGCCAGATGAAAAGTCGATGCACTTGCTACTATTGTGGAATTTTTTGATACCTCTATAAAGCTCTTCAGGCATGAAAGAATCTGTGCAGAGATTACGGTTGACGTTTGGGTACCTGGAAGACGTTGAAGAGCATTCCTCTGAAAGCCGCATTTCCATGGGGAAAGCGGATATATTACAGAAACAATAACGGATGGTACGCCTTTATGTATTATGAATATTATACGCATCCGATCTTATCTCCTGGCGTACGTCGCGGAGAATGCTTTCGTGCATTCTTCATGGTCGACGTATCCAATCACGCCGAGGCACAGTGCCGACATAAAAATGCAATTTTCAGTAGACTTTGCTATCGCTGAAAGACTACTGTGCATTTTTCTCCTCTGCTCCCTGGCTAAGTAACATTTTATTTCACTCGGGAATCTGGCACGCGTTCCACGTGGATTCCCCTGAGCAACGATTAATCCTAAGGACTTTGCCCAGAAACGCTGTTTATTAACGTTATTCTTCTTACTTTTTCCTTAATTATCCTCTTACTGGCTGGCCAGGAAACGGTATCATTTCTTGTTTATCTTAATCCCCCCCGCTCGTACATTCCCCGAGCAGGATTTGCTTCCTTATTTCTTCTTCCTTTCGCGAAGCCAATGGCCACGGAATACAGTAAGCCCTCAAAACAATCCCTCGCAAGTAAGAAGTGAAATTTTCCCAACGAGACTTCGTTTCCAAGAAAATCAAACCACACCACGTCTGGGGTGGTCGCCGGGGTTACTTTTAGTTAAAGATTCACAGCACTTATTTCTTTTAAATTAGAAGTACTAACCTAAAGAAGGAAACTTTTAATATGGTTACATTGTCATATTCTATTCATTAATAGAATACATCATTGTGTAACACTGATTTTCCATAAATGAAAGAAAGGAAAATCTGGTTACCCAAATGCAAGCACAACCACCGCATTAAATAAGATAATTAAAAATATTAAATATCCTTAAGTATGTATTAAGATATTTAAATATTATTAAGTTAGAATCATATTCTGAAACACCTATGCATTTTTAATGTGTTTTCCCTAGTTTGTATGGTCGGCGAAGATTATTCGAATATTATAAAAGGGGGTGGCGATTAAAAAAAGGATGGGAAACATCGTTCTAAAACTACGCTGCGTACAAACGAATAATTCCTTCCACCCATTCGACGTGGTTTCTCAACGAGGAATGATTCGCTTCACGTTTGTCCCAGGAATTACGCTCCGCGGTAGGGAAAAGGGTCTTCAAAGGGTGGACCCTTGTATCGTTGTAACGTGATTAACGTGGTATAGAATGCGGATTCGGTGCCGGCGCTGTACTCATTAATACCGAAATCGGTATAGCGGATACGTTTCGGCGGGTAATACGTAACAACGTGAAATACCGTTCTCGTTCATTTACATGCGTGCCCCGGCAGTAATTTACATCACACTCGCCTGTTAATTTCGTTGTCGTGACACCGTAATGAAATGTAGAGCCGCCTCGCTTTAATGCCCGCGTATTATTCGTCTCGCGGCGATCCCGTTGCCCGGCGATTGTTTAAGGATCCCTTAATTATATAATTGAACGAACTTACCTAGTGAAGTTCGATTAGAATTGTATAAGCGCCTCCTCCGAAAAGATCAAATCGTAGTACCCCTACTCTATGATTTGATCTTGAGGAGGAGGCGCTAAATACAATTGTGAGTTTATAAATTGTACTAAAAGTATATTTACAGTAACACAAATAGAAAATATAATACAGAAAAGATCTTAGAATTAAAAGGAACTAAAGCTATTATTACAACACTATACGACACGACGCGAGACAGCACACTTGCTTGTCGCAACCACTCTGTCTTTCCGCGCGTCCCCTCGGAAAGCGTTTTCTCCAAAAGGACGCTATCCCCTCCACCACGCACACTTTCTTTATTCGCTCTCATGACCAAATATGGTCATAGGAAAAGCCCTCGAAACCCTAGCGCGTCGCTGGGCCTCGTGCACGCCGTTGGGTTTTTCCCGGCGGGCCTGCAGCACCAGTGCTTCTCAACGTCCATTCATCCCTTAAAACTAAACGGACTATCATTCCGATACTACACAATTATATAATTGAACGAACTTACCTAGTGAAGTTCGATTAGAATTGTATAAGCGCCTCCTCCGAAAAGGTCAAATCGTAGTACCCCTACTCTATGATTTGATCTTGAGGAGGAGGCGCTAAATACAATTCCCTGTGGCAATCAAGCTGCCCCTTTGTCCGGCCGAGCAAAGTAACGTCGCGAATAAGAAAAGCACGCGAATCGACGCGCAGGACGATCACCGAGCGATCTCCATCCCCTCTTCTCGGGCGGGGGCGAGCCCCGTCATCGGCTGCGTTCGGATTAACGGCAGACCCTCGGGGCAACGGAATTTCGGTTAATTCCCCGTCGCGGGCTGTTTCTGCGCGGGGCAGGAATAATTTCCTGAAAGTAACTCGGTCCGTCGGGCGTTCGTTGCGGTTTTAATTATGGCCGATTAGCATAGCGCCGGAACAGTTAGTTACAGAGCAGAGGGGGGAAAGGGGCGGCGAGCCTGGCACATGTTAGAGGCAGCTGGGGGAGCGTGTGCGGGTAGGCGTGGGTGTTAGACCCGGCGGCGCTAGGAAGAGAAAGAACCCGACGAGTAGCGTAGTTTCCGGTGAGTTATTTGATTACACGGATGCCAGGCAAATGAGAGACATTGTGGCTTTCGGGCGTCGTCGCGCGACATTTTCAACGAATTCCGGTTGCGAACGGCTGTCGTGTTGTCCCGGGGGACAATGGATGGCCCAAAATCACACATTCCCGCGAGTAAAAATTCACCCGCTTTTCTCTTAATTTGAGAACGGAGGGATGCGTTCGCGCGGGGTGTCCCTTAATTCAAGTTAGATGGGGATGTTTAATAAACCTGATCGCGAGTGAAGGGACAAGTAGAATACGGGTGGAGTCGAGTAATCTTTCGGACGATATGAAATTATTCGAAACGATATTCCAGTGATATTTAACGTCCCTCTCGATTTCACGTTACACTCGATTGTCGCGCACTTTAAATTGCGCGAAATGCCTATTTGTTTAAAAAGGGATTAATATCAGAGGGTTTGGTAGAATTTGCTGATCGGTGGTTGGACGCGAATCTTCTGGAGTGGATAGTTGCATTGTCGGTCGCATTGTGCAGCTAAATGCATTGTTTGAGGGCCCTTGTGGGGGCTGAATCGATCGTTCGTTTCGAATTTCACACGATGCAGACCGCGTTTTTACACGTATCGACGGGTTTGCGTTCACGCCCCTATGGGCGAGGGATTGATCCGCCATTCTTTTCGCCAATAATTGCGAATACGTCCAATAATCATTTCGCGTATCGGGCGATCAACAATTTACATTAAAACGGCAGATACCCGTCGCTGTTCAATGGGAGTGAAATGGACATTGGACAAAAGCGGAGCACGGCGGATTAAATTGCCGATGGGGGAGTGGGATCTTCATTATTCGGGCCTCCGTTATCCGATTGTTCCACTGTCTTACCCCCCTTACTATCAGAGCAGAGCATATTCCCGTGGATCATCTCTTCTTAATAAAACCTATGCTATCGAGAAATGATTATTTCACGTGTACTTTCGTTTCAAATATAAGAAGCATAAAATTCCCTTAAACGTCTTAAATTTGTGCCATTTAAGTGGCAAAAAGAGACGGTGCTGAATCTACTTGCTTATCTATACGCGAGAAGTACACAAATACAAAGAAGCACGATAAAATAGAACGAGAACGTTCTGCTATCCAAAATTCTCTTTAAGCTTACCCTTCGTTACGAAATGGCCTCACTAGTGAGCAGGTATACGTCGAGGGTTAAGAAACAAGAAAAACATTAGCGGGCTTCCACGTCAGAAGCTCCGGCCAGCAATAACAAGCCCGAGTTTGTTGTAGGTAACAGCGTCGGTAAACTTTTCTCCCTTCACGTACACTCGAGGAATATCCTCGCCCGGGGTCGCTAATAAATACTTTTGTCAGTATGTCTCGTACCGCGGTGGCAAACGGATCGTCGATATCAATTCTGCGGTGTGTCAAGTGCACGGTGCCGGTGAACTCTCGCCGCGGTCTAGTGAATATTCATCGCGCTCGGGCATTCGATTCTACCATCCTCGATCTCGCGATCCCATAAATCGCGTTTATTAGTCATTCGATCATTTCGCCGGCACAGCGAATTATTAATCAACGCGAGTCGCGTCAGTGGTGGCGATTTCTCATTATCGCGCACAACCCCCGGCTCGATTACCGCGAATCCTTCGTCGGTATTTTTATTTACGGTGTCTACTGTATAGATTTCGCGGAGCTCCAGCTGTCCTTTCGGAGCGTGTCTTTTAAGAATCCGCGGAAACGTGTCAAGAGATGCTTTTAGTCGCCTAATGAGACACGTGTCCTCCTGTTCAGTGGAAGTAAGCTCGAGAAAGCTGCCGGCATTAGTACTCACCTTTATCCCGTAATTGCTCTCCTCGTATATGATCGACACGTAGCTCCATTTCATTGTTAGCACGATGTCCACCATCGCTTTTACCTGGTAGTGGTCGCTCGGTATTGTGCGCGTGAAATATTCGAAGCGCTGCTTGTTCGACAGTTCTGGGCTCGTCGAGAAGAAGGACACCTGAAAGCAGAGCAGAACTTCTAGGGCCTTCGCTGTAGTCGGTGAGTTAAACAAAGCTATTAAATAAATGGCCCTGCCGCTTTTGGTTGCGAAGGACTCAAGTTCATTGCGAGTGATAGAGGTTGGCCATAGTTAATAGGGTCTGTTTATGAAAATTGTAGCTTTCTTTGTGACGATCTGAATTTTATTTTTTCACTTGTTAGTTTAGGTGACTCCTCGGCTCATTTTCCTCGAGGACTTCATTTTCTCTTTACTTCAGCTCACGTAGAAGAATCGACTCCACAAATCAAGGTACTGGAGTATTTCGTTTTAAGGGGTTATTCAATTTTGATCGCCCGAAAAATGAAGCTATTTTTAAATAAAAATAATTTGAAATGATTCTTAATCTGTATGAGTGTCGCTATCGCCCGCAGCTCAACCAACAATTTTTGTTTAAAAATAACCGAGATTTTCCTCGGAGAACATTGGAGAAGACCCCCTCTTGGGGAACTTTATCTTTCAAACCGGCGCCATTTTGTCATTTCTCAACAAAAATTGTTGATTGACCTACGGGCGATAGCGAGGCTCATATAGATTAAGAATCTGTTCGAATTTTTTATTTCAGATAAACCTGAGCCGGGAAAACATCTGCGCTACGAACCTACCCTTTTTTTGTAGGTGTCACATTGACGCTATAAAAAAACATATTCAACAAGTTAAAAAAAATCTTTTTAATTTTTTTTTGTGTAATATAAGAGTAGCTTAATAAATTCCAGAAAGATTTGTTTCATTACATGTTGTATTTATGGAGAAATAATTTTTTAAAAATAGCTTCATTTTTCGACCGATCAAAGTAGAATACCCCATAAGTGACTTATGTTCTTCGAGGAAATTCATTCGGACGCCCCCAGAATCGAAAAGTTCCTTTCTTTCTTCGTAAATTGAAGTAGGTATATGAAAAAAAAAATATGCCAAGGATAGAATAATAATCAGAGGAAGTCCGTTTGTGGCGGCATTTGCTTGACGAAATTCCGCGGTTCTCTCTTGGGTGTCGTATTTTCGGTCATAGAAGGGGTCAGGTAACAAGGTAAGCCTCTTTGGTACCTATATTTATCAATGTCCCTGGGTAAGGTAACCCAAAAGGAGTCACTCAATCAGGGGAGAATACGCAAACGTTATCAAGCACAGACAGAATGTCTGCGAGGAAGAGAACGAACGAAAAAAGTAAATCTTCCGAACGATTGTACCATGTACTCGATTTTTTCCTTTCCCCCCTCAATTTCCCATTACCCTGATGAAATTTGAAAGAAACATTGCTCACGAAAACCTATTTATAGCGCGTGTTTTTTTTTAAACCGTCTCCCAAGCCTTCTCAGTGCTTAGGATGTCTCTACCTTAACACACTTTAATGCAATCCCTTCGATCCCTCAGAATCAACGTCCCTATAATCCATCTTACCGCGGGAGATAGCTTCTGCTTGAAAAGTGGCCAGCTGTATCGTTCTGGCCCTGCAGATATCCGTAACGAGGTGTTGCTGAAGTTTCTCACGCCGTGAAATAATTTGGAAACTTCTGCGACGTGTACACGACTGTATTGCGTTCCCTCGAGTTTACACATTCGTGTGCAATGTCGAGCAACACTTGCACGCTGCAGTGTAACGCTGACGTTGTGCAATTACACGGTGGATAGCGCTCGGGGAATTTAATCTAAAAGCCAGACAACATATCATAACTCGCCGGAATTATTGAATAGGCACTCTTGTGGCTCGTTCGCTGCAGTCGTTTTAGAGCGCTTCGGTTTTAAATCGCGCGAAAGTTCCACGCGAAGGAGAATTTAAAACGGCAATAAGGTAAGGGTCGAAGTGGCGTGTTCGAGGAGGAGGGCTATTTACGCGAAAGTTATTCCGAATGAAAATTCTGGACAAAGTTCTGTTACACTCTCTTATCGCGAACTTTCAATTATCGCACCTGCCGCCTTCTTATCTCCGCGGCAAAACGATTCGGTAGAATGTTTTAGGCATTAACTAGGCCGTGGCTGTAGTTTACCGATCTACTTACAAGCATTCGTCGCTGCGAGATCGCTATTTGTCGTGCCAGAAATCTTGAGCTCGCTACTTCTGCTAAAGCTCCCAATTATGCGGCAGCTACCTTTTCCCTCCTTGAATTTGCATAAAATGCAAATACGCGGTCGGGGATATGCTCGAATTAAAATTTAATCTCTTCTTTTCGTACGGTTGTCGAATATCTTATCTTGGATTTAATAATACCCACTCGGGAGGCGCAGGTTGATAGAAAGTTTTAATATACAACGTAATTTAAAGCGAAGGGTCGAACGATTTAGGGGTGCGCAGGGTGTGCCTACCTGACTTTGTCACTTGGAATGCTTCTGCCTTTAGTACTCCAGGAAATTAAGACGACGCGCTTTGCCTTGATAAATAAATTCATCGTTCAATAAAATCAAACAGAAAAGTTCGCAGTGTTAAGTATAATGCAATAGAGTGCTGTAACCTTTAAAAAATTATTCGCGCCATTAGAATTCTAAGGAAACCAAATTGATATACGAATACAACTCAATAACTTTACAATGAACATTTTCTCCAACAAGATTATTTCGTTGAAATGTGAAACGAGGAGTCGGTGGTTTTGCGAAATTGCCTGGCAACTCGTCGAACGCGGATTCGCGTTTATAGCGGTTAATTTCGCTGCCAGTTGATGTGTGTCGCGTATACGACACCGAAGAGCAAAGCCAATTGGGATTGAGCTGGAAAAGCATCGCGTGTCAACGGACCAAACCGTTCGGATGTTGGCGGAAAGAGCGTAGAGGAATCGGTGATCGAAAAACCGTGTAATATAATGGAGCGAAAGTTGAAGCCCTCCTGCACCCTCCTGGGAGATTATTCTACGACACGGCTCGTGTACTGGTACAGGAATCGACTATCGAGTCACTTTGGTCGATTCTGTCAACAGATGCTCCCTCAGCCACTTTAATAATCTTCGTAGTTTATAATGGAAAAATCGTGTATGTCGTCGCCAAACAACCCCTCGTTTCTTTCCGAAAAATGGAATTACTCCTTCGTTAGATGTTGCCGCAAAAGAAGCGAGAAATCTATAGGCTTCGTGTCCACTTTCGTTTTTCTGAATGTAATTACTTTTCTCCATGTACTGCGATTATAGGAATTTCTTGCGAGTCGAGGACACAAAAAATTGACAGGCTCTGTGATATTTATCTCGACCTTCCATAGTATTCGTTATTCCAGGGACGGAGAGGCTTAAATGATTGATCGTCTTCTTGCAGTAGCAGAACGAATTACAAATGATTAATATACCTCGAGAAACAAAGTCTCACCGTTGGCCCTAAATTGTTGCCCCCCGAGTATTACATTAATATAGCAATATCATTAATACTAAAGGACTCGGGAGCGGAGGCTCGCTTTCCCCTATTGCCTGGGAATTCATCTCGGAGCAGTCTTTGATTACTCCGAGCTTCTTGAGGTGGGCGGAGGAAGAGTGAATGATGAAGGGAAATAACACCCTCAATTGTTTTATTAATTGGTGGCTATCGTTTACAAAGGGAATTATAATTACAGCTTCTCTCGATGTCAACCTCTCTAAACCAGAGCGATCTAATTTCCCCAAGCGGAATTTTAGATATCTCTTAGTGTTCGCGTTTCCCCTCGATCAATGATGCCCCATTTCGAAGCCCATCCCCATGGATACTCGCGGAATGACGATTTATCTCGGTTGAACGGCTACCGATGCTCCGTGGACATTTCTCGCGGCGAGTAACGAAGAAGCGCGCTCGAGCGATGCTGCGGTGTATGGTCTTCGTGGACGGCGAAGGATTTCGGTTCGGTGATGTTATATTGGCGGATCGATCCGCAGGCCGCGACCGTGGAAGATGAGTTTATGTAGCGAGAAACGAGTCCGCGTTATCTCTCGCCACGATGGGAGCAGCTTCGCTTCTATCCGGGACACTGGGCGGCATTTTACCCATCGAGCTTTATGTTTTACCAGCTGGTAAATCCGCGTGGGACGGAGGATATATTTATCAAACTTCCTCAGACCTGGCTCCGAAACGTGTTAACTCTTTCTTCGTGGCGCGATTCTTCTTCTATTCGTAGAATACTCTAACAGAATTCTCTTTGCAGAAGTAGAAAGACACTGCCTTTGCTTTCTACTTGCTTGTTTTTTTTTTTTTTAATTATTCATCACAGATTTATTCTTTCTTCAAAAAATAGACACAATCCTTTGTGATCGCTTCCTCTGGCACAGCCATCGCAGATTCATGGTCCACAGAGTAGAATCCTACCGAAATACGACACAGTCCTCTGCGATTGTTTCTTTTCAAGCCATCTCCATGTATCTATGATTCGGAAACTTCAATCTCCCCCAAAGATGATTCATTTCTTTGCGATTATTTCCTCCCCAACAAATTCAGTAGTTCCTTCAGATTTTTTCTTTTGCGTAACCCTAGCATCTGTATTATGCGAGAGTCCAATCTTCTCGCTGGTTGATGTAGTCCTTTGCGATTCTTTCCTGCTGCTTCCTTTGGTGCATGGCTCAGGAATCTGTATCCCGTGGATACACAGAAGATGATAATCGTTTCAACGTTATCACTGCCGCGTTAATAAAACTCGAGCGTGTCGATGCCCCCCCCAAGTTGTCTTTATGCGCGGATGTTCGGATTTTTACCAACACTCCCATCTCGAGGTCGCAGCGAAATTGCAAATCCCTTTGTGAAGAGGCCAAATGACGTTACCGTTAATTGAAACGGACCGGCTGCGCCCAAACCGCGCGAAATTGCAGGCACGTTGCCGAGACCTCGATAAAAGCGAAATAAACGAACGCAACCGATCGCTCTCGAGAAGTTTTCAGGAACGTACATCGACAGTTTTCATTGCTTCCCTGTATTTTATACGCCGGCGATACACATCAGTGGCAATTTGCCACGGGGTCAATGAAATTGTGGAGTAATTGCGAATGACGAGAAGAAAATTAATACTTGTCGATTGAATCGACGTGTCCCTTCAGCGTTATTATTTTTAATCAACCCGAGCTTTTAGTGTTGCTGCTTTCAAACACGGCGGTGTTTATTTGGAACATCTGGCACAATCACTGATTGCTACTGAAGTAATTTTATCCAAGCGCCCACTGGAGTCGTGTTCTTGAACGTTTCTATGTCCACCTTTAACGCGAGTGAGCATTTCCCTCTCTTGCCACTTCGATGGCTTAATCTCTTATGAAGTATCAGTAGTGAAATAATCGGAGTTGCTTTGCAGTCACTCGAAAGTAACTTTGTTGCTATGTTTCCGTCTCGTTCCTCAACTTTCTCCTCTTTTTATCGTAGTCGGAGGTTCCTCCAGTAATCGAGGATCATTTTTCAATGGTGTACTTGTTTCACGTTGCTTTAAGCGACTTTCCTTAATGTTATCCTGTTACGATAACAGTTTCTCCGGTGAACATAGACGGTCTATTTAGCAACTGCTCGGGAATTTTCCTACATTGTTGTCATTCAGCATTGGCGACGAGAGCATTCGCGGTTAATTAGCGTCTATCGATCTCTCGTTGTTTATTCAGACGCAGGTGAATGGGTTTGTTATTGTTTAGAATAGATGTCCCTTGACAGTCGGGATATTAATTAAGCATTGGATAGAGGAGTTTTTCATTCGCGAGTAGTTCGATGAAATTTCGACCTTGTTCCATTCCTTCTGGCACGGTCCACCTTTCGTCGGTGGTCTTTATTAAATTTTTTCCTCCAATAAGACTGGCATTTATTTACTCGTAAATTTCCCAACTACTGCAATATCGTTGGTGCGCAGTCCTTTTTTTCGTTCGCATCGTTTCATTCATTCCTGCGACAAGATTGTATTAAAAAGGACCCGGGTCAGCTAAAACGGAGCCAAATATCGCATCTGTTGTACTTTGCATAAGAAGAGGAAAGAAAAGGGCAGGATCCTTGAAAAATGAATCAAATGGTTCTTTAAGTTTCTCTTTCCCAGCAGAAAGCTTCTTGCTTCCCTGCGCGAACCCTTTTTCCTTAACGGGCAAGAGGAACAAGTAGAAGTGTCCAGCATGTGGTCAGACAGAGATCAATAATTCTCACGACCACTGTTAACATTGCACTGGAATTCCACCAACTGCACACAGTAACAGAATATTATAAATCACTCCTCAAAATTCTTTGTTTCTTTTTCCCCGAAATTAATAGTCCAAATTACAGACTACGAATTTAGCTCTTGAAGCACAGAAAATAACTAATTTTTATTATTCATTTTAATTATTATTTTTAGCACTATCTTTATCAAATGATATCTCCCTCGAAACCAACTCATCTCCAAAACAGAAAGAAACATTTAATATTTCGTTAGTTTTAGAGACATTAACTTTTACATCCCTTACAATTTGGTGCCACGCGTTGCACTTGGAGCAACGCTTCCGGCGTGTAACACCGAAGATACGTCGCAGGAGTAGCCGTAACTCCCTGCAATGTAATAGATCGATAGTACAATGGCTGTGAAATGCTATTATTGTTCGATGAATTGCCTGCCTGATGAGACGGCCGGTACGCGGCCTGCATGTTATCGCGTCTCGCGAGTGTTGGCTGCAAGTAACTCGTTTATCGGTCGACGTATATGGCCGCAATGCATCTAGATCCTTGATTGACGTGACTTGTTATGGTGTCTTTCGCAGATCTGCCCCTCCTCCTCCCCCGCGACACCTCAGACTATACCGCGTGCATGTGTCAGCGGAGAGTTAGAAATTTGCAGATGAATGATCATCGGCGCGTATTGTCGCGCCCGTTGCCAATCAACGAGCACGCCCAGCTAACAGGGTAAGTGATAACAAACTACGTTATATTGCTCGCGAGAGAAATTACATTTGCAACTTTGCGTGTTTCACGCGGCGTAACGCTACGTTCTACGGAGCCACGCTTTTTCAATTACCGCGCCGCATTGTTCGCTGCTTGGTCTACTCTGCCTGTTTTTAATTATTTGTCTGCCGCCGGGGAATATTGGCGCGTTGATGTAATCGCTGAAAGCGCAGAATGTTGTAATGGAAATTTACAGTAACTGTTTGTGGATAATCTTTATCGGGATAGTGGTTAAGGGGAATATTATTGTACGAGTCAGACAATATTAACTTCGACATATTGGAGCCATCAATTTGGGAATGGAAGAACGAGTGGGATTTTGTGTTTGCTGTGATTAAGGAATTTCTACAGTAGTTCAGAGAAACGCCATATTTTTTTCGGCAGGCCAACAAGTGTCTCCCGCCCTTTCCGCGAAATATTATAAAATTTTCTAATTCAAGAGTCGAGAAAATTTCAAAGTTAATTCAATTTTGCAACACACATATGAGTTATTGCTAATTCGCTCTATGAAGAAGTGAATTGTTTTTAAAGTTGTCTCCAGCCTCTGTGTTTAAACCTTTCCTAATTTCTGTCGCTCAAAATTTGTCGCTCTCCAAATTTTGTGCCCCAAAAATCTGCCCCTGGTGATGTAGTACTCGAATTAAGTAAACTTGAATATCGTGCATATCGCCTGCACAAGCTGAGTACTCGACGCACAAGTATCGATCACTTTAAAGAGCGATAAAGTGGATTCTTCTACTGGGAAGTAGAACGCGTCAATCATAATCACTCCCAGTGATCTTTCGCGACGTTCAGTGTCGATGACGCGCATTGCAATTTCGCTGTTAACAAGCGTCCGTTTGAAAAACTTGATTGCACCTCTCAAGGTACTGTGTTAGCGTGGCAGGGCACGGTGGATTACTGTCACCGTATCAGTGGTTCACGGTGGCTGATACGTATATTTGTCTACTGGCTTCCGAGTTGTCGATATATGGGATTACTTGCGCCGTGACGCTAAGCTAACTGTGTGTGCTTGGTGGATCGACCCGCATGGGGGCTGTTGCGTGGATCTCTGTCGAATCCGTAGTGGCGTAGAGTAAAATTAACGACTGTAATAATATTGCCCTCGCCACTAATCGATTTATGAGTCGCGGCAAGTTGACAGTGTATTAAATTCACTTCGTCTCTTGTATACTTTGACGTTAACGAGGGGTAATCGTTACAAATCGTTCATTACCGATGCGGATTGGAAAATAACGCGCCATTTATTGCAATTAACGTTATATTACTATTTAGAATACACTGTCAGATTGCGCTCGGGATATGTACATATTCCTCTGAATTATGCATTCTGGCTAATCATATTTGGCAATACCGAGATTCGCTGACCGTACCGGGGCTGATATTTGATTACACCGCGACATTAGCACACGTCCGAATGCGCAGTAATAGTTTACGGTTCGGCAGATTTGTTATTCTCGCGGCGAGCTTATGCCTGGAATCTATCGTTAAATGCGGAATAGTTGACCATGTGATTATGTTTCATTAGCTAAATTAAATGCTAGCCTTTAATAATGCTAGTTTCGGGTAAGCACAGAAACTCGTGCAACCCATGTTATTTTCACGGATAGCATTACCCGTGTATCCTGTTCGCGCCGACAGGAGATACGCAATTTCTTGATAATGGAAGCCTTCAGCTCAGATTACTTAGGCACCTCCTAAATTCTATTTGAAACTATTAAAGTCGACATAAATAAGGACACCGACAGACTAAAACTCCTCAATGTATATAATTTCAAACCTTGTCTGACTTATCCCAGAGCATTCTACTGAAACATACTACTGATCAATTCCTAAATAAAATCACGACGCGCAGACTCTTAAGCCACCTGCAAATTACTTATTCATACACAGAAATCGATAAAAATTCAGCGAGTTGATGAACACTTCCTCCGCTGTCTGACTGAAGCGAGAACTTTCTAATTAATCGCGATATCTGCGCCCTCTTCGAATTGGAATCTCTACAATTTCTTGCTGGAAACGTGGCAGTTCTTCCAAGCTCCCCTAATTAAAACGATTCAATTCGAAGTTCCTGAAATAACCGACGGCGGGAGGGTGGCAACTTTTTAAGCGCTCACTTCCAAGATAATCCCCGCCGTGAACGGTGACGCGTGCACCCCCGTGTACAGTAGGCTAAGTTTGTTGGTGAAGTTGAGCCTTGGCGGCGGGTCAAACGTGCGAGTCTAATAACAAACTTAAATCCACCGGAGGCGGAAGTTTGCGTCATCTTTCCGCTGACCTCTTTCTCCCCGTATACCTCAGCGAGGCGGCAAGGTAGTTGCATCGATAAATTCTTGGTAGTTACACATTTCCTTAAGTCTGCTGCAACGCCGAAGGCAATGAGTATCAGCCTCCACTATTTTTTCACAAGAAAATTCTTCGCGGTTCTTTCGTACTACTTCTAACCACCCCTGGTTCGATTACTTCGTGTGGATAATCGCGAGTTTATTAACACACCACTCGAAGGACTCCCTGAATCTCCAGAATGACTCTCAATACCTAAATCTTTTCTAAAATCATCATTTCGTTCGAGGTATCGTTCGCGGTACTTCTATTATTTTAAGCGAATTCCACAGATTTTTACGAAGCAAGAAGTTCCAGAGGATCGTGGGGGGATGATTTATATCCGTCCCCCTTCCTCGCTGTACACACTTTTATTCCCCACGAAGTTCATTCCTCGTTTCAAAGACCGCTCCACTCAGCAAACATTCCTTCAGCTCGGCAACTTTGAGATCACGCTGGCTTTCGTCCCCCTTTTGTTTCAATACGCTCGCGCCTTCTTTCGGGAGGGACACCGGCTCTCAGGAATTACGAGGTGAAATTAAATCCGTGCCGCTTTCACCGCGCCGATTTATATACCGGCGGATCCAGCTTTCCCTTTTGCAAATCCCGGCGATATCTCTTTCAAACTTAATGCTTTCAGGGCTTCCGCAAGCCAGAGCCTGTCGAGTGTTTGGTATCGGGACTCGAGTTCTCGAGCATTCTCTCGCGCTTCGAAGTTTTGATTTATCGGCGCGCGGATGCTTCCATCCTTAAATCTTCCGCCGTTGCCACGAGGACGCGTCAAAATCCTTCGTATTTAACCTTCAACTTAACGTTTCTCCTTTCCTTCGGGGCGTGTCTAAAATTCTTCATATTTAATAATAAATATATAACCATCAGGGTGGACGAAATATATTGGCAAAATATTTTTTGATTATTCATAACTTCTAATAGTGGCAAAAGTTGCATTTTATAAAATTATTTAAGCTGTGAAAGTTTGATGTTGATGAACAAATTTTTTGAGGTGCCGCAAGCCATTCAAAAATTCATATTCACTGATTGCGTGACTGTCGACTGGCTTGCGGCACCTGAAAAAATTTGTTGATCAAGATCAAACTTTCACAGCTTAAGGGGGGAGCCTGGTGTAGCGGATCGAAGAAATCGATTTTTTTTTTGCATAAATCAATAGTTGAACATCACGACAATATGTTCCCAAAGCCGCAAAACGAAATTCCAAAAATTAAAGCGGATATAGCCGATTTTGCTACGGAGCGCTAGGCTACCACAAAACTTGAAATGTGTTTTTCTCGAAACGACAGTTTTATACTTTGCGGGCAATGTAACTAAAAAAAATATTCAACCAATCGACTTGGCCTTGTGCACGGATATTTGTGAACATTTTCTTCACAGTACTAAGTTATTAGTATAATGATATTGTTTAAATAAATAACGTTTTTTTAGACATTTAAGGCAAAATTTCGTTGGAAACAGTGAACTTTTTATTCAAGAGGCCGCCATTTGTTCATTTTGCATCTTTTAAGTTTCAAATTTCTTCATTCTGTGCGTACACTCATAAACTAAAAGAAAATTGTTCGATTTTTGGTTTCAGACGAAACCAAAAGACGCTACGTTGCCCGCAGTGCAATAATTGCGTCGCCAACGGGCTGGGCATAACTTTGTTATTTGCCGCTCTTTTTTAATAATTTTTTTTTGTTATATACCTTAACCTGTTAATACAATATCCTGAAAGTTTCAGAAAGATCTATCAAATACTTTCTTTAAAAAAAATTCCCGAAAAATGCCTCGATTTTCATTTAGTTACACCAGGCTCCCCCCTTAAACAACTTTATAAAAGGCAACTTATGCCCACTCAAGTCAGGCATAATAACAGCGATGCTGAGCCTCCCCTTTCTATACTTTGCGTTTCCTAACTCCACGACGTTGTATCGATTATTTTACAAAGAATAAAGACGATTTATTATCATTATTATTAATAGAAGTCATGAATAATAAAAAGATATTTTGCCCCTATATTGTGGGAGTGCGAAGACTGTTCGATTGACAAAGTATGTTTGGGCCAGAGCGATTGGGATCGAGAGCGGATGTTTATAGTAGGATATCGAATGCGTCAGGGGTGTGAGGTTTGAATGGTTTCGTCGAATGCATGCGGAGAGTTTGGGTGACCCGAGTGCGTGTCAAGAGTGTGTGTGTTGTAAGTGTGAATCTCGGGGAGCGCAAGATAAGAATGGATGAAGTCAGTCCTGCAGAGTCCGTCGAACGAGAGGCATCATCGCCTGAACCTATTCTTTATAATAAATAAGCCTTTTTTACTTTTCCACGAGTGTGCAGTTTACTCCTGCCCTGATCACCTAACATCCCTACAATATTTCGTTCCACCCTGATAACCATTCCTGCATCTCATCCTAGACTGTCTAGTCTTCGCACTTGATACATTACGAAAAAATTCAATGGAAATTCAAAAGACTACAACCTCTATACCTACATTTCCAAAACAGCTTGCGCAACGGGCACAGGTAGACATGTCGAAGCAGCGTGATCGAGGAGGAAACGGTGCGCATAAACACAGTCGGTTGCGACGGGTCCGCAGCGGGTGTTGCAATTAAACGAACGCGAATATTGGGAAATGAAGTGGACAGGTGATGCTTGAAAGAAACGAGCGACGATTCGAATGCTCGGCCCGGATCGCTTTTACCGCTGGATGGTTCGTTTCGGGGTATAGAAAAGCTGCGGTGCAACGGAACGCGACGGAAGAACAGGGTGCAATCGCGCGTGTGTAAACGTGTTGCTCGCCGATGCGTGGTCGGTTCTTTCGCGTCTATCGACCGAGTCGCATTAGCCGGCTTTGAAATATTTCAGCGTTACGAACAGCGGAGCGTAAAATCAGGCAGCCCGTACGCATCGGTACGGGCCAGCCGGAGAGATGTAGCTTCGCTGGAACATCTGCGGCGCGAGGGGATTGATTCGGTTGGATTCCGTGGGGTGAACCGACTCGTCCCCGGATCGCAGAAACTCGCGTTGGAAGTAATAAAGGGCGACAAGGGACCGGGCAATTTCGTTCTAGCTTCGATTCACTTTTCATTTGCTCAATTGCCCGACGATTGATTTACCTTGCGGGGTTCTTGCGTAGCTGCGATCGAAATTTCAGCTTTATTCGATTATTCGGGCCCCTGGTCGATGGTACTTTACGGTTCTCTGTTGTTCGTGCTCTGAACTTTCCGTTGCAGATAGCATCGATTTGTTTCGAGCGTTTGTAGAACTTATAGAACTTCTATCTCCGATACAAGTGCTATCGAGTCACTTTCGGTGGACGTGGAGATTGCGTTTCATCCGAGTCAACACTTTCGCAGGAAATTAAAGGAGAAATTCGTGGTATGGATGAATGTTTGAATTGGGACACAGCGTTCGGCGATTCTCCCTTCGTTTCGCAAACATGAGATCGCACTGTGGGTTGGAATCCTACGTTCCCTAAGATAAGTTGTTGGAATTACGCGGTGACAGGTGTAGCGCAAGAGAAACGGCAAATACAGCCCCGTCTGGTGTTCGCAAAAAAATTTATACGGTGTCCGCGGTCGTATACAAAACAGTATGGAAACTGGCTGAGGGCTATATCCCAACTTCGCCTCATCAATCACCGGCGTAAGATGATGTCGGTGGATTCGAGGCGCGAACCATCGGGGAGGTTTCAGGTTCCGTATTACTCTTCATCACCTCTGCAACTTTTCAAGCCCCACACTCAAGTAGTATTAATCAATCTACCGTGACTTCTGCCTCGCGTCACCTCTGCGATGCTCCTTTTTTGCCTACACTCGCAGAAATGCAGTTGCTTTCGGGGATACTTTTTTCTGCTATCACCAAACGAAGTGCTGGGCGATGACAGGTGCTGCGAGTAATCTAAACCCCTACGATCATCTACGTTTTTACAGTAACAATAGTACTTTGAAATACTCGCGTTCCTTCTGACAATCAACAACTTCTTCGCAGACTTAGAATTATTTCTACAGAGATATATTCGGATTAGAATTTTTACTGTATATATAAAACTGATTTAGACATTTCAAAAGACACCGGAACCTCTTCAAGACCGAGCACCCTCTCAAAATTATCTCCACATCAGCGAAAGACAAAGGAAGCATTCTACTCCAACAGTAATCTCATTTCTCAATAGCTGCTCCACGAATATGCCCACCACCTTTATATCTTTCGCCAAAAGAAACCTGCAAGCCAACGATCCCGAAGCGTCCTTTGAATTTACCAATCCCCAGCTCCGGCATCGTTGTTTTCTATGAGTTATGCCGCTGGTGATAGATACGGATGGTCGGTGATCAGCGGGGCTGTCTCTACGGATAGATCGAAAAATATTCGACGCAGAATATCGCTGTCGCCAGTGTGCCTATACATGAGACGACCGCCCGGCTGTGAAATACACTCGGAGCGCGGGCTCATCGGTTCGCTGCCAGGATATTGTGGTTCCGATCAATCGATACGTTCCCACGAGTCGAACAGCAACTTCTGAATTTACGGGGCTCTCGTAAGTGACGAACGAGCGGACGTGAAGCCAGAGAAGGCGAAGCAGGTCGTCGGCATATTTCGTGCGGCGAGACCCGCTTCCGCGAACCACTGAGCGGCAACTCAGACTTTTTCCTGCTTTCGGGAATTCCTTTCACGATAGCGGCTGACTGATTTGCTGTTCTCGCCGAGCGTGACTGCGGTCGAAAATTCCGCAGAAGTCGTTTGCATGGGTTTCTTTGGCGGGGAGCTAAAGTCTGCGTCATTTTACACCTGCACCCCACTGCTCGTAGCGGAGATGCTGCTATTTCGGTGGAAATAAGAAAGAGTTACTGGTAAAGTTGGAGGGGGGTTTCTAATTATGTGTTTAGGAATGAATTACAGTGTATTAATGACAGAGTGGTTGTTAATTATTTTTCTTGGCATTGGTGTACGTTTATTGCGTCCCTGAGTTCCACGTGACTCTGTCGATATTTCCCTGTTTCCTGGTGACTTGTTGTTCTCATTGACGCGACCGCCCTACCAGCTTTAACAGAGATTGGCGGCGACGCGAAAGGTGGTTACGCGTCTCACCAGAGGCACCACAAAGTCCACTTGATCGAGTGGCTCGCTGAATCTTCAAATTGATTTCGCGAGTAACCTGCCGGCGAGCAATTCCAGCGACACAATGGCACAGTGAAGCGGTCCCCTGGTCAATGAGATGTTGCTTTCATTGACAGAAAACTAAGATCCTTTGGTTTAGAGCTTCTTTGCAATATAAATAGATGTATCAATGCAGATGTATAACACTGCGCGTCTGACTATAAATTGACCACTTTCACTTGCGATTGTCTCGCTTCGTCTTCTGGGCTCTGTATATCTATTATATGGAATCTATGTCAAGTGATTGCACATTTCGGCTGGAGTTTCAGAGCGTTGCAGCGAATTGCCAGCGCTCGCAATTTAAACTTCTCAAGTTATGTAAATTTCTTTGATACGACACGAAGATCCTCCAGGCGACGAAATTTCGGGGAGGAAACCATAGAATTGTCCACGGTAATATTAAGATAGCGAGGATCTCACGCCTCGGTGAAACATCCCCTATAGCAGCGCGTAGTTTTCAACGAATAAACCGCCCCGCTAAACGATAAAATCATTTAACCGAGTGACCTTTTATCTACTCCAGTTTAAGAGACAGGTTAAATGAATCGTGCCGCCAGTCGAGTGGTTAGAAATTTAGTTAACGAGGTCCAAGCTCCTCGTCTCGAGACACTCTGGGCGAAAATGTGTCCGCAAACTGGCGGGACCTCCGCTTCTTCCGCTCCACTTAATTCGTAACACAGAATACTCTCCAACGTTCTCCCCTAGACGATGCATAATTCCAACACTCCACTGCCCCGACAGACCCAAGTATCTTCCTAACGTATTTTCGCCTCGCGATCTTCCAGGCGGAACCATTAAATTTCAACGCCGTCGAAAAGATCTTTTTTCCATGCCCCCACTGTCCTTCTCGCGAAGCAGCTGTACTTTGGGTCAAAGGGTTGGTTTTCGGCACAGGGCGGTAGCATCGAAGGCGACTCAGGAGCGAAACAACAAAGAAGAGCGATATCTCTTCGCGACGACTTCCGACGCAGCGGATCTTCATTTCGCGGAGCCAGGTATTCTTTGATTCGTGGAACTATCGCGAATAAACGCTCGCCCCAGTTGGCTGATCCCTGGAAGGGCGGAGGGGAGGAACGAGGGTGGAGGAGCAGTACTTGCGCTCTCATCCCTGATCCCATCAGATGCGTGTATATTCAGCGTTTCCAACGCTGTTGATTCCTGCTTTGTTTCCCGCGAGAGGATCGCCCGCAACCCCCGGTTGCGCCCATTTCTTGATGTATGTAATCCTTTCGTGGCTAGCAGAGGATAAAAAGGCAGCCTCGTACAAAGGAGGCATCGCTGGCACGTGAACCGGGCGCAAAATCTGCGGTTCTGTGTAAAATGTATTGTTACCTGTTGGCGATAGAAATAAAGCCAGCGAGTTTGAAGCTCTGGTCCGTCTGAAGGAGGTTATGACAAATGACGCGAATAGAATTTCTCTGTTGTCTCGCCCTCGTTACGGTATTTCTTTCAGCGCCTCGTGGGACAACGGGGCGCTCAGGTTTTCAGCGGTGTCCGCGATGTGACTGCACGACGGTGGGTTAAACTTTTCGCAGTGGGGATTCGGTCTATAATACTTGACTAGGGGAGTCTTCAGCCGAGGCTTATTGGACAGTAGCGGTAGATAAAAGTCACGTAACGGCGTTACGACAATTTCGCTTCTCGTTCCAGTCACGTTCCCCAACTGGAGGGTTGCTGTAATTTGTGGCATTTAAGTAGTTGTCTACACTGGGAAATAAGAGATCGCGACGAAGTTTGTATAAGGTATGATTGTTGCAATCGCGTTATCAAGCACTGGGCATTTATCGCGAGTTAGGTCGTCTTCGATGTATCGGATCCAGGGGAATCGTGAGAATCGCATGGCTGAGGAAGACGATTTCGCAGTCGAACGATTTTAGGCCGCGGTGTCTGTGAAGTTTCCGCTGGAATGAAGATCGTTCACGGTTCGCTGCCAGTTAGTATTTTCATTCTTTTATGAACGTGGCAACATCTTTCTACTTGAATATTTCTTGCTTCGGAGGGAGCGCAGTTCGAACACTTTATGCAGAACTTTTGATTAAATTGCGCCGGGTCGAGGTTGAGCAAACGCAGTCGGGGCAGAGGCGCGCCGAACTATCGAAAAACATCCAGTATTTCGTTCATTAATTTCTTTATCGAGCGTTGCAAACTTCCGCGCTATGAATGTTCCACGCGGAGGGCCGTTCTTCTATTGGCGAGTTCGCAATTTAGTGGTCACTTGATGAGTCGACTAATTTCTATGAAAGCTGCATGAGATGCATTAATCTGGATAACACTTTCAGATGATTAATGCCTCTCGCAGACTACTCTATTACCAGAACTTTTCTACGTTTTCATCTAGTTGATAGATGGTGTGATTTGGGACTCGTGAACTTTGAATGGAATTGCTGATGAGTTTGTCAATCTCTTCAAAGGCTCTTTTATCCCAATAATTTTCAACTTGAAACGGGATTCTAAATAATACGGAAGATGTATGGGAAGTTACTTGTGCATCTAGAACGGGGGGATAAGCAGAATATAGGAGAGCAAGGGAAATAGGTCCATCAGTAGTCAGACGTTAGAAGCATATTTTTCTGTAACTATCGACATTTCCAAAATTTTAAAAATTCCTTCAAATGAAAGCTACTCTGGTACATAATATTTCATTTAGAATTCCATGCATCTCATTAAATTCAATTTTCATCGGAACTTTGAATGGGACTAGGCGAACATGAATTTTTTCAACCCGATCATTTCGTGAAGTTAATTTATGCTCGCTGCTCGCGTCTTCCGCGATTCAATGCACATACCTGTGGTATTCGGAAGAGTCTGAGCAGATTCGCCACTTGGATAGATGTGACCGAGCTGGCTGCTCCCACGACTCCACTGATAACCTTTCGCACTGCGGTTTTATTGCAGTGGTACTCGGCACCGTCTATATTGCTTATGGAACCTGAAACAGAAACACGAGCACGTTTACTTTAACTCTCCACTGAAACGCGTACAATCGTTTTAGTACATATAGGAAGATGCAAGATACTGCACATTTTATAGACACTGTTATTAGTACCATTAACTTAGAGTATAATCTGCACTGAGTATGGATCAGATTAAAATTAGGATCAGCTAATATCGCACTCGAATTACAATCAAGTTACCTACAATCATTTTCATGAAACTTTATTCGAAGCACCGTAGATTTATAATGACTGGTAGCTCTGTCGTTATCACATTTCCCTACGAAGACCTAGTGTTTATTACGCAGAAGGTTGACGTCTCTTCGTGTCCAGCGTTGAACGTTCCACGGGGAAGGACGCAGTCACTGTTTAGCAATCTCATGTATTTTTAAAAAACCGACAAAGGACACAGTTCGGCTTCCAGTTTCGGCCGGGATTTTGCCGAAGGGCGGAATCCAATTTCAGGTTCTGTGTGTATCTTTCCAATGCCGCGGGAAATGAGGACGTGGCTCTGTGGGCTCTGTATGTATCGCGTGACGGAATTCCCGATGACTTTCTTCCGGCGATTTTGGATCAGACCGAATCACTACTTTGCGCTTCGTTTGTGCTTGAGGGGGCTTCGAGACGTGACTCTATCTTTTACGTGCTTCTTTGAGCTACTCGATCTAGTCAAATTAACGAACACTTATCGCAGGATTGCCTACGTTCGAATTTCCTCCAAATGAATTCTATTTCTCGAGGATACCGCGAACCTCCATCTTCTCTCATTTCGTGGTAGTGAAATGCGGTTGGATTCTCTTTGTACTTCGTTTTGCAAAGGGATTGCCGGAGCACGGATCCTAAATAGGGGAGGAAAGTAGAAGTCGAAGTAATGTATGCCGAAGTTAGAAGAATATTTAAAACGCTACGGGATCCGGGATAGCGAAGCGTCGATTTGCATAGCCTACGAAATTTGCGTAATCAGCGAAAGGGATAGTTCTCTGGGTGTAATTACACCGGGTCTCTACACTTTCGAGGGAATCGAGCAAAAGTTTTAGAAGGAACTAGCAGTTTCCATGCTGTTGAGATATTTCAGGGGTACTTTATGTGGTCCCCACTTTGAAAAGTTGCTCGCATTACGGTTAGGAATGAAACCTTTAATTCCATCCTAATTAGTATCTGATTTCACGGTAATTTTCCTGCCCTTTGAAGCTCCACTTTGAACTGTACACTAGTCTTCCTGAATTTTCCTTCCCGCGTCCCTCCCGCGTCCCTTCTGCACTAAAAGAATATATTGCTGACGCCAAGTACTTTTGCATGCGTAATTTGAGCTCTAATTGAAAACTTCAGGGACAAAGAATACCAAAGGTACCTTCGTTCCCTCTCATTAAGAAAGACTTCTTAACGAAACCCGTCACCCATCTCGATTCGAGCTAATTAATTAGCGGAAAGGGCAAGCTGAGTGGAATAATGATTAGCCAACCTTCGTTATAATTGTGCCTATCGATTGATCGACGAAGCCTGCTCTCGTTACGCAATGACGGAGATTAATTACTCTCCCCCATTAAACGAAATTGCAAGCTTTACAGTAGACGCAATTGTCACTGCGCCAGTAATTAAAGAATAAAATATTACAAAGCCAAGTGTCCCCCGATTCATTCTATAATTTCTATTATAACTCCCGATTCCCTTTTGCTCCCAGCTTCGACGAATATTTCGCAGCAATCTGTGTAAATCTGGCACAGTCGTAAGTGCTCGCACTTCATTTACAAGAAAAATTCTTAAGCTGCGGCCGCTTAACTGTAAAAAAGAGACTCGCAAAATCCGACGATTCTCTGCAAGCAGAGTCGTCTCGTATCCCAGTGATGAGGTTTCACCAACGACACAGGTTGACCTGGAGCTTAGCCACGTTTACTGCTCAATAAAAAGTACACGAACGACGACCTATCTGACTTCTGTAATAAAGCGAAATTAGGAGCAGTCTCTGAAGGGGCATTCGTGAAAAAAATGCATTAAATACTCGGCAGCGCTATGGTTAATTAAAAGTTCGCGTCCGCGCCGCGACACGTGCACGCGCGTTTCGCGTAGATCACGCGCCGCGTCCGCGTTGTCGCGTGAAACAGCAAATCACCGAGTGCGCCGGAGTACCTATTAATTCGCGAAGGATTTGCGGGGGAAATTAATTAATTGGTGGCATAAAGAATTGATAGTGTCGGCCGGGCGGACGATAAGACCCGGTTTTATCTGGTATTCCGCTGGCGCGCACACGGTGTTTCGGTGGGGCGATGCTTGTCGATGGCACGTTTCGGTGCCGCGTCCTCAAATTAATATGGTAATGAGCATGATTTATAGCCCCTGGAAATTGTTTCGTTATTGCGTCGGTTATTTCGGATCGATTAATCAGTTTATGGTAATGATGCCGGGGCCTGTTTCGCGGAACCAGCTCGCGGAACGGCGAAGAACAAACGGGATAAACCGATAAAGTATCTCGTTCGCCTCATCGGCGCGCTTGGCATTACCCGCGAAACAAATTACTTTTTAACTACTTTTGTTCCCGCCCTTTATCGAGTTCGGGATTTATGCGAACTTCCTATCTGCTTGGGAAATTTTTATGAGCTCTCGCTGGAGCGGAAAGATTAAATGCCGCGGCGAATTAAACGGCGTCCGACAAACATGGCGTGGATCAATTAGTTTTGGCAAATGTTTCTGGTGCTTTAAACTGTTTCGAGGAGCATCCCCCGTCTGTGATCTACTCGGGTGGCCCGTCAGAAACGTGGCACCTATTTGGCAATATTTGTCGTAAAGATGGGAATGCATGGGGAAGATAAGAATTGAGTTTCATTGTGGTCACGCTTTGTGGAGGAATTAAAGTAGGGTGGATGCACCATTTGTGGCCACTTTAAGGGGAGGTTCTGGTCTAGAGCCCCAAAAAATAGGTGATATTTAGGAATTAATTAAAGGAAAACTACTATATATAATTTAATGGGACTTGTCGCATTGTATTAAGGATGTCTTATGTTATAGAAATATATTTTTTGTTTTATAATTAATCAGTGCAAACAGCCCTGGGGAGTCGTTAAAGTTAAGGCGTCAAAAAATTGATCCAAATCGGTGGGACCTGTATCTCTAAAAGTTATTATCCGATTCGACTGAAACCTTTTTTATTTTGAAGATTATTCTATTTTCTAGGGGGGGGGCTAAAAAAAATTACAAAAATTACATTTTTTTAGAAAATAACGACACTTCACGTTTGAAATCACTTTTCCCTGTATTTTTCGTCCTTTCAACGCCTTTAAAAATTATAAATTTTCAACTTTTTGTAATTTTTTTTAGTCCCCCCCCTAGCCAGAAGTATATTCTTCAAAATAAAAAAAGTTTCAGTCGTATCGGATAATAACTTTTGAAGATACAGGTCCCACCGTTTTGAGAACACTGTTTCGAGAAAAACGCATTTGAAGTTTTACGTGAGCGCCGGAGTGGACAGTTGTTGCCCATGCGTTTGCCGCTACTCAAATGCCTATAACTTGGGGAATTTTACGAATTTCAACAAATCCTTTTAAACACGTATTCCTAAAAGATTGAACATTCGAAAAATGAAATAAAAAAAAAATCGACATTTAGATCAGAACCTCCCCTTAAGGTGTTGCACCGGTTTTGGCCACTTCTTAAAATATATAATATTTTTCCGTGTAAGCAATAAACGTAATCGTATATTTCTGGCGGTGTACTAAACAAAATATTTATGACGTGAAATTCTCCACATAATAATGATCTGCAAAGAATTTAAAAATAAGATAATTATGCACATGGCCAAAAACAGTGCAATGACCACAAACGGTACATCTACCCTAATCGGTATAAATTAAAACAGTTTCCTCTTTGACTTAATTTGCTGTCAGTGTTCTCAGGGCACATTACCAAGTAGTATCACTTGAGATAGAGAAGCAGTCTTTCTCCAATCTTCAGCTACCAGAGAAACAGATTGCGAGTCTCCTTTATGCTAGCCTACCCCTGTGGAACGTTACCATTCCCCGAGCAATAGCACTGATACTTTTCTAAAAGAATCGGCGAGTATTCTCGAGTAACTTACTTTAGCAATTTAATTTCCTCCATCCCCTTTGTTAATTTGATAGCTCTCGTCACGAACGCGAACCTGCAGGTCGTAGATCAACGTCATTTTAAATGCATTCTATCCTTTTACCAATTTAGTTGCGCAGCGTGGACGTGGGTGGATGAAAGTCGATGCTTTACATTCGTTTATTTGCTTCGTGTACCGTTTCGCGTACTTTCGCATGTTACAGTAGCACCTGTTGAATCAGACCAGCCTCTATATCTAACCCAACCAACCGCACTATGATGCGGAGGCAAATCGTGTATGGAAGAACGTTAAACCTCCTTCGTAATTTATGACGTTACGCTGAAGTTTGGAGCCCCGCTGGCTGTACACGCTTCCCCCCCCCCCCCACGAGATTCATTTACAGTGGCCAATTGAACGGCGAAATTACACGCTCGAGTGCTGCGAAACGTTTCGCGAGCCCGCGCTCCTGCCCACAATCTGGTTGTGTGTTAACACTTTACCAATTCGAATATTTAACAAGCTCGGCCGGCGAAATTTCTGCAAGCTGCAAAATTAACTAGCTTATAGAGATAATTGGCGTTGCTAGAAGAACGGGAAGCTGGAATATTCGTGGAAACAAATTGAATTTGGAGGGCTTAGTTTTTTTTTGATTTTATAACAGTTTGGGAAAAATAGGGAGGTGGAAAATTCAGGGAAACAAATTGAACTCGGAGGGCTTAGTTCTTTTGATTTTATAACAGTTTATGTAACCTCGGAGGAAGCATATTGCGATCCACCGTGGAGTATACTGCCGTCTTTAGTTAAAATGTCCTATCTAACATTTTGAAAGAACCGAGAAAACTGAAGTTTTATCATTTACTTTGTACCGTCCTTATTTTCCTTCAATCAAATTAAAACATGTTGTCATTATTGTGGGATAAATAAAATATATTTAATATAAACAGGAAAGATATATATATATATATAAGATTGAAAGAAACTAAAACTAATACAAGATAACCGACTACGACACAAACAACTCGATTTAACACAACGACTCAGTACATCTACACACTCTGCCGGTTGTTCCAACTCTGTCCTTTCCGCGGAAAACTCGCCTTTCCGAAAAAGGACGCTACATCCCCACCACGCACGCTTTTCAAGTCGCCCTCATGCCCAAATATGGACATCGCTCCGCCGCGCGCTTTCTCGCCCCGACAAACCCTTGCGCGCGTCGCTGGGCCCGGTGACGCGTTGGGTTTTCCCCAACGGGCCTGTCTCCTCCGAGGTTCTCAACGTCTCGCTGAACTTATTCCGATACTACATTATTTCGTAACAGCCTAATATAATTTGGTAATTGTTCTAGATATTATAACCATTTGGAAAGAAGTTAAGTTAAATACATTATACTATTTATAAATCTTTACGAAGCACGTAGTTTTCTAACTTTAATTAAAAGGTAAAAGGCGTGTGGAACTTCGAGTATTTCAACATATCTGAAAAAATGAAAAAATGCTAGATAGTACAGTTTAACTAAGGAGGGCGGTATATTAATAGACCAGAAAAGGTTTCATTGATAGACGAAAGAAAATTTCCTTGAAACGGTACAGTGGTGTTGCAATCAATTGACTTCTACCACCACTGAATTCGAGTGCTTCCCTTATTCTCGTTGTCGGGGATTCCTCAGCCTACTTTCCGGGATTTAAACTTGTTCGAGACAAACTATGTCAGTGAAAGAATTTCAATTGTTTCACAACAGTGGAGCCTCCTCCAACAATTTTTATCCTTGAACAGCAATGAAGTTCAAGCATCAAGGGTCAGGGTTCAACCCGTACTTTTTCACCTTCCCTTCGCCTCCCCATTACTCTGTACCGAGTGAGTGACAGACCCCAGGAACTTGGAAAACTTCCCCGGGGAAGTTCTGGAAACAGCGTTTGGCGAGTCCTGCCCGCCATACTTCACGTGCTTCGCGTCGCAGACAAAGGCTCGCGCCAGAGGTTCCCCGGATGTATGTACCTAAATTAACGAGCCCCGCGGAGAGATTAAAGCTGGATGAAACTTTTGAGCGTTCCACATCTAATAATCCTCTACCACGTTCCCACGAACTCCGGCGCTCATTCATCGCAGTGAATGGCTGACCTATAGTCGTATGTACATAGCAAGGTAACCTTCCCCCGCGTTCCAGGTAATCCCTTGCAAATCGCTCTGCCTGAAACTGACACTCCCGCGGGATGATAAAACCTGGAGCCATCGACGAATTCTACAATCTCCCCCCCTGTATCGACTTATTAACTCCAATTCCCTATAATCTCCAACTCAAGCCTTCTCCGTCACACGATGCTCTACATCAGAGCCAGACCTCCCGGCCCTAAATTGATCCCCTAATTTCACTCGCACCAGCGCGCGAACCCTTAATCGTAAAAAGGGACGAGCGCCCGGATGATCAGAATTTTTTCCCGTAACCGTGTCACGGGCGAAGTTGAAATCGATATCGAGGATTCGTCTCATTCGTCCCGGCCCTTATCAAATTCCCGCGCCATAATTCACTGGCCTCTCTTGGTCGTGAAGGAAAAAAAAAAAAAATTAGCTGATCTCGCAGCCTTTTTATCGAGTCGCCCGCCTGTCGACGCCCCGTTTGCTCGAGGACGCTCACGTACACGCTGCCACAGATCAAGCAGGTATTTGTACGGGAAACTGGCTGCCGCCTCTCCACACAGACGGCGCAAATGTTTGCCAAAGGCTTAACATGCGGGCGGCTGGAGGGTTTCCCGCTGGGCGATGAATCTTCGTCCGGGGGCCCGGGCTCGGCTCTCCGGGCCGCGTCGCCGCGGCTCCTTTTTCTTCGCGGGTGCCCGCCGAAAGGGCAGGGATATTTCCCGGCGGGCTGCTTTCTCCCGATGAGAGATCGCGTGATTCGTCTGAGCAGCGCCGCTGATGTACGGCACTCCTGTGTGCGCGCAATGCCAGCACCTGCACCGGCATTCGTCTCGCTCATTTTTCTATCGTGCAACTTCAGGGCCGTTTCCGGGCCGCCCGCCGGGCGACTGGATCCGACGGGGCGGACTTCGACGGGAGGAAACTCTTTTTTGTCTTCGGGGAAAAGGTTTGTTCAGGGGAACCTTTAGGTAACTGCGTGCTCCAGGTGGAAGGGTGTTGCTCGAGAGGGGTGGAATTCTGTTGAGATATAATAATTATAATAATTCTTTTTTGCACGGTAGAAAAGTGTACCTTTTACAAAGGAAAAGATATGAGAAAGCGAGGAAGAGAAAGAGGGTGATTTAGGGTGATCGATGGTGGGGAAGTGAAGGAATAATCCTGTGACTTTGCGACGTCTCATGCAGCAGAAGGCATTTGCTGTGCTTTTCGAAATGGACAGTTGCATCGAGGATCTTTGGTGTTCGCTGGAACGCGCGTTGAAACCTTTTACGGAGGGTTCGCGTTTAACGTGTTGAATATTTTGAAATACGCGGGAATTACCGCGCAGTTGGGATGTTCATAAAACACCCTCCGCGGAGTTTCTGGACATAGTTATGGCGCTGATAGCTACCATTCCGGCAAGAAATTCTTAACTACGTCGTTAGTCGTGAGTTGTAATGGGCCACGGTGCGCAGCAATTTGTTGGAACACTATCGCGGTATAATACCAGTTATTCGCGACGCTAAAAAATATGCCCGGCTAATTTATAGACGGAAATTCGTATCGTTTAATCGCGCGATCGGCCACACTGAATATTTCCCAGCTTTCGTCTTAAATCAGTTCTATTGCCACTAATCGTATACTGAAAATGCAAAATTTATTGAATGGAGATCTGCGATACGGCGAAGTTTGAGTTACTTATATCGTCGTTGAAAGGAAAAATTTATATTCCTTGTAGGAGGGGAAAGGATGGTCTGACTCAAGGAACTTAAGAAATGGTTAAATTGACGATTAAACATTCACTTATTGTGAATGGAGTTTCCCGATTTGGAATATATATTTTTAAAGTACACATAGTACTAAAAAATTCTTCGACCTTTCCTTTTTGAGTTATCAACAAAAAGAACGATTTTTTATTGAGAGAACTACCTTAGGAAATTTTTTTACACAAAAGAATAACGCCATATTCGGATTCAGCACCACAAAAAACATGCAGATGCCAGGTTTTAGTAAATTTTTCTGAAATAAGAGGATTTTCCGTTTTTGCGTACGCCTCAATAACGCGAGTAAAATATATAATAATAATTTTCAAGATTTCTTATTTACTATGAGTACTTTCAAAAATATATTCCAAATCGGGAAACTCTATTCACTATAAGTGAATGTTTACTCGCGGGCAATTTTTACTGGAAACTGTTTCCAAAACGATGCGTACATTGCTGGTTGGTATTGCTAATAATTATATAGTGCATATTAGAAGCTGGAATAGCGTGTAGGGCAAGTGCAATTAGAGGAGAAAGCAAACCGCGTGGAAGCAAGTGGAAGAGGCGCGTACATAGCCAGACGTGCCCGCAATTACCGCGCAGGAGACCGCGCTGTTATTATGTGGTAGCTATAATGCCAGTTAGTAGAAGCTTCCGGGATTAATCAGATCTTCAAAAGTGTGAAGAACTTTATTAGCAATTCTATTGAGAATCTCCAAGTTATAATCATCTTAATCCAGCATGAACTCTTAGTTTCCGTGTAGTAGAGAAGATCCGCGACAAAGTGTTCGGAATAAGGTTACCAAAACCCTCCGCACCTACCCCTTAAACCGCATCCTCCCCCGCAGGCAATAGACGTAAAACAAGGCCGCGCTAAATTTTAATTTCCAAGCAATCGGGAGCTGGCGAGCTTTATTTCTCAAATTGGAAACGCCAGCTCTTCCTCGAATCCCATTTACCGCGCTGTTTCTCACTGCACATAACAAGTATCGCGGCCAAACAGATCGCGGTTTAAGTCACCGCGCCGATTTAATTGGATTTACGATCGCCACGATTTCGTTGCGCCAGTGGTAGGTGTTCGACGAGATGCATTCCTGAAAAAGTAATCAACATTCTTGGCCCCTTGGTCGATGGGGGATTGTGCGCGCACAGACAGCCGCCGAGGGTGTGCCTCCAGATTCGTTTACAGAACATTCGACGGACATTGTGCAGGCCTGTAACCACGGAACAATGGGAATGCCACGATATGGCTCCCCGTTCGAAGTATGGTAAGATAGATCGGCGAGCATTCGATCAGGTTCTCCAATCTCGCGTGTCCTGCTTCTCGCGCTACAAGCGGAGACTTTATTTTCACGGATCTAGGGGCACGGCGATGCACGTGCCTCGTGGTATCGAGGGGGTGGTACGCTTCGGTAGTCAGCAGTCGATGAGGGAGGGAGGAAGAAGAAAGGGGGTGGAGAGAATTAAAGAAACAGAGAGTTGGAAGTTGGAGGGGACGAAATGGTATCTGCAGGGGGAGGGTATTGAGAAAAAAAAAGAAGAGGAAGCTACAGGGACGAGCTGGCAGTGACGCGAAGGAAAAATTATCGATCAAAGTGGAGGAGGGCCGCTAGACATGAATTTTCTTCGCGAGCTATCTCGTTGACTTCTCGATTTTATTGGCATTCGGTCTGGCCTTAATTTCCGATTCTGGCGGTCGAGTGGCTCGTCGCCGGCGCAGAAGCTCTCGTATGGGAATAAATGAGAACGATCCCACGGTCTTGAGTGAGCGAATTTCTGTCCCTTCCGTTTAATTCAGAATTCTGCCGTCTAAGGGTGGATCCCGCGCGACAGGATGAAACGTCAACCGCAGTTATTGTCCTGACCGTTTCCTTTGTCATTTGCCATTCGCCATTTGCCGCTCCATCCCCTCGCATTTTCAATTCTCCCTGAGCGATGTACGCCCCTTATTAAGGACCTGGCACTGAGCTTTGGAGAACTGTTGAAACCGTGGAATCAATTTATAGAGTTTCATTGGCAACGTGATTGAATTATGTAATGTCCACTTTTGGATGTAAAGCGTCGCGAATCGAGAGAATTTCTAAATTTTCAGAAGGGATTCCTCGAGATAGGAATTTTGATTGTTAGAACTTACGAATCGAGCTGTAAACCCAGATATCTGAGGAAACTTACTTCGAATCTTCCAGAATTAGGAATGTTTAATTTACGATTCTTTGATCTTGAACTGATCGAACCTCCCCCGGTTATCCTAGATTTCGTTAAACTTTGTTTTATTTAAATTCCGGTGCTCGAAATCTAATCATCCCTGGCGCAGAACTGCAGTTTTGCCCTACATAGAAATGCCATTAATTCCCTCGCACCTCGAACGAAATCGACAACTCGTTCATTACAGTTTAATCAAAATTCCATTATGACGCGTTCCGTTGTGCTTTTCCAATTCTGTCCAATTGATAAATGGGGCTCAATAACGTGTTAATATGACGCGTACAGATATTTATGCCTGCTTAATTAATTCCATATTTTGTAATTTGACGGTGAATTCGAATCTGCCCGACGTCACCGAATTACATACATTTCCTGGGGCGATGTTTGCTCATTGCCGAGCCGATTATGCGGTTTAAAGAGTCGCGGTGTTTTTGCCAGGGCAAACAATATATGCTACCGAACATTTTTCTTTTGTTTTGGCTTCGCGAAGCCTCTGGCCGGAGGATTTTTGTCCCGAAGAAGCTCGGAGGTTGCCAAGCTTTGCGGCACGTGTCGTTGTCTCACAGACATTTAAGGCGTAAGGAAAAGCAAACCGGGACCGATGGTATTCGCCATGCCGTAAGCAAAGTGGCGTTGAATTATTTAATAGTTCCCTGTGCGGCCTTTAACCTTCTTCCTTTCTTTCCGCCGAGGTAATGGAATACACTATGAGGGAATTAAATCAGTGTACTCCTGCGCCTGGTGGTTTAAAAATTTGTATTCTTGAAAACCGTCGGAGCTTTTAATTACCTGTTGTTGTTTCTGGTTGTTTGAGCTACGAAGTGCAGTTTGATTGGTCTTATATGCAGTTAATATGTTGGATAATTGATTAGCAATTATCCTTCTTCATTTCTTTCCTGGAAATTTTGAAAAGGTTTCTTTGAAATTCAAATATTGGTACGTTAATTACTATTTTCACAAAGGGAAGCTGGCTTTTTCTACGCGAGCGGCCCTGTCTTTCCGACTGCATTCCGAGCTTCTCGGTGGGATCATATTACGATCTATAATGGGATAGAACTTTACACGTTAATTAGCGGGGCTCGCTAATGAGCTTCTTTGAAAAAACTTGTTCAGGCTCCATTATCCAGCACTTCTTTTTTCCATTTAACGGCAGTAGATGCGGATTCCGCCGTGAGAGTTTCTAGTATATCAATTATTCTAAAAAATTCGATTAGGGAACGAGCTTAAAGGGCAAAGACGAAAATTGCATTCCTTTAACGAGCGATTATAAAAGTTCGGAAGAACCGAGATTCTCGGGGAAACTTTGGATAATTCTTTTAAAACTTGCTCCGCTATTTTTCCTACCGTCGCCTCTTATATTGAATCGAGCAATTAGTAACATTTGCTCTTGGATTTGCAAATGATTTTCTACGCCGAATGATTTCTCTTTTATTCTCATTGTCAGTGCTTAATCGTTCGATACGATATTTAATTCACGAAAAACATTAAAAACATTCTCACGCAAAGATTGTGAAATCAACTTTGCTAATTCCAATTGTATTCTCGTTCTCCGTTCGAACACTGATTCCTCTGTCACTTTTTATACTTGACATTCCTTTATTGGCCACAAATCAATTCAGTGCTCAGATTTTCAGCTTCGGTTTTAAGGAACTAGGCGCTATGTCATAAAATAAGATAATAAGGCTAAAATAGCTCCGACGACCTGTCAATTTCGCTGTCTTTCGTGTATAGAGACATGGTCGCTCAGTGTGCCTGTGGGTAGAGGGGAAGGGGGAATTAGCTTCCAGACGCGACCGCGTCTGTTGATGAAATTACAGCGATGGATCACTGCCACAATTTCTTTAACTTCGATCGAAATTTTATGAGAGAAAAAAACTTTCCTAATCGTCATTTTCCTAATCGTTCGATTCCTCTATCGATTACTTATTATGATACATCTGTAATGATCAGAAATTTTCATAATTCCAGGAATATAATTTCATTATTGAGAGTAGAAATTAAAGTATGTCAGTACTAATCACAGCTCAAAATGTTAAAAAAATTCCAAACTCCCAAAATTATTTTGATCCAAAAAATACCATGGAAACAACTCAGACCTTCCCCCATCCCCACACCCACGTCAGACCTGAGACCAGCCAGTTGTCATCTACATTAACTGTAGAACATACACTCAGCAAGGCTTATTTGAACGAAGTTCGCGAGCCATTTCTGAAACATTCTATACATTAGCAAGCTCAAGTTGCCAGCTCAGCTGTGGCATTCTTGAACTCGGCCCTGAAACAACACCGCTTAACCGACTTACGGATTCTTTAAAGTCATCAAGGGCCCTCGAGGCTGATTTCCCACGATTCATTTGCGCGTCGAGTATGCAAAATTGTCCCCAGCCACGAATAAAGACTCTCTCATCGTCGAAATCACGTTCGACGCAATATCGTTACGAAATTCACCGCCCGTATCAGCGTATCAGCAGCAAGGTCTCTGGAGCTTAATAAATGAGGCAACTGGATGTGAAAAATTGTTCAATTTCGTGGAAAACCTTATATCAAATATCGTTGCTGCGTGAAGCGCTCTACCGTGGCAGCCGTAATATCGGCTTATTAGAAACCGGCGAGCCGGACTTTTAAAATTTAATGAATCCAGATTTTTCACTCGCCGCTTCTCGACTCCAGACCGTCGTTCCGCAAATTGCGACTCTATACGGCACCGCGTAACGTCATTAAAACTCTCTACCCTGGGGGTCGATCTGATTAGCATGTTATGCCGCGAGCAAGCCAGGAATTCTTTCGGAATCGATTCTACACCGCGCTACCGTTCGCGCGATTTTGTTCCGAACGGAGGCTTAACATTCTGCGGCTACTTCGGCCGAATACCAATAACTTCGCCCTGCAATTATTTATCCATTAGTGCAGCTGCGTGGAGGTGAAAGTGCATTTTAATCGCACGAGAGTTCGTTCTGTTCTTCCCCTCGTTGTTTTAATGCCCAGCGATTTTGGTCAGTTTCAGTGTAAACGTGTGCTGGTTTTGGGATTTCTTTTAGGTGGGAAGTTAGTTTAACCTTTTAACGTTTTAATGGTGGAATTGTTGGGTTAAGGAATTGTAGATACTTTATTGGCACATTTTAGTTATAGGATCATTGCACACTAAATTGATCACTGTTTGTACTTGACGCCAGGCATCTTGATGAAATTGAAATATAATGTAGTTCACTCCATTTTTCTAGATTCACATCTTCTACTATAAAGCAGAAAGTGTATTTTATGTTTGTGTGCTTGTCCCTAAAAACTTGCGACCGGTAAACTCCGGGGTCGCGAAATGTAGCTCAGCTCATTATCCCTGGCTAATTCAGACAAATGTGACCATTTTCACAAAAAAAACTAAAAATTTTTTTTTCTTTTATAAAATTAGAATCTAAATTTCGGGCGAAGCCGAGTAGTAAAGCTAGTTTGTTTATGTTATTCACGCAATTATCTTCTCCAGCTTTCTTCACTATTTAGTATGATTTGAACATTTATTATTGATTAATCAATTAACTTTGATTCAACATCGTCACCACGCTTTCCACGCGAATGAAGTGTTTTGGATTCCCAATTATTATTCCCTTATTCTTTTGTGAATCTGAAGGGTTCTATCTCGTTCTCGCCTGCTCATTGTACGTGCAAGATGTAATTTCAAGTTAGAAATCCCTTGAAGCACATATCTATGTGTCTTTATTACACAGCCTGTGCATACGTAGGGGAGATCGGGGCTAAAAGTTCCGGGGGTTAGTTGTTCCGACGGCTCTATCTTCAAAATAAAAAGTGCGTTCTACTTTAAATTATTTTTTCCGTGTGAGTTGATCACGTCACTCTGTCGCCCACTTTAATAGCGTCCGCGACAGCGAATTGTGTGGTTGTAAGCAAGGACCTATTAGTCGCGTACCAGATAAGTAAAAATTTTTCTATCATTACTTTTTGGTCTATTTCAATTATTTAACGTAGATATTATAGATTGAATCGTTCTTATGGATCAAATGACATTTAAGAACATGGTGTAATAGTGTTTATCGTTTGAATACATGTATAAGCAGAATAATCTTTGAAATTGCTACATGTGTCGGTAGGGGCTAGTTGTTACCGTGACTTGGGGCACGTTGGTACCGTAAAAACTTGCCCCGCCGCAAATAGGTCTGTGAAGATAGCACCCCCAAATTCGATTTTTAAAAAAAAATCAACGGCATTCGTTTGTTCATCGTATGCCCATGTTTGCCCATAAAAAAATTTCGTTTGCCCACCCTTCAAAAGAAAATTATGGCAAAAATAAATTTTCATCAGCACCCCCATGAAAACATTTTAATGATTTGTCGGTGGGAAATTATTGTCCTTCGTTTGCCCACGTTTGCCCATAAAAAAATTTTTTTTGCCCACCCTCCAAAAAAAGTTATGAACAAAATAAAAAATTTGTCTTCATCACCCACGATGAATGCATTTCAATTTTTTAAAAGAAGGATACGAATATACCCGACCTGGCCACGTTTGCCCACTCTCGGATTTCATTTGCCCACCCTCCAGAATTTAAATAAAAAATAAAAACCTCGAAAATAAGGGTACAGGTGAAGCTATCGCGTTAAAGTTCGATTTTTCTAGAAAATATTATCAAAATCGTTCTTTCAACGATGCAGTCCGTTAGTTTAGATGTAGAAGAGATTTGCCCATGCATTAATTTCGTATGCCCACCCTCCAGAATCGAATTATTAATAAAGATAGCCAAGAAGTGCGGTGCCCGTTGAAGCGATCGCGTTAAAGTTCGATATTTCTAGAAAATATTATCAAAATCGTTCTTTCAACGATGCAGTCCGTTAGTTTAGATGTAGAAGAGATTTGCCCATGCATTAATTTCGTATGCCCACCCTCCAGAATCGAATTATTAATAAAGATAGCCAAGAAGTGCGTCGTTGGAAAGAATTCGAGAGTATCGCAGACATCTGTTTACGTTTCGACAGTGGCACTCGGCGCTGCGCCCCTTTAGTTAGGGTAGCAGCGCTGCGTGTCGTCATCGAACGTGCCGAAACGTAAACAGATGTCTGCGACACTCTCGAATTGTTTCCAACGACGCACGAAAGTCAGTCGGTCTACAGAGTTCGGGCGCAACTCTTGCGAGATCGTGCGTTCATTTACGGTTTGTGAAGTAACTGTGACATTATATTATTTTCCGTTGTGCGATATCATTGCGGTAATTAGTGAAAAATGACTAGAAAACCACTCTGGTATTATTCTGCACATGCTGCAGATGTGTGAAAAGTGTGAAGTATACGATGAGCGATACAAATTGAAGTGGATAACATGTCACCAAACACCTTTAACCTTTACGGTAAGAACAATCAATTTGATAATTCATTCGGAAAAAAAACTAACGGAAAGGTATTCGGTTCAACGGGTACCGCACTTCTTGGCTATCTTTATTAATAATTCAATTCTGGAGGGTGGACATACGAAATTAATGCATGGGCAAATCTCTTCTATGTCTAAACTAACGGACTGCATCGTTGAAAGAACGATTTTGATATTACTTTCCAGAAAAATCGAACTTTATCGCGATCGCTTCAACGGGTACCGCACTTCTTGGCTATCTTTATTAATAATTCAATTCTGGAGGGTGGACATACGAAATTAATGCATGGGCAAATCTCTTCTATATCTAAACTAACGGACTGCATCGTTGAAAGAACGATTTTGATATTATTTTCCAGAAAAATCGAACTTTAACGCGATCGCTTCAACGGGCACCGCACTTCTTGGCTATCTTTATTAATAATTCGATTCTGGAGGGTGGGCATACGAAATTAATGGATGGGCAAATCTCTTCTACGTCTAAACTAACGAACTGGACCGTTGAAAGAACGATTTTGATAATATTTTCGAGAATAATCGAACTTTAACGCGATCGCTTCATCTATACCCATTTTTTCGCGGTTTTTATTTTTTATTTAAATTCTGGAGGGTGGGCAAATGAAATCTGAGAGTGAGCAAACGTGGTCAGGTCGGGTACATTCGTATCCTTCTATTAAAAAATTGAAATGCATTCATGATGGGTGATGAAGACAATTTTTTTATTTTGTACATAACTCTTTTTTGGAGGGTGGTCAAACGAAAATTTTTGATGGGCAAACGTGGGCAAACGATGGACAAACGAATGCCGTTGAGTTTTTCCAAAAATTCGAATTTGGGGGTGCTATCTTCACAGACCTGCCGCAAATGTATAAATTGTTTCCGCTGTGCTTTAAGATGCGAACAATATGAATGAAAGGCGGAAAGGGACATGACTTCGATCGAAGATATGCGTAAAGATAAATAAAAACTGTCGCTTTTGGTTTTCTTTTAAAGATAATACATTTTTGTTGGTCCGAACCTTCATAAATAACCATTATTAATAAAATTCTGCTTTATTTCATTAGAAAATGAAATATTTCATTAAAAGGCAACTCTTATATCATAGTAACAACTTACCCCAATGCGATAACAACTTGCCCCATATAGGGGTAAGAAGTTCCGCTTCGATCAGCCGCAAATAAATTACTTTCTATGGGAAACCTATTACAATATATTAAACACAAGCTTAAAATCAGAAGATATAATAAATTTAACAAGAAATTAGTCAATAGTGAAGAGAATAACTACATTATTTTCCAGTCATTTTTTATGTTTTATCGAAATCGGAACTTTTAGCCCCGGCCTCCCCTACTTCAATGTCTTCCGTATCTTCGCGGCTACCCGCGAGGAGAGATTTGCAAGTAGTTTCCACGTAAGACGGCTGAAGAGTAGATTATGTTAATCCCGCGCTGCTACAGAACTCGACTACCTCTCGCTACGCCTACTAACCCGACGCTTTGAGTCTCAGATGTTGTTATCATCTGTGGCGCGATCATCGTGGGTACGCGCGACTGAATCCTGTGGAGATGAAATTGCACGCAAGAGTCTGTAAAATTAGGTGTCTAGCAAAGATTCTGCCTATTCCACTTCTGGGCTTCTGAATCTTTTCTGACACAAGTTTTGTGATAACAGAACCTGGAGGAATCCCAATTAGGTTCGGCATATTTATTCACAAAATCATATTGTGTTTAGTGATCATTCAGTAATTTAGAAGTACAACTCCTTGTTGAGCTGTGGTACTTTCATAGTAATTTGTATCGCAAACTTTCCCCTGACCATCGCCGCGCTCAATTCAATGGTCACATCGAGCACGCGTAATTAATTGCGAAGGTCTCCCAGGGAGAACTGTGAGAAATCCTTGGCGATCTCGATGAAAAACCGAATTCAGTATGCATCCGTGAAAATGTTTCGTAATCTCACGGCTCGTGAAATCCCAGCCCGAGGTGTTTAAACGTCGACGCTCCGAGGCGTCGTGGGTATTCAAAAGGCTTCATATCATTCACTCGTACGCGGTTTATTTAAATTCACGTGCTCGCGGGGGCGCGTATGAAAGGCAAGGTCTCTCGTCGAAAGAGGCACGATGAGTTAGCGCGAACGCGAGTGCCCGCCGGACTTCTGTATGAAAAGTACTAGCAATGGGGACGTTTTTCTAAACGAGGCTCACATGGCAAACTTACAATTCACATTTCATGACTCGCCATTCAAACGCGCCTCCTGTTTTAGCTTCACGCGTGCACGGGCCTTGCCACAACGGACTCTCATCTGCTAATGACGTAACGCAGGGACAGCAATTAATTACACGCTCAAACCACCATCTCCTATGTGTGCTAATTGAATGTTAACAGTTGGTGGTACGAACTTCTTCTTGGCTTTTGTTTTGTTAAAGCTTGATTACTGTTGAATTCAAAGTTACAGCTTCTTGACAGAGTCGAGCATTAACTAAACAAAATATCATTTAAATAACGGATCAAATAAAAGATACTTTAACTTTAAATTATTTTACGAATAAAACTAATTTTTTATCCGACGATTAAAGTCAACTTTTTTATTCGTCGAGTGCTTCAACTTCAGCGTTGAATACCTACAATTTTCAACTTTAACCCGGGCCAACTTTATTCGACACATGCCGAATCATTTTTTTAAACTTTTATTCGTTCTACGAAATTTTATCCAAATAAAATTTTCGTCCATCTCTGCTTCCTGATAATTGAAATTTTTCGTCTCTCATTCAATATTCAATGCCAGCCAGCAGGTAACATACAGAACTCTAAGCTTCAAGTAGTTAAGCCCCGTTATTGGTCAGACACGGCTCTTCCTGCTCGCACCTCGTCGATCTTAAGTAATTAATTTCCCAACGCCACGCGTAACGATCAAATAACGACCCCAGTGAATAAATTTCACATTTCATTTAAAAGCAATACTAATAATTCCCTAGACGTTCTCCAACCACTGTTCGTCCTGAGTAGAAATCCACGATAACAATCAAATGGAACATGGAAATGAAACGAAAGCAGTAGTCTCACTGAAAAACCAACGTCGCCATCGTGCATTTCTGATTAATCAGATCCATGGCGTTCCAGGGAATGCAAGAACAATCTCGGTCTTCGTTATTCGTGTTTTCCGCCCGGAACGACAGGGGAAAGTTCTCTCGACGGACGATTCGACGTACAGATGTGGAGTGCAGGATTGTAATTATCTCTCTCCCTGGTCGTTTGCAGACCATAGTTTGATTCGGGGGTTGCAGGTTGTGTGCTGGAGCTTTGCGGGTTTCACGAGCGATAATATTGCGGCCGGGGGTGTACCGCGAAACGGGAAAGTTGCGAGAACTGCGTGGGTGGCGAGTGTTTCCCCACATTGCGCCGTGTAGTCGAGTGCTGAATTGGGACAAAGGGGGAGCGATGGAACAAAAAAAAAACACACACACACACACCCCTCGGTTCGACGTGCTGGCGCTAAAATGCAGAAGCTTACGGTCGCGTACATTTAAATAATAGGTCAGCCTCTGTGCTCGCTGCAGCCAGGATTCTGGGCGTAAAAAAGTGACTGGCCGGCATTAATCATATTCATGAGATGAATTGAAGTCGACCTAAAATTGAAAGGTTTGAATATCGACGAGTTCGTGATCGAATATAACAGTGACAAAGTTATTCTACTTTTAACAATACGCATCGCCCTCAGGAAATTAAATACAGAAATCATCACATAATTCCAATCGGCCACCTTCCAATCACAGTGAATAAATGATCTGCCCATAATGTGTTTTCTGTCAACGTTCACGAGAAGGCACGCGAGGCACTGCACGATGTAGTCGAAAAAATGAGAGAAAGCTAGTATCCACAGGGCTGTGCTTAATAATGGGGGTGGCTTTTCGAAAAATGGAGTATCTGCGTCGACAATACAGCCTCGACAATAGAAGAGCTTCGGTCGCCCCTCCTGTATACATGAAATTGTACTCCTTCCAAGAACTTCCCGACAAAGGTAGACTCTGGTACACATCCCTCTGACATAATCTTCTTACGAAACGCTGCTCGTTAGGCGATCTAGTCATGCGGCACTCCAACTTGACAATCGAGAGCAATAAGCCTGCCGCACCATCGTCATTTCTACTTAATCCAGCACTGGACAATCCTGCGTTGCTCGAAGTACCGCGTAGGTCGACAGTGAGAGGCCGTGTACACCTTCAAAGACTGTCTTGCTCTAGAACGACAGAGGGAAGTCGGCGACGGATGCTGATGATCGATATACCCTAAACGCGAATGGAGCCGGCTCATAGAGCGGAAGCTAATTAGGGCTTGTTTAGTGGTCGCGATTAGAGCAACGTATGGGCGGGCTGTGGGGCATATGTTCAGCTGGACTTTGGAGTTAAGCGGGTAATTGGCTGGCAGAATTCATTCACTGGTGTACACATTAGGATTAGTTATCGTTTATATATAAGGGATAATTACTGTCTATAAGGCTGCATTCTGTGATCCTTTGAGGTGAAAATATTCCACATAGTAGAACAAGCCAGGTATTAGGTAGAACAACCAGGCAGGTATTCCACTTAAAGGAATTTTTAAACCATTTCTTTCCAAAATCAAACTGCAGTGGACACTGCTGACACTTCGGGACACTGTTTATTGGGGGTAAGCATTCGCATCACGTCCCGACCAACCCTTTTTGCCTGTATATCCTTGTACGAATTAACTTCGAAACACCAACCGATACACTCAACGGCGACAGCTCCCACTAATTCGGCAAGACCATCCGGTTAATGCGGAAACGAGTAAATACCCCGTCTACGTGGGAATGCTGTGCAGAGAAATTATATCAACACGTAGAGTGAATCAGAATAGGGATCTTAAGTAATGAAACAATTAGGGGACAAATGGCAGACGTTGTTAATTGCTTCGGTATCCTCGGAACTCCCAGCTAAAACCCATTGAATCCATCGAGTATCTCGAGCACTTGCACTTCTTTAATCCCCTAATTTTTCGACACCTGGAGTCCTCAAACTTCGAAAATTCCTGGCCCGTACTCCGAGCTGTTCGAACTTAATTGCGAGATCAATTTCAGTTCGTTAAACTCATCTTGTTCTGCCTGATTTTGAAACTTTCGACTACCACTCTAGGCCACTCAATTTACATACCACGCACAACTACTTTAATAAGCTCACAGAATATTAATCGATATAATGATAAGCGCATTAGCAGCAGAGAATAGAGGAGGCCAGGGCGATCCACCAAATCTGGATTCGATCGCAATCGCTTTAACAGGGATTCGGTGGTTTCATTATCGGCGATCGTTACCGCATTTCTAATCGGCTCTGCGGATGGATAGGTAGACCCGGAGGATATATGGAATTTAATTACTTCTATACATACCGACCACTCCGTCATCTCGCGGCCAGATGCATCGAATTTAACCGCTGGGTGCAGCGCAGGAATTAGAAGCGTGTGTGCATCCCTTTTGCGCACGACTTGGCACACGCCGCCGTGTGCCTCTAACGAAGTAACTGCGTAGACGCTGCCGACTCGTTAACGGGTCGCGCAAATATTATTTTCACCGCTAAATTCATGCAACTGTCGCATATCACGGCGGTCTATTTGCATATCGCACTGTAAATAGCGTTCCGTTGTCGATAGAACTACACCCGACACGTGCAGCTGCGTTTTCTGAGCGCGTTTCTTCTTGTTTGCATTCGCAGGGTGCTTCGTAGGGGTTGATTTTCCTGTTTACTTTTTACCATGAGCTACGGGCCAGCATCCCCGTTTCGTTTTAGGTATTCCAGCTGCGAGGTCGAGTTGTAAATTGTTCTCTCGCAACGTGTAATTCCGCGGGATGTTTTTTAATCGCACTTGGAAATTGCAATTTCGCCTGGAATGTTGTTCTTTTCATTTGATAAAACATCTTTCTACCTTCTCGAGCTTTTTTCTCTCTCTCTCTAATTCAGCGCGCGATACCTTTCGCGATTGCTGGTTGGTTGTTTCTCGACGGTTCGGAAATATCGTTTCTTAGGTTTGCAAATCCTTTTAATGTTCTTTAGGAAGTTTGCAATAATTATCTGACAGTTTTCTCGCGTTCTGCTTGCACCTTGGCGACTGTAATACGTAGGCTGGAGAGTGTGTCGGAAAATGGGCAATGTCGAGCAATTTGAAGCTATTTCGTGGTAATTAGGGGCAATGTAATTAGTGCTTATCAACGTGGCGCGAGTTTAAGCCAGAATAGTGGTAACTATCTTGACTCAAACACGACGCGTGCCAAAATATTACTGATTAATGTCAGGGAAGTTAATGACGGTGTGTTTTCGCGTGCTCTGATAATAACCAGCACATCGGTGCGTCAAACTGTAACGTGTAACTGGAAATTCAATCTTTTATTACTTGCGTTATTAATCATCGACGCCAATAAAATCTATCGGCATGCTATGATAACACAATGTAGGTACATAAATCTATTACACCGCGAGGAAATACGATAATTAATAGTAATTTTTTAGCAATCTCCTTTGTCTTGTGAAATTTCCTCCTGCCGAATATTAATTAATACAAGCACAGTAAATTTGTGATTCCGCACAAGAGGGAAGGTATTATTTGCTCTCATAATATGTAACATTTTATCAGCGCCAGTGTATTCTCAGTTGATTCAATAAATGGATAACAAATTGTCGAAGATATTTTACCTTTAATTTAATACTTGAGAGTATAATAGATACAAACAGTTCGCAGTGTACCGTTCCGGTTCCGAATAATATTTGCTCCAATTACTGCTCTCCTTATTTATTTTCTGCTTTGTTATAATATGTATTCAGCAAAGAAATCGATACCCGTGCTGAAATTACGCATGAAAGGTCCCTTAGACTCACGTGAAGTGGTTTCCAAGTTCCCTCTGTCTGCTCAGTCTCTTGACGTCTTATTTCATCTTATCTGCATATAATTGGAAGCGCTTAAACGAATTTGTCGATAGCTCTCCACTGCGATGCAACGAGTAGAGAAAACGTATAAAAAGTTCACGAGAACTTTTCTTGTTTCCATGGAAATCCCGAGAACGTGACTCGTCCAAATTTTCATTGAATTCTTCTGTGCCAATAAGCCCTTTATAATCCACATTCATGTCCCAACAATATCCAAAACACGCCTTAATTAAAGCGAGTCTCCTTTAATTTCCACGATACCTCGCCGTTCCCCTGCACTTTTATCTCGTCACATGCTCCAGCCTCGTACGCGGTAATCGCGGAATTCTATTACCGTTTATTACGAAACGTAGCGCCACTTTGCATCCGTTTCACGTAGGCTGCAGAATCGCGTCGTAACGTAACGTCGAAGCCCCTGCATTTTCGATGAACCCTTAAGCCGGCGCGCTCGTAAAGAACGCGAAATACTGTTGCGCCAAGTCGCGATAACGGCCCGCCGATCCATTGATAATCTTGCACCCGACAAACGTACCCTTATTTTTTCCGGCGAATTCAGCGTAATGGATACGTCGTAAAAGTTCACGCGGCTTTACTGCCGGCGCACATCTGCATCGGGGACGAGCCGCTAAGTGCAACGGGTGCATAAAAATGCCCATAACCTTCTCGAAGTGGGTACATTGCCAGTTCTCGGATCTACTAACTAAACCAACCCCCTAGAAATTACGCGTTAATGACTGAGGGGCTGTTTAAAGCACCGCGAAGTATTTATCCGAATTAGCGTCACCTCGGGAGAAGATCGCACCTCGTCACCTAATTTTTTCCCAGCATCCTCGCGCGCCCTTGGCCCCGGTAGCTAAGCTTCTCATTTTCCTGCAAGTTCTCACGCGCCCGCCGCTTATTAAATCGGCCCGCTGCAGCGTTCCGTACCGCCGTTCGTCTTCGACAGAGATAACTAGAGGAAGGAGACAGTCGGAGCTCGTGAACGGGAGCGATCGTTCAATTTGTGGGTAACGAAGCGGGGGACGAAGTTGTAGCCACTCGCGGCAAATAATTTCGGGACCGATCGATCCCGGAATCCCACCTGCCGAACTTCGCCCACCAGCTCTGTCCAGGCTTCTCTGTTTCGTCCTCGATTTCTGGGCCGACGGCCACGGCTTCCGTCAAAGTTTCGCAGATGCCCCCTGTACAGAAATCATTGCCGCGTGGAAGATCGATGGTATCTTTGTGTTCTGCCGCGAATCGCGCGTCAGAGATATGATCCCTCTGATTTGCACGAAGCCCGGCGAAGCATCGGCCCAAACAGCGATTTATTACCCGGCGCAGGTCCTCTTGTGACGTTTTCGACGGAATGATATACGTATCGGTCGTTATTCCCCCTTCTTTGTCTCTGCTTTTCACTCGGCAGCGGGCTTTTTTCCGGGACTGCGCGTCTCCCCGTCCGCCCCCCGCAGCGGGAAGCAAAATGTATTTTGTAACGAGGATTTTTACGCTCCCTTTGCCCCCACGTTTGCTCCACCCCGGCTGACAAACGGTCGTTGTTTCCAAGCGAAACATTCCCGTTCCGCGTTCACTTTGCCCTTTCCGTTCCGCGGTGTCCGGAAGTAACGTTCCAGCGAAAATCGTAGATCTGTGCGGGAAAAACAGCCGAAAGGGATCAAAGGACACTGGACGGGTTTCGCTAACTCACTGGAGTAGCAACTTCCCCGGCGGTAACGTAGGCGACCCGGGGGTTTCCCAATCGCAATTCCGCTGCTCCTCTCTTGCTGTAGTTTTTCGTACAGCACAGAAGTAGAGGAATGTTTTTTGCGAAAGGCACGCGAACGAACGAACGGTAAAATTCCATACGCTGCAAGTGGATTCATATATTCGATGAAATAACAATGTAGCAGTCCATAAAATTTCGAGCCTCGCGAATGTATGCATTTTTACGGGCCAAAGTTTTATTAGTTTCTCGTAAACGTTTCTAGCGTTCCTTGAATCACTTCACTCTGCTGTTTGATAGAGAAATCGTTCCGGGGACACTTCGCTCGCTCTTGCCGGTATCGTTTGATTCGAGGCAATTTCTCGAAGCTCTCCTACAACGTTCGTTGGGGCTTATCATAGACAAGCGAAGCTCCTCATGGAGAACAGAGCACTTTGTTATCGCGAGATACGCGCCGGTAGATATCCAGGCAAAATTGCGACGATTTCTCTCCTTTAATACCTCGGAGGCATCGGCGATCGACTTGTTCGCGGTAAAAAATGACGTCGATGGAGGAGCGGCTTCTGAGGAAAACCCCTTTTCGCTTCGAGCCTCTGCTCTAACGAGTCGCTGCCGAGATTAACGAGACGTTGATCCGTTGCACTTTTAATAATTTCTGGACAGTGGTGTGTCGAGTCATCGAATCTGTTGGATATTCGTGTGGATCGATGGAAATAAAATAGCCCGCGTAGTGGACGCAGGTGGGGGCTAAATGTTCGTCGGCGACAAACGAGGTCAGGCACGAGGCAATGCGGAGATTTTCGCTAACGAGTAAAGAGGAAACTGTTGCGCCTGGGGAAGCTAGTTCCCCCGTCGTTGTAGTCCCCGTGGCTCGTTGCAATGAAGCTTCCGAGGCGGACGTTGCCATTTAAAAGCTTGCTGCCGCGGCGTCTTGTAACCGCCATTTCTTTTTGCGGAAGTCTTGCTGCATCCGTCGGTGGTTGGTGTCCTCGCGCCACGCGCACCTTTGGCTGCCTTCCATATACCTCCTTGCCAAGTGGATATTGCACATGGCATCAAAGGGTGCCATAGAGGATTGCGACGCTTCCGCGCAAACGAGCTGTAGCGTCGACTTGACCCACGAGTACCTCTGCGCACACGTGCAACTCGCAAGTCCCGACAGCATCTGGGAAATTCTTGGACAGAAGGTGTTCTCGGGGCGGGCGTTATTAATACTCGCGGGATTTTTAGTACTCGGAAACTTTCGCTTATTTGGGGATCTTGCGACTTCAGGACCTCGCGGCGAGAAGGGTGCAATTACATTTTTGAGTGTAATATATATATGTAAAAAAATTCTACAGCGTTTGGTGCACGTTTGATAATAAATTGAGGGATGTTTTGCACAATACGAATGCTCCAGATTTGAAAAATTCGTCAAACATGGAAATAGAAACTTGTCAACTCAATAACTATTAAATACTTATTGTGTGAGGATATATATTTTTCGATTAGTTTTCTCTTTCTAATGCTAAATCAAAGCAATAATTTTATAAAAAAAAATTTCTAAGTTACTCGAAGCTGGTAAAGATGGAGATGCACCCCTCTTGCTGCAAGGTCCTCATTTGAGGTTTTTCTGATTGGGGGTAGGAATCTATAGTTTGAAGTTCATCTGATTCGGAGGCAAAGGACGTTTCTGCCTCAGAATGGACCTGATTAGGGTGTTCATTATTCAAACTGTGGTAGATAATGCACTGTGTTGACTGTTCAATAAGTTGGGGTCTGTGGTTATAAGCTAGGTTTACCTTGATCACGGTTTCCGCCACAGGGGCAACACAGGTTTCGCTTATCCCTTTAAGGGGTTTCGTAGACTAGAGAGAAATCCTCTCGTCCAGGAGACAGCATTGTCCCAAACAATTACCGGCGGTATTGTGTTGGAGGAATAATTATCCTCGAAGTTGTAAGTGTTAGATCCCTTTACTTCAAACAGTACGTTCCTCAATTACAAATTCACTTGCTCAATCGTGTCCCCGTGAACACCCCCGGAATCTCCACCGATACATTTCAAATTTCCTGTTCCAGAAATATTCCCAAACAAACTGTTTAATAATACAAACGCGAAAGTATTTCATAAATAAAGCATTTAAATGTCTCTAAAATTCCACAGAAGTTTCCGCGCGCAAGTAAATGATTCCAAATCGATTACACAAATGCGCCTCGCGCCGCAAAATAATTCTCCACCCCGTGCATTTACCTCGCCGCGCAAGGGTCAACGTCTCCACTTGAAATTGCTCGGTGGAATAGCATTACCGCTCTGAAGTAACATTAATAATTAACGTCAACTAGAAGTTTCTAATTGCGCGACCCAAAGTAAACGGTAATCTCTAATTAGGAACGCGATAATCAACGCCTCGCAACAGGCGGATCGATACACCGCGGGCCGTGCTGTTGTCAATTATATTTTTCACGATGTACCGCACCGAATTATCGGGATAAAGTTGCTCGCGCATTTCAGTTTATAAATCAGCGGCTCTCCCTTTTACGCCGTGAGCGATACACTTGGGAAATATGTACCTAAAGCGGGGCGAAAATTAAAGAGGATTCGACATTTGCACGCCAACCGACCAATCCCCACTGGGAAAAAACCAATTTACACGGTTCATAAATTCGGCGGGCGACTAGCTTTGTAAGGTTCCTGTCCCCCCCCACAGAAAAGGCATACAGACCTGTTAAAATAAACAACTGTGACGCTTTTGCGGGCAGCTGGTTTTGCGCGTGTGTCGTTTGTCCCATAACTCGCGGAGCGCTCCTCGATTAATTTCGCGTTTATTGGACCGATTTATTTAATACCTGCACCACAACGGCGAATGGTGGTGTTTGCTATACAATTTTTTTTCTGACACAGCGATATAATTGCACAGTTCTTTTTGGGATAAAATCATTCCGGCAACTGCATATTTGCGTTTTTGATTGATTCTGCCAGCGTGATTAATATAGTCTACATTGCAACGTTCAATCACGAGTACGTTGTTTAATTTACTGTTCGCGTACTGCGAGCTCTGTGCCCAGGAGAAGGTTGCGAATTAATTTTAGAAAGTTAATTTCATCGAAGGGACCAATGTGGCGGAACAATGACTCTGTTATTCGTCAATAAATTTAAATGGGCGCGCGCGGTCAATCGCGAGGCATTTCGAATGATTGTCAACGAATTTATGCGGGCGACTGAAATAACTTGCGAACCACGAGACATGTATACCACTGACTGTATTCAACTAACCACATTTAACTAACTCTGACGTGCGTAAATGTTTCCGTGATTGCTCTAAGGCAACTTTTATGCGATACCTGTTTCCACACAGTTCGCGCTGATAGAAGTTTTAATTCGCTGTGTTGCTTCTCCTTTGAAATATAGTGTGCAGAGCTTGCCAGTTTGAGTTCTAATTTAACAGCAGGTGTAAAATTCCTTTTTTTCCGAAATTAAGTTTGACTTAAAACAAACGCATTTCACAGTTCGGACTCAGTCTCGCTAAAGAAAAAGTTATTGGAAGGTATAAATAACACAAATGAAGTGTTTTGAAATCAGTGAAGGGCTAAATTCGGAGCATGGAAAAAAAAAATATTATTTATTATTTTTTATTTTCATGTTAAAATTAAAAAAGAAAGTATATAATTTTTTTTTATTACTAGATATATCAAAGTCCTTCGGTGCATTGTTTGCGATGTTGATTTCCCCAAAATTTGAGCTTCAATTGTGCCCTTATCGTTCATTTGTTCGGTTGCGGTAGGAACAGGTATATATAAAGTGCCGGTACGTTTAATGTTAAGAACGTTCGCCTATTTCTCAAATACCTTTCCCCCGGATTGCGTGAGCGCATGCACCACACATAGCTCGCGACTCGCATGGTCTGGCACTGTTGCCTGAAATTACCACTGCAACGAACCTTTTGGCACAATTTCGTTCGCTCGTTTCAATTTCACCTCCATAGAGGCCGAAATATTGCTCAGACGAAACACCACGACTGTTTCATTAAGGCGGAGCTCGCCCTCTATCGCTGCAAATTGTCCTCGTCGCAGAGATCCCGAATTTTTCGTCCATTCCGCAGCGACCTGCGAAAAAGGGCGTTCGTTTCGCGGGCCTTCGTACCAGATTTTATTCAGCGCATGCAGCTGCATCTGTTTGCGACCACGCCCGCCGGCGGGCGAGTAAACAACGACGGGGACAGGCCGGTAAACCAAATTTAATAAGCCAAGTCTGGCTGCCGGCTGAATAATTCCTCTTTAATTATAGCCACGCTCGTGTGGCCGAATTTTACGAGCATTCAGCGGCCCCCGCGGAGAATAGGCGGCTGTTAAAGCCCGGAGAACGCCACTTGGATCTTTCACGAAGGTTTCCACCGTTAAACTCGAACAAATATTTCCGCGCGCGTTTAATTGAATAACACCGTAAGCCCGCTGGGAAAGCGTAACGGTAGAATAATAATGTAACCGGCAAACAGCGAGCAAAACTTTGCTTGATCCTCGTTACTCACTGTTACGTGTCGTCGATGAGCTTCGGGATAAATATGGAGTGGATGTTTGGCCTGCGGGAATGAGTGCGAGCGGCGTTATTACTCGTCCCGTGAAATAATGAAGACATCAATATTTCTGGCTCGCGAATTGCCGGCCGCTATTATCGAGCCAGTGGTACGCACTCCATTCTAAACGTTAAGGGCACAATAGCACGTTACCCCTTACAAACTTCGACGACTTCAGTGAAGTCTTGCGAATTCAAAGTTCAACAACTTCGACAAGTTCAGTCTACCGTCTGGCTTTAGAACAAAGGAGTTCTAATCAGCTGAGAAGCTGGGGCAGATCCGCTGCAACAGTTCTTATAACTCACATAATCCCCAGCCAGGGATCACTCCGCGACACGTTCCCGGAAAACTGCGAACGAACGCCGGAGCGTGCGAAGTTTCAGGAGCATCCTTGATTCCCTGAATCTCGTGTACGCCGGGCTGCAAATCTGCTGCGAAATAGCGAAGAGAGTCACGTCCGCGTCGCGCAACCGAATCCGCATCGGAATCCTTAATGCACACTCTTATCTCGCGTTCTCTAAAGTTCTCCCTTATTAGCATCGAGGAGGCTGGCGCAAAGGGAATCGTTCCTGAGCGCAGATATAAAGTGAAATATTCATTGTCTCCTCTGAATCTGCTTGGCAGTTCTTCGCGGCCGCTCCTTGACGCGCGCAGGCTGGCGCAATCGATGCTCTTTGAATACGTTTCTCTCGATACCACGAGCGATGCTTCCCGCGCCTTTGTGGGCCAGCTCGCGTATCCTAGAGACATTTTCCTGCGCGTGTCGCTTGGAAATCAATCTGCACTGGCATTGCTATGCTGGGTCCACGTGCAGGAGCTATCTTTATGGTTCGCAGGAAGCCATCCGGCACGTTTCCTCCCCTTTTAGATTCCGGTTGCCACGCCGAAGCCTCTCGCCGCGAGGAATAATTTAAAAGGACTCGAAATGCCGGAGCAGCGCCTAACAGAGGGCCACGGGACTAATTCTGCTCGTTATTCAATGACACTGAGGGCTCGTCGAACAAAGTAGGCCTTCCTTTTTGGAAATTGCCACTTGCCTAATGCTGTTATTTAAGAACGCATTAAGAGGCAGAAGTTGGAAGGGCGGTGGGGAATAGGGGCGGTGAAATATTGAGGAATATTTGAATGTGACAGGGAATAAAGTGTGCAGCCATTTATCATTCCTTCTGTTTGATGATAGGGATGGGGAGGGGGAATAGCTTTGGTTTGGAGAGATGGGTGTGAGGGTGGAACTATTGAGGTTGGAGCTCCTCCATTGGGATTGTAGAGGTGTAATTGAATATCTTATACGTCATAGAGTATGGTATTGGATTAGAATGTAGTTAGATCGGGGATGACAGTAATGTAAGGGGTGTTTGCGGGTTGGATGTCTAGAAGTGATACAATTTTTAGGATTTTTTTTTTAAAGAACTATACAACGTATCTTGATGCAATTTTTTACATCTTGTTAATCTGTGTTTGCCCTATAATTTCCTATTTTTATATTGTCATAACAAAGTTATGTTGTATTTATAGAGAGCGCCACGTTCATTCGTGGGAAATCGAAAAATCTAAATGGCGTTTTAAAGTTTAGGCCTGAAACTAGGCGACACCCTAAAAATATTTTTAAAAAATTGGGCTATTTTTAATATCTATTTTCTTCAATCAAAGACAAAAATATCGGTAAGTATTAAGTATTTTGGGGGGTCCACTAGATTGAAGTCGTGCAATGACAACGCAAAAAAAATTTAAACAAAATTACATCCAGTCTTCTTTCAATCGTGCACGCCAGTTTGAGAGACGGTGTTTAGAGAAAAGTGCGCTCAAAGCATTGTAGAATAATATAGAATAATATACTTTATTTCATTTATTTTATTTTGGCTCACAGAAACTATATGAACTCGTTCAATTCAAAGTATTGTATTTCCCTTCAGTACCGAGCGTAGATCAGATGACTGGCTTTGCCTCTCAACGATATAACTTCTAAAATATTCCGAATTTCTTTATGAAATTTTAACTGAACATTCTTAAGAAGTTACTCCATCGATTTATATACCTATATAAACATGATTTTTGAAACCTCAAACCCGCAAATTCCGCAGATTAGCAATCATAGAAATTGGGATTCGGTCTGAAGAAGGTCTCTCGTTAGCTTCACCTTCGTCCAAGCAGAGTTTGAAAAAGTTTCGATGACGATACTTGCGAGAGGGTCTGGGTCTTTATCAGTTCCCTCGTTTGCAGAGCTGTAGAAGCGCCTCCGGTTCTGTCGGAACTTCTTTCTCGACAGCACCGCGAGGATGTCAAGCTCAGAGCCTCGCACCCTTTACATCTTTCTTCCCGGGCAAATGTATATTCAGTTCGCCAGCGCGGTACCACTATTAACACGGTCGTTTGCAGACCCCAATTGTGCACCTCCACCAACGTCATACCCCTATCATCTATTTTGCAAGCGCACTGCTCGCTATTAGCATTGGTTTTCGATTAATTAACCAGCCGCCCCATTCGACCGGGCTGCAAAGTTAGGCAGGAAATCGGGGGGGGGGGGGGTAACTTTTTGGCGATCGACGGTAGTGTATCAGCTCGCTGCTATCGAATTACATAGATTTCGCAGCTGCCAGAATGGAATCAACCGAGACATCTACGGGATAAATAGAGTTGCTTGGCTGCTTCCGTACCTCGGTGGATCGCGCCATTTTCCGATGGAAATTCTGCAATTCCCGCCACGATCCCGACACGGAATTCCCTTCCATCGGCTCGTTCCCGCGCGTAAATCATTTTATTCTTCGCCTTCACGCCCGCGCAGAATATATTCCGCGTATTTCGAAGACAGTGAAAAAGTTGACAGCAGCTTACCCGGTATTTATTCGGGGCGGCATTTCGCCGATAAATCTCGGGGGTGCACTTATAGTCGCGATTGTGGAAGTATCGAAGGGCTCTGTCAGCAGTCAAAGGGCCCCGGTCCAGATGGTCGTCTCATTTTTCAACGGCGACGTTTTCATAGTGGCACGGATATCCAGTGATAAGGGACGGATCGATACTGATGGCGGCGATAAGGGAGGAAGAGGGAAGGCTGTAGGAATCACCAAGAAGTGGCTATTCGTCTCTGCTTGTTATCAAGCAACGAGCTTGTTCCCACCTCGGGCGCGACTTTTTAGGTCGAACGATTTATCTGACCGTAGAAAGTCCTACTTTTTTGCCCTCCAACGTTCTTCTCGGCATACAGGCCGGCTCAGGATTACGGACACTAATGTAACCACTTACAACTGAAGCTGAATGGACTTTTCTATTAGTTTCCTTTAACCAGTCGTTTGGTTTTGCTCTCTCTACAGGGTGTCCCACTAAGGAGTGGACAGCGCGATATCTCTTAAAGTATTGTCGATAAAAATATAAAAAAAATAGGGAATTGCATGGTTCGAGGGGGCCCATTTATTAGCGCGAACGAATTTTGTTTTCAATTATTATTTTAAAAGATACGATGGTCAAGTTCGGTTTTTCAAATGGAACTATTTTTTTTGAAGACCTGAGTTGATAGTGCGTTCCAAGACAAATTCAATAAGCTTTAATGTATACACTTTATTTCCACTGGTTTTTAAGATATTGCGCTTGCAAATTTACTGATTTTCACTGCAAGAAACCCCTCTGGAATGGCAAAAACTGGGGGCGGTCTTACTAGCGCCACGGGTGGCACTGCCTGTTGAAATGGATACTTACCTGCCAAAGGTCTAGGCCAGAAATGGCAGGCCCAAAGGCTGGACAATTCTTTTCCGTCAGAAATGCTACTTAGGTAGGTACATCTGCGGTATCGAGAAGCGCATCGTTACTTTTATTTCGCACTTGCTTCTACGCTCGGATGGCCGGTTCTTTTGGGAGGGATACAAGTTGGATTGGTTAAGTTAGGAGGAGTGAAAGTTGCTAGACTAAATTTCAACCATAGGGAGCAGATTGTATCAGAACCAATCGGATTTGCATCCCTCACAAAAGAACCGGCCATCCGAGCGTAGAAGCAAGTGCGAAATAAAAGTAACGATGCGCTTCTCGATACCGCAGATGTACCTACCTAAGTAGCATTTCTGACGGAAAAGAATTGTCCAGCCTTTGGGCCTGCCATTTCTGGCCTAGACCTTTGGCAGGTAAGTATCCATTTCAACAGGCAGTGCCACCCGTGGCGCTAGTAAGACCGCCCCCAGTTTTTGCCATTCCAGAGGGGTTTCTTGCAGTGAAAATCAGTAAATTTGCAAGCGCAATATCTTAAAAACCAGTGGAAATAAAGTGTATACATTAAAGCTTATAGAATTTGTCTTGGAACGCACTATCAACTCAGGTCTTCAAAAAAAATAGTTCCATTTGAAAAACCGAACTTGACCATCGTATCTTTTAAAATAATAATTGAAAACAAAATTCGTTCGCGCTAATAAATGGGCCCCCTCGAACCATGCAATTCCCTATTTTTTTTATATTTTTATCGACAATACTTTAAGAGATATCGCGCTGTCCACTCCTTAGTGGGACACCCTGTATAGCAGAGCTGGAAAGGGGGAGGAAAGTTTCCTAATGAACATACGAACAAAACCTAATCATCTTATTAAATATATTTAACTTTCTTTGCAGTAACTCTGTGCAAACAAAAGTGAACGATTAACACTGGATAGAGAAATAAATATATCCCCAGCAGTACCTATTGTGAAAAAGATAACGAAGAAGGGTTGTGTGAAAGCGTGCTGAAGCTTATATTAAAACGACCAGTCGCCATCTAGCATATTTTATAATTAAACACAGAATTCTTAAGCTACCGCTTTCTTGCAACTTGCTTCTTCTACAGTATAGTAAGGCTTTCAAACTGTTACCGACCAGATATCTTCTCGTTATAATCACGAGCTAATTCTGCAGCCAAAATTGTTAGACCGCTCCTCGTTACGGAATTCGCTCGCAGCTTTCAATTTGCTCTGTGCCGGGATAGATACCCCAGCGAAATAACACGCACGCGAGGTAAAAAACGACAGTTCGCATTTTGGGGGATACGGATTTCAATCGATGCGAGTTTTTTTCCTCGCGTTAAATATCAGCATAGCGAGAAATTTTTTCAGCCTGGTTTCGTTTGCGTTTTGGAGGAATTAGCGATTCCGGTGAATGTGAAAATGATAGTACGCCGATAGTTGATTTAAATCCAGTGAAACGTTGTAATATTCCACGAATTGTGGCTACAGTTTTTAGAATGCACGTACCACGAAGTTTATTTTGCAATCGAAGGATTTGCTAAATAGGAAATTTATTTTGCAGTAAATACTGCGAGGTAAAAACTTTTTAATCTGCAGTTTCTTGACCCTCCAAAGAAGCATTAGCATAGATTGTAATGCGATAGGATGCGGCAATGTGGGGCTTCATGTGTACGATGACAGGGATATGTGAGGCTTGTCGCGTGTTTGCACGTTAATGCACCAAAGAACGGTGCATCCATTGGAGAACTGTTGTGTGTATCTTGGGAATACTCGAAAAGCAAGGCTGCGTTATGCAGAGTGTTTCCGAAACAGGTAGGCGAACTTTAACGGCTTATTCTGCTTACCTGAAGCTCAAGAATAGTCCTATAAACGTTTCCTTTCCGCCTCAGAATCACTTGTTGTTCTGGGCAAAGATTTGCGACAATGCCACAGATCCATTGCACTCTCATATCGCAGTAAGAATTCCTTCGATATTTCTAACTGTATTACCAGTAACGGCTCGCCGCTACAGGCAAAATTAGGCAGCTACCTAGGGCGTAAAGTTGACAGGGGGCGCAAAATGCCCTTTTCACGTGTGTCATTTTTTAAAATAAAGATTTAAATGAAATATTACCAGTCGCACTGCAAACGTTTTAAGCTGCGAATAAAATTCAGAGTAAGGTTATCAAAGAGCTCAAATAAATGTATTATAAATAAAAGGCAGATCTTGGCAAGTTCGCCTAAAAAAGGCTAAAGCCAGATCTGTGTATCACAGAAAGTGGCAGAACGTTTCGCAACTGTTAAGGGGGTATACCCGTTTGAGCCCTCGGAAAATGTATACATTTTGTGGATTTTTTTACAAGTCAACGGTTTGATGCAGATTTCCCGTTTTTTTTAACTATGTTTACATAGTATTATGAACTACTTATAAAAAAAGTTTCAGTTAAAAAACTATTGTTTTTCGGAAGTTACGGATATATGTCCGAAAGTCTCTCGATTTTAGACGGCTAAACGGTGGCCCTAAAAACTCGCGCTACGTTCAACCAATTTACTTCAAATTTTGCATGCAGAATCATAATAAGATTCCACATCGTCCAACGAAGGCGATTTTGAAAGTTTTGAAAAATAAAGAAATGGTGAGAGATCAAAGGTAAAGTTAAATTTTTCTAAGAGAAAAATCCACCTTTTTCCTTTATAAATAATAAACGGGGAATCGAAATAAAAAAAGCCTTCGTTGGACGATGCGGAATCTTATTATGATTCTGCATGCAAAATTTGAAGTAAATTGGTTGAACGTAGCGCGAGTTTTTAGGGCCACCGTTTAGCCGTCTAAAATCGAGAGACTTTCGGACATGTATCCGTAACTTCCGAAAAACAATAGTTTTTTAACTGAAACTTTTTTATAAGTAGTTCATAATACTATGTAAACATAGTTCAAAAACGGGAAATCTGCATCAAACCGTTGACTTGTAAAAAAATCCAGAAAATGTATACATTTTCCGAGGGTTCAAACGGGTATACCCCCTTAACGCAGCAGAAAATCCTTTATATCACTAATCCCCATCGAATCTCGAAATTCCTGCAACCAGTGCCGCTCAGTGAAACGTCACAATATTATCACCATCTGAACCACAATCGTCATCGTTTGCAGCCATGTCGGAAACCTCTCAGACCTCGATAACGCCCCAGCAAAGGGATTATATCCAGCAGCCCGGTCTAGCCAGAAATTCAATAGGACCAATTTTCAAGCTCCTTCTCCCACCCCTCCTTTGAAAAGTAGCAACATTCTAGTCGCTGGTGCCGAAAGCTCTGCCTCGGAGAGATCCCAGCAGCGATCGCATATTGCATTAGCCATTCAGCTCCCTCGGAAACGGCCTTCGCAGCGAGTTGTGCGCGATGCCGGGCATAATGAAAATCAGAAGAGCGCAACACGAAAATCGGCTTACCGTTGCTCGTTTTGTGAAACGTAAATGGGCTAGAGCTGGACCGTGGAGAGAGAATCCATCTCGCGGCGTGCACAACAGATGCAAATCGACGCGCCGCGCGGAATCCGGGCGGCTTTCACGAGCGAAAATGGCAAGGAAGGCGACGGGGGAAAGAGGTGATTCGATATTCAGTTACGTTCGCGAAGGGGTGGAAGATGTGAACGAGCGTAAAATGGCGTGTAGGTGGGTGCGTCGACGACTCGAAGACGATGCCCAGATTAATGCCCGGCCACCGCGCGGATGCTGCGCTCGTCTCTGGGAGATCCAAAGCCGATTACAGGAGACGCTGCTCTCTCTTTTTGCCCGACAATCCTATTACCAGCGCATTCGCGTAACTTGGTCCGCGCAACTGTTTTAATCTGCGAGGCACGATTGCGTTAATGGGCGGTCTCTCATTTAACCAACCCTTCAGTAGTTCGAGCGCGAATTTTTAATTTTCCATCAAATGGGATTACCATTTTCACGCTGCCTTCGCGTTTCACGTGGCTCAAGGAGTTGATTGGAATCGATGGGTGCTTTGAGAAACTTCCTGTGAGTTTAAAGAATTTAAGAATATAAGAATTAGTAAACAAATTTAAGAATTAGTAAAGAAATTTAAGAATTAGTAAACAAATTTAAGAATTAGTAAAGAAATTTAAGAATTAGTAAACAAATTTAAGAATTAGTAAACAAATTTAAGAATTAGTAAAGAAATTTAAGAATTAGTAAACAAATTTAAGAATTAGTAAACAAATTTAAGAATTAGTAAACAAATTTAAGAATTAGTAAACAAATTTAAGAATTAGTAAACAAATTTAAGAATTAGTAAACAAATTTAAGAATTAGTAAACAAATTTAAGAATTAGTGAACAAATTTAAGAATTAGTAAAGAAATTTAAGAATTAGTAAAGAAATTTAAGAATTAGTAAACAAATTTAAGAATTAGTAAAGAAATTTAAGAATTAGTAAACAAATTTAAGAATTAGTAAACAAATTTAAGAATTAGTAAACAAAATTAAGAATTAGTAAAGAAATTTAAGAATTAGTAAAGAAATTTAAGAATTAGTAAACAAATTTAAGAATTAGTAAACAAATTTAAGAATTAGTAAACAAATTTAAGATTTAGTAAACAAGTGACTATTAATCGTTATATATTTTCTAAAGTGGCATGTAAATTTCGTGTATTCAAATTGTTTTCTCTGTCTTATTTACCCACTTCTTATATAATTTTTAAGAAGATTCTATATCCCCTTTCTTGGTCATGTATTTTCCAAATAATATATACATAATCATAGACTCTACAAAAAATAATGTGCAGTATTTTCGAGTGTAAAAGGTGCAACCTTTTTTCTGCGAAGATTCTCTCTGAAAGGGTGACATCAGCCCTCAAAGTTACCCCGTTTATTCTCCTATTTTTTTTTTTTAATATAATCGCGTCTTTGTTAGTGAGCTTAGATAGCACAGCTATTGTTTACCTTAGCTTAAAGATAGTAAATTAAAAAGGGACGGTAGCCCACTGCCAAAAACATGACACCGAATATTTCGCAAAGGACGTACAACGAAAAGGCCATTCGCCAGCTGTCACCTCCCATCAAGCCTAACAACTAGAGTGTGTACCTGTTAAGAGAAAGCATCCAGCAGGGATACATAAAAGAGAGGTGTCAGCTGGTGACAGGCCGCGAAGAGCCGCGAGGCAAATGGAGGTGTAACAACGAGAGATTACAAACGGCCATCGATACATATCGAGCGGCTGGTTTAGCGGGAGCGAGGGAGGCAGCGGGGCCTGGAGTAATCCACAAAAGCACCGGAGCGTTACGGGCAGGAAAAATGGTCGGGCAGAAAAGTTGGGATGATCGCGAGTTCACCGAGCGCAAACAAATTGGAGCCCTGGCAAGTGGAATTTCATCGTCGGTGAGATACAGTGATAAAAGGCTACGACCGTTTCGCGGAAAGCCAATTTTCGACTCTCGATATCGGTGAGCAGGATGGAAAAGAAGTAGCCAATGGGAGGGATCGAAGGGGGTGCCGGCACATTTGCGCGCAACTATTCGCCCAGCGTGTTATCCGCGTTCTCACCGCGTATTAAACCAATTCGACCGTGAAATGCATCCTCGCAGATTTAATTTGCGATACTGTGTCCACGCGGGGCGACAGGCCCGGTTAGCTCCACTATTTTGTCCATTATTTTCCTGCTCCTGTTTGCCCCCGGGCTCAGCCACAATGTGGGCGAACGGGACACCGAAAACGGCGGGGATTATTTTTTTGCTGTTTGCTTTGCGTTCTGCTGGAAACTAAAACGCAAGCACACACATGGGGATGCAGTGCACTGTTGCCTGAACCCGCCGGACGTCAAAGCTGACGAGTTTAACATCGTTAGCTAATGAATGAAGCGTGACTCTGCGTGACAGTGGCAGTTTGCAATGAAGATGTAAATTATTGCAAATGGAGCGTGAACTTTTTCACCTTTCCTCCATGGTACTTACCTGTTTCTTTATCGCATAAAGCGTTTAATTAAATGAGTTGTGCCATCGATTGTTCTCATTGAACATCTTGACCAAGGTTGTAGTTGTTTCAAGATGACGTCTATAGTTGCTCGACCCAGCAGAATAACTACCCTAATCTCCCGTTGTAATTGTCCAGGCTTCGCGTTTAATCATTGCGCGGTATCCTGATCGATGTTCGGCGATGCAGAAAGATCATGTAGCGGCCCGTGCTGCTAGGTAATGGAGGAACTGGTTCAAATTGTGCATCGTTGATAATTATGTTGCCAGCCGGAGCTGTTGCAGCCGTTGTGTTTCGAGATGCAACGCCGATTGCGCGGCTGCGGCGCAGCGGAATTCCTGCATTTACGAAGGCCGTTGCGACCCGAGGATCTGATTCCCTGGTTTTACTTCCGAGTCGAGCTGGGTGGTCCGCACTAGTGGCTTGTAAGAATCACTCCCGATCGCCACTAACGATTCCTTTCAACAGAGATCCTCTCTTTCCCTAATCGAATCGACTGGCATTGTCCAATCCTCGAGTATCATAATCTGGCGAGAGATTTACGGTCCTTATTCATCTTCGGATGGAAAATCCTGCCATTTGAATTTTATTGCAACATTGTCGGCCCCTCTGGACCCTCGCGAACCGTTCGCGCGCTTTGTCGCGATGATTTAACGTTCGAATTCCGATTATTGGAATTTATGGTCGAGTGGAGTGAGTTATTGAGATGATTAAAGTCGGTGACAATAGATCTCGCGGAGGAATTTTATCGAGGGGGAAGAAACGTGTCTGCTGAACGAGGATTGACTTTCCAGTGTACAGTGTTGTTGGGTTCGTGGCGTAGGATTCTAAGGGAAGTTGTAAATACACTCTACAGAAAGGAAAATCCCGCAATTCTGTTCTGAAAAGCTTCCTATTATATTCTTCGTTCTGAGATGTTTGATTGTGAAATATTTACTCGACAGATTTGGAGAATTGATCAAGCTTAAAGTGTCTTATGTTTAAAAGGAACACTTGGATCATTTTGAAGTATTAATTCCTGAAACTTAATTTTAAAAATTCATTCTAAAGGTTCTGGGTTAGGGTTAGGGTTAGGTCTGGGTTAGGTTTGGGTCCTATTATATTCTTCGTTCTGAGATGTTTGATTGTGAAATATTTACTCGACCGATTTGGAGAATTGATCTAGCTTAAAGTGTCTTATGTTTAAATGGAACACTTGGATCATTTTAAAGTATTAATTCCTGAAACTTCATTTTAAAAATTCATTCTAAAGGTTCATATGCAAAGTGTTAGAAACAATTCTCTTCGGATTATTAAAATGCACAATACGTCTCTCCCAGTTTTCGAGTTCACTGGCGTCCATAATACGACAGGCTATCTCTCCGAAGCAGCAGTTTCTCTGAAAATTATCGAAATTCCACGCAAAATTCGTCTGCCAGCCGCAGAACATTTCGCTACTGGCTGTCGAATCGATACCTCGCAGTCCATTTTCCCCATTATCTGTTCGCGTGTCCAGTTATATAATCCCTGACGCGATAGGACGATCGTGGCATGCTAGGAGCAATCTTGAAGTTCACTTCCTGCAGTAGCAGCTCAAAGATCATCGATGATCGCCCTCCATCGCCCTTTTGCGAGTGTTAACAAAACAAATATCGCAATTAAATCTTCATTTATCGTTCCTCTTTGCACAAACACTGTCCTACAGCTACTTGCGCAGCTAAGCTTAAATTGACTAAACATCGAAGCACAACTTTTGATGTACAACAAGTTGGCTTGCTGTAAACAGTCGGGTCAAAGAGAAATAATCTTCAAGGGGCAACGTTTACAAAGTACGTAGAAGGAAGAAAACGTAGCGAGGCAATTTGAGAGATATTTTCTTTCCACTCTGTTTATACTAGTAGCACAAGGGACGTGGCAAGAATATTTCTTTAACCCTGGACGAGAAATATTTTCGATCTTCAGAACTAATAGTCCGGGAAATGAATTTTCACGTCTGAAGTTCCGCTCTCTCATCCAAGCAATCGCCAGGTTGCATTCTCCTTCGGAATCGCGGCGCGGCGCGAAATCTGAGAGCGCAATTAAAAACGAGGATTACCAATCTACCCGGACAAGGCCTGATCCCATCCTCGTTAAATTTATCGGCATTATTCCGGGACGAAATTCGAATTAGTGTTGACTTTATTAGTCGCTGCGACCCGGTTAATATTTACCTATGCATTTATGGCGAAGACCGAAGAGAAGCGCGCGAATTAACCGCGCGTTCCAATTAAAACGTAATCCGGAGTGCTTTCGTAAAACTTCAGCAAATCAGCGAAAGCTCGGGGCAAATTTTTCGCCATGAAATTTGCCTCTTAAAGCAGCGCTGCCATTCAATAACGAGTGTACACTGTGCCGCAATTAAAGCGTACTAACCGCTTAACAGAAAACCCATTCCGCGCGCTCGAAGCCTCGTAAATACTTGAAGCAGCTGTTCCGCGAGCTTTCCAAAGCATCGCCCTGAAAAATTCATCCAAATCCGAGGGGATCCATTCACTTCCCTTCGAATCCTTGATTTTCGCTCGAGAGCAGTTCGCCGTGGTCGTCTACCGGCGAGTATTAAAATCTTTTAACCCGAGGGTCAGCAGTCTTAATCTGCAGCGCTCCACGGAGCTGCTGAAAGATTGTTTCGTAGCGGTGCCTTTGAATGATTTACTCGGCCGGGGCAGATATAGGCGAGAAGACAGGGATAAGGGATACTGAACGTTTCTCGATGAGAGGGCGCTTTTCGAGGCATTCGGGGTCAGAGAACAAAGGCGATTACCTCGAAAGGGGATACCATTATCGAAGTAAGGTAGGAGCCCTCATTTTATCATCTCGAGCACGGTTATTCTCCGTTCTAATCGTCTTCCTTCTCCTTCCATTCCCTGGCCTCTTTCTCGCTTTCATTTCGTCGATATTTCTTCGCGGAGGAAATCTGATCCGTGGAATTCGGCGAGCTCGTCTCCCTTAAAAAGGTCGCTGGGAAATGGGCAGGGGGGGAGGAAAGAATTACCGGGGGCGCTGAAACAAATTACGCCGAATTTTTTTCGAGTTTACGCCCTTTGAGGTTGTTAGTCACGGTACGAGTATTTCCAGGTCGGGCGTCTTTCTCCCGCGCTCCTCGCACAGCCGCCTCGTCCTGGATTTCGAATGTTCGAGGGGGAAAATTAAAATCTCACTGTTTACACTCCTCTATCTTTTTCGGCCGTCTGGAAACCGTGCTCGCGTTAATGGCACGGGGGACGAGTTTGTTGAGATTTTCAGAGCACGCAGGTTTTCAGCCCGAAACGTTGCCGGAACATTCTGATTGCGAGGTGCGGGTGGGATTGCACACGTTTGGACAGGGCTTTGCATAGGGTATCAGCTCGGAATTAAGCTGGGAACACTCAAGCTCCTTTTATACGTACAACGTAGCATTCTCGACGTTTCTAATGCGCCCTTGGAGAAATTAAATATTGAACGATTGCTGCTCGTTGCAAGTTGTTTAAAAACTTGATACGGTTGATCATGTCGAATAGCAGAAAACAGGGGTTAAGCTTCGTAGTTTCGTCACTTTTCCCTCCTGATTTGCTCCAACATAGAATCGAGGAAATTCTATATTTCGGCTGAAAATACAGCGAAAATTGGGAATTCTTTCTGAAGAACCTAGCGATTCGATTCATCTGAAATCTGGACGAGGTTTTTATGCATCTTTATAAAAATGAGTTATGCATGATTCACGCAAAACGCCAGACATTATAGCCTTATAGTTTTTGTTAAATAAATTCCCGAAGTTGGCGTTGAAAAACGAGCAGTTACGCTAGAGTACCCCCTTAACGAAGTTCCCATTAATTAGGTATAAGATCGCCAACCATACAAAAGAAGGAACCTAATGCAGCTTGCGAATCCTGCAAAAGACGAAGCTCTTGCTTCTTCCGAAGATCCACGTCCCCAATCTCTGTCTCCACTTACATCCACAGCTTCATTGATCGATTAATTGATTTTCCTCGGCGCGGTTATACCACAATTCAACGTTCTGCTACCAGGCCCGACCAAATCGATCCCGCCAACCTGATAAAGTTAATGTCTCGTGAACAATTAAGCGAATGCGTGTATCCAAGTGAAAAGGAGCCTTACCCGTTCGAGTAACCCGACCCTTCTTAAGCCAGCTTAACATTTTAACGGTCCGAATCGCGCGCTGGTCCCGTTCCGCTGGCTAGAAACTTTTATTGAAAAACTTCCCCGCTCGGGCACATTTATTCTCACGTCGGTGCGTCTGGAGCATGTTCACGGGACTAAATTAAATTTCCCTCGACCGCTGGCAGGCGAAGCATACACCTCGCGGAGTCGTAACAGTCTCAGGGCGTCCCGAAGCCCGGGTACACACGGGTGGAATGGTGACAGGATTTTATATCGGTAGCCGAATCGATGCAAATAGTCGCGGAACAGCCGCCACTTCCTTGGGAATTGCGATCCTCTCGAAGCCCGGATCCTCGAACCGCACGACGGTCGTATAAACGCCCGTAGAAGCCCGCGATATGGTGTCCAATAAAATCTCGAGATATCTGCATGACCGTCGAATACTCGTGAAGACCGGGGCTGGCGGCGAGGGGTGAAATACCCGTAACACCTGTTACTGCCGGCATTTCGTAGCGCTTGGTACTAGCAACTGCGAGCCAGCAAATTTGGATATTCGTCATCGCGGCTGAAACTTCAGTTTATGGCTCGGCTGTGGAGAGTTCGTTGAATTCGGTTTACTTGCCTGTAGAAGCTCGGAGCTTCTGTAAAATCGGATATTCCTCATCTATATGTCTTTGCTTAGGTTTGCATACTAACAAGGGAAGATCCCGAACCCGAAAATTCCAAAAATTCTGAAGCTCTGTAGGGAATTTCCTTCTGATTACAACGCAATTTTTCTTTGCTGCCCAAATTCGCTCGAAGGGGGTGAAATTAACCCCTGAAAAATCGGTTATTTTCCGATTTTGTGTTATAATTCGCGAACTGTAAGAGATAGAGAGAAAGTTTCGAGACAAAATTAACTTCATTCAATTAGATCTATCATTTGGCGAACAAATTATTTTAGAGTTCACGAGTTATGACACAAAATCGGGAAATAGCCCATTTTTCAGGGGTTAATTTCACCCCCTTCGAGTGAATTTGGGCAGCAAACGAAAATTTCGTTGTAATCAGGAGGAAATCGCCTGTATATTCACAAAGTTTCAGGATTTTTTGAATTTTCGGGTTCGGGATCTACCCTTGTAAGCGTGATTCCATGATAAGACTATTATGGAATTATCGAAATTGATGGCGAATGTCATAAATACATTTCATGTATATTTTAGTACACTTGTTGAGGAGTTGTATGAGTCTCATGATCCTCATCAAATTTTTACATCCCCTGGAGTAATCACCAGCGCGGAATCACCGAGATTAAGTAGCCACTTGTGCTGAGCTCCAGGCACGATATTTCAGGAGGAATTAATATTTGTAGGTGGAATGCAGTTGTCAGCTGTTCAGATAGCTCAGTATTTGCATGTCTGCGCGGGACGTAGCGCAGCGTCGTTAATATCGCTAATTGTATCGAAGTTAATTGCTCTGGCGAATTCGCGGCTGCATTGCTTGTAATCGACACAATTAGCGACAAATCCGTTTGATGTTTTTCCCATTTCACTTCGAATACCTGGCTTAAAGAGGGACTCTGTTAAGATCGCAATTAAGATAGGCTCCCTGTTGAGTAGTTGCTTTCTGTTCTATGTGTCGTTCTACAGTGTGTTGTATTTTCTGAAAATTCCAACTGCAAGTTCATTTTGCTTATTTGTCTTTATAGCGTACCACGTGAATCTTCATTCCTCGTGTTCTCACGATTTCATGATAATTTATACGCCTCTAAATTGCCTATACACAAGGATCTATGAAATTTATTCCCGAGTACCGAGTCATCCAGTGAAGGCATGCACGTTCCTCGCACCATTGACAATAAAATTCATCTTTATTTAAAAGATATCACATTTATGTGACTGTCAGCTTCTGGAACGCTTCGGAGTCTGAAATACGAATGTCGATATCTGTAGCGCAATATAGACAGGGAGATCCATTTTTATTTGCACGGTGTCATACAAATTACACGCTCCACGCAGAATAGTAGTATCGCAGGCTTTCGATAGAGATGTTAAGGCTGCGTGATTGATACGATCACGCGCAGACTGTTGCATTATTTATGCCGCACGGTGTCGATATGTTTACCGCGTTGTCGCTTGCGAAGCGGAAGAAGCACAATCCTAAGGGGCGTTAATTAAAGTTTGGACTTCGTCGAACGGCGAACTAATAATCGTCGATGTAGATCCGCCCGTAACGCAAACTCAGTTTCGTTCCGCGCTACGTTTAATTGCGCACGTCTGTCGACTCGTGTCAACGTTTATTCGGGCTTGTCGCCGGAGCAATTTCAATTCATGAATCGCCGGCTGGAATCATTCGAAAGGCTCGTAAAATTCAACGACGAGCCGCGGGGGCGATTAATCGCCGGGATCGACGTGTCGCGATTTGCGGAATTAACAGCGTTAGGTCGTCCGTGGAATTCGTCGAGTGGGGTAATTATATCGATATTTGTCGGCGCAGTTGTACTCCGTTGAAATTAATGATTCCGACGGGCAATCGGGCGGACAGTCTCCCTAGAAATTGAAACAGTCCCACTTCGGAATCTCAGTTACCACCGGAGACAATGCTGATAATTTTCAAACTCCGGAGCATGGAAACTTTGAATGCCACAAAAATCACCAGTCAAACATACTACGTCGAGTAGACCGCAGTAACTATTACGTTTACAACGAAAGTTCTTGTGCGAAAATGTTACTTACTTCTCTGACATTATTGAGTCACAACGAGACGCTTGAAAGTGCCAAGTTACCATCAGTATTACTTTAAAAAAGGTCAGATTAAAGATTAAAAGAGGGAATGCAAAGGGAATATTTCTATTACAATTTTAAATCAGTTAGGAAAATTTACTTTAGGGTATCGAAAAGTTATTTTGTTCACTATACATGTCTGTTGCTTATCTATACTGCTAGAACACGGATGTATGTATTCAAAATGTCATTTTTCATCATACATTCAAAATTTGTGTTAAGGAGGTATTCTCGTCTAGAAGGCCAATTTTTTGCCTTTCTTTAGGGGCGATGCTAAAAAAAACTACACAGTTTTCACCGATGAGCATTATCCACGCGTATTTATTAACATTTCACTTAGTTGTAAAAAAAATTTCAGCCATATATAATAATAATTAATGGAGATATCGATCATCTCGTAAAGTGTGTGGGAAAAAAAGTTGCCTCATGGTACACACGATTCCGGCCGTTCCGCTGATCCAAAACGAAAAAACCAAAGGAATTCTTAATCAGTAAGAGTGTGGCTATAGCCGGTAGCAGATTTATAAAAATAAATTAAAAATTCACAAAATGGCGGGACTTTGAATTTAAAACTCATCTTTTCCTTTTTTTTTGTTTTCCTTAAACGGCCTTAAACTTGTGAAAAAAAACTATTTCGCCTTGATTCTGCAACCGGCTAGAATTATATATTTTCCGAAGATGTACGAAAAAGATGGACCAGATTGGCGCACTAGAAGCTGAGATATCGTGAGTACCGTCATGAAAAGCAGCGTTTTGAGAAAAACCCATATCTCCATTAATTATTATTATATACGTTTGAAATTTTTTTTACAACTAAGTGAAATGTTAATAAACACTCGTGGATAATGCTTATCGGTAAAACTTGCGTAATTTTTTTGTGGGCTATCCTTAAAGAGAATAGAGGATCTCGTCCCTCTAGACGAAAATACCCCTTAATATCGACCCGCTATATGTTTATCGATATTTAACATGTTACATTCGCCTTCTGTCACTACCGCCCCGGTCTACCCTACACCACCCACCTGGCAATCTCCAAGAAAACTATCCACAAACGAATCGCACCGTGCCACTCAAGTTACCATTTCCAAAGTTTGTTGAGCGTAGCAAACGCAATTCCCAGCTGTGGACTTAAATTGGTATCAAGTTAATTAACAACGACAGGACATAAACCACTGGATGGGGATGCGTTTCGTGTAACGTGTGTATAAGTTGCGGAAGCGGAGCTTGAATATGCAACAGCTTCCACGCTGTTGGCGCGGGATCGTCGGTGGAAATTATTTAACCCCGTCCCGTGGAGCCTCTGGTCCGCCAAGATGCCGCAGTTGGGGCGCAGGTTGCTGCGCGTGTACCTGTAGACGGGGCTACTGTTTGAAATTATTTGGAAGTTGCATGGCAAGTTGGATTATTGTTCTGTCGTTGTTGGGCGAACGACGCCAGATTCCCCGGGCGTGTACACCTAACGGGCCGTGCATCCGAGGCGCGCGCGTGCCCCTCGTAATTTAAGTTCGGGATGCAAATGTGACAGCCGCTAACGACGGGCATGCAAATTTTCGCGATACGTCCAGCCCCGGTGCTCGAGGACGGAGCGGCTCACCTGCTGTCGGCGAGTTTATCCGTTCGTTATCGCGTCCCCGTGTTTGTTTAGCGATCCTGATATGCTTTCATTATCGTCGAGTCGCGGCGACGGCTATTTTCCACGATATTCGGCGAGCCGCTCGCGAACACGAGATCGATTCTCGGCTGATGCGTTTACACTGTAAATCCCCTTTCAAAGCGATCTGTCGCGATTTGCCAGATTGAAGATACACGAGGGTCGATGAGGATGGTCAGCGAAATGTTGACATTTTTCTACAGGTGGGGGTGTTAAGGCGTTCTCCACTGCAACGCCTTAGGGAATTGCCGCTCTTTGGAATTGTTTTTTTTCTCAAAAAGAATAGTTTTGCTGGGTTGAGGTTTTTTTTCTATTTTTTAACCTGTGTTTTGGGAATGCAAAGGAATTTGTCATATTTTTTTAATGCTTGCTTTCGCCGGAATAGGTGAGTGACACTTTGAAAAAAGAGAAAAGAATTTTCAGACACTTTTAGGGGTCCTCTAATCCTGGGACAAGTTTGAAGTCTTTTGAATGATGTTAGTAAATAGGTATTTTCTTCTCATAAATCTTCGCCACTTATAAATTTTACAGCAGTGCAATTGCACTCCCGCGAACCCTGTAAGGTTGTTGTTGCGCTTTAAATTGGAGTCTTACAGGGGAACCTGAAGCTGCATAGGAAATCCGATTGGTGATTAATTATCGGCACGTTCGAGTGGGGAATATGTGACGTTAAGGGTTGAGCACAGATTTGGAGTGTCGTAGATGATTTATCGTGGAAAATCATCCAGTCGATTTCATCCTTAAACCAGCCAATCCTTAATGGCACTCAAGGCGCCATTTGAAAGACGTAGCTCGGGGATCACAGATCGTTTGCGTTGAGCAATGCAACGCGCGGCTGTGTATATCGAGCGAATATCGTGGTCAGGAAGATTTACGTCAGCAAGGGGGAACAACATTGTTACCGGTTTAACTGGCTCATTAAGCTGACCGAGTAATTTCCAATGAAACCAGTTATTCAATTATCGTCGAAGATCGAGCGTTTAATGGTCCCATATGTAAACACGAAATTAGAACGAGTTCGCTTTGCAACGCAGATAATTCGGTCAGCCTTTAATCAAATTTCATTTTCATTGGCTTGCTTGTTGACAGAAAATTGTTGAATTTGTACCGGCGAGAACATATTCCCTTTGGATTTAATGGGTTAAACACGGCCGTATAAGTACCGTCAAGGACCCAGTTCCTGATCAGAACCCAATTCCTGATTAGTTTAGGAAAATAACCCAAATAATAAGCTTATCATGATACAAATTTATTCTAACAAATTACTAAATGATTATGAAGTAGTTTGAAATTTATACGCAAAATTAGATAGCTCATAGTAAAACTTTGTATTTTTCACTTTCAAAGTTAAATTATAAAATAATTATTATTATCTGTGCACTTTTTTAATACCAAATTAAAGATAAAACATAGATTTACTGAAATAACAAAGAAATCTTTTAAATTTGGTTAAGTTTTCCCTTCACACGTTTAAAAACCCGCGGTGGTTACTCTTAAGTGATCTAGGAACTGGGTCCTTGACGGTATGCGTATGATTTATACGAATCAGTAGAGGAAAGCAGGATTCGTTGGTCTTATAAACTGTGAAATATTCTCTGCGATCGTTCGAGATGATTTTTCTCTCGTCCGAGTTATCGTCATTCCGAGGAAACGGCGTCGTTCAGACCAATTGCTTCGGATAAAAGGTGGGAGGCACCGATGCCCATGGCAGCGTCAAAGGTGTCCAGCGGTGCGTGAATGAGAATCAGCGATGCTGCTGGAAGTTGTTGAAAGCAACACCACGGTTTAATACGGGCTTCAAGCCAGCGGAAGTAACAGGACGTGTGCGGACCGATAACGGCCCTGAAAATGGCGCCGAGACGCGGGCAAGTTTCGAGTAGCCGAGGAAACTGAATCCCCCCTTGATGCTCATCGGTTGTTGGGAGCAATATCGCGGTTTGTGTGTTTATGCTATGCGACTAGAGAATTTCTCTCAATTAAGCGGCGGAGCCGTGCGAAACTTTCTCGCTGTATTTACTGGCATCGGCTGCTCCGTGTCTCAGAAGTAATTTCCAGGGGGAACGAATTCGTCGTCTTGTAATTACGGCTATTTGCTGTTATTAACTTTTTGGCCCAGAGAAATTAAAAGGAGGCAATCACGGCTCGAGTCAGCTTGGAAGCTTGATCCAACGAGTTTCTGCGGATCAATGTTCATGGTGGTGACGTTCCCAATAATCTTTCAATCTTGGACTCGTAAGGAACGTGCAGGGGGTTCTTGATATCTTTAGAAAAGCTTTGCACTAGCGCCTTCTATTGACAGGATCGTTTTTAGATGAAATGGCAAATACCAGAGATGGGCGAAATTTTTAGTTAAATAAATTTCGAATAATGAGTAAAAGTTAAAAAAAAAGTTAACTTCAATTTTCTTCGACGTCGAATAAACTTAAAATTAAAGCTGAAAATTTTATTTCTGAAGTTGAAACGCTGGACGAATAAAAGAAATTAACTTTAGTCGCCAAATAATCTAAAGTTAAAGTAACTTTTATTTGATCCGGTGTTTAAATAATTCTTTATTTAGTTAATGTCGATCTCCGAAGTGTGCAGAGTCTCAACTTAAAATAATGTGTAATCGAATTCAATCAATCTTCAAGATTTTGTGGTACATAAATCGTTGCAAGTAGGGTTCGTATTTATTCCCCCGTTTTGGGCCACAAAAATCACACGATCCCTCGGTTATACATTCTGCGTAACATTATTCGGAGAATTTAAAATACCATTAACCTACAAGCTAACGGCTGTATTTAACGAACATCCCTCACAACGAGGTAAACTGCGAAACTGCCGTAGCAGAGAAAGCTCATGATCCTTTCGTAAATGCCAAGGAAGTGTTACTGGAGGGAAACGGTATTCCTGAAAATCGTGCCCATATACCCTGGCCTGTATTCAGCGGACGGTTCCGAGATAAATTCTCCCTCTTTCGGATGCGTGCGTGCGTGGCGTTGACCCTGATGGAAATTTCATGGCTACAGGCACGAAGTTTCATCGAGTGGGCTTTACGGGGTCACATTTCCCTTCGGTTGTCCGAGGGACCCGATCCGTTCGGGCTTCGATATTCTTCGAGCTCGTAAAAGAAAGCCGTTGCGAGGGAAAAGGGGGACTTTCTCCGGGCGATATACGGGACACCTCGTTTCTAAGGCGACTCGCTAAAGGAGCCACTTCTGCCGCTCGCAGACAGCCGAACGAAACTAATGGCTGGAGTATCCTTTTCCCCCCTTTCACATCTCCAGCTCTCTGTTCTCTTTATCAGCCTGAATCGTAATTGTCTCGTTTGTACGACGTGCTTATGTCCCCGCCGTGACAGCGACACAGGGGATATTCAGTTCAAAATAGTTATACAATCGCGTTTCTGGTTCATCCGGGAGAAAAGTGTGACGGAAAATTTAATTGCTTTCGGGAAGGAAATTGTCAAAACAGAGCTTTCAGAAAGCGAAGTAATGGTTAAGTAGAATATTTTTGCGTGGGCCAGGCAAGAATTCACAATGTTCAATTTCGTGTAGAGTGATGAATTGGAGTTGTTAGTTCGTCAAAGTAGAGGAATAATCAGGAAAATTGTGTTACAGTGATTGAGACACTTTGAGAATCATGTGGTTTGAGAAATTGGAGGAGATGGTTTGACGCGAAACATCCTTTCACAGTCGCAATAGCGGTTCAGTAGAACATTCCTGCATTAGTCAGACGGTACGAGATTATTCATTTTTATGCAACCCCTTTCAAAGTAACGTTCGAAACCTTGCGCTGAATTTCTTTACAGAGGCAGACTACTGTTTCCCACAGTAATTCTCATTGCCAGTGAAATATTATCCTGGAATACTCCCAAATACTCATTTCCTTCCGAAAATGGATAATACCTAAATCTCAAGCAGGCTTCTCATTATTCTAAGCTTTCACTTTCCCGTAATAATTCCACCTGTGAGAATCTGATTTCCGGTAATCTCTGGGCGAATGTCAGGAGAAGAGCGTAATATCACTCACAGGATGTTTGGCGCAGCTGGAATAATATACCTTCGTGATACACGGATGCTCGCGTGCAGGTTTTAATACCTGGAAGGAGAATCGTTGTTCCCTGTTAGCTCTGCATTTCGCCTTCCTCTTGTGTGTCTGTTATTCTTCACCTGCTCGAGGTAATCCTATCATTGCCGATATCCTTTGCCCTGCACGGACTTTCTAAATGAAATCTTCAGAGGTAGGAACTTGTAAAGTGCAGATTAGATGCTTTTCTCTCGTGAATCGAAACTCTGTCGATTCTTAAAGTTCCTTTCACTGACTTACTTTGCCGATGTTGTAGGTCTTTGTACTCGGTGGACTACCTAGTGGACGTTTGCTACTGTTCGTCTTTAGTGAACAGATAAAGGATTGTTTTTTGGTAGCTGAATGACTCGCCTGTTGGGTTTCTTCTGGTGCTTAGACGTTTCATCCCCTATTTAGGTTCTTCCTTGACTTTTGTCGAAGAAATCACATTTGATTTATTGCTTCGTACCTGATGGACCTCTTGTTCAGTAAATTTTCAATTATATTCCATGATGTGATGCTTAAAATTACATAGGGGTCTATATCCATTAGAATGACCTTTATTTATACGTCTCGAAATTACTTTCTTGCAGTCTGCTTACAATAAATTCTTTGAGGGATTATTTTTTAATGAATTGGACCTATTCTCGGGGGCGACAGCAAAAGAAATCGGATTTTTTAAAAACAAGAGGGCCACCCTAATGTCCACATTAAAATATTAAAATTCTATAATCGACTAATGCCTATTGGATCCCTGTACGACATATTCTCGTTTTCCTTTGTTTCACTGTGCAAGTTTGGTGAAAGACAGCTGAGGAAATCAATTGAGCTACCATGGAAAAACAACTCTATACATATTTTGACGAGTGACAATTAAATTCAGCAGTATATTCGTTAAACCTAAAAATGCAACAGTGGAGTAGTCTCTTTACCGAATAAAAAATCAATTATATTCATAAAAACAGATGAAGATCAATACTGTGTCGTACCGAAGAAAGAATGCTACTATTCCATAATTATGACTATAGATAACTCACTGTTGCATGAACATATTCAAGTCACTCAGGTGCCTCCAAATGTTGGGGCAAGACGCTCGTCAGCTCCTCTTTCTTTTCTCCATAAAGCAGCACGTTTAATGCTGCAAAGCTTTTAGGCCACGAAGATTCTAAGCCAAGTTTATTCCTATAAGATAATATGCTCTGAATCCCCTGCGAGTTTATATCCTGGACCACCCATCGCTAAATTTCACGGTACCACGCTAGCACTCCGACTTGGTACATTTAGCGAGAAGGATCTGCCTCCAACGAACCACTGCAAGAACGATGGTCATTGAATAACATTCACGCGCCACAGGCTTATATTTCTCGGGTAGAGTCTGCTGCGTAAACTGTGGCTCCTTGGGTGCAGTTTACGTCGGAATAAACAAGCCTGCCTCGAAATGCAACCAGTTGCGACCGAGAATAAAGTAGCGTTCAATTTGACACGCACATCGCCGCGAGTTTCGTTTAAAAATGTTACAAAAAAATGTTATTTCATAAAAATTGTTGCCCATGAAAAAAGCAATGGAAGCTTGTTTTGAACGTTTGTGTAACGAAATGTTACAAAGGGAGTGGTGGAAAGAGTAACTGTATTGCACAGTGTAGGTATGTATAGATTTCAAAAGAATTATTTTATTCTATGCAAGTATTTTTTTGTCGTGTTACATTTTTATGAATGCACAGCCATGTTTTATGATTTTTTTTCGGTAACAATATTAATACTAGGGGATGGAAGGGCTTTCATTCCACTTTTATGACAGAAGGATCTAATTGGGTGGATGATGTTCTTTCATTTGTGAAGAATTGGATATAAAAAATCGTCGATATAGACGTCACCGCAGAGAAGATTTGTAGAATGGTGTTTCACTGTGGATTTATCGCAACGGTACTCTGGGAAAATAGTCCTGAGGGAAGTTTGAAGTCTCCTGGATGCATTGTTTCGAAAACAATGGCTGCCCTACCGTATTGAAGCTGCAATAGAATGCCGCAAGATATTTTTCGTGGCAGCTGTATTTCGAACCTGTTCAGCACCTTTGGGAAATGTGTTTTTGCAACGTATGCAGGATCCTGGCGTACACTTTTAAATCGCAGAATCAGGGAACCGCCATTCTCTCGAAATTTTCGAGGAGAATTCCTCGTCGAGCACTTCAATTCAATTCGGAATGACGACGGCGGATCCAAGTGTACGTGATTCTCTATCGGCACACGTACGTTAGATATTCACATTGCAAAATATCATACGTGTGGTAAAACCTTTCCCTGCAAAACGCATATTTTCGAGACGGTGTAAAATGAGAAACAATAGTTGAAAAAAAATTAATTTCGGGTAGTGCAGAATCGTGGCATCTGAGTGACATTTTCGGCTTCATTCATTTCCGTTATTACGAGGGTCTGTCTACTTAAAATTCAAAGTCTCCAAGTAAAATCACAAGGAAGTTAGATCAGGAGGCAGATCTCTTTAATTCCTCCCCACTAATTAAAGATGAAGAGCACGTAGATGTTGATTAAAATCGACAGAACGCCCCCCTTTGCTTCTATATCGTAATTTTATTTTCCACGATTAAGTAGATGGAAATATATCCTGGGGCTGGTCCGTAGAACATTCTCAAGCGTGCAGAGAAAATTTCTGCTGTTAAAAGTAGCAGCGTTTAACACTTAAAGTGCGGGGCACGTTTTCTGCAAACCTGCATTCCTTCTGGGTTACTTCTACCATTTTTCAGCGAGCACCGAACGGTGCTCAGCGGAATATATCGCTGGATGTCGGTTTCCCGGGGAAATAAAAAGCATCCACCGCGTTCCCGGATTGTCAAGATAACGGAAATCGAGGTCGGTGGGAAATTTGCCCGATACCCAGGCGAGAAATTTGACGCTGATTTCCCAAATGGCCCTGCTAAACTCCTCCTCCTCGTTATCGAATGAAATTTTTTATCGCCAGAAATTTATGAATACGATCGATACTTGTTGCTTTTATTCGCCTCGGCGAGCGTCGTGGAGTCGCGCTGGTTACACGCTGCTGTCTGTAATAATGGGACTTGATAGGGTCGTTAATGTTTCTCAGGAGTGTTTCCTAATTAATGAATGAATGTTACGATTCTAGTTTACACGGTAAATGTCACGGTTATTTGTCGACTGGATACTCTAGGTTCCCTGCTCTAGCTGGCACTATTTAGTTGCACGATACTCTCCATTATTTACAATTCATTTCCCCGACGACGTAAAAATAGAAATCATTCGCGTCGTCTGACCCGCGTCGGTATATTTCACTTCAACATTTTTCGTGATAACGAGGGTTCTCATTAAGCATTTCTAACATTTCCCCTGGATTATTCAGGAACGTGATTCTCCAATTATTTCCATCCACATAAAACGAAACTTTTATAATTCCAATTGATTTATCTAGCAGCGCGAAAGTAATAATCCTTTTGTGAGAGTATATATTTTATTCACGTTAACGAAGGCACTTTTCAAACAATTGTTAATTATTTTATATTCTACTTTCCTGCTGAATTACCATAACTTATGATCGTCTATGATTTATAGTATTATATCGACAGTAGTTCGTTCTTCATAGTTTCGAATTATACAGAAGCCTGATCCTCGTCTACGTGACAAATTCATTTGCTAGAGATTCCTCAGATCTATCATGAGTTAATAGCTCCACGCCTCCCATTAATGCTTCCAATTCCTACGCTATATAAACCTGATGTAGCAGCCCGACGAGCAATCCTCCACATCGAGTAACCGGAAGATACGTATCAGCTGCGAGTTACGCAACTGCTACACTAATGGATGCCCATTATCAGATCTCATAGCAGGATAATCGATAATTCCGAATCATACTAATTAATCCCTTTGCCGCCTATGATGCATTATCTTCTTTTACCCTGGAAAATGCCCATCACGCTCCTATTTCTCGCATTGCCGATTGGTGATTTACACCAAGAAAGGAAAATATCGAACCCGCACACGCAGATTTTGCTGCAGATTTGCAGAATAGTGAAAAATATTTCACACGTATTTTTTGTTATCGGCAATCGTCCATAATGAAGTGGTGAAAAGAGCCCCTAAAGTTGAGAGCTGGATTCGTATTTAAAAGCTCACACTTCCAAAAGAAAAAATTGTCCCACGCCTGGTAGTTTTTGAGGTATTCCAGAAAATATGTTTTCGACCCCCGACTTTCGAGACTCTTTTCACCCCTTCACCATGGATGATTGGCGATAACAAAAATACGCGTCAAATATTTTTCACTATTCTGAAAGTCTGCAGCAAAATCTGCGTGCGCGAGTTCGATACTTTCCCCTGCAAGTCGACTAATAACGCAGCCAATTAACAATACAAATTAAACTACACTTATCGATAACATATTCTAAAATCTACGTCTAAGAAAGTCATGAAATTTCAGTTGGTTTTAAAGTAACCCTTTCCTCAAACCTACCCTTGCTCACTATCAAATGATAGCGCGCACAGCCCATAAATATCGCTGAATTTGTCAGACCAATTGGCCATGGTATTATCCCACACACGGACCACGAGCATCGAGGCAGTTTTTCACGAGCAACGAGAGTCACAGGTCCCTGGAGAGCCCGGGAACGACTTCTGGTGATTAATCGCGGCGAAGTTTCGCGCAGACTTAAAGCGCGTAATCCACGACGGATGGCCGGGTGCACGCTCGAGATGTTTGCAGACCACTGACGAATGTCGGTTATTCATACGTCTCGGCGTATCCGTTGGAATTTCGCGAGCCTTAGTGCCCCGTATTTACGGCTTCCCTCGCCGCGGCGAAGTTCAGGGAATATACGCTTGTCGCGCGGTGGTTTCCGCGGTTACGGAAGATGACAGTGTAACGTACGAGTTTATTACTAAATAAATTCGCCGTCGCGAGCCTGTGGCCAGCCGGGCCCGGCCGCCTCTGTTTGCAATGCGGCCAGGAAGCCCGACGATCTATGCGATCCTTCGGTATTGCGTTGTTGCACAGGGAGTCACGTACCTCCACCTGTTCACGAAGCGCGAATATAAATTTCTCCCCGGCGATAATTCAAATTGCATTCGCTGGCAATTTATACTTGCCGGAGATGGGGCTGAATGTCGATGATTTGGGATCCCAGCCTCGCTCTTTCAGAAGCTTATCGCGTTTGCTTCGTGGCGACGATAAGCATTCGAGTCGTGGCTAAATAGGAACCTGGCGAAGTATTAGTGGATTTCGAAAGATATTGTAGCAAGTATCCTTTCAAATCGATACTCCTCTAATTAGGTTCTAATGTGTCGTTTATAAGAATACTCTTCAACGTCGTCCAACTCGTGCCTCCGCTATTTCTGACTTCTCGGATCGTCAGCGACACCCGTGGAGCCTCGCTTTAAATTATTTGCCTGGCCTCGAGCGATCGATCACGAAAGACAAATGCGCAAACTGTTTGCAGCGACCGTGGGTGCACAGCGACTAGCCAGAGGCAGGTTATCGAACGCGCTTCTTAGACGAATCTGTCAACGGCGCTCCCCTCTGAAATGAATCAGAATAGGGGCCACGTTATCCTTTGGACTGTAAAACCGTTCCAGGGCTTGTTAATCGCATTTTTCTTCGGCGAGAATAAGAGGGAGTGGTCGGTTCCCCCTGGCAAGCCTCGGGGGTCGGATTGATAAAGTGGAGCGAAGGCTCCCATCGGTATCGTCTTCAAGTGTCCTTCGGTGCTCCGAGCGTATCTCAAGAGCTGTTCTGGAACCACGTTCCCCGTAAAGGATCCCAGGATTCTTCTCTCCAAGAGAATATCTCGGCAACTGATGACGTTAGCCAGTCAGAGCGGTGGATATATACTTTTCGCGATCCGTGTTCAATATATGCTTGCCAGTCTCAGCCCTTTTTTGCATCAGCTTGATGCAGAAGACGACTCAGTAATTACTGCTGTCCCGATATCGTGAAAATTGTGGTAATTTCAGGAATAATTTGTTTAACGAAAGATGGAGGCACAGATGAGTTCTTTGCTTCCTTCGATGGAACATATTTTCTTTTTTCATATATTTCTTACCCCCTTTCTCCTCTACTCTTCTACTTTTCTAGTCTTCTACTTTTATACTCTTTTACTCTTATATTATTTTACTATTTTACTCTTTTACTCTTTTACTCTTTTACTCTTTTACTCTTTCACTCTTTTACTCTTTTACTCTTTTACTCTTTTACTCTTTTACTCTTTCACTCTTTTACTCTTTTACTCTTTTACTCTTTTACTCTTTTACTCTTTTACTCTTTTACTCTTTTACTCTTTTACTCTTTTTCTCTTTTTCTCTTTTACTCTTTTACTCTTTTACTCTTTTACTCTTTTACTCTTTTACTCTTTTACTCTTTTACTCTTTTACTCTTTTACTCTTTTACTCTTTTACTCTTTTACTCTTTTACTCTTTTACTCTTTTACTCTTTTACTCTTTTACTCTTTTACTCTTTTACTCTTTTACTCTTTTACTCTTTTACTCTTTTACTCTTTTACTCTTTTACTCTTTTACTCTTTTACTCTTTTACTCTTTTACTCTTTTACTCTTTTACTCTTTTACTCTTTTACTCTTTTACTCTTTTACTCTTTTACTCTTTTACTCTTTTACTCTTTTACTCTTTTACTCTTTTACTCTTTTACTCTTTTACTCTTTTACTCTTTTACTCTTTTACTCTTTTACTCTTTTACTCTTTTACTCTTTTACTCTTTTACTCTTTTACTCTTTTACTCTTTTACTCTTTTACTCTTTTACTCTTTTACTCTTTTACTCTTTTACTCTTTTACTCTTTTACTCTTTTACTCTTTTACTCTTTTACTCTTTTACTCTTTTACTCTTTTACTCTTTTACTCTTTTACTCTTTTACTCTTTTACTCTTTTACTCTTTTACTCTTTTACTCTTTTACTCTTTTACTCTTTTACTCTTTTACTCTTTTACTCTTTTACTCTTTTACTCTTTTACTCTTTTACTCTTTTACTCTTTTACTCTTTTACTCTTTTACTCTTTTACTCTTTTACTCTTTTACTCTTTTACTCTTTTACTCTTTTACTCTTTTACTCTTTTACTCTTTTTCTCTTTTACTCTTTTACTCTTTTACTCTTTTACTCTTTTACTCTTTTTCTCTTTTACTCTTTTACTCTTTTACTCTTTTACTCTTTTACTCTTTTACTCTTTCACTCTTTCACTCTTTCACTCTTTCACTCTTTCACTCTTTTACTCTTTTACTCTTTTACTCTTTTACTCTTTTACTCTTTCACTCTTTCACTCCTTTACTCCTTTACTCCTTTACTCTTTTACTCTTTTACTCTTTTACTCTTTCACTCTTTCACTCTTTCACTCTTTCACTCTTTTACTCTTTTACTCTTTTACTCTTTCACTCTTTCACTCTTTCACTCTTTCACTCTTTTACTCTTTTACTCTTTTACTCTTTTACTCTTTTCTCATGGAGCGATCGAGCTTTATGCTGTTCCGTATTGGTACTTGACTGAAGCTTCACACCACAAAGAAGAGATCATATTGCTCCATTTAGGAAAGTAAAGATGGTCTTCGAAAGCTCCACGGAATATCCCAGAAGCTCCACTCACGAGGGAACTGATACCTATCGCTGTCCGTTGGATCCTTTTGTAGAAATATATTGAAAATGCTATAATTAGTAAAGCTATGACAGTCCATTATAAAATGATATAGATGTACATAGAATTCGATGCCCCCCTTCCAATTTCCCACTTCCATTTCCTCGAGTAGCCAACTACCAGAACTCCCATTCGTTTCTTCTATTTGACCTCTTTGAAGAAGGAAACATTTCTATTTCTTCGAGCGTGGTTCCATGCAAGGGGCCGAATTTCTCGTGAAAAGGCTCTTATTAAATATTTCGTAACGGTTTCAAAAGCAGGCCGATCTTCCTCCGATAATATCGCCGAACGGTGTCCTGAGACACGTGGAATCTATTCAAACGGTCACGCGATAATGGATCGCGCGTGGAATACATTCACGCAGGGAACACGATCCTTTTCACCGACGCTGTACGTCGCGAACGAAATCTCCGAGGAACGACTCGATTCTCCTTTCTTTTGTCCGTTTTAAAAGGCAAGATAACGCCCCTCGTTCGCCTATCCCGGCTCTCTTTCCTTTCGAGGGGCAGCTGCGTGTGACTGGAATCTTGAAAACGTCGCGGCCGAATTTTATGTTCCAAGTTTTCGGCTCCGAGTGGTTCCCTATGCTCGTCACATGAAAACTTGGTGGTAATGTCACGAATGCTCCTTTGCATTGCAAAGTGTAGTAAAGCTAAAAGCTTTTCTGCTGTTCCGCGGTGGGGTAGTCCCAAGGTTCTCCTTTTTTTTCTTGAATTCTTCCAGCACTTTAAGTGGTTTAGTATAATCGTGAGCCTGCTGAACCTACTGCAAACATTTGCAGTCGGTTCAAACAAAAGGATTCAAACTACTCGGTCATCTTCATCATCGAACAGTATAAAACACTTCTCCGCGGACATAAAATATATAAACCATCCCCCTTTCCATTATCCTGCTCCCTGACAAAGTCTTCAAAAGCAATCGCTCGAGATTTCAGTAAATCTTTGTCAAATTTACCCCCAAAGATATCGTTCCAAGGCAAAGTGCTTCGAAGAATCAAGGATTTCCGAAGAATTTCGAGGGTCTAACACAAGGGGGTTGTCTTATAGAGATTGGTGGGCCTAAACTCTTGTAGATAGATCCTTTCCTTTCCCGAAACGCGAGGGATATCGTAACCAACCTCCCCTACATCCACAGCGACGTCCATGAAGGGATGTTGAACTCGTCAAGGCCTACATTTGATCGAAGGAAGTACCAACTTCTGCTCGTTGTGCGCTTTGACCTAGCGATAATGACGATTAAAGAAGGAGGAGGACCTTCCGTGGCCGGAAGGCAATGAAAAGTAGTATGTTTCTCGACACACAACTTATACTTTCACACGTGTTCCGCGTGCGGTATAAATGCAGTGAAATTCAGTTTCAAGAAGCGCGACAGCGTGCTTTCCGGCCGAGGCGAGAAATATCAAGCGCAGACTCTTTCTTCGGTGATTTATACGCGTCAGGGACCCCTGTGTCCTTTTTATTAACTTCGTAGTCTTTTGTGGTTACATATCCTGTTGACTCGTCCTGGCCATTGTTTAATTACTTTGTGGAGTTCTTTTGAGGTGAAATTTGCTCTTACTTGTCTAGCTTTCATCGCGTAAGATTCAGACGATTCTGTTTCGCGAGAAACCTACATTGGTGGATGTTTTAAAAGATCCCCGAGAAGCCAAGCGGATGGAAGTTATCTTAAGAAGCTGAAGAGGAGCATAAATGTTTATGACATCATTAGTGCCTCCTTTGTAACTAAGTGATTGCCTCTCTTCCTAGCACTCCAATAGACGTTTAACGACACTCGGTCATTTGTCAGTATAAATCTCCAACTTTTTCGTTCGCCCCGATATCCATCGTTTTCACGAAGTTCAATGTGGGTCACGAAATGTATGCGATCAAATATCCTGCAGGGGAAGGAATCGTTGCGATGATCGTCTTCAATAAAGGAAGAGCATCATCCTTGACCGTCTTTTTCCCTTAAATATCTTCTCCGTTTATTCGAGCTGCCACATTGCTGGTTAATCTTTCTCTACGCACAAGCTTTGATATCGACAGTACTATTACACTCGTAAAGAAGCAAGTGAAAACGTGTCTCCACTTCCCATCAGCGTTCACCGCGTAATTTCTCTTTCATCTGCTCGTAGAAAATTTCTAAAAAAATTCATACAGCAATGTGTGAACCTCTCTCCACTCGTTTGCAGCACAGCCGATTCTCCTCTTCCATTTCACAGAGGACTAACAATTCCATTCACTTCCTAAACTCGTCAACGAACAAAGACTTTACGCTCGCATGAAAATCCAGAAATCTTTAGAGCAGTCAAAGAACCATAAAAGTTCTATATCTGCGGGGCTGCGCTTTGCGTATCTCTGATCGCAGTATAAAACGGGCCATTGTGTTCTCGAAACTGCACGTTCCAATATAAAACGAAGCAAAAAAGTGTAATAAACCACGTTGAATGGCTTATCTGGTCGTAACGAGCCCCGAATAGAATGTTAAAAAGCCCGATGTAACGCGAGACTAAGATCGAAACGGTGCTCGTTTAAGCGGATTATCTGACCGTGGCCAGCCAGCAGATAAATCTGTGAAAAATTGGTAAACGTATCGGCCGCTTCCGGCCAATGTGCCCCGACAAAAATCCAACACTACGAGGCTGGAAAACTGCGCCGCGATTGGCGGTTCCGCGCGGTTCATTGGGGCTGACGTTACCGCGGAACTCGTGCGTGAAACTGTCGCCGAAAGTTTCGCGGTTTCGCATCCGATTACGTGTCCCGGCACGGCAGCCTCGCGAACCGCCGTTCGACGGTCTCGGAGAAGTAACTTCGCGCGTCGCTTTCAACTGGGGCCGTTATGCATCGGTCGATACGCGCCGCGAAACAACTGTGAATTATTCGTCCTGGGTGCAATTACCAGGAGCCATCGATAAGTGGTCAGCATTAGCCTCCGCCGACAGTTATAAATTCGCAGCAGACTTTCAGCGTCCAACGCATATTTCATTGCCCCGCGAGTCGTCTTATCTGCGCCGCTGGGAAATGAATGTAGAGCAGCGTAGGGAAATGGGATCGAATGAAAGCTATTTTTTTAAGCGTTTGTTGGCAGGTTCCAGGGGAAATCTATGGCGGGGAGTGAGACTGTGCGGTTCTGCTTCGAGTGTTGATGTCTGTCTTGGTTCTTCCTGCGGAGTTGCTCCTTGTGGAGTGTTTTCGAGGTGGATGATTTTCACTGATTTTTATTCATTTTCGTTGCTATAGTTCGAAGAAGATTTTTGTTGTTAGAGTTTCCACGAATATGGTAAGTGCTCAGGAACTTGAACTTCGGATGTTCTTCCGAATGGCCCCAGTGGTCGATCGACGCGAGATTTGAGGGGGATCTAAAATTGTAGCTTCGGGTATTTATTAGTTTACTGAATATTAATAAAAAATTACTGTTCATTTTTCTGAGCCTAATTTCAAACCTCGTGGTTATCGGCCACTGGGGCCATTCGGAGGTGCAGCCTGGACTTCTACTGCAGATTTTAATATATTACTCCTTCCGAAGTTTGAATAATCAATATTCTGATTTAGGGATGGAGGAGACCACGAGACTGAAGCTTAGAGTTGAACACGACATTTAGAAGAATGGCTGGGAGGGGAGGCTTCGTTACTGGGCCACAGTGGGTTAGAAGTTGCAGTAAGCTCGGAAGTAGGGTGAAAGTTAAGGTTCGCGATGTCGTTAGCGAGATATCGGGAGAAATCAACGGCAGCCAGTGAACGGAATACTCGGCGACTGCGGAGGAATTTCGTTTTCATCGGGAAAAGGGAATAACGAGCAATGAAATCTTTTCCGTCACTCGTTTCAGCACGTTTCATTCTCGCTTCTATTTTTACCTCCGCTGAGTATTTGTCTCCAGGGAATCGGGCTGCGCGTAAATGTTTTCTTTGCGTCGTTGAATTTTTTAGAGGCGAGCTGCGCCGGAAGGTTACCTCGTGCGATTTAAAATCACGGACGTGACGGGAACACGGTGGATAATTAATGCGACTGTTTCGTTCTGTGTCAAGAGCTGCACGGGCCGCGAGGGGGAATCTATCACTTTCGCCGTTACTGGATGTAATTTGCAACTTTCCCGGAGTCACTGTATCCGCCTGCACGCTGCAAAGTGTGTTGCACATATTTCTAAATGTTCCACGTGCTTCGCGAGTTTTATCAAATTACCTGCGCGAAGTACCTATTTCCGCGGAACTTGTCGCGGTGGGATTTTAAAATCATAGGAAATATTAGCAATTGGGAAATATTAGCAATTGGAAGCTTGGCAAATATTTCATACCTATTTAAAGATATATGCAGTTGGTTAGCAAGATGCCAAAGCAGCGACTACTTAGTGTTTCGATGAAGGGGAATCGAAGGAAGAGGGGAATGTATCGATTACAGTGACAATTCTTTCGGCTCGTTTCCACTGGAGAATGACAGGAAACTGTTTGACGTCACAGGGTATTAAGCCCGAGCAGGTAGCACTCCTATAATTGAAACGGTTCTGCGAAATCGCAGCATCAATAGAGATCTTCGATCCTACTTATGTCAATATTAAACCTGAGGACAAGCTTATAGCTTTCCCATTGAAGTATTTCACTTCGGTAACTGGTATTCACATCGCAGACTGTATTAATATCTTCGAGGCTCAATGAAGAAGGGAATGTAAGAACGATGGAGTCTCTGTTAAGTTTCCCTGTTAGTGTGTACTTTAGCTTCACGCGGACTTTTTCTCAGGAATATTTGCAGTAGAATATCTAAACGATAGCTAAACAGTAGCCTCATTTTCGAGGAAGGCTTACTCAGCCTTCTCATTCGGAATAGATTTAAAAATGAAGGCAAATATTTCACTGGCAAAAGAGCAGACCAAACAAAGTCAATTTTCAATATTTCATTGACCATATTAAGCATGAGTAAATATAAAATAAAAATATCCATATATCTTCATGAAAAGCTTTTCTTGCACGACGATCGGCAATGACTCAAAATTTCCAACGGAGTAGTACCTCCTTTGCTGATCGTTATTGGTCTCTTATCGTGAATTTTAATTTGATCAACCAGGGGAGTTACATTCGATGCAGGAAAATTGTTACATGGTGATTGGAGGAAATTCGAGATAACGCAGTGAATTTTCTTTCACGTGTATCGAGGAATAGAAGGTAGCTTTAAATTATAGGGCTTAGAATTTTGATGGCCTCGGTAGTGGTGATTAATCGTTATCTATCATTTCTGCAGCAGGATTTCAAGGGCGTGACACGGCACTTGGAATCCTTCCAGACCATCTATCTGTACGTTTGTAGCTTCATCCACTATCTTTCCGACATTGTGCTGTAAATGAAGAGAAATACATTTCTCTGCACAATAAAAATATGCTCGCGAAATGAAATGGACGTATTATTTTCGGAATCGTAAAATCTGATATGCGCTATGGATATCGAGAAATTAAAAGGCAACGCGATACTGTTTCTCGGCTTCAGGTTTATTTTTACGAATAACTGCCCCAAATCCGATATTTTGTTATTCATTTCTGAATTTCGTTGTTGTCAATATTCAGCCTCCACGAAGATCTCTCAAAGGTATTTTATTTTGGAATCAATTAGATAGATTTATTCCCGAGAAGGACGTAAGGTCCCATTCTAGTCGATGAAAATTAAGTTATTGATTATCAGTCTTGAAAGAAAAAATTCCCTCCGTTATGTTTATCAACGCAGGCAGCGTTAATGTCCCTTTGAAATGGTGAACGGCTCGTTTAATTCCCTGAAACCATTCAAGCCCCATTAGTGCATTGAAAGTCAGGCTTCTAACGGTGGCTAAATGGAATCGTCAACGTAATCTTTCTCGGTGGATTTTTATTTAAATTGTTTTATGCGAGGGAATTTTAAAGAAATGGCGCGACCTGGTGGCACAAAGCTCTGCTTAAATATTCAACATCTGCGGCGAAGTAATTTGGCCACCACGCCAAGACCAACGTTACGAGCGAGCAGAATATTCATATGACGAGCCACGTCCGTTTTTACGATATACGAGACAAGGAATCGTAATTTCATTGTTAAGTTATGAGGGAAGGGGGATTCTCATTCTAAAGACGCGAGACTTCTACATCAAAGTCCCTTGGAAAGACTCTCCGTAGATTTGAATCTATCAAAGAAATTAAGTAGTTTGCAAAAAATGCAAGCTCTATCTTAAATCACTTTCATCGACTTCAATTTGATAACAAAGTACAATTTATTTGCTTAATTCGACGTATCATAAATCACCCAGGACTGACAAGATGGGCACAAACAAGTGCACTGTTCTTTCACTGTGTCGCGTCTGACTAGTTACACGGCTACTCTACTTAATCCATTGTAGAGCCTCCTCTTAAGCCACGCAATTCAGCAAATAATCACTGAAATTGATTATTTATCGTTCCTTTTTACACCGAGTTCCATCCATTACACCACCCCCTTTACAATATTCCATTACCTGCCTCAACATCTTTCACTTTTTCACTTCAATCACAATTTCCCCTACACGCAATTTAATTTCCAATTACGTCAACACACAAAATTAATATGTCACCACTAACATGGCGTGTAAAAGGCTCGACGTAGCAGTTGCATGTTGCACACTGTTGCACCCCCTCGGCCCATCCCCTTTGTTTCCAAACAACGGACATCCTGACGCGGCCAATCATTACACCTTGCAGAATTTTCGGGCGAGAGACTGTGCCGTGGTTGGGAACGAATCGATGGACCGTCCGCCAGGTCTATAAATAATTGCCCATTGTAGCTGGGGGGTCGGTCAGTTTGACGTCGTTATTACAGCTCATCAGTCGGCGCGATAATGGCGCGGGGCGAACGCCGCCGGCGGGCCGGAGCCTCGCGAAAGTCTGCAAATAATTTATGTTGCGCGACATAGACACGCGAGCCCCGATTACGTTGGTATAAGCAATTTTCCCGTCACTGTCGCGCGTGTCCTTTGTGCCGATTAATGGAATTTCCGGTATCCATTCGGCGGGGATTTTAATCGCGCCACGCGCGTCTAATTGGCGAAAACAGCGTGTCACTGAATTCCTTCGCCGCGACTTGCTCCACTGGATATAAAACCCTTTCACTCCATTTTAAACGGCGCGGCCACTAATGAGCAGCCACGTAGCGAAACTGCAACGTCAACCCTCGCGAACCTACCCCTCCGCCGTGGTTTTAATTTGATAAATGGCTGGTTTCCGTCCGCCTGTCGTCGAGAATTTGCGAAGGAACCGGCAGGGACTTGGCAATATTTCGCCTGCACCACGGCTCCTTTTCTCTCCGTGCGTGCACGATTTTCGTACGCTCTTTGCCGAGACTACCGTTTCCATTTTCATATAAAGGCACAGGTGTTCTCAAACGCGCGTTACTTTCTCTTTTCCCGCGCTCGTTATTGGCTTGTTTGCTGCTTCGCCTGTTCTGCGTTTCGCAGACAGTGGAGGAAATGGAGCTCGGAGAACGCGGGGTCGGGGAAAGGTTAAAGGGGTAATATAATAGGGGCGGGTAAACACGGTAGGTAAAAGAGGATCAAGTAGTTAAAATTAATAATGCAAGACGGGGGAGAGTATAGAGAATGCGAGAAATACGAGGAAAACAGAGCACAGTAAAAGATTGATCACACAGAGGAGCGAGCAGATAAGAAGGGAAGAAGGAATGGCAGAAAGTTTCGTCCAAATCCTTTTCACCTTCACCCTCCTATTTAGATTCATCCATGAAAGACTATTATCGCTGGGTGAGGGGGAAAGATTTACGTATCGTGACCCGTGAAACGCTAATGGTCACGATAATCATCGGGACACTTTCGCGGATAAAACCGGGCGACGTACGCGCCAGCTGTCGACTTCTCCTGCGTTTGTTCCCTCTTTATTGTCACCGTCGAGGCAAGAAGTAACCGGGCTAACGATTCAAGAAAATCGTTACGCTATTTAACGCTCACAACTCCGCCTGCATCCTTCCTCATTAAAGCGCCAAGAAGAGTGCACCATTCTTGGTTACACCCTCGCTGCATTCTACGCGCCCCCTGCCAGAGATTATTCTAATGGCGCTCTAAGGAATGTTTTTTCCTGGGAACTGTTATCACAGCTGATGCGAACTGTTCGTCAGAATTTAAATAAGAGACCGTAGAGATCCCCTCGTTTTTAACGCCTTCCAGGCGTGCAAATCAACTATTATATAATCCTCTACGGCTCCACGAGGGCGTCTCAATCGCTCAAGTTAAAATAAATTTAAGAACTCTTAAACCATCAAAGCTTGCAAACATTTCATAATTCGCCACAAACCTGGAAGAAACTTAACAAACAGTGGAGCCTCAAATACAAAATGTAATTTAAAGAGGAACACTGCGACGGCCGGAGAAATGAGACCTTTTCAAGAATTTTTTTTCACGAATACTTTACAGTTTTCATATAAAATTTGTATTACTTAATTTCAGTACAATGTCTTAAGATATTATAAAAAAAATGAGCAGAAAACCATGCATAAATTTTAATATATTAATTAATCTTCTAGACCCCACACAAAAAAACATAGGTCGCTGGCGGGATGTGTAACTTTGGAACGGCAGCTCCGAAATCAAATTCAAATCTTCCGTTATAAACTATACGAGTGTAGTTTCCGTAGGTAATAAAAATTTTACTTGAAAACTGTAAATCCTCCCTAAAAAAAAATGTTAAAAAAGGCTTATGTTTGAGCCGTCGCAGTGGTGTTCCCCTTAACAATTTCCTTCCCTTTTACTCACCCTTAATGAAATCCACCGCCATCTCCAGTCCATACGTGTCCTTATCGCAGTCGTCAAGTATATGCGCGCCGATCTTGACGCCTGGCACGATGCCCTCGCCCTCGTTGAACTTGTCCAGGGTGTAGAGCATGGCTTCCAAAGCTTGCACCCCGCCCTGCGGCATCACCGGGCCGCAGGTGACCGTGTCCTCCCTCTCGTGCACCATCATGAGGCCACCCAGCACGAGATCACCTTCAACCACCGCCTCCTTCTTCACGGGCCAGGTGACTTGAACGTGGCTGTTCATGTCCATAGACCTAAACTGCCGTCGCCCGTGTCGAATCGGGTGATGGGTCTCCGGGTTCTCGAACCTGAACAGGTTCGAATGCGCTCGCGGGCGAGCGCGATCAACTCGAGGATCTGGCTCGCCACCACGTGGCTCCAAGTCTCTGTAAGTTCTCGCGAGGCTCGACAGCCTGCCGGCTAAATCGACCGACTCGTCGTCGCTCCATCTCCCCTCGACGCTTGGCGACTGTTTATTGCTCGGCTCGTAGTCGGCCGAGCAGACGCAGCCCAGCAATGCTAGCAGCAGCAACTTCATGACTTCATAGTTGTGGGCGTTTACGCTGCGGCTAGCTGGCGACGATTCTGCTCGATCGTTGGCCCTGTGCGAAGCTTGGGGTCGCTCCTAGCTGCGACGTTAACGCTGGCTCGATAATTGAGTCATGATCTAGATCTCGCGATGGCTGGGTCCTCGTTCAATAACAGGGTGAGGTTACACTCGCCACGGTTGCTGCTTGGACAGCTGGTGTCTGGGCTGGCTCGAAGCACACTTGGGAGTTTAGATCCACGACTAATGGTCAGGCATTGTCGGTGCTGAAGAAACAACAGACTTGTGAAGTTAGGCGTCGAACTTGCTGGCTCTGTAGGTTCGCTTGGAAGTCGTTAGTGGCGGCATGCCTCGCGTCTGTTCGGTTTCGTTTCGGAGTGCGATCGTCTCTTGTCTATCGAAGAGTAATTGGTATCGTGTTAAGGGAGTTTCTGCCGTTTCTGTCTCGCGTGCCGAGACGGAATAGTGTAATCGTTCGCTTCACGAAAAATCGCATGCACGGGAATGGACTATAGCTTGTTGGAGCAATTAAAAACGCATTTGTCCTTTGCTTGATGCGCTGCGCGCCATCGCTGCTTTATTTGCTGACCTGTCCCTCCTGTGCTTCCACAGGACTGTGATAAAGTGTTCTGCAGAGTGCATGTTTCTGATTCTGGGGCACACTTCGAGGAAATAGAGAGTAATTAGCTTGGAACGCTGTTAGAATAAAAAATGTATCGTAGTATGTGGGTACTATATCTGTAAGATATATATTTGAAGTTTGCATTTCATATTTAGGTCCTAGTTAGGCTTCCTAGTGTTGCCTTCCTTATTATTATTTTTTTTTTTGAGTAATTAAGTCGATTAATAAAATAATAATATTTCTGTTCCTCGATGGGCGTTCGTTTCAATCATCAGATTTCTTTCTACAGACAGCACAACACTGTGAGATTTCTACGCGGTTTTTTGAAAAATTAAAAGTGTCATCACAGCTAGCAACGTTCGGATATGTACTTGACTTCGAGTGGCTTATACTTGATTCAATAGATCTGTAGCATAATTAGATTGAAAGCACTTCTGTGCGGCAATGGCCATTCGATTGGGATGTCCCTCGGTTATAATTGGAGAACGAATTGTATCGACGTGTGTTCCATTACTTGCACGCGATTAAAAAGCTCCTCCACGGCAAATCGCCGTAGAAATTCGAACGTTGCTCCGAGCATTATCGCGAAATTCAATGCCATTAAATTTACCGTTCCGCCTATAAAGCTCGCCACTTGACAATTGGAATTTACTGTTGCACCTCAGCCATGCCGAAAATTCAAATGATTAATTTCAATTTATATAGCACGTGTTAAAGCTTGCCGGCTTTCCAGCCTGTCGCACGATTATTTTGCGCAGCGCAGTTATTCCAACCGCCGAAAGCTCGCTTAAAATTCTCATTGCAGGACAATCCGTTTAGATTAAATCCAATTTCAATTGAACAAGTATCGAATTACGGTAATGGAAGTTTCAATTGTCCAACATGTCCGTCGTCGAATTTAATATCCCGTTGATGAAATGTTTATGGAATATCCCTGAACGAAATCAGAGCGTAAATAATACATCGATGTTGCACAAAAAAATGTAGTTCGTCGAAAATGTCTTTCTAGAAACACTTAATTACTTTTCGAATTTGATATAAATAAGTACATCAGTTTCGTCTAAAGGATTTTTCGCCCCCAACTTTGAGGGCTGATTTCTCCCCCTAGATAAACAGTAAATACGTGTGAAATATTTTTTTGGAACTCTATCTACCTAAACCTTATCAAAATCAGCGCGTGACAGTTGGGCGATGTTCCATGTAAGTCCAAAATAATTCCGAAGCTAATAGCTTCCATCGCGTTATAACGGAACGTCATGTTCACACATCCCCCAAACAGTTCCCCTGCCTATCCATTTCGCCGCGCCATGGAGATCAAAGCGTGTCGATTCTAAAGGGCGCGGGAACACCTAATCCAGCCGAAGCGAATCCATCGGAATCCTTTGATTGGATAATCTTGGTCTGCCTTCGGCGAACTTTGGAAGCGCGTGGAGCAGCTGGCACGGCCGCGTCGGAACTTTAAATTGCTTGCTGTTCGGCGCAGTCGTCGTGTCGATTTCGCCACGGGACCGCGAACTAATTAAAAACTTGGACGTGTCCGACTGATCCCAGGGCTCCCCGTCTTCGAAGGGCCCGGTCCGCGTCCCCGTTCGCGGCGTGTTTCGCTTCCGCGGTCCTTTTGCGAGGCGTAACCTGTTGCGTGAGAGAAACTCCTCTCTCCGTCGAGACTCCGTCTCTCCTCTCGCGAAATCTCGCCCCGTGCACCCACGTATCCGGCGGTCGCGTATTTTTCGACGGTGTTGCGCGGTTTTTTAAATCCGACAGGCGTGACCTGCCACCATAACGAGCGCCAGCGACCTCCACCGTGTTACCTGTTGCGCGTTTCTACGGAGAAAGCTACGCTTACGTCAGCACCCTTGCAGTTTGGGCAACGCTGCCGAGCGAGTTCCTCGAGGCGGGTCGATATCGAGCACCGCCGTGACACCCTTTAACCGTTCGCACCCGATAATCGCAGGCGTGTTAAGAGACAACTTGCTTGCCACTTTATTAGTGGGTACTCGAGTGCCTGGGCGCTTTGAGATGCGACCTGCGTGTGGAGCACTTGGGGTGGCTGCTGCGAGGGTAGACGAAAGTACAGGCTGGGGAATGGGGTGGGTTTTTGCAGGCAATGGTAGATTGAAAGTGGAGAATGAAATTTAATCGATTGGAGTGCGTTGATATCGAACAGCCCCAGGGCACCCTTTAATCGCTTTCAGGTGTTTTGGCTCTCTGCGGAGTATTTGGGGCGATTATCGCGAGGATAATTAAGTGGGTAAATTTGTGGTACATGAACGGAAAGTATAATATAGAATGAATTTTATTTATTCGTGGCTTTGGAGCTTAGGGTGTTCCTGCTTTTTGGTTTTACAATGATTTAGCCTGAATTCTGTATAATAATCGTAGGAATGTGGAAGTGGTCTGCTTCTGCGACTTTATTAGGGTTAAGCTGATCATCGAGGCTCTACCTTACGTAAGATATTTTTTTTCTAACTGCATTTGGACGGATTTTTACGAATCTGTTCACAACATTGATATACAGTGGAAGGCTAGATTATTATAGTCAAACAAAAAGGTTAGAGATTTTGTAAATTTCAGTGCTGGAATGGCTGTATCTCTGCAAAAATGGCTGCAAAAAATATTTAAAAAACGCATTTTAACGATTAGAGTTTCTAGTTTTCTAATCAAAGTCTCAAAATTTTGTTCATCCATTATGATACTGTTTTATCAAAAAACTTTTTTTAAGGAAAAAAAATTTTTTCCGGTAAATCCAACGAAGAGCTTTTATAGAGCAAACATTTCTCTTTAATTTCGTTTTTTTTGGTTTTGTTGTATGATTTTTTTTGACCGAGTTACTCGCGATCAAAGCGAAAAAAGGCACTTTTCACTTTGAACACTTATAACTTGCGAGCTCATGATCGTTTACAAATTTTTATGAGTGTTTTGGAAAGCTAGGAAAGACACCTTTCAGAACCTTTAGTTTCCAATTTAAGATTTTTTTTAATCGTATTGAATCAAAAATTGACGAAAATGTTTTGAGTTTAATAATTTGGCCACCCTCTGTAAGTTTCACGGATTTCCAACCCCTCTTTGTACCTCGACCAAATAATAACGAACCAGGTTACCCCGATACGCGAAATGTTTTCAATATTCGAAAGCAGAAAAAGTGAACGCTGCTGATCGTATTAAAAATCTGTGTCGCGTTCCGCAGTGAAAGGGGGTACTAATATTTTCAGAATTATCTTATAACTGTAGAATATTCCGGGTTCGGCTGGCTGCTGCGGAAATAGCGCAGTATTTTTCTCGATTATGAAACGAACGGAACTTCCTCCGCGAGCTTCCGGACAGATGTTCGAATTTCATTCGAGGAATTTAGAAGAGGAACGTAATAATAAAGCGTAGGTACACATTTCAAGCTAGAATATTCGCACTCGAATTGTGACGTGTTTGATGTTCCAGGGAATAATCTCATTCGTTCTTCCTCGGACTTATTCTAGCATTAGGTCTTTGCTAAAAAGAGCTCTTTTTAATCTTAGTGAATACATTTTGATTAAAATATACTTGATACTATTTGAGCTGCAGCTCGTTTTAAGCAGAGACACCAAACACAATATAGATTTTGCCCGAACGTAATTGCTTCGTGAATGGGTTAAATTTTGGAAATTCAATAATTTATATTATATTTCTCACTCGTACTATATTAATCGTGGGATAAAGCTCGCAACTGATTGCGAGGTGTTTAGAGCACATTTTACCACGTGTGAAATAATTAATGCCCCTTTCCACTTGTCATTACGCCATTTAAATTTCTCTGTTTATGGTGATTTAGTGACGCAAACATATAACACACCAGGCGGAATAATTGCACGAAGGTCGACTTCATTTGTAAATGGAATTTGTTCCCTGCTATCGTCAAACATCGCGGGAGAGGGGGACAGTGAATGTAAATGGGAGCTAAATAATTATTAATAATGTCGAATGCTCGAATATATGGTGGAATCGAACGATGCAGATAATATCGCGTGTGGTCACTGTCTATTGGTGCTATCCACAATCCGCGCAACTGCACAGGGTACCATTCAATCGAGCATTCCATTAAATTCTGGGTCTTTCATCGGGCGTTGGTACATTAGTTATTGACAGGCCGCGATAGGCAATTTTGGGAATGGGGGAGCCACCCAGCCTTGGGGCTGATATAAAATGGACGTGTATCATTGACGTTAGTTTCATTTATCTGCACATTGTGGAGTAAATATTTTATGCACTTATCGTTCGAACGTATCTCGTGAATTGCGAAATCTATGGCGATCGAAATTTTGTGGCTAGAAGGGAATGGCTTCGAACGGATTATTGTTGGCAGGCTTCTTTTGCGGTCCATCGACGTGTTTATGAAATGGTAACTAATTAGGGAAGCCACGTTGCCACGAAACAAGTTTACTAGAACAAAGTGAATTTCCACTTTGACGATGAACGCATACAGCACCGCGTTATTGCTCTGTTTCGACTGCTCATTGAAAAAACAAAGAACCCTTTCACGATGGGCAACGGTCTGTTTCGCGTTTCGCTTTATAGTCTGTCTGCCTTTCCCTTTTTTTTCCGTGTTTTGCAGTGGAAGTTCCTCACGTTGAAATAACTTTGTGACGCAATATCGTTTGCGAAACCTTTGTCACGAAGATTCCTGTTTTTAGAACGTTTTGGAAATAAAAGGGAATGAAGCGTGAGCGGGGAATGGCTTTGCCCAATTCCGGTGTGAAAATGGCAGACGTGGGAGTTCTGTTTGGTTAAACTCAAGTGGTTGAATTTTTAACTAAATGTCTACCTTCAGCTGATGATTTCTTGAATATTGCGCAAACATTTGTTTGGATTAATTCAATATCTTTCGGTCGATTTCCCTGGGCCTTCTGCTCAATCTGTTTCGATTCGAGAAGTTTGAATAATTAGAAATTAATATTAGTTTTAGTAACAGAGAAAGCAACGGAATTGCACGATAAAACTGGTTAGACATAGATCGTTAAGTAGAATATTTAATAATATCTCCGCTATTGATTCAACAATTTAGAATTGTTAATTTTTATCGAAAGAACGAATCCGACCTTGTATTATTTCTTTTGAAATCCACTTTCTCTTTATTTCAAGTGAAAATTAGGAAACCTGCATAATAAACTAGTCAGAAGTAGCCGTCAAGTAGAATACGCTTGCATAAGTCAGACGGCAGGAAGAGTATCCATTTCCCTCTTCCCGAATGAATAACCTCTAAGTATTAATTCATTACATAAAAGCTGAATACGATTGTTTCACGCTACTTCAAACAAAATATTATTTCCAAATCTATAAAATAAATCCAAGATTTTATGCCTCATATAATCTAATATTGGAAAGTACCGCACAGAATTGAATCGACGAACAGTGGGAACGAGAAAAATATTCCCGATATAGAAACATTCAGCGATTGTTGGTGGCACGTATTTTCCATTCTGAATGTATCTATAGAGATGTTTACGAAAATGCCTGGACAGAATGACATTTGACAGAAAGTATTATTCTTCTCGCTGCAAAGCAAATCCTCCCATAGAAACTGGAGACCAATTTTTAGTTTCAAATTTCTCGCGAGTAACTACAGGTCCGTGCCTGCAATAGGCTTTATGCACCAGCTTTTCGACTACGTGGCAACGCGTGAACTTTTCCCCAAAGGGCCGCGGAAATGCATTAATCCCGAGTGGTAGGAAGTAATATCGATGCGGCTGTTTCTTTCTCCGCGGCACGGGCGTTCACTAATTAAATTTTTAATTAACGAATTTCCGGCTGAAATTCCTGGGTCTACAGTCTCGATAAAAGGAGCTACACCTTTTTCTTTTTACTTCCACCTTTTGGCGCCGGCTAAATACGCGTAGTTTAACTCCCTGGAATTCTCCCGTCACTGTAAAATTTATAATCACGGATATTCCTGTTGAGAATTATTTACGAGTCTCCTGTGGCAGTGCAGTGCTAGAACTACTTGGCGTGAATTATAATAAAACCGAGCAGGTGTCGCTTAACGAAGGCAATATTTTCCACACGCCTTTCCTCGTCAAGTCTGAGACGGCGCATTCCGCAAGCAATCTCCCAAAGTGGTTTCCTTGTTATGTCACTTTCTAAGCGTAATCACGGTGGGATTAATTTTTCCCCGGCTCTCCCGCGTTTCTTTATGGATTTAAATCATTTTGCACCAACAGTAGTTTCCTAAGCGAACCGTCCCCGCTCTTCGATCGAGCAAGGCCGACAGGATTTTCAAGAAACCCGTGGATCGAACGATTACACTTTCGTCTGCGCGCTCCTCGTACTTCTGCTGAAAATATTCGAAGAATGCTTACGATTTTTTCGTTCACAGTGGCACACCCCTGTGGTAGCAGAATTTTTTGCGGCGAACCACAGCCGAATCTGGGGGAAATTTCGCAGGAAACGCGTGGAATGTACTCGGTCGGCTTTTTGTCCACCTGTTTGATTCTTCTTGTACATTCCTTCGGCCACGGTTACTCGGGGCGACTATTGGAATGTCTGATTCGATTGCATAGTATCTGGACAAAGTCCCCTCGAACTTTCAGCGCGAGAAAATCCCCGAACTTTGAATAAACGGTGACGATGCGACGTATTTTCCACCACGTCGACATTAGAGAAACTTGTACGAAAGTCGACGAAGTACCAGAAGTTTCGTTTATTTATTCGAACGTTAAATCACGTCGGAATTAACTCGCCCGCACACGGAAATGTAGGAGAACGTTTCGAGTAGCTGTGCTTTAAGTTTCATAGAGATCGGCGATACTTTTCTGTCATGATTCGGCGATTTCCCGTGCGTTGTCATTGAGAGGCGCTTCGAAGCACGCGCGCGCGGCTCCGTGCCGTAGCAGCCACTGACTGGTTCTCTGCGACTGCATCAACACTACCCTCCTCAAACGTATCAACCCTCCTCCACCCTCTTCACCAGCCCCCGATCGTTCCCTACTACCCTACCACCCACATACCCCTCCGCCCTCTGTACCATTGTTTCGCGCCTCTTCCTCCCTTTCCTTTCCCTCTTGCTTTCGTTCCTCGTGAACGACAGCCGGGATCGTAGATCATAATTCTCGCGGCGGAACATAAATGTCGCGGCTACGGGGCGGATTTTCTTTGTTGTTTCTCGTCCCAGAATGTCGCAGAATCGTGGCCAACAGAGAAATCCATAATCCCCTGGAAGGTGGTTTGATAAATCGCGCCCGTTGTCGGAAGCTAATCTAGGGATGGGTCGTGGTCACGTGCACGGAAAAAGGGAGCATTGTTTGGAGCCTTTCTTGCGCGAATATGCTGGTCGAAATAATTAGCAGATCGGATGTTCAACGTGGTTAAGAGGGTGACCTAAATACCCCGCGCGAAAGAAGTTCTTTTCTTTCTTAGAATTCTTTCTTCTCCTCTATTTTGATCTTACTAAAATTGCCGCAGAGGAATCGTTAAAACAGTCTTCTAAATGGTACGAAATTTCAATTATTCCGAAGCAGAGATGGGCGAAAATCTAATTTAAATAAAAATTTCGACGAACGAATAAAAGTTACAAAAATATGAAACTGTATTCGTCAAATAATCTAAAGTTTAAGTAGCTTTTATTTGATCCGTTATTTAAATAACTTTTCATTTAGTTAATGCCCAACTCTGTTCCCAAGTAGATGTAGCAAAATCGTCATCGCACTAACTTCTTCCCTACACTCCAAACTGTAACAACGTCCACTTGTTATCTTAAACTTATTAATGCTTTCCACACCGACAATGCCATAAAACGTTGAGGTACATTAAGAATCTTATCCCTTTTTCTGTAACACCCACAATTATTCGTAGAGCATTTTTAGCGTCCTGGGGAGTTCAATTTTTCATTCATCCTTCTCTCGTTCATTACTCCTCGTCGTTTCGACCGAAGCGTTCTACGGTGCAATTTAGTATAATGGCAAACGATCGATATTTAATCGTTGCTTTTTTGCCCGGGGAACGGTGGCAAGTAAAAATGGTATAATTCCGTTGAGACTGCGCCGTAACCCTTCTGTTAAACGATAAAAGTACAATTACGATGCCCGTGGTTCGAGAACGAAACGCTGAAAGCCGCTCGCGTTCGTGGCCTCGTAAATTCATAAGTCGGTAATAAGTCCTGCGTGAAACTATCGCTAACTTTTTCGATTACGGGGCGATCGCTGGAAATATAATGGCAGTTAGTTGACTCTCCCTCCCGTGCATTATCGGCACGAATAACAGCCTATCGTTATGCATCCAGTGGCTGATGAGATTTCAAAGTAAACGCCGCTGCGAAAGTTTCGACCGTTGCCAGCGAACGAGCGCGAATTGTTACATTACGAATTCAGCAAGATAAATGCACAGTTATTATTTGATTTACGATGGTAATGCATTATGAAGTGCCCTACCTCCCACAATTTACTTTACGATGCTCTTGACCAGCATTGCCGGCTTTATTTCAGTGGACGTTGCTGCTGTTACACGAATTTAATACAGACTTGTATTTAGACACCACTATTTTCGTTTTTTTTTTTAGCAGGATACTTTCTACGCACCAATGGTAATACTATAGTATTAGAATATGACTTTTGACAATTATAGTATTTTTTTACAAGGACTCTTCAATTATCCCTCTCTTGTTCGAGAAACTCTGTAACTCACAATATTTCTGGCATCCCCATTTTCTTACTGCGATGCAATTTCACGCTAATTATACATCGTACTCACTAAACCTGCGTCAAACAAATTTCCATATCACCGAAGCTCAAGAAACATTCGTTCCTTTCCCACTAAACGTTACAATCCAACAATTAAGCTATATCCATTAGGGCGAAGCGATACTAAATAGGCGAAAATTTAAATTTGAATTTTCATGTTGGAAAATTATTCATGTCTGCAGGTTCCTTTTTCTCTTTAAACTGTAAAAATTGACAATGCGAATGTTAGTCTTTATATGTTTAAGAGAAAAAGGAACCTGCAGACATGAATATTTTTCCAAAATTTGTTTAGAGTTGCGTTTGCTTAATCAAAAGACGACTATCCCGCGCCCAGGCCAACTGAAAATTCAAATTTAAATTTTCGCCTATATAGTAATCGCTCCGCCTTAATATCCATGCTTATTAAATCACAGTTCCAGGCCGTGTAGAATGAATTCCTCTTGAAAAGTGTTCAATCGACCGCTGTTGGCCGTGACGAGCTCCTGGCGCCTATAAAAATGAAGTGCCTCAGACTTTCACTCGAACCGTCCACGGCAAGAGCGTGGCAATTGGTCGGGTCGCGTATACCCGATCCCGAGGAGGGCTCTCGAAACAAGAACGAGACTGGGACCAGAGGAAGAGGCATTCAATTATAGCGAAGATCGTTTAGCTCTGTCAGGGTAGCTCGAGATCTAAGAGGAGTCGCACGCTATGAGCTTTCAGTCGTGTTCGAGCAGAAACGAAGCTCACGTTGATGCAATGAAACTTTCTTTTAAACGATAGCTCGTTTGCTCGGATTAGAACCGAACTTCCTCCTGTTTCTATCCACCCCCCACGCCCCTCGATAACTTGCCCGACTTCCCTGTCTTCTCGCTTCTTCGATGCGCGTTGCACAACTTGCGCGCGGAACTCGTATTTTTCTCTGCCACTCGAGAGCTCCTTTCTTTGCATCGGCAGGGGCAAGGATTTCGTTCTCAGCGCACGCGTTTCGATTTTCAGTTGGCTCGCCTACCAGCCCGCCCGTCAAATTCATTCCTCCACGGAACGTCGAAACGTTCCATCGCGCAGTAAAATACTGCCCCGATGCCTCGTGAATTTTGACGGCTGTTTCGAATTTCATTCCAGCTCGAGGCTTGTTTCATGATACGCCTGGATTTTATGCAACAGGGAAATTGCTTGTCCCTGAATCGTCGAGGAAGGTAAAATGTCGAGGCAGTAAGGAAGCTTGAAGATAGAACGCAACGTTCGAATTGGAATACTTCCAATGAAAATGTTTGCTACGTGATTTTAACTGGTTGCCTTTCGCAGGGGGACTAAATTCAGTCCTACAATTTTGCTCAGTAGTGTAAGTAGTATTTTATGATACAATGCGAAGCCCGGTTGACTTCATAAATCTTAAAAAAAAACGCTAGAACAACTTCCCACTTTAAATTCGAGGAGGGAAAAAATTGAGGCCCCCGAAGAAGCCTTGAGCAAAAAATGAGCGAATCCTTCAGCACAGCAATTTCCTCTGAACTGGCTGCAGAGAAATTTAATATGCGGAAGTGCTGTTTTATGTCGCTGCGAATCGATAGCATCGATGCAATATAATACCGTCGGAACAACACTGCCGCGGCTATTTTCTAGCATGTTGGCCTCCAAGCAGCGTCGCAAGTGCAGGAAACAAATTACCAATAGCACTTAAGCCTTTCACGCGCGATTAAGCAAAACGAGACAAATTACCAGGGAAAGTGTCTGGCGCGGGCAAGAAAACGGTGGCGGCGAAACGAACGGTCGACGAATTTTCTCGTATCAATCCTCCCGTTTTAGCCGCGAGACGTCTGACGGGGCGTAGTATTAGTGTTAATCGATGCCGGGCACAGGAAAGCGGAAAAACGACGAGGATTCGGGTCGCTCTGTTTAACACTCCGCAGCGCGGAAACCGTTTCACGGTGAAGGAGTGTAGGGGCAGGGAGGATTCGCGCGCTCCTGGTCGCGATTGAATCAAGAGAATCGAACCAGCGCACAATGGCCTTGAAGCGAACGCGAATCGCGGCCAGTTACCAGCACGTGAATCAAGAGCAGATCGATCGAGGGCCGCCCCCGCGACAATATCATCGCGCCACAGGCAGTTTACACGCGTGCATGCACACGCCCGCGCGCACTGATGTAATTGCGGGGCCATTTGACGCGGAAACTTTCCAGGCAACTTGCGGAACGCATCATCTCATTGGGGGACAGATGTTGCGCATTGCTGGGAATCACTCGGCTGTCCCTTCCCGAATTAATTGCGGAACTGGTCGGATACCAGCGGTGTGGTTTACGTTTTTACGCGTTCACGCGGCTTCTTTACCGCGAGCCGATTTGTGGACAGTGCTGGTGTTGGAAATAGTGAGATGAATCGGGTTTATAGGAGGCAGGCGAGTTTTATACTGTCCGTTAGGTGGAAAGTTTGCGTTCTTCGTTGGTTTTGCATTGGGAAGCCTTCAGAGTTGTGAGGTAATTTTGAGTGCAGCTGTCTGTATCTTGGAGTGGTGATAGGAAAAAGGAAGGTGTCTTATTAACATATACTCTTAGGGCTTGAGGTTTGTCTCTGAGGGAAATTTTACTTTAGACCGTAGAGTCTCAGAGCAAAGTTCGATTGAGAGCAATTTTATGAGTAGTAACAGTCCCACATTGGTCTAATAGAAATTTTGTATACACTAGAGGACAAAATAGTTACCATTTTTTCGATTTGTTATATTTTTGTTATTTTTTAGCATACATTTGGGGCTGCGGTATGTTTAATATGCAAATTCTGATGGAGAATTTTCAGCTGTATAAAACCCAGTTAAAGTTGAAGTTATTTAACTGACAAACAAAAGTGTTATATGACAGTGAACGAGGTAACGCATTTTTTGGGTCGACAGAGAAGTTACCAAGTGTAGTAACTTTTTAGGTTGTCCTAAAAGCAAAAGGCGCCCCCACAAAATATTAGATTTTTTTTTTATTAATGTTCGAAAGTGGTAAGTTTTTGTTGGCTTTAAAAGTGTGGTGTCTTGTTTAATGTTGTGTGGGGTTTATGTTTGTTAGTTGAATAAATTCAACAGTAACTGGGATTTAAACAGCTTTTAATTCTCTTTCAGAATATGTATATTAGGCACGTACTGCAGTTTTGAGTTGATATTGCAAAGTAATAAAAGTAGGGTGGTTCGAGAAAGTGGTAACTTTTTTGTCCGCTACTGTATATTATATCATAAGAAACTACCTACACTTCTGAATAAAATTGTAGGACTGATTTAGTCCAGCTTTGAAACGCAACTAGACAAAATTACGTATGAAACATTTTCATTGAAAAGGCAAATGCAATCCTGACTATGAGTATCGGTCTTCCCATTAGCCCCAAAGTGTTTAAACACAGACTAGCAAAGTTCAGTTTCCCTGGAAAATGTTGATTATTCCTGCCTACCTGGTCGATAGTGTTGAACCTACAGAAGCCCTTAAGAGACTCCGCGCAGCTCGATATACAAGAAATCGTTGCCTATCGTGTACCCCATGAAAGGTGTCGTTCAACGGGATTTAGAGGCCAATAAAAGCTACGCGATAAATATTGCGTAACAACCATCGTGGGTGGCGATGGTGTGGAAGCGTGAGAGGCGAGTCGCATTATTTGCAGGACTGCTTCGCGAAGCGAAACGGCGCTAGAGCAGGGATCACGTTCGCCACCCCTTAAACCACGATAGTGGCTCTTTGTCCCCGAGGTGGCGCGCTCTCCCGCGGGAATCGGCTAGGTGATAACTAAGTATATTGGAAAGGACGATAGCTCGGGGTAGTTCGTGCCATCCATTCCCCGCGAGCGGATTTCCAAGCCAACACGCGCAGCTTTGCAGCGAGTTTTGAAGAAATCCGCCGCCCTCCCCCGCAGGCGGCCACCTATTAATGGGAATTAATCGCGGACGTATCGATATTCGATGGCTGCGCGAGTTCTGCCAAGCAGTTCTTCGGTCGTCTTCAATCCCCGGCCGCGGCTATCGGGCTTTCGTTTGCCAACGGTATTCTGGAAAGCCAATACAGATGCTCGGCGAGTTAACGAGTACTTGGCCGGAGAGCTGAGACAAATTTGTCAAGTGGCTGTCGAGGGGATAAGCTATGGTGTTTATGATGATGGACGCGTAGCACTTTCATGACATTTCAGTCGTGAATGAAGAAATTCCTTTTTAGGAGAATTTCAAGCGCGGTCGCGTTGCAGAGAGGCCCCCTTTGCATTTCAAGGGGTTACTTAGAATTAAGCCTTAATAGCCTTAATCGCGATGAAATTATAAAAGAGTAGCCACTCGGTGGGCCCTATCGATCAATTAATTTTTCCCCGACTCTATCTATCTTCATTTCATTCTCAAAGTGGCTGACTGAGTGGCACCCTTATCGCTCTCCACGATAAATCATTAATGAATACCACGGTTCCTTCATCATCGGACAGTATCTAACTAGTCTCTTCCTACGTGTCAAGAAATTCAGCAACGATGCCCCGCAAATACATAGCAATGAGCCCTAGATCATGCTGTCAGAAGGGGTTGCGGTGGAACCGTCCGGGTGACCGCGCGGAATTTTCCACATAAAAGCAACATGTAATCCGTTTTCGGTTGAGGGCAAGCAGGAACAAAGGGGTCGTGCGGCACTGCCAGCGAAATCACGGCTGGAAGCGCATTGGCCACGGGGACAAGCAATCCCATTCGTCAGGGAAGTCAAGAATCTGCCGCAAACACGATAGAAATCGGCTTGCATTCTCCGCTGGGAAGTAGCCACCGGCCGCGGGAAATAGATTAGGCGTGTTTTTACGCGGTTACTTACGAGATCCATGGCGAACGCGGCGTGGCAGCCCCTCGCGAACTCGTGCCGGAAGCGGCGCGGTTTGCTGATAAATTTTCGCAATAGAGGCTGAAGATAAGGGCGCGCTGGTGGTCGGCCGGGCAGCGCCGTGTAATCGCGCATGATTCGTGGAGAAAACTTAGACCTTTTTGCAGGGATCCTTCTTCCCGATAATCTCCGCCGATATCTAGGCCGCCTCGAACCGCGCGGAATTCGTTTGAACGGAGAAGCGCGTGAAAAATGGCGGAGATTCGTTATCAAATCTTGGCTCTTTGAGGGCTTAGGAAATTCGCAGGAATTAATAGATGTTGGTGTTTTAGGGGAGGTTCCGGTCGGGAGCCCATAAAAATAGGTAATCTTCAGGAATTAATTAAAGGAAGACTACCGCGGGTAATTTAATGGGACTTTTTGCGTTGTATTAAGAATATCTTAAACTGTAGAAAATATATTTTTTTTTCTATAAGTAATCGTTGCAAATTGCACTGGGAATTCGTTGAATTGGAGGCGTCAAAAAATTCATCGGAAACGGTGGGACTTGTAGCACATAAATCATTGGTCTGAAATAAGAAACAATGCCGGATTATTAAAGGGCGCGAAATTCCCTAATGGACAAAGCTTTAAAAATTACGAAAAATAATATTTTTGACAAGATAAGGACACTTGAAATTTGAAATCTCTTTTTCCCTATGTTTTTCGCCCTTTCAACGCCTTTCAGAAATACAAATTTTCAATTTTTTTAAATGTTAAAGGTTTCTCCACTGCATAGGAGTATATTCTTCAAAACAAAAAAACTTTCAATCGAATCGGATAATAACTTTTCGAGATATTTGTCCCGGCGAATTTATGGAATTTCAAAAAATCCTTTTAAACGCGCATTTTTAAAAGGTCGGACATTGGAAAAATGACATAAAAAAAATCGTTCTGTAGACCGGAACCCCCCCTTAAATGGAGTACTTCCCGAAACGCGAGTAATATGGTTATCTATGAAGCGTCAGGCGAAGTTCGCTTCATTAGATACGAAAAGTGATGTCGATCTGCCCCCAAGTTTCCATCCCTCAATCCTTCATTAACGTCGTTTGGTCGTGGTTTATGAAGCAAGAGCCCTGTAGGCGACTGCGTGATATCTCCAGGAAGATTAATTCATTCGAAGTGACTTTCCAATATCTGGAAAATTGCCTGTCTGCGGTGTGTCTCGGATACTCGCGGCGACGTTTCCAGAAAATAATTCGAACAATTCATTCGATCGATGCGAAGTACTTAGAGTAACCTCTCTCTGGCCGCAGCGGTATATATTGTACTTCTTTCTTCCCAACTAAATAAGTCCCCACCTTTCTGCAGCAGTAGAATAAAGTAGCAAGCTGGTGGCGAGTCCCAAGTTCCGGAGTCCACGGTGAAACAGGGCGACGTCGAAAGTACGAGGGAGTGGAATTAAGGGTTTCGTGACGGGCAGTGAGGGATTTCTCGAGGTACAAGGTTCAATGCGAAGCTGTCTCGTTTTCCCATGGAATCGCGTGCTGTCTGCCACGATTTCTCTAATATATCTCGTACGACTAGGCTGCCTTGCAGGTAGCTGTAGGTCGCCGAGACGTGAACCCGGAATACGCGGTAATCGAGTTCCATTCCATTTGCTTCCTGACGATTTTCGACATCTCCCCGCAGCCGCTGGCGATGATGCCACTCTGGTTATCCCTCGCCCCGAGACGAATACGTACGACCTTGGAATTAAACGTCGACCATGCTGGAGGGAAAATAATGCTTCTTTAAAGATCCCTCGGCGAGGATGCTCGTTACGCTTTAGCGAGTCGGAGGGCGTGCGCGTTATTGGATCGGGTGTTCGGGATCCATAGTTTTCCGTAGAAGGCTTCTGCCTGATAGCACCTAAGATTGGCGGAGGATCGAGGTCGCTTGAAGATCTGCTTTAAATTTTGAAAAGCTAATTTCATCCTAGCGAGGACTTTGACCAGAGCGCCGGGGCCTCCGTTGCATTCCTTGATTTTTCCCTGGGGTATTTGCATACATGGATCTGCTGGAATAAAAGGCAGCGGACCTCTGTCGGGGTGGAAGTTTGTTGAAGCAGATTCGTTTGATACCAGGCGCGTGTGGAATACGTAGGAGGAAGACACTTGGCGAGATCTGCTTTGATCCGATCTACTATCACTATTATTGTTACCTACGACTTCTATTACTTCCTCCAGCATCTCTGTCTGGCATTCCACGTGCGCAATTGACCATTTCCGTTGAATAAGATGTTGGAAAATTCTGACCTCGGGATGAAGTGGTAAATTTAAGAATATTAATGCAACTGGTGATGCAAACTGTTACTGTCAACAAACTACAAGCATTCACACTCAGTCTTTAGTAACTCCATAAAGTATAGACCAAGAATTTCAAACATTTTTCGACGTACAGTTCGCCCATCATACAGACTCGTATCAAAGAATCGTAAATAAGCACACTTTGTTACCACGAAACGTGCCAAGTTTTGTGAAACTTGGAGGAGCATCCCATCCTCGGAACCCTTTGCCTGTGACATTCTACTCGAACTACCCTCGCGATATTAATTTCTCGCAGCAGACTGCTCTCAGCTTTCGTGTTTGCCGTCTGGACGGAAAAGTATCGCTTTTACAGCGGCGTTATTGTAAGGTCGTTACCGTCGCTTGATGGAGCGTTTCTTTCGGTGCAGTTGGCGCGACGATAAAAATTACGAGGGAAGTTAAGTGGCCGTAATGAGCGTGTCCTGTAAGTAAAGTTCCTTTTCGTAGTGGAAGCAACGATGTAAGGAACGGTCGTCCCGCAGCCAAGTTACGAGAAGTTGGCCCCTAGACCACGTCGGCGATGGCCGTATTAACAGAGGCGTTAAGTTTTTCCCACCGATGCCCCAACAAGTGAATACTATCCTTTACGCGACGAACGCAGTAGGTATACCGCTAACGATAACGAGAGCAGTTTAGATGACAGGAGAAATGGCGATCTACTGGCTAACGAGTCTCAAACAAGCGTCTAATTACCAGGTTTCGCCTTCCCTGTTGTATCTGCCCCATGGATCCTCCACCCCTCAGGAAGTCATGTATAAGGGATACTTCCTAGTGTGACGAGAAAACTGAATTTTTCGCGAATTAAAAAAAGAAACAAGTTCTGCACCTATCACTTTGCACGTTTGTCCTTGCCCTTAAAAACATCTCAAAGTGTGCAGCAGCCTCTCCTTTGACAGGCCACGTCTCCTTGCCGGGAGTTCGCGCGCCAAAAGCGTATGGGATGTTCGACATTCGTCGCGTAATTTCTGCGCCTTCGAAGTACCTGATTAATCTGCCTGTGTTATCGCGACGAATGAACGCGATGCCTTGTATCAGATTGCATCGGTCGCTCGTACGTGGTGGGTATAATTAGAATTTTTGGCTGGTGTAGAGATTGGATCTAACCCGGTGGAAAATTAATTTCGAGTTGTTAACGTGGCGTTCGACCGTCGAAAAAGTTATTTCGTCGTGGGCCTGAGAACGCGATAACGTGAAACACATTATTCATGAGAGCATGGGAAACGCGTAGCATGATTTTACAGGGTATCGCGCGGTGAAAGCGAGCTGGCCGAAAGTTAAAGCTGCTGAAGGATATTATTAGAGGCGTAGTCTTAAGAAAGAGCAGCCACGTGAACTTTTGGGAAGCACGTTACTTATTTCACGTCCACTTTTGTTTGGGACGAGTCTTGGAAAAGAGAGGAGGCCTTTGAATTGAAATGTGGGTGTTGGAGGTTTAAGGGAAAGAGACTGTGGGAGTGCTGAATTATTTTTAAACTACTGGTAGTTTGGTATTCGAGCTTGTATGTGGTAAGTTTAAATTAAAATAAATCGCTGGTGTAGGATTTTCGATAACACCGATAATTAAATGTTCAGCTAATAATAGAATGCTTCGGAATGCCCCACTTTGCGAAGAACTTTTCGTTCTATCTATATGATAACGGAAAACTGATAGTTCCACGGGAATTATGGATTTAAAAATTAACAACTTTCGTACGAATAAATGGAGTTTACTGAAACATGAGCCAGGTGAATAAAATTCAGTGAATAACCAGCCGCGTATGATATTACAGTAGTCGATTTTTTCGTCCCAAAGGGAGAGCTTCTGTATTGAACATGAGCTCGTTTAAATATTTTGTCATGCAGGGAAGGGTCCATTGCGCGACAGAAACTTACATATTGTATTGCACGGACGGTCTACAGATGTCAAATACATTTGAATTTTTGCGACAGGACTTACTAAACTTCTATGGACTTATATTAGCCTTTTGATAAATGGGACTCTGAGCTTCAATAGTTACTAACGAGTTTGCTTTACATATTTCCAATTCATCTTACGAAACAAAAAATGACACCAGAAAATTCTTAATCATTACTTAATGATTTTAGTATTTGAATTTTTTTCCGTGAAGTGCTAGAAGAAACAGTTTTACCCTCCCTTGGAAGGAATTTTTATTAATACACACGAGAAGCACAGTTCCTTTGCCTTCAGAAATTGCATTACACGCCTCCAATCCTTCTCATTTTTCGCGCAACGCTTCTGTGCTCGTGAATGAAGCCCAATTTCCCTTTTTATCAAACGTCCACGGTAACTGGTTCAATTTTTTGCTGCTTTGCCTCACACTTATGTGGACCCACGTCTCTGACACCACCCATTGTCTCGTCAACATCCACCCCGGACACGTGGCCGTGTGACCGTTTTGCACGCCGTGCAATCGCGATGAAGTCTCCTTGAACTTCGTTATTTCCGCCACTTATGAATATAAACGGCCCGTTCTTATTCGTCGGCGTTGCTGGGAATTGACTGAATTCGTAATCTCTTTCACCCTCGGCTGCTTCATAAATACAAAGTGTACAGTGGGCCTCGTTCCTTTTGCGCGGCCGCTTGCTAGGCCGGGTCAAGTGCCGAAGATTCGACGGAGGATCGTCTCGCGAGGGGCCAGAGCATTCGTCGAAGAGTGTTTTTTCCCTCGCGTTTATAGAATATTTGAAGCACCGTTCTCCAGGCAACGAGTGCAACGAGGAATTTCTCGACGATTTTGTTTGCCGTCCTTTCATCCTCTTTTCTCGTAATCCTGATTAGTAACCGCGCCGCTTCAAAGTAATTTCTTGCGTCTCTCGTGTGGAAAAAGGTGGCCACTCTTGGCTCGAGGAATTTCCTCCGGCATGGACGATGCCGAGGTTATTATAAAATACAGTTGTGTTCAAATAAAAGGTTCGATCTGCATTGCAAATAATTTTGGCAAGGACTTTAGTTAATCGCGAATTGTGCTGTGTTTAATATTCTATCCAGAGGATATATTTTTTATTTCTGTCGAAAGCTTCTTTTTTATTTCCACGTGGCTTTGCAGCGAAAATAAAGATAGAAGTCCGGAATGTCCACTGTAAAGTCCTTTCATCTTGTATAATTTGCAAATGACACCATTCGACGGTGGCTGGCGTTCCAATATCTAAAGATCTCTGAGGTACCTGACGTTGGCGCGGCTGACCATAGACGGTCTCTTCTACTTTTCCTACTTTCACCTCATCGAGAGGACTGTCTATTAGAGTTTCAAGGCATCTAATTACAGTATCGAAGGAAAAGTTTCTAGCTGAAGGCACTCCGTAAACTTTTTTAATCTTGTATAATTGAAAACAATTTCAAGAGGAATATAATGCGCGTGTCTGATCCAACGTAATATATTCTACTACCCTATTCTCACAAGAGACTTCCCATTCTATCTCGCCGTTGCATAATTAAAGAAGCAACTATTTTCACAGCAAAAGTAAAATCTCGATACCTCAACATCATTGAACGGCAACAGTCGACTTGTCTGGCCACATACGGTCTACTCTACTTGGCGCAGTTTCGCCAGATTGCGAGCCTTCCATCACGGTTACTAGTGTTGCAAATGAAGCAAAGAATAAAACATTTCCCGCCAAGGAGTAACACAAGGTTACTCGCAAATATGATAAAATTGAGGGCTACCGCGCGCTGAAATAGAAACAGTCCCTGGGGTAATAACATAAACCACGATATCAGATGAAGGTCCGCGCCGTAATCTCCCCCCCGTGTTGCTAATTGCGCAATTATTTTTATTATTATCACGAACTATCGCGGAAGATTTCTTTCTCCGCCCGGTTGGAGTTTCCCCCAAGTTCACGGCAGCCGGAAGTTTCGAATTCTTTCCGTGCCGCTTAGCTTTCATGCAACGAAATCGAGACCTCCTCGCTTCCATCCACGGTCTCGCCGACAGCGTTAATGCCGCTCATCCAAATTTCAATTAAAACTATTTAAGAACTAGCTCCCGGTAATTCATTCGGCGCGTAGACCCTATGAGCTCGTTAGCTTCGCACAGGGAGGTAATTCAGCACGTCAGGCGCATGGGAAGCTTTGAAATATTTCTTCGACTTCTGGGATGGACGGAAGACTTTCTTTCCAGCGCAGTGAAATTACACCGTGTCTGGTTCGGACGTTCTTCGCGTAACTTTTAACAGGAATCGTTGCTCTTTCCGTTTTAAGGGCCGCTTACAAGCCCGCAGCATTGCTTCGATTTTACCATTATCCCCCACTTCGCAATCTTCGTGAAAAATGGCGGCTACAGTCCGGCCGGCCGGAAGTGAGTCGTGACAAATTGCTGGCACGTCCATTGCCGGCTATAACGTTATCTCCCTGCATTTGCCTGCAGTTTCTGCGGGCGAATTCGCGCTTCCTGCCGACACCGGCTGGGATTCGATACTCTTCGCTCTCGCCAGGCGAGAATCGCGGGTGAACATCCTCGACGCACGCCAGAAACCGTGGATACGTACGCGTGCCCGCGGCGAATCGTTTGCATATTTTCGGCATAGAGAAACGGGGCGAGGGTTTTCCAATTTATCAGGACGATTGTTATTCGCTTTAATCTCCATTGCAAATATTTTTCATCGCGGGAAATAATTTTTTCGGCGTAATTGCGAACCGAGCAAATTCAAACAATTTCAGCGCGATAGGAAATTATTGGAAATATCTTGTCCGCCATCGAATTATTAAATATCGTGAAATTCGCGCGCCCACGCAGGCGGAGTGCTTAAAAACTTCCGTGCCGATATCGATCGGTGGGATTTGCACGATTGCTGTTAATTAACTACGCAGTCGCTTGACATAGTAAATTCGAAATCACGTCTGAAGTCGCGGAAAATAGCACGGTAGGGTATCTTTAATATGCTTCCAAGCGTTTTTATGCAACCTTCTCCAGAACGAACGAGCACAGTGCTGCTTTCGTGGCACAATTTTAAACAATTTCTGCAGGCGTTACGCTTTCTTCTTTCCTCGTTTACCGCAACCCCCCGCGGAAGTTATTTTCTTAAGGCGAAGCATAAAATTTCCGCGAAACATAGCCCGTGCTCCTTGCCTCCGTTACCTCGAGCTCGTGGTTGTTGGAACGCCTCCAGCTACGTTGGGTTACAGTCACACTGGGAAGCATTAAGTTTGTTGAAATTGTTACGTTGCTAAATGGCGCGACCCAGTGTAAACCTACAACGCGGCGTTAACGCAAGGGCTCGCTTTGAAAAATAAAAGTAAAACTATTCCGGTGGTGTTGTAACAGCCACGTTCGAGGCACGATATGGCGCACGTGTTTCAAGTGGCTGCCATAAAAGTATTAATAAAGCGTGTTACTCCCTTGAATACCAACAAGATTACGTTGGCCGGGATTAGCAAGAGCTTATCATAAAAAGGTAACGTATATTACACTCGCCATTACTTTGCAGCGAGATTAAACGTGTGGTTGGATTATTAATTGAAGGAAGTAGCGAGGCCCGATATTAGTCAGACAGTTAAGTAGAGGATCGCTGAATAATGCAGTGTTCCAATTATTCGGTCTGTCAAACTTCGTACGTAGGACGTTATCCATTACGATTAATATTGCATTATCACTCTCCTTTATCAGTGTCGTTCCTATATCTCCCTTTTTTTTTATTTCATCCTAGCTCTTCGCAAATCGAGATTACTTAACACTTCTGTTGAGATTATTTTCTCTGTTTTCAATGCTAGTACGTTTGGTAAGATATTGTTTAATTTATTTCTCTAACATTCTGTGAGGTATGAAGGAACCTTCCCCCGAGTTTCAAACTTCAAACCTCAGAGCTTTTATGGGATAGGGGTTCATGGGTTCCTAGATTTTCCACGGTGTTAAGGAAATTATTGTTACTTGATATTAGAGAGAATACAGTTATCGATAGAAGCTTTCTTAATCTCTGTGTATCTGGAAATCAGTCGGTGACGAAAACTTATCGACTCGAGCTTGCGGAACACCGCAGCTTTACCGACAGGTGATACTTGAGCTTTCAGGATACCGCAGAAAGCTTTCGAAAAGCTCGAATATCGACGCTGTACCAATACCATCCCCCAACGTTATCTACAACGCATTCTCGGATTTCGAGAGCCAATCGCAGGGCTGGGAAAGGAAAGCTCCTTGCCGATAGCAGATTAAATTTCAAATACAGATGTGAAAGATCTTTCTTCGGTGCTGTAGAAAAGCTTCGAAAACTCCTCGGAACTTCGCTGATCCAATCATCTTGCTTTCTGAACGACTTACAGTCATAATAACGCATTACCTATGCCTAGTAATTTTAGCAATGAAGCTTTTGTAGCAATTAAAATTCGCAAATAAAACGCTGATAATTTTCTCGCTCACAATAATAATGCTAATCTGTGAAGACAATTTTGTGACATATTTTCATAACTTTGCACAGTGGATATACTTAAATAGAAGTGTCTTTTTACTAGTTTATAAGCAGTAATGCCCGTTTGGCGAACGCCTTCGGTTTCATTTGAGTCGCTTTAAATGGGGACCGTCAGACATTTCAGGGAAACAGAGAGACCTAATTATCCATTTCCGTGGCGCGGAGTAGCAGGCGCTGTACAGCGCGTATCTATCGCGACTGCAAACTGTCTGGCAGTAAACTGGCACTGCGATAGCCTCGCATTTACGATATCCTACTGAAGGAAATTGAATTTTAAAGAGCTTATCGCTTTAGTCTCCGTGGAGCGTGCTTCCCGATAAGGCAGCAGATTTTAATGAGATTGTGTAATAGAAACCGGCAGAGAACAGAGACGTAACAGCAAATTACGCGAAACAATCCATCAGTGTGATGTCTTTATCACTGCGACGTTTGCCGAGTGGAAGCTTCGGAAAGCACAATCACGGGATCATTAATTCCCAGGCGAATTAAACTTCCCGCTGCGACGTTGTGTATTTACATGCGACGCTGCTTAAAATGCAGAATGTATTAAAACGTGGCGCGTGCAACGGTAATGGCTTTCTAAGTGTGCGTTAATGATGGCCGAGCGCGAAATTTCGTGTGCACGGGAGACAGAAATGAATTCACAGTGTCCTTAGCTGGAACAGGTAATTAACGACGCGGAGGCAGCGGCTGAAATTTATATTAAATACTCTAAACACTGACACACGGGATCGCGAGATTAAAGGGTAAGCTTTCCATCAACTTTTCAATTATTAAAATCGACGACTAAAATCCCTAGATCATGTTTGCCTGGACGTGTTCAGAACATTATTCTTCAACCCCTCGAACTGCGTCACACATTGATCGTTACGTAGAAAATGCAAATTAAGATCTCCTCTTTGACAATGCCTGCGTTAAATAAGTCGGGGGCTTCAGTTGGCGATGAAGGGAAACTTTGAGATTGACGTTTCCACGTAGTAGCACAAATATAGGTGTAGTACCGCTAGTCTATTCCGTGGAAGTACCTCAAACTGGGGTACAGAGAGAACAATTATTATTATTATTCGTCTTTATTACTTGACACATCCAGAGAAGAAAATGATACATAAAGACAAGCGAAGTAAATGGCGAGGCTGCAGTACGATACTGTTCGAAGCCTAACTATAACTAAATAACTAACTAAACGACTAAAAACTAACTAACATTAATAATATATATCGCCGAGCTTTACATTTAAAATCGGGAAACGAATTTAAACCTCGAATATCAGGTGGGAGGGAATTATAGTAATGAGCCGAAATATAAGCAAAGGATGATTTAAACAATATACTTCCTCCCTATAAAACACTGGAATTTTTACCATCCCCCACCATTTCAACCTTCCTACAACCACCGCTGTATATTTCCGAGACTCTAATCTCCAAATTGGGAAAATTCACCTGTCGAATATCTCTAGAATCTGTGAAATAACGTCAAGCAGCGATCTCCGGGTACAGAATCCAAATTAAGACCTTGACATTGGCAGTGGCCTGGCCGCGAGTGACGAGGGAACGACGGAATAGGAAGCCTCCCTTGCCAAAAAGGGAAAAGCTCGCGTCTCCTGAATTCCGGCGACCTCGCGCTTGCAAGTGGTATCCGGCGAAGCCTCTTTGCCCGTCGAATATAAATTGTTAAGGCGAGGGGGGAAAGTTGGCTGCCGGCTAACGAAGGCTGCTCACTTCGCGTTGATTTCGCAACTTCCACGAAACTTTCCACCCGCGGCGTGATCCACTTTATAAGCACAGGCTGGGCACTTCGCGGAGAATAATAGGTAAACGCGTATCTCGCATTGGGAAAAGGGAAAAAAAGTTTGGCCAAAAGTTTCCGCACGCTCACGAGTCCCCCGGTGTCGAAGGCATTCCTCTTTCTCTCCGGCGGGCTGAATTTTACATGCAGGACGCTAAGATGCCCGCTCCTCCAACGTAACCCCCGTTGTTTCTTCGAGGTATCGCTCGCATTAGAACTTTCCCCGCGGCTCTTAAACTTTCGAGGAATCTTGAGAATGGGGCGGGGACGAATTCATACGACGGCTTTGACAGTGAAAAAGTAACGGGCCCAGTGGTAAATGGGAGTTGTTCATTTGTGTAGCGAAAGTTTCGTGAATGGCTATGATTTTTGTGAGGGGCGGGTCGGGCGAATGTGCGAGGATAAATAGGGGGTGAAAATTGTAGAGTTTTCGTGAACTCTGCTCGGTGTTCAATTAACAGGGGATTAAAATAATTATAGTCATTCACCTTACGTTTTAGTGTTCAGAATTAGGTTAACTATTCTTGAGTTATTCGAAATCTAAATGATTAAATTGCGAAGTATGGAATTGTATCTATCTATCACTAATCTGTGCTTTTCAATTCAATGTCAACTGGTATGGTAGACTATTGTTCAGCCAAGGAATTGCCTTAAGTAGTAAGTGGCTACAATAAGTCAGACGTGAGTTACCTCTCGCTAAAGGAACTCTTATCCTCAGAGGTTTGCTTGACAAAGGGCGTCCGAATTATTCGCGATGCTGGCGGCATTGAACGAGTCACGGGGACGGGAATATTACTTAATTTTTCACTGTGACGTTTCTGTGCCGGCCCGCCGATGAAAAATGCAGCGCACGGTTTCACGAGCGCAATAAACAATAGGGGAACAGGAACACTGCAACAAGAACAGGCTGCTCGTTTTAATTACTCTCCTTCTTTCAATACTCGAGGGATGGTTCGTATTAACCGCTCTCAGTGAGCCATTTGTTTAAAAGTTAATTCGCTCCCTCGCTGTTGCTAATTATCGTTTCCAGGACAATGGATTTTTCATGGTTCGAAGTCACCGTGACTCCTCGATTCCGCGAGTAGAATTATCGTCACTGTGTGCACCCCATTCATTGAATTGCATTCTCATTGTTGCATCGCGGTTAGCTTGCACTCGGAAACAATTTTGCTCGGAACTGTAGATCGAATGAAAGACTTACTCGATTATCAAATGCCTGACTAATTAGAATAATTTTGAAATTCTGTATAGACATTCAGTTAGGAATAGTTAAAAGCTCTGAGCAATGCTTGCGCTATGAGAAGGACGAAACTTCTGATCCCTGAAATTCGAGCCTCCCCATTAGCAACAAGACACATCTCTGTTGCCACGTAACACCTCAAGCTATCCTTCAAATAACACCTACCAAGTCTTTTTTCACAGAACCCCTACACATCTCGCTAATTCCTCAGGATTAAATTCCCTTCCCATAGATTCTCTACCCTTCCCTCCTTCGGTTACATTAGTCACCTAGTTACATTAATGAAACAATCCGCATGCCGAGGATTCCCGGAATTAACATGACGCGGTGAGCGGCGATATCTCATATCCCGTCGTGTCAATCATAATATCAATCTGGCCCGTCCAATATCGCGAGACATTAATTACCAGCTGTCACCCGGCGAGCAGATGCCACGTACCTTTGATGAAGTCCACCGCCATTTCCAGCCCGTAGGTGTCCTTGTCGCAGTCGTCCAGTATGTGAGCGCCGATCTTAACACCGGGTACGATCCCGCGATCGTTCAATCTGTCCAGGGTGTACAGCATCGCCTCCAGCGCTTGTACACCCCCTTGTGGCATCACGGGGCCGCAAGTGACCGTGTCCTCTCTCTCGTGCACCATCATCAGCCCGCCCAGCACTAGATCACCCTCGACAACCGCGCTGTGCTTGACTGGCCACAGAGGATCCACCGGCTCTAAATCATGGGACGAGTTGTCCGTGTTGCGCGGCGACGCGTCTTCCACGGTCGCAAGCGAAACCCCATCATTCTCCGAGGAAGCAACGCTTGCAACGGCTCCGAGCATCCGCTCGTCATCGGCGCTGGACACGATCGATGCCTCGACGCCCAGCTGGCTGGAATTCGTCGTCCGCAGCGGCACGTCGCTGCCCGAGGAAGTCGTTCCCGCACCTATATCCGTCTCGTACAAACCGCTCGTTACGGTGGATCGATCCTCCAGTCTCGCGACGAATTCCGTGGGACGATCCAGCGCGTTCGATACCCTGGGAATGCCCGTCTCGAGCGCTCGTGGCATGGAATCGATCCTCGGGGATGTGACGCTGGGTACCGTGACGCTTTTACCGGCGTTGGTCCATATTGGTCTCGACGTCGCGTTTGAGTCCAGGGTGCCTGATTCAGAGATGGAGCCTTGCTTCGGGTTCCTCGACACTAAGGACGATCTAAATGCCCTTCTCGCCGCAGCTGGATGGTCTTCGACGTTCTTTTCTCCACGTACAAACGGATTAACCGCGCCCGGCGGTCCATTATCAAGTGATCCATGAACGCCTTTTGCCTGCGCTGACCTCGAAGCAAATCCACTTGCAGCTTCATTATCATCTACTTCGTCGCTGCTGGCCCGGCTACTTTCATTCAGCAGATCTTGCTTCCCATTTCCCCCGCCTCTGATAACAATTACGGGGCCGTTTGTCGGCGAGCTATTAAGCTCCTCGTCGAACTTTATTCCCCTCTCCCCGTAATTTTCCGCGTCGCGATGTTCCACTAATGAGTCCGATGGGTAGTTGACTGCCGATCTTTCTCCCCCGTCTTCTGGAACCACCACGGTTTCGGTGACGCCTATTCCTCGCTTCGAAGGTATCAAGGAGAGGACCCCAGGATCCAGCTCCGCTTCCTTGGATAATTGATCCACCCGGACGTCACCTTTTGAATTCTCCGTGTATTTACGTGCTCCCTTAGTCACTGATCGGTCGTCGGAGTTCCTGAACGGAGCCCGAGCATTCTTGCCACTGAATCGCGAGACACTCGGGTCGATGGTCTTCTCCTCGAAGCTTCCTTCAGCTAGACTGCTCGTGTCGCGTCTTAGATAAGTGGAATTCTTCGTGGCCCCAATCGAGCCGGGCAAGGAATGCAGCGGCGCGTTCTCAGACTCCTTTGTTGCGTCGCCTGTCGTCGATTCTTCCATCGGCGGGATTTTAATGGCTGCTTGCTCGTCGTCTTCGCTTCTCCATTCTGCGACCGTCTGGATTAACCTTTCGCTAGGGACTTTATATCCCTCGGGGCTGGCAGTGTAATTGGACCTGTTTCCCGATGTGTCTCTAGCATCCTTGCCATCGTGCACGGCCGATGTAACCTCCCCGGATGCGTCGGAATTGAAATTTTCTCCGTCGACTGTCTCATTGTTCGACGCTTGTCCCGCCGCGCCGGCGGGGGGGACGCGCGAGCCGTCGGGCTCACGAGGCAGGATTTCTTCGTTCTTTCGCGGCCGAGATCCTTCGCTCGATGCATCGGAAGCTAGCGTGTCGCGACAGCCGACGAATTTTCCCTTCTCGCGGGCGGATGCTGGATGCTCAGTGGAATCTGGGACGGAATGAATACTGATGGTTACACTCGGCGCGGAAATCGCGGCTCGGTTCTCGCGCTGAATCGTCCGGAAACCGCTATTCTCTGCCCCGTCATCGCTGTTCGCTGTCGATCTTTGTTTCGAGGACACGCCACACGGCTCGTGCGTTCCTTCTGCGCGCCGCGCTGCCTCTGATTTACGGGACACAGAGCCACGCTTCGAATCTTCGCGCCTGTCAGCCTTCGACTTTGAGCGAGACATGGAAACCGAGGTTTCGCGAGTTATTACAGTCCGAGCCTCATCCGGCGAGTCCTCTGCCACTTTATTTCCCTGGATCTCCTCTGGACCCTTAACCAATCCTCTGGGTAAAAGCGTGCCGTTCACCAGAGCGAAGCGTTCGCGCATCAATTCATTATTCCGTTTGTCTCTCAATCTCACATCAATACCCAGAAACTCCGCCGCTGTCCTTCCTCTGGCATTCCCGTCCGCCGTGAAAATCCCCTCGGCAGATTCGACGCCCGGACCCGCGGCTCCCTTCGTCGACGCGTCACCAATCACGTCCATCCGCGAAGATCGTTGCTCGACAGTCTGCTCGCGAGCTTCGTCCCCGGAGCTCGCCGGGGATCCAATATCCCCGTGGCGCGCGTGGATTTCACTGAAACTGTCGCCAGCATCAGCTGTCCCCGATGTTCCAGCGACTACCGGGCGATTTTCCACGAAACCGACTACTTTTCCCGCGTCACCTCGGGTGGTCGTCAGCGCGCCATCATCGCGTGAAGTTCGCGCGACGTGACCGTAATACGGATGCCCCAGGACTATCGCCGACGTTCCCCATTGATTCTTCCCCCTAGCCGGTGCTCCTTCTTCGCCCTCGCTCCTCGACGCCCCAGCGTTCCTGCCGCCTGATACGCGATGTATCACATCGTTAGCCTGTCCCGAGGAGTCCTTTATCGCGCCGCGGGAAATCCACGGCGATAAACGCCGCCCCCCTCGTATCTCCGGGCCCGAAGTCGCTGATGCCAGGATCGTGCGAGGGATCTGGGTGAACGATCGCTTCGTCGCTTCCGCGGCCTGCTCCCTCGGATGGAACTTATTAGATCGTTCCAGAGGATCTTGCTCTGAGAAGCCATCGATGAGCTTCGGTTCTTCCTGGGGTAAGCTGACTGTGTTCGTGGGGATGGAGCCTCGCACGGGGCTCAGCCAGAGTTGCTTCCCTTTCGAGGGGCCGGTGTCGAGGTTCGTGGACGTCTGCCAAGGAATTGCGTCCGTGGAGACGCCGGGGATCGAGGCTTCTTTCGCGAGCGAGCGGCGTTCTTCTTTGGATCGTGGGAAGTATGAAGTTTGCGACGCTTCTAGGGGTTGTTTGGCGACCATGTCCTGGGATATGGGATACGTTTCGTCGTTAGGTTGGGTGCTTGGGGCTGCTTGATTATACCCCCGAGCCTCGTGGGCAGCTTTGCTGCGGTTGCCTCGCAGTTCGACGTTCTCATAATCGACCGGTGACCGTTCCCCTGCCAAGCCATTCCGCAAGATTGGTAGCACCGTGGAAACGGCCAGCACGGCCAGCCAACAGTTGTTTCGACGCATCACCTTCCTCCCGTGGCGATCATGTTCTGCTCCTGGAATCAGAGCGATTATGTCAGATGTCGAGCGTACTGAGTAGGTATGTGCTTCAATGGCACTGATGGGAATGGAAATGTTCAGAGGAGTTTGAAGTTGTGGGTGGAATCTTAGTGGCCAAATTATTATACTCAAAACATTTTCGTCAATTTTTGGGATCATTTTGAAATGGATTTAATACGATTTAAAAAAAATCGTAAATTGACAAAGGTTCTGAAAGGAAACTTTCTTAGCTTTCCAAAACACTCATGAAAATTTGTCAACGATTATGAGCTCGCAAGTTATAGGTGTTCAAAGTGAAAAGTACCTTTTTTGCTTTCATCGCGAATAACTCGGTCAATAAAAATTATAAAACAAAACTAAAAAAAAAATAGAATTAAAGAGAAATGTTTGCTCTATAAGAGCTCTTCGTTGGATTTAACAGAAAAAAAAAATTTTGGCCCGCCCATACGTTCATACTAGGCTAAAATTTCTGAAACTTCTTTTCCTGCGCTTCCACTTGATAAAGCAGTATCATAATGGATGGAAACAAAATTGAGTCCTTGATTCAACAACTAGACACTTCAAGCGTTAAAATGCGTTTTTTAAATATTTTTTGTGACTATTTTTCGGAGAGATACTCACAGAGAGAGATACTTAAACTTACAAAATCTAAAACCTTTTCGCTTGAGTATAATAATTTGGCCACTCACTGTACGTGATTAACGAAATTCATATAAAGGCAACAAGGTAGTTGCAAAAAACTTTAATTCTTAAATTAATTGTGTTTTAGATTGTCTGTTAATAATTGAAGAGCCCATGTAAAAAACACTGTAACTGCCAAAAATCAAATTCTATACTATAGTATTACCATTACCATTTTTGTTTTAATTTTGACACCTACATTGTTTTCTACAAGAACTCTTCAATTCTTTATGTGAGTACACGTACATATAGGTTGTGGAATAGCTCAAGAGTTATGAAAAGCGTGTGAACTAACAGGCGTTCTCTGGCTTAATAAGCCTTGCCCTGAATTAGTTTCTTTTTCATCTTACGTATATAATTGTCTATGTAATGTAATCCATTCGCTAGATTAATTGATTTCATGCAATTATCACATAACTACAATTTGTGCACGAGTAAATTGCATTTACCAATATGGACTAAATACTCTAATGGGTTGTCCTCGTTTAGTTTGTCACGCTGTTAATGACGTCGCGGTTGAGCTGACTTCCATTAATAGATACGGCATTGGGGTTATTAATCACCGCTCATCGATGGGACGGCGAATGCTCAGGCGAATGTTCGTCATATTCGGGATTGCGGACCGCGAATTGCTGAAGCGGGCAGCGACAGATCACGAAGTAGCCTCGACTGACCATCAGTCCTCGGTTAGGCTTGGAATACTGCCATTAAAGTACCTGCCGCGAAGATGAACGGCGAAACACCTCGTTACTCAAACTGAGGACCAGTGGAAGTCTGTGCTTCCCACTCGGTTGGCTGGCAGCCAAATTGCAGAATCAACTCGAAGAAAACGTCCCATTGTTGACATTTTCTCATCTTGATATGCCACGTTGGTTCACTTCTTCCGTGTCGACGATCCATTAATCACTCCTTAATTCGATAATTGCTTGAAACAATTGTCCTGTGAATCAACAGTGCTAGCTTAGGTTTATCAGCGTTCATCCTCAGTTTGTGCCATTCTATTCACACTTACATACAGTAGTAAAGTGTTTGGAATCATCAGTTGCGCAGTGTTCAAGATTCTGTGTTTCTCACAAAGCGGGCAACGCTTTGGACAATTTTCAAGCTAACAAATTCAGATTTTTTTAACACTGCACTCCCCCACTTTGCCATGTACATATTTAATTATCAAGCGGAAGGAATGAAAGCACAAATTCGATTAAATTACAGCGAAATCAGTCGACTTGAAACTCAGTGAAGTGCGCCTCGGGTTCTTACTTGGCAAATATTCAAAATCCTTATTTGTCGAAATCAAGGCATCTCGCAAGAATTCTATTCTACATTTTCGACTTTATTCTTCCTCGTCGCTACGTTTCCTAGACGATTCATGCGACTGTTTAAAGCCCCGCGACGCATATTTGCGCAGTAACGAGCGAGACGCAAGTTTCCCCGCGAACAAGCTGTTGAATCGTTGTGTCGACCACTATGCGAAGCCACTGCGACCTCATTGTCAGCCTAAATCCTCCCCGCTGTCTTCAACTTGCAGCAGAAATCGCCCACGGGTTACCTTCGAAACTTGGATTACGTAAGCTTCTCCGGAAGACACGCTGCCTTAATGCGTTCCTGGCTAAATGTCGGCTAGGGCGATCCAAGATTCGATTGGATTGGCTTGGGTCGACGTAGGTCCCTTTATCGACGACGGGCGTGCACGATTGATAGTATTGAATCGTCCAGAGAAAGAGTTCATTTCAACTTTATTGAGCATATGGATGGACGACCATGTTTCCGGGGGTGAAATTGATAAGATCAGTGATTCCACGAGGGAGGAAGTATGATTTCTGGAAAATTGAATGCTAACCTTTTCTTGGATGGCTCATTAGTGAGATTGATTACAACAGGTCTCACCAATTCTGAGGGTTAAGTGGGTATTTCTTCTTTTTATTCTATTGCGGACGATGGCACCTCGATCACAGGGTACTCTAGACTTCCCAGTGCTATTACCTAGGGACGCAAGAAGGTACAGACCCTGGTTTACACCTAGCAACACCTGTGCACTATGTCGTTAAGTGCTCTAAACTCCCGAGCCCTCTCTCTCTCTCCAAACTCTACCTAAGCTCACAAATTAACAGAAACTAACAAACATATCACTCATGCTTATTCCCGCACGGCGCAGCCATCAATTGGTTCTCTGATAGCCCTCTCAGTCCTGAAATTCCGTGTCTTATCAATTCTGTCAGTTTCACGTTCACAAAACGAGGAGCACCCGGGTTTATCGTCACCACCATTCGTGATCCCCGTGGATTTTTTCGGGGCAAACGTTATCGTTGTTTCGACCGTAGGATGTTTCGCTATCGGGACCAGCACCGTGTATTCCAGCTCCATGTGGTGGACTTGTTAGCCCACCATCAATGCTTATCGGGTCAATGGGCCACGGTAACCAGTTGCTGCGTACTACCACGATTTCCCGGCATTGCCTCTGGGACAGTGGATTGATAACAACGTTCACGTGCTTGGCCGACATCGCTGTTTGCGCGGGACTTCAGGCACTGGAGATCCATAAATGAAACTGCGTTTCTAATTAAACCGCCGCGACGAACGTTGATTAACAGCTGGGCAAAATGATTCGGTGCTTCGGCCCTTTGAGGATGATAATCCAGCGGAGATATAAAATATTTAATTATATAAAACATTGCGCCTGATGAAGTGGTTATTGCTGCGTGTAATGGAATCACACCATTAATAAATTATCGCGAGATGTTCGTGGAAAGTCACCTAACCGAATCTTTACATAATATCGATTTATTGCAAATTTTGAACCTGCGCCCACTACAGTTTCGGGCAATATTTTTCTTTTGGGTAGCTGCAGATTTAAAAAATTCTCCAAGAATGAAAATAAAAACTTATCAACTCAATAACTGCTTTAAGTCAAAGCAAGAATTTTATAAACAGTCTTTTCTAATTCGGAAACAAGAGATGCATATACTTTTGAGGGAATAGAGCGTGCCAGGCTCACCCCAGCGGAATCAAACAATTAATGGATCCCAAGACCGTCCGTTTGGGAGATGTATAAATCAGAGCGTGCAGCTGGAGGGATTCGAAACGCAATCAGGCAAGTTATGAGGGCATACGCTGGCTGACGATATGCTGCGGATCTGAGCAGCTCCCAGCAAGGGTAATTACGAGGAGCAGCAGTGTTCCGCTCGCGAACGGGTGGGCATAAATGCGCGATGCAAGGGGATAATCACACGCACTAGTTAAGTGGCATAATCGCGAGTAGAACAGCGCCTCTTTGGCCCTGTCGCTGATCCGTCTTCCCTTTGTCGCTTTGACAGCGCCGTTCGATGAAAGTAAAGGGGATGAAGCCGCGGGATATTCTACCAGTAGTCGATCCAATATCGGGATAGAACTCGCTGTCAACAAGGAAAACCTTTCAAAGGGTTCCAGGCGCGCCGTCTGGTCTGAACAAGGAACGTTTTGCTCGGCGGGCCCGGAAGAATTCATGCGTATCGGGGGAAGAATTCTCCCTTTATGACGAAATTTCCGACCGTTTCTACCAATCGACCGTAATTCTCCGGCAGGGTTGAAATTGCGAGCTGCGTCCCGCGCGAACATTTTTATACGAACAGCACTGCCCTGCTGATGGACTCTGAAACGCGAATAAATGGAAACGACGTTCGTTCGCTTACGGCGTGCTTTTTGGGAGAAGTTAATTAAAAGCGATCGGAGTTTAATTCCACGTGCAAAGTGTTTTTAAGAATTAAATTTCTACGCCGCATTCTTCTTAACTTCTAAACTATTCACCCACCACTTTCAGCCGCATCTTGGCCTCGGCCAACAGAAACGAACGTCGCTTGTCCATTTTGCGTGGAAACATGGAACGCAATATTTCCCGCGTAATTCTACGGCGCAGCGTTAAATGTAATGCATTCAGATCCCAGCAACGAGGGAGCATAACCCACTGGATGGAGTTTCGTCGCGGTATCCTGCATTTTTCAAACCGCGTGGCCCCAATGGAAGGAACGAACAAAAGGAATCCTAGGTATAATGGCACGCGGAGTCGAAGGGATGAATAGCGTAGCACGGGGCTGTAAAGTATAATTGGGGATAGACAGCGGTGGTCTTGGCATACAGGGTGTGATCGAAAATGTGGTTCAAGTAACAAGTAGCAATTCCATCATCGAATGATCTTTAGAATATATTTCGGGGAAAATTGGGGTTCGTGGAAAGAAATTTTAGTGGAGACTTTGGCCACAATTTTCAGGCGGAATTGCTGTTTCTTCGGCTGTGGCTGAAGCTGATGTACCATTATAGCACAGAGATTAATGGAAAATTCATCTGAAATTATGAGTAATCATCTGCGACTTGGAGGGACGCCAGTTGACAGAGACCATTTAGCTATTTCTTCCTACAAACGCGAATTTTATTAGCCATTTGTCTCTAAGCGAAACATTTGTCAGCTTTTTCGTGATTCCACTGCAGGAAGAAACCATCGAAGGGAACGGTTCTTCCGTTTCACGGATTTACAACAGCTCCGCGGCTGCCCGGGCCCTTTTTACGAGCAGTTTCGCGCGGGGCTGGAAGGGTGGCTTTAATCTCCTAGATAGACAGTGGGAATGGACCTCTAATCTCTTCGACACCAACGACCAGTACTCTCTTACAGGGCAAACAATGCACAGCCGCGACTGTTTTCGATCAAACACTTAGATCGACCTCTTGTTGAAAGAAAAAACGATGGTCCTGGGTCAAGAAACGGTTGTGGAAAGGGTTTAATGTAGATCTTCGACCTCTCCCTTTTGCTCCAATACGAAATCACCCCTTGGAGAAAATGCAGAATTTTCTTTTTTGCGCAATATCTCGAGAACGGTGAGAGATATTGGAAAGAAGTTTAAGGAAAAGTTGTGAAGTAATTATCGAATTAAGGGTTGGTGGCGGGGTGACTTGAAAAGTATGCATCTTCCGATAATTATTTCTACGCAATTTTGTAGATATAAAAAAGATGCAACTTTTGTTTAAACTTCTTTCCAATATCTCTTCCTTTTCTTGAGATATTCCAGGAAAAAGAGAACTCCGCATTTCTTCAAGGGGCGATTTCACCCCCCATTACGTCACTAAGGCACCAACAAAAAATAGGATTGTGTTACGCATGATCTACTCTACTTGCGCACAAAGTTGCATATTTTTCTGAGTTTCAGGATTCTCTGGCTTCCGTTTTTAAAATTTCACACAGAATTTGTGTAATATCGAGATATTTTATTATTAGGGAGCGTGATATGGATAATTATGAATATTTATTGCAAATTTTCAGTGGCTTCGAAAGTATAGGTTTAGTAAGAAGCCATTGCAGAATACTAAAATCACGAATAAAATTTGGCCAACCATCCAGTGTATTTTTGAAGATTGATTAACATCGAACAGTTTCTTCGAATCATTTACTTCGCATTGTCAATTTTGCGAGGTCCGTCCTCCGTCGACAGCAGCGCTCGGAGCTCGCCCCTCCGCGCTCCGCGTTGATTAAAAATCTGCAGCGCGTTTGAGAGAATTTCAAGTCAAAAGCACTCTGTATGCCAGAAGTATTCACGCGTTCTACCTTTTCCAGTGCCCTCATGCATACCTACACGCGTGCCCGCGAGTAGAATTGGAGAAGTCGTCCGCGCCATTTTTTATTCCGCCTTTCGCGCTACGGGTACGTGGGACGCAAAAGATGCTGAATATCCAGAGCTTCGAGAGCGCGACAGAACCGGTGGCATATTCTAAAGCGCATCAAGCGACGACAGGCTCTTGCATTAAACATGTATTTAAACCGTTCATAAAACGAGGAACGTATTCTGAGCTACCCTCTAAAAGAGGCCGCGCAACGAAAGACAGAGAGAGAGAGAATTCAAAGGCAGCTCATCTACGGGATGAATAAATTTTCGAAAAACATTTAATCCCTCGCGAATGTCACGCGGAGCGTGCAGAAACATTTTTCAACCCGCAGCGAAGTCGATTACGTGTCGAGCCATTCAAACGGATCCGGAGAAGCCATCGGAAGCTGCTTATCGAAGGCTGCATCCGCGAGCAATCGATTTTGCAAGAAAATTCCGCGCGAATCACGCGCGAGGAGTTCGCGTCTCCTAGAACACGAGCCGCGCTGTCACGTTTCCCTGGAGCAAGCTCGTTTTGCGAAACGATAATCCACTTTGCCCTTCCATTTTTCAGCGAGACCACGGGGCTTAGACAGACGCGATGAAAACACCGCGGAACCTCAGCCCGCAACGAGATTGTCCCCTTTCCGCGTTTTTATTTCCCTTCAGCACTGTCCGCGCAAACGACCATGTTAATGTAACTTCTGTGGCCTGTGTACGTACAGCGCGGATTTCGCATGGAGATCCCCGGCCTCTGGGGAAATGCGAGCGCGTCCGGGGTTTAACGAAGAGTCTGGCGGTGACGGTCGCTGGAGGGGAACGATCGCCACGATTTTTCGCGCTGGAGAAAATTGCTGGCGGACAAGACGCACGAGTCCGTGGGGGTACAGCATTGATGGACGATCGGGACCCGCGCTGACCATTAACCTTCTCGCCCCTCGACCTTTCCAGCCTGTAATTTGAATCCTTTTTCAGAGCCCGAGGTCGAGCGAAGTTGTGCTGGGTGGTATGTACAGTGTTATCTGAGCAAACTTCGGAGGCTGGGGGCTGTGGGAGGGAATAGATATGTCTTGAACTCGTGGATCAGTTAAGGGATGGATAATTATGTCGGTTAAATCGTAGTGGAATTTTTGTAATTACAGTTGTGCGAATGGAGTGGATGTGGGATTATGTTGTGGGTGAAATGAGTTTATTAAGAGTATATCTACTTTACGCGTTGGCTGATATTTGGTTTAATGAAGGAACCAATTTCGTCGAGTGCATCGGAATCGTCGCGTTTAATCCGACGAATCTTTGCCATCGTTTCCTAGCTGACGCAAATAAATTCGCCGGTCGTAATTAAACGCGACAATTTTATCATGTTTATTCGGCGAATTACGCGGAAACGCGTGTAAATTCGCCGATGAAATGATTGTCGGTGACACAAATGGCGTGGAATACGGTCCAATCACGGGGCCGTTTTAATTGCCTAACTGACTGGACAATTAACAGCTAACGCGGATATGGTGTTATAATTGCATTGCTTATAGCTTCCGCTTAGTTATTTCGTTATCACGCTTTGGTACCGGCGACCGCCAGCTGAATCGAAGGGATACGTATAATAACGGAGCAACGTGTACGCAGCACTCTGTGTACCTGTTATCACGTTCGTGATACTGTCTGCATTTTCGAAATTCAGGTAAATAATCGTCAGATCGCTCTTCAGCACTTTTCCCGCTGAAATAAGTGAGTCAGGTGCGAGGTATGGTCTGACCAGTTGTCTCATTCTACTTCGTTCTACGATCTTTGGAAGTGAAAGACCTGCAGGAGGTTACACGGGTCAACTTTATTCGACACGTGACGAATATTTTTTTTTAACTTTTCTCGTTATTCGGAATTTTATTTAAATACAAATTTTGCCCATCTCTGGTTTCTTTTTAGTGTAATGAAGAACACATTATAGTGTTGCAGAGGTATTGTAAGCCTCGTCCATCTGACTATCTGTATAGGAATTTTCTGAGTTGTATCTGTTCTCAACCATTCTCTTATGTTAATGAAATATTCAAAGATGTATGTAAAGGTACACATCAATGGCGCTCTCCAAGTTTCATTCGTTCTGACATTTTCAAATTAGGCTAGACACAGCTTGAAATGCATAGGTTTGGCAAGAAGATGAAGCACCACCATAAACTGAACTGACCTAATAAAAACATTCTTCGAGGCATCTTGACTCTTTTATACACTTAAAGCACGACGAAGACTGCCTCGCCGAAGGTAGCATTAATATCGGCGATGAAAATTGTTATGAACGACCGGACTTCCCAACTAGATAACAAAGTTCATTGATGGATGCTAGCCATTTATTAAATTCACTCTAAAATAATGATCTCATTCGCGGAAAGTTGGGAATGGATCGCGCCCGGTGAGTCATATTTCCAACTCGTCGTAATTACGAATCTACGGCGTCTTCATTAACAGAGAGATCCGAGGGATAAAGCACGGCTGCAGGTTTTTTTTTCACGATCACGTGTAATCTACGAGGTCTCAGCACCGTCCCGAGGAGAATCATTTACTCCGATCTCTCTGGGAACGAATATTTACAATCTTGGAAGTTTCCATTCAAACTCCCGAAGTCGTTCCTTTTTCACCCCTCCCCACGACTTACCACGTCCTAAGCCGAAGCTCTTGACTTCCTTCTCCGCGAATGTGGAACTAAGGTCGCCGGGAAGTTTCCATTATAAAGTCACACCCTCCTAATTACTTTTGTGATCGTAACTTTGTTATCGGCCGCGCCATCAATCCCTGTCCTTCAGCGAAATGGGGGCGCGCTTTAACCCGAAAGTAATGGTGATAAGACACATTTGTACGTTTGCTACAGGGGTTGGAAGTCTTACTTCGCGGTTCCAGACGTGCTCGATCATTATCTGCTCGCGACAGTCTCGGTAGACCACCGAAAATTGCATTTCTTACTGCTGTTGCACCCGGTGAAATGGACTGTTTCGAAATTGGATAAATTATCAGCGTCATCGAGATCGCAGGTTTTCTACGCAATAACCCGTGGTAGTTTATCGGAATACCATACGTTCCTTTTCGCTTTAGGCATATAGAAGTTCAATAAAGTCAATCTCACAGTAGCATTTCCTCTACTTGCTGACAGAAACAGAGCACAGTGATTTAAAAGAGGCTGTGTTTCTTCTGAAAGAAGGAACCTTCCGATGATCGAAGAAATTCAGACCAATTTCGATTTTAATTAATTTCTGAAGTTACAAAATAATTCAGAGATAATAACTAGGAGACTTTGGACAGAGTTGAGTCGAAGGAATTGCCGCACCAAATGAAACGGAACAGATGAAGGTCTTGTTAGTTTAAATAGAACGTGTTTCGTAGGATTTGTTTGGACACTCCTTCAGCTCTTTACAAGGAAAGACGGGTATTAGCTTTTCAGGAGGCGTGCTTCTACAATTCTCTCGCGTGTAGATTTTCGTCGGACTTAAGACCGAGCTTTCGCTGTAACTCTGGCTGAAGAATTTCGCCGTAGACTGCGCGGACTTTCAGGGAACAGGGTAGAACACGTCGAGAAACTTAGGCGACATATTTTTCTTCGGGCTGGCTCGCTGCAACTTTACTTCGAATTTATTTCGGCTTATGCTCGGCTGCTTTCGGCTTGAAATTTGTATCGCGAGTTTACAGCCCCTTCTGGATATTCGGGGTTCGTTTTCACGGGTGAAAAATCACTGGAATGATCAGAAAGAGATGTATTCCACTGCTGAGAGCCAGTGGAATCCTTCAGTGGAATCCTTTTACCGTCGAATCCTTTAATGGTAAAAAAAATAATGTTCATTTTTCTCCAAGCCTTTTTCACCAAATACGGAATTCTTGCAAGAATTTTAATTGAATTTCCAGTGGGTGTTGATATTAATAATATTAATTTCAAGTCTGAAGGTACTACCTGTTAATATTTACTACGTTGACAAGTCAATGAAATTCAAGCGAAGCATTTTTCTGTCGAATTATTTTGATTATCGTTCGCTTTGTTCCACGTGTCTTTGAAGGTCTGATATATCAATTTCTACGAAGAGATAAGCTTCGTCAGGCTCTTTTCCCCATATTTCTTTCAACACAGTTTGTTGATATTACCATTTTAAGTTACCTTCCCGATATATGTACACCTTGGCTCGCAGAGAATCAATAAAGAGTTAAAAAGATCGCGCCTTGCACTCGGAGCGCGACACGGTTTCTTCCGTTCGAAGCAGGAAATTGCTTTGGAAATTTCCTTATTCCATTTCCGAGGCGGAATCACAGTATCGTTCCACTGTTATTTCCACGAGAACTCAATCTGTATTCCCTGCGAACACTACGCCGATAGAAAGCTATATTTCTCGGTTGAGGCATCATAAATTGGCAATCTTTCGCGAAAACTTGCAATTTCCAATGCAAAACGCGTCGATCACCACAATTGCGAAAGTCTTAGCCCCGGAGCCCCCGCACCTACACAAACCTCCACCCACGTATATCCACCGCAGGTATTATCTTCTCAGCAACCTTGACATACCCAATCTTCTTTCCTAGTCCTTTCCCCGCCCTTTCTAACTTCCAATTATTCCTACGACCATCTATTTACATAACTCTACGCCTTACACACAAATCCATATCCAGAGTTTCGATGCAGAGTTGGGCATTTCTTGAATAAATTTTCATTCGAATTATATCAAATAAGAATAACGAATGAAATGAAGTTATTCGAGAATAATGAATAATTTTGTATTCTGTGTTATTATATTACCATATTGATATCATTATGCGTTATTGTTGTTGCATTATTATAATGACGTTATTGCATTATTTTCAATAAAAATTTATTCGAATAACACCCAACTCTGTTTCGAAGAAACAAGCCAACCCTACTCGACTTTCTCACAAACTTCAACACACATTACTGTCGGAAAATTTGAACAAAGTCAATAATCCTACCCTCGCGAAGCACCCTCGTACATCTTACCGCAATCCCAGGGGCTTTCAACTTAATATATGCCCTCTTAACACCTTCCCATTCAGAGACGTCGCAGCCGCTTCGCGAAACCGCCCCTCCTTTCACGCGTCCCCCATAAACGGGGCGCAAATGGCTGGGAGGGTGGCAACGCTTCTTAATAGTCCACCGTGAGATATTCATCAGGGCGAGTGATAAGTAACGGGAAGCTCGGTAGCGTTTACAAGGCTCATTTCGCTAGGCTACAGCTGCGATACGAAACCGCTAATGCGCCCGAGCTCGCTGATTGCTCCCGGGACAGGTTTATCACTGGAAAAGATGCGCCCCGATATCGAGACGCTGTTCCAGCCTCTTAGAAGGGTGAGCCAAGGATTGATGCCACCTGGCACATCGCGGGCGCCGGGAACGATGCATTCCTTGCGTCTTCGAATGGAACAGCTTTCTCAGGACGTGACGTGCATGAGAAATTCCCCAGCCACCACGCGCAACGTCTCCTTTGCCTGGTAAATGGCCAGAAATGGCTCCGCGAGTGTTCTTCTGCGCGGTACTTATTATTCGAGCACATTTCGAAAGGATCAAGCGAGGCTCTCGGCTCGAGAGTTCGCTGGGGAACTTAAAATGGAACGATTCTTGAGCCTTGGCACGCGGGCGATGTACTTCTGAATCGCTGCTGGAGGAATCGAATGGTTGGAAGTGTATGGAATCGGGGTTTGAGAAAGTACGATCGCGGTTTTAGGAAGTTTCCAGGTTTAATGGCGAACAGCGTGCGATAAATTCGCTTTAATTTCAGTTCCCCGCTTGGCGTGTGCTCGTATTCGCGAGGACTTTGTTGGCGGGAAAGGTGTGTGGAGAGTTACGGAATGAATACCGCTGGAAACTTGATGAAGTTTGATGGGACAATTTGGGAGAAACACATTTCAGACCTTCCGTCGAGGCTCATTATTGTGTTCCGTTCGAAGTCGTCGCAAATTAGAATTGACTTTGATTTACGACTGTCGCGAGTGGCTGCTCCTTCGAAAATCTGTTGGAACCAGCTAACAGAAAGGAGTTTCTGGTACTTACTTCGCAAGGGGTGCACTTTTCCGCATTTCCCGAATGTATCACGCTTCGTGCGAATGCGCAAAACTCGAGAGCAGGTGAGAATTGGCTTTCCATGCAAATCCCGTTTTTGTCTACGCAACGTTTTACTTGGTAAATTGCACTGTTCCCTTGTTAGCTTGCACGTTAACAAGGGCGCCGCAATAAAGGTGCAACGATTTAATCTCGCGATTTTAATTCTCCTGTGTAAGCAGTTCTTTTTTATTACAGCTATGGAGATTATTTAGACTGCGAACCTCGTCGCGAAGTAGAAAATGAAATTTCGTTTCGTAATCCTGTATTTCTTGCGTAAATAAGCACACATGGAAATTACATAAATTATAAAAGAATCACGAGTCCCTTCGCAGAACAGGAAAATAAACTGAAAATACATCCCGTGACAATAAAGGTACGTTCTGCTTTCGTGATTACTTTTCCATTAAACGCGTAGCTTTTCCTTGAAAATATTTAAATTATTCAAGAACACGTACAAGCTCCATCATACATCGGACGATTATAAAATGTAATTTTCAAAGGAGAAATAATATGGGTGAAATTGATCTTGCTTCCATCTTCAAAGCGATGGATTCTCTAAAGAGTCTAAAGTATGTATGGGGAAAAAATTGTTATCGTTCAGATAACAAGAAGGGAGCAAGAAGAAGTCGAGGCGTGTTGTGCTCGCGGTTGTGTTTGGAGGCGGCCTCAAAAGTTGGGCGTAATATTAAATATTAAAGCGTGCCGCAGGTATATGAGGACGAAGGAGAGATCAGTCTGTTGGTGACCGTGCTAGAAGACACATGTAACCACGTCGGTTAAGATTTCGGTGAGTTTTTGGCTCTAAATATTGCAAGTAGGAGTTTGTGCTACTGTGTAGTGTTTTACAATATACTGCTTAAAATAATTATTTTCATTAGTGATGTTCAATTTTTCGGTTTTTATTTGGTTATTGTGGTATGAGTATATTAATGTCGGAACAATTTTGAATTATTTACTAGACTAGGTGATCTTCTAATTATTTATGACAGAATATTAATCACCTGGTTTAAATATATGACTTGCTAATTATTTTGAGCAGTATATTATCATCATCGAGTGTGTTTAATTAAATTTCTTACGTCGTTTTCGATAATTTCGGGTGGTTAGTGTAGAGTGTAGGTGATCTAAGTGGTATTAATCTATCCTATTAGAAAATTGGGGATTTAAAAAGAATATTCTGTATTTAAACATTTTGAACTCGTATAGTCCGCGGTATAGCTCTGGAAGCATTGATTTCACAATTACCGCAACAGCATAAATTTCATTTCCCAAGCCCGTGTTGCGATTCAGGAGCGTAATTCACCCTTAATGCGGTAGATTCCGCGAATATCCAAGATTCGTAGAAGCCATTAGCGGGCGCAAGAAAGGAAAAAGCGAAGTAGGTTCTGCTGCAGCGGGAATAAAAACGAGAATGAAACATTGTTTCGCCGTTCGAGCAACAAGTGTTAAATACGCAGTTCGTTCCACGTGGCCGTGTATAGAATTCCATTCTCCATTATTTCAATACATTCCCACCGTTATAGAATTACTCTGCCGTAGAAATAGTATTAATTAATGCAGTTCGAAGAAAGAACTGTGCCATTAGCTGAGCGCGAACAATGGGAATTAGAATTATTCGCATAATATTTTAACAGGATACTACGAAGAGGAGAACAAAATAGCCTCGTAAAAATTCAAATTTGAATGTATTGTCCTGCACTGTTGCATAAATAGAATCCATAGAGATATATCGCTTGGGACGTGTTAATCACAGAGAACCAGGACGAGGGACCTGCCCTGCTGAAAGTTTAATAAAAACCTCGCGTCCTCCGGGGACCGTAAATTGCGTACTCCTTCATAATGCGTGTTATGTCATCCGACCATAAAAAAGGTCCGCGATATTAAGAAGTTTATGGCGCACAAGAGCCACGTGTTCGTGGCAAGTGTTGGGGCGTTTCTACTTTCACTGGATCTTTAAGAGGGTGCTCGGCTACTTAGGCGACATGGTTCTACTAGAAACCTAATTACGAAACTCGTGGATCTCTTGCTTATTTGTCAGAAGCTCTTTTAGAACATACTATGTACAATTATTTTTGTCTTTTATTTTTTTTAACTGTACAGTACACAGGTGAATTAAAATTACAACATTACACGCTTTGAGCCTCACAGGCGCATATCTCCAAATGCAGGAATGCATTGGCGTTATGAAAAAAAATGTCTTTTTGACTGCGCGTAATCTATTGCACTTAATCTTTATTAAGAAAAATATTTATAACAGCATGCATTGGCGTTATGAAAAAAAAATGTCTTTTTGACTGCACGTAATCTATTACACTTAATCTTTATTAAGAAAAATATTTATAACAGCATGCAAATCCATTTATATCCCACTCAGCAGGGATGTCTCGCCGGAGTTCATCGAACGGGCGCCTTTAAAGACGAACTTTGATTGCAAATCTCAGAAAACATTCCGTTAGGGATGGTTCAACCCTGTCTGCACCCCTTCTAGCCGTGTTGTCGTGGATTCTCTTATCAGGAATTTCCTCGATGAAAGTCTTTGCGTATCGGAGACGTCAACGCCCGAGCTTCTCCCAGCAATAATGGGAGGTACTAGTTGGCCAACGGATTAAGCGCTAGTGCCAGGCATCAATCTTATGCTAATGGGTTGTAAAATAGGATTCATCCGACGGCAGGCGTTCGTGGCATTGCTTATCGAGCGTAACCACGCCGACGTGCCGTTAAAGTTCGCCAATCAACGTTTCCTCCGAGCTTCCAAGACTCACGAGACGTAATCGTGGTTTAATGAAAGATTAAAATCATGGAGGAATGTATTCGTCCAGTAGGCAAGAAATATTTACACTCAACTGGCCTCACATGTCACAAAATTCTCATAACACATTTTCTTTTACAAACAAGCTATTTTGTTTGCTTTGTAGAGTAGACTTCGAAATAGTCAAAGCAACAGTAGGATTGATAGTTGAAGCTGTTATATATGTATATTTCTCATTGCTGCACCTTTAAACGACCACGAGAGCATTGACAAATTTCTTCGCATTAACCGTATTAAAATTGTGCTGGAAAAAGTAATTGTCCTCTTAGGTGGTGACTAATGGCACAGCCAAGATCCCAGGAAATGCCGTTGAATGTAATCTGGCGTACTGCTAAGCCTTTTTAAATACGTTCTACCGCAACACTTTTTCGGGATTAAAATTTAATTTCTACCTCGCAGGGCCGACGTAATTCTCATTGCGGAATTCAATTTGCAACTTCTACAAATGAGGGCTCGCGGCCGCTTAAAATACGTCGCAGCTTTTACTCATAACGGCAAATAACGACTAACGCATTTGCATTGTATTCTACGCAAACCGCGGTCCCTTTTTTAATGGTCACTATCATTTTATGCAGATTGCGTTCCCGTGTTTGTCTCTGTATAGTTTTACAGCGAAGTTTTATCGCCGCTATAAATTCCTTTTTTTGGTATTTTTCGTAACCAGAGTATTTTACTGTTTCACGTTTCCTCTGTTTTACTTTATCAACATTGACTTTCATTGAATATTTACTCAATGGAAGCATTAGTTATGTATCGAATGCGTCAGAAGTTATATGCATCTGTTCGACACGTAGGAGTCCAAATTTTTTTTTGGAGTGAAAGTATGAGATGGAAGTCGATGGAAAATGGGAGAAGTTTAATTTACCCTAAGATTGATTTAGGTAGATTTTTTAACGACAGCGTATTAAAGAAAATGGATCTAACTTTGTTTTATATTGTCATTCGTTTTTATAGATGCAATTTAGGTTAATGATATCGCACTATGGGCCACTGCTGCTTTACTTTGGCACGAATTTGTAGAGATTTTGCGATCTTCGTTCACTGTATAATCGTAGAGCTGAAGTTAAATCGAGTGTGGCTGGATTAAGTTCCGATGAAACTTTATTATTACTCACTGGACTTCCTTCACTTGCCAACTCAATCGTGCTCCACCATTATCCTCTAATGGATTCTCTACAGATGGTGTAGCTTGGAAATACAACGTGAAACGTAATACGTTGAATCCCTACCAGGGATGAAGTAAGCACTTAGAAACGATAAAATAAAATATGTTTATATGAATGTATTTCCAATTTCATTCCGTTTCAAAGCTACAATCATTTTTATTATTTAGTAACTTGTATGCCCTTATTCCTATTTGGGGTGCTCGAAATGTCATCCTGCATTTCCATAAAATTGCAATCGTATTGACATTGCATTTTTTTTTTAAATTTTTCGTTTTTAATTCTGCTTCTGCTGTCTCATATTTGACAAGTCATTTCTCGATTAAAATACGTCATCACTGCATATTTCATCAAGCGAAGCACAAAGTATTTAGTATCTAGAGAACTCTCGATTAAGTAACGAATCAAATACACTTAGAATTAATGGGAGTATTAGTGGAAGACGAAGATCACTTATGACTGGGAAATAAATAGCAGTTAGACGCGTATGTCTATATAAACGTATTTATATGAATCTATTTTATTGTTCGCAAGTGATGAATCCATTTCTACAGTGTGTGTCACGTATTATGCTGCACGATGTATATTTTTTCGCAAGCCGCTGCAAATAAGCGTGAATATTTTGCCAAGTCTCAGTCACCCACGAGCCGTTTCCGCCCAATTAAATTTACGAACACTTCCTCGCTCGTTACTTCTGGTGAAGCAATTTTTGAGTGAAATCCTCGCAGCTATATTGAAGTCGCCGCGCAACGTTGAATAAATCTCGTGTTAAATAGAAGTGCCCGAGGCGCCAAACGAGGCTTCCCTGTTTCCTTTTTCCTGGTTCTACGTGAAATTAAAAATGGGAAAATGCTTGCTCCTTTAAATGACGATTTATATAAATTCTTGCTTTAACCGTGTCCTTAATTCCCTACGATTGTTCCTGATTGTCCCTCGTGAATTCTTCAGGCATGATATATTTTAAAGAGAAGTAGAAAACGGATACAATTTTGCTTTACCTCAGTTCGCTTCTAATATTAGAATTTTATAATTTTATAATCTAAGATTGATAATATTCACTGTGGTATCTCGCATTATGAATTTCGCCATTTGTCCTCGAGCTAGGAGACCGTGAAGCTGCATCGCAAAAATTAGAATTTCATTTCAAGATAATAATTTTTCCTTCATGGAAACGATGAAAAGTTTCTGGACTTGTGGTTAAAATTAAATTGAGCTTACCATATATTACCTGCAATTTGATAAGTTTTCGTTTTATCAGCAGTACCTTCGCCTAAATTTAATTTGCGCAGCTTCGACGCAATTTTTGTCAGGTGTAACTTTGTGACAAAGGCGTAGAAATTGCCTCGTCCTGTGATCCCCTATTCCCAGCACGAATTGCATTGCTTGATTATGTAAATGATCGAACGTATCACTGTAATTCCGCCTCTACATATGTATGTATCGGGAATTGGTTGTTACGTGAGCGAAAGCTTTGAAGTGTTAACAAATACGGTAAGTGAAATTGATAGTGAGGGGAGCGCACATTGGACAATAACAATCTTTAAGTTATTCTCATTAAAAGTGCATCGCAGTCGTGAAGATTTTAACACTTTGCTCCAGTAGAATTCTAAATTTCATTAATTTTAAACAGTCGTGCATACAACTAGTTATTGCAATAGCATTGTCTCAGAATAATGCCCCACAATGCTCTGAATTCTCGAATCGCAATGTTCATCTAGATCGGAGAATATCCACGAGGACTTTGCGCTTCATCCCTCGGATTAGGATTTAATCGAACACATTGAGCGCAATTTGCAAAGCGTGTTCCCACACGAGCGAATGCATTTGCAACCGCAACGTATTTTGATGTATGATCAGAATAGTAGGCAGTTGGGAGTTTGATTAATTAACTTACGCAGAAATATGCATTATGGTTCGTAACAAGATCCACCTGTGTGACATAGAACACGGCAGAGTAATCGATTTAACAAATTTCACAAAACACTTTGCACCTGTAATATTCCTTACAAAGTTGTATGCTTTCTTGTATTATTCAGTGATTTACTCATTATTGATTTAATCGCGTGACTGAAAGCAGTCAATGTTTCATAGAGTGCTCTTTAACGCTGAATGTAATCACGACAATCTTATTAAGTGGTTCACCACGCTCGTGTATCCATTGTATATGATTTTTTGCAAGCTTGACAGAATTTAATTTCAAATTTTACCTCCAACTTTCCAAGTGGCTAGGTACCTATGCGAACTTCAAACTGAATCTCAAACAGTCTTTGACAATGTGTATCCTGATTTTAATCTTCACACGTGCAACAGCACGATAAAACACACTTGAAGCATGGTGCTTACATTTCTAGTCGCTAATTAAATTCCCCGCATCGTTTGATTTCAGGAATATCTTACGAGAATTGGGTCAACCATCCTTCTTAACGAACCGTGAGTTACAACGCTGACGATCTGATTGTGCAAGCCACTGAGCATCTTCAGAATTCCCTTTCGCCCCGGTGCTCGACGCGCAATTAAACGCCTTATGGCGAGAGATTAATATTTTTGCAGTTAATCGTCATTTAGATACGTGCGCGAATTTGGGGAATTTGGTGGAGTCGGAGCTTGAAGGGGAAGTAGTTAAAATATTTATGTGCTCGCGAGTCTCCCTGCGATACTTCTCAAAACATCTGACACTCTTCGTGCTTCTGATTAAGTCGTTAGCGCTGCGTTCATTTTGCAGCATTTCTCGCTGAACTTATCCTTGTCTATCTCTCGTAATTAATTCATCCTGTTCTTTAAGGCGAATCGTAGAATTAAGAAATTGGGATTGTACTATCACTTGGTGTATCGTGCTTTCTATTTGAATTGAATCTACTTTCGATTCAGTAGATTGAACTGGTTCTTTTTTAAGAAAGCTGACAGTCCCCTAAAATGTAGTGTTTGTCCGTGTCCCTCGTTTTGCATACACAGCGTCAGTATTTCACGCGGTAGAATTAAGATTGCTCTGATAGTAGGTCTGTTTACTCGCTCCAATTAAAGTTACGACATTCGATTATCGTTCTTCACTCGGTCAGCAGGCATCTCCGCGCTTTAAGGGAGGTTTATAGGACACTGGCCAAACACGGAATTGTATTTGCCGATTCGACTGAATAACGGTTATCCTTTCCTTAAATTAAGGACCGGCACTGGCTAGGGCGTTTAATCGAAGTGCCCAATCCTAACAGGATTTAATAGATACTACATGTTGATCCTTGCGTTGCTCCCGAGTAGCTAAAGGGTACGGAAATTTATAGCGTTCCGAACGAAAAAGATCGAAGAACGAAGTAACCTATTAAAAGCTACACGGTCCTCGAATCACAATTAGGAATTGGGAATCATCTTTTATTGAGTTAGTGACGAAAGAAAAAATTCAATAAGTAGCAAAAGCTGTTATCTTTTTAAACGTTTTTTAATATAAGGTTTTTATATATTATTTTTATAATTTATATATTATTTTTATAATTTATATATTATTTTTATAATTTATATATTATTTTTATAATTTATATATTATTTTTATAATTTATATATTATTTTTATAATTTATATATTATTTTTATAATTTATATATTATTTTTATAATTTATATATTATTTTTATAATTTATATATTATTTTTATAATTTATATATTATTTTTATAATTTATATATTATTTTTATAATTTATATATTATTTTTATAATTTATATATTATTTTTATAATTTATATATTATTTTTATAATTTATATATTATTTTTATAATTTATATATTATTTTTATAATTTATATATTATTTTTATAATTTATATATTATTTTTATAATTTATATATTATTTTTATAATTTATATATTATTTTTATACTTTATATATTATTTTTTAATAATAAGGTTTTTTTAAACGTAATCCCGCAACACTTGAAACTCAAAATTCAGTGAAAACGCGAGCCATTCTCTCCACCGCGAACCGAAAACGCCAGCCACAAAAGTCGCGTCAATCGACTAAGTACTTCGACGCGTCTCATCAGTATTCCGCGCCGACACGTGCCAAGAATATTTGTTCAAGAACACTGAGATGGGTTCGCGACAAGATAACACAGCCACCATCGCGTTGCAATTACATCAGAGAAAACAAGAGATTGATAGAAGTGCCGGCAATAGGACACGCTTCTCGATTGGATTAACATTACGAACACTTCGCTAGTACTCATTCTATTTAGACTTACGTACACTCGCGTCTCTGCCGTTTTACGAAAGTGCTTTTTCACCTGCAGGTCGGTAGAACGTTCGACGCTAATCAAACGCGTAGTTAATTTAGATAGAAATGCAGTAGAAACGCCCTTTAAACTGTTAAAAGTCAACGCAATCTATGTAAATTAAAATTAAACAGTGTCGCGTAGAAAAAATTCGTTTGAAGTGGAGCTAGTAACAAATTATAAATTTACCGAATCTCCCTCATTTTCTACGGAATGTTTAATCTAAAATGTTCCCTCTTCGCGAAGTAGTGGTATAAAGAAATATGAAAAAAGCTGCGTTGTCGAATATCGTATTGAAATTTTGCGAAGTGCACCTACGAGACGAGGGGGCGCTCGTTAAACGGAGTTAATCAAAGTTTCCATGGAGCGTATAAAAGCAAAACCGTGTAATGGGGGTGTTAATTAAATTTTACATCGCTGCCCCGTTTAAAGCCGTACTTATTCATACAGGGACATCGACGTGCCGTAATCGTAAAGGTCTGTCCGAGGTGATGCATAATGCATGGTACCTTAAAGCTCGCTTCGCTGATCAAATTATGCGTTTTACGCCACCAAATTTGCAACTTGGTTGCAGCAAATCTTGACACTTGTTTGCTCGTCCCTGTGTAACACGATATACTACGTGTTCCAATGGTAGATCGAAGTTCAGGGAAACACGTAACTGCGTAACTTGGGCGTCATTAGCATTCACGTTGCAACGTGGTTCTATGTTCTATGTGCCACTTGATAGTGATGGCAATAAGTAGGTACAGTGGAACCTCTGTTGTTTGAGTATGCTATTAATCTAAATAAAGTGGAATATTCAATCTTGCGTGAGAATTCAGATTCGAAAATTTCAATCCAAATTTCCATGCTCAAATATTAAATTTCACACAGGCTTTAGTGCATATGGTGTCTGCTTTACTGTGTTACTTGTAATAGAGTGGAACCAATACACGCAGTTACATATTTTATTCAATTTTAGAAACTCGGGATTCGTACATTTTTAAGGAAACTGTGGTGCTTCATAATTTTTCCCCATTTCTGGTTCTTAGTTCTGTATTTAGATATTTACTTAATATATTTTATTAGGCAAAATTACGTCATACTCCGCTATCGCTGTCCTTAAAACGACAGGCTTCTTTTCACCAATGACAACTTCCCTATTTCTATACAGAAAAATGATAAGATTCGACTGCAAACAATCCAAAATTCGAGGCACGAGAGAGACCAGGACACCGCGAAATTTTCTAACGAGGGTTCGCAGAGTGCAACTAGTAATTTCGACACTTTCCCGTGTGCCGGCCGAGCAAATTTGAATTATCGGGCCACCGGAACAGGAGCAACGAAATTTGTTGTTGCGCGCTGGACACAGCGGTGGTTGACTACACCTGCTCGGCGACCGATAAGATTATTTACAGCGCGAACGAAATCGTATTACACGCATCTGTGCGCGGAAATTGGCAATAGCGTGTTCCAGGACGACCGTCCTAGATCCTAAAGAGACTGGGAATCGATTCTATTCGTTTTAAGGGACCGTGTAGAAGCACCCTGTGCACGACTATCGTTTCTCCACTCCTGTATACCCAGCGAAATAATTACGCGCTTTGGGTCTCGTCCACAATGGAATGGACCGAAATTACGCGTTTCCTGCGGCATTGTTCGCAATTATCGCAGCCTTCTGTGCAGGTAAAAATATTGAACAAAATGCTGCAAACAGGGGGGACACGTGCGAAGAATCTTTCCAACTCTGCGATCATTCTTGCACTCCTATTATTTTCTGCGGGTGAACTGAGATCAGTTCTGAATACAGTCTCTCAAATTAATAAAATTTCAAAGTTCGATCATTCTTCCCTCTAGACGGGAAGTACTGTAATCATTTGTGCCTCAATTGGTTTTAAGTCGTTTGTTGGTTTAGTGCAGTGGCTTACTAGCTTTAAGGTAGCTATAGAAAATATATCTGGAAAAGAAGCATGGATGTGGCTGCTCTTACTCGGAGCAGTCGTATACAGTGGCACGAAAATTCGCTTAACTATCCTGAACATAGGTATCCAAAGCACTTAAGAGATTGGGTGTCGAGACAAGTGAATCGCGTCTCCGATGTAAATCCTCCGACACGTCTGGAATCTATCATTCGGAATGGGCAAGCACATTTTCGAATGGACATAATGTTTCATTGTCGATTGGTACAAAAGGCGCATTAAAGTGATCGATTATGCTGGAAATAAGACTCCAACGTTCTGGCTACCGAGCGCCTGGCTTGCACCGTGAAATGGACGAGATGAGATTACGGTGATGCCTCGACAGTAATTTATCAAGTGCGGTTAAGTTTCGAAGTTGGAAAGATCCGCGGAGTAACCCACCATCGATTTCCAAGTATCTTACTGAAACGCGTGCGAACCTACAAACATCTCTGCTTGCAACCTGCTTCCAATCGCAACTTCCCTCTATCGAGATTAATAATTAATCCTAGTGATTAGTTTTAGCTTGGCACGACTTTGGGATCGATTACAATATCGCATCGGAGTGATTCATTTCACTAATCAACTCGTACGTTTCGCGTGATTAGAGAGTCTCGCAAAGAAATAAAGAGAAAAAAACAAAATGATATTCTTTAATTATGCCATTATAATATTATGAGAATAAGTTATAGAAAAGTTGATAAACTAATCGTCATCGCTATTTTCATCGATAATTGCCGTTGTATCTGTTACATCAGGCCCGGAGTTGCCCAGGATGGCCATCGTTGGTGTTCAGTGAATTGGGTGTTGATAGATTTTTGCAGACTATCAATACAGAGTAATTCGGTGGAAGCATAATCCTCATGCTCTGCCTTTTCATTCACCATTTCGAGGTATATTATTTTTGAGAATATGTTTGTGACAGCTGAGAAAAATTCAGATTTATCCACGAAGTGTAATAGTTTATATTTCTAGTGTGCATCCAGGAGCGTAGTGTTCATTTCACTTTAAATCTCTATGGTGAAAGAGCTATTTGTATAGCATTCTCAACAAAGTCGCGATACGATTTTCAATTTCCGCGGAAATATTGATGTCATATGTACTGGAGCTACACACGTCACGGGGCGTATCAAACTCTACGAGAATACACAAAATCATAAAACTGGATCGAGGGTTGTTTACGTGTTTACAGTAGCTCCAGTCGAAACTGTCGAGACAGCTGTCGATGGGAATAAAACCCTCACTTGCCAGGCAAGCAGAGTTCTTAATACCCGAAGACACGGGAAGCCCTTACGTGAAATACAACCCCTTTTTATCGCGGCTGAACGCGTCCGCGGGCTGGGAATCGTGGATTTTACACGGTAATATTAAGATCCGCACGCTTTTCGCTCTGTATCTGCGTCAAGCGCGCACTTGCAACGCCGTAAAGTAACTTGAGGGGGCTCGTGGAGTGCGTAAATCCAATGTAATTTTCCTTTTAACACGAATCGCCCAAGTTTCTCGCTGCCTTGAAAGAATAGAGCGACCGAGGTAGCACACTCAGAATTTTTATTCGGACACTTCAAACAGTTCGTGAAATTTTTTTATCGCGCCAGAAGGAGATTTTTATTTCAATCTTACATACATTAAACAAAGCTCTTGAAGCTCGTTCCTTTATTTCTGCATCAGGAGAGTTTAGAAGCAGGGTGAAAAGATTTCGCCGGGAACTTCGAAATCGTTTGAACAAAATTCTGATGCCACCCTCTCAATATTTTCCGGCATACAGAGGCAAGTATTCGCGTGCACACCATCAGCTGCTGAATTTTTCAAGCAAACACCACACGGACACCGTTCTTTTGCTAGTCCTTCTAGTTTGGTGTGTTTGATTGAATAATAAATAGGCATCATCGCGAGGGGCGCTCGCCGTAACCCGACATGTACACGAAGGGAATTAACACGTCGTAAGCAACGTTTTCAGCTAGAGGATTTGGCGCGCTGACGGGCCACGTAATGTCCTATGAATAATAAATTACGCACGGTGTACACAATCTGCTATGCATATTAAACTCTGTAAAACTAACATTTAGAAGCAACAAGAGGGCTGGAAAAACTCGAAGACACGCGCTGAAAGGAATTACAGAATATATTGCCCGTGGTAAACTTAAAAAATACTGAAAATCCAAAGATCCCTTCAGGAAGAACTTCGGTATCGATTTTCTAATAAACAAAGCCTGGTGGAAGGAAAAAGTATTTGACAGTTTTGATTTATCTTTACACAAAGGATCCCTCCAGGCCAGGAATCTTACCACAATTTCGTGCTCCTCTGTTTTTTTAAGGAAACGAATGGAACAGCAGAGCAGCGCGCTCTCCCGTGTTATAATTTATCCCTCTCCAAAGAATAAACAGAACGACACTGTTTAAAATGCGTAAAACTCGAAGCCGGGGCATTCATCACAGAGGGGTGGGTGTCGTCTCGTGGAGCTTTTAGCGACGACACAGGAGCCCAACTCCGTGCGCCTCTGTTCTCCCTTTTCCGAGACAATACGACCGCTCCATCCCCAACGCGAACGGGAATTTAATTTATGGTGCTCCAAGCTAACGCTTTCGTATTTTTCTTCTTGACCTAAGGTTGTTCTTAGCTGGCAGTTGAACACGGCCACCGGTAAAAGTTCCCTTTGAGGGGCGAAAGAAAAATGGGGGATGAACGGACGCCCGGGGTCGCAGGCGTTGGCGAGAAGGAAAAGGACGCGTGCACAGGAAGAATGTACAGTCTATGCTCGACGCGATCTATCGCGAGTACATAAAGCACTGATGATCCTTCTGGGTCAAAGGTTCTCCCGGAGAATTCGCGTCGCAAATCACGAGGAATCGATTGTTACCGTCGCAAAAAGGCTGAGCGTGGATCCTTTTGTGCAAATAGTACCTATTCCAGTTTTAACACACGTCTGTTACTGTTATTACATACAATTAGTGAAAGAGTTGTTTGAATCGTTATTCATTCGTGGTATGTTTCTTGTTAATTCCCTTTGGATGAGTTAGACTCGTTCAGGGTTTGTTAAGATTGCAAACTATTTGCCGACTATGAAGGACCACCCTTGTAGAGGGACAATGTACAATCGATTCAAAACCATTTATTTTAACAATAAATTTAACTTAACTATATTTACTATCTAAGTGTACTTGTTCGTACGCAAGGTCTATTACTATAATAGTGAGATCTGTAGCGTTCGATAGGTTCGATGAGGTTTGTCTGAATATCTATTGCGATCTGGTCCCGGCTCGTCGCTGAGCTTTCCTCCAAGTCTCTCAGCCCTCCTTCCTGGTCTGGAAAAATGGGCCTTGTCCAATCAGCGTCTCGCGACATCGCAACACCCTTCCATTGCGCCCCTTGCGTGTCTTCCGGAGTGGGATGCGTTGGCGTTAGACTCCTCCGCTTGGTGGTAACGGCTTGGCAACGCGTGGGAAAAACCCCGGGCCTTGATTTCACCAACGGCCTACTTGCTGGCGAAAACCGTTGAAACGGTCGGACCCATGGTGGGCCCTCAAGAACTTGACCTTCGAGGTCTGGGATGCGTCAAGAAAAAACTCGGCGATCCGAGGACGACAATGCAAGTCAAGGACTCCTTAGGTTTATGGAGATTTGTGTTTCCGCATCTCAATTGGGTTTGGAGATGGGACAAACTTTCTCTAAACAGAGTGACTTGACCAAGGTGGTCTGGCTAGTGTATAACTAAACATTTCTAATCCTCGTAAAATTGAAATGATAGGGAAACTTTGGCGCATCTCTTCCAATTTCGTGCATACATAATTTATCCCCTAATTCTCTGTGCGTATTAGAGGAAATGATGCATCATTGACTCAGCGCTGTTTGATTAACATTAATTACAAACAGTGGCATAAATCAGGATATTATATGTATAATAGACAAGATAGTCCCCCGCAATTTATTGTTTAGAGTGGTTTGCAATTGAGCTGAATTAAAGCGTTTCCCTGCTCCCTTGTTTATTAAATTTAATCAATGGACTTTGCTCCGCAGCTTATTGAACGATGCATCCATATCACAGGAAGTAGTCGAAGGAAGTATCTTGTAGAGAAGAACCAAACTATCCACGTTTAATGAGGCAATAAGGGGCTTCACATTTTCTCTTTACGCGAAAACGAAATCGGGGTTGAGCTAATGGCCCGTGAATCGAGGTGATTCGCCCGTCTCACTTTTTACGACTTGAGTCTGTGTTTGATGAGAATCCTCTGCCCCGACGATTATTGCGTAGCCGAAGATATCTACGATTCCTCTGCCTTGAACAGCGACGTGAATGTCATTAAGCATGGAGAATTTAACAACGAGCTCGTTGTAAATATTCAGAGGCATCGCGGGGCGGGCGGAACATCCATTTACAAATGCACTCGCGGGAAGTTCAGTTTAAAGCCATCGTTTTCAGCGATATAATCTTGGCCATGTAATATTTTACGCTTACTCTACTCGCTCGATGGCCAGAATTTACATCGAAGCACTTTTATCCAGCCGATTTCGAGCACGACCACCGGGAATTAACGAGACGCCCGATAGTTCATCAATATCGTTGTTCTGACTGACTTGGCGCATAATGAAAGCGGGAAGAAATTGTCGTTAATCACGCGGAACTTTGTAACGGCGCCGCGCGCGGCGTCGTTAATCTTCGCTATCGCCGTGAAAATTTTATTTCGGTACTGCTTTTCGCGAGATTACAGTTTCGCGCTGGTTAAAGCAGATTTCGAAATTACATGGTCGGGAACGCATAAAAATTTTACACATTTTCCCCGGTGAAAAATGGGAACGTTGGTAACCTGTTCACTGCCACAATCGAGCTTGGTTGATTTAATAATTCCCGCGTTAAATCGCCCGGGTTTCCCGTAGTTAATCGCCGCATTTTCCGCTGTTTTCCGTTACGCCAGTGCCGCCAGAGTTATAGCTATTTATTCAAGGTTATATCGGAGGAAAAACAATATAAAAAAAAATGTTATCATCTTAAAATATGTATAAATCAATACCAGAAACACTTCGTAGCTTATCTGTTAAAGTTTGCTTTGAAAAAAATCCTAAATTTTTTAACCGTTTACCCGAGAATGTACCCTTAAAGGTTTCGTAAACGTTATACCACATCATCCCTCTGGCGAGGGTGGAATACTAAAGTGCGAGAATTTGAGGCAATATCGGTTCGACCAGACCTCTGAATGGGAAATAACGCGGGCGAACACCGCCATTTAACCCTTGCCATTGAGTTGGCCGTTGTAGGCTTCCTTTCACTCTTCTCATATTCGCCCGCTCCGAAGAATATTCTCGTATTTCCAGCGCTCGCGTTACGCTTCCCAACGAAACAGATGGAATTGCGTTCCCTGGTATTTCTCGATAGGGAACGACCTTACGGAATATCATCGATCGCGACCGCGATAAATTCCTAAATTCTTGGAGCACTCAGAGCATTGCATCTTAGACCTCGCTCCCTTTTCTTCGTGTTTTCTTTATCACGCGCCCGGAGCGTCCGAGACGAGGGGCACTTTACTGCGTACCGCTGCAGTTTACGACACTTGCAATTGCGCCCGCTGCAGCCGCGACGTCCGAGTAAACACACGCCACTCGATTCGACCTAATTTTACGGATTACCACTGGGTGACGAAGAATCAAATGGTATCATCGGCGATTTCGAGCTGCCTCGTTGAGGGTTACGATTCCGTGGGCGACTGGAGTGCTTGGTACGTAGCTTTACTGTCGCGCAATTCGTTTCCGTTTAGTGCATAGACAACCAGGGATGGGGAATTCGTAGCGCAGAGTTAGCTTGTCTGTTTAGGAGGATTCATATCGCGGTTTTAGTTGAATGAGTATTTTTTATAGTGGAAGGTGTTTCAGAATATTAGTCAGCTGATTCGTGACATTGCACTGGCTTCGTGTATATTTTGAATTGTAAATTTCAATGGAAAGGAAATGGATTCCACTGTACCGTATCTCGAACAGTACTCAGTTTTTACATTTTTATTACGGCTTTTTTTTAATAATATACAAACTGCACGGGAAACAATTGGCTTTCATATCGCTCCGAACTATTTATTTGCATACCGACGTTTTTACGGAATTGATAAGTATCATTTCTCTCTGACATTAAAGTTTCATTTGTTCGGGCAATTTTACATTTATTTTTCCACGGAAAATCGATTTTTCAAAATGGAACTCCCCCGACTGTCGCTTAACTTTCAACAGTGACGTATGAATTAACCCTCGCTTGTCACAGTGGGTCAGAATCACCCACAATTTGACTTCGAGGCATCGTTAGAAATGGTACTACTGCTTAATCATGGTGATACTTTAAATATTAATTTTCAAGGACGTACTCTACAATATTCAAACCTCATCTCAGAATTTTTGCAGCTGAGTGAAGATTGATAATTCAGTGTGACAACCGAGGGTTACAGCAAGCACCAGAGAGATAAACCACAGAATCTCTTAAAACAAACCTGTAATCTCGCAAATTGACCTCACAAGTAGTTGCGCCCTCACGTTCCCAAACAAAACTCGAAATTTGAAGGAGGTAGACGCAGGATATAATGACACGAAACAACCATGAATCTCGTCGTAAATTTATCTTCGAAGTAGACTTCCTGACGTAACCTCGCCCCATAGTGTTCGCTGGAAACTCCATCACGATTCAACAGCGTCGTCTGGAGGCGTATTCCCCGTTGCAGAAGCTTTTGGCTGTCCAGGCACGTTCCGCGGCATCGGTTCTCCCTTTTCTCCCGCGCGACGAAGCATCGTGTGTATTAGTAAAATTTATATTCATAGTCAGCGTGGGACGAGTTTGTAGTCTGGTAGCAGTTTCGACGTCCAGGGAGAAAAAAAAAAACCCGGGGAAAGCTGAGGGTGTCGGTTCATCCTTCATTGAACCTGCACTTTTTCCACGATGCTACAAAAATTCGATGCTCTACCCAGTTCCCAAGGAAGCAGTATGGTTCTGCGGTTTATCTTCGTTCCGCTGAAAGCAAAGTTCTCCCGACGACATCAATAAGTGGTGTTCGAGTCGCCTTTACGTGGAAATTCAATAATTTTTATGAAATTAAATTCCTCCGAAGGAGATAGTGCGTCGCGATTCTATTTATTTGGCAAAGTAGGTACATCGAACAGAAAGGGACGATAGTTCGAAGTTAATTAAATTAATGGAATTGAAATTAAATTAGTGGAATATTTCTGCCATTTTGAGGACGAGTTTTAAGGCATTTGGCATTGGTCCACCTGCTATTCGAAGTGGCAAGAATTTCATTTCCCTTGGAAAGGGCACCTTTTAGATTTCTACATTGAATACTAGCAGCAGTGGTGTGGTTTCGCAGCAGCTTCAGAATTCCTTTCCCAGAGAAATGTGAAGCGTAAGAATTCCTATTGAAGGACTTTTATATTCTGCTGGACACTTTATCTGAAAGCGGTATCCTCGCGTCCGTAAATACTTTTCAGAAGGCGAGGTAACTCGCGAGTGTCCATTTATATTATACACCGTCGGGCCGAAGAATTAGTTGGCCTCTGCGAACCTGCTCCTCGTCGAATTTCGGGTAGTTTATGGCTCCCATAAGGGAGTAGTGGCTGCAGCGTCTTTACCATCATCATTTTTCCCTGAGTTTACTTCACCTCTTGGATCGCGAACGGCGTTAAAGGTGGCAAAGAGAAGTGGTTTCTTCCTTGATAAAGTGCAGAGAAATGTAGCAGCTTCCTCGGTAGACGCTCCCTCAGCATATGTTTAACCGTGTACTTCGAGGGAATTATTATCGAGCAAAAGTACGTTTTCGATTCCATTCTCAAGCTTACGTTACTCGATAGTGTCTCCGATACAAAATTCTAATTACTTTCTAGTCGTCAGCCCATTCTGAAAGTTCTGAAAACTCTTCAATTAATTCTTCATTCCGTTAATATTTGCGGTTCCTTATGCAACGAAACCATTCACTATGCAAATTCCAGGTCTACTTTAATAAGACTCCTGAAGTCCCTTCTCCTATGGGACGCACTTTAAACGGCAACCTAACTTCCCGGAATTTATTTCTTGTGTATTCCCATGTCGCTGGCAAAGGGGAGAGCATTACCTTAAACTATGCTAACTAACGAGGTCTGTCGGAAGACGAGCAAGGAAATCGGTTTTCCTCCCTCTCCCCTTCGTTGTTCCGCAACGTTTCGCCTTTTTCCCCTGCAATTTCGTGTCTCGTCTGTTTCGACACTGTCGTTTCTACACAGCTGCTCATTCACTGCCTACTAACTACAATACTATTGCTCGACCTAACACAAAATTCACTCCACATTCTCCATCCTTCTAATGCTCTCAATCTAGCAATATATTCCTCCCCCAGTTTTTCCTGGCAGACGGCTCGACGCATTGATTTCTCGTTAGAAAAATTATTTTCCAGGTCGCATCGCGCATCTTTTTCATTATCCATGTATTCGTGTTAGTTTCAAACGCGTCTGCTTTTATTATCCAGACGCCACGAGTTCGTTTTTGTTTCCTTTTAATGAGTATTGGTATCAGTTGACGCAAAGTTTCCTCCGAAGCTGAAAGATTTACATTTATATCGCGCTCGCGGGAACTTCGTTCATCCCGCGTTGATGAAAAATGTCAACGGACATTAAAATCGAGCGAGGGAAATGGCTGCGCAGATAAATCACGTTTGATGAATGTTGGTAGAATGTTAAAAGACACTCGCGGAACCCCCAGCTTTCCACGATGTCCCCCCATTCCCCTTCCCCTTGCTCGCTGTCCTCCTTTTCCCACCCGTCGCCGTGACAATTCAATTAATTTTTTGCGCCGACTTTGCAGGGTCGATACCACTAATTAATTGATTCCTCGCCGCGTACGTACGGTGACGCGCGGCGTACTTGCGCCTTCGGAACTATTCGCCCGCGAGGTGATATCTCATCTAACGGAAGTGTCGCGGTGAATCTGTTTAATCAGTGACACGAATAAAAAGACCGATGCATCCAATTAGTTAATGAACTCTGTCAATTTTAGATCTCGTTACTCGGAGCTTCCTCCTCAAGTAGCGGTGTCACCAATCGTTTGTTCCGTTTACATCAGCCGTGCCTTCGTCCACTCGACGTGTCTTTTTCAACGCCTCCAGTCGTTCTTAATTAGTGATCCATGTAAATTTAACCAGTGGAACATTCGATTACAAGATAATCGTTCTCTGCAGCACTGTTTCTTTAAAAGAACATTGCTTCGAAGCAGCAGGAAGCTTTAAAAACAGAATTCACGTTCTGAGTTATATTCTGATCATATTTCTCTACTTATAATATAAAGAAGTAAATTATAAGCGATATAAACGAAGCAGCCCCGAAGATACCGATTAATTCTGATCCGAAAATTATATGTAAGACAGTTGCGATTTATGGCATATTTTGTTGGTGGCAACTGGGACTGCAGAACAGTCGAATCACAAAGGGTTATAAAGTTCAAATATCCCAGTGACATAACGTTAAATATTTGGTATACTGTTTGAAAACAGAAAATGTCCACTCCGCACTGGTACCAAATACGAAATGTCCGCACTCTTTCTCTTCAAAACAAGAAATTACATAAGAAAATTAAATTCATCGAACTTTGCTTTTTTACTGATAAACTAAAGTATTTAAATTTAATTTTCTCGATAACGCAGTTTTGTGACATTCCCTGCTACCCCCTTTACCCTTCATATCGATCTTCCCTTTTTATAAAAACAAACTGTTATATTTGCAAGTCCTCCTGGTATTATATTCTCAGTCCGGTCGCACGTCTCAAGTGCGCCGAAACCAAGCAGTCTCCTGGAAGATATTTTCAAGCCGTAAAGCAAGGCAGATGGAGCCGAGCTGGCATTATTTCCCAGCTTCTCTTCCTCCTGCCGAAAGAGAAAGCAACCGAGCATAACTTGCGCCGGTGTCGAACTCATTTTAGTACCGAATCCATTTTAAAGCGTTTATGATCGATGCGTGGAACGCTCTCTCGTTGTTCGCCGCACAGGCGTCGCGCATAAATATTTATGCTTTCCCATCTTTCGCCATAAAATCGCGCGAAGCCCGGGGAAATAATCGCGCCGGGAATACCGAACTTCCGCAAGAAGCGCTTTCGGAATTTGTTCGATCCATAAAAGCGCCGTCAGTGCGCCGTATCTCGTCCCGTTCGGGGGAGGAATACTTTCGAGTAGCATGTCGAAGCATACCACGATTCATACGCCATCAAATATGTTCCACTGCGAGCCGTCAGACTTGAAAGGTTTTAATCTCAGAGATGTCCGCCGTCTTCCAATAATCCGTTGCCGCTGTCAACTCGATTGGAGAAAAAGTAGTACGAATTTACTTCGTGGCACGATCGTTTATAGCTCGCAGCGGGTGGAAGGAGAATTTTATTTATGAGAGTGGTTGCAAATCACGGTCACTTAGAAGGTAGTAAATTGATTAGATTCGCTGGTCTGAATAGGTCCCAAGAAGTGTACCGCAGATTTTTGGAACGGCGGGGATGTTTCCTGGGGTTATTTCTTTGAAGCCAGATTTTAAAGTAGAAACTGCCAGGGTGAAATCAATTTCATTTTCTTAACCCTCGCCAGACACTGTGGGGGGTCCCTTCAGATCTCTGAAGATGGAAAACGTTAGCATGATAAATTACTTTGCTCTGAAATCTAATATGCCTCTGAGTATTCTTTTATTTATGAGCGAGGATATTGCGCATACATTATTGTGGCATTAGATGAGTCATTCGTAAGATGAAAAATTCTCCTTAGAAATGAATACATATAGAATTCTAGTATTTGCAAATATTCGCATGCAAATGGCATCTTCGTCCATACAAACATCCCACAATTAATGGCAAGCTAGCTACTTTGCCTATTACGGCCCCAGTACATCCCCTACAACAGATTTAAATGAAACGTGAGCCCCAAGAAAGTGTATTTAAATCTCCTGTTATTCGCAACAAAGCTGGAGTAAAACACAAGCAGAGTATTGTAGCCGCGTAGTGCCACACTTTGAAAGAGTTAAATTAGCGACGTTAGCATAACTTCGGTTACTTCATTACACCGTCGTGGCGGGGGCTTTCGAGTCCTCCCTCGTTCGTGATAACGAAGGCCAAAAGCTTCGCTGGATTTGGGGTTAATTGTAGCGTCGAGGAGTGGCTGGCATCGCACCAGCCTCGAAACTGTGCGAAATTATGCGTTCGCGACGGTGGAAATTAGAAGAGGTCAGACTGATCCGCCTCGTCAGAAGTGGAGGACTCACTTTGACCGAAAGTTTACGCAGCAAAGCGAGCGGAACGAGATCGCTCTAGGACTGGGCATAAGTGGTCGTTTCCTTTCAAAGAGCTCGAATGGATCGTTAAAACTTTCCGCGAGAGTTTGTTCTTCGCCCCTCGATGAGCTATAGCTCGCTGAAATTGGGTGTCGCTGTGTGAGAATCGCTAAGTTTTCAAACACTTCAAAGCTATAAATTGTGGGAAAACTGTTTTCATATCTTTAGATCGCAATCCTTCTCGTTGAGTGGTACTTATCGTCGATAATGTGCAGTATCTTCCCGATTTACGTTCCACATTTTTCATTTTGTTATTAACAAATAAAGTAGTCTGAATGGAAGCACGTAAGATTCAAGTGTAAATGCACTGAAGCGTACCAAAGTTTGAAATTAAATATCTTAATGAAATGGTTATAAGTTGCGTGTGGAAACAGGTGAGTGGTAGTCATCGACGTGGTAGAACACTTGTTGAGCTCAATTTACTCATGGTTTTCAAACTCCCTCTCGTTTCAAACGAAGTTTAGCCTCTGGCGAGGTGCAATTGTGCATGGAATGGAAGCTAGTGTTTAACAGAGTGCGCTGAAATTTTTTTTAATATCGTATTTATATACGTTATCAAATTCCACTGGATATATGCTGCAACACTGCTCTGCCACAGGTACTTAATTCTATTAAAACACAAAAAAGGAACAGTATCGTCGACACTACAAATCTTGAAAAATATATCCACGTAGAAAATATTCTACTTGTGAGAACATTTTCGCGTTCTATCCTCAAGATTCTCTCTGCAGATTTCTTGCCGCGTTATTCGGAGGAAACGAGAGAGTTCAGGCGACGGTGTTAAATGTTGAACCTGTTATTCCGATATTCTCTTACGTTCGAGCGACGATCGATCTCGCGTCGAGTAACACGCGCGAGTTTTAATTTATTACGACATAGTATCGACGAAATGTCACGACTTTTCCCGCCACGATTATAAATCTTCGTGATTCCTCTCGTGACATTGGCGCGCCATACATCACCGTTCAAAGTCGTATTTCCCGTGTGGATAGCGACCGACGGAGCTGCAGCTCATTTTCACGGCAAGTAACGCTACTTTACATCACCCAGAAACCAGCGCGCACAATGAAACGCGAACTCATAAACTCTGTTCTGTAAGAAAATCCATTGGAACGCCACCAGGGCTCCTGTTTTCAATTTTCAAGGAACGCTGCGCCAATAGGTAGCAGCCATTTAGAGTGATAAGTATTTTCGATATCCAAATCCTATCCAAAGAATATCGAACCCCCAGCTAGCTATAAGGTACTTCAAAATCGCGATGTTTGTGCACACCAAGCCAAAGATTTACGAAAGAACGTAAGAGGATAAGAGCCAAACGTCAATTTCCTCTTAAAGCAGCGATTCCCAACCAAAGGGTTGCAGCTGTTATTTTTAGTTGACGATTTTTAGCACTTATTTGAGTATGGTTACATTGCCATGTTCTATTAATGATGCAACATTAATTTCTCACGAATGGTAGGAAGGAAATATTTACCTCGCCTCGTATGGAGGGAGTTCGCAGATTATTCGAACATTATAAAAGGGTGTCGCGACTCAAAAAAGGTTGGGAAACACTGTCTTAAAGCGGGACGTTTGTTTTCAATCGAAACATCTGCCAGAGGGAAGGATTGGGGATTTCCCGAAGAGGAGTTTCAAAGAAAAAAGTTCTTGATGGTATTTCATCTTTGATACGATCCTGATAGCATCGCCACGATGAATTTCCTTTTACGAACGGCACCTTACGCTCCGCCGGAGTCTCTCGGACAGACTTATCTGACTATTTGTTCTCTGTTCCCCAACAATGCAAACGGACAAAGCGTCCTAGTTGTTACAACGGAGGAAGATGTTTTCATTATGAACGAGGCAACGATTTTCTCGTCCCGACTATTCACGGCGACACAAATGGCTTAGTTTTTCGGCGACTTTGAATGGGAGCGGTGATCTGCTGGGAACGTGGGAAGTACAAGTTAGCCTTAACGCTCCACTTATAGTTTGCAGTCGCTTCTGAAGGATTGTTTAACGAGAACCCGCCCCGTCCCGAAGAAAACGTGTTTCTAGTCGAGCTCCGGATAATTGCCTGAAAAGTGCATGTCGCGGTGTTTGAATGGAGCCCGCGCGAGTCGAGTGGGGATGGAAATTAAAAGTTGGAGGGGACCTTTCGGCTGTAGACATTTCGAAAGTTCGCGAAGTCAAACTGTCCCCGCAGTTAACGAGACACAATTGGAAGGGGGATGTTGCCGCGGCCCGAAAAGTCCACGGGCGTGCAAGTATCGCGGAGTTTGAAGGATCAATACTGCTCTTCGAGCTGTTCGAGTTGGATCTCGGTATACGGTGCCCTTTAAAGCTCCCTTTCCCACTGCGGATGCCGCGAATGAGAAATTTATTCCCTTCTTTCCTGACGGGAGAAGTTGGCTTCTCTTTGTTTCGACCAGCGCGAAGGGGGATGACGTTCTTGGAGAAGCTGCGCGATTTTCATTGGGACAATGCTCGAAAGGGAAAGCCGATGGAGCAGATGGAACGCAATTACTGAAAACAGTAAGCTCAATTAAAGTTAATTCAGGGGAATGAATGTGCTCCGATTAAAGTTGAGCGAGGAAAGTGTAGCCAGCTGGAAGTGGATTTACCTTTAACCTTGCTTATCGCTACATGCATTTTGGAGGTTTAAAAAATCAGGAACTATGAAGCATGAGAGACTGAATATTTTCTCTCCGTTATTCTGAACAGTGGATGGCAAAGCCCGCGAACGCACGGCGCCGAAAAATTTCAGCCAGCAGTGAAACATCGCGGGAAATAATGCCGGGGGTTCGCGTTTCGTCGTGCATTTTGAACGGCTCGCAAAGATGCGAAGATCACGGGTATTCTCTGGCGCGCATCGCGTCGTGCAAGCGTTGCTGCGCTGTCAAAGGCGGAGGAAGATATATCACGGTAACGAGTGTACGGAAAATGCGGTAGCGCGATGACGCTCGCGAGATGCGGGGACCGCGAGGAGAAGATTCCCGTCGCCTTCCGAGAGGAAGATCTTGAGAAATGGGACGAGCGAATCACCGTCTCGAGCGCGCATTTCAAGAATCAATGTGTTCCCCGTAGCCCGAGAAATTACACCACCTCTGGCTGTCCATTACTCGCGTCCAACCGGAGTTTTAATAGCGAGGAAGGAAGTTCGAGCGAGAATTACAGTCTGGCAAGTTAGAAATCACGATCCTCTGGGATACAGCGGGAGGAAAAGAGTGCACCCGCGGCAACGACAGTCCTGTGGAAAAAAAGAAGCCTGCCATTTTCGCCGCGAGAAATGGAAATGTCTTGGTGGTAAAAAGAGGCACGGAGAGAAAGATTCCCTTAACCTTTTCCCTTCCCTCCGTTCACCTTCTCGAAACGTTGGAAGCCACTCTTACTAAGGTAATGATTTTACGAAATGAAAATATCCATTGTTGGTACACAAACTTGGTAAGAAGAGAGCTCCAGTGGCTTTCTCCGGCTTTCACTGGAATCTCGCCTAAAAGCAGTCGTTTTTTTTTGCGGGAATAAAGGGGAACCCTCTCCTTCGCTGAATTCATAGCCTCGTTGCCCTGAATTCTTTGCATATTTTAACGAAACGTACGCTTCTTGCGATTATATTTCTTGGTTGATCCGGATGGCGCAAGGATAGATAGGGGAATGTGTTTGCTGGCGACTTTCATTTACTGCGTTGTCCAGTTCTACGACGAGATACTAGTCGAGATTGTAGCGGGGTGGACGGAAAAAGAAACAAGGCTGTAACAATCTCATAGCGTGGCAGCAATCCTTCTCGAGAAAGTTTCTTGGCGACGAAGATGCTGCGGGGAGAAAAATTGTCGGGCGAAAGTGACAAACTTTTTCCTCGTTACGGTCCTGCGGAAAGTGTTTTCGGGTGTCCTTAACGGATTTCGAGCGGAGAAGTGGGTGGGGAAATTAAAAAAATGGGACGTACTTTCAAGTCGTATGAATGCAATGAAGTCATTCAATAGTGGCGGGGTAATGTTTAGTAAGGGAGCAATATTTTCACAAAGAAGTTTAATTGTTTCGCAGGCAGAGGTGTTCTTCGCGGTTCACATTATTTTAATGTCTGAAAAGTGGTAGCTGCTGCAATCTGTTACAAGAGTTCCGTTCTGCAGCATTGATTTTTATTCTACATCCGTAAAGACTATTTTCAAAAGCGTTGCGTGCAAGAAAAATGTTCACTTTCCGTATCAAACGTGGCGCAATTACTTCCACTGTCAAAACGTCACGCCGGGAAAGTAAATTATTGCTACATTTCCGCCTTCGACCGGCGCGATAAATCATAGGCCACCGATAGGAAAACGATATATCTAAAGACTTCTAATTTTTTACAAAGGCAGCTAGAAAATTCCTGCTTCCAACGAAACAACTCGACAGACGTTCACTGTCTATCACCAGGGCTGTTCCTGGGTTATTGGACGCCCAGGTGCGAAAACAATATTACCGCCCTTATTAATTTAATTACGTTGCAGTCGTCGTGAAATTAGGGGGATTTAAGTCATCATTTTGCCGATTTCGAATTTGTTTAAAAAATACATGGCCTTGAATTTTTCAATTTTTGCTTATTTTCGCGAGACTGGGTGGTACTTATGAATTTTTATCTCGAAAACCAGCGATGGATAATTAAAAAAAAAATTAAATGAGAAAAGAAATGATATCATTGATAATCATCGCAAAAGTTTTGATTATTATTCTTATTAGTCAAAATTTTAGAATAATATAAGAATAGCTCTGCCTATCACCATCTTATAGTCGCAATATATTAATCACTATCGAGAAAGTAAAGAGAACCAATATTTCTAAAAAGCACTCAAATCACGCATCCCAAAGGCAGCGAAAAAAACTGGTATGCTAGTCGAGAGCAGAATCTACCAGCCCTCGGCATTGATTTAATCGGCAGCGGAGTGCGTTAATTTGTTCTGGTTACCCGTCGTACCGCGAGAACTAATCGAAACCGCGGAATTATTAACGCAAGGGGGGAGGTCGTATTAATTTACGGCGAGAGGAAGCGGCGAGGACGTTTGATTTATTCGACAGCTGCGCCTACGGACGCCCGAGGCCAAACGAATCCGTTTGCTCTATCTCACGATTTCGGAAAGCAATCCGAGCCGTAAATTTTCTCACGATCCTGCGTTGATAAAACGCGGCGAGCAACGTTGCCTAGCGATGAGAAATTTTTATTCTCGGCCGAACTCGTCAGCTCCCAGCTGGGCGACACATTCAGTTTCGTCACGTTCCTCGTTCGGGACTCACAGATTGCGCTGGCCACCGAAGTTTTATTTAACGGGAGGCATCTCCTCTCTGCGATCATAATCCTCGTCAAACATCTACTTCATTCCGCGACGGTCGCTCTGCTCAAGATTGGATTTCCAATTCTGCGAGAATCCATGCTGATTTGAAAATGTTGCTCTAATTAGGATACTTGCGACGAGAGAGGAAATAATTTTTAGGGGATATTGTCTTGAATACGTGGGGGATGGAGATGTGGATCGAATTAGTATCGTAGATTTTAATTTCGTTAGGTTGTAGGTGTTTCGGTGAATGTGAGGCGTTAGTTTTGACTAATTTCGGAATTTTTCTGTGATTTGTTGGAGAAATTGTGTTCTGTATTGGAGAAAGAGGTTATATAGACCGAAGAAGTATGGCAGGTGCGAATGAAGACCGTAATATAGCTTCGAATTTAACCGCGGGCGATACGTCTGACTATTTTAGGCTATACTACTAGTTCCGCGTTATTCTGGTTATTATTACTGGTACGAAAAAGTCTGTTAATTCCACGGGTTGATATCGTTAGTATTACTATGTTCGCTTACGTTTTCTATTAAAATGGGAAAAGGAAAATAAAAATCTATCTAAATTATAAAAAATTTATCTAAAAATGTCTCGAATCTTAAAGCTTTTTCTGGTAATTTTAGGAATATTTATACTACTACCATTAGTTCCAATTAATTATGATTAGAGACAAGCATAACAGTTCCTCAAATCTTTTCACCAAATGCTCATCAAATTCAAACGCACCTAAAACTAAAATTAATAAATTAATCCTTACAGAAGTAATAAGCTACGACATCAGCCCGTGCAAAGAGCTCCAAGGAGCTTAGAAATCGCATACATTATGGTAATGTTTGCTATTAAATTTCACTCCATCTCCTACCCCGTTAATTTAACACTTCTTGTACGTTTCATGCCACGGTCGCGTTTCTACGCAAATAACATCTCTTGTGTCTTGTTTGCACGATGCAAATACACAGCGAGCTTGACTTCTCCGATTATGGATGGAAACTGAGAACATTCCTCTGTCAACAGATCCTCCCTGAAAGAGCTGTTAACGTCACACAGTAGACTGAGGTGTACAGTAATTCCTCGTTATGAGTCCGTTTTTTCCTCCCGTTGACAGTCCGGCGACTATCCCCACCATTTCTTGGAAGCCTGCGGACGAGACTGAGAGAACCAGACAACGAGCGAGAGGAAACTAAAAAGTCCACACAGCCACTGGCCGCGCGGAATCATGTCCGCAAGCCCCGTTCGTCGGACTCATAACGGGGGATTACCTACTGTAGTTGCCGTTTCTAAAATGAACGTCGCTGTACCAGCACCCAGGGAATACATACCTATTATATAATTTATTTCAACACGAATTGATGTCTAGGCGAGGCTTGCAGTATTAATTAACACACTTCTATCAAACGATAGTTTCTCCTTAATGATTCTTTACTCTTCCCTCCTCTGCGTATACTTTCTTTAAAGTGACGAACGAATCGAACGAGTACCGTGCAGAATCCCTTAGTCGTTCTCGTTCCTTTGCGTCCCTCATTAACGGAGTGTATCCCACCGAAATTTCCACTGACTTCAGCAGCTACTGGAGATGGCGCTGCAATCACGAGGGTAGTTAACCGCAGTTTCAGTGCAGCCAGCATGAAATTCAAGCCAGCCAAATAACGGTGAACTTGGTCGTGTCGCGTCTTTGTGAGGCCGTGCAAGATTGAATGGGTTGTCTTATTTTAGTGCGCCGGAGAGGAAAGTTCCGCACAAACGTGGCTAGCTCGTGTCCGAATACAGTTAGCGGACATGAAACAGCGTTGAACTGAATTTAAAGCTGAGCGAGGCGAGCTTCAGTCCGAACGTGACGCTGGAACTACCAGCTGCCCGGTTTGTTTCGGTGAAAATTGCTCCGCGCCGTTATTTAGCGCCCCGCCGAATTTATAAGTGGAGACCGTCGCGTCCGGTTCAGTTTTTCGCTGATGCAGATTCGATTATACTTAAACGTGACCGGCGGAATTTCTAGGCTACTTTGAAACGAGGGTCGCGAACAGAGGGGGCGAGCTTTGTCTCGTTAAAATACCCTGGAAATAGGGGTTGCTATCGGCGAAAATTGGAGCACGGCAATCAATCGGAAGTTCAAGTTGGATAGTTGCTGTTCTAGTTAGTTACTTTAGGTTCGAATGCAGCCGAGCGAAACTGAGCCTGTTATTTATTGCCCCGATCTAGACCCTCTTTATGTCCCATCTGTCACTGGCTGAATTATACGTAGAGAACTAGTGTGCTAGAAGGGCGATAATATCATTTAAATATTCGAGAGTTCGCGGGAGTGTTTGGTAGTTTAGAGTGTTTAGGAAGCGGTGGGACTCGAAAGGATACTTGCAGGGAATTACAACTAGGAAATTGGTTAATATCGACTATCGTGGTAGTTTTACGAATGGGAACACAAAATTAGGATTAAACTAAGCGGAAACGGCGGGACTCGTGTTAATGTGGTACTAAATTTATGCAGAGGAACAGGAATCCGTGTTATATGACGCTGAACATATTTTTTCATAGGGGGAAATCGTATTAAGCGCCTCATAAATCACCCCTTTCATAAATATCAACCCCTCTGTCAGCTCTATTACGCAAGGAAAGATCGGAACGTCGCAACTCCGCCAATTTTGCACGTAATCTCTTACCTAACATCTGTCGAACGTTCAACAGACGTGGATTTATTCTCCATACCGTCGAAACACTTCTCTTACCCATGAAGAAAACCAAATCACAGTAACAATTCAAAGTGGAGTACCTACTTCGGTTCCTCAATTGCAGGCAGGGTTTGTACAAAGCCGTTTTTCGAATTTTACAAATTTATAAAAAAAAAAGAAAACGGTTTTTAAAAACAGTCGAACAGTAATTGCTGTTCATTTTCTGAGACTTCTTCTCACAGTTTCACCTAAACAATCCAGAATCGCCAAAATTCTATTAGAAGCAAACTCCTCCAAATTCATCGTTACGTTTTCAAAGTAGCACCCCAAGTTTCGTCGAGCGCAAAATAAAGCTCGAAGCACACTTTCAGCTGATTCCTCGTACACGCCTTATTTTCATTCATCGATCAAAGACTGCGAAGAAAAATGACGACGCTTCGGAGCTTCCTTTCGACCAGAGGAGGCCGCGGTTTCGCGTGAAAGCTTGTATCGGGGGAAAGATTCGAGCAGGTGCCAAAGGGAGAAGTACGAAACGCAATGAATGGGCTTGCGAAAGTTACAGTATTTTCCCAGCAGGAAACCTTAAAGCGGCTTTCGGGCGATCTTCCTCGATGCAGCTAGTTGGCTTAACTTTCCGATTCACGGCGATGCCCGTGGAAAATAAAAGCAACTGTGCCGAGTCTCTCATTCGAATCAATGGAAGTTCCACGAGGCATTCGCGATGGATAAACGAGACTGCCACTGGCTGTCGTGGAACCGGCCGAATGCCTGGAGAAGTTCCCTTTCCGGTGCGAAATTATTCGCGAGGCACTCAGGTCTGCACGGCATTCCGAGGGAAGGGAACTTCTTGTTTCTGAAGGCCAAAGAAATTTTCGCAGGCCACCTCGTTCGACTTGCACCGGGCTGTAAAGTTGCCAGGGAACGATACCTCTCGACGTGCACACGAAGTCGAAGGAAGTTTCCCGAACCTCCTGTTTTATCGGGAAGAACGCGTCCACCTTGCAGCCATTCGTTGGCTCGGATGTGGCAGGGAACTCGCATTGGGAAGGGAAATGTAGAACATGCAAAAAGAAACGGTCGAGAAAGTTGCACTAGGATTTTAGAGTGAAACAGGACAATTTTAAATACCATGGAATTTAATTAGCTTCGCTTAGAAATTAGTCCTTTATAAAGTTGCCATCTTTTTCACTGTCTTCCATTCGAAATCCATCGTTACTTCGTCCCCCGTCGTTTTTGCCGCAAGCAGCCCTAACAGGTCTCGGGCGGACGACTTTCGAAACGATGGCGCAGTACCTTTACCTAAGCCTGCAGTTAGGGAAACGTTGGATTATCTCTGGCGTGTAAATTCCGTCTAGATTGGAAATCGTAACGCGTATTAGAAAATGTAGGGTCACGGCAGTGATGGTAGTCGCGCACTTAGCAGCCAAACGAGCTCGCAGTTGAAGGCAACGACAATGGGGACTCGTGGGAAGTTACGGAACAGTGGGGCGTTATCGGGATTCCATACTTTAAGGCGAAAAGTCATGGTGATTCGACGCAATGCACCATGTGGCCCAGGCTATTGGAATAATTGCCACGCGGAGAGAAGTTAGATGCTCGGCAGCTACAGAGATCAGGAGCGCGGTTCGAGGATCGAGTTGCCGAAGTCCTCTGCATCAAAGTGATGATACTCTTATCGAATATCCAGTGACTATCGTATCTGAATCATGCTGCCTCAACTTCCCCTTGAATATTGTTATTTAAGGATATTTCTTCCCGAATTTTCTGCTTTTATTCCGAGCCTAATTGACTTCAGACGTTGCTTTATTTTTATCTTGATCTATAAGAGAGCTGGGAAATTGCCGCGGTGGCTGGAAGAGCTGTTCGAGCTATTCTTGCAAAAGGAATTCGGCAATAGAAGCTGCTTTCATAGGTCATCCGTCATTTCGACGGTCAAAGTGACGAAGCCAAGAGCAGGATGAATGATAAACGTTCGAAGTTCCATCAATTTTTCATTTTAACAGCCGCCAAAATGCCACGGCATTCCAGTCGTTAGTAATCCGATGCTGACAAACGGTTACCGTTTCTCTTCGTTGCTTCGCGGTTTCATTTCCAGAAGGGATCTCTAATGTTCGGAATAAAAACGAATCACTTCGGATTGGAAGAAATACTGAGAGTCGCGAAGTCGGATTGTGCAGACAAATTCCTGTATTTTTGTGTTAAATACCTGAAGATGTTTTTTATGTGTACAGAACTCATAAAAATTCAAGATATTTCGAAATGCATTTCATATACTCCATAAATGGAACTACTTGTATTTAATTCCTCAGAATTCCATGATTAGCAAGGCTGCACTTCGTAATATTAATCAAAATTAATGAAACTTGCGAAAAAACACCTGCTAACGTGGAATTCGTATCATCTGCAGGATATAACTAAGGGAAACGTGAATTCTGGAAGCAAGACTCCAGGGGTTAGAATTAATCGATAATAGGGATACTTTATAGCGTAATTATACCTTGGAAACGCTAGAGCTTGCGAACTCCAGTCACGTTTGCTTGAGAAGAAAAATTTCAGTCCCCTAAACACTTCAGCTGCGACCGTTTCCTATTCAAAAATATCTCGCTACGACATCGATTTTCCCATCCAAATTCGTGGCACATTCTCAATGCCTGCTCTTGAACTCGCGTACGAAACCGTCGTTGATTCGCAAACTGCATAGACTCAGTTTCAAAATGTTTGACGTCCAGGTGAAACTCGATCTCGGCACGGCCACGAAAACGCATATAAAGTGGAGGAATTTGTTTTTTAAATGCGAGCTGCCTGTCGGTCAGGCATTTATGCAAATACGATGCATTCGAGCCGTAAGTTTAGCTGGCTCTAGAACTACAGCGACTGCTACGTGTCAGTTAATTAATTTTCCTCGCCCGAATGTTTCGCGGAGGTCTGCACAGTTGGACGAGCTTTTCGCCGGCGCGTCTGTTTTTACGCTCCTCTGTCACTCATTAATTGTTTACCGCCCTCCGGCGACAGAAATGGCCCCCCGAATCTCTTCTTTCCTACATTCCCCAGCGAGCATAATTTCATCATACTCGAAACTTTCATTGCGAAGTTCCGCCGAAGTTTACCCATGTTCCCGCGCAAAACCAAGGGGATGACATTCGAAAAAGTCAGCCACGGTGGATCGTAAGAGTCTTATGGTAAGACGCTTTATGCGACCCTGCATTATGCGCGGGAATATCAGCGAGAGGATTTCCCTGTCCCGCGTCTTGTAACTCGATTGTCAATTACCCGGAACTACTTACGAGTTATTCCTGGTTATTCTTATTCTTCGCTGGAAGCGCCCTCGATCCGTCGGCGAATCGTTGGCCAGGCAATTTCTTTCGTCGAACAGAGAAACTCGGTTTCTGGGTGGCCATGCTTGCGGCGCTCTGGGGATCGCGTGGCGTACTTTTGTCGGCGGAGGGAATTTGTTCGTCGTTCGTCGTTCATCGATACTTCCAGTTCACTTTGCCAGCCCTGAGTTAGAGGGTCGGCTGCTCCCCGGGAAGACTCTAAAGCACCGTGGCAGCGGGCAAAGCCGCTTAAAACCGAACCGAGTCTGGCCGTAAATTTGGCCACGCTGTAAATTCGCCGCCGATGGAGTAACTCGATACGGGCCAGTAGCGACGGTATAGGGTTAGTGATTCTGCAAATACGATCTCGGGCTCGGAATATAATGGCATGATCGATGTAATTGCGGGAGGTATATTTAGCAGCGTTTATGAAATGGGTCGTGGTTGGATTAATGCAGGGAAACATTTAGACGCTCTCGGGCGCACGTGCTGTTTAATAGTAATTTAATTACGCGAATTTAAGGTATTGTTATTGGCGTGGTGTAGAATTAACGGATTTGTAGTTTTTTTTAAGGCCTGCATTTAAGGAAGGGACCACCAAGTTCTGTTCTGATTTAATCCTGATTTCGTTTTGATCTCTTTTTTGTAAAGGGTTGTTGGGTCGGCGGGTGTCTAGGGGACATTTAATTGTGAGAAATGTCCTCGTTAGAAATGCAAGGGGAGAAATGCAGGCGCCATAAATACAGATTACGATCTACATGGCAACATTTTTGCTCCAGCTAATTAATACGAATTAATATAAACGACTGGGCGGGTATTTATTGCGACGCGGCACGCAATTATGGCGGGACGCTGTAAGGTATTCGCCAGCTTCGCAGAATATTCGGTTAAACACGTTTAGTGGTGTTTTCGGAAAATTTTATATCGTTACTGTGACAATCGACAAAAGTATATAATCAATTTATTTTCTACGCGGACCAGAGATGGGCAAAAAATTATTTCAAATAAAAATTTGAGATCTTTAGACTCGTTCAATAATAATAATCCTAATCAATTTTTATTTGAAGCGCCACGGATTAATCAGTGTATTCGTCGGGAATTCAAGCGAGGGTTGTAAACAATTTTTTTATCTGAGGGCCTTTCATCCTGGGCTTCTAATGATTTCGTCGTATTAATTTGTATATTTATTCGAGAATTATTTGAAGCTCAAATAACTTTGGTGAGCCTCGAGACCCTTTCTTCGACCCTCTCGAAGCCTACTGTATCTACTGATCAGATTCCGATTTTCCTCTCCCTCTAAATTTCTTTGATATCTTTAATGAATTCAAATTCAAAGTGAACAGAAACGTTCCAAACCCATGGGCCAATTAAGAGGATGAAAAAATCCTCTGACGTGAGCATACTTTAATTTTAAATCCGAAATTCGTTCGGTTAGCCCAGGTGCGCAGGAATTTCACCAAAAACTACTTTCGTTCGCTAAACGCGATTACGGGGGAGCTTTAAAGCGACACGCGTGTCCCGGAGAAAAGCAGAGGCACCTGCAGGTTGCAGCAAAGCTAACACCATTCTCCAGGTTTCCCGTGGAAGCCTGTCGAGATGGGCTGGAAAACTCAATGAAAAGAAGCGACGTGTTAACAGGGAGGAAGACGAATGAATGGATAGATAGATTACGCAGATAGACGTTGGCCCGCATATAGAAAATGGGGACGAGAGAAAGTTAAGAATGGGAGACTGACGTTGGAGAAGATTTTAGGACCCTCTCTTGCTTCCCTTTCTTTGTCGGGAGCCAAAGGCGTGAAAACGACTGTCAAGGTCTGCCGCGAGGCAAAAAGGCACGTAATAAGATTTTCTTCGTTCTGCTTACGGTTCTTTGTTGTGCAATGCACCAGTCATCTGAATGTATGTGGAACATTTTTTTCCTTCTTCCTTCTCCTGTCGCCAAGTGTGACATCTCGATGCCCCACGTGCGATTACACAATGAAAGGATGAACTTTCCGATTGCCTTTTATTCGAGAAAAATCTGAGGAAAATTTTATCAAGTTTCGAACATTAGTTTTCTGCTGTATTGGTTAATTCAAAGAAAATGTGATTCCAGTTGTCTAGGGTGAAAAGCTTCAACTTCCTTTCGGGGTGGATAGTTGTTTAGCCTGTTAATTCCCTTAGCTTCAATTTTTATACTGCTGAACCCTTCAATTTTCCCGCTTATAGCTAGGGTAAATAGGCACATTTGCAATTAGCACGTCTGACTTCTCACTGACTTATACTACTGTTTTAGATAATTCTCACCTGCGCTCTACTGATTCAATAATTTCTAATTTCTCTATGGCTTTCCATTTCCCTTCCAACAAATCACACAATCAGCCACAATAACTGCGCTTCAAATTGACAAATTTAATAAACAAAATACCTACATAAGTGAAACTCCTATCCTCGTTCAAGAAAGATACAAGGGACTGCCCCATAATCGAGTATCAACAAATTTCGTACAAATCTTTCCATCCACCTTTCCTCAGAGTCGATCCACGAGAACTTAACGGAGATCCTTCGTTTCAAGGAGAGTCTGCGAGCGCAATCGCGCACCTGTTCACGTATTCGTTCCCCGTGGCGACGAGCGAAACGGAGTCACGAAATTTCCCCCATAAACGCGAGACCCGATGGCGCATCTTGCAGCCGAAACCAAGCAACTATGCTCGCCGTGAATGCCTGGCAAGCACGTGCGAGGCACGTTACCTCGTAAACCTCATAAAGCCTGGATACAAGAATGCATAATTACTCATGCATTCCTGCGTAATGCAACGCTGCTGGCTGGTGCATCGGTGCACGACCGCGGAGCGTGCAACCCTGACGCATTGTTAAGGATATACGTGCTTAAATCCCCATAAAGGATATTGTAAAGTTTTAATGCCGGCAATGTCCCGCCCGGGGGATTCCGCGCGTTAGTCCCTTTATAGTTGACTTTCGCCGGCCTGCCTGCCGGTCCACTATCGCAACAATCCCGAGGAATTAGTGGTCAGTCTTTAACGCAGAGATTCAGCCGAGATCAGAGGCATATTACACGAGTGAGAGTGCACCAATCGTTTGGAAAGAAGGTTGGACAGGGGGGCACGAGGGTGTCGTTAGACAGTTTAATGAGAACTTGTAGTGATAGTGAATCAAAAGCAGACCTCAAATTCACATTGTGTTATTGGTGCTGTAATAATAATTGTAACTCTACCTTAATAATATTCTTCAACGAAATACTTACCCTCAGGCAGGTACACGGTAATTTCAACTAGACAGGCTGATACGATTATTAAGAATCACGGTTGCGCACTATTTGCACGCCGACTGGGTTTCGCAAAATCCCCCGTCGCTCTGTCGAAAATCTGACTTTGAATTCGAACGGCGGATGCCGTTGGGATTCGGGGGTAATAGGTATTCCAGTCGCGTGGCGGAAAATTTCGCCGGGGCGAGGGCAAACAGCGGGCGGTTTTCGAAGGGCGCATGCCATTTTTTTCTCGGATCCATCACGCGAGAAGTCATGGGTCGTAAAGTTTTGCGACCCTTCCCGCGGTGCTTCCGCGAAATGGATTCTGCATCGTAGTCGTCGCCTGGGATGTCGATAACACGATGCCACCGATGGCATTGAGATATTAAGGGCCGTATCCGTCTTCCTCGTTTTCCCTTTTCTTTGTGTGCAATAGAAAATGCGCGAACATATATCTCCTCTGTCTCTCCGGCGGAGATGCATCAGACGCATTCCATTACGGGCGCAGGGCGACGCGGCGCAGCTGATGCATGCGTATTCCCAGGGAAACTGACGTCGCGACATTACCGCTCCCTTCTTACCTTTTTTCGCCGTACTGCCTCTTTGTTTTATTTACCTACGGATGAGCGGCGAGGAAATGTAGCTACATTTTTGCACGGGCGGCGAGAATTTATAGGGAGCGCGGAGTGAAATGAAAGCGGATTTATCGAAGATTGGAATAACGCTAGGGGAATCCGATAAATCGTATATCTAACGTCGATATCGGAGAAGCCCGGGACAAGGAAGGGATATTTTTATAAGTAGGACGTAGGTTGGTTCGATGGCCTCGTAGAAATGAAGTATCGGGGACGATATTTGGCTGGAGAGCAAGTAATATATCAGGCAAGCATAATAAATCAAATATAATATGGAAAGTGCTAATATTGGGCCTTTGTGCGTTTCCTGCGGGATCGTTAGGTAAATTGATTAATTTCTGCGAAGAAGGTATCGACAGATTAATTCAGGAATGAGGAGAATTAACCCTCCATGGTCACACCTTCTTATAATCACAAATTAGTCACGTGGGGGTGCACCTTAGTGTTATTTTTGAGTTCCAATTTTCATATTTTTGAATCCTTTAATTTCTCAGTGATAATTGCACATTGGTAATATTCGTACAATCATACTCTAATACTCTTTTTCTAGAAATATAAATTCTGGTATGATGAAATTTGTAGTTGAAAAAATAGTTCTGGAAAATAGCGACTATTTTTGTTAAAAATTCACCAAATTTGTGAATTGTAATATTACGATTTAAATTCATTTTTAATTCCTAAAGGCGCGACATTTGAACTCGAAAATTGCCTGGGGTGGGATACACCCCTTATGATCACGAATGGTTAATTCTTAATATTTCAGGGAAATTAACAGGTAGATTTCTTAATCAATAATCGAATTTGCCAGGGATTTACTCGACCATTCAGTGAAATTATCCTTCGTATTGACTCATAATCCAAGTCAATTATCCGCATTAGACCACGTTCTACCCAGATTACCTAGTAATCGCGCGATTTACAGCTGCATGCGCAATGCATACTGGTGCAGTTGACGCAGCGGCCGCACCAAAAGCGTTTGCGTTTTCTCAAAGATTGGCTATCGCTCGTACCTAAGGCACGAAAGGTTTGCCTGCTCGTTAGAAACTAACGGAGGCCTCATTAGTCCGGTGATTATTCGGGGAAACTGAAGTCGAATGGATGGCGGGCCATTTACGGTTCAGCATTTCGCAAGCAACTGCAGGGGCATAATTGGTTGCCCAGTGGAGCGCTCTTTATTTCATTTAATCGTGCGCGACTCGTTTCCCTTTACTCTGTTAGTTTCACTCTCGCGACGAAATTAGCGACACGTGTTGATAACTCGCGAGATAGGACGCGGCAAATGTAATTCCTCGTTCAAGGGTAATTCCTGTAATCTCTCCCTGCTCGCGTATACATCAATAACTCGTGACCCGTTTCTGTAAATGTCATCGGCTAATGTAACTCGCGAACCAGTAATTCTTCTGTCGCTAGGCGGGTTACTTGAATTTACGATCCATTTGCGTGACTCGCGCGGCAAATTGTAACGCGATCTCTCTCTTTACACGGTCTCACGCGTCGATTCTAGCAGACCTCTGAATCTAATTACTCTCAAACAACGGAGCAATCCATTTCTCCATTGATAAGCTCGAACGGATCGGCAGAATTTCCCTGTCGATACCTTTCATCAGAATGCTTCCACTATCGAATCTCTTAATTCCAGGACTGAACTCCGATACATTGCTCGAAGCACCTACCAATAATACTAATTAGAAGATACACTTTCCTCGATTGAAATCACCAGTGGCAATTTATCTGGCTCCGTCTATTTCCGTCATTTCTGTACATTTATAAACATCGATCCAACACAAGTGCGGCGCGAAATACTCAACATGAAAGTTTCTTCCTCGACGCGCGTCTTCATAGACAGAACCAAACGGAAATCTCGACGTCCCCGTACCGTTGGACGATTCCTTGGTTTATTTAGTTTCAATCCCACGTGCAGCCGCCGCCGCGTCTCTATTTCCTCCTGTACCTCCTCCGATGGGTATTTTTCTCTTTACGTCAATGCCACGGTATCTGCGATCGGAAGCGGGTCTGTCCGCTCGTCTATCTCCTCGAAATCGCCAGGAATTCGCTTCCCTGATGTTTGTGGATGTCCACGGGATTCAGACTTGAAAACGTACGTGCTCCAGCAACAGCAGGGCACCTCGAATATTGCTGCGAACCGATCGCTTCTGCCACCTCCGTCGCGGGGGTGTTTGTCGCCGGCAGAGAATCTGCTATTCTCGAGACACCTCAAGGAAATTTCCATATCGAGGATTTGAGGTTCGTTTAGTGAAAACAGAGGTGTCGTCTACCTAGAATACTCGAAACAAGGGGGTGAAATCAGCCTTCAGATGTCAAATTCGAAGATTATGATCGAATAATTTACTAATAATTAAATGCAATTTCAAGAAGGATGTTTTCAATGTCTTCCTAAATAAGAAGCTGATAACGTTTTAAGGGATGATAGAGGAATACTGTAGCTAGCTGCGGGAACTAAGTTTTCGTGGTTGTCAAGTATCCCGTTTATACAGATCCTTGGAAGCTTTCAAGCTTTCACTTAGCTACCAATCAGTCTCCAGTCACTAATCGCTCAGAAAGCTTGCAAACAATCGGTTTTCCGATAACCAGTTCTACGCGAGTCATCAATCAGTCGTCCGTCTATATCGTAAGCAATCAGTCTTCCAAGTAATCAGCTGGGGTACTTGATCGACACCCGAAGCATCCAAACTTTGTAACAGCAGATTAAGCGAAATTCGCATAATTGCGCTATTAAAATGTTTACCACCGTCCGTCATTTTATTCAGCATATTATATCCAGCTCCCTCGAGCCTCTCAGTCAGATTCAGAACCCCTTTCGCGGCATTTATCAGTCTGAAGCCATTCCAGCTGGCGACGTCGACTCGTCAGCGGTCCAAAGCAGGACTCAGAGATTTTAAATATTTGCGCGGAGGTTTTCCAGTTCGTTCCCTTTGACGATCCCCGCGAATGGTCTCCGACGCGCGATTCATTAGAAAATCGAGGTCTCGATTCCCGAGCAAGCGGCGTGTGGCACACGTGGGAGTGCCTGCAGCACGGAGCGCTGCCTCGAGTCAAGATTTACATACGCGATTCCAGCCTGCTTGGGAATATTAACTGTTGGATGCATACAGGCGAGCGCAGCTTCTGCTTCTGATTATTCATGCCGCGAGAGGTAACGAGAATATCTGATATTACGCCGTGGACGGCAGCGGAGTTGCGTATTAATTCAGTAGACAATGTGGACGGCTGATAATAACGTTCTAAACGAATTTCGGTTCGAATTGATACACGCGATGGGGATGTAATTTCTGTCGCGATGAAAGGGAAGAAAGTATCTCGGGAATATTATTGCCGGAGGCCTCTGGGTGCCAGCCTCGTCCTTTTAGAAGCATTCTAACGTTCGACTGGTGTAGACAGCTGCAGCGGGAGTCTGAAGGTGCATAACTATGTAAAACGCAGATTATGCAAAGAGTAGAAGCAGTGATACTAAAATTTGCCGAGGGAAAGTTGCTTAATTACTTCAACAGAGATGACTACTTCCTTCTGGGGTATATACAGAGACTTTAATGGTCTGCTTGGAGTATAAACAGATGGAGGATGGGAGGAAGAGGAACGGTATCCTGAATGAATAGTGGAAAAAGCAGAAGGGACGAAGAAAGGTGTGCAACGGTGGAGGATGGAAGGACCTGGAGAGTGGGCCAGAAATAATGAAACAGAAGAAATGCAGGAGACTAAGAACAGCAGAAGAAGGGGCAACGTCGAGCTGCCAAATCCAGTCTGCCGCTTTCTCAAGGCTCAAGATTGATGGAATGGCAGATTACTGGTATTCAGAGAACCTTTACCGAGTTCCCTATCCACTCTGCTCTTCAGGATGTACTTTTTGCTTCTTCTTTTTGCCCATTCCGATTGCGAACAGAGGGAAGTTGCGAGACCCCTTTCCATGAATAAATTATCGACCTGTGTGTCGCTGAGGACAGGCAACATCCTTGAAGATTATTTACTTCATTACGTAGTGATCGTAAACTCTATCAATTACTAACACTGTCACAAAAGAAACTGTCTGCGCCAAGCTACGCACCACAACGTCTAACCATCACCCAGCATCGTGGATGGTCCCAAAAGAGTCCAGGCGAAATGAATTTCCAGCCCAGGACCACTTCACCCATTTCCAATAACGCTAACCATGGCTTCCACCGCATCAACGTCCCTCCCTGCCTGAGGAAAAGGAAGGAACAAGAGTCTGTGCGCCTGGAGATGTGAATAAGAGATGAGGAACAGCCTCCCAGGAGCATCCGACCCGCTACGAGGCTGTATACTCGCTCAGTGGCCTTAAGTAGCCACTCAATTTCGTTGCCACTGTAGTGACACAGTTTCTGCAGAACTCCAGCCACTGAATATTAATCAAATTTTCTGATCGAGAATGCCTGACCACACCTAGCCGCGATTGGCGGAGCGCGACCGAACAGCTGGCTCATTAATATCTATTAGTCGATCGGAATAAAGCGGGAACGACGTCTCGCCCGTCCATTACTCATGCCCGCTGGACGTAACCAGTGGCGTTATCGCGGCTAATGATTCGTAAATGGCCGACTCGTATTCGAATTAGCTGTTTTACCGGGGAGACGCCGGGGCGAGCGGAGGGACATTACGCGAATCCGATAATAGATTCGTCCGCGGCCAACCTTGAGCCACTTTTTCCTTACAGATCCCGCGCTTCCGCGCCGGTTGCATGCGACTCTGCGCGACGATCGCAAGATAAAGGAACATTGCTGGCTGAGGAACGGCGTGGAGGGGAAGTAGGTTAAGGGTCGATCGGTGTACGCAACGTTGCATCGCTCCAGGTGTTATTAGGCAGTATTTTAACAGGATAATTGGAATTATATTACAACACAGAGTGATCATCGCCGCGCGCAGTATCGGAAGACGATGGCTGCGTGCTTAACGTGAATGGAGCCTAACGAGCAGCACTAAACGCTCCTCGCGGAGCTCCTAACGGGGCGGGCATGAAAGGGATGATAGGATAAGCCAGTGTTCTAGAAAATCATTAAGCCACTTGTTTAGTAGTACGCTACTGGGGTCTCGAAACGGTTTTCGCTTTTTAGAGGAATCGATCGGGTTGGGGGGAACCTCTTTCCTCTGTGGGAAAGGACAATATACTTCCTCGCAATGAACTCTGATTGGAAGATCACCTTTCATCGGAGGTATAAACGTGATCAAAGTTAAGCTCGCGATCAAACTATTTCCTCTGTTCCTGAAGTGGCAGGTGCAAACGCCAGCAGATTCGCTCGCTACTGATTGTGACAAGCAGAGAGAAAGCTGCAGATTTAACGTGTTCTAATTACAGTATAAAATTCCCTGCACATCGGTAACTGAACTCGGACCCTCGAAGATGGCAGACGTCTCACGTTCATATCATAAACTCAGCTGGTGTCGTGATCCTCAGCACTATCCTCATTCGTTCTTTCATTTTATTCTTCCCCACGCTTTACTTTCCACGTACCTTTATCTTTCTCCATCACACCTTTTCTATTATATCGCTCCATTCCGCCGTGCTTCGTATGTTCTTCGTTTTACCTCCCATCCGCCTACGACCGTCTCGTTCGCTGGCAACGAGCTATCGTGAAAGATTCCTCTCGATCGCGGGGCTTAGCTCGCGTTTCCCACGGGAACGAAATTACACAGGGCGACGTTGAAACTTCGTTCAGCCGAATTCCATCGGCGTTTCGCCCAGCTGGAGAATTCCTCGTGGCCGATGGCCAGAGAAACCTCGTGGCAATTCGGGGAAAATGTATCCGCGACTCTTAACCCCCGGGGAGGGGGGGGGGGGCGGCAACGAGAGGGGGAATTACCTGATCCGTTCCGTCGTGAAATTACACGGTGATGCTCGACGATGAGTCGTTGTACTTTGTGAGATTGCACGGCCTCTTGCGATTCCTTCCGTGACCGCTTACTCTTTCCGACGATAGATCGCAGACTGGAATTCTGTTTGAGGTACTATTCGCGGAGAACTATATTGGGCAGAGTTCAGAGTTGTCAAAGGGATGAAGACAGTAGATATTGGGTTCACCGTTATTTCGTTTGTATTGCCTCATGTCCAGTAAAATCTATATCTGTACTGTGATACATATTTAAATGTGGATCCTTTGAAACGCGTTTCCTCAGTAAATATGAACTGTACCCACATGTGTGTTATATCAATTTTGTTCGTCTCGAGAAGAGGAAAGTTTTAACGTTTTTATTTTTTTAATAATCTGTATATATATATATAAATGTGTTGTTATTTCTTCAGAGTAATTGATGGTGATTAGCAATAACAAAACTGAGTTCCTCTGTAATCGAGTAATTATATTTCGTTATTTAAGTTTGTTTACAATACTATTTACAAAGTTCCTACCTGTAATCAAGAAACGACATTTAATGTCATTGATCACCCTGTTAATCTCTATTTCCAAGTTCTGTTAATACCTTTAATTTATAATTACTCTGCTTGAATTGCCACGTGCACAACTGTTTTCTCTACTTTATTAGCGCTCGAAACAGCGCGGCAATATTCAAATTAAATTAAAGGAATTACATTTCCTTTACATATATGTATAAAATCTAAATACCACTCACTCACTTAATCACTCATTTATCAAGATCTCTCTGGCACCACTGATTCTATGAGCATGAAAGGTAGGTAGATTCCTCTTAACCCCTCGGTGCTTGCTAAGAAATTTTTTTAAAAACTCCCTCACCTTCATAAAAAAAAAATATAACCCAGCCAACGCCGGGAACTTTAAGCTACTAAATTTATATATGCACATGTGGAATAGACAAAGATTTTGAAATAATCTAACACTAATTATCTTTGGTTTCAATTTTGTTATGGATTCAAAGGTATGATCGCGTCAGTTTGTGCACAATTTATTTTCATCCAACGATCTGTCTGCAAAAAATTAAAAAATTCCGATATTCCAGTATGCATTAATTACAGAGATCAAACATTTTGCACTTCGTTCATTCCGAAACGTTGGTTGGAATTTGATTAATGGGCGCACGTGGCAGGGAGGACTTGAAAGAGTGACAGAAATATGCTATTCCAGCGTTGGTAATTCCCAGCAAGAAATTTTCGACTTTCGAAGGTGGAAGCTAGGGGCCAATGGAAATGACGTCGTTCATAAATCATCGGTCAACGGTTTCTGTCCTTCCGTTCTGGCTCATTATCGTCAGTGTCTACGGCGAAGGATATACGCGCGCGGGGAAAATGCTTTAGTCGATTGGACGAAATTTCATTTTCAGCGGAAAAAGTCGTGGGAAATATGGACACGTCAAATCGTGCGCGGCATAGTTCATCGATGGATTGAACTAGCGAATAATAGAACTATCGAGGAAGAGTACGTTTCAATTAATGAAATCTGGTTGGACCGGATTGAAAATCGTTCCGACGTCACGAGATGTGAATTTTTTAACCCGCAGAGTAACGTATAAATGCAGCGAAATTATCGTGGCCACTGAAATCGTTGGAGGATTATTTATGTCTATCGCTGTATCTGAAGCCTTGATAAATTAGCTGGGAGCACGGCAAACGATCGTAAGAAAATAATTATGAATCCTGTAGCAACGGCATGATAAACGATATTAATAAATACGGGTTGATAAAATCTTGTTTACCGTTACAAATCGTAATTTACGTTTGAATTTTCAAGTTAATTAAAATTCGCTGGGAATTGTGCTTACCACGATGCTGCATTCATATATCTCTTCCTAGTTTGAATTAAGGGGTTTAAATATCGGCTGCAAGGGAGCACGAAACACGAAAGAATTAAGAAATCGTACAGAAATGGGCTGTTTCGTTAAATCCCAGGCCTTGTGATAATTGAAAGGGATTTTACATAACATTGTCAGAAAAGAGGGCTGACGAAATTGTCTCGTTGCAATGCAGATTGCTTAATTGTTGAAGGCAACGTTATCTCGCCGACCCAAATTCTATTTGGCTGAAGTTAGCGTTTGAAACTTTCCATAGGTGGTAGTATTTTGTTAATCCGTGTAATTACAGTCTCTGGAGTTTTCCTCGCGTGTATTTTCTCGGAAGCAACGCTCGAAATGTTTGAGTACAAGGGCCGATGGATGCAGGATGCACTTAACTGCATACACTGACGCGCGACGAGATTACGGATGAATAAAGCAGGATTTCCGAAAGCACTAATTACGAAAATTCATTAAACAGCGTTATACGAAACAATTTAATCAAGTATTTTCGGATTGATTCGTAAAAGTTTCTATGGATAGAAAATGCATTTCATGATTTGTATATGGCAGATCCTTTTTGGCGCGAAACTAAAAACGCAAAGTCTCTTCTAGTACGTTCCTCTTCATAAAAATTCTGATATTCGTATCGATGGTATGAGCTGTCGTTTCTGCTGTAAATGCCAGCCAATATGCACGTGGCATGAATTATACATCATCGATCAATACCCGTGTCTCATTGAAGTTGCAGTGAATTCAAGCAGAATTTGCATGACACGTTGTCGAACCTATCACACGTTTAAAACCCTTATGAAAAGTTATTTCATTCCACTGTCATTCGTCTCTCACACTGAAAATCCACTACACCCTCCAAGAAGTATTAAAAAAATTAGTTTCAGCTCGTAGCATTTAAACTTCCCTTCGTCGTTTCGAAAGCAGAATCTCAGGTAGATTTTCCCCCCACTTTGATCTCCTTCATCGTTTCCTTCTTGCCGGAATATTTATTACTGAATATAGATTACTGTCGCTAGATTTTACAGTCGTTTTAAAATTTTTGAAATACTAACAAGTGTTTTAGAATCTTCTTTAATCTTAATATTGGTTTGTTCGTTAACCCCACAAATAATGTCTTGCCTCTTAAAGTGTTTTCTATCGCAAGTGGATGTAGCATTCTCCAGAAAATATCTCAATTTTATTTCATCTACGATCATACCATAATTCTATTTTTACTCAAGTATTTCTTCACTTCCACGAGCTTTGTCCAATTTTGTAGATTGTGTATTATCGAGGCCAGCATTTCGGGAGGGTCCTCCACAGAAACACAGATTTTCTGGTAGAAAAACACCGGGGACAGATAAAAGCGACAGGAAAGGAGGACCCTTCATTCACCGAGTCTTTGTTCGCCACGAAATAGATTCGAAATTCCCAACAACTTCCCAAGCGTAATATATTCCCCCTCGATTCTCGTAATACTTTCCCCAGGAAATTTAAATCTGAGAAAAAGTTTGAACGAGCACCTGCCGTTCCTGCTGAAAGCACGGGCAACATTTAATTCGCGATAAGTGGAATAATTCTATTTATCCTAAATAAAGGGAGCCAGAGATACTTCGCACGCGATCCTCCCGCCCCATTGTCCCTTTTACTCCGTCCAGTGTGCCCGTGTAACAACTGTTCCCATCAATTTACATCGCTCTACAGAATAGTTCGCCCGAATGCTGCCTGTCACTCCTGTAACAGTCAGATTATTGAAAAAAAAAAAATGTTTCGCTCGGAGTAGCTGGGCAAAGCTTTGTTAATTGGACGAGCATCGGAATGCTGATCGCTGCATTCTGCTTTCAATTTGCAGGGGCGATTAAAAAACGGTATGACAACAATACAGTGAAATGCAAGCAAAAATAACTAATAAATTTCTTGCGTATCTCTTACTCAGTACATATATTAAAACACATCGAAATCTGCTTATCAAAATTTTTTTAGAGCAGAGTAAATATTCCCGTTAACTAGAATTTCTTTTTACTTTCAAGAAAATGAATGTTTCTTATTCACAAAGAAATGTATAGAATAAAAATTTCGGTTAACACACTGCACTGAAAACATAATAGTCATAAAATTACAGTTATGTTATTGGCGACAGATCACAGTCGATTATATAATTTATTTTACCTAAAAAATTATTAGTTTATTATTAACTTGTTGTGAAAGTTATTGCTTCGCTGTAGACGAGGTATGAATCGAAGGAGATCGTCTATGAATTTTCGCAAGTGCCAGGTGTACATAATTGCGCGATGTGATCGATAATAAGGGCTGCCCTGATACCTGTGCTAATAATTCCGCCGTCTGTCGGCCGTTGGAACGATGACAGAAGCTTATGGCGTCGGACTCGGTATGCCGGATCCATCGTGTAAGGGACTTGGTGCATTACGAGACCAATGTTGAACATGTTCTCTGCAGGGGATCGATGCGTCAGTTCGGTTTGACATAGTCGATCTAAGTGCTGAACCTTGTATCTGGCTAGTGGTACTCTTTTTCCGCCGTGATTGATACGTTACGATGAAGGATTCAAAGTCGGGCTTCTTGCGCGAGATTTGCTGATGCAGTGGTTGTCGAGAACTCGCCCTTTCAGCTGCAACGGGGATGCTGCCTCGCAGCATCCGAGCACGGAGGCTGAATAGATACAGATGATCCAGCCAAACATTGTTGTAAATTCTGACCAAGTTTCGGGTGGATCGAATAAGCTGAATCGGCACTCTTTTAATTCTTATCCCAACAAGGGGAGGACACCGTGTGATTGGCGTCGATTTTTATGAGCCTTGGCACGATGGATCTGTGTCGAAAATAAGTAAATAGGTGTCCGAGCGTTTCAGTCAATAGGCCTCAATAATAAAGATATTTACATGTAAATTATTAAAAATTTCATAGTGGCCGTTGGGTTTTAGTGGGTAAAAATCCCACGCTCCCCTGGCGCTCCCCGGGGATTCCCCTTTGGAGGTGTCGGGGTGGCTTTTGAAAATTTCCCCAAGTTAAAAAAAAATTATAAAAAAAATAATTTATAAAAAAAATTTATAATTTTTTTTTTAACGTGGAGACATCTTCAAAAGGCACCCCGACGCCTCCAGAAGGGAATCTCCCGCGGGCGCCAGAGTAGTTTGGGATTTTTACCCACTAAAACCCTACGGCCACTATGAAAATTTTAATAATTTACATGTAAATATCTTTATTCATCTTGGAGTGCCAATTGAAAATACACCGAAAAGATTCTCGTAGCTTTCGTCGGAGATCACAAAGGGTCGGGGAACTAAAATCCCGTGGACTGTTATTGCATTTAGCAACAGCTTTGCTAACTTTAATTGTTTCACGGTGAAGGAACGAAGTAATTGGGAAAGATTGAAGCTGTTTTGTAACGACCGGCTGGACAGAAGTTTCGAACCAGTTAGCTTTAATGGGGGAAGCTGAAGTTTCTTTTTGAAGTTGATGGTAAGTGCGAGGTTTGTCAGAGGAATCGCCGCGATGCTGTGAAGTTTGAAGGATTTTTGGCGCGACTGTCTGAGAGCATACATGTAAAGGGTAAAAGCTAACCGTCCGTAGCAACCGCGGAAAATATAGTTAACGGGAGGGGCGGCGGGCTTGAAAGGAATTTATTAAATTTAAATTAATGAGCCACTCACGTTTAATTACGGGGCGAAATGTCGGCGTCAAAGGTATTCGCCAGTTCCTGTTCTTTTATTCCCTCGCGGGCTCTTGTAAAAATAAACATGCAACGATGATACGATCCACTGCGGCAGGGAACAGTCGAAAATTAATTTCGCAGAAGAATCACAAGAGGAAATGTAACGCAGCGGCATTCAATTCGAGTGCTATTAACCAGTGAATAAAATTGTTTATGGAACCGGAGCGAAGTGAAATGCATTTAATTTCCGACCATTTCAAATAAAGTATCGTGTTTCCGCCGATTACACGATTCTGTCTGTTAATTGGAAATTGAGAGATGACTCGCACTTGACTCTGCTTGCCGGCTGACGTATTCTTCACAGACGAATAATTCGACGGCCCAGGCTTTTCAAATGCACGTGCATTCTCGCGTAGAATAAATTTCTGCCATGCAGTATTCATGCCTGCATTTTAAGGTCTATCTCTGTTGCCTTAGAAGCGTAAGAATCTTTATCAAGTTTCTGTAGGTTGAATAGAATTTCGTATATATCAGAAATATATTCGATCCTGTTCAACGCGCTCGTGCGCAGTCATGCAGAAAAGTACTGAACACATGTAAACGTACTTTTCACGGTGGAATAAATGTTTCTATAGAACGAGAGCAAAATGCAGATGGTTCCGTACAAAATTGCATCTGAATACAGTAGGATCGTTTTCAAATTTGCTAAAGTCCTCTTAAAAAGTACACAGAAGTGATCATGATTTTTAGAGAATTGACTATTAAGGATTAGTGCCGGATGAAAATAAATCTGACTGCTATATCGATTCTGATTGGACTCACAATCAGCATTGTAATTAGCATTCGCTTCGCGTTACTGTACCTCGAGGCTGAGATTGTTAAAATCGTAATCTATGTACTTGATAAAACGATATCCGAATTCACGCTCGTAAGTTCGTATTACCTGGTATTTGCATTCAGATTATTAGTGGAGTGCTTTAGTTATGTGCGACGATTAAAATCGCCGAAGCGATATTCGTCTGACAATGAGTCGCTCGATTTATGCAGCAAATCCAATCGTAACTTTGCCTCCCTGTACATTAGCGATACGTACAACTACGGGACGAAAATATCTTCCTCTAATTTAATAACTCTCCTCCTCGCCATCGACTATCTCCCATCGACGATAAACCTGTCCTCGGGTTTCGTTTCGAATTCCGTGTAAGCGAGTTCAAAACCACCCGCACATGAGAAATTTAAATGTGTATCTAAGAATAGGAATTTTCACACAGGTCAGTGCATTGCAGTGGTTGAAGACGGAGTTCGTCTTTCTCTATTATTTTCTTTGTGCTAGTCTGAAGCACTCGCGTGTACATACTTTTAATAGCTTCATTAATGCATAGGTATTTAATAAGAATGGTAGGAAACATTACTCTCGCGGAGTACACAGACACCACCAAATGCAGCCCAATGTTTCTACGCGAATGTACTTTTTCACGAACTTCGGGAAAACCTCCACTGAATGGGTCCCTAAGGGCCTGTACGGGTTTACTACGAGGCCACATTGCCATTGGTTCCTTGCATTTATGTATAAATATGTTTCCCTGGAAAGTACACAGGCCCGGTAAGTAGAATGGATCGATTCATAGTCCGCCACTAGCCAGTGGAACAGCCCGTATAAGACGAGCCAGTGGCTAAGGAGAGTATGCATGTACGTGGTCAGACAATCACAAACTTCAATGCACGCGCAGTTCTATCGTATTTCATGCTCTTTGCTAACTGTAAATTGTCTATCCTAATGGTGTCCTTGATTCTCTGGGTACTCGATTCATTTAATTTTGATTCATGCGAAAATCCGCGTGGCTTTCTAGTGATTACTTTGATTTACATGTTTCCTGAAAGAGGATATGTTGTATCGTTTTATCTTCCTGCATATCGAAATTCTGCTTACTATCGAGATAGATCGAACGACGAGACATTTTGCGAAAGCTAGACACCCAGTCTGCAGCTCGAGCAGAGGCGAGCGCGTCGCGTTACAAATTATCTTCCTCACTTTCCATTTATCGTAATTTTATTGACATTTATAGCTTGATATAAGGTGTTGCAATGTATATGAAATAAGTGAGAGCATCATAAATCACGGCGGAGATTTGTGTAGGATTTTACTCTCATTTGAAGCTTCCGTGAATCGTTTGGTAAACGTGAGAGTACCGTCGCTGCGTCCTTCGTGTTATACGTATATAAATTAATAGGGGATCGCGCAGAATAAAGCAGTGATACCAACATCGTTCGTAGAGTCCAGTATTAATGTTATTCAGGATACAGGTACAGAAATATCACATTCGAACTTTCTTTTGACCACTTTCTGCGGGCTCACCTTCTCGCGCACCCGTATTCCGCCTTCCCCCTTTGAGAACACCCTCAGTATTCAATGATTTCTCCCCGATTCGCCGTGTTTCAGTGCACCGGATGATATCTGCGAACGAGTGAGGCTCGAAAGGGTATACGTGTATGTGTGCCTTTCAGTGAACCCATAGTCGATCAAGGCTGCACTTGTCTGAGAATACTTTCGAGAGGTATCTGCTTCCTTTGTGACACAGGGGAAGAAGCAAATCTAGGCCATACACAGAGGCCTGCTAATATGATTTCGCGGGGACAGAGACTCCGTCGATTATTTCCAACCCGCAGTGGCGAGATCCTCGTACTTTGGTGTCTCATTAGCGTCGCGCTGTTATGAAATACACAAGCCTGAAAGGTATCGGCAGCATCGAGCGATAAAGTTTCTCCTTGATTAGACACCGGCGTGGATTTTTAAGGAGTAACGTCGCGATTCACGCAGATAACGATCTGGACCAGAGAGATACCCTCTTTTATTTCCTCGCGCGTCGAGAGAATCGCGTCCGATTGTAATTAAATGTCGATCGATTCTGCCGTGTTTTAATATCGAGCTACGATTCGTAGGCGGTGGAAAGAAATACCCGAGTAATTTCGACAGTTCTCGTTTCAATTCCAATGCGATCAAAAACGTTGAAAAAGATGGGCAATTGAGCCAGGAATGGTAAGAAAATACAAGTATCACTGAAGTATCTAGAACTCAACAATTCTTATGTTCCTAAGTCTTGCTTGAAAGTATTATTACTCCCTTAATTACTCATGATTTTCCAGAACCTCGTGTTTCATGGTATTTCTGACAAATTTGCGAAAGTCTATTTGCACAACTGTGTCGTGAGTGTTTCATTGGGTGTTACTGAAATCTTCATCTGAAATTACGTTGTCGCTTTTGTCATTACATTATCGTTACACTGTTTCCTTGTAGAAGTGTGTTAAAGAAAATTGCATGGAATTTTCACCACATTGGTTGGGGGTAGGCATTAATACAGTGATTCCCAAACTGTGGGTCGGGAAGTGTTTTCTGGGGGTCGCCGCGGTTATTTTTAGTTGGCGATTCTTAGCACTTACTTAATTTAATATGGTTATATTGTCATATTCTGTTAATGATGTAATGACGTATTTCTATTAATGATAAATGAAAAAAAGAAATAGCTGGTTACTCAGATGCAAGCAGAACCATCACACTAAATAAGATAATTAAATATATTAAATATCATATAACTAGATATTATTAAGTTAAAATTTTATTCTGAAATACCTATTTTTAATATGTTTTCTTCATCTTATTAAATTTACCTTACTTTACATGGGGAGAGGGTTGTCGCAGGTTATTTGAATAATATAAAAGGGTGTCGCGACTCAAAAAAGGTTGGGAAACACTGCATTAATACTTCGTTGGGGGGGGGGGGGGGGGTTAATGACACGCGATACGCATCCTAACGAGGTACCGCAGAGATTAGAATTTCATTCTCTGAACGGTTAAAGCGATACCGCGCCTCGTCGTAAATTCTTTTATCGCGGTGCTCTAAACGACACCGCTTCGTCGTGATAATGCTGAATCGAAGCCACGGAATAACAGAAAGGATTATTGAAAGCATGCTGTGGAGAAAGGGGGAGGCTGGGCCAATGGTTCGCGCGAAGGTACAAATGTCGCTTTTGTGCTAGTGATTCGTCCCGTTGAGATTTAGTGGTGTCTGTGTTGGAATGGAGACTCGATCTGGCTTATTGGTCTCTGGTGTCCTTGATCGCTAAATCACTGAATGGTAATAGCGCAGTAATTGCTAAGTGCTGTGTTTCATCGCCACGTGTACACAGCAGTGTACCCTGGAATTGTGTAATTTTGGATGCACCATTTCATTCGCGAGCAACCTGATATCAATATACGTGCAATTATTAACGGACGAACTTCAAACGAATTAGATTCAATTTGCTGTTTTCGGATTTCAGCTGAGATCTATGCTTCATTAGAATAAACTAGAAATTAAGTTAGACATATAATTCTACGGTATAAAAGTGTTATTAAAATACGCTAGAACTCCTATCTATCTATATTCATAAAATTCATTTTCTGTCTGTTTGTGTGTTCGTGATACAAATTTACAACGCTGCACTGATCTCGTTCAAATTTGGAACAAATATATGTTCCACACGTCCGAGCGGAGGTCGATCTATACGTTTTATTGACTACGCCCACGTTTGCGCTCTGTTATGTAATGTTCTGCTTTCGGATTTTTCTCGCTAACTACAATACTGTCGTTTTTATTTTAAATCTTGCATTAGCCCGGGCAACACCTGGCATTTCAGCTAGTTATTTATACAGAATTATATTCCCTGGCAAATGAAACTAATGCAACTAGAATAAATCGATTTTTAATTAGGCTACTGGGGAGTAGAGTAGCTCGTATACCGCGCCACGGTTTAAGGAGAATAATCCAGTATATGGCCAGACACTCCTGAAATTTCTGTCCCTCGTAAACCTGCTACACTTTCTACTTCACACTAACACTATACTCTACCAAATACACCTATTTCGTTAAATTAAAAGTATCTCAATTGAATTTTAGAAACGCAAGCTGAAAATTTTCAAGTTTCTTGAATTGATCCAGCTAAAGAGTCTTGCGTGAAAACACGATTAAACCGAAGACGATGTGAATCCTCCGGGACTCCATATCCATGTCGACCTACATCATACTTTATCGTAATCTTATCGCGACGTAGAAGTTCGTAAAAACTACACATGTTTCAAGGGAAATATATTTTTCACCAAGCACCTTCTCCGAGTCACTATCTGTCCCCCGACACGAGATAAGATTAAATCGTACCTGAAGACGGTTAAGAGATTCCAAAATGACACGAATGGCACGTTTATGAGACTTCTAACTCTATCCCCATCTGCAACGCGAGTATGAATCTTTCTTTATCACAGAGAAATAGATGGAATCCATTCTAGGTGCAGGTTACTCGTAAAACAGGATGTAACTCCTCGTTTACCCAACAGGAACGTGTCGAAGTTGCAGTTACGTCGGGCATTGTTCGCAACTTTTCGTGTTTATTGGGGCAACTGCTCTGTCATCGGTTCTGAGGCTTCCTCCTCGGAGAGATATAAGGGTTTCTCTTGAATGGCTCTTGAAGTATCGACAAGTATCGGCAACGGGAACAACTTGTACGGTTAATCTTGGGTCTGGTTTCTTTACAAACAATGGCTCTTCGGCTCGCGCGACTGAATATGTACAAAGTCTCTATGTACAGAGAGGATGGCGGAGTACATTTGCAAGGGAATTCAAGATCCTTCCAGTCTAGAAAGCTGGAAGGGTCGGCTGTACATAAACCAGAAGAACGTTAGTGTTTTGATGGAAGACAGATTGACGTTGCATTGCCCTTATTCTCACAGGATATGCATGCACCATTTGCACGTACCTTGTGTCGTAACCAACATTTTTCATAGTCGATGTTTCTATTGTATCGAGCTCTTTCAGGGATTCACCATCCTTCACGCCGGCTCTTTCCACGTGAACAGAAATAGCGTTGGTTCCCTCGAGGAAAACGTGTGGCGTTTTTAAGCTTGGAATATTCCAAGGATCCTTCAGCAATTAAAGCTGACGAAGTATCTGTTCCTTCAGCAATTAAAGTCGACGAGGAAGTTTCCATTTAGATAAGAGGGTCTTCCTGTTTCAGAACTTCAGAGTTCGCGAGGTTCTTTAAAAAAAACACTTTCTGAATTCAATCACTGTTAACGTCTTGTCCTTTGAGGGATAGTTAACAAGTTAGTACGAAATCTTTAAAGTGAAAACTGATAGTCCTGGGCGAAACGCAAACAGTAATCCCCAAGCAAGCGATCTACGAGCCGCAACGCGGAAGTTGTGGTTGCTGTAGCCTAACAAGTCGGTTTTAGTTATCGACTATTAATTAATTTATTGATGCAGCAGGCGCCTGTGTAAGCGTGCTCGTACCCGTGAAGAGGTTGGGTAATACGAACTGTTTTGCACTATATTATGCGCCGTATTATGCATCACACTGTGCGGCATATTGTGGAGGTGCGCGTTGATTAATTTCAGCAGCTGACGTATTATAGTATTTCAATGAAGCTTCAGAATATGTGGACGCAACGTCGGAGGTATACTCTGCATATTAAAACAGTAAAGAAGTGGAAAGTATTACGCATAAATGTCAGACAGTAGGAATTATAGAAATATAGAATTTATATTAGGATCACTTGTAAACAGAGTCGGGCATTGAATAAATAAAAAATTATTTAAATAACGGATCGAATAAAAGTTACTTTAACTTTAGATTATTCGACGAACAAAATTAATTTCCTTATTCGTCGAGTGTTTCAATTTGAACGTCGAATACATTTTTCAACTTTAACTTCAACTTTAACGTTCTTCGACGTCGAATAATTTTTCTGGCGCGCGTAAGAGTCGCTAAGGACCATCATTGGACGATACTACATTGTCAAACGCCGACCATATTTTTAATTTTTATTCGTTATTCAAAATTTTATTTAAATACAAATTTTGACCATCTGTGCTTGCAAAGTTATCTCCGCATTGCATGAAATGCTTGAAAGATTTATTACTTATTAGAAGTCTGGCGTGTCGTCATGGAAATTTATAACACTGGCGTGCTGGTGGCAGGTTATTAGGAAAAGGTTACGTGTCGATCGATGTTTGACAGGAATTTGAAGCTTTCCCAGGCAAAAAGTTTGTGCTTTTACAACGACTGTGCTTGACGGGTAAATTTTCGGCTATTAACACGTGGTGGATTTTCAATCACGTTTCTTTTGTGCACTTTGGGCAATTGAAAGGGCGCTTGGAAACTTTAAATGAAATACTCGAAGTTTATTTTTCGACTTTCTTTTAATTACAAAGCTAAGGGAAGGGGAACAGTTTTCGACGGCATGTCCGTTGAAAGCCGTTCTCTGTTTTATAAACGGGTCTGCAGCTGTGATTCTGAAACACCCTGTACCAGTTTTAAAGCAACGTTGGAAACCGAGGCTAGTGATAATTAAAAACAAGAATTCTTCACAGTTTCATTTCTATTTCTACAAAGAAGTAATTTCGTGCACAGGAGACCTTCCTGCTACAAAAGTATTTTCGTGACGCTGCAGGCGTTCGTACACATTTTCCTTTGTGCAATTAATATACAAATTACAGGCTCGGCCCTAACCTGCTGACCCGGTTCTGCGAACGAAAAGTGCGCTGTAAAGGAGAAACGTGCGGGATTCGTTGTAAGAAGAAACGTGTGTAAATTCTCTAACGTTTAGCTAGCTCCATAAATATTTCCCTCCTAACGAGCGCGCTATTTCACTAGAATTTACAGAAACATGAACGAGAATCCGAATGACAAATCGCGAGCTTCACCGGCACTCTTAATTATTCCCGAATTTATCTCGGTCCAGGAAACTTTCCGCGTATTTTCATCTACTTAATTCCCTTACAAGTATTTCTTGAGTTCTGAGCGGGTCGGGAGGAGCGCTTCGCCTTTGTGGGGGGGATAATTATTTTGCGAGTCCAGGATTCAAGAGAGTGCAGAGTGAAAGAGAGGAAAAATTAGGAGAGACTGGGGATCGAAGTTTCAGAGGCACCGCTCCGTTAAATGTTCACTCATATTTCTGCCGCGATGGAGTGCGTCGGGCATGTATATGGGTTAAAGATCGGTGAATGAGAGGACTTTGCCTGGGTTCAGCGATTTCGGGATATCCTTGAAACGTTAATACCCGACTAGCGTTCTTTCCCCGAACATCTACTTGCTATTGGAGCACATAGAGAATCGCGGACAGCCGTTAAGTCTTTATTTATGGGTTGCTGCAGCGATGGCAGACGTATCTTGAATAATATTCGAGGATACTGCTGCGTAAATCCCCTGGAGTTTCAGCGCTGATTATTATTACTTCCTCGGCGTAATGCGTTGTTCATGAATAGCAGGATGCTTTTGCTGCATCGGGGGAACTTACAGAAGCGTTTGCTACTGTTCGGTGGTAGTCAGGGGGATAAATCGCGAGGATGGGCACGTTGAAATATGTATGAGACAATGGGGAATAATTTGATAGGAGTTTTACGAAGATGACACAGGGAGGGTGTAAAATGGGGTAGCAATTAACTCGATTTCGATGTGCGTGGAAAATAAATGAAAGCTTCTTGGGTGATCTAGAATTAATGACAGAGAATCTTCAATCACGTTGGATTAAATTTCCCTCAGAAGTCAGTTAAAACAGTGATGCTCCAATACACCTGCGCCCTGTCTATATCAGACACCCTCCTCCAGATAATTGATCACCCTCCTCTAACCTATTCAATTCATCAACTGAATAATTAAAAATCTTTGACTAATGGTCCACGACTCGAGCACAGGTACCATATCGTACTACAAATAATAAATCATACGCCGCTGCTATTGAGCCTTCGGATGTCTGCTAAACCTAGCTTCCGAAAATCTCTTTCAACCCCCACGATTTCACCCACATCTGTCCAGCCAAATTCCGTGCCAAAGGTCTGGGCACAGTGACGCGATTTCCCACGGAAAATTCAGCGAACCTTTACGCCAGAGAACACGTCAGGGATTCGCCACCCGAAGAATCTGGTTTCCCTATCGACGCCTCGCAATAAAACCGTCGATGAGGCGAAACATCCCCCAGGGTGGAAGCGCAGCCTCGACGAGTTTCATCCACTTCTCCTCCCTTCCACCGTTTCGCCTCGGCCCGTACGGCGTTGTAACGAAAAGCGAACCGTTGTTTACGATACCGTGCGCACAATAGCGCGACCATGTTCGCCGCGGGTGGGTTATTCGTCGGTTGAGAAAAGTTGGGGGTAGAAAACGAGTAAGTTATAGGGGGGTAAGTGTCAGCCATGGTGGGCTCGCGTTAACACGTTGACTGAGTGTGTGTAGTGCAAACGGGCCGTGTATACTACATTAAACCATCTTCGTCGCCTTTCAATGAGCCTTTGTGTGGTTCTTTATTCTTGCGGTTATATTTCATCGTCGTTGTGGGGGCTGAGCCGTTTAATATACCATGGAGGATGAATCAGGGTCAGGTGAACATTTTTTTTTTATGAAATATCAATTTTAAGAGTCTTTTTGTTGGGGTGTTAATTTATTTTAAAGGCCCTTGATGGACGTTCAGTTTCTCCGTAGCGTCACTTCGGAATTGACGATCGATCCCGCGATCTTCTGATTTCGACGAACCCATTCATCACCGTCGACCGACCCCGTAAGATCGCGGGCCTTCGTATGCACCCTGTCAACGCCTCCGCGAACTTTCGAAGAAAATTCACGAGACATTACCCTCCAGAGTCGCTGTCGCAGGTTTCTTCGGTGGACCGCGGTATATTCGTGAAATCCAGTCTGCTGACTCGTTACATTTTCTATCCACCAATCTACCAACCTGAATCTGAATCTTGCAATCTGAAGTTAAATTTACGAGTCTGCAGAACCATTCTATTACGTGTCACCGACTTGCAGATCCCGAATTGTGAAAATCAGCCGAACATTCATTGAATTCTATCTACAATGAGATTCTCACTGCAACGAGGAGAATGCTTTTATAATATACAATTTTATTCCAACTAATTTTTCTCTGATTTTCACAATAATTTCGATGAAAATAGATAGAGTATAGTTAACGTATTACCCAGAATTGGGCATTAACTAAATAAAAAATTGTTGAAATAATGGAGCAAATGAAAGTTACTTTAACTTTAGATAAAGTTATTTTCTTTTATTCGTCGAGCGTTTCAGCTTCAGCGTCGAATCAATTTCTCAGCTTTAACTTTCGAATAAAGTTAAAGTTAAAGTTGACAAATTTATTCGACGCTGCAGTTGAAACACCGGACGAATAAAATAATTAACTCTAATCGTCGAATAAATTTAACCCGGGTCGACTTTATTCGACACATGACGAATAATTTTTATTAACTTTTATTGGTTATTCGAAATTCTATTTAAATAAAAATTTTCCCCATCTCTGGTAAATATTACCCCACTATAATTTCATCTTCTTGTTAGTCGCGAATAACGCATTCGTCGCCTCTGTTTATCGACCAACGTGGATCCCACGAGAAAATTGAGAAACATTAGACAGATACGTGCATCGATATACGAACTGAATTCCATGAAATATCGACACTCGAATAGCGGTCGTCCTAGTCCTCGTGTAACTCCAATAAGCGCTCTTCGAGGGCAATATCTACTCTGCTACAATGGCTAGGCATTACATCGTTACACATAGTTGGAATATCAGCGAGGGGATAAACCGTTCACGTTTATCTTCGATTCTGATAGGAACTCGCTGCGTAAGAGTCCGTTACGATGCAATCAGTCGATCGAACTTCCAATAAAATTCCATACACGAAGGAAAGAAGAGGTACGATCGCTGTAACGAGGCTACGCTCGTGCCAGTCACTCTGCCCCAATTAATTCTTCGTTGTGACTGCGCTGTGTTTTTTTATCAGGCTACAATCGCCGCGATATTTGCGTCCACGCGCATCCACCGGTGTAAATAAATTGTATTCATTTGTCATCCACTTTGCCGCCATGGGCACTCGATAAAAAAACGCTGCAGCGTTGCTACGTAAATACCAGCTGGATTACCAGCGGAGCGCAGAGGGTTGCGTTACGCGAATGTAGGATACATGGGTAAACACGCGTTCCGTAAATGTTCCGTGTAATTTGTAGTGGGCGGTTTGCCACCGCGGCGGTCATTTTGTTGATTTACAAGCTTACAAAGGCCGAGCGTGTCTCTTTACATGGAATGATCGCCGCCGGGAATTATGCGGAGAGCCGCGGCACGTTGGGGCGCGTTACAACTTTATCGTGTCATTGATTTGCATCTACCGTGATCGGCGTGATATTACATACGCGGGCGTATCGATGCTGCGTAAATTAAACAGTGCATCGCGCCCACGCGAAGTTAATCGTTGCCCGACAATTTAATCGAGCCCTCGCTACTGTTTGTGCATGCTCGCTGTCGAGATCTGCGTTTGCTACGGGGATTTATCATTCGTTCCATCGATCAGGATTTAACGGCGCGCTTCATTTGTGCAGGATGGTGCGCGAATTGTGATGTAACTTCTGGTTACACTGTGCTCAGCAGACGCGGAGTGGAATATAGACTTTCGTGTGGGTATGTTCCTGGGACAAATACTGTTGAACGCGAAAACACTGTGCGCGTATTTGTTCCCGAGTGGAATATGAAGAAATCTTTTCAGGGTATGAAAGAAAAGACAAGTGAGTGGAGAATTTTCAGACTGCGATGAAACGTGTCTTATATTTTCTAATATTTTTTAATACTGTAATATCGTATCTATTATGAAAATAATTGAGGATAAAATCTCCTGCGTCTGAATTTCGTTTTGTTACGCGTGTTTTGCGTTTGCCAAGTGATGATGTCATTTTCCAGTTGGACAAAGCAACCAATGGGAGAACGCCACTTTAAATTTCAGATAATTAAGATAGTGATTGCTTATAATTGAATTGCTATATAGTCTTCTCCTCTCTTTTGTCCAAATTAACTAACGATGATACGGAATATAAACGATGAAAATCAGTTTCCCTCGTTACGAGCTTCATGCGATGGAAATATTAACGCTTTAATCGAATCGCGATAAAAGTAGCCTGAACGTGTGTGCCGGCCGTGACAAAACAATTTTCATCGAATTTCTACCTAAAAACGAGCAGAGAGGTAAACCTCTGTTTGTTTAATTCGCATGTCACGAAGTCCTGGAACAGTGCCTCGTTTTGCGCGTTCATTAAATTCATGAATAAAAGAAAAACGATACAGGCGTTTATAACGCCACCCACAATTTCCAAATATTTTTCGATATAAAGAAAACAACGTTTCGCATGGTTATACAACGCTGGTTCCAAAGAGCAATTAATATAGGTATTCCATCTTCGCTAATCCCTTGCCTTTCATGGAGTCGTGACTGATAAGTATTCTGATAAGTATCAGTAATTGTAAAATTGACTCTGAAACAATAAAAAATCACCACAAACCTTCATACATACTGTGGTGGACATTTCAAGTACATAATATAATATTAAGGCTAACCTGTTAAAGGATTATACGAATGTCTGACTATTACTACGGTTTTCTACTGCTTTGATATCCCTGTTCTTTCGGAAGCGTATTTCGGCAACGCATCCATCAATTTCGAGTAATGAAAGCAGGAGTAATTGATTACTTGCAGCTGTAAAGATTGCTTAAACGCTAGCGCGTTGATTCGTTATGTACAATTTAACGCGCGGTTGCTTTAGTAATTTGCAGATGCGCCTCGCTGTTATTTCCGTTCTCGTTTTGCGGCCTGCGGCCTGATTTGCAGTGGAATTATCTTGCTTGCGTTACTCGATCAGCCTGTTTCTATAGAGCTTCCACAATCTACGTAAACACAGTTCTTTAGTAAAGTCCAATCTGAATTACTGGTGTGCGAGAATTCGACGTGTCTGGAACGGTTCTCGTCTTCCAAGCTGAAGGAATTCCCAAGTTTTGATAGAAACTCTCGGGTGCTCGATACTTCGATTATAAGAGGCAAGAAATAGAACACCTTTGGGGAGTATGGTGGAAACGTTAAAACCAGATTTGAAACCAGGTTCTGAACTCTACCTCTTCGTAATGGCCTCGCCTCCAAACTTTTTACGAACCGTAAAGAAGAAAAAATTCAGGTCGTTTATTTCACGTAAGAAAGCAACCTTTTTGTTGCTCTCACTTGCTCGCAATTGTGGTCCATAAGAGGGTAAGAATTATTTTAGAATATGTCCTACTTCTAGTCACAATTTCTATTAACCCTTCGTTGTAACACGGAGTGTATCGCACCTTTGCCAATGTTTCTGTAAATTTCTAGACCTTAATATTCAAAATTAAAATTTTTATGAATTTAAACAAAAAAGCGCTTTTTCCACAACTTTAAATTCCATCATATCAATATTTACATTTCTAGAAAAAGACCATTAGAGCATGATTTATTTATTTATGAGTTGGCGGGGAGGCGCGACCACGAAGGGTTAATTGTGAGAATGAAAGTGGTGTCGATCGGAATCGAAGAATTTTTCTAATTCAACGTAAAGGAACGGGGCAATAAATTTCGAAAATACTTTGTCGTTTCTTCGCCGAAAGTTGCCATTTAAAATGGAGATATTCACACGTCGAAGAATATCACGATTTTCCACTTTCTCGAGTTCGAAAAACTCAAGGGATGTGCAACGAAATCGCGCCCGACGAAGCGTAACAATGTTGTTTCGCGATGCAAACGCCGTGAAAAGGATTGCATTCATATGCGTTACGATGCAACGCACGGCGGAGAACGTGACGAATGTTTATGTCTCTTCAGGAAGAAAAGCTAACTTTTCAGGGGACAGAGAATACGTTCGTTTTCTGGTAGCATTTCGAAACGTTCCACCGAAAAAGGAAGTCGAGAGGAAATACTCTGTGAGTGGCTTTCTTATTTCCTTCCTTTCCCAGGGCCTTCGAATCCTGCGCGCCAACAAAACCACGACACGTCCGAGTTTAACGTTTCCAGCTGGGATTGTTTCGGTGTGTTTCGTAATATCGAATAGCAACACGACTGGGCAAGTTAATTAGCTCGACGATAATGAGGTTCCGTAGATGTGCAGCGTTTGAAGTTTAATCCGGGAACAGTCGCAGACATCCTTGGAGAAATCTTGTTTGACACTCGACAGGTAATCTATACAGAGCGATCCTTAATTCCAGCGAATACTTCGGGGAGCAAAAGCTCGTAAGAGAAGAAATTGATATTCTGTGTGGCCATATGTAAATAGACAATAATCAATTCAGATTGCTTAATATTTTACTTTATCAATATTCGCACATGTTAGTTTAAACTAGGTACATCCTCTTTTCCAACTGACAATTACATATTTTCTTATTTCATGTTCCAATTGACTCCTCGAAATAATATATAGTAAAGTACAACGTGAATCCTCAATTTAGTTCATAATACAATCTCTGAGAAATCTCTTAAGGCAGAGCCCAGAAGATTTAATAATATTGCAAATTAATCTAAAAGAGTAACGACGAAAAAGGCTCGTCTGTCTAAGCATCGTTGTTTCCCCGCGTGGAAGCTCGTTGCTTCTTTTTACTGCACACTTTCGCCTCACGGTTTATCTACAAACGTCCGTCCAAGGTTTTCTATTAACCGAGCTAATTCTCTCCTAACTCTCTTGAGCCCGATTCAATTTCGGCTGCTTCAGAATTTATGTGCCCCGGCCACTTCTCTCGGCTTATGTATATTACCGAACCGCGCGTAATAAAGCGAAGTCGGCTCCGTCGACAGTCGGAGTCTTCGTTTTGCGCCGCTGACTTCGGTGCCTTCGTCCCAGAGAATTCGTGAAGTACGCTCAGGGATCCTTCGATATTCAATACCGTGCAGCATTCAGCCGTCTGACGATGAAGAGGTGGGGGGGGGGGAGGATTAAAAGCCCGAGGGAAGAAGCTTCCTATTCGCGCGGCTTCATAAAACGCGGCTGGAATGAGCCCTAAGAAAGTAATAATCGCCTAAAATGTACCGTCCTTCGGTATTTTCTTCGCCTATGATGGGAACGTTCGGTGAAGTGTTTCACAATCTGAGGGGTTTATGGAAGATATAGGGCGCAGTGGAATGTGAATTGTTAGGGATAATGGAGGGATAGCTTTCGATAGAAATGGGTTTTCAGGCTGTCTGACGATGGAAATGGGGAAAACATGCGATAAGAGGATAAGGAGGATGATGCATGGGGTGAGTCATTTGATACTAGTAGCTGGGATATTTTTGTTATCGTTGGTAGAGAGATTCATAGGTGGAAAAGGGTAGACAAACAAGTATATTGGGATCAGTTGATATATACGTGTTACTATTATTCTAGTGGATAGTTTGGCAATGAAGCTCTCAGCTTTTCGTCGCTCACTATGCTGTTCCTTTGGATTCTAATTAAAAAAGCTTGAATTTTGAAATCTCGACACTGTCTGTTTCAAATGAAAGTAGTGCTGCTTATCATTGTACTTAAAAAAAATGAAGATATTTTAAGTTCTGTTTATTGTGTTTATTGTAAACAAACATTTACTTATGTTTAACGAGGGTTAAAAATAAGTAATCCTTTCTATACGAATATATATATACAGAATTCCTTTTCCTTTACGAAATTCTGCTCCCCTCTCCCTAATTCAGTTTATCGTATAATTTCCAATATCGTATCTTTTGCCACGCTAGGAAAACCTCGCCATAGATCGTTCTACGTACATAAATATTCTTCTACCAGTTTTTCCCCTTTTTTCATACATCTGCGTCTTCATCTTCCACGCGATTCTTCTCACAGAATTTTCCACGATCTACCCTAATTACAAACACGTCCAGCAGAATTCCATTTCATTCACCGCCTTCGTATTTAAAGCTGACACTAATGAAAGAAAATTCTACTCCTTTCTTTCCAACCAATCTCGTCGGCACAGCAACTACGTCTTTCATTTTATTCCCCTCTCCTCGTTCCTTACATCGCAACACGCGAAGGAATGCGAACAGCTGTTCGGTACTTTTCCTGGAATTATTGCCTGGAATTTCTAGAGGAGCCACCCTATCTCGAAACCTCTGGAGCTCGAAACGCTTCCTGTAAAATTCTTCAGTGAGTCGTCCTACGAGTGATTAGCCTACTAAAATGACTTCACCTTTCAAGGCTATGGGAGAAGCCTCCTCCTTATATCATTCTTTACTCTGCCTCCGTGTCTGCCCCCCAGGGACTGGGGCTTGTCTCCGTGGGTGTTACAATCCCCAGGAACATGTCCCCAGGACGGGAACTAGCGGTCCCGGGGTACGCGAGCTAACTCGCCATACCGAGACTGTGCAAAAGTCTCGACTGGGAGCTTTCTGCGAGCAAGCCGATCCCCGGGGTTAATGGGGGGTGAAGGCGTCGAGGATTAGGGCTAGACAACGGGATTTTCTCCGTCTGGCGCGTGGGGGTGTGTAAGGCTTGAGAATTCCGCTCTGCCCGTCACACCAGGCTGAGATTTAGTGTTCGCTGATGGCAATTATCGATGTGATTTTATTGAAATTAGACTTGAAAATAGTTCTTGTGTCTACGTCTTCACACTCGTCTAAGATTCTTTCCCGAATGCTTAGATTATCTCATAGATTCTACGAAGATAGAATCTTTCTAAAATACAAGTATTCGTCCAATCTCTTCCAGGTTGGTGCAAGCTGCTTTCGACCTTCTTTTCCTTTAAAATTCTGCTGCTTAATTTGTCCCTGTCCTCTTCCAAACTTTAATAACAAGTAAGCTCTGATTCCTCCCAACCAGGACGTTTCCATCAGCCCCTAAATACTTATTAATTGTAACATCTGAAACCCTCCGCCTGGAGCATAGCAAAAGCTCCAAGATGATCTCGTAACTCCTGTTAGTAGCTAGCATTACCGCCCGCGCCGCGTTTACATTAGACTCGTTAAGGTTGCATCGCGTATCATGACTCTTGGTGATGCGTCCCGCACCGTAGATATCAATTCCACCATTACCAGCGGACACAGACGCGCGTGTTCGTTTTTTTCTTCTACGTTGCAGAGGAGCACAGAAAACCGTACGTTCGCGCGTACACCCCGCGTGAATTTTAATTTCCTCCTGTCGATCCTCCGCAAAGCGCCGGCCCCGCTCGCCCTCATCAATGGCTCGATTGTTGGACATTAAAGGGAATTTCGTTTAATTAGACACGGCGCGGAAGCCGAACTAATTTATGGCGGTGTGTTCGCGATTCTCTGGCGCAGCTACAGATCGACCATTAAATCACCCCGCCCTAGGCGTAATAAGTCTTTGGGAGCGGAGATTGGATGAGTCAGTGCGGGCGAAATCGATTTTTCCGCGGTCGTACAGTGGCTATCGAAACGGTGAACGATTCTGTGGCCTCGGCGCGGGTGTCGTTAGCGACTGCAAGCTGCGTCTGCAGTATGTTACCGCCGTTTGAAAACCGCTTATTCTCGAAGGATCTTATATCTAATTGCAAGCTCCTGCTACAAATTAATTTCAAGCCTGATTGTTTTAATTCGGTCGCATATGACGGATCGCGCGCAGCCCTTTGTCGCGATCAATATATTTCACGAACAAGTACGAAAGAAATGGAGCAACAGAATTGCCCGCGGCTTATTCAATTAAACAAACACTGTTGCAGCCGGAACAATGGCCCATTGAATTAAACAGATTTCGATTGACGCCATCTGAATCGTAGCAACGTGAATTGAATCAGCGGCTCCAATGTTTATCACGTTCGCAAGCCCGTGACGTGGATTACTTTGACGAGAATGTTCGCGCAATTAATTCTTTCGATTTTGCGAAGCGCGTGCTTTTGTTTCGCGCCGTGCTGGCAAATTACTCCTTCCCGCTGGAATGCACTCCGTCGTTCCGCTGACAATGAAACGTTTTGTTATCGCCGGCAGGGAATCACCGCGCATCGCGTTGTTAGAAATCGCGGCGTTTGCGTTTCAATAAAAGCCAGCCCTATTTTTCACCGGCGTGCCTCCGTTCGTACGCAGGCAGCGTTTCGCGGGCAAGAAGGCGGAAGTTGAAATTGGAATAGTTTAAACGATCGAAGGATCGATTCTCCGGCGGTGAGAAAAAAAAAGGGGATTCCTGTCGGTGGGAGTTGAGGTGGATGATTCCAGCCATGAATCTCCTTGTTCTTTTATTTAAAAGCGCCTCGAACTCGAGTTATTTCCAATCGGATGGGAAAGATGCATACTTCGCCGAGAAGAAGCGACACCGATGTGGCAGAAAAGTGCAGCATATATTTTGTCGAGAACTGTAATCTACAGAAACCTCATCGAAATCGGCGTGTAATAGTTGGGTGACGTCACTTGTTAGAATTATACCGAGATTAATAAAGCTCGATTGCAATCGTTCTCAAGATCAAGGATGCTTGTTAAGCTTTTAAGTACGACGAAGTGCTTTGTCAATTTTACGCTCGACGAATATGAATTACGTTTAATAAGTATCGATTTCATATCGCCCCGTATTCCCGTGCTCCGTAAGCGGGCGTAATCAACACGCAGCTAGTGCGCGCTGTGCTAAATTAGCCCCGGTAATTAAGGTGTACGGTTGAAATAGTTTAGGTTAATACAGTCGACACGGGCAGGCCCACTTAAACTTTTGCTAATTAATATTCCGATACCCGGGCCTGCCTCTGAAGATAGATCGATCCGGCTCAAGGTTCGGAGCTGGATCTCAGAATAATTAACTCTTTTGTTGCGCTAATTTCACGTTAATGGGGAAAACTTAATTAAACGTGTCTAGAATTTATTAACGAGTTGTCTCTCAGCACCCCCTTGCTCTTGTCGACATATTACAATTGCCTCGTTTTAACGACAGGAAAATAGATAAATGTTACGATTGTTACTTTGGGTTAATTAGGCCTAGTTATGTAGAATGCTACCAACCCACAATGATCTGAAACTGAATAAATCTAGTTTGAAGAGTTTAATTGATAAAGAAAAGTAGCTCTATATCAATTGGGTGTATTTTATATCTTGTTATTGTTTTACAATATTCTCTAATGGGTTATTTAATTTCTGTAGCTTTTGTTTTTTAAGCCCAGAATGGAACTGTGACTTGGTAGTTTTAATAATAAAATTGTATAATGTAAGAGTTGTCCTATGGGTTAGTAATTTTTTGCAAAATAAAGATCAGAAAATTATGGGATTTTTTGTCATTTTGAGAATTCGTAGCTTTCTGCTTAACTAGGCCAAATTGATGGACATCTATCATTCCTCTGAATTCAGTATTCTATGTTAGTGAGGTTTAAATGGTGCTTTTAAAAATATGAGGCATTGAGAGGCTTAACTGAAATTGGAAAAAATTGCGCGTACCTATAGTGTCCCACTGAATTTCAAAATACTGAAAACGATTTCTGTTGTCATCCCCAATAGTTCTATCGAAATCAGATTGGAATGCTTTATATAGAATCACGCGAAACGCGCGAACCACGAAACGGGGGATTGAAACCAAAATGTCCACGCGTGGACTTTCGAAAAATTCATGAAACCTGACGAAAATGCCAGGGAAAGGTCAATAGAGGTGACGGTGCAAAAAATGGAACTAGCTTGCAATATTATTGTGATTCATTCTGGTAGCCACTGGCACACCTTTGAAGATAATTAAACCGAAGGATTTGAAACAAATATCTGACTAGATCGTTGTAATTGACAGCTGAGAGGAGTATGAAGCCGAATTAACGTCCTCCATCAAAAGAATAACAATGAAAGGCTAAACGGACTGTCCCCGATCAGCTCAAACGCAGCAAGTAAAAATGCATGAGTTGAGCTCTTGGACCTTCAATAATCGAGTCGAATATGCTTCGTAGACACTTCGTGACCAGAGTGCTTGCAACAGTGGCTTTCGGGATAACGTCAGATGAGCGTGAGAATTGATATACGTGGCTTGGACAGTCTCCTTAACTTGGAGGATTTTGAAAGCACAGTAGGATCCCAAGTCCACCCGACGTCAGTCCAGTCGACTAGCAGGATCGATGTTTTACAGCCGCTTGTCGAATGGAATCGAATGGATTCGGATTGCAGGCGAGAGATGACGAATCGAATGGGGAGTGCTACCACTCGCCATTGGCCAGAGTGTAACTAGTTTTTGCCTTCAAAGCGTGGACACTCAGGGAAGCAGGGGAATCTAGGGTAGACAAAGGAACCTTAAATCAGAATTGAACACGGTAGTGTTTGAAGCAGCTCGAGCCTTGGACTTCTTGCTCCAGATGGTAGTGGGTTAAAGCATTTGCATTTGAAGGGTCAAGGGAAGTGGCTTTGAAAATTGCTGCTCTAGATCTTGCCTCGGTGGATAGTAATCTTCATCCAATTAAGATTGCATTACTTTCTTCTTCGTTATCCAGTATTAATTGAGTGTAGATAAATGGATTCATTGAGGAGTCAAATGTTCGGGTTGCGAACCGTTTTTCTAATTAATCGTCAGCTTGCGGTGGTAGGCTTTTATTTTATTCTAATCATCTTCTAGTTATCTTTAAACGTATAGTCCTCACATTTGATTCACAGAGTTTCTGTTGTACATAAACTATCAGCGTAATTGCCGATCTTTGCCAACAATGCAGCACGTTACAAGTGGGGAACTGCCACACTAATTGCAAGCACTGATTCGCCCATCATGGATCACGATTAATAGTAATTCTCTGATCGAAAAGCCACATAATGTAGCTTTACTCTCCACTAATTATGCACACGCATCGATCGGTTTAATAGAAACACTGAATCCACTTCATTGGCCCAATTTGCCAGATTTAATTTTACACGGGCACCCAGGATTAGTTGCTTTTGTTCTCGATCGCGGCGGGCCGAAATCGGCGCCCGTTAATTTATTAATTAATTACTTTACGGGAAGCTGTTATCGGTCGACGGGATCCCGGCGCGGCTCCACTGCATCCCTGTATATTTAAGCGAAGCCAATAAGCAGAAGTGCATTCTTGCGTTCCGTGCCCTCTGTGGAATTAAGAAATACTCGAGGTAACTTTCTTCACCGCCGTCTCCTTGGATTCACTTTTTGTCGATCATCCTCGCAATACCCGCTTCAGTCACTTCCCTTCTTCCGGTCCACTAACCCGAGACTTCTCTTATTCGCTCGTTTCTTGAGTAGATTATTAGCGCAATATTCTCTGAATGCTTTCAGTATCGATTGCAGATGAATTCTTCTTCATCTTCTTCAGCTTCTATTCGACAGGACTTTGAATTATGCAAATGGGAGGATTGCATGAGTGAATTCTTTTTCCATAAGGGCTTCAAAGGTTGGCCTTTAAAATTTTATTAGTTTTACTAGGGTTTTTACGTGAAATTAAAAGGCAATGTTTAGATATTTGTGAATAGTTTTCAACCACATATGTGCCATTGTCTTCTACCTTTCAGAATATGTACAAATGTCATTTGTTTCATTTTCAATTCATTTTCACTAGGTGCTATTGAAAAACGCTACGAATTTTTATTCCAATCCAACAATAAAATGTTTGTGTAAAACATCATTTTCCCGAGTGTAGGAGTGTACTGATTTTATTTCAGAGCAATGGTAAGTACTTTTTTATTTATTTCAACGGTTTACCGAGCAGCAAATCTGAGGACAGTTTTTTAGAACCACGTTGAACGATATTCAATTCCTATCGAAACCTCTATTTCGTCAGTTAAAAACGTTATAGACGATAGTAAAAGAGCCTGATAAGGAAATTCTCTATAGCACTCGTCGTGCCGAAGATGAGAGCGGTAACTCTGATGTGTTTTTGATGGTCGATGCCTCGGTATCTTCTCTAGGCTCCATTTGGATGGCTCTAGCGAGGAGCAACGAGGGAGATACTCACAATTGCTTTCTCGTAATTGCTTTTTAGTGTAGTATAATCGTAAAAGTTATACATTTCTCCTCTAACATTTACATTCGCCTCGGATGTTTCTATTCTCTTTTACTGTGCGTCGTTTATTCGCCGTATTAAGTGGAGCTGTAACATTCCTCTGTGAATTATTACCATTTTCTGTGAAACCAGCATTATTAATTCTATTCAGAATCATTCTCTTTCGCTAGAAAGTTAATTTCTCTTTGTTCTTTTCATAATTTTCTTTCCTCCTTAAGGAAGCACAGTAACGTCGAAATTACCACACATTTCGCAACCTTGTATCTCGTTAGAAACTAATAGCCTCCCGATCACTTGAAACATTCACTTAAACAATCCATCAGATGTGACTGAAAGCTTACGACGTCGCTTGTGTCGCGAACACCCTGTATATTTAAACAGTAGGGGAATACGAGGGGATCGGGTACACAGCGGGTGGCAGCGGTTTTGCACGTGACATTCGGGTTGGGATATCGAATCAGGCCGCCGTACCTTTCTCCCTTACGAATCCTCCACCTATTGGCATTTCATGTTTGTGGCACAGGAAGCCTTTGCCATAAAGCCACGAACCCCATACATGAAAAGCACCGGAAAGGATGAAGAACAGTAAAGGAGCCCATGATCCTTCAATTCTGAAGGTTTCCCAGTATCAATATCAAAACTGCAAAAACCAGATGTCAACGTTACTTTTTTATCAACTCCTATCAAATCTTCGTAAAATAGCGTTACGCATTTTCACTGATTATTAATCACCCTTGCACAACTTAACCACGGGCAAAAGCAGAGTTGGACATTAAGTAAATAAAAAATTATTTAAGTAACGGATCAAATGAAAGTTACATAAACTTTAGATTATTCGATGAATAAAGATAATTTTTTTAATGTTACAAAATTCATTCGACACTGAAGTTGAAACGTTCGACGAATAAAAAAATTAACTTCATTCGACACATGATGAATAATTTTTTTTAACTTTCATCCGTTATTCGAAATTTTATTTAAATAAAAATCTGTCCATCTCCGAGGAAAAGTACTTTACAACTCGGACAAGAAGCGTTTCTATGCCTCTGTCAACCTCCAAACGAGTTCACGAATGTTGCCCACTTGTTTCTGGCACTCTGTACAGGAACATGTACGAATTTCAATCTTCCCCTTCCACCATTCCACGCTTAATTCCGTGATTTATATAAAAGAACACATAGAACAAAATCCCCTGATCCTCCCACAACATAGAAGTCAGGGGAGAGGTCCAATAACCGTTTGCGATTCGCAATGATACAGAAGCTGTGTACGTACACGATCCGTTCAAGTTTCACGCGGAAACGGTGGGAAGGTTGTGTTCGTAGGCGGGGGGGTCGGACGTGAAATTGAAAATTCGAGGCTTCCACGCCTACATTTATCCCGAATGACCATCGAATAACTTATCCCCCCAATCTCGAACGCAATACACATACAGCGTGGATCTCGCGGGGCGAACACGTTCCATCGCCTGATCCTTCGTTTATCCTCGTGGAACTTTCAGCCGGTGTAATTCCATCGAAATTTCCTGGAATATCGGCGAGACCGAGCGCCGATTGCCCTTCCCCTGATCCTTTATCTACCCACGATTCCGCGCCAGGTTGCGATCCTTTCCTCGTCCACGTTTCGCGCGTCGAGGCACGATCGAATATCGTGGCAATCACGAGGACGCTCCCACTGGTTACTCGATAAGGCATCGTCGTCGTTCCAGCTATGACCCACATGCTCAACGACAAAGAAATGGACCCATACCGCCTTATCCGGCGGATCAGCGGAGGCGGAGGAGCTACAAGGAGCTGTTTCGTAGGAGGTTTCGGTAGGAGCCTTTGGTGGTCCTGCAGGGCGACACTTGGCTGCTCTAACGGAGGAGCTGGGAACACTTGGGAACGGGGATCATGGAGGGGATGTTTGTCTTCGTTAAAGGTGCGGCCGAGTGCTCCTTGGGCGCTGCGAATTGGACCTACCGCGGTGGAGGTATGTTAACGATTTGGGGATTGCTTTGCTGGAGGATGGAGTAGTTAGTTTAGGTGTGAATGATGACGAGATGTTAAGCAGCAGGTGTTGGGTGTAAGTGACAGGGTGGTTTGGGTAGTGCAAAAGACATAGAGGGAAGTTGGATTGTGAGGTGAGTTCTAGGTTTCAATGGAGCTATGAGTTTGGGGAAGTATGTGGTATGAGGATCAGCTCGATGAAGAGTCACGAATTGGAGCATTAAAATAAAAACTGAAGCTGAATGTACACAGTATTTTGCGAGGAAACGTGCAGGATATGGGGGAAGGGCAGTACTGGCCTTGGGGACTTGAGGAATTGTGCTTTTCACAATAGTAGCTTGAAATATAATAGCAATCTTCTCCTCTGGAACTTTTTGGAAGTGTGTTCCGTTGTAGCTAACTTCGGTAGGGCTCCAAGAACACATTTGCTGCTGATTGTTCTCAGCGGTTGGAAACTTGAGATGGCAAGACCTCGTCCTATCCCTTCAATCTTGCCCTACAGGAGCTTAATCATCCAGTTTGGTCTTTTTGGCTAATAGTATATGTGTCGGTATCAGCAAGAAGGTTAATGAGAATTTCTACCGCGGGTGTTCGTCATAATCCAGCAGCCGCGAGATGGAAGAATCGACTAGATTGTAATCTCTCGCGGTAGAATGTCTAGAATTATGGTAGACGAGAAAGTTATTAATAATGCAGCTCGCGCAGAGACAAAGGGAATCTGGGTTAAGCGGCGCGATATTTTCAGATTAGTCCGAGGAACGAAACGGGGCCTGTTGTGTAATACAGTATGAAGATTAAATACGTGCGCGTATTTAAGTAGATTCCAAGACTGTTTCGTCGTGGCGCCAATGTACCTAATGCCCCGTCGTTGGACCTTGTGATTAATATTCAAGAAAGTGTAATGTCACAGATCTCTTTATTAGGAAATCTAAATCAATAATAATAAGAAATAAGATTTTTAGACCATTGAAACAACCTGTAGGATCTCAAGACGTTCTGTAATATTTGAACAATTACTACAACTTTTAACTTTTAGTGTTTAACTTTATCTTTTCAGTGATTAAGGGGGTATTCTCGCCTAGGAGATGAATTTTTTGCCTTCGTTTAGAGACGAAGGGAGAAAAACCCGTATCTCCATTAATTATTATTATATATGGCTGAATTTTTTTTCACAACTTATCGAAATGTTAATAAATACGTGTGGATAATATTGACGAGTAAAAGTTGTGGTTTCTTTGTGCGTCGACCCTAAAGAGGATAGAGGACCTGGTCCTTCTACACGAGAAATGTGTTTCTCATATTCCACTTAAAGAGTCCACTGAATCTAACAATAAGTTATTTAACTAGAATTATAGTCACTGGATCTAAACTTGACGAAACATAGTTGGGAGTCATTAAAAGTTTATGAAACTTTGCCGAACCGCGTCGTATCTTCGGCCATTAGCATATTAGTTGAACTTGGCTGTGAAATTCCAAATCGATACCCAATAATTCACAAAAGTCCTGGAGCAACTCACAGGACTACGAGGATGCGAGCGTAATTATTTACTGGCCATTGTGTCTCCGGTTTTCAACGTTCGGAGCGTGTACTCGTTAACATCTCTGGCGTACGGTGTTCAGCTTATCAAAATTAATGCCTCCGATGGCGATAAACGCGCGCACGTCCACTGCGCTTTATCACACGGCCAGCTTTTAATAATTACTCGCGAAATTCGCCGGCCGCGTTGACGAACGAACGAGCCCGGAAAAACACGGCGCGATTCTCCGGGAAAAATGAGCGCGCGCATGGTGCCATTTGCGCTCGTCGAACGGAAGGGGAATTTATAACGCGCACGAAAACGTTCATTGAAATCGAAATATACGAAGGGGTGCATTTTTCTCCCCTTCGTGCCTTGCGCGCCGTTTAATCGACGCAAAAAGTGACGTAATTGCAAAAATGGTGGGTTAAAGTCACGTAGTACTTTGAAACTCTTCGCTGGATCATCGAGGATGTAAATTTCGGTCGAGGGACATTTGGTGGTGAGGTGGTTGTTGACAAATTCCAGCGAAGCCATGATTAATCGCGTATAAAATCAAAATGGGGAGGAAATTTAGCGATATATTAATTCAACTTTATTGTACGAAAGGGGGACTTGTTATTTTGTATTCAGCTGGGTATTTGTAGATCCATGTACTGGAACATAGAACAAGAATTCAATTGTTAAAGTACACTGAACTCCTCGCTGAATTATATCTCCGACAACTCGCTCCCCTCATGTTCTCCGATCTCTGGCTCTAGTAATATTTTAGAAAGCTCGTTGAAAACGAACTTCATGTAAAACGCAAACTTTTTGCAGCACTGAATACGTGTTTGTCATAAAAAAAAAGGAATGTTCTCGTGCTGGTTATTTACTCGTCCAACAACTTCTGCGGAGGGGAAGGAAAATAGAGCTGGAGAGGAGGTTGATCCGCCAATGATATCCCCAGAGATGGAATATTTTCACGAAGAGTGATGGAATCGTGAAAGTGCATTAAAGTTTATTGTTCGCTTTCTGCCTCTGCATAATTAGCAAGCTGGAGTTCTTTTCGCCAGGTCACTCGTAAGGGGAAACCGCAGTGCGAAGGCCAGGCTGAATTTAATATTTATGGGCGGACCTGTGCCACCCAAGTTCCCTCATAATCAGAGTTCTTGCTTTGCTCCACTTCTCTAATGTGTATCTTTGGAATCTGAAGAGCACGTATTATGACGAGCGTTGCAACGTCATTTCGTGGCCAAATCTCTCGAGATCCATAGTAGGTACGATCAGAGTAGAATGGCACGACTCCAGTAATATTTCTGGATTTAATCTCTAAACAATAAATAAAGTGTTTCATTTCTTTTTATGACACGATAAAAAATATATCTATGTACAGATCTCGTTAACACTCTTGTGAAGTCTGTTCCTCGTTTCCTGAACTTTAGAAAGGAACCCCTTCGAGAGGATTAAAAATCCCCTAACAGAAAGCTTCCGCTCCCCTTCCGCTCAAGTAAAATTCATTTACATCGAAACAGCCATAAAATTTCGAAACTCTTCCCAACTGTCCGCATCGACTTACCAGAAACTTGTTGCACGCCATGATGATCACAAACTTTCCCAACGACGTAAAGAGTTCACCTTACACCTCTGCTCTTCTCGAAATACCTTCGACAATCTTTGGAGACTCTCGAAGGTTGACCAACGTCCACTGCTCGGACCAGGACCCATTCGGTCGATGACAATTCTCGAGAGCCGCGGGCCATTGTCGTTACGCGAGAAGAGCGTGATTCCCAACAGTCTGGGGCCCATTCCGTTCAATTATACCGCTGGAAATTGTGCGGGCGTAGCGATGGGCGAAGTTACTCGACCGCGAAGTCGCGAATATCACGGATCAAGATAACTTTCGCCGGCTCGCGTGAGAGGAAAATGAAAATTGGCGAGCCTCCGACGAGAGCTGGTCGCCCACTCGTCGAGGCGTTAATGACTTCCAGGGTGTTTCCCTTAAGCCTTTGAAGGATGGAGTTGCAGCCGGTGTCTCCATTGTAGCAGGCCATTCTTGCCCTACATTCTACGGCCCTTTCGTCCTCTTTTCCCCGAACAACGGGCTTCAAGCCCGTTTCACTTCCTCCGTTCTTTGACTCCAGCGCCACGCGGCTTCAAGCCAGTGGGGCAAGTTTGAACCTTGTTCGAGCTGCTGGGAAGACGTAGATTCGTTCTTAACGAGGCATTGTTCCGTCCACGGGGTTCCATTGTCGGCTGGAAAATAAAAATTACGGTTTTCGACGGAGGCTCCGGCGAAGTGGAGAAGCCTGCCACCAAGCTGGGGGGGCACCAGTCTATTTCATTTCAATATTCCACTTGCGAGTTCTACCCGCGGAACAATCTACGTTCGATTTGTCACGGGGGCAACGAACCTCCACCGTTGGCGGAATGAGGTTTGCGGTTGGGACGAATTGACGTCTGCTCGATTCCAACCAAGTCGCGAGAATTGAAGCTCGCGGAAGTTTAAGTGGATTTCTGATCGACGCAGAGAGAAATGAAAAACAAAAGGGTCGACCTTAATCGTAGGTAAAACCACATCGATGCCTACCTATCGTGGATATCTACCTCCTAGCCAATCCATGCACAATCTTCATTTCAAATTATTCTTTCAACCTAAGCAAATAGTATACCCCCCTTTCCTCGAATGGTATTTAATAACTTTCCACCACTTTGCTGTTTAACCGACCAGCAAAGGTCAACTTTGGCTTTTCTAACAGCACACTGGACACTCGAAATTGCTCCAATCGCCGCGAATACCATCGAGAATGCTCGTATATCGTGGCCGCTTTCCCGCCGAGGAATTACAGCATTTCAGACCGCGCCAGGCGCGGTGATGGCGTACTTTGCCGTTAAATAAATCAAACCGTTCTCCCTCGTTTTTCAGTAGTATCATCGAAACGCAATCGTATAAATCCAGGCGGTGCCAGCGTGTAATGAATTTAGAACGAAAAGTTGCCCCCTCCCGTGGAAGCGAATGCCGTGCCCGGCGGTCGTTCTCGTTCGGGGAACTTCAGTTTACCGAAGGGATTTCACGGCAGAGATCCTGACAGCGTTTTCCCTCCCGCAGCGGTCCGCGAGTGACAGAAGCGGTGTCCTTTCCCTTTCGAGGTTTCCGCGGCGCACGATTAATTCCGCCTTGATCGCCGGGATCCGAGCGGAAGCTACTTAAGCGGATCGTAATGAAAATAGAAAGTCTCGAATTATTCCCAGCCTCGCGGGATGGTAGAGCAAACAGACGAGTTTGCGAAGTTGTTTCGGGAAGGTCTTTATAGCAGTTCGTGTTTCTTGTTGTATCCGGTGAGGGGCGAGTCATCTTTCTCGGGGAAAGGGAGGGGGAAATAGTTGTCGCGTCTTTGAGGGAATTGAATCCTCCCTTCTTATGGTGCGTCTTATTCCAGGACACGCTGTTTCATACCTATGTGACACCCACTTGTGTCAGGATGGGCGTTATCTTGTCTGCGTTCTCTGTAGAATTGTCGAGGGGTCATGCACAGATGGTTTCTAGTGATCAAGTGAGATTAATTTCAAGACAATTGAAAGGGGTGCCGTATAAATTACGTAATTATCAGGAATCCTATTTCTGTAGAGGGGTAGAACCCCTGCAGAAGGTCTCTCTGCTTCTATTATATTGTACAAAGGAAACGTTGCTGCGGACGTAATGAGCTGTACGTACAGTGCAGTAACACCACGAATTATTAAGAGAATCATTTTTCCTGGTCGGAAATGAAAATTTGCTGGGTCTGAGTCTTCAAAGTCTGAAGCAAGGTCTCTGCTAATCAAACCATTTCTTCGTTATCAATTAACACTTACTGAATATAGGGATTTTACTGGGAAACGCTGTAGGCGCAGATATGGTTGACTTATACTACTGAAAATGTGAAATTTTCCTATTAAGGTACGAAGATAATTAAATATTTATTAACCGAGCGTGGTACAAAGTTAAGATTAGTGTCTTACGAAAGGATGTTCATTTATCGTCGTACTTTTCTAGTCTTTTTAGTACTTTCAGGACTTCAAGTCCTTTTATCTCTCAAATATCTGTGAAATATTTTGCTTTTCCATACTGATACAACAGAGGCACCTATATTTCACGAATAACAGGTCTCGTCACCGCCATAGTTCTATCTCCTGCTCCTTTGGCTTCCTATTTTATAGGATCGTACGACAGGAAACTGTCAATTCGAAAGCTGCGACTCAGGGAAACGGAAGGGCGCCCTATTTCGAACAGACTCCGCAGAAATCTCGATCAGGCCCGGCAGATAGCGATGTCACAAGTTTCTCCGGATTGATATCAGGAATTAATATGGGCGATATTGAGTTCCGATCGTCTGGCCTGAAACTGCCATTATAGAAAACCGATTCGAACCTGCCCCGGCTGTTCCCATAAAAGGTTTTTTATGATGTTAGTAGACGCCGACTTTTACAGCTTGTAGCTCGTATCCCATTTCCACGAAGGAATCGAGAATCACCCGTAAAAGAAACACAGCTGAAGGGGGAGTGAAAAAAAATAAAAACTTGGAAATCGTTAAGGCGCAACGATGCCAGCTCCGACGGGGAACGAAAATGTACTCTCGGTTTAGTTTCTGCTCGTAGATCCCTCCAACGAAATGTTTTCATCGTCAACTCCCCAGTTGGATTAAAAGCGATCCGGATCGGCAATTTCGGCCCTGATCGTCGCCTGGATTCAAGCGAAAGTCAAATTGCGCGGGAGGAGCGCCGAAACAGGTGCCCCGATTATTTGAATAAACTCGTTAGCGAGATAGCGAGCCAGTTAACACAGGACTCTTAAATTCTCCCATTCAGTGGGAACCGTGAAAAGGGAAGGAGAATGGTAGCTTGAGAGGATTACCTTCCGATGGTTGGACGATCTTTACGTTACAAGTAGAAGGTAATAAAATCCGGGGTGCAATTTTACTTGCGATTCACGGTTCTGTGCAACGAATGGCACCGTCGCGATGCTTTCTTCTTGGGGAAGTAATTTTCGCGGCTCGTCGGATAAGAGCGTAGAATAGCTAACGAGTAGAATGTGACTAGAAATAAGGGGAATGTTGAATGAGAAAGTCCCGCGATCAAATTCATTACCACGTAATTACCGTTAGATATATCGCATTTAGTTGACAGGTTCAATTGGCTGTGACAAAAATGAACGTTCCTCTTGAGCGCGCCAGGGATGTATGAGAACAAGCAGGAAGTTTTGGATTTATGGTGTCTAGCTACGCAACCGCCTCTATTTTGGGGGCAAAAGAACAGCCAACCACAGCGTCCAGTGTTTCTGGCGGTGCTCGCGTAAAAACGGCTCGCGGTTATGCAGCCTGACACGAGCAACCTCTTATTATTTAGTAGCACGATAAATCGTCGAAACATCTGCAATGTAGCTCCGTTGAAAAACGCCCACCATATCGGATCCTGTCTGCTTTTTTTTTCTGACTTGTGGACAGTTCTGTTGGTAACTCGCTTTTGGAGTGGTCCTGTCTGCAATTGGTAGGGTAATTTCCGTGTTTTTAATTTGTCAAGGTAGATTTATTTTGGACAAGACAATATTAACGTAAATAGAAAAGAAGTGGATGAGAATTCACTTTCCCATTCGGGCTCTGTGTAAAGGGGCTAAACAGTGCTTAATTAACATAAAGCAATTTTTAATTGGTCCTTCCTGTGGTGCTGGTAAATATTTTGAAACGGTAAGGAAACTGCTCCCTTCTTTGTTCTCATTTTATAAAACCTTTCACGGTGTATGTTTCCTTGCCACTACGAAATTGATAATTTACGCGGTGAGAAGGCGGGAACTTTTTAACACCAAAGCGAGAGCACAAGTGGGGCCGAGGTATTTCTGGCAGAGAATGCAAAGGACGCGGTTATTTTCATTTTTGCACGCTGCAAAGCAATTTCTATCGTCGCATCCGTTGCATCCCCCGCAATTTTCCTGTCTTTCTATCCCCTTTTCCAATTCCCTTGCCTTTAACAATCTGTAGCGCGAGTCGTACAGGGTGTCCTATAAACTGCGATTCTAATTTTCCACATGCTGGTACCGTAATGAAATTCGATCGTGCAGGAGAATCGAAAAGTTCTGGCGCGAAAATCTGCCTGTCTTCGCGGGGAACCAACCGCTACGATTTCTTCCACAGAAACTCCCAATGTCGAGTCCCAGGCCACCCGACCCATTTAAAACCGTGGAGGATACATACTAATTGCGAGTGTCACAAATTAGCTCATTCCCAATTTTACATTCCACTCGTCGAAAGTGTCTGATTCATTGATATTCACAGCGATATGTGCGGCACTCCCAACAATGCTATTTAACATCACACTAGTTCATCATTCCCAAAGGTTGCCCGAATTATTTCAAACCGTCGACTCTCTGCGCGCATCCGTAGATTGAACCATACGTGGGTGTACTCGCGGAATTAATAAGCAAGTGAAATTACGTCTGCCCCGTTTTGTCTATTAACGATGCTCGAGCTGGGGAGCCACGAGACATTTTCAGAAAATGAACAGACAACCGAGTGCTTTCTATTCATTTCCATTTCTCTCTAATTTATACAGGGCGTGTAAAGCGTTATTAACTGTTTTCTTGGAAACTACTGTATGCAAATTATTCTTAGGAAATCGTATGACAGTAGGCATTGCCTGTGTACATAGTATAATTCTTCAAAAGGAAATCTGTCTACACTTTTCAGTGGCGAGGTCGTAGCTATCGATACCTGACAGCAGTTTTTGATTGAAACACATACACCGAAGGAAATTCCCATGTCGCTGTACTGTCTGCGGTTTCAATTTCGAAACAGATCAACGTTGAAACACGTCTAGTTATTTTCTGTACGTGTTCGTGGACAGTTGCAACCATTGGTTTACCAGAGGATGGGTAATAGACACTTGTCGAGATTGACCACTCTTCGCCGGAATTCAGCGTTTATGATCTACTATTTCCAACGACTGTCAGGCAGACCTTCAATCGACGATAGCCAATTTTGTGGCAGTGGTTTTCCTGTTGGAAAATAAATAAGATACGATGCGATCACTGATAATAAAGTTAATAGTAGATTCTAACCGATAATGTTAATTAGATTCTTTAAAAAAGGCTCCACTTATTAGCCTGCCGATTTGCTAAAGAGATTCTAATAGCTATTTTATTTCCCCGTATAATGTATGCATGAAAATTAAACCGATTCATGCGAATAGTTTTCCTTCGGCTTTAGTCGCAGTGTCTAAATATTGTAACGTTTAAATGAAATGAAAATAGACCAATTATTTCCCACTCTATTGTGCCAGGAGATTAGCCAGAAAGTACTAGCAACTATATTTGATCATTCTAACAGAAACAGTTGATATCTGCAGAAAATTTAATTCAGTATAAAAAAAAACTGTAGCCTCCAGAAAAGCACCAAGGAGATTTAATTTTAGTAATTCATCCCACGCTTCGAGCACCAAAATTTTCCCTTATTTCAACCCCAACTTCCACCAATAAAATCATGAGCAATTGAATAATATTAACTGCAGCGAAAAACAACCCCTCCTTCAACATTCCTATAAAGCAACCCGCAAAAGTGTCGCTGAACTCCAGAATTCTCCTAAATATCCTCCACCAAACAAGTCAATCTATCAGCCACATTAGCAAGCCCATCGTCGTAATATCATAAACCAATGAACACGAAGACAAAGAAATTACAAGAGTCCCTCCCACCGTGCACAACTTGCTCGAGGCTCAACAGGCTATTGTTCCCGCCCTAAAGATCGATCTTCCCCTGCGTACCCCTTTCCCCCACCCCCTAAAGACTTAAGTGGCGGTCCCTCGTTCGCCCGTGAAACTGGAATCGTGCTCCAGTTTTTCATATCCGCCGATTGATCTTCCGCTCATCCCTATCGCGCGTCGGAATTAACCCCCGCCTTGTTGCGTTCCCCGAAACCACTGACCGAGGGAGGGAGAGAGGGAGCAACAGCACAGTGCCGTCGCTCATATTGTCAGAGCGTCCCAATTAAGACGTAACCTCGTGTCGCGCAAGTCAACGTTACATTTCCCCGTGCATTATGCGACTCGTTTGCCGAGACCCGGGGGAATTAATTTATCACCGCTGAGAACGGCGACTGCGGAGGGATCGAAGCCGGACACCCGCGGGAAAGTAACGTCTCCTGCGTCGGCCGCTGTTGGATGGACCCTCGGTCTTGTTTCCGCAAAGTGGAGTGAATTCTTTGGCAAAGTCGAGAGGGCGAATTGTGCGGGCCACCAATTCAATCAGAGGGCTGGTAGTTACTAGGCGATTCGTGGAATTGAAAGTGCAGGAATACTGCTAGTGGATCTTGAAGGAGCAACGGCACCCATGGTGGTTGGCTTGGGATTTTGGTCCTTGCTTGGGTAGCTGGGGATTGCGATTTGACGGAGTTCAGTGTACCGAGATCGGTGAGAGGGAGGAACTGCTGCAGGGGTGAATTTCGAAGAATTTCTTCAATTCTGTGTTACGTACGACTTCTTGATGATTTAGTTTGAAAACTGAGGGAGGACAGTGTCTTCGATAATTGAAGAGTGCTGGTAGGAAACACCGTGAGTGCCAAAATTGAAAATAAAAATCATTGGAAAATGTCCTGCGTGCGAATGGTAATACAATAGCGTAGGATTTGATTTCTGGCAGTTGCAGTGTTCTCTGCAAGGACTCTTTAGTTCACATTACAGGTGTATATTCTCTACTTAGTACAGCCATTTACCTATTTGAAAATGGCTCCTATTTTCCAAGGCGATGCTTCCCTAAATAAATCCAAAGGCGGTGCAGGTTCCACAGATACTTTATGCGTCTATCTGCATATCAAAGAATTAATCACCGATACGTCCCAACAGTGGCAGACAACGAATCCCAGGAGACAATTTCCCGTCGATTTCCCCTTGATAGCCGATGCAACGAACAAAGGGGTACACGATGCACCGCGAGCCGGTCGGCAAACCGTGAAGAGTCTCTCGAACACTCATAAATCTCTGCGTCTGATCCCGAGTCTATTGTGCTGCTTTGGCTACAAAGAGACATCGGCTGCAACGAAACACCGCAGGGAATCGCGGGAGCGGCGTCTGCTTTGCCATTTCCCCTGCTCACGGGTGTTAACAGACGACTGGAGTCCGCCTGAATTGTAACTCGTTGACTCGGTCGATGCTCCGGCAGAGTGCTAACCTAATTCGATAATTGCAGGATAACAGACGGTCTGAAGCCGGGGGTGGGACAGGGGGGGGGGGGCGGAGATAATGGAAAGCGGCGCGGCCCGAAAATCTGGAAATCTGCATCGTAAATTGCATTCGGCGTGGATGAAGGGTGAATCGGCGGGGGCTACTTCGGCGATGCCTCTGGAAAACATTCTGGGCGGAATAACTGTGGGATTACCGTGATCTACGGAAGATACTTCGGCCAGTACAGGATATAGGTGAGATTACTCCGAAAATATTCGTGCAGCTCGAATTGCCGCGCGGAGATTTAGAGGCTCGATATCGGCGATAAGTGTTTGTACGTAGCTGAGGGGTATTTATTCGGATACGGTAGGAAACGTTTTCGGGGTAGGTATATGAGTTGGGCGAGGGGGTGCAGGATCTTTTTGGCAGAGGATGCTGGGGAAATTTCTCGCTTCAACTGATTCTTATACGTAGGCAGTTTCGGAAAGATTGGGTATGAATCCTGTATAGAGCGCCTCGGGAATGGATGACGAAACTTGCGGGAATTATAGGGATCGTATTTTCTGGGGACACTTCTGTTTCAAGTTATTAACTCGGTTTGAATGCGGCGAAATTATGCTGGGACGCGTGCACACGTGAATTGGCACGCGATAAAGTTTGAAACTCACTTGTCTGATTGTAATAAGTATCTTCGTTGGTGGCTCGTGTTATTAACAATGTAAGGGTAGTACCTATTTGCATTTTAGCTTCGGTAATGAATTTTGCGAAACTTTACTTGAATGCATTTTAATTATTATTACGTCTCTATGAGTAATAACACTCATAGATTGAATGATGTAATATAGATGAGTGACAGCGGTAATTAGAGTAAAAGCGAGGCTGTAGTAGATACTGTTAATAAGCCCAACCATTGGGTACAAAAAACTAAGAAACAAACTGCAACTAATATAAATGAAAATAAAATATATTTTATTATAAATATGGGATGGTAGAGGTAGTCAAATTTTATGGTGGAGATAGAATCTTTGTGCTGTTTAAATGGAAACCATGTATCTGGGTTTACTTCCTCTTTCGTGAATAGTATTCCGCTAAGGAAACTCCGGTAAAGTAATTTTTACGTCGAAGTGTCTTTTCACGTAGAGTACAGACTATCGTTCATTTTGTCATTTCCGCGGCAGGAAACGCAAACTAGAGTACCAATCAACGAGAGGAACATAATCTTACGGTTCCCTCCTTCGTTTTAATCGACCAAGGAGGAAAGCTTCCATTCGGGGCGTACTAATTAGGGCTGGGAGCGGTAGCAACGATTACTATAGATCACAGCCATGACAAATGCCCGCTCCCCTTAGAGGAAGAACAGCCTCGGGAGCCTTTCTCGATGGTGGGCAACTGGTAGAAGCTCAATTAACGAACGTCTGCCATGCTATTCTGTTATTTCGCGAACGGAGAAAGAAATTCATCGCTGAAATTCCTGATTGTTTCACTCTGCATGAACAACGCAGAATAAACAATATGTTTATCTGGGTCACAGACGTTCCAGACCCAGCTGCATTTCCCTAGAATTTCTACCGAATAGCGATGATTGTCGCGGGGCACTTCGCGATGTAACATTCTACATTCTCTTTTCGACTTGGATCTTCCCAAAGGCAATGTTTGCTCGGCAATTTCTCCCTTAATTAGGTTAATTTCACTTTATTGCCACCAGCTACGTATATTTTATCCCACGAACAATATTCAATCTCGTTTTCTGACACTTTTAGTTACGTCGCCAGTGGTGCGATTATGCTGCAAAGGTAAATGCGATTGTCGATTTTCCTCAATTTAAAAACAATTTCTTTAAGTAGGATGAATGGGGGGATACGCGGAGATAAATGTGAATTGACGATCCCCGTCGCTCGAGGATGGTGTTTGTTTGCTGAAGTCGAAAGAATTCCAGACGATTCATCCGAGGGTGGAAGAGGGATGCCACCCGATTAAATAAGTCACTGGGAACGCATTCAGAGAGTCTTCTATCGACTTCACTTTTATGCCCGCTCCTTTCTCTGTGCGTCGATTTAAATCAACTTGTCGACTAATCTTCACGTTCCCTTATCGACGATTTCTAAAGGCAACTTCCGAGGAACGGCCACCGCCAAGACGCAGACTTACGTTGCAGTAGAACACGAATTCTTACAGGCAGTAAGTTAACAGCTGATTCGATTTAAATGCCTCCAGATCTTCGTTACTCTTTGTCGAAGGGGAAAATAAAACCGATAATTCATTGAACGTACAGCGGGCCCGTAGACTCTGTGAATTAAAAATCGTATTTGGCTTCGTTTTATTCGAAATAAGGATTTGAATACATTACGCGGTAATGTCCCCATAAATTTGCACTGAATTTTTCTGGCTCTTTTTAAGCGAATAGGATACAGGGACTTATGAGATAAAAGAATTACAATTTTTTTCAAATTCGTTTGCTTCAGAATGCAGATTACAAGTTTAGTGTGTGTGCATTTATCTTTAACTGAAACAAATTTGGTTAGAATAATGGACACGAAAGCTTGCAAATTTTCAGAGATTTTCCCACGTGATTTCCCCGATAAAAATTCAGAGAATGATGTAACAAATGCCACAGAACCCTCACGCATATTTTATATAAACTTTCGGTTCCATCGTCTCCCTCTTTAGCACCCAATATTTCCATCGCGTCATCCACTGGTAATTCTCTTTCGCGAGCCACGTTCCCTCGATATATCGCACGTTCCACTTTCGTCCTCTTGAAAAAAACGCACGATCGAGCGAGTTTTCCCGATTTTCTTCTTTCAAAAATAAAAAGTGCACTTATACCCCGAACGCACGACCCGATGCTCTGCAGCTGGATTTAACGAACGTGTATGGAAGTGGTATCCCTGTTTTCCCCGCTTTTAATTCACCGACTAGCAGCCCGTCGACGAAATTCTTCCCTCCGAACATCGTGCGATAGAAATTGGAAACAGAAATGTTCTTTATCGAGTTTCGCGCTTCGTACACGCCTCTACAGGGGGTGTATTATAAAATCTCGCCAACAGAGTTCTCTCTTACTGTTTCATAACTCTCGTGCAAAGAGGAAATATAATGAACACGTTCATAAGCATAGAGGCCTTTGAGAAAGGGGCCACTTGATTGTGCTCCATGGTCGGAATACATTCATCTCGTATGAATGAAGATCTGAATAATCAACTGATGGGAAAGACTGATCTTGTTTACGGAAGAAATTGTAATAATATCAAAATTTCTCTTTCTGCTTTTTTATGACCTATAAAACTGTATAATTAAATTGTTTAAAATTTTTAATTTAAACAGTAAACTGTTCCCCATCACAAATTTTAAATAATTCGATTAGATAGTTTTATACAGCATAAAGAACCGTTCAATTTTCTGTGTAACAATTTTTTTACATCTACTATAGTTTTCAAGATATACTAGAAAATAGGAAAACACTTATTAACCTTTAGTGGGTGTTTTCACCCTGAAGAACCGAAAATGAGCACCAAAGAAACATTGTCTGATTAACGTCCTCTACAAACCTGGACAGTTTAAAAAAAACCAGAATGTTCGGGTAACCGAACTTCCCTTGTGAGCGATACTAGAAATCTAGGTACATCTCCAAAAATTTATTCCAAAATTTCCCTTTATTTTGTGATATACAATAACTTTCCATCCATGCTATACTATACACTTCTTCCCACCATATATCCTGCAAAGGTAATTTCTTTCTGATTGTCTTAACACTCACAGCGTTGCAGTAAGGTGCTTAGTAGCTCCTCGCCTTGGTCACCCCGAGGCCATCCCTCCCTCCGCACATTATTCTCCTTTTTCTACCCCCATTTCCTCTGTCTTCATTCGTCTCTTTCTCATCTCGCTCCACCTAACCATTGCTTCGACTCTTTATTTCCACGCGCCTTTCTTCTCCTATCGCCTCACGACCTTTTTGCCCGTCCTCCCCGTTCCTTTTGCTCAGCCGTCTCAAGGTAAGAGCTTCTTATTCTCACTGTCCTCGCCTGCGTATCGTCCCCTGCCCCCGCCCCTCTCGGTACACTTTTTTCTACCCCCTCGCCTGTCTTTTACGACAAGTAATTACGCCCCCGGAATCGCTCGCTCCAGTGTGATATCCTCGTGATTAATTAGATTTCCAGGTGTCAGGGAATCGTAACTGGCGAAAGGGGAATGGGTCGCCTTAGTATTCTTTCCCCCGACGATAAGTGTTTAATGAACGTAACGAACACTGGGCCGTGATTTATCGCGATGCTTTACGACGCGGAGGGGGAGAAACGTATGTTTGGGCTGATAACGTTGCCAGTTCCCTTGGCCAGGATACCAATATAATTTTTTTCACCCAGAGATACGAAGTCGCGAGAGGGTGGCGTTCCAAGCGGATGGCGCGCCGCCTACGAGCGGAGATATCTACTTCGTCTTGAACTTTTCAAACTTTCTCCCCGCTGTAAGAAGCTTACGCTGGTATTAAAGTACGTCCGCAGCTAATATGCAACGTGACTTGAGGAAATTTCAACTTTCATAACTTAACACCGAATTAACCCTATTCACCATTAGAAAACCCAGCGGCGAAGTCATCCCGCGTGGCGAAACGAAAGTAAAGAAATATTTAGATTGAATTTCCAGGGAGTTTCCTTCCCGCTGTTCCCCTCGCTAACTTCACCCGTTAGCCTCACTTTCTCGCGGATTGGGGTGGGTCAAGTTACTCGAACGTTGGCTTTGCTTATGGGGTGTTCGAGCACAGCAAGTCGGTAAATCATTCAGCGGCGTAATGGATTTTATATGAAGACTAGGTAACTGGAGTCGATGCACTCTCCCCCGTTCGTTCAGGTAGGAATCTAATATCGTCGGAGTAACAGTGCGGTAAGAAATATGGGGGGGAACCGTTCAGCTGCACGCGCACCCACCACTTTACTGGGGTTTCGTTTCGCCCTACGCACCCGGAATTTATGGAAACGAGAAGAAGCGGCGATGGTTTCGCGAGCCGTTCCCCTTGTTCGAATTAACAGCGTGTACGGATAATTTTAGGGAAATAGCCACCCCATCGACTACTTTCGTCAGTTTTTGTGGGCCTTGAAGTATTAACTGTGGTTCGGGATTGCTGGGGCCCAATTAGGTGGGAGGACATTCTCTGCGAAGGTTGATGTAAACACAGCAACGTGGGAACGTGTTTTATTTGTTAACCCTTGGTTGCATTTTGTTACAAATATGCGACATATTTTTTCTTCTCAATTTTTTTTGTTGTAACTAGCATTTAGTGTGATTTAACTATCTTATCGTGAAAGTTACATATCCTAGTTTCTAAATATTTACATAGACCAGGCTGGACGTTGTAATTCCGCGGTTCCTAAGTAATTATAATCGTAATGGCGGGAAAAGTGGACAAATCATTCCTGAGTGATTTTTTTTCAAAATCGAAGAATTTATGCAGCGAAGGGGGTCGGAGTAGGTATTTTATGAAATTTAAAGGATAGACTAGTATTTTCTGTTATCAATTATTATTCAATTAACAGCGATTTAACGTTTGTTAGGTGATCTTAGGTACCATCACCGTACTTTGGCTGAAATAAGGGTAGACTGGTATTTTTTGTGCTTTTCTATCTTTTTTAAAACGATATTATCTGCATCTAGTGAAAAGCCTCAAAAGTGACCCACGTAAAAAGCCTCTGTGTTGGTTTTCCTTTGATGTATGGAGTGCCCTGTTTATATCTGTAAGTGTACTTATGCTTCAAGGTACAGTAAATTTAGAAGAACCGACAATGGATGGCGTTTGAAGTACAAACTCGAGGTATCGATACTTTGATTATTCATTCTGAACGCCTTCTATCAGCATAAACTTCCAATTCAAGAGGACCCTGACTGCAACCCTGAATCGTTGCCATTAATCTGCTGCATGTGGACTCAAGCTGCCCCCAATTGGTCAAATTTCTTTGAAACAGACGGACATGTAGAATTATTAAAATCCGAGCCTCCAGTACACACATCCCAGAGCGTGTGAGTTATTAAGCAGTCACACAGGGTCTCGTAAATTTTGGATAATGTTTTGAGAGTGCATCGCTAATCGCAACTCACCCTCGAAGATGCTCTTCCTAAACCTGCGTTTCTTCAAAGGTATTACCTGTCTGTGGTGTGCACGGTACACAGAATAAATACCGCGTCACTGTTTACGTGCCAGCTACCCCTGATTTATGGTAAAGCGCCGGGAGCCTTTAGTATTTGTCAGACACTCTCTCTAACCAGGGGCTGAGGGCGCGTTGCATAATGAAGACGCTAATTCCGCGCTGTCCTTTCACGCGCCATTTTCTTACATTTGCATAGCACGCCCAGCCAGGTCAGTTCGTAATACCCTCCAGTTTATTCGGCACGTCGACCGCGATCAGACCTTTTTGCTTTCCTCCCGCGGGCAGCTCGTCGAGTCATCGCGCCCGGCATGTACGTGTACTCCTATACACACCGAAAATAATGTGCAATTCATGGTTGCTGCAAAAGAGGAGTGGCTCTTCGTTTAATAATGAAACTGAGCCGATAGGAGAATTTCTACTAAAGATGGTACTCTGAAATCACAACTGTAAGGCACAGAATTTAAAGTAACTCTGAAGGAACGACTGTACTGTTAATTGAAGAGTCCTTGTAAAAAGCACAGCCAGTGCCAAAAATTAAATTCTATACTTCAGTATTAGTATTAAGATGTAGAACATTTTCGGATAATTTTTTTTTAATTCTGGCACTTACAGTGTTTTCTACAAGCACTCTACAATTGTTGCTAAAAAATGGTGTCCTTAAAATTAAGAACTCTGTATTTTACAGAGTAATTAAAAACACTCTTCACACGCATTCGTTACGTATTTTGAAAGCTATTGATATCGAAAAGTATTTTACACAAAAGTTGAATATTTTCGAGGGTGTGTAATCTCGCATAAATGATTTTTTTCTAGGTGGAGAGGTAGAGGAGATATGAAGACGAACTTATTTCTTTTTAAATGGAACCATACACTTTCTACTGCAGCCAATAGATGACTAATTCGAGTTATTTAACCCTCGGTTCCCACAGTGGGTCAAAATGACTCACAATTTGACCCTGAGGTAAAACATCTTTGAGGCATCATTGAAAATGGTATTACTCTTTAAACATGATAATACTTTAAATGTTAATTTTATCTACAATGTTCAAACTTTATCTAAAAAAATTTGCAACTTAATTTTACAGATAGTTTTTAAACAGCAGCTGATTGAGAAGTGTCTTGAATCGATCCAGTGTGACAACTACGTTCGAAAAAAAAACGGGTGTGACAATCGAGGGTTAACGGGAAGTTAATTGGGAAATTTGAATCCTCGCGCTGGCCCACGACGCTATATTCGGATCACACTATCGATCCACCGTACTCCAACCGAGAAACCCAACCCGGCAGATCAGTCGCCACTGCGATCACCATTGATTTGCGGCTAATTATCCCGCATTCCTGGTTAACTTCGACATCCCGGCGAAAGATTTATCGCGGCAATTTGATAACTGCGCTGTTGGTGAGCAGTGGAGACCGTTCACCGAGGCGTCGCGGCGTGTTACAGCCATGATTTAGCTAAGAGCAAACACGAGAATTTACCGATTGTTCGCGCCTGGTAGATAGACGGTTGCGCGTCGCTCGCTGAAACGTTGTTATTTCCCGACGAGCCTTGTAAATCTATTACAGAAAGCTGACTCTGCAGGCAAGTTACCTGAACCCCTCCAGTCATGTTTTATTCAACGAACGCTCCAGCCGGTTAAAGTGTCTGTTGACGTTCGAGCATTGACAAGAAGCTTCGCGCCCCCGTTTCCTCCAAAGAATCGCGATTTTATACAGTGTTCCCACGTGACACGCCTGCCGGTCCATGGAATTTCGAGCCCCCGAACTTCAATGAACGATCGACGCGTCGATATTGATGGGGTGCGCCTAGTTTTGGCTTCTATCGATCCCCGCGCGTTTGCCCCCAATTTTCATCTATCTCCCCTCGCGTTCATCCCGTTTTCTATGACTCGCCGAACCGTAACTCATATAACACGCGCCAGGGCATCGGAAAATATGTCCACCCCCTCCCCGTCGCACATTGCGAACGGTGTACCGAAAACGGGGCAATATGGACACCGTGATGGACCGTTTGAAATACTTCTCGATAACGCGTGCGAGACCCCCGAAAGCGAGGAGGTGTGCGTTTAAACGGGCGAGTCAACAGACGAGCTGGTCCCGCCGTCCGCGGTGAATCTCGAATGCGCATTTGTTGGACGGAGGGACGCCAATTATGCGGTTCCAATACAGTGATCAACGATCAGCCGGAGCGGCCATCGCGTGGAAGCGACAGATCATTAACCGAGCATAATCAGAAACTTTTGTTCGGCTAATGGCTTGTTGGCCAGTTTCTTTCCAGGGGATGCTTGACGGTCGATCGAAGCCTCATTATGCGCGGTATTGCCTGGGAAGCAGGAAATTGTCGCCAATGGTATTGTGAGAAACTTCCCGGCGGAACTCTTCGCTATAATTTCATTTCAGAGTTCTTGATCGTGATTGGTGCCTAGTATAAGATCGTTCAAAAAGTAAGGAAATATTTTACGAAATATTATACAGAGGGATTTATTCAGCGCAAATAAGACTCTTTGGAAATACATTGGTGGCATTGAGTAATATTACAAATGGGCTGCAGAAAGCTACCAACCCTCAATCATCTGAAACCGAGTAAATTTAGTTTGGAGATTTTAATTGTTAAAGAAAAGCCACTTTATTTCTATTGGGTCTATTTTATTTCTCGTTATTGTTTTACAATTTTTTGTACTGGGGTATTTAATATTAATATTATTTTAAAGTTTCTGCAGCTTTTTAAGTCTAAAATGAAACTATGGCTTGGTAGTTTTAATAATAAAATTATATAATTTAGGAGCTGTTCTGTGGGTTGGAAATTGTTTACAAAATAAAGATGAGAAAATTATGGGATCCGTACTTTGTTTTTGCCACTTTGGTAGCTTTCTGTATAATTCAGCCCAGATGATATTAATGGTATCTGTAGAAATCATAATAATACAAAGATAGATAGAGTATACTGACAACTAATTAACAAAAAAAAGTAATAGCCAGTTCAGAGGAACCTTCTGCACAATTGTTGAAGTTTTCATTCTTGCATTCTCCAGCATTCGTGGTCTGCATGTGACTAAAGCAAACGCAAGTGCCACGTGTGCTCCGACAGTATCGAGCCACGAACATTCCCCCATAAAGAATGGACCCAATCTGATCGTGCTTTTTCTCCATGGAGCTCGAGCAATGCCGAAGCACACGCTGCTCGTATCATATTTATTTAATTCGGTAAAAACCCGCAACAGATGGAAGGGGAACAAGCGGGGCAGAGCCTTCAATTAACGGAGAACACTGTTTTTATTATGGCGGCGGTCTCGTTGCCGCACGGACTTGTTTCGCGCCCTGTAACTCGCACGAGCCTCCAATTAGTTTTCCCGCTAATTAAACCTCGCCGGAAGGACAGGGCGAAACAACGAAGGTAGAAAAAAAACCGCAGCGTTACGACTCCCCGTCTGCAGGCCTTTACTCGTAGCTCTTTTTCGCCTCGGAACGAAATAAAAAGAGAGCAGCGTTTCAAGAGCGTCTGTGTACCAAAAAATGATCGAACGGCCTCGACACGGTTACAGCGAGATCTTGCGGGAGCCATGCCTGGCTTGTTAAAGGATTATTGCATTCGTGAAAGCGAACAGGGCGGGTTGCATGCGTCCCCAAAGGGTTATAGCACTCACCTTCAGTTCAAAGTTCGCCTGCTGTTCGCCGTCGTTTGTCCCTCGACGCACTGGAACAGTTTCATCTTAACTTTTCGCAGTTTATACACTTCGCGTGCACGATCTACAGAAGCCCCTCTGCCTCGTCGCAAGGTCCTGTCTGGGGACGTTTCGCGGCCAAGTGCATGGTTGCTTTGGGATCACTCGCGTGTCTCGGGATAACGCGGACGTCTCTGTGGTTCAAGCTGACTGGATCAATCGCGGCGGCAAGTACACCCGTTGATAAGTTCTTTTCAAACGACACTGCGTAAGCGGTCTCCTCGCTAAACTTCGCGTAGCCAATCACGGCAGGTTAGATCGATGTCCCGCGGCTAACGGCGCAAAGTTTCAATGCCAGCACAAAAGTACTCGGAAAGTTTCAGGAGGAGGTAAAACCGCGAGCACCGAGCCGCGTTAACGGTAATGTTCACGGGGATTCGATGGGGAATTAATGAAACACGTTGTTGCCGCTTGATTTGATTGTCTTAACGACTCCACCACTGAGAAACTCTTCTGTACGTTATTTCGAGATGCACTTTGAATATAGAATTTCCGCGGGCATTGACGAATTGCCGATCTCTGTTCGTTGATTGAAATTTTCTACGATTTCGCGAGACTCTGTTGGACTGGCGTCTCATTGCATTTTGCTTCGGTGATTCTGCTTTTGGGTACGGCGAGAAGAGAGAGTAGATTGGCGTTAAAAAATGGGAGAATTTTGGCTTCGAGTGGGACTGACGATCACGAAGATCTAGGCGATCTAGATGAGAACAGACGCGATCCTCAGGGAGGACTCGAGCTAGGGTCCAGCCGAATGTAGCAACGCGCGTACACTGAAGGAACTTGTGGAGCGAGGGCGCCGGCTTGAACCGCATCAACCCCTCTTCCCAGCATCCCACGCGTCGCGCATTCTCTTATCAGAGCGTGCCGTTCGGGATTACTCTCGGCTCTGCTACGGCGGGCTCGGAAAAATTTCGACTAACCCAAGAGGAAGCTTTGGAATCCACAAACGTTCGCCGCAGATTGGACAGTCTAATATGTACTTTGACCAGTTTGTTTTAATATGTTAATTAGAGGGAGAGCAGGTTGAAATGTAGAGGCATTTGAATAAGTGGATTTGTTTGTTCTTTATTGCATATATTACATAGTTTACATTTATTATGCAGTTAAACTTATAATCTAGTGATATTGTTCATCATTTTGTAAACTCCATTTCCAATTTTTCACTCGAAGATAAATATTATTCAGAACAATCCGGAGATTACAGTCCACAGCTCATCGTTCAGAGCATGTACATTGCACCTCGCACTCCCCGCTTCCAAAATTAGCATCGAAAGGCATATCCAACGCATACAACCTTCCTGCACCACACCCATGCACCTTAGGTGACACTACCACTCCTTTTTCACATCTACACCTCTCCTGCATCACTACTGTGTACCTTAACCCCTTCGCTGCGTTTCTGACTATAGTCGAACGCGGCTACATTCCCGTTCGATGCGGATTTCGACTATAGTCCGCGCATTAAAAATATGTATTCTCTTGTACTGTGATAAACATGTAAAATGCAAAAAAGTTGGAAATTAAAAACTTTTTTTATTCGTGTAAAATTGACACTTTTCAAGAATCGTCCGAAAATTTAAATACGCAGCGAAAGGGTTAAACAACACTTCCATATCCCTCCTAATTATTCTTATGCATCTTATATGCAATCCGAAATTTGTCCTCTGACAACGCAACGAAGTGGCCAACTGCAATTAAGCTTCTTCGGAAAATGCACCATTCTCACTTCAACCTCTACATGTCACCCTCTACACTTTACACTTGCACTTCACACTTACACTTTACACTTACACCTCACAGTTACACTTCATACTTCGCGCTTCACGCACTGCTTTCAACTTACGGATAAGTCGACTTATGATCATGCACAATATGGTAAGTATTCAGGTAAGATATTTATCGCCGCCCGAAAACGCTTCGACATGAAAAACACCTGTTCTCTTTTCGATTCCACGTTTCTTGCACCTGTATGAAAAGCAGATTTTCGCGCTGCCCCTGCAAAAACCACAAGTTCCGCCTCGCAACTTCTCTCGCAGGTGCAGCGTGAAAAATCTGCTTCTCTTGCGTTATAATTACAGTAACGGCAATTAGCATAGCAGAGTCATAATCATATCAGCACACCTAAATATTCATTAATATTTACTACTCTTTAATAAGAATATGGGAAGAACATCCCGCATTACATGGGTAGAGGAGCATTTTATTAAAAAAGAGATGCTCGTCCAGTTTTTATTAAAGCATGAAAATTTAACAAGCTGCGTTTCAAATTAGTAGAATAAAGGGAGAAACGAGAAAGCTTTCGTGTAATGAAATTCATAGATGTATCTGTTATTCAACAATACACATTGCAGCAGCATTTTTAATTGTACCTACGTTTAACTAGGTAACTTATTTTAATTGAATAAATTATAATTGATAGTACTTTTAAGCGCAACTGTTTGTAACATCAAATGAAAGTAAACTAATTTAATTCATCCACAAAACTTTCATCGACTACGAAGACAAGAATCCATTTCTTTCATTCTGCTGTCGAGCAATAAATTCCATGTGAGCACATTTTTAACTCCTTATCTTCAGCTTTACATTTTCCCAGCGCTCCTATGTTCACCATTAACCTTTTCTTGCAACGGTTCCGTTCTATTTATTACCGCGCAGAGCTGTTCTTCGTCGAATAAAACAATTGTTTGTGACTCGTACGTCTACACTGAGCTTGGAAAACAGGAGAGCGCGTTACCTTTATAGCTTTCAGCAGCTCAAACAACGAAAAGCGCCGCAGGGTCTGCAAACACTTTCGTGGTTCGAACGACGCTGGTTATTGCTATATAGCAGTGTATGCAGTTCAGGTGGAGTAAGATAAACATACTTGAAGTGAACCTTCCTCGTGCACTTTCTTCAGAAACATCTCCATACTATTGCAATACACAACGGCTTCAATCATGCGATATTAAAATCAGTCTGGACTTTAAAGATGAGACTTCACTGTCACCGAAAGCGATCTACTGCTCCTCGACAATGCGAACGAATACCACTGTGCTTGGTCAAACAAGCGCAGTAGAATGGGTCAGTGTCTGGCCAGACAAATAGAACGCGACGACGTTTAGTTGGAACAAGTAGAAAGGGGCGGTACGTGGTCGGTCCAGTAAAGTAGAACAGGGTCACCGCGTGTGAAGCGAATTATTGAAAATTTAATAACTTACAGCATCGCAATTTTTCCAAATTTCAAACTTTTACATTACGACTCCGCTGATAAGTAATTGCTGCACTAGCTTCACGAATACGAAGTTCCTTAGTAAAAGAGGTCCTGGAAGCATTGGCATCGGTGCGATTAGTTATCCGTAGCATAATTTGAGGAAATCTTAACAACAACTAAATGTAAATAATGGAAATGTCGGGAGAGATGAGATTTTTGAAAATATATCGCGAAACGTATCTCGTGAGAGACAATAGAGAAGTAATTAGAAACTAATCAAATAATCGTCTCGCGAGATTAAAATCACTCGTGAGACACGATATTCTTGTCTCGTCGTGGATCTGAAACTTTACAAACGCAACCAGGTAACTTTCTGCCAAGTAATATCAGAACACAGCCCACGGGAATTCAGAAACATCGACTTGAAATATCAGAAGACGAGGGAGGAGCGACGTGCTTCCATCCCTTTGAATTCCCAAAATCTCGTGGGTCAAATGGAGCCGTCAAAGCTACCCGTGGGATTAAATTGGAGCGAATGGAATGAGCGTATGAACGTCACCTCCTAAAACTATTAGCGAGCGAAAACCGATTTACCTCCGTCCTGCACGAATGGTCGAAAAAAAGGGTGCGCATGGCAAAAGACAGGGGCGCGTATAAAAATTCCTTGGCGTTCGTGCCGTTTGATTTCAGGAAACTCGAATATGAATTTCCCCGGCGCAATGGGACTCTACGCGAATACGAACGGAATAGGATAGCGGCTACATCAAAGTCGCGGTTGACTCCGGCCGTTATTCCTGCATCTACCGCTGCACGCACCGCTCCTCGACCAATTCTACGTTCGTAGAAGCAGTATCCCGTTTATCACGCAATAAAAAAAAGCAGGAAGGAAAGAGGAGAAACTGAATCACAGCGGAATACCGTAGCAGTAATAACAGCAACACGCGGCTTTGCTTATCGCGGAACGACGCTGGCCACGTTTCAAACGCGAAATTTCAGACGGCGCTGGGCATCATTGTTCCTCGCGGCCGCGGGAACACTGCTTTATCCACGCGCCTCGTAAAAAAGTCCGCCTTATCGAAATCTGCGCGAATGTCGCCGTGGTAAATGGAAAATTCGGCGGAGGATTTATGGCCCGGCTCGGGGTCATCATTTCCGCGGTCTGTTAGACACAACGAAACATTTAGGAGATGTTGCTGGCCGTCCTGCATCCGACGAGGATCGTCAACATTTGTTATACGTCCTGCTTTCCACCCCGTTAACGATGTAACGCGAGATTCGCCGCGATCCCCGCGAGCAGACAGGTCGACGGGAGTTTCGAAAATATTCGCGGGGCAAAGTGAGCGAACGTGGAACGAGCGGTACCGTTGTTTTCTGTTTTTCTAAGTGGAGAATTAAAAGTATTACAAGTTACGTTGGAAAATGAGAAAGACTAAATTGATAGTCCTGGGCAGAGTTGGGAAATAAATAAAGAAAAAAGTATTTAAATAACAGATCGAATAAAAGTTAGTTTAACTTTAGATTATTCGACAAATAAAATTATTTACTTCTTCGAGGAGAATTTATTATACTATTTATACCATAGCAATGATAATGGTAATCGCAATGGTAAAGTTAAAGTTAAAGGTGAAGTCGTAGTCGCAGTCGAGTCGAAGTTAAAGTTAAAGTTAAAGTTGCAGTTGAAAAATGTTTACTCAACGCTGAAGTTGAAACTCTCGAAGAATAAAAAGAATGAACTTTATTTGATTCATCACGAATCATTTTTTGTAACTTTTATTCGTTATTATAATTTTTATTTAAATAAAAACTTTGCCCCTCTCTGGTCCAAGGTGAAAAGAGACAGCTCCTTCTTTCCAAAATACTGTGATCTTTCTCTGGCATAATTTCTCTGGCGATCTTGTCAAAGCACCGATCTCTCAGCGCACGATGAATCGACGGGCCTTCAGTTAACGAAGTTTCGGAGTCACAAAGGAGCCCCAATTTTCCGCCACCGAGAACCCCACTTGCCTCACTGACTCCTTTTATTTATACGATCCAATTCAGCTGGCGAGTTCTAATCACAGGAATTAATTGCAAACAAAGTTATAAACACGAGTTTGGCAACCTTCGAGCTTTACGATCCTCCCCGGCTTTGTGCCGTTCCGCATTCACTATGAAGAAACCTTTCGGTCTTCCTCCTTTCAATGGCGAATCGCAACTCTATGCAACATCCCCTCCAACACTGTTTCAAGTGCACCAGTTGCTCACTTTCTTAAATGCAATGCTCGCTACTTCGCCTCGGGGTTACAAGACTTTAGTAAATTTATTTAAACGCTCTCCGCAAAGATTACATACGATCCTTGCTCCAACAACTTCGAGCAAAGGCCATTTATCCGTTATTAACCGGAAAATGGTATTTTCGATAACACCATACCGATCCAAGCGTGAACACACAAATGTTTAACCCTTCCCCCTGCAGTTCCAAGCAATGAGGCGTACCTAAGAGGACTTCCACTCGCGTAATAACATTGCGCAATTTTCTTACGTAATACTTATCGCGTAACCGCGTTCCACAAAAACTCCATAGAAATCCTCCGCTACGAAATAAAAACAGACGCAGGAATATTCTTCAATTTCAAGACGATCCAATTTGGTTTCCCTCCGCAGACCAATTTCCCTGGAACATCCATCAAACGAATTAAGTTGATTTGCATACTCCACATTAATGAATCCCGCTTTTAAAAGCCAAGGAAAAAAAAACGTTGTTAATATAACACGTAATTTCGTTTCTACGGCCCTACACCATAGTAAGCTCTTTTTTTTCTCCTCCTCCAATCTCTGCCTCGTCATCAATATTCATGGAAACCTGACGCAGGCACAGTGGAAAATCCATTAATCAACTCGTCGGAAAATTCGGCGGGACTGGCGAAAGTAATTGCGGAGGCCAAGTGGACTCATAATCGCGATGCTCGCGGTTAGCCCGCGAACGTCCGTTCCGCCGTGTTTCAATTAACGGTTAGATGAGGGGAATAATCTCGTTAAGGTGGGCCCACGCACGTAACAGATCGACGAGGGTGGTAATTTGTGACCTCTCAGCTGCGTTTGTAACATTATCACGTTATCGCCGCTTGGCCAGCTGGCACGCAACTGCCATGGGAACTCAACCGGCGTCCCATGCCTTGGAGTTGGGTTCCGCGATTAAGCTTGGAGGAAAAAGGAGGGATGGATAGCAACTGTCGGGAATACTGTTAATTCCCTGCTCACTCTGACAAATGCTGGCCCTGTTGCTGGAATTCGAGTAGGTAAGGGTGCTGATTTTATATTGCGCTGCAAAAATAGATTGGTGGAGGAAACAGGGTGTACCTTTCAAGCTTTGGATGCTAGTTTGTCGTTAAAATATAAAATAGGGTTATTTTTATGATATTTTTTTTAGTAGAAAAAATGTTATGTTTAAAAATCAAGACAACTTTTTGTGTGTAAATTAAACTGTATTCTCTTCGAAGAGAAATTTGATATTTTAAGAAATTTTTCCACAGCAGCCCTTTTACCAAAAGTATCTCAGAGATTTTTCTTCTTTGTTAACAAAAGAAGATGAAAACTTAGGGCGAAAATCACATGCTTGACTTTGAATATCAGCTTTGACAGGTATTTGATTATATATTTAAGAATACTTGTCGAGTAACCTCTCAGATATTTTTGGTATCTACTATAAATGATGTAACTATGAACAGGCCTTGGGAGAAGGGGCTGAAATGGCATCATTTCTTAAGATACCAAATTTCTTTTTGAAGAGAATATAGTTTTAATTTATGCACGAAAAGGCATGTATCTTGATTTTTATATATAACGTTTTTTATATGAAAATAAAATTCATAAAAATAACCCTATTTTCCGATCTTTCAAATGTACGTAACCCCTTAAAAAAAAAAGTAATTTACTTGGCTCCGGTGTTTTTTCCTAGGTTCATTAGTGGACATCTGAGCTATGGTCAAGAAGGAGACTGCCACAGTATGATATTCTATCGTCAATAAACTTCTTCAATTACCTTCGACACTTCTTGCGTCACAAACTATAATAATATGTGCACCATATCCTATTCTTAACCCAGCTTTACGATGTTAATTTAATATAACAGTGGCGCAACGCGCGAGGATCAATTTCAGCATCCATGCACCGCCATGTACCGCGATACAAATGTAAATACATAATTAAGAATTCAGTTATGTATGAACACGTGGTGAAATCTGTGCGTGCTGATTACTACATTCATGTATTATATTTGAATAAATTGGGTTTTTCATACCAAACGAGAGCACGGTTTTTCGAAGTTCCTTTAATCCGAATGTTTGCTATACCTGTTAAGGTACTATCAATCTGATATTAAGCAAGCTACTAGATTAATATTATAACCCTTTATCCGAACAGAGACGAACAGGAAAGGGTGTAGCAGCGAGCGATTCACTCTGCATTCGTTTCCGACTGCGCGTCGTAAAACTCCTCAACTTTGCTCGCAAACCGACTTCCCGTTTTCATGACAGCCAGTCCCCTCCTCCGGGGGGACAAACGCGTGAATTTCGCGACTTCCAAGCGGCTCGTAACACTCCATTACAACTTCCTTCCGCGTCCGCGTTACCAAATGGAAATTAAAATTAAATTAAAACAAGCCCCGTAGCCCGGGGTAATTGTGGCCGGAGTTCGAGCATCGGCCAGACCTTTTCTTCTCTTCTCTCTTTTTTTTTTGTTATTAATCCCTTGACGACGTAACGTGCCACTAAAAACCGCCGCTGCGTTGCCCCTTCTCGGCGAGTTTCGTTTGTAATTAATCTGTTTACGGGCCGCTCGCAAAGTTTCTGGAGCCGCGGGAACGTTGCGAATGCTACGAGCTCCGATTCGACCCTTGGGGCCGGTAATTTTTGCTGATTTATCGGGGTCGGAATTAAAAGCGCGCATTTCAATGGGAGTTTGCTTGTCCCCGAGCAATGTGGACTACTTAGCTGGGTGCATTTAATACACCGTAGGCTTCGCGGACGGTGGTATAGTATTGTTAGGGTGGGAACAATGGGGGATCGAATTAATCGAACGTGGTCGATTTTAATTGAAAAATGAAGCGCTATGAGGGTAATTGAAACTCGAGAAATTCACGGCGCGGCGTGCTCCTTCCCTTTGTTTCTATTCAACCGTGCCCGATATTTTCAGAGGGTGGATGAAAAACCTTAATTAATGTTTTAATTTGGATGAGGGAGTCGCTTCGAATATGTTCCTGTGCGCTCTGTTTGCCCAGTTCTAGGTGTATACGTTACGTCAAATGGACGGAATGAACGTCATAGAGATCGATGCTCTGCAATAATCACAGAATGACGGTAACAGTCGTCGATATTAATGTGCTTTGCTGACCATCAAACCGCTTAAATGGGACACCAAATGACCACCATTCGCTTAAATGGGACAAAGCTTGGTAAACTGTGTTTCAGGGGAGGTAAACGATGGATCTAACATCCAATATAGATTTTTGTTACGTGATTCTACAGCCACGATTTAGAATGGGACACGTTCAAAGGGCTATTGGCAATTAGAATTAAAGTTGAATGCAGATATTTCTACTTAGCGCTTTCTTGGGCTTCTTTTTATTTTATTAAATTAGAATTATATTTTGCAATACCTATCTTTCATTCCGTAGGATGGTGAAGAGGCTAGGCCTAGCTATAGCTATTTAATAACGTAATGTATTTGGGCATAATGCCTCGCCTCTGTATAATATGTCAGACCATGATATTAAAAAAGTAAAAGATAAAATAAACGAAAATCAAATAAAGACTAAACTAAACTAAAACTGATACTAAAAGTAAAACAAATTAAAATTAATAGTAATAGTAAAAGTAACAAAGTAATTTAGGTTGCAAAACTTCCTCGATTCGCAGCTACACGTATCTCAAGTCGATAGAAGATGTAATCGAACTCGAGGCAAGTGTTTCTTAAACAGTTTCCTCGATAATAGGTATTTTCTTTCGTGGAATCCTGTAAAGTGCCTCTCCAGTAATGCAGTATTCGATGAAATTGATCCACAAACCAAAAAATCACGAAATAAAGTGAATCCTAGCACACAAATCAACGCACACGTCTTATCACTTCCGCGGTTAAGAACTCGCTAAGCGAAGTCAATGTTCTCCGTTGTTTTGATATTGCTCGAGCTCGATTATTTCTCCACCAAGTGAAACATCATATTGCCACTAACTCAACCCACATTTTTTACGAGCATTTACTTACTTAACAGCACCTATTCACTGGCATATATTTTTAAGTAATCATTATTGCGAAAATTGGAACAATCATTTCAGAGTATACGTTCGTCACTCACACAACGATTACCAGGGTCCATAAAAAGCGTCTGGATCCCAGAGATCACGATCTAGAGGGAATCATTTTCCGCGGCTCAAGAAAGGGACCAGATGTCCGAAGATGGAAACTTCTTCAAGCACGAAGATGGATACTCTTCAGGCGAAGAGCTTTCCGCCTCGAATCTCTCGCAGCTAGACTCTGGGAATTCTTTTCAAGAGTTGCCGACCCACAAAAACGAGGATTTATCGCTTGTTTCTCTTGCGATCGAAGGGATCATTAAAAGGTGACCTCGCGAAGTGAGGAATCGCTGCGCAGAGACTGTCGAATAGTCGACTATAAATTCCTTTCTTGGGCGGAGAATCGGAAAGAGGGCAGCACAAAACTCGAGAGTCTTTCTTGCCGGGCTTTGTGATCTTTAAACGGGATAAGACGGATTGAAATGGAACGCGGGAGGTCCTTCATCTCTTAGTTCGTTAAACCTTTGATAGGATCAGTCAAACTAGACATAAACCTCCTAACCAAAAATCTACGCCATTCAATATATTCCCTAAAAATAATTATTAATCTGCTGCCAAATATACTCTAATTTATTTACCGATCTCTTCCTCAGTCAGTCGACTCGAAAACCTCTGAACTCACACTGCTCGACATTCAGTGGAACACGCGTAACGCGTTTCCCTCCCGTGACGTTTGATTCCCGTTTTTCAAGCCCTGGGACGCAACAAGAAAGTTAACTGGGGTAATAATAAGTTACGCGCAGGTGGTAAAGTTACGCCCGCGGGATAGAAGTGCTCAGCACTCGAGTACAGAATTGCTGGTACCGCGGGAACAGGCGCCATCGAGAACGACCTTCCTTTCCAATGTTTCGTTCGAAATTTCGCTAGGGTTGTCGTTGCGGATAGGTGCTTGAAACTTTTCTTGCATCCCTGAAACCTGTAACGAACCCCCTCACATGTCTCACGGAACACACCCGGTGCTTCAACCAATTTCTGCGCGCTCCTTCCTGACAAATTCCAGGGACGAACAAACTCTGAGCAGCTGTAGCTGAGCGAACAACAGGGATTGCGATTTTGTCTATTTTTTTAACCGCTTCTTTCGAGCCATTGAGGTAGTTTATGTACGTGATTATCTAGCGGTTTGTGTTTAGATAACAGTGGTAGCATAATTGACAATATATTACCATTCATCAAGCGAGATGGCAATGGCAATTAGAGGAACGCGTTCCTGAAGGCTGCGTTCTCGAATTTCAATCAGTGCAGGGTTTGTGAAACGTGCCGCGAAATCGAACGGCGCACGATCGACCTGCGCCCATAGGAGCTAGATATTTAATTCGCCGAGATCGATGATTAATACCCGTTGATCCATGATTCCGTCCCTGGCCTCGGTATAATGACACGCCGAGCGCTCTCGTCACCGATCGTTCGACCACCGAGCACAGCCACCGGTACCCAAGGGTGTCGCGTGACACGAATGCAGGAGGGTGGCTTCATTTTCCGTCCACGTATTTGGAGGACGCGGGGGACCTGTGCAGGGATCGCTTAAAAGTTAATGGCCGTCGTAAGGACCGCAAAAAGCGTTAATAAAACCACCCGCGTTTACGTCTGGTCACTGGGGACTTGGGTGCACGGAGACCCCGGTCCCTTTATTCTCCCGTCGAAGTCACTCGACGGTGAAAAATGTACCGAGATTGGGGGAATCGAGCTGTAGGAGCGTGGTGTTCGGAAATATTTAATATCCTAATAAACATGCACCCTGAAGAAATATATCATGGGTGGAATAAACAAAGAGTGTGAATTTCATCGATTTACTTTCACGGCACGTGTAATGGTAAAATGAAGATTGAGCTTTTTATGATTATGTCACACATTCCACTGGGATATTTATTTTCCTTTTTATTGCCAGATGAATAATGTTAGTTTCGTGGATTTCTAGACTTTTTAAGGTTTGAAGTTTTAGTTGTTTAATTTTTTAGAAAATATGGGGAGTACAGGTAGAGATTTTAGAGAAATATTAAAACGCTTTCTTTGTATTACTGAAGACAAGTGATGGGGTTTGGGTAAGAGATATTAAAGGGTGGTGTATTCGTGCAGATCCTATTGAAATTGGTTCATCGTTATGCTGCCCACGGTGGATCTGGAATTATTCAGCAGAGTGTAGATTCGTATCGTGTAGGTACATTTTATTGTCCAAAGGGTCCGCAAGTTTCTCAACATTTTGCAATTAAATTGCTTCGTTCTTGGAGCACTGGCGGGACGCCTCCACCCTTGAGTTATTTATTAGTTTTTAGTGTAAATTAGAAGAGAAACAATTCGGTCTGGAGGGGTCTACAATTTCCTGGTGCATTTTGGGAGAATATAAACAACAGCCAGGATAAATGCTTCAGGCTATTTCTACGAGATACCTTGAGAAAATGCTTAAAGTAGAACGCCTTGTCGTTTGGTTCGTGATGTTTGGCAGATCGTTGGCTGGCAACAGTTAATGCAGAGACATTAATTGTCTCAGGAACGAAAAAGCTTGGCCGTAGTTCAAATTGTTGACGGTTTACAAGTAAAACCCGTAATGGTGTGATTATTTCGCTGTCAGTTGTAGGAACAATGAGCGCTTAAATACCTTTCACTACTCTATCTCTGGCCCTTTTGGGAACAGCGTTCCTTGGGAACTAAAAGGCTCAAGATTAACACGTTTCCGCTTAGCAGCTCCCTTGAAGTAACATATTCTTCCCTCGTATATTTTCACCCTCCTTAAATATCTCACAAGTTAACACGTTTCCTCCCTGTGCTTACAAATATATTCTACGTCGGGCCAAGTGATACAGTAGAAAGACCTACGATTTTTCAGACAGACCTCCTGAAAATGTTTATTCGCAGCTATAAACAAAATCGTACTGTAGCACTAGTGTTCTATTATATATTATCTTAAATTATAAACTTGCAATAATTTCTATCCCTCAGTAAAGTATTACTTACTCAGTAAAGTACCGCTTAAAAACATTCAATTACTGTGAAAATGAGTTATTGACTAAAAATATTATACAAATGTAATATTAAGCACACAGTATTCTGACCCAATTTACCTTTACCATCTTCATTTTCTTAAATCATCCAGGATCCTGATACCTCAATCCGTTTCAGTGATACATGTCAACGAAAGGTGAAACGTATGCACACGCATTTAAATAAAGAAGAAAAAGAATGAATTGTTCGGTTGCTGAATCCGAAGTACCACTACAGTGTGAACGTGGAAAAATCCTTATCAACGCTCGTCACACAATTACTCACTGAATATTTTCAAAAATGTCACAAAGACATAGCTGTAGCTAGACAGTAAACCAGCAAGCAACTCGTTGCATCGTTATTCCAGTGTCCTCCATTCCCAGATGCACTGTTGCTTTTCGCAGAATTAGTTCCTCGCCAGAGGCAAAGTTAATGTGGCCGTGCATGGAAATGAGCGCTGCTTTAATCAAAACTTTCCGCTTATCGAAAAACGGGCGGATTTTGGGCGGCTGACACGCGGGCAGTAATTCTAGCAAATTCTCAGCTTCTCGTTGAACTGTGAGTTTTTCAACGATGTATATATATATACAGAACCGATTTCAAACACTCGTGAATCATTGTCAACCCCTGTGCTCCCCGTTACCCCCGAAAAAATTGCTGGAAATTAAATTCCCATGCAATTATACCTGCTAACTATAATTAATTAAGATTGTCGCGCGACGATTGTTCACAGAATCGCAGTTGAGCGATCTTTGAGACCGAAAAGAAAGGAGGCGGAGGGAGATTGGAAAATGAAATTAAAAGGGGATCGAGGAGAGAGTCGCGACGTGGAATTTCTTCGAAGACGGAATCTGGACGAATCGTCCCCTGTTTTGTCGAGGCAGCACAAAGGATTTTTTTCCCTATCCCTCTTGGCGAAACAACGAGATGCAAACTCGAAGTTGGAGGAAATTCTCTGCTCCCTCGGAATCCCTTCAAGAATTTTTATTTCCGGTTCGAAGATGCGTGCTCTAAATTGGAGCTGGGAGTTGGAACGAGGCAATTGTTTAAAATGCATAGAAGCTTCACGACCCCATTTGACGTTTCGTTGTTAAGGTTGTAATATCTTGTTGTGCCCTTCAAGTGCCCTTTCCTTGGTGATTCGAGCAGATTCCGTGTCCCTAAATTATTAACATTCTTATGCTACAAATTAGTGCGATGCTAGCTGGTTTACTTTTACCTAGTTATTAATTATCGGTACCCTGCAGATATTAAGGAACGCCTGGTAATTAAATAGTTGATAAATGTTCCAGGTTCATGTAATTAAACTCAGCGAAATTCTGCACGTCAGTTAATCAGCACTCATCTAAACAGAAATTTTTAAACCAATAAAGCAGACTGAACCGCGCATCGCGCTTCTCAGAGATGTTCTCAGAGCATACACATGTAATGATATAATTGCTGAACGGCAATGTGCACTGATCTCCTTCGCGCAAAAGGGGAAACTTCCTAACGAGCTGCTACTCCAAATTTAGCACGGCCGAGACGGGAGCATGTTTCATCCCTTCAAAGCAGTTAATACGCTTCCCTTTCCCGGTCCTCTCGCAACGTGCACGACGCTGTTATTTGGAAGGAATGAGGCGTGAATGGCAGGCGAAATTGAACAAGAAATTACGCGAAAATGTGGTGAACACCGAATACCAGAATTATGTATGTAACGGTGACGCTAAATATTTATAACATTTACCACCACAGCCTCTGGATGATGTGAATTGCAAGCTTTTAATGTAAAATTATATGTTCCATAATTAACACCACGATCCTTCATTGCAAAGTAAAATGTTACAAAAGAAAACGAGATCGCAAGTAGTGCAGCCGTGGATTTGGTCAGACAGCGTCCTTCAATATTGTCAGGAAAATTACTAAGGGAGGGTAAAAGCCCTTTCGTCCATCCAAATCGGCATATATGTTTTCGCTAATGAACGGTTTTAAGGGGTGTTCCACTCCACAAATTTCGCCTACCGAAGTTGCCAGAAGTTACTCCACCACAAATATTGATTTATGTTCGAATAAATCAACTAAAATTTTACCCTTACAAAATTCTTCACCAAAATATACGCCACTTAAAATTCAAAATGCTTCGTCCTCAGAATATTCCTTCCCACAAACAAAACCATACTTTCCCGCGAGAAAGCGCTGGTACCAAGCACCGCGTGATCGCGATTACTGCTTCAGTTCCAAAACCAATCGCGCAGCACTCCCCCCGAATTGAAATACTGGGTCGCGGAGCGCTAGCAACAGAATGAACGATAAGGGAAACAAATTCAAATCGAGAGAGCACCGCCTATAAATCCACCGCGGAATTTCCCCTGCGCTGGCGGAATTAAGTAGCTCGCATAAATTCCATCCCCGCCATTGCGCCGCGAAAAAAAAGCGAGCGGGGCGAGGGGAATGATGAAAATAAATCTGAAACACGAAGCCGTAGCTCTGTGATCGATTCCCCGTTTAATTATACGGAAAATTATGCCTCGTCTGCCTCGGAGTCGGGGTGGCAAGGGTAGAGGAAGGATTGTCGGGAGAGGGAGGAAAAATTGCACGTACCCCGAGCGGTCTGAATTAATGGCCGACCTGGCGGTGACTTCGCGGCTGTGCCCCGATAAAAACAATCAAGCGCCACCACGGAAGTGATTTTATTAGAAATTGATTTATCCGAGCGTTGCGTTCGAATTCCACGGCACGAGGTGGCGTACCCTGCAGGGGAAAATGTAAATCGAAATTCTCGTGACGGCGCAACCAGCCGGTCGTGGGATTTCCAAGTGCTCCGCGATTGGGGTGGCTGGGTTCGTGTGACTAGTGGCTGCAACGGGGGGTGTCGAACAAATCGAGGGACTACTGGAACGCACTTAGGGGAAGTTTGTTGCCTTGCGTGGGAGGGTTAATGAACCTAGTTGGAATGTTTGACGAGTGCGTTTGTGTGTGCGTGGGTGAAGTGTGTGCGATTGATTGCGAGCGAGATGTGGGAGTTTATGCAGTTTAGTGGTTGGATAGAGAGAGTTCTGACGGGGGTAAGGATTAGCGTCGAAGTCTTTGGATTACATTTTAAAATACTTACTATTTTTTTTGGAGACTTTAGATATTGAAACTGATACTGCTGTTCTTATTGCGTTTAAATGAGAAGATTTCTTTTTTGGGTTTGAAAGATGTATAGTGAAGGTGTGTGAGCTTTTGATGAGGAATGAGTGAGCATATCAATGTATGTTTGTGTCTGGAATTTTGACAGTTTTGAAGCTAACAAATAAAGAGTACCGCGTAAATAAATATCTGCTTCAGTTGTATTTATGTAGTATTTGAGAAATATCGTTCAAGTGCACCTGGACACTTTACTGTCTTCGACCAAGATGCTTGCTCGAGGGTCAAGTGTCTGCAGAATTCTACAGCAAGTGACTAACGACTGTTCTATTAACAGAGAACACCCTGGTCCAGCAGATACACTGTACTGTCCATATTTACCATCCACTTAATAACCATTTACATTAAAATCCTCCAAACCCTTCCCCCTTTCCTTACCCTAGTTCAAGATCGTTTACGTAAAAGACAAGTGCCTGTGAAGTTCCGAAGCTGGCAAGTGACCAGAATTTCGAGGACAATGAAGATTGCGTTGTAGAAAATGAATTATCCCATCTGCGTTTATTTATATTCAATGAATCTTCACGTCAAAATCTGCTAGAATTCTTCCATTACCCTTATCCAAAATCATTCCTCCCTCGACTATTAAGAATACACCAATTTCTGAATAATTTCCACCCCTGTGTGTCTTGGTGGAAGTAAACTGGCGATGCGATTTTCTACAAGGATTTAACGGAGCGTGGACAATCATTGAAATACGAAGTACATCAGGCGAAACGGTGGAAAAAATAATTACATCCAGGCGACTGTCCATGGCTGCGCGATCCGCGAGTCAAGTTCAATTTTCCCGCGTTCCAGCACGATCTTAACCTCGTTTCCGGCGGATTTACGACGAGTCGCGAAATTATTCCGCGAAGGCCGCTGCAGGGAACGGCTGGGGGCCAGTGTCTTCATTGTTTCGCCTGGTATTCATGCACAGACCGATTTACTCAGGAAATAATGCGCGCCAAGCAATTCGTGGAAACGGAGGCGCCGTTTCAGCGCTCTGGAAGGAACCACTCTGCGACCGTCAAGCTTCCGCTTGAAATATGAAGTGCCGTCGGCTTCGCGTGCATTTCAACATCGCTTTGAATATAAACGAACTAAGGCAAGCCAGACGAATAATAAAAACGATGCTTCAATTGAAGATTCAGGGCGGAAGCTTCGCGACCCTGAACTTCGAAGATCCCTGACACTGAGCTGTCAAAAGCAAAAGTTTCTTTGCACGGACGACTCCAAAATCGAAGCTGCCTATCCGCAAGCTTCTAAAGCCAAACTTCGTGGCCCTGAAATTTAAAAATTCCCGCCCCCCAGTTTTCAGAATTCACGACTTTAAGGAAGCAGAAATGTAGCTCGGAGACCTCAAGTCGGGGAAGCCTTATTACCCTGCGCGACACGTCGACGAGTAAAAAGGAAACGTAGCAAGTTTCAAAACAATTCAGAGAAAGAATAGCGCGTCGGCAAAGCATGAACCACACTCGCGTGGAATTTCACTCCAGACAAAATATCGCCTGCAACTTTGCTCCAAGCGAGTTACAACCAGCAAAAACGCGTCACTGTATTCTACGTAGACCCAAAGTCATTTGCATTTTAAGTGTCCGCGGATAATGGTGACAGGCATGGATTAAACATGTGTCCCTTAAAAAGCAACCCTCCCCCTGGCCGCGAAAAATCTACCGAGTCGAGTGCGTTCCCGTTTGCTGACGATGGCTGCCACAAGAAACAGGCGACTGGCCGCGATTCAACAAACCGCAGAGGGAACACGCGGAGGAGCATCGTTCTACCGAGTCCATATTTGCATAATGTCCCCTGCACGGCCTTCGCCTCCTCGCCCTTCGATTTTCCATGTACGACATTCGCCATCCGGAAACCCTAGGCTACGTGTACACGCCCAGCGGCGTTCTGCCGGCTTCGATGCAAACTTTTCCTTTCCTGTCGCGCCACTGTTCATCTGAAATTCTAATTCAACGCCGCTGCGATTTATTTCATGGACAGGTTGGCTCGTAAATGATCCGCCGTCTTTCCTGCTCACGCGTAACCGCGGTACTCCAAATTTCCTTAGCGGAGAGTGATCTTCTGATGGAAATTCTGCTTTGTATACGACGCCAGGCACTTGGTCATGGAATTTATTCACTTGCTTGTCACGCACGCGGTGCGAGTAATGTTCGCTTCTTTTTATGTTTACGCTGCTTTCCTCGGCGTTGAATATTTGCTGCGGTGTACTGTTTTCTACTTTGTCATAGTTTAGTGCAACTGGACTGGGATAAAAATAATTGGATTAATTGAATTAGTGGAGGGTAATTGAATTTGTAAAATTATGTTTAATAGGAATTGAGTATTATTTAATGGTTTGTTAAATATATTTTGATTAATTCATTTGTAAAATTGTAGTTAATTTGGGCAGTGGATCATTTGGAACAATCCACCAACCCACAAATGGTTCATCAAACTGAAGCTGCGTATGTATAAAGTAAGACGCCGTTTAATTTTTCTGCTTCAGATCACCTGGAAGATAAATATCGTGCACACCAGCGGACGACAATTTTTGCGCCGCATTATGATCACGCATAACTTTTACATTTATTATTGAAAATTAATAAGAAAAAAACTGCAACTTCTTCGCAGATGCATAAAAGCATGGTTCGAATTTCAGATGAATCGAATCGCTAGTTTGTTAAGAAATAAATCCCAAATTTTGCTATGTTTTTAGCCGAAAAAACAGGATTCCCCCTTAAAAGGCGGTGAGTTGCACAAGCTTTCCGCGGTATCGTAAGGACGTCTGGTTTTTCTATGCTGCTCTCGGTTTACTGAGGAAGCCAGTTGATTTATCTGATCATTCGCTTTGCGCTCGACGGCATCGCAATGAAGATCTTCCCTTGCTCCTCTTTCGGTCTTCATTTAGCTGCAATCGGCACACCCTTTTACCTTTTACCACCGTGGATTCTGATAATCAGCCACCGTGGTCACGTTCGAGATCCTTGGAAATGATTTTTCAAAAAGGGGTCTCTTGAATTTCGAACAGTTAACTTCGCAGTTCCCTCGACGAGGGCATTTGAATTTTATACAGCTGCGATAGAATGTCGTTCCACGGGCAAATATTTGTCATCGATGCGCCTCGATAAAAGGCGAAAGAAGATAAGGAAGGTTGAAAACCCCGAGGAATTCCAATGAATTTTTCCGATGCGTGAAGCAGATTGCCATTATTTATCCAAATCAAGTATCGTTTCTCGTTGCACCAGCGTCAACGTCTGCCACAATGGGGTGACCCTTATTCAGCATGGTTCCATTTCGTAAAAAAATAGTCCCTGAAAAAGTTTATTGCAATCGAATAAAAGGAAAGGTTGCCGACCAGCTCCTAAACTTTAGAATTCCTCAATGTTTTTCTACTATTTAAAGAATTTCTCAAAAATGGTAAACCCCATCGAAATTTTGTACAAATAATATTAAAAGATCATTCAATTTCCTACAATTCCTGCAGATATAATTTTTTCCTATTTCCAACCATTTTTTAGATAATAGCGTTTAAATATAGAGAGGTTCGCACTACGCGCTTAATAACAATAACGCCATAAAAATGTACAAACATCTTCGAATTCATTCTCCTCGAAATTTTGGCTCCACTATTTTAAATCGAGTGAATTACACGCCAGCTTCTATATAATTCCTCTTGATACTCGATTTTTGCCAACCCATTTTCACTGATCAAAGACTCCCATTCGAAATAAAATTCGATATCCGTGCCCCGGTCTTTCTGGCCCATCAATCCCAATTCCTCGCGATACGTCGAATAACCTGAGCGCCTCTGAATGACAGATTGTTAATTCCACCCACCCTCTGTTTGTCAACCACGCGGAAAGGTGGCGCGAATCCATGTGCAAAGCCTACGATAACGTAAACAATGAAAGCAGTAGCTACCCGTGTCGCTCTGATTATATTGCGGCACGTAATCGCGAAAGTTGCACGATACATCGCTTCCACTTTAAATAACAACGAATTTCCGGGTCAGCCAATTCGCGACGCGTCCCTTCATGCATCATTCATTGCTCTGGAATGAATCGATAAATTTCAGAGAACCGGGATTAAAGAGCAGCCATATAAATGCCCCACCGCATCGCGAATTCAATTCCTCGTTGATCGTTCCAGCGCAAAAAGACCAAAATGTTTCGGTCGGCAGCTCGGTACACCTTCGTTATACGGGGATCAGATGTGGCTCCGCTATGGATTATGTTTAACTTTAATCTCCGTGCGTCGCGCTCGCGCATCGATTCCACTAATGAAAATTCGTGTCACATACACGCGGCGATCTTTCATCCTTCCGTACGAAGCCGTCTGTTTGCGCAAACTTCCTGTTTGCTCGCGCATCAACGGGACGGATAGGTTCGATTAACCGTTGTTTAATTACGTCGGGTAGCAAGTGAACTGGAATTAAAACGGGAACTGTAAATCGATCGATATACAGGTTTTTCCACGGACATATCCAAACAAGCGCAGTTTGCCTAGCTTATCCCGCTTCAGCCTGCAGCCTTGAAGCGCTGTTGAATCTTCCGCGCGCATGCATTGCAACGTGCCATTTTTACTTCTATCGGATGCCTGCGCACGGAGACCACGCGAGCGGCCGCGCAAATTACTAATACAACTTCCATGGATACTTAACGGTGTTTCAAGAAATATTCATTACCCAATCGTAAGTGAAAGGATCGCGTGTCGTTCCGCTATGTCCCTCAGGTTGGCTGACCACTGCATTCGCACTGTTTGCTTGGGTGTTTAATTATTTAATAGGGAGCAGCGGCGGATTTCAGGGGAAAGGCCCAGGTGGCAAACGTTCTGGGACACTCTGTATACGTAACAGAATTGAAGTGTCCTTGTAGAAAACACAGTCAGTGCCAGAAATCCAATTTTCGAGGTGAGAGAAAGCACTTTCCTGATTTTAAATTATATACGAAATTTGATTTGTTCCGACTGCTAATATGCTTAAGTATACGGTAACACAACTCCCATCTTTTAGCACTGTTGGTAACTTATTTACAAAAGGAAATTGTAGTAAAATTCCTCGATCAATATTTTTTTTTTATTTTGGCACTCAGGGTGCTTTCTACAAGGACTCTTCAATTACAAATAAATTTACGCGCGTGTGGTATGGAAATTATGGGAAATAAAAAAGAATATAGTGTTTGGATGAAATCATAATTTTTTTTAGAAGATGTTAAATCCGCCACTGAGAAGGAGACTTTACCGAATGTTGACAGTAGAAATCCTTGAATTAAACTAACGTTCCGTGACTCCCACGATAGATACACTGAATATTTCCCGAGACTTCTCGAGTTCATAGTGTAGTTGCTAATACAAACAGGACCTAGAATTTCTCTAGTTACTACGATAGACACACTACCCTTTAAAGCTCACAGAGGACGTGGAACTTCTGTGTGAATAAAACATAGAGGATACAGGCATTTTCGGTAAGATACGAAGACACATTGAACTTGGAATAGTTCCGAGATGGATACAGAATATTATGCCACGAAAGTTTCGCGGCAGGCTTGTCAAGTAGATATCTAAAGTTCCCCTAATAAATCGTCGGCTGATGTTGAAAAGAGGCGCGGGATTTATTAGCCGCATCGAGAGCCCCATAAATCGTACTTTCCACCAATTAATGAACGCCGGGAGAACAAATCGCTCCATCATCGCCGATCCACGCGATAAACATTGAAATATCTCTGTCAATTAATCTCCGCGATGTGGATTCGAACGTCAGACACCGAAAATCATGGCAGTTCATTTTAAGGCTCAGTGGCCGCATCGATTTTCCGCTGTGTACACCGGTCCCGGTAAATCGCGCCCGCGGAAAAGTTGCGCTCAACAAATTCGAGGAGTTTACGATGCGAAGTGCGAGATAAACCGGCGCGCAGACGCTCCGCAGAAACTTTCAGCCCGAGGATGTGCATTATCGGCTACGCAGCTAACGTAACATCGCGGCTATCTGGATTATTTACAGTGCTTTAGTACCACCATAATGGCGGCGGCTTACGATAAAGGTTAATGTGTATCTATCCGCGCGGACAGCGCAAATAATTAATAAAGCACGACTGCCTGGAGAGTTAATTAGAATTTACGAGAACGTTTGCCTCGAGGAGCAGCCTGCTTATTGTTAGTATCGTTGTAAGATAAATTGGAGTGGTAGATGCTTGTTGAACTAGAAGGAATAAGAAGGAATAAATATAATTTTTTATAGTAATAATATAGTATAATATTCTTAGTAATAATATAGCAGTATATCATACTGTTTTCTATTCCTATTAGACATAATTTTTCCTTCTCTTTCTATGAACGTCAGAATTCCTTACAAGAGTAATTGTCTTCACATTTAAAATGCAATTCAGTTAATTGCAAAATAGAAAGGCAAACAGTGGAGATTCTCTTCTGAATGTTACACTGTGTTTCGAACGAGGGCAAGTTGGATAAAGTTTCATTTTCTCGACGTGAGAGCTGAAAACCTGCCACTGGGCATTTTTATACATTTTAGTAGTTTCATTAATACAGACAGTTTGCACAGCTTTATTACTGCTGTAATGCGCAGCTGTCCGACGAATTATATGAATGTTTGTTAAGCCAGAGGTTATTTCGGGTACTTCGTTCCGTTTCAGTGTATACTCACGTCTTTTGGAGAGAACATTCGAGAGCGAGCAATGATTCGCCAGAGCCGAGGGTAGATTACGTGGGAATCGTTCAATGGAATTATTAATGCAGCAGCGGCATTCTTTTCAGGGTAAAGGAAAAAAGCTACCGTAATTAACACCTACGATTAATGAGCCTGGTTAAAATTGCCAAAAGAACGTTCTACAGCTTGCTTTCCATACGCTTGGAGAATCAATAAAACGTAATCTTAATTAATTAGTACAGAAGAGTCTGGTCTAATTAACGAGAGGGGTCTGTTATTGATAATCTTGAATGCAAATTGGAAATAAATTACGGTTCAAGGATGTTCGTCTTTGACTTACACGTGATATGTAAATTTGGATTAGTAGCTGCTTTAATCTTGGATTAATGGAGTATTTGAATGTGGATCACTTGACATTCGTGAATTAGAGTCTCTAAATTATCATGGATCTTTAAATTTGTCTTGCAGAGTGCTTGTGAGTCCTGCAAATAATGCGTGTACATGTCGGGACATATATTGTTAAGTTGGAAGATGTAATTATTCTACCTTCGTTCTTTATGAGAATTACAATAACGCGCAGTTCTACGTGATAATTAATAGGATGAGAAACCGCCGATGTTGCGGCGTGTAAGATCTAATCGTGTCTAATCAACGACTGGTCTCACGATGCCACAGGTTGGAATCACAAGAGCTCACTTTGGTCAATTAATTCGACGCGTAAACTGTACATTTCCACAATATGAAAGGACATGCAACTTATACTTAAAACGTACATTTGCGAACTGGTAATCAAGTTCTAGAGCGGTGTTGGTTTGACGCTGTGGTGATCGCTTGCAAGAAAACGAAGAGTTTTCCGTTCCTGGAACGCGACTTAAAAGTGGTGTCTTAAAAGTTTGAATAGTCATCAAGGGAGTTGGCGAGGGTTGAATCAGAGCGAGAACAATCAAGTCCCTTCCGCTTGTCGGGATCCGGTTATAAACATAGGTACACGTGACGCGAAATTTGGGCCTTAACGTAGTGATCACGCTGGGGCAATGAAACGTGCATATGGTTGTTATCCTAATCCCTTGAAATTCTTCCAACTGGATGCGCTAATAGCCACCCTCCGTGCAGCGCCCGATCTACGTCATCCGCTGCTCTAGACAAAAATGATTTGTGCTGGCTTTTATATTTAATTATAATAAATAATGTCATTTTTCACAGCGAGTGATTTTTTTTAACGTATTTGTTGAATAAGAAAGCGTTTTGTTTTATAATAAATTTAGTAATTGTATGGGTGATTTAAAAACAATTTATAAGTTTGATACTAAATTAAAAAATGTATTGCCTACTTTTCAACCGCTTTTTTAAAAAGTTTTACTTTTTTATTGACTTTAATTTTCTCTGCCTACCAATTTTGCCACCCCCCAATTTGCTGCTCTAGACAGTTGCCCTGCTTGCGCCCCCTAGATCGGGCCCTGACTACGTGGGCTTACAATTGAGTTTTTGACAAAAGTCTAAAGTTTATGAACGAGGACCGGCAAACCATGTGTCCGCCAGATGACGAACGCTGTTTGTACAAGAAAAATCGTTTAAAAACACTGACAATCGATTGAGCAATAAACCTTGCTACTCTCAGCAGCCGATTAAAATCTCTGTAATGAGAGGCTTACGTCACAACTGGGTACATATGGAAACCACAGCTGTCTGCGTTTGTGAACGGAAATAGAGAGACCGAGGTATCTGATTACTGTAATTGCCCAATGTCATCGTTAATTTATAATAACTAGCTCCACCATGGTTGTTCAAACAACCATGATGGTGCTTTAATCTGAACGATGTAATAAGCTTAACGAAAGGCACGAACCAGTTTTGTTTGTGTAAATTTTTCACCAATGCTGCACGATCATTCTGTGGTTGATATAAATTATAAAAGGCGCTTTATTGTTTTGTATTAATCGTTTCGTTACAGAGATATTCACAATTATCGCGGGGAATGAATTTCAATCACGGATCTGTGCTGGACACGCAATCGTGAAATAAACAGTTATTCTCGCGGCATATAAATGAATAAATTGGAAACACGCGCGACCAATGCCTGCGGCTTCAGTCATTGAAAATGAACAGTCGTGACAGTGATAGCATTTTATCGCTATTACGACGCTCCCTATCACTGTCCTTCTATTTTACAACTGTGCCCGTTTTTTTTCCAGAACACTTTTATGTATTTGCAATTGCAACGATAGATAAAACGAAGTCGAGAGCCAGCGAAGCACATTGCACGAAGCAGTTGTACTATCAAATTCCTCTAACTCAAATACTTCGTCCTACGCTTAAAAATCTGTCTCCGATGGCTCCGAAGCTGACTGAAAACTCGAAACATGATTTAAGAAGGGGACCTTGTGTAATTTTTCCAATAAATCGAATTTTTTGGGGGGCTTAATTTATAGTATGTCATGTGGAAAACGCGTTCATAAAACGTCCGGCCGAAATTCAAACCCCGAAGGCCTTTACGGACTATTTTTGTGCGCGGCAAGAGAGAAAACATTGAACGCGTTTTTCTCGGAAACACTTTCCTCACATTGACAAAACACGGTGTAGACGATAGCTGAAAAACTATGCAACCACTTAAGCTGCGCTTGTGCACACATATAATTTATTTTTGCCAACTTTTTTCCATAAACAGAGTGAAAAATGCTTTTGAAATTCGCAATTTCTTGGGTACCACCGCTTAAGAGCTCATTATTTACTCAATTCTGCACTGTTTTCTTCTGCCAAAGCTACATCCACAGCGTAATTTCATACGCAGCAAGAAACTGCCTGGCTTTTTCGTTGCAGTTGAGTGCAACGGACGCCAGAAGCTAGACCGATTTGCAACTCCGGCGACGAGACCACCGTGGAATCTGCTAATTACTCCATAAACAGCTGCAATTAATCTCAAAACAAAAATTAATTTCATTTCTCAACACGTACACAAACATATCACAAAAGTTTTGAAAAATATTCGTTGCATTGGCTCTTTGAAAAAAAATTCCAAACTTGTCGCTTTTTTATGCGTTTTACACAAGGTTCCCTCCTTAAGATAATTACTACCAACTGTTCTCTAATTACATCCCCAAGAATGAGGACCGTTTCACAGAAGACTCTTCTGCAGATCGCCACTGGTATTTTAAAATATATTCCTTTAACAAAAACATAATCCAAAATACCAATCATGAGCCGTAGAATTATTTCCCGTGAGAAGGTCCCAAGAGAAGCACCAAAAAGGACAAATCCAACAAATTCAGTTGCTCCCATAATTCTACTTCTAACAGTAAACCCCAATTCGCAATTATTTTTCCAAATATTAACAAGATTCACAGGCTTTCTCCACGCTTTCACCCACAATGCAGTAGCTACTCGTTCGGTGGAAACAGCTCGTTGCGATTGATGTCGCTTTACAAAGGATAACATAAAGTACCTCGATCCCAATCCTCGACTGCACGCAATCCTCTTAAGAGCAGCTTCCGTTGTGCTCCGTGAAAAGGGCAGCTGAAATCGCGCACCCTGGGGTCAATATCGAGGTGTAACAATCGAACATGTCCTGGAATACCGGATAGCCGTTCTTCGGCTCGATAAGCATCGAAATCCCTACTCAAATGCCTGCATCCGATACATCGTGCAGTCGCCCGCTCGAACGAGAGAAAAGATGCTGGTGGGGCAGAATACGACGGTTTGACCGCGGGATTTCGTGTTCGATTCAGTGTTATTTCATTCGTCGCGCTCGTACAAACGATCCCGTCGATCGGCCACAGGGAGGAAAAGGATGGAACCTCGTATTCGGGCTGCAGCGTGAAAGTCTAGCATCTCGGATGCCCTCATCAAACGGAGGTGAGAACGAGATGGGGCGGAGATTTTCGAACAGAGACCACGTGTTCGCGTGTCAGCGTTTTTAGAGATTCTTTGCAGCGAAACGAGACGAAGATCGAGTGTTCTTGCTTAAAATTACTTGAGCTCCGATTGGGGCCTTTTCACGTGACACTTCTGTGGGCGAGGGTTGGTATTTTGGATATATGGTAGCTCAGGAATTATAGGAAATATGTGAAGATATCACGACTACCAGTTATCAGCGAGAAAAATGGCCTCAGGGATTTTAAACAATTACTACATCGCAGTAACTCGCATCTACTGTTTTCTAGGGCTTCGTGATACAGGGTGTAATTTGTCTCAAAGTGCAGGATTATTTATTGGAACCAACCAAGTGTGTGACATCTAGAGAGATTAAATAAAAGAATATCGATTAATATTCCATCAAATCCACCAAATGAATTTCCAACTATAAATTCCAATATTCTCTGATTATTCCGAGTGGAATGTTGAAATTGAAGCGGAGTTTGAGAATTTAGCAGAGTACTTCGAACTACCTGAACGTCCACATCTACCTGTCACGTGCATTCTTCCGATAAAACATTTAATATCGTGCTAATGCGTGGGACAATCACTTTGCTGTTTGCCTTTACATCTACCACCAAGTCACGTATGTATGAGACCGTGCCCACACGAAGCCAAACTATTATCTGTTATTACCTCAATTATCCTTCGATCGCGAGTCCTCAACGTTCCTTTACAACACTTGTCGTTAGAGTTTCCTCGTTACTCCACGATTGCGTGCTGATTAGAAGGCAGAATCGGTGTCAACTGTCTTCGAGCCTGCCTCACACTTGGAAACTGATACATGTTTCGATCGAGCAACGTTCTCGCGAACGTCCAGGCTCGTTCCTCGCCGCGATCCCGCTATGACGCTGGTTCTATTCTCCACGGGGAAATTATTGAAAAACTGGCATCGTTCAGAGTGAGATGAATTCGCCGCTCGGGAAATATTCTACCGAGGAAATTTCATCCGGACGGAGTACTGTCCCTGGGCCGACGTTTCGGTATTTGTTTGTAATTTTCCGATCGATCTACCCGCGCCGCTGGGAGCGCGCGGACAAAAATTGCCCCTCGTAAATTGCAGAATATCACGCAGCGGCCGCTCGAGGACGAGCTGCTCCAGCAATTATTGTTGCTGGGGAAGCTCCCCGGATAATTAACGGGTGTGAAGCAGGTCGAAGCGAAGGCAATTAACTGAACGATTCGTTGACTTCGCGTTTGAAAGTGGTCGATAGTCGTTGAGGAAGTAACGAGGAGAAATGAGAAATTTTGTTGGAAGGTGGTTGCGATAAATTACGCTGATCGCAAGAATTGGTCGCTGGGAATCCGAAACTGGGAATGATTAAGTTTTGAGGAATTCAGGACATTCCCGGTACGTAAATCTTCATTTGCTAGTGATTAAAATATACGAAATTCGAGAACTGTGCGGTTTTGAATTAAAACATAAATTTGACGCAGTTGCAATTGTGGATAAAACATGTTTCTGGAAAACCTGTTTAAATTAGTTTGAAAATGTTACGAGGTAGAGCCGTGTGTGGGTAGGAATATTATTGGGCTCGAAGCAAAGTGACTTTTAAGGATATCTGACTCGAGTTCGTGCGAATTTACACAGTGAAAATTATGCAATCTATCGTGAACTAGAATATTTCTATACCTCATTGGAAAATATGAAATATTATATCTTTGGGCTGTAAACTATTCTGAGAAAGAAGATCGCACAAATAATGAATGCTTAGACATTCCCAATAGAGCAAAATTTAAAACAGTGATCCCAAAACTTTTAATACAAGATATAAGCATATGTCAACACCTCAAAAGTTAAATAAAAATCTCAAAAACCGAAAAATTTGTTAAACGAAGATTGCATAGCTCTTACTAATTACGCCGACTGAAATAAAGCTTCAATAAAAGTTCGTATCCTACAATGTAGAAGAGCAAGTAGTTTCAGTCAACCACTTAGACCCTCCACAAAATCAATCACAATTTATTTACCTCTTACATGCAATAGAAACGCACGAAGTTAATTTTTCGTTGCAAGTACCAAGCAAAGATAGAATATACCACTGTCCCAGAGGAAATGACTAAAACTTCGAGTTCCTTCGTGTCTCTCATAACATTCTGTCCATATCGTCACCCTATCCTCGAAACTGTACCATCCACGCTGAAACAAGCACAATAGCTATGCAAATGCGTGAAAACGTAGCATGGAAATTGCATCACAGACGGTAATTTACGAAACTCTGGTGTGTACCTCCGGGAGGGTTCCTCCTCCAGAACGCAGGTTGTAATCGAATCATGGACAAAGTTTCCAATAAACGGCGAATAGCTCCTCTGTTTTCCCCGGGATACATATCAGGTTATGTTAATTCCTCCTGCTCCTCGCACCGCGCGTCTCTGCCCTCGTGAGTAGAATCGACCTGTCCATCGTCGCGCGCAATCAGATGCCCATTTTGCCCGCCTCCATATCTGAAACAGACCTCTAGATGTTGATAGTTAGACAAAGGTAATTAGACGAGCTCCTGTCAATGGTGATTTTCCAACGGCGCTTCTGACTCATCCGTGGAAGATTACCGAGCTTCGGGAGCTTGTTTCTTATATTTAAAACTGGTTGCACATTAGGCAAAGGGATCAATACGTCATGCGTCGAATAATGTTAACCGGAGTTAAAAGAAATAACTTTATTTGTCGAATAATCTAAAGTTACTTTTATTCGACCCGTTATTTAAATTACTTTTAGTTAGTTAATGCCCAACTCCGAGGTAGCGTTTGGTGTAGGCTGAACAAGTTACTTCGCTTCTATAAATTCTTAAACACGCAGAAGGCGTTTCTGGAGTAAACGACATAGTTACAAGGTTAAGCACCTCTGGCTTTCAATAAGTTATTAGAGCAGAAGCGTTCACTCATTCCTTGCATTAATTGATCAGCTTCTCAGCCTCTATAATTGCAGCACTCGTTCTCGGAGACTCTGAACTTACACCACATGGGTACTAATTTATTTAACAAACCAGTATAAAACAGTTCTGACACTCTGCAGTGGCAATCTTTTCCGATGAGGTCAGCACTTTTAATAATCCTTCCACATTTGTAGAAACAAACTACACCTGAATCAACGCCACTTTCGAAACCCCCTTTACGAGGCGAATCCTCTTTTTTACTGCCAAGTGCGATTAAGAAACAGTTGCATCACGGGGCAACGTTAAAGCACGCACCTGCAAATACATACAGCGAACTCGAGGAATTGTCAAGTGAAACGAGTTCCACGGATAAAGTGGAAGCACGTGAATCGAAGATCATCATCTTTTCCCGGCGCGTTTAAACGCTATTAGCGCTGTCTGGCGAACGCCTGGCTTACGCATACGATTCGCGGTAACCGGTTACGACACCTTAATTGCGCGATCGAGTGCCAGTCGGGCGGTGTTTCTTTTTTGCTTATCGCGGGGCGTGTGCTAGCGGAATTGAAAATGTATCGGGTTCGACCGGACCTCCGTGAAAGGAGCAAGGATACCAACCCTCAAGGACGACTTATTCGCGCGTGCTGGAACAATCGCGCTCCGCGATAACAATCGGACGCTGTCGATCCGATGATATATGCTCAGACCCGACGCGGATCGATATTATCTAACGCCAAACATTCGTTTCCTCTTAACGAGAAACTGCTCCGCGAAGGTCCCTTGCGTTCTCCATATTTGCTTCCTTCCATTCTGTAATTATATAATTCAGACATTACTCTGTACTTTAATGCCTCGATGTTTTAGTTTCACAGTTGGGAAGCTATTGGTAGAGGTTTAATTGAGAATGAGCAGTGATTTGTCCTGAGAAAACTACACGTTTTCATTCACTTCTGATTTATATTTATTCAATTTTGTTATTCGTATTTTATGGTAGTCGGTTAGTTATTAGATGGAACGGAGAGCTTTCAGTTTACTTAGTTGTATTGTAGAATTAGCTGATTACTTTTGGGTGCTGTATTTATTTCACTTGGGAATCAAGTGCAAGTAGAATGGGACAACTTTGGTCAGACGCGCCGCGCGACGTAGAATTAGTTACACTGCTGGCTTGAATTTGTATTAATCTGAATATTTAGTGACTGTAGAGGAAGACAGATTGTGTTGCACAACATCTAATAAATTTCAGACTGTTTTTGCGTTGGTTTGCCTTGAAATCGGCAGTCAAATCACGCGTAGTATTAGAAACGCTCAGGTATCGATATAAGCATACATATTCAAGAGCTTCGATGTCGTAATACCGTAACGCGTACATTCCTTTCTGTGATATTTATCTTGAAGTTTCCGCGTTGAGGAATAACAGAATTCGATGTCTTCTACAGTAGCTTTGCAATCAATGAATATTAAATTCCAAACGCACAGGAACACGGTCCTCTATAATTTTAGCAAACGCTAAAAACACTGTAACTCCCAAGGTGGCGCAAAATAATTTAGAAACTGCACTCAATAGTAATTGTAAAAATTACTCCTTGCTCGAGTTATTTCCGTGAGCAATTAATTTCAAGTTAATTCATTGGAAGCAACCGCGGGAAATGGGGCAACGAAGTTAAAAACCCAATAGACACTGTGCACATTAAAAATTACTTACAAAGTGCCTGCGGAGACCAGACACATACATTATTCTCCACCAAGTTAACGTAACTTCTCTCCGGCTGGCGGTTGTTTTACACGTTTCGCACTTCTTGCAAGAATCCTCGTTTCTCTTCTACCGGGCATCTTGCATTTTTCAATGTACACCAGCAGGATGTACTTTTAACATTCCTTTCGCGGCTCCCTTCATCAATCACCAAAGAAAAGGCAGTACTTAATCGAACCAATTACGCCCACAAATTGGATCCACGCAAACTTTCACGATCATTCCCACAAACATTGTCAAACAGGCTAATATTAATTTTCGACGATAGATCCGTGCACTGTACACAGTTTCACACGAGTTGTTTAATATCCCAGAACCCACTAATCAAAACACTCGCAAAACACAGTGAAAGACACTGTCAAACCAGACTGCCATGTGCTAGATTGCACTCGTTGGTAGGCAACACGCAACACGCGGCCATTCACCAATGATGAATTCGTTAGCTCGTCATTCCCAGCGGAAGTCCTCGAGTGTACTGACCTTCCTTCGGCGAACGAGGCTCGACCACGTTAGTCCCCATCGATGAAACGCAAATAGACCAGTTATCCGCAGGTTAAACCCGCCGTGCCGCGCGGCACCGTGTCATTATTGGTGCATAATGGGACGCTAAGAGAATTATTGGTCGTTAAAATTTACCTCGGTCAAAGCATTGGCGACGATTGAATCGCCTTGACGCGTATAAATCACTGCGACGTCAAACGCGAATTCACTGGCACCGCGTTATCGGATCATCCCCGATCACGCTGAACAGCTAATTACGAGTCATGATCGTTATCAGTGCCCACAGCCCTCTTCCACGCTGCTTGACAGTTTCATGAAAATTCGGGGACGCGCAGGCGCGGGCGATTTTAACGGGCAGCTGGAGTAATTAGGAATTTGAGGTGTCGAGTCTAAGCAACAGGTGTATATGAATCAAATGTGAATCATGTATTCAAAAGTATGCGACACGATTCGAAACAGGTGGTGATAGACTTTCTAGAGGCTCGCGTTTTGGGGACAGGGGATTCGGAAGATGAATATTGTTTCTTTAATCTGCGATGGATCTTAAGTACTTCGACTAAGAAAAGATTAGTATCTTCAGCTGTGGCACACTCAGTATTTAATCTTGGGGCAGCCGATTTGAACGGGTGAAAATATTATTAATGCAGAGTCAATAAAATTCATTGGGTGATTATAAAAATTCATTTAAAGAATGAAATCCAGTTTTCTTTTCTTTTTACAAAACCCCTTCTTTGGGGGTGCCTGGACCCCTTGGGCCTCTCTGAGTGCGCCACTGATCTTCAGCATAATTTGTATAGCCTGTGATATCTAATAAAGTTACAAAGTTAAAAAGAAAATATTATCTCTTAAAACGAGTAAGCTCTGCCAACACTACCTTAAGCATGCACTGCAGGATACTCAACGCAAGAATGGACACCAGTTCCGTCTAAATCACCAATTATGAAACCAGCTTCGCCTCACGAGTCGTCCCGATACTTGTTCCCAACTTTCCAAGGACCGTCGACGGATCGTTAACTTGTCGTTCTTCAAAGGCTGCTGGAGTAACTGCTGAAGGGCCATTTGCCAGGGGAAGTTTCCTGTACGAAGTGGTATCGCGGAAATATTTCAGTCGAGGGGCAGATAAGTTTCGTCATTTTCCTCTCCGCGCGGAGCCTCCTCTAAAGACCTGTGTTTCCACGTGTCGACGGTGTCAGTCAATACGCAGGAGTGCCTCGTGAATACCAGAGGGTCGACCGCCGTTGCCAGTTTAATTCGTGCGAAGACTCGCGAAGTCGGATAGATCATGACGGTGGAGAAAATGGACAAAACGGGACAATTCGTCAAAGTGCGAACAGAGGCGACCGGTTTCAAGTCGTCTGAACGATGGAGGATCACGAGGAACGTTCTGGTGATCGGTGTGGCGTTCATGGTGAATTTCACGGCGTTCATGGGCGCCACCAATCTGCAGAGCTCCATCAACGCGGACCAATCGCTGGGTACCTTTACACTGGCTTCGATTTATGGGAGCTTGATATTCAGCAACATCTTTTTCCCAACTTTGATCATAAGGTAAGTAGTCCTCTGAATATTGTGTCGTGGAGTTTTTCTTTTAATCGTTTTTCAATTTAATCTGAAAATTGGTAAAATTTTGCGCACAACTTGCTTCTCAAAAAATCAAAGAGATTTGGTATGCTTCTCTGTTCTTCATTGCGAAAGGAGCGCATTACAAATCTTCTCGAGTTAACGACGTTATTCCCCATAAAGACGAACGTGTCCGTCGGAAATACTGGCGGGAATATCTTGGAGGAGCCGGGGAATTTTATTATACGACGCTGGATCAACTAAATGCCAGCATTTCTTTATGAAACCAGCTACGGTCATACCCGTGGCAATAAACTTTATTATTGAAGCTTATTATCCGTGAAATTTTCACCTTGGCTCGAAAACGCTGTCTACTCCCAGCTCCATTCCCGGTAGACGTTCCGCGATGCGCGCCAAAACTGGGAATGTTACTACCCAGACGCCCCTTCTGTTGGGTAATTCGAACCTTTGCAGAGCAATCGTAAAAAGAGGTGAAAGTTTATACGTGTGCAAGAGACCTGGCAGAAATATCGTGACAAGTTATATTATATCTTTACTGCTATCTTTCTACAATTTACCTTTCACGTTTAATCGCTAAATTTAAAAAAAAAAAATCGTGATACATAAAATAAAATATGAAATTAAATTGCATTGTGCACGGTACTTGAATAAGACTACTTAGCACTACTTTTGACCAAAAGAAATTTTCTGCTAAGTGAAAACATAATGAAGAATTATATTATCAAATAAAGAGTTATTTAAGTAAAAATTTGCCACGAGAAACTTCGACCATGTGGTCGCGCGGAGAAAGAAGCAAACCTTCGTTACAGAAATAATTGGTATACTAATTACAAGTGCAGAGTGGCAACTGACAGAATTTTGATCGACGTCTGCTCTGCAGTTAATCACATCTGAAACTCACAAACAGGGATCTACTTTTATCACCGCCTAATAACGAGAAACTTTATATACTCCACGGCAGACATTTAAATATACCTATTCTGTTTTGCTGAATACAGTGTTTTGTACTACAATGGGCAATAGCGCTCGTTTCATTTCACGAAACGTTGCAACGTCATGAACACCGTGCAGTATGAATGAATAGGAACAGGTTGCACCGTGACCAAGCTACTACCAGAAGCCAACAGTAAAAGCGATCTTATCTGACGTTTTACCATTGCAGCTGGCTGGGTTGTAAATGGACGATATCCCTGTCCATCTTGACTTACGTGCCTTTTATGGCAGCTCAGTTCTACCCGAAATTCTACACGATGATACCCGCTGGCTTGATGGTTGGCATTGGCGCTGGGCCCCTCTGGTGCGCCAAGTGCACTTATTTAACAGTTGCAGCGGAAGCATACTCCACCCTCTCGGACGTAGCCGCGGATATCCTCGTGACGAGATTTTTCGGGGTCTTCTTCATGTTCTACCAGATGGCCCAGGTCTGGGGGAATCTCATATCCTCGGCAGGTGAGTGTATTCATGCTGCTCTTCGCTCGTAAAGAAGCGCTCCCCAAATCGAGCTCAGCCGAGTTCACCATTTGCATGTTTGAAAGTCCCCAAAGCGATGAGAAAAAAATCGCGCGATATCCAATTTGCGAAGGCGGCTTCTATTCAAGGATATCCGGAAACAAAGGAGTACTATCTGTTTCCAGAGTCGAGATTTTCAGGGAACGATCTCACCCTTAGTGTCTGAGTTCGAGTTTCTTTAATTAAAGTAAATACGAGACGCTTCTGTGTAAGTGGCTCGCGGTAATTTCATCCCCCGAGCACGTATCCGGGAAAATTGAAATTAAAACGAAATCCTAGAGCGTTGCTTCCCGCGGCGAGATAAAATTTCCTCGGCAGTGCCATCTGTAGCTGGACGTAACGACATTTCACCGAAGGAACTTCATTCGAATCGGAGGGGAATCACCGGTGACTCCAAAGCAGTCCATTCAATGTACTTTCCTTCAGTGCCCTGCTGCTATTCTTTTACAGAAAAACAAGTGCAAACAGCTCTGTTATTCCCTGTTTGCCTTTAAAGTCGTCGTAGCGCGTGCTTCCCGACACAGCCAACCTGACTCTCCATCTTCTACATAAAAGCTCTGATTACGATGCAATTTACAAAGAGATAGAAACAATGCCGGGAGAGTTTCGTTTCAGATTAAAAACGAAACCGTGGCTCGGGTTCTGTCATCGCAGGGGATGATTAAATTGCGTCAGGAATGACGGAGGGGAACGTAGCCGGTCGGCGCTTCGTTTTCTCAGAAATTGAAGAATCTGCAGCGCGACGTTTTAACGCGAAAATTAATTAATTAACCGAGACCGAGGCTCTCGATCTTATTTCGTCGCTGAATGAACGCGCGTACCAGGCTGCAAACCACGAAAGCGATACGCCACGCTCGTATTGCATAATTCCTACTTAGCTCGTGACATTTCTACGCGCGCGATAAAACCATTTATTCAAAGACGATTGAAACGCCGAGGAAAGCGAAGCAACGCTGGCTGTGGATTACCTCGGGCTTCCGTTCCAGCGATATGTGCAAATTAGCTCGCGTAAATTTTATTCAGTTCGTTGTTTAATTTGTGTAATTGAAAGGAACGCTTCCGAAAATTGTTTAAGTGGACAAATATTGCTCTTTGGGTTTTATTATTTATTTATTTATTTATTTTAGTGTTTTTTTGTTTATTTTTATTTTTTTATTATACTTCTTGAGAGTAAAATTGAAGGGGGTGGGAACTTGTCATTACTATATTATTTAGGTCAGTGTTTCCCAAGCTTCTTTGACACGCCACCCTCTTTTATAATATTTAAATAACCTGCGACACCCCCTCTCGTGTAAGGTAAGCTAAATATTTCCTTCCTTTCATTTATGAAAAGTCAGTGTTGCTTTATTAATAGAATATGGCAGTGTAACCGTATTAACCCTCGGTTGTCACACCTACTTTTTCGAGCGTCGTTGTCGCACTGGGTCAATTTGACCCTGTCAGTTTTCAACCAGTTGTTATTTAAAAACTATTTGTTAAATTAAGTCTCAAAAATTCTGAGATAAAGTTTGAACATTGCAGAATATATGACCATCGTAGAAAGTCGACTTTTAAAGTGTCATCATGCTTAAAAATAATTTGAAGCAATAAGAGTTCCGACAAAAAGTTTTTTTGCTTAAAAAAATTGCAGTGTCAATTTGACCTAGTGTGACAACCGAGGGTTAAAATGAATAAGCGTCAACTAAAAATAACTGCGACCCACAGGCTGGGAATCACTGATTTAGGTATTCTGTACAAGTCCCCAAAATTCCCGATATTTCCAACGACAAGAATCTCTCTGACTCGTGGAGCTATCAGATTAGATACTCTATAGTTCTCTACGTTCAATAAACTAGTTCGAGTAAACGCAATGCCATGCAGTATTGAATCATTCGAAGCCCGCTAATCTTTCATAGCCGAAAAAGGGAAGAAATAAATGATTGACCGCGTAAAGGTACCGGAATACATCGTATCCCACGGCGAGGAGTTTCTTTTAAAGATCCCGTATCGGTGTACTTCTGGTCTGGTCTCACGAGACGAGCCTCGAGTTTATTCATGAGACTTCCAGGTCAATCCCCAGGACTGGAGGATCGGAAACTTTTAACGTTTCCTCGATACAGTAGCACGCGAAATCGCGGGGCACTGGGCATTGTCATGCTAAGTAGAAAAGTAAAGACGGTGATTGGGGGACGAAATCACCAGCTACGGTTTATAAAGTTTCGAAGTTCCCGCGATTCCTGGCGAATCGTTACCTCGGGAACACAATAGAAATCGGATCGGTAATTTCTATTGTTGGGGAATTGAAGTTGCGGCGCGAAAAGCATCTGCTAGGCTCGTTTCAATCGAGATCCTACTCTGTCCGAACAATTACTTTAAACAATTTTACTACTGAAACCGTCGATGGATTCTCTTCGTTTAATTTTCACAGTTAAAATCTTAAGGTTATTTCCAAGCTACAGTTTGGAATTATTATAAAAAAAAAGGGTAGACACGCGGAGAATCATATTTTCAAATGGTGTAGAAGGAAAGGGATTGTCTTATTGGAATGCTCGATAACAGTTCTACAAATTGAGCTACTCGAATCGTTGATAGATCCTTTGCTCAAGATTCTATGATCCGAAAGTAGCTACTCCCAACTGAGAATTGAAGTAAGCTTGAAGGGAAGCACAAGGAAAAACGGAGAATTTAAAATCTGTGTGGTGAAAAGAACCAGTACAAAGAAGATTATTGAATTGGATTGCTGATCTTCAGCTTCCTCGATGGCGATCCTACCAGTAGAGTCAATCAAATCGTCAAATTCCTAGCCCCTAATCCTAACCTTTGAGAATTACAATGATCCACAAAATTTCACCCCTATTTTCACCAAAAGAGAAAATCTAGAAATTAAAGGCATCTAATATAAAACTAATGAGTTAGTTTTATAATATTACTTATTTTTAAAAATAATTTATTTAGTTTAATAATACAATTATTAATTAAAAAAATATATATTTTTTAAAAACTCCTTTGTTTCACGACACGTCTACTTATTACCCAAAATCCTCAGCTGTTAAAAATAAAGAACGAGTGGAATAGTAAAATTTGAGAAGTCTGATCTCTAGATCCATTCCTCAATCAGATCCACTAAACGAATTATGAAAGACAAACTGTTATTACTGTTCCCATTTCTCTGAAGCCGTCTGAAGATAATTTACTATAATTCGGGATACCTTCCCCGTTCACTTTTGCAGTTCTATCCTACGGGCTGGATGCAGTGCCAGCGAACACAACACTGAACAGTAGCGTGGTGGCGGAAGTGTGCGGTGCCAACTTCTGCGGGGCGACTTCCGGCGACGCTGAAAGCCCGAAATTAGAGCGACCGCCGGAGGAAAGGATTCATCTGATCTCCGGCATTTATTTGTGCTGCATGATAGTCGCCTCCTTAATTGTCGCGTTCGGGGTCGATTCACTTTCGAGGTAACGATCTAGTACTGGTTATTCCATGCGATAAGAATGATTGCCCAGCAATTTCCTTATACGTGCAAGTTCTAAAGCAGGACAAAATTCTAGCCAGCCGGAACCTTAACTGGACTCCTCTATTTACACAAGTTACGCAAACTCGTATTAATCTGATGTGAAATTATACCATATTTATTATTTTTTATTTTCGTCCCTATTTCTCCAATTTAACACACAGGGTGGTGAAAAGCCGAGGCCCAGCTAGATCTATTATTAGGCCTAACCTCCGTATAGTGAAGGAGTCTAAGCAGAATATTGAATATTAATCTCAAACTAAATACTAAAATTAAATCTAATAACTAAAACTAAAAGCTAGTGGCTGGAACTTATTGAAAGCTAAGCCACGACTACGTCTGCTATTCCCTCTATTTAAATTTTCCATTAAAAAAATTCATTTCATTTTCAACACACGTTAGATAGTATCGCGTGGAAGTTTTATTCGGAGTACCGCTGCGATCACAGGTAAATAGTTTGAGGCGAACGGATACGCGTGCGTCATTCGATATACGATTCCCTTGAAAATTCGCGTTATGAAAATCAGTCCCATCAGAGAAATATCGGAAACCGATAGCCGGCGTCGCGTATGAAATTTCAGTGTACCGAAACGCCTGGGTAAATACAATATGTCGGCTTTTCCGATCGGTGGAAAAAAAAAAGAAGAGAATGTTCAAACGGCTAAGTCGAGTTATATGAATGTCAGGGGAAGTCGGTGCGCTCTGCGATTGAATAGCAATTGGGGCGATACGCATGGTGCGTCATGAATCGCCAGCGTGCATAGATCACGAATTGAGAATTGATGGCACATCGGGACATGACAGGGATATACTATTGCGTCCGTTTAAATAATTGCTACCGATAAGCGGTGAGATTCGTCGAAGCAAATGCACGCTTAGGGAGACGTCTCTCTCAGTTGAAAATTCATGTTGGATTAATACGCGATTGCGCGTGGACGACAGCAGAAAGAAATGTTGTACGAATGCACATAATTCTGGGCTTATCTCTGGATGTACGGGTGATTAAGAAAAATGCGCGCAGTGCACGCTATTGCGTGTTCTGACCTGACCTGGTGATATTAATTTTCCGTCTCGCAAATTTCTGTATCGTCAGCAATGCATGAAACTATTAAGAATTCTGTAATAGAAGGGGGCTAATATTAGCTCGTGTTAATTTAATAGCGAACTAATGAAGAGGTGGAGAGTTTACGTAGGAAAATAGTGGTCGTGCACAAAACGGCACATCGATTGCACGCGGATTTCATGTAGCATTCTTTTTTCATTCGCGATACAGATTTATATCCAACAGTGATGGACATGCAATTGCAGATCAAGTTTCATTGTTCGAAGTATGCTGAGTCGGGAGAAATGCTGGAAATAATCTCTCTTCAAATGAAATATTTGATGCGTTCCGTCTAACTGTATAAAATTCGAGCAATAAAACCAACATACCTACCCTTAATTAATTAATTGAAATATGACGTGCTGGCTTTTCAATCTGCTCTGAATACACTCCAGGTACAACCAAGGTAGATCAGGCTCAGCGACAGGGCTGACCGGGTTGAAGTTGCTGGCTGTGACGTTGAAACTGTTGAAGGAGAAGAGCCAGCTGCTCATACTGCCGATAATAATGTTCATTGGCGGAGAGCAAGCCTTCTTGTTTGCCGACTACAATGCTGTAAGCGCGCTTCTCTTCACTTTTACGTCTGGCGTAGTTCGCTTCACAGGCCGATCGATTCCTTTCAGTCGTTCGTGTCCTGTGCATGGGGAATCAGCAACATCGGTTACGTGATGATCTGTTTCGGCGTCACGAACGCCATAGCAGCGTTAGGTGCAGGATCCATCATGAAGCTGACGGGGAGGAAGCCCCTAATGGCATTCGCCTTTTGCCTGCACATGGGTATCTTAATTTTCCTGCTGCGCTGGAAACCGACACCTGAGCAGAACTCCATGTTCTTCGTGATGTCTGGTTTATGGGGCCTCTGCGACGCTATGTGGCTGGTGCAAGTTAATGGTAAGTACTATGCAGCATCAGGGCTTTAAATCATCGATCATAATCCATCTTCGGAGAGTGTTGGCAGTCTGCAGTGTCTTCTTTGCATCTTTGTGTTGTTCAGAATATCTTGGTAATGTAAAATTTGAGAATTTAGCCGAAGTTTGTCGGATATTGAAGCTACTCTTCCCACAAAGTGTACCACTGGCAAGGTAAGCACGAGGAAACAGCGCCCGTGGCAAATTTCGTTGTTATTGTTTGCTAAACACGATGCGATGTTAATTTGCAGTGCAGGCGTCAAATTTAGAATTGCAAAGTGAATGCAATTTTGAATATTTTATTATCTGCCAGTACAGAGACTCCCTTGCTACCGCAGTATCACCAACCACAACCCTTGTATTGATCAGCAGATAGTAACATGACGAAGATTTCCACCCTGCCAACTGCAGGAACTTGTATTCCACATTGATTTCAAGGTTCATTCACGTGCGTTTGAATAACCACAGACGGTGGAATAACTCTTCCATGTGTTGTTCAGAACAGCATCGATAGTATCAGCCATGGGTAATCGGCAGCTGTCCAATTGTCATTTTCAAAATTTCCACCATTAATCAGATAGAATAACAATCCTTGTCATCTTAAGAAAGGGGTGGAAGATCCTTTGGTGCCTGATTACAAATTGGCATTTACAAACATATCCCTTAAAAGGATTATTGACTTTATCTTTAGCTTTTAAAATTTATAGATCATGGATAAAGATCATCAATTTAACTGAATGAAAGTTTCTTCCACTTCCGAGTGACCCAGTATGACTTAATTCAAGCAACTAAACGTCACAGAACTTAGAACTTGGATTTCGTTTGATGAGACACTTCAGAATAGATGAAAGTGATCGAATAAGACGTCTCGATAACTTGTATGCATTTAAGCGACCTTTCTCCTTCACCTAGCCACAACAGACCGACTAATTTTACCAAACCAGGCCTTATCATCCCCTCCTCAGGTGTGTTTACCTTCCAGCGTGCCCTCTGGTCGTCCGTATGGAGATTCGTCTACCTGCTTTCCAAACCTCCCTAACGACGCGTAATAAATCACCCCCAAAGTAATTCTGTCATCCACCAATATTATCACTGTCTGCACTTTCAGCTCTGTCAGGGATACTATTCCCAGGAAAAGAGGAGGCAGCGTTCTCCAACTTCCGGCTGTGGGAGTCCACGGGATCTGTGATCACGTACGCGTACAGCCCTTACCTCTGCACGCACACAAAGCTGTACGTTTTGATGGGGATCCTCTGCCTCGGAATGGTTGGCTATGGTCTCATCGAATGGTCTGGGAAAGCTGAGAGAAGGGTGCCAGATCCCAAGCCCGATTTCGAGCTGGTCGCGAACGGCGATGCGAATGATACTACGAAGCTTTGAGACGACGAGGACGAGAGTGTCGATCCTCTTGAATGCTCTTCGAGGAATATTACGATGAAGCAACTGTATGATCTCTTGTGACGACGCTGTTGTCGATAAATCTCGTTTACGTAAGACAGTGATTTGAATGTGGAAATATTTCTTTCAAGCTTCTGCGTTCATTTTAGTACAGGGAGTCCCAAAAAGCTGTGCAGATAGATATGACGAATCCTTTTTGCAGAAATTGAATACAGGTGTTCCCCATTGGTAAATCCTTTTCAAATTTTAACGCAATCCGCAGGATGTTAGTGATAACTTTCCTCGAAGCGAGATGAACCAAGAATAAAGTCGACTTCTCAATGACCGTTCTCGGAATCGAAGAACTTGATGTGGGATCGTGTAAATAATATATAATTGCGCTATACATTGAAATCATACATAAATTAGACGCATATAAAATCATATATGTACAGAGAATGAGCTTGGAGATCGCAGTCGGGACCTGAAGGTATGATCGTTTGTGATTTGTACCACAATATATGTTTTTATTTTATTCTTGTGGACACCTACTAGATTTTACACAGGTAGTTCGCTTAACCGCTAAGATTTCATCTCCGTTCTCCTTTTTAAATACGTAGTTTAATGTTACATCGTGTCGTCTAGGTGCTAACATTCAAGCTAAAAGCTACGGCTGCTTAATTTAATTGTATACTTATGTGCTTAATTGCCTTTGACTGGTACGTGTGTATGTCTCTGTGTACGTGTGTGATGCATGTACTTATGTACGTATAACGTTAACGCGCGCCCCACTCTCGGTACGTTTCTCGTACGCCGGTCGTTTCTTGTGCTGCCACGATCAATTGCCTCCCGTCAATCGAAGGCGCTGGTAAATCATCGATCATCGCGCTGGATGGTCACTCGCGCGCCCCGCCTCCCACAATCGATCCTTCGTGCATTCAAAGTGTTCATAAAAAAAAAAGAAGAAGAAGAAGAAGAAAAAGAAAACGATCAACGACGTGGAACCAATTGACCCTGCATCCCGATCGAGATTGCTCGGACTGTATTGTGATCGTGTGCTAGCTTAACCCTCGTTATTTACAATTCAAGTTTTCAGCAGTTCAGTTATATACTTTATAAAACGTAGTAGGAACTTTGGTTTCGCTGGGCAATGTTTCAGGAGCAGTTTCCTCTCGTTCGATCTCGAATTTCAGCCACGTGGTTCAACTTGTCTTCCATTATTTTTTTTAGCTTCGATTTTGTTTCGTTCGTGGTTTTCGTTTTCTAGAGACATCTCTCCCACGTCTCTCGTGGTTATTTTTCCCAACCCCACCTCGTTACTTTGGACAGCCTGGACTAGCAAATGGTTCGGCCGGAAACTGCTATAAAACATTCGCCCGTGGATCTATCTTCCTTAGAAATATGACACTCACGAATACAATTCACGTTTGGTTTTTTTTTTTTTTGTTTTAATACTCATGTTAATATTTCCGTAAATGGCCTATTTGAATATCAATTTCACGAAGAAAATACACATGATTCGTAAACTTCTCTCTATCGTTTTGCCCCCGTCATCCCCGCCGTGCCATTCCTCCCCGCCCCTCTCGTATAACAAAATTTAATAACCGGAATATCTCTGTACAAACGTGGTCGCTCTCTCTCCGTTCACTCTATCGCTCTATCAAAAAGGACAGCCTACCCAACCCCCCTTAATCAAAATTTTGAATTTTGAACCGTTCCCCGCTCAACCCCCAACCCCCGAACCCCCTCAACCGTATACCATTCCTCCGTTTTCGCCCCAGTATAATACAACAACGTTTCTATGCATCCTCCCTCTGTCTCACGCAGCCCTCCTCCCTTTCGTGTGTTTCGTTAGGAACAAGATCACTTTGCTCGTACCGTATCGTTACCTTAAAGAGTTAAAAGTACCTTAGCGTACGCGTTTACCCTTAGAAATTTATTTTTTCGTTAGCCATGTAAATCTTCCTCGCCCGCGTAATCCGTCGTCCAGCTACCTCGTAGCCATACGATATTAAAATTACCATCGGCTTCCCCCGTTTTAATAATATTACAGCCCCTAGGTGTCTCCTTAATGTATGTACACGCTAACCCTTGCCACTCCTAGCTACGCTTCGGTAAGGATGATCTGGTGGTTAATAATAATCGTGTAGTGAATAGCCCATTACAACGGGGAGGGTAGTATCGGAGTACATTCCTTTATGCACAATCATACGCGCTATAGTCGGGGCAAGGTTCGCTTGGCTGCCCGAGGCCGTTCGCAGAAGCTACCCCCGCCACAGCGCTCAGCTATCCCCACCGCGCGTCGCCGCGTCACGTGGCGCTGCTCGAGGGAGGGGGCGTCGTGCGCGCACACGACCGAGAACGAGCGGAGCGGCCAAGAGCAGTCGATGAACTTTGCCTGCGACCATGATCGTTAACTGGTGTCGAGATATTTTAAGAAACTGTCGTACCATTTATGTGATGGGTGTCGCCTAGAGTATCGTTTATTACAGAAGAAGGAAAAATCCGAGAGAATGTCGGTCGCGCCCTATTTAAACGACTATTTTAAACCTCCGGTTACATACGTGAAAGAAAGAAGCAGCTTCGTTCAAGCGGAACACATTCAAAGAAATGCCGTTATTCGCTATCGACGATTAGATCCCTTCGGGCCAGTACTATTCACCGACGAAGCATTCCTCTGGATGCGTGATGAACATGGAATTTGTCCGTGGAAATCGTGGAAACTCGTTCCTGGTCGCCTCGCGTTCCGTCCGCTCGCAGCTCCTTCGACCGCGTCCTCGAGAGCATCTGGTGTCAATCCATTTAACCAGTATCGCGCTGAACTAACATCGCCCAATGTTCCAGCAAACGGTGAATTTGCAATCGAACCAGTATCATTATCGTTGCGCGACCTCTCGCGGCCGTCGCATCGGGATGCGCGCACCAGCACGCATTCGTTACGCGGAATTTATATCGGCGATCTCTGCCTCGAGCCTCTACAAGTCGGTCTCCTCCGGAAGCGACGGCTACGAGGCAGATTTAAGAGAATTCTCTGCGGAATCGGCGCTGACCGTAGTCCAGTGCTTGGGACACCACGCTCCGAACAACCTGTCGATCTCCGAAGTACAGAAAAGATGATCCCGACACGTCTGAGTCGGCGAAACTCGGCGCTAGCTTCGAGTTCGTTCGTCTACTAGCTGGAAGAGCAATCGAATTTCTATGGACGATTCGGTTGCGCATTCCCTTGGACAGACGGAACGCGTCGCAGCTCGGCCATGATTCAATTACCAGCGGGCAAGTGGATCGAACATTTAGGAACAAAAGATGCGAAAAACGTTTAATACGTATACCTCGTTATATGGCAGATTATTTTACGGACTAGTGTTGCAGAAACTTCGAACCGCCATTTAACGTCCCTATCGTCCTGGTCCGGATAGAATTTTTGGATCGTCAGGAAGGATCGTTACGATCGATCGTAATATACTTTCAAACACGTTATTGCGTTAATTTACTCCCTATAGATTTAGCTTCTTTTCATTGTATACCTCTGATTTTTCATCGCCCCCTATGCCTGCCTTCTTTCCCTCGTTTCTCGTCGGTCTCTAAAATACACGCGTAATTTACAGAGCGAGCACACCCAGAGAACAATATGGTTGAAACAGTTTTAAACGAAGCCTCGCAAGAAGACTTTCGGCCTCGAGCTTCGAACAGAAATTAGGTGGACGATCGTTATAAACGATATCGGCGGTACTGTAAAATATCTCCGTTGCTATTTCGCGGACAACTGAATTGTATCGTTGTATGTGGTATTGTGACTGTGAAATGGTACTGTTGGTTGCTGTTGTTCTCGTTGCTTCAACTATGTTCTTTTCTGTGTGCAGACGGGACCACTGTCCCTCCTCTTTAATTCCTTAGTTCCGGATCGATTCTCGTTCGAGGAGCGTCACACCCTTCGGGACCGCGACGCTCCTCGACACGATCCTCGTTTTGTGCTTCGTCCAATCGCTCCTCGGACGATTCTCAGTAGCTGGAAGCTTTCTCAATTGTTTTACGAACTAGTGTTATCTGTGCGGTTACTTGCGGAATTACTTAGCCTACATAGTCGAGCCGGGCCGTCAGTTGATAATTCTCGTTTGATTAGTTGTCCCCGCGCACGCATTACAGCCGCGAGGATAATCCAATTCGAATGTTGAATCTCGTCATAAGTTCCTTCAAAAGCCCGCGAGAATTTTAAACTTCAGTTTTATCGTCAGCCGGCAATGCTTCGCGCACCATCCGTCGGGATGCGGTTACCGTTGTTTGGTATTCTATCGATCGCTGGCAAAGAACGAGGCCAGTGTTGACGACAGTCGATACAGCTTTCAAGCCTCGATTCCGAAGGCGATACGCGATTATCAACGCTGGACAGCTCGGCTCCTGTACATCACATATTCGTAGATTAAAATTATTTACAGATAGGTCTCGTATACGCCTGCAATCACAATGATCTTTACATCGACCGCCTGCTTTTAAAGATTCAAGCCGGCGAGAGGCCTGGATCTTTAGAGCGTCGATTAGTCGAAGTGTATCAATAACGCGACACTGAGATTCAGCTTTTCTTCCCCAGGGGGTGAATCCCGTCGACGTCGAATTCGTCGGTTCCACCCCTCTTTTTTTACAGCCAAGGAGAGATCGACGAAAGAACGTCATCCTACGCGAATGGAAATCTCGCGGGGTCCTTTCGCGCAGCGTAAGTTCGAGTCCTTAAAGCTTCTTTACTGGTCGAAGAAGGATGGTGGGAAAATGCTGTGCCTTTATACGATGCCCTTCGTCATCATTCTGGAAGTGTTCTTCAGAGCTTGCCTCTTGTTGCAGAACCAGATCCTTATCACCTCTCTGTCGTATCCGAGACGGTGCGCTAAAGCCGTGATGTCGTTACCTGAAAGCGAACAGAATTGTTGAGAACTACGAAGCTGGGAACAGAGTTCGGCATTATCTGAATAAAAAATTATTTAAATAACGTATCGAATAAAAGATACTTGATCTTTATCCGTCGTTGAATAAAGACAAGCCGGGTTATCTTCACTCGATGAGTAACGAATTAAATTTTTATCCTTTATTCGAACACAAATTTTTATTTAAAATAAATATCTATCCATTTCTGGCTGGGAACTACGAGCGCGGGGTGTAATATTTTTGCAAATGTAAAACGGTGGTTAAACGGATGAGAAATTTACCATTAGGGTGAGTGTTTCTACCGAAGTGAGCGTTCAGCAGCTCCAGAGCCTGCGGAGTGAACGAAGTTCGTCGTTTTCGCTTCTTGCTCGGCTCCACGCCGATGAAATCCGTCAGATGATTCACCCCGCTCTTGTACCTGCAATCAGACACACTGTTTTCGCTCAGGTTCACCCGAAACTCACCCGTCCCATAGTTATAGTGTTTTTAAAAAGTTTACAATTAATTTAGACAGTGGAGCAGAGGGTTTTCTTTTTCCAAATCTCATCACTTAACAGTATTAAACGCCGCTCCTTTGACACAAAAAGAGAAAGAAGAGAAGGAGAAAGGTGACAAAAATGACAGCATCTAACGACTTCATCGCGGCAACGAAGTTCCCATCTCACGCCGCGTGCAAATACGTCGATCGCGCTGTAATCAAATATTAACGCGAAACACGCCCGCTCGTCTGTTGGCTGGGCAAACTTTCTCCGCGTGGAAGCGCGGCGAGACCGGAAGGGGCATCGTAAACAGAAGAGTTGGAGGTCGCGTGGCATTCGTCTGGGCGAGCTAGCTGACCAATTGCACTCGTCTCACCCTCGACCGTACCGCGGAAAATGAGACACAGAAAGGGAGCACCGTTTACGAGGCGATTAATTCCCCTGACCGATCGACGCGTCTTTGTTCGGCGAACTTTCTCGAACGGCGACGCAGGAGCGCGGCGGTGTATCGCGAGCGTCGACGGGCGCAAATGAAATTAGCGATCGAAGCGTCGCGCGCCGCTTCGAAAAAACATCGCGACCGTAAACAGGAGAACTTCCGCCGGGGATCGCGGGTAAACGAGCCGGAGTGGCGTGGGGGTTGGAGGACCGCGGGGGTCTGGGCGGGCGCAGGGGGAGGGGTCGACGACGAGGGGGCGAGTTGGTAGATGCCGCTGTGGGATTTATGTTTTTAATTTAACTCCGTATGACCAACTGTCGAGCCCCGCCGAAAAAAGTGCAGGCCGAGCCATTAGCATCGCGCGGTGATATTTCGTCGAATCCGCGAAAACAATATGCTAATGGAGAACCCGGGCGAGCGCGAAGAACCGTTGCGTCTGTCCGAGCGGCGGGGGTTGAACCCGCGCGAGGATGGAAGAAGGGTGGGTGGAACGATCCGTTCTCGCGATCGAAGATTGGCGTCGGCGTTACTCCAAGTGTTCAACATTAACGGGAGGCTTGTTGAAGGGGTGGTTTCTTGTGGTTATTATTACATTTCTACGGGGATGTTGTTGTACGGCTTTTTTTTTGGTCTGTTCCTGTGTGTTGTTCGAAGGGAATTGATAATTGGGAACTTAATTAACTGTGGGGACGGTAGGGAGGAGGAAGCTGCGGGGGTAGTTTAGTGAATTGACAAAAGAAGCAGCCCTTTGATGCTGCTGTGCTGTGATTCGTTGCAATTATTTTTCTTCCTTGGGAATCCATTGAGTTTTAATAGTAAGAGTGAAGTGTGATTAATAGTGAAATGATAATAAATGGTATAATTGTTTCTGTGGAGCTATTAGAACACGAATTCAAGCTTCAAAGTTACAATGGATCAAAGGGAAGTGAATGAAACCACTGAAGCTGCGTCAGTGATGTCAAAGCGATTTGGAATATTATAAATTCTTCTTGCGAATCGATCGCGATGCAAATGCCGGGCATTTAAAGGGATCAAAGCCCAAGGAAAGGTGGCGGCCAGAGGTCTCCAGAGGGGATGAAGACACGAGTGAGGAAGGAAACGAAGTTATACGTGCGCCAGATGCTACGAAAGCGATTATAAATATCGTAATTGCTTCACTTGAGCCAATTTACCACGGGCTGCACTTTCAATAATCTTAATAAACCTCCCGGTGAAAAAGGAAACGCTATTATCGCGCGTAGGTCGCGTAGCAGGTGAGAAAAGCTGGAGGATGGGGGCGAAGAAAGGGGAGACGGGGCGAAACGCGTCGAGGGTTCGCTCGAGCACGTATTCAGGCATAGGTGAGAAGCCAAACGAAAGGAGAGAAGGGGACAGAAGCACGGCTAACGACGAATAAGGACGCCGCTAAACGTGTTCGTGAGGTTTAATCCGCGAGGTTTTGCGCGGCGAAAAGGCAATTCGAGAGATCGGGGGTAGAAGTGAAGAAGAGGGAAATTAAACGTCGCGGTGAAAAAGAAGAAGCCTGCCTCTGATGTTTCAGAGCACAATGCAACTTGCACTCTGTCAAAGAAACCTACATGCAGTCTATAAAACACGAGGGTCTCGATGATTCTATCACTCTGCAGGCATTGAATTGCTCTTCGATTAAAATTAGAGATATTTTGAAGAAACGATAATTTTAAGTATTTTAATCGAAAATAATTTCAAGTATTTTTTTGCGAATTAATTACATTCAGATGAATACAAATTGTGGCTATTACTTTTGGATAATGTTTATTAATACTATAAACCGTAAATTTTTTTTTTGATAATTTGATTTTTTGTGGTTTTGCCCTAATTGCGAGAAACCCGGAGTTTGGATCGACTTAAAATTTTTACAGGATATTAAAAATATATTTCTTTTTGGAATGTAGCTCAGCATAAAGTGTAAAAGCTCTAATTTCCGAAATATAAAAAAAACAGCTATCTGTTCACCCAGAAAATCGACAGTTATCTTATAAATCGCTTTCTCCTAGTCGCTATTTTAATAACTTCGGCTCAATTCTTCTTTCAGAGGTCCCCTCCAAAATTACAGAAACGTATTCCAAGGAAACCGTTTTATCATTATTTTAAAACTCAATATCCGGGCTAAACCAAAGACACTTTTTCTAAACCACTGTATAATCAACCTCATGTGGCACCATTCGTAAAATACATATATAGACAATAATAATAATTTTGTACTCCACGTGATAGTAATAAATATTTCGTAAAAGGTAAAGTCTGTGCTTGCTTTCATCTCCATGCAATTAATTCGCAGAAAATACTTGATTTTCGAGCGATTCGACTGCCTAGTCCCAATAAAACGTACAAAAATTATTCTTGCTGTTACGTTAATAAATTGACCCTCCTCTTACAAAGAGAGAGGTAGGTTAACTCGTGTAGAAAAATTAATAATTGCGCCGGTGCAAAATGAATAAATATAGCATTATGTCACGCACACTGCTTGCTGTGGGTGACACGTGTGAATTTCCCTTCAATCATACTTAAACAAGCAGGGTGCATTCCTGGGTGAGAAGTGACCCAGTTAGCAGGTTAAAAACGAATAGTTTAAATATCTGTAGCCGCTCCATTACACAATACCAGCGGCTTAGGCGTCATTGTGGTGTCCAAAGAGTCCTGCCACGCTTCTAACCCATGACTAATCGCAAGTTAAAAGGGACAGACGACTATCTCTATAATAGCGACGTGCGCGACATGCCAGAAGCCGGCGATAATGATTCATATGTAAATAATAATTCTCCCACTGACAGTGCAGCAATAGGCAAATCAATTTACTATGCAAGGGGCTAAGAACCGAACTGGACTAGCCACGCAGAAAGTGGGCTTAGTCACTGCACCAACTCGTTTCGTCACACCATTAGCAGCTATTTCCCTGCAGCCCCCCGAAGTCAGGGAAATAAATCAGCCGATCAAGCGGCTATCAAAACTCCAGTTACACGCGAGTGACTTTTACGCAAAGCCAGATAAAAACCCGTGGGAATTCTGGGGCGAGTGGGATCGGTGGAAAGTTGAAACTGTTGAAGGAGCTGCTGATGGGGTGACGAAGAGTCGGGCAAAGCGAAAACTAAAATACCAGAGGCAAGGAGGAGAAGAAGTCCGAGGAAGATTCAGACGAAGAAGAAGGGAGTAAAAGGGATGGACGGGGCAGCGAAGAGGAAGCAGAGGGATTCCTGGCATGGGTTTACGAGGGATTCACGAGTATTAGCGTCCGCGTGTGGGTGCGGGAGCGGAGGTAAGAAGAGGGGAACAGCAGAAGGAGGAGAAGAAACGACAGGAATCGTGGGCAAAGCAGCGAGCGGAGATGGCGGGTGGCTGGGGGCGAGCAGGTGGTAGGGGGGCAGAGCAGGCAGGAGGGGTACATCAGAAACCTGATTTTAATTAGTCCACAGTTTAATTACTCGGCAGATAAATCGTGCACGTGCACCGCATAAACTAGCCGCTTTCATTTTTCCCGGACACGGCCGGCACGGTCGCGCTTAGCTCTACGCCGCGAGAATGCGGGATGGGTCATTGTTGCCGGCTCCCCGCGCGCCCTTCAAAAGAGAAATGACCGTGCTCAACCGTCATCGAGTCGACTGGATAATAGTTAGCCAGGTTACGTGGCTGATCTGGCTTAGATCGCCTCGTAATAGTTCTATGCTCGACGCTTCTCAGGGCGCGGGGGCAATTGATGACGAATGGAGAGAGGGTGCGGTGGAATCGATCGGCGGTTCGCGTTTCGAAAATGCACTTTATCTTCAACTCGCTGACCGTCGATGGAAGGTGTTCGTGTTAAGTATCTCTTACGTGTGCACGTCGATTGGATTTCAACGCGACTGCTCCACATTTCCTACCTTACATTCAGATCTACTCGTTGTTTCGAATACTCTTCGCATTTTTTAATCTACGAACTTGCGCGCACACGAATACACCAATATATAAGTCATTGAGAGCAACAACGGGCTAACCCACATTGAAAAAAAAATAAAGTTTAATATTTTATGCGATTAGCATTTTTACTAACTCAATTCGGCAAAAAATCTGGGTTCCACATCGGAAGAATTCTAAAGTGAAGCGTACTATCCCAGTATTTATCAACCTTCTTCTAAGGTAAGGTGAATTTAATAGGGCAAAGAAAACACATTAAAAATAGGTATTTCAGAATGTAATTCTTAATCAATAATTAAAATAAATAAGTGCTGAAAATCGCTAACTAAAAATAACAGTGACGACCCCTTCGCGAAAACACTTAGCGACCCACAGGTTGGGAGTCACTGTACTACCCTACCGCACAAGTAATCTCATAAAATATTACCACGTACCATTTGAATTTAGTGACCCTTCAATTCCACTACTTTATCCGGAAACTCAGTTTTATTTGATAAAAAGAACGAGACCGCAAAAGGATGAAGACTCCCGCTGCCCCGACTGAACTCGTTATCAAGGCGCGAATCATTTAAACGCGAAAGTGCGGGGCGCAATAAAATCACCGCCGATGACGCGCGGCTCCGAAGGGAAGGTGTTAATGCAACAGTCAACAAATCATTTTGTTCGCTTTCGGAAAATCTGTTGATGCTACGCCGCGGGAATGCGGAATGGGTCATTGTTGGCCGGCTCGGCCGCGGAAAGAGAAATGACCGCGTGCTCCTGTCATCGAATCATCCGGTTCACGGTCGGGATACACGCTGCGTGCACGTCGATACACTACCCTACATACACGCACGCGACGCGTGCCCGCGTGTTTTTTCCATACACAGTCGCGGGCTTTCCGCGCTTTTGCTGGCAATAAAACGGCCACCGCGGGGTGAAATCGAAACCATAAACCGTGTTAGATATCGCCGACTCGTAAAACATCGACGGATCGACGCTCTTAGATCGCGCTACCAATTAAACGGGGATCGTTACGCGGCAAATATAAATCCGCGGGCGTAAGCAACTAGGGATCGGCGCGATAAATACAAATTTACACTCCTTTTATTAAAGGAAATAGCGCTGCGGATGGTACGTGGGTTTTACGAGGGGATCGGGCAGGAGGGGGAGGAAGATTTAACCTAGATTCGAAAGAGAGGAGTTGCGTTCAATCAATGGAGATATTGGGTCACTTCCAAGATACTTAGAAGGCTAGCTGTAATACTAAAATATGGTATTTCATGCTGGAGCGATTGTTATATTAATGCACGTGTAATCTATCGACTTCAAACTAAGGTAGATAGGGGAATATTTTTTTTTATTATTCATCACTTCTAATAGTTGGCAAAAGTTGCCTTTAATGATGTTATTTAAGCTGTCGAAATCTGAACTTCAACAATAACTGTTCTAAGGTGCCGATTTAAGTCGCTTAAAAATTATTATTTTTATTGACCTTATGAACTTTATTTTATCATACGATAGCACTTCTTTTTATCCTACCCGACTGCTATCCAAGAACTGAAGAAAGCTACTACGACGAAGGAGTGACGATACATTCTATATTGTATATACAAATGAAAACGCAAATGTTTAATTTAAACTAAGCGTTCTGTTGCTTTGTTGGACGCATGAGAGACTAAGTTAGTAGCAGGTACGCTAGAGGCCTGGACAGTGAGCGTGTTAAGATTATAAAAAAAAAATTAGCACGGAACAAAACTTCAAAAACATGTTTGCGAAAACAAAAATTTATTTAATACTTCAAAGTTCTTGCGACACCTCAAACTTTTTGTCGGACAGAATCTAGCTTTTGCGGGTTTAATCTGAATCGCTGGGGCAAGTTCTCTTCACCATTACAAAAAAATTACACATTTTTTACTTTTTCGTTCCACGGACAAAAGACTTTTGGAATGACCCAAAATCTCTCACAATTCCCTGATACTACCTCCCTGCTTTTCGCGAAAACTTCTAAACAAACGAGAACCCATAGAAGCTTGCAATTGCATGATAATGCAGCAGCTGCTGTTTTATTCACGAAAATCAGCTGATGCATGAATACTTAATACCACACAGCGTCCGATTCATCCTGCCGTCATCTGCCGTGATACTTAGCTCGAATCCTGTTCAATTAACCCCCATTCCATCCCAACGCAGCAGTCCTATCAAACTCTTTCCCACCCACACTGTCTCAAGCCTCCGATACTCGAACAGCGTAAATTCTACTTTTACAAACAGTCGAGGCATTAACTAAACATAGCGGTAGAGGAGCCAGTAACAGCTCCCGCAAGCGAGCCGATAAATCGGGACGCGCGTATCGTTCGTTATGAGCCGGCCTGTATCAGCCAGCCGAGGCTAAGGATGTATCAAAGTTTGAGTTTCGCTAATTACAGATCCTGATACAGCGTTCGCGGTAAAATCACCGATGCCTGGTGTGCGCGCGTACGTGCAGCGAGCAGAGCCGGCACAGTCTCGGGAGGAGGAAGCCGATAGGCGACTTCTTTCGCGACACGAATGAAACCCGACGGTACCTGCGGCAACGGCGCGAGCACGACTGCCGCGATCCCGTTAACGGTTTCCCCCATTCTAATTAACATTCCACGTATTTATTAGACGCGGATCTGCAATTAATCAGGTGGATTCAATTAGCGAATTACCAATTAGCACGCACGCGTTCACACGCTCTCGGACACCGCTTCAGAGATCCTGTTGGACGATTGCGGGAATAATCGTGTAGCGCGGGACGCGCCGATAAAACGCCAATCCCGGACGCGATCGGGGCGGGCTAGAAGGATTTTCGGTTGTCATCCTACCGCTGCAACGCTTCCTGTACTTAGGAATCAAAGGGACGTGGAGTTTCTAGCTAGCTGGCTAGGATCTCCTCGCGTGAAACATTCTTGTAGCTTATGTAAGTAACAGGAGTTTGCAGGGGCGAATTTGTATATACAGTGGGCCATAAAAGTATTCGGACGTCCTTTAAAACAGAGTAACTTTTTTAACTTTGGTCCAAACGACTTGAGTATTTTTGCGAAGCTAGAAGGATTAGTTTCGTAGGTGGCGGGTTTCGTCGTTTTGGAAAAGATTGCAATTGCTCGGAATAGCGCAGAAAATAGGGAAGGTCGGTTTTTCAATTTTTTTGTCCGAGCGTGTAAGGAAAATTAAACATCCCCAATTGCAGATTTAAGTAAGTAAGCAGAGTAGGCTGTAGCCTAGGGTGGCAAACTTTCGGGGGCGGCAAATTTTGGGCGATAGAAATTGAAAGATGTTTAAACACAAAGGCTTGAGGTAATTTTAAAAAACAATTCATTTTCTTTTCAGGTAGCAAATTAGTAATAATTCATATCTAAGTTGTCACGTTGAAATGATTTCCAAGTTGTCTCAACTCTTTTAAATTAAAATATTTGACAATCAGAATCCGCCCCTAGCGGTTTGGATAGGATTGAGGAAGGTAGAAAAAATATTGAATTGGTCTGAGATAGCAGTTGTCAGGCGCAACGAGTAAAAGATATTTCGATTGAATATTGTTATAAACTGAAAAATATATTTCGCTGGACTACTTTACTATTACGCGTAGCTCCTTATAAAGGATGTGTCTGGTTTTTGTGTACTTGTCTCCGGGGGTTGGACTGTTTAGATTTTAAAAATTGAGATAGTGGAAGTAAGACTCACTTCTCTTCGGCCTCCTTCATCCACCTCTCGAGGACCGGCTTTATTTTCTGCGCGCTCTTTGGCGTGATGTCCAGCTTTTCGAATCTAGAGCCAACAACAACTTATGATTCTTGTTCTTCGATCTCACTGATCGCTAGAAAGAAAAGACTTTCGCACCAAAAACGTAAAGACAAGCCCAAAGGTAATTCTGAAATTGTACATTCGCATTTCGGATCAGCGAATTTCGTTCAAACGCGCAGCTGCTACTCGCAGCGTTGTTATAATATAATCTTCGTATACTTTTCAGTAGACTGTCCGCAGAGAAACTCAGTAAAGTTCGTCTTTACGTTCTCGTTCGACTAAAGGAGCACTAAGAGGCATGCATTGACTCAAAAACAGGACATTGACAATGCGTGCATGCTTAAAGGTTCTGGTGATGCCGTGTGTATGATGTTGCCAACGCGCTTCGGAAGCTAACACTCGCCGCAAGTGAGCAAATCGTATCCACCGAGGAATAAATCGATCGCCGAGACGAACGTGTGAAAGAGACACCAGACGGACGTCGTGCACACGATGTTCTCGTGTTCTCGCGCGTTGGCGACATCATGCCCAAGTTTGCCAATGCCCTGGCTCGAAGAAATAGCTCGTCAATCAATCGAAAGTGCTCCTTTCGCATCTCTTTTTTTTTTCCAAAAAAACGGAGTTAGGAATTAGTGAGAGTGCTCGCAGCTATACCCAAATATGGCCCGCGGCTGTTAAGTCCCGCAACACCGTCAAGCGTTTTGGCCGTTTCACGGGGACGATAGACGAGGAGGCGACCGAGGGTTGGGTCAACAGACGTTGGTTGGAAAAACGATGGAAGATGTAAAGAGAATCGAATGGCAGAGAATTCAGGAACGGATTATTGACTGGTGACGTTCGATTTAATACTGGGTCTTGACTAACTACCTCCCTCGTCACAACGAATTCTACACACCGACGACCAAAACTGTTCGGATTGCGCATGCTTGGGTATAACCGCTATGCTTCCAGAGGATTTTTTTTTTAAACGTTTTAGATCTTTAGGTAAATTAAGTAGCGTGAGGGGTGAACGTACGTAGCTTGCTGCTGAGAGGCAATCTGCGAGGCAGCGTACATCTGGGTAGCCAGGGCACTGGGGAACAATCACCAATGCTTAAATTAGTCTTTACGATAATAATTCTAGGATGTAGAAACAGCGTCTCTACTTGCCACCGGCGTTACCACGGTGGTTCCTTCCGTTCTATCCAAACTATCGTTCTAGCTCAGTGTTACCATTCGCGAACAAGCGCCCAGTCGTCTGCGACACGTGAATTAGGTATGTACGTTGCTTCAGGAACCATCGTGGCAGGCTAAGTTACACATTTCTCGTACAGTCCAAGCGCGTAAAAATTCAGTGACGTTTTGTCAGACTCTATTCTCGAACAGTGCTACTTCTCCGCCAGACCAAGGGTACGCGACAAGAGTGCTAACGGGGGTAGCTATTAGATAGCTAGCTCTGTCGCGATCAGGGTAGAAGAAGAGGGCCTGGCCCTACGTTTAAGAAACATTCGACGAAACGTCCTCGATCTCGACTTCCCCGGACAAGAGCACCGATTCGCTTCGAAATCCGTTTCCATGCCACATCCAGTGACCTGGCACACTGTCGTATCCGTAGCCTATGTCGTTTTCACTTCATTTCTCATCAGCGACGTCCGTTTCGACAGATTGTGAGTGAGAGAGAAACACCAAGCGCCAAACACTCACCTGCATATGGCACTTTGGCTATAGGCTGGACCCTCCGTCACGCTCAGGGACTGACCCACCTGGGTCTGCGTGAGGCCCAGCGACAGTCTACAGACCTTAAACACCTTCGAGAACTCCTTCATCTCGTCCAGATTGATGCCATCCACTATGTTGTTCGTGGCCTCGTTGATGGTCGGCTGATCTGCAATTAAAGTTGCGGAATTTCTCGCTTGTCTTTCGCGCAACTTCGAAAAGACCAGGGGCACGATCGATTCTGCGGGCCCGGTATTCTTGGTAGACGCTTCGCCTCGTGGTAGAATTTTGTATCGAGGCTTCGTGTAACTATAGACTTTCGTATTTTAGCTAGCTGTATCTTGAACTTTCAGCTCGGGGCAGTGATGGTTTAAAACTATTCGTGCCAGGACACAAAGAACTATAAAGTCCACCGACAACTATAAAGCTATCATCTAATTTTTATGAGAAATAAATCTAATTTTCAAAAAATATGTAAGTGGCGAAAGGTGCAATTAAAATTCCTGCGAAACAATTTTGAATGTTATCGGTTCCATTTTAGCGTTTAAGGAACTATGAGCTGCGAAGTGAAGATTCTAAAAGGGCCGATGCTGCCGAGCATTCTGCAATGATACCTTCCCATTGAGGCTAGCTTGAGAGTAATTCGGCCGATTTATTTTGAGGAGAATTGGACAGTTTCGGTGGGAGTTTCAATCGATTAATCGGAACGTTTCGAAGTTCTGGGCGAGAAGCTGCCTAATGACATCGGGCGGCTTCGTTAAAGCAGCTTGAGCTACACCGATTTCTCTCGTAAATCTGTCACCCCGAATGTACACGCACGCAATAGAGGTGCCCACATGCCCCGCAATCTCGACCAGTTCGCCGGGTTTCTGCGCCGTGCAATAAACTGCAAATCCTTCTTCCGCGGCACGCTGTTTCTGCGATCATTAATTTCCGATCGAACGCGAGCGCGCGCGCGCGCGCGTAGTTCCCCCCACGACCGGGCAAAAACGCGATGCTACTTGGCTTTCTCGCGTGTGTCGCTGTCAAAGCGGTCCGAGGAACGCACGAATATTTCCTCCGTTTGAAAGAGAGCGAACTATGCATCACGACGGAAGGAACCATAAATTGCTGGGATACTTGCGGACGACTGTATCTTCGGTACGATTAGGTATCTCCACTATCCTCGATGCATCGCCAGAAATTTCCACTCGCAGTTGGAATTAGTGATTAGAAATCGGCGAGATTTTAAGGGTACGTTCGGTCGATATAGTTCCCCGAAGAAAACGCGATTTATTTCAAGAGTTAGCTATAATTCATGAAACGTGATAAATTTCCCTAAATAATCCACATCACTGTCAGCTTCCTCCGAATTCGCGCGCAATTCTTAACACGACCAGGGCGGTGAAATAAAATTCTTCTCTGAGTTTTCTTTAAACGCACAAATGGCCATGGATCTGTTGGTTGCTTCAGTTCAACAGCTCGAGCGATTATTCTATAGGTACAAGTAGGGACGACGAGTGTCAGTCTAAGGAACGATCGTGAATTATTAAACTTATTGTCTGCTGGCTGGAGGTAACATACACTGTCAGTATCTTTATGGCTTCCCAGAAGGCAGTAAGGAACGATCTAATACACCGTAATGAGCAGAGCATTGTACGATATCCTATTAAGATTATTAAGCGCTCCGCGGCGCGGCCAGATCCTCGAACATTATTATTTATCGGCTTTGACCGCGCATTAAACGTTAAATCGGCAAAGGAAGTGATTCGAGGCGGCGAGGCAGCAGAATGGGCCAAAATTATAATGTAGATTATGGAAATCCATACAACTGAATACCATTACCGAGCAAACTACACGCGCATCGCTCGAGAAAATTTGAACAAGTTGCTTCAGGGATAAGCGTGCTTTATCTACCTAATTCGTCCAGTGGATGTAAAAAGACTGAGCCTTTTTTTCCAGAGAATTGCGAGACCATGGGCCAGTCACCTCGCTTTAACCGCCTACTGTCTCAGTCGTATCGGCGCGGGAGCGCGATTTCTAAGAAACAGAAATGATCTTACTATGCGAATCGTTGAGCAGGTCGTCCTCCTCCTGCTTGGGACTGTGCAGGCTGCTGGGCGATGATTTTAGACCAGCTCCGCTCGGCCCGTGCGTCGTCGTGATGGTGATTTCCCCGTTACTAGCTGCCAGTCGGTTCAGGGCCGAGGCCGCGGATACCACGGACTCGTTCAAAGGCGACGATTGCTCGAGCTTCTCTCTGTGATGCTTCTCCGTCGGCTGTGAGGGACAGGGACGGTAGTAACGGATTAGTAGCACAACCAACGAACGACAATGCCCCTCTTCCACGCCAATTATGCACTTAATAATGAGGCTGCCGGGGTCTCGGATCGAGACACTTTAGAGTCTAATTAGTGGAAGAAACGCCGCCGCCGCCGCGGAATACTTTCTTAACGAGATTGCTTGCTATCGGGAATTATTCTGGTTGTTCCGCCGATCTTGCGCGCCGGTTAAGCCCTTCCACCTTCGAAGGGGACCGCGGCTTTGCTCGTACATCGTCCGCGAGAGTCGTTTGTATTGTTACAGAGCGCGCTCGGGCAGGAGGGATGGTATCCTGGCCACCATCGGAGAGGATATCGAGCCGGGGTGAGTGTTAGTTATTGACGAAATCGGGGGCGAATGAAGATTCCTCCGGGGAAAAGTATTCTGGAACGGGGCTGGCCCGTCCGTGGATTCGCGGATAATAATTGGGGCAAACGAGCGAGATGTCGGCGGATTGATTGTTCCTCGTGAATGCGGTTTGTCGAAGGGAATCGAGGGTAGATCTGGAAGACCTACTACCGTTACGCGTGCGCGCGTGAAATGAGGCTCCCGGAGAGGAATGCTTCTGGCGAAGATTATTAAAATATTCAGGTGTACCCTTGCCCTGTGCGGGCCGCGAAGTAAATTCTGTTCTTATTTGACGGGGATATAATAAAACCAGTCAGACAGAAATTGATCAAACTTTCATGCGACGTCGCGCGTAAAAATCTTGACCGGGAACGATCCACGAATTGCGTATTCGGGGCTGATTAAATTACACAGGCCGCGCATTAATAGGATTTACCGTCGATATGGAAGTCATAATCCAATTACAGCGAAGGCGAAGTTGTATTTCACGTGCTCTTCAAAAGTCCCTTGGACGGGCACGGTTAAGCCAGAAAAGGCGTAAATTATTCCGTCCTGTAATCAGCGGTTTACGTACCGTGTAGTGATTCATGTGAGAGCCGTGTCGATGGCTGTGTTGCTGAGGCGACGTCGTCAGGAGTGGTTGCTGGGAGGCCTGAGCGGCCTGTACCGCCTGTGCCTGGGCTGCCTGCGCGGCTTGGAGCAGTTGCTGAGGCTGCAGCGCGTTCAGAAGCTGCTGGCTGGCGGAGCTGTTGCTTAGCAGGTGGGGCAGGGCGGCGGGATTCAATCCTAACCCTGACGCCAAGCTGGGACTTGTTGGAACTGTTGCACGAAAACGAGACACTTGGTCTGCTTGAGGTGAAAACGAAAACGTAGCTTTGAAATCAAAAGTGCGATCTACAGGCGCCGCGAGCAAAACCGAAGTGGCTGGTTACCGGGAAAGTTGGTGGAGTCAAGGAGGCTTAGAACCCTCGTCTCTCCTTTTTCCCAACTTTCCAAGCCTTTTCAATTTTACTCGCGGCGTCCATAGTGTTGATGGTATATTAATCTTAAACAAAAAACATCTCAAAGATGGGCTACATCGCACCTGCAAAGTCGCCGTTGCTGGTCGGCGTGCTGAGCATATTCTGTGGCTGGGCGATGGATTGAAGGTTTGCCAGAGTGGTGGAGACCACTTGACCGTTGCTCAGCGCCAGGTTCACCATCTGATTGTTCGTGACGTGGCTGACGGGAATAGTTAGGATGGTCTGTGTGGCGATCCCTGATAGAAGGGCGAAGAAGAATGTTAATCCCCGGGCGGCAAGTAATAGCGACGTAACGAAACAGAGATGGTAACGAGCGGGGACAGGGGGAGGCTGATAATTCTATCCCCGCGGGTCCCAGCTACGAACGTGTCTCGAATCAATAGATACTTCATTTCCATTATGAGCGTAGCCCACGCGTCGTTGATCCGGGAAGGGTAGTAAAGTTATCAGAGTCTCATAGAGGGATTATTAGGCAACCCATAGGGCAGGTAACCTCGCAGGCCAGCGTAGTTGGCAAACTATTATCGTCATCTTAATAGTGGGTACAGGTACTGGCACTGGACTAGGCTGCGAGAAGGACGCCTAATCATACTTAGAATAGTTTCGGGATTACCTCCAGCTCCGCTAATCTGATTACCCTGTACACGCGCTTAATATGATTACTGATCATGAGTACGTACCCGTGTTGGTATCTATAGCTAAGCTAAGCAAATCCTGTATTCCGAACAGCCATAAAAGTTTCCCGTTCTGAGGTAAGGTCAACCGGCAATCCGATTAACGTTTAGTTTAAGCGACATTTGACGATAATATTCCGCGGCCCCCGATTCTTTTATATCGCCCGCGGATGTCCTGCCTCGCGCGATGACTTTTCGCGAGCGCGCCCATGAAATCCCATTCGTGGGTCGCGTAAACTATTACATCTCTTCTGCTCTGGAGAACGAGGTCCGTTTCAATTAAAGCTGACGCGATGAATCGTTTTTTGCGCCTAACGTTTTTAGGACCAACGTACGCCGTGGTATATTTCCGTCGCTCATTGGCTCCAACTGAAAGGATTCGCGCGCTGACCCGAGTCTTTTTCAGGACTCCCCGATGCACCCACGGAAATAGTCCCCATCCGGTAATCTCCCGAGAGCTTATTCTTAAGGAGGCTTCTAAAACACAGGCCGATGCATTATTTCCGTTGCCAGCGATTCGACTCCTCGCGACCCGCTGAAAGGCATGAAATATTCAGACACTATTGCTTTCAATCGTGCCCCGATTGCAAAATTATTCACAGTGGATTCGCTGCCCTGTCCTCCGTGTGTTACGGTTTTACGTGGCTGCGAAGGTTCGTCCATTCTCGATTTAACCGGTCGCGAACTGGTGCAAAAGTTCAGTACGTCGGAGAGGCACCATCAGCCCGGGCCATATATTTAAACGTTTCCTATAGTCTACATAATTAAGCTGCCCTCTATCCGGAATATCAACAGTGAATGCCTCTTAAATAAGCCCGGCCGATCAATCAGTCGGCTGCTCGATATAATCGGCCGCCTCGACACTTTCTTCGCGGCCCGACGTCTATCAGGAACCAATCGAGCGTCAGTCAGTTAGCATCGATTGAGCCGAAAAGCAGAGCAAACATTATTTGCCACCACGTAACTCGTCATCCCACCACGACTGGTCCATATCCACGAACTTCAATCCACTTAGGCGGACTCCCAAAGTTCTCCTTACCCCCGCCAACCCCTCCCGCCACCCGGCGTCCCTTCTACCGCCGCGGTCCCATCACCGCGCGTCTCTATCTCTCTCCCCCTTCCTCCCAATTGCCAGAATAGGAACCCAACTTGGTAGAAACGAAGTTAGCGCGAACCGCAATCGATATAATAGCGGCCGAATCCGCGGAGCTGTGATGTCCAGCCAGAGAGTACGAGGGTTAGGGCGGGAGGGGGCCGGCCAGAGGGGGGGCGAGCGAGGGAGGGGTTATTCGTGGGTCTGGAAAGGGGTAGTGAGACGTTAATTATACATTGAAATTAGTTGCAGAGTTTGCCCTCTGCTCGCCAGGCTAGTCTAGGACCACTAAGTATGGACGACGGGCGAGAGCCTTACCCCGAGCTGGTCAGAGATAGTCGATATTATATTATATATCGGCACATCTTGATTGCACAACATTATGCGCCGGCACATCGTGCAGATTTCACGACGAGAGACCACTCGGACTGATTTACGGCCAAATCCGACCCCTAGAATTCGAAGGGTTGGAGACTTCTTGCCGGTGCATTGATAGCCACCTTCCTCCTGTACCATTTGTCTCTCTGTCGTTTAATTAAATTGCCCTCGTAAGGCTTCGCGATCGGAATGCTTTCGAGGATGTCCACGGTACGTGCGACTTCATTTGAATTTTACTCGCAGCTAGGATTCCGTTGCTGTATTTAAAGATTCGAACGTTACAGCCGCTCGAAAGGGAGCACTGTCGATCTACGTTGCGAACGGGATTTCAATGGGTGTCGATTAATGGTGATTTTGATAGTTGAAAGGGAATGAGTGCAGATGGAAGAGAAGAAACAGAAGGCTTACCTTGCGACGTAGGGATAAGAAGCTGAGCCCCTTGAATGCCTTGAACCAATTGACCGGACGTTAGGATGAATTGAGGCATCGCGACCGGTTGCGGCTGAGATAACAGCTGAGGTAATGTCGCCATTGGCGCCGAACTTGGTGGAAGGAGATGAGGCGCAGCTGTCGTACTCGAGGCTGTCGGTACCGTGCCACCTGAACATCCAAATTTCCGGGTTTCAAGTCGCATCTTTCAGGAATAGATCGTGCAACTGTCACAACTGCAAGCCTTTTAGGAGACTGTACGCTAGGCGAAGCATTCGACGCCGAGCAGAGATATTTAATCAGAGGGAAGAAACGGGAGGCCTGAATGGCGATGTTAAAGGGGAGTGTCAAGTTTTGCATCATTCCGTCAGCCTACTTATGACACGCATTTCCATTTGAATTGACAATTGGGAAGACCTACCGGATGAGCTGACAGTGAGATTCAGGGGCGTGTTGATGAGCTGATTGTTAGTCAGCCCCGCTGTCATTCCTTGGAGACCTGCGGCCAGCGACGCGACTTGCGGAAGGTTTTGTATATTCGCCAGGTTCTGGAGATTCTGCAGGGTCACCATGCTAGCCACTGGCGGAACAAAAGAAAACGGGAGGTCAATAGATGTATCATTCATCGGTAACTGGGTGCTTTAAGTGCTGGTGTAATTAGCACGACATTAACTGGCACGTTTCATCGTGAAAATTGTAGATGAACTAGGTGGTACGGAGATTTTAGATCACATAAATGATTTTCTAATGAAATCTGCTGATTTTATACAGCAGAGAATTAATATTTTGAAGGAACGGTAATTCGGAACTCCAAAGCTATAATTTAATACTTATTTCTTAAAGAAAACCTGGCTTGAGGAATTAAGGAGTTAAAATGGTAAACCATGTAAGTGCTAAAGAAGTGAAAAACTTTTTTTACTGGAAAACTATGCAAATGCCATGCTGAATACGGTGATAAATGCTGTAAGTACTAAAATAATATATTTCAGTATCTAGGACTGTCGTAAGATAGAGCTAAGATCATAAATAGCAACATCGATATGGTTAAAAAGAAAATCAATTAAAATCAATTGTGTTTGAGCAAATTGATGCCTGTATTCCCTTTGATGTATTTTTTTAATACCATCAATTCATGCAGAATCTTAATATATAAAGCAGGAAGTGTTTGTGTGTTTGTCTGTCGCCTAGAAACTTTCGAATGGCAAACTCTGGGGTCACAAAATGTGCCCCAGCTCATTATGCCTAGCTAATCCAGATGAATGCAACTATTTTCACCAAGAAAATAAATAAATAAAAATTTCTTTCTTATAACATCAGAATCTAAATTTTGTAGGAAGCCGAGTAGTTAAGCTAAATAGTACAGCTAGTCCCACTCACTTGTCCCATTAAGATGAGCTGCCACAGCCGCCCGTTTCGCCTGATGCAGATTTTCAGGTGAAGGACTGCGTCGCCTCTTCCGCGAATTCTTCAGCTCATCGATCATCATCTGATGCTCGTGGAGCATCCCGGTGGTGGCCGCAGGTTCAGGACTCCCAACGCTACTCCTGTCACTGTCCTGTAACAAATACGCGTTCGAATTCGTAAACCAGCTCTGAAATTCAGGGTGGCAGTAATTAAAAGCCGATATAGATGTCGCGTTGCTTGCCCCTCTTTCAAGCTCTGAACCCGTAGAATCCTGCACAATGCCACGCGATAAAAAAAATTTAAATCCACAACATTACCAAAGCTTAAGAGACTATCAGTGCTCGAAACGCCGATTCGTACATCATCAACAAAGATGATCGTACTTTAATCGACTATAGGCGAATTTTTGTCACCGAAAATTCTGAAACAACTGCAGGCGATAATAATGATCAATTTGAAAAGTACCTTAAAGAAGTTAGGTACATTGAAAAATCTAATTAAGCGCAGAATCTCTCTTACATGTCTCCGAAGGAACTACGAGCCATGAAGTAGACCGTTTCTCAGCTGATGGTATAACGTGGACGTAATCGAAGAATTACACTTGATTCTCGAACATGTGGAGTCGAAACGCTTTCAGTGAGATGGAGAAGAATGAAGCACTGGATACAGTGCTCGCAATTCTCACTACGGTGATCGCACACTGTCGTAGCACCTAATAAGACGAGAACACCACTGACTGTCACACTGCGGCACTGGCCCGTTGTCGAAAGGACGCGTGTAGTACCGTCGTCAGCGAAAGTTCGTTTGATACTGCTACGGCAGTACCGACTGTTTCGCGAAGGTCAGGTAAACCCCCAGCCCCCACCAAAAGTTTCGACTTTCAACCTGTTTAAGGACTTCCGCGAACAAAGCCACTGGACCCAACCTACCCCAAGAGGGCTTCGATAAACGTACCAACTTTCGATGATACTCGACGCGCTTTGAGACACGTCTACGTTTTAAAATTATCCGTCCACGCGCAATGATATAGAATTAATTACCGAGAACGCCACTTCTGGATCCTGTACCGCTTCCTTTTGGAGAGCACGCGGAACAGTGGAATTTATCGAGCGAAGAGGGAGAACTGTAAGATAGACTGCTCATCCGGTCTCTCCGCGTTCAAATTGATCGCCCGCAATTTGGAGCAGGGACAGATCGAAATTTCGATCAACCTTTACCGATTCCCACCTTTTCTACGTTCGTATTAATTCCCGGCCGCACAAAGCCTCGTTTCGGTACACTAATCCGGCATTCTAAGCGACTCCATGGTCCGTTCGAATACGTCGCCCGTGACGCGTCTCTTTCCAGCCATTAAAAAATAGAGGGTGCGCGCAAGTCCCTCTATCTCTCTCTCGCCCTCGCTCTTTTTTTTTTTGTCTTTACCCGACCGAAATCAATCGAACGGGCACGCAAAGGTTTTAGCACAGGCTCGCAACCATTCTCGCCAAAATGCTCAATTATACGCGGCCGGTTCGTTAACGTAGCCCGCGCTTTTTATTGCGGCGGTACGTTTAACGCTGAAAATTGATTAATAATCATTCACGGTCCAACTGGCCGACGTTAAAATGCTTCGCTACGAAATAATGGCGGGTAGACACCGTCGCCCTCCCCCTCACCACCTCCACCCCACCGGAGGGTGAGCAGGGAGGGGAAAAAACGCGAGGGAGGTGTGGAACAATGAAACCGCGCGCGACAAATCATCGGCGAATATAGAAAAATCAGCGGTCGAGCCCGCGGAAAATACTTCCGTCCCATCGCTGCCGGGGCTAATAAAGCTTCCGGCTTCTCGATCGAGCGCGCTTATAATATTCTATGACGCCCGCCCGCGTCCTTTATGCCGGCCGATTCTTTCCCGAAACGAGGCTCGTTAACGAAATCCGCGATAACAGGGATACCGGGCGAAACGGCGCGGCGCTGTTCGAAAAACTGCCGCGATATTATGTGGGCATAAATAATTTGCACGCGGGATTTCTCTATTGTACGGTCGGCGGTGCTCACCCGAATTAACGGGAGCGCGTAGGCGTGCGGGTTCAATTAGCGCGATCCGCTATGTATCGGCAATTGTGTTACTCAATGCGATTTTTTTTACCGCGCCGGTGATTACGAGGATCTGTAAAGGCTCGCATCGTCGACGCTTCTCGAATGGAAGGGGGAATAAATTGTGCAGTTTTGCGGCGTTTGGCATGTAGGTGTACCGCGCGCGATGAGATTGCGGATTGGAGAGCGCCGAGGTTTCGGGTGTTGCTGAGTTGAGGAAGCCTGGGACGCGAGGAAGCAGGATGTCTTGTCTGAAGATGTTCACACGTTATCCAGGAGAATTTGAATATTGCTGCATGTGTAATTATTGGGATTCTTCATTAAAATTTATCGAAGGGAAGAATGCAAGGGCACCATATTTGTTACTGAATTGAAAGAATTGGATTTATTTCTGTTTTATAGGGTTAATGGTATGTATATCGACTGGTTAGAACATTTTATATTATTCAAATGACCTGCAACCCCCCAATTAAGCTAAGGTAAATTTAATAAGGTAAAGGAAACATATTAAAAATAGGGTATTGCGGAATATAATTATAACTTAATAATATTTAAAAAAAAAAAAACAAGAAACTGTGGCGAACCCCCAGGAAACACAGGTTGGGAATCACTATGTTAGAATAACTCAACAAAATAACTAAACAGATTAAGGGTAGATTCTCGTCTAACAGCGCCAAAAGTAACTGATATTTAAGAATTCTTTTTAGCACCTATCACAGTCAACTGGGTGCAAAAGAAATAGAAGTTTCTTAAAATTAGTTTACGCTGGGATTGGTCCACTTTAAAGAAAATAATTGAAAAATTCAACGAGTTATAGAGTTTGAAAGAAGAAGTAAGCTTTTTCCTTAGACAAACTTTCCATATTATTCTTTATATCGACGGAAAAAGTATTATAAATAAAAATTAAAATTAAAATTTTAGTTCCGGTATCAGCGTAAATTATTTAACTTTAAGATAATTTCCTCCTTTTTGCAATCAGATGACTGGCACAGGTGTTACACCTGGCACCAACATCGTTGGAGAGATTACCACGGTTCCACAATAACTAACAAATAAAAACGATAGAATAAAAAAAATTCTACAAGTTTAAAGATACCTCATTATATCCCAAAAGAGATTACTACGATATTAACAATATTTTTTAAAAAAGAAATTCATAAATTTCGGAGGCTGTTACACAAAAAGCCCCCCTTAAGGCATCGAAATCAATGTAAAAGTCATGCATAAATTTCACCCAGAAAGTTCATCCAAAGTTCAACAACAGTCGGAAAATAGAACGCCCAAGGGTCAGGTAGGCGACTTTTATAACCAATCCGACAGGATGCATTAAAAGAACAATGTAGGTCACATTTACCCCACTCTACTCGTATAATAGGGTTGTTAAATAAAATGGTATCCTAACGGTCCTAAATTTGAAAGCTATTTACCTATGCAAATACTCTGATATCCTTCTGTTAAACTTTGTAGGTACCATGTTCACGTCGATGTCGAGAAATATGCATTCCATAATTATGTTGACATTTCTCCGCAAACAATGATAGAACAAATAAAAGGACACTCGGCCGAATTTAACGTTAATGTGTGCCGTGACTGACGCGTCTCCCTGAATATTAATTGCCCTCTCCTAGAGATTGCTGCAAAATTCCTGCAAATCAGCAGCGAATTAGGTCCGCGAACAAATGCGGCGCACCGCGACTCGAAATCCCATTTTACAACGCCTGACCTGCAACAAAATAATTCCTGACCTACCCTCATCACGCGGGACGATTATTGCACCAAGGAACACCCAGCTAATTTCACCATCCGCCCTTATTCAAACAAAATCCCCCGTTAATTGTCAGACGTGCCCCCTCGTGAAATCGAACCAGTGCCAATAATTACGCGGCCGCTAATTGCCGGATATTTTCCTTGGTTCGTCCGAACAGCGGGAGTCGCGTCCCCGCTAATAGTCAGACATGATGCGAACGGGCTGCGAGCAACTTAACCGGCGCGGAATACTCCCTAAATGCAATGTCGTTAATTATGCATCGAAAAACACGGGCCTGAAGGGAAATCGCGAAGGAGCCCGGGCGGTGTAACGGTATAATCGGCAGCCCCCTCCGTTCGATTCCCGCGCTCGCGAGAAAAACGTAAAGCGAACGGGAACGAGCGCGCGGAAAAAAAAGCGGCATGTATTAATCATTCGTCCCGGTATAGCCGCGCTTTCGTGCCGGCGCGATATATAATTCATGCATATTTACGGGGAATGCCGGAGGAATAATTAACGAACGGCAGCGCATTAAGGCGCGCCCTGCGCCGCGTCTGTATGTGCGTGCACGCGCGACCCCCCGCGCGTGTGTGTGCACGCCCGCGTACCCGCACGTACGGTTCGGCTTCTTAGAAGACAATCTAAATTATAATAAATCGATGGCGTACGTATACGATGCTTTAACGCCGCCGGTTTCCCTGTGTGTATATATATATATGTGTATATATATATCGACGGGCGGGCGGTTGTACGAAGTAATGTCGCCCCTTTGCATAATGGCATGGAAATATGCCGGAACGTGTATCGCCATAGTTGGATACAGATTAAGCGTGTTAGAGCTTCGACACCACGGCTAATTCGCGAAAAAGGAGTCCCCTAGGTGGCCCCGGCGCATGAATAAATCCGCGCGGCAAGGTTCACGGCTAACCGAGACGAGCAACTTGGCCCTGCGTCGGGATGATTTCCACCCTGACGAAATTATTTCCCCGAGTTTCGCGGGGGGACTCGCGGCGCTGGCTCCGTTTAGCGACGCCCGCGACGGCCAGGCGGACTTGCTCCCGAGGACGGCTGCCTGCACGGCAAACTTTCCCTCGGAACTGTAGGGTAAGCGGTCCGGTATGGGCGTGAATTGGAATTTGAATAGACGGTAGGAAAAATTCCATCGATTCGAAGTGTCGATTTCCAGTGGAAACGAGGGACACGCGAGAATATTGCGGAGGGACAGAAAAATAACGAGCGTCAGCGGAACCACCGGAAAGGTGGAAGTTATCGAATGATTCGAACGCGTTCGGCCATTTTTCTACATAAAAGAGGGAAATGTCCGTCCCTCTCCCCCGCGCCCTGTTTCCCGCGCGCTATAATTTCGAATTTTCCACGGAGTCGTACAATGGAGGGCGCGCGCGCGCGCGCGCTGCGGCCGCCATTGGTCCGGGGCATTTCATTGCATAAAAAATAGATAAAGCCCGGTCGATAGGTAACGAACGAAAATAGGAGGCGCAGGAGCCACGGTGGTAGTTCAATTTTTTTTTCCACGCAAATTCGTAAACGGCTATACCGACGGTATGGCCGCCACCCCCATATTAAATGGACGAGGCGAGGGGGATTAGTTGAATGCACAGGCCCGGCCATTTTGCTTGTAAAAGTGCGGCCCGATATATATGTAGTAAGCCATAGAAACGTATGTTTACTGGCTTTCGGCATTTCGCATAAATTAATCAGCCGGCCAGCCCCCATCCCTTTGTGCAAATACCCGTGTCGTTCGATGTTCTCCACGGTCCGCGACACAAACACGTCGCTTTTCTTCTGGGGGGCCGTATTCTGTCGGGCTTGGATGATTTTGGCTGACGAAAAGGGAGGAATGTTGCTCTAAATCCGGGTTTTAGTAAGTTACAAGCGAAAGTGGAATGTGGAACTTGGACAGTTAAATGAGTAGCAGTGATGGCATTATTATACGTGAAGGGTAAGGGGAAAAAGAGCGATTCTGCGATGTATTTTCTGGTGGCAACTGGGGCCCTAGGACTGTCAAATCGCAAAGGGGTATGAAATAGAAATCTTAATATATGAAGCTGAAAGTGTTTGCGTGTTTATCTGTTGCCTAAAAAGCTAATCCAGATGAATGTGCCTATTTAAAAAAATAAATAAATAAATTTTTTTTTATAAAATCAGAATCTAAATTTTTGGGCGAAGCCGAGTAGTAAAGCTATTGTCCACATTCATAAGACAACGTGATTTTGTGTAATGGGTAAAAACAGGGAATGTCCACCGTCCACTGGAACAAACTAAGGAATATCCCAGTCTTCATACTTGCGCTATGTATTTCTGATTAGTGTAAGCTTGCACTACGTCAGGAACCCCCGGACGTCACTGTGTACACTTGCTTTGATAATAATAGAAGTGGACGTTTATTTTGTTACAGTATTCTGCAGTGTTCCACTTAAAAGATATTAAAACAATGCAAAACAATTATCTTTTTGCTGAGTTATTTTCTGATGCCTAATTAGAGTATAAATTGTTCATGTTATAAACAATACACTTAAGATCATTGAAGCTTGTCTCTTTACTGATGGACTACAGTGTTAAAACTTGATTTTCTCAATGAAACTGTTTTATGATATTCCTTGCTTTTTCCCCTTACCCTTCGTGGCGATAAAGCGTGTATAAATGTGTTTAAAGCTAGACTGTGCTTGTAATTGGTAACCTTTGATTTCAGACGAGTAGAACGTCGATCATATCAAAGATATTTAATCGAAATATGGGTGACCCGCAAGCGTAATTCAAGTGCATTAGAATTAATAAAATCCACCTGAAACAGTTCGTTAAATTCCCGAAACGAAAACTACCACCTCGCGTGCATAATTCACGTCGTCCTCTCATTTACTTCGTTACCGTTTCTAATTGTTGTCCATCCGTTCCCGTATTTTGGCAGGAATTTGCGATTTCGTTAACAAGTTCCCTCCTCATTCTAATTACCCCGAAATAAACTACTCGCGTCAAGTATCCCTGCACGCCGACACACTGTGGTGTGAAAAAAAAGTTCGCTGAATTTCGGGTACGAGTCTGCCGCGGCCAAATAATTATTTCAAGTGACCCTATGTACTCCTACAATCTATGTACGCGATACTCGATTCCTATCAACTTTACAAACCATAATTTTTTTAATAAATACATATCACTCGTGCTTGGAAAACAATTTAAAAACATTCCACAATCTCAATAACTCAAATCACTAAACGTGCGAGTGGGGCGATACCATTAAAAGTACAAACCCCCAAATGTATTTTTTACCACTCACTAAATGCCTCAAAAATTTTATCATTTCACCCTCCTCTGCGACACCGCATCCTCGCTGCATTATAATAAAACGTTGCTGAGAAACTATACAAACTACATCCAGAAGCTCCTAACACTCAAAACACAAGTGCTCCACCCTCTTCATCCCCCTTCGCAAACCCGCCGCGCTTCTTCCACCCGCAGCACAACAAGCAGCCCCGACTTACAACCCCCATCGACAGGGCAATCGAGCCGTCGAGGATCGACGTCGACAGCCGTCCGAGCGAGATGATAACGATTTAAATTTCGCGGGGAAGGATCGCCGGTTGCACGGTTCCTAGCAGTAAAAAATCGTTAGCCTGCCCTCACGGGCCATCTCGCTAATGCGAAAAACCGTGCTGCATCGTTCTCTCTGGTCGGGAGGGACCGGGATCGGATCAGGGGGCGGGGGGAGGGAGGGTTGGACGAGCACGCAGGGTGGCGCGATGGGTAAAAAAAAAAAAAAAAAGAGAGAAGAAAAAAGACCGCGCGAGCGGAAAAAAAGGGTGGCGTTGCGAGCAACTGCGGGGTGGCGGGCAGGCAAGGGGTTGGGGGGTGGGGGTGTTGGTGGTGGTGGCAGGATTGGGATACACGGTCGTTGGAAATGCAACAATAAACATTACTTATCGGCGCGGGAGCCTTTAACAATGCGGATACGACGAGAAGCGGCTCGCGGGGCCCGGCGCAAAAGCGCAAGTTTTTTGCAATAAAGTCATTTCGAGGCGTTTGAGTTATGGGTAATTCGTGCGGGAACGCGCGCGAGCAAGCGGGGTCGAGCGCGCAACGGCCAGCACCGCCGCCGCGGGTCCCGGCTCCATTGATTAGTATTAATGACTTAGCTGCACTCATTTCGCCCGAATAAAAGTAATTGGATTTGGCTTCGACCCCGCGGACCAGCGCCAGCGGTGCCTGGCGTCGGCGGCGTCGACGGCGTCGCCGACGAGTGGCGGCGTCGGCGCAACGAAAACGGCGGCCCCAGCGGTGTAAAAATACATTAATATCTGTTTGCGCTTAATAAACGATAGCCGCGCTGACTTCAGACTAATGGCCGTATTCCGGAATCGGTAATACGCGTTTTTATGTTTCTTTCTATACAACGGCCGCCACACGTCCGGACCGGTTTCCACCCACGCTTTATATTCCCGCCTATCTTTCGTTTCGATCGATTCTTTTCCACCCCCCCCCCTCCCTCCTCCGTCCCACTCGCCCCCACCCCCACCCACCCGCGGCCTATCCGCGATTTAAAAGGTTTCCACGGGCTTTTTTTCGGTTTTTCGTGTCGACGCCGCGATAAGAATTTTCTGCGTCGAGTTCGACTTGACCCGTTAATGGATTTCCGTCGAGAGAAGGAGAGGGGTTGTTTAATGTCGAGATCAATGGAATACACGATCTGCTGCTCGGAGTCGGTTCGAGTGGGCGATCTTGTTCGGTGCTCGTTAATTCTTTGTCAGTCGAATGTGAAGTAGGGGGTGAAAAAGTTCTTGCGGGATTCTTATAAAATTATATAGGGTAATTCCGGGTTAGATGGCCTTGGGGGTGAGATGGCTCGATTACATTTATGTTCTAGAACATTCCGATTTTCAGTTGTTTCTAGTGGTACATTGCGCGTCGCTCACACGCCGCATTAATCGTGCTTTCTGTTTGCTTTCAACTGTGGAATCAAGTAAGTTATTTGTAATGTAAAGATTGGCTATTCTCGAAAATTTTCTACGGGTTCTTTAAATGATTATTTACTGACATTTTGCGAAAAAGTAATGAATTTTTTTAATGCAGTGCGTTAATATAATATTTAGGGGTTATATTTACGTTCTTATGATGAACTATTGTCGTAGCATTATTGAAAAAACAAGTGTGTCAGCGCTTCTCGTCTCTCGGGTTAGTTGGCCCATCATAAAATCATGCATAATAGCTACTTAGTAAATGGTTTTGTTGAACATGCCAACGGAATGCAAACGAAGATATAATCAGAAGTTATTATTTAAGAAAAATAAATAATTGTTCGTCTTATTAACCCCATAACATGTATTTTTCATATGGCATAGACTGCAATTTTATTTTATTTTTTCTTAAATGTATGCTTATTTTTTTAATTCAATTTTATATTATTCATCTAAATGCATTTCCTCCTGCAAATATATTTTTGTCCTTTATAAAACTCCTAAATTCACGGTGCACTGATTGTTTTTAAAAAAAAATGGGCTATCTCTCCCCGACTTACCCTAATTCGAATTGGCTGATTCACTAAATGGACGATGGGCATCGAGCCTAGTTCAATTTCGAAGGGACGTCGGCTGCATTAAATGAACTGGGACACCTTGTATAATTACCCCCGAGAGCGTGCGGTACAATTATCAGATCCTATCGCCCCGGCAAATCCCGAAATTTAATATTACCTCGTTATTATCCGTTGCGAATAAGTCGACAATAATCCACGGTTAACCCTGCGAACGCGCCGCGACTCGGTGGCGAGAAAAACAAACTGGCCGCGGAGTCAGCGGGGCAGGAAGGAGGGAGGGAAAGAGGAACAAACGAAAGTCCGAGGATGCCAGAAACCTTGGCAACAAAAGAGCGAGAGAACGGAGGGAAACGAAAGGGAGGAAAAAAACAGGGAGGAATCCCCATTAACAAAGTCCGTATCACGACGTAACAGACCCACCAAGACACTTTTAACTCACCGCGTACCCCGTCACGAATACTCCATTGATCGGGATTAAGGATTATCCGTGGCCATCCAGAGCGGCGCGGCGCGAGGAAACGATGAATTTCCTCGACGACCGGGGGTATCCTAACGGGGACGTGCTCCACGGGGGTTGCAATTATCACGTGGTCATTGCGAACCGTTGTTATCGGGAGTAGGGGAGCACGTGTGGGAAGGACGAGGACGCCGGCTCGGCGGGCAGGCGAGGGCGAGAGAGACGGGCGAACGGGAGAGAGCCGACCCCTCGGCACAGGCTGCTTTGTCTGTAAGTGTAATTAGTCCAGGGTGGGGTTTCTCCAGTGTGGAACAGAGAGCGAGAGACAGACCGGGGCAGGAAGAGGGGCGGAGGGGGCGCTGACGGAGGAAAAGGGTGGTTCATCCTGGCCTCCCTTGCCGCACCGGAGTGCCCCACCACCGCCTTATTTATATGCAAATGAGCTTCATTTCGCGATATTAATGTTCCACCCGAGTCGGCCTGGCCTGGGCGCGAAAGGGTGCGCAGGATACGCGGAAAAGGGTTCGTCCTGGTCCGTATATGTTTACGACCGTTCTGTTCGCCAGCGCGACGCGCGATTTGCTCTGCTGGAAATTACGGCGTCGATGGTCGGGAAGGCTGAGCTGCGGGGGTGTGAGGCTCGGAATCGAAACTGGGGGAAGAGATTCACGATGGACCTGAGGATTCGATGAATAGGTACTATTTTCTGGGAGCTATTATTCCCGAGCGATTTGACGCAAGGTGCATCCAGAAAAATTAACAACGAGGGAGGGAGAACTAGTGTAACTCGTAGAGAAGCAGCTGAAATAACAATTCGCGTAGAAACCGGTAGGGAGAAAGGATGTTGTAGTTGCAGGGAGCAAAAGAACGGTGCGCTTGGGATAATTGCAAACGAGAAAAAAGAGTGTTCCCGCAACATATCCGCCGATAGGCAATATCGCGTTACCTCAGAGGCGTCTCGAAAACTGGATAGTGCGGGGCCACCAAGAATCCGTAATTTTCACTCGAGAACTTCCCTTAATCTGCGCCGCTATCTAGCCAGAACGGCCCCTTATCAGGGACGTCCGATCCGGTTATGGTAATCGCGCGGGGCGAGCGAAGCCGCGGCGGAATCGAAATTCCGGTTCTTCGCGAAATCGAAAACTGGAGGACACGGCCGCGGTGTTTTCCAGACACTAGTAGCCGCGCGCAGATAATGACCGATTTATCGTAACGAGCAGGAGCATGGCGTCGGGCAGACAGACCCCCGTCAAGCCTCCACCGGGTTAAATTAACAACAGACAAGCCACTTGAAACATTACCGAGGCTTCCTAGCGGAGCGAGCCGAGGGTGGGCCCCTGCTACCTTGCTCAACATAAATTAGGGCCGATAGAAAGGGTAGATTGCAGAATGTTGAGTGTATAACGACCGACGCTCTGTCGGTGGCTTATGTCTCGAGCATCCGCGGCTCGCGTCTTACTCTTGCGGCACACGCGAGCCCGAAAAATCTCCCCTGCCGCACGCCACTGCATTCTAATGCAAGCGGGGCGAATCGCGTTTCGGGGCTGCGAGCCACCAAGGCAATTGGAAATGTCAGCGACGATCGCTGACAGGGAATCGATAAACCGTCGACGAGCCTCACAAATTGGGAACGCTCGATCCCTTGCGCAAGAATCAGGCGAGGGGGTGAAATAGATTTTATTTTCCCTACCTATGTGTTAAGGAGTGAAAACCAGCGAGCTTTCCATTGCAAATTATAGTAAGCAAATGGGAAGGTTAATTGATGCGCTGATTTATAATTTTGCGCGAGAATCGAGTGAGAAGGGGTTGCAGAGGGATGCGTCAGTCAAGATGTAACAAAGCGGTCGCACGCTCCATGCATTTCCAAGCTGGATCTTCTCAGAAACAGAACCACGCACTGAAATATTATTATTCTACATTATCGACTTATACTCTTGTACACTTTCCCTTCGTCTATCCTCCCCTCCCAGCAAGGATTACAGGGCACCCCCGCAGTACTGAATTCTGATAACGAGAATTAAATACAAGGGATCGAGTTTCTCTTTTTCCGAGAGTAATTACGGGCTCATTCTAATTATAATTTGTAAAATTCAACGGAATATCTTTCCGTCTCGGTGGGTACTTGAGCGCGATATGGAAATCGCCCGGCGAAACTTTATGTCAACGCGGCCGAGTATCAGTTTTATTAAAATGATTATAAAAGCAGCGTTATTAACGCGGGAATTTATGAATATTTTAAAGAGCTAGGCAAGGAGATAAGACGATCGTTTCGTTTCCTTTCCTCTTTTTGTGCACTCTTTTTCGCTCGCCCCTCCTTCGCTCGGCGCGCCTTAAATTTTAAATTCCGGTTATCGCGCACGAAAATCGTCATGGTGAGTGACGTTACGAGGTGGCCGTGTGCGCCTAGGAAAAGTGAGCGGGCGGGTGGCGCGAGTGAAAGGAGGGGGTGGAAGGATGAAGGGGGCAATGGGGGGAGGGAGAATCGTTACCAGTAACGACTCCTCCGTAGGTAATGTTTCCCCGAGTCCCTTCGAAAAGCTTAATTACGGCGAGTCAGCGAAATAATTCGAAATAGGAGTAAACGTTTGTGCCGGGGCGGTATTTGCATTTAATGGATATTAAAATGAATGACCATCGCTCATTACGAATGCCGCGGGGCGTCCGTGGTAAAATCGTGGGTAATGAAGTCGCGGGGGCTGAATCTTACTTGTAAATGGATCCTTCATTATATCCAGATATCGTTTCCTCGGCTACGCGTTCTAACGACTATTCGGACACGACGGCTCGAGAATATCGTAAGAATCCCTTGCCCGCGACGATAATGCACGGCGGCGTTGCCGTCGTCATCTACTCTGTAATTGCGCTTTGTATAACTGTTACCCGCGAAACGGTGTTTGCTGGTCTGATTGAGGGAGAATCGGAACGAAGTTGGTCCAACTTCTCCGGGCTCCGCTTCCACCGTCGCACAGTGCGGAAATTTTGCGATTTTATGGCCAAAACTACATAAATGAAATTTTTGAATTTTACAAATTTAATACAATTGTCGATTGAAGAACTACATACATTTTCGTGGTCAAAATCTGAAAACTTATTTTTAATATATAAAATTCGACACTTTTAGGTTCTAATATATGAGAAATTAAATTATCCGAAAAGCAGCACTTAGAAAACTTACGAACGATGAAGATTTTTTTATTATTTTCATTCATACACTTTTTTCTTTGTTAGAGCATGCCTCTGATACAGTGCAGCAGTGCATTGCAGAGGGGTTATCGCTTCTGACGACATACAAACATACATAATACAAACAATCAAACAGAGGATCGAAGCTGAATGAAATCGTTTAAAAAAGAATAAAAAGGTTTGTAATGTATAACATGTGAACCAATTTCGGTCACAGTTATGTTGTATGTTAGACAAGACACACTGGATCGTGTTTAAAAAATGCATATAATTATAAGATTAGCAACTATTAACAATTAATAATTGCATTTATAGAATCAAGATAGTCCAATGTAAAATAGGAATGAAAATCATTGCAGGATATTATGGGATTGATAACTATTTTATGTATTGAAAATTGATTCTTGTATGAAAAGGTTATTTCTAAAACACTGCTTTAAAAATTGTATAAATTACGTATTAAAAACCGAAACATAATTATTTTGAGGACAAACAGATATCATACGCACCACCAGGAGTTGAATTCATGCCTTGAAATTATTTTCAGTTTATTAATTATTTTAAATTATTTTGTTCCTTTAGATATAAAAACACTGTATAAAAACTTTAGACAATAGATTCTTATATTTAGAGATAGCTTAAGTGAGTCAAAGATCATAAATCACGAAAATTCAACATATAATGGCCGTATTTTAATTCATACATTTACATTTATATTTGAGAATTTGTTTTTAGTGTTCACAGAGGCTCAGACAGTGTCTGTTTCCTGTTGTCAGGGTACAATCTACTAATTTTACTTAATTATACGTCAGATGGTGCACAATGCTACATTTTCTCAGTTCCTATTTTTCTTAATGAAAAACCTAAATATATATCCCTAAATATAGATCAATTGTGCTCACATCCTGCTGGATTTTATTTTTTATAAAAGGGAATAAATTGAGATGGTAAGAAGATCATATTTTCATAGTCGAAAAATAAGCTCCACCCTAGTGGTCAGACATCGAACGATAATTGTGACGCTTGATATTAAATAATAAAACCCGAGCTACGTGGATCTTCTTTAACCACAAAAGTATACTTGAGTTGAAGTGTTAGCCTGACCCATCTGATGATCGATCCTCCCCTACGACCCCCCATCACCTCCTAATCGCTCTCTAAATCAATCTCAATCTACTTAACATATTCACTCCGCGAAGACGAAAGCATCGCTAATGGAAAGTACTGGCGAGCCCACAACAAGCTGGAATAATTACACGCATCACTCACGCGCTAGCCCAACAGCCTCATTACGCGGGCATCCTCGATCAGTCCGCCCGTAAGACACCGAATATTCTTCGGGACGGACATCTTAATGCCCGCGAGTCGTAAACACCGCGGACGTGACGTAAATCTATTCGCAGCCTCGTTGTTTAGCTCGGTCTTTGCTGGCGCGGGGGTGGCCGAGGGCGAAAGAGGTAAGGGGCGGCGAGAGCGGAGCGCGCTGCCACGCGGAGGGAGCGAGAGAAAGGACGAGGCGAATGGGGGGTGGTTGGGCGAGAGAATCGGAGGTGGGTCGACCGATGTATGAATATACATGACCTTACCACCAACCCTTACACCGCAACGGGGCTCTGCTTACATTATTGTATATCTAATTCCGCGGATGGTTCTCAAAATTCGCCGTTACCCGTGGCGCCCAAGCGACGACGGCGCCCGCCGCAGGTCACGCGGCCAATTGAGAATCACTGCCCGGCGCGCGACATTATGCAGGCAGTCTACATATTATACATTCGGACTGGGATTCAATTAAGTTTGGTTAGACCACCCTCCCCCGTCGTCCTTCCTGCACCCCCTGGCCCAACCAGGCCTCTCTCTCTCCATTCAACTTCGCGCACTACCTCCGCCGCTTCCTTTCTCTCTTCCTGCGCGCCCCCTGGTCCCCTTACCCTCCTCTCTTTCCGTCGCGGCACGTAGAGGTGTTCCGAATCGTGTCCCGCTGAGACGATTCGTTCCGCGGTTTTCGAAACGTTCCGGCCTCGTCTCGTTTGAATTACTGTGGTCTGCCGCGCTCGATAGGCGGCCGCGGCCTCGAACGGAGGCACGGTGGACGGCCAGGGAACCGCGGTACCTCGATTTGATCGGTTCGCTGATTTTTGAACACCGGCGGACCTGATGCGACGATTAAAACGGGGAACCGCGGGGAATTAAAATCGTATCGATCTACTTGAAATTTTCGGGCCTCTGATGCCTTCTGTGCGGTGCGGCTCAACTGCACGCGCGATATATGCGGAGTAAATACTGCTCGTTTCTCAATCTACTGTGGCCTAGTAGTTGTACTTCTATTTCCGAGCTCACTGAAAATTCAGCGAGTATTTTAGCGACTTCAAGATCGCTGTGTCCATTCTTGTTCGAAGCTCCAAGTTTGTCTATTTCTTCTTCGGTAGAAAGCTTCGCACTCCCCATATGGGCAGGGTAAAAAGGAGAATGCTTGTGTAAATTGGCAGAATAGGGTGTAGAAGCAAACCTTTGCCGGGGTTCAATTAGTCGCTGCGTAGTAAAATTTCTAATAAGGGTATTGGCTCTGAGCTTAGGAATATTCTTTAGCATATGTTCAAATATCGTTAAGGGCGGTGGGGGACTCGAACAGCACTCGGCAATAGCTGAAATAATAACCGTCGACCAGCTGGTTCGTTTTCATGTCACAGTCCCCGCAACATAGACGTGTTTGACGTTCGACAGGCATAACGAGCCCTGATAATAAGGTTAATTGAAATACGTCAAATGTAAGCTGGCATTGGATGTATCTGGGCGAGTTCTGTTGGGAGTATAGCATGGATAAACATGTCCCAAACTACTCGAGAAAAATGTGTATTGAATTAAAACATATGGGAGCATTATACCTTCCCTTGGTCCATTTGAACAACAATGACTTCGAAAAGAAAATTCAACCCCCTGGACGTTATCCTGGACGCCATAGAAAAAATCAATCGAGAAATAGCAACTGGAACAGGAACTAGGAACCCCTAGCTGCACAAAGGCTCCAAATTTCGAAATACAATGCACCTAACACAAATCGCTAAAAAACACCCCTAGAATATACTCATCCACCTTGACCATAAAGGTTTCCGGAACCTCCAGCGTACCCTACGCCACAGATCTACAGGGAAAATCTAGCGAATTTACGGCCAAAACCACAAAAATAAATTTTTCAATTCGACAAAATAAATGCAAATGTCAATTGAAGAACTAATATGAGTATCAAATGCCACCAATTTTACTGTTAAATATTTTAATACACAGATAGTATAGACTCGCAAATGTTTATGTTCATGCGAGGTTAGACCGATCGCAAAAAATTAATCCTGATTTTCAAGTTGCTTCAAACACTTATATTGTCTTATCCAAAGATCTGAAAATAATTTCAAGGCATGAATTCAACTCCTGGTGGTGCGTATGATATCTGTTTGTCCTCAAAATAATTATGTTTCGGTTTTTAATACGTAAATTATACAATTTTTAAAGTAGTGTTTTAGAAATAACCTTCTCATATAATAATCAATTTTCAATACATAAAATAGTTATCAATCCCATAATATACACCAATGATTTTCATTCCTATTTTACGTTGGACTATCTTGATTCTATAAATGCAATTATTAATTGCTAATAGTTGCTAATCTTGTAATTATATGCATTTGTTTAAACACGATCCAGTGTGTCTTGTCTAACATACGACATAACTGTGACCGAGACTGGTTCACACGTTATACATTACAAACCTTATTATTTTTTAAACGATTTTATTCAGCTTCGATCCTCTGTTTGATGTTTTGTATTATGTATGTTTGTTTGTCGTCAGAGGCGAGTACCCTTCTGTTATGCCCTGCTGCACTGTAGCAGAGGCATGCTCTAACAAAGAAAAAAGTGTATAAATGTAAATAATAAAAAAATCTGTATCGTTCGTAATTTTTCTAAGTGCTGTTTTTCGGATAATTTAGTTTCTCATATATTAGAACTTAAAAGTGCCGAATTTTTTATAACAAAAATAAATTTTGAAGTTTCGACCACGAAAATGGACACAGTTCTTCAATTGACATTTGTATTAAATTTGTAAAATTCAAAAATTTAATTTCTGTACTTTTGGCCATAAAATCGCAAAATGTCCCCACTGTGCGGTCGTGGAAAAAAGTCCTTACCGCTCCCGCGCCCGGTCTACCCTTGCCGTCGTTTACTCGCGCGCGGTACAGCTGGATAGGTAATTAGTGAGGGCCACGTGGTGCAGCCCACGACATAAACGCGCGTGACGCGGACGTATCGGTCGGATGCGTGAGTGCGTGTGCTCGAGGAGGGGTGGCGATAGACAGACACCGGCTCGAAAGGGGTTGCGACGACGGGGCGACGGAGTTAAGAGGAGGAGGAGCGGGGGGATTGACGAGGAGAGCGACGAGGAAGACGCGCGGAACGGCAAGAGGGAGGGAAGACGACGTTGACGGGCAGACTGCAAGAGGGGGGTGGCGTTGCAATAATGACAGAAAATTGCGAGCCTCCAGGTTCCGCGGCGCAGCACCGACACTTAATTCAATTCAATTGCGATACAGTTCAATAATTCGATTAATTAAAAAATATCGCAGGGTCGCTCAGTTGCTTTCGTCCGCGTCGTCGTACGTGGAGCCCGCGTCGATTGATTCCCTTTTCCCCGTCCGCCATCGAGGAGACGTCGAGCGAAGCCCTCTTCTGCTTCCGTTCGCGAAACAGCCAACCCTTCCTCACACCCCCTCACCCTCCCCCTCGACGTGATCACGCGGGGGGACGGAGCTGAGAGCCCCTGACTAAAAAGCGGCGTGTGTATCGACGAGGGTAATAGCTGATAGGTGAAACGTGCCACTCGATGTTCCCGCATCATCTGTGATTACTTGATTATGAGCATCGAGTGAGCAATGTTTTCTGCAACCTACTGCAGCAGGGGCGGCAGAGGGACTCGCGAAACGTCCCAATGCGCACTTGCCAGCTTATTGGGCGACCTTTGAATCTTCTCATCCCTCTCCCGGCTCCCAGCGATCCCGTCCTCCACCTACGGCCCCGTCCCACGCCCTCGTCACGGCTCGGGGATGCGAGCTGCACTTGACTTTTAAAAACCCTATTAACCAACGGTAATAGAGAAATCGTGCTTTCACAGACTGTTTCGCAGCCAAGGGAACGAGGAAAGGGTCCCTGTCCCAGGCTGCTCTTCCGCCCCCACCGATCAAGGGCTCCTTCTCTGTTCCAACGCTCTCTGCTTTCTTTCTGTTATTCTTCGATCCATTCTTCGCTGGCTTTCTCGCCCCTTTACATATTCCCCGGTGAATTTATCACTGATGTACCGATTTCCATTGTGGTTTCAGTAATTAAAAGGTTCGGGTTCGTGGTAAGTCGCTGCAAATTCTCTGCCAGGTGCTTCGAAGGTTTAAAAAGTGGACCCTGTGTTTACCGTTTCTGGAGCAGATCAGGGCTAGATTTGGAAGGGTTAGAGTCCCTAGGGTTTAGGGTTAGACTAAGAGCAGCAAATTTCTTCGTGCAAATAGGCTCATATTATTTTAGCATCGTTTATTTATTTTTTGTTAATTATATTCAGGTGAGAATGTAATAATGATGTATTATTATTATTATTATTATTATTGTTATTGTTATTATTATTATTATTGTTGTTATTATTATTATTGTTATTATTATTATTATTATTATTATTTTTATTATAATGTATCTCGTACAGTATTTGCTATTCAGGATCCTTGATTTCGTGTACAGATGACTTCGACGATGGGATGTTATTCCCCGCAATGTTTTGCAAGAAATAGCCATCTCACCCAGGGTATTTATGAGAAACGCGAATAGCTTTATTTCATATTCAGCTTTACGGATTCCTGGTATGCGTGCTTTATCAAAAACGGACGCTGTTTCCCTTCCGAATGGTTCAGGAAAGCCAAAAAGGAGCCTCCACTTCTGTCCCGCTGAAAAATAGCTCGCGGTCGAGGGCGTCCTTCTCCTCAGGAGCATTTCAGGATATTATAATCCCGCGGCGGTGTCGTAATCATAATAACAACGCGTTAATTAAACCCGCTGATTTATGCGCCTTTCATATTGTAATTGCCCGCCGAACTCGAGTCGAGACGCGTAAAAGCGAGCAGAGCCACGGGTCTGGGGCGATCTCTTGCCCGTGGAGCTGAGATAATGCGAACGAATTAATGAGTCAAGGCGCAATTAATATCGACCATTTACGCCCGCGGTCTTTCAATACCGCCTTGCTGCTCCGGTTTTTAACGCCCCCCCATGAAAAGTCGTGAATTATCGGCCCAAGAATTCCAAAGACTCGCGTTAAACGTTCACTTCCCATTCGTGTTTTGTGTATAGTCCAAAGAAGAATTAGGAAAATGAAACGTTTTCTTACTCGCATTGAAACCACCGCGTCTGAATAGAAATACATGTTTCTAAAACATGTTTGCCGTGTGTGCAACAACAGTAAGCCTTTTTGCGAGATTCTTGCGAAGGAGTAAAGGTTTAAGAGACACCATGGACGTTTTTAGCAGAGCAATAGAGAATCGCGAGGAAACTATCATCAAAAGACTGTAAAATATTAAAATATAACAGAAGTGTCTCGTGCAAGTACTGACTCAACTACCGCTCCCACAAAACAAAGTCCCAATTACTGTCAAACACTTTCCTCACCCCGTCCCAAGGTTCGCCACTCCGCCATACGTATACAGAGGCTGCAGGAAATCAGCAGAGACGTAACTCGAAGCCGGAGGTAGGATGGAGAGGGACTCTTCCCGCGAATACAATTCATTATGATTTAACGGTAGCAAGAAAGCGTACAGCAGGCGGCGGCAAATCGCTTATTTACACCGTGAACGGTGTAATACGCTCGCCGGAGGCCATATTTAGTTTACCATCCCGCGGGTATAATGTCTTTTTAGGTACGTTAATTAACAGTATTCATTTTGCACAAAGGTTTCTAATTACGTACTGTACGCTGCCATAGACTTAGTGCCGCCTCGGAAATGTTATGTCCCTGGGTCTCCGCCGCCTACGTAAAACGGGGGTGGGCCGAGGGTGGCCCGAAGGTGGTGACGTCCGAATGCGGAATTAAGGCTGGAAATCTGCCGCGTCAGGGGGCTGATGACACCCCGCGCGCCACTGGGATACGGCACAGACGAAAGGAGCAACGGCGGACGGGAGCAGCTCGCGGAAGAGAATCGAAAGCGGTCGAGCGTGGCGTGTCGGGTCAATACTTGTCCGGCCGCCGCAGTTAGCAGTCGCATTAATTAATTATAATTAAGTTTTAGTTGACGCGACTGTGGAGCGGCGCGCGAGCGCGGGGTAAGCAAGGCAGGTAGCTACGCGACTCGCATTTTGAGCATTACCGATATTATGCAGATTTCACCCCCGCCCCAGCCATCGTCGTCTTCAACCGGCGCTCCTGGTCTTTCTCCCTTTCCCCGGCGCCCCTCCGCCGCGATCCATCCGCCTCCGCTCGTCTCCTCCAGGACACGCTCGCTCCTCATGCCACTTGCCAAGCGACTCGGAGAATGAATTATTTACTTATTTACGGTACGTAAACGGAAACTCTGTAGCGCCTCCTGCGACCCGTTTATAACGGGGCGGGAATTAAGATCGCGAGCCCTGGACGGGTGAACGGAGGGTGCTTTAGGATCGCTGGACAGTGGGATATCTGGGGGAATCGGGACGACAGCTAGTTGGGGGGTCGTTCAGATTAGTCGAGTTACTTGGTTTCAAGTAACTTCACAACTATTTTACCTATGTGAAACTGTTATTCACTTGACTTGAAATATCCTTTCAAGTTCCTTTCAAGTTTCAAGCGAAGTAGAGAGTGTTTCAACCAGGGGTGGGCAAAAATTTAAAAGAAATTATTGTCGAATGAACAAATCAACTTTATTCTTCAAATAATCTAAAGTTAAAGTAACTTTTATTTTATCCGTTTTTTAAATATTTTTTTATTTAATCAACGCAAAACTCTGCTTTCCACTTCTACTTGCCTTGAAATACAGCTTGAATAGTATGAAGGTACGTACCAGGGTGAACTTGAAGTCACTTGAAGTAAGCTGACTGCCTATTGCTTTTGAAAAGTCAGGTTGCGATCATGAAACAATGACTCAGAATAGATGGAGTAATGACAAGATTTCTAAATTCTTAGAAATGTATGAGAAATATGATATATTTGCGAATAACGAAGGAGACCACCTCCTTTTACGTCATTTTAGATAGCTACTCGATTTAAATAATCTTAAAAGTAACTTAAAGGCAAATGGCACTACTGAACACAAACTTGAAGTCAAGTTACCTGAATAATGGGAACGAGGCTCGAGTGTGCCGAACAAGCACTTTCGAGATTCATTTGTTTTCAGCACATTTCAAAAATGGACCCCAGGTAGGTGACACAGATTTAGGAATACGAGCTTGCGGGAGATATTCACGAACTGAAGAAGCATTCTTCGGATCGATGACTTTGGTGATTCTTACCAGATGGAATAGCGGCTCAAAGGTTCGCTAAGGTTGGCTGCCGAGAGAGGCAAGAATGTTATAAGCCGAGCACTTCCGTCTCCTTTGAATGGTTTTGGCAAGGGGTTACTAAAACGACGCGAAGCGTAGCCGCCGAGCGGCAGCAAGTGCACGTCGTCGTAAGAAGCTGTTAATCTTCGGTAATAAACTGTATTTTCATTATAATACGGCATGAATATGCAACGGCGATAATGGCCTTAATATCCCGGCATGCATCTTCCTGTGCTTTACGAGCTGAGCCTCCTCTGCCGGAATTTGAGGCGCACTCACAGTGGATTTTGCGACGACATTACTGCCGAGGCTGCCACTGTGTCTTCAACCGGCTCTCCTCTCCTTAGCGCGGCGGGATTCGCGGCTCCTTGGTGGACGTTTTGCGACACCGAACGGATGGCAACGTCCCCCCTGTCCAGAGGGACGATCCATCGCTGACCGCGGCAACGAAGCTGGTTATTTAGACTCGCTCACAATGCGGCAATAATTTCGTGCCACTACGTTATTCCGCCGTGCCGGGAGAGCCTGAAATACTTTGCTCAGCAATAAAGGAATTCTGTTTTTCCCGTGCATTCTGCTCCCTTTGTTCCGCCGAGGACCTAATATCCAGGCTGAATTATTGCTGCACGTATTTCTGCAGGGATGTAAAGTATGCAAGAGTTGATAATCCGATACCTTCAGCTGGGGTCTCGATATATTTCTGTCGCCGAATTCGAGATGGATCTAATTCCAAACCTGGCGATATCTCTGTAGCAGCTTTCGATATTTAGATTCAGATAATTTAGCGGTTGGAATCCTCTCGCGAGTCTTTGATTAGCATCTTGGATTCCGAAGTGGCTGGGGTCACGGGATTCCCTGTTAATTGGCGGAGGTGGGAAAAGTCAGCGCGAGGAATTCCAATTCGTTTCCCATTTAAGAGTCTCTCTTTTACCTCGACACCATGAACATCCGCGATCACGATCCTAAATTTCGAGCTGCTGAAGAAAACAGCTGCTCCTAGCCGTTACGTACACGGAGAGGAGCGTTCGATCGGGAGTTCGGGGGCTTGTAATGGGCGCGATACATTCCGTATCGCCGTTAATGCGGGGCAACTTAATGTAAGCAGCGAGCGAAGGAATAATAGTGGCCTAGCCTACGGACATTCATTTATCTTAGTTTATTGCCAACTGCGAGGAAACAAACACCGCTGGAATACGCAACGACGCGCCATTAACCTCCCAGTCGGTCGGCGGAGTCTGGTCTGAGCTTAACGGTTTGTCCCTGTACTTTTATTCAGCCGACTTTCTTTCTGCTTAATAATGACGCGATGATGTATGATCATTTGTACCGCCAGTGCTTTCCCAACTAGCTCTGAACGAACCTTTCGCTGATGCTGTTGCAAGAGCACGTCGGTCGCAGTTGCAACTCGCAAGGGAAGATCGGTTACGGGACATACCGATTTTTTTTTTAAAACTGAGCAGGTTTGTAGGGGACCTCAATAGTGTAGTAGGCTCGCGTCGCGACACACACAGCGTTGCCGGACAAGCGCAGCGAGGCACAGCGTTGCCACAAAAGTGTTGCTAGGCACAGCGTTGCCACAAAAGTGTTGCTAGGCACAGCGTTGCCACAAAAGTGTTGCTAGGCACAGCGTTGCCACAAAAGTGTTGCTAGGCGGTTGGCCGGGGAACTGCGCGGCCGAGGCAGTCTGCATCGAGCCAAGTAGTGAGACACATTACATTTACAACTTAATTGTAACGAACTCAAGAATATATATCTATCACATTATTAACCCAAGAATAGAAGTCTCAATTTTCGGTTCTTCATGGTGAAAACACCTCTTAAAGGTTAACGTTTGATTTCCTACTTTCCCGTATATCTTGGAAACTGTAGCAGATATAAAAAAATTATTACAATGAAAACTTAACGGCTTTTTATGCTCCATAAAACTGTGTACTCAATTTATTTAAAATTTGTATTTAAACAGTAAAATGTGCCCCACCGTTCCACTCTTAACTGTATCCAACCACAAGGAATTCCAATTACTACTTAACCATCCTCAAATTTAAAATCAAATTGCTCAGCATCCACGAGCCGACCTCCACAGATTAATCAAGACTCGTGTCACAGCCTCGCCACGTACTCCTGCCCGTTAAACGGCAAATAATCGAGCAAACGAGCCCCCGTCCTATGAAACGGGTAGAATGGCGGAAGATAGAGGCGGAAAAAAGCGCGACATCGCCACGCGGAGCCGAGACGAAATCGAACACCGATCGGATGAACCGTGAGGGTAATTAGCGTCCATCGTCGTGCGCAACGAGCGTTGTTCCCGGGCCCGAAACAAATTAGACCGTTGCGCGTCGCACGAGCGAATAAATTTAGGGAATGTTTCGCTGCGAACGGTGGAGGAAGGGAGAAGAAACGGGGGGGGGGTGGAGGAGGGGTTGAATCAAAATAGGGCAGAGAAAAATCGGGGCCAGGGAGGGGGGAAAAATGTTTCTGGCACGGGATATAATGTACGCATTGCACACGACTATAATGAGATTTTACAGTGCAATTCACATAAAGCATTGGAAACAACAAAAGCTTCGGGGCGAGAAGGGACGGGTGGACGGGGGGGCGGTAGCGCGATAAAAATGCCCGCGTCTAAACACATTATTTCTACCCGCAGCCGAGCTTTCCACTCTCTCCCCGGCAGCAGATCGCGATCTCTGAATGCAGACTGTTACCCTTTTCCACCCACCTCGAGGCCACTTCTCCGCTTTTTCAACACACACCCCTCGCCGGGGCGAGATCGGGATCGCAGGACGTGTAAAGCGCGTCTCATTAATGGTGCTTCGCGCGTCGCTTTCTTTGACGAACCCCGTCGAGTTTATTACCTCTCAAACGTGCCAGCGGAACGAAATGCCGCGGCGCAGGCATTTTCGATTATGAGACGGTTAAACGGTGATAATTATGCGTGCGCCCTGGAAAACGCGGGGGCGGGATCAAAGGAATGTTAACCCACTCACGTGTACACGTGAGCCACGCTTTTCTCGCGCGGCAGTTTCGGATATTTTGTTTACAATTAGTTTTACTGGTTACCCACTTTATTTAGTGTGATTTTGGTGCTTCTGGTTGCCGCAGACTGACTTCGTTAAATGTTTTGTAGTAGTGAAGGTTGAAGGTGTGTGTTAGGAATGTGTGGCAGTGATTTGATTGTGAGATATCTTGCTTTGATAATAATTAAGTTACTTTTTTCCGAAGAGTCAAGTGCTTCTTGATCAATTTTCTCAAATAAACTTATTCAGTGTCTACTATTATCCTTATTCACATGCTCGAATGAGCTTTTAAGTGCTCTCAGTGACACAAAAATGAACACGAATGGCACAAAATTTTTACGAAATCAATTTACTAGCACAGTGGAATTATTAGAAACCATTAGAAACCACTTAAAAGGGCATTAAATAAAGTACTAAATAAACAGTTTTCAAATTTTTGTATCATAATTAAGTTAACAGAAATGAAAAAATAAATAAATAAACGTTAAAAATATAATATTATACAACATTAAAAAGGGATAACTTTATCCTATTTTTTGGCGCAAAATTCATTCCGATATCTTTTACAGTTCAAAAGATATATACCAATGTTCAGGCGGGCCGCAGGTCAGCGGCTGACGGGCCAAATGCGGCCCGCGGGCCGCCGGTTGCTCATCACTGTACTAGCACGTCGCACGAATAAATCGACGAGCACGATTGTCGAGTATCGCTACAGACTTCGATCTACTCGAACACGTAATTAGCCAATGTAAATGGGATAAAGGAGACCTGGTCGGCGAACGGATTTGAATTTTTGGAAAAAATCACGATGCTCCTGGATGGGTATGCTTGGACAAACAAGTGCCTAACTCTGTCTACCTGTTTTTTCACCGAACCATTTCCGGACCTTCGACTCTGAATACCCTTTGAACGTTGTCCAATAGGGAGCGGAACGCTTGAAAGCGAACGAACGAAGGGGGAGGGTGCAGAGGGGGAGGCGCGACAGAGAGCGGATGAGAAAGGGAGAAAGGAAGAAAGGGAAGGGTCGCGAGCGGCTGGGTGACGGGGAAAAAGAGACAGATAAAGAGAGATAAAACAAAAAGGAGGACAAAAGGGGAAAAAAGAAAAAAGATATCGGAGGGTGCGTTTTGTCGCGCCGCCGATAAATTTTGAATGCACCCGCCGGGTAGAATTAGTAGGCTGTTGGGGTAATGATCAAAAAAATTATAAACAAAAGATTCCACGGATGGCGAGCCTTTTTCGTGGATCAGCGAGGCAAGCGGAGAGAACGCTTGCGAAAAAGCTTTGACGGTGGTTCCCCCCGCCCAAGCAGGCTCTCATTGGTGCCCAAACCTACGGCGCACTATATTTAAAAATCGGCGCGGTCTCCCGGAAACTTCCTCCACAAAGGGAAGGGGCCAACCGTTTACGTGGAGTTTATTAAAATCGACTGCCCGCGCATATAAACGGTCAAACGAAAATGGACAAGATTTCGGCTGGAGATCACTGACGGATCCGCTCACCGCCGAGGCCTCGAAAGCCATTCTGAAATTTATATTGCACGTGGGTGGAACGCATCGAGTGTGACGTTCACATATTCGCAATAACTGAATCAATGCCTCCCGTGCACGAACTTCTTGAGTGGATAGAGGCTTTCAAAAACTGGCTGGCTGGGTGCGAATGCCAATTTAACTTGATATTTCATACACCTTCTGCAGCTACCTAGCTCAAATATATTTCTCTACTTGCTCGCATCTGAGAGCTCTTTATCGTACAAGCATAAAATAAACCACTTGAATACATCAATACACGAAACTCATAAGGATTAATAAAAGTTCGGTTCAATTTTTTCTACCCAATAGGAAAGCCGCCAGCCTTTCGACAAATCACCAAGCCTATGTTCAGTTGACGACAGCTTATAACTCTGAAAGTTGTAAACACCTTAACTCATCCTCCACGATTTTAAACAGCCAAAGGATGAATAAAATTATATACAAAGCACCAATATCGTATCTTTCGTCGTCGCCCAGAAAAAGAATCATGAAATCGGTTGAAAAACCAGCCGTCTAAACCCTCTTACCCTCTTACCCCCCCAAAACAACAAAAACACAGGAACCTAAAATTCTTCTATTCCCTACCACCAACCTTATCTGCAGAAGCGCGTCATCGAGCAGACACTTCCAAGCCCCCTTTCCACAGATTAACTCAACATCCCCTGACCCATCGATCCGCCCGAAACACCGTCACCAAAACACCATCCCAATTTTTCTCCAGAACAAGCAGAACAAAAAAATCCATCAACAACCCCTATTCCCCCGCGAATCTGTCACACACCCTTTAGCCAGTATCGCGTCGCTGTAGGACGAAGCTGACGCGCTCGCTCGCACGATCATCCCCTACACGCTTCTACGCGACGCAGGGTGGCGGGGGCGGGAGGGGGGGGGGGGTTGGCGGTACACAGAAAACCGCGCGTATGGACACGCATACAGAGGATGTCGCCCGGACGAGCGTAGGCGGGCGAGTCGGGGGCGATTCGGCTACTAACAAACCCAATAAAAATAATGCACTTTCGCGCATTTGCAAATGAACGTTGTCATTTTATTTCGACGGGTACGAGTCGCGCGGCGCGCAGGGGCTGCCAGCGGCTCCCTGCCGCTGATAATAATTATGGATATTGAGAATGGTTATCGCTGACGGGTCGCGTATTAATGCCCGTGGCCGCTCGCACGGCCGATAAACTAATTTTCCGTGGCCGTGTCTACGAACGAGTCACGGGTCTAATTTTTTCCCTCGCCCTGCCCCGTCGCCAAAACACAACCCCCCCCCGCCTGGACGGGTAAATTGAGCGAGTCCTGGGTCGCCGAGGGCCTCAGCGGCTCGGAAATTAGTTCATTAACGGCGACATCGTTAACGGGGATCCTTGGACAGCCGTGCATCGCGCTCGCTACGGTCTGATAGAGACTGTCTTATTCCCTGGCTATGGCAGACGAATCTGACCGATTTCTGAGAGCGCTGGAAAGCATTCTTGGGTTTTCAATGTGTCTACTTTAGGAAAGCATTCACGTGGAAAGAAGAAAGGCGCGTCGAATAGTCGTCGGGGATGTGTGCCCTGAATTCTGAATGAAGTGATTACGGTTTTATATGGAATATGAATCTCTGGTGCCAGTAAATGATAAGTAAGTACAGAGTACGCAGATGCTCTTATCTAAATCCTGTTTAATCCACAATCACAGGATAACAGTGGCATTCATGTTCCTTACAAGTTTTCAGACCCCGTTACACAAGTTCGCTAAACTAGCTAAGTCTCGTCTTGTCTAATCTGCTATCAGGATGTTAAGTGGTCATAAAGCCAGTGGTTACATCGCTCAGATGGGATCTATCGGCATCGTTTCGCGTCCCCATCCCGTAAAATCGCCTCTTTTAACGGACACTCGGCAAGGGTGAATCAGTGGCGGGCGCATAACGCGTAATTACTGTTCATCGAGCGATGCAGGCAACGTTTATGTCGCAGCCGTGTAACGTCCGGTTATACACGGTCCTCGATACTCGTCATTTACGGCGGTGTCGCGGTGGACGCGATACGCGCGTGTGTATTTACAAATCGACGCCGCATTAGGGATATTGCTTAACAATAGCGACACGTCGAGGCACCGAGCAGCTGTTATTTCGAGCCGCTTTATCGCCGCGACTTGCGATTGCGAAATTGCTGAGCGCGGGTTAGAAACGCCGCGGAACAAAGACCCATCCATCGATCCCGTGGTGCGCGGAACAATGTGGCAGTCGTGAGAACTCACGTTCCAATCAAGGAGCTCGCATATGGACCCGATATTGTATTAAGTCTCCGCAACTTGCAGCCTAAAGGTATGCTTTCCTAAACGCGTCTGAACGCAGAGTCGAGGAATTCAAAGTCGATTTTCACGAGAATGAAGCGCGATATCAAAAAAAGTTGCTGTTCCTTTTTTACTTATAATAAATAAATACGTCGAGAAAAAGGAGTAAATTTTTTTGATATTGCGCTCCGTTTTCGAGAAAATCGACTTTGAATTTCTTAACGTTGCGTCCAGTCGCGTGTAGGAAAAGCTACCTTATGAAATTTATAAATTTCGATTCTTTCGCGAACCATCGCCCCTTGCGAGTTTCCCTCCAGCGGCAGCTCAAAAATTCATCCGATCCTGTCTTATTAATCTCTTTCCCGGAGCCCAGTAAGTGACCGTGCACAAAGTGGCGCGGAACTCGCGTTTGTATTCTGTAATTAATTAACGGGCGGCTCACAGTCGGCCCGGAGAAAATAACTTTGTATGGACATCGTTTTAATTAAACTCGCTGCCGTGTGCCTGTGACGCAAGGAGAAAGAAAGGCTCGCGTAATTTCTGACACGTTCTTTGCGACGCCTTCCGCGGACGCGTTCCAATAGATGGGGAATAACTCGAAATCCTGTAATTAGAAAAGCCAAACGCATTCTGATAACAATAAGGCGGGAGCGCGGCGAGGAGCGCGCAAACGCACCGTTTCGCGCCGTTTCCCGCCTCGTTACGCCGACGCTTTACGGCTCCCTCATTACTTTTCACCGGCAAAGTAATTCCGCGTAGAATTAATACTATTAAAACTATCGCCCGCGCGTGCACTTTGCCCGCCTCTGTGCTCCCTTTGCCGTTAGATTTTTAACGGGTGTCCCATTGTGGCCGCCGAGCTTGCCCTTTGAGCGATTCAATTGCCGCGCGCGATTTTTAAAAAAATGCCCCTCAAAGTCCCTGCATGCACCGCGTTGCGAGACGTGGGTGTAAAATATGCGCGTTATTATGCTTATTATGATGTTTGCGGTAAAGACGCGGCGTGGCGAATGAAAATACTCTGAGATTTAAGGTAAATTCTGTGTGCTGGCCACGATTGAATTCTTCGAGAGATGCTGTGACGCAACCAGTGGGAGGCCACGGGGCCCTCGTACCCTCCAAAAAAAAAGGAGATTAATATAACCATAACTGAGGTTATTCAAGAGCTTTGTAAAAAGAAAAAATAAATTTATTTTATTTATTATATAAATTTTATAATCACCTAATGAATTATATTGAATTCGCATTGAAAGTATTTTTATCCATTCAACTCAGCTCAGGTAGATCGAGCTACGATTGTATTCAATAAGTTATGATATAATAAGGCTCTGATCCAATCAACTGTATCTGCGACGTAGCCAACAAGTTTAATCGGTCATTTGATCTCTTTGCCATATCTTCTTCCACACTCAAACGTCGACCGAGTATTTGAAATATTATATTATCAGATGATTCAGTTTTGCCCTTTTTCTTGCTTTTGTTGATCTCATTTTGTGCACAGCGAAATCTGTTTTATTGTTTTACACTTTTCGTACACTATAGTGAATCCTCCTTCCCCGTTTACGAAATAAATAAGAATAATAATAATTTCCAGGACTGATCTACAGAACGCACCCCTATAGTGCGAAGAATTTCTCAAACACCCTGTGCGAATTCTAGTCTCGCAAAACCAGCGCCACTAATTATTAATACAATTCGCTATCAGAGTAGGAAAATTAAGGGCGTCGAGAGATTAAGGAAGCCACGAAGCGAGCGCTAAAAACGCGCGGCAAACCGTGGTCACTTTTTCCACTGTTGTGCATCTAATTAATGTCGATCGTCATGCAGCGGCGCGACGCGAAGGACTGCGGGAAAACGTTGTTTCGCCTTAATATCGCGGAAACGATCACGGTGGCACAATGACATTCGAGGCTGTAACCAGCTCATAACGTCGGCGGCGGCTCGCCGCTGGCCGCGATAATAACATTAAGCTTTATTTAGGTGAAACTCAACTTTAAAAACGTGACTCGCGGTAATTATGCGAGAGTGAAACAATGCCTCGGCGCAGCCTGGCCTCGCATGATATACGTCTGCGGGGGTTTTTGCAAGACAAAGGCGTTTTATATCGCGCTGCAACTTGCGCGCGGTTTTTAGCCCTCTCCCCGCCGCCGCCCACTTGCATGCACGTCACAGGAAGTTTATGCACTTCACGCCTCCGTAGTACGTTTGAAAATTGCCTTACAGACGTTCAAGCGTTGGCTTTTTCTTTAAATTTCGTGCATCGAAATCTTAAAAATTGTCTGCCTTCTCTTCGGGGGGTTAATGGTTTGTGTAAGCGGGCAGGGTGGGTGGAGAGTTCATTCTGACGTGGTTGCATATTATACTATTTCACACGGAAGCTAATGGTCTTTTAATTAAAAATATAAACCCTATCACTTACAGTGGGGGATAAAAGTATTCGAGCACCCTTTAAAACAGAATAACTTTTTTAAACTTAGTCCAAAAAACTTGAGTTTTTTTTGAGAAGCTAGAAGGATTAGTTTACTAGGTTAGGTGTTTTGTCGTTTAAAAAAAAAACTCAAGTCGTTTGGACCAATTTTAAAAAAGTTTCTCTGTTTTAAAGGGTGTCCCAATACTTTTGTCCCCCGCTCTATTTCGCCTATATTTCGAGGAACTTAATTATACAAACAGAAGAATCTTCTTTCTATCAAATCCCTAAGCATTGAACTGTGAAGCCTGTCGTCAAATTCCTGATTTCCTGATTCCTAAATTCAGCTCTGGTGACTATTAATGGCCACGAAATTAGAAGACCGCCGAGGCTCTAACAAAGATGTGCTTAGAGCGATGGGACTGTTCGGTGGTTGAAGGAGCAGAGGCTGCAGAGACAGCAACACGTGCTCGACGACACTGACGTCGACGGTAAATCGAGAAATTAATTACTAAAGTTGCAAAAAACGGCGATGGGAGGGGGCGGGTCGATAGGTGATACAACTTCATTAAATTCACGATCGATGAGAAGTCCTGGGCGCGCGGCGCGGGCAAAAAGTCAAGCTATTATCCCGCCGAAAACGGCGTATTGATAAAACCCGCGCCGCGATCACGGCCGACCGGACAAACACAATGATACTAGCGACCGAACTTTTTTCCACCCCTTCGTGCCGCTCGTCCTCGCTACCCCTTGCCCATACCCTGCGAAACCCCTGATGTAAAAGTCGGCATAATAAGCGATGAGCGTCCAAAGGATCGAAGGATGGATTAACTGACGGCGCCATTGATGGAACAACGTAATGCATACGTGATGTTTAATTAATCAATTAATAAGAGCATTATTGTTGTGCTTAATTAAAAATAATGAATCTCTCTGTGGCGCGGTGGACGGGCTCGTGGGAGGAACCAGAGTCGACGGCACCCGCGCATGTATCAATCGCATCTGAAAGCTGACGCGGGTATGGATGAGCCACGGTTATATCTGCGCTCTTGTCGACACTGTAAATATTTGTTTTTTTCATCTTGTTCCAACGCCGCCATACCTCGACTCGGCCCCTTCGTTTGATACCACTCCGAGCGCAAATGTTCGTAATAACTCCATTGTTTGGAGACAAGCATTGATGTGCATTCTTCGGATGGAAGATCTTCTTTGGAGCACGTGGTGCTAGGAATTAGCGATGACATTAGCTTCTTTGACAAGAGCAGGTAGCTGATGGGAAGCTACTACTCAGTCCCCATCAAAGAAAAAGATAAAATCTGTTAGAAATACGGACAAAACTGATTCCACGAAGAAAATTTGTATTAAGCAAAATAGTGACAGTAATATGAATGTAATATTTTTCGCGGAAAGCCAAAGCATTGTACATTATACTACATATTTTATTTTGTTATGTTTTATACTCAAACATTGAATAAAATATTATTTATGTTAAAATTCCACATGTGTGTTCATTTTCGCTTCTTACTGTATATTTTATAATTTCCATTTTAAGCTTCAGTTTATAAAATAAAAAAATATATATATATATTCCAGAATCTCCATGGGAAACCCATAAATTGGGCCATCCTATTGCAGGTTTCTCAGTTTCTCGTAAAACTCCGTGCGATTCGCAGTAGGCTGGCTGCTCCCACCGGCAAAGTGTTAATAAACGCAGGACACCGTTGGAATGCAGAAAAAAGAACCGCCCGGATCCAGAGAAGCGAGTGCACGCGTGTCCCCAGAGTTCCGCGGCTGAGGACTACGCAGGACTCCCAGAAATCCAGCCGTTTTTTTACGGATTATCCTGGCCAACGCTGGTGCACGTCGGGGCGGTTGGAAAAAAAGCGCGGCAGCGGCGCGAAATCAGCGCGGCCGCCGCCACTTTTCGACTCTGGTATGCAAATCGCGGCGTGACGCGGCGACGATTACGCTCGGTTTTGGCGCGCGGCGGGCCGCGAGCGCGTGCAGCAAACCGTCGTCGTCGAAAAAAAGGAGCGGAAAGGAGACAAAAAAGGCGGTTTGGCCGTGGTGGCCTGCCAGGCCCGAAGGGAGGAGGCGGTTCGGCGCGGAAAAAAAGTCGCGAATGTTGTAAAAATCCGGGAGCGCCAATCGGGCGCATTGTGTCCAGCCGGTGAACAATACCGACGGCGTTCTGGTGACTGGCGCATTTCCCCGCGAATTGGCCGGTATTGTTGGATTTTTCAAATTGTATTTTCAGCTTACGCAGGGACAAAAATTGCCTGTCGGCGACGAGTCCTTTCGGGGGGTCCCTTCGCTGCCGTCCACCCTCCCTCATCCCCCCACTTTTGTCGCCGAGTTTTGTTTCTGCGATCCTCTCGTGCGCGAAAACTTCGAAGCTCGGAAAATCGAAATGCAGTGCGCGAACGTCGATTAAATTTACACTGGGCAAAGCTGCTGTCTTCTTGGACAATAACGCAGACCAGACTCTGTAACATTGCTTCACGGTGGGCTGCACGTCGTGTTTCAAGCTATTGGGATTTTTGCACGCTGCTGTTGACTGTGATACGGAAGTTTGGGGTAATTTTTTGTGGATATAGTACACAGAGGTATTTTATATAATTGTTTTAACATCAAGCTGTAAAAGCTCAAGAACACTAAAATCTATGTTAAGTATTACGAGCCTGCAAGACTTCGCGGACATCGTTTCAAACACTATTTAAACGCCCACCCTGTAAATCATTCGCATTGTCTTCCACTTACTGTAACACGAATCTCTGAATAACCTCTGTAATTTCCTGCTTGAAGGATCTCCGTCTGCTTCTTTCGCGCAGTCATTTGGCTATCAGTGGTACAACCCCGAAGCAAGGAAGCGGTAGCCTCGCGCTTGGCCGAGGCACAGTCGGGTAGGAGAAGAAGGGAAAAAGACGGAGCACCGTTTCCTGTTTACGCGAGGCGGTAGCGGTTCCGCGGGCACGTAAAAAGCCCGGCAAGAAACCCGCCGCTCGTCCGCTTGAATGACAATCAAACGCTACAACAGGCGCGCGCCCCCCGCGCCCGCCACCCCCGATACAAGGAGTCGCGGTACAGCCGCTTGTCTGCACCGGGCATTCCTAGAACAGTAATCTTATTAAATTTACATATTAATCAACGGATTTTAATTATCCCCAACCCCCCGCCGAGAGGGAGAGGAGGCTCGCCGAAGGAGCGGGCGGCCAGAGTGGAGGGCAGCGGAGGAGAAGAGTGGTTGCAAAAGAGAGACGACTGCAGACAGGGGACGGTAAAGGAGAAACGATAAGGGGTTGTGCGCGACGGCGGGATAGAGAGAGCCGGACGGGGGTGAAAGAGCAAGAAACTGTCAGTGAAAGGTGGAGAGAGCACGGCGGAGAGTTAGAGGCAGCGTCGAAAAGAGACAGCTCAAGTGAGACAGAGGGGGCGGGGGGGTTTTCGGGAGAGAGGAAGAGAGACAACTCCACCCTTGTGCGGCGGTGGCGGTAGCGGTGGCGGAGACCGAGCCAGCTCTCGTAATTTACATTAATCCAATAATTGCATGGAGGTTTCCTAATTAGAAATTCAAATGAGGTGGTGGCAGGCAGGCACAGCCAGGCAGGGCTACCAACTCAGCAGTGGGAGAACACCATCGCCAACGGAGCAAAGTCCGTGCACATCGGGCGATCGTACGTCGACTGGCCCCGGCCTAACACGAGTTCGGGCGATGGGCGTTAAAAGCTACCGGAATTCTCGAAATTCGGATCCGATGGTTCTGTTACGTATACCCAGCCACCGCTAATGCCCGGCCCCGCAGACGCTGGAACATACCTAAGCCTCGCCTTTTAATCATCCTCTCGCCCCCTATCCGGCATAAAACATGACTCCTGATCTATCTAACTTTATTTGGGATCAAATGAAACCAGCGATGGAGGGAACGGTATTTGTCTCGCGGTGGAGCATTTAGGAGGGAGCTGATAGAACACTGTGGTGGGTGGAGAATTATATATAATTCTTTTACTAGATGAATTTTTGATAACACTTTGATGGGCGGAGGAAGATTAAGATTATGAGAGTGTTGTGCATCGAATATAATTGGGCTTTTGGATAACTCTCTATGAGAGGAATTAAATGGCACTTTCAATATACCTTGAACGAAGTATATAAAGTTTGCAATTTCGATACCCATTGACAAATATAGAGGTCCGTGTGATTTCAGGACGAATGTGGTACCGTTCGATTCTTTTTGACCGGAGTTTCACAAAGGACACGCTATTCACCATGTCCCTATAGACAGATCGCTGTCGTTTCAATCACAGGGGGTGTTAACTAGCTTCCTGTTATTTTCTTTTTCAACGTCAGTGGCATAAGCTGACGCTAGCAGGATTGAAATATGTGGCTTTAAATATTCATTTATTTAATTTTCCCGTGAAAGAACCGAAAGGGGTGACCGAAGATTCGGTCGAACCGTCGGGCGGCCGCAATTTCAGCGCAATATAACGTTGTCCATTGGTAGGTCCCGGTGCGTGTGGTCCTTTTGTTGTCTCCAGAGGGATCCCTCGGCAAACCTAACACGTCCCTAATATCGTCACAGGTTCGTCCCTCGGCCTCAGCCAGGGCATATCATGGCACACGGTCGAACCGTCCCTGATAGTCCCAACGTGGCCGATTAGCGAAGGTGTCAACCTGTGAGTGCGCGACGCGTGCATATCATTCGCACGAGCTGCCGCTTATCTCTTCGACCGTTCCCCGGCACCAATCTCCAGCTGCTTTATCGTTTTCTCCCCGTGGAAATGAATTCGCGGGAAGAAACCACGGTCGATAGCGATACATCGAAAACATTCGAGGACACGCGTTTACCCGACGCGATCCTAATCTGTGCTTGATTGTAAAATGTGACGTTCCGCGGGCGTAATAGCGGCGTATCACTTTTACGAGCGAGTAACCCTCCTTCGATGGAACGAACGGCCGTCCAGAAAGCCTTCGTAACTTTATTCACCGTGAGTCCGTGATAAAGGAATCCCTTGGGGCAGTGGTTCTCACGCCGAGATTCAGACAACTACTTCACGACTTCGTTCGCAGATGTACTTCAGTAGACTATCCAGATTCTTATCCAAGGGTCTTTAGAGGTTTAATCATAGGGTGAGGAAGCTGTTGATGCCTTCTGGCAAGGGAACCACGAAGAACAAGGCAGAAATTGCGTGAAATCTATAAAAATTTAATCCCTAAACCAGAGATGGGCAAAAATTTTACTTAAGTAAAAAATTCGCACAACGAATAAAAGTTAAAAAAATTATTCTTCACGTGTGGAATGAAGTTAACCCCTTTTAACAGTTTCCATTTGCCATCTCACTTTCTGACCCCGAATTTCGACCAGCTAACTTGCTTCTTGTTAAAGACACGTTGAAACGCAACGGTTACCCTAGAGAGATGGTCTCTGCGATTATCCGTGCGCGGATTTTTGAGATACATCATCCGTTACTAGCGGAGAAACTTTTTTTTCATTTACGCAATGCCCAACTCTGCCTTAAACTTCACGAAAGATAGTATCAAAAGACACGACTCGTTCCGTTACAAACCGCTGATCACTTAAACCTCATGGTTCCAATCTTCTAACATACAAACTTTTCTCCGCTACAGATTCTGTTAGCTAGTTCCCCGAAACTTCGTTCCACGAGGAGGATAAAATTTCCGTTTAAAGCAAATCAGAAAGGAAGATCCACATCCCTGGCTGCGTTCTTTCAAGATCCCAGGCCGCAGACCTCGGGCAAGAGGCCTGAAGTCGCCGCACTGATTCCGGGTCACCGAAGAGATCATCGTCTATTCCCATTGCGACAGGTCAGCCGAGTTTCGTCGAAGGAACTCCACGTGCAATTATGATAATGGCGGCCGTAGTCGAGGCACCTAACCCGTGCTAACTCCGTACGTTAGTTCTGGTAGTTCTGATATCGTCTGTGTTTAAACAGCCAGCCGGGTGCTGCGGCAACCGTCGTCGTGGAACGAGGGGAGGGTTCAGAATAGCGAAGGTAACGGGAAGACGGAGAGGGGAGGGGGGGAGAGAACAAGGAAAGGGGGGAGGCGGATGAACACGAAGAGGGGGTAAGCTTGGGTGGCGGGGGTACGAGGCTACGACGGCAAATCTACATAATATAACCAACTATTGTTCAAATAGACGGCGCTCTGCAGATTCAATTACCATTGTGATACAATTAATGTTGGGAATTTCATCAATTCGAGTGCCGGGCACGGCTTTTACATATGCATAGGAGAATCGAACGTAGCGCGGATCTCTAGCGCGAAGAAAGTCGGCGACAAATATTATTCAGCCTGGCTTGATATCTAATCAGCTGGCCGGGCTCGAGGATCGTCCACGGGGCCGTGGACATTGGCGGACCGGGCATATCGCGTGTACAGGGTGCGATCGGAATCGGTTACAAGGAAGACCACCAATTAAGAAGGCAGCAATTTTTATCTGCTCATCGAAGTTCAGTTGGACCAACAGCTTTTCTTCGATGATAGTGGCATTAATGACTGTGCTAGAATCTTGGAAGCCCGGCTGATTGCGAGCAAGCAGAAAGCGAAGTGAAAAATCGAAGGAACCAAAGGCACCCTTATCCTTCGAGTGCATCTTGAACGGAGAATCTCCAGCCGCGGTTCCTAGCGATGCAAATCAGCCCTAGCGATAATCGACCCGTATGCACCGTCGTCGATGATACCCGGCAATTATCGTTCCGCCACACATCGGCATATTCGACGCCGAAATCATGATCAAGGTCTACCCCCATCGTTATTACGCAAAAATGATAACGGCGCGTTATTCAATTAGATTATTTTCATGGGACGCGTAGTAATTTCGTTGCGTGCGACGGGCAAAGCGGGCGGAAAAAGGGTGGACAGAGGGGGGAGGCGGTAGGTGGGTCGAGGGGGTGAGGGTTTGAGTGAATTGGCGAGCTGGGCGCCGGAGGCGGGGCGATGTAGGCGCCACATCATTGCTGGACGTTAATCGCTGATATCGTTGCCTGAATTAAGTGGTATATCGAGAGCTTTTAGAATTAATCGTAAACCGACCGCGTCCCGAAAACAGATCGTCCGTATCACGGGGCTGATTTCCAGGACAGCCGCTGAGAGCCACTGGCTCGCGTGCTGGGATCCATATAAATTCTAATTCCGCAATCACCGGTATCCAAGATAGTTCTAGGCCGATCCTAGCCCCGCTAATTCCAACAACCCCCTTCCCCGAGCGGCGCGGGCGAGAAGCAGCCCTACCTTCTTATATTTGCCCGACAGTTTATAATAGCCATAATCAACGGTTATATACCAATCCCACGATAATAATCATCGTGGCTGAAACTTTCACCCCGCGGGCCCACCGTGTGTGAACTACCCGCGTCTCGTGCGGCTAATGCGCCTGCACGCGCGTCCTCACCTAACTTCTTTCGGGCGATTATATTTCCTTTCGACGGGGCGCCAAGAAAGAGGAGTACGCACACGGCCGCTCGGCGTCCGCAAAAAAAAAACTCCGGGGACGTGGAAACCGCAGGTTAATAACTCCGCGAACTATCGATCCTCCCTTCAGTCCAAATGTCTTACTCTGTCTCTAAACTCGTCGCGCAATCTGCGAATCATTAAATGCAATTAAGGCCGTCGGGCGAACAGCGAAACTACGAGACGATCGGCAGACGTCGAAGAGTGCTCCGAGCATTAGAAAAAAGTTTCGCGCATAAGAAGTTATAGGGAGATCGTCTGCACGACTAAATGCTCGTACGTACGAGTTTGCCTGTCCTGGGGGGTTGGGGTAGGAAGGGAGGACCTTGAATTATCGAAAATAGGATGGATCGATTCGAGTCGAAGCCAGCCAAGTTTACTAGACACTTCGGTGGGGACGGAGGGAGCAATTTTCATCCTGCCCCCGTCGTCCCTGGCCCCCGTTGGCCTCCTAGAATAATCGATCGTATAATTATCGTGATGTACCTGCTAATGCCGCGAAAATCAGCCCCTCGCAACGTCCGCCGTGCCGTGCAGACGGCGGGTTAAGCGTCGGTAGTAGGAGCACATGGTAATTATATCACCGACTAATGGATATAGTTAATTGCTAATTATGAGGCCTGCCGAATGATCGATAGTACCGTGAGGCATCGCGGCACCCACACGATCGTTGGTTGCAAACGACAGGGAAGGGCCGGGGGGATTACCAAGAGTGTCATTCTGGCCTACGTTCTCCGCCACCCTAAGCCAACCTCGTGCTCGTTCTGTCTCTCTCTCTCTCTCTCCCTCCCCATCTCTCCCTCTCTCCCTCTGTAAATTAGACTACGCTCGCCAGTGATCAATAATTGGAATTGATAAACGATCTGACGGTATTCGGGAATTCTAAGGGATTGAGGTATGTCGCGACTGTTGGCGGCATCCACGATGTTTTAGCTGTTCGTTTCCTACTGGGGGTATCTGTTCCTTTGCATGGTAGCTAGTTGATAGGTGCTTGCTGTTCCATATACCGCAATCCTTTCACCGATCGCTGAGAAAATTTAAATACCCGAAAATTGTGCTATTGAATTTCTGTCGCACTTTCCTAAACCCTCGCTGGTACTAGAGATTCCCTTGTAACGCCTTGCAAGATTTCTGAGCCAACTCAGTCTGCCACAAGTCCAATCTCAGTTCAATCTCATTCAGCCCGAACAGTTTCAATTCCTTTAACAGAGCTGTTCTTGTTTCATGCAACTACAAAACGTTTGCTACTCAGCTAGAATCTCTGCCTAATGGGAATCAGAAGACTGCTGTGATTCCTGAGAAAAATAAACGAACCTGTCACTCGACAAGGAAAGGTGCAGAGAGTTCGTCAAACGACTGGAGGATCGCAGTCCTCTGTATTTCCATGGTCATCGACGTTGTTCCCAGGAACCGTGCGATGATTGGGATCTCGTGCTGGGAGGAATTAAAAAGGCGACCCGCGAAGTCTGCGCGCTAAAGGTGAACGTTACCCTTTCGGGCTCGTGTCCCGCGGGATCGCGTGCGCACACGCCGCCTCTGCGAGTTGCCGCCTGCCAGGTGGAAAACCTAGTCAAAGAGCGGGAATAATGTTAGCCTGCATCCGAGGGAAGGAACTTTATTAGATCGCGTCGGCGGCGACGTAAAGTGTCGCGCGAGTCTTCGCTTTCACGCCTCGAAATCCGACGGAAAACGGCGACGCAGCGGCGCCTGGGATGAGAGACGAAACTGCCACGGGGCGCGAAAGGTGTCGAGGGCGGGCTGAAATTCCAACAGCCCTGCCAAAAATCAAAGAGATGGAGATTAACTCGCGCTAGGCAACGCTGGGATTAGCTAATGCGATTCCAAGCCGCGACAGCCGACGATAATTAGTTTCTTTCCCGGTGCCTGGGTTTAAAACGTGTTTACCGAATGACGCTGAACAATATCGGGCGTGAAAACTTGCAGGGTTTGTTAGAGTAAAATCAATTGATGTTTGGTACAGGTGGATGTGCCAGAAAAGTAGTATCATAAAACTGTCTAATATTGTCACGAGCGAATAGATTGTGTATTGTTTAAATAATGGGTTGTAAACTAAAATGCGGAGGAACGATGTCATCTCTATCCTTTATGTTCCTCGGGTTTCTATATTTAATCGTTAGCGATCACTTCCTCCTGCTAAATCGAATATTTTCTAAGAAGAAGACTGGAGAGGCAGACTGAATTACGCACACACGATCGTTTAACTAAAGTAAGATCAAATGGAATTTTGAACGTCTGGCTCTGATAAAGATCAGATTATTACAATACTATAACTGCCACGCGTAGCTGTGCAATGAAAGCCACCAGCGAGTTAATTCGCCTCGTATCCGTCGTCGCCTTGAACGCCGAAGGAAAATTGATTCGACATTGATAGTCACGTTTCGCAGCCTTGACGATGATAATGGAGAAACCTCGGTACCGATTAACCTTTTTCTTTACGAACTCTATTGACCAGTGCCTACTTATGGCCATCGTCTTGGCTGATCGTCGGGCGCTCAGAGCGCAGCGAGAATAATCGTCTTAGCAGAGAACCGCGAGAGCGGTGCTAGTATCGCTGGAACATCTAGAATTACGCTCATTAACACCGAGGCATCTGCTAATGATCTTACTTGGCTCCGGATTGTGTAACTCAAGGACTGCACGGAAATCGGTCGCCGTGTATAATAAGCCTCCTCTCTACAATGTTATTCCTTACACGAATTACGACGTACTTGAGCTCCTCTAACCCAACATAGCCGTCATTATGAATTAAATACTCTTTGATGACGAGCGGGCAATTACCCTCCTTCAATTTCAATTTCCTGGCATCTTATCTCTCTGCTTCTTACTTCCTACTTCTACTTCGTCGCTGATGGCTAGTCTCCAGCAAGAGTGACAGAGTCTACTTGCTCTGGCGATGATTCGATTCGGATCTCTTGCTTCGTTAGCAGGATTAGGCTCCTAGGTCTATGCGGTGAACTCGGTGCACTCTTCTAAACCATCGAATGTGTCACTCAGCGATGGTCAGACGAAATCTTAAAGATTGCTGCAACTAATTTCAGCTGACCGTGGATAATGGAACCAGCACGAGCCCCCTACTACGATCAGCTCATCTTCCAAGCTGGGACAAAAGTAGCCGCGATCTCCTTGATGGTGTCGGTCAACTTGAACTTGCGGTTCAACGAATGAAGACGCCATTATTAGAGGAAATGTCAAGTGTGTCGGAACATTCTGCGCGGATTAACGCACTCCCATGCATCTCCATTGCGCCGATTGGCGGCGTTCGTCGTCGTCATCGCAGAGTCCGTCCGCGAGATTGACCGGACTTACCAGTGTAATAAGAATTTATTCCCTCTCCCTCCTCGACGCACGACAAGTGGATCCTCTTAACATGTGTTCAGCGGTCGTCCGCACTTGATGACTTCTGGGAAGCGTCCCCACGGCGGCTGACTTGGACGTTACCAAGGAAAACGTCAGCACATAATTACCGCACGACCGAGATGGCCGACACAGCCACAATAGAGACGGCGAGGGCCTGCACCCAGTTGTAATTCGATCCCCGCTCAACACACGATCCGTCGATCGCCAGGTAACGTCCATGATACTTCCAGCCAGCGAATTGCGCGATCCAGGTTCAAGGATTTCGAGTTCTCGATGGGGTATCAAGTTCAACTATCTGTGCGACTGTGTTGTTCAATTGTTGAGTGGACACTTGGTTCTTTAAACGATGGGATCTTCGCAGTGTGTACGCGTCTTGCAATGTACGGTAGACCCTACGCGAATCCTGTCTTACGAACAGACATCTGAAGCGGACGTTTAAACCTCGACACACCGAAGAATTCGCCAAAGGGTTTCTTCTCCCTGTAGGCCACCCATCTGTCGAATTCCCCGCCATACGCAGGGGATCTTCGCGAGCTCCCTCGTTCTCCCACGATCCATCGATAGAGACGCGTGACGTAACAGCGGTGTGCCAAGCGGTGGAAAGCAGAAACGTTGAGCAAAGCTGCAGCCAAGAAGGGTGGAAGAGGACGAGAGGCGAGTCGGAGTGGCAGCGGGAATAAAAAAAGAGCAACGACCAGAGGTAGCTCGACACTTCGCGCAGGACCGCGGCCACGGTCGGTTTAATTAAGTTGCGCGGGCTGGTAGAAGTTTCGTCGGGTTTGTTTCGAGGCGGTAGAGATGGCAGTGTACAGCGACACAAATAAATTCTCCCGGAATGGCATTGTCTTTGAGGTCGACACATTTGCGGAATAATACTCGATAACTCGGCAGGGCCGAGGAGAAGTTATATTAGGACGGCTTAATTAACCCCCTACCGTACCCCACCGCCTCCCCACCAATTCTATCACCCCACTTCCTGCACCCGTCTATCCCTCGCCCTCTTTCTCTGTCCCTTCCGCGGAGCCTGGCTGGCGCGTAACTGCGAACCCTTTTCCATCGGTGATACAGGGTGCTCCCAAAGTGTTTGATCAAACTTTAACTGCGTATTTGAGCAATTGTACTGATGAAAGAACGCTACGTAAACGCGGGCCAGCGAGTGCTTTGTTTCCGACCCCGTGCCTTTTTGCACCCTGACTGCAACGTCAGTCGTAGGCTACCGACAGGAGTGAGCCCTAATTGGCCCATATCAGTCGACCCGGGATAATAACACGGGGTGCCTTTTTTCGTCAGGGTTTCCAATTCTAATCTCTAATAAGCAATGCTGACAATCGAAAGTGTTTTATAAGAATAATCTGTAATAAATCTCTGTCAAACAAGATACCCCACAAACGTCACAACTCCCAATATAAAGAACCCGGGAAGAGGTCAGCTTTTAGGACTCCACTGGCGACACATTTCTTCGTCGGTACAATTAGCGAAGTTTAATCAAACACTCGAGGAACACCCTGTACGGACGTCTGCTTCGACTCATTACGGATTCCTTATTACGGGAATAGATTAACGGATTAAATCTTAACCGACGACAGACGGGGGTGGGCCGAGCGGGTGGAGTAAGGAGGGAAAGAGAGAGAAGCTCGGCGCCTTTTATAGTTCGCGTCGAAGCGGCGCTCTCTGCTCTGTCATTGGTTTTCTACGACTACGAAAACGGGTCAATAATCGCCTCGTAAAGAATCCCATTATCCGCGCCGCGGCGACAACCATCTCCCTCGGATCATTTGCAATCGTTAACATTCCCTTAGCGCCGAACGCGGGCGGACGTTTACCGTACACCTTTCCTCTATCCGCCTTCGAGAGTGCTCGTCGAGGAACGGGGGAAAAACTTTCTCCCCCTCTGGAAGATCTTGGCGTACCGTTAACGCTTCGCACGTTCCAGCGGAACCGCGGTTTCTCCTGCGCGTTTATCGCCGCCGGTATGCACAGTATGCGATTTTGCAAAGAAAATCGAACGGTACAGCGTGTCCAGCTGGTTTCGAAGCGGCGGGGAAGAGCAGGGGAGGCGGCGTGGGAAGAGAAAAGGACACTGCTGAAATTGATTAACCCTCGAGGTACAGCCGAACCAGGTCACCTGCTCGCGATAGGAATCTTGTTACTCCAACAGCTTCGGATCACTTTAAGGCTCTTCTTACGAATGCAATTCTAAGCGTAACAAATTTCGAGACGCATACCAGCCTAAAAACTACGCAAACTTCTGTGTACAGTGGATATAGAACTATAATCATTGTCTCGAGGACTGAATGAACACACTTTAGTTTTCCACTCGTCACAAGTGCCTTTAATTGATCTGACACGCGAACACAGAATCTCTGGTTCCTGAAGCTGTTTCGGAGTCGAGACGAGGGTGAAACGAGCCTAGGATTAGAAGCTCCCCCGCTGATTACATAACAGAATTTGAAGAAACGTTTGAGAAGAGAGAGCGGAGGCTGACGCGTCCAGAGGAGGGTGTTAATCGTCACGTAAGGGAAATTAATACGTCCCAGGGAAAATGGAAGGACGCCCGATCGAACGTAACAGTTTCTCAATCGCGGTGATCCCACCACCGCCCACCTCCCCCTCCCCCCCGTTGACCTGCTAAAGTCGGATCAGTAATACGGAACACTATTTATTCCCGAAGTTTCCGAAGGCTCGGGTGAGCCGAAAGCAGCTCACTTCGAGGTAATTACGAGGATTCGCCGTCTTTCTCGGCTGGCGGCGGCGCGGCGGGCTTCGCCGTCTCTCTTTCATCGCCTGCGCAAAGTATACCGCCGTCTCGCTCCCGCCCGCCGATTCTATCGGGCATAATTACCTTTCGCTGTCCCTCTCGGATAATCATTGTAACACCTAAGCACCCTACCTAACCTACCGGAGCCTAGCCAGCGTTTCCAGCGTTATTCGCCATCGATCGACCGCCCTGACGACGATTTCCGTGCTACGACGTGGTCATTGCTGCCGTACGACTACATCGTTTCGCTAACGATTACAGTGTCACTCGGCCAGGCCAGGATTATCGGTATTCCGAGGCGTCGGGCGACGAAACCGACGCCGCTCCTGCACAGATACGGCATTCCCGGGTTTTTTTTTCCGGCCCCTTCGGCGAGGATTACGCCGCTGCTTTATGCGTTCCGGGTGTTCCGATTTTGGAGACTTGGATTTCCAGTTGGATCTTTGATTGGGGACTGCGTTCAGGGTAGTTAGAGAATTGGTAGAAGCTGAATGTGTGGGAGAGGTGACGAACTTATTGGATATGTCTACACGAGGCGATGACGTTCTCTCATACGAGAAGCTCGAAGAGATGACTGGGGATGTTCGAGATTGGGGGTGGTGATAGGATTTAAAGTTTCGTCAGGTATCAAAGTAGCTGTTTGATAGAAAGAAACGTTCGTCACGTCGTTGACAAGTCAGCTATTGGAAATAAGACGCGGTCTTCGAGGAGTGAATAAATAGGAAGAATCATTTCAAAGTGTTCCGCAAGGGTTGAATATTGTTATTTCTACGTCTGAAAGCACATCTGTATCGATCAAATGATTAGGGTAGGTCGTTCCCCTCTTGGAAGGACCTGGGGCTACCGAGAATATTAATTCTGCCATTGTTTGTCGAATACACAGCGCTTTTCAATGTTGTTACGGACTCTTACGTAAAGGCTTGCGTAACGTCAGCTTTTCGCAGGGGAGGGGGCGAAAGAAATTAAAGGTTCCTTTGAGCTGGGGCGAGTGTACCGAGAGTTCAGCGTTAAGCAACAATTAACGCGCTCCGGACACGCTTTTGAGAACTCCTTGGGACCATTGCGCCGGAGCGCGACGCGGAGGCACGATAATGCAACGGCAACGTTTTGACCCAGTGCGTAGGGGAACGATAAACGATCGGCCGGCGCAGGATCGATGACTTTTCGCCGCGCGGATCGATCCCGGGCGAAGTTTTATCGATCCCTATTCAATGAGGATACGCGCAGCACGCGCGACGCATTAAATCATTGAAATTTATGCATCCCCGTGCCCGCTACGCGCGGGTATCTTTCACTTTTCATTACGGGATCATTTGTCATGCGTCCGTAGATCCCTTATCACTCGGCGATCATAAACAACCGAGGCATAAATTTCAACTTTCGCGCATAACCTGACGGCGAGGCATCGACCGGGGGCCGCAGAATTTATTACTTCAACGTCCATCGATCGACATACGTTTGCCCTGGATCGCGGGCTCCTGCGTGGCCCTCCTTACGCGCGCGGCTCCGTCGTCCTCGATCTTCCGATCCCTGAATGCTCAACGACGATCCTGGCACGGGTGATGAGTGGCATCGCGCTGCAGATCTCTGTGGCTGAGTGAAGGCGCGCTTGGGAGATCTACGCGGGCCAAGTTTTATGCGTCTGAGCGCCGCGATGCGTGGAGATCCTGAGAAATGTGGTCTTAAGCGCGTTCTAAATGATGATTGCGGTAAAAAAGAAGGAACACTGGAATATTATTTCTTTGGAAGATATGGTATCCAGCAGAGTGGTGAATGCGTGGAAATAATTTCGTTACTAGAGCTTCTACGCTGTAATATATAATATGCAGCTCTAGATGATATAGAGCTCATCTAAAACCATAGAGCTCTAGATCAAATAGAGCTCATTTAGAGCTACATAACTTTAAATAATATGGAGCTAAATCGCTCTACATCATCTGATATAGATCGGTGCATCATACTTTCACCTTACTCCTCTAAACCTCCCAATAATTAAGTTCAAGGGTTCAGAAAGCGAGTAGAAATTGAGCAACTGTTGATCTCTGTCTGCGTGTACCCAAAAATTCAAGAATCCTCAAACTTCCTCAAGTTTTTGAGCATTTGAAAATTCTCTTCCCACCCCCAGTCTAGATCGAACCGTAGGCAAAGGCACGCGAATCCATCATTTACGAATTCGTGATGTCCCAGAAATGGCGCGGCCTCGGCGAGCGTCGTTTCACAAAAGGATTTAATTCTCCGCAGACGAATCAGCGCCACGGCGTTCGTTCACCCCGTGCCGCATAATTATGTGTCTATGCTTTATGGCAACGATGTAACGAACGCGCGGGTGTGCTTTCAGACGCTGCAAATTAAAGTTGAGAAAGTGCGCGATCTACGCGAGTGAGCAGTCATCGCGGGTAGCGCGCGCGCGCGCGCGTTAATTAAAGCTCATTGTAATAAAGAGCACTTTTTATTCACTTTGCCTCGTTCAGCCAGCTAGCCGGTCAGGCTACCGACCGCGATATTTTTATGTTTAATTATATTAGGTTTCACGAGCGCCGAAGAGCGTCCTGCGAGCGCGTAAAACGTCCCCTCTATCGGTCCCCAAGTTTGAAACTTTAATTGTCAACCAGTACTGGTGTTTTATCTGACTATAAACACCGACGCTTGCGACGATGCTCCCCTTCGATGGAATCAGGAGACGATCGTCGTCGACTCCGTTCGTCTTCATTAGCGGCCTGTAGTGAGGATCATTACGGTTGCATTTGGAAACGTGTTTACGCGATCGACTTCTTGCAGAAAGTAAGTGTCACAGTTGGTTGGGTCACTTTGAAGAATAAGGGGGAATCGATTTTGTTTCGCATGATTGTGGCACGAAGGCGTTGGGAAGTCGAAGATTTCTGGGTTGGAAAGAGAATGCTACGAAATGGTATGAGATTGCGATCTGACGGTGAGTCTGACCGAGAACGGCTGAATCTACTTGAACGTTGCGGACTGATTCTGAAGAATATCGAGGCAGTACCTACTTTAATTATTTCGACTGAAGCGATAGACAGAGCATCTTGTATTACAGTGATTCCCAATTATTTGTAGTTGACGATTTTTAGCACTTATTTATTTTAATATGGTTACATTGCCATGTTCCATTAATGATGTAACACTGATTTTTGTTAAATGAAAGGCAGGAAATATTTACCTTATCTTATATTGGGAAATACTGGTCTATGTTTACACTAGGTACATTTGTGAATATTGAATAGGTGGAAACAAGTAACATTGTAATTATCGTATACGATTTCATTGAAAATAATAAAAATAACATTAAAATCGCTGTGAGTAATAATCTCTCTGAAAAATGGAGTCCAGTACTGCACCTCTATCTTCCAATTAAGCAACTTTTATGCGAACAATATTTCTTTCCTAAATAAATAATTTGGTACGATTACATGCCTGCACTTAAACTGGACATACCGTATACATAATCCTGTACCTACGAATCTTCGTGCACACAGGCGCAAATTCTAATCATTCTAATCAATTCTGATCCCTGAATGACACGACGAGGCTATATTGGCACCTTCTAGCCCAGAGCACCGTGTCCAGTGATTAAAATCAAGCCCCAGCCCAGTTTGTTCGCCTGTCCCCCGCCCGCGAAACGAAGCGGCCGAATTTTTGCATCGAAAAAGGATAACTCACGCTCGTATCAAGATTCGAACGGTCCAGGTGCAGCTGCGTTGTAAGCTGCGGATCTCTCCCCTCTCTCTCGCCCTGCCTGAGCCTCTCGCTCGCTCCTGGCACCGGGAGATATCAATTAGCACTACGTCCTGGGGAATTAATCTCGGGAATTAATATCGCGACGTTGCCAATTAATTTTCGTTAATTTCGAATCAGCAGTTTCCAGAGCAGCGCCACTGCGGCCCCCTAACACAAATCCTCTATCGCTCGGCCTGGCTGCGCGAGAGAGCGAGCGAGGGCGGACAGGGACAGCGGGACCTGGGCAGCAAGTAAGACGAGGAGGCAACGGGAGAGACACGCACGGCGGGACGAGGACGGAGATTCAAAGGGGCGAGAGCGCGAGAGAGACGGGGACCCAGTAGCGACGCTGTGTAGACACTTCTACGAAAGTTTCGCGAACAAGCGGGTGGCTCGTCGACCGTTTCTTGCCGCTCGCCCCGGTTGCAAGAGTTGCGTAGCGTTTATCAAAACACACATTTAATTATACCGCGCTCTGCCGCCGGCGTCGAAAGTAGTTGCGCGGCTCACTTTCAAAACTCCCGCCGGTCAGACACTTCTCGGAACTATCCAGCACTCGTTCGCCGGCGCGTTGCGCAATATCCCGCGAAGTGGATTGGCCTGCACCCGTGTTGCTACAATTTGCGCGGCAATGCCTGTGCGTGATCGATGCTGGTGACATCGTTATTGGGAAATCGATGTTTGGGTGAAAGATTGGGGTGGGATCAAGTGAAGTTCTCTTCAACCGTTTCAGATGAAGGTGGGTGGTTTAACCACTAAGTTCAGGGGGCTCCTCCGATCTTTGAAAAGGGCTCGAATTTGGGGATGATCTTTTTGGGGGATGTTTGTAAGTAGAGAACAGGGGAAAAGGGAACTCTTTACGAGAATATTTTCTCTATCTGATCAACGTACTTACAACTCAAACAGATCTACTAGCATCTACTTTAGGTACCTGTAATATTCCAGAAGTGATGTAGCACTCGCTATTCAACAGCTGAATGAATGTTTACCACGTTAATCAGTGGCGGATTTGAGGAAAAAGGCCCAGGTAGCAAACGTTCCGAGGGGCCCATTTTTCGGGAAAATGAAGAGGTAGTTTACTAAAAACAGGCTAACAATAAGTGTAGTAGTACAAGCAAAATGTAGCGTTTGGATAGAATCATAAGTTCTTTTGAAGATGCGGCCCTAATGTGGGCCTTCTCGGCAGGGACCCAGGCCCGTTAAATCCGCCACTGACCTTAATGCATGGGCCTCATTTAATCACGAATGTTATTCAAAGCTTGCCACCAGTCACGATATCACAAGGCTAACGTAACCCAGATAATTCCCTACGCACCAAAGAAACCCCCCCCTACAATCTTACACAAGCCTCGAAAAAGGGCATCACCCCCATCGTCAGAAAATCCATCCACCAACCGAATCTCTTTTCCCCAAACCAATTACTCCCAACTGTCCACCAGCTCGGGACCATTTTTCCCGAAGCCCACAAAAAGGGGTCGCCATGTTTCACAGTGACAAAACGCTCGGTTCCCAAAAAAAAAAAAAAAAAAAAAAAAAAACAGCCGCGAATGAAAACATTAAGCACACGATATCCGACGAAATATTACCCGGCGGCCGCGTCGCTGGCAGTCCTTCATTTACAAATTGAACGAATAACAATGAATCACCTTTATTCCGCAAAAATGGGAAGCGAGCGTACCTGCGACCGCCCAAAAACCAATATACATTAAAGTGCCTTCGATAATTTCGCGCGGGGAAGGGATCACGGTCGAAATACATGAAAAATATTTGCATAAAGATCACCCGCGGCCATGAAAAACGGCTGTCCTTTGGTGGCCCATCTCCCCCTGCCGCGGCCCCCTGTCCACCGACGATGGACGACGAAATTTCGTTGGCCAGGGCGAAAGCTTCGGGAAACAGGCTGGAATTGCGTGTTTCTTGCGCGTCGCGGAGGGTCGCCGTGGACGGTTTCGTTTGCGTTTATCAAAACACACATTTAATTATTCCGCGCATCGCCGTGGGCGCCGAAAGTGGATACGCCGCGGCGGTCGCTTATTCTGCGCTTAATTCACACCTGGACCCGTGACGGAGCGACTAGAGCCGCTTAAATTAAAGCGACGGATAATAAAAGCGTTAGCTCGTTGGAGGCCCGGGTTCAGCGGATCTCTTCCTCCTCGTTTTTTCCCCCCGCCCCCGCCCTCGTTTTCTTTCTGTTCTCTCTTCCTCCCGCGCTTGTTCCACCCCCGCGCTTTCTTCTTCCCCCCTTTTTTTTTATTCGCTTCCGCCGCGTACGGGGCAACTTGCGCGTCGCTGCAACTTGCCTTTTGTTTTCCGCGGCGCGGCGCCGAGGTTTTAAAACACAGGAATGCGACCGCGTGCACGCGGGTCCGGGGGAGCCGCCCGCGGTTTGGCGAAAACTGTGTCATTACGCGACGGTGTCCGTTAATTGGGGGGAAAGTGGGGGAGGCCGTTGCGACGAAACGTGGCTGATTTGTGGGGGCGAGTGAGTTTTGGGTGGCGCTGTTGCGAAATATTTAGACGCTGGCTCTTTGACGAATGTTTATGGACGGTTTTGCGAATGGGAATAAAATTCTGTGACTTGTAAGTGAAGTTGAAATATTGGATGACGACACTCGTTTGCTGCTGGAGTGCAAAGTACGCAAAATTGCGCAGATTTTATTTTCCTAATCATGACGAATTGAAGAGTCCTCGTAGAAAACACTGTAAGTGCTAAAAATCAAATTCGATGCTAGAGTATTACCAGTGGCACGTAAATTTTATATTTTTAATTTCCCACTTACAGTGTTTTCTACAAGGACTGTTCTATTATAATATACAGAAAATAAATATTTACACTTATGTGACAAGAAGAACTTATGGTTTAGTATTGTGATTTTTAGCTAAGCTTCCTAATGCTCTATAAAAATCGAACGCATCCTTGTTACGCCTCTAATTACTAGAAGAGGAAATATGTATTACAACGGCGTGTGCTTTTCCCTGAAAAAAAAAACAAGTATTGATCCTAATAGCAGAGGTGTAAAGTGGTAGCCAAACGTCAAGTAGACGACATGGGGCCAGGTTTTGCGAGCATGTTGCACGCGACTTATCCAGACGACGTATTTAAATTCAGGCGAACTTTGGAGCGGTAAGTTCGCCCGTGGCTGGGACCGGGCTGTATTGAAAAGCTAATTCTCGGCGTACAATCGACTCGTCTCGGCGCGGGGCAAACTTTGTGAATGTGTCTCATTAACTGGCTGCGACAAGCGTGCGCACGCGTAAATTCGCGCGAACCGAGACGCGTGTGCGTGTTAAAGCGTTTCACTCGGTGTAACCACCGCGTAATCTCCTCCATGGTCGCGTATTCCCCGCGCGTATTTCAATTTAAAGTCACGCATCGGGTGACCTTTCCCAGCTTCTGCAAAACCGCCGTGCAAATTGCTTTATCTCCTCCTCATCGATCCGCTCTGCTTAAATATGCCGAAGTTTACCGAGCGGTGTAATCGGCGAGAGTGTCTTTGCGGTTAAAATAGAGAACCGTATCGAAGCTTCTTCGAACCAAGGGCATAGAAATTCTTTAAATTCGCGCAGGTACTTGCTGTAAGAATTTTTATAAAATTTAGAGAGTGGCATCAGCTGAATTTGATACTACGTTTCGGCAAGACCAAGAATTACCATTTAGTGTATCAAGAATTTAGCGATCGTCCCCGTTTTATTTCTCAAAGAAGGGACACTCGAAGGCAGCAGGTTTTCAAGCATCCCCGTACAATTATTCAGGAAGCATCCCGTCGAAGGAAACAACGCGTATTTAGCCGTGAATTCTAATTAACAAGCGAAAATGCGATCGAAGAGAGGAGCAGATCGCCAGGAGGGTGGCTTCGATTAGCCTGGGACTCTCGTTACTAAATTCAAAACAATAAGGGTTCAAAGAGAGAGAGAGGGGGGGATAGAAAGCTCGTCTGGTGAATTCCACCCGCGCCTGGTAATGGAACTTCTGCCGCTTTTATAAAACGGCCGGTCGGGCTTTCTTAAATAATGAGATACATTTAATCAGAGGATTAATGAACGCCGAAGAAGTGGAATGAATTATGAATGATATTTATTCGTCGAGCACCGAGGCGACTTGGGAAATGATAATGCGGATCTTCGTCACGATCGTAACAATAATAACAACAGCGGCAGCAACAACGGGAACCGGAGGGTGTAAGGGGGGGGTGGGGGGGTGGAAAACTGTCTAAAGAACGACGATAATAAAGATGGTGGAATGTGGTAGGGACAATAAGAAACGTGTTCGGTAAAGCCAGACTCGGAGCAAGGGAGCGAGGAGGGTTGAAGGAGGGTGGTGGAACTTCGTCTCTCGCCTCTATTTGCATAAAATCGTCGTAGTCGACGCCTTCGAAGATAATGAAATGAAACTAAACAAATAACGCGGATGCTAAACATTAATTACATTCGCCCGTGGAGAGGAAGCGTGGCAAGGGTTTCGGGGAAATTAAGAGGCGCAGGGCGAGGGGGCGAAGCAGGGAGAACAGAGAGGAGGGACGCGGTCGAAAACGTTCGAAGGGTGGATCCTCGACGGGGTGGCGAATTAAGAAATCGTTTAAGAAGTTTAAATCGGGCACGCTACCAGAAAGAAAGGGTTGGACCGCCCACTTTGCCAAAGATACTACTGCATTTTAAGTAACGATCCTCGCGAAGCTACCCTTCGGCTTCACCCTTCGTGCTACGATTTACAATCGTGTTCATAAATTCTGATCGGTAAATTAGATTTGCCTGTAGGCTACGGCTTTGCAATTCTTGTCGCAGTTCTAACGAACTTCACTTTCGTCTAATATGTATCAGGTCCTAATTACTTCTATTTCTAACTTAATTAAACATCGTATGTTATATCAGTATATATTACTCGAGATCGGTATTATTATATTATGAACACATAGATAGATATATTATAAAGACATCGTATAAATATTGCAATAATTCTACTAATATAATAAACGCGAAAGTGTGTTTGGGTGTTTGTTACTCAATCACGTCGGAACTACGCAACGGATCTTTATGGTGGTTTGTATACACGTAGTCGAGGGCCAGGAATAATATATAGGATATTTTTGTATCCCGATTTTTTGAACATATTTATATGGCCACTCTCTATAACCCTGCGGAAAATATAGGCTACCATGAAATTTATACATCACACCCTTTCCCCTTTGTTTCACCCTCTTGACACTCTGTGACAATCAAAGTTGTACTCGGGCTACGCCGAGTACTTTTAACTAGTACAATAAAAGTTGCAAAGGTATTACTATATTAAATGATAGCCATACAGTTATAGATGGGTCTCCTTTGTCTCCTGGCAACCAATATTTTTAGACCCAGTCTGCCACTGATCCCTACCACCTGTCACTTAAACAATTATAAAACTATAATTGCTCACGTCTAAGAAATGAGATCCAGTTCGCAAATGATTAAAGAAACCCTCGACTTCCTCTAGCTCAAGGAACTAAGTACCTAGTACGTATGTACATACATTAGTGAATAACTTCGCCGGTCTTCAGTCCCCAGAATCTAATACTCGGCTAAAATACCACACAGTGATACATGATCGAAGAAGAACGACCAGTGCGATGGAATCGGGCGATGGTTCCGCTGGTTGCTTTCGAAGTCTCTATGGATGCCTCGCGGACCCGCTCTGTCCGAACTAAATCGACTGAAAAGTATGCGGGAAGAGTCTGCGCGCCGGAGATCACCGTTGCAATTCTGTAAACGATAAACCGCAGAGATGCACACGCTCGCGTCTCCGAAGATGCGGCGGGGGAGGAGGGACGAGTTATGCGATGCGCAGATCCGCACGTACGGATGTATGATAGCCACTGACCGTTGCATTTCGTTGGGTATGCATTTACGAGCATGTTGGACCTCTTTCGCGGAGACATTGATGGACAAGCGCAGCTTATATGGCCACTCCGAGAGAGGCTGGTCGTGGCCGTTTACATATTTATGTTATGACTCCGCTTCACTCGACTTAATTGACGGAATTGCCATAAATTTGCGAATATCGCGTGGAAGAGGCCTGGGCAGCGAAGGAGACGAAGACGATGGACGAACGTGGGGCCACCTATGTGTACGTAATATATTTATACGTACGGTCCCGTTCACGTGCAGGCCGCCGTACGTGTGTGCATGCGCATCTGGGATCGGAACGAATTCCAATGAATACCGATTAGGAGAGTCACGGAACGTCGTTTCGTATCCCGGGGACACGGTGGGAATTCCGAAAGACGGGGCTGTAATTGACGGAATTCCTGTTGGTTTTGAGAACGTCCAGCTTTTACCGTGATCGATACCGCCGTTCTCTGTTCTAATAGCGAATCGTTTTCGAGTTCCTTCCGAGTTCCCGGGGTCCCCGAGCGGGACGCAAGAAACCTCGGCGAGGATGGCGTCGTTCGGATGTTCCGTGCGGTCATACCTAGGAGTTTTGCTGGTTTCTTTGGCCTTTTGACAATCCGGACATGGAACGTGAGAAACGGGGTTGGAACGGGACGCGAAGAAGATTCTTAATACAATCGTCCAAGGGAAATGGAATGGCAATACCTACGCTATGGTAAGGAGACATTCTCATTTAAATTTTTCAGGAAATCGATTTTTTGTTCTAAGTATATCTGTAGCATAGTATCTGAAAAATACTCATTGTCAGTAAAAGTTATACTTTCATATATTCATAAGTCATATCCTTGAATAACGAATAAATAAAGGCTATAAAGTTTCTTTACTGCGAGTGGTATACTTTTCCAAAAAAAAATCTAAAAATCGCAGCAGCGTTTTTACACCTGTTGACAATTACTAGGCATTCCCGAAACCTTCAACACTTTATACACCTCTGAATACTATTCTCACAAAAAAGTTGTACATTTCATTAAACGTTCACCTTCCTCAAGTTTCTTAACAACAACGCTCCACGTTCCACCACAAAATGAAACTCTTCCCATCAAGTTCCCGTACCAAACCTGAAATTTGCGTTTTCCATAACATACACGCCACAGTCGCCAGGTTGTCAAAATACCCCCCACTAATTTATACATCCCTGTAATACACTGTATCCCAGCTGAGTCTAGCTTCCCAGCAAGAAAAGAGGCGGCTAGGGTCACGGGTCAGACTGAAATTGCGCGCGGGAAGAGTTACGGTGGTTGAACGTAACCAATCGAACCGAAGAGTCCGCGAGATCCTAGCGTTTATGCGATTCGTCATTGTGCAACGGTTACTTAGCCACTGGCACTGAGTAGCATTCCGCTGTATACCGATTAAGAGAGCCTGGGGAACGTCGCCCGGTATCCGATCCTCCAGCGACTCGATGGGAATTCGAAAAAGTCCCCGTCGCCGGTTTATCGCGGAGGTTTAGCGGGATCTGCCCGCGGAATAACTCACGTGTACACGCGGGATCTGCCTCTGTGCGTCCGGGGGTATGGGATCCGTAGGGCCAAGCGTTTCCTCTTTAATTGAATCGTATCTACATATCTGGATGGCTCCATCCGTCTGTACCGTAGGAGCTTCAGTAACGAAGGCGGGCGCGGCTCTCAAAAAATGGATCTATGCCAAAGCGCGTCCATCTTCGCGTAATTGCGCTTTTAAATTTACTCAACGCCTCCTCCCGCACCCACTTGCCGCCCGTCACGTTACACGCTCGGTGTTTCCAATTTCGTCCCGTGCTTTTTATTAAAAACACCGCTGCTTTGGGTTATTGTTAATCATCCCTGACGCCGCGGCGAATAAAACGCGCGGTAAATTCTGCCGTTTCGTCGGCGCATTTTTGTAATTACTCCTGGCCCTGCGAGCTTTGGGCGCTCCGCTCATGACTGCGGACATGTCTGAAGGAAGCAATCCCGTTAATGATCTGCGATTATGTCGCGAGTCGCCGGCTGCGATTTAATTGTAATCGCGTATGTAATGATCTAGGTATAGTCGGATTATCGTTTGCGAGATGGTGAACCGTGGTCGGGATTTTCTGGTACCATGCACACGCTGCGATGTGATTAATCGTCGAAAGAAATACCTAAGTAGGTGTAATGTCTGTTTGAAATTGTGCTTTCCTTTGGGACAAGATGAAATATTTGAAATAAAGATTTTTTGTTTAGGATAGATACTAATTACTTATTATATTATATTATATTTCTGTTGGACTTGAACAGGTCTTCAGTTGAATACCATAAAAATGAAGTAACTTTCAGTATATAATTCCCACACACCCCTAAGGAAGGAGCCTTGTAAAAAGAAAAGAAAATTTGATTTTAGTCTTTCAATAAATTTTTATAATCGCAATGAATTTTATCGAATTTGCATTAAAAATATTTTATTAAATCCTGAGTGCGCCAGTGGCCACATCCTTACAGTGCAGTTCTCTGGAAGTGGGTGTGGCCCCGTCGTACCGAATTTATAAATCCACAGAATCTTCTCAAAGTTTCTTGCAAGTCTCTTTCCTCTTCTCAGGCTGCGCAGTCAGAATTCCGTTGGAAATATTTTAAGCAGAAAGTGAAGCTCCTTTCGTGAGAAAGGGCCGTCAAAGGTTCATCATTCTATTATACTTGGAGTCAGAGAACGATAACGTCCCTCATCCGCCAAACGATCGCACGAGGTACGTCGACGTCAGAACACCAGACGTTTCCGTGTAAAAATGAGGGAACCGGGCAGCACGTGGCTGGATGGCCTCTGCGAAGACGCGATAGTGACGTTTCCCGAATGATGTAGACGGGCATAAAGTGGACAAACTGGGGCGATTTGTCTGCTTTCCCGCGGGCTTGCACTCGGCGATGCTGGGGCGCCGAGGGGGCAGAGCGCGAGGGAACGGGCACTGGTTTATTTCCAGGGATAATCCAAACAAATGTACTCGGTGGCTCGCGAGTAAATAACATGCAAATGCCGTAATGCTGGTTGACCGATGGCTTCACTCGTCTCCAGTCTCGGACGTGCCTCGCGGAACACCGTGCTCCTACGGCGCTGGCATCCTCCGAGGAAAAAAAGGGTTTAATGTCGGCGGTGGAGGATCTATAGAGCCCTGAACGCGTGACTGGGGGGCTTTTCATATCGATAGAATGTACCCCGGGTTTGTTATCTTTACTCGGTAGTATATTATTATTTAATGCACCATTATACAATGCAAACTCTGGGGGTAGACACAGACTCCTAAGAGAAAGCTTACTTGGAAGACGTGCTGTTATGCAAGAATCAATTCTCGCGTGGTCCATAATGCTCCTTGCAGTTTCGTTTCGAAAAATTCTTGAAGGAAGGACCTACGATTAGTCACCACGCGGAGACACTTTGAAAGTGTTGCCGAAGTAGTTGAAAATTTAATAAAAAAAAAGTATCTTGTCGGTTGCTCTTGTGAACCTGCAGGAAACATTCTCTGCGACTATTACCTATCGAGCTATAGTACAGTTTCCATTGCGCTAATCCTTTAAAATGACAAAGAGTTCGTATTAAAGTTAATACACTGTTCACATAAAAGTATCCGGGTTAATTAAAACGTGTAAGCGAACGAGTACATCGCGAAATGAACTTTTTCATTCGCAGAGGGAAGCGATGTCAGGGGGTGAACATAAATATTATAAATTTTCTCTCGAATATAATATTCTCTCTTTTTTTTTTTGCGACTCCGTACTGGAACATCGAAAAAGACTGATAATTTAATGGGCTGCGCGCGAATCGCGCGCGCGCGCCTGTCCACCTGTTTGCCTATTCGTATTATGTAGAAAAGCAGCATCGATTTTTCTGAAAATTTTTATTCATTTCATAATGGGACTTTTATCTCGCGAACGCGCGACAACTCGTGTTCCTGTGCTCGCTGGCAATTAACAAAAGAAACGCGGCGCCGAACGAATTTGTATTTTCAATTCCGCGGCCCGTAAGTCGCGCTCGTAGCGCACTATGTCTTCATTAATTACCGCCGTTCGTTTGTATTACGCTTCGCGTTTTATATGATTGTTCGCGATGCCTCTGGTCGACGATACTGGCAAGCTCATTCCACTTTCAACCCTTATTGGACGACATTAATTAAATATCCAAAATTCGAACTCAAGTGTTAATAGAATTATCAGTGCCGGAGGTCGCTTGCTAAATTATATAAGCTGAGAAGCAAACTGTATGAAATTAATTAGAACCAACAAAGGAACATATCGAAGTGATAATCGCCGATTTTTATGCGACCTTGGTAGCAAGTAGTTCTTACAAAAATATTTCACACGAATTTCTTTTTAGCGGCTGACATTCCACGTTGAACAGGTGGAAACGGTCCTCGCAGTTGAAGGTGAGAAATATGTTCATAAATATTAGCTAACGCAAGGTTTGATAAGTTGCACAGGGAATCAATGGCTAATCTTTTCGCACGGTGCAACGCCCACTATCGCGAAAGCCCTCGTATCCCCCAGACATCGTCGAAAACGATGCTGTCCGCATAATTTCGGAAGTCTTTCGAGCATTAACAATTGTCCCGATCACACGGAGGGATGCGCAACGTAGTTTCCAGCTCCTGGGCGATTCTCATTCGACTCTAACGGGGGTTGAACAGATAACCTGGTTTCGAAAGGGGCAGCAGATGGGGTGTTGGCCAGTGGCTATCTCAGACTTCCCTCATCTTGTGCCGTTCTGCAACCCCCGTGCCCGCCCCAGCCCCACCCCGCCCCTTACGACGAGAGCTACCCTGCTTTATCCGCCCGCTCGCCATCCACCCCCATAGTTTCCTGGGAGATCGATTGTTATGCATAGCCTGTATTTGCCCGGCCAGCTCTGTAACTGGCCCCAGAGTCTGGAAACTCGGGGTGAGAGTCTGCAAGAAGCCACCCCGGCCGACTCGACCGATTGACCATCGTCCAGAAGGGACCATGGCCGAGACGCTCTCGAAAAAAGCAATTTCGAATGGACAGGCAAATTAGACGGGCCGTAGTTTTAAGGTTTCGGGAGGATACGCCCGGGTTGATCGATACTTGGACAGAGGAGATCGTGCTCGTTTCCTAGTGGACGAGTCTGGCTTGGCCGAATTCAGTAATTACTTCACGCATGGACGTTCGAAGTTCTTGCGCAACGAACGAGTGAGAATCGAAGGCGTTGCTGCAGCTTTTGAAGATACATTTTTAGGGTATCTGGGTTTCAGTAATATATTTTGGGGGTGGGTTTGGTGTTTGTTTACTGTGAGAGGAAGATGAGCTTTTCATTGCTTGACGTATTGAGGTTTTAATTAGTAGATTAGAAAAGGAGATAACGGTAGATGAAGAAATCGTTGGAGCAAGCTCCTGCGCTATGGTTTGAGGGTCCAGGTGGCTGACATGGGCGTAGAGACCACTGTCCCTTCCAGGATGTTTATTCTTGCGTAGACCAGCCTGTACCAAGCAAACAACGAAATGCAAATCGAGATTATTCCGTGCCGCGCTAGCTGTTAACCAGAATTATTCGAGTCTTAATGATAGTTTAGGTAGCAGCCTGATCTAAGGGATTAGACTGTGAATATTGCGGGGGCTAATGAACACCTGGGAATTAGCTTCGCATTTAAACTTTCGGGAGGAAAGAATCTATTGACCTGTTACTGCGAGTTCACTTTATTCCGTATCTTTTGGTGTCGCTTGGAAACCTCGACCGGTCGGATCACGGAATTAGGTACTTGCAGGATGAATCTGTCGATGACCTGAACAGCTCAGTCTCCGAAACAGTTGCCTGGAAACTGAAGGATTCTAATTGAATAATCCAATTAGAATCATTCTTCCTTCGCTTCCAAGTTATTTCGCGACTTTTAAGTGGACACTGATGACAGGGATATCTGGCTAGTCGAATTGGAGGGCGTCAGTCGTTCGAGATGATATAGATTAAAGTGAATGAATGTGTGAACGTCCTGGGCTGCTCCATTGAAAGATCCGACATGTGGTAAATCAGATATTCAAGATTATTTATCTTCTGCCATTGAGGTGATCAACTCGTTTCTATCAAAAGCACTCGCTGTGCACGTTTCTACGTGTGAGAGTGAGTAGTAAGAAGAGCATATGAAGGGTAAGGGGAAAGAGGGAATGTCACAAAACAGCTTTATCGAGAAAATTAAATTTTAATAATTTAGTCCATCGGTAAAGAAATGAGGTTCAACGAATTTACTTTTCTTATATAATTTTCGTCTTAAATAATTTCCTGTTTTACCTTGACAACGCAGGCTCATGCTGAGACAAAGAGTGACAATCCTTTTTTTGTTCCAGTGCAGAGTGGACATTTCCTTTTTCTAACCAGTATACCACATCTTCAACGTTATCTTACGGAGGCATTTGCACTTTATAAACGTTATGTGAGTCGACAGTTCTGTAGTCCCAATTGTCGCCAACAAAACATTCTATAAATCGCAAAATCACGAAAAATAGACATTCCCGATTTTCCCCTTACGTTGAACAAGTTCATAGGAAATTTTTAAAATATATTTAGCACTATCCTACACTAAATTCGTCCCATTTTCCACCACCCCAATTCAATACCATTAAAAGGTTACCATCAAAGACATTTCCCAGAGTATTCCCGAACGGAGGAAAGAATCCCAGCAAAACGGCGAAGCCACTTCGAAGCGGATATCCCAGAAGATTCCATCGAGCCCCGTCGGACGGTCATAATCACTGGACAAGTCTCCATTGGGCCGAGCCGCGCCGCAGACATCCGCTCGGGCACGGGAAGGGGTTGCGAAGCCACGATATGAGATATAGAGGTGTTGCGCGGACAATAGATACGGAATGCGGTTAACCGAAGAAAGCTGAAACGGGGAGGAAGTGGATAAACCGAGAAACAATAAAGTGGAATGGCTGGGCACGGGAGTAAATGGGTAACGACGTTTGAATCGACGGGGTTGGGCCACCCGAGGGAGCCGACGGTGTCGTCCTCGGTGAAAGTGTTCGCTCGGATTCCTTTTTTCCACCCCCTAGCCGAGCCAGCCACGCTCAAGTTTGCCGATGGACCGTTTAACCTTCCTTTCTGTCCCACCCCCGACTCACTTGCTTGCATGTGTCAGCGTACGTGCAGGCGCACGGACACGCGGACAGACGTTGTACGAAGGTCCCGCGTGCCCCGAGGCGTTTATGTGTTCATAAAACTCGAAGGATCGCTTTGAGTCGCCGAGGAACGCGCTCCGGCTGCCTCGTAGGAGCAGCGATACGACCTGGGATCACAGAGGTGGAGGGTGAAAGGTGGGACGTGGCGGAAAGGAAGTGGAAGAGAGCTTGGTGGCGCACGATGCCTGTGTAGGAGGGTGCTAAGGGGGTGGCGAGAGAGCGAACGAGGGTGTTTTTCCACCACCAGTTGCTCGCGGCATCCGCAAACCCCTCTCGATCCTGATGGTACAGAACGAGACGCACAGAGGGGAAGACGGAGCCAGAGAACTGTTCAGACCATAAAAGTCTGAAACTCGCTTCCACCGTCCGCTTCCTGTTCCTCTCTTCAACGTTCGGCCTCCTCGACCTCGATACACAGCCAGGGGGGGCTTCGAGGGCGTAACGAGGAACGCCCGCGGACACGAGAAAAAAGTCCCTGCCACGGTTTAACGCATCGGCGTAACGACCGTGAAGGAGAATCCGACGATGCTCGCTGATGGAATTTAGATTAATGGAGGCTGAGCTGGGCCCAGCCGAGTGTATGCTCGTCGAAAATTCTTCACGACGCGAGCGACGGATTGATTTCTCGACACCTGTCGCTTTGTATCCTCCCGCTTCTCGCGTCGGCTACTGCCGCGTGCGAGATGTACTCGGCTGAGAAAAGTGGCGCGGGATGAGAGGGTAAAAGACTTTATGGGAACGCAATTGTAGCTACTGAGTTTTCAAGAAGCTAGATTTTGTTTAGTAGAATGTTTATGTTTTACAATTATACTTAAAATTATGGCACATGACCAAGCAGTGACGCGCGCGGGATTTAATTTTAGGGGAGCCGAGTTGAAGAAATAAAAATATTTTTAATAGAAATTCAATAGAACTATTTAAGTGAATATAAAGATTTATTTAAAGAAGAAAATTCAGTTTTTTTTTCTTTTTTATGCAAGAAATATTGAAAAATGCGACTAAAAGCTCCACCAATTCTGGAAATGAAATGGCAAGGGAAACGCGACGATCGAAAGCATCCCCCTGTTTCGCGATTTAACACTAAACCCAGTTGCTCCGTGACAGGAGCAAATACCTTCACAATTTTCCCTTGCGCAACAGAACGGGGAGGAGTGAATGGAGGGTGGCCCGTGCGAGAGGGGTTTCGGTTAGCCGTTGTCAACGCGTAATCGTAAACCGATAAAAAGCGAGCGCGAAGATTTCGAAGAAACTCGTCGAGGGTGGTAGTTTTTTTTCAGCCACCAGTTGCTGCCAGCAGAAAACCCCACTCGAATCGACGCCGCATTACCGTAAAAGTCTGAAGCTCTCGGTTACCGCCGTTGCTTCCGTCCTCTTCTTTTTCCCTTTTCCGACCGTCCCCCTACCCCCTTCGCGCTCGCTCGCCCCCATCGCGGCCTCAGACTCTCTTCGAGCACGAAACTGGGTTAGAGAGAATAAAACGGGAAATACCAGCGAGCGGCCGATTGCAAGGAGGGGAAACAGAAGCACCGTTGATTCCGTGATCCCGCGCGATTTCGTACGTTCAGATCGTCGACAGAAGTTGCGCAAAAGCACGGAAGCTCGGCTTTGTTAGCTGGGGAAATGGTTCAAGGTCGGGCAATTGAAGGCTGCTTACATCGATGCCAAACCACGTTGCGGAATTCCTTCTCGCTTTTCCAAATGGACCACGCGTTGCAGCATACACAGTGCTTTCTGCCATCTGAATATACGTAATTACAGATGTTAATTTCATAGTGAGAAATAATAAAGAAAGTTTGTCATAAAGTTATTCGATTGCGTGCCACCGAAAGCTCGACAGTGAAGAGTGTAGAGCCTCGTAGTCTAGTTCAAGGTAGATATTTTGACTCCCTAGTTGTAAAGGGGTAGTTTGTACTCGTATTAGTCCATTTTGATTTCACTTTATAGCAGAAACGAATATATTTCTAATTCTCTATTCAGAATCTGAGATTCTACACAGGAGGAGTAAACAATTATCGAAATCATCGATTGGGCATTGCGTGGTCGAACATAGAAGCATTTTACGCCCTGCTAGGTAGTCAGGACGAACTTATTGCTGTGCCTGATAAAAAGTCGACTCCTCAGGCGTGCCCCAAGCGAAACAGTTTCATGGAAAACGTTCAGCTTCCGGCGGTTTCAGGTTTAAACTTGACGAGATAAGATGTCTGAATATATTCAAAGCGCGGCTCCCACTGAGGCTGCCAGGCTTGTATTTATTTCGAGCCGGTCGCGCCTTGGCAGAAAATTAATTCCCTCAATTATGCCGTTTTTAGCGTATACCGCTTAAGAAACATCTACTCGCGATCCGCGAGTAGAGTCGTGCATTATGCTTGGCCGGAGGCGACGCGCACCCTACAGCAGTCTCTGCTTACATTAGCCACCCTTATGCAAATTAATACGAAACAAAGTACACCGATGCGATCCTTCAACCCTTCGCCATGGAAAAGATATACTGTTGTCCCTCGTCTAGACTCTGTGCTCAAGGCTTTACGTGGGCTGCCATCGCAACCCGCCGAAATTATAACACTTTGAGTATCATGTACCCATAGTACTGATTTCCGTGCAAAAGTCCATCTGCTTTATTTGTGTGTTCCTCTGTTCAATCAGTGATTACCTAATTATCTCTTAGAACCTGGAATTCTTTGAGGATTTAAATTTACATACGTCTGAATTGTTGCATTTCAGAAATAATAGAAGTTCTCTGGAAGCTTGATGGAACATTTTAGAGGAGTGGTATTAAAGAATAACATTGCTGTAGTGAATTCTGGGTGTTTGTTTTTTTTTTTTTTTGAGTTTTCATAGCAGAGGTGGCGGGCTCGAGTCCTCATCGATGGTGGAAAGCTCGCAGCAGGTGGAAAAAGCCAATTGCAACAGACATTAGGTGGAGTAGGTAGCGGAGAAGGTAGCCCGACGGTGGTAGAATGAGGGATGGGCCGAGTGTCCAGGTTGGAGGGTCGTTTATTGATCTCTCAAGTCCGAACCTCGCCTCGTGTACAAGAGGGACCTAACCCCATCCCATTCGCCCTCGTGACTGGCCACAACCACCCCAGCGGCCGCACGCCGAGACACTGGACACAACGACTCCCTCCTCGGCCTCTCCTTCCACCTTATTCCACCCTCTTGGGGAAATAGGTTCCCAACCAGAACCCTTTGCTCGTTGCAGTGAAACGTCGAGCTGCTGGATATATTCACAGAAGATCGAGCGAAAAATTGACACACTTTCTGACACACTTAATCATCAGAATTCCAATCGACGGTAATCGCTATCTGATCAACCACTGACTACCCTCGAAGAACAACATAAACAGATGGACTTAGCGGTGACAATCCCCCTCTTTTTTCCTCCAACTATCCTGCTCGTTGGAGCTGATAGACTCGTGAGCCGTCGACTATTCTAATAGGAATCCCATCGTCGTCACAGCGACGGGACAATGGAGAGAGATGTTCCCGCTTGAGAACCGTCCACTTAGCCGAAGGGTTGCTAGTTGCAGATAACTTATTCCAGCTTCGCCGGCTGCCCACTCACCCTCCGACGGGAACCCTCTCGCGCAGATCTTGGGCTGGCGAGCAAGCGGTCATCTTGTCTGCCGGTCCCTCGTAATATGGATCGTGCTCTGCGCGAGCCATTTCCACGAGGTCTTAACAACACCGTCGGTACAGGTTGTCGATAAATCGAGAGCCGTCTAGCCCCGTCTGACACGCCTCTGCAAAGAGACGTCCGACACCTGCTTCGAATCTGCTCGCTGACCAGCTTCGGACAGTTGCAGGCGGATGTTTTTCCGCGGCCGGGCTTACCGGCAGCCGCTGGAAAGTCGAGGAAACAGCGGGTGCACTCGAGGAACCAACGGCGCGAGATGATTCGTTGAAAGGGGGATGATTCTTTGACGCGTGTTAAGGGCGAAGAGCGGGCCGCCGCGCCGTCCCTCTTGGCCGATACAATGCGAAGTACCGAGAGGGATTTCCGAAGAAAAGACACGTAACGCTCGACGTTTGAACATCGATTGACCTTTCAGCCAACTGTTCCGTTCGTTACTCGAGGCCTTTGGGTATGAACGGGGTTGTAAGGGGAGCGGAGTCAATGGAGTCGCAAGTTGACGTCTCCGGGACTGCTCTGGGGGTGGAAGCTTTGGTGGTTGCTGTGTTTTATTCGAGGTGCAATAGCTTTATATTTCGTGGGTGGAATTGGTACAATCTGCTTCAAGTAATGACTATTGCAAGTGGTGGTTAGCTGAATCATTTCGTACAAGGACTTATTTACCTTTTTTTTTTCATTTGAGAATAGATTCAATTTTGCCCCTCTTATCTGTTATTTGAGTAAAACTTGCAGTAATTTAATTTCACCCCACATTTTCATCCCTCTACCAAATAAAACAACTTGCTCGTCCGATAGATAAGCTTAGACTCATCAAATGTATCTAAATATCGTCTTTCAATGAAACGTTTTACTAAAGCAGAAAAGGATTCATTTTTTAAAATCACAAAGAGTGCACAGGGCTTTGAAAAAAAAAGGGAATATCGTTACCTAACGTGCAACAATGCTTTGGATGGACGCAATCGTCCCTTCTGATCCTTTGACACGCTCGATAGCATATCGCGAGCCACATCGCGGATAGCGGCGCTCTCATTCATCAGGAACGATTCGTCGGTCCGGCTACGAAATGAAAAACGCGAGGGGGAGGAGAATAGGAGAAGAAGAAGCAAGCGAAGTGGTGGAAGCGGTGGAGAGGAGAGAAGTTCGCACGCAAGAAAGTTCTTTGATAATTCTGCAATCTCATTCCCCGGTTCATTTACTTTCTGTCCCCCACCTGTCTACACCTAGTTAACCGGGCCGGGAGTTTTGCATCCCCGCTTCTAATAATAGCTATCGCTTCATACATTTTCATGGCATTACAAAATCGGAACAAATAGAGTGTACACGCGGCAATTACGAATGCATTATGCAATATAAATATTGATGCTTCCTGCAAAAACGAAACGCCGAACGAGGCGAACGGAATGCAAAGGAACCGCGAGGAGAAAGCAAGGGGATCCCAACGATAACGTCTCTCGATGGGTTTCGATCTTTCCCCTGGCCCCGCTGTGCGTTATTATACATTTCCCTGGGACGTGTCGCGAAAAAGCAATTTCATTCGACTGCCTCCGATCGCTAACGGCATTTATTTATTCGCCTATATTGAGAGGAGCATGGGACGTCCGTGTTCGACAGTCGAAGACATTCGTTACGAAGCTTCGGCGGATAAATATTAAATGTTCCTTACGGGGAGCTAAGGTTTACGGCGCATCAGAGCTAATCGCGAACTGTCGCTCACCGGTAAATTAGTCTTGTCTCGAATTAATTTAATATCCGCGTCTGGCATTTATTGAGCTCTATCAAATTCTGAGAGGCAGAAAGTATATGCATTATTTCACAGTGGATTCGATTCATTTAGCGAGGGTCTTATTAGTGCGGTTTACAGTGACGATTTAAAAGTGGCAAGGGATGAATGAGAATTCGGTGATACGTACAGGAAATAGATATTCTATCTCCACCGTGTCATAACATCTCATCAAAGTTTTACTGCACGATCCTGTGAGATTCAATTTATACATATTTCCGCATGCATGTGCGAAGGGGAAAAGTTATTTGGAAATTATCGATCATCAAAATGGTAAGCAATATTTTGCCGCTCAGAACATCCTCCCTCTCTATGAATCATACCTAAACATTTTCACCTTTAAATCGAGTGAGTTTACATATCTATCTAAGAACGTTTGAAGATGCATCGCCACAGATTTGCAAAATAGAATCCACAGACAAATTACCAAGGTAGTCAAATAGAATAGGAATAATCCTAACTTAATATTACCCCCGCTATAATTTCATGTCAGAAACAAAAGCCCTAAGAGCCCGAAATAAACCACAGAATCCTCCCCAATCCTATTACACCATTTTTTCAAAACTCCACACTATCATCTTCAACAAATGATTCAAAAACACATCTTCCTCCACCGCCACCCAACCAATTTCCAAGCTCCCTATCCACCTGCAAGCGTTTCCCACCTTCCTTCTTTCCCCATTCATGATCTCGTTCGGATTGATAAAGACCACGCGATCGACGCTCGCGGCGCGAAGAGGTCGCTCGGGTGGAGTTTGCAGCGAGGCAGTCGCATACGCGCGAACGTCAGCATCATCGCGGCTTGCAATTCGACGCGGACATCCTCGGTAAGTGTGCGTGGCGCACACGGCTCGGGGAAAGCGTGTGTGGCTGCGCGCGAGCCAGAGGCCAATAAAACTTAACTCCTAATTAAGAAGCGTGAAGGATGAATCTATTATCCGCGGGGGCCTTGCCAACGCAAATACGCCGGCAGTAATGTCGCCGTTGGTACAAACATACCCACGGACAGGGCCTGGCATACGTGTTCATTAGGCGTATTTGCTGTTTAGCATTTCAAATTCGGCAAGAGAGAGCGCCAGCGCGATACAGAAGCCACCGCGCGTCAGTGAACCGCGGCTGCCGCCCCGCAGCCCAGCCAGCCCTCCCCCTTTTGGCAATCAAATATTTTAATTCAATCGTTCTGCTAATGATCCGTCTTACATTCGGTACGTGGGTGCCTCAGCCCGCTATCGCGCCCGGTCCTACCTCTCAATTCGTGCCTGGGCCCAATCGGTGACTTAATTATGTGCAATCCGGCGGAACGATGCGCGGATTCTTGCGCACGGTGTCTGATGTCTGATCAACGGTATCGCCACTGTTTATCCGCTACAAGCTTGGGAATTACATTGAAAAGGGGAGGTGGAGAGGTTTTTGGATGAAACGGGGTTTGATGAGTGTGAATTCCTGAGGATTGAATATTGGGATCTAAGAGATCACTTTTTAAAGTGAAGTCTTGGGGAGAAATAGTTTTGAAGAAGCTGACTGCAACCTTTTCCCACCCGCGACGCCACCAGCGCATGTGCCACTTGCCACCGGTGTTTTAGGTGTATTTAAATTGTATTAATTTACTTCTTAATTTCTATTTCTATACTAAGTGCATGTATCTATGATTATTACTAGCTATTATTAATTCAGCAGATATAAAAAATAAATTTGCATCTTTTAGGTTAGAAAGACGTAAAATCTGACAAAAGAAGAAAAAGATATTAGAAGTAAACTTTACAATAAAAAAATTTCAAACATTCTATAATATTTTATGATTTTCTACTTTTGTTGCCATTTTAATTTTGCAATCAACTGTCAGCAAAGGTACATGAGCTAGTGGCGCCCTCTGCCCAGCTTCCCCGTTTGTGATGTATTCGTTTCTGAGGGTGCGCTTGAAATTCTAGCTGTGTTTCATTGAAGAAGGGTGATGGCAGGGAAATTTGGTAGCTGCTTTGCATCCACCTGCAATTTTGAGTATCACTGAAGTTAGAACCGGTCGTAAACGCGCGAAGTTCTCGTTTGTGCGAAACCACCGTCGTAAAAGAACAGTGGTGTGACGAAACGGGGGCTCGGATCCTTCTCAATCGCGATCTTAATAACGCCCACGCACCGCAGAGTGGAACGAGTAGTTTTAATTTGCGGATGACGATGAAATCTCGGACTTAATTGTGTCTTCCCGTCCCTCGAGGGCCGCGGGCGTTTCATCGGCTCGTTTAAATAAATTTTCACGGGTAGCAGGGATCACGGGGCGCTCGAATTTAATCGCCGGAACCGTAAATATTCCGTTAATGCGTTTTATCTGAACGTACGTCTGGCCAATTGCGATCGGCCGTGCGTGCGCCGGGCGATTTTCAGGACGAACCTGCGGGGGCGGCGGGGCCGGAGAAGGGCAAGGAGGATATTTTAATTCAATCGCCCTATTAATGACTCGCTTTATATTCAGTACGTGGGTGTCCATCTTTCGCGCTCGCATTACTCTCAGTGTGTCTTTTAATTCCGATCATCGGCTGGCCGTGTATATCATCGATTTAATTATTCCTCCTTCTCCGCGATGTAGCGACCAGATTTCTAACGATCTTACACCGATTACATTCATCATTTAAATACTACCCAGAATAAGATTTCAAAAGTCGAGTTGTCTACAAGAAAAGATACAAATCTGAAAATCTAAAATACAAAAATTGCAAGCGAAAGTTTAATTAGACAACTCTAAAGCAGTGGCGCACTCAGAGGAGGAATAAGGGATCGCGGCATCCCCAAAGAAGTGGCTTTGTAAAAAAAAGAAAACTAGATTTTATTCTTTAAATAAATTTTTATAATCACCTACTGAATTTTTTTGAATTTGCATTAAACTCAGCTCCCCAAGATTGAATCCTGCGTGCGCCACTGCTCTAAAGAACACGAACTTCACAGAAGAAGTGAAACGATTTTCAACCCCCATTTGAAAAGTTCCCTCCACCTTCGTACCCTCACCTACCACACTAAAAAATCACTCCATCGTACCTGAAATGCACCGCAGGCCCACTTGCCAGGATCACTAAAGCTTTCCGAGGATCATGTCTCAGGATAGCAGCTTCAAAGAAAGCCAGCTGCTTACGCGGCTAGCCCGACGATCCTCCCCCAACCCCCTCCCCTTTAGTGGACGCAATTCTTGGCTCTAATTTGTATTTAATTAACCGAGTTTCGTGGCAGGCCGTCTCTCCCTCAGCCAGGAGCGAGTTCGGTCGGTTTGGTCTGCGCGTTGGGGTTCATTAGGTTATTGAAACCTTAGACAATGTAACTAGTGGCTGCCGGGTACAGTGCTCCAGGGGCTTCGTAATGCCCACTGCCTCGAGTACGCCTCGCCGCGACATTTTCCATCTCTCCAGCCACTCCCCCGATGGAGTCTACGACCGGGTGTCCCCACGACCGTCGCAACGATCTGCTGAACGCCCCGCGGCCTGGCTACGTCCACGGGACGCGCGAGTTTATATGCTAATAAGCCACATTAATTAAACGGGCCCGCGCGTATGTCCAGCAGCTACGGCCGCCGCCACCTTCCCGGCCGTACCCACGCTCCCTCTAATTCTTCCTCGAAGCGGAGGAAAAACCCCGCCTGGCTGTCCACGGTAAGCGACAGGGGCTGTTTAGGAAGTTGAGAGCGATCCACCGCGACGACGGTAGTCTTGAGGGAAACGGCCCTTCTACCTGGAGCATCTGGCGCATTCTGGCCGCGGTGGAAACAGGGCACTGATTGACGCAGCGATGGACAAGTTGGTCGCATGGATGCATAATTAAGGACCCGAGCGACGAGTAACGGGGCTGGTCGTGTGTAAGTTCTGAGCGGTCGCGTTTCGCCCGTGATGGCACGATTAATCTGTAATATTCCCTGTTTGAAAAGTGCGCTGTTGGGAGGGGACGAAGCGCGACGGAATGTAGATCGAATGCAGATAGACGTGGGCTCGGAACGAGCCGTGTGACGGTGCTGGCCAGTGGCAGTGACAGGCTCGATAACGGTCGAGGTTTACATTCTTGCTGGCGCGCGAGCCGATCCTTATCTGACGATCAAAATAAGGGATCAACTGTGGAGAGGCAACTTTGTTTCGCGGAAGCCCCGGACTATCGAGTCAGCGGGACGTTCGCTAATAATGGTATCTAACTCTGGGCACATCCCTCAAGGGTGCATTTTCGTGTAACCTCTTCGAAAATTTAGGATTATTTTAAGAAAATTGTAAAAAGTATTATAAGATGGTACAAATATTTTTTGTATTGCTTTTTCTCTGATGGAATCTTGAATAAATAGCTACAACTCTGACGGTGATAAAAAAGACGGTGTAGATAAAAACAAAAGAATTAATGGACGGATTTCAAAAATTCTTTCCAGATTCTTTTCGTAAATGAACTCGCTATCGTATTACCAAGCTCCATAAGTTTTGGTCCACTCAGTTTGATTTTATTTAGCATACAAAATTACCGGTTTCAGGGCACTGCTATTAAAACATGTACCAATCATCGAATTTTCATTATCCTGCAACCCCAAACCCAGGGTGCAACCAGCTACTGCCCAAGTATCGAGCAGTATTGACCGTTCGTCCACAGAATCGTGACAAGGATTGATAGATGGAGCATCGTATTGGTCGCTGAAGAGTTACACAGACGTACCCTCGACATACTCACTGTTTCCTCTGATACGAGGCTTAACAGGGTCCAGGCATAAGAAAGAAGATCACGCTCGTTCGGCCGATAAGCGTCGAAATCGGTAGAGCCGAGGAAACGTCAGAGGCTACCCGCATGTAGGCCTGGGTCGAGACGTCAGACGGCTATGCGGGCCGGCGAGAGTATTTATTTAGGAATCATTCGCGTTTTTCCAGGTCCGCGGGCGAAAACAAGGCGGACAGGGCCGGCTGGCGTAGGGAGCCAGGGAAGGTAGGAGGAGGCGAGCCATCTCGGCCCCGGGGAGAGCATACGGCGCCGTCTGCTTCTTTTTCATTTTCCTGGCCAAAATTTAATTTGGAACGCGTCCAGTTGCACCTTTCCGGCCGCTTGACTGGCACGAGAGGAGACGAAGCCCCGGAAGATCACACGAAAAATGTTACGTGCTTCCGTACGCGACGGAGAGCAGATCCAGCGACGGCCGCGAATTAGGAATTTTACTAACTCGGATAGTCGCATTTAATTTTAAGCCGGAAACCATACGAGTCATTACTGTCTCCATTTTCGGTGCGTATATTAAATTACAGGCCGACGGTAGGAGGTGGAGGAGGATCGCGAGGCGATTCGACGGAACAGGGGGAGAACGCACCCAGCAGACGTATTACGGAAGCGACCGGATGCACTCGAGGATTAGCCAAAGTCGTCCTGGCCGCGCTGGATAATATGTACGTATCCTGGTAGGCGGGCATGCTCGCGGAACTCGAACAATCGGGAACTCGTTTCAATGCTCCGGCCCCAGCAAGCTCAGGAATTTTTTAAATGCTCCCTGTTATCCCTGCGCCATCAATCCTCAGGGGCTGCGGATGGCTCTTTTCTGACGTAACTGGCGAGACCTGCGTGTACGATCAGTCACACGTGACTGTACACTCTGCGCGTGATATTCATCGTAAACGATATATCATTACACAGTAGCGGAGAAGAGGGTGCAGCAAAGGGGACGATTATTTTTGTGGGAAGTCTTGTTCTATGAATTTAAATATTGTGCAGGTAATTTAAGTGGTTTCTGAAGAAATTCAGCGGGCGAGGGCGTAGATGCTTCTCTGTTTCGTTGTTGTGCGAAGGAAAGGGAGGTGTGTATGATAAGAGGATGCTAGGAGAGGAGCGTTGTAAGCGGAACATTACATATTTCTGAAGTTACATACGTATGGAATGTGTTCCGTGGTTACTTAGCTACGTCTGTAGTCCTTTTTCCCATGCTCATCCCTTTTCTCCTCCCTACCACGGCGCATATTTAAATATAACTTCCCTCATGAGAGCCCGCACAAGAGCTGAAGCGCTCGAGAAATTAATGAAAGAGTGCGGTGCGCGCTGGTGCCGTGGTCGCTCTCCTCTCTCCTCTCCCGCATCACGGCCAATAATTTATTTGACTTTCAGTGTGCGTGACATCATCATGGACGCATTAACCGCGCTTACGGTGTAACGCGATAATAAACATTAAGCACGCTTCCACCGTCAGCAAAGTCAACAGTTGAATTAGTTTCCTGTTCGCTTAACCCCTTCGTATCGTTCGCCTCTTGACGAGTGAAAAATTACGGTTAACCGGTGATCTCATTTTCCACGCTAATGCTCTCGAGGACGCGAGTTTCAATTAAATTCACCGGCGAAACGTTCATTTCGTGAATTATTTTACACACCAACCTTTCAGGAATAAGGGTGACAGAGGAAGACTAATGGTATCAACATTGTGGATATTGAACCTAGGTCTCCTAGACCCTAGGAGGATTCTAAAAAAACTCTAGGAGGGTTCTAAGAAAACCCCTGATCTTCTAGGCCCTAGGGAGATTCTAAAAAAAAACCTGGGAGGTTTCCAAAAAACCCTAGGAGGATTCTAAGATAAACCTAGGTCTTCTAGACCCTAGGAGGCTTCTAAGAAGACTTTAGTTCCTCTAGACCCTAGGAAGATTCTAAAAAAAAACAAGGGAGGTTTACAAAAAACCCTAGGAGGATTCTAAGATAACCCTAGGCCTTCTAGACCCTTGGAGGCTTCTAAGAAGACTTTAGATCCTCTACTTTTCTTATTGTTAAATCACCAGTCCTGCAACACAATCTCAAACTACATACACACCACACTTTGAGGGAGAAGTGAATAGCATTCGCGACCCATCAGTATCCCAAATTCCAGCTCAGAACACCGAAGAAGGGCACAGGTGAGAAGTCAGCGGAGCATTAAGACGTTCCACGGAGCTATTCTCGGAAGACAGTCGGTCACCGCATGCAAAGCACGCGTGATCGTCGCGTCTCATCGCGCCGGAGGACTTAATTACAAGGGTTACTCTTCCGGTGGCACTCTAAGAGCGGCGATGATCGTATCTGACGAGATCATGGGCAATTATTAATTTATAAGCGGCGGTGTGAGCCCGGCTCGGATTCGAGCCGAGAACCCCCGTTAATTAGGTTCTTCAATCGGCAGTTATTGTTTCGTGGCGGCCCTAATTTGGCAGGCTGCAGCTGCCACTGCGAGTGGAGGCGCTAATTAAAACACCTAATTGTGGCCATTAACGCGAAATGCGACGTAGCGATGCGTTGCCTGCTACGCGGTTCACACCGATCCACGCTCGGTTATGCCCGCGCTTTAAACTGCGCTATAAATACGATCTAATTAGCATTTCTCGGTGTCTCGATTGAAATTAAGCGGCTCGCGGGCCAACAGAAACGGAAAAAGAGAAGTGACAGGGATAAGAGAGACGGAGGCTGTCGCCTGTTAAGCTGCAGTCATCAATTGCCTCCGCGTTCGTATGCTTAACGGCCACTTAAACCCCGAAGCCGTATACCTTGGCTCGTAATTTATAAAAAGGGGGGAAAAAAAGGGAAAACCCTTTAACAATAACGTTATTATACTGCGTGACTGTTTGCACCGGTTGGGCATGATTCGTTCAGGTCGGTCTGGTAACGTTTGTTTTGCGCTGACGAGCTTCCAGATCCGCCTAGAAGATAATTTTAATTATAATGCACGTTATGTGCAACGTTATATTTTAATGCCTAGATGAAAGCACGAAGGGCTGGCGGGTTGCTTGCGGGAGAATTTTACGGAGGAAAGTCGGCAGGTGTATCCATCTCCCTTAGCTAAATGTTTTCTCTGAAACAACCGTTCCTTGTAAAGTACAGAACTTTTCCTGCATCACCTGAACTCTGCGTCGTCCGCACGCTGTGCTATCTTGGTCCCCGTGTTATCATAGTCTTTGTGCTACCGAATCTCATTCCTCCGACGGAGGAATAACTTCTTAAACCTTTGAGGTACACTTTCATCCTCATCGCTGCACAGAAATCGCTAGAAACTCAATGCGTTTCCATAATAACCGTGAAAACCCAAAATCAATGGTGTTGCAGAATTCACGATATTCAGCTATTTAAGGGGGCAGCTTTAATTACTGATAATGTGGAAATGAGGACGAAAGGAAATTGGTGTCTCGTGACGCAAATAACTCTCGAGTTTCCCGCGGCCATCAAAGGGATCGCACAAATCACTGTCGTTTTACCAGGCATCATTAAATCTCCTGGACGACGCGGCGGCTGCAACCGAATGTTTTTCCGGTTGCGCACCGTATTTCCCAGCCGAGACCCGAAACTTCGTCTTCCGCGTAAACCGCGAAACCGCTCGATTCGATCCGACTATGGGCCATTCACATGCACGCGGCCTGCCGCCAGTGAGCGCGGTGCATTTATAAGATCGCATTTCGAAATCAAAGGCTAGCGAGTGGCAGGAAGAGACTACTTAATTTTACTCCGCTAAAAGAATTTCCTCGTAGCGAGCTGAAGGATAAAACGCGATAATTGCGCGGTTTAAAGGCGGCGTCAATCGTACGTCAATTACATTCGTAAAAGCATTAGAAAGCGAAGTGGACCTGCAACTTTCCCGACTTTCATTCCATCATTCACATACGGCGACCGAGGATTTGCGTCGGCGTATGAGTCACTTGAAACTAGACTCTGCTCCTGCAAATTATTTTCCGAAAATACTTGGTCGAAATCGAAAGAGGAGTTACGCAGAATCAAGTCGCAACTTTTACCCTTCAACTTCACTTTCCTTTATTAATAAAGCAAGTGCAATAATAGAAGCAGAGATGGGCAACAATTTAATGTAAATAAAAATTTCAAATAACGAATAAAAGTTAAAAGATTTATCGTCGAGTGAAAAGTTAAGTTTAAAGTGTCTTTTAATTGATCCGTTATTTAAATTCTGTTTTATTTAGTTACTCTGAGTAACTTACTCCACAATTCTGACTAATAGGAGTAATCCATCTACTTCAAATGCAACAATTTACTATAAAAATTTCTACCTTCAACTTCACAACAAACTCTTATACTCTCGTTTAAACTTAATTCCACTTCAAAATAGTCCACGTCAAAAGACATTCGCACCCATAAATATTCCAAATGCAGGGTAGTACTATTCACAATTTTTATTTAGCCACTAAACCTCGACAAACACGATCTGACGATATCAAACATCACCCACCATGCTTCATCTCACATCCAACACACCATTAAATTCAACTTCACTCCTCGAAACGATCTTCAAACATCTTCCAACAACAGACGCCGCTTCTACCGTCTCAGATCAATCCACTAGCCCACTTTTCCTCCTCATCGCTCGTCCCCGGAATCAGCATCCCGTGACGCCACGGGATTCTAATTATCCCGCAGCGGGAGCACGATTATTCGCAGGCCGTTTGGACACGGCTTATTCATAGAAACGTCGCGGTATCGGGCGTGGCATGCTAGCCGCGTCCAGTACACGTTCCGCATGCTCGTGTACCGCCCCGGTCCCAGGAGCGAGAGGCAACAACCACCGAGTGTCAAGTCGCTGGCAACACAATGACGTTATAATGACTAATGATCATATCATTTAATTAACATCGCGCCTAACTAGCCCAGGCTTCATTAGCCTGCCGCGGCCTTAGACGGACGCGTACAACGCCACGCTTATTATGTATCTATCGGCCCGGCGATTGTCCGCGGCGCGTGTTAAAGCCGACACGGTTCCTCGGCGGCGCTGAATTTCCACGCTTGCACGCCTGTACCCTGTGCGCCACGAAACGATCATCGTTACAGGGCCACGATGAAAATCGGGAAACTATCCATCGATCGACCGGCGTCTGGATCACCTTCCAGAGTGACAGCGACGGTGGGTGGACTGTGTTTGCAGAGGTGGGTCGCGAGTCTCTGATGGTTATCCAGGATGCGTTTGGATTTTTTAATCTTGTTGGAAGGTGGATCATTTGCGGAGGCACGTGTGGTTCAACTGCAGATATTTCGGATGAATTGGTAGGTTGTGAGGGGCTGATTGAATGTTTCTGGTTGCTGACGCAGGGTTGTGATTTTAAATAGATTTCCGGGTGGTATAAATGGAGTAGTTAAAGCAGATGTAGCTTCAGGGAAATTCTTAAATTTCTCTCAGAATACCAGAAGAGAACATTCCTGATAGTAATTTCATGGGTTTTTTAATGATTAAAAACAAACTGTGGCTTTTAAAAAAATACATCTGTATTATAAACACTATAACGAGCCAAGTTTCATTTAAATCGGTTCAGTAGTTTTTGAAATATCATTGGCACCGATTTGAAAAACATAATTTCGAGACAACAGCGTTTAAAGTTTAAGCTACAGATTAAAGTGAGATAATTTCGTTTTTGGAACTTACAGAAAATCGTCGATTCCGGGGCCGTAGAATTCACCTGCCTTTGGCGTTGCAGAAAAATCGATTCTTTTCGACCATTTGAAGTGTACGTAACCCCTTAATGGTGTAAATGTCCAAGTGTTTTATCAAACCCTCTTCGTGCTTCACTTTTAATCATACATTGAACAGACGACCGTCTTCAAGGCTACGCGCAACGCGCGACATTATATAAATAATTCGTTACTGTTCGCGGATAGCGATACTTTCCCCGTGCAATTTACAGGCGAGTTGTAAATCACCGATAAGATCAAAGATTGAGCATCATTACCGGGAGTTCATTACCAGCCATCATACGTACTAATTACGTGCCAAAATTTTACCGATCGCTGCCTCGACAAGCCCTCCTTAATCGGAATAATGAAAGGACCATCAGGATGGTCGCCTTCCGGCTCCGCAGAAGCGATCATTCCAGTCGGGTGTCGTAAACATCTGCGCAACCTCTTCGGTCATTATAATTCTCGTATTAATTAAAACGCAGCGACCGTCTCGCCTCTTAACAGACTTCGCCCCTTTTTTCCTCTCGCCGTCCAGGATTTATGATCGCCAATCACCGCTCTTATTCTCCTTGTTTCGCGGGATCGCGCCTGGTCACCCATAAACGTTGCCGAGGAATCGGCCTTATCTGCGAATCCCCCGTGTACGGTTGCACGCGAGACTCCATCGATCTCTCTCGCTGGGTCTCCCCTCCCCCCCGTCCGAACCCCTCCGTGAAAGGAGAACGAAGGGATTCGTCTCTGCGCCCCATAAATCATGCATCAGCATATAATTAAACCCCGCGTGTAATTAATAACTCATTTACGCTGAATAATTACGCTCCTTGGACGCGACGGAGAACACGACGCGGGCCCATGCCGGTCCCTCTCCGCGCCCGGCGGATCGGGGGATCGATACGCCACGGGATTTATGCCGTACGTGGCTAAACACGAAAAGTCACTAGTCAGAATCAAAAGTCAATGCATATGTAATGGGACGCGCGGCGCTCTAGCCGACCGATCGCCGGCAGCGATATGCTAACGCGCGAGCCGCGTTACCTGTTTACTTATGATTATACCGCAATTATTGGATTTATCGACTACCGTTTCGAAGCTCCTGATTTATTTCAACATTAATCACGTTAATGATGCGCCGGCTAGGCAGCCTTCGACCCCCTCCAGCCCCTCCCCTTCCTCCTGCCCCTCTCCCGGACAGCCAGCTACCCCCGTCGAGCGTGCTGGGCGCGATCACCCAGGCCAAACAGGAAATGAGCATTTCGATCAAGATCGATCGTCACAATTACCGACGATTGCTGCCAGACCAGCGACGGCGTCAGTCGCGACGCGCGCTCGCGACGCGTTTAACTTCGCTAATGAGCCGCGTAACCTTAACCCACTCTGTCTCTATCTGCTCGTCGGCTCATCACCAGCGCGTTCAGTTCCAGCCTGGATCGGTGGCCGATTTTTCCCTGGTTACTTAAGATCGTGCTTCAGTCGCTGAGCTCGGGGGTGCGGTGATAAGGGATGGTGGGTGAAATGAACGGGGGACTGAGAACGGTGGAGTTTTGTGGTCTGACGTGTGAATCATTAAAGATGGATCTTTTACTATTGTAGGAGTGAATATCGGGAGCGGTTAAATAAAAGAGACGTATCGTTCGGCTGGTTAGCAACAACTGATTTTATTTTGCGAGTCGGCTACGATCGAGGCCCACCTCGATCGTCCTCTGTTTCCAGCCAGACGCCTCAGGGCGAACGCCATGTCGGTTGGCGCGCTTTACGAATGGTTCTATAATTCTATTCTTACACTATTGGTTTGTTATTAATTCTGTGGTTGGTAAATTTCTATCTGAGGATTTTGATGAATAATCTGGCAATTTAGGGGTTGGAATATATTCTGTCTATGGTTTTGTTTTTCGCTGCTGCAACGAGTATGAGTCGGTACGAGAAGATAGATTGAGAGGGTGGAATAAAACTTGTCTGTACGAAGCTTCGTTTTGGGAAAAATCGGTAGTGAAGAAGCGGGGCACGTGTGCTCTTAATTAACACTTGATTTTATCGAGGCAATAGTTCGTAGAACAAAATTACATTTCGTTGGTGGAGTTGGTACTAGAAACCACTTACAATCGAAGGGAAAACATGTTCAAGCATTTAACGGGTTAGAAATTCGTATCCATTCGCAGAAAGTTCAGGCATTCGCAATTTGCTAATATTCTCGTATCAAAAAGCTCATCAATTAAAGAGGTGAAATAGAGTGAAATTCAAAAACAACACTGATCTCTGCGCACGTTTCTGGGAAAAGCTCGAGAGGGTCTCGTACAAGCATCTACCACACACAGGTTATGCGGCACCCGCACATTTTAATGCTCGATTTCCCTCGAAAACGAACGGGGAATCGTACCTACCCTATATTGTTCAACCTACTTTACAGTTACACCATTTATCCCAGCCGGATCTACGTACCAAATTTTATTCTTATTCAGTTCACAACTGCCTGGACGAACAGGACCGGATTCATCGGTAGGTAGAACAAATAAGAGCACGCTCGGACTTTGGCCACGAGTTCCAATTTTTTCGGAAAGCCACGGAGATGAAAATATCGACCCAATGGACAGCCTTCACCCATTTCTCATCGTTTCGCCTTGACACGAAACTTTCGTTGCAATTTATAAATCCTTCTTTGAAGCGAAGCGATCCCGCCTTTATTAGATATCGAGCCAAGCGCGGACGATACACAAAAACGATGGTAACGGCATAATCGAGGGTCGATTAATATTCATACGTTGCCCGCGGTCCTGTAAATCGGGATTCTTTGCCCTGGATAACGCTGCCCGATCGCATCTAAAGCGTCAATTTAAGATAATTGACAAATTATCCGCTCATACATCCGCGAAGAAACCAACACCCATATCTGGTCCGCTTAATTGCTCCGTGAATTGCTCGAAATCTTCGATTCGCAGCTCCTTTTATTAACGCTCGCCCCTAAGTGTACGTTCCCCGGTCCCGTTCATCAAGCTGCCACGATCAATCACCTTCTTCATCATTTATCACCTAATTAGCGATCGATATGCATAGGCAGCCGATAAGCAGGGCGCAGGGAAATTCGGATTCGACCGTAAAACACGCGGGCCCGACGTAATCGTAGCCACGATCGGCGGTATCGCCGCGATCAATGTATTAATTAACTAATTTCGGATTAGAACACCGAAATCTATTTAACGCAGTCGATATATCGGCCTGCACGCCGTCAGATACCCGTGCGCGCAGCGCGGAAGGATAGAAAGTGAGTGGGGCGACGGAGGGGTACAGGGGGGGCTGCTGGGTAGCCTGAAAGGGCGGAAATCGGTGGGAGGGCAACCGGGATGATGTTACATCATCAATCAGCTGGCAAACATCAACTCAACACTCGCACCCCGCCTGGTATGTCCTAACCTGTAGCCAAATATATGCGCCGATAATATCGTCGCGGCATTGCTACATCATGTCCGGCTGTAATTAATTATCTAATTCTTAATCGACGGTGCGCCGGCCACGCTCGACAAAGATCTGGGAAAGATTTATAACGGGACCGATTTCAACGGAGCATTGAAATTCCCTTCCTTATTTTAATTTAGCGGTGTTACTTTTTCATGGATACATTAATCGCGAACTTAATGATTCTCTGTGGCGTTAATTAACGGTCGTGTTTTGTGTTTCGCGGCTCTTCAAGTCGCTTGGAAATTGGGAAAATAAAACTTAAGGACTGAGGTTGTCTTTCATTGAGGTTGAAAAAAATTTGAGGGAAGTGTGGTTCTTGAAAAATCATAAAGGGGTTGCAGTGACTCTGTCTGTCATAGACAGGTGGACATTAGTCTGCAGAATTGGAGTGAGTTCCAAATTAAAAAAAAAATCTTTTCCTCGGAAAATATTCTACGCGCCACTGGCAATACTACAGTATATTAGGATTTGATTTTTAGCACTTACAGTGTTTAATACAAGGACTCTTCAATCATGTAAAGTGATGAAGAAATGCTAACTAACACCTGGTACCAGGAATTCACATTTTACGTTCAACCCACCCTACTTTTTAACCCCCGCGATCTGGCATCTTTGAATTAGAAAATACCAGCGACATCCGCTACCATTCCAAGTAGCACCCCATATTTTTGCCAATACCATTCAGCAGGTTTCATTAAAAGAACCACGTGCAGAGTATCCATGGAACTGAAACTCTTTTCACCCAGGTTGGATTCATCGGTGTTTAGCCCTGCGGGGGCAGCGAGGGGTGGTTGACGTTGGGGCACAGAGTCGGCGAGGGAGGGAGGGTGTGTAGGTGGTGGCCACCTACGATAATCTACCCCCGTGGCCCCCATAATGCGCATCCCTCCGGCCGCAATAATGATGATTTATTTCAGAGCTAAAAATTGCGCGAACGCCGAGGCATGAGTAATGTTCCGATGTGGCCCCACCCTCTTGCACCGGGCCAGCCAGCTTTTTTATCCGCGCAAACGTTATGAATTCCATTGACCCGTTCGGCGTGTGGTAGGGGTCCGGCAGCGTCGAGGGCTGGTCCTCCAGATAATGGCGGATCCCTATTTATTTATCCGAGCATGCGAGCAGACACGACTGATCGTCTTCCATTCATCCAAGAGCTTTTTGATTCCACAGATGTCAGGGTGGGAGGCTTTAACCGCAGCCTCGGGAATCGTTGCGGATACGTGCGACGAACCGAGGCGCAGGGGGTCAAGAGAGAGTCATGGATATGTATTTCGGACGTTCCGGCTTGATAATTGTGGCGATCGGTTATGTTTTGTGCGCCTCCGCGGTTCCGTCGTGGATATCGATGTTTCCCGACCGCGACATCGCGAAGAACCGAACGCACACGTCGATGAGCTTCCTGTATGTCGTCAAGCGTTGATTCGTTCCACTGGAAATTAAGTTATCGTCGCAATTCGAAGATAGTACACTGTTTCAAAAGATATCGGAAGCTAGCAAAGTTTACCAATAAGAAATCCTCTTCTGCATAATTGATATGCAATCTTCCAGCGCACATGAAAAGACTATCGTTACGCGACGGCAATTCATCGTCGATTCACGGCGCTCACGGAAAATTCCCGCGAACTAAGCCGCCCAATAAAAATGCGCAATCGATAGCAATTATCCCGGGCAAGGCAGCGCGAGGAATCAAAACATTATGAACGCACAAAACGATTGTTCGAACGTCAGCGTCGCTCGGTCGTGAGTGGAACGAAAGAGAGCGAGAGAGAGGCAGGGAGAGCTCGGACTGGGGTGGAGGAGGAAACATAGGGGGTGATATCGGCAGTCGCAGGGCGGGTTGGAAGCCGACGACGCAGCAAACAGCATCGAGATGCACAAAAATCGGTCCTTTCAGCTTAAAATTACGGTTGTCGCGTGGGTGGCGGAATAGCTGATGGGGTGGTATTGTACGGGGGTGGCGTGTAGACGGGCAGAGAGACCCGGCCGTACAGAGGGGGGAGGGCCGTAACGGGAGGGTAGAAGAGCAAAAGGTAGGGAGAGGGTGGGCCAGAGGGGGTGGTGTGTGTCCCGGAAAAAAATCCATACAATCCGATCAGGACAATGTATTCGTGTGAAACGCTCGATTGTCTGGGTGTTCACGTGTGTTCGGACATTGATACGGAAGCCAGATCTGAGCGTGCACTGATAAATGTGAAAAAATCCCCCATTTTTAAAACCAGCGACGCCTGCCGGCGCGTGATGCTGCTGCGTGAACGTGTGGGCGAACGTGTGTTGCGCGAAGAATCAGCCCTCGCTGTGCCTCCTCCACCACCTCCTCCACCTCCGTCCACCTCCGCCTCATCCTCCTCGCGCGCCCTCTCTTTCGCCCGCTCCTCCACTCGATAACCCTCTCGCTCCCGCGGGCTCCCGATCCACCCTGTTTTTTTCCCTTCCCGCACTCGCGTTTTCTCTCTGTCGCCCGTCGCCACCGCCCCCCCTTTTCGACGAGCGGGTATTGTCGAAACAACGAGAGCGGCTTTGTCCTTTGGTCCCCGCTGTAAAATCCTGGGCGTATTTTAAATTCGCGGCATTTTATCGCATTCGCTATTTATCGACGGGCTGCACGTCGTCCAAAGGACGTCCTTCTCTCCCCCATCCGCCCTCCCCCGTCCCACCCTCTGCGCCAGATAAAACACCAGTGCCAGCGGGATGTACGGCGCGATATCGCCTGGCGATCATCGCCTGCATGATCTTTGTTGTTTAGGCTTCCGGAATTGTTGGTTTGTTGCGCGCGGTGACGTTGGCTGAACCACCGATTTCGAAGATCCCGCCGCTTCCTATCAGTCCTCCTCCTCATCGCGCCACTTTTACCCCGTTCCACGTCGATTTAATTGGACGATTCCTCCCTCTCTCCAGCGCTCACACCCCTTCGCAGCTTTTCATCCTATTCTTTCGCTCGTTTAATTATCCCGCGTCGCCTCACCCCGCGATAAATTTATCGCCCAAGAAAAGGAAGGCTCGCGAGTCTCCTGCAGGGCGGGCCCACCTCCTTCATTGGCCAGTTTCGAGTTGCAAGATTCTGTAACGGGCTTCATCGAAGATAACTTAAGCAGATGCAAAGAATGGGTTTAATTAGTAACAGGCACGAGTGGCCAGCCTCCGCGGGAATAAAATATTCATGTAATTATGATGGTGTAATAAATTTTTATAAGAAGCTGTAAAACGACCGGCGCACAGTGGGAAAAAATCGGTGCGTCACCGGCCAAAAATCTATAACTTTTGAACGGATGAAGATAAAGTAATAATTCTTTTTGCTTTAATGAAGTTGATGTGTCCTTTATTAGTTAGATAGCGTTACGTTACTTGTATTAAGTAATACTTAACTACATTAACTAGTCCATCGTTGAAAATTAATATTTAAAGTATCGTCATGTTTAAAAAAATTTTTAAAGAAAAAGTTCCTGAAATTTTTTTTGCTCAAAAAAAATTTACAAAAAAATTACTACTACATGGCACTAGTAGTACCATTTTAAATGATGCCTCAAAGATATCATACCTTAAAATCAAATTTTGGGTCATTTTGACCCAGTCTGACAACCGAGGGTTAATACAGGTAACATAATATTATTTAAGTAATGAAGGACACATCAACTTCATTAAAGCAAAAAAGAATTATTACTTTATCTTCATCCGTTCAAAAGTTATAGATTTTTGGCCGCTGACGCACCGATTTTTTCCCACTGCGCGGCGCTGAAAATGGGGGTTGCAACTGCTGAAGGAGGGGCGCGAGGATAGAGGCTCGTAATTAGTTATGCAACGTCGGTGAAAGTAATTGGGCCGCGCGGCATTAAGACTAAATTAATATATATTCTTCGAATATCTCCTCTCGTTTCCTTTTCCTCTCTCATTATTCGCCCGAGTCGCGATGTTTCGTTTCGCTTGCCTTCCACCCGCCGACCAATTACACTTGCCCCCCGTAAATTGCGCGCCGCCATTCACGCGGCGATAATTATACTACGTAAAAAGAAATACTACACTCGCGATACAAAAGTGTGTTAAAAGCGTACAATTTTGACTTATGACCGCCGTTAATTCATCGTCCGCGGGCAATATTCCCGCGAATTTAATCGATCCGTTGCTTCGAGCGCTGAATCGATGGACCAGGCTCGATCCTTCCCTGCACTCAACTAGGCTGTTACAAAAATTCATTTAACACAAACAAATACTAATTCCTCAAAACCTCCAAACTCTTATCGTTCCAACTTCTTTATACAGCCATTTAACGGGTGGTTGACGAGCAGTTGCCTTGTGGGCTTCCCAGAGCCCCATCTTAAAAAAACTTATAATTTTATTCAAACACTATAATTTATTTTTCAGCACATTGTCCGAAAAATTTGGGCCCCTCGGAACGTTTTCCGCCTGTGCTATTTTCCCTAAATCCACCGCTGCCTTTATCACAAATCAGTCCCTCAGCACTGGGCCGTATGCACAAAAATAAGGAAATGCTTGAAAGAAACAAGTATAAGTAACAGCAAATACTAGATTTCGTATGCATAATCTTCCACTGGTACTTGATACTAAACGATGGGAAATTTTAAGTAAATACTACTGGTGTTTACTTACAAGGGAACACCGCGAACTCACACTCACCGATTGGAACGCAACTTTGTGGGTTTTAGAGTGACTCAAGACAAGAACATGGGTATGTTTCATTCGGGCCTTACCGCCCTTTAAGTGCGTGAAAACTAAGCTCAAAGTCAAATAGGCACTTCCACTTTTTCCCGTATAACTCGTAAAGTACAACAGAAGGAAAAAAATGTTTCAAACAAAAGTTTAATGGTGCAATAAGCGCTACAAACTTCCATTAACAAAATTTTTGAAAAACCTTTTTTTCTTAAAACAAAAATTTTACTTCACGTTATTTACAATGCCACGAGTAAACCGCTCTAAATACTTGTGGTCTCGCACAGGAACGTTACACGTGTGTACAGTCTAAAGCTATACCTATACAGCACGGAAAATTGAATTTTGTCTGCCAATTGCTCTTTTGACTTTTTCCACTTCATTTGTATTTTTTGGAAATTTAATCCAGTTTTGGCGTTTGGTACAGATTTTGCGGGCAACTTCAGTTGCTGTTCGACTAACTGTACCTGCTCTGATGAACACCCGTATCCTCACCAATGCCTACTTGCAAACCGGGATCAGCTATGTATCTAAAAAATACCTCCTTCCGTGAAAGACCGCCACCTCTGGTTTCGTTCGCGATATCTAAAAATGTATCCGCCAGGTAGTTCACGTGGTGTTCTTCGAATCTAAACATGGCACGGTACTCTCAGATATGGTTTCATCGACTTTTGTAAACCTTGGTGGCACGAATTTGCATGAACAACGCGACGATTCCGATTGAGCAGACACTTTAAGACAGACGACTGGCAGACTTAAGATAACACTAGCATTTACTTGCAGTTTTCAGTAAGTACTATGTGTTATGCATACGTATTTACTGAAAAATTAGTAAAAACTATTTCTAATAAATACTTCACCCTTTATTGCATACGGAACTGAGTATTTGCTTGAAAAATCACTAGTAAAAGCTTGTGCTTGCTTTTATGCATACGGTCCACTGTCTACTGGCTCGTACTTAAAATCATCCCCCAATTTCTCCCCACTCCAGCCCCTTCGGGACGAACGTGGACCCGCGTCGCCAGAACACAGGCCGGACGAAAGTGTTCCACCGTCACTTCCTTCCTGACCGTGCCGTCAGCAGGTACCATTCTAAATGGGATAACGACGCGTTCCAGATTTCGCTATACGATTCCCGAGCACGAGACTATGCCGCAGCCAGTTTCTAGTATTGCTCTGTAGAACAGCATAGACCTGCGGGGGGGAGCGGTGGAGGGGAAGGCAGGGGGGCGTCGAATACGATCAAGAGTGGGAGGAGGGAGGAGTGGGTGTTGGGGTATAACGCAAGGGGTGAAGATGAGGACACGAATAGTCGGATTCGTTGATAGCGAGTAGGTGTACGTTCGGCTACCAATCAAGCGGCCCCGAAACCTCATCGGTTTTTTCCTCCTGTTCGATCCCCCTTCCGCCCCCTTTTTCCACCCGCTCCCGAACCGATCGTCCGTCGAGCCCTCTCCCCGCCCGCCCCACCCTTCGTCCTACCGCCCTCTCTCTCTCGCTCCCGACGTCGCTATTCCTCTCGTTCTATCGCTCCCACCTGCCTCTCCGTCTGACCTACGGCCGCCTCGTCCTCCGCGGGTACACCCAACCCAGCCGCGCACCGACCCCCATACCCCGGCAATGTTCCATTTTTTCGCCCGGCTATCCCGCAACTCGAACTCGCGATGCAATTATAATCCAGCTTTATGAAAAAAGAGGAAGGGAAAAAAATGCATCGCAAATGTGATTGAGCACCGATACGGTGGTGAGATTGGTCGACGGTGGGGGGCGTGTGGGTGGCCAGGCGAGTCGGAGGCAGAGAGCCGCGGAACCGCGATATGTACAGGTGCCCGGGGTGGGCCGGGGCGAGGAGGAGGCCAGGGGACGCCGAGAGGCGTGCTATATAGGGGTTGGAGGGGGTTGAGGGATTGGTCAAAGCGCTTGGTTGCCGGTGCTGATAAAAAATTACACCCGAAAAAAGTATCGCCGTCACCCCTCTCCCCCAATGCTCGCCCCCTGGGTTACTCGTCCGACCTCTCCCTTCGACCCGCCGATCCCACCTCGCCGGGCCCTCCCTCTTTTTCTATCGTTCCGCGTGTCCCTGTCCCTCTCGCCCTCTGTTTCTCTTCACCCTTTGCCCTCTGAACGGCTCCACGGCTCGACAAGCCAGCCAAACCTCGGGTATACATTATTCCTGCCGGCCAACCCCTTCGGACGGCGGCGGAACACTGAAAATTGTTCGGAAACAAATTCGACTCTGCCCACCCGCCGCTCCGACCCTCGTAGACGTGCTTCATACGCGACCGTGTGAAACGACGCCCCACAGTGGGCCGGATTTAAAATTTGGCGCCTTTTAGATCTTTCTTTTAAGATATCGGAATAAAATTTGCGCCAAAAAATAGAAAAAAATTATTACTTTCTAATGATGTATAATTTAATATTTTTTACATTTATTTATTTATTTATTTCTCAATTTTTTTAACTTATTTGTGATAGGAAAAAATTAATTCTGTTTATTTGGTGCCTTATTTAATGCCCTTTTCAGTAGTTTAAATGGAATGTTCGGTAAACTTTTCGTTTCCAAGTTATAAGTAAAAGTCGAATAATATATGAATGCAGCCAAATATCGTTTTGTTTAAGTTAAAGACAAATTTTTGCCCTATACATCATCTTCTATTAGTAATTAATGATGTGTTGAAAAATAATTCTGAATATATTGCGAAAATTTCCGATATTTTTTAAAAATATATGGCAAAGAATATTTTTCAAGTCCCAACTTTCTATTTTTCAACACATCATCTACATTAATTACTAATAGAAGATGATGTTTAGCGCAAAAAATTTGTCTATAATTTAAACAAAACCATATTTGGCTGCATTCATTTATTATTCGACTTTTGCTTATAACTTAGAAACGAAATAAGACACCAAATAAACAGAATTAATTTTTTTCCTATCACAAATAAGTTAAAAAAATTGAAAAATAAATAAATAAATGCAAAAAAATATTAAATTATACATCATTAAAAAGGAATAATTTTTTCCTATTCCTTGGCGCGAATTTTATTGCGATATCTTAAAGAAAAGACCCAAAAGGCGCCAAATTTTAAATCCGGCCCACTGTGCTCCCGTCTGATTGGAGTCCTGTTTGTCCAGCGAACAACAGCCGAACGCTGTTCGCGCGCACGTTCGCCGCGAACGAGAGGTCTTGATCGATCCTCGGACGGGGCTTGTCCGCCGATGGGGCACCGATGGGGTTTGCGCGGAACGCGCGGCTTCCGGTGGCATCATTTAGCGGTTCATTTGACGCACCGCGCGCGATTATCGCCGCCGCCGCTAATGGTCGCGCGTCGCAACAATTCGAGCTGGGCAAATTAAAATGATGTAGAATATTGCCTGCTGGCACTGTGGCTCCGTGTACGTGGCATTCATTCTGTTCGGGGATGATTGAAATTTTTATTTTAAAGTACAGACTGGTTCGATTGATGTACCAGGACTTTGGTCGTGTGCTGTACGTATCAATGGAATGAAAACATATTTCTCATTAATATGGTTAATCTCGTCTGTTTTTATAAATACCTACTACATGACCGAGAAGTCCTGGGCCTTCGTTCAATCACACTGCGAAGTGGGGTCTAAGTGTTTCCTAGTAGTGAACGAATGTGTTTCAAAGCTCCGCGCGAAGGAGAGCAATCAGGGTAGCAAAGGGCAACCGTGAAAGTTGAACGGTAAAAGGTTTACAGGATATGTCGTATGAATTTTTAAACGAATCGCCACGGCCAGCGCCGCGGGGACGTGATTTCGTGCCAAATTCGGTTCCAATCGGTCGGACGACGTGGTCGCAATCCCATTCGCAATTTTCTGCCCGCGTGCCGGCATTAGCCGCGCGATTGATACCGCTGATTCAAATTTGTCTCCTTCTGAAAAAATTATGAAAGTTGCAAGCCGCTGTCATTCGATCTATTAACTGACAACAGCCGCGGCATTATCCTGCCGCTGCTATGCAAATTCCTATCGAACCATCGACGGAGGAAGGTTTATTTAATTTCGCGTCAATTTCTACCTTCGCCCTCTGTAAATCAACATTAAATCAGCATATAAGAAATGTTTACGGATTTCTCGAATTTTCTGAATAATTCGCCGCTGAAAAATAATGTCACAGCCAGACTTACGCTGGAACTTCGCTGCTTCGAGTCTCCGCTTAAGTTCTGGCATGAGATTTCCGATCGACTTGCAAAGCTTCGGGCGCCTGCAACTTCGCGTCATCCGATCGGTCGATTTTAATTCCGCACGCTGATATCATCGTGTGCCATTAGACTCGTCGTTCGTTAAAATTTTATTCCCTCATAAAAAATAACAACGACACTCGAACACTTTTCGAATTAAATTTAATTATATCACTGGCTGCGTTAATATCAGCCGGTGCCGAACGCGCGGACGCCGATGGAAAATACGATGCAGATAAAGTCATTAAACGGGACTAATATGATTAAAAATTTTTGCAAAAAAGTTGCCTGCCAGTCTGGCTCGTAACCGAGATTGCGAGCCATAATATATTGTGCAATATTTTCGCAGTGGTACCGTGCATTATCTCGAGCTGTTTCATTTACTAATTAGTAACGCGATATCATGAGCGGTTTTTACAGACCCAAATGAGAAAGGAAATGAGTACTCGCCGGTTCCAAGACCGTTGCAGTGCTTTCCGTTACGAACGCGCAATTATCGTGGCCGAGGGAATTTTTCTTCGTTCGAACGAAAATTGAAGCAGAACAGCGAAGTCTTCTTATTAAAATAAGCTTCAAACTTTTTTTTTAAACGTAACTTTTTAAATATAACACACGAGTCACGCGAAGTGTCCCGTGTAAAAGGACAGTAAGGGGCAGCGGATCGGAATGCCAAAAAATCGCGGGCAAGATAACGAAACGCATAGCGGGCGCGTAGCGCAACAATAAACGATTAAATTTAGCGCGTCGGGCGTCCCGCGGGCAATACGGAGCAGTGATTAAATGCAACAAGTAAAATTCGATCCTCTATGAGGTGAGCTGTACGGCTAATTGGAGCGTGGTAAATAAATTATGTTCACTTGTAATGCGGTGGGATTATGTGGCGACTGATTACGGTTATTTTCGCGCTCGCGCGGCTTACACAGAAAGCGAGAACGCGGTTAAGGTGTGTAACGTTACGCCACCGACGCCGATCTTCCGGCCAATTATATTTTACCTCATTACATCACCGGCCGCCCCGATTACTCGTAATAATTTTTAAGCGAAACGGCCGGCCGCTGCTTATCTATTACGTAACGCGGCAATTTGTTGCAGCGAAACAGCCGCCTGGCGTGCGAAGCAGCGCTGCTCCTAATTCAATTATAAAAAGGTTAAATTATTGCGTGTAAATCAAACATCTGGCCGCGATGGACGCGGGCGCCGCTTCCAGGAAGTTTTGTTTATTCCAGGAACGCCGTAGGGGGCTTCGATTACACGTGAGATTATAATCGGGGCCCCCGCGAGTTGCGTGGACGTAATTACTCGTAACGAATGTAACTAGGAACGCCGCGTTAACGCCTCTTTACGATGTATATCGTCTTTAAATTTTGCAACATTACGGCGCGACGTGCACCCGCAGGACTTGAAATTCTTGAAAGGCGGGATATCTGGCGCGTACATCTTGGACGCTGTGTATGCAGAATGTTTGATTGAGTCATGTTGCGAAGAATTAGACTCGGAAATGTATCAAGAGATTATAGCGCCTGCTTCGTGGAGGGAGAATGATTGCATGCCTCGTGATGCTGAATATTAATCGTGTATCATGGAATTTTCATTCAATTTTTGCATAGTCTCGAGCTGTTATTAATGTCAGTAATGTTTGTTCGAAGTAAGTTCTTCAGTGATTAATAAATCGAAAGCTGCGGGAGAGCGAAGATTGGGCGCGTCTGATCACGGACGCTCCAATTCCACTTAGCAGTGAAGCCACTTTGAACATTCCCGCTTCAATTGCAAGTGTTATCAGTTTGCTTTAGTAATACAATTTTTAGTATTATTGTAACGATTATTCTGCGTGGCGAATAATCTTTTAACCCTGAGACTATTTTTAAAATGTTTTTCTGTGAAGATATGTTCTTTACAATCGCTGTAGAATATGTCTGACGATAGACGGTCCAGCTCCCCTTACGACCCATTCCCTTTAGTTACCTTTTCTCCTACACTTCAATCATATATTCAAAGCAACTGAACCCTTCGTGGTCACACGAGGTGTGTCGCACCCCAGAATATGTATTTGCCAATATGTCTGTGAATTTGGAGACCATACAGTTTAAAAATATGGTGAATTCTGAAAAATCTGCCTTTCTCAACAACTTTTCTTTCCACATTCAAATAAACATCGCACTTATTCCAATCTTATTCCTACAAAATCTAATCAAGAAGCTCCATAATCGCTGACAACTGATTTCAGAAAAGCCGCCGAATGCATCCCGAAGCTACCGAAAATGATAAAAAAGACCTCCAAGATCCACCGTAGAAATTGTGTCCTCCCGTAGAACCGCGAGAGAGAATGGAAAACAGAAGCATTCCATTCGAGGATGCTCGCGCGTCATACCCGCGCTCAAATTGAAAAGCTCATTAAAGTGAACGCGCGCGTTTCTCGGAACGCCCGTCTAATTCGTGGCGGCCGAACAAAAGCAACAGCCGATCGTACGCGCGAGATCCTAATCGGCGTGTTGCGTGAACGTAATTTCGCATTACGAATGCAGCCGTCGGCTGACCCTAGAGCGGCCGCCTGTGACATAACTTATAAAACCGTATCGGAGAGAAGCGGTTAAGTGTCCGCCTCGCCTCTGCCGCTCCCCGCCGCCGCAGAACCGTTGCTTATTTTTATTTGTTGCCTGGACTATTGCGTAAGCGTGCGCGACAGCACGCGGAGAGAAACGTCACGCCGCTTTATTCTTACGTCCTTGTCCGTTCGGCTCGCCGCGAGACGGCTCGCTGCGTTTCCGTAAATTAGCTGGACTAATCCGTCGAACTGAACGGGCTGCAGCTGCGACGGTGGATGGGGCAGAAGCGGGCGCGGGCACAGAGAAACAGAGCCACTAATTTTTGAATATTTCACACACTGGCCGACGATAAAAATCGATGTTAGCCTCGTTACCGCGCGGTTCCCTGCGCACGCTGCTCTATCACGCGTTAATTGCTTTTTTCATTATACTTAAAAAGAAGGCGGTCATTATTTTCGCTCTTCTGTCGTTCATTCTTCTCTCTGTCTCTCTCGGGCGCTGGTTTTTTTGCCGGAGAGTAGTGAAATTTATGAAATTTCTGTCGGCCTGAATCGGCCGTGCAAAAATCACCGGCCGTGATAGAGAATATCGTGGGTTAGCGAGTTACAGATGAGTATTATTTAGTAAATGTGAACTTGGGGCTGAGTTCGAGGGTGGCTTCGATTATGGTCCGGGTTGAATTAAAGATTCGAACTGCGACGAACCGGGGAAGCTAGGAAATTTTGTGAGCTCTGTTGAAGGAATCGAAAGTAGTAGAGAGGGTGATAACGTAGACTGAGGTTTGAGAAAATGCGAGATAGTAGCAAGGATGACGATTACAGATATTTCTTTGTAAGTAAATCAGATCATTACTCACTGAACACGATCTTTCAACTTGCGTCTGACTTATCGTCTTCTTTTCTACTTCAAATCCTTAAAAATCGTCCCTATCTTTCCATCCAAAGCAATACCAATTCTCCATTCTGTCTGGGCCCAATTCTCAACTCCCTTTAGTATCGCAGTACTTCAATCCCAACGCCCTAACCGATATAAATTTCCACGAAGTACCTCCGTCGCCTCTTACCCCATTCCGAGACGTTCGAACGCGAAATGGCCCTAAAAATCGAAACGAACTTGCCGCCTAACCCAATAAGGTGTCGCGAAATGTGCAAATCGCCGTTGGGCAACGCTAAGTGCACGAACACAGGCGTGCGCGAGCGGCCGCGTAGATTTATTCCTTGTGTCGGAGGTTGGCGGCCGGAGCAGCCAGAAGGGCTCACTGTAATTGTAATAATTGTTATTATTCGGTGTATAATTAACGCCGCGGCCCGAGCTACCGCGGGGGTCTCGAACGAAAAGTTTAAGCATGGTGCCCGGCGGCCATTTGCATAATTAATTAAAGAAGGAGCCGAGTTTTCAACAGATCTTCGTGCCGCGCCTTCTCGCCGACAGAGGCGGGAGGGAGTCTTCGAGATCCGCTCCTTCCTCATCCTCCGAAGCTAGACGGATTTAACAGACGGGATCCAGCTTCAGCCGGGAGGATTCTTATTTTTTTCCCCCTCAGGAAACGGACAGCGTCGACCTTACTCCCTTTTCCAGCCACCCCTTTCGCGCCATCCCCTCGACGACCGGTATCCCCCACCGTCGACGCGACATCGCTCAACCTATGCCCCGTCTAATCGTATATTTTTCCATTGATTCCGCCACTGCTCGTATCAGGGTCGAGGGGTGGCCGCCGGGAGGGGCGAGATGTGGACGCCGAGGAGGGGAGGGAAGGGCCGGAGAGACGAGGGGGCAAATGTAATTAATTATCCCGGTAATGACTCTGACTGATGAGCGGCCGGACAAGTCCAGCCAGGTCGAAATAGCGTAGAAGTGGTGACGGCCTCGAACTACCACCTCGACTTATTTGCTCCTCTCCCTTTTTTACCCTTTTCTTCTCACTCGACCCGTTGCACTTCCAGGGATACCGGTTTCTAACAGTGCTCCACTGTGCGTTCAATTTAGAAACGATACACTGTTCGTGATGCAATCCTGTTTCCACGTCCCGTTCAATTCTTCGACGTCCTTAATGGCAGTCGCAGAAACCTCATTAATTCTCAACGGATACGCGTAGCAAATTACTCTTCCCACGTTGTACAACTGTTTTTCTCTCGCGGAATTATCATTTGCATACGGCGAATGTAAACCTGGTGCTAGGATTTTGAACGATAGCTCGAGTATCGGTGGAGATACAGCGATAGATCGATTGCGAATCGGTTGGGCGATTCGATCTTGGAAGCAAAGGAAACGGGCAAGTTGTCTAGCCCATCGATCGAACGTGTTCAAGGGCCGTTCATACCTGTTCCTGAACCGCCGCCGCGTAGAGACAACGAGAGTCACGGAGAGGGGCTGTGCATGACAAGGTAGATTTATTTTTTTCACACCCCACGCCGCCAGGACTCGCCAGGGGCTGGACGAGGTGTTTTAATATTTTAATAGGACGCCGGAATGGCCGGTTTCGTGACTTGGCGTTTTATAATGATATTCTCCCCGCGTTTCGTTCGCCGTGGCAGGAGAAAATCAACGGCTCGGAATAACCCATTTCGTTGGCAACTCGTTCTATTCTCCTAAAATAACAACAGCGACCCTTTGCACCCGTCCGAGTGATCGGTGGCAAGTTGTTCCACGGCCGGGCGTTGTTCTACCTTTTACAAGAACGTCATCGGCGTGCTCCGCGCGGACGATTATAAATTTCCATTCGAGCAAACGGGCATCTCCCGACCGAGGCGAACCGATGATTGGTGTGCAACGAGGCCCCGAGTATCTGACGAGTCACGCGATTAAACTCGCGTTTCGGTCGAGTCGATATTTTCAATATCTTAATGCGCCTTCGCGTCCGATTGCCGCGCGATGGCTGATAGCCAATCTTTCGTCGAATTTCCAACGAACTCGGTTCAAGATTAAGCTGAAGATGAGGGTAGAGTCGATGGTAACAAGCAGCGTTGTTTCGGCGCGAGTTGAGAGTTCGAGAAGGAATGGTTACAAGTAAGAGTAGAATCGATTGTTACGTTAAATTCGATTAATGACAGTCTAGAATGTTTCTCCTCGATCGTTTTCACGGCTGAAGCAATCTGCAACGCGGGAAGATTGTATCGCCGCCTGGACAGACGATCCGAGCTGAGTCATTCCACATCATCGTTACCGTTCTTCTTTTGCACTCATCCACGGACACCTTTCCATCTCTCATTTCCCCGTTTCAATCAATCGCCGAGTCCAATTTCATTTCTTCCATTATCATCTCGCTGTGAATTCGATTGAGACGGGACAGCTAAGATCTAATTACCTTCCGTCGAATTAACTGCACGTCCGCTGGCTATTAGCGCTTCGCAATTCGGGAAACAATCTTTACCAACGCCATTATGAATACCACGGCGATTCAGAGACAGCTCCGCTCGGGTCGCAACCAAATGATCGAATAAAATATAAATCAGAAGGTCGGTAGTTTGCCTGAAATAGTTAGAATCTCACAAGCTTCACGACTTAATTCCCCCAATTCTCCAACCCTCCTCGAACCATTACCCCTTAACGTCTCCCGACCACACTCAAGCCCCCAGAGCGTGCCTTATCTACAAATCGCGCAATTTCTTCAACGCACGAGGGGATCAATTAAAGTTTCGTTGCAGTGTTCAAAGTGGCGTTTGAAAGCGCGTGCACGCATTCCGAACGCGACCCATCTCGGCTGCCAAGGAAACGATGGAAAACCGCCCGCATCATACGCACTGCTTTAATTGTGAGAAACCGTTTCCATCCCGCCCGAGCGTAGGAAGTGTGAAAAAAAGTTGATGCGCCGGAGCGAAAGGTGATCCCTCTCAGCGAGAGATCGAAGCGCGGCGCCCGACGATCTCGCGGATATTTCCCCTCGGGCTACAGTTCGAGATTGATGCGTTGGGTAAACAGCGAAGGCGCGTCCTCGTTTGTGCCAGCGGACACGACGGCTCGCAATTAATTGCAGGTAGGATCGTTAATGCCGCCTAATTTCGCGGAAGGACAGAAACGGCGTTCGGGGGCCGAGGATCACGATTCGTTAGCGAGCTGGCAATTTTTTTCGACGCTCGCCTGCCCGTCCTGTCACCGTGTATTCGGAAATATAACTGGATTTACGTCGCTCTATTATCTCTATCGCGAGGCTGCGCCCCGAAACTCCCCTTCGCCCCTCCGCGCCCTCTTCTGGCCGCGTCTCTAACGGTGGCGCGGGGAGCAAAAATTCGCCAGCCCCAGCGAAATTTCCGATTCGATTTTTACATCGACAACGAAACGAGGGACGAAGGGGCCCGGCGGCCGGGGGAAAAAAAGCGGCAACAAATTACGATTTATAATGCACAAGATAAAACGAATTAAAAGCCCGGTGGCGCGGGAAAAAATGCAGTCGCGCGACGTTGCAATGGAACACCAAAGCGAGTGGCGGCGGGGCGGTTTGGGCGAATTTTTTCGTATAATGCGTGTACAATATTGCTCGTAATTATTCGAAGGATGGCCGGGATCGATAATACAATTTTTTTTTCCCCGGCGATTTTGAAAGCACGGGGGCGCGTGGTGGTGACTGAAAGTGGGGAAAAAGGTTGTGGCCGGGGCGTGGAGTGTGTGTGTGTGTGTGTTTGAAAATGCGAGGAAGTTTGTTAATTTCAAGGGGAGGATATAATATTCGGCTTGAATTTTCTGTTTTCCGTTTCGCTGGATAAATAAAGAGAACTTTCGGCGAGGCATCCGCTTGTATATGCGTATTATAATCACGGAGATCTACGCACCGATTTAATTGATTCTGTATCATGTGTAATATCAAATTCAAGTAACAATCTTTCAGGAAAATTCTAGCGAAATACAAATTACACTGTTTCGTAATCTATACTCTTCGGAACATCGTTCTTCTCGTCACGTTTCAACGTTACGGATCCAATTTGTAGAATTTGTACTTTGGACAGTAATTATAATGAAAGATTTGATATTTTTGTAAGGGACACCAATGTGTTTAAGGGTGAAATGTTTAGAGTTCTGGGCTAGGTGGTTTATTATCTCGTGTGCCATACTGTATTGTGTTTTTTTTGTTATTTAAACAATGGAGTCTATCCGTAAATGGGAATAAATAAATTAATACATAATTTCCACCTCCTCAAAAATCAACGACTGTTCGACTTTCTTGTATTAAAATTCTCCCCTACCAGAACCTCTTGTATTACCCAACAAACCACCCCGCTTGGAGCGCACAGTGGGAAAAAATCGGTGCGTCAGCGGCCAAAAATCTATAACTTTTGAACGGATGAAGATAAAGTAATAATTCTTTTTGCTTTAATGAAGTTGATGTGTCCTTCATTACTTAAATAATATTACGTTACTTATATTAACCCTCGGTTGTCACACAGGTTCAAAATGACCCAAAATTTGAATATTAAATAGAAATAATGTAAGTAATGTTATTGTATTAGTTAATGTAATTAAGTATTACTTAATATAAGTAACGTAATGACACATCAACTTCATTAAAGCAAGAACAATTATTACTTTACCTTCATCCGTTCAAAAGTTATAGATTTTTGGCCAGTGACGCACCGATTTTGTCCCACTGTGCGGCGCATGTCCTCCTTCGACTAATCGCGATCAACATCGCGAATCTCCTGGACGCGACGTCGAACCGTGCGAAACTCCAGCCCGGCGATAGTACGAGGAACGAAAATGAGCAACGCCGAAACAGCCGTCGGTCCGACCGACGAAGAAAGAGCCGAAAGAGAGCGGCGGAAAAATTTCGAGTCGCCGTTCGGATAGGCGGTGTTCGATTGAAGCCAAATCACGAAAAAAAGAGGATGTGGTGGGGGCGAAAAAAAGAAAGAAACGAGGAGAAAAGGGAATCGTCGACTGGGTGGGTGTACAGGGTCGAAGGGGGGAGTGCGCGAAGGGGTGAATTCGAAGAGCGGTCAGCGGATAGAGCGCGGCGTGTCGGGACAGAGAGGGAAAGAAGGTGGGCAGAGGGGGCGAGGGCAACCTTTTATAATCCGGCAAAATGCGAAACGCGCGCGCCATTTTAATCGAAATAGGTTTTTGCCCCGAAAAAAAAGCTCGTATTTAGAGAGAACGAAATGAGTTCACCTCCGGCTCGATGAAAGACCGATAAGCATAGCTGATTTATACGAGGGACGACCAAGCCGAACCGAGACCGCCCGCTCGTCCATTCGCTGGAACCGGAGGCATCACCCTCGCCATACGAGATGCCGTCCCGCGTTTACCCTCGGATATATACGATTTCGTGTTATCCCTGCCTTGCCCCCCTGCCGCCATTTCTCTCCGCGTCGGAAAGTGTACACAGTGCCTGGGTAAATGAGTACATTGGGTGGATCTGAAAACTGAAAGGTTGTTAGAGGGTGTGTACGGTAGTATTTAGATCATTTCATCTTCCCATCAGAATGACAGTTGCCTCGAAGGATGCGTCGATGCACTTGGAAAATGGAACCGCAATGAGGTTGCAGTGGAATTGCGTATTTTTATATTAGGGGGAGGTGTCACCATGGACGCAGGAAAATCACAGATTTTCTTTACCATTTTTTTTCTTTTAAATAATGAACTCGATAGAAAATCTGGTTAATGGCATTTGTTATACATCTTTCGAAGATGGAATCTTGTTTTGTTATTCAACAAAAAGGCGGTGTTGGAGCCGCTACGCGGTGCGTTCTCCAAAAATAGAAATAAAAACTTATGAACTCAATAACTACTACTTATCGTGTGAAAATATATATTTTTCGATTAATTCCCTTTTTAATGTTAAGTCGAAGCAATACTTTTACAAAGATTTTTTTTCTAATTTACTTGAAGTTGTTAAAGATGGAACTGCACCCCTCTTGCTGTAAGATCCTCAATTGGAGCTTTTGTGATCCAATTGCATCTTACGCAGTTGTGCATTTAGCAGCGAAGATAACATTTCCCGGCAATGATTTTTTAGAGTCACCGTGTACAGGATTTCACGTTATTCCTTCAGCTGCAGCCATTTTTCTGCACGTCTGAAAGCGTACACCGGACGCGCGCGCGTGTACGTGTGCACGGCGTTTAAAAAGCGAAAAAGGGAGAAAAAACGCAGCCGCGCGTCCCCGTGCATTCCAATCTATAGAGAGGTTAATAATATCGAAAATATTGCTCTCCATCGGTAATTTAAATAAAAATACGCTTTTTCGCGGGGCAGGTCGCGAAGGGGTCTGGGCTGACGCGAGAACGCCGCTCGCTGGGAAAAGCACGGAATTAGAGGGGCAGCAATTTCTGAGCCGGAATCAACACTTATTATGCTCGCGTCTATGGCGCCTGATAAACGGAAACAGAGAGGGAATATCGTGCTCGAGCTTCATCTGCGATCATAACGACCGATTATTTTTCATACGCTCTTTTGGCGTGTCCCGATCGATCAGGGTATCGGCGCGTGTCTGCTGACAGATTTTAAACGATACTACGCTGAGGACACCAGTATGGGTTGTTAGAGTAATGTTTGAAGACCGGGGGTTATAGAATATTTTATTTCTGCACGTGCAACTATTCACACGTGGACAAGAATATTGTGAGTGTAGATTCTAATTAGGAAGAGCAGGCTTTCCTAATTAGAATCTACACTCACAATATTCTTGCCCACGTGTGAATAGCAAGGGAGGTTTCAAGGATATAGGATAAATCCATCTGAGTAATCGACTGGGAATTACACCAAATTTAAGAAATCAATCAAGAAATGTCTACAGTTCCCTATTTAAGACCATCCAAGGAATTCTTAACTCCAAAACTACCGACTATTAATGTATACCTATTTCTACCAGACCAGTCAAAATGTCTGATTATTTATAAAATACGTTATTCAAGGAAAATAAAGCCTTATTCATATTTTTTTTAATTTTTATATCGTAAAAAATATATACATACTTATACTACTTAGAAATACATCTTTTTCACACTTATAAATGGTAAATTTATTATGAAATTTACAACCAGTTTCGACTGCTTTGTTAGTTCCAGTGTTAGGCACAGACATTCACTCATCCAGAATACGTATGCAATTCCATTCTCCTCTACAGACTTAGAAAAAATCAGAGGTATATAAGCTGGAGGTGATGCAAAACAAGTGCCACAGAATCGTCGCCACAATTCTTTTTCAACGCGTGTGAACGAGTCTACTGTGTGCAAGTACATATGTCGAGGGATGAACGGAGGCGAGAGGTGATTTTCAATTTTGTTCGACAGTCAGAAGAACGAGTGCCCGTCGTCCGGCAACTTTCAAACCAGCTGGTTATCCGAGAGTCGTCTATGCAAACAGATGAGCGTTGATTTCGTCGCTCGCGCCGTTGAACCCAGGAGCACTCGTTCGCCGAGTGCCGGAGAACAGGGGAAGGAGAGGGTGAATCGTAGAATTCCACGGGAACGATACGACGAAAAGGAAATCCGACGTTCATTTCGCGGCCCACTTCCTCAAGAACCTGATTCCATTACTTTGTATCAACTGCCTGTAAACCTGCTCCCGCGAGCAACTTACGTAAGCAGACAGTGGGGAAAGAAACCATGAAAGAACGCGAAAAGTAATGCTCATATCTGTATCAGGAAGTTGGATTATAATTATGAGACTGACTCACAAGGGCAAATCCCTCAATTCAGGAACTCCAAAAAACATGGAACTTTGGGAATATGTTGAAGATATATAGGTATATATTACGCAATTTTGTTGGCCGCTCAAATTCACTTCCAGGGGGTGAAGTTAGCCCCTGAAAACCCGGCTATTTTCCGATTTTACGTTATAAGTTATAACTCATAAACTGCAGGAGATAGAAAAAAGTTTTCAGACTAAAGTTACTTCTTTTAATTAGAACAAACATTTGGTAATTTACAGTTCGCGAGTTATAACACAAAATTGGAAAGTAGCCCGATTTTTAAGGCTCACTTTCACCTCCTTACAGTAAATTTGGGCAGCAAACAAAAATTGCGTAATACATACCTGTATATCCTCTACATATCCCCAAAGATTCATAATTTTTGGAATCTCCGATTTGGAGATCTTCCCTTGTCAGCCACCACTTTCTTTATAAACACCTCTCCGATTACTACAAAAGAACAGTTCCTCCACAGAAAAAATATTAAAAACACCCCTAGACCCAGTAGCTTAAATAGAAAAGTGATCAAACGTCGATTCATCGAGCAGTTAATTCACATCTATAAATTCATTTCCTGCGGTCCCACTATTCGAGGATGCCAGACCGAATGAAAGAAATTGCGACGAATGGCGTTAATTCTCCTCTACGGCCTTGGAGGGAGGATCGATCTTCGCCGTGATCCCCTCGAAGGGCGCGAAAATAATAACCGCCTGCCAGCGGTGTGTTCCATCCCCCTGGGTCGAGTGTAAGTTTGGTCAGTCTGGCCGTTTTGTTTCACGTCCAACTGATTTTCCCGTGGCACCGGCGCGGTTACTCATTTAAAAAAGGGGGGTGCCGAACGAGACCCGTCCGAGGGACAAAAGAGACAACGGCGTGCTCCGGCGTTACGCGTATTTTTATCGGGGTTCCACACTCGCGGCGGCCGATTAAATATGCGCGCGAATTTACCGTGCGGATTGTTCAAGGAATTTCGAGCGCAACACCCCGTGTCCCTGCCAGCTCGGGCGTTCGATATGTGCGAGAAAGGACCACCCCCTCGTGCGTCCGATCAGAGCGAGGGGGAGGAAAAAAAAAATGGTATAAATTGTTTGGTCACGAGGGAATGACGAAGGGGCAGGGCGGAGCGAAGAGGCGGAAGACGAGAAAAAGGAATGAGATTACAGGGTGAAAAAGTGTAACGACGCGGGGCTGAAAGCGCAGAATGCAGGACAGTCGGACGTGTGACTTTTCACGGTGCGGGAGAGCCAGCCGTTTGGAACTCCTCTTGTCGCCCGTTTCGCCCGAAATAATTGATGCTAGTTACGAAACGAGTTGCAAAATGGCGTGATTTAAAGTTACGATACGACTCGGTGGCCGGGGCACGATTACGCGTGCGATTTCTTTCGCCGACCGTCTCGAGTAGAACGCTGAAAACAACGGCGTCACGGTTTCGCGCCCGAAATCGCTAATGGGAAAAGTGAAGATCCCTCGGCGTTCTATCGTGGAGGATACGCGAGACTTCAACTGACGGAAGTCGCCAGGAAAGTTGGGAATATATGCAGAATTAGAGGCGCAGAATTTTAGAGGGGAATGACCATGGTGATTATTTTGAAACGAGCAACTTTCGACAGGAACGACATCCTCGTTGCGGCTGAGGCACGCAATGCAAATCGGGATCACACTTTCAAGAGTCCCAAGCATTCACCGTTGAATGGCAGCGACTTGAACTTGGCCGCCAAGTTAAATGTTTTCTTCTTGTTGGAACGGCGCCTTCGCCGTCGAGAGGGAAAGCTCGACCGACTATTTCTAGCGTCGCGACGCTCCTTTCTTCCTGCGTCTCGACGCCGTCGGCACGGCGACCAGTCGAGTCACTGGGTTAAACGTGCCATCGTTCAGCCAGTATTATTCCAGCTAGATTTGCTTCGATCCACCCTCGCTACGCGCGCTAATATTCCATTCATAAATGGCCACGGAAATAACCGTGGCGTGCGGCTATCGAGGCGAGTAATGAAAATGATACTGAACAGACGATTTCACAGTGTAGAACATAGTTTGCCAAATTCAAATTGGGGAACTTAGTGTCAATTTAATTAAATATACTTAAATCCTAAGTGAAAAACTCTGAGATAAAGTCAAGAGTAAAAGAAAAACTAGTATGTTAAGTGTTTTAACTTTACAAGGAAAGTCCAGCAACTCGAAGATTAAAAAAAAATCTGAAACTTTGGAGAAATGTAGCTCAAGTGATGCTAATAACGTAACTCCTTCTTGATTCGACAATAAAACAGTCCTAAGAGTGAAAACACCCCCTCGACAAAAATGTAAGTTTTCATATTATTGTGAATATCTGCAAAACCGTAAAAGATATCGAAAAAAAGTCGAATTCAAAGTTTTATGACCTTCGATATCCTACAACATGGTGATAAAAAATTGTTGAAGAAAGTAAGTGGGGGATAAGTTTGGAGAAAAAAGTTTTTCTCAAATTCTTTATCGCCGCTTTATATGACATAAAAAGCCACAGAACTTTGAATTTAACTCCCTTTTGATATCTTTAACAGTTTCGGAAGGTACGTCTACACGACGACACTGTTGGACCTACAACCTGAGAAATTCATCTTTACATAATAAAAAATATCCTCCATATTAATCTCCAATGCAATTTCCAACATTTTTTTATTACACCCCATAAAACGTCCCTAGGGTTACTTTATCCACATCGGTCCCCGTGATTCAAAGATCCTCAGCTCGAGCAGGGCTGCAGCCGCTGCCCGGCCTGCACCATTGCAATTGACGGCTATCGCTAATTTTGGCAGTGTGGTCTACGAATTTGCAGTCAGTCGCCACGATGGCGAGTGGCTGCTGGCGACAATAATGAACGGCCGGCGACTGTATCGCGACGCAATCTGCACATACTTAACGGAGGAAAATGCATATTCATAACCGGGTCCGTAGGCGCAACCGCGTGTGCGCGTTCTGCGCGACGCGCGGAATTTCGCCTTCCTCTTTCTCCATTAGCGCTAAACATAACGCGGACGCGGACGCCATCTTATCAAGAAATAATAACGAGGGCACGCATGCCGGAATACCGCGATCGATGGTGTAATTCTCCTCTGCTGTCAGTCTGATGCTTAATTCGCGAGACGGAGACTTTCGACGACGGTTCGTTGAGTTCGAGTGGGCAAACGTTGCTTCTGTTGGCGAATTTTTGGAGGCTCCTTGTAGAGAAACGAAAGCGGAAGAGGCTCGCGTGGAGGATTTTATTGTTTCAGTTATTTCATGACTTCTATTCTACCGGAGGCGGATTTGGAGATTAGACACCCCTAGGTTGCCGCTCTTTCCGGCGAAATATCATCAAATATTTTAATTTCAACGATTAAATAGTTTAAATTAAAAGGAAATCAATATGTCAACTCACATATGAGTTATTGCTAATTCGCTTTACGAAAAAGAAGTGATTTTTTTTTAAATTGTCTCAAATCTATGTGTTTAAACCTCTTCCAATTTCTTTGGCTCAAAATTTGTCGCTCGTTAAATTTTTCCGCCCCCAAATTTGCGCTTCCCGAAATTTTCCATCCCCAAATTTGCGCTTCCCGAAATTTTCCATCCCCAAATTTGCGCTCCCGAAAATTTTACATCCCCAAATTTGCGCTCCCGAAAATTTGCCGACCTAATAATTTTGCGCTCCCCAACAGCTATACACAAATCCGCCCATATTACATTTCTGATTCTTAATTATAAATGTATACTCTTGAAAAATTAATTTCTAATGCAATACATCCACAAATCTGGAGTCATCTACGTTCAACATCGAGCACAGTAAGAAGAAACGAAAGGGACGGAATTTCTCGTCCGTGGCTGCCTCATTGTCAGTAGGAAATGGAAGGCGTCGCTTATGAAGTGCCAAAATTCAAAAGGGTGGCGTTACTTGATTCCAAACGGTTGCCCTCGGTGTTGTCGTTCCCTTCTGCGCGGAGTAACCCTTCCGCGAGCACGATCCCTGAGAGAGCGAAGTAAATGGGAGGGCAAAAGAGGAGGCGCGGAAAGAGGTAGAGGAGCGTGTGCTCGCAGTCCTCTTGTTTGTAATTATTCATGAACAAAGGCCCTGATAATTGCGCTGCTTGATTGCACACTCGTGTACCGATGAGCGGCAAAGACTTCTGCAACGTATGGAAATGAACGGCCGTGTGTTTTTATTGTCGCCCCGTGTGCTCCTCTTTCGGAATAATTCGAGAAACCCGCCCGAGGGTCCCTCCGACCTGTTACAGGCCCCTCCGAACACGGGTTATAGACGAAATCCGTTTTCCTTTTGCTTTCTCCTCTGACGGCGGATATCGCTACGCGAATCGTATTTCATAACGGCGACCGTATTAATAAATTAGCAGGAAGTATTTACACGCGCGTTTCAATCCACTTTCATTTCTATGATTCCTTTCCTTTTTTTTAGAAAGCGCACCGAGCCGCTGGAATTCCCCGGCTATTCGTTCAGCATGTACAATCGTTCCACTTGCAGACGAACAGGACGCGCGCTGTAACGAACAAAACAAAAATTCGAATGCACAGGACGCTTTGGTACAAGCGTAAGCGATTGGCAGAACTCTGCCTGAGTGAATTACATTCTGTATAAGAGAAGTGTGGGCACATTGAATTATTGTAGTTTGCGCTCCACCGATGTGCTATTCCAGAATCTTGCAAAATAATTCACAGGAGTGCACAAGCGAAGAATAAATCCACACTTTGTCACCCTCTGCGGGGCCTGGTTAAGACCTTTAGAGGCCCAAAGCAGTGGAAAGATTTTTCTTAGGCATTTCCGACGATTTTACTAAAAAGTGTTTCTAGCAAACGCTAGATTTTAAAATTCAAAAAATTTCTCTCCGCTTATTTCGCTCATTGTTTAATCCAGCACTGGCTCTCTAAATATACCTAAATCCTCAAAACAGTAGCACACGAAGACAGTGAATTCCCCAAACCCTGAACACCTACTCAACAGAAAATCAACTGCAAACGAAATGAAAGTACTATCCACTGAATTGCGCGCTCATTGAATGATGCAAACGACATACACACCGAAAGAGATTCAGTCGAAAGGGTTGTCCTCGTCAGCACGGCATACCGATTTCTGTATTTGCATCCTCCCCTCGGACCGCAGCCTGGCAGAAAGCGATCGTAGTCATTCGATCGCGATCCGAAGCCGATGACATCGCCCTCGGCATAAGTATCCGCGCACGTGCTCTAATTACTTGGAGCAATTTGCGAGCCTTTTGTCGCTGGTGACGGTGGCCGCCCATCGTGTCTACGCTGACGGTGGAAGCGGCAGGGATGTGTGAATGGGGGTGCGAGTTGGACGTTGGCATGGAAATCTTTCCGGCGGCCACGGATGAAAAACGCACGCTCGATTCGAGATAAGTAGTTTAGTTGTACGCGTGTCGCCGCAGAACGGTGCGGTGCTCAGGAAGCGCGAGTGCACGAGAAAAGAAGAATGCTCGAGACTCGTCAGCGAGACACGCGAAAGAGACCGAGGGAGGACACGGGAGAAAAAGCGCGAGAGAGAGAGAGAGGGGAAAGGGAGCGGGGTATCGCGTTAAGGGGGCCGTCAGCGGGGGTTGGAGACGTCGAGGAGGGTCGTCGTGACGCTCACCCTCTCGTTCTGCAAACAATGCTCCATATCGTCTCCATAATGAACGTGGGTACAGGGACATGCATGCTCGTCCCCTTGCAGTCCTAGTAATAATGAGCACGCAGATTATGCGTGGTGATTGGTGCTCGATATACCTACCCTCCGGAAGGGAAGGAGGAAGAACGCCGGGGGTACGACAAGATCCTCGATAGATACAAACGAGTGCGCACCTCGTGCGACCGGCTCAAAGACGGTCGTTTTGAATTTAATCGATCGTCAGGTTCGACTGTCTCTAGGGGTTTATTCCTCGGGACGGCGGGGAAACGACTCCATGGCGCTTCTGACGAATGACACGACGCAGAGCGCTTCGCGTTCGCCTTCAACGAGGGAGGAATCGAATTCTTTCAGAGCCGGAACATTGGTTCTACGAGGACAGATGTTAAGCTTAACTACCCCGGAATACATGCGTCAGTTTCAATCGGGATTTCCTTCGGAGCCGTGAAAAATGCATCGCCACAGGGGTGGATACGGAGTCGCGATATTTCAAGGCACTTCGTTGCACCCCGGAAATTCCGGGCGCGCTTGAAAAGCAATTTCAACTTTAATTACCGTGACTGCATCAACGAAGAATCTCGATCGCGAAGATACGTGCATGATTATCGGCATAATTCAAATTGGTTCCGCGGAGTTACGGGCACGACGTTCACGGATACGTGGGCCAGAGCGTGTGGGAGGGGCGGCGGGGAGGGGGTGGGCCGAAAATCGAATTGGTACATACAGATTGCAAGCGGAATACAGATCCAACACCAGCGTGAATGCACCAATTAGAGTATCGAAGGATTCCACCGCTACCCGCCGAAACTCCAGAGATTCCTGAAGGACCTCGACGAAGGTATTTGTCCAGCATCGTGCTTGCGGTGTTCGTTCGAGTAACGATTCGATTCGAGGGACTACGAGTTCGTATCCGTCCCGGCTGTATTGTCTGTTACGCCTGTTTACACATCTGACCCGGATTTTCAGTGCCGGAAGTTCGTCCACGCTCTCTATTTAGATGCAATCGAACTCGATTAAGGATGTCGGAATTAACTTCGCGTCCACGTCTACCACGGGCAACGGAACACGTCGGCCGGTGGAAATTTAAATTTCGATCGGCTGGGATAATTGGGCGAACGCGCTTTAACGGTTGTCCATTGAAAATGTACAGATACAGAAGCTGATAATCGATATTCCCGTTCGCGTCCTGACGATTCCATCAGCCCCGATTTTTCCCTGAAATTTTCATAGGCTCGGGGATAATCGCCACTTCGAAATCGGGGTGTCACGTTCCTGACATTCAATTTCTACCGTCACAAATCTCCAGGCTGCAGAGTGGTGTCAACCTAACAATTCTCAGCTTGTACATTTTCTGAACATACAATTCCGATCCTATCTACCCTGAACCTAGTATGCCTATACTTTCCTATCTTTATTGCCGTCCTTTCACTTTCACACTCGACGCTTTCCTCTCATGGATCTTCTCTACCATCCATCACTTAGTAAAATCCTTATACCTATTAAGAATCTCAAATCACCCATTCAATTCTCCATAACAAACTTTCGCCACCCCAATCTCTCCGAATTATGACGAAAAGGGCTTTGAAAGCACGAGCCACCAAGATCGTCCGAGCCTTTCCTCCCTAAAAAAAAGAACGCACTCGCTCGCCAAACCGCGACAGCCAAGCGGAACAATGGCAACGGGCGCGGCGACGGCGGAAAGCGACCAGCGTTTCTCAGGGAATAATTTACGGGGTGGAAAAAGAGCAACGGGCTGGGGTGACGAGCCATCAGAAAGTCACGCGTCTCTATTCACGCGACCGCGGCGATTTCTCGAAATATAAATTCCGGGCTCGCTTTACGCACGCCATTTGCCCGCCCGCGCCTCCTCCGCGGCGCGAGACGCCGCTTAAACAACCGGGCGCTGTGGTGCAGGGCGGCGTTTTTTTTCGCATTATAAATTCTCTGCTCCGGACAGCAGTCAGCCTGCCCACCCCCGGCGGACCTCTTCGAACCCTGGCCACCCTCTCGCCCTCGCTGATGCTTTTGCTCGCGACACATGGACACCCACGCGCGCTCGCATTCGATACGCTCAACTCGACGCGTCACTGCCAAGGGTGTTCTACTTGGCTCTGTGTTCGGCTACCCTTATCGAGGCGCGGTCTCCTCAGCGGGCGCGTAGAGACTGGGGTGTTTGGGAAGTATTAGTGGAGACTTAAGTGGGTGGCTGATTTCGTGACAGGGAACAGAGGTGGTGACGAGTATGGTTTCCGGGCTTTTTTAGGTGAATAGAAGGGGGTTTGTAAGAAGAGAAGAAAGCTTTATTCTTTAAATAAATTTGTATAATCACGTAATGAATTTCATTGAATTTGCATTAATAATATTTTTAGCCGTTCAACTCGGCTCCTCCAAGATTAAATCCTGTGTACGCCACCCTGGTGTGAGGGTAGGTGTTCTGATTGTATTTAGCGCCTCCTCCTCAAGATCACATCGTAGTACCTCTACTCTATGCCAGTATCGTCATATTTTTAACATAAAATAAAATAAAACACGCATGCGGCATCGGCCGCGATCCTCATTCTCTTTCTTTGTGCCGAAAGAGTCACACGTAAGTCGATGCCGCATGCGTGTTTTATTTTATTTTATGTTAAAAATGTGACGATACTGGCATAGAGTATGGGTACTACGATGTGATCTTGAGCAGGAGGCGCTTATACAATTTTAATAGAACTTAACTTGGTAAGTTTGTTCAATTATACAATTATAGTTTACGCTATCTCTGCGTAAACGTATGGGATTGGAGACACCCTGGTACAAATGAGAGAGTATTTGTTCCGCGTGGGAGGATTCTGAACAATCCTGATCACTCATTGTAGAACTTAATGACACTTCCTACAGTCGACGTAAAGAGGCCCAAACGAATTTTTCTAATAAGGTACCTAATCTAATTGGACGAAGTCCCGTATAATTTTCCACGCAAGGAGTAATTGGATAACTCTTGCTGCTCAGCCAAATCTGATCCACCCAAGGTCCATCGAACGGAAAGCGTTTCGAAGAATCACCCCCGCTCGCATAACATCGCCACAGCAACGCATAATGAGCCGACCAATCTAGGGGCGGCGAAATTTCGACCGAAGGGACGCCGAGCTTCGAAGGGGTGAATGCAATACCTTCGTCGCATGCACGTCCACGCAGCTCCGTTAATAATATACGCAGGAAATCTGATTATTTGTCTGCTCCGCCGTTTTAATTTTCAACGATTTTTTCCCCCAGCCCCGGAGCCGTCCGCGACGCGCCCCTCTGTACGTGGCCGCGCGCGCGTTGCCAGTCCAATGTTTTTACGCGGGGTGAGGTCCGATTGGTCGGGCGGCCTGCTCGCCAAGTGGGGTGGGAAATGAAAGGCTGGCCACTCTTCGTCGTATACGCGAGATCTCGTACGGGCTACACACGTGGTCGAGTCTGGAGCGTGTGCTCCTCGATGGAGAGACGGACAGAGAGAGGCAGAGAGAGAGATCGTTGAGGAGAGGGAGGCCCGCGAAGGCACGATACGCGCGAACGAGTGTTTGCTGGTAAAACAAACGCGTTTTCGTGCCCCCTTCGTCGGCCAGCACGCGCTTAATCCCGCGCTCCGTTCTTGAGCAGTCACGAGACCTCTCCGCGACACACGCTGGTGCCTCGATTCGGGATAGACAAGGCAGAGGTTACCTCGGAGTGCTTCTAGGGGAACCGGTCTTTGTTCGAAGTTACCAGAATCGCTCGGCAAGGGCATGAATTCGATACGCTCCCCTCTACCGTTGCACGAAATTAATTAAAACGGGCGATCTTTCGTGTTTTGCACGGCCAGAACGGAAATATTATCGAATATTTGTGCAAGACGGAGGTCGATCATTTTTTCCGTCGTTAATTGAAAAATCGTGCAAACGCTGCCGCCCCCACTCCGCGGTTCGAAATTTTTTCCAATCGACCCCCGCTCGCCCTCCCCCTCTCACCCTCCCCCTCTAGCCTTCCCGCAGCCATTGGCCGGGGCTCTTCCTGTCGAAAAGCGACGAACAATAGGGAACGGTGACCGAAGGTATTTCGATTCGACACGGCCAGACGCTTGCGAGCGGCCTGTCGGCAGCACATCGCGAGAACGCGCGCGGCCTTTCGCATTTTCACCACAGTCGCGCGCTCGCGCTAGCCCGCCGCCGTGCGCGCGCGCGCCCGAGAGAACTCGATATTCCGACAAACACCGATTGGAAATGTTAAAAGATCGAAAGAATTTTAATGAAAACCCCCGACCACCGCCAGCCCCGGCCGAACGTGCCTTTTAATAGTTCATCCGCGTTCGTTTTTTTCCTTTTTCCACCCACCCCCCTCGCGGCCGCCCCTTCCCGTCCTCTCGTTTACCCCCTTCCTATTTTCTCCCTTTTTTTTTATTCGCTGCGTTTCGGTTCGCGAGCGGTCCGCTGCGGCCGGACACAGAAAATATATATCTGTTGAAAAAGTAAAGCGACCGCCGTACGTTCGCCACCATTCCGGATGGACGGGCAGACGGGCGAGCGCAGGGGTGGCTCGACTGCTTGCACCGAAAAAAAAACGGGAGAGAGCAACAGAGAGAAGGAGAGACCGGTGGAAGGGAGCAGGAATTATCTTTCCTCGTGCATGTTTATTTTTCGCGTGATTACAAACGAAGTTAATCTGAATCGAACGAAATTAATTTTATTGTCCGTCAGGGGTGGAGAAAGAGCCCCTCCGCAGGGGCTGTCCCCGCGCGCCGATCTTCCACTTTTGCTGGAGGACAGCGATTGCGACGCTGATCGCGCATGGCTGGCGTACGTATCCTCTATCGGGGACATTTCTCGTGACGAGAGGGACTTAACAGACGTGCAATTCGCCGGAATTATTACCGAGAAGTCGCGTGAATGGCGGCAGAATTAAAATCGGAATGAAAGTCGAGGCGGCCCGCGGAAGGGGGCAACGGTATCTCGGTGACGCGACGTCGTATTAAGTGGTTTATAATCGATAATTGGCAATTAAAAGTGCGCTCGCTACCCCCGGGGCCCGGCGATATTAAAATGGCCCAACCAGGGAATGAAAGCAGCCGCGTTTTGCATCCTGGTCGATGGACAATGATTGCTTAGAGCTATCCCCGGCTATCAATGGGATATCAACAAGTATTTCAGCTGTTAATGGGGGATAGGCAGCGTTTCCTATGTTTTGTGTCAATGATATAAGTTGGATTGATATTAATCGATAGCGGGGATCACGGGCGATCATCGATAACGTCATCGTTACCAAAAGCCATCCGCGATCATCGAGCAGCCGCGACCGCAATAAATATTCAGTGTCACGAAGAATGACAATCAATTAACGAACGGACGCGAGTATACAAATACTACGAGAACGCGCGTCCGGCTGTTGACAAAGAAATTATTATTTTCGATTGGTAACACGAGCCGGTGAACGATGACCCGAGTCATCGAGAAAGTGATGAACTCGAATTCCAGCCTGATTACTCACGCGCGCTCCATTAACTCGAATTTCGTGCGAACCAATCGACCGTGCTAGTCATCACGCTCTCTGCAATCACCCTTTCGGAATGGCAAGTTCTTCCGCGATTATCAGATCCGTGATTCCAGCGATTACCGTGCGCCCGGTGGTTCGTCACAGGAAACGCACGCTTTTCCGCGTTGACCTTTTCCTAAATGATCGCCTACATATTCGATGAACCACGTCATTGGATCCTCGTAATCCAATTATGTGATTATAATCGAACGAACGGAGGGAGGATCTACGCGTTACTCGGCAAAATGTGCCGGTTCTGCTTCTGGAATAAAATATGTAGGTGTGCTTACGGATGTTTCAGTCGAAACTATTAACCATCCGTGGTCACATCTTCTTACAATCACAAATTGGTCACTTGGAGCCCACTGCACCCCACAAATATAAATTTTAATTTGATGGTAGTTGGAAAATAGTTGAGGGAGAAAAATTTTTTTGGTAAAATTCGTTAAGTTTCTAAATTTTAATATTAAGTTCTAAAAATTCTTAAAGGCGCGACATTTGAACTCGAAAATTGCCTGGCGCGGGATACACCCCGTGTGACTAAACTCAGGGTTAACTCAATCTCTTGCAACTACCCCTACAGCACACTTCGATTGCAGGAATGTTGCACGACCGTTGCAGTACATTGCAATGGTGCTGTTTGGTTGCATATTGTATTGTAATATTACTGCAACATTCTTGAAACATTGCCGTGAAATATTGCAATGGACACGTTTGTGCAATGTTTCGGGAATATTCCGCACACATTGCCGTGCAACGTTGCACTCGTAACCTATGAGCGCCGTTTCAGAAACGAATCCGCAATGAATACGGAATAACGCGGAACGATCCTGAAATCTCGGCACGCAGAATACAGTCTAAGATTCCACGGGCTACCACCGAAGGAATATATGCGAACGTGGACAATATCTGATATAAGTAATTAGTACAATTACTTAATTAACACTATAGAGTTTAGACAAATTCATAAACTATATACAGCGACAAACGATATTTGTAAGAAAGTATTACATGTTCCAATTACTGTCAGTGTCCCTAGAATTGTCACTTAATTTATTATACCTAATAAAAACGTTCCGCATTGTCGAGTGCAAATATGTAAGGGTAGCCATCATGTCTACCCTTTTGATCATAAAACGTTTCATTGAGGAATAAAGGAAAAAGTGTGAATAAAAATAGGTTTCCTTTTTAACTATTTTATTCTTTTAAATCTCTGCGATATTTCTCGACTCGTAGTGTTAGCAATTATTATCGCTCTAATCGAATTTTTCGAAAATCCATCGAATTTATGCTCTGTCCGCGATCGATAATTTCATCTACACCAACCGAATATTTCCGTAGCCCGAGATGAACAGCAATTATTAAACATCGTACTAAGTAATCGAATATAACCTCCAAAAATACAGTGCCCAAAATACTCATCCCCCATTCCCCCACTCGTAATTAAATCCGTTCCTCCAGCAAGCGCCGGAACATATCAGTATCCCCGAAGAGAGATCGTATCATCACCGTGACAAGAAGCTTGCCTACAACCCCGCAGCTGGCGAACGTATTTGCGCGGGGTGTTAGGCACAGTGCGTGCACGTGCTGCACCGTTTAACCCAAATCGCGAGAACGCCGCGTATAAATCATTAGGCATTAAGCGCGCTAATTACGACTGTCTCTAAACAGCCACATTAACGGCCACCCAGCTAAACCATCCCCGTTGTTCCACGAAGACGGAACGAATCTCGTCCGCCGTCGAGCGATCCCTAACCACTTCGCGGAACAGAAATTCTTCCTCCCGAATTAAAATCCTCGCCAAGGAGATTGATAAATCCGCGAGGGTCCGTTACGGCGGCTAAACGGTCCAAGTTAATAATCAGGAATTACGCGGGGCCAGTGTGGAACACGGGGCGCTAGGGTGAGACGCGAGAGCAGATTGCGTTTCATACGGTAGCCCTCAAACGGACGACCAAGCCACCGGGCGTATCCATATATGCGCATACATTAAAAGCGCTGGCCGTGTTACCGCTGGTGTGTTCCTCTGACAGGGCGCGGGGGCCGGAGGGGCGCTTCTTTCCAGGGGTAATGCCGTGCGGTGAATCATTATTTATTTTTGTGTTTCACGCTGTCGAGTGGCCCGCGACTGGGGGAGCTGCTCCACGGAGCCGCGCAACAGAAACAGAGATACCGGCCGGCCAACCCCCTCGCGCGGCGGCGAGGTAGCCGGCCAGATATGGAAAAGGAGAGAAAGCCCGCAACAAACGCGGAGGGAGGAGCGCGCGGAGGCTGACGCCGGCTGACAGACGGAGACAGGGGGCGAAAGGGGCGTAGGGCGAGAAGCGGGAGGCAGGGGGTGGATTGAAGTCGGTGGGAAGAGGATGCTTCGGCGAGCGTCGCTCGAGTAATTATTACGGATTTTCCGGATCTAATTCTCCGGACGGTAACACGACACAATTCACTCACGCAGATTGCGCACGAGAGGATGTAAATTCCTGTCAGTCGGACGGTCCATTTCATCTCCTCTTTTTCGTCGGCTCCTAACCGACACCGAGGTCGGCGCTGGACGATTATTCGGTTTTCCACTTTCTCTACGCTCCCATTCTACCCCCTTCGGCCTCTCTCTCTCTCCTCCTCTTTTTCACCGCTCGGCTCTTTCGTGCTCCGTTGCGCCCCTACCCTCACCACCCCACCGGCCACCCTTCCTGCGCCCCCGATCGTTTCACTCTCCACCCTGTTCTCGGCTTTTAACCGCGATTACGGGGATCCTCGAGTAGGCCTCTCGAGATCGAAGTAAAGGTGATCCGTGTTTCCTCGTCCGTTGATTTCCTTCGTGCTTTCGAATCCAAGGTTACCGCGCCTCGCCCCTTTCCGATCCCCTCTATATTACCCGAATTTCCACTTAATAGAATTTCGGGCTTCATCAACGGCCCTTTTTTCCTTTAATCGCTCCACCCCCCCGGTCCGCGCTAACCCTTTTCATTCCGACTATTCCGCCGCGCCGTTCTGGTCCTTTCAAGCCGAAATGAAAGAGATCCCGCGGCAGGCTTTCCCGAACAACGCTCCTCCGTGTATCAGTTACTGTGATTCTTCAATTGTTACATCCTTCCCATTCGTTCCGCTACCACGAGGGCTGCTGGAGTTGATGAAGATGCGAACTGGAAGTGGTGAATGTTACGTGGGATGGGGTGGTTTTAGGCGTTTGTGTTTAGATTATGAATTGTTCGATTCAATTGCGGAGATGGTTGCTTCTGTATGTTAAGGGCACAGGTGTTGCAAATGTAGTTTCGTTGGTGAATAGAAGGCTCTTGCTCGTGATTTCAAGGATCGAGTCTTTTGTCATTAAGGGATATTATACCGAGAAGTATCCTAAGTTGTAGTTTCTGAAAGAAGTATTCTCCAAGCCACTAATTGTGACTCTATTCGCTGAAGACTCTTCTTGTACGCTCGCCGTTGCTTAATTTCCTCTTCAAGAGCTCGCGGTGTGTACCTTTCTCGAACGACGGTTTCATCGAAAACCATCTGTCTAAGCCGTAGAAACGGAACATAGCGAGTAAGTATACGCTGCCACTTGATCTATCATTAAGAATACCGAGAACAGCTAATCACCAGTTGGGCCAATTTCTCCGACCCCTGCCACTCTCTTCGTCGGTGGCTTGAAGACGATCGTTTCTGATCTAGAAAGACTCGCCCCGTGCACTTAAAATTCCACACGTCGCTTTTTCCATCCTCGATCGCAGCACGTTTACGTCTAATCTCGAATTTCACTCGGACCAGCCTCTCGCCGAGGCGCAAGTCGACCTAGAAAGCACTTGGGTGCGATACGTGTTCGAGATACTTGTATAAGATACTTGAACAAGTATATTTCGCGTATTCCTAATATTCAGAATATTAGAAAGGAACTGAGTAGCACTAATGCACCGAAGAGAAGTCCAACAAAATTCAACATTAAAGGAAAGACTTCGAATTTTTTAAATTAAGGGTAAGGGGAAAGACAAGGAATGTCCATTTATCGATAGTTCGTGATTTATAGTTTTGATAATAATAGAAATGAAAATTTCTTATTTTGTTTCAGCATGCTATATGTTCGAACTTGAAAAAATATTAAAGTAATGTAAAACAATTATTATTTCGTTGCTTATTTGTTTCTGATGCCTAATTAGGGTATAAGTTTCATGCTACGAAGCAAGCAGATGAATTCCTTGAACCTTGTTCCTTTACTGGTGGACTAAAGTATTAAAACATAATTTTCTCGATAAAACTGTTTTGTGACATTCCCTGTTTCTTCCCTTACTCTTCAAATACTCTCCACTTGTTATATGATGCTCAAGTGATCATTCTATCCTCAACAAGCCACACGTCTCCTTCTACTGCTCTATTTTCAAAACTCTACTTCTAACTTCAAAGTCACACTGACACCATTCCCCCATAACGATCTTCGTATCCCCTCACAAGTAGAATGAATTTCCCAGAGCAAACCCTGCAGCCCTCTAGAATAAGGAAGCAGTGACTGAAGTATGGCACAGTTTTAAATTCCCCGTTCCAAATGCCGCTTTCCCTCCAACTGCATCCCGTCAGTGGTCAGGTGGAGAAGAATAGCACCAGCAGCCAGCGTTTCGCGCGATAACTCGCGTGACGCCTAATTAAGCGCCCTCCCCTCGAAATATCATATTCAGCTGGCTAGAACGATCTAGATATCATCCGCCGTGTCACTGTGCAGGGACTCGCGCACACAGTGACGAACGGACGTGGGGTCGAACGTGTGAGTGGTCATTAAGGATGCCGGGGGCCACTAATCGTCATCAGAGACGTATTCACCGACGACTCGGTACGCAGAAAATATAAAATTGCCCCGCGCGGCGGTCAATAGGCATAATGATTATTTTCCGCGCTATAATGAGCCCCAGTCACTCCCACCGCGCGCTCGTGGATTACGACTGCGCGTTCGAGGGGTAATAAAGGATCCAGGTCAATAGCGATGTAATGAGGTATCTGGACATCATCGCCAAGGTTCCCCCGAGCGCTCGACATTCTGCAGCTTCGTCCGTTGAGACAAACGTTTCAAGACGATCCTATTTGTCTGAATCGCGATGCACTGGCCATATCACTGCAATTAAAACACTTCCATTTGTATCGAGTCCCTTAGTCACCTGTTACAAACCGTTATTCCATTCCTTGCATCATCAACTTTGATTCATATGCCAGAAAGAGACGTCCTACGTCAGATCGACCTGAGTTCAGCCGAATTTTAATGCAGTACATAGGCACAATGTTCGTAGCAATATTTTTTTTATAATTTCCTTTGTGATTGTATCTACATACTTTCTAGAATATTTACAAATAGTATTTCGTAGCTTGATAACAATTATTTCTGCCAAGATAATGAGCTACAATACACATTTTCGCAATAAATAGATTTTGCAATAATTGTTACTATTAATCTCTGTATTACTCCAATAGAAGGAACCTGAATATTTACAAAAGGCATAGACAAGAAGATTAAAGGCGGAGCTGCACTGTTGGTAAGCCTAACCGCGAACCATAAACTAAACTAAAATAGGAACAAGAAGGCAAAGATTAGAAAAAGTAAGAATAAAGAAGTAAAGTAATCTTAACTTAATATTTTTAAATAACTTAAAGTAATATTAGCTTGAGACTTTAAGCTAAACACGAGAAAAGAAAAAAGTAAAAAAATAAAATACGAACTAAGGGTAAATGCACATGATACATATTTTCCTAGTGCTTATAACATGAGATATAAGTGATAACGTGTTTATTCGAGTGACGCAATAAATTTGATACTTCCACTACTGCATCTGCGAAATTATACCTATTACAATTAACCCAATAAAGGCTGTGCTAACTGACCTGGCAGTGTGTTCTTTCCCTGCGCCCATTACTGGATAAGTAGGGTAATTGATAGGTGTAGCGCAAGAGCCTGCCAGCCTGTTCGTACGAAAATTTCTACCACGACCTGGAGGAATTAAAAAATCCAGTTGTACGTCATCGGAGGTCCGGATAAAACGCCCCTCTGTGCCAGACGCATTCACCGCCCCGTCGAATTTTTCCAGGGGTTCGATCGCGAGCCGTCCACCAGCGATTTCACTTGCGCATATTCATTAACGGCGCGGAGGGGGGAGATAATTTATTTGGCCGGGGATAAAAATATTTTTCAGGGTAAAAAGTGCGCGCTGGGTGGCGCTGGGTGGCGCCGGGAGTCCGCGGTACACGCGTGACGGGAATTTCCGCGAGTCTGGGTAATTATGAGAATGCGTGTATTTAATATCGCGCCGGATTAATTCGATTCGACCAGAGTAGAGCCCGCGCGCTTTCAAAGAATACGCGTGATCGTTGCTGGCTTCCCGTCTCGCTCCTTCTGTGCCGCTGTCCCTCTCCCGGTTTCTCGTTTCTGTTTTATTCGACTCTTTTGTTTCCAATCCTCCCGGGGGAGGGGGGGGGGAGAGGCACACGGAGGCGGGGAGAAATTAAATTCGACATCGGGAGCGGTTTTATGCGGGCGAATTAAGGCGGGCGAAGCTAGCGCGGCATAAAAATAGCATCATAAACGCCACCGTATTTCGAGCCGCTTCCGGCCAGCCGATTCAACGGCCGCGCGGCGAAACGAGAAAGTCGAAATGCGTGCCGCGGATCGATCGAAATTCACCTCTCGCGCTGGTACTCGCGCGATTATGTTAATTAATTTTTAAGCGCGACCCGGGAGCCCGCGTTGCTCGAGAACCCTCGCCGTGTATCGTGAACGCAGCTGGCCCGGATGAAATATCGCCGGAGTAATTAACATTCGCGCAAACATTGATGATGAAATAAGAGACGTGTTTGATAAAGAGTCAAAGTGACGTTTTAGTGACTTCGATAAGCTGCAATTTTTGGTCCAAAGTTTCCCTTAGTTCTGCTTGGTAAACTGTACAAGAAAGAATGGTAAATGTTTCAGAGAAGTGTCGCGTGTCTTCAACGGAGTAAGCGCGTGCATTTGCGTCACTTTGTTTTAAGAAATGAGAGCGTGCACACCCTGGAGGGCTAAGGGATGATATGTCGTTTGTGACGAAAAGGATTCCTGCAAACTACAGAAGGAACGTGTCAACGGTTTTCCCTGTAATTTTGAGGAAACGGCTCGTAACAGCTCATGCGATTCTCTGTGGTTACTGGGAATTCAACACTTGCTCGGTCTTCAAGCAAAATAAGCTTACTTTAATCTACTATCGAGAAGAAGACTGTATTCTCCTTTCGTTATTTTTTCATTTCTCTGTATTCTAAAGGGTTTCCCATCTATGCTAATAATAAAAATAATAATAATAATAATAATAATAATATTAAGAAGAAGAAGAAGAAGAAAAAGAAAAAGAGGAAGAAGAAGAAGAAGAAAAAGATAAAGCAGAAGAAGTAGGAGAAAGATTCTCTATTCATCTCATTTTAAATATTTTCTACACGCTAGATTAATAAGGTCACCATCGAATATCCGCCAGTTATCACTTCTTCGCAGCGGATCTCACGAAGCAATTATCCCAGATCGTGAAAACACAACGGGCAGCGAATTCGAAGGCGGCGACTCAAGGATTTGATGTCTCAGCGAGTTCTAACGATCCCGCGGAATTCGTATAACGAAATTTCCGCGGGCGCGCGAAGTGTTCCCGCGGAATTAGCCGCGATTAAGTAACAGGGGACGTCATTCCGTATAATTTACTCGCATAATGCCGACTGGCGCAAATTGAATCGTTAGGACTAACCGCATCGAAATAAATGGCGAGGTCGCAATTTAATAAGGACCAGTCACCATCTTCCGGTGATTAATTCTTGCTAAAAAGTTCCAGCAACTTTACAGACTCCTTTCTCATGGATCCTAACTTCTCAGAGTCATTCTCACCGACCGCCAGCCATCCCCTCGTCCACCGTGGGGGAGGGGGACGAAGTAAACTTTCGACCTAACCCACCCCCGGCGAACTTTCTTTCCCGTAAAACAGCCGGCAACGACATCGCTGTATCTAAGACCATCGACACCTAATGTATTTAATTTCCAATTAGCCGCGGCATAATTCGATCGATATCTCGGTGGGCATCGAATCCTGGCACGACCTCTTCATTCACCTCGTCCCTCGTCCACCCTTTCCCTCTTTCCCGTCGAAATGGTACTCCAGCGAAGGGGAATGTAAGTGAAATTTTCTGTAAGGGTGAATTCCTGATGAGAGGGATAATTTCTAGGTCTAGGTAATTACTGTAGGTATTATTATTTTATGTAGTTTGTTGGTGGAGAAAGGAATATGAAAATATGGGAGAGGATTTTCTTTCTGCGATGTTAAGTTTCTGGCTTTTAGTTTAGCGTTTGTACGTGGAGTAGTAGATGTTAGTCTTGAGGTAATTGAAAGAATCATGCGAGTTCATTTCACTTGAGTTGGAATAACACTCGGCGAGGGGTTAGAGAGGTATTTTATAATATAACGTAGGCTGCAGAACTGTTGTCGTCAAATAGACGCCTCATTTCCCTCGAGGGTGGCAGAGGCTGGGCTCAGATTGAAATAAGTTGCCAACAACTTGGGCAATTATGGCTGTAATTGCGATATACATTATGCTAATGTTGCGTGTTCCCGTTGCCAGTCTTTAGTCGTAAACTTTCGGTGGAAGGGGAAAGAACTTTGGAAAATAGCATTTTACCAACAATATATCTATCTTCCACTTTCCCAGATTCATCGCACTACTATAAACCGTCGCGTTTTTTAATCGCGATACTCTTAACCCGCTTACTCCGTCTTTGCTGAATGATAATCTACCTATTGATCATTGGCATTCAATAGTGCAAAGGAGGTACAAAGTGCTTGACCAACGCAAAGTAGATAACTACACTCGTGAATATTGAATTAGTTCAAGAACCACTACCGTATACTTCAAACTTAGAAATACAAACTTCATTCACCGATCGAGCTCATAGAAATCGACAAGGAACCCCTGTTAATCGTTTCAGCGGCATGCAATCATTTCAATTTACCAGAATATACAAACATATGAGTGCAAATATTCTCATATCATGAAAATCCAACATGTGGTTCGATTCGAATATATCGCACGAATTAATCCCTTTTACTAAAACTACAAACGGTACAAACAGTGTGTACTTAAGCTTTTATCAAAATGAGTGGTGGATAGTTTGCGCACCCGCTAGTAAAAGACTTCCCCAAAATTGTCACTATCTCACGAGAAAAGAAACCACCTTCCAGATCCCCTTGAATCAAAGAGTTCCGTAGCAAGGACACTTTCATCCCCTTTTAACGAATCCTTACGTCCACTTAACATCGTGCTCAGCATTCTGACACGTTCTTGCGCGTCGCTTAATGTTTCATTCCGCTCCGCGAGCGGGAAGGTTTAATAAAATACTCGGGATGAAAAACGAGAATCGTAAAGCTCGAGTCCCAAGGCCTTTCGATATTTTTTTTTTTTTCGGTATAGGGTGCCAGCGGGGGTGGGATACAAGTTATTACGCGACGCTTGGCTCAGACCCGTTTGAAATCCCCGAAGCCATTAAAATAGAAATGGGAAACTCGGCCCTCCCAATTTCAGCATAATATTGTGATTACGATATGCAGAGACGCTTATATGTATATCCGGGCGAGCACGGACGAATGCCCCTTGCCCAGTGTACGACCAATATCAGTATCGCCCTTCTCCACGTTCCCCATATACATTTATTCCAGCATAATCGACCTCTCACGTCATTATTCCTCCAACGCCTAAATGTATATTTTAATAATACAATTACTTTCCAGACCACGAGCCATCCCCTTCTGCTTTACTCTGCCAAGTAGACAGTAGGTACTCTTCATCCTCTTCGAACCCTGCTCTTCCTCTTCCATTTCTTCATCCGACAAATTTATGAATTTATAAATTGCACGTCTTTTTTTCCTGAACGTCGAAAGTTACTCAATGATTCCCTGGATGTCCAATGTTCATCTGGATCCTCCAGACTGTATAAGATTCTACTGGGAGCAGTGGCAATTATTTTCGCATGTATTCCCTTCACCGATCTATGTCAAATCACACCGATCTTGCTCTCCATATACTCCAAGCGGAGGACACGTCGGTGGGAATTCAATTCACCTCTAAGTATATACCTAAGCTAACTTCTTGTTTCAGCGCATTGTCTACGCACCACCACCAACCAATTCAGAAGGAGACAATAGAAAAAGCATTAATCATTGCGCAACCAAGGCCACTCGCGCGCCGAGTGTCTACTCAGCCTTTGTTTTCTAAGATAACATCAAAGACTCCCTCCCCTGCGTTATCAAAAGACACGCATACATTGGCGCCTCTCCCACCGAACCACCGCTATCTTCAGTGGCGATTTTTAACGCGATTCGCGGCCGAGCGAGGGGGTAGGGTAGGCGTCAGTTGGTCAACGGGAACGGGACTTGGAAAAAAACCCGCGAACACGCAGAAAAGGGAACTCTATCGCGGCACTTCCGCGGCATCACCATAAATCCCAAGTGTATGGGCTACGTAGGTCGTATTCGCTGGTGAGATAGTGCTACGAGTGGAGAATGTATCAAAATCAGGCGCGAGGTTGCTTTATGGACGGGAACGCTCGTAAATACGCACTTCTGGTACTCCGACTCGGGGCTGCGGAACGCTCGGGACTCCAGAGAAACTGCCTCGGATAGGTTGGGCGATAGAGAAAGGGCCACGAAATAGCTTCTACGGGATGCTAATAAAAGATAGAACCGGCTAGATAGAGACTACCGGCCGCGATACCGTCTCGCCCCTACCCCTCTCGCTCCCATTGTTTCACGCGGATCGTCGTCGTCTTGCGGCCAACGTCACGGAAGGAATAGGAGCTGATTGCTCGAGCCTCGTGGGCAGGAATCATTCAAGAAAGCACGGGCAGCGTTTCCCGGTAGGGAACGGGTGCGTTTGGAGTGACTGCAGATAGCCGATGGCAAGGGTAATTGTGGGGCTGGAGTTCGACGGGGAAAGGAGCGTTTGGTATCCATGAGTCAAACTGATCTGTAAGTTCTGAAAGAGGGTGTACCTGTGGGAAAGACACGAGAATCTTTGTGCATGGGAAATCATCTTGCAGAGCCCCGGAGTACAATTCGAGTGAAGGGTACGTTAACGATTCCCTGAAACGTTTCCTCCAGCGTTTCCCACCCGATTCAACCATAGAATTCCCTTACGAGCGCTAGAAACAGTTATGCCCTCGCTGTAAAGTGCTGATCGATATCGAGCGATCGAGGTCCTGTTTTGCGTTCTACTAGTCCACTTCTTTCTACACTTGCAATTTAATAAATGACCATGCAGCAAAAGAGACCCTCGGGCGCTCGAATAATAATGTCACTAATCCTCAGCTGGCGCAAGTGTCGCTTACTCGCGTTCATCTAAAGTAATCTAAATGGGAATTATATTACTAAAATTCGACGCCGTGGAAGTGGCGAAACAAAGGTAAAAGAACGCGGTCGGAAGTGGCCGTCGAGCACGAAACAGTCGGCTTGTCACAAGGACAGGGACAGGCGGCATGAAAGCAGGGAGCAAGGTGTTAGTCCGCACGGAATTTCCTACGCTTGATGCCGGATACGAGGCTTAATTGCACCGCCACACAATGTAAATATTCCGCGTCAGTTAACCACCGTCCACCTACGTACACGCACGCGTGGTACGCGGCCGTGTGAATGAAACCGACCGCCTCTGTCATCTACGGGTAATGCCAGTGCGTCATCGTTCGCCACCGCGTTATCGTCCACAATGAATCCTTGCAAACCGGCCTTTTTATACCCCTCACCCCCTCCGGGCGTATCTGAGCAAACAGCGTAATATAGATGATTGCGCCGTTCGCCGATGACGCACGCTAAAAACGCCATGATTTAGGGCCCACGCGGCCAGATAAGCCCACCATGAGCGGCAAGATCCGAATGCTGCATATTTCACGCGGCGTTGAACGCCATAAGTTAACTGTCCCGTCGAATCGCGCTGCGCTAATGAATTACCTGTATGCTTTGCGGTTATAGATTGGCTAGAATTCGGTTAGACTTTGAATAGATACAGAAGCTCCATGGAACATCCAGGCGATTATAAATGACCAGATTGGGGGTTCTTATTTTAGCCGTTTTAGATGAGGAGAAGTTGGATATTGAATCGCGCGCTGTAAGGTCGAAGGTGAGATTTTAACCAGAAGTTACTTTAGGAGTTAGCAGTTAGAAATATTCGAATCAACACGGATTGGGAACCACCGGGCCACGAATTTCTCTTTTCCTTCCGCGATATACCGATAGGGAAGCGCAAACAGTGTGCACGGTGACCCAGCCGAAGGAAGTTCCTAATCCCTGTGGCCGGCTAACGTTCAAACCCACGGCGAGCTCGCCGAGCAGATAGTTACACCTCCGTGCGGAGATACAGGTAATGCCTGTTTACAGATATCGGGGCAAACATTAATACGAAGTAGCTTCCGCGCGCACACTGGAGGATTATGTTATTCTTAGGTACAGGAACGACCCCCGACTTTCTAACGAAACACCACAGTTCGTTGTTCCAAGTGGAGACAACCAGGGAAGACAATTTAAAAAGCTGTCTGGCATGATACTGGTGTATTCTACTTCTTCCAAGCACTCGCATAATCAATGAATCTTCCTTTCGTGTCTACAATTACAGTCATGGACTTAAGGGTAGTTGTTTCTGTCGAAAATGAAGCATTTCTTTCGCCTTTAATGACAGAGAAATAAATTGAATCTTAGATTTGTTCTTTGACATAATGTTTATTAACATCATAAGCATTGAAAAAAACATGTTTGTGTAGTCGAAAATATGCATTATATACGACACTACAAGAACAAGTCTCAGCTTCAATTTATTTCTTTGTAATTAATTGTAATAGAAATGCTTCGTTTTCAACAAGAGCTACTGCCTAAGACCTTTAAGAAAATAGATTTTTTATACATTGAAGAGTCTAATTTTAGACACTCTACTTGTGTCAATGATTTGTCAGACATTAATGATTCCTCAAGCGTCTCTGATTTCTCAGACATGAATCTTCGCCAAAATAAAAAGAATACTGTACTATCCGAAGACGGTGATAAAGAGGACTTTATTTGAGAGTAGTTGGCAATCAACGTACCAATTTCTTACTCGCGAGTTTGAACCCTTTCGGGCGGGGTTGAAGACCAGAGATGAAGGATCGGTGCTTGCGGTCATCAAGGTGGAAAACGGGCTGGGTGGTGGCGTGGCACACACGTACAGTATCATCCCTTTCAACCCCGTACTTAGGGTGACCATCTCATTTATATAGTAAAACAGAGTCGCGCAATGGTGAAGCCGGGACCGGAGTTGAGTTTGTTTGTCGAGCAAACGTTTGCCGACGACACCGCCGGACACTGGTGCCTAGCTAGCTCTGGTCCTTGCTACAAGTCTGTCCGAACCACTGAAGGCAGGTCCAGAGGGTGGGCGGCAGAAGGAGGGAGGGATTTAATACCATCTCCCAGGATGAACAGTGGTGGTCAAATAACTTCGCCAAGTGATTCCCTGCGACGGTATTAATGTGTCCAGTCCCTTCGGGCTTCTGCTTCATCTCGAAATGTCGATAATCTAAAGGCGTCGCCCCCTCCAGCGTCATCAGATCCCCCGCGCGAAAATTATTCCCCTGTATCGCTCGTCCGTCTGCCCGAAAACTTCAAGTCCCGTTCGTTCATCAATCCTTCTTTAGACGAGACTGCGCCGGTTACGTTCGTTTAATTAAGCCGCTTCGATTACACGGCCCAATAAAGGTGCAAGAATTAAATTTGCCGTGGAAAACGTCCACAGTCACCAGTCGCAATTAGTATTAATTGAAAATTCCCATCGACCTCGCGAGAGGGAGGTTGGCGAGTCTGACGTGAACCTCCCTTCGAAGAAACAAACAGCTTGTCCGGACCTGGCAATGAGAAGGCATCGCAAACGAAGATTAAACGCGAATGACGCCGACGATTTCAAGATTCCATTCGTCTTCCTCTAAGATCTAAACATCAAGGTCGTAAATCCATCAATAAATCCCTGCGCCCTCCGCGGCGGTGACCACATTTGCTTAGGGATAAGAAGCAAAGACAAGCACAGAAGGAGAGGGGGAGGGTGGAGGTGTAAGTCTGTAGGGCAGTGAGGAATGGCTCGGTCTAGCGAGCCTTTAGCCCCGGCTTAGCATGTACTGGAAACACCATCCCCTATCCTTCGTGTCGGGGCCAAGTTATACCCGCAAACAGTCGTACATTAGTGCCTGCAGGAGTCCTGCAGGATTTATAAGGGGCGCCCGCGGGCGCACAGGAGGCTATGCGGCCGTCTCTCGATGGTTAAAACTAGAAGAGACGGAGGGATGGGGTCGAGAGATCGCCTGTGTGCAAGTATCGCAAGTGGGTGAGCGAGGGACGGGCTGAGAGAGAGAGGGAGAGGGGGGCGAAGGTGAGACGCGAGAGTGAGTCCAATCGAAGTGGAAGGACTAAGGGGAGGGCCAACCTGCCGAGGGTGATCCCCAGCTCTCAGTTCCCTGGAATACGAGAATATTTACGTGTGCATCTGATGCACTGGTCAGTTTATGCTACGTTGAGCTTCCCTCTTGCTACCTCCGCTCAGTCTGAATTTCTCCCCAATTTACAGGGGTGAACGCAAACACTGCTCCGGTTAGAAACGAAAGGCTACGCTCGACTCCGGTTCGACGTCACTGTCGATAGTGATCGCCTGCTGTGTTTGAATTTTGAATCGAGGCGATTTGTATAACGTGGCGAGTGCGGGGATCGCCATCGATACCATTCATTATGGGAGTGGATAACGCATCGTTGGGGGGATTATCGTGCTGGACCACGAATTCGTTCCCAACTCGGCGAAACTGCTGCTCGTTGCCCAGGTTTAACGAGCAATTGGCAGGCAGTAGGAACGGGCTAAACATCAGGGACGAGGTTGAACTCGGGGAGTCTCTAAGAGTTCAGTTCGGTACGTGAGCACGTCGCCAGAGGGTTGGATCGGCCGCGGAAACAAGATGGGGGCTCGGTCAAGGGGGTTGGTCAGGTTGAAGGGAGGTCGACCGGCGTGGGTGGTGGTAGCCAGTGGTCAGCACACTTGGCCGACCCTACTTCGCTAACTAGTTTAATGATATATGTTGAGCTACAAGCGCCTTGATTAATCGTTAACTAATGTTGGACCTCGTAGTGCACCACCACCACCACTATCGCCGGCCAGCAACACCGTGCCACGACGGCGGAAGGGCGGAAAGGGGTGGTGGCTATGACGAGGAATAGAGGAAGGAAGAAGGTATACGCCACCGCAGCACAGAGTCCTTACCCCCTTCGTCGAATCCACAGGACCCAAACTCGAACGTGGCCAAACAGAAATCTAATCTCACTCAGCGTATAATTTGATTTACGACTCGCGGCCGTTTGGCCTAAAGGGCGGGTAGCGGTGGAAAAAAGAATGGAGAAGGCTGCAGGCCGGTCGAAAGAAGGGAACCAAGTCACCGATATGCAATTTGGTGGAGTGTCCATTCGTCCTTGGGGATAAGAGGGAAGGGGCTGAGCGAGGGCGGGGGGTATGGTCGTACGCAAATTTACGTCTCGCGAGAGACGTCCCAAAACCCCTTCAGCCTTCCTCGAATTGAATTAACTCGGCGTCTTCCCCCAGCTCTATTCCTGAGCTCCGCACGTGGAACATTGGTCATCCCTAATTCGCTTATGGCCCTCGATCAATTAAGTCGTCGGCCATTCGCGCAAATCCCGGTGACCCTTGCAGGCGTCGCCTGCTGGTGGACGAAGACATCGCGTTGCTTTGCACGGGGCTGCACGAAACGCGATTCCACTCTCCAACGGCCCTAATTGTTGCTGGGAGGGACGATGAGGCTCCGTTACTTTCACATTTACGACTACAACGAACTGCAACATGGTCAGCCCGGGGCAAACCCTTCCCTCTATCTGCCTCAAGTGCTCACGCTGTCCCTAAAAATCTTCTCGATAATCCTCGCCCTTTATTATACGAGATATCGAAGCAAACGAAGGCCAACAGATATGTACCGTGATTAGAGCGATCTGAAACACTGTGTCCTGGTCAGTGGTGGGTCGGTATTTTACGCCGCGTCGCAAATGCATTTACGGCATGTCGCAAATGTACATGTTGTTTTTAAGCCGATTTCATACGTGTCATTTATCGCAAATGTCGTAAATAGAAATATTCATTATTTTAAGGTTTCGACGATTAAAGTGTTGGAAAAATATAGTTCTTTCTGACTCGCTTGTTGGTTGCATGCGAATACTGTAGAATGCATCGATTACGTCGAAAACTACGTATAATCGCCAGTTTCCTAACCCCAAAAAAGTATTCAAAAGCGTGGTGTTAATTATTGTTTTGTACTTGTTTAGATAATAACTAATAAAAAATGCATCATGAAAGGTAAAGTAATTAGAAATAAATGTGCGATAATAAATCAAATTTATTTAAATTGAAAATTATGTAAATAAAAATATCTGTTTCAGAAAAAATGAAATTGATCAATTATTATCAAATTTCTTTTTTGGATGCAATATCCCTTTCAGTGTGGTGGAATCAAGCCACTATAAAGCTTTTGTGCATGCACTAAATAAGAACTATGTAGTTCTATCAAGAAAAAAATTAAGTACAACACTTTTAAATGTACGATATGAACAATTATACAATTCTATTGCACAAAATGAACAGCAAGGTGCTGTACTTCTTTTCCTAAAAATAGTCTTTTTATTAATATAATTTTTAATTTAAACAAATTATATTTATTATTCTATATTGGGAAACTTAGTGGAGACGTGGCTTAGATTTCAGCCCTCCTCGTGGTAAGTTGGCAAACTATCGAAAGTAGGTCCGGATCCCATCAAACATTCCGAATAAGTATTCATTAATCGAATAAGTAAAAATTTAGTGTTCAAACAAATTTAAAAACACTCGTTTTTCTCAATGCATTTCTTTTACTCTAACCTTTCGATATCCATTTTTCGTCAGTGTAACTTAATTTAATTTAATTTTTTAATCAGAATTATAATTATTAATAAATTGGCACTTCTTCGTAACCTATACGAAAATGTTTTAGAGGGTAGTTATTTTCATTCCAGATATACGACATTTATGACACGTGTCTTGTATAAAATAGAAAATTCGTGTGTTTACCCACCACTGGTCCTGGCGGAGTGAACATCGTACGCCATAGCGGACGTATCGAACGCGGGACGAAGACGCCCGTACCGGAAAGGAAGAGGCATCCCAGGAACGCGTCGCAGCAGCTAGATCGTATTCGATTAATGCGCTGAACGTCGATCATAATGCGGGACTGGCGCACGAGTATGGCGAACGTATCGCGCGGCTTTGGACGGCGAGTGCTGCGAAGGGGGAGTGCCAGAGGGGGTGGCTCAGGGATGCAAGACACCGTGAAATTACCAGCAGAGTCTCCCATCCCCGTGGGGGTGGCTGGGTGGAACGGACTCTGTCCACTCCGCGCCCTTGGACCACCGTCCAGCCGGGTATTTGTCTTGTCTCCTTGTTTATGAGATTCAACATTGTTATTTGGCACCGCACCGGAGAGTTCTAGGTACCATGTGACCGCTAGTTTCCGCCGAGTTTCCTACTTTAAAAGGCTCTGTGTCGTGGTGTGCGATTGCGCCGTGACTTATCCGCGGTTCTTCCTGTTACACGCTTGTCTTTAATCAAGCCGACATAAGAGTCCACGAATTTCGCCGGCACCTCCAACGGGGCAGTCTAAACTTCCTTGAGCACCTAACATAGTGCGATGGAGAAGTAACAAGATCGTGATATTGCAAGGGGTTGCGAAAGGTATATCGGCAGAAGAGTTAATCGTTATTGGGAGTAAGTAGAAAATTCAAATTCGTTAGTTTCTAAGTAGAAACTGAATTTTTTCAGTCCACGTAATTATAATAAAATGTGAACCGAAAATTATATGAGGCTCGAGATATTATTATTATTATTTTTTTCTTATTCTTATAATTCTTTTTATTCTTATTATTCTTATTAATCTTATTATTCTTATTATTCTTATTATTCTTATTATTCTTATTATTCTTATTATTCTTATTATTCTTATTATTCTTATTATTCTTATTATTCTTATTATTCTTATTATTCTTATTATTCTTATTATTCTTATTATTCTTATGATTCTTATTATTCTTATTATTCTTATTATTCTTATTATTCTTATTATTCTTATTATTCTTATTATTCTTATTATTCTTATGATTCTTATTATTCTTATTATTCTTATTACTCTTATTATTCTTATTATTCTTATTACTCTTATTATTCTTATTATTCTTATTATTCTTATTATTCTTATTATTCTTATTATTCTTATTATTCTTATTATTCCTATTATTCCTATTATTCTTATTATTCTTATAGTTGTTATCAAAGAGAAACCCTTTAGAATACATATAATGAAATGTAGAACATAACAAGGCAAAATGGTACAAAAAGGTACAGTCTGAGAAATTTAAACTCTTAAACGCTCCAACTCAGGTGTCAAACGACCGGCAAATCGACTGTGCAATCAATTTCGGAAGCTACTGAGAGGGAGACTATACCAGCGACGAATTATCACCCGCAAAAACGCGTATAATCGCTGCGTTTAAATTACTAATAATGACCCCCGCACCGTGCACAGTTTCTACGTGGCGTTATCGTTAGGTCGGTCTTCGCATTTTCAATTAAATATATCTGCCGCAATCACGGCACCTTATCGTGAGCGTAATACGTTCTCGATTGCGCGGCGAACATCGAACTGGTTCGGACAATGGTGCCATATACGGTCGCAATGGCGAATTGCAATCACGTTTCCCGCGGTGCTTAGCGTTCCTCCTCGCAAGATACTGTTTTAAATCAGTCGAGATAATGTTATCCGGCTTATGTTCCGCCTAATCGTCGAATTATCTCGACTACCTCCCGGGCTAAGCCCTGCCCGAATGAGCTTCTTTTCCCTCCGCAGATGTACGCGCGGGAATTAGAATAAACAAACGTGACCGCGATAAAAGGCGCCGATAACAGCGAGATCTAAAGCACAAAAAGCCAGCGCAAAGAGTGCGGAGTAAATAAACAGATGCAACTAATTCGGCAAGCTTGCGATCCATACGCTCCAACCAGATTCTCACGGCGATGTTGCGTGGCTATATGGACTCGTAATTGATTGGTCGCTCGAAGCGCATCGTCGGCCACATCCGAAGGGGGGAGGCCGGTTTTAATAAGCATTTTCCAAGTGGATTCTTAGAATCTCGTTAAGAAACGATCTGCGCCCAAGTATGTGTGCACGAAGCCCACGAACACACGCCCAGCTGATTATACTAAATTAGGTGCCTACATCCGTGGAGACCGCACTATGTGTAATCCACGCAAAGTGGCGGAAAATCCTGTTGTCAGATGCTTAACTGCGACACGACAGAGCTGATTGGGTGTAATCGCTGCTTACTTTTACGCAAAGTTCACTGGGAAACATCAGCGCATCTACCACACGCCAACAATTGTGCAACGGGCTGTCGCGCATCTATCTTTCATCTCTAACTCCGCGTTACACAATCGTCAAACACCCGACTGTGCGATCTCCTCGTTTCCTCGACAGGAGCCGCTCGGAGGAGCCCGGACGTAACAGTCTCCGTCGAAGCGGAGTCCGCGGGTAATCGAATCGGTTGGGATCGTATTATTCCAGGAGCGCAAACGCGATAATCGTGGTCGGCTGCGGAGACGCGTGGTAAAGAACGGTCCCTCGGACCGGCCACGGGGCGCGAGTCGTCAGGTGGAGATTGAACGAGTGACACACACCGTGAGCAAATTTCCGGGGATCGGCGCGCCGAGAGGCGTCGCCCTCAAAGAGCGTCGGCAATTAATTTTACAAGGGCGCAAAAAGGATGCAAAAAGCCGGAGGGTGGTGACTCGGCCCGCGACCGAGCGCGGCGGAGTCGGCAGCCGGGGTGCTCCTCGCGACGATGGGTTTTTATCTGCGCGAGTTGTCAGGCCAACGAGTTCTGCCTCGTTGCCTGGCCACTGGCGTATAATGTCCACCGTCAATATAAGCTGTCGGATGCTTTTTCCTAAATTGACAGATTTTCAATTTAATCAAGTTCCAATCTAATGGAAAAATGCCCGATCTATCGGGATGTACGTTCGCCGGGCGAATGTGTACATACCGGCGTGTATATGGCTGGGCGAGTCGGAATGTACGGCAAACGCGGAGGGGCCAGATTGAAATAATACTTTTATGTTTAATCGCAATCGAGGAGCCCCGCTCCAGCGATTGTGCGGAGCCGCACGCCGATCTCCGAGATTAATCTATTGATAAACATTCCATCACTCCGCGAATAGCAAGCGGGAGAAATAGACGAGCCGTCCGTGCGACGGGATATCGCCCTTCCCTTCCGCCACCGCTCTCTCCCTCGCGCCCGCCGCACCCTCCCCCCCTTTTCACCCAGCCACCCTTTCCCACGCACCCAATGTTTCTCTGTCTCTCGATCTGTCGATTCTTTTTTGTTCCCCAGGTTTTCGTCGACGTCGCTCGCTGCCTGCCTTGCTTTTTGCGAACGGCGCTTGTCCAACGAACAACCCCCGAACCACCCACCCGGCCGCCCCGTTTTTTTTCTATTAGCTGAGTAAACTTTCCACGGAGTGGCAAGTGTGATTGTGCGTCATAAAATCGGAGATTTTCCAATCCATAAAGCGACGTGTGCACGTTACGCTCCAGATGCTTTATGAATTTCCGAGTTCGCCGATTGCCGCCGAAGGAATTGATTTCTGATCGTCCGGGGAGTGGTTCGGTGTTTTCGAGGAATGGTACCATATATTTCTGGGCGATGATAATTCTACTCGTGTAGTGGAATATAGCTGTGAATTGATTGTTCCAGAAAATTACCAGCATACTTTCAGTCGAGTCGCTGTATCTCAGACTCTATACGTAAGGGCGCGTTAGGATACAGAGCAATAGCTTCTGTGGGAGCCAAACAGTTGAAAGAACAGCACCACTTCGCTCCGTTTTGTGACTTTCTGGATTTATAGATTATAAAAGGTAAATTGAGCTTATGACAACATTTAACTGTAGTGTAGAGAATCGTATTTAAAATATACTTCTAAGTGAATTTTCGTTTAATGCTTTGGATAATAAGAAAGTAGAAGTATTGAGGAACAATGCAGCGAAAATATTTTGCCATATTAATCACGCTTCCTTTTAAAGCTAACCGGAGGACAAGCGACGAAAACTGACATCATGATCTCAGTTTTCAACTCAATTTTCAGCAAATATCGACCAGCTTGTCTGAATCCTCATAAAATTCTAAGCATATTAGGGTTATTCATATAAAATAAATAATATCAGTATTAGTTTTAAAAGCCTTTTTATGTTAGGTCGACCGATTTCCCCGGACTTACTCTACCATAAAAAAATACTATTCTTCATCTTCCTGCTTAACCTCCAATCAAGTTCAAGCCACCAAATGTCACTAGAATATCCCCGAACCGAAGCCATTCCTTTGCAACGAACCTCGACGATGTTCTCCAACATTCCTCCACTTTAACTCCCCATTTCTTCAAAAACCACGAAACACCATAGACTCTCGCGAAATAATCTAGCACGGACCATGCCGGAGCCTTGGCCCAGAGCACCGGCTATCGCAGTAATTGTGAAACTCGATCGAAACCCGATTGACTCGGTGAAACGAACCACCGAGGTAATGAGATCCGAACGGCACCGGTTTGCTGCGCTGGCACCCCTCGTTTGCCTTCAATCACTTTCTTGACAGATGCATTTACGGTCCAGCCTCGTGACCGTCAAGGTGGAATGCGCCTTAAGGCCCTCCGCGTAGCCACCCGGCTGCCTATCGATCCATCGAACGCTCCCAAGAATCCACGTCGAAGTCTATGCATTGCGAGCGGTGCGGTCGAGTGGCTTACATGCGCGGCTGAGCTGGTTCTTTTTTTTTCTCTCTTTCTCCCTGGCAGGGCGCAGGGGATTGTTCCCGGGGCAGAAGTCCTCGTGCGCTCCGCGTCGAGATCATCTCGAGGATCGCTGGAATATTCGTGACGGTGCATCTATCCGCTGTTTAACGGCATTCTGACTCGCGGATACGTATCGACGATCGACGCCGGCCGAATTGCCGCAGTTCTTGCCAGCGTCAAAGGCACTCGATGCATCGCGCGCGTATTTATACCCCGGGGGTTGTTCAGCGCGCACCCTCGTCGGCGGGCTCACGAGTGGGCTAGAAATTGGATTTCGCGGGGATAGTTGCGCTAGACAGATCCTGACGGATACATTTCGGCGACAGTTTGCGCGACGTCGAGTGTCTTCTTTTCGCGTTTCCAGATACGTGCTAGGTATTAAGTGAAAAAGGAGCTGCAGCTCCAATTGGCTTTCAGACACTGTGGATGTTCTTGTCGGGTAGTATCTGGTAGAATAAAAATGTATGAGAGGATCTTCCGATGACGGTAATCCTGATGCATGAGTCTAATTGGTAGGAAGTACGATGAAAATATTCCATCGTGCTAGTAGATCGTCACTAACAACAGAGTGGTGTAGATTCTACGTCCTTTTGAGAATCTTGATGAAGATATACAGCAAGTGGGAGGAAGAACGAGGTTTTTAACGATCATGAAAGAACCGTGACTGATAGTGGTGAATAGATTTGTGGGATTATGTGTCCGATTCTTAGCGAGTTTTATGTCTTCTAATTGTATATGGTTCTTCGAGTCTTTTTCATGTGGAGCCTCGTTTAGTCATGAACGGCCTCGTGTCTTTTACAGAATCCTTGGAGGACCGTGTCTTCGTATTTACGTACAGTTATTAGCGTTGCTGAATACCCATTATTCTCGCGCGAAGAAGATATTCCGCAATTAAGAGGAACGGCTAATGGCATTGAGGGGGATCGTTAAGAATGCGCCGCTCAAAGGTCTAATAATTTATGATCATTGGATAGAAGAGTTCGAGCGATTGGAATTCTATGTAGGCAAACTTTTCTTATGTACGTCACGAGTTGGTTCACAATAGCTCAGGCCATTTCAGTGGAATGAAGTGTAGTAGATTTCCTGTTACCTCAATGACCTGCTTATCTGAAGTCTCCGATACCTAAACGCTATGGTATTTAAACGCTCTGATGTCTCAACGCTCTGATATCCCAACGCTCTAATATCTCAAAGCTCAGATATCTCAAAGCTCAGATATCTCAACACTCAGATATCTCAACGCTCAGATATCTCAACTTTCAGATATCTCAACACCCTGATATCTCAACGCTGTAATATCTCAACGTTCTGATATCTCAACGCTTTTATATCTCAACGTTCTGATATCTCAACGCTTTTATATCTCAACGTTCTGATATCTCAACGCTTTAATATCTCAACGCTCTGATATTTCAACGCTTCAATCTCTCAACGCTCTGACATCCCAACGCTCTAATATCTCAAAGCTCAGATATCTCAAAGCTCAGATATCTCAACACTCAGATATCTCAACGCTCAGATATCTCAACTTTCAGATATCTCAACACCCTGATATCTCAACGCTTTAATATCTCAACGTTCTGATATCTCAACGCTTTTATATCTCAACGTTCTGATATCTCAACGCTTTAATATCTCAACGCTCTGATATTTCAACGCTTCAATCTCTCAACGCTCTGATATCCGAATACTCCGATATCCCAAAGCTCTGATATCTCAACGCTCAGACATCTCAACGCTCAGATATCTGAATGCTCCGATATCCCAAAGCTCTGATATCTCAACGCTCAGACATCTCAACGCTCAGATATCTGAATGCTCCGATATCCCAAAGCTCTGATATCTCAACGCTCAGACATCTCAACGCTCAGATATCTTAACGCCCGGATATTTCAACGCTCAGACCTCTCAAAGGTCAAACGTCTCAACGCTCTGTAAACTCTCAACGTCGCCAGAAATTCCTGAAATCCGAACGAACCAAGAACCAGTCCCCGACTACTCAAACACCAACGAAGCATACGAACATGGAGAAAAGATGAGCGCTAAGCAGCTTTGACATGTTAATACCGATAAATAAGAAGATCGTCGCCCGTGCATGGACGAACGCAATTTCTCCTCAAGCCCTTCATATTTCACCGGCCACCGCGCGCGAAAGCGCCGACATTATTATGTATGCTGTACCCCTGTTAAGCAGAGGCATTTCTTTTTCCACGGGCCAGAGTACCGCGATACATCCTAGTTCTTTTGCGCGTAAATTGCATGCTCCCTCTCCTCAGACTCGGCGGGCACGGGCATTAAGTCCACGCGTGGAGTCCAGGATGGATCCTGTGTGTTTGCTGAGGGGATAATAGTGTAATGGATGGACAGGGACTGCGGACTAACGCGGATGAGACTGCTGTTTTCGAGACTCTAGTCTGAGGCTGACGCCGCCGTCGCCTCGGCCCTCCTCTAGCACACTATTATTCTCTTTTGCTGGCTAATTGGCATCATTGTTGCACGCATTGTTCAACGACGAATTGTCCGTTCTTTGGCGAGCGAATCAACAGCTGGTCCGCGCAAAAGTGCTTTTGTCGAACCTCAATAACACACGAGGCGTGCGCGCAACATGAATGCGCCGGCGATTAGAGATTACAGCGACATTAAGGCTGTTCCGCCGGTAACTGTACCTGGCTGCTTCGTCCTATTATTTCAATAGAATTTCGGAAAAACTCGGCGTGCCCAGTCTGTGCTCCGGCCATGACAAATTCGAGGGTAAATTCTCGTAAACAGGGGCAGTGTTGTTCTTCAGGAATTTGGTAGCCATGGCAGAGCTGAAGGATTTAATATATTTCAGCAGGAATAAGAGGCGAAGTTATCGAGAACCAAGAGAAGCTACGAAGTCTGAAGAATCTGAAGTTTCAGGTGGTACTGACCGCGCTAAAGTGCGAAGAAGCAATGCCACCGCATAAAGACAGGTGACTCGCAACTGTAACTCTTTGTAATCTAAAACGAAGGGGGAAGCCTCAAAGTTACGGTCGGCAGTGCGCGTTGATTGTTCTGTGCCTACAATCAGAGCGCACGAAAGGGAATGTTCTACGCCCAGATCTCGAAACAAATACAAAAACCAGCCACGCAATGATCGATCGATGCAACCAACAGAAGATTAAAGTCTCCAATTGTGATACGCGGAACAGCGGCAACGAAATCGTGATTAACGCGGCTGGACCCCCACCCAACGCCCATGATAATTCCTCCTTTACGATCCGAGCGAAAGATTCCGCCAGCAGGTCCCCCATAAATATTAATTCCGCGCGTTCCACTCAAGTGACGCTGCCGCGCGAAATAAAATCTCGAGCGGGCTCGCGGGCCGTGTAGCCGGCTCGGCCGACCTCGCTTTCCCGATTAGGGATCATAATAAACAATTACCAGACGCAGTAAATAAGTGTCCGGCGGGAAAGCCGTTGCGAGAGATCAAAGGCGATCCAGCAAGTCGATCTTCTGATACAGATTGCGGGCTGATAAACGATCGACGCGGGCGATTCGCTGGTGGGGGCCGGGTTGCAAACTGTGATTAGACTTTACTCTGTAGCTGGAACGCGGAAGTCTTTCGCGCTAACGCGCTTAGGCAAATGTCGTGCTCGCGCGAGCTGGCATAGGTGGCTGCGGGCCCGTTAGAAACTTTGACATTCTACCCGTACGATTTTCCCACGATTCTCCATCTCCTAACGGGAGCAACCTTTTCTGGCAGTTTCTGGCAATAAGCTCCGTGGCTCCCCTGGTCGCTTAATGCATGAACGGACACGCGCCATGTATGGAGATTAGATTGGCGCTGCTCGCCTGTTCTCGATAACGCCTTTGTCACATTTTTCGTTTAGCGAGGCCGCCGATACCAGACGTAGAAAGCGCTCGTAATCGTGTAAACTCCCGTGATTTATGATCCCCACATTTTCCTAGCTGGGTCGTGTTTGATAGTGTGTAGAATTAAGTGGAGCCAGGAACGAGAGTCGATAGACTTGATGAATATAGTAAATGAGAAACTCGTGTCTCTGTTGCGTCTTCGGGTGGACACCTCGGATGGCGGTTCGAAGGCAGATTTTCTGCTGGATCCAAGTCGCGCGTTGTGTAATACTCGAAGAAAGAACGAGGACCCGTGCATTGACCCCATCAGCCACATGGAAGTCGTTCGACACGCTTTGTTTTGTACGTTAATCGTATACAGGTCAGAGAGACCATTGGCCGATTTAGGTTGGGACGCGGCGCGGCAGATACTTAAGCAGACAATTGGTTGTCATTGACACACAAAACCGTTAGTAACGACTGTGACGATCGCTTCGTCGTAGAGGGTCTGTCTTATTAATCATCGCGGACGGTCCACGGATCTCGCCGAGGATCCTGCGCGTATTATTTCGTGCGGCTCTTAATGCGGGTCGTCAAACTGATCAAGCTAATGCGGACGGGTATGAAGAAGGAACCCTGGGGAATGCTGTAGCCAGAAGAAATCAGTAAACGCCTTCACTGCTCGAAATAGTTGGGAGATTGCCTGGTCAACTGAGATCGTATCGATCCTCCGAAGGCCACTTATATCGAGCAAGTTAGAAGAAAGCATCATCTCATTCATCTTTTCGTTTCATCACCTTGTTGTTACTCGGAGAAAATTATTACAAGCTATCTCTTACACTTTGAGACTCTGGCTACAGCTTCCCGATTGAAACGAGCTGAGGCTCTACTGCCTAGAAAATTTGACAACGCTTAACAAGGTTTGCGAGCTGAGCGTCGAACGACATCTCCTCGAGGGACTAGCAGATAATTAATCGTCGCAACTAATCAACATTCCGCCTAAGGATAAGGCGACTGTTCCCGCCTGATTAGGTACAAGTCCTAATCGATCAACGGGCAATGGTTCATAGAGATTCATGGACTCACCTCGCTCTTCAGATTCAATGGGACGTCGCACGGAGCGTCCAACTCGGCTTCCGGTTTCATCTGATGAGACAGCATGCTGTAGCTGTGCTTGGGCGGTACGGCGGTCGCCAACATGTTGGGATGCTGCAGATGCTGAAGACGAGGCTGGAGATGGGGCTGGTGGTGATAAGGCGGCGACAATTGGGTGTTCAGAGTGCGAAGATCAGCTGGCGGGGAAGCGGGCGCAGCGGTACTGCTCTGTTCCTCCTCGGCCAAACCCTCCGCCATGTCAGGCTTGCATCCCGGGGACTCGTAATCTGTGAATCGACCAAAACTCTCTGAGGACCGATCTAATAGTTGGAATCGCTGCGCGCTCGCTCGCCAGCCTCACGCCATTCCATAATGCTTGGGACATAATTTGTGTAATTGGTCGCGGGACGACGTCCAACGTCGGCTGACGCGATGACACTTCGATATTACCAACAGTTTTGCGGTGGAACGTAGATTAAACAATGGGTTCTTTGAGTGCTTTCTTATGCTGGCTAATTTGAAGAAAAGACTCGGGAACAAAGGCTAGGGTACTTCAATATCCATCGAATTGAAGGGAATTGGGGAACAACTTTAATGGTAGGGATGCAGGATCTACTGATTTGTGAAGATTGACGTCCAAAAGAGGGGTTAAAGAGTTTAAGAGTACACAGAACTTTATAATATATTGGACAAATTCAACGGCAGTAATTCTTCCAAATGCAAATGCCCAAACAGAAGATACCTCCGCGATGTAACTCATTGTCAGTTGAAATGGCGATTAGATTCGAGGTTTGGCAGACGATCTAGCATGCAGGCATTACAATTGGTGGCTGTTAGCCAAAGACACTCTACAGCCCCCAACCCTTTTCCTGACTCCTAAAAGACATCATACTACTGCTAGGTCCACCCAGAATCTCCTAAATCATTCACATCCAGGGGTTGAAACGGTTCCGAGAATAACTGTTTTAAACCGTTATATATCGGTTCTGACTGAAACAGTTATGAAGAACCGATATTCTAAATAACTGTTATAAGGAACCGAAATTTCTAGCTATACCGATTTCGGTTACGGTTCTGCAGAACCGATATTATATCGGTTCCGTAACGCTTATATATCGGTTTTATAACAGTAATGTATCCTATGTGTTAGGCATCAGGTATGCGTAGTACGTTCCAAAATATTTACGATCAATGTCACATTTGTTTACTGGAAATTCGATTTGTTTATGTCTTTTTATCGCTGGGCCTCGCTATCTAGTGTCTCTCTTTTCAAAACTCCATCAATGCAGGAAAAGCCGAAATGAAAGACAGCATTTGTAAATTAAGTATTGAAAAGAGAAAAATAATTAATATAAAATTAGTAGTAAGTTTGTACATATTAGGAAAGTTATTGCTGTTAGTGTTAGCAATACTTTAAATTAAGTGTCAAATTAATATTAGTCGTAGTGCACAATAGGTATTAGTGATATTTAAATTAGAAGATTATAGTTAGAAGTTGCTCTGCAAAAATTTTGGTACCGATGTATACACAATTTATACTTTATTTAAATTTTTAAACACTTAAGAGGGCACCCCACATTAATAAGGGTTTAACTTAAACGTAACTTAAAAAAAAAATTATTTCAAACTACTTTTGAGAATCAATTTATTCTTCACAGATTTATTATTTAATCATAATTTTAACGGCGCTTACGAATGGTTGAGGCGAGCCCAGCTCATAGCGAGGGTTTACTGTATAACCGATATATAACCGTTACAGAACCGATATAATATCGGTTCTGTAGAACCGGAACCGAAACCGATATAGGCCAGAACCGTTTTCACTCGTAACTGTTTCAAGATTATTTCGGTTCTCATAACTGTTTCGAGAACCGAAACCGATATCATAACTGTTTTCAACCCCTGTTCACGTCCCCATATATTACCCATCCGACACCAACACACTCCTGTGCCACGATCAAACTTCCACCACCATCCCCAGGCAAAGAAGAACGATGCAGCTCGATCGACAGGACGTCAAACTCGGGGCAGCCGAGCCAGGGACTTGAAAGGGCGCAGCGACACGCATAAACGCGATACTAATTAAACGCGGGATCTCCCGCCAGCCGTATCGAAGCGTAGTGCGTGCAGCTGTTAAGAATGCAGACAGTGGAAATTGGAAGGAGGCCCGTTCATCTTCCGACTTCAAAGCAAAAACATTTGCTCGGGGAGGCGTCGAGGAGGAGGGCGCGAAAGGGGGATGGTGGAATCCAGCGCCGCTGCGCTTCGAGAATAAAATGGCCCGCCACCTAACAGACACCTCGCATTTATCTGGCTAATTATTTTTAATCTAACCGGGCCGTTAGTAAGAATTCAAGGGCAATGAAATCACCGTCTCCCAGAAAGAGCACCGGCGATCATCTCTTCCTCCCCCCTTTCACCGGCCCCGTTTGCCCACGACTTTCGCCGAAGGATACATCGTCGAAGCCCCGCGTCTTCGTGTACTTGCTGAACGCAACTAACAACATCTGCTTCTATTTTTGCGCTGGCCCGAGTCCAGCGGTTCAGTTTTTTAAAAGCGGTGCGCCTATGACGAACGGCTGGATGGATCATCGAGCGGAAGCCCGGGGTGGTAGAGAGAGACGAGCCGGTTATTCTGGACAAATTATTGTCAAAGGGCGAGAGCGCGCCTTCTGCCCACCGGCAGCTACTTTGTTCCTCATAAAAGGCGTTTTATATAATGGCCGTCGCGGCAAATATTTCTCGGCCGGGTTTTTTAAAAACGGCGGACGCCGGTGGCAAAGGTGGCGGGCTCGAAGGGGGCCCCCGAGCGGGATGGCCGCCTGAATCGCGGCCAGACACACGTTCACGGCTCTGAACACAGGGTCTTAACGCGACGTTACACGGCACGTAACACGTAATTGCCGTGGTTCTGTGTCGCGGTGCTTGGGTTGCGTCACTCGCGACCATTTCTCAGAGTATTGATTAAGGAGGACGTGATTCGAGAACTGTTTTCTTCAAGAGTTGACGGGGGGAATCTTTTGCGGGTTAGGTCTGGGGCTCGGGAGATTGCGACGAGAGATTTTCTTCATAAATTTCACTTGAAGAGTTTTAGCGTGACGTGATTTATGATTTAGCATTTGTGTGATAGTAGCTTAGCGGTAGAATCGTTATGGTACCCACAGCTCTGATAAGTGATTGGGTAGAAGGAGAGGTATGTGTTTTGAAAAATTCTAGTTCAAATGCCTGCGAGTGATAAAAATGGGAAATTGTCGATATCGAGCGTTGGAATCACTGTGCGCCAGAAGCAAGGATCTTCTGGGTCGAAAATTCTCCACAGGAATGGTACCTACTAACAAGGGAACTTCACGCATCTGCACCCACCGCTTGGAACGCAACTTTATGGGTTTATAAAGTGACTCAAGACAAGAACAACGATGTGTTTCATTCGTCGATATGAAAACTAACCTCAAACTCAAATAGGCACTCTCACTCTTTCGCGTACAACTCCTAAAGTACAAGAGGCAGAGGAAAATGTTTCAAACAAAAGTTTAATGGTACAATAAGAGCTGCAAACCAGCGTGAACGAAATTTTGGAAAAAAATATTTATGTTAGGTATATTTTTTTTTTAAGCTCTTTTCAAAATTTTGATAACGCAGGTTTATAGCGCTTATTGTACCATTAAACTTCTGTTTGAAACATTTTCTTCTGTCTCTTGTACTTTAGGAGTTATACGTGAATATGGGAGGGCCTATTTGACTTTGAGGTTAGTTTTCACACGCTTAAAGGGCTCAGAAAGTTGCGTTCCAATCAGTGAACGCGGGTTCGCGGTGTTCCCTTGTAAGGCAGCATACAGTGAATGCTGGATGTTTTCGCGTGGAAGAAAGCAAATTACTCCCGTCTTAAACGATCCCCTCGTTTCGAAAGGATCCCCTGTTGACGATGGTCAGTCGGAGCTCTCCGACTTGCCTGACTTTTTCCCCACTCGCGGTCGTTAATTTCCGTTGGAATCATATTAATCGCTCTAGGGCTGCGTCCGTGAAATTACTAGACGCTTTAACCACCGGCTGTCCGATCCGAATTCGTCCGTAACGATTATTATATCGCGACCTGAGGTATAATGCCGGGTATTCCGAAAGCTGGCCAATTAGTATCGTCGATTTGGATGGTTTAATGAGAGTGCGGTTTCATTAGCGTATCGCGTCGGCCTCTCGATCCCGTGATACGTGAAACGTGAAGGAGAGTCCTTCCAGCGGGACGAAGAAATCGGCAATGATTATAACCGCGGCCGTTCAAGTGTCATTGAGCCTTAATATTTGAAAATTGTTACCTTCGCCGCGGCCAGGCCTACGAGAGGCGTTGCGCTCCTGCCCCGGTTTAGAAGAGGATTAATCACCGACGAATCCCAAAACTCCTCCGCCACCATTACCGCTGCATGTTCCTTTCTGGATAATTATACGTCCAATTGGAGAATATCTAGACGACTGGTTAAGCTACTATCAGCGGCGATGGGAATTGGGAATGTAAACGAGAAAAATTGAAATCATCAGCTTCTCAATAAGCAAGTTGGTAATTATTTAGTTTTCGAGATATTCTCAAGAAACTGTGATCGGTAGTTGGTTCGGGTTGGATGGTTGAGCAACCTCCTGGGAGGGGTGGCGCCACCTTTTATGAGATTTAAGACAAAAAATGTGTAAATCTCCCAAATGTTGACGGCCCGCTAAACCATATAGCCAGAACCATCTACCGTTCTGTTGCGAATATCGACTTTGCGGCTTTGCGAAAACTGAAGCCGAGCGTCGACAACATGCATAGGAAAAAGTTGTTCGGAATCATACCCCCGACCACATATTCGAAGGTCATCGAAATCCGTGAGTACTACCCTTATGTAAGTAATTACCAGCAAACCGAACTTCAACAGGGTGGGTGCATACTACGTCGTAATCCACTGATAAAATTTCGTCAATGCCCGCCAAGATGATGCTTCTTGACAGTCTACCGAGCTGTACTCGTAACAGAGGTCCGTCCACCGGTCAATTTTCACAGCGCACAAGTTGACTGGTCTATCCTGCTGATCGGGCAACAACGAGGATCGTCTGCTTTCACTGGGTGCATCCTGGCATGTCTCCTCGAGCGATAATTGCCGACGGGATCACCCGGTGAAAGTCCACGTAATCGAATATGCAATTAAAAACACCGGGACCATTGATACGAGGATCGCTCGAGTGTCTAGGGAGGCAATTAAAACGCGTGCATTATGCGACGAGCCGTCACGAGCCCGATCCGAGTTTCCCACCCCTCCCGACCCCTGATCAGACGTTTAACCACTGAAAGCCACCCTCGGGGCGACTTGGTCGCGACTCCCGGTGTGTCCCTCGACTTCCAACCCCCACCCGGGTGCTCGCCAGGGTCCTCTTCCTTTTTCGATATTTCTGGTCCTCGCTCCGGGGCTGGTATCGTGTTTTCGCATTATCATCCTGCTGGCCTATCCTGCCGGGCCGACAGGAGGGTACCGAGCGATCGAGGGACGAAAAGGATGACCAGGGAGCGGGAGGGAGGCATCGCAGCGTCAGCGACGCCGGCAGCAGCAGCGTACAATTAAGGGGGTTGATTGATGTTAATTCAAAGGGTAATTAAGAATGTTGCGCATAAAAATCCGGTAATTTATGGTCATTGGGGATAATTATATGTTGACCAGCTTGTAATTGCAAGCGCTTCGTGGCCTACAACACGTATAAGCGTCCAGGGAATTGCGGGTAGCTCCTTCGACTGGCCCTACCTTGCTTGTGTACGCGCGAGCCTCTCCACCATCAACTGGCTTCTTCCCCGGGATCGAGTGTGCGTGTGTAGGTGGGTGGGTGGAATATACGGTCTCAGATCGCAGCTTATTATAGAGGCTAGTAGATAAGGTGGGTTTAGAAACAACCGTGCGCCTCTGGCCAGCAGCTAGTTCCTACATAGTCTTAGCCTGCCTCCCTCGGCCCGTCTCTGTCTTTTGTTTCTGTCCCGCAGTACCTCTGTCTCGGTCCCGCTCGACGCTCCAGGCAACACCGAAGTGCGTGTAAACCGCCCAAAGTCCGGGGCCGACGATTTATGAGGGCGATTCGCAGCCGCCAAGACTGCGGCGGTTTTAGAATTTTAGGCTCGGTCCAATTCGCCGCGAAAACGCGCTCCGTTTCTGGCCGACCAGCCTGCTCCTGCGTCGCCGTGCCCGCCGACGAACACTATAAATAACCGGACGCGGATAATCGCCATATGGCCGCGCATGCCGCGAGAACTACCCGCCTCAGACGCTGGCACGCTTTACGCGCCGATTCGATTTCCTGGTGTACCGTGTCGCGATGGTAGAAACTCGTTAATAGCTCTGTTTCTACGACGTTTAGCAGAGATGTGGGTGCTAGCAGCGACTCAGATTGGGAGAGGGGCTTTGGGAGATGGAAGGAGGAGCAGGAAATGGTAAGTAATTTTGAAGGTGTTGCGAGATGGGTAGGAGGGACACGTCGATGAGTTTGTTTGGAGAATGGGGACTCGTGGGGCCGGTGAACTGGGAAAGAATTGTAGTATTTCAATAGTGTTAGGTTGTTGCAAATGGAATGGCCGTTTCTGATTTTTTAATTTAAACTTTTATGAGACAAACCTAATACGTACTTCATCAATCAAAATAGTCACCATCGACTTTAATACACTTTTCCCAACGCGAAATAAGTGCAGCAATGCCTTTCTGAAAGAAATCCAGAGTACGAGAGGCAATAAATTCAGCGAATGCAGTGTTTACATCCATTTCTTCTCGTCACAAGTAATTAGTCTATGTAATAGGCTTTTATTATTATGACGAGAAAACAAAGAAGATTTTGTTGTTTTCAGTAAGTTCATGTGGGACCCATTTGTCCAGCTTTTTTACTTTTCCCATGGCCTGTAGATGTCGGGAAACAGTTGAATAGTGAATATTCGTTCTCACTGCAATTTCCCGGACAGTTAGGCGTGAATCCTCTTCAACCATGTCTTTCAAAATAGTGTTTTCGATAGCTGTTGGCTTATGGCTGCGAGGCATATTTTCGAGGTCTGTATCACCAGAACGAAATTTTTCGAACCAACGCCTAGTGGTCCGATCACTTGCAGTACCATTGCCGAATGCAGTAATTATATTCCGCGTTGCCTTAGCCGCACCGTGACCAAGTTTGAACTCATACAAGTAAATTATTCGAATTTCCTTCTTTTCCATGATCAGTTAAATCGGTTTTTAATTACGTATACTGCGCAATATAACAGAAATTATACACGCCACATCACGTGTGAGACATGTACTTTTCAAATGATACAAATACAACGCCATCTGCTCGGAACAGAGTTAAGCTACAAAGCCGAGAAGTTTAAATTGTAGAAAACGGCCATTTCATTTGCAACAACCTAATAGATCACGTGGAAGATGATGTAAAAGTTGGACCTTGGAAAATTAGATGAGGATTGACCTGAGGAAGGGTTGACAGTGTTTAGTGGAGGCGTTTGTATAGCCTTCTAATCAAAATCATGACATGTTCTGCAGAAATTGAATAGTACTTTTGGTGTTGCTTCATGAAGATATCCAGTTTGCGTATCATTGTATGAGATAGAGAAATAGGAATGCAGAGATCCTTAGACAGGGAGAAAGAGTGGTGCTCGAATCGTTAGACGAAGGGGCAAGGTCGTCCACGAGGGGTTGGAAGGAAAGGAAAAGGCGCAAGGGGAAGGGTGAAAGCGCAAGAAGGCAGCGATAACCCTCGTACTTGAAACACGGCCAATAAAATGATCGCAGCGGGACCAGTTGGCAACCGCCCATCGCGACATTGTCCTTGCAGAGTCCTCTTTTCACGATCCCGTAATCAATCGAGCGGGCTAATGGCAGCGCATAATCGCGGCTTTGTGGCGCCTGCACCGCGCTTGTAAATGCTAAAGAGACTGTGAGCGGAAAAAAGGCGTGAAGCGCAGACTTGAACCGAGTCGGATCGCTGGAATCAAGGGTGACAAGAACCGCTGCGAAATTCGTGCGAGCTCGTTCTTTCCGACTTCTATGCGATCAGAATTGCCCTCGTCCCTCTTCTCAACATGGACAGTCGGAGCAGATGACTTATTAGAATTACAAGAAAATCCTCAAACATGTCTAACTCCTAATGACAATTATTCAAGAATTTCTAGAACAACTGCACTTTAGAAACTTAGGAACCCTACTACCACTAATTCCTCGAGCAGAAAGTATTGACTCACACCACTCCCATTTCAAGAAACTACTTAACTCACTCGTTAGATATTCAACCTTTCCATTTCCTTTCGTGAACCAGTAACATTCAACCCCCCCAACCCTCTTATCACACCCTCGCACGCCCACGAAGCCCACTGGCACCTCGTTCGACAACGTCAGAAGAGCGAAAGGACTCACTCCTTGCGCCGCTCCTATTAATGGCTCAGAATGGCCCGAGCCAGCAACGATTCGGTTAAACGTCGTCGCCAGTTGCCGAGGCAAGTTGCTGCCCCCGGGGGAGAGGGTCGCGGCGGTATCGAAGTGATTCGAATTAATCTTTAACGCGCGTACGTACGTAAGCGCGCCGGCTAAGTGCCGGCCGAGGTAATGGTCGTTTCGTGCGATACCATTCCGTCAGAAATCCGAGGGGCTTTGTCCCGAGTCACGAAACGCAAGGATTAAACTGAACAGCGACCCGTTAATGCGGCTGTGTGAACGCCACGCCGAGGATACACGACCGCCGCGGACGGGTGTGCGTGAACGCAACCTGGACCTTCGATCGCCGCGAGTGTCCATAAATCGGCAGCGAAAGGGGGATCCGAATCGGCATCCCTGCGCTGTCCAAGATGCCTTGATTGGGCTGCACACTCTGTTTATCGCGGGTACCGAGAATTCGAGAATTGGGTGCTACTTTAGGCTGCTGAAAATTGAAACGTCGAGTGTTCAGTCTTCAGCCTGGGTACGCGATTGACGATAATTGCTGGGGATTTTCTTGGTGTTGGGAGAGGATGCTGGACGTTGGAGGCTAGGAATATAATTCTGAGAGATACTGTGACGTTCTTGGTGGGCTTCGTGGTAGCTGTGCAGTGGTGGATTAGATGGAAGGTAAGGTTCTAAGACTTGGGTACACGTGTTTGATTTTGGCGCTGTCTTAGGGTACCAAAGGGAGAAGATATAAGAGTTTTAGCAGAAAATATTCTGCTACTCGTGCGATAATTGCTTTTTATTAAATTGGGTATCCATTGACGAACCTACTTAATAAAACACACCATCAACAGAGTTCATGAAAAACAACGAGCAGGGTGGTTTGCACTGAAATAATCCCATGGAAGGGAGGGGCGGGGAGGGCGCGGCAGCATTAAACTGGTATCAAAATTTGCCGCTGACGATGGAAAATATTATACGGTAGGCGAGCGCTCGGCGATCCTCAGAGGCGCAGGAAGAATATTTCATGTTTTACGGCGCCAGCGTCGTTGGGGTTGCGCCGGACAAAAAAAGTGTCAGCCCGCCGGCTAAATCAGAGCCGTGGAGTGCATTAAACTCCGAATTACCACAAATAGAACTTTAACCGCACATGCCCATTATAATGGTACCCCCTGCTGAAGATGTATTTACGTACTAAACCGCCTTCGCGGCTCACGCTGAGTCGTTGGAATTAACATCTGGCCCAAAAACGCGCTGGTCGGTTCATTGGACCCTTTTTCTCTCCCCCCCATGTAACGGGATTAACCGTCCTGTTTGCAGGGTACCTCGCACTTATCAATCGAGCGTGCCAGAAAATGTCCAAATCTGAGTCACAAAATTGCTCCCTCAACCTAACGGTTACGTCTGCTCGAAGCACGAGTACACTTCTGTCGCTGGCTTCTTTCAAACGTGAATGGTAATCCACGGACGAGTGGATACAGTGCACCAACTTGCACAGTATGGAACTGGAATCTTTAACAAAATACGTCACGTCTAGCGCGGACCATATTTCCCCTTCTCCTAGTAATAAATACAAGCTACTTTAACCAGAGAAGGAGTAGCGAAAGGGTAATGGATTCGCTCGAAATCCCTCAGCGTGACAGTGGCAAAAATGAAATACCAGAGGAGCAACTGATGAAACAAAGATACGGGGAGAAATAAAGAACCACGAGGGACAGGAGTACAAGTGGACCACCAGCTACCTCACAAAACGGTCCAGTTATCCCAGCGCGGAGGGGCAGAAGGAGGAAGAGACAGAGACTGAGGAGGGAGTCATAAAATATGTGCGGAGCATCGGGGCCATCCTCGGAGGAATTTAAATTCTTCCCGGGACCCTTCTGGCCGACAATCGCGCGCGAAGAAGTCCTCAATAGGGCGACGAGGCACGGAAATCTGCCGAGTGCTTTTACACGCAAATTAGGTCTATTAGGAGCATCGGGCGTACAAAAACACTCGTGCCGGAGCATCACTCTGTGTCCCCCGACGCAGCGCGAGCCTGCCCGCCCCGTTACGCACGTGCGTGCTTCTTTATGAATTATTAGAATTAATGACACCGCACGCATCGCCTCGCGCTACAGGGCGTCACGTCGTCCAATTGCGAGTAGGAGCGGGGACCAGGCTCAAAGGAAGAAAGACTTGGAGCGATAAAGGGTTCCCGCTACGGCAAAGGCTGCTCCACGGACGCTAATTCTCAAGTATAAAACTGCGCCGCGTTCCGTGCGCCGTTTCAACGCGAGTGTCTACGTTCCAAACCGGAAGCTTGAATGAAATGTGACTAGGGACGATGTCGGGCTACCGTTCATTCAATGCATTCAAGGAATGATGGTGCAAAGAATGGGTAGGGGACTTGGCATTCAGGGGAACTGAGTTTTGTGAGGTTCGATTTCGGTGGACTGGAATCTACTGGCAATTATCAGGGTGAAGTATTGGCACTTTGAGAAGTGTTTCGAGGCAATAGGAGAGTTGATAGTTTATTTAAAAATGTGTGAAATCAGTCGAGGCACGGGAAACCATTTACAGAACATAGAAACGAAAAGGAAGAGGGTATCTTTAAGTAGGTAAGAGGAAAGTGGAGCTTTTAGACGAGAATATTGATTGATCAGACGCAAAGGGACGCGTGTGTCGTTGATTAAATACGCGATATCGCGCGGAGCATCGGGTGGGAAACACTCGATTCACATTTGACGCTCGGAAGACGGTGGCGTAACTTGCTTAGGCGGCAGTGATTCGTGAGTCGATAATCGATGGAGGGCGGCGGATGGAAAATAGAGAAGCAAGGCTACAAAGCGAGCTGGAAGTGGGTAAGTTGTCGAGCGAAATGTTATCGCGCGCCGGATCGTCGGCAGGGGTTGAATCGGGTAAGAGGGAGCCTGAATGGGGCTGCAAACGGGGGTTGACGAGCCGAGGGAAAAGGAGAACAGAGGCAGAGGATAAACGCGGAAGAACGGGGAGAAATGTGCAAGGATTTAAGAAGGGGAAGGCATCGATTACTTTCCTTGACCTCGACAATATCCACGTTTCCTCCTCTGTGGCTTACGAACACTGGCGAAGCACATGTTATGTGTCCCTTGTCAGCTACTGACTCAATAAAAAGAAGACGCTTGCGCGCAGCTATAGTAACACAAGGATACCGTCTTCCCTCTTCCCTTAAATGGGGACTGAAAGAAAATTTGGAAACCTGCTTGTCTTATGGCAATTTTTAAATACAAAAGTACTAATTATTAATCTTTCTATCAGAATGAAAAAAGTCTAAAAGTTCCTATTCTGAGATTTGTAAAACTTCATAAGGCTATGTGTCAAAGGAAACTTTCAGCAGAGTTTTTAAACAGAGAAACATGACTTACAATTAGACTTAACAGAGTAAATTCGATAGGGTGTTACGTCGAAGTTGCTGAAGAAGAAGCTGCATTCACAGATGTTCTGCATGATAACTACTATTTTTTAATTTTGAAAACTACACTGCAAGATTGAAAGTACTCATAATCCTCACAGAACACGTTTCGGAGGCCTACCACCCTCATTTGAATACACTACATCCATCCCCACATCTGGTACCCAATCCACCAACAAAACACAAGTACACCGGGATTTCTCTCCGGAAGTATCTTTAATTCTAAGGCCTATTGGGTTTCTCCAAATTCCCGTCACCTAAACGCCAACTTACGCGGAACGAAAAGGATCGCAGGACGGATAAGAAGAGCTCAACAGCTTCCCCGTTTTCTTTCCCGCCAGCGGCTGTCCCAGCGATATCGCGAGTCGAGTGCTTCCTTTGGGATTTTCCGCCTTCGACTCTCCATCAACCGCCACTTTCCTCCTCTCTGTCTCCCTTCCGCTCTCGCGTCGAGTGAAACGGCCACTCTCCCTCCTCCGACCACCCCTCCAACCCTCCCTCTTTCGTCCACTCGCCCATGGTCCCGAGGCGGCAAGCAAAGAACTCTTTCCTACTAACCTCCGGGTTGCTCGCACTGATTTTCTACCCTCTGCACCCTTCCCGTCCACCCGCCTGCCCCCGCACACCCCCTCGCCCGCCACCTCCTCCAGCTATCCGCCCTCAACCCCCGCGGCGTCACTCGTAGTCACGCTGCCAACACGTGCTCCTGTTTACCTCTCCAATCACATGGTCCAGTACGGTGGGACCGGTGGCCAGCCTGGCTTCAATGACGGTGTCATTTCATCGAAAATATATCCGGGATGCGTGCGCGCCGCCTGGTTAATTGGATTCATGACGAGTGCGCGCGCGATACGCTGCGTGGCCGCGTTCGAAAGCGGTTTTTGACACAGCCGATAGGTGTTGTTTCTTTCGGGGAGGATGCAGTTATTTTTCAGGGGGTGGGGGTGTGATGATTGAATTCGAGTGGAGGCGGGATGGGTACTGTAATTTGGGAAATTCTGTGTGGTGTTGCATGTTTCGGATCCCTCTAGGGAGGAACTGTTTTTAATTCTTTTTGAAGATTGTGGGGGTTGGTAGAAATTGATGATCGATATTGAAGTGACGATACTTAGGGTGTTTGATAAAATGAGTATGGTAGTTTCAGCTACTTGGCAGAAGGAATTGGCGATAATGCATTGCAGGGACTTGGATTTTATACTGTATGAAGGGTTTGGTATTTCAAAACGTGTTTTAGCTTCTGTAGGGATGTAGACTCTCTTATAAGTAATTCTTGGTTTTGATAGAATCACTGAATCTAGATATTACTGCCTGATCTACATATAAAGAACCTACAGAATCATCTATTGGTTTTTCCAAAATTCTTTGCAAAGCAGTGCTACTTGTTTGACGCTACGCATCACAGTAATAAGCAATAAAAATTTAAATCATCATATTCCTCTACTCTTTTATAACTACCCTTAAACCCAGAATGTACATAGCATACTGACATCACTATGACTGACTATCACTATCAATATATTCCTTATTCCTAAATGTTGATACTTTATTCCTTGCCATTCAAACATTCCCTTAGTCATCCCCGCATGTTTCATTATTCAATCGCCATAACAACCAGCATTTCACGAGTTATTCTCAGAGATACCCCTCTACCAATTCCCTGCCACTATGTGCCTACAAGAAATATGATCCAAGCACAAACTGTTGTCTCTCCCCCCGTCGACAGAATCGATCCCCGGGTATCGTGTAAACGAAGGTTAAGAACCCCTCCGCGGCCCCGTAGCGTTTACCTGCTCAACCTATCCTTCAATTAGCATTTTCAGGTCACACACGGCGCAGAAACACGTACACACGATCATGCATAATTATCACTCTAATTATTGGAACGCAGCTAAGTAACCGCGGGGAATTATCGCCAGGCTTCGCAGCGAGCTGCGCAGAACCCGACGTCGGTTTCAATCCCTCGCTAGCCGACATTCCCGCGTGGCCTGGCCCCGGAGTAACTTTCTTAATTACTGAGATTAACTTAATGGTATCGGAGCAACGATTATCGCTCGCGAGCCTCGCAATTGCCGGCCAGGATATAAATACACGTTGGAGTTTTGAGTCAGAGTTTTGACAGAGACATTTTAACGCCTCGCCGATAAACCCTGGCCTCGTCTGAGAGAAAACCTCAAGACACGATAAAATCAAACAATTTCACCGACATTTCAATGACCCGTTCGGGTCACTACGAAAATCTCTCGCTCACAGAAACCATTCTCATTCTCCAATTCCACCTGCTATTTTTCCTAATTTCACATCCATCCAAGCGTAAAAGATATATTCAACCGATACTGGCTCTGTCTTATAATTAGGGACGAGTAAAGTGACGAATTGACACTCACCAAAGTTGACCTGTAGCTGATGTACGTGGGACGTCGTCCTGGCGTAGGTTCTGCCGACAGTTCTGATTTATCTCGCACGTTGCCACCTGCTCGATCGAACCGAGTCTCGATCCCCAGGTACCAGAGCGATCGTGGTCCTCTCAGCTGGCGCAAGTCGACCGCCTCTCCGTCCCTCGGTCCCCGCACCTTTCTCCACGTGTCTCTCTCTCTCTCTCTCTTCGCCCTTTCACGAAGCCCCGGTAATCTTCCGACAACCAGCGGCGACGAGCAGCCTCGATGGCGGCGGTGGACCGACGTCGACGGACAAACGATTCACAAATACATCGGCCGCCGGTGACATCAGCCTACTTAATTACGGCTGGTAATTGCGAGTAATTAGGAGCGATTAAGAAGCAAACAGTTAATTGCTCGCGGGGCTCGATAGTGCGTCGGGGCCGATTCCTCGATCGTTCCCTCGTGCCGTGCACCCGGAAGCGCGGTGCAAAACGGTCCCGCGAAAAGCAGCGGGCTGCCAAGATAAGGTCCGCTGCGAACGGAGCTCAGCGCGGAGTCGTCGCGACAATGGAGCGGCTTCGACGTCCGCCCGTTCACCTTCGAGATAACGCACGCGGGACGGGCAACGGGGAGGGAGCCTTCTTTTAATGCGATTTTAATTATTCTATTTGTCAGCGGGCTGCGCGCACGGAGCGTGGTTATCGCGCAATTTCACGTCGGAGAGCACACAACGGCGTCGGTCACGTGCGTGTCGTAATTACCCCCGGCCACTCGCTGGCGATAATTAGGAGTGTATTATTGTCCGAGTCCTTGTATGATCGCCTGCTGCTTGTATCGCGAGTAGTAGGTCGTCGCTGGCGGGCTGGCCTGCTCCTTTCTTGCCGAACGCTCTTCGCGTTGATCAATCTTCCGCGGAACGTCTACGTTTTATTGCCGTGCAATTAACTCGGCACCACCTGTCCCGAGCACCTGCCACGTTTAATGCCTCCCGCACGTGGCCCCCGCGGCAATATATTTTCGGGCGGACACGTGCACGCGCTACCCTGCAACGCACCAGAAGTCCGACGATCAAGCGTCTCGGAGCGACGCGAGTAGCTAAATGTCCGGCGATAATGTCACTGGTCAGACGCGACGCGCGGGCACAGTAGTCTATGGCGCGGAGCGGTCAGACGGCACTCCGTGCGCACTTATTCCACTGGATGGCCCCAAGTGTCGATCGCCCAGCCGCCAGGGAACAGTGTCAGTGGTCTAGGGAAGTGTCGCGAACGCGGCTTTCTCGAGTCCACGTGACGAAGCAGGCCGGCGCACGCACCTCTACGCTCTGATTCCCTGATCACTGTTGAACCACACACTCGCTGGCGGATCACAAACACCGTCTTCGATACTTCCAAGCGTCTTCTGCTTGCTGGCCACTCGGACGGTCCTATCGGTCTGCCAGCGGTGTCCGTTCCTTGTCCCGATTGCCTCCAATTCTCTCTGCGGACCGCTCGAACGAGACTGACGCGCCCCAGGGATGACGGCTGAGGATGATCCAAGGACAATCGATTGGCTCGGCTGGCTGCTGGATCACCGCTGCGAGGACCCGTGACCTCGTGTCGCTTGGCAGCGTGGTGTGCACGTTGCGCGGTCGAAGCTCGGCGCGAAAACTTGGACCTGAATCCTGACGGTCCGCAGTCTGGCTGCGTAGTGGTCCCGGTGTTGAGTCGAGGGAAGGCGACCCGCCGGTGGATTCTCTCCCGCCTAGTTGCCAGCCAATGCTAGGCTCTGCTGGAAGGGGAAACGGGGGCGGTGCTGGAGGCGGTGCCGATGCGCGGAGGTGGTCCGCGAGTTACTCCGCGAGATCCCCGTTGTTATGATTGTTATGAGTGTCCGAGCTGCCCTCCTGCGAGGCTGCTTTTGGGGGTGGAAACGCGCGCGCTGAGAGGGACCCAGCGCGCCTCTGCCCCCCTTTTTCCATCCAGGTCCTCTCTCCCTCGCCCTGTAATAGAACCAGCACGAGAGCCCGAACGAGCTCGTAACCGTGATGCAAATCAGCCCGACGGGGCTGAAGAGTACTTCGCCGGGGACGCCTCGGGAGGAGCGAGTCCCGCGAGCCGCCGATCTTCCCTCGGAAGGACACCGGGGCCGGTCCACGGCACTCCGCGATGTGATTTTAAGGGCTGATCAAGCGATCCAGAGGCTCAACCTCGCGCTTCGTTTCTGGCCACGCGAATCGGTAAGTAGGGGGGTGGGAGGACGGTTGATGGTTCCGGACCGATTGCTGCCACTTTTCTTGTTGGACCGCAGCGAGTGGTTTCCTCCAGGTGCTTACGACCTTTGGCCCTGCAAGGAAGATCCAGTGTGTGGGAATGCTGAAGGCGGGGCTTGCGTAGGGAGTGAATTTTGTATTCAGCCTAGTTTTATAGGCGTTGTTTTGTAGCGATAGGGGACGAGTTTCCAGTAGCATGACGGCTGCATGTGTTCAGTTCTTGGTACCAGTAGGTAACGATACGAGGGATGTTTTTAAGTATGAATCATAGGGGTTGTCTTGACTCTTCATATCTGCCATAGCAGTTCCTAATTTTAGGGAAGGGTGACGTTACTTTAAAAGTCATCAAATATTTCTCCCACCGATTTCCACCCTAAACGTAGTCATTATCGTTTGTTTTATAGAAAAGCACCCTGGGAACCAGAGTACTTCAATTGCGTGTATAAACTGTTTAGAATGTTATGCTTGTGTAGGTTAGAATTGGCAACAGAGGGTGGACGTTTGTACGAACGTAGGGGTGTGTGTTTGAGGACAGTCCACATACCGCGAAAGTACATATTTTATTCAACCTACAAATAGCTTTTAGAGGTAATAGACCCAAAGTTATGAAGGCTTGGGGAGTTTTTTGTGAATCTCAAAGAAGTCTGAGGTGAGCGTTTCAGTGCGTGTGGGAGTAGATAGTAATATTTACATTCATACAGCCTCTCATTGGTATCTACTCATCGTCTACCCTGCATTTTGTGTCAAGTCCACCGCGTTATTCATCCACCTCGTCCAAAATCTTCTAATAATATCCCTCTAATTTAGGTCTTCCACTTCCGAGGAAGAAAATAACTGATCCACTTACCGAATCAAGATGCACCCCAAAATCTTTCATTTATTCACCAACTACACTCCCATTCGAACACTTGAGGTCGCCAAAGAACTCTTCCTACCCCATGCTCGGTATTCAAACACGAATCCCAAATATTTGGTCGCTGATGAAGACATCCAGATCAATCCGTCGACTTCCAGCAATCCCCACTGCAATAACCAACGATTTCTCCCAAATTGTCGATATTACCCACGTTTCTTAAGTATACACCCTATCAATTGCAAGTCACAGATGCACTCCAATTACCCACGTGTCCGGTGAGCCCGCTCAGTAGGCTGCCGGTCATTAATTTTGATGAATCGTTGCGCACAGAAGTCGGAGTTCGTCGACGTTGATCCACTGTCTCATTTATCTTCAGGGGCGCGATGGACCCCCGACTGGTAATTGCAACGGTACGCGCCGATAGCACGCCATTTTCGTTTCGTTCTGTCAGGGAATTCGATCGGCACGACGACAACGTTCCCTGAGTATTACCCTGAACGACAGGTAAGACGTATGGTTCCGTTTCGTGGCGTTACAGCTGAAGTGACAGGTGCGCCTTCCTCGCGAAATTATGCACTTTGCGATACTTCTGCGCGGCCCGCGAGCACCTTTATATTCCTTCGGGGTAACCGGCTCAACGGGGGAATAAAAGCGACGGCTCGGTGTGACCGGCACGAAGGGAAATGGACAATTTCCTCGCGAGCGATATGAAAAATACGAACCGAATCGTCTCGTTACCCTTTCCCGCGGTTTCGACGGATGGAATAACGCGCGGGCTTGGAGTTTCATCGTACGCGGAGAACGAGCCAAGTCCGGGAGATATACGCGCCGCAATACATATTAAAATGCGTCAATCTGCTCGGCGAATCTAAAGCATTACCGCCTCCATAGCATGTAAATCTTTCGGAATTTTTTTTCGCGGCGCGGCACGAAGTGGCTGGCTCGGTTCGCGGCGGAATACATTACCAGGATGGTTTTTGCATCTTATCTTTGACTCTGTACATGCCCCGCATACTTAGATGTTAATTATTTCCGCCCGCGAGGGAACCGCGGACCCTGGTCCCCAAAGTCACTAATTTCCAGCGCGAACTTCTGCGCGCGGCTGTTTAAGCGGTCAGATGTTTACGGCGGATCTTGCCGCGCGAACGGGCGCGAAAATATTCCGAAACAGTGAATTCCCCGTAAATATCACTGCGTGTTTCGTCACGGCCGGCAGGGAGCGTTTATTAAGTCCAAATTTTACCCCTTTCGAGCGACGAGCCACCCTCGTCGGCGCCGCTATTACTGTCCGCACCCTCGGTGTTTTAATGTTCTCCCCTCAATTTCTCCAGCATCGACCTCGACAATATTCTGCCGTGATTCGAGCCCTTGGAGGCGCGTCCTCGGATATATTCAGTTCGGTTGGAACCTCGGTCGAAGACGCTGCCTTGTTTATGGTTCCTCTGACGAGCGACCGCCATCGTCGTCACGCTAGCTGACAGTAAATTATCGTACTCATTTACGCGCCTCCGCTTCCTCCAACGGCGTTCTTATCGATCCCCCGCAACGGCGAAACGTTGATTAGGGTCTGCAGACACTAATGAAGAGCTTCTGATTTGATCACCGTAAAAACTTCCATTTACAATGTGATCGCGTGTCCTCGTTTCTGTAGGTTTGTAAATGCATGGACGTGGAACAGTGGGCGATTCGCCTGTGATGTCTTAATCACGATGTTTCCTCAGCAACTGATATAAATCTTGTGGGTTAGCTTCGTATTCTGTAGCAAACTGTTGGAACCCTTTAATACTCGGCGTTTTATTCAATTCAGCTCCATTCAGCATCCTTCACAAATGCTGCAACGAGTTTCAGTTGAACAGTTTCATATATGATTTAGTTATACTACTTGGTACCCGTTTCCTAAGGGTTGAATTCGCCCCACGTCTCCTGCATCATACCGGTACCTTCAATTACCTCCATTTCTCTCCTCGATGCTGTAAATTCTCCAAGTATCCAACGAGAAGATATTCTTAACCTCGCTGCAAAGCTGACCTCGGGATGAACTCGCTACACTTAGCACTCAACAATTTCTGACAAACATTCCTTTCAGACCCACTAGACAGAGCGCAAAAGATCGCCAGACTAATGACCCAATTCCCTAAAGAAAGCGATGCAGAACGTGGCAGATGATCCGCTTGCTGGCCGTCGCTCGGAAAGCCTGGTGACATTGACGAAAGAAAGGACGGATCTTTCGCCACGAAATATACGAGGAAATGAATGAATCCGGTTGTCCTTCTTCCTCTCGAGGGTCCACGTGCTTTTCACATATAACTCGGCCCCTCGCCTCCTCCTCTCGGTGGAGGTAGGAGGTGTAGCCAGCTGGTGGTTGAAGTTGTAGGAGTCGGCAGGATGTGGGTCTCTACTCTCTCCCCGTGTTCCTTCCATCCCTCTTCCGCTCCAGGCTTTCCCTCGCTCGCGCCTGACCACTCCACTCTCGTCCTTCTTCCGCCGATACTTGCTCTCCCCTTTTAACCACACGGCCTGACAGCGTACCCTCCGTTTCCCTCGCTCTCCTTTTGCCGCACATGCCGACTCACCCTCCGCTCCGGGGGGGTGCTCCGTCTTTCTCCCCCGTCCCACCGGATCGATTAAAACTACAAAGTGTTGCCTCTCCATCCGTTGGTACGTTCATTCGTGGTCGACTACATTGCTCCGGCACTCTCCTGACGGCACTGGGTTACCAACTCTTTCCCAGCTCCATCTCCCTTTTCTCTCCTCTCGCGCGCCCCGTCCCGCATACCTGCCTCCTTTCACCTTCCTCCTTTTTTCTCCTCCCCCGTCGTCCTTTTATCGGAGGATCTCCGTATTCATGGGCGTCCGCTCCGCTTCCTGATAATCTCCGCGTAAAACTTCACCGTCCCGACGGGATTGCCTTCGCGCGCGCCACCGCTTGGGACCATTCTCCGCTTTCCCAGTCACGTGCCGCCGCTAACTTTCGTCTCTGGACCTGTGTTGTGGCCAGAATGTCGTCTTTTATATTTGGAGGGTGTAAGTCCCCGACGACACAATGTCACGCTCCGTGCGGCTTTTTTGGGCCACACGAGTTCACTACTTGATGGTGATTGAGTTGTGGAAGGTTAGTGGTGAAATCAAACACAGAATACTTATAAATTATATATTGAAACCAGAATACTTGAAACTTGTTGTCGTGCAGAATTGGTTGTGCTGGCGTTATAAGTGTTACACGAAGTGATTGTAATGCCTCAAAAGGCTGTATGCTATTTTGTCGATGCTGACAGTGAAAAGGTTTGCTTTGATCTGAATTGAAAACTGTCCTCTGAGGCGCTACGAAGACCAGGGAACCCTTGCGGGGGTATGCCTTAACCAGGAGTTGGTATAAACTATCGGCTATTGGTTGAAACTGATGTGGCTTGAACGATGAGAAACGAAAGGTAAACGTAATCTCGACTCACAAGGAGAGTACTTTAGATGTCCGCCTCCGATCATTTTGATTTTTGGATATGTTATAGAGGACCGAAAAATAAGAAATACGTGTTTTTTTATTTTTCCCCGTTTTCATATTTGGGGGGTGAAAACTGCGTTCAAAGTTAGGGTTGAAAAATCATTTTTGTGGAATATCTCGAGAACTATTACAGATAGGGGAATAGTGTCAATGTCTGATTTATCCGTATTTTCGGTTCGGCTGTGAAGTATAAGAAAATAAATTTCCATGAAAATAGATGGAAATTTACAAGAATTATTAACAAAAAATAACAATTTTTTATGTATTATTTAAACAAATGGACTTTTTGAAAATCTGCTGAGTCAGTCATATTTCGCATTCAAAGACTCAAAATTCGTCGATTGACACTATTCCCCTATCTCTAATAGTTCTCGAGATATTCCACAAAAATGATTTTTCAACCCTAACTTTGAACGCAGTTTTCACCCCCCGAATATGAAAACGGGGAAAAATAAAAAAACACGTGTTTCTTATTTTTCGGTCCTCTATAACATATCCAAAAATCAAAATGATCGGAGGCGGACCCCTAAACTACTCTCCTTGTCAGTCTAAGAGCCCCTATTCTACGACGCCGGCTGTAAATTACCGGGCCCAAACTGTTAGGCCGGACGGACAGACCAAATGTCTGCCACGTGCGGATTGACAACGCACAGGACACGCTTGGAGTTACAAAGATACCATCGGAACGCTCAACAACCTGTCCTCCAGCTGGGTGCTAATCATCTTCGGTGGCATTCTTCCTTTCCTTCGCTGGAATGCGGACGGTTGACGGGTCTCCGGTCAAAGGACTCGTGACAAGGGTTGTTGGGTCGTTGGAGGATGAGTGTTTTGTAAATATTGCGCCCCCCGAGGCTGTTGCCTTCTCTAGGTGGTTCTGGGTTTGCTTTCTCTTTGGCTGGAGCTTGGCACGTCTTAAATGCACTTCGACTTCGTAGCAATGAGACCAGCGCCCCTGCCTGTGCTTCTCCTTAATTATTCCCTCAAGAAAAATCCTTGCTGACATGCCCGCAGCGCTCGAAAATCCACTTCTCGCCTGCTCGCGTCATTAACCGCAAAGTTAAATTACGTATCGAGTGCCGGGGCATCGAGTTCTTGAGGAACTTTCCTACGCGAGGGCAGGGAACTTGCTCGAATTCCAGCGCAGCCCCAGCAGCTCGGGGTGAAGCGCGCTCGAGCCTCAATCACTCAATCCCGCCAGCAACATAGTTCCAAACGGCCGGCCCTTTTAATTCCCTCGCCAGGTCGAGGATCTTTTCTCGCATAGTAGTCAGCCACGGAAGATTAGTGGTATTGGGTGAAAGGCTGAGTGGTGAGGCGCGATTATATCCCCGGGCCCGTCAGGTTCCCTTCCCCTTTCACTCGTTTCAAGTCGCAGCCACGCGGCTAATAACAGAGCCAGCGAAAGCCAAGCAGTCTTTACGAGCATCTTCCCAGAAGTGTAAACCCCCGGACCCGCGCTCCGGAGCTTCGTTTTCGTGGTCCTCCCCCCCCCCCCCCCCCCCGTCCCTTCGTACACGCGGCTTCCCGGCCGATCCGCAAGGGGCTAATTAATACGAGAGCGACGATGCCGCGCTCGCGTGATCCTGCGGCAAGTGTCGATGCACGGGGCCCGATGAAAAGCGAGAAAACAATGAGAAGAGCAGCCCGCCGGAGAATAGACGGCTGAAAGGAGAGCGAAGCCCCCTTTGACGGGGCTAATGACAGAGGCGCGCGAGGGGTGTACAAATATCTGTATCGCAACATTGTTCCTTTCTTCCACGTGTCGTTTCCTCCGCTCGGAAGACATATGGGGGCCCGGCGACGATCCCGTCAAATAGAAGAGACGAGAGGGAAACAAGAGCACCGCGAGAAACGAAATAACCTTTCGGAGTCGCGTGATCGCGTTTACTGGAGCAGCACGTTCGAAAGTCCGTTTCTTCGAGGGGTATTCAAGGTGAGGGGGGAGGAGACGGGGAGGGAGCAGGTGCCTGACGAAGGTAATACCTGAGGATGAACATTGTCGTGTTCGGGGAAGTGTACACGAAACAAAGTGATCTAAGGGAGGATCCCTTTTGTATCAACTTCCCATTGATCGATAATCTACCGCATCATTGTTGAGATAATAACCGCTTCGCGGCGTTCGCTGACGCGGTGCTACGCTCGGCACGGGCACTGTTTTGTACTTCGCCGGAAGAAGCAACAATGCTGCCATTTCGCGGTGTACATTGTGGCGCGGGCTCTTTTCTTGCGTTTTGCGACGTTGGTGCAACAATACTGCTGGATGGAAAAAAAAAGATGTTGCGCGGAAGCGAGAAAATGTTGCTTGAACGACGGGAGACGGATGCGGGAAAGGGGCGGTGGCTCGTTCGCATCGAACGATTGTATCTTTAAGGGGGTATATCACCTTGTAGGCCTAAAACATTTGGTAAATTTAAAATTTATTTTCGCAGGTAATTGTACTGTTTATTAGTAATAGATACACAGTAATATATACCTACATATTATAATATAAACAGGTATACGTATGAAAATTTAAAAAAATGATCGTCGTAATCGACTCGATAACAAACGATTAAACAATTGTATTAGGAACCATTTAAGAGGGCATTAAATAAAGTAACAAATAAACAGTTTTCAAAATTTTATCATAATTATGTTAACAGGAATGAAAGAAAAATTAAATAAACATAAAAAACATGAAATTATACAACATTAAAAAGGGATAATTTTATCCCATTTTTTGGCGCAAAATTCATTCCGATATCTTTTACAGTTCAAAAGATATACACCAATGTTCAGGAGGGCTGCAGGTCAGCGGCTGGCAGGCCAAAGGCGGCCCGCGGGTTGCTTATCACTTCTACGCTAACAATTGTCTCCATTTCCTTCAGTCGATGCCATTTTGTCGAGCACATTCTTTCACCAGAAGCCTGTCCGCCGTCCGTTTCAAATACAAATCACCCTGTTCCTCTGTTTCTTCGCGAAAATGTAGCAAAACGATGAGCAATGCCAGTGCCGCGACAGTTACCGTCCCCCTTCCCGCCTTTTACGACCGAGTAATATACTATCTTTTCTTATGTCGTTGTTTATTACAGAATTTATGCCCCGATAATAAAAGAGACCTCGTCCCTTCCGGCGTTTAGATTCGTTAGCGACGGGCTCGCGAGCCATCCTCACCAACATCGCCCGCTTATGCTGCGTTTAAACGAAACCGCTTCTTCTTATATCCCCCGCAATTAACAATTATTATCGCCATCCAGCGCCCCAAGATTTACGATTCCGATTCCACGGATGTGTTCCACGGGACCGTCACCAGCAACGCCTCCATGCACAAAAGTGCTGGAAGTATGTTCAGAATTTGCACAGCCGAAACGAGCCAAGATTCAACTTGGATATAGCCTAAACGTGACACCGTGTCTCGCGAAACGAACTTGATATTTCACCCGCATCTCCGTGGCCCCCGTAAAGATTGCGCCTCGTATCGCAGGACGACGGTTCCCGCCGTGATCCGGTAACAAGAAGCGCCTCGCATCTCTTGTTTGAATGGCTCACAGAACGAGTCTCTCTTGCCTTTGTATTTAAGCAGCGTCCTCGCCACTCTTGGGCTCCAGTAATTCCTCCCAGGGGTCCCTCATCATCTCTTCGCGAAGCGATGTGCGATGACATGGAAAGCTGGGGAGCTTGGGTAACATAACATTGTCAAAATGGCACCCCTTTAAAGAAAACCCTCCGAATCGAAACTTCCGATCGTTTCGAAGCTCCATCGCCAGTATTGGTCCCTGAACTTCAGAGTCTGAACGAACAATTCCAGCGGGAATCGATGCAATTCCCTGAGTTCGACGTCTTAAACAGGTGTCAATTATGGCCAAAGTTAGGCCACCTATTGTGCGTCATTTCTCACTCGAATTGGTTTTGTACTTTTCATTCTCCGTTTTCTTTCTATTGCTAGGTGTTTTCTCACGGGTCCTCGTGGCTTCCAAGAATGGAAAGCTTCGTAGAGTGGATTCGCGAATGGCACGGGACAATAGTTGCCAGTTGTAGGAAGACGTGTCGGCTTATGCCTTCGCACCATCTCAGGACAATATTTAGCCTCGCTCCCCTGCCCGGTAGCTTCGATCATTAAACGTGCGTATATAGCCTCATAATATTGCAATCCACGGCCATAATTTACGTCGTTTTATAGTTCAAACTGCAACCTACGTAGGCAGCTAGGCGTACGGGCCTTTAGAACGTGCTATTCCCGTTCAAGTTGTACTGGGTGATCATAAAGTTCGCCGACTGTTTCCCTCCACGGTGCCAGGCGAACCTCGACCCCCTAAGCGTTCCACGCTGCTTCCATTTCGGGATTTAACGCGATAACCACGCTCAGAGAATTATCCAGGTTGCAGAATTATCCTTATCCGACATGATTATCTGAATGTTAGAGCGATTGTTAAGGAAAATCTTTGTAGATCTTCTAACTCTGTTGCGCATTTAGTTGATTTCTTCAGCCACTCATTATACTCTTTCAAGCACTCAGTGAGGAAGCGGTTAAGAATTCTCGTTAACTTCTATTTAATCTCATTGTATTTTTTTTTCCTTTATTTCCTTTATTTCGTGCGTTTTTGTGTTTCTGCTTTCATCTATTATTCCTCTATTGGTTTTCTCTATTCTCTATGTACCAAAGGATTTTCCTGTATATATAAATAAATAAAAATGCTATTGTTTGAATAATCTTGAGAATATGCCACTTCAGTTTTTCAGTTTCTCTGGAATTGTACTTTCTTTAATTTGCAAATGCTTCTTCTTGGTATTTCAGATGGAGACACTGTATCTTTATATGAAGAACTTACACTTCTTAACAACCAGCTGTTCAGGATGTAACTATCATCCTTGTATGTCTATTACCACACCTTCTACCCTTTATCATAACTCCAGTAGCCATGTTTGAGCTTACAATTCTCCAAAATTGTGTACAGTTTCAAGTGCTGAATATCCTCCTGATCCTGAGCGTTGAAATCACTTAAACAGGCCATTTCTTAATTCTTTCCAACAATGTGAACACCAACAAATGTATCTATTAGAAGCAACCGTGGTTTCAACGTCAATACTTCACCCCTTCGTCAAAGATTCTTTTACCCCACTTCATTCCTTCTTCTTTCAAACAATACCACGAAGACTGATCTCAGCAGAAACTGAAATAGCTTTCAAGACCACCGGTTTATATCCACTGGAGTCGTTACTGGGACTTTGTGCCCCTCGAATTGAGATATACTGTTTTATAGGGAATCATCTGAGCGCGGGGGGCTCTTTCATGAAGTTACCACCGGGGGAACGTTAGCTCTGAAAGCGGTTGCTTCTCGTGCACCTTCAGCTTAACCGTTGCTCCCCTGGCCGGGACCGTGAGAGTAAGCTATTACTGAAATTACTCACGCTCGCAAATCAAAATTCGCCGTTTTCTTTGAGGCGGGTATGCGCGTCCATCGTTGCATTGTTACGATTTATTGCCGGCTAAACGCCAAGATTCCGCAAAAGGAACGACGCGCTCGCGATTCAGGGCCATTGGCTCCGGCAAGGCAAACAAGTGCGAAGGTAATCGGGGAAAGGAATGATAATTAGCCCGCTACTCGCCAAATCGTTGCTTCCACAAAGGGAACAGTGCTACTCCAAATAAACATCAAATAATAATCCACGTCGCAGGAACTATTAAGAAAATCTCACCATTACAGAAATTTTTCAAGATCTTCAAAATATTGTAGGTTATCTGATCCCTATTAAAAAGTACATACGTAATTGCAAAATATGATGTTGTATCCACGTGTTCCATTTCCGAATTGGAGTGTCACGAATCGAGACGTTCCCACTGGACTTTGTAAGTTCCTCCGAGCCTACACGACCAAACGAAATCGTCGTAATTTCGCCTTCAGCTCTGTTTTACTCGATGCATCGGGCTGCGAAGATTGGGGTCCGGGCGAGCCAAAGCGGCTGACCTAATTTACATACATATAAAGCGCATTCGATGTGTTTTAGGGGCCGTAAATCGACGCAGCTACGCGAATCGTTAAACCCTTCCTTGCCGCAACACCCCGGCGAACGCGTGTAGGACAGAACTATGGACGTGTATGGATGGATATAACGCACGCGCGAATACATATTCAGATACTTCGTCTTCTTCTGGTCGTCCCGTGCCCTCTCGCATGGGCTGGTTTATACGCGCGCCGGCTTCCTTTGCTTTAAATGGCTGCTATGTGGGCACAACGAAGCTTCGAATTGGGGTTGCCCACTGCAGCACTGGAACCACTTTCTCGGCAGAATTTTGAACCGTTCACAGAAATTTCTTGCAGGGAAGTTGGCAGGCGACTGCACAACCACCAAGTGGCTTGCAATTGCTACAATTGGATAAGTGTTTCACACTTTGATACTGGAATTTTTCACTCAGTTTGCAACACTGTCGAATGGAGCTCAAGTGGAAGGTATGCAAGCATGGAATCTTGGATTGTGGTCGGTTTCGTTGAAGATTTAATCAAGAGGGGCAGAACAAAAGTGTAGGTAATACGATATTAAGGGGCTGTGTACGTTGAGCTGGGGTGAAAGTGCATGAGTTTGGGAATTTTTTTAGGGGTTTTAATTTCCAAATTTCTCCCAATTTTTTTAATTTCAAAAGATAAATGATTTTTGACAGTTTATAGTTAAATGAATTTTTTCTACGCAAAATTTTGATCTGTAATTGTGCATACCAAATTAATTAAACAAAATCTGAGAAATGGCCCGTCAGCCCATAATGGCAACACTATTTTACAAGAATATTATTTTATTTTTCAGATCCATCGATGCTTAAAGGAGATATCATTCTGACCATTTTTCTGCAGCAATTATTTCGTGAACTTTATGGACTAATAAATCATGTGTAATAAATATTTTGTTTTATTTCTTTTAATAAAACCCTTAAAAAAATTCAAACACCTGGATAATCATTCATTTTCGCCACAGTTAAATGGATGTAACCCCTTAACTTGGAGAAGAATAAAAGTACAGTCACAGTCTATTAAAACTGAAGATGGAATATTGTTCAAGTATCTAGAGACTCGGATCTACTTCATCACCTCTTGAATTCTAAATCTAAACGCAGTTTACACACACCAACCACAACTTCATCCCCTACATACACCCAAACGTAATGAAGTAAAAATACAGCGAGAAGGCTCCCACGTCTGTGTTGCTCCTCGGGACCATAAAACGTCCCCTCGCTGTGCAAGCTCCAAAAACTCACCGCGAACATGCACCCGCCGAATCCTGCACCCTCTCACCCGCTCCCCGTGGCACACTCGCGATTTTTCTAATTGCAGGTAATTAATTTTTACGAGTACACCGTAAACCATGGTAGACAGGTGTTTCCCGAGGGCGATGCGAGGCATTTGAAGTAGCCTGGCCATCTTGAGCGGGTGAGGGACGGTGGTTGGTAGCCGGCGGTCGGTTTCGGGTAGTGGTAACAATGATTGCAGCGTCGGTGTCGGTGGTGGTGCCGATAAAGTTAAAGCCACTGGCGAACGATGCCAGGGGCCGCGTAATGACAACGCAGCGCGTCGTAAACGCGTTTATGTCCAGAGTTGCATTATAGTAATATCTGCCAGCACCCAGCGGATGCTCGCTACCTCTTCGACGTTACCATGGCCAACCGTCCTGCGACTGGCCCCTGCTTCCTTTCCCCGGAACGTCTGCTTCTGGCCATCATTCTATCACTCCCAGAGACTTCGATGAACTCTGACTCTTTTCGACTCGGTCTTCCTGTTGCCACGACAGGTGAATCATCAGTTCGTTGCTTCAGCTAATGGACCCCTCATCCTGGCCAGGTCTGGGAGGCTGTATCACTTGCGAAATCTTGGACACTTGACTTTCAACACTTGAGTTGTCTCTTTGTGGTAATCGATCCTCAAGCACAGTGTTCCAAGGGAAGTTATCTCTTCTTTATTGAACTGAGGGATAAAGAAGCTTGGCAGAGATCCAGGTGTGATTCATGTCACAAAAAGAATTTTTTCTTTATAAAATCAGAATCAATGATATTTCTCAAAAGTAGAACAACTGTCTAAGAGACACCCATCCTTTTAAAGACCATCCTCACTCCAAACATCGAGCAGGGAACCAAAGTAACTCATTCCTCCGTATTCCCGAAATTTCGCGCAACGAAGTCCCCAGGGGAATTCGAGCCTGACAAAAAGGCGTGTCCATAGGCATAGACGAGGAGGGAGCAGTTTGAAGAAGAGTGTAAGGGCGATGTAGCGACCGAAGGGACCAGTCGAAGTGGGAGGGAGAGGTAGGGCGAGGACCAACGACGAGATGGCAGAGTTGTAAAGTCCTGCGCGTGACACCGGGTTATGTTATGTTCACCACGCTTGTGTTGGCCGATCCCACGAACGCCCGCCTCGTGGACGCTGGTTTATACGTTGGTATACATGGTTAGGTGGCACGCGGTATTGCTCGTACACTGCGTTTATGGCGCATAACCGGGGCCGGCCGCTCGCACAGATTATTTTGGCTTGATCAATTTGATAACTCCCGTACGGTTATGCCCGCCTTGCTGATTACGTGCGCGCGACAGGGCTTGAAGAGTTAACCTTTATCGCGGTCACGGTGTCCTTCCGACGATCGACTTGCAGTTTGCATCGATTATGCTTGGATCACTTCGGAATAGCTGACCCAATGGCGAGTCTTTGGTAGTGATGGGATTAGCCTCGTTGATTCTGTTTCCTGGAGCCGTTCGAAGCTACTATGTAATTCACTTCATCAGGATCGAAATTGGTGATGGTGGCGAATGATCTAGAAGTGATTGGGATGAGTAGGTGGACCTAGGAATCTTCTGATAGTCAGTGCTTGAATTTTTAATCAGCTTGAGTGTGAGAATTTGAAACTTTGAGAGCTTGAGATGACTGTGGGTTTGGGAGAAGGTTATGAGTTAGACTTTAGTCAGCAGGTGTTAGGCCGGAACCTCTTCCTTCCGGGTGTTCCGAGGATTCTGCACCTTGCTCGGCCTTAATTGAGTCATAATAGGGAGTACGTCTTCGTGCACCTTTTATGCTGATCGATATCGACGTAATGGTCCCTCGCTAGCGATACACGAGCCAAAAAGATGGCCCTTTATGAAGGTATAAATTTACCTGAAGCGCATTTTAATACAGATTCTTTGGAGAATTGATACTTTAACTCCAGTGTCTCGCTTTAACATCGCCATAAACAAGAATATTAAAGCTCCTGATGTTATTTACGAGAAATAACCTGTCACGTACTGGCAACAACGTGGATGAAACTGTCTTGATTAAAGGCTTACCGTCAGGAATAAATGCAGCAGGCGAAATAATTAGAGCAGCACCTTGAATACGGTTGTTGCCGAATACCACATCAAGAAAGACTTACAAGGCTACAATTTCTAACAATTACTCCGCAAAATTTGGGTGAAAATTCAAACTACCTTCTTCAACTAGAACTAACAGTTTCAAAATAACTCGAAGACAATAACACACGAATTCACGTAACCACTCCTGTAGCCACACTCACTTCCATCCGAGGTTTCATCTACATTTTACAAATCACCCGAAGCAGTATTCCTTTCAGCCATAACATTCGGCTGACTCCCCCGAATGATCGCGGAATCCCCCGATTGTTCCGCTGCAAGACACAGCGCAGTAAACTTGCCACACAGGCAGCAAAAGCCTAAAAGGGATGATGGGGTGCGGCGAGATGGGGAGGGGAAGATCTGAGGCGTGTATAATCGCGGTCAATTTGACTTGCGCGTAATTTCAGCGAAAGTTTCGACAGGCGTGCAGGTCCGAAGGGACAGTAAAGTTAAGAGGGGCCCAGCCGCGAATGAGGGACGTGTCGGATAATTATGCGCGCTGCCTCGTTTCGGAAGGCCGTTCGGGCATTTTTACGAGGGATGAAGTCGGCCCCACGAGGTCATAACTTAGCCACGAATACGGGACTATCTGTTACGACCTGATGGCTCTCAAGATGCAGTACCTTTAACCTCTTCGAAAGCGGGCAGATATTGGCATAAATTAGGTTAACCGCACGGTTTACTCCTTCCGGGAAGTTGGCAGAAGCACGGGAACGTTTAGCCCGCCGGGGCATTTTTCATGGCGCGCCTCAGCTTCGGGGGCATAATTTTTTATCGCGATGCATAATTGCCGGCTTCCTCTCGAATTAAATTGTCGTTTTCTATGGCCCGTTGCAACAAAGTTTCGGGACGAAAAAGAAGGCGCCTCCGAGGGAGCAAGAAGCGCGAGGGGCCGCGCGCAGTATTTTCGAGTCTTAATGCTGGGTCTGTCAGAAACTTCTGTTCCTTCTCCTTTTTTCGATACTCCGCCATAACGCGCGGCTCTTAAAGAACTTTCCCCGGGAATACTCGGGGTCCCTACTTAGAATTCCTTGAATATGTAGTGGACAAGAGCTTATGAATAATTAAGGAACGTATCACTTTCGGACAAGACCGCGGTGGACTGAACAGAATCGATGCCAAAGTTTTCCATCGCGAAGTGATCACCTTCCCCTCGCAATCTATGAGAAATAACACCACTACCCTTTACAAATTAATAATTCAAAATAACTCGCGTGACGAATGAAAATCGTCGCAGGAGGTGACGAAGTGTTTACAGGTAACCGAGATTAAGACATAAAGAATGAAAATATCTTCTCACCTTCCTGACAGCTTCAATAATTGGACGTACGCCGGCCAGAAACTTTTACGGATACCTAGAGGGGTCGAAAACGATTATGATCCGGGGATAACGATCCAGTAAAAAAAAAAAAACGGGAAAAAAACAGCGCGCACGCGAAACGCACAGTGACTTACGCGCAAATGGACGGCGAAGAAAAATGGTCCGGACCATGTTTCATCTGGCGCACACGTTTATCGTCCGCGCACTGTAAAATTTACACCGTCTCACTTCCGAAACGAGTGGCCCCGCCGTTGCATAAACGCGAGCAACATTTTATTTTATACAGCCCTTGGTCCGCGGCCGGGCAATAGTAAAATATTAGTTATTGCTGATTTTGCGAGCGCCTAATAAAATTCTTCGTAAAATAAAATCGCCCGCCTCTGCCGTGGCGGACCTCGCACCCGCCCGTGTGCGTGTACGCGCTACGATTCGCAGTTAATAAATTTTTCCTACGCAGTTTTGGGCGTTCCTCGGATATTTGTTGTTCACCGTGCATCGGCGGAACGATGTTACTGGGGACGTAATGTTGCACAGTGGAGGTATGGAGTGCCAATACAAAATCGGGTCAGCGAAGACGATGACTCGAAAGTGATCGCGAAATGGATAGTGGAATTGGAAGATTTTAGTTTGGTCTTCCTAATTGTGATAAAAGGAAGTAGTAGTAAAATTTCCAGACTGCAACAAGGATACATAAAAATATCTCCATAATTCTGTATATTAATAATATTGCGAGTCACCACTGTGGCAAGATCTCGCGAATATTGAAGCCTGCCACCGATCTGAGAAGTTATTTGAATACAGGGGATTCAGTACGACTCTGCACAGACCCGGCTCTGAGAAAGTTCCCTTCCCTGCTGACAAACGCTCATCCATCTCGCGAAACACCCCGGACGACAGAAACTGAAATTCATAGGGGCCTAGAAAAGCAGCCAGTTCCAAGTAATAAGCTTCTAATTACCTCTTCCTCCAATTAGACTCACTTAAGGGGCATTCTCTTCGTAACGTGCAATGGTTACCCGTAAGTAGCGGCCGAGCACGTGTGCAGCCAGAGTCCGTTACCATTAATAACGGGCAGCTCGATCTAATTCCATCAATTAAATGCTTTGCTGATAATTATTCCGTCGTCGATGTCGCCGTTCCCCCGGCCAGCCACCATGACGGTTTGGAACCGCGGAGAACGCCAACGGCTATGTTCGATCGCAGACGAGGGGTATTATATGACATTAGTAAACCTTTCTGTGCCCTATAAAAATATGCTCCGGCCCCCGCGGGCTAGGTGACAGCACCGAGTGGTCGACGGAAAATTTTTCAAAAACACACGCCTCTCTACGACGTGCACCACACACACACACACACACACACACACACACACACATATATATATATTTTTTTTTTCGGCGCATTTACGTCCGTTACGCGAACGTATTTATTTTTTCCCCCCGGAATCTATCGTTTTTAACCGGAGCACCCCGGGAAAAAAGCACGCGCGCAACATTTTCGAAGCGCGCCGGTGCCTTTCAGTGCTTCACCGCCGTCGCCGCCGTGACGACCTAGGGAAGCATTTCATTGCGTTCGATACGATGGTAAAAAACGCCCAGGGATCGGACAGTAAAAAATGTAACTGGTAATTTAGTTAGCCGTTGCGAACTGGACGGCGCTGGGGCGCTTGGGTGTTGGTGGACAGTAATAGGGCGTATCTCGTATCTGTCCGGGGCTGACGGGTTTTTATGGGTTTGCGATGCGCGGATTCATCATTCGATATATTACGGGCCAGCGTCCGGCTACCTCTGATGTCACCGCGTTAACCTAACGACCCTTCAAGGCAGGATTTTAGGATTTTCAAACGGCCGGCGACAGGTGAGCTGGGAGGCCCCTATTGTTCCGGGTATCTTCTGCAATCTGATACCTACGCTCAATGGTTGCAATACCGCAAAGTTGCAGGGTAATGGATATTTAGGAAGCTGAGGGTTTTTTAGAAGCCTTAAAGGGTTGCGCGCAGTCAGGAGGTAGAAAAAGAATGATTCTTTTGGAATTTATTATAGAAAGTACATGCATACGTTTATGCAAAGATTTTTGTATTCAGATCAGGGACACTTTAACAGGTTATTATATTATGTTTTGTAATAAAAGTATTTAGTTATTGCATAATAACAACAGATTTCCCAGAAGCTGCTTTTAGAAATTCGTTTCGTGGTAACCAACATTATTCGGAACTGGATTATTTAAAATAAAAAAAAACGAAGAAGATTTAGTTAGTACAATAGTTTATCTAGTCTTTAATCTTCCGTTTCATAAAATATTAATCCACGAAAAATAACTGATGTTAAAGTGAAATGATCGATTTTCGTAGAAAAAAGCACACCTCTTTCATACATACATAAAATAAAAACTAGGCATTGGAAAAACAAATGCTTCGATTAAAGACTAAATTTGAATGTCTAGAAGAAACCTAGAAAGTTTAAGAAAGATTGGTGGAACGGTTTTTGAGAAATCGTGGTCACCGCAATCGGAAAACCCATTTCGGGGAATCAGTTGTAATTTTGCAATAAATAAATACTTTTACACCAAAGCGTAATATAATAACCTGTAAAAGTGTCCCTCATCTGAACTGAAAAACATTTGCATAGAAATATGCATGTAAACTTCCTGAAATAAATTCCCAAAGAATTGTTCTTCTTCTACATCCTGACTGCGAATAACCCCAAGGTGGTTCTGGTTTCTCCTGTTTGAGGAGGTTAGGTACTCGCAACACATCAGTTCTTCAGCAGTGGTAGACAACACCCTCTGGTCTCCTAGTCTGTTAATAAAATTTCACAGAGCTCCGTGAAACCTGATATCCATTTTCCAAATACCATCGAAACCCCGACCCTTCCATTCAGTACCTCTGAAAGCCCGAAAATTCGGATGTCCCCGCTGTCTTCGACCAAGTCACCGCGCGGAACTCGCGAAAACAAGCGAGCCCCTCGATCTTCCCAAGGGCGTATGTTTCGAAAAGTCGTGAATTAGCGGAACGGAGAGCATCTAATGGATGGTGACCGAGCGACTTCCACAAATTCCTAGGCATCGAGATTTATCGCCGAGCCGGGTGCGGGGGAGGGTGTCCGCTACACCGCGTCGTTCCGCGAGGATATACATTTTTGAAATGGCAAACGGGCATGACGATGAACGGCCACCGTACCCAGCAGCATCTATTCTACCCGGCCGCGGGGTACTCAGGATTCGCTACTAACGATTAGTCCGGCGCAGATACGTGTTTTCGTCAAGTACGGGGGAGGAAAAAAAAAAAAATATTTGATCAGCCCCGCGCGCGCGCTCTCGGGGAGGGCTCTCGATATCCAATTCAGTTGATATTCAAGTGGTGCGCGTGTTTCTACATTTTGATTTCTATGTAACAGCGCGGCGTACGCGCCCCCGAAACCCCTGGCCCCTCCCGCGATGCCTCCTCGCGGTAGCCGGCTGTGTATTTGCAGTCTGGAAAGACAACAAATATTGTTTCGAAACCGTTTATTCCCATCAGCAGCGGAATTCCATCCGCGACGTTGTAGCGACAGAGGAAGCGAAAAAAATAAAACAGAACGTAGAAAGAGGTAATCGTCGACTCGAAATGTCGTCCGCCAGCCCCCGCCGCCCCAGCCTCTGTTGGAAGCCTTTCCGGCGGTGATCTGCACGGTACATCCGGTATCTGCGATTCGCTAATCGCCGCGTGACACAGTGGGGAAGTTTTGCGATTTTACGGCCAAAACTACAAAAATAAATCTCTGAATTCGACAAAATAAATGCAAATGTCAATTGAAGAACTAATATGAGCATCAAATGCCTCCAATTTTACTGTTAAATGTTTCAATACAATGCTCGTGTAGACTCTCAAATATTTATGTTCATGCGAGGTTAGAACGATCGCAAAGAATTAATCTAGATTTTCGAGTTACTTAAAATATTTATATGTATTATCCAAAGTTCCGAAAATAATTTGAAGGCATGGATTCAATTCCTGATGGTGCATAAGATATATTTTTGTCCTCAAAATAATTATGTTTCGGTTTTTAATAAGCAATTTATACAATTTTTAAAGTAGTGTTTTAGAAATAACCTTTTCATATAAGAATCAATTTTCAATACATAGAATACTTATAAATCCCATAATATCCTTCAATGATTTTTATTCCTATTTTACGTTGAACTATTTTGATTCTATAAATGCAATTATTAATTGCTAATAGTTGCTAATCTTGTAATTATATGCATTTTTTTAAACACGATCCAGTGTGTCTTGTATAGCATACAACAAAACTGTGTAGAAACGGCAAAATTATTTGTTGCATTATATCCTTGGTACATGATGCCCACTACTGTACACAAAATTTTAATTCATGGTCCCCGCATAATTGAAAATTCTGTCCTTCAAATTGTAGAGCTTTCGGAGGAAGCTGAAGAAGCACGGAATAAGGATATTAAAAAGTACCGACAAAATTTCTCGAAAATGCTCAAGGGAAAAAACTATGGAGGATGTTTTCAATTGGCTTCTATTATCGCCAAATCTACTAATTAGTAATTTAAGAATACTTTCCGATAAAAAATTAAAAAGCTTGTCACCAGAAGCGATAAACCTTCTTCTATGCCCCGCTGCACTGTAGCAGAGGCATGCTCTGACAAAGAAAAAAGCGATTCCAACTGGGAGTACTAGTTTTAAGAACATATAATTTCATAGGCTTAAGTGTACAAATATAAATAATAAAAAATCTTTATCGTTCGTAATTTTTGTAAGTGCTGTTTTTCGGATAATTTATTTCCTCATATATCAGAACGTAAAACTGCCGAATTTTATACATTAAAAATAAATTTTCAGGTTTTCACCACGAAAATGGATATAGTTGTTCAATTGACATTTGCATTAATTTTGTCAAATTCAAAAATTTCATTCTTGTGGTTTTGGCCATAAAATCGCCAAATTTCCCCACTGTGCGTGACAAGATAAGCTTTCGGCGAGCTGGTGCCAAACTTTCCTCGTAACGGGGCAGAAGGGGACGGCGGGGTGGTCGGAAGGGCAGGGAGGGGTGGCGGAAGGGAAGCGCGCGCGCAAGGCAGAAGCTTTCGTTTGCCAGCGAGGAGAGGAGCGCGATTGTCAGGAAGAGTCGCATGGAAATCCGATGCGCCGGTGCATCGACGATGCAATTCAGACGGGTGGGTAACCACCCCCTTTTTTCATCCCCCTCCCCGTCTACCGAGCGCCTCTTTCGCATCGGGCATCCCCTCATTCACTCCCTCCGGCCACGTCCACGCTCCACCCTCTCTCTCTCTCTCTATCCTCCTGCCCACCCGCCACCCCCTTTCGCGCCACCCCTCCTCCCTCATGAACGCGTATGCTCGAGCGCGCGCGAAAGTGTGCCAAAAACCCTTTTGTAGCGATCGGAAGAATGGGACGCATTGTTTGCTCACTTGTGAATCGGCTCTAATGGCAAAAGTATGTGAAATCATTGTGAATCGAGATTACATACGCGAAAACAACGCCGGGGGCTACGTCCTACGTGGTCGTCGCGGCTGTCTACGTCCGCGCGTACGTGTCCACGCGTCCACGTCCACCAGCATCGCTGGCTGCTACACACCGTCGCCTGTTACGTGTGCTCGCGTGCACCGCGGCCTCTCTCCCCCGCCCCTCGCTGGTCCCTTTCGCCCTCTCCGTCCCACACATCCACGCACACGCGTGAAAAAAAGCCGCCGCGCGCGCGCGAGCGAGCAGGCGAGCCAGCGGGCAAACGGTTCGACGCTGCCATGCCGGGAGGACGCAGATATTTTTTTTACGTGCAACGAGAGAGAGTGCAGGGAGAGACATGCATTCGACTGGCCAGGGCGGAGGGAAACGGTGATGCTGGTGGTAGGGGGCCCGGCGGGGGGTGGCGTGGGTGGTCCACCCTTTGCCGTCGATTTTTCGGGGCTTTTTTTTACGGGCGACGGCCCTCGCTTGCCTGGATGAACGAACACGGGGAGGAACATCAATAATCTACAATCAAACTGCAGATAAAGCTACGATCGCCCTTTTGTGAACGTTTCAATAAGAACCGACGTGACGAACAACTTCCTGCCGATGGACGCGTCTGCCCTTATGTGCCGCTTGTCTTCCCCCGGCCCGCGGACGTCGCCGTCCACGCCTCGTAGCCCAGTTTTCGAAATTAAACGGGCGAGCTTCGGCGGCGTCGGCGCCTAGGAGCGGGGAAAGTAAGCGCGCAACGTCCCGCGTAGGCATCCAATAGTTATGAAGCGCGACTTTAAAAATGGAGGAAGTTACGAGGCAGCGTGACAAAGTGCATTATTTATTATTTAGCCGCGGTGCAAAGTAAATTTGGATGAATGATGCACGGAGGTTTTTACGACGAATCCTCTCTGCCCCTGCTGCGTGCCGCGCTACCAGTTACCAGCATGAAATAATTACACGGAACAATTAGTAATGGCCCGGCAATTTTTACAACCGAAGGGAAAACGGTCGCGTTTACGCTCCGCGGATAAATCTTCTTGAACGTTGTCCCCATTTCGAAACTGATCGAGCATTTTTCGAGGGAGCTGCGCCGCTGGGTACACCGAGAAGAATTTCGGGGATGCGGGACATCGAGAGGCGGTCGGTGAATCTTTCAAAGCCTATTTCAAGAAGGAAGCAGTAAATAAATAATCGCATTCAGCCGATACGCTGTTAAGTATAGTAGAGCAACTGCTGTTTCTCCTGTTTCTATTCACCCTCGATAAACAATCGCGGCACTACAAAATGCGGCGTAAGAATTCAACGATTTACTAAGAAAAAAGCAAGGAAGCTGTGTCAGGTCCTCAACAGATCCGCTATCATTACACGAGATCGGGGTTAATCGTAAAAAGCTTGAAGGTTTCTTGATATACAGCAGGAGTACCGAATGGACCTTACTGCGACAATGGACCAGCAAAAGACGTGACACTTTTATCGAGCCGTATATCGGAATGTAAATTTAGTTTGCAGCACGATGCCCAGGGGCGATATATTTTCGTTTACGACCGATTTTAGTAGTGATATTCTTGCACTTAACGTCGCAGCGTGCAGCCAGCTCTTCTCCGAACAGCTCATGTGCATTGGCAAAGCATTTGCTTGTTCGCAAACGAAAATCTTCCGCGCGAATAAAACTGAAGATAGCGTGAAAATTCCTAGTAAATTCTTTGCTTAAAAACGGTATACCTCGTGCCCACCCCACGAGTGGCTACAACGACTTACAACTATTGGACCCGAGAAATTATTCACAGACTTAATTCTTCCCGCGATACAGGTAGTGGAGAACCTCGGCGCACAGTGGGAAAAATCGGTACGTCAGCGGCCAAAAATCTATAACTTTTGAGCGGTTGAAGATAAAGTAATAATTCTTTTTGCTTTAATGAAGTTGATGTGTCCTTCATTACTTAAATAATATTAAGTTATTTATATTAAACCTCGATTGTCACACTGCGTCAAAATTACCCAAAATTTGACTTTAAGGTATAATATCTTTGAGGCATCATTGAAAATGGTACTACTGGAGCCATGTAGTAGTAATTTCGTGTATCCTCTACAGGCAGAGACGCTCCCCCAGTGATTTTTTTAGGCAAAAATTTTTTCAGGAACTTTTTCTTTCAAAATTTCTTTAAACATGATGATTCTTTAAATATTAATTGTCCACGATGGACATATATGCTATGAGATGATAATTTCTGGCATATCTATTTCTAAAGTGGATAAATTTTGGTTTTTGAATATTAAATAGAAATAATGTAAGTAATGTTATTGTATTAGTTAATGTAATTAAGTGTTACTTAATATAAGTAACGTAACGCTATCTAACTAAGGAAGGACACATCAACTTCATTAAAGCAAAAAGAATTATTACTTTATCTTCATCCGTTCAAAAGTTATAGATTTTTGCCCGGTAACGCACCGATTTTTTCCCACTGTGCGGCGGGTCCACTTAAACAAAGCGCGTATACCGCTTATTCTTTCCGCGAAATTCACCGTTGCGTTAAAAAGTATTTCTCGGCACGAGTTGGGCGTTAAGGATCAAGAATACAACAGTGGTTGAAGCAACACTGTGCCCCAGCCTGAGTGGTATTACTCTCCTTAATTTACATGGTTAATGTGGTTAAACACGGCGCAAGATATTTAATTTCGCCCAAGGAAAACTTTATACTATTCTCCTGGCCAGTCGTTTTTCATCCCCTTACGTAACGCGGCGGAGTAAATGAGCCGTGGTGTTTAGCCGCTTCTTTTATTCGGGGATCTCTGCAGCCAGTTTATGCAAACGCCTTTATCTCGCGATTATTCCCCGTTCGAAAATAGCCGTGGTTAAAAAGTCAACGCCCGGAGGGGGGTAGCGATAATATTTACCCGTTTCTGGATATACTGCAATTACACGCGTAACGAACGAACGCGATAATCGAACGGAACCGCGGCGGATAAGATTTTGCTTTAAAAGAGCAGAGGGGGAGCGAAGGAATCGCGTAGTCATTTTGTCCCCAGCGCGCATCGTTGCGGATTAAATGGCCCGTGCAGCATAGTCGGCCGTGTTTCCATTAAGGCCTTTCGCGCGATTGCGACCGATCCGGGCTGAACAGCACGAATTTACAATAAGAAGGTCCCTGCTCAGGTGGCGACTGGTCAGAGAAAGGATCCACCAAGCCGCGAGTTGGCTGTAATGAGGAGGACACTGGAATCTTATCGTCTGCAGCCGTGGATCCGAATAGAAACCTCGTCGGCTAATTATCGAGGTGTACGAGCCTCCGTTAAAGTCGATCAAATGGAAGAATAGAAGCAGAGAGTTCAAAATGAATTGCAGATAAATAAAAGCACAGAGTTGGTCGGAAGAAGTTGCAGAGATGAGTGATCGGTAACTAAAAGATCATCACTTGGCAAAAAGAAACCACTTCACTTTATAATACCCAAAGAATAGCACTGCTGATATAACAGGATAGTCAATTTCAAACTTTCGAACACCATTACAAACCAACTGCAGACTGGAAAAGGGAACTTAGGGATCCCCTTCACCAGAGATTACAAAAAAAAACCGACGCTTCAAATAGACAGATCATCATTATTTAAGGCACAAGGGAAGAGCTTCTTTCTAAAGGCTTCCAAGAACCATCCTCCTCCGATTGATTGTCACTCAAGGAAGAAGCAAGCGTCCAGGTCAAAGGTCGTCGAGGCACCGTCGACGCCGGGGGGAAATATCGAACTGTCGTTTGGGAATCGACCGTCGCGGTACACCCTTGTTAAGGGCGGCGTTTAACGACACGCGTCTTGCCTCAAAAAGGAACTAACCGCGGCCCAATACGCTCGTCTTTCCCTTTGTTCCGTGGCGGCGCGATTCGGAATTTGCACAGTGCCGCCCCCGCAATCTCGAAAGTTCGAGATCCTTTTACGCCTCCCTCCCCTTCTCTCTGCCCCTTTGCCCCCCAGCGCGACCGGTTCGCCGCCCTTCGGGGTCGAGCTCTTTGCAAATAATGTATAGGAATTGCGAGGCTCATCTACATAAGTAATACCGCGTTAAGGAAAGCACCAAAGGCGTCTCGAAAGGTGGTAGTGGATGCCGGCTGAAACGAAGAGGAAGAGGAGGAAGAAAGTGGCGGATGGGGTCGCCGGGAGGGGCACCGAGGTGGGGAGGGGGAGGGCAAAGGGTTCCTCGCATTAATTGTGCCGTGGAGAGATAAGGAACACAATGTTTGTTAACTTCCACGAGATGTATAAGACGACTAAAGCGATCCGCTTTGTGGCGGCTCGTTTTCCTCTGTTGAAATGCGGGGGGTGATACGGAGGGGAACAAAGAAGAGATTAACGGACGATCGATAATTATTATGCGAATTTCTTGCCCAGGATCCCGGGACCCCTCCACGCGCTCCTCATTTATCGCCGTATCGACCTTTAATTGCGAGTCGCGTTGCTTGGTTATTAATCGGAAGAATTCACGAAGTCGCTGGCGCTCGGCCCCCTCGTGTCTCGACTCTGAATTTTAAATTTAGGAACCGGTACTTTAGGGTGGTTTGTGCGAAGTGTCTGTGGGAAATAATGATCACGTGGAATTCTGCGTGTTGGTGTCACTAAGGCGACATTAGTGGACTGAACAGGGAAGCCTGAAAAATGGCCCTTTACGTGTAATTTTCTCGTAAATGTTAGCAGCTAAAATAACGGTTACGCTTATTGTAGATATAGACCTATCATCTCGCACAAGTTTCATTGAAGTCGGTGAGGTCCATATGTAAGGCTTCCCTTGTGAGAAGTTGAAGACGCGTTAGAGTGACTTCACCTTTCAGTAGAGTAAACTATCAGATTAAAGCGATTTAATTATAATACGTAAACTGTCGACGACTGGAAAAGAATCTTCAGCGTTAACGCCCCACGAGGCAATTCCCTTTGAGCTAATAATAATCGCATTTAGAAGAAATTAATATTTAAAGCAGAAGGAGCCAGTTTCCTCCCCTGCTCGCAGGGCGCCCCTCGTAACTCAATTATCGATCAATCAATTCGCAATTCTACCGTTCTCCCCGAATGAAGAAGTCAACGAGGCCCGCTAGAACACGAGAACATACTTCTGTACACGACGACCCCTTAATTTCCCCGCTTTATAATCACGCGACAGCGTCTCGTCGTAAAGTCACGCGAAATTGGCCAGCTTTCGAGGGAAAAACTCTTTGTGAAATCGTCACGCCCGTGAATCATCGTCCTCCATCTCTGCTGTCACGCTGTTAACCGAGCGACGATGATGCCTCGTGTTAAGGGGTTGCTAAAGAGAGCAGAGAGAAGAGGGGGGTTGGCTGACAGGGGGATGTCGAGAGGCAGCGGGTGAGGCAAGGGGTGGCCAGATAGAGAAGGATAGGGACTGTACCCCCTATTTATATTCCGGCTCACCCTCCTCATCAACGGCGTTCATCTTTCCTATTAAAGTAGTAATTTAGCAGGAAATTAAGCTACGCACTCGCTCCACGCGGCGTGGCACTTGCTTCGCTCTACAACCTCCACCCCTCGTCCTCTTCGTTTCTTCCTCTTTTTCCCCCGTGGACGGTTGGCTTTAGTCGATCGCCGACGTTCTGTTTCCAGTTTCCCAGCCTGTCATCTCGCTTCCTACTTTCCCTATCACTCTCCCTTTTCGTTACCCCTTTGAATCGCTTGCCTTCGCCATCTAACTACTCTTGTCTCCTGCTCTGCCTCATTTTCTGCTGTTTGTAATATCAGATGATCATCTTTGCACACCGAAGATCCCTCTCCTCCTGTACTTAATCTTGCGATCTGATGGATTATTGTCTTCGATTATTAAGTTGGTGCATTTTGCCTAGGGGAGTTTGAATAAAAATATTTTTGCCTTTTAACTACTTTATTTATTCTATTTCTTTTCAGTTTCCGTGACATTTCCCGAGTCGTAGACATTAACAAAGGAGCTTTTACGATCATTTAGAATTTGGAAGTTAAACTTTGCTTGTCGGTTCCACTAGCGTTGGCAACGAGGACTTGAAGAGGAATATTTCACACCACTTGGAGAAATTAAACTTACGTTTACTCCCTTTTATCTAAAACTGGATATATTTCTGCCCTGTGAAACGGTGACTTAGCATTCCGCAAGAATCGCAGGGTCGTCGATCATGTCCATCAAAGGTGACGATCATCTGTGCAATATACCTACTAGGTGTGACACTAATGATAGGTGTCGAGGTATCAGCATCCTGTACCGCGTCCCAGGAACCGAGACCCCTGAATGGTCGGCGGAAACGTTTAAACCGACGATACGGGCAGTGGACAAGTGTTTCTCGAACGCGGGAGAACTGCCTCGATCTCAGACAATTTTCCAGGTACCTGCATGCTGGTAAGTATACCTTGATGACGCGTACTTGCATCGCATTATAAGCGCGACAGGCGAGACGTGTTGAGGTCTACATCCACGCCCCTAGAACACCTTCCCTTGTTTATTAATAGTCGATGGAAGACGGCGATAGCTAGCTGCAGCTGGCGAAATAAGAGGCTAACAGACTCCGTTGGATAATAAATCAACCGCCATTGGAATACTCACGAATCGGAAGTTTCAAGAGGGACGTGTTGGATCTAGGCCTTCTAGGGTCACTGACGACTCAGGCCCAGAAATGCAAGATGCTCTGATAGTTGTGGATAATTCGAGTACAGCTGGGGAACGACGCGCAACGCTCTCGAATCATTGTTTCTGGAATACTCGTGGAACAACGAGCCGGCGGCGCCGTGGCTTTCGAACAAAAAACCGCAGCCTCGAGGCGCAGCTGGAAATTTTTTAATCGGCCCGCACTACAATTCTAGAATTCCGTATTGATCGTTCATTATCGTTGTGGGAATAAACGATGGCTAGCACACGGCCGGCCGTAAAGAATATTTTAATTGCCGCTCGACTCGTGAATTTCCGTGCTCATATTCGACGTTCGACTGATTTAAGCCGCGCTTGCAGAGGGGTTGCTAGCATTCAGTGAGACAAAGAACAAAGAAGCGTGTAGGGAGGGCCGTAGGAGGGGGGTTGGGAACTCGGGTGGATGCACAGGGTGGGTTGATCCTCGTATGAAGGGCTGTCAAAAACCTAATGAGAGGTGTGACTGCACATGTTCGCCGGCCTCTCCCGTGATTACTCAGATTTTTCACAGAAATTAAAATTCAAAGACGTGACTCATCTGGCCGTATAAACTGAAAAGTACTTCGTAACGGCAGCTCTCAGTACTGTTCAGCCTCTGCTGTAAATATACAATCACTATTTCCTTGCTCCACGAACGTTCGAAATTTTTCAGAAAATATAATTTCCCATTTTCCACTTTGGAAGCATTAATTTATCTCGTTTCACGACCAGAAAAATATTCCTTGAGACGAAATAAAATAATAAAGGCGCGCAGAAGTTGCAGTGATCCCGAAAAATCAAACGGTGGTTTGGCTCCTAAGAAAGGAACCCATGAGCATTCACACGGGTGCAGGATCATGACCCGTGGAGCCATGGAAAAGTCATATTGGTAGTCTGGATCCACGAAATCGCCGGTCCCATTTTAAATCACAGCACGCCACGCGCTGTGGGGTGTAGTCAGAAGACACGGGCGCAAAGGAAGAGTGGGGAAAGAGAAAGGGGGGTTCACCCCATAAAACAATGCTCCCACATCTGTCAGCCTCTTCTACTTCCTCTCCCCTGGTAGCCGCCCCTTCAAGTCCCTAATTATACCGCCCCCCTCGCCCCTTTACCACCCCATCATCCCCCGAGCCGCCCTCCTGTGCGTCTGCATTATGCGTCTGGACCACTTGGGCACGCACGGGGCGAAGGGGAGATGCCCTTGTAAAACGAGAGCGAACGACGGTCAAGACGCGCGAATCTAAACTTTTTTCATGACATTTGCAAAGCCCGCCGCGGCGACCCTGCGACGAGAACGAGAAAAAGGGAGACGACGGCCGTAAAGATGCCCTCGAGACAGCGTCCGAGGGTGGGGGCGTCCAAAAAACTCAGACAATAGGGAAAACGAGCGGCGGAATTATTAGTTGTATATAATCATACTATATAGGCGAAAATTTAAATTTGAATTTTCAGTTGGCCTGGGGGTGAGATAGTTGTCTTTTGAGTAACCAAACACAACTGTAAAAAAAAATTGTCTGCAGGTTCCTTTTTCTCCTAAAAATGATTATGTATATGATTACATGATTATATGATCATTTTTAGGAGAAAAAGGAACCTGCAGACATGAGTATTTTTCCAAATTTTTTTACAATTGTGTTTGAAGTTGTCCACCCCTCATTGGAGGGCATAAAACCACTGATGTCTCATCATAAAATAATTTGTGTCTATGGTTTTTTAGTTTTTTTTTTTAACATTTTTTACACTTTTCAAGTCTCTCAAATACGTGTTTAAACGATTGCGGGTAGTTTACCCTCCAATAAGGGTGACTGACGACAAGAACATCGTGCATACAGTAAATTATGACGCAAATAAAATTTATATGAAGTTTTACTCAACACAATTTTGTACCCCGTATGAACTTTGGAGGGGTTGTTTCACCCCCTAAACATTTAAGCAGGCCAAAATAAAAAGACACGTATTTCTTCTTTTTCGGTCCTCTAAAACATATCCAAAAACCAAAGCAATCGGACACCTGGAAACCTCTCCTTGTCAGTGAAGAAATGAATCGAAAAATGTGAAGTTTCCTCGCAGGGGTGGTACTTTTGAAAAAATCGAGTTTGAACGTTGAAGGGGTGCGCGTGCACTTGGTCGTAATAGGAAAATGGAAGTGGTGACGTATTCGCGGGAATTTAGCGACTTAAGTGAATGAAATCGAAAGTGGCGAGGTACATTAGAAGAGAAAGAATCGAAATGTATTTGTGACGTATCCTCGTTCACCGTTCTAAGGGGTTGAATATTACGAATTCATCGTGGTGCCGTATCGCGCAAGATGGCAACGCTTAGGCGTAGAATTACAAATCGATTGAATCGAAGGGGGTTCCCCCGCGGCTCCGCGCGCAGAAATTAACATCGTGTTTTTAATGCCGGGGATAATTGTAAGGGTGGAATTATACGAGGGCTGAGCTGGTCCGGGTCCGTTGCGTAGTGACAGAGGCTCTCACCCTAGCCCGTTCTTTCAATAATCAATGAGGTCTCGTTCACGGCAAATAGAAATTAACATAACGAGCGCGTATCGCGGAAGTCCGTCCAGTCTAAATATTTGCGAGAAGTATCGAGCGCGGCGCTTGTCGAGAGCGAGTCGAGTCCCACTCGAGCGATTACACGCATTGTAAAAGTCAACGCATTCGTGAAAATAAAATCCGATCGACCAATTGCCGCTGGAATGACTCTCTCCCTCGATCCTCGCGATCTTGAATTTCGCAGCAATCTTTTTTTCCTCTCCGCTCCGTCCATTCCTTCTGTTCGTATTGGCCCCGCGTGGCGTACGTACGTTTCACCCCTTTCCGAAGCACCACTGTCGTATTCTAAGGTGACTCACGACCACTCAGCGGTTCAACTGCGCGTGAACCCTCGATTCAACAGCTCGACCGTGCTCGTTACGTGAACCGCGAAAATCGCTTCCGCCATTGTAAGCTCGATCCATCCGCCGATGGATCACCGCCGTTTGATAAGTCCGATTCGATGACTTTCTTCCCGCCCGTGCGGGATCGTGCCTCGTCTGCGAACATTTTTCCGGGGTTGCCTCGCTTTTTTTCCTCTCTCTCTCTCTCTCTCTCTCGCTCGCTCTTTTCTTTTTTTTTCGATAACCGTACAACACCCACATACACACACACACACACACACACAACAGTTTCTGTTTTCCCACCCTCATCCACTGCTCCTCCTCCCGCCCCCTTTTTTCCCTGTACCCAAACGATAACAACGCGACGCAGCGTTCCTCGACGTAGTATTTTACCCCGAATTAATCTGCAATTTTATTTACTACGGATCTCCGAAAATAACGATTTTTTTCTGGCGTTCGAATGAACGCGGCTATAAATATCTGGTGACATTACTCGGATGATCCCGAACCAGCGCTAGGTAGTAGCAGATCTATCGAAAAGGATTATTATGGAATCCAGCTGCGACAGGTAGAGAGAGGGAGAGAGAGAGAGAGAGAGAGAGAGGGAGAGAGAGACATATACAGACAGAGAGAGAGAGAGCTAGAAAGGGTTGAGGAGTGGGAGTGGAGGGCAGAAACGGAGAAAAAAATCCATACCCGCCGCGGAGGGGCAATCGAATTCGTAATAATAACAAACGGAGTCTAAAGTGTTCGGGTTTTCGGTCTCTATACCGCGCGGAAACTGCGACAGTCAATGTAAGCCGCGCTGTACTCGTACATTCGTTAGGTTGCGGGTTTCAGATTAAGGGGTATGGGCGTAAAAAGAGGGAGGCGGGGGTGCAGGGCGGGACGGAAGGGGGTAGGGCCAGGGGTTGAGGACGAGGGGGGGGGGCGGTAGCAAATGTAAAAATATTGCTGAATCGGTGCAGATAACGGTTTCATATGGGGGCTCTCTCTGCTCTCTCTGCCTAAACCCTTCCCCGTGCCCCGCCGCGCCCTCACCCTCGCGGGCTGATACGGTGCGGGACTTGCTTTGAAAAAAATGTATCTCGACTCCGGGCGTAGTGATACGAAAACGTTTTGCATTTCAGCGAGCACGATGGGGCGCGAGAGCCTGCACTCGTTTCGCCCGGTAACGAATCAAACGAATAACTTTCGACGCGCGAATCGCCCCGCGAAATTACCGCGGTTCCGCGCGATACGTTCGTATAATACAGGTGGAAAAAAAAGCGACCCCCCCCCCCCCTCCCCCTGGCAAGAGCGGCAGGTAGTGCTGCGCGGCATCGCGAGCGATTGTAATCTAGCCGGCCGATTCTTATCGATCCGCGGCCAGCAAGATTCCGCCGCGCGGATCGCCGCCGAATTTCTCGCCTCCCCCGTCGCGCAATTTTAATATTTACCCGTAAACGAACCGCGGCCGTCCATCTACCGTCCGTCCCCTCCCTAAACACCGCGATTCGAATAAATTAAATATTATTCGTTACCAGGCCTCGGTGCTCCTCGACGACCGGAACGCCAGCCGCGATTAAAAACCTCTCCAGATTTTAATCGAAGAAAAATATTCCTATCAATTGAACCGGCGCGGCTCGATCGATCGATAACGAAAAATATTTTCCCTCCGCCTTTCAGACCGTGCGCGGTTTCGAATTTATTCCACCCATCCCTTCGACGCTCCGCGAGGAAACCGACCCCATTTTCGCATTCAACCTCCGCACCTTCGTGGGATGGATTTATTGGCATTCCGATGTATAAGTTTACGTGTTGCACCTTACACTTGCAAATTGTTTAAAAAATTTATCCTGTATTTGTGCCTTTTTTGGCAGCTTTTGGTGACACTTGAACTCGTGAAAGTGCAAATCCACGACGAACCAAAAATATCGTGTCTCGCATGCGACTTTAATCTCATGAGACAATTATTTCATTATTTTGTTATATTTAATTTATTTCGTCATTAGTTTCATGAAACTAGAGATGGGGAATTTTTTGATTTAATAAAATTTCTTATAATGCATAAAAATTAAAAAAATTACTCGTCATGTGTCCAATAAAGTTAACTCGAGTTAACGAACGAATGATGAATAATTTTTTTCACTTCTATTCATTATTCGAATTTTTTTAAATAACAATTTTTCCTAACTCTGCATGAAGCTCTCCGCACAGACTCTCATGAAGTAAGTTTCGTGATATATTTTAAAAAATTTCATCTCTCGCGACTGTTTCCATTATTTACACGTAGTTGTTGCTGTTTCTTGTCTGATGATGGAAAAGTCTTATGTAAAATCTCATCGTAATCTCATGTATGTAGGAAGTTTCGAGGCGCCGTTGACGAATTTGAAAATAATCTGAGAGGATGAAACGTAACATGGCGGATGAAATTCGAAGAAGGCGGATCGATCGAACTGCATGTTAAAAACAACGCAAGCACGTTCACCCCGGGGGGAAAAGCATTAAAATGAGAATTGATGGACTGCAGTATCCCAGCTAGTGAAATAATCTGGAAAGTTATGGGCCTCGTAATTTACCGTGGCCTTACTTAAATTCATAATGAGACGCATTTAAAGCAGCTGCCGGTAATCACGGCGATTAAAACGTCCTTAAGCGCGCAGCGAAACAAATTGTGCTCGCTTGAGAAACAAAAATCTGCCCCCCCCCCCCTTACGGGGCAAGTGTTACGGGCGATTTTGAATCGATGCAGTTTCTGAAACACGAACGTTCGTTCTCGGCAAATTACCAAGATCGTTAGACGATTATACGTCTAGCCTGCTAAGAAGCGCAATTGCAAGTTAGCTATGGTTCGCGATGAACACGTTTAATCCTGAGTTACCAGTTGTATGGGCGCCTCGCGTGCTTCATCCTGAAGATGCGATGTGATTAACTAATTTGCAAAAAGTTGCTCCAACTGTTACCTTCGAATCAGTTAAAAAACCTCGTTAGTTTGACACGAATGGTACGAAATCTATGCCAGTCGATTAAAATTTGAATAAATATTACTGATGAGAAAGAAACCTGTACGATTGGTTATCGATTCATAAATGCTTCATAGAAATTTCATAAGAGTTACATGAAATTTATATTGTGCACTGTAGATAGGAATATATTTTTTCCTTTTGAAGTAGTAAAACACAGGAAATATGTAAGGGGTCGTACTTCAATCACGTAAGGATTTTTTAGAGTTGGAGGGAATCATTAATTTTTTAACCTAATTTTCAATGTAAGTAGCCTAAAAAAGAGGTTTCATCGCGCACACGAAACTGAGTGAAATAAATTACATAAACCTTTAAAAGAATTTTAATAACAGAAAAAATGCAATGTGAAAAATATTACGTAAGGAAGAGGGGGGATATAAAATCTCACAAATTCTTATACTTGGGGAGGGCGTGGGTAAGGAATCGCCCAAATTACCCTTACGTAATTTAAGAACGTCTCCTAATAACCATGTAAGAAAGTTATCTGTCCACGGTGACCACAATTTTCGTGTTGCCGAATTTTCTTATGACCGATTCCGTCTTACCGAAATAATACAGGAGAGTTACTGAACGTCTGAAGATCTGCAATCTTGGCCTTACGAATTCTGTGACCCTGCGATTCCAGTACATGGTTTTAACATAGCCAAACAACTTTTGTGAAATTTCCAATTTAGGATTAGCCGCGGTACACGAATTTGCCAGGACGCAAGGACGGGTATCGAGACACTTGTGGAAATTGATTACCGCTTTCGATCGAACCCGTATCAAATTCAACAAATATAATTGCAGTAAAAACGAAGCTTTACCGGCGTGACACGTTCCCCAACGGTTCCCGACAATTATTTCTCCATCCATTTCCTATCGCCGCAACCACGATATTCTCGAGGAATCCGATATATTCAATTAACGTTATACCGCACTTCCACTTGCGGGATACGCCGCCGCCGCCGCGTTTCATGCTAGGAAAGAGTAATTCTTTTCCGGGGACATCACGTTTTTTGCACGAGAAACGTTTATGAGGTCAATATGCGGTTGCGGTCGCTTATGATTTTAATTCGACCGGTACACGGTCCTTCGCGGATCTCAATCTTCGTCCGACCGAAACTGGATAACGATTTTTCAACGAGTTACGGGTGTCAGTCGACGCTGGGAAGGTGTCCCGTCGAAAAATTACCACGATTCAATTTCCCTCGCCCAGCGGAACATGATTCGAGCAAATAGAAGCGAAACTAATCTAACGCGTGCGCTTCTAATCATGGATACAAAATTTGATAGCATCATTGATCCTCAATTTCTATTCTACAAAGAAAAATTGTAAATGAATCCAAAAAAATCTTTACGATCTCACTCGTTAATTCTCAAGGGGACAAGAAAAGGCTAATGGTCCTCTAAGTTTTGTCATAATCCCATCACCAACAGTACCCACTCTGATCCCAACAAATATTCCAGGAGCAGAAGCACCGACACGACATGAAGCCAAATTCCAGCGTCGATATCGCTGCCGATCGCGTGACACCCCTCATTACCCTCCCCGATTCGGAAACGCGACGAGGTGGCAGGCGGGCGGGGGCAGGTGGCTTCGAAAAAAAGCATTTTTTTCGCCCCGACGAAAATTCCTTACGCCGATAAATCACGATTATTTGACCGAGGCTTCCCCGGGCCGGGCAGTATATTTTACTTACAAAGTCACACGTTGGATCACGCGCGCACTTTTTCCCCCAGCCGCTGGGTATTACATTTTTAAATGGTTTTTACGTTTTGAATAGCAATGGGGGGGTTTCGCCATACCTTTACGTGGCTGTGCGCTTTCTCCTCCACCCACCTCCCCCGAATATATAGCAACTACCCGCGTGGCCTAGTCCCACCCTTCCTTTCATCCACGGCTCCTCGCGACGCCACCCCCGTACGCCTATCCGCGGCGAAACGGGTGCGAGAGAGGGGTGGTCGATGTCAGGTTTTTCGCGGTCTCGTGCACGATATCGTTTGTGTCAGACGGGCGCCGACCTCATTTGCGAGGCTTTCGTCGGAACTTCGCGGCCAAGAATTATAATTAAGATCCTGCACCGTGGCGCTCTCTCGGCCTTACCCACCCCCGCGCTCCCCCAACGCCTCTTCCCGGCTCCTCGCCACCAGTGGCAGCCACCTTCCGTGATATTACATTCCATTCCGAGCTGGATCAATCCTCTAATGGCCGGAAGTTTAATTTGTGCGCCTTGCTACAAAATAATCGCTGCTAAAGCCGGGCCATTATTTACAGGTTCTATTCTTACACGGACTCGTCGATGCTGTCGATACCCGGACGAATCTTCACGTCCGCTCCGCTGTCTAGCGATGCGAGCTAGAGATGGTCTGTTATTTTTATTTACGAATGCGCTCTGGATCAATCTTTAGGGAGAATGCGCTTCGTGGAAGCGTATGGAGATTGGGAATCTTTTGGACGTGCGAGGGATGATTCTTTCGCTGTAACGTCCAGTTTATTATTCGTCATTAACGAGCTTCAGAGGAGCCTTCGAACCATCAGTTTATTCGTGTAACCTGGGCCAACGTGGCAGTGCCTATTGATCGCTAACTTTATTCCAACTCAGCTAATGGAACCGGGGACGTAATTCGGCTATGTGACATAATGTTAACCAAGCATGCGTGTCTTATTGAGTCCAGTGTTTCGGGGGATATGCCGGTAATGAACCGTAATTACGTAAGCCCTAAATATTGCTTTAATTATATATCTCAACAGTCCGAGAGAGGCTTTCAGGATCCGCGTCATGCTAGGCTGACTTTATCGATTGGCCCCGCGTCATTAGTATCTTCTGTAACGCGCTATCAAAGTGATTCTTTCCCCTTCTAACTAACCGGATTACCGTAATTTATTAACGGGCTAACAATGCCCGAGCTTTGTGAATTCCGCTGCCGGTCAGCCGTAGCTTGATTCGCGGTGCGCCTGTTTGTTCTTCATTTTTGGAAACACGGGCTCATTTGTTCGATCTCCGGTTGTGTGCCTACGATCTGTTTACTGAGTTTACTCCATCTGTTCAGCCCGAAAATACCATGTTTTTATATTTATCCGGGGCGCCATATTTTTACTGTGTTCTGCACATTGGGTCAGTGAATTCAGTTGCTCAAGCTGTTACAAGTGTTATTCAGCTATTTAAGATCATTCAAACTTCAGAGGGTAGTCATTACTTGGAGACAGTTCCATGTACTGTACAATTTTCTTTAGCAAAATACTAGCTAAAATAATTAATTAATTTAGTTCAATATATTCCATAAATTAAGACAAATTAATCTGTATCAAGTCCCAAAGATTGCTAAAAATATATATCATGTATACAAAAGTATATCGAGAATAGGAAACAGTGTTCCAAGAGCTAGCATTAATCATTCCTTAAAAAACAACGAACAATTCTAACACACTGCGAGATAAACTTGCTCGAGACTGTAGAATTTCAAACAGTGAATTTCAATGAGCATAAAACTTCTCCAAGAGTTGAAAGGATCATCGATGGACTGTACCAGGATGATTTACAAATTCCCAGAGAGTTGCGTGAAGAATAGCAGTGACCTGTCTGTGGGAGCGTAACGTCATCCCATTTAATGGACAATGCCAATGATTCAAGCCGCCGCCGACAACACGTGCTTACGAGAATCAGATTCACGTTCATCATCAGATACCCGAAATAACAATCTCGGGGCACGTACATGCGTGTCCCTGCCTCTCGATGCATATACGACAATCCGTGTAAGTGGCATATTACCAAACCCAATAGTCGCGCCTGACTCCCGTTCAATAATTAAGTCGGCTCGTGTTACGTAACGTACCTACGCTGTATAATCGTATCTACGATTGAGAGCCGTTCGTGTGTAATTCGATATGATTATTCATTGGGACAGGTGAATGCGACGGTAATTCCGCGGTGATTAAAATAATCGGCACCCGTGACCGTGCGCCGGCGTCGCGTTTCTGTTAGCCCGCTGATAATAAACGCTTTCACCCGTCGACACCGTCGCGGAATTTCGTGCCGAAACGTTGCCCCTCGAAACGAATATCTTTTCGATAAGTGGCGGAATGAATTTGGTCGGCGGGGATGATGTCTTGTTAAAAGCTCCAACTTCGCGCGGCACCTACATTACGTGATAATCGTGGCGAGTTGTTCTGCAGATGTGAAGTTTTTTAAATTCTATTTCTGGTAATTCGTTTCGAGTATAATTTAATGATCTCTGCTGGCTGAAGAAGGTATTTTTTTTACGAATTCTGTACTCTTCTTAATCTTAATTAGAGTTATATTAATATAATCAAAACTGAAGTAGTTCAAGAGCTTTGTAAAAAGAAAAAAATTGTATTTTACTCTTTAAATAAATTTGAAAATCTTCTAATGAGTTTTATTGAGTATGCATGGAAAATATTTTTATTCGTTCAACTCGGCTCCCCCAAGATTAAGTCTTGAGTGCGCTACTGGTCTAAGGAGTGTGGTATCCTAGTTTCTGAGTCATTGAACTTGGCATACCCACTCGATAAGGATGTTTTAAATATTGGAGTGATATATTAAGCTCACGTTACTCAAAAAATCCTGTGCATATCCGCGGTCAGTTCAGTAATGAATCTGGATTCTTGTTTAGATCTAGATCAAGCTCTATGCAGTGTGAATCTATGCTGAGTTAGTGAAAATACACATTTTCACAAGTGTTCACATTTTTGGGATGTCCACTCATCAGAGAAGAATTTAGTGCCTTTCTTAAATGATACTTAAAATGTGGCTATTCTTATAAATGGAGAAATTGACTTTCATGAGTAGCAATAGCACAGAAAAATTATAGAGTTCTCGAAGTGATTGGATTAGCAAATTCTGAGAAATACTGTTCCACCCTTACTAACTGCTTTAATGATTTTAATAAATTTAATTGCAGAATATGTGAAGGGAAATGTTATGCAGAAGCGAGATCATCAAGCTACCAAGGTTCTACAATAAATACTGGACATTGTACTTTCAGTTCATAAATTTAATGCTTCTGCGTTCCTACATTTGCCACTGAATATCTCCGAATGCTTCGTCCGGGAATAATAATTATTACGCTGTTTAATCGTAAGGCAGTTGTTAGCCCAACCGAAAACAGTAATACAGACATTCTCCGCATTATGCTAATGCCTGAATCCATCCGGCCGAGTTTATCGCCGGATCGGGACGATCTCGGCAATTTTCGGAGCCAGAGTTTACGACGCCACGGGCGGTTGCGTGGGAGGTGAATAGTGATCTCAGATATCAATGATGCATCGTGTGTGACATACCGAAAATTCATAAATTTTGCTGATTAAACGTCAGTCGTGTATCATAGCTAACGTTTGTCCCCGTTCAAACTTAACACCGCAACATATTCACTCTCACGATAATCTCATTACACGAACTCGCGCTTTATCTTACACAAACTCTGCTATTTTTTATGAAGCATCTATACAACTTTTTTCGCCACAATTTGGTTTACATATTTATCCATGTCTCAGAAATATTTACAAATTTTATTAGAGAGAAATAATTAAAATTTGCGGCAGTGCAATTCGCTAAAAAAAAGACTTCCCATGGTTGCCGAAATTCCGGCTATTCTGCTTATCTAAAATAAAAAACTAAAATGATTCTTAATTAGGACGAGTTTGACTTTTCCCCGCGTTTTTAATTCGTGTAAGGTACGAAAAACATCGGTAGTCAAACTTCAAAGTGGTGCAATTTTTTAATTGTCAATTTTTTCTTTCATTCCGCTGCCGGCAATAGCCAAACTCGTCTTACACTAGGATACCCCTTAAGAAAATACGCTGTAACCTGAAAAACACCCCTCCGCGTAACGAGCAGAAAGTGTCGATTAACGAAAGTCACTCGAAAATATGAAATAAAGATTTCCCATCCAAACCATTTGCATAATTCGACCACCCGAATCACCCACGCTCCCTCCCCTCTCTACTCCCGCAATTCAGTTGACGGAAGCTGGCGGAACGCGACAGAAAATAAAAGCGCAGCGCACGAAGCAGACGACAACGCGCCCCAACCCCCGAAAGAGTGGCCCCCAGCCCTCGCCTCCCCCAGATCCATCGTTCACGATCTCGTTCGCCGACCGCGATCAGCCCTCGCCAGAAACGAAGTGGAAGGTAAGCCAGGGGGTGCGGTGGCTCGCGGAAGAGTTAGAGAAAACGCGTTCCTCCTGTCGTAATTCGATAAACGAGTGCGTCGATGGTCGTCGGAGGGGTTGGAAGCCAGGCAGCGGCAGCCAGACCTGGCAGGCAATTGGCATCGATACTTTCGATAGGTCGACGCGTGCATCGAGTCAGATCCGGTTCGTTTCCCCGAGTGCTCTACGATGCTACGGTTCGACGGAGGATAAGAGGAAAAGGGAATGGCATCGACGTAAAGAGAGCAAGCTGCGTAGATGGGCGAGAGAATTAGGGGGAGCAGAAAGAGGGGGGAGGGGGCAGCTAGGAGGGAACGAGTCGCGAGAGGCGCAGGTTGAGAGAGGGGGGGGGGGGCAGAAGGTTAGCTACTGTAATTAGTGAGAACGTATCGTAATTAGAGAAAATGCCACGTTTAATTGCTAATTGAGTTTCTGGCTGATGCGAGATCTAATTTTAATCACCTAATTACGTGACTACAGGCTGCGGGCTACGGACAGCCACCACCCTCTGCCTCCTGCGAATGTGCATGGCTACCGTGTGCCGTTCTGTGGGCGTATAAGTACTCGTCTAGTCGAATTGTAACGGGTGATACGCTGCCCTGTGCCGGTTAAACAGCGGAACATTTCGCGGAACGCGACCGGAAGCCTTGCGGCTCGTCTCATAAACCCCTCCCTATCGAAGGAGCCGTACACGTTCCTGCCAGGGAACCTTGGACACCACAGGGGAACCTGCCTGTGCTGAATTGTTATTCTTGGTTGCTTCAAACAGTCATCGCGTCGAATGCTAGCTCGCTGTTTAAGTGCCATTTTAAATTTCATCTGTGAAATGAAAATTTAGGCAACTCTTTTCTATTTTCTTTTCAGTAGCTAGCTCTATATACGACATTTTATATCCAGGCTGTAGGGGACTGTGGAAGTTTGAAGTTTAATGCGTAGGTCGTTGATTTGAGTAGAATATGAATGATCGTGGTGGATTAGCTGACCCCTTTCTGTAACGAGACACACGGTATACGGGCTCGTAACTTCCAGCCACCTTCGTTCGTACATGTACGCGCAGGTTTGAAGCGAACACAGGGAAATGCGGTTAGAAATTACATGGCTGCCGCTTATATACAGAGCGTGGAGCGTGGAACACGGGGCTCTTATTAACGCGTGTATTAGCTATGCCGACTCACCCTTCTAATCTATATCCAACCGTGTGCCACGCGATTATTGGTTTCACGCGAGGACGGCTATCTACATTATGCCTACAGGGTGACGCTAATTTTGGAAATGCGCGTGTTTCTAATCTGCGAATCCGAGCCACGATTATAAATAGAGTAGTACGCCGCTGGCCCCAGCGATCGTCGTTGCAGGATCCTGCTGATCAGCCGTAGATTATTTCGATCGATTGCGTACCGATCGATTTCCTCTCATTTCAATATCTCTTTCTCGCGAAACGTATTTGGGAGCTGTAAGCTAAAGGAGCCAAAATTCAAATCTACTGTCAAATTTAATCTCCTCCGATTCAGATCGCGAGATAAACACTGGAAATTCCAACAGCATCAGCGAAAACATCGCATTTTATTCGACATAAAACGAATCGATAGCTTCGAGATATAATTAAGTGGCCAGCGGTGCTCGACGGGAGTAATCAACTTAAATTCCCCACATTGTCATCTCTGAAAAACACCGAAATTCTAGTTTACCTTGAAAGCCTCCACTTACCCTCAAACGTTCCCCAGTAATGACATTGAAAAATCGTGTTAGGGACGATGAAAGGGAGGGCGCAAGACACCGGCTCGTTCGCCGCTCCTGCTCCCCGCTTTTTGTTTCATTTGCAATGAAAATAACGTCATTATCGTGGCGGAGCTGATAAAAGAATCTAAAAACCCGGTGACGTTTAATGTCCCCTAATAAAATTCCACCCGTCGAATCTTATTAGCGAACGATGCTCCGGGGACGAATATTTCTCCGCGTAGACGGCGAACGCGCCGGTTTTGAAACGGACCAGCGGCCGAAGGGGATCGGCCAAGCTGGACGCGATCCGATGTCCCGCGATTCGGTTGGCGTGCATCAAAAGGAGGCGCACAAAGGAACGAACGGTCGTATGGAGTGCGGTGGTCGGTGGCCTTAGACGTTTACTAATTTAAGCTTAACCCCGCGCCCACTCGACCCCGGCAACGTCGAAGTCGCTTTTTAATGCCGGTCAAGCAGTAGTCGGCGGCACACAAAGCACGAGGCAAGTGAGCCTGCCGGAAACAAGGGCCGGTAATTAAAAATGTCAAAGTAACGGGAGTCTAAGAACCCCCCGAGTATCAGGGCGCGTTGGCTGGAGTGGCCATTCGACCGCGGTGCACCCTCTCGCGATACGCCTATAATCACCGGAGACGAAGCGGCGATTTCGAAGATCGATAAAGCCGCGGACGCGAGGGTCAAGTTCCCACGACGCGATGTAATCGCGAAGTCAGCGCGGCTAACTTTCGACGCTGTTGGTCGTCGAAAAAAAAAAGGGCAGGGAAAAGTGCACGAGGGGTGTAAAACGCGAGACACGAGGCGAACTTCTAGGCTGGCGTGAATTCGCCGCGGTGAACTGTGGACAGTCTGCTGAAGTTTTGTGTGCTGTGCTTTGTTGTCACTTGGAGTTCTTGGTGATAGATGGGGGGTAATCGATAGGTAGGTACTATTGGTAATGGATCGACGAGTGGTTTTGCGGACAGCGAAGACTCTTTTGTAGACGCACCTTCTTGAATATTTGAAATGACTTCGATTGGTCCCCTAAAATTCGCCACTTTATTGGATATTTACAAAGTTGGTTGTTCGCATGGGGATCCGCAGGTGAAGAGGGTAAAAGGGGCAGTGGCCTCCCTCCTGGCTTTTAGGAAAAAATCGCTTATTTTTCCAACTGTAATTTTATTAAGTTTATACTAAAAAAGTAAACATTTTTAAATTTCTGTTTTAAATATTGAATTAAATTGGCGCTACAAACTGGGTTCAAAAAAGCAAGAGGGCTGCTCCACTCGCACAGGGTCATCGCCAGGGTTGCTTTTTCATTACTAAATTTTTCTTTACTGTCACTCCAAAGTTGACCCACCCCCTCTGGAAAAAAGTCTGCTGACGCCCTTGGTTATTCGTATAACACCACCAGAATGCAGCAGCCTAACTGAAATAATAAGAAGGTGAAGAGCAGATGTTCGCAAGAATCTCATCACCAATCTACTTCTTCGAGAAACCACGTGCAACATCCAATGATCGTCTGCACCCCTACGATCTCACTGTTCAAAGGCAAAGAAAAAATACAAGAAATCGTAGTTTCCTGATCCAGCAGACACGCTACGTACTCCACGTCTCCAGCTCTCTCTTTCTCTGCCTCAGTCAGTCTCACCTCCCCCCGTTGGCCAGCGATCTGCCCCTCGTCCGGCCCCCTCCCCCGCGTCTCTCCGTCCCGTTCTCTCGAAGTGAATGTAAAAACAAAAAAGTGGGACGCCTTATTGTGCGCCGGTGAGACTGCGACTCAAAGGCTTAGAGCTTTGTACGTAGAAGCTGTGCCTATGTGCAGGGCGCAGCAGGAAGGGTGGCGGGAGGGGACGCGCGAAAGGGGCGACGGTAACTACCCCGTGCACGGACCGCCGTGTACGTGCACCCTCGTCAAAGAAGTGGGGGAGAAAAATACACCTAGCTACCTCGTTCATTTTTATCCCCTAAAGCAATTTCAGCATTGTTTTAAAATAGTACTTAGCAGGGTCATTGTATTATGCATGCGCCCTCGGTCTAGTGGGCTGCGCCAGTGTGTGAGAACACTTGATTCCTCGCGCACGTGAGCCTCGCCCATTGTTAACTCAGGAGAAGCAGCCGGATGAGGAGGAGGGTGTGCTGGAGGAAAAGGAGCTCGGACGTGGGGGAGCAATGTTGGAGAGGGTAACAGAAGGGATTTTCTCGGGCAAGATTTTTTAACAGCGCTTACACCTCGACCATGAAACGCATCGGTGCTGCCATCTCAGGCCGATCGATCCCCTGATCGATGTCCTGAGCTTTTGACAACTGGTCTTAAAGTTTCGGCTTTCTCAAGCGCGGGTCGCGTTAGAGGGATGATTTTGAATTTGAATTAGCAAATGAATTTGTAAACTGTCCGTTACCGAGGGAGGGAATTCGCGATACAGTGATTGGTAACCTGATATCCAAATTAGGATTTAGAATTAGAAAGAGCATCGAATGGGGGATTAACAGTTCCGAGGTAGAGATAGACTGTAAGCTGAAAGGAATTCTGCCTGAATCCTTGTTGGGCAATGAGCAATGCAAGAATAATTCCGTCTTTCTCCGAGGACAACAATTCTTCGCTTCGAAGAAGTCGTAAGATGGAACGAAAGAAGTAAAAATGGAAAGAAATCCAATAATCATCCGATCTTAATAAACAGAAGTTGATCAACAACTTCAACTACTGAGAAAGTAGATATAATTTCACCCTCCAGTCCCATTCGTTAAAACTTCCGATTTTAATAATTTCTCGAGGTCTGTCAGGTAAGAAAGCACATTTCAATTCGTTTCAAGTACTGCATGTAAACATTTCTGTTCGATGTAATTAATCTTTCAATAAAATATTATGCCTCGTCCTCTACACCACGCAAATTTTTCATATTTTAAAAAACAAACGTATTCTACGTCGAATGAAATGAAAGTTTAGGGGAAGAGTTCTGTATGGCTGAGGGATGCACGTTTGCATAGCTGCACGCGTTGCACGGATAACGATTATGCTCCTGATTTTGAGACGTACCCCCTGGCAGTGCCGCAACCGTGTTCGGTTAAGTATGAAGTCGAGTGCGATTACTATTGTTTCGGGCCTGGCAGTCGAGCGCCCCGACTGCCTACCGGGTAAAGCAATATTGCATTCGAAAGAGAGCGTACACTCGCCAAGTGTGACGCCCGCGGTAAGGTTTTGAGGGCCCTTCCGCAAGATAAAGGCTTGCATATACTTACTGAGTACATATACTCGTCCAGATTCTTCTCTACTCAGCTTGCGAAATTTTGTCCGACGAATAATAAGATCCCCAGCGGTCCTCCTTGGTAGTCCTCCATCTGGAACAAACCATTCCTGCAAATTACTACCTTTTCAGTAAACTTCTATCGGTGGAATCGTTCACACTTGCAACAAGAAATTTCAGATTTCAGGATGAAGATGATTCAGCTTCTGAAATGAAAAGAGGGATAAGTCAAGAAGGGCAACAGAGAAATAGAAACACGTGACAAATTTCTCCTTATCACTTACTGAACGTTAACAAACTTTAAGGATAAAGTGCAGACATAAGTATGATTATATATTCTAGACAGAAGACAAAGAATTTCAAAATGCCACGTGGACGTCATACCATTGATGAATCAAAGAAGATCCCAACTCATGTAACCAAAAGTCACCCCGAAAGGGGTCCTAAAATTTCCCCAATCAATTCACAGAAATTTACCCAGTTCGGTGAATGAAAAGTTTCTTAACATGTCCCTTGGCCGCACGAGAGGAAAGAGGCTTATAGGACACGATGCACATCGCGGAGACAGTGACAATTGCAGATCCACGACTTTAAGTACACGGCCGTGGGCCGCGTGGCCAAAGGCGCTGCAACGGCCCTCTCGTGTTCATTGTTCATAGTCAGCGTCCTCTCCTACCCCTCGGCTCGGTTGTCGACCACCCCGCAGAGCGGCGGATCCCACCCTCGCCAACCAGCCGTGCCTCTCGCTCCCGTCTCATCTTGTGCCAGCCTAGTGACTTCATGAGGGTCTCATTTTCATTAAGAATTAAAGTTGAAGTCCGCGGCAGGAAAAAAGTTTCCATTCGCCTTTCTCATGCAAATGAGATCGCGCTATCTCGCGCCGCGAAACTATCCCAACCCCTCCCCGCCCCCAAGGCTAATGCAGAAACCGCGGGGAGATCCGCGGCAACGACCGTGAGATAAAAAAAACTTTCCCTCCGCAGGATCCACGACGGTGCCTTGAATCATTAACGAATCACCGCTCGCGAGGACCCGCCTAATTTCGGGGATTAACCGTGGAAATTAATTAGGTCGACCCCCCCCCCCCCATCCACCCCTCGCTCCTGAAGGAACTTTGACACTGCCGTTGCCAAAATATCGGGGACGATCGATGTGAAAATCTAAAGTCGTACTGCAGGTTCGCAGACGGCACATTTTGCCGGTCAGAGGACGCGGTTCAGGTAAGACTAACTTGTAAGTAGCGCTTCTGATTTCTTGAGAAAATATATTTTACCCTGTATTTCTCGAGAATTCTCTAAAAATTTATTGATAATAGCATAGATCCTTAAATTCAATTCGATTTTGTTGCAAGTGGATATTTAAATAATCGAGCACGAATTTCTTAAATAAACATATCCTATGTAATAATGTTTTCTTTAAATAATTAAAGAAGGACAATAAATTTCGCAATTTCTCGAGAAATGAGGAATCAGAAGCTTTGCTTTTTCTCGAGGAATTCTTGAAAACGAATTCTCGAGAAGGAGCACTAGGTAAGGCACAGCAGATTCTGCATGGCGACGAATGCGCATTCTAATCTCATTCTATTAGATTCCTTTTAATAACGTGTAAGCGGACAATGGAGCAGCGAATGCTTCTGTCGAAAGGATCGATAAGGGCAGAAGGATGCACGGATACTATACATACGATGAATGGAACGGCAGCCACGAAGAATCTATTATTTAATGAAACCTGAAAACGCTAACAGGTCAGCGTAGAGTTGATTGACGGCATTAAGCGGCGAGAATTAATTGCTGCACACGGCGGGGAACGTGATACCGGGGCTGGAACGGCAAGGAAACAATCGAACAGAAATCAGATTCACCTGGAACGCGCGCGGTATCGCGGCGTTTCTCACTTGGGCGTCGTCTGTGTAACGTCGATAGCCGCGATAATTAAGCGGCTGCTCTAATGAATCCCTATTCGCATGACTAATTTGCGCGATAAACTGACTAAATAATAATCCGCGATATTTCTCCCCTAGGAAAAGCGCGGTGGATCGGATGCACCCGCGCTCGCGATATATGCGTGCATCGACGGGGGCATATTGTCGAAGGGTTTCTATAGAGTAGGCAATGTAATTTGACTGGTCAACGTGCCCGATAATGCGTTTCGAATTAATTTCTTTTTAATCCATTACGCCATCAACGAGCCTCCACTAGCTTTACCGCCTGTCAGAAAAATCTGCTCTATCCCCGTGCCGGATGTTTGATGAATTATGGACGCGAGCGTTAAATGCTAATTGAATTTATAGGCTCGTTCAGATAAGTACCTATACCTTGCAGGAACTCGCGAATATAAATTCCGCGTAATTCTACTCGCAGATCACACCATCTTGCGAGTTCTATTTTCCACCGCTGTCCAATATTTTTCAATCGTCCCTGAGCAAAATAATTACACTGGGTTCATCAACGAGAACGCAACAAAAAAAAAAAGAGGTAGAAGCGAAAAAAAGACCGTAAAATATCGAACGAAACGTTCCTCGTCAATTCCATCTCTGAAGAACGAAAAACTATCTATCCCCGGTGCATCATATCGATAACATTCGTTATTACTCTTTTTGACATTTCATTTCCATCCCCCTCGCGCGCCGTCCCGTTTCCTCCATCGCGGCTAAGCACATAACACTCGCGACTCGCGCCAAAAGACATCGCTCGCCCGCGCGGCGCCAGCGGGACGGGGATGCGAGTCAAAAATGCTGGATCGAGTGCATGACGCGAGCAAAAGTCATTTCGGCGCGCTGCCGTTTATTTATATTTCACAAATCGCTTTCAAAAAGAGCGCAATACTTTGGGATTAACGGGCCCCGGCGGGAAGAGGGAGGAAAATACCGCACAGGGAATCACCTATGAGTCGCGTCGCGAGTGAAAAAATTCGGAAATATTATTAAAAGCCGCTGAACCACCCCCGCCCCGATCTGCTTCAGGTATGTACTGCGATAGCCTGAGTTATCGTCATTCGACAGCTCGTGCGCAAACACATTTTGGCCATTTTGCTTGCGTAGAAAGTCTTCTAATGATGTTAACAGTTTAGGTTACTAATGTTTATGTAAAGCTGGAGCATTCGCTTGAAGCGCCAGTGCGAAAGATTTGAAATGAGTTTATAAAGTTAAAGTATTGCACGCAGGGCCGGGTCAAAACCTTCAGAGCCCCTAAGCATTCAAAAGATTTTGAGGTCCCTTATACAGGGTGATCACTTCAACAGAATGTACGATTTCTTATTATTCTCATTTTCGATAATTTAACTAAGAAGTGTTTCTAACAAAAGTTAGATATCAAAATTCAGAAAAATTCTGCGGTGCCCCATTTCTCCCGATGGCTTAAGCACGAGCTTATTTTGCTTATTGGTTAATCCAACCCTTCCTCGTGACCTTAAACTTAAGAATATTTTCTAATGGACTTTGGGTGGACATGTTTGGGTCGCGTTAATTATACGAGATATGAAGCCTCGAAAAGGGAAGAAACGTGACAATCTGTCGCGCCAGTGATGCCAAAAACTGGCACTTCGCGCGGCTTCCGTGGATTTTTCGGTCACGTTTGCCTGATTGCAATCAGCCTCCTCGTCGATCTTGCAAATAGACGTTGTATCAGTGAGTGTACTGAATTAACGGCACCCTGCTCCGTTTTCGGGCCTATTGTAGTAGAGATGAAGTATTTAACGCAGCGTTTTGTGTACCTGCTGAACAGTGGCGCAATCAGTATTTAATCTTGCGAGGAGCCGAGTTGAACGGACAAAAATATTTGTCACGCAAATTCAATAAAATTGCATTAGGTGACTACAAAAATTTATTTAAACAATAAAATTCAGTTTTTCCTTTTTACAAAGCTTTTGAATTACTTCAGTCGTGCTTCCATTAATATTCTAGATTTTGTTTTTCGAGAGGAGGTGTGGATAACTGCCATCAATATCGAAGGAAGATCAACGAGATACACTCCTCGAAAGATATCTCTGCGGCTCCCCTGGCGAGCGTATAAATGTCTCAGGGGATTGTTAATCAAAGGTGCTCGTATTTAGGGGCAGCAGGGAAGGCCAGCATCGACTGCTTCTTACAGAAGGGGGCAGCGATCTACATTCATATAAAATATTTCTCCGAGCAGAAGAAACCGACGATAATAGTATTCATTAGTGGGCTAAACTGCAGGTAAACGGTCGTGCATCGGTATCGTAACGGGCACGTCGTTACGGCCGAAAGTGTTGCAACCGAAAGGAGATACAGAACTGGTTCTGACATCTTTGGTGGTTCATTACAGAGCGCCTGGCGGACGGGCAAAAAGCGGTCGGAGAAGTGCAGCCAGAGCCCCAGCCGCATTATTATCATTAATTATATGCGCATTACGGCCGCGACTGTCCGTAACAGTGTTGCAGTTATTAGCTCGCCGCGTAAACCGGCAATGCCAGGCGAAGCGGGCCCCGGCTTTCTGATACCTGCGTGCACGATCCCTCCGCGGGTCATCGGCGAAAAGAAGAAACAGAGCGGGAGAAAAATGCGGCGCAGGCTCCTCGTGCCTGGCCGGCGTGAATCCCTTGGCGTGGGTCTTTTTTCGAAGGTCGGTCGAAACGGGCCGTCCGAGGCCGTGGTTTAATGTAATGCTATAAAACCGGCATAATTTAGTAATGAACGGCCACTTTGCACAAATGGCTTCGTGCATCACGGGCAAACCAAAGAAGTCCCTTTGGACGAGCGAGCGAGCGCGTGATAGGATAATAGTAATGTGCTTAATGGTAAATGGAGGCATTCAAGAGGCCGAGATTCAGATGGCACTCATAATGGCCGGCTGAACCGGCGTATCACCCCTAATAAGTACAAGTGGCACAAAATAGCTGTAATCACTTGACATCGTGGATCGTAAGATTATCCTTCTTCCCCACTGCGAAGACACCGCTCGATCGCTGCGTTTGTCGCGTCGCGAGCGAGGGTATGCAATGGATTTATAGTATTCCATTGGTGGCGGGGTAAGAATCGTCGTTCCTTGGCAGGTGGAGGATGCACACTGTGGCTGGCAGTCGATCACTTGGGAAAACAGCGAGAAACGCGAGTCCGGTCGTCTTCAGGCAATTGGTGGAGGTGTCTGTTACATCTCAGAGACTGGTGGATGTATTTTGTAAAAGGATGTGTTCTATGCTTGAGGATTCTGTTCAATTTTAATTAAGTGATACTGGGGGCTCTAATCTAGGCACTGTTATGAGCTGTCTATTTATATTTGCAATGAGTTGCTGGGTGAAAAATTATTTAGATCCGCTCCGCAGAGTGGATACGTCATCAATTCCACCTCATTATACCAGCGAAACTTTCCATCGAGTATTTAGAAAACAAACCGCGGTAAGAGTGGGGAACGACACGTTCCCTGTTCGGTTGTGTAAGTACGCCGATCGTGTGAAAGAGGCTGTGAAACGAAACTCGTACGAGTGTTCCCTTTGACCAAGGAAAACTCGATAGGCGTGAACGGAAAGGGCAAGCAGGTGGTTGGTTATTTTCCTTCGCTTCTGCGGCCGTGGGGTTATCGTCGGAAAGGATCGCTGCGCGGCGGGGGTGGCAAGGTCATGGTAATGGACCGTACGGGAATCACGGACTAATAATAATCCAGGTCGCGTCGCACTATCGGCTGTAATTCAAAGCAAATTTAACGCGCGGCGTATCGCAATTGCGGACAAACCGTATATAGAGCGGGAAGCATAACTCACCGTGGGTTTGTTTGCATTATCTGCCGCGCTCAAATACCCATATTTATCTCATCTCTCGTGACACCCTGATGGGAGATCGTTATTTTATTGACACCTCGAGCCACGCGAATATTAAATAACCAACGATGCATAGCCGCGTATAACGCACACTTGCCATTGCTATAGAAACCTTTAACTCCCCCCGTAATTTATACACCGAAAGGTTCTTACAAAGCTCCACCGTTCCGATCGTTTCCCGTAATAGAAGGATCATGGTGGAGGACAATACCTACCCAGGCGGTGGTCCTGCGATTTTTCTGATCGGGGTGTATCAACGTGGCCGATGAATTATCGGTAAAACAGTCGGCATAATATCAGCCGGCATTAATCCCAGTAATGGCGACGCGGGGTAATTATTAATTTATACGACGCCTAGGAAAACGATTCGTGACGCCGGGGCATTTGTCACCAGCTCAAATCCTCCTCCTCCTTCCAACCCCCCGTTTCATCCCTCGCATAAGGGATATACTTTGCTTCCTTCCCCAGTTAGCTGTCCAGCCCACCCAGTTAACAAAGCCCCGACCAACCCCCTTTAAGGGCATATCCGTATGCCCCGTGATCGATGAAACGATTTCAATTAACAAAATGCGCCACGTCGATGACCACTGGCCGGTCTCTCATTTCGGCCGAGCGTTTTCGGAATTCGCCGAAAAATATGCTCGCACTCAAGGTTAATGGGCCGGATGAATGAGGCAGTTTCACGCGACGGAAATCGCGCGCCGGAAAATATCAGCGGCCAAGCATCGCGCCGCGTCATTCCGCGACCATTCGGCGCTGGATGGTGTTTATTTTCCAGCCACGGGGGTGGATGCCTTGGAGCGTTCCCAGTTTATTGTGAATTTATTCAGGATTGTTATCGACGCACGTGCATGTATCGTGCAGTATTACTTCCGTGAAGACAGTAGTTTTACATGGTCGCACTGTCTCGATGGTCAAGCTGTTAAGTTTAATTTTTTTGATTGGTTGAAAAATTATAAAATAGCAACACTTTGAAGCGAAAATCTCAATTTCGCGTGTAAAAAAATGGACATTTATTTGCGCGTAGCTAAGTCAGGTAAAAATTAAAATGTCGAAAAAATTGAACGTCAGCTGATAGACAACTTAGTTTTATTTAATGTTCTACTGTTAAAATTTTGTTTCAGAAACCTGTTCATGAGAATTTACGTACCCCTCCCAACCACTGTATTTGTTTTTAAAGAAAACGTAAAAAAATAATTGTATATATTATTCAAAGATGTCTCTATCATTATTGAAAATTTTTAATCGAAGTGTTTTTGTCACTTAGAAATAAATTCCCAAAGGTATGTGTGACATAATAAATGGCCAAGGTGGTCTAATCCCTTAAGTGGTGTGTGGATACTAAAACGTTCGATTAAGTGGTACCGTAACATTTGCATCTTTTGAAGGAACACTACAACTTTCTGCTGAAGCATACCTCGTCATCCCCGACACCTTTTGAAGCTACTCAAGTGGATCGATCGAAATAGGACACCCTCCACAATCCTACGATTGAAACTTAATGAAGAACTCAATCATCACGCTCTACGCTGTCGAGAAGAAAGGAAGATGAGAAAGGCCTCCAGAAGCCCCAAATATATTGCCAAAAATGTGACCAGGAATTGACGCGAAGTGTACAATTAATTATAGTAATGAATTTATTTACCACGCGACGAGGGTCCACCAAAAATACGGACTTCTATACGAGCTGACCAAAATGTCATTCGCGTGACACGATATTTCTGTCTCTCTATTCCCGGCGAATTTTTAAACATTTCCCTTGGACGTCCCAGGTGGAACATCGCGAAATCATTCTCCACTTTCGCGGCCGGCAATTCCATTAACATTCGTTGTAATACCCGCCGCGGAATTTCATAAGCGATGCCTTGGTCGATGCAAAAGTTGTTAGTCTTTCCGCTCGCGGCACGGCATCGCGGCGGAGCGCGCTCCTCGCGTGCGCCGCGGGACCGCGGGAATAATTCAATAATCCCTGAACACTTTTATTCCGCACTCGGATTTAATAAACCGGCAAAATAGATTTTATTATTTGCAATCACCATTGCGGCCCCGCTCTCGTTAGCCGGTTTTAATCTCGGTCGCCGCGAATTCTCGCGCTGAGGATGCCGCGTAACGACATTAACATGGCACTTGGTACTTACAACGAGGCAGCGTTTATTCCCGTCTCGGGCTTGCCTTTAATCGATACCGCATTCCGTTACGCGAGATTCCAGGGAAATCAGGAGAACAGTTTGGTCTCTTTTCAGTTTTCCGCCGGAGCAGGAGCAGCTGAACTGTGGTTCAGAAGTTTTTAGAAGTCTTTGATTAAATTTGGAGTGGAAGAATTAAGTATTCTAGGGGGCTAGGGTTTTGGTGAACGGTAGGGAAGATCACGCGTACTCTGTATTTTCGTAGCGCTGGAGTACCAAGTATGTAGGACTCTCAAAAGAAGGTTTGACGACAACTTCAGAATATTGAATGGGGTTGCTGATAAATTCGTACGTATGCATGGTGCGTTTACTAATCCAAAGACGAATTTAGACTTTATAGTTTGGATATACATCGCGGATGATTCATCCATAATGAATGTGAAAAAATGTTTAAAAATCCATAGTTAATTCATCAAAAGTAGAGGCTGGCTCTACTTTGTTCACTTTGGATGAAATACAGATGAAATAATCTTTACACCTTTCACTGTGGGTGAATCATCAGGGATACACATCCAAAGTAAAAATTAAAAATTCGTCTTTACACCTTTTACTGTGGATGAATCATTCGCGATGCACATCCAAAGTGTAAAGTCTAAATTTTCTGTAAACTACCACTGCTTAAAATAATACAATTTTATCAAAGTGTACACGTTGCAAGATGCAGAGGAGTACGATTGACTCGAGTGACTAAAGTGAAGCAACAGAGCGCCAGAATACAAGGGAAGGGGGAACGTCTATGGTCAGGCACACTCTACAGACCAGCACGACTGGAACTCCAGTTCCCTCTTCCTACAGATACGTTGTCCCAAAAATTCCTTCAATCAACATTTATTAGAATTTTATAAATGTTTCCGAAATTAAAAAGTTAATAACAAAACATTGATTCACTACGATATAGGAAAATCTGCGCGTTTACGACTTTTTATCGACACTCAAACAATATAGATCTAAACCAACATTAACATTACCCCATAGTATAGGACGAAAGATATTAATAAACAAACAAATTTTTTTATTTATTTTTTACGTACTGGAAGCTAGATCTTACTCCTAAAGAAACAACAGACTGCGATAAGAGATTTTCTAAGCGTGGGTAGACCACTGCCGGGTTAACACGTGCGTTTATTTGCCCCTTTAAGAAAAAACGAAAATCCAGCGAAAGAATGGGGTCATAAAAAGCCAGAGTATCGTCATCATAAATTCCCCGGCTACAACAAGTGAAAATGATTTCGAGGTGAAACAGACCCGAACGAAACAGCGGCGTAACGCGCGCCCCGATATATGGGTCAGCGAGGTATCCAGCGCGAGCATCATCGAACACCGCTCGCGTGTCGGCGGTAATCATTTTAATACAACAATGTAGAAACAACGCGCGATGCACGGGGCGATAACGCCGCCGCGTTTCCGTTCCGGGGTATCAACAGTTGCCACCTTCCGGTCCCTAATCCCCTCAGCCGCAAGCCAAACCCCGTCCCACCAAAGCCTCCCGACACACCACCGAAAAGCGATCTTAAAAGGCTTTCCCGTCAAAGACCGCCGGAGCAGGTTGGCAGCAGGCGTTCGCCGAAATTGGAAAGCAATCGCTTAATTATCCGGTGTCCCATAAAAAAAAAAGGGTGAGACCGGGCACGGAGCGGGAAGGTCGGAGGAGGGTTCGGAGAGAAAGAGAGTCGACCGGACCAACGGCGGGAAAAAGCGTACGTATGATCGCTTCATATCGCCTACAAAGTGAGTCTCTGCGTTCTTATGGTTATTTATCGAGCCCGCCGACCCCCGGAAAAGCCGACAGGAACGTTCGCCGCGACAAAGGAAGCGAAATAAAAAAAATAAAACAACACCGAGGCATCACGTATGTGTGGCGTGCGGGGCGTCGCCATTTCTGATTGAATCCAGGCTTCGAGCTTATATTTTGTCATCCATTGGCGCCGTTGGGAGCGTGAGTGCAGGCTAAAAGAGTCGAAACCGGTGACGAGGGGGCGCAGATTGGGACGCAGGTGGAGAGAGCCGTGAGGGAGTGGGTGTATAGGTGGTCTAGGGGTGGCGGCCTCTACGAATCGGGCTAGGGGCGAGGCAGCAGAGAGGGACGAAGGGAGGGGGGGCTGTTTGCCAACGCGAATTTTAAAATCACGAATTTTTAAAAAGTACCCCGCGGCCAGATTCTCTTCGCTAACGTGGTTACGTAGTCTCGATGCGCGTGCACGTGTACACGCGCGGGAAGGGTGGCCCGCGAGCGTGTGCGTGCCGGCAGGAGGGCGCGAGCGCGCCGTCGCTACGCCACTATACGCGTTTATCCTACATATCTATAAATGCATTCGGTTATACCGGGGCCTCTGGAACCGAAAAAAACTCGATTTTTTCCCTTTCCCGCCGGTCGTTTTCTTTGATTTCGCGTCCCCTTTGTCGCCACACCAACTCCTGAATAAACGCCGCAAAACGCCAGGCCGAACGCTCCGGTGCGCCCTTCGGGCCGCGCGACCGGCGCCCGCGGTTTTTGGGCTGAACGGAAACAATCGTGATTCCCTGAGTTTCACCTAACAAAAAAGGCGATATTGGGTCATCTTTTCTTCGATTGATTTTCAGCTTCCTTGCCCTTTACTATTTTTCAGAGTTCATCCTCTACACATTTCTGAGGTCTAATGTTAAAATTGGGACTGCGTCACACAGAGGAGGGGCCAAGGGGCCCTGGCACCTGAAAGAAGGAGCTTTGTAAAAATATATAAGGAAACTGGATTTTATTCTTGAATTTCCTTGAATTTGAATTAAAAATATTTTTATCCATGTGCCACTGATGTCATCAACCATCATAGTCTACCTCTGTCAATACTTCTTATCCCAATCCTTTCACTGAAATAATCTTGACGTCAGAGTTGATAGAAAAATTGTCTGACCATAGATAGACCATTTTCCCTTACAATTCTTCCTTTTACATCCTTCCCTTATAACAGCTTCAACAAGTTATACAGCTGAAAAGGTCAAAATGTAGCATTGCCTTAAGAATATTTAAATAACATCTTGCTGGTATATTGCAGAAAACCTTCTCGTACAATAAAATCAAAACGCGTCACGTTATTCGATTCCTTTTATTATCATAACAGCAATCAACGTCAGCAACTTCAAAAGGATTCAAAATAACAACTCACCGTTACAAATCGACGAACTCTTCAGCCCGCTGCCCAACGAATATTAATTATCTCGCGTTACACGTTATTGTTTAAAATGTTAATCGCAACGACGTTTTATCATGGCCGCGACCGCGCACCGTAAAAAGGTTGTCCCTCTATATTCTCAAAAATAATTACTGTTTACCAAGTAATTATGGCGGCTCTGCTGGCGGCCGTATCCGTGTGGACGCGTGCACGCGCGGCCGCGTTATTATGTGTGTAAGTACAGACGAAATACCAGGGGAAACGAGAGACTGCGTGGATATTTAGCAACAGGCGCTTCAGCGAAATACGCTTCGCGGGCTTCCACTTTATTCACGAGACAGCTCTATTTTTTATTCGCAAATAAATGTGTCCCCCTAAAAATAATATTTAACGTTCGCGTAATGTGGGAGCCGCCGGGACGCGGGCGCGAGGAGCGTATATTTTGACAACGTTGTACCGCCGCGCAATGTTTTTGTTCCCTTCGAGCAACATGGACGCGCGCTGAACTTTGTATCCCCGGCGAGGAGAGGAAATGATTAAAAAGCTCACGGACTATTTACGTTTCCTACTGTCGTCGTCGAAATGAAAAATTCAAAGGGAATCAACACGCTTTAATTAAATTCTGTTTAACACCGCCGTCCTGTTAATTATTCCGCATTAATGTTTCAATTCCCAAATACAGCCAAGTTTGTCCGTTTAGTGCGATACGTGGGCGTGCACGAAATGCTTCTCACAGAGCATTGCCCTTAATTGTAGAGCAACTTTGGCAACATTCGCTTCTTTCATTATAAAGAAGGTAGGTATTATTGTACGACAGACCCCACATAAATATACTATTTAACTCTCGATATAAAAATCCTACTGAATAGTGAATTACTTACTACCGAATAAAGCTTCTGCAATTTTTTTCTGCTTAGTTTATTACAGCAGAAGTATTCCATTTTACACGAAGCATTCAAGAACTTCTGCCCCTCCACTGAACAAGCCATACATCTGCATAGCATTTATCGGAACGGCAACGGATACCTCCCTTGCGCAAGGTGGCAACTTTACGAGACTGTAATTTGCAAGAAATTTTCTCGAGGCAGGTGATAAAGCAGTCTCGGAGCTGCAGTAGCTGAACCCTTCATTCGCTATCTATCCTAAATCCTATGGGTCGACCTTAAATGACATAAGGCTTTGGGGGTGGTCGCGAATCTCTTACGTCTCTTACAAGGAGGAGAGGCACAGGTAGCGTCTTACGTAATACTTACTGAAACTGAGTTAAATGAATTACATAAACTTTTAAAAGAATTTTAATAACAGAAAAATGTAATGTAAAAAATATTACGTACAGAAGGAAGAGGAGAGGGTTGGAATATAAAATCTTACAAATTCTTATACCGGGGAAGGGAGGAGGTAAAAAATCGCCAAAATTACCCTTACGTAATTTAAGAACGGCCTCCTGCACCTACCTACATTTTTCGCTACCACCTCCCCAAAGAAAACTCTCCCCACGTCAATCTCGTTCGACCTCCTTAATCATCCAAATATCCAAACCGAAGAACGGAACTGAACCCGAGGCCACATAATGGTCCCTACTCGAGCACACGAGAGGCGTGAATGGGAAAGAAGCTAGGAAGATTCTCATGTATGGCGAATGCACATATTCCTGCATAAATACATTATAGGCCGCGGTGTCGGGCGCGTTTCCATCGCGCGGATCTGAAAAGGTGCGAGAAAAACGGCGGAGCGAAAGGCTGAGCATAAAAATGCCTACGGGGTTACTTTGAATTTTACATCAGCCAGGGCGGTCAACATTTAAATGAGCCGATCGATCGATATTACGCCGGGATATGAGGCGAAGTAGCTGAAGATGCAGCTGGTCAGCCGTAGGGTCCGAAGGGAGGGCGAAGGAAGGCCTTCAAGGGGTCGCGAAATGAGACGTTCTCGAATTCGCAAGGGTCCCTTCGAAAGGAACATCAAACCCTACCATTGGCCTTTCTCGAGGAATCGTGCTGCCCTCCCACTTATTAGTGGTGCTGGACGAAATGCTCGAGTTCTATTACGGAGGGACGACAGCTTCGTTAAAGGAAGGCTTCCAGACAATTCCAGCTGCGTTTATGTGTGGCCACGATCATCTCTGTAGCATCTACATTGATTCTCAAAGACCCTGGCTGACGTTCAGTTCGATTGCTGTCCGGGAACTTTAGTCGAGCGTAAATTTCTGCTAAATTATAGAGCGTGCTCGCGGGAGAAATTAGAGCGATTTGGCCATCGGCTGCTCGATGCTTGGAGAAATTGATTCGCGGTATAATTTTCATTCGAATTAACCACGTTTCGAAAATGTTGCTTTGTTTAATTATTTCCGTGTTCGGTCATCCAATGGGCGTCTACTTAGTTAAGTAGAACTTCAGTCTGACGTTTTCGCTGAGTTCGTGGTCAATTATCGTCACTGATAGTTTAAAAGAAAATCTGAAAAGTGCATCGGAGCTAGCGAAAATTCGAAACAATTCTACTTGGAATCAGAATATATTCTAAACTTGTGCAAAGGGTAGAACAGTCAACCCACCCAAGGAATTGCTATCCGGACGTTAAATATTTATCCTCCGTGGCCCGGTGTTTGTCGAATTGATTAGGCAGAAATATGGCGGGATGAGTCGATCGCAGGCCCGACTTCCCGCTGACGTCTTTTACCGCGTTACCTGCAAACACGGGTCAGAAGGAGGAGCGGCGACGGAACATCGGCCAGGGCGACACAAAAGCTCACAAAGTCTCGGGACGCTGTCGGGCTTTCCAATAATCTCCGGCTGAAAACGCGATTTATACGAAACGGTAAACTTAATAACGCAATTTCGCGAGGGCAGACCGTGCTGACGGCGAGCACGGCCAAGCAATTTAAATAAACAAATTATAAATATTCGCCCGGCCGCGAAACCGTCTCAGCATGAATAATCATTACGTCGTAGATGGGAGGCAAGGCGCAGGCGATTCGATTGATTAAATTTTTAATAATTCATTTGCATTCGACCGCATACCTTCCGTCCCCCGTACTGGCCCCGCCGACGACTCTCGGCCCCCCTTTAATGTATTTTTAAATTACATTTTTAATTGACGCAACAAATGAATTATCGATTGTTTCGCCACGATACGGTTCAGAGGTGGGGTTATTACTAATGCGCCGTGGCCCTGTTATACGACTCTTATTAAATACAACGGCCAAGGCGGCGCGAAAGTGTCTCGGAAATTAGCATGAAAATTGCATCCCCATTACAGTGATCTACTGTAGATAATGAGCGCAGGATTGTCTGAGCAATTGAAGAAGGGTAGAAAAACTGGATCGTCTTATTCTGTATCCTCGAGGTTTTAAAGAGCTTGTGATTGATAAATTCAGTGATTTGTGGAGAATTCTGCCAGGACCCCTAATGTCCTCTCAGCAGTTTTATCCTCAGAAGACTAGTTCCAGTTTTACCCTGCTGGAGTAACGAGCAAAGTTACACTTAGTTAACGTTACTCAGTTGATTGCCTTTCCAATCGGCACGATGTTTGCAATCAGCTAGGTTTGATTAGGTTGGTTACAAACCCCCGGTCGATCCTGCGTACACGACCCGAAACGTGTAAAACTTCTCTTTTCCCTCGGCAGAGTTTTTCCGAAATTCAAAAGGAATTCTGTTTGGAATGGAGGAGACTACATAATCATTATAGGTACCCGAATTAAAATATTTCGAGCGTAAAATTTGTATTTAATTTAACAGTGACATGTAACAGTTTATATTTGTCGAACGTCAATGAATAAATACGATACTTCAAAGACCCGTTTGTATCACATTCGACATACAGTTCCCTGGTAATTCGCGAAAAGTATCGATGCGTTTCAACTCTTTTTCGAAATGCATCTATTTTCGACCATTCTAATAACAGCGCAATTTTGCGAACACTTCTTTATTTAATTTCCTCAAGCCTATTCTGAAACCATTTTCAACGCACTCACAATCCACTTGATTTAATCCTGAAATATTAAGCAATTACTCCTTGAATTTTAATTAGCACTTTCAGACAAAATACTTTCAGAAATCTTAACTACCATTTCGAACACGTTCACTCTGCGGAATCAGCGATGGTTCGTAGCAGGCTGAAGAAGATAGAGAATATATGAAGGATAAGGGGAAAAACCCAGAATGTCCATTTTTCGAGATTTTGGGATTTATGGAATATTTTGTTCGTAGCAACTGGGACTATAGAACTGTCGAATAGCCTCAAATGCCCCTGTAAGATAACGTTAAAGATTTGGTATACTGGTTGAAAACAGGAAATGTCCACTCTGCACTGGAAAACTAGAAATTATTTACGAAGAAACTGATATAAGGAAATTAAATTCATTGAACCTTGTTTCTTTAATGGTGGACTGAAGTATTAAAACTTAACGTTCTCGATAAAACTGTTTTGTGGCGTTCCCTGTTTTTCCCCTCACCCTTCATATTATGGCCATTTCACGCGAGGCACTTGCACAACTGGTAGCTAATTTTTCAGATATTTCAGACACAAACAACACTAGTATCAAACAGACACACGCCCATAGTAAATGTAATATGACCATTTGAACGTGTCAGAAACACCAATGGTGAGACCCAAATGTACCTCCCATGAAAGGGCCCTTACGGTACTTAAGGGGGTATACCCGTTTGAACCCTCGGAAAATGTATACATTTTGTGGATTTTTTTACAAGCCAACGGTTTGATGCAGATTTCCCGTTTTTTAACTATGTTTACATAGTATTATGAACTACTTATAAAAAAAGTTTCAGTTAAAAAACTATTGTTTTTCGGAAGTTACGGATACATGTCCGAAAGTCTCTCGATTTTAGACGGCTAAACGGTGGCCCTAAAAACTCGCGCTACGTTCAACCAATTTACTTCAAATTTTGCATGCAGAATCATAATAAGATTCCACATCGTCCAACGAAGGCGATTTTGAAAATTTTGAAAAATAAAGAAATGGTGAGAGATCAAAGGTAAAGTTAAATTTTTCTAAGAGAAAAATCCACCTTTTTGCTTTATAAATAATAAACGGGGAATCGAAATAAAAAAAGCCTTCGTTGGACGATGCGGAATCTTATTATGATTCTGCATGCAAAATTTGAAGTAAATTGGTTGAACGTAGCGCGAGTTTTTAGGGCCACCGTTTAGCCGTCTAAAATCGAGAGACTTTCGGACATGTATCCGTAACTTCCGAAAAACAATAGTTTTTTAACTGAAACTTTTTTTATAAGTAGTTCATAATACTATGTAAACATAGTTAAAAAACGGGAAATCTGCATCAAACCGTTGACTTGTAAAAAAATCCACAAAATGTATACATTTTCCGAGGGTTCAAACGGGTATACCCCCTTAAGCTACAATAGTATCTGACCAGGAAAGTCTCTACCATCGACACTGTAATTCAGTTTGAATCCCGCGATCCAACGAGGCTCAATGGAATGCAACATTTGATAGAGTCCAGCATGCAAACCAGGGAGAGAAAGTCATCCGTTTCAGAAACGTTCATCGAGCCGAAACGAAGTCAACGGGATATATAAACGCACGGATCGGGACATCGGAGGGGGGAGGGGGTCGAAATCCGAATCTCATAACTTCCGGTCGGCCGGCGGTCGACTCAATATTCAAGATGACCGGGTGGACGGGACGGATGTGACGTCACGCTTCGTCGCCGCCTCAAGCCATATTAGATCGAGGAGTTTCATATTGCCGCGCGCTGCTTCGAGATCTCTCGTGCGCCGGAAGTTTATCTATGCTTCAGTTCGTCTCGTAATAATGTCTATTCGGGGACGTGGTCGCCTCAAGCGGCCGCGCTCGTCGCGATCGTGTCGTTAACGACAACGAAGGAATTCATCGTCGCTGGTCACTTCCTTACGGAGATCCAGCTGGGTTCCAGGGATCGAATATTTAAGCATCCTCGGGGGCCACCAAATATGGGAACGGCGCTTAACGAGATCAACATCGAGGAGAATGTAGACCTGGACTGATAATCTGCTCTGTACGCGGAAGAGAGGTTCGGATGGGCGTTATTTCGCATCGATATAGCGATGGACAGATGAGAGGAACGCGGATCACGCGACTATGGAATTTTTTGGCTACTTTTGGGCAATTCTCAATGTAGCACTAGCTAATCCCTTGCAAACCTCGGGAAGACCAAAGAGAACTTTGTCAGTTTTGAAACAGTACAGTGGTAGTTGTATTTACTCTGCGTGGAGCTACACTACCAATCGACACATTGATAATGGAGCAGAGGTAGAATGGAAAGGCAATGTCAGAGTTCGAAGATGCTGAAGCAGAACTATAGCCTGTCAGAAGTCAAAGAATATCCATTTCAACAGGTCACATCGCCTGGGATCACTTTACCAATAATAAAAACGCAACCATGTAGGTGGCATTCTTCGAAATCGACGTATTCTGAAGAACAGCGTCAGTAAATCTCACGAGAGGTTGACCACAACCGCACCCCAAGCCAGGGACTTTGAAACCACTGGGTCTGTCAGAAGCCTAGGATGACCAAAGACCCCCGGAGCAACCGATCGTTCAGGTGACGACGAGAAAAAAGGATTGCAGTAGCATCATCAGGATAACTGGTCACCCACGTAGGCACATACCTCGTACGTAAACCGAGGGGTGAAGAGAAGGAGGTGGAGGAGGAGGGTTAGCCGTGGTATTTGGGGAAACGGGACTCGGGTAACACAAGCGCTCGAGGAGGGGGACAGCAGAGCGAGAATCACGAGGATATCCAGGGAATCTCTTTTTGTTTGTCGGGCAGCGCGTCATCTCGGCGGTGGGAACGGGCCCCGGCACCGGTTTTAAATTCCTTTTGAGTCCTTTACGCGGGTGTTGCGGGGCAGCACGGCACGACAGAGCATCGACAGGGTAGTCGTAGGAACAACGAGCGACAGAGAAGGCAGACAGTGCCGGAAAGGGGAAGGAGCAGCCGCGGTGTAGAGAGGCTGCCAGGGGACGGATGAAGGGGGTGGGAGGGTGCGGGTGTGTGCGCGAGTGCGCACTCGAAAAAAAAATCATTTGCACGGTAATTCGAAGCCTGGATTTCAGTCGATAAAAGGATGCACACACGCCGCGGCGCATACAGAGGGAAGAAACAAATGAACAAATTCGCGTTTCAGAATAATGCCCGGCAATCCCATCTACCCGCCTCTCTCGCAGCTCGCCCACCGACCGCCCGCCCTCTCCGCTCGCCCCCCTCGCGGCCGTGGGCCACCGCGTACCCCCGTGTACCCCGGCCGCACCACCTACCAACGTCCTACAGCCTCACCCGCCTCACCACTGTCGATGCGCCGTGGCACCCACTCCTCCGGCACACACCGCTACCCGCGCAACCCCACAACCCTACTTTTTTCATTCCGTCCTATCAATTGATCAGGTTTTAAATTTCCGCGTCCATCCGAGCCGCGCCTCCACCTCTTCCTCCTCCGCCTCCTCCGGCCTCTGCCTCCTCCTACTGTGTGCAGCGTGCTCCTCCACGCACACACACGCACACACAGGCACAGACGGGCGCACACACACCATCCCTCCTCGGTGTCCTCTTCCACCGCTCGTCCACGTCCCGCTGCCCTCCCCCTCCCCCCTCTGATCCGATCCTCGCTCGCCTGTCCCTCTCCTCTCTGTTTAATTAAAAGGACACATTAAATTATTTTTTCAATTGAACCCCCCATTGTTACTCGCAGACTGCTGATTCTATCCAATCGTTCTCCCTCTTCCTCCCTCTGCCTTCGCTCGGTGCCTCTTTCGCCACCGCCACCTACCCTCCCCCCCACCCAATCGCGCCTTTCCCTCCGCGACGTCTCGCTCGCACGTCGGTCCGACCGATCGTCCGCTCCACTCTTTCTCGCGATTTTTTTTCCGCGTTAGAAGCTTTGTCGGAACACGCGTGCGCGATGACATAAGTGTACATATGTAACTGTTGCCACGGCTATGTGTGCACGCGTCAGCGTGTGCCGCACAGTGCGTACGCACCTATTACCTGCGTGCGCTTGTGTGGGCCGTATGTGCGAGCTGTTGTGCGCGCGAAATATGTTTTATGTACCGTTGCTCCGTGTATAGATATTTCGTCTTTACCCGGGTTCTCCCTCCCCGAGTGCACGGAGGAGCGCGAGCGCGCTTTCCTATTAATTGGGAAATACCGAAATGCGCGGAATATCGAGCACCTTGATGGCCAGCGTGCCCCTCCGCAACGTTCCAGCCGGAGGACGAAGAGGTGCACGGCGAGGAAGAGTAGTGGGGCACGTTTCGGGGGGAGGGTGGTGGACAGGGGGGTGTTGGTGTGGGTGTGGCGACGATTTTTTCGACGACAGGCCTCCACCGCTCCGGCCGTTCTCGTTAAACGAATTCGACGGCTTTCGCGAGATTGGGAATGAGAGCTGCGCTCCGGCTGCGAGATATTTGGGTTACTTCGAATTTTACCCATGTGAAAAAGGTGATTAGAGGACCGACCGACGATTGTTCCCGTTGCCGAATGTTCATTAGGAGAAGCTTGGCGAACGTTCGACGCGCGAGCCTCCTCTGGGAAGCTGGGGCGCTTCCCTGCCCGCGAAATCGCGACGCGAAATCCTCTGGAACGTGAAGAATACAGAGCACGAGTGCCATGAACTCCGAGCAATGATTGGTTATCGGGCTCGAATTATTTTCAGAGATAGTAACCCTTCGTTTCACACGTCGTGGTAACTAGTCACTATACATGTAGTCATAAATCTTGAGAATTTTATAAAGAAATTCTGTGTAGGGGAGACCGGGGTAGTTGTTACATTTTTCAGGTTTTTTTATTTTTTTTGCATTCCATATTCAATACTATCAATGACTCTCAGTTAAAGTACGTTCTTTCCTCTACCGATGACCGCTATCGCATGCAATTAAATGAAAACCATGACTTTTAAACAAGCCATTTTGAAGGTCGAGACATGTTGTATCAACGTGCCCCGAGTAGGGGCTAGCTGTTACACAATACGGGGCAAGTTGTTACAGGATTAAATTTTACGAAACGAGGCTTATTATGAGTAATATAATTATGGTTTCTTGGACAAGAGTAAATTTATTAATGGTAAGAATCTATTACAATAAATATACAATAAACAATCTATTTTAAAAATAATAAAAAGCTACTGAAATCAGTTGCACTAATTATCGTCGTCCGTTTCATACAGGGACACGTGTCTATTATTTGTGGTGGTTTTATGTCCTATCTGCCTTTTCTTTACTCTATGTTTTTTTCTTTTTATGTCATCAGTTTCCTTTTTAAAACTTTTTAAAAAAATCTTTTTAGGTTTTAGCGGGAAGCTACTACAGTGACTCGTGGTAACTAAAGGGTTAAATTAATAAATTAATTACTAAATAGAATGTAACAACATGCCCCTTTCGCTCTGTAAAAACATGCCCCTTTTCGTATGTAACAACAAGCCCCTTGTCTTGCGTAACAACTTGCCCCGGTTGACACCAAAAGCTATAAGTTCATACCAGTTTGGTGTATTCTTATGTTCATGGTACGAATCTGTAGCTAAAGGAACACTGATTCAAACGTGGTAATATTAATTTACATACATTTATCTGTTTGTTCTGTAGAAAGAGAAAAGTTACTATTAGTACTGAAAACACAAAAAAACTGTAATAAAGTGACAACGCGTGAACCGACTACAAACAAACAACATACACAACTGTGTATGGTTGAAACACATCAGCCACTTCATCGTCGAAGTGATAGTACAAGCGAAAAAAATTTAAACTGCTTTGTAACAACCTGCCCCTGTGACATCTAGCCCCGGTCTCCCCTAAGCTTTGAGGAAGAGCTGTATCTTCTGTGGAATCTGGAAGTAATGCTACCAAACTTTCTTATTTCAGCCACTTAGGAAGACAGAGGATCCTTCCTTTAAATAAGGATGCAAGAGATGCTACGTCCCCTCAGAAAACAGATTCTTGGTATCGATCCTTCACGAAATCTTGTTTTAGTCGTGCAAGTGCAGCTGATTACGCAATTCATTTGTGAAGACCCGACTTTTAATAGAATTTTACGTAGAGCTGAAAGGAATTCAACTGGATCACCATATTCCCAGAATTTGATTAATTTCTTAATGGAAGTCCTTCCAGGCTGATATTATTTCATCTATGTATATTTACTTCCGCTTCACGAAAGTGTTTGGAAGCGAAGATTAGATTGCACAATTATATTGAAAATATCATCCCCTTGTACACACTATTTGGACTGTTTCAAGCTCCCTCGAATATTGTACCCAGTTAAAAATCCATCGAGAACGTTTCACAAGATTTCTCGCACTGGCCAGCGAATCCTAATTAACCCCCAATTTGTACGAAACACAGCTCGGGGGTTGGGGGGAGACTTCATTGAAATTTCAAAATCGTGCTTATTTACTAATTGAGACGTTTTTATTAAGGTCCCCGTAATCAGCGAGTTGGCCATTGTCCAAGATAGACCACGGTCGAGCGAAAGGGGAAGGTCTAGTCTACCACCCAAGGCTCTCTCTTTGTTCGCACGGCAAAGAAGTCTGAAACGGTGAATCGAGCTGAGCTACATCGGTAATTCGGAAAAGCTAATTAAAAGTTGACTCGTAGGTACGAAGGCAGGCGCATCCGCGCCGGTCGGCGGCCCTTGAAACGCCCTCGGTCACCAAGCCGACCGCTATGAGGGGTTAAGTGAGGTGAAAAGCAACCCCCAGAGAGAGAGAGAGCGAAAGAGCAGAAGTCTCACCTCATTCCACCCTCTTATCCTTCTGATCCCGTTCCGCCACTTTTTCCAGGATTATTTTCGCATTGTCTTCGCGATCACAAACATTTTCTTTCCCCTCCGTGCTCTGTCCCTCCGCCTTTCCACTTTGAAGCAGCAAGGAGAAGCGATTTCCACGAGACGAGTGTAAGCAAGAATAAATTCTTTCAACCTACGTGCTTTCGGCTGCGCGCCAGTAATGCTGATGTCAGAGGAAAGTGATTCTGCTACATATTGTCCGACTGAGTGTGAGTGACAGTGTCAATGACTCAGAGAATTGATGTGGAACTGATGCAACGTACTGGTGTGTGGGCTGATTGCGCGGAGGGTTAACGAGGGATCGAGGAGGAATCAGGGGTTGACAGTTGAGGCCACAGTGCTCGATAGTAATGATCAGAGAGTTAATGGATCGGAGCAAAGATTTAAAACTACAGTAAATTTTCGTTATAAGCTCATTTTGACTTTGCCGTTATTTGACTACCTCATTTTTTGGAATTCTTCGTCGAGAGTGAGAAAGATTCCTCTCTCGCTCACTCTCGAGTTCCTTCACTCGCGCACCCTCCCATTGGCGGCTCGGAATAGTCGACGCTGTGCGTTGTAAGCTCGCCGCGAGCCCCGAGCGTGAAGCCTATAGGGTAATTGCGGGTGAGATGGCCTTTCGCATAGACTGCAATTTTATTTTATATTTTTTAAATGTATGATTATTTTTTCAATTCAATTTTATATTATTTATTTAACTGTATTTCCTCTTGCAAATATATTTTTGTCCTGTATAAAACTACTAAATTCACGGTGTACTGATTGTTTTTAAAAAAGTGGGCCATCTCTCTTCGACTTACCCTAACGAGAATTTACTGTACTAAGTTAAGGGGTCATTTTTTTATCCGATGCTTAGTTTTCTTTTAATTGACGAAAATCAGGCACGATTTATGATAAAAATGGAAACTTTTACTTTAAACATCAGCCATTTTTTCCCAAATCAATATTTCGAAAAATCCTTCGTTCAAATACTAGATAATATAATATAATAAGTAAATTCTTTTGAATTTTTTATTTTAGGTGATCGACTTTCGAGCAGCAGTGGTCACCGCAGAAGCCTTTTTATTTAGAGAGCCTTCGAGTGATGGACAATAACTTAGTTATTGATAAATATTTTTAAATAAAAAAATTACGATGCGCAGTACTAGATGCAATCCTTAAAAGGAAAAAAGATTTTTTGAGAAATGTGTTATAGCTTTTGAGTAAAAAATTTCCAAAGACCACCCTTTTTTCGGCCTCCTGACTGAGCATAACCCCTTAAAACAGAGAAGTGTAAAGTCTCAGTAGAGCACAGTAGATTAAACCCTTTGTGGTCAGACGCTTGGCTACCTTCTTACAATCTATCTTCAACTCAAGTAGCTCAACAAAGCTTGCGTAGGTCTAAGCAGGTGGCAACGTAGTACCCTTATATTAATTAAAAATTAACCCCACCTCCTTGCTCTTTCAATTTTGTATCACCTTCTTCAATTATCCTTCAACATCGCAGGAACGCTGCTCCCATGAAAAGGATTTGACGATAACGACCACAGTAAAGCTTCCGTTCGTCGCGCGAGTACGTATACGCGTGCAGAAAAAGATGGTCCCGCAAATTGACCATCGAATGGCCTTTTCTCACGTTCGCATAAGTGCCCAGACGGCTCTCGGTGACAGGATCATCCAGTCCTTGAAGCCGGGATCGGCGCACCTGTCGACCCCATCGACTTTCTTTTTTCTCATCGGCTGTCACCGGAAATCCGTGCAACGACAGTACCGCCATCGTATCTGTCGATCTGCGGTATCGGCGACGAGGGCGATTCATCAAAGTGTGTCGCCTCCCCCGCCTGATCCGCGCAGCCCTACGGCTAACGAAATATTACGTCGCGGCGGCCGAAAACATCCGTATGGAGTTATCTGTGCACGAGGATTCAGCTGAGTGCATCTACACGGTGGTCAGTAAAGTGTGGTGTAATCGATGGAGAGGCAATTCTTTGTTAAGACACAAATAAGAAACGTTGAGTAAATTTTTAACGACTTGAGGGGACCACCTTGGGTAGATCAAGAAATACGGGATCTTTGGGTATTTATTTCTAAGTGGCAAAAACACTTTTTTCGATCAAAATATTTCAATAAAGATAGGGACGTCTTTGAATAACATACACAATTTTTTTTCAAGTTTTCTTTAGAAACAAATATGGCGATCGAGAGGACAATGTACGTTATTTCTGATGAACAGGATTCTGAAAGAAAATTTGAACAATAGAATATTAAATAAAACTAAATTGCCTATCGGCCGACGTTCAATTTTTTCGATATTTTAATGTTTACCTGACTTACGCGTAAATAAAGGTCCATTTTCTTGCACACGAAACTGAACTTTTTGCTTCAAAGTGTAGCTATTATGTTATTTTTCAAACAATCGACAAAATTGAACGTCGGCCGATAGACAATTTAGTTTTATTAATTATTCCACTCTTCAAATTTTGTTTCAAAAGCCTGTTCATCGGAAATAACATCGCTTTCTCGATCGCCATATTTGTTTCTAAAGAAAACTGGAAAAAATGTATACATCATTCAAAGATGTGTCTATCTTTATTGAAAAATTTTAATCGAAAAACGTGTTTCCGTCACTTAGAAATAAATTCCCAAAAATGAGGTACTTCTTGACCTGGTCAAGGTGGTATGACCCGTTAAGCTTTTCGAATGACAAAGTACTCCTTTACTTCATTTCTTCTCGATGTCTTCAACCCCACAAAACTCGCCAGGTGAATATATCTACGTATGCCAAGAAATTGCCTCTCGCGTAAAGAAACCAGTGCAAAGTAGTTCCACATTTAAAATCATTTTTCCCGGAAGCCATGCAATGAAGCAAAAAAATTTATTCCAGGCATGATCCTCGTGCATTCAATAAGGAATCACCTCTCGCCCAATTTCACCACGATATCCCGGACACTCCGTATAAAGCGCGTGCAGGTATCTCGGCCGTCTAAGCGGATACGCGGGAAACGAGCTCGTAGATGGATAAATACTAAAACGTCAGTAACTCACGATCAGGCCGTACCCTCTCCTCTGCCGTTTCCTCTTTCCTACGCTGGCGTGTCCCTCTTTTTATCCCTCCTCTCGCCCCGGCTATCCGTGTGCTTTGTGCGCGACGCATATAGGCATTGTATACATCCTGCAGGATGTACATCTAGATCAATAGCATTGGAAATTATCCAAACAAATTATCGATAGAGCGAAAAAAGCCGAGGCCGGGAGCGAGCGAGCCGAGGCCGAACGAGGCGCTACATCACGCATAGCTCGACCGGAAGAGAGCGAGCGAAAGAGCGAGCCCCGCTGCCCGGAGAGGAACAGAAGCGGCACGGGGGAGCGAGAGCGACAAGGAGCGTATTAAAAAATAAAAAATTGCCGTACATTTTTCAGGCATTAACGTGTGCGTGGGTGGGTTGGGGTCGTTGCTGGCTGAAGAGTCGGGGGTAGGGGGGTCGAACCCGGGGACGCGGGGAAACGCTTTTTAGGGACGCGAAAGGGGTTTACCGGCAGCAGCCCCTGGTCGTCGCGTTTGCACGGGGGGAGGGTGAAAGGTGGAGAGAGGGTACACACCTACGTGTGCACGTCTCTTCCCGATTGGCCTGCCAAAGCCCCCCCAGAAGCCAATTCACGGGCGGCGTGTTTAGCGCAATTTTTCAAAATTAACTAATGTTCGACAGCCACGGCGTCGCCGAACCTTTCCGCGCTGACCCTTCGCCCTCGACCGCATAACATTAATCACTCTTAATTAATGGGGGGGAAAACGCGTGGGCTGCCAGCACTGTCTTCGTCCCTCGCGAGCCACTGTCTCGTTCTTAATTTCTTAATTTGCTCCCGAATCTCCTTTCCCGATCCCTTTCGACACCCTCCGCGTCGTTCCATTCCTCTTCCTCACCCAGTCCTCGCGTCCACTTCGATCATAAATCTCACCCTGTCCGTCTCGTCCAATCTTCTTGGGGTGAAATAATTTTGCGCGCGTTTGGCAGGTGTCTTGAGACAGCGAAGGGGTAATTTGTGAACGGGAAGCGTACGCGTACTCGCCGGGTGGAGGAGTGTTGGAGAGATGGCCAAGAAAGGGGTGCAATTGCTCGTTGTTTCGTCGGGGCAGCGCTGGCGTTCCTCGCTTTTCGTCGCGTTTGGCGGCCGGCGTAAAAATTACGTCGACTAGAGTTTATTTGTCCGGAAATGGCGGTGCCCCGGGGGTGGTGCTTGCACGGTTATAGGTGCGGGGCAGAAAAAAAGGGGACTGGCGTCGGTGGAGGCGGAAGGGAGACAGAGAAAGGCGGGTGGGAGAGAGAGAAGGCACGTACGTACCTACCTACCGGCGTGGTTGATGTATTGCGTATTATTTGTGTGTTGCGTTCGTTGCTGCATTGCGCGTTTTTTTCTGCTCCCACCGCCTATTATTTATTAGCACTAACGTGCAATTGTATTGATCTGCAATATACCACCCGTCCCGGCCCCACCCACGCCGATGGATTTTTTTCCTCTTTTCGAGGATGTATCCGGACTTGCCGGGGAATGGAAGTTTGCTACGATTGGCCCCGCGTGATGGAACAACCGCTGATGCTACACTTTGCTGCTCCACCGTGTCAGGGTTTCCCTTTGCCTCCTTGCATAAACGAGTTTAATCCCTTTCATATATAATCGTGTCCCTGGCTACCGGGGCTTAAAAATTGGGAAGATCGTTGCAAGTAGAGTTGCATCCACTTTTTCCACTGTTTTTGATGGGTATTTCCTTCTATCTTCCGTGTTTCGATGCTCAGATCGTGCTAGTGACTTCGAGTCGCACTCGGAGCTTAGTGGTTTATGTTACGTTTAGTGTTGGGGACATTCCTATGCGAACTCGGACAGATTTCGGAGTAAGTTTTCGTAGATTACTGAAATTTGAATATGTTGTAGTCTTTAGTGATATTTAAACGTACCTCGAAGGATTTTTCGAAATTTTGAAAAATGTCGATTTTACTGCTGTTTGAAGTTAAGTGCTAACTTTTTTTCAATACATTATAGCTATGGAAGTAGTAAACGGACGGAGATGAGCTTTACGGTGCTTATAGAGAAGACATTGAAGTTTTAAGAAAAAATTATTTCAGTTAAAAAAAAAAATTTTAACCATTTTTGTGCAATTATTTTAAACAAATGCAGGTTTTTAACATCGGGCGCGATGCAATCTACGAATACTTACTCCGAAATCTGTCCGAGTTCGCGTGGAATGTCCCGTTGATAAGTGGGAAGAAGGATATGTGTTCTGATATAGCATTTATTAGCCCTGTCAGGCATGCAACTAGCAGAATATGAAGTTTGTTTACTTCTCGAAGATGAATGAGCTCCACCTACAATTTTAGACCCACAGGTCTCTGATTAAGTGACCCAAGAAATCGATGTCAACGAGTATAGAGAAGAGAAGGGTGTACCAGAGGATTAAAAAGCGACGTGTCCTATCATGGCACCATTCATAAATCATAGGAAATTTCACCCTCCTAAGCAAATCCTCCATCCTAAGAGTGTTCAAAAGAATACTCATCTCCCCAACACACAATTTCATAATGCAACGCGTATCAGCAGCAGCCCCAGACACTGGCCGAACACTTTGGCATGCAGAAACGACAGAATCCTATCTGTTCACCAAAGTGACGTTCTGCTAACTCATTACGCTAGCATCTAAACAGATAAATTTAGCTCAGACTTCACCTAAAGCCCCACCAAACGATCGCCAAAGAAGATGCCTATCAACGCAAACAGAGGGACATCGTGAATCCATTTCGAAATCCTGCCAGACTCCATTGAGGCACCTGGAAACTGACCATTTCTCCTGCTGAGGCCCAAGAAGCCCACCCAAGCACGTGTCCCTATCCTGCCCAACTCCCCCGATCACGAAGCTCGCGACTGAACGCCCCGGCCCGTCCGCGTCAAAGTGCATCTATCCAGGGCCGAGCATCAGCGGAGCTATTATACCGTCATCATAACGATATAACACGAAATCAACAGGGTAACGATACACACCGGGTCCCGCGTGGCGAAACACAATAGCCTCCGCATGCGACCTGTCCCCTGGTGCGCCCTCTCTCTCTCTTCAGCGTTTCCTCTGATCTCTGGAAAGCCCGCGTGTGCGTGCCCCCTTCACCCTCCGCCGCACGCGTTCGAAACAGCCGGGCAAGCCCGCGAAACTGACCGTGCGGCGGGCAGTCGCGTTGCGTTGCGTTGATGTAACTAAATGATTGGGTAAATGATTCCACAGCGTGCCGCGAGTAATTGAGTGGTGCTGGTGTGGGCGATGACTGCCAGAGAGAGCGCCGGCCGACCGGCGTGGCCGAGTGTGTTGCCCCGTTGCACGTGCAGGAGGTCCACGGGTCTGTGTAGACCGCGATATATACAGATCAGCGCGGAACGGCCAGTGGCATCGCTGTTACCCGCTCGCGTTTCACACGCACGCTACTTGCCGTGTGCACACGGTCGCGGCACCCCGAGGACGGAGCTGTGTGCGTGGCACGCGCGCCCCACGGCAATGACGAGTCATCCACGCTAGAACACCTCGCCGCGCCGCGCCGCGTCGGGTCCTCTCGCTCCAACCGCTGTTCCCTCCTGCTCTCTCGCTGACTCTTCGACTCTGTTACCGTTTACCGGTGTCCGTGAGCCGTGTGTACACGGGACATGGGACCCACACATAGGCCCGCGGTCCGCGGCCGTGTCATGATTTCGCGTTTGTTTACGCGCTCTCGATGCCTCGCTCTCTCGCGCCCCTGCCTCCGTCTGCGTTCCACTCGTTACTGATCGTTCTCTCTGTGGCATTCCCGCCGGAGAGGGCCAACGCCATCATCTCTCACTCTCTCGCTCTCTCTCCGGCTCTCCGTTCCTCTCACCTGCGGTCGGGTGTTGGCAAATTTGCGTGGCCGCGGGGATATGTTTTCGTTTCCAATGATTTATGCCGGCAAATGGGTCGCGCGCGCGTGAAAGTGTCATGCTCGGGCGTTATCGATGACAGCTATCGATGGGAAGGTCGAGTACGTGCTTCTCGAAAGAATGCGGCTTTTGTAACGGGCCGTCCCCGCTCCAGTCATCCGCCCCAGCTGGGAATCATTCAATGCCCTCGCGCCACCGGGAAAATCATGCGGTGATTCCTCTGGTTTGCGGTACTTAGGGCTAGCTGCGAGTTTTCCTCATTATCGTTCGGGCTATTCAGACTGTGTACCGTAGGGGCTGGTGGCTTTCATTGCGAGTGAAGTGTTGTTCGAATGGTTAAAGAGGTAATTAGTGGCGGAAGGAAGTGATTGCTGATGATTAGAGGACTTGGTGCACGAGTGCATCTCGCGCGAGTAGGTTTCAGTGAACCGTAGGAGGACCTCTGTGAATGACAGGTGTTTTTAAATCGTTTGGAGCTGATGGGAAGAAGGCAGGGAGGTGGTTATCAAGGTTAGTGGAAGAGTAGCCTGTCGGATGTGGAAGTAGTAGAAAAGATAGGCGTGCAAAGTGGAATGAGGAAAGTTGACGCAAGTGCTCATTGTGCTTGAGGAATAGCTACCAAGAATGTAGCTCCATTATTGAGACCACTAGCAGGAGCTTAGGAACAGAGTGGACTCGTCTTACATTAACTGAACACTGTCTACTTTCGTAAATACTATATCACCCCTTTTCACACCTCTGTTCACGGTCGAGCCTCTTGCAAGGCTTCAACAGAAGCGAAACAGCTCAGACACCCCGGGATCGGCAGTTCCTATTTTGGGGACATGCTTCTAGAGAATAACCACCAACGAAACGAACCTGAAGCCCTGAGGGGTAAATAAACAGCATCGCAGAGATCACTCTCAAACGTTAATCCACTGTCCTCCGAAAAATAACGCAATACCAACAGGATTGACGTTTAATGATAACTTGATGCAACAATTCGCAACTGTAATTTGCACTCACGCTTTAAAACATAATCATATATCAAGGTCCGTCGGAACATAGCGAGCAATCATCAATATAACGTTTACCGCCAGCTGAAAATTCGATGCAATATTTCGCTTTCTACGGTATCCCGGAATAATTCCGTTTTTCCAAACAATGACTCTATATACAGGCAGGCGCGAACGGCTCGGGTGGTGTCGTGCAAATTACCCATTAACGTCGCTTGATAGTTCGACGGACCGTTCCTCCGACATTTCCGCGAGGCCAGTTGATTATCATTCGCTCGTACGCTTTCGGCTAATCCGCGCAAAGGCAACTTGCACGGGCTGAAGGGGGGGGTGGAATCGCGATAGAAACGTTTCAGGCAAGTGACAGTACCAACAAAAAATGAAATCGAGTTCTGCTTGACAGAAGTGGGGTTCGTAATTTAAAAAACAATGGACGCTAAGGCACAATGAGGCCAAATGAGATAGGGGATGGTTTCGCCAGGGGTGAAGGGCGCGGGCGTGCGACGGGGATGGGGGATGAAATCCTATACTGGACAAGGGGAAGGCGGCTGGGTATGTGGTCAGGGTGGCTCCTAGCGAAAAGTTCAAACGTTTCCCGAGCTCGAACAGAGGAACGTCCCCGCGGATTAAGCTTATGCCGCATTAATTAATTTCTATTCTTTTGCTCCGTAAAGTCTGCTGTCGCTGGGCTACGATATTTATTGTGTCCCGCGAACGACAAAAAAGTCATATTTCATTTCGCGTTCCCTTTATCCCCTTGAATAAGAATGGGGCGCCGATTAGGTGAACCGAGGCACAATGAAGTCTCTAGGATATCCTAGCGATACGCAGACTTAATTGAACGAGCATTTCAAATCTCCATAGGACTGGACAAAGTTCTTACTACCGTTTTGACAGTACATGTACACTGCTCGAAATAGGGTAAACTGCATTAATCATTGGCACTCCTGATTAAAATGCCAGATATTAAGAACTACGAGCTTAGAAAGTACTGTTTTACAATTTCTTATTTTTCCTTCACTACAACACTGCAGATTCCAGTAGTTGAACTACACATTTCACATCTGCCAACACCACAAAAAAGGTCTTAAAGGTAGCGGTGGGACAAGGGCTGAGTTTTAAGCGTTTCCTTAAAATTGTGATAAGGAGTAAGTATATTTTATCGCTTTATGACTAAATAATGAATTGAATTAGATTTACCAAGTTATTTAATAGTGAATGAAATAGTCTGTTTAAACTTTGTTTTTAACTACGTACTTTTATGCCCATTTTTGTTTTTCATTGGATACTTTTAAAATAAAAGACTTAATAGGTACTCAAAGTGTTTTAATTTAACGAGAAATCCATAATCATCGATAATAACTGAAAATTAAGGCCATATAAAAAATTCAGAAATAAATACAGACATTCCAATTGGAATTTCCCTTTAGGGTGCCAATCATTGTACAGTTTACGCCACTTGTCATTCAAAGAAATGAGCTAGATTCCTCTGCATAAAGGATCGATATGCTATCCAATATAATTAAGTAAAAATTCATACTATTCTACAGTAAATCTGTAGCAGCACCTCTCCCAATCTCAATATTAGATTCTCCCTTGGAGCACTACGTGCTCTACATTTTGAAAAATGTTACTTCTAACAAATAGCAACAAAGCCTGTCGAAATTCATAATTTGGATCAAACTTTCGAGATGTTGACCAACAGTTCTGGTTCATTTTCTTCGAGCGTTGCTCCTCGGTGACGCGAGAACAGGTTCATATTCATCACTAGCAACTGCTATCGATTGTTGGTCTAATTGTGTTACTGTGGATGTCCGATTCACCCAGCGGACCCCGGAGCACGCTGCTCAGACAGAAACCAGAATACGCTCGCGCGCTGGCGGCTAAAAAGGGGTGGTTTGCATATTTTTCAACGTCCGCGAAACACCCTGAAAATTAATGTAACTTTCGTCCGTCGAAGCGCGGCGCGGCCCGTCGCGCGGCTAAACGCTCCGCGCGTTCCTCCAGGAGGAAAAACCGCACTTTCTGTCTTCGCCCGCGACAATTTTCCCCCATAGAAATAAACGTTCATTCAAGCCGCCGGAACGCTAGGAAATACCATCCCTCTCCCGGCGGGTTCTCGGCGGAGTAACAATTTTCCGAAACTCGTTCATTGTCCGCAGATTAAATTCTTTCTGACGGCGTTTGATCTCTGACGAGCCGCTTTAATAAGGTCTCCCGTATACAGAATAATGGAAAAAAGCGAATTCCCGGATCACGATTGCGCGTAATATTTCGCTTTAATCCTTACCGAATTTAATCCGTCGGTTTTTAGCCTCCGTCTCATGCATATTTCAATAATATCGTGCGTTCGCCGCTGTTGATACCCCGCAGACGTTCCACCTACGGGGAAGCTGGCAAATGTCGTGTAAATTAACGAAACGGTTCTTGAATCCTTCCACGTGACCCATGGATTAAGTTCGTTGAACGGTGGTCTCTTATTCTCTCTAGCTCGATAAATGAAATTTCTATCTGCTGGATCTATGACGCGGGTGTTTTATAAACAGACCAGGTCAGTGTTCGTGGTCCGCGGGAATTCTGTTTCGTTTTGAAACGTAATTACAATAGAAACACAAGATATATCGTTTTTCTTTCGAGGTAGCACGGTTTTCGCGCGGCAACCGTTACACCTTCCGCGGATGAAGTAGACAAAGTCCGCCTATTTGTTCCTTTGTGGCCGGCAAGGTAACTGGATACGCGGTTAAATAATAAAGGAGCCAGAAGTCGGCGCGCGCTAATTAACGATACCTTTGCGTCCCCGCTAATTGCACTTCACTTTGTTATATTACGTTTTAAGTGGGGCCCCACGCTGAGAATTACGCGCTCGCTCATGCGTTCTTACGGTCATTTGCATAATGAACGAAGGCCGCCGTTAATTAGACCCATAATCGCGCCAAGAAAATACGGGATTGATGTATTAACGCGCTGGTAGAATATTGATATCTCTGGGCACGGATGGGCTTCCTTCGTGCTCGAAAATTCGAGACGGGCTATCTCCAATCACAGAAATAAATTAAGTACAGAATTTGTTCGGGGTAACTGTACCTCGATACTTGAAAGAGTAACTGTAACGCACGAAGCGAAAGAGTTATATGGTACAAGCGTGGGAGGAGAAGAAGAAGACAAAGAAGATGAAGAGTCCTCGTAATTTAACATACCCTAACTAAAAACCCATCATTCATTTTTATCAGCAGCACACACTTCCAAAATCTTCCGCCCTTCCTTTACACAGAGTTTAAAAGTTACACTGCCGCGCGAATCCGACGACTAGGTACATCGCGCTAGCGCAATTTAAATGCTCTCCAATTTCCCATCGACCAGTCCCGAGACGCTGAAGCATAAAATTACCATCCAGGAATAATTAAAATCGGAGTCTATCGGGCGAGCTGTCCGACGCGATAATTTTCCATGTGAAAAGAAAGGTGGACGCGCGTTTTCACGCGCCCGCGCTAACTAGTATGCAAAAAAGGCTTGTCGCAATAAAGGTGTGAAGGAAGCAAAACTTCCGTGAAAATCGCACGTGAAGGATAATGTATACCGAGCTCTCTATCGGTTCCTGTCGGACGCTATCTTCAGGGCCTGGGCGATGTTACAGAGTCCCTCTGTTCCACCTATGGTGGTGCACAGGCCGGATCTCAAATGACTCACGCAAAAGTAAATTATACATTGAAAGGGTTTAATATAATGAAACGCTCCATATGCATGAGAGAGGCCAGCCTGCCGCTTTGCACACCACGTCCACGGTGCCCCGCGTTTCTCTGCGTGCCACTGACGTATCGTGAGTTCGATGAGCCCAGATCGAACGTCTCTACGAGCAGAATAATGGCGCCTGCACGCCGACGGGTGCAGAGGGTAAAAAAAACAATAAGGGTAGAGCGAACTGTAATTTAGTCACTATAACCAAAGCGGCTCGTAGCGTTCGGTTTATTGCGAAGCTTTATCGGGAATCTTTCATTCCCCGAACCCTCCCGCTAGGTAAATTCTAATAGTAATCGCGAGGAAGATGGCAGCGATAACAAAGGGTAAAATTTTTGCAAGTTCTCTCTTCTTTCAGCTATTCCTGATGAGGCCACAGTAGTTTTCGTAAGGGTGAAAAATTTCTGGTAGCATTGAGGTTATCAAAACTCGAGGGTATCCTGTGTTGTACCTAATTCTGCAACATGACAGACTCTGAACACTATCCCTCTGAAGTCTCCAGCTGTGTAGAATTCTTTACTTCTCAAGGGTCCATTTTGAAAACAAATTTCTCCCATCCCTGTTGCGGCACAAACTGCTCATTTCCCCAGCGCCAATAAAAATCAATGAATCAATTGGACCGTGCAGATTACGAATTAACTAATTCATCAGAGTGAACCGACGCGAAGCAGGTTCATGAATCGCCTGGAGTGGGTTAGCCAAGATTATCTTAGCACGGTGAGCTATCAGCCGAATAACAGAAGGGAGGAAAATTCAGAAGTAGATGGGGAGGGGAGGGAAATTCGCGAAATGAATGCGAGATATCGACGAAATTCGATCTCTCGCGCCAGTTCGCCCGGAATCGCTCGACGGAACGGACGTCGAATGGACCTGGCGGTACTTACTGCGAGGAAGGGTGCGATCGGGAAGAATGGAGTGAGAAGAAAGGGGGGGGGGCGAGAAAGCGGAATGCAGCGCGGAGAGCGCCCTGAGCGGTTGCGAACGATACTACGGAGGGCAGCGAGCGCGGGGGTGGCTCAGTTGCAGGGAGGGTGGAGGAAGGGGTAGGGAAGAGCGGAAAGCATCAAAAGCAATGTTTGGTGGCGCTATAATGAAATGAATTTATGCAGAGCCGTAATGCCTGAATATTTAGCAACCCTCTTCTGGTTCTGTTCCTGGCCAGACCGTCACCCTAGCCGCTATACCGTATTCGAATTAAATTCGACCACTGGACCTCCATTACAAGGATTGAAACGACCTCGGCCGTGGTAACGGGATACTTTTGCATGAAACATTTTGCACGCGCTCGAATTGCGCGGCCCTATCTTCGGGCGCATCTAGAAGATTTGTAAATCGAACGGCAGCACGGACCTGACGATTCAACCTGCGCTGTGGAGCGTGAATCTACCTGGCGCCATGCATCGGTGGGGTTAAAAGGAAGAATTGAGTCGACAAGAGATTGCTGTCTACTTTAGTTCTCGAGTGAGCAGGCTTAACTTGCAGTTATGTATGTTAAATCTACGTAACGTAATCAAACTCCTATATTCGATTTGAATTCAATAGATGGCTAGGTAAAATTTGGATCACATTTGCGTTAAGGGACCCTTCGGTCAAAACGCTAGAAAAATAGGCGATCTTTATGAATTTTTTACAAGAAGGGGATATAACATATCCTAAAATATGGTTTTGGCATTTATTGACACACTCATTAGGGTGCAAAACAAATTTTTCTTTCATGTTTTCGGTCTTGAAGCATTTTCTAGGTAGCGCTTAGTGCAGCGCTGTCAAAAAGAGATGCCTAAACGGTAACCATGAAATTTACTCACATCGTTCAAAATCAAAAATTCAAAAAATTTCTTAAAATCAATGGCTGTCGCTGTATCCGTTGAACCTACGATGATTGGTGCAAATTTAAACGAAGTAGTGCAAAAAAGCCTGTAATTTTACAGCGAAGCTGAGGATCCACCTAGAATTTAAGCTAAGCTATGCTATGCTGTGCTAAGTTTAACAAAATTAGCTTCAATACATCCTTATGGAAGCTTTTCCACCAAAAACTAAGTTAAGCTGTGTTTTCTATATTTTATACCACAGCCAGACATAGCACAGCATACCTTAGTTTCCAGGTAGATCCCCGGCTCGATCTTCTCGCAAACAAAGAACACGTTTCAATAACGTGGAAGTTGAAGATATTATCCACCAGCCTCGCCTAATTCCCCGCAGTTTTACGTTCTATTTCCCAAACGACCATGGAATAAAGAATTACTCGAAACGTACGCGAGCCGATAAGATAGCTAGCGCACGTAGAGCGTGAAGAGTTAAATATCCCCAGCGCATTTCCCCGGTTATTAGTGCGCGAAGCTAGGCATGCGATCAAAGCGTTGAAATTATTACGCGACACTGGAAATACCAGAAGTGTCCAGACACCCGAGGAGTCAGGATGGTCCGAATTCAATGGCGGAACCGTGGACAACAGTCGGGGCCGCCTCCTTAGCTCCTTCAGCGGGAGAGAATCCGAAGGAACTCGAGGCAGCCAGTTACCATGGACGCCGTGGAACTCCATTATTACTCGCCAATTAGCCATGATTAAAATATTTCGGCACCTCGCGTGCATCCGGAATATTAATATACATGTGGTATCCAGAAAACTGGAGGGGGAGAGAAACGACGATTATATGGAAATGTCAGAGGGAGCGCGATCAGAAAGGAACCGCTCCTTCTTCGTTGATTAAATAATCCCGCGAAAACGCCCGATAATGACTTATTTATTACGCCAATCATGCTCTCCCTATTAACCATGCTGAACGCCGATCGGGGGTATCACTCTGTACACTGTAAATCCCGCGAAAATTGCCCGACAATCGTCGTTAATTGCATATTTATACGCGCGGTTAGTTAGTCAGTCGGTTAGTTTTATGGTGACGCGTTGGATCGGCTCCGTACCGGGCTGCACCGCCGCTAAAATGCACCGTCATATGCTCGAGATAATCGCTTCCACTCGCATTACCGTGAAACGCAAGGCTCGATCGTGGAAAATGATTTTTGGAGGTAGACGACGTTGGTCACAACCCCTGACCACTCCACCCCCCCCCGAGCACCGCTTCGTCGTTACTCTCATCGGCGATGAATTTTACCCCGAAAAACGTTCAAGTTCCTATAGGCGGCCGAACATCGCGGGACGACTAATTACTCTCGTGTCTGGTCGCGGTGGCTGGGCTGTTTGTGCAAAGAACGTATTATTTCAATTTAGAAAAGGTAGCGCGCGCGCGCGCGCCCGCGTTTTTGCGCCGCGGCCCGGGCAACATAAATGCCGATTTAACCGTGTATCAATCTTTTTAATTAGAGCCTCAATGAAATTGAATTATTAATTAAATTACGATGTTTCCGCGGCTCGTTATCGGAGTATCACCACTGAAACGAGACATTTTTTATGAAAATATTCGTTCCTGCGGTCCAATTGCATTTTACCGGGCTTTAATTATATACCGATATATCGAAGGTCGGAGGAAAATACGACGCGACTCGATTGAAATACTCATTAAACGATAACGTGCTCTCGGTGGGGAAAAAAAATTAAAGAAAGAGTGCCGATGGGGGCTTCGTAATGGATTGCGTCGTAACTCTCGGGGCTGTGTAAGGCAGCGGCGCGCGGTACGCGCATAAATTATAAGAAAATTTCGGCATAGTTTGAGCTGCGATGTAGCTTTTCGAAGAATTCAAAATTAACCGCGGATTCTTCGAACTTTCCGGCGACGATAATTCAGAACTTTCGGGTGCTCCTCGAGCCGTTCGACTATCGGCTATTTATCTCTGACGAAATGGGGTCTTGCAGAATGTCTCCCACGGTGTCTATGATCAATTGCTACACGTTTACTGTGCCTCGCAGAGAAATCTGTCAATTTTTACCTGCTACTGCTTGATTTCTACTTTTCACAGCAATAATTGAAGAGTCCTTGTAGAAAACACTGTAAGTGCCAAAATTAAAAAAAATATATTTTATCGGAAAATGTTCTACATACCAATTATAATACTGTAGTATAGACTTTGGTTTTTGACACTTACAGTGTTTTCCACAAGGACTCTTCAATTCAGAATGCAGATGTTATCTAGTGGATAAATATTATATTTAGGTAGAGGAGACCGGGGCAATTTGATACATTTTTCAATTTCAATTTTTGTCATTTTTATTTGCAACTTCTTAATAACAAATATGCTAAAATATACTTTGGTCCTTCCTCTTTAATATATTGAAAATAAAAACTTGAGGAAATGCATACAGAACAAATGAAAAATTGTTGTTTGGATGTAAGCAAAAAAGAAATATACCTAATAAAGAATTAAATCCCGAATGGAGCTACGTATACACAGTGTCGAGATAATTTATCAACTGTATCAACTTGCTCCGGTCTCTCCTACTATTCCCAGCACAGCCTGGTTCACGAATAATGTTCGAAAAAAATCTTAAAACACTGTAACGTTAATGTTACCCAAAAACGTCCAAGTTCAAGAGGGACACACATCGTACAAGCTGATGCGAAATTAAATTACTCGATGCTCCTCGATTGAATCGGCATCGGTGACGTAAGATTGAACGAATAGGCAAACCCAGCGAAATCAATATATCGTTACCGAAACGGCTACGTCGTACTTATGTAAATTCATTATGAAACATTCAGTGGTGCAGGAATTTAACGCCGGGTCATCCAGACCCAGTGTAGTGTGTGTTCGAAGCGCTCTTATGCATAAAGCGGCTTATTCGTGGCGCGCGATCCTACTAAATCTTCCAGAGATAACATAGCTAAGCTTTCTTATGCGAGCAGACAGCCACTTCCTTCCTTAATAATTTTCCCGAAATTATGAAGTAATAACGACTGGCCGTCGCGTATAATATCTCTATATTTCAGGGTCCCATTAGTTTATAATCAACACGTCCAGCGCGGGCCGATGCTGAGAAACGCGGCGGCCACCGTGGGAACGCCCACTCTTTTGAATATTACTATGTCTAAGCGCTGAGAAACATGCAACACCTCGCCACCCTAAATCTCCGAATGTCTTATTGCCAGAGGAGCACGCGCGGCCCTGGAAAGTGCTCCAACCGCTATAGACCGCCCGTACTTTCAACCTGGCCACTTAAACGCGTCGGCGTTTTGACAATCTTCCAACTGTGCACTCTGGATTTGAGTTATCCGCGACGGAAAATGATAATGACTCCGCTTTCCAAGAAGGACACAGAAATCTGCTCTCATTGCTCGTGAAGCGAAACCCAGCGGGGCTTTAAATACCCCTACTTATGTAACCGTCCCTAATGGATCACTTCAATTTAAACGGACCTACAAAATACCACTACACAAACTCAAATATGTGCTGAAGGAAACGGACACGTGGAGCGACCCTCTTTATCTCCCTTTATATCCACCAAAATTAAACTTTCCTTGCAGATCACTTTCCCTACTTCCAAGAATATTATATACCTGTCCACATTCATCCACCACCCCGTTACATCATCCCCTACGCCACAATAAAACCTCTATCGCAACAGTTCTCCTGAAACCATTACCAATCCTTCGATCAAGTCCTCCCCGTCGTTCGAGGAGCGACGAGCTGCTCGCAGCCAGCGTTGCACGGCACCGCGTGACGGACCCGGTGGCGGCCGTCGAGTCAAGTCGACCCCGCGGCCGAATTATCGGGGAACTTAATCCCGCCCCTGTCGCACGGGGGACATCCAGCACGCACGCGGAAATTCCGAGGCACCATTCCAGTCGCGGGCTGCACATGCACCGGCCGTTAACAGAGATCCAGGGAGTCCGAGCATAGAACGGAGACAGAGCGCGTGGCAGGGTGCGACGGAGACGGGTGCGGGCGGCTCTGGCCCGCTGTACAAGTGAGCGGTGCCGAGAGATAGGACGAAAGAAGAACGACGACAGAGGAGGGATGGAGAAAAAAAAAGCAAGCGTGGCTGGTTCGATCGCTGGAATCGTAGCCAGTTCGTAATGAAAGGTGAACGGAATTGGACCCCCTGGAGCCGGAGAGTCGGAGCGGCGGCGAGTGAATATAATTAGAGGATTGGGGGCAGGGGACGCGAGGGGTATGACGTAATCAAAGGGTGGACATGAACGTAGAGGGGGACGACAGGACGGTGGTTCTACGGGGGGGAGTTGTAGCAATGGACGGAGGAGGAAAGGGGGGCCCCTGGAAGAGGTGGCCTGTGGAGGTGGACGGAGCAGCAGGGAAGAGGGCTTGCAAATTATCATTCGGCCAGAGAGAGCGAGGGTCCAACTGAACTGGACCGGCAACAACTTGATACCGACGTCCAGGCAGGCGGCAGGCCGATGCGCCACTGTCCCGGAGCCTGTAGTTTTGTCATTAGCCGATAGCGTCTGCCGATAGACGACGTGGAACAGGGATTATTGGGCTAGGATTGCTAACGGACGCCACTTGGATGCAAATGCCCGGCCGCTATGTCCGGTTTCCCTCTCGAGCTACGTGGCTGCTTGCCGGGGATCTTCAACGACTGCCGGGGTCCCCCGCAACGAGAGGTTGTAATAATTTGTGGCTGCATTAGGATGCTTGATTAGAACGTTAAGATCTCTAACGACAGACGCATTGCCCGGCCAGCAAACGGCCGCTGCGCCCGGACAAAACGTTATTCCAGAGGGCCTGGCATCGAGTGGCTGGCAAAGTGGTCGTTTCGACGTTTCGCCTCGCGGAGGTACGTCCCCTTTGTAAATGGAAAAGTTTGCAAGGGAAGAAGATTACTTCGTGCGGAATATCGTGTGACAAAGTTAGCTTAACCGCCGAGTGATGGGAATTGCTGCTCCAAATTTTCTGCATCTCTGTTTCGATGAAGAAGTCGGGTATGCGAGGAGCTTAAAAGAAGAGGTAGTGAATCAACTAAGCTGAGAATAGTGCAAAAGCATCGCGAGAAGCCTTTACGCTTGAGAACGATCTTCCTTCATCCATTCCAAGGTTTCCGTTATTCCATCCGGAGAATATACCGACTGGGGACTTTATACCAGAATTACTTGAACAGGGGTGCTTTCTGGATCATTCGTTACCCTTCGGCATATATTATTTATTCCACAGCCGCCTCGGTTGCTCCGAGTGGCAGAAATTTTGTCCAGAACCTGCTACCACCCTTCCGCTGTATCGCAGAGATCACCGAAACCAGGCAAAAAACGTGAAAAATCACTGCACCCCTTTAAAATCCAACTCACCAGTCCAAACAACCAATATACAACAAAGGAAACCTACCACCTATGGCAAATATACTCCGTCATCCAGAGAAAGGACGCGTAACAAAACTTTCTCGAGCAGCAGTCCTCAAGACAGCTCGGTATACTCGCGGGAGCGATTCGGTAGCGCGCGGAAGACGGTAAAAATGCTATTAAAATTCCATTATGATCTATTCCCGGCTCGATTCCACATATTGTCGGATTACGGGGCGAGGCGTTACGCCGGAATTTCGGGGTGCAATTTATGCGCATCGGTTACCGGGCGCCGGCCGCGCGAACGAAATGATAAATTGGTCATTTCTCAGTTCTCTTCGGGCTGGCTGGCTTTTACAAATGCGCCCGAACATCAGGATTCGGGCTGTACGTACCGGCAGGAAATCGAACGTATGCACACGCCCGGAACGTTTTCCCTCGAAAGCGTTGCCGCGCTCGCTGCGAGTTCGTCGAATCGCCGGGCCCCGGCAGTCTGGACTTTGCATACTGATTATGTCGCCGTGATTGCGCCCAACGAAAAGGGTTCGAATCGACCGGCGAGAAGCCCGTTGCCACAGGGGACCCAGGCGCCGTTCGAGTCCTAATGCTATCGATTTTGGTGCTTAGCATAATCAGGCCGGCCGATGCTCGATAACGGTCACGATACGCGAGAGGAAGCGTTCTGCGGGCCGTAAATTCTCCTTTCGGTGTGCTCGTGTTGTCTTGTAATTAAATACGTCCGAGTTGTCGCTATAGATCGTTAAGACTTCGCGTCGTTTTGCTCCGTTTTCGAGACTGACGACGAGGAAGAGCGTAACGTTGATGAGAACAATAAGAGGAGAAGGGAATTCTCTTCGAGGAAAATGTTTGAATAACCGTTTGCAGTAAATACTGTCTTATTTCTGAAAACAGGTAATTATGCTCGCGGAGAATCGAGTTTGCTTAAATATGGCCAAACGTGGTTAAATTTGTTACAATGAATTACGATGATTCTCTGAATTCTTATTTTCGCAGCATTATTTCGTGGAACGTTTTGAAAATGAAGCGAAATTATTACAGCTGTAATTAGCTTCTGTGGAAGAGGAATTATATTATAGGGAGATTCGCGACGTAATGATGGTAACGCCAAGGGAGATAATTATTAGCTAATTACCGGGAATACAAATAGTACGCGCACTTAGTAAACTGTGGAGTAAGCAGCACGTGTAATTTTGCAAAACACGCGAGCATTAAACGTATTCGTTGGAGGGTAAAGCTGCGTAACTAATCTGAGAGATGCAGCGTTCCTCAAGTAATTATTTCGCTGCTTAGTGTCGGTGTCCCATTCGTTCCGGTTACGATATACCGCGGAACGTTCGTTCAGACCGATACTATCACGAGTAGAAATTTAATTAATATAATTTACCAAGCGTGCAGTGTACTAATATATGCGGCTCGGATTAAAGTACATCAAGGTTTGCCTGAAATGATTGCCCTCTTATTCAGCATCGCAAACACGTCAAGATTACGTGTACACCGCCTTGACCCGTGCAACGGGGAAATGGATCGTCGGTCGTTTGCACTTTAAAAAGTTACAATTACCGCGCTTCTTTAAATTTGTTACATTCTTATCGCATCGTGCATCGCACTGAATTATTTGAATTCGTATCGGTAACCGGAGTTAATTATGTGCAGGCACGCAACAGTGTCGTTGCAATGCATCACTACCCCAATTGAATAAAATCCTTCCTCTAAGAACGTACAATTAGACTATAAAAGGGTTTCACAAATACATTCACTCTTGGCAGCTCTGTGGTACGCAGGAATTCTTTTTGTCGATGTATAAAGTAGCATCGAATGGAAAATTAAGTGTGGAATATCGAATGCAATAAACTGGAACACCTTTTAGAAACTTTCATGCGTGCGTAGATATGTGCATACTAAAAGTTACACCAAGCTAGTGAATGATATAGGAAAGCCAGACAGGCTAGAGTCTAAGGAGAAACGGATTGTCTATTGTCAGACATTCGCGTCCGACACGTGCAAGTGCATTCCCCTGGAACTTTCAGATAAGCTTTGCATCGAAAGTACACATGTACTTCGGAAGTACTACCGCAAACTGGTGGACCATTTTTCTATATAATATAAAAATTAACATTTTTACATTTGCTTTAAGTATCCTATCATAACATTTCATATTTTGTGAATGTACTATAAGTGTCAAAATGTATACAATTTTTATACTTTTCCTTCTTTAATACATGTTAAGTAACTGCCAATCTTCCCCCAGTTGTCAGTATCATACTTCGCATATTTTATTCAATACACAATGAATGAAAAATAAAGATTAGACAAGTAATCCTCCATTTCATTGTTATAAAATCATCTGAATTGTCAGTTCACAATTGACGATCCCTTTGCAGAAGAATATTTATGTTTCCAGCATGTTAATGCAAGTTCTTAATACCTCGAATTTAATCCTGCAAACACCCCATTCCTCGTATCTAAATTCCCCCGAATAATCGCGATAAATTCAGTCGGACGCGTCGACTAATGAGAAATCCTAACATTTAAACAGCTCCACGGGAGCTGGCCTCCGAGAATCTCGTTCTTTTCCCGGGCATTCATTATCAATTCGTCGAAAATATTCGATATGGCCTCGGTGGACGTTCGGACAAAAATAAAATGTGCAAAAAAAAAACGCTAAATTCGTCGGGGAGGGGCAGGGCGAAAAAGAGAAAGCCGGCGACTGGTGGGAAGGAGCAACGAAAAAATAAAAAAAATTCCAGCAGTACACGCTGCGAAGCCGAAATTCAATTTATAATATGACAGCAGCTATTCGATTTTAAAGTCCATTTTTCATTCTCGCTCCGCAGTACGCACACACGTCCTGACGTACGCGTGTTTTTCTAAAATTCAAACTGAAGAGTGTCTAGCGCCCCGAAAATGTCGAAGAGCACGGGCGTTTAAATCGCCGCTGAAGCTTTCGCCGACCATTCGGATCCGAATCTTAACGCGCAGAGAACCGGCCATGAATTTTCATGCATTCCGGATCCCGCAAATGAAGGATCAGCTGCAATATTCATCGAGAAATCGTTATTAAGTTCCTAGCAACTGGTGAAACACCAAATAGGAAGCATTACAAGCTTCCACACAAAAAAAAATCATTAAAAGTTAGTAGAACACTTAGATGCACAATTACGATTTCTATTTTTTATTCCAGTTTAACTAAAAAATTCAAATTTTATAACACCTTACACTGCTCTGGACACACCCTTTATTCGTTTTTGAAATACAGGAGAACCTTTCGGTAGCCAAACGTCGTTACCTTCTCCCCTGAGCTTAATATCAGAAAATTACTGTGATCCACGAAATGATGAAGCAACAAATCATCCTCAGCCCTCCATGTATCAAAATGACTATCTTCTGAGTGACTGTATCAGCTGAAAATCTTTTCGCTGTTTGAGGATCACGCTACTTTATAATCGCGTCAGAAGCGGGCAAGAAATATACGGGGTAAAATAGGGTGAAATTAGCCCTCGGATGATTTGCATAAGTGGCGGAGACATGTGCTGCCGCGACCTAATGACAGGACAGCGAAGGAAGCGCGTCGTTATTAGAAATTATTAGAGGCCGCACTTAAAATCAAGCCTCTTTCATGCGATGAATGTCCAGTGATTAAGAAGGATATAAAATTATTCAGCGAGATCGCACGGAAATCATTTTAATTAGTAGAGATCGTGACACTGAATCAGCCGGGCGATTCACCGACCTGGGCGATGTCTCTCTTGTCGCTTTATGAAATGAAAACCTTCTTATCCTCGAGCGGCAATCAGACCCCCGTTGTGTCGCTCCTCTCCCTTTCAGCCGTCGGCCTCTCCTAATTAAATATTCGCGATTAATTCGTTCAATTATCGCCGGGGAAGAATCGCCACTTCTCTGCCCCGCCGTTTTTCTAGATCCCATAATGAAGTATTAACGAGCGGAGAATGCGATTCGGATATTCCATTTCGCGCCTGCGAAACGGCTAGCGAGCTTGAAATCAACACATCGCCACTAGGACGCTTTACACGTTGCTAAAATAAATTTTCACTTCTGCATTATTCGCAGTCAAGTCTGTGGGAGTGTTTAAAAGAGTAGAAAATGGGAGAAAAAATATTTCAAGTATCCCGAACTTTAGCTGATGCTCGAAATATTGTAACAGGTTTAATTTACGACAGGTGTAATAATTAACAGGTTTCATTAAGCTGAAGTGTCTTGACCCTTCGCAGTCACACGGGGTGTATCGCACCCCTGCATACGTATCTGCCAACATTTCTGTAAATATTTGATCCCTAATAATATAATTTAACAATCTGATGAATTTTAACTTAAAAAGAAATCGCTTTTATCCACGACTATTTTTTCAAAGACAAATTTCAACATAGCAAAATTTACTTTTCTAGAAAAAGACTATTAGAGCATGATTTTATGAATATTAAGAATGTACAATTATCACTCAAAAGTTAAAAGATTCACAAATACGAAAATGCTATCTTAAAAATGACAATGTGATCAATTTATTGTTATAAGATGTGACCACGGACGGTTAAAGATAACTTTAAGAGCGCAAGAGATTATGCGGGTGTTTATGAGAGATGCCTGCTTGAGAAAATCTACACTGGAGCACTCGACAAGGGATCATGAGGTAGAAATCTAAAGATGTGGTGAAAAGACTAAATAGTCAGGTGGTGCAGCAAATTTTTAAAACCACATAAACTCATCTCACAATCAGATATACCAATACACAAGCATTTCACATAATTTGAAAAGAGGAACTGGGAAGAATTTCCAACTAATACCTGAAAATCGTGGCATCCATTTAGTCACCAATAAACTTCGTTCGAACAGAAGAGCTGTGGTGAACCGAGCCCTACGTTCTTAATTTAATACCCGCGGTTAAACGCGACGGTATATGCGTGGCCACGTAATTTTTATAGTTACCCCTCTGATTAAAATACCAGAGGCCGGGACATTACGAATGCAGCCACGTCGAAATGAATGCGTTTCGCATTACCGCGTTCCGCCGGCGCTCGGTACCGATGTAACGCTGCCGGGGAAGGGCGAGAACGCTCCTATTTTTTTATGGCATAAAATTTCGCCGAAATGAAAATTGCTGTTGAAAAATTGATAGACAGGCCCGCCGCGGTGCCGGTGTTTCTCGTACACCGCTACAGATTGAGTTAAGGTTCATTTGCCTTTTTTTCCAACCCCCTCCAACGGCCCCTTCCGTTGCACTCGGTACCCCCAGGCGTTTCGCGACAACGCGCCCCAACTTGTACGGAAACAACTCGCTTAGAGCTCGCCTCTTAATTCGGCCGCGGCTAGTGTCGCGTTCGCGCTTTAAAAAAGGTGCGTTGCTTCATTTTGTATACAGCGAGGCGCGCGATAAAGGCGCTCCTGCATTCTGCGCTTATAAAAAATTCAATCCGCGCTGACGTTCCTCGTGTTGCACAGCTGCTGGGTCAGGGCGATACCTTCCTGGGTGGATGTAACTGTTGAACGCATAGTGGCGATAAAAATCGTGGTTCTGATGGTCGGGTTTTGGTTGTGTGGAAGTAGAAGGGGTGTTCGCTGGGTGTGAATAGGAGCTTATTGTTAGTTAGATCTACTCGCAAGGAAATGTTCCCAATTCGCAAATTCTGATATTAGCAAAACTTCGTGTGAATTTAGAGCAGATTGGAATATGCAGGGACCAATCTTTTTCTGCTAGAATTCACTCCGGAGAAATGAAATCAGCCCTTAAAGTTATCTCGTTCTTTCGTTTTTTTAATGTAACTTTATTTCTCTTTTGGCAGTGTGGTAGAGCATAAAAACCTGAATAATACTTACATTTAAAATTTTGTTGTATCTCTCACCGTTACAAAGTTACATTTAAGACACGAAATCACGATAACTTTAAGGGCTGATTTCAGCCCTCCAGAAGTGAACTTTCGCAGAAGAAAACAAGTTGCTCCGTACACTTCAATATGCAGTACATTCACACAAAGTTTCATTAAAATCAGAATTTTCGAGATGGGAACGTTTTCTTGTGAGTTAGATTTAGCTTAGAGCTTGATTAAGACTTTATTAAATATGAGGTGCAATGGGATTTCATCTGTTTTGTATACGAATAAAATCGAAGTTATTTAGTTTTAGACTTATGACCTGGAAGTAGAGATACAGGATTTGAAGAACTTACAATTAGTATAAAAGATATTTCGTGAAAGACATGCATAATCTTGCAAAAAATTTGATATCGAGTCTTAGCCAATTTTTGCGTATAAGATGCGATTTCAGAATTTTAAGATTCTAATAAAGTACGAAGTGATTGCAAGCAGGAAGATGACCCGACTGATTGAAATTTTTCAGGAGAGCGGATTGCACACACCCCATCGCTACTTTCAAGGATACGTGAGCCCCCTTCGCTGGCTCTCATCCCCGTGATCCCGCGCGGGCGATCAACGCTGCGGAACGAAGTTTGCGATAACTTTATTGTAATAAGATGAGCCTCGCCGCGGAGCGCCGGTCGATGTCACGGCTGCCCTGTGTACTGGGGCTTTGCGGGTGGTTTTCGAGTGTGTCGGTAAGTGAGAAGAGTGCCGGACTCCGGCCCGCTGGTAGGAAGATCATTATGAGCTTGAGTTTCCATGGTGACCAACCGACGTGGCCGATCCCGAAAGTGTTAGGGGAAAGCCCCAAAGCGAAACGGCCGGCCAAGTATCGCATTTGACTTTACAACCGATTCCGTGCAGCCCCCTCTAACGATTGTTATGCTTATGCCACCCCCGCCTTTGCGTGCACACGCTCGCCTCGGTCCACGGTTCTTCGCTGGATACCGATATCTCGCTTCCTTATTGCCTTATTCCGCCCCGTGCAATTATCGTTCGCGCTCTTTAAGTATCACTAATGCACGGGTTACAGTTAAGTTGTTCTTAGAATGCCAACTCCCCGCTCCTTTTTTATTACGCCGATAGGCGGCTACTTGAGGCGATTGAGTCATTACGCGAGGCATGGGGGGAGATTACGTGGCAGGTTTATGAAGGGTGTTTTCTTGATAAATGCAGAGTACAAGTGGATTGTAATCGAAAGAATCGTAAGTAGAGGAGGAAGAGGGGCCGGCTGAAGTATACCTGTGAAGACACTGAAGGTTGAGCTAATTCTTTTCCAAACCACCGCTATGCACCGTCATCTAAATAACAAAATCTTCATAACAGCTGGCGCGAAAGTCATCATCCGATTTTCTTAGTCTATAACTTTGGTTTTGAATGAAACAACGGGGCGTTCTTTTGTGGTACAATATATTGAGGCTTATAAATTTTATGACATCAAGTTCCAAAGATAATACGCAAACAAATGACGGCCATTCGAATTCATGCAAATTTGGGCTCTTTTTATTGCATTTTCCATGGTATCGTGAAGAATTTGTGAGATTAGATTTTCGACTTCTTGTTGAATATTGTCTTTTAATTGTTGTAAAGTTTATAGGTTATTCATGTAAACCGATACCACCAAATCGCTCCAAAGAAAGACGTTGTTAAACATTCGTCTAAATTCGCGTTGCGTTAAGACCACAATTTTATACTGACTCATCTTTATTGGCAATAAATTTCGCGAGTCCCTTGCATTGAAAAATCAAAATATCACTGACATATACCTGAAATTAAAAAACTTAGGAGCTATTACCGTCGGATGATGACTTTTTGCGTCAACTGTTATATCATATAACTAAAAACTAAGCAGAAAAACAAAACTCAAGCCAAAGGAGTTTCCAAATAAAATCGACCCTTTAAGATGAACCAAGGAACTCGTAAATCCTCCTGGAACGTGGCATTATATCTAAGACAAGGGTCGTGGCAGAAACAGAACCAGCCCGTAAAATACTTTGCGCCAGCGTTGCGCGTTGGCGCGCAATAAAATCCCATCTTGCGGTTCTCGCGTGCTAAATACTTTCGTTTTTCTTCGCCAACGATGTACTTGGCCGGCCCGTTATTCCACAGGTGTTTGGCACTTCCGTAAGCGATAAAAGCCCCCGGAGCTCCGCGGCCCCGACTTCCCGCCCTTTTCTCCCCCGCAATCTTTTCGCGCCACTTCGAGCGAGCGCATCGTCCACGCACACGCTGACCCCGACGATCGACCATCCCACCCCTATACAGCTTTTCTCTCCCTGTTTTCTTCCTTCTCCTGTTATTTTCCTTTTTTTTTTTATTGTTCTGCGCCCGGCACACCGCATCGATTCGAGACGAGCAACGGGAAACAATTCGTCGCGATCCAAGTATCTACGAATACCAGAAGCGAACGGCGTACAGAACCGACGAGTTGTAACGACGCAGCGCGGTTGTGGCACCGTTGGGGTTACGGTATGACGACGTATCGGCCAGCGAAACGGACGCAACCGGCGCGCGAGCCGATCGCAGATGGTCGATGGCCACGGGCCATAAAACTTATTATCCACCTTTTACAGCCCGGTGGTAAATTTAAATTGGTTTTAAAAAATTCGCCCCGGCGAATGGCCTCGCAAAAAGGATCGGGTTTTCGAAATTGACGACGCTACTGAAACCTGGTGGACCGGGGGCCACCCGTGTCACCGAGGAAGATTAATATTACCGTGATCGATTCGATGGGGATATTGTCTTGCAGCTTGGATACTGATGATCGCGCGGTTCGCGGTATTCCGGGATGTAATCGTGGCTTTTCGGGCGGTAATGCTTCCTTTTGGGGAATCGAGGCGATTGTTTGAAATGGGTATTGAAAAATGGGAAATGGAAAAAGATGTGTGATTTCTTCGATACTGGCAAGTAGGCATTGAAATGTCATTTGATAAATCAGTAATTGAAGGGTCGGATGCAAAAAGGGGACTGGAGCTCGAAAATGGTAAAAATTATTGTCCAAACGCTACGAAAGATCGGAAAATTAAATTTTGTTAAACTGAATTTTAAAAAATATAGTGTTGTAAAGCTCGTCGCGACACACATTTTTTCTATTTACAGTTTGTTTATCCAATCATTACTATTCGAGCTATAAATTATAAACAAAAAATTTTTCATCGTCCAAAATCATTATTTTTTTAAACATAAATAGAGATAACTTGTGTAAATATTAACAGATCGTTATGAAACTTAAAACATAACTTGAGAAAACTCTAGCGAAGCCGTAAAATGTATGTACAAAACCCTTATGTTAACAAATGTAATAATATTTAATTAAAAAGTAATACTGGACATAACCCATGTTTTTCACCGTTCAACGTTAAAAAGTATCAAGACAATTTTGAGGTACATATAACTTGCAGCGACAAAGTTTTTCCTTAATATACAAAGAAGATTTTCAGCAATATTCACACTGATTCATAAATAATTGTAGAAGATATGGCGATATATATAAATTCCGCGCGGCACCAACTGACTTTACAACACTATATTTTCTAAAATTCAGTTTAACAACATTTAATTTTCCAATCTTTCTTAACGATTGGACAATAATTTTTCCCATTTTTGAGCACTAGTCCCCTTATTGCATCCGATCCTTCAATTAATCCGTGTACAAGAATTCTTAAATGTAAATCCAGAGCCGTGAAATGTGTGATTCCAAACACCAAATTAATTAACATCCCTTCTCTCAAAGAAATTAGAAATTGTAGCTCTTTACCGTCAAGTCTCTCGCTCTCTCATATAATATACTTATGTAGACTATATCTACAAGTAGTACCAACACTAATAAAAAATACGAAAGATATCCACCATCAATTTTAATGATGCCAAATAATATTTAATCGAACGCAATGTGGCTTCAAGAGCGTACAAAACTTCTTAACGATTTGCCTAAATAAAACTTCGAAGAAACTGTGTCCAATCATCCACACTAAAAGACATCTCCACTCCCAACTTGAAGCTGGAATACCTGCAGCGGAAACTGCTGTAGTTATAATCCGCGACTGAAACCAATCGCTACCCCCGCAGAGTAACTCGCAAATTATTGCAGCAAAACCGAAAATATTGGAAAACAAGAAGAACGGGGTCAGAAGTGGGCGAAACTGTGTTCCTGGTGAAAAGACCATGAGCGTCGGTCTTATTATTGGGCGCTCGGAAAGTTTCGCGATGCTGTCCCCGGGCGGGAGGGCTGCGTTCGAAAAAGAGGGACGCCCGGTCCAATCTGTATGCTTCTCTATCGATGCTTTGTACGCGGCCGTGTGTGGAGGTGGACATACAGATACACGGCACATCGGGGCAGGGGTCTACGAATCGATAAAAACGCATCCCAGGCAGGCGCCAGCCAGAAGAGGACCGCGCGGATGAAAAAATGCGAGCGGGGTTAATGCGCTGATCATGTCATATCGAGGTGCTCGCTAAACAAATACCCAGGCCGTCGACGGGGACACGACGGATGTACGAATGTGTCGACACTCGCCAATCCTCCTACGATCGCTTTGCAACGTCACCCCATCCCCAGGCTTTCCCTATAAATCGACCATCGCCCGGCGACTTCTTCGAGCCAATTCAGGGGCATCTAGTTGCTGAATATCAAATTTCTTTGCCAATGAAATTTGCAGGGGGTGTTCGAATTTCGGAGGAACGAAGGAGAGTAAATTCGGTTTCTTGATAACAGGGGAAATGCCTGAATGATCTTACATTTCTGAACCAGATGAGCTTCATTCGGAATAAAAATACATTCCTTGTTTTACAAAATTACATAATACTATATTCAACCCAGAAGAATCATCCAAAAAGTGACTATAGGTCTCAAGAAAATTTGCCGAACATTCCACCCTTCAAACATTAAAATAGTACAAGGGAGGATTGCCTTAGTTTCCGCAGCTTGAAAATTAATCGACCACAAGGTACACTGTGTCGTTTCAATAAACTTGCATCGAAAGACACAAACCCAAAGATCGTCGACAGGTTCCTTCGAACTCCCCGTGGGAGGCAGCCACCCTCCGGTAGGAGTAGGACCGCAGGAGTTTGCGAGGCGCGGAGAGTTCGCAAGTCCGGCGAGCCACTTGAACGTTGGCGCGCGTCAAGGTTCGCGAAGGTTCCTCCGATGTAATAATATTTCCATCCAATTCGACCTGAGGCCCACCCCCGACATCCAGCGTGCCGGCACCCCCTCGATATATGCACCCCCCGGGTCGGTGCCGGAGCTCGCACTCGACCGCGCGCCCTCTCACCATCGTCTCGCGTGCATCCCCACCCCCAAGCGTGCTGGGGGGTGGCACGTCGCTCACTACGTCATCTGTCCCCTCGACCAATCGACGGGCGGCGCGCATTTTTTCCCCGCGTCGAAAAAAAAAGCCCGCGGAGGCGAAGCACGCGGGCGCGAGCGAGACGGCGGTCGCGGCGCGGGCGGCGGAGGAAGAGAGAGGGCCTGCGGGACGGGGTGAGCACGAGGAGCGTAGCGACGAAAGAGCGAAAGAGGATACCGATACACGGCGGAACCAGCGACGAGGCGGGCTGAGGGGGGCGGCGGGTAGAAAAAGAGCGCGGTTCGGCATTACCCCCGGAGCCCCGTTGCGGACCAATCGCCATACGTAAAGAGGCATTTTTTATGGGTGCCGCTCGGTCGGCCGGTTTGTGTGATAAAAATTGACCTAAGTCCTCTTGTTTTTTTTTCCTCCCCCTGCCGAACGACAGGGACGCCTGTACGCGACGAAGCCTGCGGAGGGACAGAGAGGTGCACAGAGCGGGCGAAAGAGACGAGCGGTGACCGGCGTGACGGGAACAAAAGAGAAGGCGGCGGACTGGCGAGAGAGCGAGGGAGACGAGAGAGCGAGCGAACGCTCGCGTTGCGCACCGGCTATAACTGCCTAACATTAAAAAAGATGGGTTGTGTACGGGGTGGCGGACGGACGGACGCGCGAGAGAGCAGTGCAGGAAGGGGTTAGAGGACCAGCCGGAGGAGGTGGTTGCTGCCACGAGAGGTGGTGGACTAGAGCTGCAAGAGAGAGGGAGGGCGGTCGGGTTGCGAACGACGAGCACGGTGAGATACAACTGCGTTCCGCGTATGTGTCTCGTTTCGGGGGTGAGGAACGCGAGGAAGATGGGTTGGGACGCCGAGGATCAGAGGTTTGGGTGGCCTCTCTCGCCGTGAGGACGGAGGGGGCGCAAAATAATGCGCATAAAATGTAGCGTATTTATCATGGAGATAAAATGATGTGCTCGACTTTCAGGCGACCGACGCTGTTGGCATGCAAGTACAGTCCGGCGGGAAAGTCGAGCGGAACTCCGCCACGTCCGTGGGAGGGGTGGTGTTGCGATGCCTCCGGTGCGCCCGAGGAGGGTGGGTGTGCGACTCTTACGAGGGTGGACTTGGACGTCGCGCGCCGCGACACGTGTGAAAGTGTCTCGATAACTTCGGCTATTAGGGCGACAGAGGCGGGGAGATGTCGGTCGGGGGTAATTGAAATCGTTTGTTCGGGAATATGGAACGTGGCTTTCAGTAGGCGAGATTTTTTATTTCGAGCCACGCTTTGTGCAAAAAGAAATGCAAATACCGGCCGTAGAATCGCGTTCTTAAAAGCTACGTTCAGCGGCGCTGTCTTTGTGCACGGGGCGTAGATTGTTTACATATTTGTCCCTCTGTAAACATTCGGGGGGTACTTTCTCAACTGTGAAAATTAGGGCCGTGGAAAATTCACTGTATCAACCTGCTGTGTTGGTTAAGCTTTATGTAATCGAATAGAATATATTCCTGAATTATAGAAAATATGAAGATGCTATTCATTCATGATAAAATGATCGATCAGAAGATTAAGATGATTAAAGTACGGCAAACTTCTAAACCTTAACCACCTTTTTGCCACACGAGGTGACATTTTTTTCTTTACCAATATTACTGTAAATTTTTAGACCTTAATAACAAATTCACCAAGGTGAATTTTAACAAAAAATCGTTTTTTCCACGACTATTTTTTTAACAACAAATTTCAGCATATAAAAATTTACATTTCTAGAAAATAGGTGATACGAGTATTCCGAACATGCAATTATCACACAAAAGTTAAAAGATTAAAAAATTCCAAATAATGGCAACTCAAAAATGACGCTGGGATGCAGTGAACCAATTTGTGAATATAAGGTATGAACACGAAGGGTTGAAACCCTTAGTTCTCATAAAAACGAAGCCGTAATCTTCTTTTTAATAAAAGCATCGAATAATTTTAGACATAATGCATACACGGGAAGAATCTCGAAACAATGTTTAATCGATGCAAGAGGAGCTTGATAAAATTATTACAAATTCTGACTACACGGATGACAATATCCCATTCATGGCATTCAAAATTCATCTCCGTTACTTCCACGTTTTCGATAGAAAACGAAGGATTTTCATATTAAAATCGTCGTGAGGCTTCTATAACATTTATTCCCTTTAAAACCGCGTATAATTACGCAGCCGAACACCCTCGCGAACACCCCTCGAACATCGACTATCACACCAGCGGTGGCAACTCGTCGGTTCCCTCCAAGACTTCGTTTCGACCCTAAACACTCTCCAGCGACCCCAGCATAAGAAAGAAGGATCGATACGATCGAAATTTCTGCCCGTGCAGGCTGATGGATCGCAAACTGCCAATAAAATTATGAAATTCCGTCGAAAGGAAATTGGCACAAATGTCATTCAAATCTTTCAATCTCGGCACCCTATTCGCGCCCTTGCCCTGCCATATCCGGCGCGTTAGGAAAGATCTTGTACCTGATCGCGCTTCTTCAGACTCTCTGCACGGGCCCCGACCCAACGTTTACTTATCTGACCGCATAAAGCAATTTACTGAATTCTTATGGGGGAACTAGGCAATCAATTCATCGGAATAGTAGCTAATATTGTCGGAAAGATGATAAACAAGTCACGAAAACTGAATTGTAATGCGGGCAGTTCGTGGTGCACTTAAAAAGAGGGTGGCAGTTACATTCTCAACTTAATTCTGAATAAAAATCCCTCTCCTTTTGAGTTCACCACAAATTACAACGCATTCTGTATAAAAGTACCCTTGAGTAGGGGAGGCCCGGGGCTAAAAGTTCCGATTTCGATAAAACATAAAAAATGTCTGGAAAATAATGTAGTTATTCTCTTCACTATTGACTAATTTCTTGTTAAATTTATTATATCTTCTGATTTTAAGCTTGTGTTTAATATATTGTAATAGGTTTCCCATAGAAAGTAATTTATTTGTGGCTGATCGAAGCGGAACTTCTTACCCCTATATGGGGCAAGTTGTTATCGCATTGGGGTAAGTTGTTACTATGATATAAGAGTTGCCTTTTAATGAAATATTTCATTTTCTAATGAAGTAAAGCAGAATTTTATTAATAATGGTTATTTATGAAGGTTCGGACCAACAAAAATGTATTATCTTTAAAAGAAAACCAAATGCGACAGTTTTTATTTATCTTTACGCATAACTTCGATCGAAGTCGTGTCCCCTTCCGCCTTTCATTCATATGTTCGCATTTTAAAGCACAGCGAAAACAATTTATACATTTGCGGCAGGTCTGTGAAGATAGCACCCCCAAATTCGAATTTTTGGAAAAACTCAACGGCATTCGTTTGTCCATCGTTTGCCCACGTTTGCCCATAAAAATTTTTTTTTGCCCACCCTTCAAAAAAAAGTTATGAACAAAATAAAAAATTTGTCTTCATCACCCATCATGAATGCATTTCAATTTTTTTAATAGAAGGATACGAATGTACCCGACCTGGCCACGTTTGCCCACTCTCAGATTTCATTTGCCCACCCTCCAGAATTTAAATAAAAAATAAAAACCGCGAGAAAATGGGTATAGATGAAGCGATCGCGTTAAAGTTCGATTATTCTCGAAAATATTATCAAAATCGTTCTTTCAACGGTGCAGTTCGTTAGTTTAGATGTAGAAGAGATTTGCCCACCCATTAATTTCGTATGCCCACCCTTCAGAATCGAATTATTAATGAAGATCACCCAAGTCACGGTAACAACCAGCCCCTACCGACACATATAGCAATTTCAAAGACTATTCTGCTTATACATGTATTCAAACGATAAACACTATTACACCATGTTCTTAAATGTCATTTGATCCATAAGAACGATTCAATCTATAATATCGACGTTAAATAATTGAAATAGACCAAAAAGTAATGATAGAAAATTTTTTACTTATCCGGTACGCGACTAATAGGTCCTTGCTTACAACCACACAATTCGCTGTCGCGGACGCTATTAAAGTGGGCGACAGAGTGGCGTGATCAACTCACACGGAAAAAATAATTTAAAGTACAACGCTCTTTTTATTTCGAAGATAGAGCCGTCGGAACAACTTACCCCCGGAACTTTTAGCTCCGGTCTCCCCTACACATGTAAGACAGAATCAAGCAACAAGCACCCCCCAAAGAAGAGGCTTTATAAGAAGAAAAGAAAACTGGATTTTATTCCCCAAATAATTTTCTATAATCACCTAATGAATTTACTGAATTATCATTGAAAATATTTTTATCCGTTCAACTCGGCTCCCCCCAAGATTAAATCCTGAATGCGCCACAGCCCTACTGTATTAAAATATTTCGAATGCATTCGTTGCCAACCGAGACCCGAGCGGAACGTACATTTCCTCGACAACGGGGAAAGAGTTCTAAGCCTTGCAGAATGGCTTTCTAAAATTCCGTGCAACGGAATGCATCACGAGGGGATGGACTCCGCGTCCTTTCCATTCCCCGTAGAAAGGACCTCATCAATTTCCCGTTTCCGTGGTAAGGGACAAAAAATAAACTTAATATGATCCTGACTATATGAAGATGCGCCCGAGCGACGTCCTTTGTTTTAAGCGAGGGTCGCTTGTGGTCCTGCCTATGTACCACACGCGCCTACACACACGCACACGTACGGGAACGAGCGTACACAAGGAGCTACCCTGTGCGTCCACCCTTCGTAATTCTATCAGAAGCCAATCACGTCCGGCGGAGGGTGGTCGTATCCATGCATGCGGAAAATCGTTGAGGCGGAAACGTTCGATTCCTGGCCCCGTGTCTTATGAAAATATTGCCCCATTGATGCGCGGGGGTGAGAAAGGAGAAACGTCTGTGAATTCCGCTTACCCGCCGGTCGTCCCTTCGAACTGTCCTACGGGAGCGTACAGCCTTGCAGCTTGAAGTCGGAGTCTGCGAGCCGGATCTTTAACGCAACGATAAATAATCAGACTAAGCCGAATGTCCCAATTTCTGCTGATTTAAGAGGTAAGTCGTCATCAAGAAGGTGTAAAAAATTTGTTTTTTATCAAAATTTGCAGAGTAATTGATTAATTCTTTACTAATAAATCAACCAATTCGAAAACTATTTAAGAAAGATATTTCAAGATGTTTAACTATTAGTAATTTGTAATTAAATATATAATGCTCTAAATGTCCGTATTTCTGCTCATTAAAAATAGCGATGTATTTATTGCCCCAAGCTCGTGCAACACTCGCGTAAATGTTTAAATAATTTAGAATTATTTTCTTGCAACTGTAGTACAAACGTAACGCATATAATAATAAGAAAAATACGAAATGAGCCGAAATGGGGACATGAGCAGAAATTGGGACATTCACCTTATCCTAACTTAACAAAACACTCGTTGTCGCACCTGAAAGCAATAGTCGAAGCGTAAAGCGTGTGTCGTTGAAACTTCTGACACAGAAACACTTAAAAGAAACTCCAAACTCTTCTACCACCCAATAACTTAGAGCGGTATTCACAATCGCTACTTATTCTTAAGATCATCTTAAGCAATCGGCATCCTTTACTAGTCTATTAGGTTAGTAGAGGATGTCGCATGTTTAAGACGATCTTAGTCTTAAGCGACGACTGCGAATACCGCCCTTAGAACACAACAATAATCTAGTACGCAGTGCATTACACTTTACCCCAGTATAACCCAATTTCTTTCACAAAACACCTAACTTTTCACTTAAAAGATGTAATTTACCTTTACGCTGCTCCCGCTCTTAAAGCTAATTCGCGACTGCACGCTGCACACTAGCGCCTCCACTTGCCGCGACGGTTGCGCGCGCTTTTCGAACGTCTTTAAAACGTCTTAAGCACTCTACAAAGAAATCTTCAGTAAAAATGGCAGAATTTCAGCGGGAAACGTTACAACCGTTTGTATATTAGTATTATTGTCTCAGAGAAGCGCAGGGGTATAAAGAACGTGGCTCGCACGAAAACCTCGACAGTTCCCTCTAAAGAAATATCGTTAATTCAGGTACGCGGGCAGGGGAGCACTATCGTCCTGGCTGTAGCAGGAATCAGTACGCATACATAATCGTAACGTGTTACGCGGAGTGTAAGCTTCTTTCCCCCGCGTCTTATCCGTCGTCATCAAATGTCAGGCACGGTTTCGAGGTACTTAAATCCTCCCTATTCCCTATGTAATATGAGAGAAGTACCCGCGTCACGTCGGCGCCGCGGAGCCAGTGAGAAAAAGTAGCTTAACGGGCATTAAATTCACGGTATCTTTCGCGTACGAGAAAGGTCCACTTACAAAACAACGCCCCGTAAATCCGGCCTCCCCGTACTTGCATTATCTTTCGCGGGAAAGGAGGCAAACATTGCACGCGTCGGCGAAAGCTTTTCATTTCCGTAATATTTTAAAGTTATCGTGTCCGCGCGGCGAATTTATGCCCCAATAAAGTTTTTCGACCTTTTCGCGAAAGACTAACAACGGCGGGAACGGGGAAAGAACGCGGGACGCTCGGATAAATGGGATTTACGAATCGCGTTAATGGATCATTAAACGCTTTTATCTCTCTCCCGCCTCGCGCCTCGCTTTTCATCGATGCATCATCGGTGCGTGGATTTTTAAACCGTCCCCCGTTTATGGAGCAAGGTAGCCTGTCTTCTTCAGGGACCATTCGTGCTTTCCGTCGTTTGATTCTTAATTAAGCGGCTTAATCTACTGCACCTAATGTGCAATTTTTTTAACCTTCTTCAGGATTTTTTTTTCTGGTCTTAATGAAAAAATTTTATGCTGAACTTTTTACTGTACATTTATTGCATCATAAACTATGAGGAAACATTTTTTCTTATTGAAAATGTGAAGTAAAGTTGGCCCCACATCCCATGAAAGCCGACCACCTCGAAAAAATTACTCGATTTGTTGCCACGATTCTGGTCGTTGTGTTCGTCTGAAACAAAAAACCAAAAAGATTCTTAAATTATTCAGGTATGACTATCGCAGGTAGCAGGTTTGGATTGATATTTAAAAAAAAATTAAAATAGCCCCAATTTGAGAATTAAGTATCTACTTTTGCAATGTTTGTACGTCTCTTCCGGGGGATAAACTAAAAAAAGTTAGAAAAGAAAAATATTTTTGCCTAAATCTGCTGCGGACGCTAGCGACACATCTGTCGAAGATGTGTGTCGAGTAGAATTTTGAAAACAGCCCTAGTGAACAGAATTCTGCTTACAACTAATCTGCCTCTTCCTCGAAGAAGTGTTGCTGGGCCGATTTTTCCTCTCTCCGACCGTCACAGTAGAATACCCCCTTAAAAGCGAGTCCACCTGAAGATCGCACCATTTTAATATACACCTGCCCTGCTCCCAACTCGCACGTCTACGTGCATTTCCATTCCTCGTGCCTCCCAGTAACAGTCAACCGTCGCGCGAAATTTCAGCTGACGCGATTTTCCTTCGCCGGCCCTTATTTTTATCGCGATAAAAGGAACCGTCGGCGCGAGCTGGGGGAACGCACGGGGTGAGAGCCACTGTGTAACCCGCTAGCTAGAAATCCAAACGGTAACAAGAGGTTACGTTTAGGGGTGTAGTAAGCGGTAATGTATTCCGTCCGGAGAAGTGAAGCATGCATATTCTAGATATATTATAAATAATTACTCAATTATATCTTTGGAAAGGCAATGAATAAAGATGTCTGTTGCCCGGGCCGCGGGAAAGGAGAGGGCAGGCAGGCTAATAAAAACAAAAAAAAGGAGGAAAAAACTTGCGTTGAATATTCAAACGCAACAAACTAGGTACACGGGGGTGCTAGAAGCTGGTCTTGCCGGCGGGAGGGAGGGCGAGCTTATTTCAAATGGAGATCCATATTATACCCTCTTCTTACCGGGTACGTACTTTTGTTTCCAGATTTCGCGATTTTCGCTGTGCCTCGAGTGCGTCAAACGAAGGGAAAGAGACACTTGAATTCCCAACCAGTCCTTTATCCGCCTATAAATGTTGCAATGAAAATCGAGGTTCCATCGATGACTAATTATACTCATCGATGTGTACGAGGACACGCGGCAGATGAGTCACGCGACTCGTATCGATGCTTCTTCGATACACTGTGCGATCCTTCCCCGGATTAAATCGTCCTCGAAATGGATTCAATTAAAAAGGAAAATCTCTTCGCCCGTCGTCGACGAGCCGCATATCTCGCACGTCGATCTCGCGTTTTATACTCTGCTCCAGCCGTTCCCCTCAGCAAGCACAGAACACTTTTGCCTACGTACCTTCCCGTAGAACATATGGGAATGGGAATTAACTGACGTAATCTCGTTTTTAATGTTTATTATGTTATGCAACGTTCATCATTAGCTGTGTATAAAAGATATCGAGCTATTATACTGAAAAACTGAATCGAAACGTAGTTTTAAGTATCGAACCTTCCTGGATTTTATCTTGGGGGAGCCGAGTTGAACGGATGAAAATACTTTTAATGCAAATTCAATAAAATTCATTAGGTGATTATACAAATTTATTTAAAGAATGAAATCCAGTTTTATTTTCTTTTTACGAACCGCTTCTTTGGGGAGGCAGCAGGGTCCTGCATTACATATTACTATAATACAATTATCAACTGAAGAGCGCTTCAATGTAGGTATTTCAAATTTCATGCAAATCTCAATTTCAAAGATAGAAAGGAAATATTACATTTAATAGACATTTTATGTTAGGTGAGCCGACTGTCCTGGATTCACTCTGTGTTTAAATATTCTTCGAAGGAGGAAACACGTTGGCTAGCTTGCTCCACAATTCAGTGCAACTGGATCGAGATTGAGTTAATTTTCTTAGCTCGTTAATGAAGAAGCAGTACGTATTGCCTGTTTACGATTACCCGGCTGTTTATCGGCGAACATACCGTTCTTCGTGCTTTGGAAAACGGGCGCGAAACATGAAACCCCGTGGAGCGGGAAGCCATAATTCCGCATTAAACGGTAATCGCAATCGGAGTAAGTAATCGATATATTAGTCGTTCGTTAATTAACGTCCTTATGATTGCGGTGTAGACTGGCTGGCCTGTCAACGAGGAAATTTACGGGCGCACCTATGTTAGAAATCGGCACAGGCGTATCCTTTTCGGGTCGCCAGCTCTGCCGACTGGTTTATGCAAGAAGGGAAAGGTTTATTCTTTCCGCGGCACCGATAAAAACCGGTAAAATCACGCGAAAATTATTGCCCAGTCAATCACGGAGCGCGGCAATGTATATTCAATCAGTTTTATGATGAAAAGCGGCTGATAGAGTGACTTTCTATTGATTTGCTCGAGGAATAGAACAGACAGAGAACTTTATATCTCTTAGACCAGTGAGAGTGCGAAGAATGTTAATTACGTGGCACTTTCTATTTTAATCAACAAATGTTTGCGTTTTTGCACATTAGAGTGTACTAAAGAAAGATATGAAATTGGAAGAATATTGAAACATCCAGAGGAATTACCTAGAATTAACTAGAATTAACTAGAATAAATTAAAACTAACTAGAATTAAGTAGAATTAACTAGAATTAACTAATCAAATTGAATTTTACGTATAGAATATTTCCAAAACATCTCTGGTTTGTGAAGCGGAGAATTTTGAACTTGGAAAAGGACAAGTATTTTTGAGTTAAACTTCTGAGTTGCTTTCCTAATTCAAGAGAGTTCTGAGATGAAATATTTAGTCTACTCTAGTCCCAAAAATCTTCAACCTGTTCCAAGTATTCGTCTACTGTATAATTCAAAATACAGTTTTTCCTTTTCGAAACAGTGAAACTGTACTGCTACAGTGTTTGAGAGTCGCTTTAATTCGTCCGAGTAAATCAACGACTGTGCTGATTAAGGAGAAAAGCCAGCCACCATGAAAGTATACCACGAGGGAGAGATAGAGAAAAGGAGGTGCTGAAAGTCGAGCCGTAGTTGCTGGCTACGGGCCCTGTTTCATATTGGTAAGGAATTATGGCGTGTCTGTCGCGTGTCTGACCGCAGTTAGGCTACTCCGTTTGACCTAACCCACGCCTCGCCTCGATCTCTTCTTCTTTTCCTTCTCCCATCTCCACCTTTCACAGCCCTTCAGTTCCTCTTCGCTCCCCACTTCATATACACGTGCCAGAAAGAAAATTATATGCCTCAAAATGTATTAACGAATGAACGTGTCACTGATAAAGCGCTGCATAAAGAAGGTACCGCAAATGAAACGTGGAGAATATCAAACACGACTGAATGAAGCTATTTAGATTCATTCAATTTAAGTTCTTTAAATCTAAATTCTATAAATTTAAATTCTTTTTCAAGCTCTTGCTTAAAAATAATGTCCAAAGAAAATTACATAAATACAAAAAAAAATCTAACTACCACCTAATAAGGAATATCCCAAAGCAGGCAACTCTGTCGATCATTCTATCGTGATTCAGACACAAGTTCTCAGCTACCCCTTCACAGAAATCCCACACTTCTTTCTCGGGCGAAAAGTACTTAAGAAAAAATCGCACGTGAACGTCGGAGGAATATCAAACACACCCTAACGAAGGCGCATCGCTATGTCTCAAAGCAGTATGCATCTAATGCCCTTCTAGTTCAATCGATCATTCGAGCGCGACTGTCAGGATCGCGCAGTTCGAGTGGCTTTTTTCAGAAAAAAAGGTCCCAGGCTGTTGGTTCGCGAGGAAGGGCAGTGTAGGAGGAGACACGGAACCCCTGAATGGCAAGTTGCCGAAAATGGCGTTGGGTATACATCCCAGCAATTACCATTACGTGCCTGAAGTTGGCCTGGCGGTCTGGTAGCATAATGCTGTATTTAATGGGCAGCACTGCCGGCCGTGTGTGACACGATATACGAGGCCGAGTCAACATATATCCTGTCAGATTTTTAAAATGCCCTGATTTACAATGACCATTGTACTGTCCGCCGCATATCTATTGTCGCGCCCTTGCCAACGGATATCCAACCACTTCTGTCTAACTCCCAGTTATATCCCGTTTGCAGCCTGCTATCCGCCATTCCTCCGTGCACCTTACGCGAAAGGATTCGCCTAACTACGTCACGTGCCCGCCAGACCGTTTCTCAGAAGAGAATCAACGATCTGCTGGGTGGTGGCTTCGATCGTTCCCATCGAAGATCTACGCAAAAGTTCGTTGACTGACTGTCAGCTGATCTTAGGTGTACAGAAATGCCATTTTTTACTAAGCCTGCGAGGAAAATGCTTCGATTAAAGAGACATGTAATCAGTGCTGGATTAACCAATAAGCAAAATAAGCACCACAGAAATTTTCTGAATTTTAAAATCTATCTTTTGTTAGAAACACTTTTTACCCAAATTATCAGAAACGCCTAAAAAATGGTAGGTACATTGCGTTGAAGTGATCAACGCCTCGAAATCTTTTAAACGCTTAGAGCCTCTAAAGGTCTTAACCTGCCCCTGCATGTAATACAGTTTTACTGTTAATAAAACCTTTGGTTCGATAAAGCGAACGAACTTCTGCAGCGACCTAATAGATGCATACGTTCCTAGAGCTATCGATGTCGGATACCGGGACATGGACTGCACGAGAAGACCCACGGAGGGGCGAAAAAAGCAATATCGTCACTCCGCTGAGCGGAGGTCGCTAACGAATATCCGTGTTCTCGATATTTTGATATCTCCCGATTACTACAGCATCGGTGTCAGATATTATCAGATTTAAGGTATTGTCTCGCCCGGTAAAACAAGAAACCCGTTAGCAGCGGCCGTTTTTTAGAAATCACCTGACCGTTTGAGGATGGTTAACCCCTTCTATTGTCACAGCGAGGTGTTTGTTGCGTAACTGTCGGGGTGAGATCAATTTCACCTGGATGAAAAAGGTACACCGGTCTTCTGGGTCCAATGATCCCAAACTGAATTAACACGCGCTCAGCCAATCGCTGAATCTGAACGCGAATATTCGAGCACCGCGAATAAATAACGCATTACGGAAGACACTAATTACTATGAATTAAAGTCTGGCCTGTATCCTTAGATCGGTGGATGTAGAACCTCGGGAAATAAGATTGCCCCAGGAATGATGCCATCCATATTCATTGGCGCGGATTCCTGGCCGCGTAAGTGCGATTTAAAGTAAGAGACGAGGCTGCGACGTAATTCTCCCGGTATCGGCGTTCACGCAACTCGCCGATTTCATCAGCATCGGCTTCCTCGTGGGTGAACCAGCGGCCGGGCACTCCCGGCCGAACGTGACGAGCTACATAAACGCTCACTTACGCCTCGCGAGACGGGCCAGCAAGGCTTTACGGTGGACAATATATAGAAAATGAATCGATAACTTAATTAAGCGCGCTGGTCCGCTGAGGATCGCGGTTAATCAATACGTAGCGGAGCGTGTATTATACGAATACGTAGAACAATCTTGATCGTAAACCAAACCGCACTGCCTCCGATTTCATTAACTTATCTCCTCTGCCGGTGCCCCTGCGTGACTGCCGCGAGTAAGATCGGCCAATTATATCGGCCGCGTATGCGAAACCAACTTTTTACTCCGAATAAAAGTCTGTCGCTTGTTGCACTCAAGGGTGTCGTTATTGCTTGGCCCTCGATACCCGTATTTCTCTTCATCGGCGCTGGAAACGCGACTTCCTGGCTCCGAGCCCGTGAACAGACGGCGTGGATGTTACAAAAGGGCCCCATTTTGCAAAAAGCGAACGCCGTCTTCGATTCGACGAAGCGAGGTATAGTTTCCTATGGTTATTCACTCGTGTCCGATTTCTGTTGCGGTTCTTCGGTAAATAGAGACAAGGGCTCACAGTTCCCCATTTGTATTTGACCCCGCTGTGGGTGTGTAAAATAATAGAATGAGCAGGCAATTGGCATGGATTTTCTTTGAACGTTACTCTGTGTATCTACGAATCGCAAAATGTAATTACATGATTGTGTTACGTCGATGCGAGATAATAAGCAAAATGTGAAATCTGAGAAAAGTGTTCCTATTTTCGAGCCCAAGAAAATAGTTTGTAAAGCATGAAATAAATTGAAATATTAATTTTTTGATTAAAATACAAGTGAAGGGTAAGGGGGGAAACGAGGAATGTCCATTTTTCGTGATTTTGCGATTTATAACATATTTTCATGGTGGCAACTGGGACTACAAAACCGTCGAATCACAAAGGGTTATAAAGTTCAAATACCCCCGGTAAGATAACGTTAAATATTTGGTATAGTCGTCAAGGTAAAACAAGGAATGATTTAAGAAGAAAATTATATAAGAAAATAAGTTCATTGAACCTTGTTTCTTTACTGGTGGACTAAGGTATTAAAACTTAATTTTTCCGATAAAGCTGTTTTGCGACATCCCCTGTTTTCCCCTTACCCTTCAAATTTAACGATCTTGTATCGAGAAATGCAGGGGGGACGAAATTAAGCGCGTGGACTTCGGGTTCTTTGCCCTCCTGCTACTTGGCGCGCCAAAAGCTTGCCCAAAGCTAGACGATAAAATACAATTTGCGAATTGTATCGAATCTTCGGACTGTCTATCAGTAACGAGCAGGCAAATGTTTATTGCCGTACAGTATGCCGATAGCAGTATTTCATTCACCGACACCTTGTCGCGCTGGATTTTCCTCCGGGTTTATCAAAATCCCGCCCCGCGGAATTGTAGATTGCGGGCCCATTAAATTAGGACCGTTCAGGCCGGGCCCCGTAAATTCTTTCGCTAAGTCGAGCGGCTGATGCCGAGTTCAAGGCGAAGTGCCGTGCAGTAGCCGGACGGGAAGGGGCCTAGAGTGAAACGAAAAGGCAGGCGAGCCAACGTGGCTGATTGTAAGTTATATGCGACGCGCTTGCTTTATATCTCCCGTCGCAACTTTCCGCTCTCGTAAAGCTGCTCCGTTCTGTCTTCTTCGCACACCTCCCCACGAAAAACGTCCCGTCTTTCAGGCCTCTACACGTCGCCGGTTTTTAACGTTGTAGATTACTTGGAATAATTCCTCCTGATCCCGCCCATCCCCCATCCTCAAACAAAACATCGTTAGCGTCACCGTAATTACGACTTGTACAAAACTCGTTCAACGGATAATAAGATTCCTGTGCCGGCGAGCACCGAAGGATTTCGATCCTTACACTACTGATGCTTCCTTCATTATATTCACCGCTCGCGCGCCTCCTCAGGTGTTTCTAAGGGAGCCCATCAAACTCCCTGCGCAACCCAGTCCGTAGTCAGCTAGCCGTCGGGTGGGTCCGGGCAGTTTAGAGCTAATGGATGACGATTTACTTTCGATGCTGAATGGAAATCGGCCGGAAGTGGCTCCGGCAGACATCGCTGAAGAACGGACAAGAGGTGGGACGTGTTATTCTTCGTGTGACCTGGAACACTTCCTTATACAAACGAAGCAAAGTTGGGTACGACGTTACCCCAGATCTAGCTGGTCGCTGGCTGATGGCCATAATCTGAGCCCGCCCGGGCCGACGGAGCTCGGGGTCGCGGGGGTTTGGGGTTAACTTATAATAACAGAAGTTGCTCGAGAGTTCAGTGACTGGACAGTGCCTAGAAGCTCGGACAGCTACGACAGGGGATGAGGGATGGGTCGTCGCCAAGTGTCCGGCCAACAGAATGTGAGCTATAGTACCGGGTACAAGACGTGAGACCTGGTCTCACGTGACCACCGGGCAAACTAACCGTGGCGTATGCTGCACAAACAGTGTCGAACTTTGGCGCAAATCGTGAATTTAGAACTTCGACGTGTCTTGGTGGTGCCGCTGGTAAATTGGTCAGTGCATCCGAACGAATTTCTTCGCCGGCGATGGATATCCCGAGGAATTTCGCGGCTTTTAATATCCAGCCACGCGGCGATACGTTTTCTTAGGATACTTCTTGGCAAACTTGTAGCCCGGTGGCGCCTTCAGCTTCGGATAGAAGCTTGTGGCTTTAGACTACATCTGGCTGTTGCCTGAAGGTCTTAGTCTGTCCGGTTGGTACAGAGTTGTTCTTGATTTATAGTGGATAGAGTAGATGTAGGTACTGCGATCTGGTGGTATGTAGTGATTTCCTTAATTTGGGAAAAAGGTCAGTTTAGAATATACTGCCTTTCCGATTGTACTTCTTGTAGGGGGAAGTAGGGTTTCTTAGACAAGAGCTGCGATATGCAACCAACAGCATTTTCGTCCAGGGAATTTTAAAGGTTCGAGTTGAAAAGTTTCAGCGTTGTGTTGCGACGAGACCTTTATTTGTGGTTTTTGCTTACTAAAAAAATTAAAGTAAATTTCTGTACAAGTTAAGATTTGTTAAAATAATTTTATTTATGGGTTCGGAAATAATAGAAATAAAAGTTTTATAATTCTATTATATTTTACGCGGTTTTTTAATAATTCTATTATATTTTACGCGCTTTTTAGTAGGTATCCGATATTACAAACAGTTATAGGATAAAACGGGTACTTCCATACTTCCGAGAAATCTTTTCCTGTGAACCAAGTAGTTTTTCAAAGAAGGACTCTGATTTTCTTATTCTGTAAGGTCCAATTAAGCTTTCTAGCGGTGTCCAAGGTTTATTTTGCCATCTGACTTCTTGCTACTTAGGAAAAATACATTAGGCACCCCACTTTCCCCTACCCTCTTGAGATATCGAGCGTGTTCAAGACTTATGCACGATGGAGCTCGATGAAATGTAAATAGACTTGAATGCAGATGGGGCGATCTGCACGTGGAAGCTGTACAAGGCGTAATGGTAATCTCGATCGAATTTCACGAATCAATTCTTCGGGGGCAGATGATAAATAGATCAGTAGCATCGATCGAAAGAACTGAATCACGCTCCGGCGTAGGAGAACTTGACGTAACGCGCCCGCGGGCCGTGCGATGGTCGGCGCCGATATTTTGCTGGAGCGACGGTGCGTGCGGTAGGTACTCGTTAGAAAATGTCGAATCGATGTTCGAACACATACCTTTGCGAAGAGCGAGCGGCTGAATCATGACCTTCATAAAGTATCATTGGTAAACAATTAACATTCGTGTTGCACTGCCCACGCGCTATCGCGTTACGAAGGCGCACCGGGGGCTTAACACGTTCGCCAGATCGGCCCTAACAATTTGCCCGAGGGCTGTTACCTCGTTAAGTGACAATCAGAGGCGTTGACTTGAAATACTGCATAGCTCTTGTCAAGATGTCCGTAGCTGTTAGGCTCGCGAGACTTCGCCGGGCACTCGGGCTCCGGGCTAACTTGCTTCGACCAATTATCGCGGAATAGAAAACATATTAGACCATCTGGCTTCTCTGTAATTAGCTGGGAATTCAACTCTATTCCAGTTTGAGGAATCTGAAGCTTGTAAGCGATGTCAGTGAAAGAAAGAGAGATTACTGAAATAGGAGAAGTTTTCTTAGGTCCCAAATAACGTGACATTATCACTCTCAAGCTTCCTAATGAAGACATTTCGGTGCGGGTAATCGTAAATCGCGATTGTCGCAGGATCGTAAAGAATTGTTTTAATAAAAAAAATAAATGGTAAAATATCAGTGCCCTTGGAAGGCGACCGTAGGAAATATTTACATCGCGGAGGTTGCACTCTATTATCGTAAGACGAAGTTGAAGAATTCCGCGGAGCAGAATTTATATGAGCCCATTATACTAATACAAGGAATTTAATTTCCCCGGTGGAAGATTAATTGTTGCATTGTGATACATCCATAAATTACCGTAATGGCAACTAAATTGCATAATGATACAGTGGCGTATTAATAATGCATCGCGGTGGCGAAAAAACCGCAGTAGCCTCCCGATAACGATTAGAGAGGGAATTTATTTTTCCCCCACGACTCGGCCTCGATGCACCCGCTAATTTCGCGGCGAATTAATTCCCGACACGAGGGGGATAAGCAGGACATGTCGTTTTTTGCTGTGGGACCAAAGATCGCGAGTTATTACCTCCGTCCTGGTACTCTCATTACGAAAGTTAAGTCCAGCGAATTATCGAGAATTATTAGCTTTTACCCAGGGGCCCGCGGACCGGCTGCAGCGCCGCCAGATCGGTATCGATACGTATCAATTAGAGGACGAATATTAATGAGTGAGCCGGAGAAAGGGCCATCGGGGCCGTAACACTTCGCCCCGCGCGATCGTCAGAGCTACAGGGAGCGGGTCTACGTGCGCGAGTATTTGACGAGGGATCTAGAGTTGTCCCGGGCACCCGCTCGGAAGGGCGTCCGGAGAAAGAGGGAAAAGGGGGGGGGGAGAAAAAAAGCAAGAAGTTGATTGAATTTTACCGCGGCGCCCGTGTACCAGGGCTGGCAACGTTACCACCTATAAATGCGCTCACGCAAGTGTGCATTCGTATATAACAGCGCAGGGGACGTGTGTATTTACAGTCGGCTGCAGATACTTACGGCGCCACTTTCGATGTGACGGTGTTATAAATGGGAATTGAATCGAACCACCGTCCACGCCTTCCCAAGGTTATCGCCCGGCTGAAATCTATAGGCCAGATACAATCTAGTAGACACGCTCCGTAAATTCAATTACGCATTAACAAAAATCCACGGACGGCCGTATAACCCCGCGGCTGGAGGGGGATAAATTGCTGGGGGATCGTAAGATGAACGGTGACGATATTAATTCTGATTTCCAACCTGGCCGCGCGGACTCTAATGCGACTCCACTCCAGCTAGATTCTTAGCTGGACGATCTATCTTATGGCTGCCGATATTTCGCTCGCGATCTTTCTGCAGATAGCGGAGACCGGGGTGCAGGGGAAGGTCTCTTATCCAAAGTAACGGGGAAATATTATTGCGTGCATGCAAGAATTCCTTCGTGACGAAACACTCACTTTTCCTTATTTTCAGTCACACCATACTTCAGGAAAAATGAGAAACAAAGTCGACGGGGTTCGTGGTTTCTCATTTCCATATATGGGGGCGTGATAGATGAAAGATTTATAACGAGAAGGTCGATAATGTGTTTTATGTCTCATACAAGTTGCTAATCATTTGGAAGACTGAGGAATGAAAATACTCCCCTTTGACTCAATGAACAAATAACTTTACGCGACTAGTATAACAAAATAAATAATCTCCAAACCTACAAGGGTCTATTATTTGCACCATGCCACGGGCAGCGATTAAAAACTGTCACGCGCAAGTAGAAAAGGTAAGTATTAGTCAGACGCTCTGCCCAACTCGTCCCCGATCCGCCACGCCCCAAAAGAATCTGAAATTCGATGCCCAAGGAGACGAAACGACAGAACCTCTTGCGCGTAAGCTTCCACTTATTCCCTGCACGAGAAATCACCCTCTTCTACATTGTACCGGGAATCACGTCCCACTCTGTGTAAACGTGTACCACTTTTAAATAAAACAAAGTAAGCTAAACCTCTCCTCGAGTTTCCAAGACCCGACGCGCTCAATCTTGCACGCGTGACCGTCGGGCAGACAGGCACGCCAGGATTGATATAATTTTTGCTAACGGGAGTGTACGCGAGGACGAGCCACCACGCTATACAGCTATTACGCGTTATTTGAATGCGTTACGAGGACGCATAATGAAGTGCCTCCTGGCATTTTATTGTGCGCCATCCAGGCCGGTCTTTTGCATCATTCGGTACGCAGCTGGTAATCATCCGCTCGGCATGATAGGGCCGAGGCTACTGGGCGTGGATAAATCTGTAAGCTCAATAAGGGTAACCGTGATTAAGTGCTTTCGAGGCTGTACGAGGCTCCTCGCGGCGGTGCAACGACGACAAAGATTTATACCAGCCGCGCGGAAAACCTGGACTCTGATGATCGACAGAGAGCAGCCGAGTATCGTCACCCGGGGAACGGCTTTTAAGAGTTTTCTCGCGTCGTAATTACATTGCTCGCGGTTACATTTTAATTCCTTTTCGGCCAAGGTGTACACCTCCGAGCGACGATGGAATACGAACGGGATCTACGAAACGACCTGGGTTAGGTGAAAATATCCTTCCCTTTATCGCAGTAATTTATCTTTCAGGTCATTTCACGTGCTTCGATGCGCAAGCCACAGGACCGTTCGTTCGAGATGTATTAACGAGTTTAGTGGAGTGTGGGGCACCTGTGACCCGCAGGGAACGCTCACACATATTTTTGGTAGCATCGTGAAATGACGATGGTCCACTCGTTGCGCGAAGAATTAAAAAGTCCTCGTAGAAAACACTGTGTAAGTGCCAAAAGTCAAATTGTTTTCTGGGGGTTCGCCACGGTTTCTCAGGGTTTTATTTTTAATATTATTAAGTCAGAATCATATTCTGACAATACCTGTTTTTAATGTGTTTTCTTTACCTTACTAAATTTACCTTACCTTATATGAGAGGCGGTGTCGCAGGTTATTTGAATATTATAAAAGGGGATCGCGACTGAAAAGAAACGTTGGGAAAAACTGTTTTATATTATAGTACATATTGCCTTGTACATATTTACTTATAGTGGCGCTTAGAACCATTTCCGATAAAATATTTTTTCCAATTTTTGCACTTACAGTGTTTTCTATAACGACTCATCAAATAAGAATGGATACTACAGCTATCGATATTGAGTTTCGACAGGTGCTTTTTCTCAGCAATTTTCCTGCTATGGAAAGTGGAAGTCATTGTGAAATATATGGAACAAGACAGACTATTGATTACACGTGCAGACAGTCCACGACAATGCCCAACAAAATGAATTTTTTTAATGCAATAAAGAAAAGAATCTCGCGTGTCATTGAATCTACAATTAAAAATGCAGGGGTCGTAATAAAATTGCACGTTAACATGACGAATAGCCGAACTAAGCTCGCTATCCCTCTGTCGCGACGTTTACATCGCCAGAGCAATTGGGAACGATTCCAAACACAACGGTTCAAGCGTTGCACGCAGAGTGTTGCACTGGCCGCGCATAATTAGCACGTCGAAGGAACTGTTCTTTGTCCGTGCTGCAAGGTGCAAGACTCTCTCCCGAGATACCATTACACGGCGATGGAATTATGCGCACAGGAGTCACGGCAATAAATCATGCTTGTATGCGCAGCGCGAAAAATGTGCTCAGCTGTCCTCGGACCACACCTTCGTATATTCCCCTCGCCGCGAATTAATGAACAAAACGCTCGGCTCAAGTAGGACGTATCTAACAACACGGCGGTAATTAATTTTTTCGTGGGACACTGCCCCGGCCGCTTGTCAAACCGTCCGCGTCCGATGTGTTTCAATATCCACTGAAACTGTGTTTCCAAAGTGAAAGTCTGATGCCACCCACTTTGCGGTCGAAGAAGCTTATGCATTATTGAGTGCAATAATATCATTGAGTTATTTAAAAATGATAAATAGTTGCTTCGTTATGCCAGAAGTAATAAAAAATATGTCTGGAAGAGATAAAAAATAAGCAGATCAAAATGCACCTTTAGTTCCTTCTAGGGTATTTATTTATACTCCACGCAATGCGAATTTGCGTTATTTTCCTGCGAAAATGGTGTCGAACCACGCGGTATGAAACTTTCAAGCAACCCAGGGTGCCGCAAGGTTTCTCGATCAAACCGTCAAGTATTCAGAAACGTTATCGACCAGAAAGGAACAAGAAATCGCTAATGGAAGACCGGCACATTGTCGACATCGCCGTGTTAAAGGTTAATAACTACAGCAACGAGAGGACAGCCCTCCCGCGATTACGGCAATTAGAAGATTTTATCTCGCCCAGCGATCGAGCCCAGGCGTCGATGTTTTGCTCGCGCATTAATCGTCCGCCTAAGGGATAATTCGAATTCCAGCCAGACGTTCGTTTTCGCCATGCTCCCCTCGGTAACCACTTGTATACCACATTGTAACGAATGCGAAATTCGATCACGGTTACTTTGTTCCTATGCGGCCCGACTATCCGCCCTCTCGTAAACGTCAAACTTATTCCGTGCAAAAACGGTGGCAATTAAAATGCGTCCCCTGATTACGCGACGCAGTCTCGTAAAAAACCATCGCCGCCGTCCGATGCGACTTAGACGAGCCGGGAGGGACGCTCCGGCCGGTCGCAACAATGTACGATAATGAAGAATTATCGCCGGCATAAGATCGGAGGGAATAGGCGCTGGGCTACTCGTTAGCGGATCGAGATCGTAAAAATCATCGCGGCCGCGTGCGCGCGCGGCTCGGGGTTGTCAGGCAATCGGGCCCGAAAGCTGTCGCGGCGAAACGAGGGAAGCCTGGTACGCGAGGGCCGGAGGCGACGCTGCGCCTGGAGCTGTCCGAAAGCAGCTCGTTTTGCTCGTCAAGGGGAAGTCCGGCGAGCCCCGGGGACACCGTGCCTCTTCCGTAAATCCATACGAACTTGTTTATCGCGATCGCCCGTCACCCTGGCCGGAGCTGAGTCCTTAACTTCTCATCGTTGTCGCGGATTACGCGACGGATAAAGCGACGATCGGGATCGCTGATGAGTTGGAAGTATCGACGTATCTGATACGCGGGGAATCGGTTCAGGGAAATTGAAATAGCCACTGTGTCGTAGGATTGAAATTAGATCGAGGCCGATACTATTTGAGCGGGGGATTCCTCGGGGATTAGGTTATGAAGAATCACCTGTGAATAGTGTTAGCAATAATGAAGCATCACCTTGTAAAAGGGGCTGCAAAGTTGAGCTTACTTTGACGCCTACAGCGACGATGGGCCCGACCAGTGCGACACCATAAATATCATAAATTGGCATCGGGGTCCTTAAGAGTTTTTCCTAAAAGGACAAGAGGGGACTTTCCACGGGACGGAAAGGCAGTCGATTACAGACCGGGACTCGGGAAAGACCTTCTCGACTCTACCGACTTTAACAACGGAATAAAACTATAACGATTAATTTAGAAAGCGAGTTAATACTCACAATTTTAAAATATTCTTACAATAGACTGGAAGTGGTAGGTTCTTAGGTGATTGTAGAATATTAACGTGTTAGGGTAGTGAGAATCTATGTGATGGTACTTGGAATGACTGGTGAGGAACAAGCGTGAAAATCAATTCACTTGGGTTTTAAGAAACGTATAAGTACTGTGGGAGTGCGAAGACTGTTTGATTGACAAAGTATGTTTGGGCCAGAGCGATTGGGATCGAGAGCGGATGTTTATAGTAGAGTATCGAATGCGTCAGGGGTGTGAGGTTTGAAGGGTTTCGTCGAATGCATGCGGAGAGTTTGGGTGACCCGAGTGCGTGTCAAGAGTGTGTGTTGTAAGTGTGAATCTCGGGGAGCGCAAGATAAGAATGGATGAAGTCAGTCCTGCAGAGTCCGTCGAACGAGAGGCATCATCGCCTGAACCTATTCTTTACAATAAATAAGCCTTTTTTACTTTTCCACGAGTGTGCAGTTTACTCCTGCCCTGATCACCTAACATCCCTACAGTACCACTAGGGTTTCCAACCATACTGTAGTATGTGAAGGATAAGGGGAAACACGAGGAATGTACAATTTTTCGTGAGTTTGCAATTTATAGCATATTTATTCTTCAAAACTCTACTGTCTATAAAATACGAACTCCAACTATTCTTATTAGAAATCCGCGGTATGATGCTTCGAAACAGAATCCTGCGCGTCTAGGTACCCTCGAATCGCTGTAAGCGAGGATTCACAAGCAGGCATTCGGTTGCATTGAATGCAGAGTAAACGGGGGGCATCGGTCGGCAGTAAAGCAAAGTTAAACGGTCTGAAAGTCTCTTAAGTGACCTGTCGGGGGATGTTCGCGCCGTTGGAAGTCGGGTGCCATCCGACTTGATCGCGGTGCGCGCTAGCTCTCGAACGGCGGGCTTTAAGGAGGCGAGGTAGAGCCCGCAGAAGAAACGAGCGGCCACCACATACGTATTAGAGGCAATATTTTAGCGGTACTTTTAATTTCGCCGTGATCGTAAACATTTCGACGCATACGCGGGCAAGGTGGCGCGAGGGGAAGCAAGGAAACAGAACGGACAACCGGAGAGCTGTGTATTTGCATATTTTAATGAGGCGCTGGGCGTAGAGTGCCGCGGGAGCTGGACCGGTGCAGCGCGGCACCAGGTAGCCCACAGTTTACCCTGGCTAACGTCAGATTCAAATGCCGATGATAATGTGACATGGGGAGCCTAACGACGGAAACGCGCTGTCGGCGCGTCAAACGGGAATTGCTGATGTCAGAAGGCACGGGGACACTTGGAAAATATACTCCAGAACAGGGGATCCTGCTATGTCCCCCTTTTGAAAGGGAAGAGGGTCGAGGAGCCGTGAAATGTTACAGGAAGAAAATGAGTGGATGATGGAACAGAAGTTAGAGGGCTCCTAATCATACTCCTACATGCTGAGGTGTCAATCTGAAACTCAAACTTTCAGTGACACCAAGTGAGCCACGAAGGAAGCGACTTGCAAGTGCAGGCAAAATGTCCCCTAAATTTCTACTGACAGTTAAGGTGCAATAAAGTAGATCCACAAGGGTACCTTTCCCTAAATCCCTCAGCAATACTCACCGCGAAGCAGCTAAACGACGTCGTGCTGGCCTGATACGCAGGGATTTGCACATATCATTCGCTGGCATTAAAGGAGTACCAAAAAGCTAGGTATAGGGTCCGCGTATCCAGCAACGACGTCGCGGTGTGCCACAATGAATCTCTGAAAGGGCCCGCGGACGCGGCGAGTCCCGTCCACTCGGAGCGCAAATCTGATTGGCTCATGAATATTAAGTTCGGCCCGCAATTATTATCTGCGTTATAAATCGGGCGACCTGCCTCGACGGGCTTCTCCTGGCCGAGCCGGGCGTTATTATCCGCGCTCGCACACTCCAGCGACCGAGATACACGGATACAGAGAGAGAGAGAGAGAGAGAGAGAGAGAGAGAGAGAGAGAGGGAGAGAGAGCAAGAGAGAGAGAGAGAGAGAGAGGAACGGACGTGCACAGACAGCTGGTCAGCTCGCTCGTGCTGTATCTTCACGCAACGCTCGCGCGATTACCCCCAAGTGTTAATTACTAATCTCGCCTCTGCTAATTATAATTAACGCCTTTCGGCCCCTGGAATGGCCTCGCCGTTGTCCGGGGGACGCTTGCAAAACGAAAGGACAGATCGAGGAAGGATCGACCGCGCGGTTTTGCCGCGAGGAGTCCAGCTTTAAAGGAGATCAGAAGGATCCCAGCGTCTGGCGATCCTGCGGACCGGTTTCCCGGCTCCTTCAACGCTCCGCGAGATCTACGAGGACCCGGCGAACCGCGCCGGTTTCCGCGTAATAAAGGGGTTGTTGATCTAATGCGCTTCGTAATTCGATCGGGACCGTAGCCCCCTTCGAGTGTCCCTTTGATTAAGTGACTTAAGCCGTTTATGTGTTCTTAACATTCAGCGGTTTAGCGAGCGCATTGTGCGCGCCGGAATGCTTGTCTATCCACAAATGACCCGTGATCTGGATTTACTGACGCCTCGGAAGGCTGTTGTTTGCGAGCAGATCACTTGGGCTCTTTGGCTGATGACGTTTGAGGTGCGGGAAATTGATTCTTGAATGGGAAGCAGAGAATTCTATGTATTCCGTTCTTCGCGCAATGGGAGACACTAATTCAAACTCTACGAACGAGGGGAAAAGTCATAATGTTTAAGATTTTGTGAGGATTAAGCACTTACTTCGTCATTCTACAGTTTCATAGCTATGTTAAACTGGGGATCCACCAGAAAGCTAGGCTAAGCTATGCTATATTATTCTATGTTTAAAAGAATTAGCTTTAATACATCCTTAGGGGTCGTCTTTAAATTACCTAAGGCTTTTGGGGGGTCGGGAATTTCTTATAAAGGAGGAAGAGGGAATCAGGTGGCAATTTACGTAATATTTTTTAACCTAATTTTCAATATGAATAGCCTAAAACCGAGTGAAATGAATCATATAGAGCTTTAAAAGAATTTTAATAACTGAAAAAATGCAATGTAAAAAATATTATTTAAGGAAGGAGGCAGGGGGTTGGAATATAAAATCTTAGAAATTTTTATACCGAAGGAGAGAAGGGTTAAGAGATCGTCAAAATTACCCTTGCGTAATTTAAGGACGGCCCCTTATGGGACCGTTTCCACCAAAAGCTAAGCTAAACTGTGCTATGTTTTTTATGCTTTATAGCACACTCAGACAGCGTAGCATAGCTTCCAATTGATCCGCGGCTTTAGACACATCAGATTTTGTGATTATTATCGCAACGATAGCGATTTCACGCAATTCTTTCCAAACAAAGCACCCGCCAATCTGAGTAGCCGAAGAGCAACTACAAAGGGAAATAGTTGGCGGTACATTGGCAGACGAATCAAAGGGTCCAGCGGCTATCCGAAATGGTTATTATGTTGGCTGATTGCGTTCGCGGCCGACGATATTAACAGCGATTCGTACGTAAGAGGGTGGCCATCGATGCACTGTTTCCTACTGATGAGTCACTTTAATCGAAGCTCGAACAGTGATGGACGCTGGTAGTTAATCGCCGTTATGCGCCGGGCCGAATTACAATCTGGTACGGATACGATGCCAATAATCGGCGAATACAGATCGAGGAATCCATCACATTCCCGAGGAGCATCGTTAATTTCGTCGAAGGCCGCGGACCCGATCCTCCTCCGTTTAAGGACAACCCCGCCGTATATGATTATGGAAGATATACCCGTGTACATAAAATCGCGAGCCACTCGGTGTACATAAACATCGACCCGCGCAAAGGGTAACGCAAGCCATACTTGACTGACGTTAATTGTGCATAATTCTCCGCGTGGCCTTCCCTTGATCCGCTTTAACGAAACGCGTACGTTACGTCTTAGGGCTTTTCGGCCTGCATACGAATGAGTTTCAAGGGCCTCGTAAGAGGGAACGAATATTTACTCGGTCTCTCTTGGTCTCGCTCCTATTTCACGAAATCGGTGCATCGTAAGTAGTGCAAATTGTTGTCGGAGACTGTACCTTCAACTGTAGGTACTGTTGAGTGGCAAAAGTCAGTTTCGAGAATGGTATCTGTAAACATTACGAAGTTAGATATTTTTTATACACAGTGAATTTGTTTTAAAACTGTCTATGATATTTCAAAATTTGAGATAGCTCTTTGGTAATAAACTAATCAGTGAAATTAATTTTAATTACAGCCCTCTCAGGCTCTTATTGCATAAAATTGAGAAATATAGAAAAGAATGTTGCTTTTTTATCATTATTTTTTATTATTTCTTTAATATTGGCGTGATATTTGAAAAAATGTAGAATATTGAAAAAAATGTAGCCATAAAAATAAACACAGATCGTGTTCTGTTCAGGTTGATGTATGTTTCGCTTAGATAGGAGTTAGGGTCGGTTGGTCAACATCGATTCACAAAATTGACCATAGCTCTGTCAGTTTTAAAGATACGGCAATGGAATTTAGAAGGCACATGTAGAAAATAATGAAGAATCTAATTATGCGTTTCATGCAAAAAGGGCCTGAGTGTCCAGAGACCTTGCATCCAACAGTACAATTTCAGATCCTCGTTACTTTGTGTTGTATTAAAACCTACCAAGGAGGTTCGTCTACGAGTTGTGGCCTGTTAGAGGAGTGGATAAGAATGGGGCAAAAATCTTGGAAAAAATGTGGATATTAATTTGAATAATTGCTAGTGACAATGTAGCTTCTAAAGTAGATTTACAACTCCCCAATTCTATTCTGTAATTAAGGTAAGTTCGGGACAGTCGGTTCACCTAACATAAAATGTCTATTAAAACTGATACTAATATTAATAATAATAATAATGAGGTTATTTCTTCAACTATTTGGTTCCTAGAAGAGAAATTATTGTTCTGAGCTCTTACCTATAGAATCTGAAATATAGCAACTGCATCAAGTCTCCTGTCTCATCGACTCCCTCGGATTTACCCTACACCACTTTTGGTTTACCACATTTACCCTTATATCATCCTACTATCCTTGCGCCATCTTACAATACAAATCAATAGTCACCCATATCGCAAGCTCTACCACTTACAATAGTTACAATACCCTCTTTCCTCAGACGATAACCTCCCAAGCACCCCGCGATCGTGAACCACCAACTGCCCCAATTCATCTTCCACGTTTCCCCTTGAACGGGCCGAAATCGGGGTTGACAGGGTCCGGCGTGCGTTTCCACACGCGCGCCCCAAAAGAGCGGCATAAGTTGAGCCCATTCGAAACCCCGTCGGAAGCATTTTTTTCCCCGGCGAACGCCGCGCGGAATTAATAACCACAATGAAGCGACTGAATTATTCTCACTTGCCGCGCGTCCCGCCCTTTAAACCGTCGGCGGGGTTAAAAAAAAGTGTCGTCATTTGCACCGCGCAGATGACATTTTAATCGCGCCATCAACCGAGGGAGGGAGGGTGGCTCGGTTCCTTCGCACCTGACGAACACGCCGAAAAATAAAAAGCAAAAAAAAAAAGAGCAGAGGGTCGGGAGGGTGGTGGAGGAGTCAGAAAAAAAAATATGGCCACGATTTTTGCAAGCCCAGGGAGCAGCGGCGTTTTGAGTTTCGGCACGGGGGCGCTGCGGAGGGGGGAGGGCACGGGCCAGGGCAGAGCAGTTTGGCGGTCGACGCGGCGCGCCGAAATGGCCGGAAGCCCCGGGTGTTTGTAAGTTTCGGCTAATAGAAAAAAATGACGAGGTGCCCGGTTGTACCCCCCGTGTCCATTTCCAGCCATTATTTTTATTCCGGTGCGTTTTACCGGAATGGCCGCGCGCGCGCTCGCCCGAGCCTGCCTCCTACCCGCCATCTATACACGGGGCCGCGATGGCGCGGTTCTATCCTCTTTCGTTACCCGGGCCTCCCCCGTTTCCGTTCGTTCCTCACCATCGCGGCCGTTCTTCCTCGCTTTACGGCGCTGGTCAGCCGCCGCTGCCTTCCCCCTCCGCCCAACCACCCTCCGGGAAAAACGGCGCGGGGTACGATCACCGCGGTTCGATCCGCGGCCGCCGCACAGTGGGAAAAAATCGGTGCGTCACCGGCCAAAAATCTGTAACTTTTGAACGGATGAAGATAAAGTAATAATTCTTTTTGCTTTAACGAAGCTGATGTGTCCTTCATTAGTTAGATAGCATTACGTTACTTATATTAAGTAATACTTAATTACATTAACTAATACAATAACATTACTTACATTATTTCTGTTTAATGTTCAACAATATTTCTTCTGGCCACTCTTCTTGAATATCCTTCCTCTTTTGTTGCAGCCTTAAAGTTGTTTCCAGCCATCGGGAATTCTTCGTCAAAAACATTCCTGTATTATATTACGAAGATTTGTATTTACTTTTTATTTTATTTTAATTTCCAGCAAGGTTGGTACTAAAGAATCGTGGTACATCTTCATATTTAACTTCACACTTCTCTGCTATCTTATTAACAAATTTTTTTTCACTAATACTAGTTTCTTCTGTAAAGATATTAAATAAAAATTTATATGTATACTCCATTTTTATAACTATTATGCGAACACGAGACTGAACTCAATTAAACTTATTTCAGAATAATTCACCGCAGTAAAATTACACTTTATCAATCATCGAAGCTGTATACTTTTCTTTAAACTTCTATATGATGCGTAAATAGTTAGAGACGGATATCATTCTTTGCACACTCGTCAGGGACATATGGTAGAATAATACTACATTAACAGTCGAATGGTGAAACGTGGTGATTCTTTTGTTTCAAACAATGTAGGCGAATGCTTGTAGCTAGAAATAAATGTTCCTGTCTATACTTGGATTATTCTATCCTAAAACACTCAGAGTTTCATTATTTAACAAAAAAAGAAAAGAAAAATATTTCACAATATCAAGACAAAGAGTTAATCAAGATCTCTTCTGTATGATGTTACTTTCATCGGATCCTTTAATATCATCCTTAAGGCTGCAACGAAAAGGGAAAGATATTCAAGAAGAGTGGTCAGAAGAGATTAGGGATATTTTCGAATTTTAAATAGTAATATTGTAAGTAACATTATCGTATTAGTTAATGTAATTAAGTATTACGTAACCCTCGGGCCTCGGTTGTCATACCTATTTTTTCGAACATTGTTGTCACACTGGGTCGATTCGATCCAAGCCAATTTTCAATCAGCTGTTGTTTAAAAACTATCTGTTAAATTAAGTCGCAAAATTTTTTAGACCAAGTTTGAACATTGTAGACTATATGCCCATCGTTGAAAATTAATATTTAAAATATCATCATGTTTAAAAAAAATTTCAAAGAAAAAGTTCCTGAAAATTCTTTTACTTAAAAAAATCACTGGGGGAGCGTCTCTGCCTGTAGAGGATACACGGAATTACTACTACATGGCACCAGTAGTACCACTTTCAACGATGCCTCAAAGATATTATACCTTAAAGTCGAATTTTGGGTCATTTTGACCCAGTGTGACAACCAAGGGTTAATACAAGTAACGTAACATTACTTAAGTAATGAAGGACACAGCAACTTCGTTAAAGCAAAAAGAATTATTACTTTATCTTCATCCGTTCAAAAGTTATAGATTTTTGGCCGCTGACGCACCGATTTTTTCCCACTGTGCGCCGCTGCCGCGCGCGTCTCTGTCTGCCTCGTTCCAGCAGATTTACACACTTTTTTTCGCGGCCAACTGTCTGTCATTAGGCGCAGCACGTGGATCGACGGGGGTAGAGTGGCACAATAGCGCGCGGAGGGGTTGGCGGGCGCGCGAGGAAAGGGGGATCTCGGGCGGTCAGACGGGAGGGGTGACGGGGGGGGGGAGGGGGTTCCGCGGGAAATGCATTTAACAAGGACAGATAGTGATTTAATTTTAAAAAATTGACGAAACGGCGCACAGGCGGGGCTGCACGACCGACCCCTCCGCAACCCTCTCGGTCCTTCTCGCGGGGTCTAGGGTGCAGCCCGCCACGGGGGCATTGATTAACTTTCGACAATGTCAAATCGCCGGCAACGCGGCTCTACCGACGCCGACTACGGCGATGCAACCTGCGTTTTTTAACTCATTTGTCTGCATTTTCGCCGTGCCACCATTCACCCTCTCCGACGCACGTACACGCCAGAGGGGGAGGGTTGAGAGATAGGTGGAGGCGCGCGCTGGCTAGACCCGCGGACCGGCTCGAATAACGCGGACAAATTACTACGACGCTAGTGCATTCGCGGCGTGTCGTGCTTAAGCGATCGCCGTGTTGCGCGATTTTAACCGGGCTAACGACCGGCGATTTTGCAGATTTTTTCGACAAACGACGCGCCGCTGCCCTGTCCCCGGGCAAAGTTACGGGGGCACGCGCGAAACTTTCCGGGCAGTTGAGTTTTTCACCTCCAACCCCCGCTTTTTACGAGACTTGTCGTGCGAGATCCTTTTAAGGTTTGGGGGATGAACTGTGCAACTTGATCGCTTTCATCAGGTTGAAGTTGCAACCAGGTTTCACAATGGGTTCGGGTCTTCTTTGAATATCGAATCAGGCAACATTTTATGGTCCATTTTGGTACGGATTGGTCACACGGAGTCAGACTCAAGTTAACCCGCAAGCCAGTTAACGGGGCATTCTACTTTGATCGGCCGAAAAATCAAGCTATATTTAAAGATTTTTTTCTCAATAAATACAACATATAACGAAGTACATCTTTTTGGAATTTATTAAGCTACTCTTATGTTGTACAAACAAAATTTAAAAAGATTTTTTTTATTTGTTTTATATGTATTTTTATAGCGGCAATGTGACACCTACAAAAAAGAAGTATGCTCGTGGTGTAGGTGATTTCCCATCTCAGGCATATCTGAAATAAGAAATTCGAAAAGATTCTTAATCTGTACGAGTGTCGTAATCGCCCGTAGCGCAATTAACAATTTTTGCCGAAAAATAATCGAGATTTTTCTCGAGGTACATTCGAGAAAACACTCTTTTAAGGAACTTTTTCTTTCAAACCGGCGCAATTTTGTTATTCCCCAGCAAAAATTGTTAATTCAGCTACGGGCGATAGCACACTCATATAGATTAAGAATCTTTTCGAACTTTTTATTTCAGATAAACCTGAGCCGGGAAATCACCTACGCCGCGAACATACCTCTTTCTCGTAGGTGTCACATTGACGCTATAAAAAAACATATGAAACAAATTAAAAACAATCTTTTCAATTTTTTTGTATAATATAAGAGTAGCTTAATAACTTTCAAAAAGATTTATTTCATTACATGTTGTATTTATGCAAATAGAAATCTTTAAAAATAACTTCATTTTTCGGCCGATTAAAGTAGAACGACCCCCTAAAATCAGAATTTTCAGTTTGGGAATGTTTCCCTGTGAGACGTGTATCCAACACCGACTTATGTCTGTAATTTACCCTGCGATATTGTAGAGTAAACTGGCATACCTAAAAGAGTCTTGGTGTTCAAACGTGGTACTGCAAATATGGAAGTGTATAAATATTTTTAGAAATAAACGAATCAATTCTTGTCCAATATCTGTCTTCTTAATGGCATAACATTCATCTGAAGTTTTCTCTCGATGGAAGGACCAGAATAGTATCTCTACAGAAACTTTTGTACACCACTTTACATATTAGGATGGCGAATAAATCGTTTCCTTATTTGAGCCTGTACTTTCCAATTTTATATCTAGACTAGAAATATATTCCTGATACACCTGCTCTCTAGTAAATTGTACCACTCCAGCTTCCTCCGACTACGATTTCACAACTTTATATTCACCAAGCCTGGCAATGGGCATAAAATATCGAATTACGAATAAATTAATAAGAGAAGTAATAGCGACTGCTCAGCAAGCAAAATGTCGTTGCCTTCGCTCTCCTCCGCCCACGCAATCATTGGTAAAAATCGGTAGAAATTTATTCAACAGTCTAATACATCCCTCGCTCGTGAAGTTTTTCGTCACAGCCTCCACCGAGGTATCCGGCTCGCTTTTTATAGAGCCGCGTTGCACGCCGGCGATAATACGCCGGAGTTTTCTATAAATTTTCATAGAAATTCTCGCAGCGTTTTTGAGCAGCGCGCCGACACGTCCCGCTTTAGATGATCGATCCGCGTATCGATTTATGGGAGAGTGGCGCGGCACGCCTAAATATTTATAGAATAAAAAGCCTGGACTTATTACTTCCTCGGTTTACCGATATCGCCGCGCCTAAATAACATCAAAGAGCGTGGAAAGTACCGGCTCGTTTGGGGTGTAAATTATTACGTACGAAACGGCTGGTTGCCAGTTGGCTGGGGTGGCTGAAGGGCGGGCGGGTTGGTGGGGGGGGGGTGAGGAGGAGGGTGTATCGCTTGAAAAGCCGTGACAGAGAGAATCTAAAAACCGGGGGAAGTTTCCGCGAGAACGATGTATAGCGACGACTAATGAATTAACGCGCGTGCGGTGTGTCCGCTTTGAAAAAGACCGGCAACAGCAACGGCAGCAGCTTTCACGTTACTGCCACTGCGAGGAAAATAAAGCACAATGTTGAATTATAGGATGGCCCGGAGGGGTCCCGGCCGCGCCGCTCGCTTTTAATGCTAATTTAATTATTTAAGCTTTTTATAAGTCAATTAACAGACGCGCCGTGTTCTATTGCCCGGCGCTCTCCGACGATCGACGCCGCGCCGCGGAAGTTCCCATCTCTCGACGTCCGTTTGGTCGTCTATTAAACCGCTCGATGTGAATTTCCTGCCCCCGGGGGCCAAGCCGCGTGTAACTACACGAGCTTAATTGTCGTCGCGGAGCTGTTCTTAAAAACGCCACCGGGAGGAGCCGTTCGATCGCCGGAATTTATAACTTCCGTGACGAGTTTGATGTAATCACGGGGATAGGAGAGCAGGATGCGATGTCTGGATGTGAATTAGATTCAACTTAGCTGTCGATAGATAAGCGGAATTATTTCGTACGTTGAATGGCCCTTTCATAAAACTGATCGTGCCGGCGGACGGGTAAAGGTATACTGTGTTCGAAGGGGATTGCAGAAATATTGGGCTTGGAACGTTCTGAAATTTTGTGGGTGATGTTTAGGGCAAAAATAGTTGGACCATTTTTTGGAAAACTAATCCTAGCATTGTTCTTTTGGGCAAAGTAAAGCAATGCCCAAATAACTTAGGGTGTGCATAAATTATACTTTGCGATGGATTAAAATATTTGTGCTCATTTGCAAACGAAAACATTGACATTGCAACCAGCCGGACCTTGAAAAATAACAAATGTATAAGAAATGAGAAAATTAATTGATATGTTTGATTGCATTGGTTTTCGCCCCACTCTTCTAACGACATACCACTTTCTTGTAAAACTGGACTTTCCCTCTCTGAATTTGAAAATTATTCTAACTGTTTTTTGTATTCCTTCGTATTTTTCTTCTTCTGAATTCAAAAGTTCTTTGTTCAAATGTGCTCTGAACTACTCATAATAGGTAATTAATGTGGTCCAACTATAACAGAATCACGAAAGTGGTCGACTATCTTCTCAACATAAAGTAAAAAAAGGAAACATATTGTAAATAAACCCACCCGTCTTTCATATACCTCAACACTGTAGCTCGGTCAAAAAACTTTCAGATTTGCACGAAGCCTTAAGCGTAATTTATAATTTAGTTACGGTTTTGCAACAATTGTCAATGCGAGATCATCGATAAGCTGATTCATTTGTTTCGTTTCAATGACACAAACAGCCCCATCTTGCTTCGCTCTTAAAATATCAACACTGGCCGGCCTCTCCCGGTGGTCCGACTATCCCGGACTTACCCTATATTTATGCAAAACGTCCCCAGTAAGCACCTTCCCTTGTAATTTGAAGAATTCAACCCCTGGTCAGAGAGACGAGTACACTCACTCGAGTACTTACCCAGAAGTGCACTATTATAAAACATGAACGTAACTTGGGGGATGAATTCAGTATGCACGAGGGACATTATTCCAGTAATCGCATTTTGTTATCATCCTCGCATCCTGAATGTTGTATCCCGAAGCCGTTGCTCCTGAAACTCACAATCTTCATCGTTAACTCGATTCACTTCAGCCTCCACTCTCAGCCATCTCGTATTTCCCTTCATTCAACCCTTGCACCTCCTCCCACTCGCCCCCTCCCAGCCTCGCCTTATTTACCACCCATTCATTACGAATCACGGGATCTACCTTTTACGCAATTTTCACGCGTCCCCAACAATACGTGCCATCGTTCCGCAATCAGGCCCCGATATTAATTAACCGAGACACTGGGGCGCATTATTTCTCATTTAAGAAATTACACTGTATCTACGTTACTCCACCCCTGGCAACCTTCCGCCTGCAACAACCGTCTCGCTCCCCATTTCAATTTCCAAGCAGGATAGGATCCGAAACTCGCGGCACTGCGCGCTAGACGACGAATAGCGGCGGTGGGTTAGGTCCGATGTGATTCGACCGTCGAATTATAATAAGTTATTAAGCCCGGCTGTAGAAAAAGAAGGGCGGCCGGACAAAAAGGCGAACGCATATTGGTTAGCAGAAGGTCGACTGCGAGGAGGTACGTTGCGGGAGGGGGTTGGGGGAGGTGGTCGAGGATGATTAAACCCCCCCGAGACGGTAATTTTTCATGTCCGATCATAAATTACCAGGTTGCACTGCCTCCGCATGCGAGGTACCAGTGTGTTGCGAGTTACGAGAAAAATTTCAGCCGGTATTATAATTAGCTATGTTAATTATGCATTAATTTATTATCCAGCGCCGCGCGACGTTTTAATTATAATCTTGCCAGGGCCGCGGGGGCTGCTTGAAAAGTAGTTTGGTAGTTTCGAGCCGGCGCTCTCGCCCTTCCACGTACTTCTGCTTCCCTCCTCTTCTTCATCGTCGTCCACGGCGTCGTTACTTTCTTTTCGCGTGTCCTTCTCCCCCTTTCGCTGTCGTTTCATTCTCAGTCCGACTTTCCCTCCTTCTTCGACCGCCGTCTACAATTGCGCCACCCTACCCCCGCTTCTTTTCCCCTCCCTCTCCCTTCACGACGATCGCGCAAAAATAATTTCATTCCAAAGCGCCGAGTTAATTAGGTTTCTTCGAGATCTCCCGCCGCTTCGCTGACTCGCCGAGGTTACGAGCGCCTGTATTATCCCGCCCTCCCCCCCCCCCGACCCTTTATTTCGTCAACTGTGCAACTTCGCTGGGAAAGATCGCGGCTCGAGATGCATTTCTACCCGAGCAAGTCTTTTCAAACTTTCGCCTGTTTCTTTTTTCTTAGCTAGTTACGTGGGCAGATTCGAGTGGCCGTTAATTGATCGATCCGCTCGCGTTCCGGGAACGATATTTATTCATTTCGTGGCCTCTCTTCAGTCAGGGTACCACGATGATGTAGCGAAGACTCCGTTCGGTTCGTGGAATTTTAGGCAAAGCTACGAATTTTTTTTTTTTTTTTTTTTTTTTAATCGTAGTAATACTCTTAGGGAATATATTCCTACAGTTTCAGAGTTAAATTCGAAGTATTTCGGTAGTAAGCAGGCGTCACGGAGTATACCTACACGCGCCCGGCCGGTTGCCGTAAACGCTTTATCTCAAAACAGCATTTTTCAAGTTGGCCGGAAAGATAAAAAAACTATTTGACCGATCGACTTTTCCCGGGGCTTTTTAGTTAAAGAACGACCAACCATCGTAGATGGACTAAAAATATTTATGGACAAATTAAATTAAATCATAGTTTTTGTGTAAAAACATCGAAATTTTTTCATCAAAACCGTAACTTTTCCTTTAAGGTCCCACAATTTCGTTAATTTTAGACTCTTTTCTTATGTTTTTAGTTCACCGACAGTGTAAGTTCATGAAAACTAAGAAAAACTTCGGTTTGTTTATTTTGTGCAAAAATTAAAAGCTCCATTTTCCCCGCCATTTCACAATTCCAGATGAACTTGAAATTTTTCGATTAAAATTTCTTTTGTATTGTATAAATATATATTAAAATACCCCTAAAGTTTTTGAGAATTTCATTTTTCTTCTTTTTCGTGAGTCGGAGTTAAAAATAAAAATTTATTTTAACACATAGTGGGCTTAGTGCACAAATATTTTATGTCCACTTTGAGCGTTTTCGAGAAAAACAGGTTTAAACATGCAGTGGGACATACAGTGAACGGAAATATCGTTTTTGACAAATTTATGAAGTAGATATAAATCTGACATTTATACAGCATAAAGAAACAGTGAAGAACTATTTGTGGCATACATATGTATAAATACTCAAATTTCACAAAAAGTCGACATACAATATTTATGCACTAAGCCATCGATATATGTTATCAACTTTCACGTCCAAAATTTAACACCTGATGGCACTTTAAATATTCCAAGTCTCTTCTGCAAAACTAATAATTCTGACTTATACTCGTTTGCCCGCGCACCGGAGAGTTATTTTGTTCACAGTCCAATCAGTGATTTATTCTAGATAATAATACCACAGCCATAAGAAATGAAGGACAGGCCCTTTATATGCACCTGACAACTCAATTCATGTCTTCCAAGAATCCCCGATGCCCCGTGTCACGCGTTTCCTTCGAATCCGGCCAGAACGCTGCGGTGCACTTTCAATTACAATAAAATTCATGGCACCGTAGGGGGGAGGGGGCGCGGGGCCGGTGGACGATGGAACCGTGCAAATTGGATTGCCGCGTACATAAGTATTCCGCGAATGAAAATTGATTTTGATGCGGTGCCATTAATAACCGCGTGCGCGGAGCGCATTGCCAGCGTCATTTAATGAATGCAAGAACGCCGAAACTGGCGGAGCACCGCGGTGTATTTGTCATATTAGAGGAGTCAGAATAGACACCGCCCGTTAAAAGCACTTTACTGTTTCTACTAATTCCATTTATTAATGCAATAATACGACCGGGAGGGGGAGAGTCACTATTTAAATTCGAGTCGAACGGGAAGAACGCGCTCGGTTTGCCCGGCTCGTTTCGGCGACAGGGACCTCCATCAGCGATGCCTGCCACCCCTGCGTCCACTTTAATCCTGTTTTTCGAAGTAAACACCGATACCCCCCAAAGTGCTTTCATAACGCGATCCGCGCGTTTATCAGCTGCCCGGATACGTCTGATCGATCGGATAGATGGAATAATGCGGATGATGTAACATTGTTCACTTAACCGCGACGTGTGCGCGTGTAGATGATTTAATTGGTCCACGTAACACGCTCACTTTTCACAACGGGGAGGGGGGGAGGGCATTGTTCTTTTGCGGGAACGAGCGACCCGGTGCATCGTCGCGGATTCTTCTGTGGCAGCATTGTATTTGCATATCGCAGATTCTTATTTTATATCGTCGTGTACTCTTTCCTTCTCGAGGCATCGTCAATACCTGGCAGTTTCCTGATTCGAATAGGAAGCAGGATAGTTTTCGACTTTGTATGTAAGCACTTCAACAAAGTATGTATCCATGGAAGTTGGTAGGTGCAGTGTATTAACTCTGTTTTAGCTTACTTGCAGATTATGAATTTAGTTCCAACGTTGACCCAGCCGTCTTGCTTTCAGACATCTTACTTTTAAAAAGAATGGTTTTGGCGGGGGTGGAAGAAGTAAATATATTGAACTATCTACCCCTGGTAGATTGAGTTTCTTTCTTTCATTCCTGACCTTGTGTGGCCTTGAAGGTCGTAGTATACCATATGGTTGAATTTTTCTTGACAGTCGCTTTCATATTGGTAATAAAATATTTAACATTCCATTTAAAAAACTGAAAGTCACCCTCGTTTCAAGGAAAATATTGCGAACACCAAAAATTGAGATACCATATTCTGTTGGATATAAAAAACAGTTTAGGATTTGAAGGAGTTTTCCTCCTTCAGTTTTTTTCAAATACTTACCATTTTCGAGAATCCTGTATAAGAATATCAGGTATAGCCGCTTGGCCGCTGCGAGTACCGCACGGCCCGACCAGGTGAGCCGGTGCTGGGCGACGCAGCTTCAACTTTCGGTAATTTTTACGGGGCCAATTTTAAAATATCCATATTTTTTTTAAATTTGTCCATCAAGGGAAAGAATAGAACTACATTCTCCTTTTCTCACAATTTTAAATTCGCGCCCGATATTAAAAACCTGCATTTATATAAAATAATTGCACAAAAATGGTTCAAATTTTTTTTTTAAACTGAAATAATTTTTTCTTAAAACTTCAATGTCTTCTCTATAAGCACCGCAAAGCTCATCTCCATGCATTTACTACTGCCACAGCTATAATGTATTGAAAAAAAGTTAGCACTTAACTTCAAACAGCTGTGAATTCGACATTTTTCAAAATTTTGAAAAATCCTTTGAGGTACGTTTAAATATCACTAAAGACTGCAACATATTCAAATTTCAGCAATCTACGAAAATTTACTCCGAAATCTGTCCGAGTTTGCATGGAATGTCCCTCCTCGCATATTTATAAAACAACAGCAGGATTGCTCGATACAATTGGTAAGTCCCCAGAGCAGATCACCTATTCACTCGAAAGCTGCTGGAAAAGCAAGGGCCGGCGTGTATGGCAGAGAAGCTCGCCCCGGCGAAAAACAATGCGGGTTCTTTCCCAGTTTATCGGCTATTTTTCAACGGAGCCGGGGCGCACGCACGATATTTAATTTTCGCCCTGCTCCTGCGTAATAACCGGTTGCGTCGGTACTCGAAGCGACGTGAATCCGATTTGCGCTGGGTATCACGACAAAGCGCATCCCCGGGGGCAGGGGTCGACCGAGTAGAACTCTGGAGATAATAACGATTTGAGTACACGGGACATAATGCTAATTCGCAATTTGCAATTCTTTTTACGCGTTCCTCCGCGCTCCGACCGAGCCCCTTCAGCCCTGTCGGCCGGCACGGGGGTGGGGAGGGATGCTTCCATTGGATTTCTTACTAACTATAACACCCGTACGACGCCTCTTGATTACAAATTGCTTATTATGCGGCGGCCTTAACCCAGGCCGGGGTACAGTCCGCGTTAGGTACCGATATTCGGATGGCGCGGCCGTAATTTTCGATGCATAATTTATAGTCGATTTAATGAGCCGCGAAAAAGGAGTAAAGGGCCGCGGGGACTATTTTTAATTATCCATTGGACGAGAGAGGGGCGGGCAACCGATCACCTCCCATACCACCCCTCTCACCCCTTTCCGGCTAATTTCTCCTCCTGTGTCCTTGTTCTTCCGCGCGATTTCTTCGACCCCCTTCGATCCGCGATACTTCATTACTCGGCTACCGCATCTTCTTCTTCTTCGTCACATCGACAGGGGGAGAGGGAAGATGAATTTCTTCGATACAAATTGTGCGCCGTGTAGGGAGCACATGCAGCCCCGATGACGCGGCCGTAAATAGCGAGATAAGGGATTAATCTCGATGCTATCGGCTGATAAATATCGCTGATCGTTATAAACGGCCGTTTCTCTCATTCGATCGGCTGGACGGGGCGAAATCTTTTCGCGACGGGCGATATTTGCTCGCGTCTAAAGTACATTGGGCAAATTCGATCGCGTGATTTGCAAATTCGCTCGCCGGGATACATCGTATGTATTCGACCGCACCGCCTTTAATCCCTTGGGCCCTTGTGCGTATTTAACTACGCGTATACGCGCGGTGATATTTAAAGTCGCCGTTTGCAAATACACGTCGGTAGGTGAATTCCCTTATGCCATCCGAAACTGGAACTATTCTTTCGTACTTGTCAACTACTGGATCGTGTCACTGATTGGTCTGTCAAAAGCAACCAGATTTGTCCCATTTAAGGGGTCGCTATATTGACGGCCTGAAAAGATTGTGATACTTGAGATTTTTTTTAAGAGAAACCCTCAGATTATATTATATATTATTATATTTTTTATTAGATTATATATCATTTTTAAAAAATTATTAGATTAGATTAGATTAGATTAGATTTAGATTAGATTATATATTATTTAAAAAAAAAAATTCAATTGAAAAACAGTACCTAAAACTTTAAACACGTTTTTTTCAAAACGATGTTTTTCAAATTGTTTAGCATGATATCTCAAAAATCAATCACCCGATTTACTTCAAACTTGGTATATATCTTCAGTAGATGTCCCATTCTCGTTGGTACTAAATCTAAGTCGGTTTTCCTGAAATTAGAATAGAATTTTTTGCAGAAATCGATATCTGTTTTAGACGCTGCCATTTTTTTTTTATAATTTTCAGTATTTCTCATTTAATCTAGTTCAGGGGATAGCCACACTCATACCGATTGCACAAATTTTTAATTTTCTATTTCAGACAACTACAATGGCTGATTTTATGCTAACTCTATTGGAAGCACTATAACTCCGGATAAAACCACTATTCTTGCATACAATTTTTTTTTCATATTCTTTAAAGATTGACAAATGAAGCCACAAAGCTGGAAGTAAATATGCTTAACGGTTTTGTTTTAAAAAATTCCCAAAGTTCGCATCATTTTTCATCCGTCAAGGTAGGAAGACCCCCTAACTGCCTCTATGGAAGCTCATAGGCCGGGAGCACATTTTCATCCCTTGACTCACAACTTTCAAGCGAAAGAGAGAGCATAAGAAGAAAGAATTCATCCCAGCTCCCAACACTACTAACTAATGGACTCCCATTAAGGTAAGACGTAATAAATGGTAAAAAGTAATGACTACTTTCAAGGCATTCTCTTATAATCAAAAGTAACTTTATTGCCAACTAAAAATACATATATTTAACATAATATATTATACTCCGATATTAAATAAATTTAGATTCTTGGACATAAACTTTTCGGGCGATTGATACCAAGTTACCTATGCGTGCACTCGCAAAGTTCCGAGCGCTGCGCTACCTACACAAAGTCTTCGGCAGCTCCCAGAATTTCCCGAGATTCACTTTGAAAGTTTGCGGGTACATTTTTCAGGCCCCAAACATTATGATAATACAAAAACAATTTCAAAGTGACTTCCTCCTTAATACCACCCCCAGCTCGTAATCAACATCAAGCCCTCCAGAATTCTTCCACCTTTTATCCTCATCCAATTTACACCCCCATATCATCCCACATCGAAACTGTTACCAGCAGCATTCGAAGCAAACCGAATCACTATGAACGAAGTTGCCCCAATAATTTCACTCCCCCGGGCTGTATGTTTCCCTATCCTGATCCAGTTGCCGCGCCCAGGGTGTTAAGAAGCCGACGTGAAATTGCCAGGGCAGAAAGTTTCATTCGCGATTTTTGCGCGCGTGTCGCCCGGTGTCCGGTTCACGCTCGCGGCTTGTCCTCGCCTCGTCACCATCGTCGTCCTCCTCGTCGTCCAAATGCCGCTGCACGGCCCGGGGCTTCCATCATTTTTTTGTCGGCGTTACTGCACTTCTATTTTCATTCCGCCTCACGTTCCGGAGGCCCGCTCGTGGTGGAGGAGAAAAAATGCGTCCCCCGAACACGATTGATAGGTACGGGCGCGCCGGCGTGTGCGAAACACGGTGGCGCGCTTGTGTGCGGACACCAAGCAGCCGCTCTGTGTATGGATCATCGGGCGTGACGCGTGTGCGGCTGTGTGCAGAAGGCGACAGAGGTGGTGTAGGTGGCGGAGGAAGCGAGAGGACCGGCAGAAATAGTGGCGGGCGGCCAGGAAAAAAGGGGTGTCGCCGTAGTACGTGTTCTGTTGCAACGTCGTTATTGGTAACAGGCAGAAATAGTTATTAGGTATAGTTTATTAGTTCCGCGACGTGTGTTGTAACCGGAGATTTCTCTGCTGACGATTCCGTTCCGAGGGCTGTGAAAAAGGGAGGAAGAGATTAGGCAAATGGAGACACTGTAATATCATTCTTCTTCCCCCACTGTTCTAAATACGCATGCAGGTATGCAGTTTCGTATTTGCGTTCCACTTCGCAGCTGACCACCGCATTCTCATAATACCTACTCAAGCTCCACGTACTGCACGTACCATTTCACTAAAAAGTGATTGGATAAATATGTCCCTCCAAAGTGTGCATCCCCCGAAACTATTTCAAAGGGCTAAAGTCGATCAACAACTTCTGCCATCGATCAGCAGCGCACCGCTTTAGCGACCCCAGAAATCGCCGTATCCAAATTCTCTCCCGGATCCGCACATTCCTCCCCGGAATGAAGCTTGCGAAAAAAAGAGGAGCACAGAAACATCGGTCAGCAGCGCGTTGACATCGCGGCAGAAGTTGCATAAAAGACACGCAGCGGCGATGTACAGCCAGGACAAAACGTTCCCACCCCTATCGTTTTCTTTCGCTCGAGTTCGCGTGCCCCTATGCGAGACGACTGTCGGTGGAGGAGCGCGGGCTTCCACGGAACACACGTACCCGTCGGGGCTGTTTTAATGCCAAATGTGTTTGTCCCAATGCATCAACCACTTCTGTCCCGATCCAGGCGCCCACACCATCGGCCCGCTGGCCTCGTACGTTTTCACGGTTCTCGCGGCGCTCCAGCCTCCAATGTCCCTCTGTCTCACCCTTGCCTGACAGCCTCCCATTCCCCTTCGAACTTCCTTCTCTGTCGGTTTCCCCTCTGCTCGGCTGCCGTGCGTGCATAGCCGCACAATAGTGGAAGAGGGCCGCGTGTCCGGCCGCGGAGATGAGAGTAACTGGCATCGGGCTGCATCGTTCCTCCACCTCCTTCGCCTCCTCCTACCGTCCGCCCTCCCCTCCCCAAGGCTGCCACCACGGACGCGCCGATCTGCGTGCTTTTTTAATGCTAAATGTAGCCTTTTGTTTGCGCGGCTGTATAGGAGATTCGGGCGAGGCTGCCTGCCGACCGGCCGGGGCTTTTTTTCAAATGCTAAACGCGCGCTTCGTGCCCACCCATCCTATGCTGCGTGGCATCTACAGGGTCGCGTCGAAAGAGGAAGTTGCCATTTCACTGGTGACGCGTCGCGGCGCCCCGTCCCGGGACCAAGATGTGTGTTCTATGTTCATGATACTGTTAGGGGACTTCGGGGGCGTAGAATGAAGGTGCTAGGAGATTCTGGGTGTTGAGTGAAGATATGGAAGAGTCGCTTTGATGTTAGTCTGAAGAATGTTGAAGATAAGCTACGTGAAGGTAGAAAGGAGTGTGTGTGCTGAAATCTTTGAAGATACGAACTCCGGTCTTAACGTTTGGATCTACTAGAACTTGGGAAATTCAGGTGCAGTGGAGCTGGAAGCCTGTTGCCAGAAGTAGGATGAACATGGCCGCTTGAAGTCCATATGACGTAGGTGGTAAGGAGCAACGGAGAGAGAACACACCATGGCAACATGGCATGGAGTACACAAGTCGTATTAGTATATACAGGGTTATCCACTTAACGCGGAACGCGAGAACACATGAATTGACCACGTAGTCAGTCCCTGACCCGAAGAAGAAATTGGATTTTGGATGTACCAACGCCTTGCTCAGGATTTTACGATTTTAAAGTGTCCAAATACTTTTTTTACTAACTGTAAATTATAATTTATAAATGTACCTATAAGCTTAAAAACGTGCTCAGCAGGGCCAGCAGGCTCCACAGTCATTCACTAGTTGTAATGAATTTCTAACCTGCCAATATTTGACCAGTCGGCCATTTACTGGCAGAACGCTTCTGTTTTCAATACCAAAGAATGTCTAATTTTAATAATTAATGAGATTTTCTTTTCATTGTCATTAGTTTATATATAAAAACAATAAATATTATTAGCACAATACATAGTTTTCGAGATTATGTATTTACTGCTCTCTTACTAAAAATTTGGCGATTCTTGAATGAGTGGCTACGGGATCAATTTTAGAAATACTTTTAATAAAAATTGTACTTATTAATGTTTGCTTAATACGCGTAACTAAAAATATGGGATATTAAAAGTGCGACTACACTCCATTTATAAACATGCAATAATTTTTAAATTTATAATTTACATTTCTTTACCTAACGGTCATTCACTGGTATGCGGTGAATTACTCGTTGGTTTACCCTATATGACGTATTATAGTACGTGACGTCACATGGCCTTTACTTTGAAGCCTTCACCTGGCAAGCCTGACCTGGAACCCTGTGCACCTTGACACCGACTGCCTTCTTTACAGCTAAGGGTGTTGCACTCGTCAGTCGAGACTTAGAAGGCCTCAGCACTGGTCCGCCAGCGGGGTACGTACCCCGGAATCGCTAGTTGCCATCGTAGGGACTTGCTTCTGGGGAATAATCACCCAGACTCGAGCATCAAGCCTCGCGGTGTTCTTTCAGCCACAACACCGCGGGCACAGTTCGGCCAGCAGCGCGTCGAGATGCCAGCGAGTACGCGGAAAGCTATAACGCCATGGAAGCATCGTACCCCCAGCGGTGTGTGGGTCAGTTTTTCGCGCACCGACCGGCCGTTCTTTTGTGCCGCCCGTTATTGGTATTGGTTAGTGCCCGTTTCATCCGCGAGCGGCGCCAATGTGTGAGGGTGTAATATTTTTTACTCTTTCCGAACACCCACCCCCATTGGCCCCTTACCCCCGCGCCGTTATCCCGGTCCAGCGGTCCCCCGTCGCCCCTTGCCCCCGAAATGGCTCCGCGGAACCGTCGCATTCGTATGCGTGGCTTCGATGGGTATTGATATATTATTCCCAATAGTTCGCGTCCCGTCTCCGTTGCACCCGCGGCCGGCCGCCTGGCTCCCTCTCGCTCCGCCAATCCCTCTCGCTCCAACCAGCCCCCGCGCTCGTGCTCCCCCTTTTTTTGGTCAGCACTCGGCGTTTTTTTCAATTATAATTCTTTTTCGTATCCAATCAATCATTAGTATTTCCATTGTCCTTCGGTATTTTCATTTGGCGTCGCGCTTCGCGCGAGATGGAGGGACGCCCCGGCGGGGGCGAAAGGGGGGCGCCCCCCTCTGCACCGACCCAGCCGGCCCCTCGCGTTCTCCGCGGGGCACCCCCTTTCGTACACCGTCCTCGAGTTCGTCGCGCGTACGTTCCCGGGTATAACGATGGCGTCGCCAGCGACGATTCGTTAATGCAATTGAATATTAATTCTCACTTTGTCGACGCCTCTCCACTTTCCCGGATATTTTTTCCTCCCTTTCTCGGCCAGCTGATCCCTGCCTCTCTCTTTCCCCACCTCCCTCCCCCTGCGGCCTCTCTGTTTCGAACCCGTCGCGGACTCGTCCGCCGGCGGACGAACACCGCGGATGACGTATACCCGTCACCGCTGACACATCTCATTGACGGCAGAAATAATAGATGGCTTGCTTCCTCGGCTCCTACATGCACGCGTTAACGATGTGTGCAATCCCTTTTTGTCTTGCGGACAACGTTAATACCGCGCTAAGGACCGGGGGGATCAGGATGAACCGATAGCGGATCGCTGCTGACACCTTTTGCAACCCTTGTAAATGAGATATGCAGGGAATCTACAACTTGCGCGCAAGTGTACAGAGGTTTGGAAACTATAGACGCTAGTAGGAAATAATAGAACGTCACTTAAGTGTTCTTGAAATACTTATTCAGTTTCTTCATAAAAATTCTATATGTAATTGTGTACCGTAAAATGGGAGAACACTGGCAGTTACTTAACATGTATTAAGGGGGTATACCCATTTGAACCCTCGGAAAATGTGTACATTTTGTGGTTTTTTTTACAAGTCAACGGCTTGATGAAGATTTCCAGTTTTTTTACTATCTTTACATAGTATAATGAACTGCTTACAAAAAAAGTTTCAGTTAAAAAACTATTGTTTTTCGGAAGTTATGCATACATATCCGAAAGTCTCTCGATTTTAGACGGCTAAACGGTGGGCCTAAAAACTCGCGCTACGTTCAACCAATTCACTTCCAATTTTGCATGCAGGATCATAATAACATTCCACATCGTCCAACGAGGGCTTTTTTTATTCCGATTCTCCGTTTATTATTTATAAAAAAGAAGGTGGCCTTTTCTCTTAGAAAAATGTAACTGTACCTTTGATCTCTCACCATTTCTTCATTTTTCAAAATTTTCGAAAGCGGCCCCGTTGGACGATAGCTATTGACATACTTTATAAGAAGATTTTATTGTTTTTCATTTCAGACACGACATACAGCTGTTTTCAGGGCCACCGTTTAGCCGTCTAAAATCGAGAGACTTTCGGATATGTATGCATAACTTCCGAAAAACAATAGTTTTTTAACTGAATTTTTTTTTTTAAATATTTCATAATACTATGTAAAGATAGTAAAAAAATGGGAAATCTTTATCAAGCCGTTGACTTGTAAAAAAATCCACAAAATGTACACATCTTCCGAGGGTTCAAACGGGTATACCCCCTTAAAGAAGGAAAAGCGCAAATGTAAAAATGTTAATCTTTATATTATACAGCAAAATGTTACAAAGATCTGCCAATATTCTCCCAGTTTGCGGTACTTTCAAATAATGAACTCGCTCTGCTTTAATAATGGAGGTTTAACTCTCCCCCCTCCCTCTCAATTGAAATTGAGCCTCAAGTGCGTTAAACGTAAGTTCACGTTCGGGGTGTTCGGGGGTAGAGAAAAAAATAACGACGCGAAAAGTGTAACGGACTGTTTCAAATGCGGTCTCGCGTTATCAGCGCTCCCTTTAGCACCTGAAAATTGCCTGGCGCTTTTTCCACGCGCGACGCACTTAATAAAACATGCTCGCTCCTCCCGTTCCACGGGCCTCTCTCATCTTCCAACCCCCGTCTCGGTTGCTCTCACGGGCACACGATCGCGCGGACTGCACACGGCCGCACCGCCTTTACACAAATCCACGCTTACACCCCCGCGCTCTGTTTTCCTTTCCCTCCCTCTTCTTTTCCCTTGGTCACGCTTCAACACCTTTCCCCCGTTCCTCTTTCGAGTTTTGTGTACTACATCGGCAACCGAGTCTCTTTATCTTCCTTTCTTTCTCTACGCCCCTCGTGCCTTGCCCGGCTTTCTCTGTCCAGCCGACTGTAGGGGTGGCCTCCTCCTCGTCCCTCGCCGTTCTCCCTACTGCAGGACGGGCCGACGTCGCTCTTCCTCCCTCTTCGCTAGCACGATGCAGAAGTTTCCAACTGCTCCAGCGACAGCCAAATAAATGTCTCTCCTACTCCTTGCTCCGACACTTCTCTCCGCTACGCTCGGCTAATTCGGCACGCGTACCACGGTAAAACTTCGTAACCAACCCCCCTCGCCAGTAGGGAATGTTTGGAGATTGAACAATTGGTTCGGATTTTATTCCCGCTTCTCCCCTCTGGCATCGCGCTCGTCACTGCTGCGACACCCCTTTGACCTGTCGCAGGTGACACTCGGTGAAGGCTGAAGCATGCGTTCGAATAATTGAAACCAGTTACGTGTTCGATGTATTTTTAAACACTGTCATTTCTGACCGAAGCTCGCGTATTAAGCATTCAGTTGTATCTTGGACTGGGGCTGTTTTTACACGTTTTTGGAGGTTAGAGAGCTTAGCGAACAACGAGCATGTCACAAGATGTAACTTGCAATTATGCTGTATTTGCTCGTGCTTTATTTATTTCTTGTGGGTTAACTCTTGTTGAATTGAAAGAGCTTAGCACGAATTAGTTTAAATAGTCGGAGCTTTTTAAATGTACAGAGGGTGGACAAATTATTATACACGTGAAGCTCTGCAACTCATCCCCATTCCCTACACCTCTCTAACTCAAAAAGAACACATAACCTAAGATCGCAATTTTGCCATAGACCCAGAACGATTAGCAATTAATTAGTAGCTTAAAACGGAGCAACAAAAAATGATCCCCTAACATATAATCAGCAGAATACCCCATGCGCGGCACGTAAAACGCAGCTTTTTCACTGGCAGAGCGCGTTCTTCTTGCAGAACCCTTCACCAAACAGGTTCCAGCGATCGATCGGAGGCCGGGATCGCGGCATCGCCTGGTGAAAATCATCGGTGCAAGTTGTTTCCGTTACACAGTGGTCAACCGAGGGCGAGTGTCTCGGGGCCGCCGGATATAGCAATCGCGGAGTGTTTTTCGCGTTGTTATATTTCGGGTGGCCGTGCAGTCACGCACGGAAGAGAGAGAGAGAGGCGCATATGCCGTGGAAGAAGAGGGCCGGAGCGGTTTGGCCCGCGCGTACGTGCGGCCGCCAGGCCATTTGCCCCTGCGGTCTCTTGATTCCTAGCGACTAAATTTTCATCTGTACTCATTCAAGTTTTAATGTGTTTTTGCGGCATCAGTCATTCAAACTTAATCAACAACCAGTTACGCGTCGGCCCGCGCTCGCGCGCTCTTCCCTTGTCCGCCGCGAGCCCCGCGATCCTCCCCGGCACGTTTATCCGTTTCCATTCGCCCTGGCCGCGCGCGCGGCTGTGTGGGCGCGACGGAATATTGGCCGGCCGCTCTGTGACGAGAGCGTATTAATTATAACTCTGGTCAGAGGAACGTCAAGAGATGCTTTCGCAGATACCTACGATAAATTGTCGGTTTACCAGCAAATCTCATTTCCAAACCCCGCCATTTTTCCGCTCGTTTGTCCACGCCCATAGGCAGAGAACAACGCTGGTGCCCGCGCCGCGGCTACCACCAAGTGGTATTCTCCCTTTTACTTTCCCGCTTCTATGCATCACGTGTACACGTCCGGCACCGCTCCGCCGGCGACTGTCGCCTGCACAAGAGTGCAATGACAGCGAAAGGGAGAACGGCTTTATCCAATAAAGTTGACACGGGTAATGGGAATGTCGACATTCACTGTCTTGTCCGCGTTAACAACTCTGGTTCCTTCATCGTCAGCTGGGTCATGCATGGGGCATCGTCTCTAATCGCATTCGCGAAGATAGCACGATGAATTTGTAAGGTTTGGGGGAGGCTGCAAGTGTGCGGTGTAGCTAAAGGGTTTTGGAAATGTTGTGTTCATTAGCACGAGACCAACACAGTGGTAATACGCTGTTCATCCTTTAGCATCATATATCCAAAGAGTTCAGAGTTTGCTCACTTCATCTCATGTTCCCTAAACATCATCTCAGACCCTGGTAACTCAAGGTATCCAGGCTTAAAACCTGGTATCGTTAAAAGCCACAGCAAAGATCCTCCTCTCACATAAAATGTTTACAGGGGAATCCATCTTCACGAACTTCCTAAATTGAGAGGAAACTAGATGTCAGGCTCTCCTGCAAGCCACCATCCACCACGTCGTGAAACGTCCCACATATGTCTCCCAGGAGGCGCATGGGAACCGTGGTTTCCAGGATGACAGAAACATTTCCCTCCCAACAAAAATCCTGGCCGATCGTGGCCTAATTGGACGAATTCATGTCAAACTCCACAAAGTTACTCCCAGCGTCTCGTCGTTCATCCAGAGTCGCCAACGTCCCTCTCACGGAACACCAGCGAAGACGCATCCAAATTAGGCCGGGGTCCCGAGGAACCCGATACCGGGGCGATCCATCTCGACGATCCAGCGGTCTTCCTCGATTGTCATAAAACAATTGACTCGGGGAGATTATCGCGATGGGAGTGTCGTAAATACTTCAAGATCGATCGGAAATCGCGAGCCCAGTTTAGCGAGCGATCGAGGATGGAATGGGAATGGGCATCCATCAGCGATTCGCAATAGTAAAAGAGGGACAGGGAACGGGGGGGAGGCCTGGGCGCGCGCGGAACGGAAAAGGCATCGGTTGCCCCGGAGCCAGCGAGATGATCGTTTCCGTAATAAAAATCGTCAACCAGATCGTAGCTCACGTACCGATACGGGCCTGCACCACTCCCTGTCGGCCAATCAGGGCCTCCCGTCGGCTTAATGTATTCAAATGTAAGCGGTAGCAGTGTTTATGTCTTGACATTGCAAATTGTGCCGGCTAGGCCATAACTTATAGTAATTGCTGCGCGCCGGAGTAATTATTTATACACGTGATATAGCGTATAGAGGCTCCACTCGCGGTTATTCCGAGCGGGTATCCGTGTCTCGCTGCTATAATTGTAAGCGTGAATATCGAAAAGGGGCTTATGGGCCGCGATATTAATCTCGGGGCCGTTGCCGCGGACGCGAATCGGCGACTTCGATGCCTCGCGCGAGGGACAAGACGGAATCCGTGGCGCTAGGAAAAACTGCACGGCGAGGAACTGTTAAAATCGAACGCGCGGCTGCTTCGACCGGGTTGCAAACTGTAATTTACGTCGGAGGGTAATGGAACTTCGTGGTACAATTAAGAGGATGTAAAATATGGGGTCTCCACAAAAATGGCGTGATTTAAAACTGCGTGGATTACTTGGGCTGCTATAAGTACAGCTATGGAACCCTCGGAGCCATCCTGTACCTGGGATTCGAGTAGTTTAAAATGTCCTCTTCAAATTTCTTAAACTTGTAGATATGTTCTCCTGGCACCAGACTAAAGAGGTGAGTTGAATAGAAATTTAAGTAAAAATTAAAAGTACTAAGGGGCAATTTGAGTTGTAATCCTGGAAGAATATTCATAATACCTGAAACAACATTGATAAAGCTTGTGTTTTTTTTTAGCAAAGAGAGTCCTAAGGCCTCTTTCCTAATCCATAGATATTGTTACAAAAACATGCACGTAATTGTACTTCGTTTCGAGTATAAATCTCGAAGCTGTAACTAAACATGCGATAACTTCGCCAGAGCCGAATGTCGCTTCGTTCGCAGCACTGCCGTGCTGCCATCTCGCACAGCCCAAGGGAACTTACGCCCGTATAAAAAAGTGTGTCAATTTTTTCTTGCAATATGGCTGCTTTTGGCAAATAAACCTAGCAGAAAGATGATACTTTTTAGCCACCCCATGAAACTAAAACCGATGTGTGCATAGATCTTGGGTGCACGTACAGTTGCGTGTACTTGAGTGCCTCTGGGGTGAATCGGGGTGCTCCCTTTGGGTCCATAAATCAGAGTGGAAATTAAGAATTTCGGCGAGCGGAGGCGAGTGTTCTTCGAGAAACGCTAAGGGCATCGAGCAAATTTCACGATGTCTGTCGATAAATCAGTTTAAGCATTCAGCCGATGAGAAAGGGGGTGGTTTTGCGGTGTAACAGGTGGTTGAAATTCTCATTCGCCTCGCCTTTTTACTCCTTTATCGGCAAAAAGGGAAAGAATAAGTTCCAGTTTATGAATCGGGGCGCGTTTAACGCTTCTTAAAAGGATAAAGCGGCCCCGACGGCTTTCCCCCCAACAAGGGAAATTGCGGAGCCTTTTACGAGGCAATGGAACATATCGGTAGAGCCTCAAAGTCCCTTTCCACTGGCATTTATGAAGCAAGTCCCGTTTCCTTATTGTGACCTTCTATTTACTCCGCCAACTACCTACCAACTCCGCTGCGATATGGATAAATGTAACCCAAGTCACCGAATTCGTTTCACTTTTATTTCGTCGCTTGAACATTATCACAAACTGGCAATCTTAACATAGTTAACGAAGGCGATCACGTTCGACCACCCAACGAATCGTTGCGCGTGCAAATTCTTAACTATTAAGGTAAAAATTAAATAAGATCAGTTATTATTTACAACGTTATTCACAGAATACTTATTGTACAAACGTAGTGTTAAAGCTTGGAAGTCTTCACATGTTAGGATACTGAGTTGTACGCCTCATCCCTGGGGTTTTACAGTGTGTTTCTATTCTCATTCGATTCCCTGCCATCGCAACGCGAATCAACGCTGAACGCTATTTTAATCAATTTTCTAGGATACTAACATTTTTTTTTTTTTGTTTAGGAAAGGCCTATTCTAATAATAAATACAACAACTCTTAATATTACCGCGATACATGCATCATACTCAAATAAAACGCAGTACAATCATCCCTCGCGAGAAGCGAACAATTTTGTCTTCTTTAAGGCACAATGGTTTCTGATGTAAGGAGGACGAGCCGCAGTCTCTATTGGCCATTGTCTCATACATTCGCATTTCAAATAATTCCGTCAGACAGTCAGTACCGCCCGACCCTGCAATTCTTATTTGTACTAAGGTGAACCTAGGCGAATCCTCGGTACATCGTCTGCAACTTAAACAAAACAGCAAGTACCACTTTCCCTAAATCACCAGGGTCGCCACATATCGCCGTTCGCGCCCGAAGGGCCGGCCGCTGCTGCAAATTTCATAGGATTAGGATTAGAATTTCTATTACTCGAGCAAGTCGCCCGCCCCGGCAAATCCTCTGCAGGAACCGCTTGATCTTCCCCGGATTTTAGGCGGCCATTAGAAGAATCCGTGGGAACCGTTGAGCTGATCGATTCCTGGTACCTGGGTCTTTTATCAGAGATTACCAGAAGCCCGTCGGAGTGATGCCTCTTCAGAGACTCCTTTCTGGGCGTCAAGGAGCCAGAGCGATTATAAGTCTTGTCGGTAATCACCGACAGAGGCTGTCGCAGATTGTGCATCGCCATTCCATTGCTGTTCAGTGACTCCGACGAGTCTGCAGCTTCCTTCCTGAGCGCGCCGCTATCAGTCTTGGGTTCCACAAAAATAGACACCGGCGACTTGTTGTCGCTGGTCGAGCTGATCTGTGGCTTCTGTGTCTCCGGCGATGAGGAGAAGCTCTTCGAGGAAGCTGGACTCTGCTCGGGCAGTTTGAACCGTCGTTGTTGCTGGTTAGGTGAGTGGGACTGCGGATAGTGTTCGGACTGGTGGCTCTCCTCGCCGAAGCTGGACGTAGACGTGGTGGGACTCAACAGTGGGCTTTGGGGCCTGTGGACGGCGGTGAATGCAGAGGACTGTCCAATTTTCGAGGTGGATTCTGGGGCTGGCGGGAAGAAAGGAAAGTTCGCGGAGATGGCAGCCGATTGGGGTACCAAGAGAGCCAGCTCCCCTGTCGGCAGCCTGCTGGGTATCAATTGAACCCCGTTTGGTATCTGTATCCTGGCACTTCCATTATTATTCTCGTCGCCATTCTGGAAATCGCTTTGGAAACCGACCTTCACCTCGGGATAGAGGCGCTCCGGCATGTAGGGCACGTAGTGGCTGTAGAACGGCGCCATTTGCTGGAGATTGGTAACGCAATTGTTCAAATGTGATACCAGTCGTTGCTTCACGACCGGGTCGACGTTCTCGAGGTGGCTGACGTACCGCGATACTTCGGTGGCACATTCAGAAAATCCGGAACGGAATTTCGTTAACACCGCTGGATCGGTAGCGACTGCGGTGCTCAATTGCTGACGCTGTACCGTTTGTAAATGCTTCACCGTCATCTCGAGGATATCGGCCTTCTCGAGTTTCGAATGCCTCGTTGGCTGTAACAAAAGAAGAAGCCGTTGATATTTCGCTGGTCCAGCTAGAAACATTCTTCTTATATAAAGTTCAGCTCGGGGCTCGCGTAATAAACATTCGCCATTTATTTTTTCGCACGTGAAACGAGACGTTCCAGCCTTTCTAGGGTAAAAAATGGCCCTAGCACTCGGTCGATAATGCAGGACGCTCTCACGGCGACGGTTGGTAAACAGGCGGCTGTTTTATCTACCGGCGGTACAGACGAGGGGTGAATGACGAAGGGAGGAAAGGTGGTTTTCAGCTTGTTCGAAGCACAGTAATGGAGGTGTACCCTAAGGGTGTTGTTCACGAGTAACCGTGAATACCGATTGTACGTCTAAGGAATCTGTGACGTCTCGGTAACGCCCATGTAATTGGGACGAAACGACCTGTTACCTTAATAACAGAGTGGCAACTTCGGTAGCTAGCGCGAGCAATTTCATAGTTAGCCTGCGGCTACAGGCGTTGCATTCTAGAGGAACGTTTTATTAATTCTCTCGTGCAATTTAGATGAGACTTATCACCTGTATGCAAATTGTTTGTTTTTAATAACAGCTAAAGAAACTAACAGAAGGATGCTGATGCAAGGTAGAAACGCGAATGGGGAGGTATCTGACATAAGATCTGCGTGTCATCTGTCAGGCAATGGATATTTTCATGATCACAAAAAGTATCTCATCGTGGGAACCCGTTAGATCTTCAAGAGTATCCCGAAACTTTTTCTCAAACACCGCTAGCCCTTTCTATGCTCGTCGAACTCCCACTAGCCTTTTAGGGATCAATAACCCAACACCGATGCAGTCCTACAACTCCGAAATCCTATTGTGCTTTTTCCGCGCTACGGTCCTCTCGTCCCTGGATCAGCGCTCGCATTTTTATGGTAAACTGGCGGTCACCTTCGAAATAAGCGTGGGAGTCGAAGAAGAGATCGCTTACACAGCCCATTGGAGCCCTTCTGTTCCCTTCTTCAGCTCCCACCGTGCTCCCCAAAAACCCAACCAGCTTCACGAACGTAAACAAAATCAGGATCCAAAATTTCGTTCAAAAGAAGCCACCTCAAGCGCGTGAAGAATTTCACCATTACTATCATCCTCGACAGAATCTTATCACAAAACTGACTATCTAAGATGACTGCTCGTCTTGGGTACGCGACACAGGAAAATCGTGGAGGAAATCTATTTTTCTTCAATCAAATGTAGCAGCAGAGAGGATCAGGGGGATCGACACCTGCTAAAGGAGCAAGCAAAAGGCAAAGGCGTTGGGCATCCTGTTTTTTGCCCGATCAGCGGCGTCCTCGCGAACCTTGGATCCTTAAAGATGATACGGTCAACAAAGGGAGGCTGCAACCCGAGATGAGATTCTTTTTTCTTCGTAATAATTATTTGGAGGTTCCCACGAACGCGGGGGGCGTTTCGTACGGCCGAACGAGACGGACACCGGAGCGAGCAGGTAGCGGAAGTCATCTGGACGAGGACAAGAGAACGGTGAGAGCGCCTCGCTCTCGTTATATTCCTGTCTGAGAAATCAATCTTGTAGGATCGTGTTACGCTGCGAGGAGTCCTCTGTCCTCCACTGCTGGGAGAAAATCCCGTGGATGGGATCGGAGCTTTTCCTTTAAAAGTCTGTCTTCAGATCTATCGGGGGGTTTGCTCTTTTCGAGAGAGATGTTGAAAAATTTCTTCCTCGAATTAGAAGAAAGCGAGCAATCAAGAAACTACTTGTATCTTTAATGAATTTTACTCTGCGAGATAATTGACGGTGGCAGAAGTTAAGTCTTGACGTTTCTCTCAATGAAAGTCTCATTCCGTTTTCTAGTTGGTGATAGTTGAATGTTAGCTTTCACATAGGAAATGTGCCCGGCGAAACTGAGTTCGTTTAAAAAAAGCGATCAAGTGGAATGTGCCCAACACTGGTTTGGCACTCGGTTCAGGGACTGAAGTGCCATTGTGGAGTCCCCGGCGGAGATTACGTGTTGGCAGAGGGCTTCCACCATCCGTTCCCACGCCGAGGCATCTAAAACACTAAAACAAAACCCATCCACCTCCTGCTACTACGCATAGTCCCGATTCTACGGTCCAAAACAAATCATGTCACGCGGAGGAGGATGGCCAGAGGGAGAGAAGAAAGGAGACGGCCTGATCAAACACTTCTGGCCAACATCCGCTGCTGAGCTCTTCCTATCAGTTTAATTAAAAGATCGACTCTTGACCTTTATACCGACGAGCACCGAAACAATCTACAGCTGTTACTCCGTACACTTTATCTGACGATTATGACTTTAACCAATTCGTGCTGTCATTTCAGCGCGTATGAATTGCGGTCGAAAAAATGCACCTCCGCGAGGGATGGTTCGGTGATTAGCGCACGGGAAGCTGAAGACTTCGAAACAAATATTTCTTTTCGTGTTACGAGGAGTATAGTTATTGAATATTTTCGAGTTATCCTTGGGATACTATTTTTTTTTTATTCCAGTAGGTACTTGCAATTAGCGAAGGGCTTAGTGAAAGGAATTTAAACCGCAATATGGTGTATAGGGTTTCTCATCAAATGTGAGCATCACTTCAAGGGTGTAATTTGGACAGAGTAGGGTAAACGCACCAATAAATGAGCACTTAAGGGTAACGAATGAACACTATTACAAAATTGTACTGCACAAATTGTTGCGATACGAAGCAAGAAATTAAAAGAAGTCCTCAATTAATTAGTTACTTATTTTAATAACTTATTTTACTCGCTTTAATAAAAAAATATCCATGCACTGGTACGTGTCCATTTACTGGTACATCCACCCTATTTAAAATAGTTTATGCTAGCGTTTCTTGTATCTAACGTCGCTAGCGTTTCAATAATTCTCCAGCAGAACTGCGTCAGCGTAACTGATTCCACTGAGTTATTTACAATCAGCGCTTCTTATCTTACGCACGATATTGTTGACTGGATCGGGAGGCTTTCACAATATTCCGCGTATCGTTTCAACTGTTTACCACGTAACAGTAAATACCCCTCATTATTTATGAAGTTACGATACCCCTAGAAATTGGCCAACGATATAAAAATGATACGTACATGGAAACCTACAAGCTGGCTACAAAATAATCGAAATTTTCATTCACAGACAGTGAACACTAATGCATAAATAAAAAATGAAAAAAATAACTATACATCTCCACTACCCCAGATTTCTCGAAAAGAAACCACCTCTACCATTCTTCCTTCTTAAATATTCCACCCCCAAACTCCCCGTACCTACACAGTCCACCCCATATTCCATCGCAACTTCATTGAATCATGTAATCCTTAGATTCCTTCCACCGACCAAACTCCAACCTTACATCGCCTCCAAATTGCACCGAACGACCCAAAAGGCCTCCTACCCCTAATCACGAGGGAAACGATCCCTCCAGGCTGCTACAAAAATATTCCATTGTCCTCCGTTCGACCGGCACGGCGGAGCGAACAGTGGTTGCGCATATTTCCCCGTTATCACTCGTAAACCGGTATCACGTCACTGCAGATAAGTCGTGCACCGGTCACGTTTTCCGCGGCACGTTTCAGGCGCCATCGACAACGTGGATTCCACGGGCACGGTGGCGAGATCACGCGTCTGCCCGCGCGGTCTCGTGCTATCGTCCAGAAAGCTTTGCTGATGCCGTTCCTCGCCGAGAGAATTCCGCCGGTCGTTTCACCGTGTCACGCGATTAAGAGATTAAACCGCGCCGCGTGAGAGCGTTCTATCTGCGTCCGGCATCTATCTGGCCGGGGACTGATCGATCGCGCGCGAAATCACGCTTGTTATCGTCACGGGGCCACTAGGAGGGGAAGCGATAACGGGGCCACCGTCCAAACTAAGGAATCATTTCGTTACTCACGTCTTTTTTCATCGCCTCGAGAATCAGGCTCTTCAGCTCGTCCAGGCACTGATTTATCCGCGCACGCCTCCGTTTCTCCATGATCGGCTTGTTGCTCTGCAATTAGGGAACCGTTTCAGTTAGGGGGCTGACCCGGGGGGTTTCGCGATCGCGCGATATTCAGGCTCACTTCGCTTTTAGGTCCTCTAGGTAAGTACGTTCTCTGTCTTTTTATATATTTTATAAATTCGAGAAGGTTTTATACCCATCGGAGTAGGATACTGGTAGATCTATATGCTCGAACTCAGAGATGGGCAAAATTTTTATTTAAGTAAAATTTGATTGGTAAAAAAATGATTAGTCATTCGTTCGTTAACTCGAGTTTAACATTCTTTTAACTTTTATTCGTTATTCGAAATTTTATTCAAATAAAACTCTTGCCACGAGTCGAAGTGCGAGGGGTGCACCAGTTCGTTAAAATAAATTTAATGGGCCCTCTAAGATATTAAAAATCATCCTTAAATAAAAGAAGAACGGAAGGTTCGCAGTGACAACTGTCAGTACGTCCACAACTAACAATGCTACTTGTCGACGTCTCCTAGGAAAAGTAACTAATTTGAAATTCGTTTTTACCCTGCGCAATTCCGCCTTGGTCATTCCCGACTGCCCATGGGGCTCCGGTTCCTCCTCGCTGCCTGACATCTTGTAATTGTAATAATCCACCATTTATGCACCAAATGTACGCACTCGTCAACTGGGAGAATCAACAGGAACCACACACAAATCGTCGCTCTAAAATCGCAGCCCTCGCCGAACTTCCTTTAGACGAATCGGTGCCGCGCACACGTGACGTCTCGGCTACGCTTCCATGAATGATTCACGCGGGGTCTCGTGATTTTCGCGAGCACGCACCGTGAGCGTTGAACTTGGAGGGAGCTGTTCGTGTACAGGGGATGGGGGATGATCGCCCGTAACGGCGACGTCCCTCTTTGGGGTGTGGAGGGTAACTGTTTGACGTTTTCGATTTCGAAGACCGCATGCCGATGCACTCACCGCGTCTAGAGTGGGGTGGAGTGCGTCCTGGAGTAGGGGTTCCCGAGTACCCTTGGGGAGGGGAGGTCCTCCTGAGACCTGTTGATGTGTGGGAATTCACGCCGTCCTCAGGACTACGGCGATATAGTCCGCTCGAAATTTGAGTCTCTCCTTGCCGGCTCCTTTCGTCGCTTCGCACGCTTTTTCTCTTGCTTTTTTTACGCTCGAACATGAAACTGGGAAATTTCTATATTCTTGAATGATTCCTGCTGCTTTCATTCAGTAACTGCGTTATACACGGAGGACGGAAGGAGGAGTCCTTAAGCGAGGAAGAGATCGAAATTCACGTAAATTGATATTTCGTCCCCAAGCACGCTGGATCATTCACTGTTACACCGTGTTACATCTTGTAAAGCAAAGAAGCGACTGCTTCTCCACTGACACTAACTACAGAACAAGTGTGTTCGTGTAGATCATTATCCCCAATTTCCAACTCAAGTAATTATTTTCACTTAATTTTATTTTATCACGCGGAAAACTGCTGTCATATACAAGGGTTTATTATTGGCGTGAAATGACCTCGCCGTGATTGCACTGTGAAGGAACTAGTGCTAAAAAAAGGGTGAGTGTCCTAGCATACTTATGCTTTTTATATATCGATGATAATAAATGAAATTGTTTATTAAAAAATAATTTGTTTGAAAAACTATATACACCCCCCTGTGAAACATCATTAACGCAATATTTTGCTTCGGCTAATTTGAAATTATCCTCGTTAACTTTAAATTTTCCAAACAGAGCTGCATATCCAATTATTCAGTTTTGCGAGTTCAGCGACGAATCAGAACCTTGGTGAGGCTCCTCGTGCATTGCAAACGACCGGCAATTTCGGCCTCCGTATCAGTATGCGTGGGGCGAGGGGAATGAAGTGAAAATACGATGGAAAAAAGTTGGAGAGCCGCAAGAAAGATTTGCGACAGCTCGATCGCTGTGATCCCAGGGAGCCAGGGTTCGACCCCAACTGCGGCGCGGCAAAGGCGTACAGGACAGAGAAGGGCAAGCACACCGTGTGCCTGGCGTGTGTGTACGTGCGTCATAAGTGTGGCTGGCGCGCGCAACGCGATCCGATGCACGGATGCGTGAGGGACGTGTGGGACCCTGTGTGGGAATTCTTCTGTAACGTTAAACAGTGTTTACTCGCCGGGGCCAGCAATGTTTTACTGCCGGCCCGTTTTCATCAATGAACTCTTTCTTTTACGCAACGCCTGCGCGGTGAATCCGTCCTTTATGAACGCAACGCCATGGGAACCTCGTCATTCTGAATTGCACGCGATTACCGCCACTGTGCCGAGCTGCTACTAATTAAGTTTCACGTGTAATTCTTCGCTCCCAAAGCTTGCGCGTCAGATGTCGAGTAGAACGCGAGTCTACTGGTGCTGCGATGAGTAGCTCCAAGTAGGTAATTGAGGTGTTAAAATGGTAAATGGTCAAGAACTGAAAATTTTCAGCATTTCCCCCACCTTTTCAACCGTAGCGATTTTCATATTTACGATCTCAGCTCTGTTCTGCGACAGCGCTATAAAATAAAATAAATTGGTAAACAGTATGGAATTTACACCCTTCTCCACTAAAAAAGTAATCTCTCCTTTCTTCGGCACTTACGTCGTTTACCATTTAAAGCTACCAATATTTCTAAAAATCAGCAGTAATGGAATAAATCCTTTCCCCAGTTCCTCCGTGTTGCAACAAATTGGTAATATGAATTCTTCAACAGCTACTATATTTCCAAGTGGACCATCTGCAACAAGATCGAGCAACAATAAATACAGCCACTTAAGGAAACATCCACCGAGGGTGCCGTCGATTGACGACCGGCACGCTTCGAAGCAGTAACACCTTGTTACTTAATAAACGTGTAAAACCGTAAAAAAAAAAATACCCTACGACGATCGCGCCGCGCGGGCGAGCGCCCGGGAGTGTAGAACGCGGGCCAATAAACGCCGGACATTTGTTTCGCTGACGAAATCAGTTACAGCCCATTTCAAGAGGCAATGCAGGCCGCAATAAACAGATAAACCTTTACGACCCGCGATTATTGCACCGGAAAACTTTTACTTTTAGAGGCCCGGAGCCAGGCGGGCCCGTTCCGGGCATTCCCGACTTTATACTACGTAAACGGTCCTTTTGACCCGTTGATTTATTTCACCTACCCCGCCGGGCAATCCTCCCACGATTTCGGGACTAATTACGGGGACTTCTCCGTGGGCGAATGGAAATCAATGTTTTCGTTCGTGGATTAGGTGCACGGTGTTCGTTCCGATGGATCGCTGACGATGTCGAAGAAAGTGTGCAATAACGCGCGTGCTTGATTGGAAGACATTAACGAAGCATCGTAGACCGTTGGACTGCTAAAAATACACGGTAAGAGGATCTGTTTTCAAGAGTGCCGGGGACACGTGACCCGTGGAAACGTGACATACACTTTCTGCGAAGAATCAACTCTGCGTAATGCCATAGCTGCGATGTTTCTTTCATTATTCGATATTCAGAGGATTTGATGGATAGTGATGTATTTAGCGAGATTCAACGCAGGTGAATCATCGGTTTCATTCTGTAGTCGAGGATGTCGAAGGAAGTGCACGCTTGAATGGAAGGCATTAATGAAACATCGTAAACCGTTGGACTGCTTGAAATATACGGTAAGAGGATCTGTTTTTGAGAATGACTGCGACACATGACTCGTGGAAACGTGACATCCACTTTCTGAGATATCAGCTCTGCATAATGCCATTCTTCAATGTTTCTTTAATTAATCGATATTTAAAAGACTCGATGGATAGTGACCAGTCGGCGGATTTAAGGAAAATGACCCAGGTGGCAAACGTCTTGCGACACCCTGTAATAGGATTACAAATAAATTTCCGCGCGTGTGGTATGTAAATTATGAGTAACAAAGAAAAATATAGTATTTGGATAGAATCATAATTTTTTTAGAACGTGACCTTCTGGTGGTGACGTATTTATAAAAATTAAATTTCTGTGTTTCATTCGGTGTACTTTTTATCACAGTTATCGCCACTTTAAAGTAGCTTCTAACCGATTAATTATCAATTATCTAATTTCCGACGGCCAGGATTTCGCAAATCAATTACCGAGCCGGGTATCGCGTCCACGCGACGGGCTGGCCGCGATAAGCTGGCCACGATTACAGGGAATGATTTTGTGACGCGTCATTGCGTCACAATGTGTCTCGCGATAGTTTCGCGATAAATGGCTTTTGAAAACAGCTGTGCCCGCCGAACTTCCGCGTAAACATTGCCCCCGCTGCATTATGGCCGCGCAATGGAAGGCAGATGCACGCTAGCCCTTACGTGGAACACGGGATCGAAGAATCAAGATCCAGGCTCGATCAGGTCGCCGCCCGGATAAAGGCAGAAATTTCTTTGCGCACCGAATGGGTTGGTCGCTCTTTCACCGAGTCGTTCCGGGATCACTCTTCAGATCGCTGATAAAACACTCAAAGCACCGGGGGAAATTGTGGGACTTACGGTGTTTGCAAATTTCGTCGGGCGACCCTCGTCGCGTCCGATGATTATCGAGATGGATCGTTATAATAATATTAGGCTGAGTGAAACGTCAGATTAGACTGAATGCTACTTGACTGCGAGCTCGTTTCCGTTTGGGACACTTGAACCCTTTGTAATGGAAAGTTTTATGCTTCTGTAGGAATCTTGATTATATTTTTAAACGTTCGAAAATTCTCGATGGTGTTCGTGGCGGGTTGGTCTGAGATGTCGGGATTCGTTTAAATCCTAGATTTAAGAAACATCTGACAAGAGTTGCACGGAACGTTCCCCTCTGCGTGATCCAGAGTCCAGTCCGTTACGCCCCTGAAAAGGATAGGCCCCGTAAAACTGGGTACTTTATGGTTTTATTTCGGGTACCTACCATCAGTAAATGCATAATGTGCTGCGCTAAACTACAGCTTTGTCCCTGGGACTGGTATATTATTGCGCAGCCATGGAGGACCCCCCGAGCTCGACAAGAGGGCCAAGTAAGAGCCTGGGCCCCTTCTTGCTCCTGCATCTGCAAACTCTGGACTCGGAAGTTCCGACGAGGGTAGCCTGGCTTCCACAATAAAACAGGCCAGCGGCCTTGAATTTTGTTTTTAACTTATCGCCCTCCTTGGTGGTGGTCACTGTCGATCATGGTTCACCGTTAACGCTCGCTGTACCTGCATGCACTCGCCATCTTCTGCTATCAAGTTCCTTTAGTCATCCGTGAGATCGCAGACGTGGATCGACGGGGTGGAACAGATCGATTATTCTCCAAAAAAATCATTACTCCCTTCTGCAGAATTTCCCATCGCGTTTACTCTTTAATTCTTCAATTCTTCTCATCCACACTCCTCTGCAGATCACCTGTCCTCTACTGGTCTATCAAGAATTAACAGCTAATATTCTAGCAGCTAAGTCTTAACGATCTTTCATAGAAAAAAAAATTATGTTTCCATTACAGTGGCGCACCCAGAGGGGGAGACAAGGAACACCCCCAAAGAGAAAGGAAAAGGAGATTAATCTAACCACGACTGAAGTAGTTCGAGAGCTTTGCAAAGAGCAAAGAAAACTGGATTTTATTCTTTAAATAAAGTTTTGAATTTGCTTTAAAAATATCTTTATCCCTCTAACTCGGAACCCCCCAAGCTTAAATCCTGAGTGCGCCACTGGCCCACTGTAGTCAGTGGAGGGATAATAAACCCAAGAGACTAAATTCCTGTTAGTTCTGGAAATAGGAGCGTCAGTCAGCGAGCCCTGAAAATTCTCATCGATCGCTGCTTCTGTCTCATTCCCATGGCCCACGATATCGCATAAATATCCCGGCTAGCTGTCATAACGGAAGGCGTTCGGTCAGATGTCGCGACCTGCTCATTAACCCCAGGCGAGAGGCTGGGAGGACCGTGTGGCTCAGCTTGACCACAAACCTCTTGAGGAAGATCAAGAAGGCGAGCGTCTCGGTCTAAATTTGGAACGCCCACCCTCTGCCTTCGGGCCCCGATCACGGGATACACCTGCACCTCGCACCCACTGTGAGATCCGGACAGGAAGGAAACGCTATCCACCCCGAATCTCGAAATCTTCGCTTCCGCTTGCAAGAAGGACGAGGCTTCCTAGTCTCACGAGGGAACCCCCTAATCGATTTCTTTCAAGGCACCAGGGCTTGTTCCTTCAGGTGCCTGAAATTAATTCCCTTTCACACGATTAATTTCGACCAGGCTACGGTTACCTTATGGGTTTTACGGATTTATACGCGGGGTGTCTTGCGTGCGTTGATAAAATTGAAGGCAAGGAGGGAAAGTTGAAGAAATGGAGGCATCAAGGACTCGTACGCCATTTATATAGTTTTAAGGGTCCGTTTTACTTTGCCGGTCGAACAAGTGGCCTATTTTCATCTTTTTCAGGAACTATTTTAATATTTCTGTTTTTTAAACATTTATTATTCCTTGCTGTATAGAATTGTACTTTTCATATTTCCAAAATATGAAAGGGGTAGTTTGCTGGGGAGGGTAGCACGAACTGTTTGAAAATTTACAGAAGATGGGAACTGGGTGTTAGTGATTGTCGCGTGTGGTTTTGTAAAGAAATAACTGTTTAATTGCGCCCCGAAGAGGGCGCGTTAACGATGCATTTATATTTAGTAGCACGGAATCTGTGTGAAAAAAAAATGCGTGCGTGGGGTCTTTTTTAGCCGCCATCTGGATTGCCGTCGCAGGGGAACGTCTAGATTGTGGAATACAGGAAAATATAACTCGTTTCCGTGGGAGTTCGATGAAAAAAATGTCTCGTTCGCGCGACAGACGGTGCCATTTATAACCCCGAGTATTTGTTCCTACGAGTGGGGTGAAATTCCCATGAATTTCCTCATGATAAAAAATCGAGCATCCTCGTGTTTTACATGTGTTTCCAGGGCCCCCTATACAAACAGAAGAACGTGGAGACCGTGGCACGTCCTATCAGAATTTATCTTTAACAACATTAAGCATTGGAAATTCAACCCCTGTGCATCTTATAGAAGTAAATCTGTGACTTCTACTTGCGCGACAGAAAACGCGATGGAAGGTTTACTTACACATCCCAGCTAGCTAGATCCATTCGAAAGTAACTGGAGCATTTGTCGAACAATGCGTCTCAAAATCCTGATCCCGTAAATTCAAGCCACCCCATTCAGACGAACTGGGTCACTGGGCCGTGCTTCTGGGAATCGGGTCGTGTGCTGGACACACGTAAGGAAACCGATTACAATGGCGAATTCGGTCGGGTAATCTTCGGCACAGTTACCCTCGAAATGGTCTCTAACCACCCTCAGATTAAACAAACTTCATTCAACTCCATTCCTCGGCAACCACCCCTAATCTGTTGTCTTAGTTCACCTAAACTCTGTTCACCTAATCACCAATCATTCCCCAACACAGAGGCATAAAACTGAAAATCCTCCAACGAGCCGCACGCACATGCAAACTTTGTACAATACCATGATCCGCACAAAAGTGCATCCATCAAGCTAATTCCTCCGACTGCATCCGCATGCGTTCATAAGGATTCGCATGCAGGCAGCGCGCATACCTTAAAGCGCTCATTACAGCGACAATGGTAGTTGATCGATTTGGAGAAAGCACGGTGAAATCCTGTCACCTCGCCGCCAATAACTGCAGCAGACGGAGGGAAAAAAGCCATCCAACCCTGTCGCTTGGTCCACCTCTTGCGACGCAGTTGCGTGTACGTACCCCTTTCCAGGGAGGCGCACTGGCCACCCCATTCTTACGTGTCCCCCTCCTTTTCCGGGGACCGCTCCGCAGCTCAGTTGCCTTCCTCGCTCCTCGCAGAAGTCCGTGCTGGGCCTGGCCTCCTCTGCGTGGCGCAAGGGATCACCTGGCGACGGTTCCCACGTTTCTGCGATTCGCGTTTCGCTTCACCCTTTTCGCCTTATATTCCTGGTCGCCTTCGCCGTGTCGGTGGATATTCCTGGGGCCCATAATGCCGTTCGCGCGCGATGGAAAAAGGGGGGGAGGGCGAGGAGGGGTTCTGCGGAGGGGCAGAGAGTGATGGGGACGCGGAGGGAAAGGGAAAAAGGAAAGGTGGAAAAGAAAAGAAAACGAGCGGTGCCTCGTGCATCTATTATGGGGTCCTGACCGCTATGGAGGTGCGCGTGGCTGACACACGAGGAACCCCGCGATGGGGACCCTTCCACGTTTTATTGGGAAGGGAAAAAGGAAACGGTGCTAAGTCGGGCCGCCCCGTGGAACCGGCAGGTAGGTATTTGCATAGAAAGGCTGAAATTTCGTGTCCTCGCTGACGCGCCGCTTAACTGTTTCCCTTTTGGAGATCGTGGGAGGTTGCGCTCGCCAGGCCCTTGTGGGAATCCTCTATACGACTTTGCCTGGCTTGCTCGTGGCCCGCTCGCGCGCGATCACTCGGGGGGCCTTGGTTTATTGTTTTATGCCGCCTCTGCTCCTGGTAGTGGCGGGGAATGCTTTCGAGGATACGATTTGACGCTGAAATTCGATGAAGGAGCGAGATGAAAGTCTAGGTGGGAGTGGAGGATGTGATATATACGGAGCACAGGAAGCGATACACGTTGAGATTACTTAAGTGATTGGCATACACATATTAGTAAGATTACGCATATTATTTCTTCCACCAGTAGAAGAAGTCTAAGTAGTTTCAGTGTTCATCAGAACTTTATTGTTTTTGCTCCAAAATTCATAGTACCTAATGTGAATAAATGTGCTCCGAATTGAAAATCGTTGAATAATCTTTTACTAAGTCTTCCTCCATTTGTATCTCTGGGCCACGAGGTTATTAAATGACCAATTTATCTTTCAGGTGCGAAGTGGTTGATTTAACCACTTCGAGGCCATTGAAGAGTTATCCCGTCGACGTAACATGGTTTGTACGATGCCCTGGTCGCGAAGCGGTTAAGAAATAATTGTAAGTATAATGGAGTACTGAGGAATAATCGTGAATGGTACTTTTCTCGTTTCTGTGGTCTGTTATGGCTGGGTGGGAATCAAGAACTCTTTGGCAGAGTGTTATGAGTACAGTAACTTAATCTTCTCAACACATCCGGTAGTAACTCAGCCCACGAGGCGCACAGTATTAAGAATCTGTTCACAAGTCCGTTAAAATCATTCGGGCGGCCGATCTTTGGGAAACACGATCTGTTTAGTCTCGGGTGCTCCGAAACGAACCTCCATCGTTCTTTCATGGGAGCAGACACACTGGCTGCTTGCTCCGAGAGAGGGAACGGTAATCTGGGCGCCGCGCCGTAAAACTGGGTTGTTTTTACATTGTGCCCTTAATTACCTCTTTTTCGGGGAACGTAACGATTTACAAGAATTTACTGGAAAGGGGTTGTGTTTGCAGGTTGAACGCCTAAGTCACCCCTTCCTGCCAACGAGGTCCCAACCGGAAGCTGCGGGATTAACTCTTTGCCATAAAAAATTCAAATAGTATGTGTACGCATACTCAGCTCCTTTGGAGGAAATCAGTTTTCCTCCGCAGCAATGCCACGTTATGAAATTGCACCACAAATGTTTAATTCATTCAAAATTTCAGTAAAAATTTAATTCATCTTCAGCACTGCGCTATACTACGAACGATCCAAATTGAAGTATTATATGGAGACCTGTTAAACGATGAATGAAACACTGAATGGAAAATGGAATGAAGATGAAATAAAGTTCAACGTCCACCTAACAATATAAACTTTCTCTCAATCTTTGTTTGCTCCAACATCCCACCCCCAACACCTCTCCAAATACGTATTTAAAAAAATACAATTTTCATCCAAAAACTTCTAGGTATCAGGATTTACTCGGTACAAGCGAATCCAGAAGATTCTCGGTGGCCGGTTGAGGGGTCAGTGTGTGAAGAGGTAAAAAAATGAGAAGTGGGAAGAAGAGGACCCAGGGCCTCGTTACGCAAACGAGACAAAGAGGCGGCCTAAAGTGGCAAAGGGTCACCGCGGGCCTCCCGTTTCGGGGCCCGAATGTCGTCTGCCGCGATTTCAGCAGCGAGGTCTCGGCAACCTCATGGGCAGGTTGCTGCAGCAACGCGGAGGCAGAAGAGCGGCGTCACAGCGGCAGCAACCTTGCTCCGTGGAGGCGCTCCTAGCAGCTAGGCGCCCCGAGAGAGAGAGCGAGCTGGTGAGAACACTCCGCGCCACGCGTTCCCACCATCCTCCTCGGGCATCTTCGTTCACCTCTTCGGACGTGCTCGGGCCCGTACTTCGCTCCCGATATCGGCTTCAGGCCTCCTTTCCCCCCTCCCGCTTACCCATGGTGGGCCCCCTCGTTGGGACCCAAGATGCCCTTTTGTTGCTTGAAAATTGGCGGCTCCGTTTGGGTGTTGTTTGGTTGGCAGATTGTCGTAATGAAGTTTCGTGAAAGCAGCCAGTCGAAGAGCGAAACTTGTAGGCGTTACACAAGGCCCAATTCTGCGGAGGCTCTACTCCTTTGGGGTTTCGGGTCTTCACGAGGACCACGATTGCACGATTATACTTGAAACGATGAGGCTTTTTAGGTAAACACTGTAATTTTGATACACGAGCTCGTAGGCGGTCTGGTGGTTTTGCGGGGACTGGTAGGCACTTTGCAGATCAGAGGGATTCGTTTCTGACATTCTTAGTAGAATATGCATGATTAATTAGAGATTCCTAAGTAGTGCTTACAATTAGTCTCCATAGATGATAATTCTTTATCACTCTGAGGCAGGTTTTAATTGAAAGAAAAGAGGTTTGGAGTTGCAGGTCCATGTTAATTAAGGTACCAGTCCTTTGTCACTCAGAAGATAATATTTACAGTGCAAAACACGGTGTCAACCATCGACTGAAATTTTAATGGGCTATTCGCAGACAACAGGGTCGAAAATTACGATTTTTTTATTTCGTTATTTTGGAGGCAGCAGAGGCACCCGAAGTTCTACTGTATGGACTTGGAATAGATGATTCTGTGTAAGTTAAGAAACAAATATCTTATTTTCATTGAAACTGCACTTGAAACTTTAAACGCGTTTTTCTCAAAACGGATTTCTCGATTACAGTGACCACGATTTCTCGAAAATTGCACAACCAATCTTTCTGCAACTTTGCAGGCTTCTTCTAGACATGCAAATCTAGTCCTTAATCGAAAGAGTTCTTTTTCCAATGCGTAGTTTTTATTTTATGGTTTCGTTGTTCGCAAATCGATCATTTCACTTAAACATCCGCCATTTGGTCCCAGATTAATATTTCATAAAAAGGAACGATTAACTACAAGACAAACTAATATACTAACTAAATCTTTTTGGTTTTTTGATATTAGATAACCCCATTTTCGAGCAGCAATGGTCACCGCAAAACACCTTTTCAAAAAGAGCTTTCCGAAAATCGATTATAACTTTAAAATAAAGAAATATTATTTCACCAAACTATAATACAAAAACTTGTTAAAATGTTCTTTACCTTTAATAAAATGTTCTTTTTATTTAGGTATAAATATAAAATTCTTTGTACAAAAATATGCACATAATTTTTAAAATACGTTTCCAAAAAATCGTTGTCTGTTTACCTCCTGACTGCGAATAACCCTTTAAGCTCTTCCACTTTTCTAGGCCCACCTCGCGACCCCAAGTTTCCAAAAACTCGTCCCACCGTTGAAGCCTTCCAGGAAAGCAATTAGAGCAATCGCTGCTCGCGATTGATTCTAATCCTTCCTGATCGCAGGCTTCTTATCCGAGCGGCGGAAGGTTCGCAGGGGGGCTGCGCGATGGTAGGCCGTAGGTAAGAAAGGATTATATACCTCGTGTTTCGTGAGTACCCGGAACTTCGAGGCGTTAAGGGGGACTGGCCAGCCAGCAATTAAAGCGGATGACGTCCTCGGTCGAGTGGTTCCTTGTACGTGCATCTGCCTTCCCGATGATGTAACGCCGCGTCCCAACAATGGTGTTCCTTTAAACGGCAATCGACGTAGCCCGTTTCTCGAAAAGCTCGTAGCCGTAGCTCTATGCAAATTTCCCCGTAGGTCCCATTTGGGGGACGCGAGCACCTCCCGGTGAAATTTGTCACTTCGAACGAGTTAGTTCGCGCGAGTAAACCGGCTATTAGTCGGTCTGGAGAAATCGCCCGGCTCTCTGCTTGTTTCGCAGCGAGGACGGTATTGTCTACTTTTTAGTTTATGCGAGAAGGCTGCACGGGCAAAAGGAAGAACGGCGGTCCCATAGGCTACCTCTGCCAAGTGGCTTTGCTTAGTCTAGTGTTTTGTGCCTTGCTCCACGTGGAATGTTTCAGACCATGATTTACCAATTGGAGTATAATGAAATAGGAACTAAGTACATTGGTGGTTAGAAGAGAGCTTAAATAGTGTTCGATAATAAAAGCACAGATTTGATGAGGGGAACTATATCTAATTTAGCATCAACTAGAGTCCAGTTCAATTCTCTGAACTATCAAATTAGAATGCAGAGTTTGATCAGCCAGCTAGAATAGTGGCAAGAAATATAGTAAAATGAAATGCTGAAGTAGTTGGAAATTGCACCACTATCATTAGGGTTAAATGAGAGCTGCATCTTTCTCAGAATAGGAAAGTCTGTTGCTGGTTATCAGCTTGCAAGGATGTACCTAGCAATCTGTTTGCAATAGCCTAGCAACCTTTCCATAGCATATTTCCTTACGAAAGATCCCTTCGACACGCGTTAATGGTAGAATCGGAGATTGTCGGTGACACAATGAAAGAGCACCTTGATGCGAAAATCGTTGCATCAGCTGGAGCAAATGTGCTCGTGCTACAAGCGAACTTGGGGTGCAGCACAATACCCTGGTCCAGTGAGATCGCAGGGGAGCCTCTTCTTATAGCAATCTTCGATTTTTATGGCCAGAAATAACGGCACGTGCCAGAGGACTGGCTGTAACCGATTTATTGATCTGTGGAAAGCAGCTGATGCTCGGGCAACTCATGGTATACGAGGATTGAAAAGGGAGCATCTTGCGAGAGATTGCATTGCATACTAAGATGATGTATTTGCATTTGGAGAATGTTTGGATGACTTTAAGGAGCAAAATCTATCAAGGCATTTTCATAGGCAAGGCCTAATCGTCAATACAAATCCCAATTGCAATATTTCTTCTATCTTGGACTACGAAACACACTATGATCATGACTAAAACTAATTTCTTGAAGAAACCCAAGCTTCTATATCCACGCACTCCAGCTTCCTCTGAACACATTTCTCAAAGAAACGTAGAGATTGCCTTAAGGGTACATTCTCATGTAATCCTTTAAAAAATTTAGAATTTTTTTAACGAAAACTGTAACAGATGGGGTAAAAAGTCTTTTTGGTATTGATTCATACATATTTTAAGATGATAACAATTTTTTTAGTGTTTTATCTCCGATGTAATCTTGATTAAATAGCTATAACTCTGACGGTGATAGAAAAAAACGGTGTAAATAACAATAAAAGGACTAATTGACGAATTTTAAAAATTCTTTTGGGATTCTTTTCGTAAATGAACTCGCTATCATATCACCAACTTCCACAAGTTTTAGTCCACTCAATTTGATTTTATTCAGCATAACAAATTAAAACGATTGGTAACTAGATAACCATACTCATATATTTTAAGAAAAACTTTCGATTTTTTATATCAGATGAGCCTATCTTGAAATATCATGTACACCGTGCTTCTATCATCGTCACAGTTATAGCTATTTGTTAAAAAAAAATGTATCATCTTAAAATATGTACAAATGACTACCAAAAATACATTTTACCTTATCTGTTACAGTTTTCTTTTAAAAAATCCTAAATTTTTTAAGGGATTACACGAGAATGTGCCATTAACGTCAATGAATCGAGAGTGAAAAAATGAAGAAAGTATACACGTTAGAAAATGTTGGTGTCTTTGATGGTACCTATACTATCGTGGCGAAAGTCAATCCTAGCGGGACACATGGATCATTTGAAGATGCACGCGCGAACCATCCGACCTCGAGTCTGGTGCCCCTTTAGTCGAACCCGAATGGAAATCCCTTCACGACGTTTGAAGAGTGCCGGCCTTCTTGGACCCTATGTTAAAGGGACCACAAACCCATGAGCAAGGAGGGAGCAAGGACAATGGCTTGCGCAAAATGCTTTTCTTACCGGTAAAAGGAAGGGGAGTCTGGCACGCGACCAACGTCACCTGCCTGCTCTACGACCTACTGAAGACCTTGTATCGATTTTCTTGCGTGCAGCTGCGATGTCGTGCTTTCTTGCGTCGATCAGCGGACCGAGACACCTTCCCCGTGCGTCGTTATCTTCGCGACATATGGCAGGAACGTTGAGATTCACCGTTTTCGTGGGATTCGTAGGTGCTCCCGCGTTACCATTCCTTAAAATCGGAGGCGTTTCCGTGCACCTGTTACTCGCTTTGGTTGGAATAAATTGCCCCTTCACTCCAACCCGAATGGAACTTTAGAACAACTTTAGGTGAACTACATGTGTGCGAAACGATTCCGGGCTTTCTTAAAAGAGTACACCGAGGCTCGATGAAAAATATTATCATGAAAGGTAGCAGTGTGTTCTTCAAGACGAAGATATCGTTAATGCAATGTAAAATTGAATAAATTTGCAACTGAGGGCCTCTACTTCTGTCAGAGTCGGGGACAGATTGGACAAAGTGCACCGAAGATAATAAAAATAGTAATAATAATGTCGTGGTACATGTAAATGGAACCACTTTGTTAAATCTACAAGTATCAATCACTATGCATTCCTAATGCACTATTAAGATGCAAATCGACAATGAGATTTTACATAAGATTTTACAAAAATCTCTGCAACAACTAAACGTAAACAATGGAATTAGTCGCAGGAGATGAGAGTTTTGAAAAAATATCGCGGAACTTGTCAAACTAATGACACAATAATTAAAAAGTAATAAAGTGATGAAATTATTTTCTCATGTGAGACACGATTTTGTTGTCTCGTCGTGGATTTTCACCGTTAGAGTTGATTTTATCACTGTAATTTTCCAGCTATCAAAGCTATCGTTACCAAACTAGCTGAAGAAGTAAAAGTCAAATAAGAGTTCGAAATACAGAACTAAACAAACCACATTCAATTTTCCTCTTTTTAAAATAACACACACATCTTCCTCCCCTAACCACCTTCAACCCCCCCCCATTCCCGCTTCTGCCTCGTGCATCGCCCGAAATCCTTACCAAGAACAATTCACCCCACGAAAGAAATGACCCATTCAGAGGCACCCCTCGTGGGCCTTAATAATCGTCTCTTTGATCGATCCTCGGGGGTCGAATCCACGGAGCCGAAGGCCGCCACGCGAAGTCACACGATGGAATTCCGCCTGGGAGGCCGTGCACTGATAAATGCCCGAAAAATTCCAGGTGTAAGTGACACCGGGCCAAAAGAGGGACGCGTGCCGTTTTCCCACGTGTGCACCCCTCGCGATACCACTTCAATCTCCTTGCACGATCCTCTCCCCCTTCTTCCGCGTCTCCTTCGGCCCCGTGATCTCAGCCTCGCCCCTCGAATCCGAGGACCCTGCAGATGCCCCCGTTCAAGATTTCGGGGGACCCCCGTAGCAGGATCGACGTCACACCGCGTGACGTGTGCATCGCGTGACGTCACGTGCATGTGCCGCGAAATCCCCCCCGTGACCTAAGGCGGGGAGGGTAATAATGATTTCTTTCTCCCGTCGTAAGTCGATCTAAACAAGGAGCCACGATGGCCCAGGGGTCGTGGGATCGTGAAATTCGCAGATGCGCCGACAGATGCAAACGAGCACGCGTGCATCTTCGTGCGAGCTACTCGCACGTTGACGAGTAGGTACGTGTTATCGAAATATTTGGGGACTTGTGGACGCAGGGGCAGAATGGATCGAAAGGCAGTAAAGGGACGTTTCTTGTTCCTGTCTCTTTGACAGCTTTTGTGCACGGTGTTTCATAACTTTTCATCTGTAAAATAATAACTACGACGAAATTAAAAAAAGACACGATACAATTCCTTCGCGCCTATAATTCCTTTATTTATTTATATATTGCACTGCAAAAAATACTACAAGAACTTTAAAATATATACTTTCGAATACACAAAAGGTTATTTAAAAAAGTATTCAAGTTTTTCCAAAAAAAAATCCCGAAAATACATGTGCTTTCAGACCTCGCACAGGCATGGCCCGGTAAATGAGATTGCTACTTTTTATGTCGTGTCTTGAACTTTAACCAACCAAATCGTACCCCGTGCTTCGTACATTTCCTCCGCGTTCGTGTGTAAGGCCTGCCCGATCCTACGTGCCCCCGTTTCTTTCAGGACTAGGTTAATCTTCCACAGCATGCAACGTACTTGCAGCAGCTGTGAGTTGCAGACTTGTTATTGTTAAATTTAGGATTATGCAAAGTATGCAGGAATGCCCTGCAGTTTGCTTAAGTGGGGCATGCATTTGCATCTGAAGCCGAGAGGTCCTGTCCTTTGCCCAGTAATTAGAAGATTCTCTTCGTTACGATGCAATCTCGCCGGAGCAGGAAAAGAAGGGTAACGACTCTTGCAGATCGACTTACGACGATGTGAATGCAATTAAAAATTTCTTTGCCCGTATGCCATCATGCCCGCCATGGGAATTACCTTCCAGGTGCTTTCACCGCTATGTGCGTGACATGTGCGCGATTATGGCGCTATCGTTATGGGAATGCCTCTATTCCGACGCGGAACAGCTTTGCTTCTGCTATCGATACCTGCGCCTGCCACGCGATGTGGCGAACGATTAAATAAAGAAGGAACAACCAAGAATAGAAATAGAAATAGAGCCATACACCGAAGAAATAGTGTTAGAAACCCTAAGACCCAGTTTCTCCGATTAGAACACTCTCAACTTTATCACTCGATCGAATGATTCTTCGTTTTCATTTGTAGACTTAAGATTACGTGGTAGCCTCGACGCCCTAATCATCATAGAGTCAACTCTAATAATAGAAAAAGAGGAAGAAGCAGACTACAGCGATATAGATAGAGCGATAAGCCTTTCTTGATATTTAATTCACGTTCAACGAGTTAATTTAGCATTTACATGCGATGTCGTACGTTGGACCACCGTGAGAATGCACCGATGAGTTATCAGCACAATTCCCATGGATGCCTCAACACCTGGCAGAATGTGGTCGTGGCCGAGGAAGTTTTGTCCTTAAAAAAGACCGAGGTCCGGCCTGGGCGCATGCTGAAACGTCCGTTCCGATAGACAATAATTGTCTGTTAATAACGTCCGGTGGGGAGCTGACGCACATGGCAAATAGTTTAACTCGTTGTGACAGATGTTATTAGAAGGGTCTCGTCCGAAAGACCTGCACTACGCCCCCGTATATAGGAGACTATTTAAACGCGTTACCAGTGCATACGATTCACTTGATCCGCAGTCACGAGACAGTGAAACTTGGAAACCTATGACCACGCTAAGGTGTTTGAAGTGGAAGCCGTAGTTCCCTATGTGCGAATTACGCTGGAGATAAACTAAGTACTTACTTAAGTCGTTAGAGGCGGATCGCAGCCATCGGTTGCTGCATTTCACATATAATTAATAATTTAGGGGCCCAGTGAAAAACAGCTGTGGAACTGAGCATTAGAAGGAGGTTTCTTGTAGGTACCTGCCCGCGAAAAGCTAAGGCGAGAAGAGTCAATTAAATTCTAGAAAGGGGGCGTTGGAATGTAATTCTAGTTAATATCTATGTACACTACCACCCCAAATTTCTCAAACGAACTATTTCTCCTGGTAGGAAGAATACTCGTATTTTTCTTTGCAGCGTAACGTTTGAAAGAATTTTTCTTTCGAACATTAGTTTCGCTCGATAATGATAGGTGTGTTTTGTGATGGTCAAATTAAATGGAGCACTCGGTAATCGACGTTTCTTTACGATCAGATTAGAGTTGCATCATAATTGGATCGTTAAGACACACTATCAACAAGTAATCTCGTTACACCTTTATCAAACTGAATAGAGGCGCCACCTACAGAGGCAGCAGCTCATCACTGCATTGATCAAAATCCCTCAGTGAAGCCAAGCATTCCGGCGACGAGGTTCTCCTCTCTTCTCCACAATTATGGATCGTAACTGTGAAGCCCAGCATGATACTACGCGTTGGTGTAATCTTTCCTTGAACATGTATTTTCTAGGATAACGTTTTAATGATACGTTTCTATGCGTCACCTCGATTAATCCTCGGGTGTTTGTGCTACTCATCGTGACGAAAGTTTCGTGTAGCTGCTACTTTTATCAGAGCAACCACGCTGGTGTATGTTGTCTGAGACGAGGATGCTATATAAGTTTGGTGTCAATCTGTTCTGCGCTGTACTTCGTTGATTTAACACGGGAGGTGCACCGCCATAGATACTGCATTTCATCACGTGTGCTGGAGGAAATAGAAGGTAACAGAACTAGTTTTTTTGTGGATACTAACTATTAGCTCAAAATGACGTGATAATCAGCAATAGCGACAGTACAGCATGTACGTTGGTAAATAATTGTCTTCGATATATTACGACGCACATTACTAAGTGCTATGTGTATTGTTTATTGTTATTTCGTCTGTTCTCCGCATGAAATTCCGGTGTGACTGTTTTTTTTTAAATTTTGAATAGAGCTTAAGCACTGGATATAAAAGTATGTTAATGTATTGGAACGAAACAATGGATTCTTCAGTAATTAATTAGTGAACTCGTAATTAATTCGGGAGAATACTTGATTTTCGACCGATTTCACTGCATTTAAAATACATTGAAAGTAAACGTACACACGTAGATATATCGTTCCCCTTCGCGTGAAATAAATTTTGAGGATTAATAAAACTACTTCGACAGCAGATTTAATGATAATAATGTTTTGCAGCGAATATAATTTATTGAATCTGATTGTCAACCGGATTACGAGCAACGGCGAACAATGGCGAGTTACGTAGAAATTTTCTTTGGAATCGCCGCAGTATTTTTTGCGCTCTACTACTACTTCACATCGACCTTCGATTTTTGGAAAATTCGTGGGGTGCATGGACCAAGACCTATCCCTCTGTTCGGTAACGTAAAAGATGTTATGTTTACAAGGATTTGCATGAGCGATTATTTAAGGAAGCTTTACGAGCAGTACAGAAATGAGCAAATGATTGGAATGTTCGTGAGGAGAACGCCAGTCCTCGTTTTGCGCGATGCAGACCTTATAAAGGACGTTCTGATCCGAGATTTTTCGAAATTTGCTGATCGAGGTGTTCCAGTTCACGACAAGGTACGTAAATACTACCATACTGTATATCAATAACATCAACCTTGACTAATCTACAGGGTGTGTAAAAACTGATGGACACCGCTTTCAGGGGTGCATCTACACGTCTGGGTCGGTGGGCATTTTTAAAAGAAACGTAACGCAAAATTGTTTATAACGTTGAAAATTAATGTTGAAGTTCTTTACATCAACGTGCTCTGCTCCATGCGAAGAAAAGAAGTTCAAGAGAAACCATGTGTCACAAACGAACCCTTTCGACGCTAAAAATTGTTAAAGTTTATGCAAAAGTTAGGGTGTGTAGGAACAACCACGCATCGCCCGTAGGGGTCATCCTTAAATTACGTAAGGCTTTTTTGGGGGGATCCCGAATTTCTTACGTTTTCTTACACGGGGGGGGGGGGGAGAGTCAGGTAGCGTCTTACGTAAGGTTCCGGAAAAGTAGTTTTAATTTAAATTTCCCGAAACCGAGTTCAGTGAATTATATAAACATTTAAATGAATTTTAATACCTGAAAAAATTAAGTATAAAAAATATTACGTAAAGAGGGGGATGGAATATCAAATCTCACGAAATCTTATGCTCGGGGAGGGAGGGGGTAAGAATTCGCCGAAATTACCCTTTTAAACGTAATTTACGGACGGCCCCACGTGACAGAACAGCAGCGAAGAACAATTCACTTCGGTCTCAGCGCTTTGGCCTAAAGAGCGACGGCCTATTATGGTTTTCCTACTCGCCCCTCGCAGCTGTGTTTCCGCGGATCGGTATATTGAGCCTGATTTCGCCTTTGCTTTTTAAAAGCGAAAAAAAACATGTGTGTGTGAGTGGGAGGAAACGGGGCGCGCTGATTGTTGAGTGGCTCTACACACTCTATTTTTTGTGTAGATAAATTTTAACAAGTTTTTGCGTCAAAACCGTGCGTTTACGGCATACGGTTCCCTTTGGTTTTGGACTTTTTCTCTTCTCATTGAGCAGAACATGTGCGTGTAAAAAAAAATTTAGCATTAAATTTCAATGCTGCAAACAATTTTGCGGCGTTTTTGTTTAAAAATGAGCACCAATCTCTTAGGCGTAGATTCACCCCTGAAAGCGGTGCCTATTACTTTTTATATACCCTGTAGATGAAATCATTTCCAATTTAATTGACAGTCTTTTCATTCATTATACAAGTTACAATCGTAACTTGCTTAATATTAAGCTTATCCATTTGGATAGTAGATCACTTGTCCTACTTTGTATATCTACAATCAAGATACATTTAATGATCGCTTCTGTATCTCCGGAAGAATGCACCGATAACAATCATTTTTATACACCTTTCATATGCCGTAAATAATCGTAGATGGAACCCCTATCTCCACATTTGTTCAATCTGGAAGCAGAGAGATGGCGGCCACTGAGGACCAGACTATCGCCAGTATTTACGTCTGGCAAACTCAAGGAAATGTTCCCTCTTATATTGGAATGTGCAGATAATTTGGAAGAATATTTGGAGAAGGTGGTGGCGAAGGGGGAGCCCGTGGAATGTCGCGAATTGACGGCGAAATATACAACAGACGTGATCGGCAGCTGCGCTTTTGGGATCGAAACGAACGCGCTGTCTGACAAAGAAAGCGAGTTTCGTCGGATGGGCAGAATGGTGTTCGCTAATAATTTTTCCCAAATAATTAGATTCAGATTCAGACAGGCCATGCCATGGCTGTATAATTTGCTTGGCTACGTGCTGCCGCCAACAGAAATTACAACGTTCTTCACGAAAGTCATCGTGGATACAATGAACTATAGGACCCAGAATGACGTCGTCAGGCCTGACTTCGTTAATATGCTTCTCGAGCTTAAAAAACACCCGGATAAATTGGAGAATATTAGTAAGTGCATCGGATTTAGGGGATTTTAAGTAGCAGTCGTGGCCACGGACGGGAAGGAAGTAGTGAAAGATGGAACTACATAGATTAGAATGAAATTTCGACTGAACTGGTGTCAGATTACAAATCGGCTGATACTGACACTTACTGACGAGTTTCCAGGGGGTTCCTCTTTAGGGGGTTCTTGGTGTAGACGCGTGGGAACACGTTAGGGCAATAATTTAGGAAATTACGTATGCTTAGCACATGGATGATATTTAATCGTACTTTACAGAACTGACGGACACTTTGCTCACTGCGCAAGCTTTTGTTTTCTTCATTGCTGGCTTTGAGACGTCTTCGACGACCATGAGCAACGCTCTTTACGAGTTAGCTCTAAATACTGATGTACAGGATAAACTGCGAAAAGAAATCGCGGAACATTATGAGAAAAATAATGGTGAACTAAAATACGATCATGTAAAGGATATGACGTATTTGGATCTAGTATTTCGAGGTGGGTATGAAATTTATGAGCAGTATATATATTAAACTTCACTTACCTTGAAATAAATTATCATTAGTAGTATACACGCATAACTTGAGCCCGAATGTGTTTCTGAATAAAAGCTGCAACTGTTTAATTTTAAAAAAATTAAACGCGATATATCTGGTCAACATTTAATTACAAACATCTGGTTTATGAATAACATACACGTATATTAACTGCAGATACCTACATAGATAGTTGATACGTCATCGAATTAAATGAAATCAGTCATTTTTCAAAAGTTCCTTTTAGGGTAAATCCGGGAGACGCGGTCGGCCCGGAAAGTTGGTCGAAACAGTTGATTCCTAGAGATTTAATTGTACTGAACCTTAGCCTCAGAGCATACACTATATGTTGGCGAGAGTTTCGAGCTCTCAATGAGACCTCCTTGCATATACACAAATGTAGTCTGAATATAGCGACTCAACCAACTCTCCGGCCCGACCGCGTCTACCGGATTTACCCTATTATACTTTTCAACATATGAAGTCCTCAGGACTTGTTTCATTAAAAAAATGAATTACATCTAAATTAACATTTTTCGTGATAAAGATCGATCAAGTTCAATATTTATTTATACAGAAACATTAAGGAAATATCCTCCTGGAGCATTCTTACTGCGAAAATCAATGTGCGACTACACTTTCAATGGTACGAAGGTTACGATACCAAAGAAAACGTTTGTGTGGATACCAGTATTAGGAATTCATCGGGACCCCAAGGTTTATCCAAATCCAGATGCTTTTATCCCAGAAAGATTCGACGACGATGCTGTAGCGGCTCGAAATCCAATGCATTACATGCCTTTCGGCGATGGACCAAGGAATTGTATTGGTATGTGGAAAGGAAAATTTCCGTTTCTCAACATCTCCAATCAAGTTTTTATAGAATGTTAAAACTTCGAATAATTCGAAAGATTCGTTCCACTACTATTACTAGGGTAATATTATTTATATTAAATACGTTTTTCCAGGCGCGCGATTTGCAGTTTATCAGTCCAAAGTCGGTCTGATAAAAATACTGCGTAACCACAAAGTCGAAGTCTGTGAAAAGACTATGATTCCGTATGTCATTGACCCCACTGCTTTTATATTGTCGCCAAAAGAAGGAATATACTTAAAGATAACGAAGGTGGAAAAGTAAAACAAGTGTTAAAAAAAGCAATATCGAATCTCGATATTAACACAGATACTTATCAGTTACAGTTGGCTTATTTTACGATCATTCGTGCCAAACATGATGTACAATTTTGTATAGTGTTATATATATATATATAGGTGTAAAAGTGAAATGTGGAGAAACCAATCTGTAACATGTTTGTATATTTTTGCAGTGTGCGTAAATACTATTTTGACCTGATTTATAAAAAAATATATGATACATTAAAAATTGATTGTCTACTGAATTATTATTATATACCAGTTACAGGGTGTCGTACAGGAAGGTGAAATGAAATGAAAATGTTCCTATAAACATGGTGTCAAAAACATGTATTTAATATAATGATAGAAATCAAGCATTAATGATTTAATAACTATTGAATCATTATATACGGAATGAAACGGGATTGTTTGGTCGCTTGTTTTTAGTATATCGAACTGTTTCGCTAAAATAAAATCATTTATAAAATGGAAGTCCTTAAATAAAATTGTTTTAAACAATTTGCTAAATAAATGCAATTATAAATGTAGATGCTAACTACAAGTTGAAAAATAAAAAATAATTACGCTTCTCTGTGGTTGATTATGAACTACTTAAAAAAAAAGTTTCAGTTAAAAAACTGTTTTTCGGAAGTTATGACTCAATCCTCCGAATTTTTACATCGGACTTGATTTATAATATTTCTAACACATCAATCTATGAAAATATGTAAAAAAATCCGATTTTTTACACTTTCAAACGGTTATACCCCCTTAAGGGGTGTTTTCACCCTGAAGAACCAAAAACGGGCGTAAACAAAAAATTTCCTGATACTCCTATTGAGGTCTTCTATAAACCTACACAGTTTTAAAAACAAAAACGAAATGTTCGAGTAACCGAACATCCCATTCGGTGCAGCCAAGCATTCCACCGATAAGGTTCCTCCTCTATGCTCCACAATTTTGGGCCTGAGTAATTATGCAAAAAGCAAACAACTAATAATGTTTGCGCAACAAGGCTGTATTATACATAGTACGTGCGCACGCCATGGTTATTTATATCAAGCGTTGTATTAATGATTCCTGGAACATATATTTTTTATGATAACGCTTTAATTATGCATGCCTATGTATCGCCTAGCTTTATGCATTGTATCTTCTACTACTTATCGTGTCGAAAATTATTTGAAGTACTAGTTTTATCAGAACAACTGTACTATTAATATAGTTTGTCGGACACGAGGATACTATATAAGTTTGGTTTTAGATCGCGCTGCACTGTGCGTCGTTCGTGTAATACGAAAGTTACACCACGATAGATACGGCATTTCATCACGGGTCCTGAAGGAAAGATAAGGTAAAAGAACTAAGTAGTTTCGATAGAGACACTAACTCATAAACAATAGGATTCTTCAATAATTAATTAATTAATTCGTAATTAATTCGCAAAAAATACTAGAGTTTCGAGCGAGTTAATTCTACTACGCGTGTACTCATACCGCACATAACATTGCAGCGATATTGTAGAAACGTTGCCAGTGCAGTATTGCACGGCAACGAAGTGTGGGTATGGGTAGATATATCGTTCCCCTTCGCGGTAAACACATTTTAAAAATTGATCAAACTACTTTGACATCACACCACGTTAGTCAATGTATGAATTCCATGGGTAATAATGTTTTGCAGCGAATATAATTTATTGAATCTGATTGTCAACCGGATTATGAGCAGCGGCGAATAATGGCGAGTTACGTAGAAATTCTTTTTGGAATAGCAGCAGTATTTTTTGCGCTCTACTACTACTTCACATCGACTTTCGATTTTTGGGAAATTCGCGGGGTTAATGGACCACGACCTATTCCTCTATTCGGTAACATGAAAGACATTATATTTGCAAGGATTTTCATGGGCGATTATTTAAGGAAGCTTTACGAGGAGTACAGAAATCAGCCAATGATAGGAATGTTCGCGAGAAGAACGCCATTCCTTGTTCTACGCGATGCAGATCTTATAAAGGACGTTCTGATTCGAAATTTTTCGAAATTTTCCGATCGAGGTACTCCAGTTCCCGAGAAGGTACGTAATTTCGAGCTTACATTATATATCTAAAATCAAGAACTGATTCACGTACTGATTTTATTTGTGTATCCCAGGGAGAATGTTTCATACACCGATAACAATCATTTTTATATACCTTTCATATATCGCAAATAATCGTAGGCGGAACCCCTATCTCCACATTTGTTCACCGAAAGCGGGGATACACTTAAAGATAACAAGGGTAGGAAATTCAGAGTAGCGTCGGAGGAAGCACTATCATAATTCGATATTAACACAGATGTCTTACTTTACAATTATTCATGGTGAACATGGTGTACAATTTTGTTAGTGTGTTATATAGAAATAGATATAAGAGTGAAATGTAAAGAAAGTAACGAGAATTATAACTCTTACTGTATAGTGCATAGTATAGAAAGAAATCTGTAACATATTTGTAAATATACAAAATATTTGCATTGTGCGTAAATACTATTTTGATCCGATTTATACAAAATATATGATATATTAAAAATTTAGTGTCTACGTTCGTTTAATGAATTATTATTATATACCATTTACAGGAAGGTAAAAGCAAATGAAAACGTTCAAATAAACATCGTGTGAAAAACATGTATTTAAAGTAATGATAGAAGTCAAACATTAATAATTTAATAACTTTTGAACCCTCATATACGAAATGAAACGAGATTGTTGGGTTGCTTATTTTTGGTTTATGGAACTGTTTCGATAAAATAAATTCATTTACAAAATCGAAGTCTTTAAATAAAATTGCTTCAAATCAATGACGATGATGCCCTTCGATTTTGCGATCTTCGAATCCGTGCAGGAACTGTAATAAATATGTATTAACATGCAATTATAAATGTCGATGCTAAATAAAAGTTGAGAAACAAAAAATAATTACGCTTCTCTGGGGTGTCCCATGATATAAGATCTTCTGAGATCTTACTCCTCCTTTTCTTTTCAATGGATTGCAATCTACTGGAGCTGGCTCTAACATGAGGTGTCATAGGTAGTACTTGTTTATTTTCTATGCTGCCATTACACTCTTTCTCTGGAAATAAGTTGCATTTATAAATATCGTTTACCCAGTACAAAGTATCGTGAGTCTATTAAGGATTGCCTTTACCAGAAAATTTAACACTTCTTCTGGTATATCTCCTGTTATCACTGTTTCCATTCAAATCCATGTTATCCATAGCACTCTCTAACTCTGATTTTCGATTTTCATTATCTTTCGACCTAACTTTGAGAGAACTTTTTCTTTTCGCTTTCGAAGGAGTTTTATTTTCCTTCTGCTCTGGTTCCTTTAGTTTCTTGGCTACTTTTTTCAAACTTATCTTATCTATAGGCTCATCATTCGTTTGAATAATGCTCCTATTTCTCAAAACTCTCACACTCTCATTATGCAGATACGTTCGTTCTTCTTTTATAGAGGTATACTTCCCTGATTCAAGTTTCAACGCATCCAGCTCTGCATTGCCTTTTATTTTTGTGACTAACACAAATGGTGTAATATTCACCAGTGAAATTTTGTCAGTTGTTTCATTACTTTCATCCAAAGCATCTTGCCTTGGAAATCGACTCCTGTACGATGTACTTTGGCTTGTATTATCACCCACAGAATTTCTTAAGCCAGAATACTCCTTGGCATCGTGATCACCCTCAGCTTCTTCAGAACTGCTGTCATCGAAGTTAAGTTGTTTCGCACTGTTAATTGGTACTTCCTGGTCAATGCTGTCGAGATCAAAACTATCTATTCTTGCCAATGCTGTAGCTAAATCAAGTTTTGTTTGTACCTCTTCATCAACTGGTACCTCATTTAAACACACATTATCATTAAAATTAACCGTATACGTTGATTTCATAGAAGAATTTTCTTTAGTTAAGGTCTTCGATGGTTTTAGTATACTTTTTATCGGTGTTTGATCCGAGTTAATGTAGGATATCGAGTTATCCAATTGGACATCCGGTGTTTTACACATTTGGCTTACTTTTATTACGGTTAAGGGACTCCTCATTCTTTCTCTGTCAGATAATTGCACTTTTACTAACAAGTTTGACTTTAACTGTCCAGTGTTGGAAGGTGTAAACCTCCTTTTGTCAAGACCAACACTACCTGATGTAGATCTTGTTCTGTACTTTCCGCTAGGACTGTTTTCGGTTTTGTCAGATGTATTATTTAAAGTTCCATGATTTGTAACATTAAGCTCTCCTGCGTCATCTTTATCTTCCGTTTTCTGTGAAAGCTTTTTTTTCTTTTCTCGCAAGAAAGCTCTGAGCGAACTCGGTTTTGTAGATACCACTTTCTTTTTTCTCATGGTAGCTTTTTTCTTACCAATAGACTTGCTAACAGGTGGTTCGTCTTCTTTCCAGCCTTGCGTACGAAGTTTTTCTAACTTTTCGAACCGTGTATCGCAGTCCCTTATTTGCATATACATCATGTCCCAGAATCCTTGCAAGTCTTTACATGTAACTAACATTTCACCTTTCCCTGTTTCACAATCGGTCACTAACCCACGGAATCTCTCAAACTTTTTACATATTAACAACTTCGTTTGGCCGATAGCCTGATGAATTAGATACTGCGCATCTTCTGTGATCGTAGGTTCATCCTTCATCGCCGCCCACTCTTCGCACAATTCATTTAATCTCTTTATTTCCCTATTGAGGAGGAATTGGAAATACTGTGCTGTACGTTCTTCGTCCTCAATTGATATATTCAAATTTTTCATTACAGTATCCTTCGTGGGAATGTCACTACCTGGCGAGGGGCCGATACTAAAACCACGCCGTAATTGCTGCTCTTTCCTGGCGTTCCTTTTTCCCCGACTAGAAACAATGTACGGCGAAAAGAAGGCTGGTTCAGTAGGGCTTGGTGTTATAGTTGTATTATTACTTGGAGACAGTAATGCTTCTTCTACTACACTGTTATTATCAATTACTTCGTTTTCTGCCTCCGCCTTATTGTTACTTCTCGCGATAGGACTGCCATTTTTGCTACTGTTTCTGAACGAATTAGGCTGTTCGTCTTCGTCGGAAGACAATTTCAATCTTAAAGATTCAGAACTCTCCTCTGCATTATCAATATCTGTTTCTTTATCAACTAATGACGCATCATGGCTTGTAGTATTAAAGTGTCCGCTACAAAGTCCTATACTTTCACCTTTTCTACTCGCTCCCCTCCTTCTTGAAGTTGGTACAATTTCGCTTAATCTGAGAGGCGACGTACTGTGTGGGTCTACGCGACCAAATAGTTGCACGCAATGCAATCCTGCCGGAGGTTTAAATTTATGATTATTTGGAGCAATAGACTGTTGTTTCTTTCGATTCTTTTGCTCTTTACTTCCAGTAGAATTCAAGGTTTTTGTAATTATTGTGGAGCCTTGAGTGCAGGCTTTGCTTAGCAACCTTTTCTCTGTTGCTCTTGTAATTCGTTTAGGAGGTGTCGCTGGCATAATTGGCTTTCGTACCTTCTGATGCTGCATACTCGTGCCTGTTGCTTTATCATTGTGTGAAATAGGGGAATATATTCTATGATGAACTATTCCAGTTAGAAATGGGCGCTTCTTTTTCAACATAGTCATCTTCTTGTTCATATCCCGCTCCGCTTTCCACGACAGAAGTCGAAGCAAACGAGTTTCTCGCATAGAAGCAGTAGACTGTGGTTCTGGAATGAAATTATAATCACGCAATAAATGTCAGTGATGCGGAACACGATTTATTAAGTACAGATAGATTGTTACACAAACCTTCCTGTTGCGATACATTGGCTGAGCCGTTTGGTATATTTCGTTTTCCATTAATTACATCGGCCCTTTGTTTCTTCCGCGATTCTTCATATTCTACGGCTCGAATATTTCTACCGCCCCTCGCGTCTATAAACTTGATAGGTTTCGATTTGTACTGTTGCTGGAAGGCCGACATTTCAATTAACAGTCTATTGGAAGAATCTTCGAACCTGCTCGAACTCAACTGCCACTTCTAACGGAAAGTAATTTGAATCGGACGCACTATAAAATGGCGGCACAAATAGCAGTGCTGCCAATAATGAAAAAGGTACTATGGGGTGCGTTCAGCAGACTCAACTGTTGAGTGATTTCCCTAGATTTTACACGCGTCGACCAATGAACGTGCAACTTCAGAGTAAAATCTAGTGAGATCACCTAACAGTTGAACTGCTGAACGCACCCAATTTATGTCCTGATCGAAGCCACATATTTAGGCGGGAGACAGCGTGAGACAACGGGAGAAATCTGTCATGCGGAACTGCTGTTGTTTGAATGATATACCGTAATTTGGGAGACTTATCGACGTTTATACATTGCGCTATAGGTATTTTTATAGCTCAATGTGTTTATAGTATCGGTCTGTTCGAGAAATCGACAAAGTTTCGCCATCTCCTGTGCCCGCACACACCTGAGCGTGATGATTTAATGTGCGGCCCGAGCTTTCTCTGTAAAATGAGACTTCTTCTAGAGACTCTAGAAGAAGTCTAGACTAGAGTGGATACTTTGAAATTGACGTCACAGAGAACTGTTAAAGATCTCAGTGCGCTCCATTTCAGGTAACTGACCTATGCGCTCGCACTCTATACTGTCGACATGATGCCTATAAATGATATCGATGCATCTTATAGCCTTCTAAAGGATGCCATTTACATAGTGTGTTGGCAATATTGCGCTTTTCTAATAGCCCGATTCTCGTAGTGAACTTCTCGATTGTTGAAGCGAGGGGACGCTGAATAATTGAATGGCCGTGAGGTCGGGTTCTATGAATCTACATCATGCAGTTGTACCGTGTCGGAAGAAGGTGCAAGGTGATTGGTATGACATCACCGTGGGAACGTTAATTCGAAAAAGCGATATAAAAGATGGAGCTCGCCAACTAGCTCGCCATTCCATGTGGTGTTATATTATTCCTTCACGCGCGAGCACTCGTGGTTCTCGCTGTATGGAATCATCAAAAACATTGTTACCACAGCGAAAGCGAAGTATTTAAAGTCATGGAATACGAAAATAAGTTTGCCAGTATTTTTCCGCATAAGATCGATCGGAAAGATGGCACTCCGAGCGAGGACCTAGCGCATTGGATGACTCGACTTCCGCAAGCCTTAAAAACCGTACCCATAATACACTTGGCGATACCCGGTACGTTCAAAATATCTACACACTGAAAACGTTATCACGAACTAGAAAGTTGTATTTACAATTTACATTTCGAGTTTGAAATATGAAGGAATTTAGAATGAATTAATTTTTACTCAACTGCAGTAGCTATACTATAAATACGAAAGTATTATGAACCATAAAAGGATTTAGGATCTAATTTCACGGGGCCACACTTGATCGTGTCTTATTGTAGAACCTCCATTACCCGAGCTCCCGTTGTCCGCATGATCTACTATTCGAACATTGTCCAAACAGAGGATGACATCATAGATGCTTTCTCAATCAAAATCGCTTTCTATCCTATAAATTTCGCAATAGTGTGTGCTATCGAAAATCTCAAGCTCCAGTCTTCGTAAATGATCTTCAATCGGTTTTTTCGAAACTTTTAAGAGCAGAGCTGACTTTTCTCAACTTGATTATTCTATTTCTCACGCAAAATAACATACATATAACTGTTTCTAGCAGTTTTGCAGTTTCAATTTCTATCGTGCTGATAGGGGAACCGTTATGTGCAACAGCTTTTTCTATTCATGACTCTTATAATATAGTTTCTAATTCTACATTTACATACGATAATTTTCAACAACTATTCCTGTAACAGTTCCAATCCCCAATCCTGTCATCCGAAAACTCCCCCATCTGAATAGTCGTCTCCGTATTAAATCGCGTGATGGCCGTTCTATTAGACACGTGCAGTACGTATGCATAATATCAACTGATGACTCGTAACAGGCTCTCACAACACGATGACTTATACCATAAATCGGCGTAATGACGTGGGGCCCGACGAGCCGAGGTACATCAGGGCTCTCGGCCGTTACTGCTCGCTGGTCTCAAAACCCATTATTTTTAATTGGTCCATTACACAACACGACGATATCAAGGATCAGCTTAATGGCGGAATCCGGTACCTCGACTTACGTGTTGCTACGAAACTGGCGGACGGGGATATTTACTTTCTGCACGGCCTTTATGGATCGAAAATATATCAGCCGCTGCAGCAAGTGGCAGAATGGCTATCCTCCCACAGTAATGAAATCATCATTCTGGACTTCCAACACTTCTATTCCTTCTCAGAGATGGACCATCGCCGCCTGGTGGATACAATTTTCCGAATATTCCACAGAAAAATGTGTCCACTGGCCTCCAGCTTCGACCATATCACGCTGCAATGGTTAAATCTAGAAAAGTACCAAGTATTCGTCATTTACAGAAACGTTTACGCGCAAAGTTACTCGAATTTGTGGCCGAGCGGCCTGTGGCGTACACCGTGGCCCAACACTGTCCGTGTAAACGAACTTACAGAATTTTTGGATCTTGAACTGCAGGCGCGTCCTTTGGAAATCGGTTTTGTGTCGCAGTGTGTTCTAACTCCAGACGTTTCTTACGTGATGAAGCATCTGTGTGGAACACTTCAGAGAGATTTAGTATCGTCGGGCCAGAAAGGAATTATCACGTGGATAGATCGAAAACGCCCTGGCCAAGGTAGATTAAATATTGCTATAACGGATTTTGTATCGGATAATGGCTTCTTATTTTGTAAGAGGGTTATCGAGAGTAATAGAAAATTGTTCAATTCGCAATATTCTACCTGAAATACTTAAGTCATTTCCGAAGTGTTACTTTCATTATGCGGTTTCGATCCAAAAATTGGTGAGATAAAAATCGAAATATTTCATTTTACATTTCCTTGGAAATAGTATTTAAAGGGGTGGGTTTGGGAAGTGGATTGTGTAATAAATAATGTAAATATTGTTAAAAACAACAATTATATATATTGTTCCGATTGCTCTTTATGAAATCAAGATCACTGTAACATCGTTTTACCACATACTCAATGCCTAGTATAACTCGTTCGAAACGTTATACTAATCACGTCATAAAATAAATATTCAACAATAGCGATATATTATTAACAGGAAAACCAACTGGAAGTATATAGAAAATTAACGGAAAAAGAAAATACAAAAAGAATACAAAATTAAGTTACTTCCCAGAGATGAATTTTAAGTATACATATGTTACTTACCTATGGTCGTTTTATGTAAATTCAGTGAAATTTGATAAATGAACGTATGGTAGCGTCGAGGGATGTGTAAATGTGGCTTTACTATATGATTTGAATCGAGGGGGCAGTTTGATCGAGCAGCTTATGGTTCTTTAGAAATTTTAACAAGTTCTTTGAAATTATGTGTTCATTTCCGGTCACAACGCTTTCACTTTAAGTTGCTTCATTCTAGGCGCTCTCTTTTTCGCAAGTCTCCGTTGTTCTTTTTCTTCGTACTTTCTTTGCTTATCAGGATCTTCTTCCTGCAAGATGCGCTCCTTTTCCGCTCGGCGACGTTCTTCTCTTCGTTGCGCAGCTGCTTCTGCTCTGGCAGCGTGAGTGGTCTTTAAGAATGCTTCCTCCACCCTCAATCGATTTTTGTCAGCTTTACTTTTGCCCTAAACAACGATAATAACAAAAGATAACGTTGCGAAAGTGTTCTCGTGATCTTTCGAGAAACTTGATACAAACCTCTTTGGATAGTTTGAAGCGACGCAATTTATCTAGCAGGTAAAATGTTAGTTGCAAAAGAAGTTTCAATTTTTCTTGACCTTCTGCAGTAGCACTACGCCCCTTAATGCTTATATTTAATCCAACAAGTAAAACTCTCTTTACTTCCGGCATCGTTAATTGAGTCGTGTCCCTGAAATAAAATTAACAATATAATGTCGCGAAACAGACAATGGAAAATAATTAGTCAAATTAGCTTTATCATCCTCACTCTTGTTGCTTGGGGCCACTGAATTGATCACTGATATGTATATAATCTATATACTGCGAGAACTTTGCGAATGCTTGTAAAACTCTTGTATCTAAAATAGCTGACGCCGCTTCAGCGATTTCAGACATTATATAGAATCCCGACGGAAGACCGAACTTTTCGCCCGGTCTTTTCTCTGGGCAATAGACGCTGATATCAGCCATATCCCGTGTTAAATGCATGGCTGTCCGTTTTGTAGCCACCGCTAAGACAAAATTATCTGTCTCGTCTTTTGCTAAATCCATACGTATATGCGCTTGATCGTTCTGAGGACGCACGAGTTGTGCTAATACTGCAACTAAATCTTGCCTCTTGATCAATTTCAATTCGATTAACATGGAATCGCAACCAACTCGACCAGAACAATATAGACTGTAATGCGATTGACTTTCTTTTACTAAACCATTCTCAGATGCATCTTCGCTTGACTTTCCAACATCGCCGACGAGGGAGAAGTTATCGAGTAAGAGCTGCTTATGCTCGACGAGCCACATCTCGGCTATGCGGGCATTTTTAGCACGTCCTGCTATATAGTTCATGAAGTATACCAACAGTCCGATGATCATTAATATTTCTAAGTAAAAACTGTCCCATCTTGCACGCAAATGCAACGGTATCTTTGTAATCGTTAACGTAGATGGCTCGTCACTTTTTGGGACTGCGTTTCCACCGGCTGTGTCCACACCTTCGAACTCTTCCTCGTCGAAATGATCGAATTCACTGTCACCGTCGACGATTAGCACATCTTCTTCTTCGAAGTCTTGATTGCTATCGGATTCTGTGAACTGTTCTGTTCCACGATCATTGAGCGATTGAGCTGGCTTCTCTTCTTCGAAGTCTTCGAACTCTGCAAACTCATTGTCTTCGGGGAGTTCTTCGTGAAAATGTGCTGTGACCCATATATTTGTTGCAACTAGGATAATATGAATTACGACTAGCCACAGCTTCATTTTGTCTGAAACGAAAGGAGGCAACAAATGATCAGTCCACAATAAAGATGCGAATATATGAGAGAGAAACGGCTACATTTGCATTTATAAATATTTTCTTTTTCGCTTCTGGGATTAACAATCTTTGAATGATGTGCTATTTATCATATATCTGTATGAAGATAAGATAGAGAATTCGTTTTTATTGATCTGATACGTTACACTAACTTCAGGCTAAATTTATATAAAACGGGTCCAGTTTTTCGGCATTGATTTCACTTGTGGCTTAAACAGAACAGTTTTTCCAATAAATAATACTGCCGCAGCACCCCTTGGAGCAGGTGACTTGCACGCCACGAATCTGGCCACGAAACATAACGTCATTTCCTTGATCAAAGATTCATTACTGCATACAGGAAAAGTAATACTCTTGGTTCATAGGTATCCGTTTCGTTGATTCGTTCGAAATGCAATTTAGAATTGAATTTATCCAAAGACAGAATAGTGGAAAAAATTGTGCATGATTTAATAATCATTTAACAAAATGATCAAATACAAAACTCCACGTTCAGAGTAATAGGTTTTCCGTTACGAACGTACATATACAAGCTGTATGACAGTAACTTTAATTTTGCGATATAATACGGGTATTTAAAAAGACATCATAATGAAACAACTACAGACAGTAAAGAAATGTTTATTTCGATATTTGTATATTGGATGCGTGCTTGATCAGAAAGTACTCGGTACTTCCTGTGAAAGGTAATCACCACGCAAGCTCAGTAAGAATCAGCTGATGATTTAAATTTTACATAGATACAGTAAATGTAATACAAAACACTAGTGAACTATTACAATACCAACGCATAGATACCTAAATCTATACAACCCAAAGAATCTACTTAATTCCATCGAAATATAAAGCACATTTAATATTCAATAAAAATGTACAACTTTCCTCACAAAGGTAATAGAATTTATTAAAGCAAACTAAATTACATTCGTTATTCGACAAATAAATATCAAAAATATGATTTGTCGATAAAGCAAATTTCCTGTGGGCAAGTGCCGCAGACGGATTTCAAACGTGGCCGTCTTGAGTAAGAATACCCAACGGTTAAGCGAGAGATCGATTCAGTAGGTCCGTGGAAACGAGTGAGGGAGCTTCGTTGCGCATGCTCGACCGTAATAGCTTGTCGCTGTCAAAATACGATGCGGTTGAGTCTGTATTCCGTCACTATGAGCCGTGTATCGTCCTAGTGAGTCGCTCAAGTATCGAGTCGTGATTATCACGGAGGGTTAGCAGCAACCCTCGCAGGCCAAGATTCATCGTACGAGTAGGCATAAAAAGGGCGCGTGTTGACAGTGTGAATCGTAGAAAGCAAACAATGGATCAATACCTTGCGGAGGAGGGAAACATGCGGATGCGACGAAAAATCGTTGCTCGTTTATCGTAACGCTATTTGCACGGTGCGTGCTCGTCCTATTCAACGGCTCAGCGAGGTAAGTGCACTCCTAAGAAGCACGGCCGCGACACTCTGGCCCGTGTCACTTAGTGTTTGGTTAAGCGGTCGAACTTTCATTTCTTCTGACGCAAAAAGTGACATAGACAGCCGTTGAAAAGCGTTTGAAATAAGAAACCGAGAAATACTTGAGTTAACTGGAGCAAAATTGCGCGTGTGTACTTATGGAATTCTCGACACAAATTTCTCTCAATAATCGTGCGCTGAAGTATCGGTATTACGGGTTTCAGTCATAGCTGGTCTCTCCCCAGTGTCGCTAGTAACGAGAATGAAACTCTTCGAAAATGAAACTTTCCAACTAATTTAACCAGGTAACAGAGATAGGGTGTGCTATGCATTAAGAGCCACTCGTTCCGTAGTTACGCGAACCGGTCGATTCGTTTTCCTAGTAACGGTGGGGAATAACTTGAGAATTTCTCGCAAGATTTTTAATTCAACTTTTAACTCTCCCATCGGAGAATATTGATTTATAAACACGGGGAGAGGGTCAACCTAGGTTTTAGTTGATAAATGCATTACTTTTATTTCGCAATCCCTCGGTATTGTACGGGCCGGATTATTGATTTGGCGAAGCAGCTGAGCTTGGCTAGGTCTCGCGTTAACTGACCGTTGCGTTTGTCTGGTTGCATAGGTGAATCGATCGCCAACATGGACAAAGCGGAGAATCAAGTGAGACCCTGGAAGAAGAGGAACATGAAGTCGACGAACACGTCGTCGAACGCGTCAACGGAGGCGGTGACCCAGTGCGTTCAGGTAGTCGTGCGATGCAGACCGATGGACGAGAAGGAAGGAACCCGAGGGTACATGCGTGTGGTGGACGTGTTTCCATCCAGGGGAGTAGTCGAGATTCGTCATCCGCGGGACGATCCGTCTAGCGACAACGTGAAAGTCTTTACGTTCGATGCGGTCTACGACTGGAATTCCAGCCAACAGGACTTATACGAGGAGACGGTCAGGCCGTTGGTGTCCTCCGTTCTCGACGGCTTCAACGGCACTATTTTCGCCTACGGCCAGACTGGTACCGGGAAGACGTACACCATGGAGGGCTTGAAAAACGACCACGAGAGACGCGGCGTGATCCCGCGGTCCTTCGAGCACATATTCAATCACATTGGTCGATCAGAGAACATGCAGTACTTGGTACGAGCGAGTTACCTGGAGATCTACCAGGAGGAGATTCGTGATCTTCTGCAGCCGGATCAGAGCTTACGATTCGAGTTAAAAGAGAAGCCAGATACAGGCGTATTCGTTAAAGACCTGTCGACGTCGGTGTGCAAAAACGCCGCGGAGATACAGCAGCTGATGAACACAGGGAACCTGAACAGAACAATAGGCGCGACGAATATGAACGAGCATAGTTCTCGGTCACACGCGATCTTTCTGATCACCATCGAGATGGGATCTATCGGGGACACGGGTGGAATTCGAGTGGGTCGATTGAATCTGGTCGATCTCGCGGGCAGCGAAAGGCAGAGCAAAACTGGAGCTTCTGGTGAGAGGCTGAAAGAAGCTAGTAAGATCAACTTAAGCTTATCGGCTCTGGGGAATGTAATATCGGCCCTGGTGGATGGGAAAACCACGCACGTGCCGTATAGAGATTCGAAATTGACGCGACTGTTGCAGGATTCGTTAGGTGGCAACTCCAAGACCATCATGGTCGCGAATATTGGCCCGGCAAGTTATAATTATGACGAGACTTTGACCACGCTGCGATACGCGAACCGCGCTAAGAACATCAAGAACAAGCCAAGAATAAACGAGGATCCGAAGGATGCCTTGCTGAGGCAGTATCAAGAAGAAATCGGTCGATTGAAGGAGAAGCTGGCTCAGAAGGGTCCGGTGCAGAGGCGAAAGAAGAAGCCGAAGAGGAAGAGAGGAGACGAGACGGCGGATTCGGAGTCTGAGGCGGAGGACAGCCGGGGCGAGGATAATAAAATTGAAACGGATAAGAAGCTGATCGCAGAACAATTGAAAGCGGAGAAACAGGAAACTGAGACACTTATTATGAGAATAAAAGATCTGGAGAGCAAGATGCTTTGCGGAGGCAAGAACATCATCGATCACACGAATGAGCAGCAAAGGGCGTTAGAACAGAAGTCAGCTGAGATTGTTGAACGGAAGAAGAGGGAGGTTGAGATGCAGCAGAAACTCGAGGATGAGGAACTAACGATGCTAGGCGTGAAGGAGACGTACACGAATCTACAGCAAGAAGTGGATGTGAAGTCGAGGAAACTTAGGAAATGTTTCACCAAATTACAAGTACTGAAGCAAGAACTCGAAGACGTCACTAACGACTTCAACAGGGACAGAAGGGACTTGGAGCAAACTCAGCACGAGCTGATGAAGGAGCTGAAGTTGAAGTACCTTATAATAGAGAATTTCATTCCTGAAGAGGAGAAGAACAAAATCCTTTCGAGAATTCACCTCGACGAAGAGGAAGACTGTTGGACGGTGAAGGATCCAGAGCCATCCAGCTTGGACTTGATAAGAAGACCGACGTCTATTCCTGGTGCACGTAGGCCTGTTTCTGAATATGCGCGGATTGCATTGGCCATGGGAAGGGGTTGTCGCTACGCGGGAGAAAATATATTGAACTTAGACCTTGACATGCCCGCGAGGACAACGCTGGACTACCAGGGGCCCACCATCGCGCCAACGATTCAAGCTGTTCTGGAAGAAGCGTTGCGCGACGAGGGGGACATTGACGTGGACGCTTCGAGCGCAAAGCTCAGGTCAAAGCCACGATTGCAGTCCGCGAAAGTACGACCTAAGAGTGTTGGGAAGATCCCGCAGATTCCACCGCCCGTTTATCCAAAAACCAGGGGTCTCGTGCCGAAGTAGGAGATTTTAATACGTTCCACTACGTCTGTAAAGAAACATGTAAATATTGTACGAACTGAATCTCGGGCTTTATTCGAATTAATTTATAGAGTTCGTTGTGATACATCACACGTTATCCACTGGCATGTATCGATAAGCGCGAAATAGTTAAAAAAATCTTTATAACTCTCTAGTCAATGTGCACTGTACAGCCACGTGGTATTAATATAACGATTATTTCATTAACGTACTAATAAAACACGCAGCGTTAAACGTCCTATAATGAAAATCACAAGACATAGAATTGGAACGAATCGTTTATGTATGTTTCTTTATACAGTGAAACTTATTATTAATTTTATTACTATTAATCTTATTACTGAATATTAAGAAACATGTTCCTTGGTATGTTTATAGTTTTGCGGAGACATGAAAAACTTGTACGCTTAAAAGTATTTATACAAACGATGGTTAACGTTTACTTATTTAGTACACTTTTACAATGTTCTTTCTTTTTATTGAAAAATTACACATAACTGTTCTTGCTATCGTATATATATATATATGTGTGTATATATATATATATATCTATTTCTTTAAACATTAAAAGTGCTTGTAAAAATAACATCGTTACTCTCGACTCCTTCGATATTTTATCACGCGCATCTGAAACTAGCTAAATGATAAAGATGATAAACGTTTTATCAATGAAATTTAATTAAAATTAGCATTACATAATTGTAATTCAGTGTAGAGATGTTTCATCACTTCAATTCTCTGGTTGCTTTTACTTACTTTCTTGCCGTTGACATCGATCATTCAATAACACTCCATATTATAATATTCACGTTCACTCCACCCCATCTTAAGCAGAAAAGATTCGAGATATTTTTTCCCATAAATTTGAATCTCATCGTCGACCAAGCAAGGACATACGAGATTTGGAAAAGTATAAAAAAAATGAGATGAAAATTTCGCATGATGAACGACAAATGTCAATGTGAAATCCGTCAGTAAGTCTCGTGACAATGAAATAAACGTATTCCCAATTTCTTATAGAAATGATTAGGATACGTTCTATCTGACTTAATAATGGAAAGCTTGGTATAACTATCTATAACGAATCTTTAAACGTATTTACACTGTTAACGCATTCATTTAGAAATTAGATAAGATCATCCCAACCATTTCTACATTTCAATTAAGATTCTCGAACTAGTAACGTTTAAACCTCCCCCTAGACACTGAAATTGCATCCGAGGAAACAAAATTAGCCCGATAACAGTAAAAGTAGTCGTAGAGTCCTGTAAAAATTCAGTACACTTTTTATGAACGATTCCCAGCTTGACTGTCACTTTAATAGAAACGTTGTTGTTGCACATAGTTTCCGTATTGTTGCTGCGGTTGTTGCTGCGAATAATTTGAAGAATGTGTCCCTGGTGGACCACCGTACTGTGGCCCACCGTAATTCTGTTGAGTGGGATATTGATTCGATGGCATGGACGTTCCACTGTATTGACCCTGATTGCCTAAACCACCGTACCCTTGGTAATTATAACCATTGTCCATGTAACCCTGATTCCCACTGTAAACTTGTTGCTGGGGATAGTTTTGGTACTGCTGATTAGACATGCTTGGATAACTTAAAGGGGGGCCTTGCGGGCGGGGGCAGGGCTGCTGGGTGTTTTGCACGTACTCCTGATTATAAAAGTTCGACACGGGAGCTGCCGACGTATTAGACATCTGATCTATCGGCTTCGAGATATTCTGTTTTTCACTTCCGAGCGGCATGTGTGACTTTGGCACGTATTTGTTCGGAAGATCCCCCATTATGTTAGCTATCAGTCGTTTGGTCTCGTTCAAGATCGCATTTGGATCGTTGTTTTTCGCTAGCTCTTTAGTTCTTACAGGAGAACGTGACCTCGATTGTGATGGGGAGCGTGTCCACGATCTCGGCGAGTTCGACTCAGATTTTGAAAATGCTCGCGACTTTTTCTTCGCCTTCTCATTCTCATTGACGTTCTTATCCGCCGCTTTGTATATATCTTCGAACGTATAATCGTCATCGTCGTCAGACAGATCTATCTTCGTCTTCTGCTTCTCCTCGTTATCGTTTTTCGTCTGTTGTTCCTCCTCATCGTCATTTGCGAACATATCCAACTTGGGCTTCCACTTATCCTCTTCTTCCACGGGGTTCTGATTTCCCTTGCGCACCGAAAACGGCGAAATACTTTTCCTCGATTTAATCACCGTCTCCACTTTCTCCGGCGTCGGGGACTTTACTTTTGGCGTTGACGCTACTATGGAGGACGTGCCCAAGTTAACGAACCCCCTCAACTTTTCTACTCGAACTGGATCCGTCACCTCCAATTTCTTTAGAAAATTAATCAGCCCATGCTGTTCGTGAGAGCTCAAATCTTTGAAATTCTGTAGAAGCGATTTTAAGTCTGCGTCTGACAGACTCTCCATTTTATTAGTCTGACGTTCACCTGTGTCCGCTGCTGTTGACGCTACAGGTATAGCGATGGCGGCCTGAGGAAGAGAGGCGTTACCTCTAGCCAGTCCTTTAACGAAATCCGCGGTGGTCACCGGTTTATCAGAATTCTTCGAAGCCTCCGCCATTCCAACAACAGCATTAATAAGAGTTTCCAATTCCTCCTGTGACACGTTCGATCTGCCTTGCGCTACCAGAGCAGCTGCTATTTGCTGGGCTATAGCTACTTTGTCCACTGTACCAACGCCAGGCACGCTAACGGGTTCAGATTTAATGGTGGGTGTAATCTCTACCGGTCTAGTATAGACAGTCCTTGGAACGTAACTAGCAGCTCTGGCGGCTTCCAATTCTCGTTTCTTCTTCTTCTCCTCTTCCATTTTCTTTTTGCTCTCCGCTGCTTTATGCAACAGCTGAGCAATATTCTGTATCGCAGTTTTCGTCGGTGTGATGGCCATTTTCTCTATCATTCCCGCGAACAACTGACCCTTAAGCTTTTCCTTCACCGTTTCGAACAGCACGCTCACTTCCTCGTCGTACAGCAGCTCTTCGGCAGAGTTCGGTTTCGCTTTCTCCGCGGCCAACGCTTTCGACAGAAGGGACACTATCTTTGGCCCGAGGGAACCCAGCTGGCCTTCCAAAGCCGTGAGCAGTCTCAACAATCCGACTACTTCTAAATCTTCAGTCAATACTTCGTCAGGTATGGGACTTGGAGACTTGTCTTTCACCGGATAAGGCGTCGCGTAATGTATCGGTCTTGTACGCGGCGGAACGCCACGGGGGTAGTAACTACTACTGCCACTACTTCTGTACACACTTCCCCTGCCACGCATATACGAAGAGTACACGTATTCACGGTCCCTCGCGTCATGATGATCGTAATAATCCGTTTTAATGGTTTTCGTGCCGACGTACTCCACCTCATCATCGCTCTCCACGCGGTGTCGACTTCGTTTAGGCGGCGACCGTTCGCGCCTGCTCGACGGTGTCCACTTTTCTGGCGGCTTGTCTTCTGGCAATTCCAGTCGCTTCCGGATTTCTTCTTTTCGCTGCTGCAGCTGCTCGTTATGCATCTCGCGCATCCGTTTGTTCCAGAATTCAATCCACTCTGGCTTGAAGTCGTGTTTACTGGGATCTTTGCCTTCCGCCTGCAACTCTTTATACCGTCTGTTCCAGAATTTCTTCCATTCGTCAGGGTAAGAAGGATGTTTCTCTGGGTTCTTCTCATGGAACTTCAACGCGCGATCGAGAGTCTCCTCGGCGCGCCTAATCTGCTCGCGGTATTTGTCCCATTTGTCTCGCTCCCGAAGCGGTTCAAGGGAACGCGACCGCGAACGGCTGCGAGACCGGCTTCGATCTCGCGAATATCGGGTTTTAGTACGATACTTCCCACCTTTTTCCGCTGCACTGGCTTTGCGATTACGAACAGGTGAGCGTGATCTCGAACGCGATGGCGACGGACTACTCGATATACTTGAGAGCGACGAGAGAGACTTAGTCTCGTCAGAGGGACGTTTGGGTGACTTTTTCACAGGCTCTTCTTCTTTGTCTAATGGCTTGCGGATGCTTAATTTATCCCTCGTAAGAATACGAATCTTGAATCCCCTAAAAGGATAAAACACGGGTGTAACAGCTAAGCCTGTGTGATTGATTAACAAAGGGAATGGTTATTTTTAAATTAAGTGAAAAAGATTGAATATTCAAAATTGGGGGGGGGGGATTAGAATATTGGTATTAATGATTTTAAATACATATCAACTTACGATTTCGTAGTTTCTGGTTTAGACCCAGTTTTCTTTGGCGGTGACTTTTCACTTTTCTTGTCTTCATTTTTACGTTTATCATCCAGCTTCTCATCGGCCGGTGGAGTATCTTAATATAAAATAATCGTTGAATAATGAAATAGTTGGGGTATAAACGGTTCTTCTTAAAAATATAAATCACTGTATACTCACCTTTCTTTGAACCACTATTACCAGCCGTTTCAGTCATCTTCTCTTCAAAGTTCGTTACCCATCGCACATCGTAAACATCCATAAATGTTAATTCTGGCGTTTCCCTGCACGTAGGAAACAGCCATTGATTTTTTAAGGCAAAGCAAATTAAATAACGACGGTCATTTCCGCGCGCGTCGTTAAATCACGTAAATCGACTTTCGTAAAGCACGCGAATCGAAATGCTGAATCCGTATGACGTTCGAATGTGTACAGTTGAAAATGGACGTAAGATAAGGGTATTACGACTTACCTAAAATGATAGTCCTGATAGACTCTCTTGATGTACTGCATTTTATTCTTTTCAAATTGATGCTTGTCTACCAGCTGCGGCTGTAATCTTCCAAATCGCTCTTCGATCTTCTTAGCCACTAACACCGATATTTCATTAGCTCCACGTTTGTAATTGGGAGTACGCGGTAATTCAGTAATTGCTCGCGATATTGTTGGGAAATGTCTATTTAGATATGTTATTCTATGATTATAACTGGTAATATGAGCCATAACGGTGCGAGGATCGCCCCGTTTGTCACACAAAACGCATGTATAACTGGGTTCACACGAGTCGTTATCAATCAGTTCAAGTAGATATTCAAGACCAACGAGTGGAGAGCTTCTGTGTCGATCCAGACTCATCTGAATCGTTGTCGTTCTGGTTATTTGGTCCTCCATGCCAGGTGGTACTGGCTCCCCAGGTGCCAGTCCATCGCCAATGGCTGCTGGCTGTGCAGGTGGAGCTGTTTTTACAATATCTGATCGTTTGGACCATAATAATACTGGGTATGGCCATTCGTCTAATTTCATTTTGTGACGATTACACATATTATGATTTAATAACTTGTGAGCCCCGAACAGAGCGATATTACATATATGACACCATATATCACCATCTTCTGTTTCTGAATACACAGGCCTGAGCGTGCCATCCTCGGCTGTGACACTGCTCCTCATTAAACGCTTTCGATCATATTCTTCCTGTGAAACACAAACACCTTATAAAATCGACACAAAAGCGTGCCAGATACATAAGAGTGTATTGATAATATCCTTCGAACGAAAATTAACTTCTCGATATAAGTAAAAGCATAGATTTGCACGATAAAGAATAATTAAAAGTACGATTGTATTGAAACAGAGAATTGTTACACTTTACGTTTAGCGAACATATATTGCTGTATCCTCAAAATTCAGACTTTGTAAATTCCCTAGATATTTTTGAACAGTAATCAGATTATTCTTACGCGCAACTTCAACATGAATTACCTTCTCTTTGCCCGTTTCCGATAAATGAGAGGGATTCCGACCCTCTATGTCAAGATCATCAAAGTTCTGCATGGCTGATCCACGTCTAGGAAAAACTCACACAGCGATTTCTGAAAATATAAAACTGTTATAAGGTTTAAGAAAGATAAAAGTGCAGCATCAGGGTCGGCAGAACTAGAGAATGAGTAAGAAAAAGAGTTGTTAATTAACAAATGATTATGAAAATAAATACGTTCTGCTTATTAACAAAACCAAAGATTATTATTATATATATATATATATATATATATATATTGCCAATGTTCGGTAACGCTAGTAGACATAAAACTAAAGAAATTATATTAGATAATTTATAAGCCAACCCTGCAGCAGCAGTTATCAATTCGCTTACCATTAATTGTCCGATAAATTCTTTTATAATAAAGCTACAAATTTTAATGAACTATACTTACCAGTTCAAGTTGTACATGCTATTATATTTAAACAGTTTATATACATACATAACATTATCTATATGCAAAGTTCCCGTAAAGATAGTTTCATTCCGCTTTTAAAGTAAAGTAAATCGTAACCACAAATTTCCATTTAGAAATAGATTGCTCGGTACTTGTAATACGCGTTGCGAAATATTGCTGAAAAGACAGTTTCAGCAATATAGAGTACAAGTCATTTTTTGAGCCGAGTCTAAAGAAATTATTATAACACGCTGGATAAAATAAATCCTTATGTACTTACACGTTCAGTAACACAATCATATTTCTAAGAACATTGACACTAAATGACAATTATCCTCTGTTGTTTAATAGAAAGTCTAATCTACGTTATTACTATTATTATTTATAATTTTGCTGGAGCGTAACAATCAATCCCCAGCTACTTACCGACAGAAAGAAAATCTCATTATTCCAACAACGTCTCCAGGATTCACAAGTACCACAGAACATTAAACGGAGTGCACCATACAAAGACACTAATATCGCGCAAAGTTAAGAACTAGAATAACTTTGCGATTCGTACTTAAAAGAGACAAAACATAGCTGTTTATCTTGGAAGAAAATGGTGTTACTGTTAATTGGAATCAACACAGCTAATACAGGTAGTGCTGCGAATTTGGTTCGCAACAGGAGAATGAACAAGACATGTAAACGATGTGTGTCTTTTTATTAAGCGGTGCTTACTTAAACAAATTATGCTGCCAATAACATAAGAACAACAAAATCATGGCGAGAATCATGGAAGAACCTGTAATACGCGTAATCAACGGATTATCCGATTGAAAGGATCGAATAATACAGACGGTACACCGATTTTCACTCGCGCCGCTAGTCCACAGCGGCCAAGTGATCATAGCCAAATGGCGATCTCTTGGGTTTTAATTAATTTTCCCCGTCATATAAATATTCTTTTAATCCCCTGTGGCCACGACGGGCCGGAATTGCAGTCTCCGAAACTAATAGAACAGAAACGTGTAGGCTTGACTTACCGAATTACCAGAATACGACGGTCACATTCAGCAAATTTTGCCTCTGCAGATTTTTTTCCGTTTCAACGTTGTTTTTGATAAATTCTTTCGGTGGCCATATCGAAAGAGATATAAGTATTCAACCAGGACTGATCTGCGCATGACTGACCTGCATTCATAGGTCGTGCTTGGCAACGAATCACCTGTAGGGAACGTTTTTTTTACCAACATGTTTTTTCTGCCTTTACAACATCTGATAAAACAGTAATCATACAGCAGCGACGAAGTATAAGACAGACCTATCACAGACCAGGACCGGTATTCATAGTCGCTACTTATTCTTAAGCAAATGCTTAAGCATGCGGCAACCTGTACTAACCTACTAGCTAGTAAAGATGCTTGAGCATTTGCTTAAGAATAAGTAGCGGGTATGAATACTGACCCAGGTATACAAGAACCTTCTATACCTGGCCTGTGCCTATACCTCGTCCGCGGTTACACTATCATAACGAGTAATCTTCTGTCGGTACAAAAGGGAGCGATAGATGGTAAATGATCGATGTAACATTAGGTCTGGGATAGGTCCAAAAGGAAAAGGGAAAGGAGATTAATACGGGTGGTAGCCGCATCAAGAGAAGCGCTTAACGTGTATTTCCAATTAGTAATGGCCGCGGTGTATTCTATCTTCTGTTGACACATTCGTCTTTGAAATTCGTCAATGATAAGATCGTCGATAATAGCCGATCACGACCCGGAAGAGAATTGGGCGACATTCCGGTTACACCAACGGTTAAATGGTTCGATAGCTCGGGCTGTAATGGATATCCAGTACCTGTGGGGGCATATGCCTCCTCTCTTGATGTCTGGTGTAACCGCTTTGCAATTGTTACATAAAGAGGTGAGAGTGACCGGGAGAGAGAGAGAGAAAGAGATGCCAAGCAGGCAGTGGAGAAATTGCGGGAAACAAAGGGGGAGAGACTAGGTGAAACGTTGAAACGCAGGCGGAGGGTAAGTTGCTAATTAGAGCCAGATTAAACGCTTGTCTGGGGAACCATTTTCCTTGCCGCTCCTCGCCGTACTCGGCGGAGGATGGGTACGGAGAGCCAGAGACGAGTTCTAGAAGGGAGGGGGTGGAAAAAAGGCAAGTATAGTCAAGGGTGGCTAAAGTTGCAACAGAGAGGGGATAACTCGACTCCGGTTGGAGGCAGAACCGGGCTTAATGAAAAGTGTTTGCCCCGTAAAAGTTAAGATTAATTGGCGCTCGGGGGGTGGTTACCGCGGTAATCAGCCAGTGCCAGTGGTTTTCAAACTTGGGGTACTTGCGACATACTACTGTTCCCTTTTAACTTGGCCTTCCTCGCAATAATATTTCCCACCGGTCTTTCTCCAATTATCAATCGACATTTTATTAGCTTTAGGTATTTGTCGTAGAATCGGGATCCTTTTAAATCGTGTACGTATATCTGAGTAACGCCATTACCCTGCTATCCTCTCGATTTACTTTCCTTAGCGATACAAGTCGGCCGACCTGTTCCGCGTAAATGATCGGTTCTAAACTATATTTGATTTGCTTCACCCCAATTTTCATCTTGACCACAGTGTAGGTAGATTTTATGTATTTAGCTAAATAAATAATGTACGCGCGTCATGCCAACGCGCGGCGCGTCGTGGCCGTATGTTGAGTAAGTGGGTAGGTACTTGTATCGAATGGCTTCCTTCCTTGAAATTACGGCTGCCTTCGATTTTGGTTGAGCGTTGCTGAAACGAGAGGTTAATTTGGCGACACCTAGTTTCATTAACAACGCCATTAAAAGTAATGGCCGATGAGGGCCGAACTCGGAGGTGCGGCCACATAGGGGCCGGGAGATTCTAATTATACCATAGGACTGAAGGACGGAGACTGAGAACTGAAGGACGGAAGAGTTTGGAAGTTGAATATCCTTAGTTATGTATAGGTACATACGTATACGTATATATCGGACAATAGGCGGGGGTGTCAGAGCGAATAGAGGGAAAGAGGGGGAGAGCAGAAAGTTTTAGATGTTTAGAGGTTTAATATAAGAAGATATACTTTGATTCCTGCTAACGCGGACAAGCATGGGTAGGGGAAATATGGACAAAACCGGGTACCTGGGTAAAACCGGGACGTGCTATTATTTTTAAAATGGCCTTAAATTTTCCCGCGTCGTTGCAGCCACATATTGTCACGATGTGCATTGTTCCATCAACAAAAGACGATCGTCTTACAATCGTGCATAGTGAGGTTATATCGTCTGGTGTGTTTTGGAAGGCTATGATCTAATTTTCGATACTTAAAGAACCTACAATACTTTTGACAGTGTTCAGGTAAGTACTTTCTTGTGTGAATTAAGTTAATTGTTGCATATTAAAGTGTAAATAACTAAGACAGTTTGTTTGTATTTCGCCATGGTATTGTTGATAATCCGTAATATTTACAAAATTGTATGCTGGGGTAAAACCGTACGGGGTGATATCGGGTACCCGATTTTGGACAAAATGTGTATAACAAAGAAACGAAAGAGAGGAAGTTATCAAAATTGAACTAATCTTAATAAAGGGCTACGACTAAAGAGGAAGAAAGCCAGAAAATTAAATAAAATACCGAAAGATAATGAGAACAGTGGTGACGAAGACATTTGCATTTATGTCCAAGAATCATATGGTTCATCCAAATTGAATGAAGGGTGGGTGCAGTGTACAGCTTGTTGTAAGTGGGCTCACGAAGGCTGCACTGGTTGGGGGACTGAAGAATTGGACGAATTCCGTTGCTATAGGTGCTAGGGCCAGTTTTTAGTATGGTACCCGGTTTTACCCAGGCCATGGGGTAAAACCGTAAAAACGGACCAAATTTTAAATCATAATTTTTTTGTATTTCTTATTGTTTTAAATCAAATGGATTTATACTATTAATTAATAAAGAGTTTAGTCTAATGAACCCTACTTTCAATTTCTTTTTTACATTAATAATGTCAAAGTTATGAGCTTTCATCCTTAGCGTCCCGGTTTTACCCATATTTCCCCTATTTATACACGCGTACATGGTACAGATATATATTTTAGGTACCTATTAGTAAAGTTGGCAGTGAAATGTCGTGTGGTTCAATCCCGACACGCGCGTGGCCAGCTGTACAATAGAAATAGGGGAGACCGGGGTAAAGTGAGCCGAAAAAAGTTTGAAGTCGAATAAAATTTTTCCCTTTCAATAAAAATGTGTGGAAATAGATTTATAATATAATTTAAACATTACTATTGATAAATGACGAATGGCTATACTTAAAATAAACTTAGAGTATATTAAAATTCAGCTTGAAAAGAAACAGCGAAAACTACCACTTTACCCCATATATGGGGTAAATTGAATGATTCTTCATAAATGATGCACTCAGCGACTTGTTCACCAATACCTAGTTTAAGTTTACTTCAGCTTAATTTAGTCTAATTTTGTTTTATAGTAGGATTTTTCAAGTTTTTGTGTGTTAATTTTGGTCATTTTTCAGCAGAAAAACAAAAGAGAAAAATCTAAGGACTTTAATTGTAGGAAAAATTAAAAAAAAAATGGTCGGTACTGCACGACAAGCGCGTAAAAAAGTTTTAGGTTCGATGCGTAAGATACGAAGCAAATTTGAAAACCGAGGTATTTATGTATACCTAATAGTCTAAAAATAATGCACGTAATATGACAGAATTATTTAATTACTTGAAAAATAAGAAATCAGCTAGGAAAAATAACTTTTGTAGTGCGGAAAACCAGCGTAAACGTTAAACGTCTTAAAACTCTGGTAATACTGAAGAAAAAAGGCTACAGTATTTATTTATTTCTGCATCGATAGTGCAATTAACTAACATTAGAAGCGAGATCTAGCTTTAGCCGGTACTGTACGCTGCCCGGTACTGTAGGACTTTCCCCTATCTATATAAATATGTACAAACAGAAAAGGGATAACACGTAAGAGAAGTGGAACTGCATCGAGCATATGCGCGTCTTTACCCATCTCGAATACCACATTTTAGGTGAACAAATCCATACAGATTCATTTATTATATCTCCGATGTGCTTGCTTATCAGACGATTATCACCTTTCGTCTTTCGCGCGTTTTCCAATACTTTGGACCGTTAAATTAAATCACCGGAACCGAGCCGAACCGAGTGGAGTCGAGTCGAGTCGAACAGAGATATAATCACATTGATAAAATGTGATTAACGCTATTTACATAAATATAGGTACGAGGCAGTGCCAAATCGATACATGACACCAATTACAATTTATCTGCGGGCAGTGATACCTAATCGTGGTGTTGATCAAACAATCTTATCCCCGTGATAAGAACGGATGAATTAACCATCAAATCGTTAATTACTTTTGAGCTGGGATAACAAGACTTTAGACAGTATTTGTCCCGAATTGTTATCGTTGAAATTGTAAAAGTTGATCGGCGGCTTGTCAGTTACAATTTATTATCAACCGTGTAAGTTTAGTGAACTAGACTTTGTACCCGAGGCAATGACTGAAATAGAATACACTTTACGCGAGTAAGGAAATTTGAAAACCGTACACCTCGTCTGGTTTTATAGGTAATTGTGGATACGTTTGTGCAATTTACCATAAAAGTGAATGCATTGGACATAGCAAGGGAAGGGACGGCATGATGGGGTAGCGAGGTAAGATGGGGTGTCGTAAAAAAACGATAATCGAAAATTGCTAGACATTTGACGAATGTACCAAAAGGAAACGATTGTATTGTAACAGTTGGGTTGTTGATAGAAATGAGTGGGGGAGCACGCGTCTTTGGTTTAGAGCTGTGAAATCGTCCACATGCTGCCTGGATCTTATTTTGCGTACTAAAAACTCCTGACTGAATGATTCATCAACGCCAAGCTCAAACCGTTAAACCTAGGAACGTGAAATTTGGAAGGTACATTGTTTACATGACGTAGGCAGCCACTAAGGAAGAGTTTTTGGAAATTCCATCCCCAAGGGGGTGAAAAGGGGTAAAATGTATTTTCACGGATTCTTCAAAATCTCTTCAATTTGATTTTTATTTCAAAAGGTTACCCACATAAATGCCTATAAACGAATTTCAAGATTTTGCCCTAATCAACCCCTAAGGGGGTGGTAAAAAGGGGTGAAATGTGTTTTCATGGAGTAAAAATTGCAATATTTTTTTATTTGATACGGGGAATGATGGGGTATTTCATTGTTCATGTGAGGTTGAGCAACGCCATTGTTCTCTATTGCAAATTAATTCGAATTTTCGTTACTTTTAATTCGGATTTGAAAATGGTAAGAACATATAAGAAAAAAAAACTAGACGAGGAAAATGGCCAAAAGAAGTTATGAAGAAATCTGTAGGTGAAGTTTTAAGGAACAAAATGTGGTACAAGAAAGCTGCTCGAGGTTACTCTTACCATCCACAAACAACATTGGAACGTTATGTCGAAAAATTGAAACAAAGAAATGAAGCATGGGTTTACCATTAGTTCCAATTAAGAGTACATTTTTGCAGATAGAAGAGGAAGAACTTGTCGAATATTTAATAGATATGGCGCCACAACTTTTGTGCGAGGGTAGGAAGAAAATAATTTAGAAGAAATTCATATTTGCATCGATCGTGGAAATACCTATTTAGAGGAACCGTCTCGCCTCATTTTCGGTACCCCGTTATACCCCTGGGCAGGGGCAACATGGTTTTTCATTACTTTTTTTAAAAAATTTAATAACTTCAAATTTTTATTTAAACGTTGCTCAAGAAAGGTATAATTATCAATTTTTTGGCATGTTTGCTTAGCTTCACCTACCTACATAATAGATATGTACACGTTCAGTTTGAGAGCGAGACAGGCTGACATAAGGGCAGAGGGGAAAGAAGCTCGGCTTATCGTGACGGAGCATAATCATTGGTAGAAAATCTTTTATGTTTACACGGCTGTCGAGGATGAAAGGTGTACCTACTACCTGTATCTGTGTATACATATACATATACCTATATAGGTACGCAGCATCGAGTTTTCGAATTTTCGAAATTCAGAGCTATCCGAAAATTTCAAAACAATCAAGGGCGAATTCCACTTTCGCCCAAATCGCCCGTAAGTTTCATTAGGGTAGGTTTCCCTACACGCGACTGGACGCATCGTCAAGAATTTCAAAGTGGATTTTCTCGAAAATGAAGCGCAATATCAAAAAATTTTATTCCTTTTTCTCGACTTATTTACTTGTTATAAGTCGAAAAGAAAGAGGGACTCTTTCTCATATCGCGCTTCATTTTCGAGAAAATCGGCTTTGAAATCGTTGACGTTGCGTCCAGTCACGTATAGGAAAACCTAGCTTAACGAAAATCACGGGCGATTTGGGCGTAAGTGGAATTCGCCTTAAGCATTTCTTGTTCAACGTTGGAAATGAAGGATGCTGTGTGATTTGTCTATGAACGAATGCTCGTTTCACAAGCAGAGGGGATTATCAGCCGGAGAAGAAAGGAAAAGTAAGAAAATTCGAAATAGGTACTTACAGGTGTCTGGATTCGGTAGAGTTGTACAGTGTACACACTACGTCGCTCTAATACCTACATATTACTATTTAAATATGTATGGACGAAATACGGCAGTTGTTAAACACTTTTATTCAACGTAGGTATACGTTGAACGTGCTTCGATCCTTAAGTAAATAAAGCTCCCTCTGTGTTATTTGGTTAAAAAGCGGTGACCGACGAAACGGTACCGTTTACCTTCTTCTAGTCTCGTACCTAGCCGACCCGTCGCGCCACGTCCAGCAAAGTAGGGTATTATAGATTATACGAATAGGTAATTAGGTACACAGAGATTGCGTGGATTATGGAAATCATAATATTGATACCTTTTTCCCACCTACGGGAAAATGTATCGCCGCGAATCCGTTGGAGCGGATACGGTTACTGATAAAAGGAATGAAACGATTTTTCGACCGAAAATGATATTCGAGAAAACTCGAAAGTTTCGGCTAGGCACTTGAATAAGCGAAGAGACTTTATCAGTGGGATAAGCAAATGCGTCGTGGAACCGATATAAAATATCGGTGCCCGACAACCGATAACAGGCCGATTACTCGAAAACTGGGTGTGATGCCTATTACGCGGCTATTAGCTGCTCGATAAGGCTGTAGACTTTAGATATCGCCGATGTTTTGTTAGGTAGGATTATAGTTACTATGTGAACGAATGCAGTAATCATACTCGTAGGTAAGTATAAAATACATAGGTACCTATTGCCGTCGCCATGGCGGAGGAATACAGACGGGGAAGCAATGAAAATCTGGTTGAAAGTCGTAGTAATGATTACAAGATGAAAGCTGTTGTTGTTACCTACTGTGTTAAGATGTATGGGTTTTACTGTTAACGCTAGGTAGGGGAGTTGGGTAGGTTGTAACACGGGGTAAATTCTAACATGTTACTACTTACTCCGCTCTAAATGGTGATGAAACAAACATGCTATTCGCTGACACACCGGAAAAAGATGCTCGACACTGCATTCCACTTTAGAGCGGACTCGTTCCGCGCAGGGATACACTGTTTATCGGTAGGAAACCGGCAGGGAAAGTGCTACGACTAATCACAATAGTGCTACAGCCAATCGCGTGTGTCAGATCCGTGAGAGCTGCGCAGATCGGTCGCAAATCAGTAGGGGCGTAAGTCCGCTCTTATATGGAATGGAGACACACCAACAACATTACAATCGAGAATCCAAAAAGTAGAAAAAAAGTATGAAGGCAAAAGTAAAGAAAGCGAAGAAGAAGATTTAGATAGAATTAGATGAATAAGCAACGATTGTTTAACTCATGTATAGAAAATGTTTAATAATCACCTGTGTTTTCATTTATATTTTTTAGAAATGTTTATTTGCGTTCATATTTGTATTTAAATAATTAAAACAGATGTGTCACACTTTACCCCACATGGTGTTACTTTTTACCCCGCATATTATAACAAAGGTTCAGATTTGTTTAAGATGAAGCTAGGTGCCTAATAAGTGTCCAAGATTTTGTCACGTACTTACACTTAATGAGTTCACCACATATGTAAGTGGTCACGCAAATTATTTCCTGATTTAGGAAAACACTTTCGAGAAAAAAACTGTGAAAACTTTTTTGTTACAATCTGCCCCGACTGCCCCTAAATGTATAGGTAGCTACATAGATTGTATTGGACATTAAATTCATCGAATATCGAGGTACGTAGGCTACATCTGTACCCGTATGTACTTAGGTAGCTATAACTACTTGTTTCAATCGTGTGGACAAAATCGCAAGCAATAAAGAAAATAAGCAAAACCACGAAGATCGTATCGTCGCGCGCGCCGGTAGACCGACATCGAGTATCCCTGTTATCCGTGGAGGGTGCCCACTGCCCAACTTCCCTCCCATTATACGACCGTCACGTTGCAATTCAAGCTGCACGCATTTCGCCACCCCTCGTTTTTCTGCAAGTGTCACGTGCCACCGACTGCATATCCGTTCTCCTTAGCGCGCTTTCCGTACTATACGTCGTCGGATTGGACGGTTCAGGTTGGCGCAGGAGGGAAAGCTGTCTTGTTCCCCTTTATTCCCTTCCGTCACCGTTGCCGCCATCCTCGACGTCTTCTCCCACTCTCCCTCTGGCACTATCCTCCTGCACCCCATCTCTCTCTATCTATATTTTACCCTGTACCCTGTATCTCCCCAAACAAAAGGGTAGACTGGACGCGCTGAAGCATTCCTCCAGAACATGGTGTAACTGTACCTACCCTATGTAAGTATAGATCCTACTTAGCTTTGTACTGCAGAAATTCGACGCCTGGGGCTCGGAGCTTGATAGGCGAGAGCTGGACGGTTCACGCGCAACGGTGAGGAATGAAGAATCGGGAACCGGGAATCGGGAGTGGAAAGTTGGGAGTTGGTACCCACGGCACACGGTGCGGGAAAGAGGGGAATAAAGGGGGTGCCGTAGGCGTGGCAAAATGCAAGGCTTGCCGCGATAGGCGTGGCAGAATCGACTAACCGCGGAAACGCAGAAGCGGAGGGGGAGCGATTTTCCCGTTAGGGACACGCGGTTCCTTGCTACGTCACTTTGCGGCGAAGCGTCGACTTAATCGCTTGTGTTGCCGCGAAATCGTAACTGACGCTCCATCGGAGAGAAAGTGAGAACAAAAAAAAAAAAGTGGCTCGTCGGTGGCGATACGTTTACAGTCCTAATCAAGGGAGCGGAAGTTGTGTGATTATTTTCATTGCGCGTGCAAGATCCGGGAGTCGTTTCGACGGTTAACGCCTTCGTTTAATCGGTTGGTCGGTCGGTCGGTCGGTCGGTCGGTCGGGCGGTCGATCGATCGATCGAATCCCGTAGGCCGATCGGAAGTCGATCGGCCACCGATCCTCCATTCAGCGGATGATATACATCGGTACAGCTAGTCGACAGCATCCGTAAATGATCGTAGCCCGAGTAGCCGGCGATCAAGTCCGATTGACATTCCATGTGTCCGTAATTAATCCGAGGGTGGTTGGTGGTTGTGAAAGAAGCCCTTAACGATCCAACGATCTAATGCGTTCTCGTGTATTCACGGAATCAGGTATGCATTACGACGCGCAAGGCGCCTCGGAGAACGTGTATTTACGGCAACGGCAAGGGCATCAGCAAACGAGTCCGCATACCGTTTACGCAGAAGGCGTTCGACAGAAGGGCCGAGGGCAGAGCTGCTCGCCGATATTGCAAGAAGGGATCTCGGCCGGCGTCGAGGCAGCGAACGAAACGATCGGCTCCATTACAGAGGAAATACGTTTTGCAGCAAGCGGCTCTCCGTTGGAGTTCCAAGACGAACCGCGAATGTCGAGGTATCGCGAGGAAGGCGATGCGAAGCGATCCTCCTTCCCTAAGCAGGAGCACGAACCGTCCAATTTCTTCCGAGACTCCGAGAATGCCGGTGTAAAATGCTTTCCCGCGGAAATGGTGTCCGCGATATCGAGCCAATACAGGGGATCGAACAGTTCACCCGGCAGAACCTCTCCGCAAGGGTACTCGGTCCATCCGACCGACAGGCGGACCACCTCCCTCGGCAAAACGTCTTTCTGCATAGACGCTCTCCTCGGCCGAGCGACAGGGAAACAGGAGATCCTCGATCGCGATAGATCGGAGCGCAATCCAAGATTACTATTCACCACGAGGAATCTGACCGCGGACGGAAACCCTTGTATAGGAAATTCTTCTGTTCACGTTCACGGACGGGAATCTCCTTGTACTCTTGGGACTGGGACTGAGACCAGAGATGGTGGTGTAGGTGGATGTGGAGATGGTAGTGGAAGTGGAAGTGGAGGAGGAGCAGGGGGAGGAGGCGGAGGCGGAGGTAGTGTTGGAGGTGGAGGTGCAGGTGCAGGTGGAATCGGAGCTGCAACAGCAGCTGGCGCGGGTGGGACGGAGGAGCAAAGAACATCGTCCTCGAGAAACCTTTTGAATCCGTTCGATAGGCCGGTTCAGCAATGTCCAGATTCACCGAGCCTGGAGTTCCTTCGCGATGGATGCGATCGGCAAACTATTCGTGACAGATCCACGCGAGATATACACTTGTCCGAGGCGCCGTTAGAGCCGGTGGAAGCAGCGAACACAGTTTCGATTCAACGTGGAAAATCAATGTTCCGAGGGGAGAGCATTGGAACCGGCAACGGAGGGTTCCGAGTAGATCGACTAGAGAATATCGAGGACGACGCTTCCACCGAGGTAGACCCTACAAGGACGGGGAGCGCCAGCTCTGGGAGTAACGCCAGTCACAGTCCGATCTCGAGCCCTCCGATTTCACCGGGATCGGAGGAGCCCACTAGCAACGGTATTGCTGGTAATCCAAATTTATCGAGTGGCCATTACGGTGCACTCGGTACCAGTGCCGGTGTAGCTCGGCAGAACCAAGCTCTTCTCTTACACCCAAGTGGCCCTCTTATTCACCCCGGTGGACTGTATTATCATCCTGCTGGTGGTAGCGCGTTTCACTCGATACACAAGGAAGGTCAACCCGTCGGACACTCGCAAACTGCCGGAGCTCATCCTCAACAGCATCATATTCATCCACTCCAGCTCGAGTGGTTAGCCAGGACTGGAATGTTGTATCCTAGACTGCCCGCTGACTTGGCTGGTAAGTTTTCACTACTTAGCAACTGCTTTCGTCTTTCGAGAAAGGTAGCAAAGAGAGATATTTTCGTAACAGCTCGGGATAGCATTACCTACTCTTCTGGCGTCTGCATACCGAATTCTATTCCGAAATTCCACGCGACCGATTTGTTCGCCCACGTAGACGAAATTGCAAAGTAATCGGTTCGGCGGAATCCTGCGAATCGACTTGGCAGAAACGAGACCACGGAATCTCTGAGTTTTTATACTGCTTCGCCGACACTGTTACCGCCTCTTCGTCCTCCTCCCCTTGGCTTTATTCCTTCACCTTACTTATTATTAACCACCCATTCTCGCGCCACTATAGATCCAATCTCCTCGTGCTACTTTATTTCTCATAAATTAATAATTCCTAGATGATTAGCCGAGTAGGTAATGGAGCAACCACTATAACCATAACGGCACAGTTTGACAAAGAATTGGAACCCGTCAATTCAATTACGTCCGAGCAAACATGTACCTATCTGGTACATCTACGACCGCCGTTTTTTACCTTAAATTTGACGACACAATCGATACACGAGGCGAATGGCATTCTTTTCTTTTATCGTTTCGATGGAACAAAAGCCGACGCGAAATGAAAGATAAGGTAACAAAGGCGATAGAACGCAACGATAAGGATTCAAACGTAACTCCTATTTCACTGTTAAGTGTACCTATGTAATACCTATGCGCTGTGCCTAACGCAAAGTCAGAGCAAAGTATAGGGAAATGGATCGACAGATTGGCCGCATGTTGAGCAGATAGCGAGTGTTTACATGCCTAATGTAACGCTTTACTCTGCTATATTGATCGGCCACTTCAGTTTTTAGGTCATTTGTCAAACGATAAGGTTGGAGCAAAGTTGCGCAGCGTGCCATTTTTTTCAGAGCTTTTTAACATGACCTTTGGCAGGTAGCTTCTTTCGGGATACAATGCCTGCGAAAAGTGTATGACGAGGCGAAGTTGTAACCGAAGGAAATGCACAAGTTCCTACTGTACCTATTTACATATAGGTACAGAAGCGGCTGTCGCAAGATAGAAGTGAAGTGGAATACCAAGTAGGGTAATTGCGGGAGAGATGCCGCACAGGGAGAGAGGCCGCACCTTCGGTATTTCAGGGTTATCGGTAATAAAATACAACACTGTCGATTTTATTTGCTTTAGTCTGTTAGTTTAGGTTAGATTAATAAGCGAGGACGTGTTTCCATCATTACTTTTAAAGATTTTGCTATTTTTCGAGGTAAGCCTACCGCACTTTGCCTCGATATTTATATGTCGAGTTTATTTTTGCTATCGTAGTAGTTATAAAGTCATAGTTTTTCGTGATATAACTTTTGGAATACGTTAAAGGAACTCTGTGGAATATTTATCGGCCAGAATAGGTCAAATTCGACACTTTTATGCGCACTGTATCGGAAGGTACCTAAGTCGACTGAATGATGTTTTTAATGTTAAAAATACAAAAAAGTGTTTCAAAATAGATACCGTGGTATCTCAAGGCAAATTATTTATTTTTTAATGACAAATCTGATAATCCAAACATATTTCTGGGCTTTTTACTCTTTTTTCACAGTTTATTCTTATTTTATGAGCAATGAATGTGGAAGGTAGAAGAAAAGACAATTAAATTTAGAAAAGAAGAAATAATATCTGTACCTATTTATTTTTCCAATTGTATTGCATTTTATAACTGTATAAATTAAAAAGATGTTTCATTTTACTTTGCTTTTACTATCTTTTTAAATAAAATGTTAAAATTAACAAGTTTAAATGGAAAATTAAACACGGCACCACTCCCGCGTGTGCGGCGTCTCTCCTAAAAAAAGGATATTTCTAGTTTCAATTTTTTAAGGGTGACAAATATTAAAATTTTGATTTTCTTTAATGCCAGCACTAAGACCTGATGTTCGACTAATAATACGTATCTTTGGAAAAAAAATTTCATCGCAAAATTTAGCCACGGTGACAGTTTTGCGTAAGGTGCGGCGACTCTCCCACGATTACCCTATGTACAGCCAACTATTTAGAACGGGACGAGAAAAGAAGAATCGAAAGAACAAGTCTAAGTAGCCAGCGAATAGATGCAAGGGCGATAGGAAAGGACGAATCGGTTACCACGGTAAATTTCACGCTTGGAAAAAGAGCCGTGGCCGCGCGTTGTCCAGCCAATCAGTCGAGAGCTTTTATCGAACAAATTGGTCGGTGAACGTAGCAAGCCAGGTTGCCGAGATGAACCGAGTCCGAATGAAGGGGAACGGAGGTTCAAAGAGAGGGATGGTAACGGCGCGGCGCGGCGTGGGGGGAGAGGGAAAGTAAATGCATCTGTATATACGAGAGAGATGAGAGGAGAAAGAGATAGTAGCATGAGAGGGGTGCTCGGGGTGTAGTGCGGGGTACTTTCTGTCAGATGATCCTGATTGGTAGTTGCCGAGCAATCCAACGTCGACGAAAAAGGCGAAAACCCGATAGCGTAAAACGAGCAACGAGTACAAAAAAGCGGTCTCGCGGAATAAAATAAAACGATTGCATCCAGCCCCAGCTGAAACGGCCGTTATCGCGTAGGCAGGGAACACGTACCTGACTTGTTAAAAAATTGCTGTATGGCAGTACCGTCCCGTTTGGCCCTTCTGGGTCTCTCTCTCTCTCTCTCTCTCTCTCTCTCCTCCCTCTCTCTTTCTGTGGTACCCGTGCATCCTCGTGCGCTCTCGACGTTATGTAAATAATGGTGAATGCGCGACTAACCGGCTCAGCACCGTGAGCTGACAGAGGGATAGGTTGGAAGCAGGAGACGCGAGCTTTTATTTGCGGAATATTTGTCGCGCGTTATGCCCGTGGCAACGTTGCGACAACACCATGTTTCATCTATTTCGAGTGGAGCTTTTACCGTATCGAAATTTAACTAGCACAGTAACGTAGCCGCGTGTATTTCGCGACCTTCCGTTCTCGGTACATCCCGAATCCCGATGCTATCTATGGCAGGTGTACACTAAAAAACTGTCCCTCGTACACCCGCGTGACACCAGTTTGCTTACGGATTAGTCGAAATTGACCGAAACGGCGATTTAGCTTTCTGCATTGGCGCGTTACTTAAATAAGTAGGTACAATAGGCATATCTGCTACACATAGAATTATAACTCCTCTTATAACTTCTTTGACATCGGCGAACGATTACCGCGTACAGGTAGACTTTTCTTCATCTACATTTTTGACTGTCCGCTCTTTGCATCCTGTCTTCACCCATTTTATTCCTTGGCTAGAACTCGAGTGCATTTCACGAGGCATCAAGGAGAAACAATGGCGAAGATATGAGCGGGAGGAGAGATCTGCTAACAAAAGGGGATGATACCCGAGAGATGAAGCACGCGAAGGGTTGGCGGATGATTTAATTAGTTAATTGTGCGTCATTCATCCGTCCATCCATCCCCTTCGCCCTTCTCTCGGCGATAGCATAGCACCGGCACCGAGATATAGAGTTACCATGGAAACTCCGCGGACTTTCAGACAGTTCCAACAGCTAATTCCGCTCATCTTTGGAACGATCAGGGAACGCAAATCGATTCGACTTCGGGCAGGAGACTTTAACTCTCCCTCAATTACAAATGACGAAATTCCTTAAGAATACAAAGTTGTGTTTGATTTTAGGATTTCGAAACGCTGCTAAAATCTTCGCCGAATTTTCCGCGATATTAGCTACATATACCCATAGCAAACGGCACGCCAAGTGAAAATGTGTCAATGACCGCGTTAGAACGGATACGAATGGGCTATCGGCGGTGTTGGCGTCGGTGGCCGTGTGGCGGTCGCGTCAGTCTACCTATCTATAGGCACATAGGCGGTAATGGTGTTTCTGAATTAGCTGCCAGCTAGTTTGGCCGCCCGCAAGCAAACAGATCTTGGTTACCCGATGTGTAACGTTCCACGTTCGCCCAAACGCGGCATCCTATATCTCTATGATCCGGGTTGATCGCAACGTGCCGCGTGGACTCGTGGACCAATGCTCACGGCGACATGAGGATCGGAATACCATTGAGTTTAGGTGTTTACCGTTGCGTACAAACTGCTCACTATTGAGCGGTACATGGCGGCAAACATTCCTTATTCTACTTGCGAAGATGCAAGGTACAGCTACCGGGCGAATCATTCACTGTGCCTACATCATTGGATTCTCCGTGGCCGTATACATAGTCGGTGGCAGACATCCGTCCATCGAAACATTCTTTAGACTGCAGACGGTTTCTTTGATTAACACCAAGACGAAAAACATGGATACCATTAGGTATGGAAAGCCCATGGAAGATTGTTTGAACCAACGGCTGACGGCTGAGTAGACGAATAGTAGGATTCAACCTTAATTCTTTCTTGGACGATGACGCACGGGGAATAGCGTAGTAAGGAGGAAAGGAAACGCGTAACGGTCCCGGTTTATGATCCGATAGTAAGAGTAAATGGTAACATTTTGGATGTTTATGACGTGATTTGTGGCGAGTCCGCGAGACGAGTATGAAATTAAATCCAACCATTTCGGGCGGAGAAAATAATCTCTGACGAAAGTTTGCCAACTTTTCCCGGTGCCCCAACCCCTTGATGCCATGGATCCGTGTCTGTGTGGCACACGGGTATATAGAGGAGTCGATGACGTCTCACAGATCGAGGGAGAAATGGTGGGATAGCATTGACGTTACTCGCGCTCGTCTTCGTTCACCTCCTCTACGAGGGGTTGAGAATTCGGAGGCGGGTCATTTCAAGCACTCGGGGGTTACAGGCGGAGCTTCCATTGCTACGTGAAACAAGTAGAGGGAGAAGGGCCTAGTGTGCGCACGCGTCCGTTCACACCCACCGACGGCGGCGGAAGATGAAAAGGAGAAGGAGAAGGAAAAGGAGGAGAAGGGAAACGAAAACGAGAGCTGAAGCACAAAACTACATTGTGAAGAAAGCGAATCAGCGAGCAAGATAAAGAGTGGCAGATTGTGGTGGAATGAGTGGGAGGAATAGGGAGAAAGAGAGGGCGGTTAAAGGGATGACAGAAAGGGTGGAAGGAAGCCGAGTGTAGGGGATACCGAGGCAAAATCGGGGCGTTAAGGATGAAGTCTCGTAACTGTCACATTATTAAGGAAAAAATAAATTACAATTGGGATTCATTAGAATAAACTATTTTTCAAATAATAGTACATATCCAATTTTTTTAATAGAGGGGAAAATACAAAAAAAAATAATGATTTAAAATATGATCCGTTTTTACGATTTTACCCCATGGCTTGGGGTATCCAATTTCGATGAACCATGTGATTTTTTAACATAAATGCAAATGTCTTCACCGTTTTCACCACCACTGTTATCATTATCCTTCGGTATTTTGTTTAATTTTGGGTTTTTTTTTTAGTTGTGGTCCTTTATTAAAATTTAGTTTTAATATTGATAACTTCCTCTTTTTCGATTCTTTACTATACACATTTTGGCCGAAACTGGGTACCTGGTTTTACCCCGTACGGTTTTACCCCAGCATACAGAAACAAACCTTTCAATTATTTACACTTTAATATGCAACAATTAACACAATTCACGCCAAAGGGAATCTACCTGAACACTGTTAAAAGTGTTTGAAGTTTCTTAAATTATCGAAAATTAGATCAGAGCCGTTAAAAACACAGAAGACGATATGTATAACCTTACAGGGAAGATCCCGAACCCGAAAATTAAAAAATTTGGAAACTTTGCGAATATATAGAGGATTTCCTCCTGATTACAACGCAATTTTTGTTTGCTGCTCAAATTCACTCGAGGGGGATGAAATTAACCCCTGAAAATTCAGCTATTTTCCGATTTCGTGGTACAACTCGCGAACTCTAAGAGATAGAAGAAAAGTTTCAAGACAAAAGTTCCTTCTTTTAATTAGATCTATCATTTGGTAAAAATTATTTTGCAGCTCACGAGTTATAACACAAAATTGGAAAATAACCGGATTTTCAGGGGGCAATTACACCCCCTAAGAGTGAATTTGGGCAGCAAACAAAAATTGCGTTATAATCAGGAGGAAATTCCTTACATATTCACAAAGTTACAGAATTTTTTGAATTTCCGGGTTCGGGATGTTCCCTCGTTAGTAAGCACGCTTGTAACGCGATCATATTTTGTTGACAAAATAATGCACATCCCGACGATATGACGCTGCAACGACGCCGCAAGATTTAAGGCGGTTTAAAAAATAATAACACGTCCCGGTTTTACCTAGGTATCTGGTTTTGTCCGAGTTTCCCGTACATGTTCATACTCTACATACATGCATATGTATGTATATGCCAACACTCGCCCTGGCGATTGTAGATTCCATGGGAATCAGGCGATACTTGGGATATAGGCACCTACCTAAATACCTACATCGATTTGGATCGGTAATTTCTGTTTGCAATCCGGTGCAGAGTAATTGCTGCCCATTAGAGGGCAACCACTTATGCAATCCGATTGAACCTATGGATTTGTATTTGTGTGTCGAAAATTTACAGAGGCAGCTGTGCATTTTAATGTTCACGATGATAAGACCTTTCTTTGTGATGTAGGTGTCGATCGATGACGACACTGACGACTGTTTCGGTAAGAAGCATTCCTCGCGAATATCTAGGTACTTACCTACTTAGGTCGAGTAATTACTCTTGATTGAATAAAGCTTCAGGTCGGATTAATTTCACGAAAATATACTCGTAGGTATGTAGGTGGCTCTTATTTACTCTTGGTGAATTTTTTTTCTCAAGATTTTCTTCGCGCCACCCTCCATAATAGTTCTAAATAATAACAGAAAAATCTATGTAAAGTTTGAGCCCGATCGGATAACGGGAAAAGGTGCTTCTTCTGGCCTCTTGAACATTTAAATAATTATTTAACAGCTCACAAAGTGGATTTTACATAATATCCTCCAAGTTATTGATTTCATCAAAAAGTATGTTAAACAAAAGTTGTAGATCCAGACAAGGAGCATATTTTATATTCTATTACTTTTTTTTCGTAACACACATGGTTTTCGAGAAAAGTCCGAAAAACCAAAAAAAAAAACATTTTTATTTTTCAAGTTTTGAAAGTTAATAAGTTAATAGTAAATCCTTTCCGAACTCTTTTTACTTATGAAGGTGAAGAAAAGAATGTAATATTTATTTTCGAGGGCTATTTTTTAAACATTTACGATTTTGTTATCACCCTCCAAAGTTAAGCGTTCCATGTTACCCTACTCTCCCCCACTTATGTGAAATTCTTTTTCAAATTTAAGGGCGTTGGGTTATTGGCCGTGTTAGCGGTGTGGCGATGAATAGGTCGGCATGGAAGAACGTAAGAAGAAAGTGTGCAGGAAAGAGAGCGAGTGAGAAATGAGGCGAGTTTGCCAGCAAGAGGGGAGGTAAGAGGGACAAGAGGCAGGAGAGATAGGAGAGATAGGAGAGATAGGAGAGATAGGAGAGAGATGGTAGGTACCTACGGACAGACAGAGGATAAAGAGCGGGGGATAGAGAGTCGCGTTAAGTACAGATAATGGCTGGTGTTTACCGGTACGGTGATCAGCATGATTTAAGGGTGATCTGGCGTGAAGCGGCTAATAGGACCCCAAATAAATTAAATTATCATGATAAAAGTGTAACGGTGGGGTGAGAACGATGCTAATCTTAACGGCACCCCATTGCTTCACCCCGCATAGAGGAGAGCGAAAATAATGATTGTCCACTCGATGGTGCCGCCCTTCTTGTTTGCCGACATCTGTCATAACTCGTGCCATTTCTTTCTGACACCTCCGCGATCATAGAATTTCGTTGGCTTGGTCCGTTCTCAATAGGTAAGTACCTCTATTCTCCGGGACGGGACGTGTGGCAATTCATCCAACGCGTAGGTATGCTAGGCAGGGAGACGAGAATGCAATTAGGTACAAGTACATTTTAAGTGGTTTACCGTTTATCAAGTAAGAAATGAATCAACGCATGCAACAAGGTATTAAAAAAGTTGCATGTACGTAAGTACGTACCTAGAAGTAAATGTTATCGGCGCACCGGTTCGGCACCGGGTCTATTGTAAAAATAAATCGAACCGGTGCGCCGATAACATTTACTTTTAAGTTTTAAAAATTCTTTGCGGTCGAAATTCGAAATCATTTTATTCAGTATGTACCTAGGTATAGCATTCGAGGAAGGAATACAAATACATGCACGCGTACACGCGCATGCATGCATACATATAGTGGTAAATCATAGAGGACCGACGTGCAAAGTAAAGGCAATCGTCCAAATAGTAGTAATTGTTACGAACGGACGGGTATGAAATCACCGACCGGACCATATGTGCGCGACGGGTGGCAAACCACCCTTTGGGGAGACGATTAATATCTATGTATAACGTAAATAGCGGAAGCGAAGCTGTCAACTGTTCGCATCGAGAAACGATGTGCCGCGTGACGTTCGAACGTCCCAACGATGTAGGTGCCTACGTAGGTGTAACTACTTAAATGCAGATCTGTCGGTTGCGAGAAGACTTAGCGAGTAGCCTACCATCTCTACTGAATCTCTAATCGAAAAATTAAATAGCTATGCGCACATGCTAGGTGTCCAAGGTTTGATTAAGCATCTGATTAAGAGCGACATAAGGGTATCGCACGTTCCAAATTAATCCGAGTGTACGCGCGACTAAACACTGCCATGTGTACAAACATTGACAGCCGGTCACACACTTGCTACATAGTTGAGCTGGAGGGGTGCATCGCGCTCTCAAATCAACTGTAGGGAAAAATATGATAAACCGCCCAATATTCTGTGTTAACGCTTCGAGCATACCAATCGTTAGCTTCTTGGATTCGAGGCAATAGCGGATCCATATAGGTAACCAGGGAACAATTTTATTTTTAACGTACGAGCTGACACTCCTCTACGTAGCTACCCCTGTATGTATTCATTATTATTGTAGCACGATCGCGTAGGAGCATAGCCGTTGTTCGAAGAATCGAGAGCACGCCGACACCGTAACTTCTCGATGCTGATAAAAGTCTCTGGTAACGGACGAGACTATACTTTACCACGATTTATGCCTGTAGAGTGTGCGAGTGTAGAGTCATAAGGGGAGAGATTCGCATGCGACCAAGAGTCGTTCGTAGGACTAATCGTTAGGGCGGCCACCCTAGTCCTCTTTACCCTCGTTTCCAGCCCTAAATCATACTGCAGCAACCCATAGGGATTTTCACTGGCGATAATTGCATTAGCATTCGATGATTTTTATCGGTTCCACGATTGGCATTACCAACCTGTGTGTATAATGCGAGACAGGATTATCAATAGAGTTAACGATAACGATTCCTTCCAATAGGTAGGTATCTTTCTAACGTTCGCCACCCCGAAGGCGAGTCACTCCCGCATTCGACGGTACATATTCCGCATAGGTACCTGCGTGTAGCTGGATAATTATGTAGCTTCCGTGCAAGCAGCCTGGTTAATAGTGCGCTTTTGTCTACTTAAAGGTTGCGCTGCCCAGCACGCTCTTCTTGGGAAAACCAGAAGACCAAGGACCGCTTTCACGTCGCAGCAGCTCCTTGAGTTGGAGAAACAATTTAGGCAGAACAAATACCTTAGCAGACCGAAGAGGTTCGAAGTGGCCACTTCGCTGATGCTGACGGAAACGCAGGTAAAATTTTTACCTATTAATTACCTGCGTACAATGTGCATAGGGTGCGCACCACCCTCTTTAACGAAAGAGAAGTTTGTTGTCACGCGGCCGCGGGAGGCGGCGAGAAATGGCGAGGAATGGCGAGAAATCACGAGGTCGAGGTCGCTGGAAAGGAAATTGTATCGAGCGAATTCCATGGAACCGTCCAGAATCTTGCTCTTTCGTCAGGTCGAATGCGAGCGAGCGAATTTCTCGCGCAGTTGAACAACTTAAACATAACTTTGAAGCTTACGTGTTCTGACGGATCGCTTGGCAAATAGAGACGAAAGTCTGAGTTATAGCAGGCTGAGTCCCTGATTTGTTTCGATATTTAACCGATTCTACTTGGAGTTTGTAGGTACCTTTCGAATATCCAGACGCGCGTCGCGCCGTGTTAAGCACCGCCTTGCGCTATCCCGTTTCTTCGGCTTCTCCTTCGTCTTGTTCGCTTTGTAGTATCGACGATCAACAACGATCCAGCGCACCTACAGTAAAACGTTGCTCGTGTTCCGAATAGCTGGTAACTGGTAGTTTGACGTCGTCGCGGACGGGTAGAAACATGGTGCGATGCGGTTTCCTTTGTGCCTACTCGGTTGTTTCGGTATTTCATATACACCTGCATATACCTATCTATGTGGGTACGTATCTTTTATCGCGAAAAGAAGATGCGTTCCGAAGGGGGAGGATGTAATCGGGTCGGGAGCGTGGCGGGTTGGTTCAACCGTATGATATGTTGCCTGAGAGATTTACATCGCTTTCTTACGGGATTGGGATTGGGGGAAGGAAGACCGAGTCTGTAGCGATTTGAAAGGTTGTGTCGCGTGATATTCGCGTGACTGGCTAGAATGTTTGAATTCTCATAGTTATTCGGCGCCGCGGGTTATTTGTTATAAGAAATCGTGTATAGAGAAAGAGCGAGTGTATCTACCGTCGCGACTACGCAGGTATTCGTGGAAGGGTGACTCTCATTCGTTGCCATTGATAGCAGGTGATAAATGTATTCTGGTGGATGATCAGTCTGTTTGGGTTCAGGTGAAAATCTGGTTTCAAAATCGGCGGATGAAGTGGAAGAGAAGTAAGAAGGCACAGCAAGAGGCACGCACGAATAGTAAAGTCGAGGAGGGAGGGAATGCGAGAAGCGTCGAAAGGGAGGCCGCAGGCGATCCGAGTAGAAATTCACCGAGTCCGCAGGAAGATGGGAAAGTGTCGTTGCAAGAGCCGCAACGAAGCACGGCCGAACTCCAAGAACCGCTTTATCGGCCTTACGTGGTATAAAGCCGATCGAAACAGCTGACCAAAACAGTCCCAATACCGAGTTGCGCGTAATTTCTGCCCAACAACGACTCGTCGTGTTTTAATGTTTGATAAATCTATGCAATAACGCGTGAACCCTGATCCGTATGAAGGTTAAAGACCTCCATGACATAGAGAATGCGTGGAAGGGATTAAAGGTCAGGATGATTGATTAGACTGAAAACAAATGGAAATTTGGATCACGTGCATGTATATAAATACCTACATAAGTACTTACTCCGCATACCGGTGTAACGTATACTTATTGCGAAACTTATATGTAAATATAGGGAACAAAACGATATAAGTAATTGGCGAGTGTACGATCGCTACGATCGCAATATGTACCTATTAGACGTCATTCCTGGGAAAATTCAAAGGATCATCGTTTATGGGTCTGCTCCTCCAACTATCTTCAGATGTTTCCTCTCACGTCAGACTGTCACGTGCCCGTGCATTGCGTTTCCATTTCGTGATTTACCAAGTACGATTTACAATTACATTTACATTTACGGGGAAGGGGGAGAGACGATACGTACGCGGAGTCGCAAAAATTGTATAGAAGCAAATGAAAGGTGAGAGAAGCGCTATCTTTATGATTATAACTTCATTCTAACGTTGCTCTAGACAGTCTAGACCCACTTAAATCGAAGATACCTACCTATTTATGATAAACGATACGTAACTGTAAATACTATATTCGTGTACGTCCAAGGTAGAGAGTGTGATGCGAAGGAAACGTCATATATTATGTCGCAACAAGTTCCTAAAATAAATTATTGATAACGGAAGAAACCTGTGACTCTGTTTTCTCTCTTATGTTTGAAATGCTGCTGAGCGTTCAGTTGGACGCGAGGAAATCATCATCAGCGGTCATTAAATCTCATCGCCTTAATCGTAAGTAAGTATACAGATTTGCGCTGTTCGCAGACACGAGCCTTTGTCCCTGGGAGAAATTTCTCAGCATCGCCTATTTAGGTAGGTACCTAGCTATAGCGAAGGAGACGCGATCATAAGCCTTCTCATCGGTTACCGTAAGCACGCAAGCAGTATCATCAGTATTTATGATATGCTAATTCCCCGTTACAAATTCCACGATGTTTCGCGGATGACTGCTTCTACTAGCTACAGCCAGTGAGAGCCACCCGTTTGGAAGATCAGTCGTCAGTGAAGGAATGGAAAGGAAAGAGGGACGAAAAATTGTATTCTGTGAATACGAGTGGATCGGTCGAAACGTTCGGTTGGTTCGCCCAGCAAGCCGAGTAGGTAGGTAGGAATAGGTACCGACGATAGATATAGCCATTCATCTGACGAGATTCCTTAAAATCTGAGATAGATTTAATTGACGTTTCGTTGGTACCTTTACCTGCCTATAAAAGATTGGGTACGATTTGTGGGATGTAAAATTCTACAAACGGTAACTTGTACCTATATGTACACCTACCTACCTACCGAAAATTGGTGCACTGATTTTCGGAGGAAAGATTTGAATGGAAGAAGAATATCTTGACGAAGCATTACAAAGATTCAGTGGTTGTCGAGATGTGCAGGCAACCATAAGGACGAACGCAATAGGTGTTTTGGGCTTGTGGCTTCGTGCCAGGACATTCGCGAGTTTGCTTCGCCGAACCCTCCGTTCTCTCGCGAATAGGCACGCCCAAGTAAAAAAAAAAAAAGAATGGAAATGAAAGAGAGTAGAAGGTGTAGGGATAGTTCGTGCTTCGTTAAAGGATTGTAAAAAAGGAAAACCTTTACTTTAGACACTGTTTCCCTGCCGGCTGTTTTCCTCGGTTTCGTTTTCTATTCGCAAAACACCGACGCAGGTAGACCGACGATGTAGTGTTTCCACAACTATTCTGCGGAAATCTACATACACGTGTCATGCACCTAGTTATTGTTAGGTACAGCGAGGAAAGGCGTTGACTCTCGCCAGTCGATTCGCCTCGTATCTGCAATTACCTACACGATTTCGTAGCGTAGCAACACCTGATCACATTAGAGAGCTAGAGGACGTAGACTAGACGGCGAAAATCTTGCTCGATGCAAGTTGAACAGTGCGGTGGTCGTGCGGTGGTCGTGTGGTGTTGAGCAGAGTTGACTAGAGAGGGTGGCGCAAGAGCAGAGCGTGCAGACGAACGCAGAGGCGGGGCACTCATGTTTATATGCATTGTATTGCTAAAACCCTTTTAACCGAATTACATTTAGCGATTCTAGTGCCGCTTTCCCGACTCTCCTTCCACGGGTCTACCACCGACCGCCACCGCCTCCGCCTCCGCCTGCGCCACCGCTGCCATTGCTGCCATCACTGCCATCGCCACCGCCCCTCGCGTGCTTTCCACTCCCAAACTTCGATTCTCCGCTTCGTCCTTTCCCTCTGTGTGACGCGTGCCCGTTAGCGCGACGGGTACTGTTCTCCTACTCACTACTGCAACCTCGCAAACGAGAAAGCGGAGGCAGCTATATAGATACTATAGGCAGTAGTGGTGTGTGTAGCCGTGGTGGGGTTGGAAAACCGATGGGGCCGGATTCCGAGGCTTGGAACAGCATCCCTGAATTCTTGATTCCCTTGGTAAACAAGTGCTTAGGTGATTCACTGCTTGTTCTCTCCTATCGGCCGTCGTTTGTTTCTAGACGCCATTGCGTTCTACGATTCTATCTCGTTTTCCGGTCTAATGACTTTCCGAGCCTAAGGGAGGCTGAGCTTGCTCCGAACCTCTCACCCCCATTTTTATTTACCCTTTGTCCCCTCTCCTCTACGCTCGCCAATCTCGCTCTCCCTCACTCTCTTGCTCCTTTCTTCCTTTCCTCCTTTCCTCCTTTCCTCCTTTCCTCCTTTCCTCCTTTCTTGCATTCCTCCTTTCCTCCTTTCCTCCTTTCCTCCTTTCCTCCTTTCCTCCTTTCCTCCTTTCCTCCTTTCCTCCTTTCCTGCTTTCCTCCTTTCCTCCTTTCCTCCTTTCTTCCTTTCCTCCTTTCCTCCTTTCCTCCTTTCCTCCTTTCCTCCTTTCCTCCTTTCCTCCTTTCCTCCTTTCCTGCTTTCCTCCTTTCCTCCTTTCCTCCTTTCTTGCATTCCTCCTTTCCTCCTTTCCTCCTTTACTCCTTTACTCCTTTACTCCTTTACTCCTTTCCTCCTTTCCTCCTTTCCTCCTTTCCTCCTTTTCTCCTTTCCTCCTTTACCAGTTTAGCGTACGAGCTAACTTCCACGCGAAACCTATCAAATATTTGCGAAAAACCGTTATTATTTTTTTCAACCCTCTGTAAAATTTTTAGCGGCGGTTGGACCGATGGGGACTTTTGACATATTGTTTAAAACGGCTAAATAAAGGCCCACACCAAAATTTAGCTTGGTGGGAATTATTCCGTAGATTGGGCAGATTTCCGTCTAATTTCACTGGACTACAACGATAAAACTGTGCTAAGCACGTTTGGCGCTGACGAGGTGTGGGATAAGTGATGATTATTTTAGTAGCTTCCGTGCATTATTAACGAATCGATGGTTCAGAGGTCACCTATAACTCTGGCAAATTCCCGGCTAATGGTCATTATAGGTAGGTAGTACCTAGGTACATATACCTAGTAATCGATGCCAGTTAACAATCAAGTATGTGCCAAACAAACAAAATAAAGAATGATGGAATGCTCGCGAGAACAATGCCCGGAAGTTGGATATCCGAGACTTGTCTCATCCCCGTGTCTCACGGCGCATTCCATCATTAACGCTAACAACGTTGGCCCGGGGCTACAAGAGGGACCTCACCCTTCGACGAGCTAACCTCTAGATATACCTACACGCGCTCGCTCTCAAACACGTGCACGAATGAACAGGAATAGAGAGTGTACCTATATAGGTAGGGGTACACACTCCCCGGCTGAAACTCGGTTTCTCCTTGGAACAAGGGGGGATAATAAGATCTACGACAATCAACTCGGAGGACGACGTTTGGAGAACACCGCGATTCGACCTATCGGACGAGCTTTTAGGCGACGTCCGCCACGTTATGTCCACATCTCTCTTCACCGCGCGCGTCTCCTCTCACCTACTTTATATATCTGCCTGCTGTCCTGCTGCTAGGTCCGTCATCTATCGTATTTAGGTACATACCCGTATGGCGTCATTAGGTCTACTCTTCTCTTTGTCAGTTTACCCTCTGTTATTCGCTGTTTCCTGAGATGAAAGAATTCTCCTTACTTCAATGTATCAATCTGTATCACGCTTTATATTGTATTAACCGTTAAAGCAGCAACGCGTTAATTGGTGATTGCAAAATGGAGCAATAAAGGGGGATAAGAGACAACCGTAGCAATAAAGAAGATAAAAATGAAATATTGTACTAGCGAACGAGCAAGTGTTAGGAAAGGTTAGTGCATTCCAGGCGAGAGGCGTAAGTAAGTAGTTTGGTGGGAAACTAGAAGGAGCTAACCACATCGTAATCAACGTAAAATGGCGTCGGAAACAGGGAACGGAGAACGGAAGAGCCTCCTGAGGTCGTGCCGCCATTGTACATCACACTCACCCTTGCTCTTACCCTCACTCCATCCTCACCACCCTTACCTTCGCCCTTACCCTCATGCTCATGCTCATCCTCATCCTCATCCTCATCCTCATCCTCACCTTCGCTGTCCTATGATACGTGATATACAACTTTTTGGGGGAGGCATAGCAGAAGAAATTGAGGTTGTTTGCCAATGATAGAAGAAGAACGTAAAAAATATACATTCTCAGCAGTATCGCATTATTAATTAATTGTTATGAATTACATGGGAAGTAAATACCTTTTTCTTGGTATTTTAACACACACGGTATTTTAATACACAAAAACGGATTTCTATATATCGAATTTAAAAAATAAAACACTATCTTACTTACCCAGCCGCCGAAGATCAATATTTCATTTATGCGTACAAGTCGTACAACAGTGGTTTCCAAGTGCGGCAATTGACGTTTAATTTGAAACCCATGGGCCAAGTTGGTTACTGCAATAAATAAAACAACGGGGAATGTGGCGAGTGAAAATTTCTGCGAAAATCGTTCCTCTTATTGTCTGCTATGTGTAGATGTATGTAGAATGTACTTGTGTCTTCCTCAAAACAATGTAATAATGGATTTGTAAACTGTCACTATTGCCGAACAGGATTGTTGAACGTTTCGATGCATGATAGCCGTACTACAGACGAGTTATAAGACAGACTTAACATCTTGTGGGATTTCGTATCACACAAACTGAAATATCGACTTTGTGAAAATTCAATTGTTCTGTCACGCACCTGTGTGAAGGAACGGCGACTCTGGGAACTATATTCAATCCAATTAGAGGAGTCGGTAATGTGAGTAATTAGTAAAAAGTTGATAAGGCCGATAAAGTAAAAAATACTCTTTCTTTTGTGGTACACGAGGGAAGATGCATATCACAGACCAGGAATAGAGGCGAAACTTCCGAAAACCGGTCAAACCCGATTGGGCTGAAATTTTGCAAATAGCTTCATTTTGCATAAAAATAACGTTTGCGAGAAGGATTTTTGGCGACTCGAAAATTTTTTTTTTACCATTTCAATGTCATTCTCTATCTTACCGACAGAGCGGAGAATCGGATTCAACAGTTATTCAGTGCATTCTCCTTATTATTCTCCTGTATATACATATTTAATATCGTTCAATAATGTTTCGAATGGGTCTCTGCCTGACTTCTTCACTCACATCGGTTCGCTACCATGCTTTACGCGCCCGCGAGCGGGCGCGCGCCCCCCGCCCCAAACTAACCCAAAACCAATACTAATACCCAGTATCAAGCTGATATCTCTTTCTAAGTTGATCTCTGTTTTATAGATTTTAGGAGATTAATAAGGAGAATGCACTGAATAACTGTTGAATCCGATTCTCCGCTCTGTCGGTAAGATAGAGAATGACATTGAAATGGTAAAAAAAAAATTTTCGAGTCGCCAAAAATCCTTCTCGCAAACGTTATTTTTATGCAAAATGAAGCTATTTGCAAAATTTCAGCCCAATCGGGTTTGACCGGTTTTCGGAAGTATAGCCTCGTTCAATAATGTTGAGAATGCATTGAAGCTTGGCCCCGTGTAAACTCACATCGGTTCGCTACCATGCTTTACGCGCCCGCGAGCGGGCGCGCGCCCCCCGCCCCAAACTAGCCCAAAACCAATACTAATACCCAGTATCAAGCTGATATCTCTTTCTAAGTTGATCTCTGTTTTATAGATTTTAGGAGATTAATAAGGAGAATGCACTGAATAACTGTTGAATCCGATTCTCCGCTCTGTCGGTAAGATAGAGAATGACATTGAAATGGTAAAAAAAAAATTTTCGAGTCGCCAAAAATCCTTCTCGCAAACGTTATTTTTATGCAAAATGAAGCTATTTGCAAAATTTCAGCCCAATCGGGTTTGACCGGTTTTCGGAAGTATAGCCGGAATAGAATAGACCTATCATCTTATAGACTTGGTGTTGCCAGAAGCATCGACGCAGTATAAGATAGACCTATCACCTTATGGGGCTTCGTGTCACTACCCAAACTGTGTTACCGACCCATAATTTCAGGACTGAATTCAGCGGCCTCTGTTCCAGAACAGCGACCAACTCAGCAACTACTTTGAAATGTGTCATCGCTTCCGCACAGCGAGGTATAGGACAGACCTCACACCAATGTAAATTTTTGTCACAAAAATATATATATATACTACACGTATTGTAATTGTACTCATTTAATCCTTAATATTGCTAACGATTAGCGTTAGTTGCAACTCATTGGTCCATTGTTCTCGCTGGCGCACCTTATCTGTTTCCTTACAACTTTCGTTTCATCAAGATTTTTTAGAATTAGTGAAGTGTAAGAACGCGAAAGTAATTGTTGAACTGAGAAATGTGACCAAAATTTGACGAAAATTTGGCTTGAAGGAGAATCAGAAGAAAAATCTTACCGTTTCTGACAGATTCATGAGACGATATTACGATATCTCCGTCATGCGTGAACCGATTTTATTGAATTTGGTCTTATTCGAAAGCTTATAAGCGGTTTACATGAGAAAAATGCCTTTAAATTTAGAAAATATAGCAGGCGTAATGAGATATTAATGAAATAAGTTTCAAGTCAGGTTGGAATAGCCGTGCGACGAGTAAATGATAGCGGTAGCGACAGTCGACATATACAGGGTGTCTTTCATGTACTTGGCGTCGAGATATATTTACATTAGATATATATATATGTACCTACGCTACGCCACGCCGACGTTGAAACAAACGTTCGTTTCCTTGATAGTAATGGGAATTTTTTGATTTTGCTCAAGATGAATCAAAAGCATCGGGACGCGATAGATTCGTGTTGTGAGGACATTGTGCCTAGAATCAATGTCGTCAAGTTATGGCCAAAATTATTGGAGAATAAAGTATTTAATAGAGACGATGTAAATGTCCCACGCTGGATGGTAAAGATACTTATATACGTTATTCCTACGTGTAACGATTGTGTAGAATGATAAATTGTATAGACTGATTTGTATAGTTGAAATTTATTACCGTAGAAAAGCCTTGTCAACGAATCAACCGTACGAGACATCTATTTAACTATAAAAACACGGGGGCCGTTCGCGTTCGATCGTTTCCTTGCGAGTCTAAGGCAGAGTGGGCATGAGAATTTGGCTGATACTTTAGAGAGAAAGAAAATTGCTGCTTTCCCCCATAATGGAATGCAAACGATTGATAATGAAAATAATGCCACAAATGATATTGATACAGAAGAAACAAACCTTATTGTGTCCACGGAAGGGTAAAATGCTTCCAATTGATACATTAATTAACTTTCACTTCTTTTCTAATTATAGCTATTAAACAAATTTTGTATTATCTTTTACAAAAAGGGCACAAGATAATTTCTTCCATAATATGCAGCAGTCTGAGGTACCCCTGCAGATTCAAGTACGAAAGGCTACAGAATTTTTAGACGGACCTGTTTACGAGAATGTTCAGAAGTATCCAATGCGAAGTAAACCTCGTGGACTGGTCTTATTAATTACAAACATAAATTACACATACTCTGACGAACTGCCTAGAAGTTCAGCTGCGCTCGATGAACAGAATCTGAAGCAACTATTTCAACAAATGGGTTTCCAGGTTATTCCTTATTTGGACCTGACAGGACAGGTACGAATATTTCAACATTTTGTAGCATCGTCAAGGAGGGTAGGAAAGCTTTTAATTGTGATAAATTTGTGTTTCCCAAGGAATTAATAGAGAAGGTCAAAGAATTTTCTCAACGCGAAGACTTGCGTAAGGTCGATTCGTGCTTTGTTATCATTAGCAGTCATGGTACCATAAATGCCCAGTACGAGGTGACAGAAATTGAAGGTGTGGACTATAATGCAGAGAGTAAATTACAGAATTACAAAAGTGTTTTCTGCATGGATATTTTAGACTATTTTACCACAGAAGCTTGCCCCCATCTTGCGGGAAAACCAAAAGTATTTATGTTCCAATTATGTAGGTAAGTATCACGGAGGAACGCTCGCAATCAATGTATTTCCCCCCCAGAGACAGACTAGAAAACTATATGCTGCAACATCTGTTCGCTCTAATCTACAGGGACATTTAATTGCTGTGTCTTTGATACCGTTGCAAATGATATTTCGTCCAGTTGGGGTAATTGAAAATAATATCTTTCAGAGGAGAAAAGAAGCAGAAGTCGGTAAAAGAACCACGGCATACAACGGATACGTGTAATTTCCATTCGTCCGACGAAATGACCAGTCGTAAGGTGAATGGGAACGAAACAATGAGGAATTACGCGGACATGTTAGTCGCATATGCTACCCTTCCAGGGCATGCTGCTTTTCGAGATAAAATAACTGGCAGCTGGTTCTTACAAATTCTATGTGAAGTATTTATGAACTATTCGTACAAAACTCATCTTCAAGACTTGCTAAGTATGGTGAGGAAATTTGATTAAAATTTCTACCATGTTGGGCCACTGCCATATTGGCACTTATTGTTAGTTATACTGTAGTATTCATTGCTCATTAATGTTCTTCAGGTTGACGATCGATTGAAAATACAGAGAACGACGAAGGAAGAATGTCAAACTTTAACGGTAACATTGATAGGGTTTAATCAACATTGTTATCTTAACCCTGGTCTTTTTGAAGAAACATAATCAAAATGATTGGAAAATCATGAATTACCAGAGGAATCGAATGAACCGATAATTGCATCCCATGAAATTGATCAAGAAGAAATGTGTGTAAATTTGTACGTAATTCGCATGTAATCTACGCATAATCTACACATATCCAAGAAATTATTTAACGTGATGGAAAAATTGGTCTCGCGATGTGTATCCTTGTCCTTCCAAAACGATGAGAGAAAAGCAATGACCAGAGAGGAGAGATGAAGTTTTTGCACGGAGAAGGGGAGACGAGAAAGAGACTGGATAAGTAGAAATAGCAATAACGATGACGAAAACGGACACGTACACATGTGGTAAATTATTGAAAGCTGCTCAAGCACCTATTTGTACGCAATACATTTTTTAGAAAAGTGGAACGTATGTTAACCACGCGTACTCTTGAACAGAAAATTGTACAAGATCATTTTATTTTTTTTAATTTAAGCGTTTCGTGATCATACACGTTAATAATAAACATGTAATAAAAATTGAACTTCGCTATAACAATGTGTTACCTCAAGTTTTCGTGTGGTACAGCATTTTAAAAGAAAGAGGACGATTCAAGTCAGTAGCATCTAGAAAAAATGTGTGCCGTATCTTGTTTTATGTTCTAACGAACTTACAGCAGTGATTTACAAATTACATGTCTCATTATATTCTAGACTCAATTAGATGGTAGGATAGATACTGCAACATTTTCGCATCTATTACAGTTTTTCATACGTACTTACGGTACAGTGGATAATCGAAAAGGTAGGATTTAGTTTGCTGCGATTTAAACTTCAACCGAACTATTGTTTTGATCTAAATAAAAGAAACTAAGCGATTTTTACTACACTGGTTGATTATGTTCACTGTACATACATACTTCTTTTTGTTGACATAATGTTCTGTTCTACAGAGTGCAGCGTGACCATCAATTTAATCTGTACTAATCTGTAGTACCGCGCTTTATGTTGCAATGAATATCGCTCAACGGTGGGTGGTGGTGGTGGTGGTTACGGTTACAACGATCGGATGAAAAAAGAAAGTAATAATTCGAACTTTCCACTGAAAAGTCGAGAATAACACTCTCTGTCGCACGTGTTCTGTTTTCTTGTTCCTCCTCTTCCTCCTATTCCTCCACTTGCTCTTCTTGTTTTTCTTGTTCTTTTTCGTTTTCCTTTCGTTATCGTCCTGTACATTACCAAGTATAAGTAATATATGTGCATACACTATGTGAGTTTAATACAAGGATTGCGTATTGGAAGAGCGTGGTTTCTTTATCTTCTCCAAATTCTTGATTACCAAATCGTGCAGAGAACAATAGCGATTACGGACCTCGCACATAACAAGCCAAAGACTCACATATTCTTTCTCGTCCAACTCTTGGACCGCTCTTCTGTAATCGCTAATGTGTGGGTACTTGGCAACTTTACTAACAATCTTTCCTCTAGAGATAAAGTACCTGGCAAATTGAGAAATGTTTTTGTTTAGCAAAATTGCATTACGTTTTATGTTTCGTTAGAAACTAAAATTCCGAGGGACATTCCGACGGCATTCATATTATAATACCTCGATATTTGATCGAAAAATGCAGCAGCCTCGCTTTCAACGGATTGTATCTCAGCAAGTGTATCTTCCTGGATCGACACACCAAAATTATTCCCATCTTCGATTTTTGGAATCAGGAAAGAAATCCACATTTTCAACTGAAATTTTAATGATAGTCTATGTAAACAATGGCAACGTTTTATTGCTTGGATGAAAATTTGTATTATTTCATGGGATACCTACCAAGTTAGAATCTTCCAACAGTTGTCGAATATAAGGTTTGACTATATGAATAAGATCGCACAAGGGCTTATTACAAGGTACAGGTCCATGTGGTAATACCATCACTTTAGTTCCACTAGTATTATCTATGCTATTATCTATTTTTTGCTTCTTCGTGGTAGGTCCATCTTCGGAATGATTAAGAATTATAGGATCTGGAATGGGTACGTTTAAATCTTGATGAACATCCGACAATTTTCTATTACAAAATCCAGGTGTCTCCAACAGTTCGTTCAATTTCACGATCTTCTCTGGAAATCCTTTCAACAGCAGCTGCTCAGCCTGAACAATGTAAATGATTTACATACATGGTATATCTTGTTAGGGTTGAAGCAAAAAAAAACCATGTACCAAGGAAATATTTAAATAATTACCTTAGTTTTAAGAGAGTCTTTATATTCCTGAACCTGTAAGAGCAACGCGAAACTTGTTGAATTGGTAGATGGTATGTTAATTATTGCCACAATACGTACACATTTTAGATGCAGATACATATTTAATTATTGATACGACGTCTACTTGTCTCCAACGGAATTGAACGTGGAAGATTTTCTTTGTAAACGATGAGTTTTAATACATTATTCTACATCGATAGGTAGGCGATTGATTGTCCATCGAGTCGTGAGATTAGTCAAAATAACAAAGAGTTATGAGAAATTGTATAAGGTTTGAAAGGAAAGATTGTAACGATATTATATGCATATATGTACACAAGCATTGTTTTTTTGTTGTAATACATACATAGGTATTATATCACTGGTCGAGTTCAACCACTAAAAACGTGAACTAACTGAACGGATGATAAATCCAGGTATTAATAGCACCTTCCACGGAAATATTGTTAAAAAGAGAAACTACCGCGACTACGACCTCGAGCGTAACGATGCCGGCCCGAGTTAAACGCTACACTAACCTAAACATTCCTACTTGTAGTTTATCAGATGACCAACGCGGCCAACTCAGGCCAATAATTCTGTTGATTGCGACTGATATTGTAAGAGAAAATATTTTTACCTTCTGTGCTGTAGTACCCGCCATTATACAGTCCATAAAAAAAAAGCTTTAGAAAATATAACCACACTGTCTCTTTGTTGTAACGTACGACTTCAAACAGGAAGTAGCGATGCATATTCCTACTACGCCATCAAATCAGAATCTGTAACGCTAGCGCCGTTACGGTAATTCCATTGTAATATCAATTTCTTTCGTTTAGAAAATACCGTGTATTCTGTTATTATACCGTGAATTATAGAAGTTTTCGAAATATTGCAACGGTAAAACGGCACGCCAACTTTTCGTTTTTCATTCGTTACGCATCGAATGACACATGTAAATGCTCAATAGAATTTCGCATAGGTATATGTATATATGTATGCATTTGCGTAAGGATAGTACATATGTATATCAACCATATCGTTCGAACGATTGAAGAAATACCGATATTACCGATTACAGAAAATTGGTTGAAAATCAGTTTCTCCATTATATTACTATAGAAATGAAAAGATCTCAATACCCACATGTACCAGTTACGTACATACATATATGTAGGTAGTAATGTTTAATAATAGAAGTAGAGGAAGAATGGGTAAAGCGTGGTCTAACTTATGATAAAAAAGAGAATAAAATTTTGCGATTTTTTATTTCTCACTGCATCAAGAGGATAAGTAAAGTAATAAAATTAATTATTTCCCTTCGTGGCATTGTATTTCATAGTTTATACACCACGATCTCATCTTCCTGTTGTGTTTTTCAAGACAAAGTGGACAAAAAGTCCTATGAAAAGTTTCCTATGTACGGCAGAAAAAGAAAAGAAAAAATACGTAGCACAGTACATACTACGTTGAGATGGTTGAAATTTTGCATTTCTAAACATTATGATACCATCGCACCCGGTATCGTTCGGAAAAAAACAGAAAAGGTAAAAAATGTCGGAGGCAAGAATATATTACAATAAACATGAAGAAATGGAATTTAATTAGGTGTCTCGCAACACGAAACGATAGTTAATGGTAATAATAATCGTAAGAAATTTTGCTGGCAGAAATATATATTAAACAAGGCTAAGTGAGTTTTTTCGCTTTTTGATAAAGCGTGTCGACGACCTTGCCCATGCTGTGTATCGTATCCAGTGCAAGTTCGTAAGTCTTGTCGCGGGGAGTGTCTTCGAAAACGATTAGAACACCTTCACCCTGATCGAGAACACCCTTCAATTTTTTATCCAATATCATCTGCGAGAGCTTCTTCTCAACTTGCGCTAGTGGTAACGATATGCAAGTCGCAATATGGCTTACCTATATTGAAGGGCAAAGAAAAAGAGGAAGCAAAATGAATGAGTAATTCGAAATCTGAGGAGAAATGTGATCTCGATCGGAAGTAGACTACAGTAGTAGATATACCTGTACACGCGAATACGGTTCGACCAAGCGACACAAGTTTTGCTCAAGCATCGCGTCGTAAAGAGAACCGAGATGAGCGCGTACAATTACATCGTCCTCGAGTTCCTCTCGATACTTCTTAACAGCAGCCTGAAAATCTGCTAGTGAACGCTGATGACTAGCTTCGGCGACGGCCCGCATTGCATCCAAATCTCGGCCAGCATATTTTACGGGCAATTTACCGGACATGATGGACTGAACGTCATCCGGTGTTCGTAACATGATTTTCGACAATAACATGTACTTCAAAGCCGTTAAAGCTTTCGGGCTTTCGACGCTGTCGTACCTAGACACAACAGCAGCGTTCGATATAAAAATACATGGGTGAAATTTAAGCAACTTGCAACCCCCAACTTACCCCTCGAATGCCTCGTAGAAATAAGAATAAGCTGTTTTAAAATCTCGTTCATCCGCTGCGTGTAAGATCCCAGATTGTAAATCTAATGCAGCCTGCATTTTTGGTGGACAATAAATTGCATTAGCTGTTGTTCTAGCACTGGTAAGAGCTGCTCTCGCTTTTGCTAAATTACTCAGCGCATGATAAGTTTTGCTCTCCAACAATTGGACTTCCACTAATAGTTGTTTGTCATCCAACTTCTTAAGTTCCTTGAGTAAAGCCGAACCTAACTGTAGCGCTTCGCTGTACATACCAGTATCAAAATACAATGCTATCAAACGTGCTTCCAGCGATTGTCTTAAAAATGTCCTACGTTCCTCTTTTGCCCATTCTATACACTCTTTACACAACTGGACCTGTACGGAGAACAAAAGACAGTGAAACTGGCAACTAGAATTTAATAAGAAGCATATGCCAAGATACCTCGATGCCAATACCGGCTTCTAGATCCAAAAAAAAGTCCACCAACGATCGTACGAGCTTCGCAGCTTTAGCTTTGCTAATTAAACTAAGAAATGGTCTGGTAGCTTTTATCAGTTCAGCCAATTCTTTTGCTTTGCCTTCTTTCTTATAGAGCTCACCAAGGTGTAGAATACCTTGCTCCTTCACTCGAATATTATCTTCGTCATCTTCGGTAACACCGATTGTTGGATCGGATACAATTTCGTTTAACAGCGAAATACCCTCGCTACGATTCGTCATCGAAACTGCTTGGGCCCGCTCGAACAACATCGCACCGGCCATCTCAAAAACTTACACCCTCTTGGAGGATTCGATACAGAAAAGCAATAACCTCTGTTCTTCTCGAAAGAATGATCGTTCTTATGACAACTAAAGCAGTTCCTTTTTAAAAATACTTTGACATTCAATCAAGTGTACGGAGCAAAAGAATCAGTCTAGTACGTTAAATGCTCCATACGCTTGCAAATAGAGTTATTATGAGCTTTCCGACACTTTGCGATGCTTCGTGTGTTCAGTGTTGTCACTTTGTTGGTTGACCGACCGGATCGCTCCAGACCGCTCGCTTCAACCCGCTTGATCCTCACTCCTCAGAACCATAAAGCTCGTGTCACGCTGCTACGTGAGTCAATTCAACCACTAATTTTAATAGGGATGAATAGGGATAACGTATCATACGCCATTTTCACTTATTGCTTTTCATCGTAAAACACGTACACTCATTTACACGTTTCTACTACACAATAGATTACGTTTCTTCTTGTTTCTATGTACATACATACTTATAATACGATGCAAAACGTAAGTAGGTATGTATGTATCGGTACACTGGCGTTTGGCGTGTTTCCACGCCAATTTTAGTTTGCACCTTTCACCGCTATGTGGTGATCAGTGGTGACTGGTGATTGGTGAACCCTGGTGAACGCGAGTAACGTGAGTCAACGCGAATGATAGGATAGTGTTATTTTATTCGTCCGTGAGTCAAACAAGAATTTAAAACGCTTTTTAAAATTTAGAGTGATAACCAAACAGTTTCGTTGTTGTTTATTGTTAATTACTGATTTGATTTACAGTGCCTCTATAAGGGTTCAAGAACTTTTCACACTGCTAATACATAACGAAATAAACCAGTTTGCATATCTTCCATATAACCTCCGTTTATATATTAACTATATCATTCATTATGTCGAGAATAATTTCGAACGCCATATCGGAATGTGGTGAACGATCTACACTTTACAATTAAACTGTATAAATATATAAATTTTCATGCAGCCAGCGTCCTTACTCAAACATTCTACGGAGCAATGTACCTACTATCGTAAGTTTTTGCGCGATTAGGAACGGTTGCGCGATTTTCTGCCAAGGCCTAAAATAGAATACAATGGCTTGCAGGAAAGAAAACGAGACCGAACTTGCCATTTCAAATGGCTCTATACATCGATCTTTGGATTTTTCCAGTATGGTTGTTGATCACCATTACAAATTTGGAGGCCAAAGTAAATACACTGCCTATCGTAACGCATAATTCTTTTACATGTTGGTGGAGATTAAAGTCATCGTCGTTCTGCTTAATCCGGCTTCAGGCAAATCATATTATGTAATTGAATTTCCTAATCTTGCAGTACGAAAGCTTGACGAGTGTTTCAAAAGTGGTTACACTAACAGCAGTCCTGGTACTTTTAGTGTTTGAAAGTTTAAAGTTATATTTGGGATATCTTGGAAATCTTGGTGGAAAGGTAGTTGTATTCTGCGTATAGTATGAGTGTACGCGTAATGTACGCGTAATGTAAGAAGATTGCTTACAGATTCCAGAATTAGCCAGTTGTTGGTTAATCTTGACACTGATACAACTTCCTCTGGATGTGTTTCTCCTTTTCGATTATGAGACACTGTTGCATCTTAGTAAAACATTCATTCATTCCTTTACGACTGGTCTAGTTCTTATTGAAATTGTAACAGGTATGATTGCTTTAAAAAACTTAGCAGACCAACGTGCTAAAATATTTTACCTGGCACAGCTATACAATATGCGTGAGAGACATTAATTTGGTGATTACAATTATATCTCGATTATTATTCTATACAAGTGTTGGGATTAATGTGAAACAATGAAACCTTACATGTCGTATCAATGACTTTGTAATATGTATCTGTTTCCCACAAACTCTGCATCTTCCTCGTGTCCTCCGTTACGCATAAACATATATTATCTGTGTAATAAACTAATATTCTATGGTGTACTCTGAAGACGATGAGTTTTATAAAATAATTGTAGCACCGAAACGTTTTGCCGCAAATTTGTCAGGTAGATTTCCATGTTGTGCGTAAAAATTTCATTTTGATCAGCTTGCTGGCTGGTTAGTGCTTGTAAAAATTGCGAGCGTGTGGGCATCATACGAGAGAGGAGCTGTTGATAAAACCAGTTGAATTTCAGTGAAATTTCACTGTCACACAGTGGGTGTAAACTGTAAACTGTATCTACTTGGAAGAAGAATGGTATATTATACTAGGTTAAAGTAATCTATACCATCAGCATTAATATTTTAAAATTTAATTTCGGGCCTTCATTAATTAGCACTTGTATGTATACGATTGAGTCATTGAGTTGGAGGTTGTGAGAAATACAATGCTGTCTCGAAAAGAAGCCATCGATAGCGCCGCAACTTCTTTTGTAGTTGCCGTGGCGACGCGTGGCGACTGGTGAGTGAGAGATGCCAGAGAGATCTATTCCGTCCTTTCGAACCGACTTCAAGAAGGTGGAGGTTATAGATTCGACCCGTATTATTTTTTTTTTATATTTGTCCCCGCATAACTGCTCAGCGTATGGACCGATTTTCATGATCTTTTTTTTATTTGAAAGAGGGCGATGCCCCGGTGGTCCTATCCTACACTACATCAATATTGGCCCAATATTCTGCCAGTTCTGGATAATGATAAAGACTATTGTCACCTAATTATTATTATTTTATGCACGTCCGAGTATATCTCCTCAGCATGTTGTGTCAATATATATAAAACTAAAAAGCTAAAAATAAAAAATTAAAAAAAAATTAAAACCGACTTCAAAATAATAAAAATCCATTAAAAAGTAAAAAATAATTTTTCCCCTTATTTAATCTACGACTCTCATATTTTTAAGTCGGCGCCTCATCATTTTTATTATTTTGAAGTTGGTTTTAATTTTTTTTTTAATTTTTTTATTTCGATAGACGTCTCCGCGACGTCTAGTTTATGGTTTGTTGCGGTCGCGCTGTCGCTGCCCCCCTATTCAGTCTTATTGTTAGTCCCTCCCATTAGTCAAATGCAAGCCGAATCGATCAAGTATCTACTTACCCGTCTTGCAAAGAGCTCGCGCCCGGTCCCGATGTGTGGGTTCTTTTAAAGGCAAAACGAGACAAAACTATATATAATACTTAGTAAGTAGGGGCTAGAAAACCTCTGGTGGTTCAGGTATGTATGTCGCATTATTGACTATACTTTGCCTATTTTAATCTTAATTCTAACTGCTGGTGGCGTTGCGATGGTATTCTATTTGGAACCGATAACGTTGCATGTGATACGAAAGTGATCTAAAGTCGCCAAGACGTGTTACAAAAATTTACGTTAACTTTTGTCCGCTGGTTCGATAAATGCGTACTTACATCGAAAAGCTGTTGTGCCATCCATGCGTGATACGGTTCCAAGGCCTCTTTGTAAGACTTTTTTAAAAATGCCACTAAATCCTCAGTCGGCGTACCCGTTTTGGTGTCTTGCACAATTTTTTCAAAAAAAAGTAAAATCATGTTTAAAGCTCTGTAATTGGTACATATTAGAATTCATTGAAGCAAATGGTCGATAAAGAAGATGAAATCGACCCGAACCGAGACAAGATAAACGATTAAAAGCCTATACCTAGTTAACCACAACAAAGCATCTGTAGCGATTAAATTGGTTTTGGTAGCTTTTTCAATTAAAATCATGTCTTGTAGCGTTACATTCTCTTCTTTGTTCGTTTCGTGCGTGGCTGTGAGTTTCTGCAAATAGATTTGAATGCATAACTTGGGATGGTACGGGCGCCTTGCGCGCGTTGAGTGTTTTAATGAAACTTACGTCGATATTGCCTTGAATGTCATATTTGATAGGAGCGAAAACTTTGCCGAGTTTATCTGAAAGATTGGTTCACGATTCATGGCAGTGGTGAAACTATATGTATACATATATTACATGTGTTCGTGTACATAGCATAGCAACAGATGGGCCCACGTATGTATGTTTACATACCTACGATTCTCACAATGCCACGAGCTGCAGCTAGGAATTCTACTGTGTTTATCTTGCCTTGCACGATTCCTGGGAACAGAGGTTTAATCTCACTTTGTGGCATATCTTTGCTCTCTTTTTTACTGGGAGCGAGCCGCAACATTGTTTTCCGCTTGGAACGAGCGTATATGTACGAGTATATGTATATGCATATGTAGCTTGAATTAAGAGTATATACGAAACGGTCTGTAACAGAGACGTTGTGGTCTTGAGATCGATACACGTTCAACTAGGCACAAACAATTTCTTCTTCGTTCCGTATACGGATATGCTTCGCCAAGCGGTTTCAGTTGATAAAGCTGATAAACAGTGATATCTTTGATAAGTACTTGTCACAATAGGAATTTGTGGAGTACCCGGATGTGGCCGATAGCCTCTAAACATATTCTAATTTGTCATTTTGTAAATGATCCGTTACAACGAAATGAACGTCGCGTCGTGTATATATTGTAGGTAGGAATAACGGTGCAGGGTAGTGGTGGGGAGGATAATCGTAACAAGAATGGTGTTGTACTTGTGATATTTTCCTATGTTATACATATATGTATAACGATTTGAGTAGGAAATACAAAGATTTAAAGTACTATTTCGTTGATTACCTTGGTAGTTTGGCTGTGTGCAGAGCATTCGTGTATCTCATCTTGAGCGACAGTATATCCTAATGTGAAGTTTTCGCTTTTATTAGTTAGATTGTACTTTAACTACGCCTACATATATTATTATCACCGGTAAGGCATCCTAGTTACTTTTATCAAGTTGATTTTATATTCGTAAAGTGGCTGGCGAAATAACGCACATGTCAATGGAAATTTTCTCAGTATCTACAGTTAGTAAAGAAAGTATTTGGACGCTTTGTAAAATCGTATAACTTTTTTAGAATTGGTCCAAACGACATGGTTTTTTTTTTAGGAGCTAGAATGATTAGTTTGCTAAATGGTGTGTTTCGCAGTTTTGAAAAAAATGGAATTGGTCGTAATATAAAAAATAAATAGTAAAGATAGAAGTTTTTTTTAACTGATTTTGATGAAATTTTAGGCATGTATATAACTTACTTCAATCTACAAACGGGTTTTTTGAATTTTCATTACAGGCTCACAAAAAAAGTTAAAAAAACTACCTTTATTATTTTTTTTTGCTATTCCAACCAATTCCATTTTTTTTCAAAACTACGAAACACGTCACTTAGCAAACTAATCATTCCAGCTTCTAAAAAAACCCATGTCGTTTAGACCAATTCTAAAAAAGTTATGCGATTTTAATAAGTATCCAAATACTTTTTTTACTAACTGTATATATTATTATCTATGCATCGTCCCGTGCTTCTTTTGTCGCATTTGCATAAGTGATTTGCAGGAAATCAAAAGAACGTTTGCCATTCATACATGCGTACATGCGTGGTTCGTACATTGTAGTAAGTTTGTAAGGCTTTCCTGTTTGAGGTGTGATTTTATCAAGTACATATATGTACATACATACATCCGAGTTTGCGGTAGAAAGCAATGTTTGGAATGATATTTACAAAAGGTATCATAGTAGTCTCTCAAGTATAGGTTTCACAATATTGTATAAAATTCATATTGATTCACGATGTTCTAAATCTGCTAAATATGTATCTACTAACATTCTACATGCAGAGGTCTTTCTGCCGCCTCTTTTTTTATCTCTCTCTCTCCGTTGTATTTTATGGTTATGTATTATAGGATCTATATGTAGATACCATCAGATGGTCTCCACGTTTCGCGTAGAAAGCTCTGCTATAGCAGTATTTACTCGAGTATGTGATAAAGATTGAGAATATTGTTTCCGAATGTGGCGTATTAGTGGAATAACGTACCCGGAGTTTCCTCGACTACGAAGGGAATACACATACATACACACATACGTACACTGGGTTTCCGAGTTTGGCCTGGTTCAGCCTGAAGCGGATTATGTACATAGTACAATACATATCAATATGGTGTATGTACATACGTACGATACGAGACGATGACGAATCACGGATAGAGACGAGGAAGGAACTGGCGCACTGGTATCGAGTATCGATTCGCATCGTTTGGCACTGATTGCGCATCCTTTCGAACGTGTATAATGAGCGTGGTGTGGAACTTCAGAATGCTGTTGGCAGAGGATATTTGAGTAGATTGCCAGCGGAATCTTCAGCGACGAGAGTCAAGGCGGTCAGAGAATGGGGCGGAGGTGATGGAACTAGGGCCTCCAAAGGTGGTCGAGAGCCGGGGAATTGCCGTGAACCGACTACCATCCCACCCGATGTTTCCCTGAGTTCAATCACTCGTATTCCGAATCGTGATCTTACAACATTCCTGTGATCAAACAGATATTATTAGCGTCGTTACTTAGGTACATCGTATACATAGGTACGCAAGTAGGTATAGCTGGGCTAGCGGCTAGGGCATGCGTAGGTATTATACCTTTTTCCATCGTATTGGATGTCATGAGAGTGCCGACTGGAGATGTTATCGATCTCGGTGTTGAACCAGCGATGGTAGGCGAGGAACGCCGCGCAGGAGGGTGTCCAGAATGTGCGATCGGCGAGCGCGTTGGTGAGAGCGATTTGTTGCTCGGATTGCGTGGAGCCGGCCTGTAAAATAGTTTTGGAGAAGGATCTGTTGAGTTCGGGACTGGCGGGGGCGGATAGCCTGCCGAGTATCCGGGGTGGACTCTGCGAAGGCGAGGGCCGCGAGGTTTCGGAAAGCAGACGACTTCTGCGAGGGCTGGTTAAGAGGGCGAACGGTTCTTGTACCGTGACCGTTACGCTGAGCGGCCTGGTCAACGCGACCGTTGTGTGCTGCGGATCTCGTCGCAGAACGGGATTACGGTTACAGTCGATCCCGGCGGCGCGCGCGGCGACAAACACACGGTCGACGTAGTCGAATCCGCGGCCCATTATGCCTTCGCGAGTATGGCCAAGATCGAAGGTGTGACCCAGCTCGTGGAGGACCGAGCCGAGAGTGGTGGCCAGGCAGCCAGCGTGGGTGCCGCGATAGTTGCTATCATCCATCAGGTGTTGGGTATCGACGAGCGTCACGTCCAGCAATCTCGGCAATATCTGAGCCATACCGGTGGGCCATGTGTGAAGGCAGGCCGAGCCGAACAAGGCCAATCCACCACCGCCGAGGGCGGCGTGGCCTTGAGTCCTTGCGAGGGTATCCTCGTGAGTACGCGGATTCGGCGCGCCTTGATACCTGGTGCAAGAGAGAAATGCAAGGTACTTGCGATCTTTCGAAGCCAAAGGGCCGGTCATCAGTTCTCGCGCGATCAGCTCCCAAAGTTCTCGTTGGTTCATCGCTCGTGCTCTGTCAAGATCGAGCATACTGTGCATCACCAAGCACTCCGGCCCGTCCAAGTCTCGCTCCAGCTGGAACGTCTTCCTTCCGTGACCGGCTTCCTTCAGTTTCTCTGCCGTGAGGGCTTGAAGGAGTCGGGCACCGAGACCAATTCTGGTCGCGGCGCTCTCCGGCGACCGATCCTCTTCTTGCGGCCCTTGGAAGTATCCGTCGTGGCCGGCGCAAATCACGTAGACCGGGGTTACGCGCAATCTCGTCATCCGTGGCTCGTGGATCACGAGCAGTTTCTTCCTTCGCCCAGCTGCTTCCACTTCTAATTTGTTTGGGCCACGCGCTAGTTCCACTACCGCGCGAAACTCACCTGCCACGATCGGCCATTCGGAACTATGGTTCCTCTGGTTCCGCACCGTCACGAACTTGCACGCTGTTGGCGCTTGGCCCCGTATCAATGCTAAACTGTAGCACAAGCTTTCTCCGTCCACTAAATTTGTCACCGATATCTCTTCTGGATTCCCATTCCTCGCCGATTTCCATCTCCGATTATCTCGCTCTCCGTCCTGTGAGAATTCTCTGTCACCTTCGTATTTACATCTCTGTTGACGGCGCTGTTCTGGCTGCGGTTGCTCCTGCTGCCGACCAACATTTGGTAAATGTGTATCTGCGAGTACCTGCGAAATTTCCGTACTCTTTACGTTCCGTTGCAGTGATTTTTGCAAAGCCACTAATTATATTCATTTCCACCGTGTATGTAGAATAATAATAGGTAATAACAACTGTGTCTACAAGTCTAATTACTTTCCTCCATGATAGATATAAATTACTATTAGTACCTACTTACTTACTACTATTACCTATGCGTCGCGCCAATGCAAACTGTAATGTAATTCCAAGAGGTGCTGCGACCTCGTGGCAATTTACAAAAACTCTAAACCTCCCGAGGATTAACTCTTTTTCTCCGTCTTATTGCGCTTATCGTGTTTATCGTTATTTCGTTATTTCGTACTGTAGAGTGCCGAAAGGAAGAGAACGAGCTCCGATGAGTTTGAACGGTTCCTCAATGAACCCCGCACGTTCACTTTTAATCGTCCGCGTTATAAGCTTAGATCAGGAGAGTAGGGGCAGCGGGTATCGAGAAGAAAATCGATTAGATTTCAAGGATAAAAGTTCTTCGAGTTCAAGCTACGAGACACAGATAACCAATATTCAACTCTAATTGCCCGGATTCTGACCGTTGTGGGTGTGTGTGTGTGTGTGTGTACAGCTCGAAAGGGTATAGGCTGGAATAGCCTGGTGGAAATGATAGACGATCTACAGCTTTGATTCCTAATTCTCGACTTACCATTTTACAGGAAGCGTGCCGAATGTACACGTTAAGTAGAAGAGAAGGAAGGAAAGAGCTAAACGATGCTTCAGCCGGTTCCGTACATGCGGGAAGAGAGACTGTGGCGCCGAGACGACGGTGGACGGCGGGTTGCGGTACTATGGCGTCGCTGCAGCGACGCATGCAGTGGCAGCCGCGCACCCGCACTCGTGGCTTCTCTTCCCTTCTCTTCCTTCTCCGTTTCTCCTGTTTCCTCCTCTCTCATTTTACTCTCCTTAAACGTCACTACCTCCCTGCCTCAACCAGCTTCATCCCCTACTCCTTTTGCGCACAGCCGTTAACATTGTTCGAGAATATTATTCTTCTTTTGGCACATACACATGCACACATGTCCTCTTCGATTAAAATTCCAATCGCCTTCCAGCCACAACGAGCGCACGTGTATACGCGTGCGTGTATGCATATGTATGTACCCATAGCCGTGGTAAATGCGAAACTGCCCAGTATTTTATCATGGTGGTTCGCATGGTACGTGGTGCGTCGCGTTCGGATCGGATATGATGAGAAGGGAAAAGAGGAGGAAATCGAAGGGCCAGGAAAGGAAGGGAATGGACGTCCGAGTTGTGTCGAGTCGAGTCTAGTCTTATGACCCAGCTGATTCTGTTTGCCATGAACCGCAAATTCACCATATCGGTGTAGGTTCGTCACTGACAACCTGTGAGCGGGAAAACTATCGCCGACAGCCTCGGTGACCTACTTGTTCGCCAAGGTTACTCGGGAAACGGTTTGCATTTTCATAAGTTCGCAATGCGATTGGACGATTTGCTCCTCACAGTTAACCATGTAATTCGATTTGACTCTATTCGATTCGGAAGAGGCGGCGATAAAACGAGAGACGGCCTAGGCCTAGAAAGAAGAAAGCGGCAGAGTCATTTGTATTTTTTTTTCTTATCAACAAGTCATCAGAATTTCTTTGCTCTGCATCACGATAAACAGTGACCTCCGTAGAAGAGTTAAAGGTGACGGGGTGGATCGGTAGCTTTGAAGAAATGTATCACAATAGATGATTAGTATTTCCGCGTGATCGCTGGTACTATCGTGGATGTACATACCTAGTAGCTACTGTTCGATGTCCTACTCTAATCGGGCAACTAGGTTCGTTTCTATTACTATCGAGGAGACAGTAGGGCAACTTTCAGGGTAAGCATTTTTTGCGTAGCAGAATAAATGTAAAAGCGAAACGATCGATGGGGCAGACAATGCCAAGTGCTGCATAATGGAAAACGTGATCGGGCTTGGCCAGGATGTATGCAGTGCAAAGTATGTATGTAGATCTATCACTACCACGTGATTCAAACTACATAGGTACATGGATGAAAAACTTTGCAGGCGAAGCGAATTGTGTGAGAGATGATTACCAAGGCTATTTGAACCAAAGCAGCTACATACATAATTACATACCTACAAATCACAGAGCGATACGCGCCTATCGTGGTGCAAGTAGCTAATTGTAAGTAGACGGAAAGTAGTATGCCCACACGATTTGGATCGTCGACTTGGGGTTAGCGACCGTGAAAGTGCTTTCTTGTATAAGTAGAACGACAGTTTTTCAAAATTGTTGCGACGATTGCGTGCGCCCACAACCGACCTACTTGATGGCCGGTCGTTGCACCGCACTTTGGTCTCTTCGATCGTTTTGGAGCTTTGGTCGGCATGGAATGAAGATACTGGCATGCCACGAAAGAAACTGTGATTCCGTGCTAATAAGAAGGTTCAACAAATCATACGTAGTTGCATTAGTTGCCTACGCTTTTCGACCTCCTCGTAACATAGATACATGTACCTAAGTACCTATTTTCGAGGGAGGGTTACCTTTATTAAACGAGGAAAAGGGTAAATTGTTGTGGTGCTTACTTAAGTATATCACCGTCAGCAAATAAAAATTGCGATTCCGTTTCCGCGCGCTTCGAAGCTGTACAAGCTCGCGAGCTTGTTTGCCCATTTGTCAGTTGTCAATTGGCTGCGCGTGCTTGCGACCGAACGAGCGAACACGAAACGGGCAACTTTTCCCGCTTAAAATTAGGTCACTCCGAAAACCGAGGCTTCGTGTCTTATCGTTGCTTCGCAATCATCTCCTCTTTGCCTTGCCTCTGTCTTCCCTTTCTCATCAGACAGCTCGCTCGGCATCGATCGATTCATAATCTTTTTTTAGAGGTTGGGTATTACGCGTAGATAGTAGGTACATAGATGTACGTTGTTGCGGGTAACCAAGTATGTATTCCTACTCATTTCTTACGAATTATTGTAGGTATTAGTAGTTCAGCATTTTCTCATCTCCGCCCCAGGCCCTTCTACCGTTGTCTTGCTTTAATTCATTGATTTTTCTTACTGTGCCAGCCCTGCTACGTAGGTAACTACTTATGCGTACTCGTGGTATCGTAGGAATTTCAGTTTCGATTCAAGTGTCCACGTTTCTCGCGAGCATGAGAACAGAGGAGAGAGCGTCCGAGTGGCGATAAGACTAAAAGATACGAAAGAAAGCGAGACTACGAAGGTAAGCCAGGAGAACGAACCACACCGACCGGAGAGAGTAGGCCAATGCCAGTGTCAGCGACACGGCTAGTAAGCGTCTGTCTTGTCGGTAAACCTGATCGTGAAGACAGAGAAACGAGTTGCACCAAATACCGATTTGTATCTTTCGGTTCGCTTCTCTCTTCGTTTCTTGCAATCCGGATTTGTCTTTCGGACATTAGATTTCTACTACACAATTATGCGCGTAGTACTTGGTTGACTCGATTCACTTGGTGTGGGAATCCTCGATGGCGTCTCCTCGATATGCCAGACTATGTGGATCACGACGTCCTATCGCCGTTGAATGGGAAATGAAATTGAAATCTGCTTATCGTTAGTTGGCGCAACCGTGATCGCGATTGATCGGTAGATCAGGACAGAACTGTTGGTTTTCGTTGACGACAAGTGAGAAAATGCTTACTCTACCTGCACTGCCTACTTAAAATTCTGTCGCCAGTTTTTTAGTACGGTATGCGCACATTTATAAATATAATTAACGAGTAAAAGGAAGAAAATCGACTCTCACGCGAGAATACCGTGCGTGGAATTCAAGATGGAAAAGTGACGCGGCTTACGACACGCGAACAAATGGTTTTGAAACGATTTTGGCATTGGATCGCGCGACACGTAGGTAGACTCGATGAAGAAACACGTTATTCACAAGAAGATTCGATGCGACAGCGATAGAGGCTTTTCAAGCGTGTACACGAGAGAACTCGAGCAAGCAGGTCGTCGAACTCTATGATTCGCGAGTCGTGTACCCGTGGACTGGTGGACGCGTGATCTTGACGGCTGTGGACAATCGTTTGTGCTTCCCCCGGCCAATGTCCAATATACCTACATCTTTGATGCAATCAAGTTTGCAGTCGGGTTGCCTCTAAATAGCCTGTGTTTCACTTTCGGCGCTCCAAGAATAAAATTTTTTTCGAGTGCCCGGCACGACAGCGACGACAGCGTGTTCGCGTGTCAAGGACAACGCGTCTATCATCCCGTACTTTCCTCAGAGCCAAGAAAATCAGCTCCTCTTCAGACTGCGTTGCAAACATCCAACCCTCCCCGCTCGGTGTCTTCAATTACTCATAGCTAGATTATTCGATTAATTTGGTTGTCGTGCATCCTGAGCCGTTGCTTAACGGTCGAAGATGGAGGGTAATGGATAGTCAAAGAGAAATGATACGTAAATGCTACATAATAACGCACCTACCTCCCGTGGGTTGCAGCGCGGCGGCGCAAATAGGGGGATGAGTTTGGAGGGTGGGGTATCCAGCCGTCGATGAGACTTAATGTCCGTTCGTGTTGGTAACGATTTTGCGGAATTAGGCCGACGGGGTCTGTCGCCGATGTCCTTGACACGCTGAAAGTGAGACCCAGCCCGCGCGTGCTAACTTTAACGTCTTACGCAATCGGTCGTAGGTGTAGCATCGCGAGCGCCAAAATTCGCATCAGCAATATCAGCATCGGTGCCGGTGTTCGCCGATAGTCGATACTAAGTGGATGTGAAATAGTAGCGGGACTGTCTGCTATCATTGTCACCGTGGTCGTGGTCGTCATTTACGACCGTTACGATAGAGGCATTATATGTATACCATTGAACGTGAATGAACGAAAGTGAGAACTGATTTATGAATAAAGCCTGCACGGCCTTGAGAGTGTAACAGCTCCGCTTTCGGTCTTATCTGAGAACGGACTTGAAAATTAAACGGGGCATTGTAGTTTCTCTTATTTTCCTTCTTCTTGCCGTGCTCTAACATTCTCTAGCGACGCGTATAGGTGGTACTGGCCAGCGATGAGAGCTATCGCGTGGAACTGTGCTCTCAGATTTATGCGATGATAATGCGGATCGGTAGGGCTGTGATAAGTGATATCCGGTTGTGCTTAGACGCGTTAACGCCGACAGTAACGCTTCTGCTACTGGCTCTTCAGATCAGAGCAGGCAACGTGTAGTTTTGAAGATTAACGCAGAATAACCTTGGCCGAGATGAAATCGAATCGTTGGCGCGTGTGCACGAGAAAAGAAAACTGAGGAGCATGAAGGATGCATTATGGAAAGAAGCAAGAATCTCGATCCTATAGTATCTATGTATGTACATAACTATATACACGCCTATTACCAATGCAGATCGAACATTCGAAAACACTGGAAGGTGTTGTTTTATTCCGCGTAGAATAAAGTCGCGATGCGTCGGAGGCTGGTGTAAAAATGTAAGGCAACCAGGCGATCTTTTATGTTTTATATTTGGCCGCCTGCCCGCGCCTCTACGAATACGGGGGTGGATGACGGGGTACGGCCATACGCCGTGGCGCGGGGTCCAGCCGTTCGATACGGAGGCGCCAGACGTCTTGACGCGAGCTGACGCTCACATTGCAGGTATGTTCACCTTCTACCACTCGCGTTCTAACTGTGTGTTAGTAATCGACTGCCGTGTTGATTACCGGTAACGGCGGTAACCGTGAGTCGTGATTGGATAGGTATTGTGTGGACCGCAGAGTAGTCGTAATGCGTTACATAAGTGCGTTTACGCAAAGTAGTATATCTACGTAGTAATACCTATGTGGATAATAGAGATGTGCGCAAAGTGTCTTATCATTGATCGAGGAAATCGTCATTACTCGGCACTTTAATCGACCAGATTCGCGTGCTCGTTGCTGCAACACAGCAGTTTCGTGTAATTCAGTTACTTATGTATGTACACAGTTGAAGCCGCACCGAGTTGAAAGGGTGGCTATTTTTTTTGGCCACCTGTTTTTTTTTTGGGTTAAGCATGATTGTGGCCGGTCAAGGTTACGTACGCGTATAGAAATTATTTTCGTTCTTCTTGTATTCATATTACGTGCGGCAAACGAAAGCGTTACATGTTTCAAGCTAAATAGGTACCTACTTATGTATGTACAAGCAAATCTCGCAATAGCCCACGAACAGGTTTAACTTATATTTCCGAAATAGCAGTTTCGAGTCGAATTCGCTGGGTTAATGACGTAAAAGCCTGCCGGGCGTGAAAGCGAACTCTCTACTAGATTCTAGACCCAGGACGGCTGGTTAGATTTTTGGTAAAATTCTTGATAGTAGAAGGCAAATGGATATGACGCGGCGCGGTGAGCCGAGCTAAGTGGATGAGAGAGTTGCGTTGTATGTACATACGAGTACATGATTATTACAATGCACACAATGCCGGATGTAGGCTTACGTCTCTTTTGTCGCGTGCCTAGGTAGGACAGAGGCGGAAAGAATATGATCTTTTCAGGTATTTTCATCTGTCAAGTAGGGGTATTGATAGAAACTAGGAATGTCCAAAACGAACAAAAGCTGAAAGGTTGGAAATATACAAAATCTGATCGGTATCCGATTTCATATCCTCCTCTTCTCTGATCCGAGGTTTCCCTGAATTGATCCAAACAACTTGAACTGCAGAGGGCGTAATTATCGGGTGCTATGTGCCCGAAAGTTATATATCTACATAAGTTAGTTTGAAAATATGTACGGCCGGGGAAAGGGAAAGTGGTTTGTCGAGGTTGGCTGGAGAGCATCGTCTGGCATTGGTTCTACATATACATTGGTATACATGTAGTATGTATACTATAATTATACATATACTAGCTTAAAGTACCCTGCGTTGCCCGGATAAAACATTCGATTATCACGGAGTGTCTAGAGGGTGAAACGAGGGTGAGGGGGATGGGATGCCCAGATTTCATGGTAGCCTATATTTTCTGCAGGGTTCTAGAGAGTGATTATACAAAATTTGGTCCAGATCGGTTAAAAAAATCGGGATAAATAAAAAAAAATTAAAAAATGAAAACCGACTCCAAAAAATAAAAATGCAGTAAAACGTGAAAAATAATTTGTTCCCTTATTTAATCTACGACTCAGATCAAAATTGGTCCATATGTTGAGGTGCTATGCGGGGACAAACATATTAAAAAAAATACATACGCGTCGAATCTATAACCACCCCCTTTTTGAAGTCGGTTAAAAAGTATCCTATAAGTTATTCCTGGTCTTAGATTACGTATAGACAACATTTTAGAAAGATCCATTGCGTAGTTGCGACGTGATTGAGTAACAAACATCCAGACACACTCTCGCATTTATTACATTAGTAGGATTAATAGGATGTATGATATTTCCCGAAACTGTCCGTATCATCGTGCGGACTAATCGTAAGTTGGCAATCATTTGACGATTCCTGTTTCCGAAACATCAGAATATCCGTAATTTTGGTGAGGAGTGGAATGGATCTGTTTGTCCTGTTTGTCCTGTGACGGTTCGGACAGCGTCGCAGCCTGAGCCAAGGTCCTGCGCGCCAGAAACGCAGCAGAAGAAACGAAAGAGAAAGAGGCGGGCAGAACGTTGTGAAAGGTAGTCGAAAAAGGTCAGGTCACCGTGTCTGGATCCGTTACAAAATGTCCAATTTTCGAAGCAATTGCGAATTTATCGGATGCAATTGGCCTCGCCACCAAACACTATCGAAACAGCAATCAATTATGATGATCCATACAGCGTTACTACTAATTCGTCAGCTGTGCGTTATCAGTCGGGTGCACCGCACGCAGCCGTGTCGGTACGAAAGAGGAAACGTATCGCGTGTCGATTAAACTCGATGCTTCTGGCGATAATTTTCACAAAGACAAAACTGCGACACAATCGTTAAACGTACATAGGATAAGTCCGGGAGACGCGGTCGGGCCGGAGAGTTGTTCGAAACAGTTGTTTCCTAGAGAGTTAATTTTGAACCTTAACAGACTTTTGCGTATAGTATAAGCCTCCAACCCGACCGCGTCTCCCGGATTTACCCTACGCACGTATCACGTATTACGACATTAACGAGATGTGCGCGATGGACGGAAGTGCTAACCGGGCCAATGTGGCGAACAAACCACATTCTATGTTTCTTAAAAGTTTCATTATCCCGATCACGATGTGGTCGTTTTCACATCACGAACGTTGGGCGGGGTTTAGTTGTTTATTCATCTCATGATCAGCATGGTCTCGGCTCATCAACGCGTCATTAATGAAACTGAACGAACAACAATATTCTACGGCTGTCGAGCGTTAGCGCAACGCGTAAAAATGTTTCCAAGGCTATTAAAATGTCTTGAATGGTGATAGCGATCATGCTTGCATTTGCGTGTGACTAAACGATTGAAAGAAGAAATGAATCGAAGTAGTGGGGAGCAGCAAGTGAGCAGTACGTTCAATTCTGTGAGGCCAAGTCGAAATTGTTGAAGCGTATAAATTTTCGAGGCCTCGCGTGAACGGTGCACGGGTAATTGTACTTCCGAATGCAGCAAGGCTTCCATTGGGGTTTCTGACGAATTGGAGGCACGATACAAATTGGTCGAGGGGACCTGGCCGGACAGATGATTTCGGAGTCGCCGTTGTCGTTGGCTTGATAGCAGCTAGTGGCTTGCCCGCTACAGCAGCCGTTGGCGCAGCCGCAAGCCGTGGGCTTCCATTTCTGACAATTCGACATTAGCCGTCCACTTTTCACCGAGAATCAAACACCAGTGACTATATAAGAGTAGATACGAGTTACATACAGTAATTAGCTACTCGACCTACGTACATACATATATGTCACTGGGATGGTTCGCAGGAGGGTGGTCCTGAAGGATCTCTCAACTGAACACTGTGCGTTTCGTTACTATTGTGAAACGATCGGGGCGGATACGGATAATTTTCGGCCGGGCTATACATACATGTTTTGTACGTACGTACGAAGGGACGTTGGTGGTGACACGGTGACATAACCAAACTGTATAATTTTCACCACGGCAACTCTTCAAAGTCGCTGCGAATCGCTTTTTCTTCTGTCTTATTTTCTTTTCTTTCTTTCCCTCTTCCTCTGATTGTGAGACAAACGAATCACCAGAGATCGCTGCTGTTGTATTCCGTATTTTTCGTATTACTTTTATTTTATTAAATAACTTTATACAAATAACGGAAACTAAGACGATTACAGATAAATACTAGATTATAGATTCAGAACTAGATTCTCGTGTCCAGACTATTCGGACTGAAGTGCTCGAGTGCTTCTTACTGGAAGAATTGCGTGTAATATATATATGTACGGTTTTCGGTAAGCTAAAAAGTGGGGGTTGTCCTGAGTTTAACGGTCGTTAAGGGATGAGGCATAGAGATCGAGGTTCAAGGATGAGTAATAGGGTACGGATAAGGTCATAAAAGAAGGACTTCGGGATGCTTACTATTGCTATCTGGAAAACTAACGCGCTGACTAATACTTTATATAGATTTAAATGACGTTGGTATACAACACTGTGACCTCGTAGAACTTGACCTGCGCTAACGGCGCGCGTAACGTTCTATGTAACCCTTGCGTTCAGTAGGATTCGGTAGGTTTACGCGCCCCGAAACAGCTTCTAAAAAACAAACTTGTACATTACCACCCTGCAACTTTCGCGTTTTTAGTCTCTGTCCATTCTTGCCGCCTGTGTCGCCGAAAGAGTACCTAAGAAAAGCCTCGGCCGACGCAGTGATGAATTCGAAGCAGTTTTGAGATTCGAGTTTACATGGACGAAGTGATTGGAAGCGGCGCGGCGCGGCGTTAGCAACGGTAACGAAAGAAAGAGCGACTCCAAGAGTCCAAGTAACGTTGCGTAAAGTCGAAGCAATGAATTTCGAAAGCGAGAATAGGAATGTGCGTCTGCGACTGCGCGCGCGGGGCCGTTAATCGTCGCGAAAGCACTGGTTTCGATTTCGGAGATCAGAAAAGTTCTGCCCCAAAGTTCGAGCCTCGGCTGTTTGCATAAATCTCGCTCGTGATTCGTGGTTGAACGGTCAAACGCGCGCGCCATACCGTCGAAACGAGGTTATAACCAAGGTTACCAAACAGAGACTACCCAAATACCCAGATACATACAATTATGGCACTCGGCTTCTCTTTATTCCAACATTTTTTATTTAACGCTGCGCTCGGTGAGCCCTCGGAACGGTCCCTCGAATCTCTTTTCTGCGGAGCATAGAATTCCAGTCACACAGGACAAAGGCGCAGAGCGCTGCACGCATTACGGACTACGGTACATACTTATACATATGTATGACAACGTGTGGTCCGTAGAGTGGTGCGGAGTACAACGTTTCTGGACCGACCTGCCCTCCCCCCTTGCCCTACATCTTCCGAGTTTAAAAAGACTATGTATTTACTATCGAGTATCGCGTGCCCGGAGTAATTCCCACCTAAATATCCAGGTACATATTCCCATCTGTGCGTTACTCCGTCGTCGATCAGGATTAATGCAATGTGCTCGTTCAATCATGCGGTCAACGAACCTTATTCTTCGTAGGTACATCGGATCAGATCTAAATAACAAACCGTTCGATAGGATATAATTAATTGTCCCTGGAATTATACAGTGGCAAGAAGGATTTCCCATTCCTTCTTACATCTAACGTAAACATGTTACACATGGAAAAAAAAGAAGAAAAATGTTTTCTACCTCGTTTTCCTCCTTGCCTCCTTCCATCCGTCTGCTGTTAGTTATTCCGTTACTGTTCTGTTTCTCGATTATCCCCAGCGTCTCTGCGCGCACCGTTCCCTTTGTTTCTCTTACGATGACAACTATACTCGCGTGAATTGCGAAAAAGGGAAAGGGGGAAAATGTACCTAAGAAGGTATGCGATTTGGGATCGAGGTTGGTGTCGAAGTTTAAATTGAAATGATTGCTGCGATTGGAACCGATAGTACGGTAGATGACGCGACGGTACATGTACAATGAAACGTGGAGAAGGAAGATGAGGCCTATGACCCGTGATTATACATGCATACATACATATATGTATTATGATTTTCGCTGAGAGCGACAGTGATTCTATATCTGTCGCCACGGTGACGTAATTACGATTGGCCTCTCATGGTCGTTCGACACACATCATACATACGTACGTCGGTGTGTATTTCTCTCCGATAGAATTCAATTATGCACGTTGAATTCCAAAAGGATGAATCGCTCGTACCTTGGAAGTGAAATTATTCCCAAGGGTATTAGATCTGTCGGTTTCGTTTCGTTTCGTTTCTCTCTCCCTTCCTTTCGGACAGCTGATGCGGCATTTGAAATTGATAATTGCGAAAAAGATGGCAAGTGGTACGGCTCAGTTGCACTGGCTCGATCGAAGGGATCTTTCCTTCCGAAGGCTGTGCGCGATACCGGCAAGGTGTTGATTTTCAGCATACGATTTTAAGGCGTTTAAGAAGCTAACAGTATAACGGACGAGCTCGTATTCAGCTGACGAAGATCGCGGAGAGACTGCGACGACGCACGCATCGATGGTGTTCTTTCGGTGCGGGTGTACCGCATATGCATACCGCGTAGCCGTAGCCAGACAGTAGACACCGTACCGTGCGTCTTCGTTTCCTATTCGCTTCGGATTTCGTTCCTTCCTGCTCCTCCGTCCCGATTTCATTCTTTTCAGGATTATAAAGGACACACGTGTCCACGAGTAGATGAAACAGAAAATCTCTGCTTTCCGTCCAGGCGTGTGCGTTTCTCTCGCCGCTTGCTCATCGTGGCTCCTCGTGCTCCTCTTCTTCTATCGTTGCCACGGTTCCTTTCCGTTTCTGCGGGCACGATACACGATACAGACATAATCATGCACGCGACTGCAAGTGCGTAAGTATTCGGTACACTTGCTACACTCTTGGTACACAACCGGTCAACGTCCTCTCGAAGGTTTGGATCATGCGATCCGAAAGGTAAGAGCGAGTGCGCAGTACACGTCGCATACCGATCGATCGATCGATGTAAACGACTGGTCACAGGAACGGATTGACGAGGGATCGAGATCGACTAACTTTGACCTTGTTGGAAATATTTATTTGAAAACCAAAATAGAAAAGTCGAGCGAGCGGTCTGCGCCGCTTTCGCCGGATTTGGATGGCGAAGGCGAGGGCGCGAAAATTAGGGTAGGTTTCGTTTATTCGTAAGAAGCGATATCACCACGCCCGCGCCGCGCCGCCTCGAGTCAGTGGCCGAGAGGGACCAGCGAAATATAATTTCTCTGACTGCTCAATGAAATAGACGATGCCACAGGTGGTTTTCCTTATTCTACGACCGTCGACAAGTGATTTGACTAAATACGCCCCTGACTCGGAGAACACGAATGTTTCCTCGAGAGATAGCAACGAGGTTTCCTGTTTGAGAGGCTTGCGTTGATATTTCGATCTCGTTTCGAGCCAATCCCTACCAATCAGCCTGCATTCCCATTTGCAATTCTTCTTACAATTAGTCCCGCTGTCGCCCGATCACGGCTTTATCTTTATTCTCCTACAGCTCGGAGCACCGTTCCGAGCCTGTTATCCTAGCATGGTATGGAAAGTGATGGATTTTCCTCTTTAGGAAGGTATCGGAGCCAGCAGGTATTTTCCTCGTACGCAGGTATGCATTTCACACGGTAAGTGGATCGAAGGCTAATCAACTTCGGCTAGATTAGCTACGTTCCGCTATGTGGTGGGGCAACAGAATCGAGAAATCAAGTTCCGCGGCCAACTTGAACAAGAAGTCGAGTCGTTTGTCACTTTTACTGTTGTTGAGGTCAGTCGAGCATTGACCGTTCCTTGATTTAATCCGCGTACATTTCTGTAGTAGCTAGGTGTTTGCAATATCCAAACATAAATACACAGGTACATACCTACGTCAGACGGAGCAGAAATCTAGTTGCTTCGCGTCTTCCCTCGGGTGGCTGTTCCGATTCTTCCTTCGTTCTTTTGTTCTCGAGAGCCGGAACGCAAAGCGACAAAAATTATTGCTTTAGACAGCTATTGCGTATATTTGCCTAAGCAGGGACGCAGGCTCCCTCGGAGCGCTCGTGGTTATTACTATTTGGTGGGTCGATGACGATACACCGATCGTTTCGACATTTTCGGCCAATTATAAGGTGGTGTCCTGAAATCGGGTCATTTGAGGTGAAAAGGACCGAGCCGAATGCGATAGCTGTAGCTTGGCGCAGAGTTTGTGTATACCTACATATACATAGGTATACATACACGGCACTTATGCCACTTTGACGGTCGTTCACCCTGGCGCTCCTTCGAGCTCGGACTCGGAGGTGATAGCGTCATTTACCTCGTTCCGTTTTGTCGCCGTTATCATTCCATCGGCGATCGGCGTGGTCGCGTCTCGGCTTTTCGCTTATTGTCAGCGAGACTCGTGAATTTATCGATGCCCCAGTGTCGGGGCAAACTAATTGCGAGCCAATCGGCGATACCGGTATACGGTGAAAGGACGAGACATAGGTAAGAGAGTTTAAGACAATCGGCTTACTCTTCGAGTCTCCAATACCAATCACCCTCCCTGAGTTATGAAACGCTGGGAATTTCTTTAATCAATTCTGCAACGCACATTCGACCACCGCTTTTGCAATTGCGCTCCAGTTGATTCCTACGTAGTACATGCACAGTACACACACGACGTTCCGCGTCACTGTCATAACCATTTTCCCGACATCGCATCGTTTAAAGGAGCGCGAGCGGCTTAGCCGCTGGTTTCGCACTCGTTACATAACGCGAGGGAATCTGTTACGTTCGAAAGTAGGTACAATCGTTCTGTCTGCTGGCTGGTGAAAAATTAGCGGCAATTTTAAGATCGCTAAATTTATGGCCGTGGCGTATGCCCATCCCCTGTCCACTGTATCCGAGTCGATTTCGCTTTGGTATGTGATGGGTGGTGATGGGTGGTGATGGAGTGGTGATGGGTGGTGAAAGGTGGTGGAGGTGGGCGGTGAGGGACAGCGCGGCGTATTCAATTCGACACGCTAGAACGAGCTTCGAAAATTTCGGCTGCGAAAGAGGTCTGGGGTTATCGACCCGTTGGCAGTGGTCAGTGATGGTAACGGGCGAACGATCGAGGAACCGAGCAGAGCACACGACCAACCGGGCAACCAGTTCATCCGTCCGACGCGACGCATCGTTCGGTCCTTCACCCGGCATTGCCCCAAGAGTGTTACGTATGTACTCGCACGTATTACACGTGCTTGCAATACATCGCATGGACTCGTACACTCGTGATCTACGCGTCCTCGCGTCCTCGCGTCCTCCTCTCTTCTTCTGGTGAGGCCCCGCGCGACCAATTTATGCCGTCGCGTCGCGATTAGCGACGCGAGAATCAAATTCGTTTCGTGCACGTCAGTGAAAAAATAACAAGCTCAGTCACGGGCCAGATAAACAGCTCACGGTAAAAACAGCTGTTGGGAATTAATGGAGTACAGATCTGAAGAGAAGCGCAGTGGAGGTGGTCGTACCGAATATCTTGTTCGGTTGACGACTAGCCGAATATTACATATATAGATAGTTTGCTGCGCGGCGTGTACTCGCCGCGATTTCTAACGGATCGAACACACTACATAGACTCGAGGAGGGCTTTTGGAGAAAATTCGAGAGAGGCCCGAACGAAGAATAACGGACAGTCGAAAACCGTCCTCTCGTACCTGACCAGTCAGGGTCCGTTATTAGCCGTTAGAAAGGAAACCCGTTCGAAGATGGATTGTATGCACGCGGATATCATGAAATTTGCCAAAAATTCTTTAATACTTTAAAGAATTCTTTCCTTTTTACCCTATCTCTTGTCAGGCCTTTAAACACTTTATCGATCTCTACTAACAATAATGCTAATCTCAGGGCAGTAACTCTAACGCGAAACCTAATTAAATTTAATCATCTGTACTGTGGTCTTGAAACTTTGTCGAATCAACTTGTGCTCGTTGAAACATTGCTCGTACCTATTTGTAGACACTTGTACCACTTACGGGGGTAGGTAACCCTCAACAGCCCAAAATCAGGCTCTTTTTCAAACGCATATTCTGAAGTAATAAATGAATATAGAGTTAATTTTTAATTTAATTTTTAATCGTCATTTCGTTGACTTTAATGCACAAAAAGAAAATTTTAAATATATTTACGGGAAAAAAAGTTATACGTATAAATGTGAGAGCGTGTACGCGATGCACCGTCTGATGGTGAACAAGATTCCGGACTGGTGAATTACCTAAAACACAAAGTAAAGGCATTCTTATAATCTGTAAGACAGTCTCCATCTTGTGTCGGAAGCAAAATTTTGATAAACAAATTAATACAATTTTTTATGTTTATGTATATGATTTTATCCTTTTTTCGTGGGGAAAATATTTTGTATCTCTTTTTTAACAATTTATATTGAAAATGTGCTCCCGACACATTGCGGGAAATAGTTTTCTGCACCTCCCTGTAAATTTTCATTCAAATCGTTGGAGCAGGTTTCGAGATTTTATGTTCACCGTTTTGGAAAACGCAGTTTCTGGGAAATCACGTTTAAAGTTGGACGTGCAGTTTCGTCGTTATGCGATCTCATGCGCAGGCTCGTACATGTTTGGCTGTAATTAAAATACGTAGAAAAGATGTAGCTAACGGAATATTCAAAAATCCTAAAAACGAACTTTAGGAAAATTTGTAGGGTTACCTACCCCCTTAATCTCAACAGCATCGGGTACGAGTGAACACCGACGCCTCGCGACACAGAGTTTGCTCCAAGATCGCAGACATATTTTTGTGCACGAGTCATGTTCGTCGCGTAACGTCTCGACTTTTGTACTTAATTCGTCATTGCGCAAACATGATTGATCCTACTTGGATGCTGAAAAGAAACCGAGGACATGATGAAAGAGGAGCCGAATTGGAACGAAGTGGATGGACAGATTGAGAGGCGTTGTGCGGAGTTGCAGATGAGTCGGGGGTGTAGGAGTGACCGTTCGCGTTCGGGTAGGAACCAACAGCGGAGTGTTGTGGTCTCGATGTCCCGATGCCAGTTTAGCTTACTCGTGGTTCCTATGCAGCCCGTTCACGTTTCGTAGCTCGTGGCATGTTCGTAGGCGTGAAAGAGCAAGCAACCGCGCGTGGATCGTATTCATGTGTGATTCGTGTATCGTGACTATCGTGACTATCGTGTACACGTCGTAGGCACGTTGAAAGCGGTAGGAGGTTGAAATCGCAAAGGAGGGGGTGCTAACATCTGGAATGTACGTAAGGTAAACGGCATCTGGGCAATGCCCTCGCATGTAAACAATCAGAAATCGCAGGCACGATTACAGGAGGGAGTTATTTATCGCGTATGCACGCATTGAAAGGATCGATTACGTTTGCACACGCCCGTTCTTAACAGTTGTAATAGCAATAGTACGAATACGCGAATATACCGCTCACTATCAGGTAGTAGATATGCATTTAGCTTGTGCCCGAGTTATCAGGATCGAACTCTCGTTTTCTCAAGCATGATAATTCCGAATCGAGGGTTGATGATTCGTCTTCCAGATTGCAAATGTGTACCATCGGTATACCTAATAATGCAGTTGCGAGAAAAACTCGCGATTCTCATGTTTAACAATTAAAGAAGATTGCACCACCGAATGCGTTGAGTTGCGTTGCTGTGAAACCAAGGCGCGCACACATACACGCGATGCATTCCGAAGCATTTGACGGTCGAGCATTTATCTCGAAGCACGCGTAACATTGCAGCTTGCAGCGTATCACCCCGGCCCGGTGTGTACCTATGTCGCACTTATGTAGTCTGTCGTGACAATCGTGACGGTGTTCCTTTCGAGGAAACTGTATCTGTTGTGTTGTTGCTGGTGGTGGTGGTAGCGGTCGTCGGAATGAGTAATCGGTACCTAAATCATTTTCCTTTCGTTTCACGACCCGAGTTCGACGACGTGTGATATATCTTCGTTTCGTGAATTCCGGGTGTGCACCGTCTGTCATTTGCCCGAAAATTCGGAAACTCTACAATGCTTCGTCAAACAAGAGCCTTCCGGCGGACTCTGTGATTCAACTGGAGTGGACGAATCTAATTTTGCCGAGTATAAGCGAATCATCAAATAGACGTGTACTAGTCGAACGGTCGTGTAAACTGATTCGAACGAGTTACGTCGGCTCTAAAATGCTGAAAGAAAAGTCGCGAAACCGGACGTTTGGTTGTCGCGTCGCGTCGCGTCGCGCCGCGTCGCGCCGACCATGCAGTTCCCAAAGCGAGCGTCGAAACATTCATTCGAACGGTACATATTCTTTTTTAATGGCGGAAAGAGTCCCGAGGGGTTCCTCGCAAACACAGCACGGTCAGGAGCACGAGGACGAGCATAAGCATAAGACGGGGGTGATTTTTAAGTGACATTCGTCGCTCGGTCTTATTAGTTAAAATAAATTAGCTAAAGTTTTATAGTTGATATAAATTTCGAAGGCACGAAGGTCTCGTCGACTACGCGTACTTCACTCGATACGGTAGCACGTATTCTACCATAATAATAATTATGTAAACGCATACCGCAGGCACGTCTGAACGTTGGTTGGATAGTGAAGTGAACGTGTTATATAGAATAGAAGGAATTTCATCCTGATTAATTATCGTTGATCCGTTTGCATCGATACTGGTTGCAAGTTGCAACAAGCCACGAGGAATAAAAGGAGAGCGAGAAATAAACTGCCGGCTATGTTTTTGACGAAATCGCTGCATACCGATAAGTCGATGGATCATCAACTACGTAAATGTACGACAGTTAGGCGGATTGGTAGGGGTTGATTATCGGTTATCGCCCACTCGACGAATTTATGCAAGTCAGTATCTACAAGATACCTACGCATACCTGCGTAGGTATCGTGCGAACGAGACGCGTTTTCCTTCGACTCCGAGAGCGTTGCTCCGGAGAATGCTCGTCCCCGACAGCAAAAGGGATATTTCTGGTACCGTCCCTGGTGAAAACCGGACGTGGCTATCGAGAAAGAATACGAACTGGGTCAATGACCCAGCCGCCGAAGAACTGCGACTGCTCTGCGGAGGCCAGGTCTGGGTCAGCATGGGCCGTTAAATGAGTTTCGTTTGAAGAAACTGGACAGAACGAATGTTCCCTCTAGAGCCGCAAGGCGCAAACATGCCGCCGGTAGCCTCAAAACTTTGCGTCCCGTGTCAACTGCTTCATATAAATTTATTCTCCGCTAAAACGCGCCCGGCAGAGCGCCGCGGCGCGGCGCGCGGCGGCGAACTGTCGCAGACCGCTCGCAAATCTTTGCCACCGGGCCTAACGCAACTTTTCTAACAGATTTTCAATCTCTACGCCTCCGTATGCCCCGACAACGAGAGACAGGTGTGAATTCAATGCTAGTTACCTTACCGGCTTGTAAGTCACAATGCGAACAAAGTAGGTACGCGTAGTTTCTCTTGTTACCGCGTGCCACGGTAGGTATCTGTTTAGGCACATACCTATTTCTAGTAGCACAGTGTACACACTACAGGTGGGTATTAGTGGTATTAGGTACGTACAGGCACTCTGTCGGCTTCTGTTTAGTAAGTACTTATTGTTATTTTAGTAGCTACACTCTCCTCCACCCACCACGGTCTCTCTAATTAATTGTAAGTAGTAAGTATCTACTACCGTTCCATCCGATCTACGCGGGGGAAATTCACCAAAAGCGGATCCTTTGCCAGTGAAGTGCAGAGACAGTTGCATCGTTGGGGTCGATGCATCGAGTTAGGTGGCGAACCCCACTACAAGGAGATGGTTCCGAATCCCTGCAGGGGGCCCGAATCCCCCACCAATCTGGCGGGAGAGGAGACCTCGTGGCTTCCGACCAACGAGACCAAGGAACAAGGAGCCTAGCCCGCCTTCGCACCCTCAACGGAAGTACATATCCACCATCCTGATGGTAGAACCCACGCTTTACCCCCACTGAGTCTCGCATCGTGCTAACTCTTTCAACAGTACACCGTCTTTCTTGGCTCCTTCCGCTCCTTCGCGTTCGTCTCTGCTCCTCTTTGTGCCGCTGCCCCACCATATCCAGGGACTGCCGGGGGCAGTTGGGAGGCATCCGGGGACCGTTTAGAGTCGCTGGGGGGCCGGTCGATGAGTCACTATATAAGACGGGCAAGGACAAGAAGGTGTATGTTAGTATACACTCAATCTTCCCGTGGCTCGCACGACTCACGACATAGCGAGCGCCGGCAAATTCGGTTGCGGCGGTGACCGACTTTTTTTCCTTTCTTTCATTCTGTCCTTTCCCCACCCCACTCCACCTCACTTCACCCCACCCCACCCCACCCTAACCCCCACCCACCCACCCCCAATCCATCCCCACCCATTCACCCACCTGTCCCCACCGCACTTGTCACTCTTCCTCTTTTCCTTTTCCCTTTCCTTTTCCTTTTCGTCCGTATCTTCTTCTTCCTTTTCCTTTTCCTCTTTCTCGTTCTCTTTCACATATTCCTTTCTTTCTTAGCTTTTCCCAATTCTAATCTAGCTACATACCTACCAGTTTGTCTACCAAACTAACCAACGTACATACTACCCACCTGTGCATTTATCTGGCCAAGTGTTTAGTCGTCCCGCGCACCCCTTCCAATCCCGTCTCTTTCCCTCCTCATACTGATTGTCAGCCACAAACCAGTGCGTGTGCATACCAGTGCGGGTGCATACCAGCCCAGCATATAGGTACTTTTCCCATTTGCGATTCACCTCCCTTATCCAATTATCACTGTTGTGCTGTTTCTTTCCCAATTGTCCGTCCTGCCTCTCTGCAGAGTGGTGAGTTTGCCAGCTCGCGTTCTTCCACCCGAATCACTCTGCCTGAACACGTTTCGCCGAGCCTCTTATGCTAGGTCTATTTCGCATTTCGGGTAAATCTTCCTGGTCGTTACACAATCGTACAATCGTTTCCAAGGATTCCTTCAGAAATCACTCCCACCCCTCCTACCCTACACATATACGCGGACACGGGCATATACACGCACGTTCTCCCTGAATCCTCCCCTCCAGATTATGCCCCACCAGTCCAATCAGCTTTGATACTTAAAGCCGCGAATTTCGGAAGCATCGTCCCGAAGAGGAAACTCGTGCTCGTGTTGAGACGAACTTAAGTTAGACAAGTTTATACATAGTACGAGGTCCTCCTGTACTTTTTTCCTTTGCCAAGACGAGCATAGCCAACAAGGAACAGGAAGAGAAAGAGAAGGATAAAGAGAAAGGGGAACAGGAAGAGAAAGAGAAAGGGGAACAGGAAGAGAAAGAGGAGAGGAGGAGGAAGAAGAAAGAAGAAGAAAGAAGTAGAAAGAAAAAAAAGAAGAAGAAGAAGAGAAAACGAGGAGGAGGAGAAAGGAAGAAGAAGAAGGAAAAGTGTGAAGAAGGACTTTCTAGAAGTTTAGACATCGAGGAAAATAGGAAAGACGATAAGCACGAACCGCGAGAGGGAGTGGTGGAAACGGTGGAAGAAAGAAGAAAGGAACGAGTTATTGACCCGCTGGGATTATAATTCGCTGCAGTTAGATATCCGAGGAGGTTGACAACGCCGGCTGTTGAAAAGCCGCCGGGGAAGTGAGGGTAATTTCGCTGGACCGGAAATAAAAGTGAAGGATCCCTATAGATACCGCGATGTTGGTGGAACACACGGCCCAGTGGACCTGGCAAGCTATGGGTGGCACGAGAGTCGAGGTGCTTTATACATTTCTGGTTTTCCTCGGTGTGTTATTGGTGGCAAGGTGCTTACAATGGCTTAAGTACGTGCGTGCCCTGCCTCCGGGTCCATGGGGCGTACCCGTGTTTGGTTATTTGCCATTTCTCAAAGGGGACGTTCACCTCCAGTACGGCGAGCTCGCGAAAAAGTATGGTCCAATGTTCAGTGCGCGATTAGGAACGCAACTGGTGGTCGTTCTCAGTGATCATCGCACTATTCGCGACACATTTCGCCGCGAGGAGTTTACTGGAAGGCCACACACCGAGTTCATTAATATCCTCGGTGGATACGGTAAGTACGCAACGCGTGACAATTATCAGCCTTTTCAGAAGTTTGCGCCTCCGCGCATCCGCGCCATTTCACCGTGTCCCCTTGTTGCTTTCCCGCCTTTGCACGCGCCAATATGATCTTATCTTCTCTTACTATCAATATAAATCGAACCGCACCACCGACTCTTTCGATTCCGCGAATGTTTGCGGAAGGAAAATTAATCAACAATATCGCCAGACCTACGTGTTGGAATAGTTCTGTTTCAAATTAAACAGTCTTTCTCTCTCCTAGGTATTATCAACACCGAGGGTGCTATGTGGAAAGATCAAAGAAAATTTCTACACGATAAACTGAGAAGCTTTGGCATGACCTATATGGGCGGTGGAAAGAAAATTATGGAATCGAGAATAATGGTGAGTGTCTCGGGAGGATAAATTAGATTTCATCTATCCACCCTCTTCTCGCCCCGTTTATTTTCTTACATGTACTACTAACAATAAGATTAATTGCGAGCGATCAGATTACTCGAGTGCGCGGGTCGTTGACCGAAACATTGTGCCTTAATTTTTAGCGCGAGGTTAACACATTTCTACGCGGATTGGGGTTAAGGCGAGGTGCACCGACCAATGTATCAGCCTCTCTTGGAATGTCGATTAGCAACGTAATTTGCTCGATTATAATGGGTGTGCGCTTCCAACACGGCGACAATAGGTTCAAGAGATTCATGAACCTAATCGAGGAGGGGTTTAAGCTGTTTGGCAGCATGGCTGCGGTGAACTTTATACCCGTGATGCGGTATTTACCTTGTCTGCAAAAGATTCGCAACAAAATATCAGAGAATCGTGCGGAAATGGCAGACTTTTTCCAGGAGACGGTCGATCAACATAGAGCGACATTCGACCAAAGTACCGTGCGAGACCTAGTCGACGCGTACTTACTCGAGATCGAGAAAGCAAAGGGAGAAGGCCGTGCAGCATTGCTCTTTCAAGGGAAGAATCACGGTGAGCGTCAAGTCACTCAAAGTCCCGTCCAATTATGGAAATGTTTCCGGCCATGGTCCGACTAATTAAAATCTCCTTTCCTCCAATCAGATCGCCAGCTGCAACAGATTCTCGGGGACTTATTCTCAGCTGGTATGGAAACGGTAAAAACTACGTTGGAATGGGCAATAATCCTGATGCTACATCATCCGGAAGCGGCCGTCGCGGTACGGGAGGAGCTGGACCAGGTTGTGGGACGATCGAGGATGCCTGCCTTGGAAGATTTGCCCTTCCTTCCAATTACAGAAGCTACGATACTGGAAGTTCTCCGAAGATCCAGTATAGTACCTTTGGGAACCACTCACGCAACTACACGGTAATTATCTTCCCTCGTTACTCACCATTTTTACACGTCTTTATCCGTATCGAGCGTTTGCAGCATTGAATCTCGAGGCGTTGAAATGCTCAACACGATCGATGCAGCGGCGAAAGTGAAAGCAGAACTGCGCGGATCCCTACTTACCACCCTATAGTATTCGCTTCTCCAAGACAAGCACTTTGAGAAATAGATAGCTACATATTATGCGCGCATCCGGAATCGTGACGGTTATTTCCATTGAATTATATACAGCTCGACCGTAGAACGCATCTCTGTTAAGTTTGTCTCCTAAATGCGAGACGAATGTCTGACAGTGTCCGTGGCAACTGGGAAATTTGGCAGGCAGGTGGGGATGCGGGGAGTGTGGCAAGAAAGGCGCGGGGGGAGGGGGGCGTAGTGTAGTGGTGGGAAGAGAAGAAAGAAACGATTAAAACAGGGGGGGAGGGAAGGATGGTAAGATTAATGGAATTGGAAACCTTACGGTTGTTTCAGGGATGTGACGTTACATGGTTACACGATACCGGCTGGATCGCAAGTGGTGCCGTTACTGCACGCGGTACACATGGATCCGGAACTTTGGGAGGCGCCCGAGGAGTTTCGACCGAGTCGATTTCTCTCTGCCGAAGGTAAAGTCGAGAAACCGGAATACTTTATGCCATTCGGCGTCGGCAGACGCATGTGCCTGGGCGATGTCCTGGCACGTATGGAATTATTCCTATTCTTTAGTTCGTTGATGCACACGTTCGAGCTAAGATCACCGAAGGGTGCGTCCTTGCCGAGTTTGCGCGGTAACGCCGGTGTGACAGTTACGCCCGACCCCTTTCATGTTTGCTTACTGTCGAGAAACTTCGATCTGATCCAAGACCCAAGCAACGATGCGATCTCCTCGGGTGTAGTTTTGCGGAACATTGGCAGCCACTGAGAGCTCACGCGGTGCTTCGTTTAGCGCTCTGAAACGACCAACGGAGCACGGTAGTCGTTCCTAACGCGATCCGACTCGAAACCCGATTCCTCATCCGATTGCAACATTCGAAAGATCCGTGTCCCAAAATCCCTCTCCCATCTCACCATTCCGCATTCTTCGTCTCTTCGTTTGTTCACCCTTTCGCATCGTTTCTTCTTCATCCGCAATTTCTTTCTTTAGATCTTATCCCTTATTTATGCGCGTCTGGTTATTAGCCACCTGAGTAAATTTGCAATGCCGCTCGTTTCTCGTAGTTTGCGAACGCGGTATCGATACGAAATTCCTTCTAAATACCTATCGTGATCGTGATCGTGATCGTGACGCAGTCTCCAACGCGACTGGAGGACAGAGTTGTAAATAATAATTCTAATGATAATAGTGGCAATAGAGTAGCAGTAATGAAAGTAGGAATGGTAGTGACAGTACTGCTAGCAATAATAATACGAATAACAGAAATGACGATGATAACAGTAAGATTAAAATTAAGAATAAGAGAGATAACGTAATAGTGATAATAGGGTAAGCTATGTATATAAATACACACGAGCGGGTGCGTGAGAAAACGGTGAATGTGTGTACAGAGTATGACTTGCAAGTAGTGTGTACTTAATATAATATAGGAGTAACGAGTGATTTCGTTTATGTTTATCAACGCAACTGGATCGGTATGAAATATGGATTAGATGTTAAGGTTGTACATTGAGCGAACGCGACTTTGGACCTATTTAAATCAGTGATTTTCGTGAAAGTTGGAACGAGATTGTTGCGACATCGCGAGGTAGTTAAGTAGCGCGTAGGATCCAGAATCGATGTTGAATCTGATCTGTTGGGCGTGGGCAAAGATTAAGGCTGTGAACGTTGAATATTTAGGGCGCGGGATCCTCGAGGTCTCTGTGATATCGCGATCGTAAAATCATTTCCAAAGACTTTGTATTGCGTATCTTGGCACACTGGCGAAGCATCAACATAATTGTTTGTTAACTAGGTTAAAATATGTTTTAGACGAATTGCCTCGTCAGTACGTACGCGTGCACAATAGGTTTCATGCGCCCGTGTTGCTCGATAGTAAGAGAACTACACGTGGCATGCTTGAATCGCGGAGTATGTAAGTACTTACCTACCGTATTATGTTCACCCGCCGATCGCGGATCTGTGTTATTTAATGTTATTCTCTTTTCTAATGATTAAACGTGCCGTTTCTTATACGACCCACCTCGTACACTCATATCCCAACTATATGTATTTAACTATGCATCTATGTACCTACCTAAATGTTTAGCCCTCCTTTCTCCGTGTCCTCCTCCTTCGACCACAGGTACCGACCAATCCGTATAACTGGATTCTATCTTCCCTTGGGAATCGAAAAGAGTAAGAAGAAGAAGAAGAAGTGAGCCTAAGGGAAGAAGAGATGCAAATGAAAGTCGCGAAAGGAAGGGATCGAGGAGGCTTTTTGCATGATATCACAGATACAAAATAAATGTATTAAAGATTGCAGACTGCGGACGGGCAAGGGGAAATGTAGGAAAAAGAATTGCCGCCGTTTGCTTCTGATCTGTGAAAGGTGTCTTATTTACGGCAGTACATGTTTTACAGTTTGACGTAAAATCACTGCCAACTATCAGTAAGTAAGTACAAACAGGAGCGAAAGCGTCCATTAAGAGGAAGCAGCGAAAATTGTTTATCTATAATCTATGATTGTGGTCGTCGCGGAAGAAATATTAGGCGGTGAGGTTTTGGGACGAGCGTAATACCGCACTCTCCTTCGAGATCAGCGGTTTCACCCGATGGCACCGATACAACGAACGCACGTAGTATCGTGCCGGCGAAAAGGAACAATATCATCCTAGCCAGCTCTTCCCCAACACAGACGCGTTTCCCTATAAACAAGCAACAACGTAGCGACGTGATTCTTTCGACTGCGTGTAAAGAGAAAGTTAAGAATAATTCCTACCACTCTGGAAGGGTAGAAAGGATTCCGGTTTCAGGAAACTTCCATCTTCGGCTAAGAATCTGTCGGGTTGAAATTCGAGGGGTTCTGGCCAATAGGCAGGATCGGTATGAACGGCCCATTGCATTGGTACGATCATGGCCCCTTTCGGTATATCGTAATCGCCTATGCGCGTATCCTGAAGAGAGTTTATCAGTAATTATAAGATTAGCAGGCGGTAAGGGATGGTTCTATCGTAAACTACAACTAATACAGGTATGCACTTATATAGGTATATGAATGTCGTAGGACGTAGAATGTTTGTACCTCCGATGTTCCGTGAGGAATGCCAAGTGGTGTAACGCTTCTAATTCTTTGCACTTCAGCTAGAGCAGCTTCGAGGCGGGGCATAGAGATTCTGTCCTTTAAAGTCGGCTCTTCCCCATCCTTCAAGCAACGATCCATCTCCGACTGGACCATTTTCTAGAAATCACCGTATGACAGAGAGCTCGTACGTGTACTTGCAAAGTTTTGGCTGACTCTGATCCCATAAGGGCTGACATACCTGCTCCTCCGGATGGGCAGCCATGAACAGAAGAAACCAGCGAAGCGTCGTCAATGTGGTGTCGGTTCCAGCGCCAAAGAGGTCCGCCAACAGATGATAAAGCTGCGGTTCCGTGAAATAACCGGCCCCGACCATCTTCTCCTTTCTCATTTGCTCGTCGAACGCTGCTAAGAAACTTTCCACCATTCCTGTGTTTTCCGGCAATCCCGCGACCCGAGCACGATATTCGTCGCGTACACCGCGATATATCTTGTGAGTTTTTTCCTTCCCATTCACGATAGACCGTATCGTTTCTCCGTATCGTGGCAAGAATCTGACGAGCGTTTATTCCTTGTATTCTTCGCGTATTTATACATGTACACAAGTATATCTAATAGGTATGCACGAGCATCTACATTTGAATGTTCCGGGAGAGACTTTGGACGTGGCAATGCGTGCTATAACACATATTTTACTTTCTACTTTTTACTTTGGATCGACAGTAGGTATATCTACGCATTTTGGGCACGCGAAACTTGAAAATTCAAGTGTGCGCGAAAGCAAACGAAACGAAACGAAATAGAGGGGAATGAATACCTAAGAAAAGGGAGAAAGTTTAGTGGCCCAGCGATGCCTATCTCTTTCACTCCTTCTTCTTGCAAATGTCTCAACCATATCCAGACTTGATCCTTTTCCTCGTACGTTTTCCCAAAAACGATACTGTTAACTAGATTGCCCATGCAGTGGTGAAGTGTGTCCATTGGATCGAATGGTCCGTCCGCCGAACGACGCCCGAGTTTCTACGATACGGTAGGATATATAGTAGATTTTGGACAGTTGCCGGTTTTCTACCGAGGTTGCGGAAGAGAATAGGAGGAAAATTAGTGACTGTTGGCAAATACCGATACGCATTTCTTCACAGCGTCGAGAATCCTCTTCTCCATTTTATCTCGCCTCGGTCCTTCGTGCTTTACCATACCGAAATTTCTCAAGCAGCTGCTAACGAATTTCCTTTGATCCCTCCATCGTTCGCCCTCGGCGCAAACCAGTCCTGCGAAAAGGAACGCCGAGAAAAATCGAGGTCAGTGAGTGTGGGAGATGGTCGTACAGTTTCCAGCCGTTCGGCTTCCGTTTTCTCGAAACTCGAGCATTCGTTTCTATCTATGGTAAGCAGTTGTCGGTTCTTTTCTTTTTTATTTCTTTACGAAACAACCAGACAACATTGCACTGCTGTCTGTACTCTGCACAAGTGTAAAGGTAGCGGCGGAATTACATACCTACCGTCGTCGTTCCGTAAGTAGGAGCAGCCATTGAACTCGCCGAAGGATAATCTTCAAGTGAATAAACAATAATCTCTTACCGCACTCACTCTCCCTCGCCACACTTTTCCTCTGGATCGTTCACCTTCTTGCTCCTCCGACATTCCAGTTTCCACTCGCCTCCCACCATTGTCGCAGATTCTTCCCTCCAAAGGGAAAGCCTTTTCTAGCTCTCATTCGCGTTACGGTTCAGTTCTGTATCGTACGCTTATCACCGCTTGCGTGTACGATATAGAACATTGTAGATATAGGTCCTTGAATGGGATCGCGAGCAAGGACGACGTTACACATACCGTGCGTGTAAGTATATCGGATCGTAGGGTAGGTAGGATATTATACTGTGCACTCTTCGGGCCTATAAAAGCAGCTGGCGCGATACAATGTAGAGCCAACACGACAATCGTTTTTCCAACCTCGTTCAAGGACATCGAGCAGACACCGAAAGTGAGAGCCTTTCGTTGTCGCCGCGCGAGAGCCTGTCGCGAGGATTTCGCGATTCATCGCGCATTCGTGTCTCTGGAAGTGGATTAGGGAATCGAACAAGTTGATTAGGCGCTTCGAGGGGTAGGATACTATAGGCAGTTACGTACAACTTGCACAGAAATTTCCCAGGTATGTACTTACTCGCACGCTGTACGTTGCAATCGCAACCTGGACCAGGCGGAGGTTCGAGCGTTAGAAGCTTGGAAGCAGTAGGTGAGTAGGTCGTTAAGTTGGATGATAATCAGAGAAAAACGAAAGAAGGAACGAACAAACGTGCGCGCACTGCGCAGACCTTACCGTAGCCTTGCATAATTCCATGAGTGAGGTATAGCGGTGCTCTGCCAGCACACGCATCCTTCGCGAAGGCTTGCTTTATCATCCGGTGATCCGAGAGTAGGACAGTGTAAACGGAACCCATGCGAAGTCCACATATAGGACCGTACGTTCTTGCTAGTTTGGTGAGAGTTTCATGTGGTTTCTCTCCATCTATCCATGGTAGGTAGCCAATGATCGGAAGTTGCCAGGGACCCGGGGGCAGGCGGCGCACTTTCCGATTTCTATTCAAGAGATACGCAAAAAGGAAGAGGAACACAAGGAACGTTGCGCAGGCCAGATTATTCATCGCAAACCCTAGCCCCTAGCCCTTCCCCGACACGCGGCGCGCCGCGCCGCGCCACGCCGCCACTGGTCTTTCGCAATGATGTACCGAAACAAGGTTCCGATGCTTCGTGGTGCCACAGTCGGATGATCTAGTCGGCAAGTCCAACTTTCTGCGAACAAATGATTGATCCGCGTTTTAAGATTGCTACCTATTTATGTATGCGCGCGTAAGTACGGTGTTCCATCGCCTGAAGCATCGTGCTTGTCTTTTGAACGTTGAACGACAAAATTCAATCAACGCAAGGGAGTCATCGGAGAAGGGGGTTCGAAGGAAAGCAAGTTTTTCGAAAGTTTTTACTTGAAAAATCATTCTCTGACCGACAATTTGAAGCAACTTACCAAGTGGAAGCAACTCGGGTTCCTCGCACGATCGGTGCCGGTGCTCGCAACGCGTCAGAAATAACAGAGGAGACACTAGAAATCAAAGTTCTCGTGGAATAGATTTGGTACCAAGAGAGAATATCGACCAATCCAGGCGACAGCGACAGAGCGACTGTCGGCCGTCGGGCGATCCGTCAGCCAGTACGATTCGGTCTCCCTATATCGGTCTTTACCTCGCTATCTGTCCTTTGGGTCGGACAAAATCCAGGGAATAAGCAGTCTTTTTGACTATCAAATTACGGTCGGAAGCCAACTTGAAGAATTTACAATGCGATCAGCACGACCGGCACTTGCTAAGGTTTATTTATTCTACGGTTGATTCATGCTTGATCTTTGTATTCCCTGCCGAGTCTTTCGTCTCGTTTTAGATCGCGCAACGTGATTGTTGACGTTTCGAAACGCCTTGGAGACGTAAACGTGTCCAATGCTTGAAAGCTACGTTTCACTAAATGGGTATCGAAACGATAACGTGTTTTTAAAGTCACTGAACTGCCAGACCGAGAGACCGACGCGAATGCCTGGCGCCCGGCTGCTTACCTGCTTACCTGCCTACCTGTCTACCTGCCTGCCAACCTACCGGCCTACCAGCCTACCCCAGTCTACCAGTCTAACTACCTACTTGCCTGCCTGGCCGAATTCCCTTGATTCGTTTTCACCTTTCGATACATCTGCCTTTATTCCGAAACCCCCCTAGCCTCTTCTGCTATGATGGAATTTCGTTGACTGCGAGGACCTTTTTAGATAGAGAAGACAGATAAACGCGACCGTACCTGATCCAAGACGATCGGCATATCCGGATCTAAATAATCTGAATTTCGGCATTAATTTACCTATTATATGTATTACAATAGTACCTATAGTAATATTGTACAGGACACTTGTTGCTTCTATAATAGAGAGAATGCTACCCATACGAGTGTTGATATTCGATGAAATCGTCCTGTGCTGCGTTTAAGTAACCGTTGTTTCATCTTTCTTCTGTGCGATCAGCAAGAAAGTAGGAACGTAACACCGGCTGTAGAAACGTCGAGCCAACGATTCAGTCGGACTCGGACTCAATTGTACATAAGTCTAAAAGTTGGGAGGATAATAGTAACGTAGCGATAAGAAGAAAGAGAACGGTGTGCGAATGTTGGAGCGAGGGAGATAATTAAAAGTAATAAGCGTCTACAGCGTTTTGCTGAAAGAATTAAATGATGATTAAGGGAGAAGGGAAATAAGAACCGAACGAAAAGGCAGAAAGGTGAGAAGACAGATAAGAGCAAAAGAAGAGGTTGGAACGTGATCGATCGAGCACGTTGCTCACGCGGAATCCAACGCAATTGTGAATTTTCTTGCGATAGCACGCACTTGGAAGCATGATGTTTATTTTGTCACCTGTCCCTCGCACAGCGTTGACGAAGGCCTCGCTTAATAGTAATTATGAAAGAAGCTGCAAACCACGAACTCACAGTATAAAATGGAACTGCGCGCGGGTGTGTGCATTTGTGCGCACCGTCCAGCATCTATCTCCCAGATTAAATAGTCTAGACGCTATCGTAGCAGATATCGACTACATCAGAAACGGTAATGAATACGAAACAACGCGTTGACGCACTGCGGTGCCAACGTGGGCAACATTAAGGCGAATGTCCCAATTTCTGCTCATCTCCCCATTTCTGCTCATTTCGTATTTTTCTTATTATTATGTGCGTTAAGTTTGTACTATTGCAAGAAAATAATTCTAAATTATTTAAACTATTTAATTATTTAGCTATTTTTCATGAGCAGAAATACGGACATTTAGAGCATTACATATTTAATTACAAATTACTAATAGTTAAACATATTGAAACATCTTTCTTAAATAGTTTTTGATTTGCTTGATTTATTATTAAAGAATTAATCAATTACTCTGCAAATTTTCATCACAAACAAATTTTTTACACCTTCTTTATGACGAGTTACCTCTTAAATGAGCAGAAATTGGGACATTCAGCTTATCCCCACAACATAATACTTAGCGTTATCCACGAGGATATGCAAGGCCTAACAAGACAAGTCGGAAATCGTTTACTATCTTCGCATGCGTCACACTGTCCAATTTCTTTCTACCTTCTACATATCTATATACTTAGTACATATTTCGTACAGAAGTGTGCGGATCATAGTGACGGATGTTGAAGGAGGATGGGAAGAAAGAACGAGGAAAGCGAGAGGAGGAGAGAGAATGGGGAATGCAGGGATGCATACTGCATAGAGGAAAGGAAAGACGGGCGGCGCGGCGAGAAGAAAGAACGCAACGCTTCTTTGCTTGCGGTCCAGAAGAGAAGCAGTTGACGGGGACAGATAGAAACGTATGGGGAAATGAAATTCAAATTAGAAGCGTTCGGTACGGTTGTAGGATTACGCGACGGAGCATAAGTATGTGTAGGTATTACATATGGTAGTACCTAAGTTGATGGTGGATTCATTTAATCGTTCAGACCTAAAAATTAGCTGATTTATCCCGGAGTTGTTGAAGGCTTATGTGTAACCTGCAAGCGTTCTTCGCATAGATAAGACTCTAGGGGAGACCGGGGTGAAGTGAACCTCGGGGTAAAATGAGCTTTCTTAATTTATTCTTTTTTTTCGGCTCACTTTACTCCGGTCTCCCCTACACATCTATTTCCCGTTTTAGGATGCGATTCAACTGGACGTGAACTATATTCATGGTCGACTTGAATCCATCCCTGCAAGGAGCTGTACAACCTCTGGGTTAATGAAATTATTTTTCATTCGACCTAAGGACAACTACTTCAGGTTCGATGAAACGAATTTTTACCCAAGGACCGCCGCGCCGGTTTGCAAAGCGCAAGTGGTTCGCTGACGGTAGTGGTGGTGATGGCGACTCTTTGCTCAACTCCTTTCAAGTATAATGAACTTTGTGGCGCGCCGATCCTCACGGACAAACGATGTGATTTCTCCTCACGATTCTTGCCCCTTTTTCTCAGCTTCGCCTTTCTTCCATGCCTGTACTCAGTACTGCCTGCTTCTATTCCGGACTTCTTCAATATTTATTATCCCCGCTGACCTTTATTAGCAAAAAAAAGGGGTGGGAAGAGAGCAAAGTACGAGGTGTTTAACCCGAGGAAATGGGAAAGTGGAAACGCTGTTGTTGGCTTGTCTGCTTTAGCGTACACTGCCTTACCCTGCCTGCCTCTGCCCCACTCCCTAATGATCGTTGCGTTGAACGGATAGATAGTAGCCAGTTGACGGTCATTGCCTGAATCCAGTTATCAAGGTTGGGATCCTTTTCTTTACAGTCGAAAGATTATCGTTATTCCTCCACGCGGATCGATGGACGCATGAGCAAATGCGATTTAAATCGACGAAGACAGTTAAAAAAGGTAATGGGCTAAGCTAAGGTGACTAAGTAGGTACCTACTGACCCCACGAGCGGACGTATATTCAGCATCTTCTTATAGTCGGTCTTCGCATTGTCTGACAAAGTCGGAGGAACACCTAGGGTGAATACAATATAATACATACATGTAAAGACTCGAGGCGTACGGGTGGAATCACGGCGTATATTGTATAATACAGGTAATTAAACAGCCTCCGACTTATTAGATAAGTATGTAGGTAAGGAGAGACGGTGGTTCCCAGCTTTCTGTATGCAGTGACGCGACGCTGCGGTCCGATTCGGCCGACAGATCCATTGCTCCCTGTTTCCATACCTCCATCCTCCTGTTGCAAGAGTCGTTCACACGTGAATTCGCAGATTCGGCAGTCGGGCCAAACGTGGCTGAGCGGCCGATGACCGCGGCGCGACTTTCTCCTCTTATGCTAATTTCGTTAATGCGCTATTTTCACGACTCTCGTACTTGACAGACATACCACTTTACTTACTGTTGCACACTGGTCCGATGTGTGAGACGCCGAAGAAACCCCCCCAAAATATCCTCGGCTCGAGTGGCGATAACATACGCAGCATTACAGCGGATCGTATCCAAGTATTTAAAGACGGTGATAGAGTGTACTGTAGTTAGACAGTGAGGACCGGCTAACAATAACCATGATGAGATAGGATGAAAAAGAAATGGTTGTTACAAGCGGAGTAACAAACCTGCGACCACTTGTTGCTGGAATATTTCCGATCGGCTGTGGAATCCGAATCGAATACGACCGATCGATCGATCAACTGGTCGGGCGGTCAGTTTCTCCAAATAAACATGAATGTGGACAAGCGTTATATCAGGTGACACCGGTGTGATGCAGTGCGAGGACAGAGTTCGTTGCCCCGTACAAGAAGGCGGGTGTATTGGCCTCAACTGGCGTTTCTGGGTTTACTACCTTTGCCCGATCGCAAATAACCGCGAGTTTATTCCCCGTAAGCTGCCTCTACCTCTCCGAACGCGACGGCCAGTAGAAAAATGCTGTACGCGTTAATTTTATGGAGCACCGCCTTTCGAATTTTCTCTTCGGGGTAATATCATTCCGCCGATAAAAGCGTTTTAACGTTCCCTTCGAGCTTGTGCCATATTATATACAACAGTCTGGCCAATTATACAACTTCATTTTTCATCAGTCATCACAGACCTAACACTGCCTCACGCCCTTACCTCACTCTGGCTGATCTTCTACAGCGTTCGCTGTTTTCTACAGCGTTCTCGAAAATTTCGACGAATGAAAACTGATGCAAACAGGGGGCGAGTAAACTGTAACTTTTACACTGATTGTATTTTCTCCAAATGCAATGATTCGATACGTCGAAAGACGTTCTCCGCGTCAGACAAATTAGAGTTTAGATCGGAGGATTAAATGCGGGAGATATCGGGAGTTGTCGTACTCGAGAATCAAAGCTTTCTTGGCTTATTTGCATGCGGATTTCACCTGGAATTGAACATGGACGCTAGACCAGAAGCAATGACTGCCGCATTAAACATCTAAACAGACTTATCAGATCCGCGACGGCACAGTGCCTGCGCGGCGCGCCAGTGGTAAGAAGAAGAGATCCTTTAAAGTCTAAGGACTCTAAGGTCTCTGCCCAGACCTTAACGTAGTGGAGGGTGATGCCAGCGCGGCGCCGGCATCCACGACACTGGCTATCTGGTAGAAAACTAGGTGGGGATGGAGGACACTTTCACTCTCACAGGTGTATGACCGAACCGAGAGCTCGAAACTGATCCTTACCCGAACGAAAAAAGTCGCAGAGGGAAAGAGGAAGGAAAGATAATAAGAAAACATAAGAAAGGAATACGATGGAGCGCAATCTTTCGATACTTCGAATGCCCTACGGCCTTTACATCGTTGATTCTTCTTTGTGGACCAAAATGTTAAAGGGAAGAACTTCTACCCTGCATCACATTTTTCTTCTCTCAAACTTCCAAGAAACTCGTAGTTTCCCTTTCCACGTATATTATAATATTCATCTACCTATGACAAGAGAAACGGGGAGAGAAAAACTGGAGAAGTGAATAAGAGGTGGACAGTGCGTACGTCAGTACGGTGGAAGAGAGGAGATGGGTTGAGAGAGACTGGCCTAGGGTCAGTGAACTGTAAGAGCATCGTTTTCGGGCAGTAAGTATACGCGTCGTCGTGTCGCACGCTACCGAAGTACGCTGCGGCTGTACGCAGCCGTCAAGAGGTTCCCGACACCTCCGAGTGGTCCCAGTAGGTCAGTGGTTCACGAGGCACGTAGTATGTATGTGTGTCTACACATTCGAGGGAAAGAAGCCACACTTGTTTAAAATAAAACGGCAATTTGCTCGCCGATGAATTTAGATGTTACCAATTCACGTCCATTTGCGGGGCGCGATTGTTCGATACGCTATCGCCCAACAGAGCAAGTTTAGTTAGCTGGATAATAATTCGAAAAATAATATATTCTTTTCTTATTCATCGCTAACAACAGTTGCGCTCGGATCGGGTTCGTTTGCAAGAGAATCGCCAGGTTTGATTCATGTTAGAAACGATTTCAGGCGGGATGAACCCATCAAAGTGGATCATCGCTACCCACGATGTAAGTCGATCAGAAGAGGAACCGAGAAAGAAAACCTGGCGCGGCGCGACGGTCAAGTGCGTACACAGGCGAATTGTAAATGTAAAGGAACGTGAAGTAACTATTCCGATCGCTTGTGGTCCCAAAAAGTCCGGTTAGAATTTAGGCTATGTCGAATTCCTACTCGAATCTGGAACAAGCTGGTCATTGACCTTACCTTCGGTATTCTTTCAGGAGATTTCAGGTATGATTACGAACGTGCTAATGATTGCCTAGCCGATACGATAGGCTCGTCGCCCGACGATTCGCAGAATAGAATTATGTACATATGTGAAGTCGGGAATTCGTCAGTTAAGCGATGGTATGTGTGTACACTACGTGTGTATAGGTAGCGATTCAGGCAGAGAGACCGATGAACCGTCTGCGATGTCCTATTTTTGGCTTTTGCGCTACTTGCGCATCCCTCGTTGGGATGAATGGAAAGAAAATGGGAGGTGAGAATTGTAAGCGCGCCTCAGGCGTATATTTTCCCACCCGGTCACTTCTCCTGTTTCCCTATTTCTCATTCACTGCTGCTACACGTACAACCACCAGTGAAATATGTACCTAGTATATGGACAAGCCCACTTGCAATTGAGGGGAGGTTCCGGTCTAGAGCCCATAAAAATAGGTGATCTTTAGGAATTAATTAAAGGAAAACTACTATATATAATTGAATGTGACTTTTTGCACTGTATTAAGGGTGCTTTATGTTATGGAAATATATTTTTTGTTTTATAATTGACCATTGCAGGCGACACTGGAGGTCGTTTAAGTCGAGGCGTCAAAAAATTCTTTAATAACTTTTGGAGATACAGGCCCCGTCGATTTTGAGAACACTGTTTCGAGAAAAACGCGTTTAAAGTTTTACGTGAGCGCAGAGTGGCCGGTTGTTACCCATGCATTTGCTTCTACTCAAATGCCTATAACTTTGGGAATTTTACGAATTTCAACAAATCCTTTAAAACATATATTCCTAAAAGGTTGAACATTCGAAAAATGAAATAAAAAAATCGACTTTTAAACCGAAACCTCCCCTTAACGCAGACACGTTCTAAGCGATTTCGGTGAAGTATGTGTATGTGTATATCAGCGGGTATTATCCTTCCCATACAAACAAAACTAAATGTGCAATCGAATTGGTATTCACCTCGCGACTTCATTATTCTCGATTATTCTTATCATTGTCGCTATTGTTATCGTTTTCAACTCAGAAATTAACATCACGTGATGCGTTACAACACAGGAAACGAGATTAACAAGAAAGTAACAGAAACGTTACGTTTTCGTCCATGATATCGCATGTTCCACCTTGTAAGTAACACGTCTGTGTTGACCATAATTGTCATTTTCCTCGCATCACTGGAGATACTAACCAGAAATCAGATGCCATCATGTAGGTACATATGTACTTTTTATTTGTCCAATATTACGTCACGTCAAATACAACAACTGTTTCCGACTGCTACACAGATCCGAAGTCCAAGTTGTCCACTCTCGAGTTGTCACTTTATACAATGTACATACATGCGAGTATCTATTGATGAAACAAACTTTAAGATAACTCGTAAATTTCGAAAGCAAGATTGGCGGAAATAGTTATGCATATCGATTGCAACCAAGATTTGCCGTAGAACGCTGGCTCGATAAATAGAATACAGTAGCGCCGCGATAACCCGAGCTGCTGATTATTCGAGCCGGTCCAAGTCCCATTTACCTGAGATTACCGAGGTTCTATTGTACGTGAGGCGAGTACAGAATGCTGGCACGCATATTTTCAAGCGTATATAAAGCTATGCTAAATACTCAGCTGTTTCAATATCTGCGTTGTTCTTCGGAAAGAAAGTAGGTAAAGATACCAGTAAAACTAGCTCTCGTTGCCCCGTAGAAATGCAGTGTACGAGTAACCGGAGTAACAGAGAAGATCTCGCATTAATATGGGCATGTACATTGTTAGTGGTGACCTGGGGAGCTGCAACAACGAATTCGGAACCGGTTAATCGCAACATTAAACAAACAACATCCGTACCACCGACGCCAAAGTTTCAAGGCACATTCAACGAAACTCACGCGCACGAAACAATCGGTAGAGATGATTATGTATACATATGCACATGTAGTCGAATAGAAAGGAAAAGGAAATGAAGAGGAAAATACTTGGCTGCCGGGGACCTGCATGTGTACGTACGGTTCTCGAACGTTTACGAGTTACGTACCGGTTCTCGGCAGCAAAGTGTTTAACGATATTTTTAGAATGCTACGACTGCTGATGAACGGGAATGATAATTGTCTTTATTTGTTGCCGACAGCAAATCGTATAAAATGTTGGTCTAGTGGAGAAAAGCAGTACCTCTGGGAACTGAGTGGCTTATACGAAGGAGACATAATGCTCGACGAGCAGAATAAGGGATGGAAAAATGGTTTGGTAGGAACCGCGTCACGTTGGCCCGGGGCAATTGTGCCTTATTACATAAGGGAAGAGGATTTCGGTAATTGGTTTCGTTTATAGCCTCGAGAGCAGCAGAACAGTCTGCAGTTTCATATATGTAGGCACCTACTAATCGGCATGTTTGCGATCGCAGACGACGATGATGTAGAGTTGATCGAAGGCGCCATAAAGGAATATCATAAGAATACGTGCATACGTTTCCGCCCTTATCAGAAAACGGACAACGATTACGTTACTATAGAGGGCAAAATGTCGGGATGCTGGTCGTTGGTTGGCCGCCACGATCGCGGGCAAGTAGTGAATCTACAAAATCCGGGATGCATGAAACACGGCGTGATCGTTCATGAGTTCATGCATGCCTTGGGATTTTATCATCAACAAAGTACCGCGGATCGAGACGAATGGGTCACGATAAATTGGGAAAACATTAAGCCAGGTAAATCGATCGGCAAACCGATTACTACCGTTATTACATTCCCTGATAACCATCTGTCTCCAGTCTGACATCAGATTGGTAGCAGGGTCTGGCTCTGGCATGAGAGCGCAGAGTCTGACGTCAGAACCGTAGCAGACGGCAGAATCTGCTGCGGATCTGCTGCCGATCTGACATCAGGCACTGACATCAGGTTCTGTACCTCAGAACGCAGCCATCTGCGGACACTGACGACTACGGTTCTGATGTCAGATTCTGCTGACCAGATCTGGCTATCAGGGTTAACACGAATTAACGGTGAAACTATGACGCAGGTAAGGAACACAATTTTAACAAGTACGGCAACCGTACTGTCACCGACTACGGCGTCGGTTACGATTATACGAGTGTAATGCACTACAGTTCGCATGCATTTTCAAAGAATGGCGAGCCGACCATTTCGCCAAAGGTAAGCGCATCTCCTCGATGTATGTAATTATCTATGACTGCTGCTGCGTCAACTGTATGCGCCGAATTAATTGTCGACCGTTGTTGCGATTCTGCAGAAGGAAGCAGTGAAACTCGGACAACGAAAAGGACTCAGCGGAAAGGATATATTAAAACTGCAAGAGATGTACAAGGAGGAATGTCACCGTCGACACTCCGAAGGAAACACTGACGATGACCGGTCTGACTCGTGGGACGATCATAATATATCCATCGATTCGATAATTAATTTATTATGAGTCGTTCCAATCGAGCAACGGTTATATTTGTAATTTCGGATGTGCCTTGTTTGTATGCCACTGATCACTAATAAAAGTAATAAAGACGATAGGACTGTTTTCCGCTTTTTTTTTATTTCAAAGTGAAAAAATTGATATTACTACTAAGTAATATACGTCGACAATAACAACTTCCATATTCCTTTACGTTACATTTCCCACCTCCTTTCATTCTCCACGGAACGGAGAATTCTCATATTTTTATCGGAGTCATTTTTCCACGTGAAATGTATTAATTTGTTGTTTGCATAACTCTGCTGCCTAAAAATATTTAGCCACCCCGTGTATGTATTAATTTATAGTAATTTTATTTCCAAATCCGTTAGAGCATACGTCTACGTACGTGTTTTACAGTTTGATCGTCGTCGGTGAGTAAACCCTCTACTAAATCCCTCAAGGATATACACCCGATCCGTTCTAACGTCTCGTGGGACCATTGTGCTAGCAAAATGATCAAGTGGCACGTTCTCGCTCTGACCGCTGCTTGTTTATGATTAAACAGCTTAAGGAACTGTTCTAGCGGGATCCCTTTCGGAGAAATCGGACTCTATTAGTCAGGTACTGACGATACCTCATCAATGCGAGCGCCGAAACTGAGACTTACCCGGTAGATGGGAAAACAAGACAACCTGTTCCACTAGCTTTAGTAGCCGAGGTGCTTTGCTATGAAAACTCATCATATGGCACAAAATCGCAACGAGATCCGCAACAATCCGGGTCTTTTCTTTCTCTAGAGTTAACAAACGCTGTAAAAGTACCACGCCATTCACATATCTAATGTTGTCAGAAAATTGAAAAACAAATTTGTCACGAGTGTGGACCAGTCTACAAAGTAGAAGCATCGTGTATTCCAGAGCCTCAAGTTCATCCCTGAACAACGTAGACGGCAGTTTGGTGTTTGCCTGGATAGTTTTGTCCGTTTCTAGGGATTCTGGAGACTCGGCCATCAGATATTGTAGAGAAATCACGAGATGCTTTACAATGTTAACGTTCAAGTATACTTCTTCGATCTGATCTAGAGCGTCTTTCGTTTTCGAAACGACAAATGGTAAAGACAATACACGCGTAACCTCTATTACCACTCGAGCATCAACACCTGTGAGCCTTAACGGAGTTACGCATAGTTGAACGAGACGTGACTCGAGCAACGATTCCACGTTTCCGTTCGTAAGTTCTTTCACATACGTCCGCAAAAACGCAATCCACTCTCCGTTCTCCCTCTCCGGACGCGAATTGATTACTTTCACGGAATCGTGCCCTTCGAAACTCGACACTTGGTCGGTGCATTTCTCTTCTATTATCTTGTTTCTTCTTTGCCTTCGAATCCGTTTATGTTTCTTTCCGACCACTTTTACAACCCTATCTTTAACAAAATCATGATCCAAGAGGTGAGGCCATGTTAACCTTTCCTTGGGATTTTTCTGCAGCAAACCCTATTTTTTAAATATATCAGCAACAGATAAACTTCATGCAGAATGCTTTTCGAGTTGGGTGCGTTAATGTAAATGTATTACAACCTGTAAGAAACTTATGCAAGACTGAGAAACATCCTCTGGCCACTTGATCTCTGTGTGCCTGATCATATTGAATAAAAGTAGAACAGAGTTTGTTTTAAACGGCGGAGCGCCTACGATTAGCTCATAAATTATGCAACCAAGAGACCTGAAAAGGGAAACTTTTATGCCCTGCGTGCATGGTTGAAATTTCAAGCTTAATTGCCAACAAAGCTAACGCACCATAAATCTGCGGTGTGATCATAGAATTCATGTTCAAACATTTCTGGAGCCATGTACAATGGCGTGCCCTTTATAGAACGTACCACCACTGATTCCACATTTACGGTACGAGCGAATCCAAAGTCGCATAACTTTACAACTCCGTCGCTCTTAACCAGTATATTTTGTGGTTTAAGATCCCTAGAGGAGCAACGAATGACCAGTGAATGTTGGAAAATATAATGAATGGTGATGGTGAAATATCCAACCTGTGCAGTAAACCCATGGAATGTAGGTAATAGAGCGCTGAAACAAGACAGCCAGCCACTGATTGGGCAAATTTTTCAGGAACAGAGCCACATTCTTTTATTAATTTGTATAGGTCTCCAATCGCGTACTCGGTCACAACGACTATCTACAGAGAAATCTAGTCTTATACAATGTACATACGACACAGAAATTTCAAATACTTTTCAGATATCTGTTTGTACCTCGTCATTCGTTTCGAAAGAGTCAAGCATTTTTATTATGTATGGGTGATCGAGATCCCGCTGAATTTCACGCTCCTGCCGTAAGTTCTTCAACTCTGTTAGTGATCTACCTTGCTATATGATTACATAGATGTACGTTGACGTGTAAATAGAAGATAGAAAATTGTAGGAAACAGACATAATCAAAAGTAAATACGTTGGCTCGTGAATGCTTCTTTACCTTTCTAATCACTTTGAAACCTACAATTTCACCATCGAGTCGTCTCCTTGCTCTGTATACTTGTCCGAAAGATCCCTCGCCCACTTTTTCTTCAATTTTGTATAGCTCCAACTTTTCCATAGCTTTTTAGTCATACATGCAGTTTCACGCAAGCAAAACACTTGACAAACTCCACCAATACTGTGTAGTACAGCCTGGTATAATTTACTTATGTACAAATCCGTCGCTCTACACTTGCAAAAGAAAAACGCTGTACGTTGTAACCGCTGAAGCTATGTTGCTATCAATTGCTATACATATATCATATGTGTGTGTACCAACACTTGAAAACTACCAACGCATACTGAACGTGAGTCATGACTGAACGTGACTGAACGTGATTGAACATGACTGAACATGACTGAACGTGACGGAATGATACTTGATGATCATTGACGATATTGAACGATACTTGACGATACTGAACGCTAGTGGCTAGATCTAGTGATCCTCTAGGCAGTGATCGGAACAACGTGTATCGTCGCTGATTGGTTGCCGCGATTGGTTGCCGCTCTCTTCATATTTAGTTTCAATTTTTACCGCTAATAGCGTTGTAATGGCATTCGTGTGACGAAAAATAGCATTGGTTGGTAAGCCTATTGTATATCTCGTCTGTGAAGATCGCCAGGTTCGCTTACCAGGATATCAGGCTTACCTGGTCATAAAACTTCCGTTATTTATTAATAGGAATATAAAACTGTACATATGAAAGTAAACATTATAATTATGTTTATTATAATGTGTTAGGTTATTATGTTGTATTAATAATACTTGTACGCGCCATATATTTAATCATAGCTAAAGCGTTAAACACTCGTTTGGCAGCAGCCAAAATAACCACATGGTTTGTCCTTCGACTTTTTGCTCATCTGAATCAGCAAGTAGCGATATTATTACGCCGAAACGTCATTTACCTCATTTTCCAGTATGCGTCGCCTTTTCTTTACTTTTAAACGTACAAAATGTGTACAAAACTAATGATATACAAAAATGGCGCCAATTATAACAATGGCTACTTATGCAAACAATCGAATTTAAATTGAATAAAAGATTCATCATTGGAAGAAACAAAGATGATAATATTAAGCAGATATATTTTTATAGAAATAAATATTTTATTCAAAATACTTGGAGCTGCGCCCAGAATTGGTGTTGCTAAACTGAATAAATATGTATAAATTTTTATGTATATGTTTAACGAGACGGTATATAATTCGGCTCGCCTTTCATTCTTTTACTAATATTTTTTAGCTTCGCACTTGGGATTTTCAATTAATATTACAGCTACATGGTATATAGGTTTGTGCAGAAATAACGGTATATGTATGTAGGTATGTATCTCTTTCAAATGTAAGGGAGGAAGGGAACATCTGTATGAAAACGTAGATAACAATCATGTTTCTAGCGAATATTTTTCACAACAGATTTATTAATCGTGTAATGATGTTCTAACTTGTAGGTTTAAAATTAATTTTTAACTCTATATTTGGAGTAACTACTGTGACTATTATACGATTTTTCACTTTCACGAGACTTTGAGCTGCTGTCCTTAATATTTTGTCGTATAGACCAATGTTCATCTCTCTTTTCCCTCGAATGAGATTTTCTTGGTTTGTGTACTTTTTGAATTTTCCATGATTCTGCTGTCGTAGATCGCCAACATTTTTCTTGTTTCTCGCGGTCATTGGAACCACGAATATATGGTGTTTCAGACCGTTCGTGTTTCTGATCGTTTCTAGATTTCCAACTCCCGCGATAATTCTGTGAATCTTCAAGAAAGAGATTACAGCGTCTCATTGAACATTCCCCAAACGGCATTGACGAAGTTTCTGTTGCGTCGTCGCTATGCCTATTCGAGCTTGGAGTTTCGAGAATGTTTGTAGTTTTCGTACCACGACTAGTTGCACGGGTTTCCGTCATGTAATCAATGTATAACTCCATCTGTTGGTTTATTACCTCCCTAAGGATTTCTGTATGAGATCTTTTATTTGTATGAACACCTCTGTGCTTAGCTCTACGTCTTTTCAAATTACGCTCCTGTACGAGTAGCTCCAAGAAAGATAATTTCTTATCATCTTTGTCTTGAGATTTTCTGAAACAATGTACAAGCATTTTAGACAAAAGTGTAGAAAGTTGAACGTACTCGTACTATCTACTTTTTATGTAGACTTACTGCCTGTGAGTATCTGTAATGTCGTGTCCGATATTTGGTGCAACTGTACGAGAAAGTACATGTTCGTACAAAATCTTCCTCTCGTCTCGAGTAAAATCTGCGAAGAGTCTATTGGATGTTTGTGGAATTAATCGCTCATCCGTACCTATTATCAGCGTTAGGAATAGTTTTGAAAGGAGTTATACATTTTAAATACAAGTTAAATGTGAAAACATAGCGTGTGTGTATTATATTATATAAGTATTTGGCAAAGGATATGAAAAAGGATATATAGAGCTTGTGCCAAGTACGACATTCACAAGTTTCTGGAAAAAATTATGCAATTTACAATGTGTCGAGACACGTCTCTAAATTTGGTTTCACCATACTAACCGACTTTTAAGCTTGAATCGACTTGCTTCGCTTTCTGTAAGATATCATTCTGCAATGGTGCATCTGCAATCGAAGAAAAGTTAGAATGGTTTGTGCATAAACGAATGAAAATTGGATATCTAATAAACTATAGGAGTTACCAAATTTTATAGAGGATGGTGAGTGTAACGAAAGGCTCGGCTCTGATAATGATATATCAAACTTGCTGTAACCCTCGTTTTTCCATTGACAAGATTCTAAATGTCGGTCCAGCATGTTTTTACCAATTCGATGAGATGAATCGAACGGACAAACCAGACGGGTATCATTCTAGGCAAATCAATAGCGAGATAGTTTGGTTTCTAGGGTTGGGGAATGTCGACTTACTTACATCGGTGTTTATACTTGCTATAGTCCAACCCAAGCTAGAAGTAATATCTATAATTTCCTCGTGTGTTTTCTCTGTGAAGTTGTTCAAGTTTTGGTACTGATCTTCTCGTTGATTCAACGTGCAATTCAACATGTTTGAATGATCTTGAAGAAATTCGCAATGAGATCGCGTCACCATCGACGAAGTATACCTGGTCTGTGATTTTACGAAGAAGATCACAGAGACATCTACAATGGTAAGGGATTCATTAACAGCTACAAAAGAATCTTTTGCCAGCAATGGATAGGATACATTGTATCACCAGAGACGAGGTTGTTTACTCTGTGGTAACGTGTACACGATTGGCATTGTACATACACAGGCGAGGTATAAGATAGACCTATCGAACAATGCATTTTTCTGTCACCGGTTTGTGGGGCCCTAGGACCCCCTTGCCATATTAGTGTCGCATGCAACGTTACCGGCGAAGTCTCGAAACACATTGTAACGCTACGCGTGGTAGGAATTAGAATTCAATACGTGTAAAACTAGGTCATTCGAAACCCGAATGAACCGAAAATCGATGAAAATCGAGACCCGAATCATTTACAAACGTATTCCGTGCAACGACCGAGGAAGAAGGATCACAACAGAACCTATACTCCTATTCCTCGTCTATGGTGGTACATACTATTTATCGGCAACGGTAGAGACCTAGAAAGTTTCAAGGTAAATCATTGGTTACTACATTTCTTCGTTACCGATACAGGTCGGTCGTGCTTTCAGTGACATGGAAACGGAAAGTTCAGTTTGTCCTTGCGTTGTCTTAATCATTTAATGCTGAAGTTCTTTTTATTACTATTACGGTTACAAAGTACGAACCAATCAACCGGGCCATTATGTTACATATGTAGGTACAGGTATTACAGTAGTGCCCAAGTGATATTATAGGTAGTACGGTGCCTTCATCTAGGTAGGACAAAAGTTTTCATACTTATTATATACATATGCGTAATAGGTATAACACAACATGCACTCTTCCCATGCAAACTTTACTAACCTTTACTAATTGTAGGTACTCTTTACTTGTCCGTGCGTTTTTTACGCTTCAGTAAAAAAATGAAGGAAAAGCTTCGAGATGGTTAAAAAAAATAATGGTGACGCGTGTGTGCGCAGGGGTGGGGAATGTGACTGAAATGATTCTCGGCTGCCGTTAGCGGACAAAGGAGCTTGTCAAGGTCGATGATGGACGCTTTCATGAACGACCCCACGGAGCCCCGTATATCAAATTTATTGCCGTTATCCTCATTTTCATATTTCATATTTACATTTCTCGACCTACTGTATGGCCTGTGTAAATCAACAAATTTATGGGTAATTAGACTTAAAGTTTGCGCAGTCGAGGCCCACGAGTTCAAGAGTAGTCTATTACGCGGAGGTTGCGGAAGCGAAATTAGACCTCTTCCGCATTTCTTGTAACGAATTTATCGTATAGCTATCACTAACAGCTGGAAGAAAACTATTACGAATTATACCTAACGAGCACATAGCAATTCGTTAGTTGACACGCGAGCTCTATTCTCTATCTAACAATAAGTTTTCTACCCACTTGGAAAAGGTACCTTTCGCCGTTTACTTTAATGTTTAATAGTTGACGCTTTAATTATTGATCGTAATATCGATCCGAACCTTGTGCACTTTCCTCGCATTGTTTGAAATTCGTTAAAACTCGTTGATTCGTATTGGCGGTGAGAAAAGCAAAGCTGTCGCGAAACATGTTGGGCAATAGACGTGTTTACATATTTTGTAATGCCATCATGGCAGGCAATGATTGTCGAAGCAATATAGTCGTGCACGTAGGCATCTACCATATGTGTAATTGTGTATCGCGTGCAAGAAGCAACAACGGACAGTGAAGTACGCGACATTTAATCATGGGGAGATCGAAATATCTAATGATCCTTTTACAGTGCTAAGGAGTAGACGTAATGTGCGTATATTTACTTTAGTACCCACCTGTTGCCGTAACCCAGTTTCTTACGTATACCAACCGGAAAGTTTTTCAACAACTTTTTTTTCCAAAGATTTCTGAAATCCTGGATGCTTGTTTGCGATGCGTTCGCAGAAATATGCTTCGTATAGCTATAAGAAATCGTAGTTTCTACGTAGGTGTTTGTACCTGTTAATACAGTTACTTTATCCTCCCGCGTATAATTGCCGCTGTACATATTCGATTTCCTGCATATAGCAACCACCATTCAGTGAGCTGTCTCGATCTTATGCATTTCAAATCGATTGCAGCGTAGCCAATATGTTGTTGCCTTTCATCCATAAACTTGCATAGGTATACCTACATTTCGAAAGCCACGGTAGGAGAGAATCAGCAAACAAGTAGAGTAAGGTACACGCACACACGGATAGTTATACAGACAGAGAGGCAGTCAAACAATTAAATGGTTAGATGGATAGATGAATGAATGGATGGATGGATGGATGGATGGATGGATGGATGAATGGATAGGTATATCGAGATAGATAGATAGATACATAAATAGATAGATAGATAGATACATAGATAGATAGATAGATATACATATAGATAGATAGACAGATAGTAGGAAAAAGAGGAAGAAAGCGGGAGGCATGGCGCAACGCGTCATTGCACGTACGCGTGCATTGATACTGATATTTATGCCCGCCAGTTAATCATGTCAAACTCGTTTGATTTGTCGTTGGCTTTTATGGAGGGGAATTAAAACGTTCATTTCGCCGCAGACGCTCGGCAACAGTATACTCGTCCTGCTAGTGTTGTTGCTGCTGCCGTTGCCACGATTGCTCGGTGAATTATTTTCTGGACAACCTTTACACGACGTAACGAAAGAGAAGGGGGGAGCTTTTTGGAAAATTACAGTATCTCGTTTACGAGGAAAATTTGTATTTATCACGTGTCTGCTACTCGTACCTATGTGCACATGGCTCGATGGGGAACTTTCGGCTCGCTCACGGACAAACAAGCGTACAATTGTTGCGTTTCTTATAACAATAAGTTTTACGTTATGCACCTGAGTATAGTATTATTTCTGAGAATGCCTTGGCAAAAGAAAGGGACAGTTTCGGTGAAGTCCGACTCATCCCGATAGCTATTTACAGTTACGCTTGATGTGGTTGCCGAAATTTTCAAAGAAATTTACCGGACCGACCAATGTCAGTGTAATTTAATTATTCAGGTTAAGAGAATAAGAAACACGACGAAATAAGTGGAGTAGAAATCCGATAAGGGTAGAATGCTCTGTCGTCCAGTGATTTAGAAAAGAAAGCGAAGCGAGAATTCTTAGAACGTGGACCAAGTGATGAGTAGATGGGCAGGACGGATGGTCCCTTGCGGATCGACAGCCGTCCGTCAATGTGGTCGGTGACGCGTAAAGTCGAACGAACAGGGGAAAAAGTCGGACGAACCGAGTCTCTCAATCTTTTTTCTCACTCTAAGGATTGGTCTATCGAGAATTTAAGGCAAAGGGGACAGGAGAGGGAAGTGGAGAGTGGGGCGGTTTGGGTGCAGAAAAAGGAGAGAAGGACGAGGAATAGGAAGAGGCGGGGGAAAGGTGGAAGGTGGAAAAGGAGGCAGTAGCAGTCGGCATCAGCTAGGTCCGCGCACTTCTATCACGTTGGGCGAACGGGCGGACAGCTCCGAGGCGATTTGTCTTTCATTTCGGGCTAATTTATTGCGCCCAAGCAGTCGGCCACCCCCTCCCGCCGTCACATTCACACACATCCCCCCTTCTCACACACACACACACACACACACACACTCTCTCTACCCTCCGCCCCTCTATCTTTTCGTAGGGTTTCTTACTTCCTTGCATTCTACCACCTACCCCTCCTAGTCACTCTTTCTTTCGCTCCTTCTCTATCCTTGTGTCTTTCCCGTCTTTCTAACGCTATTCTCGACTCTGCACCATTCAACCACGCCCCACCCAACTAATGTCCCACATAAAACTTGGTATCAGCGATCCTCAAACGGGGATTTACAATCCCTTCAAGCGCCGCTGTCACTATAAATCCTCCAGGACGACGTCGATATATCTCGCGCGCGAATACTTCTGTCCCTAATGGATACCCCTCGGTACATACAACGAACGTCGAAGCCGAAACCAGTCTGGATCTTTCGTATATTCGTTCCAGTCGATTCGGCTCTAGCCTTCTTTTTCTTCGTGTTATTCGTCGCGTGGCATGTGTGTTTTCCAGCTCTCTTGTAATCTAAGCATTAGGTACCCTTTGTACAGTGCTGTTGCCTATCTATCTTTTTCTTTCACGACGTAGCAAGTGTAAATTGCAATGTAACTTTCCCCCCCCCCCCCTTTTATACGGGGAGTGTCCGCTACAGCCTAGTATACCGCTCTTTTTGTTCCTGTTCTCCTTCTTCTGCTTTTCTTCGCAGACAAAACATTTCGGCTGCGGACAAGGAACGGCGCGGCGGAAAAGATCTGCGTGGAAAGCCATTATCTAGGTTATAACGCCATCCTATTAGGGTACTCGTCGCCGACAGTTAATAAGAATAAAAGCGCGTGTTCCCGCAATTAAGAACAGTAATAAGCGCCTTAAGGCCAATAAGATGTTTCCTAATGGAACTAGCTAACAGCGTTGAGCCAATTATCTACGCGCGCATTAAAACGAGCGTAGAGGTCCACCGATAGCGAGAAACCTTAATAAGTACGTAGGTAGAATACGTTTATCCGATCGTAACCGAACTCGATTAGAGACCACCCAACCAAGCGGGTGGTGCCTGGTCTTTTATGCTATTCGTCCTTTTATGCCCGTCATCTTATCCTCCAGCTACACAGTCTTTCTAGTGCTCCTCTTCTCCGCTTTCTTCAATCTCTGCCTGCGTGGTGGCAGGGTCCAATATATAGTGCATACATACCTATGTAATTTGCACAGTCCGCGCAGTTAAAACGATAATCCTTTTACGTTGCACAGGGCAACAGTAGCGGATGGGAAAAGGAAAGCACTTGTCGCGATCACAGAGAAGAGAACGAAGGGTAGGCGGAAGCAAACAAGGTAGGAGGATGACGAGTCGAGCCGGGCCGGGCCGGGCTGCGCCGTGCCGCTCGAGGCGGTTGCTTTACCATCGGCGTAGAATGGAAGGGTAATGGATGCGGACAGAGACGGACAGATGGATACACACATAGAAAAGAGAACGGAGGTAGAGAAGGGGCTGGAAAAGCCCAGCGGCTTCTCGTTGGAGGCTTTCGGTCTAAGTCCTCGTTATGATTCAACGCGCCTTAAGCCGGTCTTCACGGGCCACGAGCTTCTCCCGGCCCTTTGCTTTTCTCTCTGCGCTGCTAATTCTCCCCCGCAACTTTCTCGTCCTTGTCGTATCCATTCCCATAGCAGAACGCCGAGGAATATCACGGGGTCGCGCTTGGATCCTGGACTCGGTGCTGCTTAGAAATCCTACCTACTAACTCCCTACTCACAATCTCTGGAAAATCGTACGGTACATGAGCGAAAAGCTGCAAAGCTTTTCCACCGTTTCCGATGGATTACGGTGTACCGATACCTATCATTCCTGCAGTGCGACCGCGTTAATCGTAACGCTTATTAACTTGGTAATTGCACCTGATCGTGTGCGCGATATTACGCATAGGGCAGAGTACGCACGGCGGCGCGCCGTAGGGAAATGGGAGACGGGAAACAAGGTGGTTAAGTAGTAGTGCAGGATGCACCACGTTTCGCAGTTACAACGCGGACCGAGAGGGAGAAGGGAAACTGGAGAAAAAACAGGATAGGTACGTTACGTTGAACCGAACGACCCACTTTTCCAAGGAGAACTCTACCTACCCAGATTCTTCAATCTTCTCACATATCTTCTGTTACTCATCTGTCTTCTTTCCTGCCTACCGCCTCGCCTCTTCGTGGATTCGGTTTCTTCGTTCAGGGGAATCTGTTCGTGGTCAAACAGGATCGATGAGATTATACTTTAAGTAATATTTTCCAGGGTGTACAACATTGCGCCTACCTATGTCTAAAGCATGCAACGGAACCAGTGATCGGGCCTAGTTGCAGTTGCAGTTGCAATCGCAATCGCATTGGTAGCCGCAGTTGCAGCGGTTGCACGATTCGAGCTGCACGATATAAAGGGAGACAGCCATCGGGAGAGCGAGCGAGCGAGTTAGCGTTGTTTTACCGTAAGGGGTTAATTGCATTGCCAATAACAGATAATGCAACAATCAATGATTTAAGGGAGGTGGGGTCGGGCACGAGGATGGGTACGGGGACAGGGACGGGGCTGGGGCTGGGGCTGGGGCTAGGGTTGGGGTTGGGGTTGGGGTTGGTGTTGGGGTTGGGTTGGGCTGGGTTGGGGACGGGGACGGGGTTTGTGTTGGGGTTGGGAACGGGGACGGGGACGGCGGCGGGGACGGCGGCGGGGAAGGGGAAGGGGAGGAGAACAGGAAGGAGGATGGAGATCGGGACGTGGTCGAGAATGGGAATGAGGATGACGATGAGTACGGGGATGGGGATGCGAATCTGGGAGTAGGTACAGGTAGGAGTGCGAAAGACGCGCGTACAGAAGAGAGATAGCGAGTAAAGTGTTAGGGGTTAGTGAGAGAGGTAGTAAAGGTAGTGTGGCGGTGGTAGCGCGTATAGAGGAACGGGGTATGGATCATGGTAGAGAGGAAAAGGGATGTGCGACTCGTGCGTAGAGGACCGGTTTGCGTTTCTCTCTTTCGACTGATTAGGCAACTATAGTCCGGCGCATCCAATATATGCCAAGGTGTTTACAACTTATGTCGTACTGGGTCCTGAAACTTGGATTCGAACGACCACGTCGTATCGATATTGGAGTGCTTAATGGGAAAGAGTGGTATCTAGGCAGAAAAGTAAACGGAATCCAAGCGGCGAGTTGCAAATGCTTAATTCGCGTTGGAGAAACTATTAACAATAGGTAAGTCTAGGTATTCACGGGAAACGGTTCGAGTCCGATATTTGCTGTTTGAAGTTTCGACTTTTCTCAGGTTTCGATCCAGCGCGGCGACGCGGCAGCGTGCCGAAGGGAAAGAGTAATGCTGGCGAGGAAATTAATATGGGCATGATTTGTTGTTATCATGGGACAGGTAAAGGGAAGGGATCGAAGAAGAAGAGATTGGTGCAGGATGGTGGCGCAAAGTCTTTCTCAGGGTAGAGAGCAAACCCATTATTTACTATAACTGCCGCCGCGCCGCGCCGGCGGGGTAGAAGGCTGACCGAGGTAGGAGTTGCTGTCAAGCATCCATCATCGCGACTAATGGCTCCACTCTCCTGCCAATAACATCCGGTTGTGCACCTCCGGTCGGAAACCTCTACGGTTTAGTCGCGTTTCTCGATCTTATGTCTAACTCCTCTTCGAGTACTCATCCTTTTGAGTTGGAGGCGGTGAAGGGTGGAGTTTTCGGTTTCTCATTTCCGTTTAAAGAATGGTGGCTCGGAGTGTTGTTGGGAAACTGTTGGATTGCTGGTCAGCGAGGCTGATGTCTCGTGGCTCATCATCTCTCGTGGATCATTGCACGGGACCGAGCTGTCGCGGTGCATACAACAGAAACAGTTAGATAGTTATTGCTGAGCGATTTGATAGGTGGATAATGACGAGTAATGACACACCACGGTGGGAATCGAAGCTATATTTCCTCACTCCGCTTCGCTCCATTCCGTTTCGGTCTCGCTGCTCCAGCTCCAGCTCCAGCTCTAGCTCCAGCTCCAGCCCTAGCTCCAGTGCGAACTGCAACTCTTGCTGTTGCTCTCACACTCGTTGAGCTCGATGTAACGTAGCATTCGTGGCGTTCGCCTTGTTTTGCAGCCTCTCGTTCCCCTGTTTCCATCTCGCTCGTTCGCACTCCCTTTCACCTTCTTCGTTCGACACTGCCGAACCCCGTGTCACTATCCTCTCTCGCTTCTCTGTTGCGCGCGAGCTTGCGGATGTGGATACGAGATTGCGTCATGCATATGCAGCTGCATTTGGCATCGGGCTATGCCCGTCCAATCACCGCCGTGAAACTTGATTGTCGCCGATTATCCCTCGCCGATCGGCCTAATAAAACACGAATATTTTTCAACATTACTGATGCACCAACACCTTCTGCTCCTTTCATTTGGGTCTTGCGGTTTATGAAAAATGGCACTCGCATCTCGCACCCATCATCCACATCAGCTGCCATTGCAATTTCTTTTCTCTATCGTGCATGAAATACCTACGTTCGGTAACGCCGCCCGCGCCGAGTTTGCCACGAGCTTGTACGTAGTCATCTTCTTGCTACCTGCCTTTTCCGCAACGTTTTCCGGTCTAACCGGCTTGGAGTATCCGATTATTCGGTAGAATGAAGAGAATTAGTTGGGAATTGCAATTAGTGCAGATGCAAGGATCTTGGCCCTGTCCAGCTGAATGAACCTTCTGAATGTACGCTGACTCTCGGTTACCACTCTAGAACCTACCTCTACTGACATCCCTGGGCTCGACAAGAGTGACGGAGGCGATAAGTTATTAGGTACTTATGGCGATATGGATACCGATCGACAGACCAACAGGGTAATCGTAGTCGTGACGATGTAATGCCGAGGAATGGCACGAACAAAACAGTTCGGGGAACAGCGGGGAATAGAAGCACCAGCCAGTGGAAGCCTTTGATGGTTTCTTTTCACCTTCGCACAGCAAATTCCAACGTAACTCGACGCGGACTCGCTCGTTTTCGACCGAAGGGGTAACGCACGTCGCGTCGAGTCGATGCGCGATGATTTAAGGAGCACCAACCATTGAAAAGTATGTATGTAGGTATAACGGAACCCGGTGAAATCGCGCATCCGAAGACATCGTCTAAAGTCCAAAACGATGGTACTCAGACTTGGTGCGGAGACTCAGCACTTGTTATCGGTTTGCGAACGGAACAGAGCAATACCTGTTGCATACGTCAGTGATTCTTTTCGCGACGCGAAAAATTCTTTCGAAACTATCTTTCTCGCTAAAATTTTATCCCCGAGCCGAGGACGATATAATCCGCAGAAAAGCGAATCATGCTTTTCGCGCGGCACATAGGTACCTACGTAATAAACAAATGAATACCTTGCTTAGTCGGGCTGCATTAGCAAATCGTTGGATTTAGACTGATGCAGAGGTTGATTAACGTACGAGGAACGGATGGAGAGTCGAAGAAGAATAGAAGCTTGTTTGTTGTTGAAACAAGATTGGACGAGAAAAGCGGAGCTGAAAGAGACAGTGAGAGAGGCGGAGGGAATGAGCGATTATAAAAAAGTTGTAGTTGGCGAGGAATGGTTGATAAGGTGGACCAGGAATATCGGTGGTGGGCGCCGTCGAAGCAGTGGTTATCTCGGCAATTAATATGATTGAGGAGACATCTCTCACGTCTCTGTAATATCCAGCAATGGCGCAAGTTCTGATTGCTTTCCCCGTTCCACCCGCGCTTTGCTTCGCTATCTCAAATGCCATAACCCTAGCGCACTTCCTTGCCCCTTCTACGGTGTTCCGAGTTAACGAAGCTAAGTTACGGTACTCGGCGTAGAAACTACCATTTTCTCTTGGTTTTTTCACTCGGACTTTTACGAAACAGAGGGAGAAAGGGAGATAGAGATAGAGAAGGACGTTTGTGTCGCTTAAACTTTCAAAGCTTTACCCTACGCCCCCAAACGGTGGTTTTGGAGCAACGTTGTAAAACATGATACGATTTGAGTGTTTTTTCGAAAGATAAAACCTCCATGTCGAAGATGGAAAGTGATGCACGAGTGGATAAAATATATTCGTGACGTAAGTGTTTGGACTTAATGGATGGCAGTATTAATTTTCGTATGGGGAAGAAAAAGAATGAACTTTACGAAATAGGCTTACGCGATGGTCGTTTTGCATCCTGTAGTGCAGAGGGATAGCGCGAGGGAGAGGGAGAGAGGTAGAGTGACAGGGGTCAGACGAGGAAGGGTGTGAAGGGTGCGAAGGGGGTGAAGGGTGAGAAGGGTGGGGAGGAGGAGAAGCGAACATAGAGAGACGGAGAAACGGTAGAGCGCGAGCATCACACTTAAAGCGGTACGTGACAAACCGGCACCAGTTCTTATCTGTCCGTTCCGTTTTCCGTCCCCGCGGTGCCATGGATTCTACGGGGTTCTCGCGATAATCCGAACGTTCCACCCTCGCTCGACGTTTGCCAGCCAACCTCTTACTCCTCTTTGCTCTGCTCCCTCTTTCGTTTTCGAACGGTAGCAACAACATGGCAGAGGCTGTTTAACATCGGTAGCACCGCACCGCACCGCGTCGCAACCGCACCAGCACTAACAAGGAGAGTATCCCAGGTGTCCGCCTCGGATTGCTTTGAATTTTGGATATGTTTTAGAGGACCGAAAAATAAGATATACGTGCTGTTTTATAGCGGCCGGTTTTCATATTTATGGGGTGAAACCACCCCTCAAAGTTATAAGATTTTCAGGTGTTCGTCTCCGATTGCTTTGGTAAAACATATCCAAAATTCAAAGCAATCGGTGGCAGACACCTGGGATACTATCCTTGTAAGTAGCACTAACAATAAGTTGCAACGACAGAGGGGGCTAACCTGGCAACGGCACATTCACCACCTCCACTGTAGATTTTTTGACACTACTTACGTTTGTTAGGTCTACAGCCAGCCTCCGAAGCTTACCTCGGTCCGAGTACCTACCTTACTATGTACCTTACAACCACAACCAGTAATTGCATCGCGATCGTGCGCTCACACGTTCCATTCTGACACCTTCTCGTCAACTATTCCACCCATATCAGAGGCTGAGATGAGAAAGGAGAAGAAGAAGAATCGCAGAACTGTAACCGCGTGCGTGTGCAAGCGCCGCATTTTTGAGCCCGGCGATCTTGACTTTCAGTCCCTACTTAGTTGAATTAGTACTGCTCGATTCTGATTTACCACCTTGCAATATCGAATATTGTGGGACAGGTAACTGTTTACTGATCGCCTCGACCGCGACGTCCCGTGTATGTACAATGTACATAGTCTTCGTGGTTTTCGTAGTGAATGTTCGTGGCAGTTGACGCACAGTTACCTTTTTCGATACTCTTTGCCTGCTGATGGCTAACGAACAAGTACGATACTGTATGCAGCTACGCATATCGTTGAATGTCGGTACGAAAGCAAGGTATAATACTGTGCTATAGGTACATGCCCGTTTGATTAACTTGGAAAGAAGAAGGGAAAGCCAAAGGTATACCCGGCGATCCTTTGTGCTGTACCATCGAACAAACCAACGAGGGGCGTTAGGCTCCTTCCATTCTTCTCTTTGGTTGCTCGAATTGGAGATTTCGCCGCGGGTATCCAAGACGGAACTAAGAAAGGAAGCGTATACGCGACGCTACGCGATTACTCTTGAGAAGCCGTTTTTCGACAGAGCATCGAGAAGAAGTTCTGTTTAGCCACGCGGAAAACAAAAGTATTCCACCGCGAGCCTAATTACTAATTGCGAATCACACGTCACGAATTAGAGGCCAAGGAAATGGTGGCGAACGAATCGCGTGCGTCGATAGCGACGCTTGCTTGCTGGGTATATAAAACGATAAATAGCTGCGTCACGAGCGTGATAGAGAGAAAAAAAAAGGAGAAAGGTGGCAATTTTGCATTGCCGCGAGAATGAGAGGAGGAGAGAACGAACACATGTCCGTGTCACCGTCGGCGTCGTCTCTCCTGCCTGAATCCTAGAATTTATGTCGGTCAGTGAATCACGTCAAAATTTGATTTGTCGATGGCTTTTATAGCAGCAAGTTATTGCTCGCGCGTTAGGTACAAATTCGGTACGGTATACGTCGACGATGTTTCAAACATTTCCACTTTGTTGGTTGCGTTACGTTCCCGAAGAGCGCCTGCGAATTGAGCTAGGCATCCCTACGCGAGTACCTATGTCTAACGACTGTCTAATCTCGCCTCGCTAAACAACACGCGAGATTACGTTCTCCGGTGAAACCTACCCCGTGGCTCGTGCAGTTACGCTTCCTTTGTGCTGGCTCTTATCCGATGCTCGTCATCAGTCGTTCGAGTCCAGCTGTTACTTGCTCTGCCGCGATCATGCAGATGCAGCGTGAAAAATTCTTCCGAACTTGTCACTTCCCTATCTACTTACTCGAACAAGTGGATATTTTTCATTGGGGAGTGCGTATTTACCTGAAACGTACGGACAGATTTTCGAAACGTTGGCGTTGCCACCACTATACAGTCTGGCGGCACCAACGGGAGATACGCATATATCAAGCGGACACAACGAATATATCATTCATAATTTGTTCGGAACGGTTGATTTGTAGCCCGCGACGTGTGGCGTCGAGCTGTCCCTCCATACCTACATAGATGTGTATTTACGTACCACGTACGTGTATATGTATACACGTGTCTGTATGTACATGTGTATAGGTATATATGTGCATTCATATACTTATGTATATGTATATTGTATTTATATAGGTATAGGTATACATATATACATATTCATCCCCCTCCCCCAAGCCCCTACCATCCTTTCTTCTCTCGATGTCTCGTCTGTGTCTCCCTTTATCTTATTCATTCGACACACTCGTTTCCTCTTTACTGCTCCGCATACTCTCCTGTCTCCAACGCTTCCATTGCCATCCAACTCCCCCCGCCGACTCTTTTGATATATCCACGCCGAGCCACGTCACACGGCATTCTATGCCCGGTGAGTGTAGATTGAAATTAATACCCAATAATGCTTGTAAATCATTAGGGAAATGCACGAGCCGTGTTAAAACCGCGCCTCCATCCGCCGCGTTGCGCCGCGCCGGTGAGGGCGGTCGTTTTACATTTGTATAGATACTAGGTATATGTAATGCATACAACGGGGGTTTTGTCGTCGGTCCAGAGAGTTGACGCGATCAAAGTTCTAATCGTAGGGGATTCGAGGAGGATACGTTGATACGTGTGCAGGTATAATCTGGTGTTTCTAATACAATGTGTTAGAAACTTACCATGGTGTTTGATTGCTTAGGCGCTCGATGCGCGAGACTGTAGGTATATTGCGCTTGGTACTGCCTAAGTGATACACCGAGCCAATGGGCAAACACGAGTAAATCTAGATTGTCAATGATTTGTGGCGGGTAAGTATCTCAGTGAATTCGGGTTCTGAGTTTCGTCGTTGCTCGTTACGGTACCGTATCGTCACTGGACATTTCTATCCGAGGTTAAAGGTAAGGGGCCGTCCTTAAATTACGCAAGGGTAATTTTGGCGATTCCATACCTCCTCCCTCCGCCAGTTTAAGAATTCGTAAGATTTAATATTGCAACCCCTTCTTACGTAATATTTTTTACATCGAATTTTTTAAGTTATTAAAATTCTTTTAAAGGTCATTGAACTCGGTTTCGGGAAATTTGAACTAAAACTACTTTTGCAGAACATTAATGATAGAATTTGTATTTATTGAAAATTAGGTTAAAAAAATATTACGTAAAACGTTACCTGACCCCCCCACGTGTAAAAAAACGTAAGAAATTCGCGACTCCATCCCTCTCCCCCCAAAGCCTTACGCAATTTAAGGACGACCCCTAATGTTGCTGCTCTGTTAGGAGATAGAAAGTAGGTGCATAGATAGAAACGACGTATTGTTGTCCAGGCTTTCCTTGCGAAAACATTAGCGGAAATTATAGCCAGTGGCCACCGCGCGTTGCATTGCGTTGGTTGTGCTTTTAAGCGAAACATGGACGACAAAGTTTAGGATGGACCATGTTTTCTTGTGGATCCGAATGCAAAGACTAAAAGTTGTACGAGGAGACGCGCGTAGGTGCAACAGGTGGCCCATAAAGCGTGGACGTCCGTTTATCAAGAACGAACGAGTGCATTCGCATTGACTGATGGATGTTCAGGTTCATTGCAACGGTGACGCGCGGTCTGTACGCATCGACCTTAAATACGAGCGACGATGTACCTACATACAATACATCGGGTCGTTTGGATTTCTGTCGTCGACAAATTAATTAGTCGTGCACGTTTGCGCATAGGGATGTTGCCGTTACAAGTAGTCTACCCGGTCTGTCGGAGGAAAAACAATCGGATTGAATCTGTTATCGGCGCGTTGTACGCTCAGCGAAGCGACGCGCGACGCGACAACGCGACGCAAGTGCAAATATAATACACGAGCTGTTGATTATTCATTAAGAGAAAACGAATCTAACAACAAGATGATACGTAGGTACCTACTAGGCGAGAAAATGTTAGTACCTACTTTACTGTCGGATCGAGGCGAGTTGACGAGCTGTCGCAAAAATTTCCGCCACGCAAAGGTACCTGCGCTACCGTAAGTTACGAAACGTTACATCTCGGCGAATTTAAAGACAAGCTGGGCCCTACGCGGCTCTGCATCATAGCCCGTGCCTGGTATGTCCCACGGCGATAGTAAAAACTTTTGCGCTCCTTATAATTATGGGTAATTCACGGTAATTAACGAGGCTACTCGGAGTCACGCTGGCAATTTTCTCTGTAATATTTCTGCAACGATAATATCGCGTTTTCCTACGCCACCAGATTCTCCGTAAAACAACTTGTTCCTCGCGCATTCGCATCTACGTCCTTTCTGTCGTCTATCGTTCCCCTTAATACGGCCAGTGGGCACCCTCGGATTCGAACGGCAAACCCTTTCGCTTGTTTCAACGAATCAGAATACTCTAATGTTGTTTGCGAGGGCGAGAGAAAATTCAATTAATTCTCAAGAAGCGTAGATCGCAGCGGGTATCTATTTGCTATAAAATGCAGCGCAGCGAACTGGCCATGTTTCGATGAGCGTTCGCTCGAATATTTCGTCACGCGATCATCCAAGATATTGAAAGAAATTCTACCCCTTCTTTCCTGCTCGTATCGATTACGAAATGCGGTCGGCAGATTTGCGAGAGATTCCGGCAAACTCTGTGGATGCACGAACGGCAATCTGCGAAGACGTTCTCTCCGAATTTATTTTATCGTTTCTGCTGGAAATGACGTTCCGTAACGAGACGTAAATTCGGAAAGCTGTAGTAAACAGGGTCGTACGTAATGCGTCGGCAGTCGGCAACGGTTCTTCTTCTAAATAACGAACATGAATGTGATTGAATGTGAATTGAATATACCCACATACGAGTGTGTACAGACACGTACATAGGTATGTGATACACTGTGACTTGTGTTCGATTGCCCATTTCATATACCGATCCCTTAACCTTTAGAGGCCCGGTTTTTATTTTAAAAATAGTAGTTTTCAGTTTCCAAATTTTTTTATAATATATATATAACGTATATTTTGTGCAGAACTAGAGAACCTGCACAGAGCCCCAAAAGGGGCTTTGCCGGATAAACGCGCATAGTGAGCTGAATTCAACTCTCTCTATCTCTCACTCTCTGTTTGTCTGATTGTCTGATTGTGAGAGTCATGTGCGCGGGTGCGCGAGCACAGAAACAAACTGATGCACAGAGGCAACGAGTTGGTGTACAGAGAGTTTACATAGGAACGGAGCAGTGGTTGAGTCCTAGAGTGTGTGGGGAGACGAGGTTCGGGGATGGACTGGGAACGGCGCGGGCGGCGTGGGTGTAGGGGGTTGCTGCCGATGGTGCTGGGGGTGCTGGGGTTGCTGGGGGTGCCGGTGCTGCCGGTGCTGCCGGTGCTGCTCAGTATAAGCCAGTGCGCGTCAATAACCGTCCATCAGATGTAATAGCTCCCCGAGACACATCGGTTGCATTTAAATGGCTGCTTAGCCGACTCTGTCTCGACGCCGACGTGGATCTATGGAATTCCATCAAGCTCTACGGGATCCCTTATCGTCCTAACCGGGTCGTCGCGTCTCGGTCCAAGCGTTCCCGGACCCACGTTATTTTCTTTGCCCGATCCTATGGAGTGCGCTTTCGCGGTTACTTACTCCCCAACGAGAATAGTGCAAGGTGTCGCAGAATAGTTAAGGGTGGGGTTAGGGTTACCCTCTACGCGTACAAATTTCTTCAAATAGCCGTTTCATGGAATCGTTCAAGAAATTTTCGTTTCGTCGGGGAGAAGAAATATTAGCACGAACTATTACGGTGTTTTACAGTCGGCTCGACTGCCACTAGCTGGACCACTCACAAAGTAAAACGAACATGGTAAAACGATGGTCAGGTTAACAGCTATCAACGTGACACGGCTGAATTCCGCTGACTCGAAGGTATCGTGATTGGCTCGATCAAAATAGTTGAATCCGCATAGGTAGGTAGGCACCTACTCGTCTGATCTTCTGCCTCCAACACTTTTACTCCCCATCCTCGCGAGCTCTCTTATTCTACGGTAAGGACATATCTCGGCCTTTCTCGCAGGACATGTGCTACTCTGATACTGCTGTACCTTAATTATAAGCCTGAAAACGATTCAATACGTTCGTTAATATTGTTCGATAGCTATATCGTTCCGCAACGATACGATACGTTCATAGGGTTAAATTTCCGCAATAATACTACGCTCATAAGAGGAAGCGGTTCTGATTGCCTCTACGGTCCACACTTGTACAGTGTTCGGTAGAAGAGTGCACTGTATCGGTACATATTGGTAGGTGTACATGTACATATACGTCCGCTCTTTCTTCGTTCTCAGTTGGTCCTGTGACCGTGCTGCTGTCGCAGTGTCGGACTTTCTCTTCAGCATCCGCCTCTCTCAGGCGGTGACTTAATCCCTCGCGGCGCGGCGCGGTGCGGCGTGGCGTCGAGGCTGCGGGGGTTAGGCGTGCTCGTTTTGCCCGCGGGATTGCTATAGAGTAGACGAAAGTGGTGTGGGTGTTCGCGGCGGCGGCGGTGACGGTGACGATGGCGAAGGAGGGGTGCGAGAGGGCAGCTACAGGCAAAAGGATCTGCATGGCGGCTCTACCGCGTCGCAAATCACTTAAACTGCGGCTGGTGGAGCTACGCGAGGGCAAGCTCGACTCTCGGAAAGGAGGGGTGGTGGATAGTCGAGGGTGCAGAGAGTAGAGGAGGCGTACGAGGAACAGGAGTAGGAGGAGAAAGAGGTGGAGGTGGAGGGTGATTATAAGACCGCTCGGGGTTGCTGGCTAGCGAGGTAGTACCATCCGTTATGACTATAAATCTAAGATAACAATAACGTCTCCCTCACCTCTGAGCTTCCCTCGCCTCCCTCCCCCGCAACATCCCACACCTCTGTCCCTGCTTCTCTATCCGACTCCCCTCTATCCGGTTTCTCTACCTCCGTCTTTATCCTATTTCTTCTATTCTGTCTTATTCCCCTATTCTATAATCGGGGAATATTCATATTCTAAATAACTTTTCGTCACCTTCACCACCGCCACCAAATCTCCAATCTAACGCGTCTACGAAGCTGCAACTAGCGAACCAATGGCATTCTTCAACTACTGCCGTACCCCGTTTTTTCATGTTTTTCCAAGTTTCTTCGAAACGCTGCAAGGATCGGCTGAAAATTTTTGCTCGAGAATCAAGATGCGAGGTTGAACAAGATGCTGGACCCAGATCAAATCCATTCTAAGTTGTGAAAAAATGATGATGCGATAGGCATTGCTACTCACTTAGTTAGGCACTCGTCGTTGCGTGTACCTACATAGGTACCGCATAGGGGTAGGTACCCAGGTAGCTGTGCTGCAGCGAACAATACGCGATACAGTTGCCACTGGTCAAATGGAACCGAATCAAGACCCACCATGTTGTTTCGGCAAGCGTTCGGAGGAAAGGAGGAACGGAAACGGAAGCGGAAGCGGAAACGGAAATGGAAACAGAAACAGAAACGGAAACGGGCGCGACATCGAAAGATGCGCGTACCGCCGTGCCGCGCCGCGCTGCGCCGCGTTCCGTAATAACTACGGGACCACGGACAGGACGACGAGGTACCTACGGTCTGTGTACAGGTATATTAGGCGCGGCTTATTGTTCGGATGCGACCCGCTTGGCGAACGCTGCTGGTAGTAGCAGCAGTAGCTAGTAGGCGCAGCCCGATAACGATTCGACTTTAATGTTTGCACCAGGCACGCTTTTAATTGGGCTTAATGCCGTAAACAGCAAGTGCGTTAATGAAAAGTACCTCGTCGCGACATTACTATTCGGTACATTAAGTCGCAAAATGAAATTCACAATCGATGATCACGCTGGACCGTCGGCGAAAGAGTAATAATGCATCGCGATAAATATGTATTACGAGTTTATCGTAATAATGAGTTCACCGATTCATGGTCCAGAGGAAGAGGAACGCATAGGATGATGCCAGCGGACGCGATATCTCGCCCGCGATCGCGCGCGGCGACAAACTTCCGCGAGCAAGGAAGATGGAAACAGAGGAGAGAGGAACAGAGAAATGAGGCGAGTGTCACACTGTCGCACTGTCTCGCGGATAGGTATACCATACGCGCATATGTGTACTTGCGATGATACACATAGGGAGTAAGCTGATAGGAACGGCAGAGAGGGGATTCGAGAGGGGTAGAGGAGAATGGGAATGCCGGAGGAGGCGGAGGCAGAGGCAGAGGTGGAGGTGGAGGCGGAGGCGGAGGCGGAGGCAGCACTACCGATAGCACCGGCAGGGGCAGCTAAAGTTGGTTATTTTATTGGAAATTTTGGCGAGTCCCCGTTCGAGTTTGTGAATCGCGACTGTTCGATTGCTTTCAAAGGCAAATTAATATCGCGCCATGAACACGTGCCCATCCGATGCACTGATGAGCTTAATGAGAACGGAAGTAAAGAGCCGTGGATAAATGCTACTTTGATCAGCAACTAATTGGACTCCCGGGCAAAACACTAATTGTCGAAAAGCTCAAAAGCCAGGGGCGAGCATAATTCGTTGAATTGATTTTGGTAGAAGTAGATAGCTGATATCTGATAATTTCTAACGATGCGCGGACCGTGCGTCCTTTGCTGACCCTTCAGGCAACAGGCGATAGCTTGAAGGTCGTAGCTCGGATCGAATCGAATCGACTGTATTCCATTCGACTTGACTCGAATAGAACTCGAGATTGTCCAGAGGAGGGACAGCAAGTGCGCACACACGCGGAGGCTGAGCGTCTGGAAATAATAGCAGAGACTGGTCGCAACGCGTCCGTCCAGGAGTAAGGGAAATCGAGGAATGAAGAGCCGGTTGGGTACACCTGCCGCTACATCGTCCATCACACCCGCAACAGAGCGAGCTAATACACGTATAATTACTCGTTTCTAAGATTTATTTTAATTAGCCTCTATATCTTCTCTTAACGAGCACAACTCCGATTTACCATAAGCCGCTTCGTTCTTCTCCCTCGACTGAACGGAACGTTCACCAGCGGCGCGGCGACGGTTTCGGGCAGGACCCATCGCGATTCGAAATAGTTGCTTCGCAGGATCAATGAAAAAGCCGCAATTGTCCAAAGGGAAGTCGAAACGCCGGGGAGTTGTTGCGCAACAGGAGATACAGAGAGTAGAAAGCAAAAGATTCTGCTCGTTAAAGTTGTTGGTCGGTGATGGAATTGGCTGGCTCGCTCCATTAACTCGTTCATAGGCGGTCTAACGTCATGGCGTTGTCTCACACCCTATAAGCCGGCAGTAAATCAGCTCTAGTATCCGCCTTACCACTTTCCTCCCTCGCGCTTTGCTGCTCAGGCTTCTCTAGGTCGGAAACGGTGGTGGCAAACCCGAAACTCAAGCCAAACGTACGAATGAACAGCGAGTTTGGCGGAGGGTGGTAGCAGCAATGCCGACAGTGGTGGTGTAAGATCGCTCGCGAATCCGTAATCGGCGTAAACCCAAGGACTTTGGCGGTTAGAACCGTGGATCCTCTATCGCACGCGTACAAGCACGAGCGCGAGCACAAGCTCAAGCACGCGCTCCTCCCTCTCGTACTCTCTCACACACCCACATACATAAATACATGTAAGCGCAGGCACAGGCCTATCCAGTTCTGTGACCAGCAATCTGTATTAGCTTTCTGGCGTAGCCTGGAGAATGTACGATGGGGAATCGGTGGTCGCCTCTAGCCTAAATCTATATTTCTACCTCCCATAACCCGTATCTGTTCATCTGCTACCACCGACCTAGCCAGTGGTAGAAACGTTTCGCGCTACCTTCACACTTGTAACACTCTCGTCCCTCTCCCTCTTCTCTTTTCCTTCCCTTCGCAACCCCTTCGGATCTCGTCCTTGCCTCTCGCATCTCGCATCTTGCTCTCGCTCGACTTGCGACGCTTCGAACTCACCTCCAGCCGACGACAAATCCTCGTGCGGTGCTCCTACGGACCAGCGCAGCGCGACGCCGCCCTGCGCCGCCCCGCCACGGCACGAGCACATTTTCCTGAAATACGAGGTCCCCGGGAGCATAAACGCCGTTACTATTCCCACAAGTTGTAACTGGTGTTAATTATTGACTTGATACACTTACATGTGTATGTGCGTTCGCGCAAGCGGTGTCTCTTACCCCATCTCCCTCTCCGCGGTCCACGTGTGTCTGTACGCGTAGATACGCGAGTGCCTATGAATATTTGTATAAATGCGTACACTCGCGAAACAAGGGGAGATAGTGGCAAGCACAGAGAACGGCGAAACTGATTTCTTCGTACATACGTGCATAGGATAAACCGAGAGAAGGGTGAGAAAGCATACGAGCGTGACGCAGCTAGCATCGAGAACTGTATAGAGTGTCGAAGGAGGGAGAGGCAGAGAGGGCAAAGAGGTGTGGTGTTTTCGAGGCCGCACAAGTGGCGTTATTCGCGCGTGCCCGTCTGCCGATATCTGATTATCGCTGTACCACGATAACGGAAATAATTGAACGGTGCTCGAGAATGATTGACCGAGGAGAGAAGAGGGTAGGCCGTAGGGTATGCGATCATCCAGGTGTACTTACTTAGGTACCCCGCGTCTACAACTATTTTCATCGCGGATGGCCGTTAATTGGCAGTGTTTCATAAATCTCGGTCGTATGCTTTCCGATTCTCCCAAATATGGTAATTGGCTCTGGTTGCGGTTAATCGATTTGCCGCCCGAGGGTCAGTGAAAAAGTTGACCCGATAGGACCAATCGCAGGAAACAACTCGTTCGTCGCGTTGGCGTTGTTTCGATTTGTTTCTTGAAAGGGAAGTTCTAAGCAGACGGATCGTGTATATGGAACAGCCTCAGTTACGCGTTTCCCGCTATCGTACGAAGCATCCGGCTAAATTGAAAGTTCCGTCTGAGAGGGAAATACATTTGTAAATGAAACAGTCATGAACGTATGCCCGGCAGCCTGCGGCTATTCAATCTAACCGGGGTACAAAGCTAATAGAAATTCTACGTCTCTCGCATAAAGGAAACCGTGAAATAAAATCGAATGTGGATCCCCTTGCACGGATTACCAATAAGTTGAACGTCCGATGGTTGGTTGTTCACCGAACACCGTACCGGCATCCGTGAAATCAATTTCCGATTCTCGGCTCTACTCGACTCGTCTCGTCTCCTTTCGCTTTCATCTGCTTTTATTTCGCCTCGTCAGATGTTACAGAATATCAAATTTCTAACGATGCTTCGCCAGTGAAGAATCTTTCGTAGAAATGTGCGGATCGTGGGGTGAATTGTTCCGATACATGCTGCTGCAAGAGGAGCACGACTGGACGCGAAAGGAAACAACAATATGTAAGATGAAGCAGGATTGAGATAATAATGCGATGCTCGCCCCAAGGATCGTGGCGTGGAATTAAGATTCTGTGGAGGAAGCTCTCGAGGATTCTCGTGGCAGAGTAACGCGAGCTTAAGTCCTCAAGATAATTTACCGTTCAAACGTTAACCCGGAGCTGGTTCGGTTGGCCAATCCTGAGTGTTTCCAGAAGGATTCAGAGGGTGGTTGGTGGGTCGTGGGGCCTACAGTATAGAGGAATACGAAACGAAAGAGACAGAGGCGGGCGTCTGGCATGGTCGAAGGTTGGAAAAGGAGAGTGGCGGATTGGGAATGAGAGGGGAGAAAGGGAACGGGAACGGGAACGCGAACAAACGAAAGACGGTGGGACTCGGCATGAGAAACAAGGGATGAGAAGCGCAGAAGAGCGAGAAGAGAGTAACGTTTCCCTGGCCGTGACACTGCCGCGACGACGACGCTTGCTTCCCGACCTTTTTACCCTCGCTGCCGCTGACACATTTCTTGATTTTCAGAACAATGCGGCCATAAAGCAACGAGAGCGTGTAAAGAGTGCGTGGCAAGCAAACGATATTTACCTGCTGCGCTGTAAATACCAAAAGGCAGAGAGTGCGATCCAGCCATTCGAGATGCGTGTCGCGTGCCGCGGGCCACGCGCAAGTAGATTTTAGGCATTCCGTTCCCTGGAGCCAGACCAGGTGGGCGGGTGAAAAGGCGGGAAAAGGATCGCGGAATTTCAGCAACGTCGTGAAATCACGAATCGAGTTGCGCTCGAGCCCGTTTTGGCCCCCGATCCGTTTGGCAATTCGATGAACAGTAGAGCCCCTGGGTCATCCAATTATTCCTTGCGACTACGACCTTTGCTACGGACAAACGTACTCGGTGAACTGAAACAAAGAGTGATTCAACGAATCGATCGTATTCTCTTTAAACACACACTAGATTTTGGGTTGTTCTTTTTTGTCGTGCTCCGCTAGCCACAGAATTACAAATATTCGCGTTACTCGAATGATGAGGGACATGAAAACGCGAAGGAGAGACGTTGCTGGATCAGAAGATACTGGCGTTTAAGAGACGTTTATCTCTCATCGGATCATTGATGATTCTGAAGTCACCAAACGATTTATTGAAATGATTTCATGGTTCGCGAGGATTGAATTCGCATTGAAGAGTGCTCGAGCAGTCGGTGGAATCATACGAGAAGGAAAGATGTTAGATTTAACCTTTCATCGGACAAAATCTTCCGATAGCATCTCAACGCTAACACCGTCACTGTCACACAACTTGCCCCAGTGGTCATCGGCGCTTGGGAATACATTTCCATGTAACCGCATTCCTTGCAGTGCAGATTTTTTATCATCATGCACGTTATCTTTATCAAGTGTAAGCTCATAATGCAGCTGAGTTACGCTAATCTATGTAGTTTGGGCATCGTAATGAGAATTCGCGCCTCCGATTGACGGAATGAAGCTGCCCGTAAGATGGAGAAACACGGCGCAATTCTATTTAGCTGTGCGTTGTTTAACGGGCTTTATTGGGGGTGCAACAGGTTTGGGGTTAGACTGAAGTGTGTTCTCTCATCACCATCATTAGTCAACGTCACCACTCGATTCTCCCTCTCCTACTCCCTCTCTCTCTCTCTCCTCTCTTCGGTCTTCTCTCTTCTCTCTCCGTCTGAGGCGTGTTCACTACTAATCTTCTTCGTCTATCTATCCGTCCGCCTACCTGGCTGGTTGGCTGGCTGACTGGCTGACTAGCTGACTGGCTTGGCTGGCTGGCTGGCTGGCTGACTACCTACCTATCTATCTACTTACCTACCTATTCCGCATCTGTTAGAGTAGACGTAGGTTAAAGTTCGCACCATGCGAATTTCATTGTTTGAGTTGTGGCAGTTGCCAATGGTGATTGACAGTGAATTGCCAATCAAGGTAGTCACCAATGTCGAATTGTGTATCTGCGCTGCGTTTTGTTATCGTTTTGTTATACAATGATACGTGTGAAGTCTACACTTTAAGTGCGCACTCTTGCCCCGCAATACTCTACTACCACAACGTCAACTACTGAATCGTTTAGTACCTCGATCGATCATATTATGTAGGTACACGTTGTCAGACGTTACGATGACGAGGACAAGAAGCAAACAGTCACAATCAGACGGTTGGCTCACAGGAATTATTAAAAACAATTTGAAGATAAAATTACACAGAATGTATCTGTTAAAATCGTTCATTTCGCCCATCTCGGTTAGACCTTGAAATACGAGTCCCTAAAATAGGCGTCGCGGAAGCAAAACAAGCAGCTGCTCCCTTCCATTGTTCGGCATAGATGGAAAACGTCAAACCAGGCATCGTCGCGCCGCGCCGCGCCGTAAACAACCCTTGAGGCTCTATTCTGTTACATACGAGTCGCTGAGGAAAAGTAAGAGGAGAAATGAACGACAGCCGGTTAAGATTTGAGCTTCGAATACGAAAGTTGAAGGGAGAGGGAGGCATATAGGGAGGACGTCCGAACGATAAAAGAACCGTGTGCGTGTTTCGAAAAGAGATTCCGCGGTCCGCGGAAAGTAGAGACCACCGGAATACATACCTCGCAGTATTAGGATTGCTAAACTGTACGGTGAGTGTAGTTACACTTGAATACCGGTAACAAAACGGAGCCGTCGCGACGGCCTCTCCTCCGTGTCGGATCGCGTAATCCCTGCAGGATCATCCCATTGTTGTTAGCTCGCGTGTGGATAGGAGCTTTGTAGTTTCACGAGCAGAAGCCACGTTGCTGCACCTTTTCCCTACCTTCTATTTCCTGTTTCTCGGGCTCTAGCAGGTCAGGTGGGAGGGCATTTTCTCTGTCTCGGTAAGTATAAGCTCTTTCCAACAAATCCACCACCTCGTTTAGTGCCGCACCGAGGATTAGCAGGAAAGCCGCCTTCTTGCGTCTCGTAACGCGCCTGACCGCGTTTACAGTATGTACACGCCGCCGCCGCGCCGTACGGTCCATGACGCACGGTGCACTAGGTACGCAGTAGATACAGGGTTCGTTTCTGCGTACGTAGACAGCCACGTCTTTTCGGCCGATCGTAGTATGCGGTAATAGTAAAATCAGTGGCGATCGCGTCTTGGTCGGTGTCGTCGTTTTCTTTCGCGAGATTTGGCGCGCCGCGTCGCGCTACGCCACGCCGCCTGAGCCGTAGACATTGGTTCACGATTGCGCGATGCAAACGAATCTTACATCCATGAATAATTGCAGCACGCACTGTACGGTGGGGAAATGGAATAATCATAATGCGTTTGAACGAGCCGTGGATTGAGCCAGCTCCGGGACGGGAAGGTTGAAAGCCGCTGTCAGCATCTCTCAGTGGGCAGCGCTGTCTAGCCTGTTAACCTCGTTATCAACCACCGGCCATTAGGGGTCCAAGGCGACAAAATGCCGAGCAAAGTGCCATCTTTCCCAAACAATTACGATCCACATTGTCGATGTTACCGCGCTTACCTTCCTTATCCGCTTGCTCCAATTACCAACGCGGAGAAGTTGGCGACTTAAATCGCACGCGTCAGGGTAACGCGTTCTCGCGGAATATTAAAACGCGTTTAAAAGAATGCGTCGTTAAAAGCGCGAACGAACCACATAATGACTTAATGTTTTGGAAAGTGTTGCACGACGGGGGAGGCTGGGGGGCACCAGGGCAGGTTGATGGCAGTTGGTGGGAACAGCGAGGATAAACAGGGGCTAATGAATCTGCGAGGAAAGAATCAGTTAACAGGAATATTCACGGTGCGATTTCATCGATCGATGATCCTGTAAAGTCGAAGTTTCCCTTCTCAGTGAATCCCAGTAAATCCCAGCGAATCCCAGCGAATCCCAGTAAATGGAGAAACGTCTGTTTTGTTCGAGAAAGTCGAGCCGAGAGATCGATGGTTGGCGATCGTTGTTTCCACATTAAAAAATTGGTATGGCGGAAGTACAAATCATCGAGCGACTGGCCGGTTATTCGGAAATGTTGGACCACCCAAAAGTGGAGGGAATAGACGGGACAGCAGGAGACTGGGCGGGAATATCGAGGGGTGGAGGGAACAGCATTTGCAGTAACAAAATGCGAAGCGCTGCACGCGTTAATTCCCGTCCATAAAAGCCATCGACAAATCAAACCTTGGACGTGATTCACTGCCGGCATAAATACAACTAGATCAGCGTGTGTACGAGAAACGTGGTATGAGCGATGGGTCGACAGCCGTTTACCCCTTGCTCTCCCCTTTCTCCTCTACCTCATCCACCGTCATCGCTACTACCTCTGCCGCCACCGCTACCACCACAACCACACACCACCACCACCACCACCACCACTGCTGGTCGCTTTCGCTACCACCTAGTCTTCCCTGTCTTTTATCCACTGTTTTTATGATACTTGTCTTCTTCCGCTTCTTTCCTCCGTTTCTCTCTTCTTCTGGTTCCGTGGCTGTGTCTGCATTCAAGTGTATATACGTACACATTCACCACTACAATCATTCATCAACGCACTCTGACTACTGCCATATCATTGTCTTCCACTTTTGCGTAAAATCCTCCCCCATTCCTCTTTTCAATTTTCCCCGTAGAAACGATATCTACTTTTGAGACTAGTTTCAAGTCTGCTGCGTGTCATGCTCGCAATGCTTTCACAGCCGCAATAAAAGTGACCGATTAGAAGGGATAGAACATCGTAACTAGAGATTGATCGGTATGTTACCGCGAGGCGGTAGTCCTCCAAGAGGGGAAAAAGCAGTGGACGACACTTTCCGATACTTGTGCCATTTCAGGGATGACACCTTAGGTGTTGTCCGGCGTAGAACGAAAGGGTCTATAAAATTAAGTGGGACGGAATAGCGATAAACTATAGTAGTCAGGAATCTTGTTGAGAAGGAGTTGTTGAGTACAATCAAATGCGTTTTCATATTCGGCGCGTCTAGACATCGGACGTAGCCGTTGCAATTGGCCGAGAAGGGTCCAAAGCCGCGAGAGGTTACGTCTGAACAATTGATCTTGCCGGGGAAACAGTGCGTTAGCACGTTGGAATTTCAAGTGACGATTCAATGTCGGCCGGCGACGACTATGCGTAGGGAAATAAAAGAATCGATGCCGCGTGAGTTTTGATCGAAACAACCATACCACCCGCCGCGGCACCCGACATTGTACGCAGGACACAGGGCACAAGACATATTGTCACCTCTCGCACGGGGTCCGGTGTTTGAAAATCGGCGATTAGCGTCCAGCATCCAGTGTCCAGCATCCAGCATCCAGCACGGAGCATCTAGCATTCAGTACCCAGCACTCAACGGCCAATATCCCGGAGCTCCGCGCCAGGACACCACTCCCACCTCCTGTGAATAGTTCGTAGGTATAATATGCGGTGTTCGCGGTGATTTATAGACGCGTGATATTTCGATACAATGGCAGCAGTGGTGTAGCTAACGGAAAAGGTACGTAGGGTGCACGGGCAGCGTAGAAGGGTAGCGGGAACGGAAAGACCACGATATAGGGCGGAGAGAGAAAAGTGCTGCGGGTCGCAGGCTCGCGCGGGTGGTGCAGGAGAAAGGGTGGTTTCGAGTTGAGAAGTTAGCAATGTGTGTCGAGCCTGTGAAACGAATGTCCGCGTTTCTTGCGGCACGGACTCTATCACTGTGCTCCATACACAGCTTGGCTGCTTCGAACTGCCAGAGAGAAGAGGGGTGAGTGGAGCGGTGAAAGAGGGAGCCTGTTCACTTATCTCGCGGCCCGTAAATAATAAAAATATAGACATTACGGGACCGTATATCAAGCGAGCGTGTTTGGTTCGTTTTACGCTTAAGATAAATTCACCCACCTCTGCGTCATCCTCCCGATTCCTGCCCGGAGGAACGAATTAGAGGAGAGAACGAATGGAAAACCAAGCCAAAAACACGCCGTATTCTTTCTACCGAGTACGCATCCACTATGTACCTACATGTTCCTTCTCCGCAGTCAGTCACCGCTTTTGCGTCCGAACGCGATGCGGCCGAAGGTGAAAATCGGCAACGCGCACGCCTTGCCAGTTACCAGCAGAAGGATCCAACGATCATCGACTGATCTGACCGCGCGAGTCATGTAATTATTCATAATATACCTGTTCGTAAAGCTCGCGGTGCCTTCTTCTTCGACTTGCCTCGTCTCCCCTCTGATACTCGATTCGAAAATATTGGAATGGAGCTGGCTGGCCCAGCTTCTGGCCGGCTGGCTTCCCTTGGAGCAGGACTCGACCGTGCGCCGTTAAAAGACAAGATCGTCGCGCCGCGTCGGGGGGATGTATGCGCGGGAAAGGCATCGGCACTCCACAGCCGCTTTATAAACTATTCCTGTTGTCTCCTTGGGTATTATTCCGGGTGCTGATTTATGGACGCCATTAATTAACAGGCGCGCCTTTATTCGGACGAAAGGGATGGACCTATTGCTCACCGGTTAGACGCCAATTCAGTGCCATTGTTCTTGCGTCGTTTGCACACGTACGTGCGCACACGGACGCAACCTCGGGAGCAAAGCGTGCGAATACGACGATAATTTTTCGCCGGTGAAATAAAGTGAGGAAAATCGCGAGCACCGGGGAGAACGCCAGTTGAAGAGGGCAACAGGAAGAAGGGGAAAGAATAGGACAAGTCCGAAGTGGGCGTGCTCGCAAACGCCGTGAGAAATATTTTTCCATTCATAGAACAGCCTTTTCCGCCTCACCTTGTCCTCTTTTATCCAGACTCGCCGTCATCCTTCGACTCGAGTCAAATCGCGTCGCACCGCGTCGCATTGCATTCTCCCGATGTTTATACCTTCTTTGCTGTTAATCACATCCGCCCCGACTGTCTCGCCACCTTCTCCTCGTAGCGAATGAACTCAGTTGTTGTTGAATCCTCGAGTACCTCACGTGTATCGTGACACGCCCAAGGCAGATGGAAAGTACGGTGTTTCGTAATGAAATTGCGAGATTATAACACGCATACAACTGTGACGAAATGTGGCTGTAGTTGTTCCCGGCTATGTGCCTCATTACGCGTCCATCATTTTTCTGTCAACGATACGATGCCACCTACGGGCAGATATAATGATAGCTCGCTAAAATTTTCCGCCGCGCATTATTCGAGACGTAACACGTGCTCGTTGTAGCGCGTAATTCGTCCAGATCGGTGGTTGACAGGTGACAGGCTTGACGCGGGTCAGCACGCGACATCTGTCAACTGTGAATGTTTCGAGCGGTGACGGGTGCCGGGTGCCGGGTACCGGGTGCCGGGTGCCGGTGCTGGGCGTTGGACGCCGGCTGACGTTGTTATCGAGTTGACACTGCTGCGCGACCTAATGAGCTCGGACGTGGTACCGGCGCGACAAGAAAGAAAGATAGAAAGAAAGATATATAGGTACATGTACCATACACGTACGTATTACAAGTGAATAGCGATGGGTTGATTTAACGCGGCAACAGAAGGGGTGGACGATGGAGTGTACGGTAGGTAATCGAGCGAGGCGGTCGGACGAGGCATCGAGAGACGGCAGCAATCGGCATTTCATTTCTTTCGAAACGTAGACGATATTTATCGTCGATTTTACAGTGTTGGCAGGCTGGGTTCTGGTCAGCTAACAGAAATCGAGAGAGAGAGGGATCTCGTAAAAAGACGTGCATGGGACGCTGTAAACGCTTCGGAGTAAGTACCGAGCCGTGAATAGAGAAAGGGAGAAGGAGAGTTGGAGAGGAGAGGCAGGAAGGGGAAGAGGAGCGGGAAGAACGAGAGACTCGTTATTTGTCACGGTAAGCGGCCTTTCTCGCAGTATTATTTCCCGCAAAGTGTTATTAACTGCTCTCATATTTCGCCTTTTTCTACCGCGCGGTTGTTTTCCTTTTTTCCCTTTCGTTCTGTCGCTGCTCCCTTTTTGTTTTTAATCGGTAATAGCGCCGCGTCGTTTCGTTTCGATGCTTAACCGTGGCTGTCATCCGTAGTCATTTAGTCGTGTAGAAATAATCAGCGGCAGAAATCTCAGGTTTCTCAAGAATGGGTAGAGCCAGAACAGAGGCCGGAACAGTTAAGCTTCAGACGTATGTTGGGCCTATATCCTTTACGGGACAATGTTTCCGAGAATATTGATGATTTCGGATTGCTCCTTCGACGACCACACGTTGAACTTGGTCGCGGTTTATATCATTTTGTCAAAGCGCAGGTATTCTGCACGGCAAACTCCGCTCCGACATAAAAATACTTGCTCCAGCTCCGCTCCTGCTCCGCTGCAGCTGCTTTTTTTAAAATAAAAATTCTTGTTAGAATATAATGTTTATTTATTTAAGAAAATAAAAGTTACACAGTCGATCGTCAGTATAATAATAATAAGAACTGCGTAATACTTAAACTAAGAGTAATAGAAAGAAAGAGTAGTCTTTAGCGCGATGCAAGTTAACCGTTTGGAGGGTTTTCTCGGACTGAGAAGCGCAGGGGTCGAGAACACCGTTTTCCCCTCTTTTGGGTCTCCTGTAGCGACTGAAAGGAAAACTCACAAGTCACCGGGTCCCCAAAGTCCCTGACACTTCAACTCCAGGAACAGTCCATCGTTGTACACATTCCAACAATTCTTTTAATACTTTCAAACAGTGATCTTTCATTTGCAACAATCCCCGTGCGCCTAGCTTTTGATTTTCATATAGAAAAAAAATCATAAAGAATGCTAAATTTTCGAGCAAAGAAAGTACTATGCCTCCTTAACACCGGGCTGCGCGGCTCTACGATATAATATTTTTTCAATGATGAAAAATTGAGAATTGCTATTTATTAAAAACATTTGATTTGTCTGCTCTTATAAAATGACAGAAAATTCAAAGAATAATAAAAATAATTGGAGTAGTGGAGATCCTGCTCCGGACTAAATCCCATTGCTCCACCCCTCCGCGCTCCAGCTCCGAGCTCCGCTCCAACGCTCTGCTTGAGAGGGATCGCTCTACGTAGCGATCTAATGGTGTTCTGCGACACGCGTTGTACGTGCGAGGACGTTGCCTTGACAAACTCGCACAAATCCATCTCTGGGTGAAAAGGGCTTCCCAACTTCCACGTACTTACACGTGCCACTAGAACGTACGAACAGTAGAAAAGTGACATGCGTGGGGAAGTTGGGAGATTGGAGATGGGATATGGGTAATGGCTGATTGAGAGAGAAACCGCGGGCCACGACGACGACGACCGCGGCGATGGGATACTTTGGGTTAAGCTGATAAGGTGAAAAGGTGGTTCCTAACTGCTACGGTTAGTCGTAATTCACCTTCGCTGTGTGTAAAACTGTTTGGAACCGCTAATGGCGCGAAGTGTCTGCTGAAGGAGAAGAGCAGGTTACATGCGAACGAATGGGAACGACCTACTCGTTGCTGTTTAGTAAGAAAATTGTCCGAAGGAATGATTTGACACGGTAAGTCAGCTAATAGAAATGTGATCGACTAACTAACTGTCAACGCTTCGGTAACGTGCTACAGTAGTTTGCATTCGCGATTGCACCTATGAAAGTAAGACGGTAGTGGTGTTGGTGGCTGTCGTCGCCGTATTATCACGATATTACCAGCGCTACCGACGCTGCGCTGTCATAGTTGCCGTCCTCACAATTCTTACCACATCGGCAACGTCCCCGTTGCTGCTCTCTCGCTTGGTTTCTCGCTGGAACCGGGGGATGAGAAGAACAGGAGATGGTAAGGGACTATAGGGTGGGCAGCGGGTTATGGGCGATGGGCGATGGGCGATGGGCGACAGTGTTGGCCGGGATGGTAGCGGGGGCGGGTGCAGGGGAAGATGGCTGTAATGAATGTTTGTACAACGCCCATTAGCGCTTCGCTCGGAGCAGTACATCCAGCCGGGTCTCGCAAAACCATTCCACGCATATGGGGTCCACCTTCCAACGAGTATACCCGCTTCCTTGGAGAGGAACAGAGAGGCGTCCGAATTGCACGGGTAACAGGGAGGTTTTTTTTCAAAGATTTTCATGACTTTAGGCGGGAAGCGCGTGCTGGCGAAAACTGTGCCTTGGCAAACAGATTTTTAGAGGTTACGCTGGCGTCTAGACGAGACGAGTCATCCTTCCTCGCACTGGCAACGGAGCATAATAGTTGCTAAATATGTTAGTCTTGGTTACTGGCTGCTGAACGTCGGCGCACTGTGTCTACTAGTAGAGGAGGCAAGATGGTGAGCGATATTATTGATAAAAAACCATGTATCTGGCGCACGACGCGTGTTTTGAATTTGCATTGGGTGACGCATCTTCCATTCGTGCGCATCGATGTAATCGGCGCACGAATTCTGTACATCTACGTAACATTGTCCTACCCCTACAGGCATTTGTGCCATTGAAAAAAAGGTACGTACAAAAATGCTCTGTGGTCGTTATGTCCAAGTATAGGTGAATAGGTAGGGGGTTGACCAGCGTAGCGGACTGAAATCGACATGACTGGTCGGCACAAAATTTATTTATTATTTTTGTCGTGCAATTTTGTATCGTGCCCAACTGCGGTGAAATTAAATTATTATTTTGCTGGTATAAATCATCGGTTCGATGAGTATGAGGGGTCAAAGTGAGAGGAGTGGGAACGGAGAGAGAGAGAGAGAGTGTGCGTGCGAGCGAGCAGGAGAAGTGGAGTCAGAGTCGGAGTAAGAGACAGAGAGAGAGAGAGCTGGAGAGTCAGACAGATACACACACAGAGAGACACACACACACGCACGCACGCACGCACGCACACAGAGGAGAGAGAGGGTGAGAGAGAGAGAGGAGAGAGAGAGAGAGAGAGAAAGAGAGAGAGAGAGAGAGAGAACATCCGTTCGCTTTAAATCCCCGCAAATGAATATTTATATTTTCCATTGAATTACTCTTTCGGGGCGGCATAATACGCGTGAAATTGAAATATATTCGATAAATTATTTTATCGAGTAGCGGCACGACTAATCGGTGCTATATTCCAGGGAAAATCCCAGTACTGCTGTGAGAGTCAAATTTTACAAAGGCACGGTCGCGTTTTATCCTCGGGGATTGTACCGAGAACTTCTATATCCGCGACACGCCGCGACGCGGAACAACTCGAGCGTGAAAACAGATTTTTATCGCTGTCGTGCGTCCATTGTCGATATAGGAGAGAAGAATCGGAAGGATAGACAGCCATATAATTTAATATGCACACTCGTAGATAGCACAAGAGTGTATAATTTCAGCAAAGTGAGCGGAATTGGGGGTGGTTGCGGTAAAGTTGTGCGTCATCTGGAATCTAGATTCCACGCGAGCGTAGATACTACGCAATCGTTGCCCCGAGTGGACCGCGATTTTAAAGAACCGTTGATGCATAAACCTGCAGGATGATCTTGTTTTTCCGACGGCTGGCGGTTACCGCGACGAATTGGCCGCTCTCGGGAACAATCGCAATGCGGTACGATCGACGTTTATACGCGCGAGAATGATTGCAATTCGTAACTCCGTGTAAAAGCCCATTTCGCGATTTCGTAATTCGAAATAATTATTGGTGCGCATTGCGACGGCCATTATCGCGGACAAACAGTTTTATATCGTAAACAGACGCCATTAACAAAGAAGAATTGTTCGGTGGTTTCGATGTGCTCAGCAACAAAAGCACGGTCAGATTACACGTACCACCGATGTAACTGTCGCAATAACGAACTGCGTGGATTAATTTCGCAACAAGCATTGCGGTTCGCAAAATCCACAGTTTAATCTGTAGTCACCGTTACCGCGGCGAAACAATCGGGCGCTGCGATTCGCTCGATTCTCTTCGTTTCTTTGCTTACTAATTATCAGCTTAGTGTTCTTCTATTATTCTTCTTGCGGGGCAGCCCCCTCGATGTCCCTTTCATCGGATACCTACGTGCACACCTATGCCCCAAGTGCCAAGACAGAGCTGCTGTACTAATCATCGGTCTTGTCACAGAGCAGGAGGGAAGGGGAGTCTTTGAATTAGCGAGTTTACGAGTGCGACGAACATAGGACAGTGAGACGAACAGCAAGGCCTCTGTCTCTAGAGAGAGAGAGAGAACTCTTCCTGCACAAGCTATCGGTACTTGAAATTAGGTTACACTCGGCCGTACAAGGGGAGTGACTGCGAAAGCGAGAAAGAGTGGGGGCAGGGATGGAAGAGGGGTAAAACGGAAGGGAGGGCGCAGGGTAAGGTGAGTTAAGCGTTTAATAAGCTTAATCACGCGACAGATCTGTGAGATACAACTTGCTTCGCCTCGGTAGTGAGGCTGTAGCCAACCGGCAACCCTTCCCGCCCAACTCCCCTTCTCTCGATATTTCTCATCTATGCATACCACCCTCGCCACGACTCACCTTCTCCCTGCTGTACCATCTGCTGTTACTATTTTACCGGTGGTTCTACGAATGTACGAGTCTCGCAGCACTCGCCACCCGTTCCACCGCACGATCCACCCACCCGATGCGCCCAGTCCACCCGATTCACCCTGTTCATTCAGTTCACCCGGTCCACCCGGTTCGCGCGGCCCACCGTCCTGTTAAGAGGACACAGTTTGATGCCAGTAAATAACGGGTCCATGGGATTAAGCATGGCTTACCGATCGCGCGATGAAAATTCAACACCAGAAAAAGTCTTTCGCCGTTCGAATGGTCGGGGACCGCGAGACCGGTGACCGGTAGCAAGTGATTGGCTTGCGGGGATTTGTTCGCTCGTCGGCAGAGAATCTTTGCGGAAACGTTGCAAAGCTTTCTTCTGTGGAGCAGCGCACCGTAGAACGAACACTGGTGACCCAGGATCTCTTGATTCCGAGTTGCGCGACGCGGCACATAGTTTGGTAACATTGATCATTCGACGATAACTGGTTGCTGGTCCCGTTTAACGTCGTTACATCGAATATAGAATAGAACCGTGCCGGAATTCCAACCGAAATTGCATCCAAATGCGACGAAGCTTGTTTGAATGGGGGCACGATCGATTTGTCGCGTAAAGTCGAAGGGATGACGCGAAGAACGTTGAACCAGAAACGCATTCACTGTGATAAACGATTAACTGTAACCGTAAGGAGACCGATAACGCTACCGGTGCTATTTTTCTTTCTCGCGATTCGACCGATGTGGGAAAAGCGACGGAACGCGGGACGGTGCTGCGCCGCGCCGCGGATTAAGCCGGTAGTATTAAGGCAAAGGTGGACGGTGGTTCAAAGGTTTTCCAAAGCTTTCGTGTAGCCGCGATGGTGCGGACGCGCGATTAGATCGTCAACCGTGAGATAATTAAGGAAGACGCGGGCCGACGAAAATCCCCTTCTCCTGGTTTTCCCTAGGTCTTGCCAGCCGTGTCTGGCTCTCTTCTCGGAATATGCATATTTAACCAGTTGCCAAGGCCGCGGGTGTGAAAGACGCCCGGACGCCCTTCTTCCTTCTACGGTTTTCCCAAGAGAAGCACCGCTTCCCGGAAATTACCTAACTTTAGCACCGGCTACCGCTAGCCGAAGCTCACCGGGGGCAGAGGCGATCTATCGCCCGGCTCCTCGGATGTCTCAAGGATCGAGTCCCAAGTTCCATGACTGGTCCCGATATTCATCGATCGTTGGTTTGGCAATCGGCGGAGGTATGCAACGCGTCGCGCAACACGGAGTAGCGCTGTGTCTCGGGAACTGATGTTGCAAAACACGATGTCGAACGATTGCTCGCGCTGACTCATTGTCAGCCGAGATGGGCCGCTGGGCCGTTGGGCCCGCGGTGGAAATGTACACGCGCGTAAGCAGTAAGCGTGCACTATCCTTGTGGAAGGTGGCGAGGGTGGTGGCGGACCGCGTGCATAACGGGCGAGCAGCATTGATACGGCCGGATCACAGCTACCGGACCAATGTATTTTACTGCCCGGAGGCTTAGCGCTATCGAAGCACGCAGTCACCCGCCATCACTCCGTGCACGGGTATGTAGTGACGGTAATAGTCACTATATCATTGGCTCTTGGTAATACCCTGGCTGCTGGCGGTGCTGCTGATGCTTCCCTTCGCTCCCCCTTCCCTATCCTACCCCTCCTCGTTACCCTTCGATCGCCACACTCGCCTCACCCTTCTCCTCCACTGGCGCGTAATGTTCGAAATGAAAATGAATGTATTTCGGATAGCGATAAATACGGTGGCGATTCGGTCGCGTCGCACGACCCTCTCTCGCCTTTACGCCACTTCTCTTCGCATTTTACGCGGTTCTCTTTCGAGCGAGCAGCTGATTGTTAGACGAAATTGACTTTCGCTTTTTTCACCCATTCCAAAATTTTTAATTGTCCACTTTGATCTTTGAAATGATACGGCAGTGCGCAATTTGCAAACTAAAATATGTCTAGGGCGTAAAGAGCGATGGTGAAGTGGGTGGGTGTAGGTGGTTGTATACATATAGCGTCTGTGTTGATATCGCTGTCGCTGTCGCTGTCGATACTGTTCTCATAGCTCTCGACTCTCGGCCTTCTCGACCTCTTCCTCGGTCTCTCGACTCTGGATTCTGCACCGAGGAGATTGATCCGAGGTAGCATTACTTCTGGTTAGCCTCGGAGCGACGCGCTGTTAGTCTTCATTCCTCTCCACCTCTCTCGTAAGCAGCCGCAAACTACGGCTCCTCGCTTGATTGCGTCTAGTTAGAGCCACGCCAGACCCATCAGTCGCCTGCCGCGTTCGTTCCACCGCGATTATTTGTCTTGCCATTTTAAGAGTCTAAAAGGGAAAGTACCGGTCGCGAACAACGGAGGGTTACATAATGCGTTGACTCTCCGATGAGCCGATGCACTAACGGACGCGGTTCAATTAAAGGGCACGTGTCAGAGGGGAACGGCGAAGGGTTTTTCTTCGTGTCGGGGCATCTATGGCACTGAATGCGCGCTGCAGGACGCACGCGGCCGGAATGTACGTACGTATACGTCTGGTTTGGGTGTACGGCACGTGAAATCCGATCGTAATTTTAGCCACACCGCGCCTGCCGTACCTGCTAATCCATTCATACGCTCTCCGAGTCCTCTTCTCTCTTTCGCTCTACCATTCTCATTCTCATTCTCGCACTCGCTATCTAGCTCTCTTGCCCCTCTACTCTTTCCCTCGCCATTGGTGTGGCGATGTACACACCAGGTCGGATATATCGGCCGGTATTTCAGCCGCCATGCGGAGGTAATGGATTCAGAAACGCGGCGGACACCGCGCGCCCCGTGTTAATAACAATCCATACTTATTGCCCGCATATTTTACCGATCCCCCGCGCCCTGCCGCTTGCTACCGACTATATTACAACATATGGAGAGCATAAACTTTTATGGCTACCCTTCTACCACCGCCCTTCCTCTTCCACTACCACCACCACCTCCTCCTCCTCCTCTTCCTCCTCCTTCTCCTCCACCGACCACCTTTCGCGCTACCCATCTAACGACCGACTGCCTGTTTCTATCCCCCCCTTCAGTTTCACCCTCACCCTCCCTCAGCGGCTTTGGTTCCTCCCCCGAAACCGCTACCCTCCCCCTCTCTTTCTTTTTCCGCCGCTTTCTGCCACTCCTCTCGTTCACGGCCCTCTCCACGTCGCTTTTTCCATCTTCCTTCCCTTGTCCCGTGTCTACTTTCACTAATTACAAAGCAAAAGGGTGGGTTGACCGATCCGCTCGGGAAATCGACGTTCGCACGATCGACCTTACCGTCCTGTGTCCGATACGCAGGTACATAGGATAATGATATTTTTCCGAAATTCATCAACCCCTCGAGGATGGATATTGTTTCGTTAGTTGCACGCGTCGCGCGTTGGTTCCTTGCGAAGGAGCTAATATCGTTGGGGAATTCGGTGATTAGCGCCGATTTCGATTGGAAACTCCAAGGATCGGTGGAAGCCGAGAGAAACGAACACGATAAAGGTTCTCCGAGAGATAGGTATCGCGAATGTGAACGAACGACAATGTCGATTGATAACCCTGGTCTGTTTCTCTATTCAACAGCATTGCTTGGATGTTATAGTTGCTAGTATTATAATAGGTATGTACGCATCTCTGAGGAAGGACTATTTGGACGTGAACAATTGGAGCGCCGACAATACGGACCTTAAATCATAATTTGGTTAATGTGGAATGTGATGTCGATGTTGGCGGAAGCGTCTCTAGACTCAGAGGTGGGGGCGTAGACAATGAACGAGCGTGAACGGGAGGACAGTCACTCGTTCGCTCGCTCGTTTATACTAGCTAGCCAACTAGTTGGGTTAGCTAGCTCGTTCGCTCGCAACCACGTGCACGTGTATACTCTGTTCAGGGGATTATAAATCGCGGGCCAATGAGTGGCTTCCATTCGTTATCAGGGCCGTTGGTACGCCGGTTAGGCGCTTGCCGTTGTTTTATGTCCAAAATATCGGGCTTTCTACTCGGGCTACGTCAATGCGTTTTTCCTTCTTCCTCTATTCGACCTGGCGACGATAATGGGACGCGGGATAGGCGAGATATCGGTATTGTGTACGAGAGGCGGTTATGAACATCGATCGTGTCTTTTCCACTACATCTCTTCATTCCCTAATCTCTAATGTAGCTGCTGTGAAAAACTCGTAAGGCATCGGTAAAGCGAAATACTACTTAAGTTTAAGTTAAACACACTAATTACGTTAGATTCAATGAAACAATAGGTGAACAATGGATATAGTAGTGGTGCGGGATGAAGGGGAGTAGGAGCAGGAGGAGGTATGTACATACAATAGCGACTGTCCAGGCTGTAGTGAGCATACTGAGTGTGAGTATGTATTATGACATGCAAGTGATGAAGGCACAAGTGGTACAAGACCGTGCGTGGCCAGACCGGGCGCCTTCAGTGATACGAGGGAATTTGGTCGGACTGGGAGCTGCTCAGAGTTGAGAGCAGATACATATTCTTCTACTTCCTAGATTCTCTAGATACTAGATTCTAGATTCTACATTATGTAGTATGTAGGTACCTACTTATATGGGGCAACGTACGACCTTTTGATTCCCGTGGAAAAGTCTTATAATTGTGAGTTTAGTTTCTATTATAAATACAATGCAGCGTCGCGTTCATGCTGCACAGTGCACAGTGCACAGTGCACAGTGCACAGTGCACACGTAGGGGAAGGGGGCATGATGGGGTACGCCACTATTCTCTATTATAATTTAAGTTGAATTTTCGTTACTTTTAATTCGGATTTGAAAATGGTAAGAACATATAAGAAAGAAACTAGACGAGGAAAATGGTCAAAAGAAGTTATGAAGAAATCTGTAGATGAAGTTTCAAGCAACAAAATGGGGTACGAGAAAGCTGCTCGAGAATATTGCCTCCCACAAACAACATTGAAACGTTATGTCGAAAAATGGAAACAGGAAATGAAGTGGCCATTGGGTTAGGTCCAATTAAGAGTGTATTTTCGCAAACAGAAGTGGGAGAACTTGTCGAATATTTAAAAGATATGGTCCCACAACTCTTGTACGAGGGGTAAGAAGAAAATAATTTAGAAAAAATTCATATTTGCATCGAATGTGGAAATATTTAGCGGAACCGTCTTACCCCATTTTCGGTACACAGTGATGCCCCGTGGCAGGGGCAAGATGGTTTTTTATTACTTTTTTTTAAAGTTTAATAACTTCAAATTTTTATTTAAATGTTGCTCAAGCTATGTACCAAAGGTTAAAGTATTAACTTATAATTATATATTGATTCATAAAAACTTAAAGAAAAGGTATAATTATGAATTTTTTTTTGCATGTTTGCTTAGCTTCCCCATCATGCACCCTCTTCCCCTATATACATAGTAAGGAACGGGTATACATATGTATACATACGTAGTTATGTAAAGTGTGCGGATCGTATCGTATTCCTCTAATTCCTCTAACGTTGTCATGGGCGAGCTCGAGCGTATCGCCAGATAATAATTATAAGTTACGAACTTGCGAGGCTCGGCGTTTCGTAGGTTAGAAGAGGGGTGGCTGGGTTGACTATGATAGCAGAGGTTACGAAGCGAGTGCTGGTTGCGGCTCGGCGCGCGGACACTATCGTGTTGCTACGTTGCATTAATCTCCGTGCAGCTAGTATCGGCAGACACCGGACCTCGAATGGTTTACGAATACGTTACGGACCTTGTTCCTCCTTTCCACCAGAGGGATCCGATTGTCGCACTATCACTGTCGCTTTTAACGCAGCTCATATCGTGGCATATCGCTGGAGATGATCTTGTACGGATCGATGAAGATGTTGAGGTGGTCACGAAGCCCAAAGAAACGGCTGCTCGCTGGGACGGCAGAAGATAGTGTATCGTACGCGTACGGAACGTGCACCCCCTGTACGAGTGTGCCTGAGAATGCTTTCGCTTTCGCTTTCCCTTTCCCTTCCACTTTCGCTTTCGCTTTCGCTTTCGCTCTCGCTTTCGCTCAACATCAATCGCACCTAGCTGGTAAGTGAATTTGCACGGTCTAAGTTGTGCTGTCTGTCGGGAATGCGATGCAGAAAGGTGTGCGAAAGAGTGCACCGTACTGCGGATTAGGTGGCTGACGCATCTCCAGCCTTCCGAAGGCTCACCGTGCTCGCGACTTGTTTCCCTTTGTCAGGGAACTGTGTGTACCTACTGCGGACGCAGATAGGAGGAATCGAAGCGGAGACTATCGTGTGGCGTAATTACGCCCAGAATGCATTCTTGCCTGTACAATGGGGCCGTAGAAACAGACGACAGGTGTGACAAAACTTTGAACCTTTCTTTGCTGTCGATTCACGAAGACTAGCAATTGGAGATTATAGAAGAGCACTTTGCGAAGCTTCGACAAATCGAATTCGGTGTCGGGAGACTCTGGCCCCGGTGGACTTTGCTGGCCATCATCATACAGCGCTTTGGTGAAACGGTGATTCGGCCTAGCCACGCACACACTTTCATCTTGGGAGATTACTCGAATCGTGATCAAAGCGAAACCACGAAGAAACAAAGCTTACTAACGACTAACGACCAACGACCGGGGGCCGGGGCGGGGGGTCGGAATTGGGAAAGGGTGATGAAAAGGTGTAGAAGTTGCGAGGAGCATAGGAGACGAAGAGAAGAGCAAGAGGGATAGGGACAGAGAAAGGTGGAACGCTTCGTGAGAGTCTCAGTTACGGTGGCGGCGGTTATTCTGCTTTTTTTATATCGGCCGGTTTCCACGGTGCTAGCAGTATCGAGCTAACAATTAATTATTGGCGGCGCTTCAGAGGACTGCCGGCAGTCGTAGTTAAACATTACGCGTTCCATATCTTACTGTGCTATCTAATCCCCACGGGGGCTCGAACGCTACTGCAGTAATCTCGTTTAATTGCCGGCTGTAGACGCGAGAGTCCCGTTCAATTAGTTTTTCAAATAAACATTAGTTTCCTTAACACGCGGCGCCATAACGTGGCGGAGGAAGAGGAGGAGGAGGAGGTGGAGGAGGAGGAGGAGGAGGAGGACCGCGACGAGAACGAGAACGAGAACGAGAACAAGAACGAACAGAGACTAGAAATAGTCGATAGCGGAAAGAAGATAGGAACGTCGAAATCGACGGAGAACGAGAGACCGTTGGCGAAAGGGACGGAGGAGCAGGAGAAGGGCGGCGGCGGTTATGGCAGAGTGAGAAAGTTGGATCGGGGAATCAAAGTTGTAGAGGGAGAGAGAATGTGGAGAGTTGGTGCAGTCGGAAGGCAGGTCGGAAGAGGTGACGGGTCTGTGGAACAGAAGGGTGTCGGTGGAGGAGGCGGTGGAGATGGTTAGAGGGAGGAGAAACAGCGGTTGGAGAGAAGGGTGGTGTCGTGGCCGCGGGGTAAGTAATTAACGACACATTTATACGATATCGCCCACGGGTGCGGTACTGCGCGGCGCGGTGCGGCTCGGCGCAGCGCGGCCTGGCGCAAAACGGTGAAGAGACACGAAAGCGGGGGTGAGGGGCGGCGAGGTGTGGTGAGGTGAGGCGAGGCGAGGCGAGGCGAGGCGAGACGAAACGAAACGAAGCGAGAATCGCGTTCGTAGGGAATGTTCCGCTAATAGGAAGCTATGCGTTCATCGATAGATACCTAACCCGACCGGCTTGGTCGATTGGCCGACAATTTGAATTCCTAAACGCAACCATCGCTTGGAAAGACGTTCAGGTTTGCAGTGGTTTCCTCCCACCGCGTCCCATCATTCTAGCGTCCACGTACCTATCTTTGGTATATGAAAGAAATACAAGCGGTTGCAAGTTGAATCTTCCTTTCATTTATCATTCTGCACAGCTAGCAGGATAGAGTTGGAGAGATATCGACGCGTCGCGTCGTCGAGCAATGGAGCGCCGATGGTAGCCGAGGCGAGCCAGCGGAGAGGGCAAAGGGATTCGACGCGACTTTTGCCTCTGGGCAAACCGCGTTCGTTGCTAGCTGGTCGTTGCTCGTTCCCCGTTGCCCGTTGCTCGTTGCTCGCGCGGTTGGTTATGGTGATGCGGATTATTCACTAATATGATTTACGACGTATTACCCCGACGTGCTAGCGCGCGCGACTCACAATGCGCACATAATGTGAGGCATAATTTATTAATTTTACTAATGGCTCCTGCCCATTATTATTGATTTCGGGCCGCGCCTCGTTCGGACGGGCGCTGATTTATCCCGGTCGTTATCGGCCCCGTGTTAAATCGTCCGCGAACCGGGAGCCGCGAGAATACAATTCGACGATACGTGTACTTTTCCTTTTCCATTGCGTGTTGTTGGCCCGCTGTCATTATCGACGCGCACGAGTATCGACAAAACGAGCTGGTTATCCTTCTGTTCGTCCGTAGTCTCGCCACTCATTCAGAAGCTGTTAAGTCGTGTCACGGGGCATCTTTCTCTCGCACCCGCTGCGCCGCGTCGCGCCACCATCCCCACCTCCACCCACCGCACTTTCCACCTCCTCAGAAGGTTCTCCCCCGATCTGTAGGTACCTCTTTTTCCCTTGCCTTCTGTCGCCTTTACTAGCGGATAAGGGTTAACGAGAGATTGGACGGGAGGAAGGACGAGGAGAACATCGCGTGGAGTGCATCGATAACGATCTAGACGCCACGTTGCTCGAATGGCCGCGCCGACACGATATTAAAACATTAAAGTTATATATGACCGCACAAGAACGAGAGGCCACGGTTGACGCGATCCTCTGGCCGCGCAATTTCGTCCCCTCCTTCTGCTGCCCTATTCACTAGACTCAAACGCAATCCCTCGTTTCGTTATTACATGGCAGTCCCTTGTGAGAGAACACTAGCTTTCACGCATCATACATTGGTCGGTCGTTTTGTCGCGGACGTAGGGGCTCTTGTAAAGTAGTACGGCGGGATTCAAAAAGGGTCAATAGTTTTCGCTGGTTAACAGCTACAAGTTACTGACTGCTGCCATAGAGATGTGTAACTACTGCCATCCGGGCGGATGGTCAACTTGGCCGAAGAGAAACAAAGCGAGCAGGTTAAAAAATAATTCTGCTCTCAGAGCGGAGAAGATGGACTCAATATCCGTGGCCCCTCTATCCTCCTTTGCTGTCTATTCCGTTCCACCGTATGTCCGACGCCAATCTTCCCTTTCGGAAATGTTATTGGCTGCTACTCGCATCCCTTGTCGCCGTCGCCATCGCCGACACCGTCCTCGTCCTCGGTCCCCTCTTCTATCCCCTTCCCACCGCAATAACATTTTTATTAAACGATAGACGTGCACCAACGAACACGAAGGAATAGTTAGTTGGCCGATCGCTTCCAAGTGGGCAAGATTTTTCAAAGTACGACCGCATCGAATTCACCCCCCAGGACTTAAGGGGTTATACCTAGTCAGGCGGCTGAAAAGAGGTGAATATTTGTGAATTTTTTTTTGTAGAAGCGGAAGCGTATATTTTTACGAAACTTTTTGCGCTTAAAAGAGCAACATTTAAAGAACATTTGGTAATTTTTTCGTGGAAAAATATTTACGTTTATAATATAGTAACAACCGACATCCAAGAACCATTTTTAAAAATTTGGTTTTGCGGCGAGCATTGCCATTCGGAACCAGATTATCTAAAATCAAAAAACAAAAAAGATTTCGTTAGTATATTAATGTATCCTCAGATTGACGGAGAGAATTATCCGAAATATTAATTTAAAACAAAATGGCGGATATTTAAAATTGAAATCCTGATTTTTTCGTACAAAAATCACGTGAAAAAATCAGGATTTCAATTTCAAGCCGAAGCCGAAGCCGAAGCCGAAGCCGAAGCCGAAGCCGAAGCCGAAGCCGAAGCCGAAGCCGAAGCCGAAGCCGAAGCCGAAGCCGAAGCCGAAGCCGAAGCCGAAGCCGAAGCCGAAGCCGAAGCCGAAGCCGAAGCCGAAGCCGAAGCCGAAGCCGAAGCCGAAGCCGAAGCCGAAGCCGAAGCCGAAGCCGAAGCCGAAGCCGAAGCCGAAGCCGAAGCCGAAGCCGAAGCCGAAGCCGAAGCCGAAGCCGAAGCCGAAGCCGAAGCCGAAGCCGAAGCCGAAGCCGAAGCCGAAGCCGAAGCCGAAGCCGAAGCCGAAGCCGAAGCCGAAGCCGAAGCCGAAGCCGAAGCCGAAGCCGAAGCCGAAGCCGAAGCCGAAGCCGAAGCCGAAGCCGAAGCCGAAGCCGAAGCCGAAGCCGAAGCCGAAGCCGAAGCCGAAGCCGAAGCCGAAGCCGAAGCCGAAGCCGAAGCCGAAGCCGAAGCCGAAGCCGAAGCCGAAGCCGAAGCCGAAGCCGAAGCCGAAGCCGAAGCCGAAGCCGAAGCCGAAGCCGAAGCCGAAGCCGAAGCCGAAGCCGAAGCCGAAGCCGAAGCCGAAGCAAAAGCAAAAGTCGATGGAGAAGCAGAAGGAGAAGCGTGGCCGCTACAGGCGCCGTGGCGCAGCGGTGCGCCACGATAAGGGTACTGTCACCCTCGACTTGGCCGGTACAGAGAAGGGTGTGCTCTCACAGAGAGATTACACGAACCTCTCGAGTGCTGCGTTCCAGCTACGTTAACCGCAAACCGGACGGCCATTATTAGCAGGTACCCTGTGCGCGGAGCTACATTAAGCCATCCGTCGTTAAATAATTAGAATGCAGCACGACTACTGCCAACCATCGTCTTCTAAACGCGCTACCTTTCTCTTCCCCCTTCGATCTGTGCGCAACAGACTCTACTTATGTAGGTATGAATCATAGAGCACTCTCTGCTCGTCATAACGGAAGAGGAAGAAAAGTACTAAAAAAATTCCAAGTCCATTCCACCAATCTCTGTTCCAATAGATAAGGGGAATCGATGCGGACGTACGGAATTTGAAGATTAATTATCGTAAAGCGACGCGTGTTTGATGTTGAAGCGAACATTGGTGCGGCAGGATTGATCGGTTAATTTAAAGGGACGGTAAGACGGTGCGGCGCGGCGCGGCTTGGGGGGAAGAGGTACGTATGAACTGGGAACGAGGGGAAACGACAGCCCGCGGGGCCCAACGTTCGAGGGTAAAGCAAGAGTGGATGCGAGCTGAACGAGGTAGCTGACGAGGAAGAGCACGAGCCAAAGCAGAGAGTGGCTCTGTTTCGTGCCGTTCTCTTCTGCTCCCTTTCGTTCGCCTCGACCGACTCCGACAGCTCTTTCATCCGCGGATGATTACCTGCTATACTCTTCAGTGGTCTAAACAGGCTCATCCTCCCTTTGCAATTTCGATTCCGCTTTGAAATTACTTACTCGAATGGAAAACAATTCATGCCGTACTTACAATACCGAATCCAACGAGCCAATTTTTAAGTGTCCCCGGATCTCTACTCGTCACTCTTCGCTTGCTTAGTGCTCCCGGTTCCATCACTTTACCCACAGCGAACAACTGAAAAGACCGTGCTACGTTAGCTTCTGCTTGTTCTTAACGTTTACTGTGTCACGACGTTTCACTGCCTAGTCACAATTATGCACGGGCGGAAGTAACATTTACTTGGCAGCGTCGCGCCCGAGTATCGTGGACCTGACACATATCACTTGGTTGCGTGACTTCCCTCGTTCTTGGTTGCGACGCTAACTTAAACTTGTCTGGAAGTTGCCGTGGTGTTACAGAAAGGTACAACGTGTTGCGCGATGCATCGAACCTCTCGGCAGCAGCGGTCAGGGATATGATCCCACTGTCAAATAAAAACTGTCACCACTCACGCATTTCTAATCGTAACACGCGATCCACCCAAGTTGCGCCGATTTTCCCGACCAGAACGGTGCGACTTTTCCACTCGGATCTTGAACAAAACATTCGAAACGGTATATCGCGACCGATGCACTGATTGCAATTCCTCATTTGAGATTCCAAAACTTTGCTGCTAACGTCTCGTCCAGGCAGCTGAGCAGAGGCGCCAAACAAACAAACGAACGAACGAACGAACGAACGAAATAACGGAGCGCGCTGTGTCGCGCGCCGCGACGATCGCAGAATCGCAGGGAATCAAACGAAATCACCCTTACTCATCGACCGATCGACTCTACGGAACTACGCGCCTGAAATATTCATTGAGCTCTCGCGAACTTTTTCCAACTTTGTCGATTTCTCCTTTCTTCGTGACAAACTTTTGTCGATTGGCGTCACAACTGATAGCATTCCGCCAAGTCACGTAGAACGGGTATCGAGCTTATCGGTCGCCTTTCAAGTGTTTTGTGATACAACCTGCTGGTCCCTCGTTCGATCGTTATTCAAAAGCCGAGCATATATGTTTACGAAAGGTCCATTCGACCCGATCCGACCTCCTCGTTCGCTTCAACAGCCTGTAGTGGTCTAGTCCTTGCATTTGGTGGATCGAGTCGAAACGTTAGCTATCGAATAGCGCGTGAGGAGGGGTAGGTACAAGGGAGCAAGGGGGAGAGTCGGAAAGACAGTAGGGTGTAATCGCGAAGGAACGCGAGACGTGAGATTCGGGAATCCCACAGACGGCACAAGTTTCCTTCTCAACTTAACTGGCTCAGGAGACGTTACGTAAACCGAGATTATTATAATCTCTCCGAGGCTCGACTGCGGCAACATTAAACGAAGGGACGTGCCCTTTGCTTCGTACTCTATAGTCTAGAGGTTGCTACGTTGTACGTGGGCCTGAAAGAGTGCAAGAAAGGAGCGAGGGTAATCGGTAGAGGATCGGATAGAGAGAGAGAAAGAGAGAGAGAGAGAGAGAGAGACGTCGAGGGTGAGACGGAAAGAAAGTTTGCTGGCGACTTTCCGATACGTTTCCTCGTAACGGAACCTGGATACGGATTAACTTCAAGGTTTGCTGTAATAGCGCAAAGAAGTGAGAGAATAGCTGCTGCCAAGATTTTGCATGAATTCGGTCACACACTGGAACGAACGATTTTGCGTCTATATCCAAACGCAGATTGGCGCTGAAGCTATTTCTGGTATAGTTGTTGGAAGGAAACCAGGAAAAAAGGATAAACAGAAGGGAATGAAAAATCGCGAGAATGGATGGAAACGTGAGAATCAGAGAAGAAGAAACTCCGTATCGTTTCGTTGATGAATCGGATGATATCGGAACGGAACTACTTTGTAGATAATGCAGGTACTATTGGGTGACAAGATAAGAAACCACTGACCGCGCTGAGTCAAAGATCAAGCAAGTCAGAAAATTTACAGGAACGGATTAGTCGTTACGTTCTGAAAAGTATCGTTCCATGGCTAGTCTTGGCACTGTTCTCGTTTTCCTCATTTTTTCACATTCCTCCTGGTAAAAGTGCTGGAGAAGCTCGGAGACATCAAAACTCATTCAACCCCGAAACGGAAAATTATAAATCGTCGACAACTACTCTGCGTTTGTTTCCGTAAAATGCACCTCTACGCCCTTCCCCGTCTTCTGTAATCCCAGGGTATTTATTCGCATAATAATAATAGTAACGCCGTTGGAACGTTTTCAAGAATTATTGCTGTCCTTGCCAGCCACGATAAATGAGTCCGGAGGATTAGCTAAACAGTGGCTCAAAAATGTTATTATATAGGGGCATGAATATTCATCAGCGGCCGAGCACGCCGAGTTGCTTTTAAAACGTTTCACCTCCGGCTCTCTAATTCCGCGCCACCAAAATCCGTTCGACGCCAACGACGGACGGTCTCGAAGATTTTGCGTGTTTCTCGTGATTTCGTGATTTCTTGATTTCCGAAAAGGTTTGCAACCCTTCTCGAGGCAAGACGTCCGAAAAACCCGACGGAGAGGGCCGAAAGGGTCGCTGGAATTCATGGCCAGGCGAATATTACGAAGAGTTTCTCCTCGTGTAAAACAGCGTCGAGATAATTGGTAAAGTGAATTCGTAGGGATAGAGAAAGATGGCCAATAAGGAAGAGCACGTAGGAGGCGGGTCCAACGTTCTCAGATCCGTTGCCGTCGATTCATGTCTTTCTACCATCGAGCACCGAGACGGATAATCGAGCATCGAGACCCTTTTGCACACTTGAACCTGCAGATGAAAGAGACAGAAATTTTATGGTTAACAAATGCTTACTATAAGAATATGGGTTCATAAGACTCCCGCTTCACTTTCGAGAGGCACTCAATGGTATCATTTACAGTGAATTAAGGAGAACCGCGAAAGATGCGAAGTTGCACGTCGAGAGGGATGGATGTCGTAGAAATCGTAAAGGACAGAAGAGGTGAAAGCAGCGAAGGCGGTCCGAGCAGTTCGATAACGCGATAAGGCGAGGTTAAACCCATGTTTGGCGGGCAGGTTATAGGTTAAACGGTGAGCTAGGGGTGCAACAGGTCGCGTGAACTTGGGTGAATTTTCTGTTCCAGAGCGCGCAGTCTGGCCCTCCTGCATTCCCCTTCCTCCCTTCTTCCCTCTGACCCGTTTGCACCCCGGCATGCTATCATAGCCACTGCCACTGCCGCTGCCACTGCCACTGCTGCCGCCACTGCCACTGCCAACGCCAACGCCACCGGCCAGGCCGCACCACCGTTCTCCCGCTTCCACCTAGTCGCTCTGTATTCTGTTCCCTCCCTCTCTCTCTCTATCTTCCTACCCCCTACACCCCTACACTTGTCCCCTGTTCCGTCCGCCTCTTTCACTCTCACTCGCGCTGGTACGCCGTCATTAGTCAATGTCGACGCTTGTAGCACGTAGAGTCCCGCAGAATGCACCATCTGCTTAATATCCTCCTGTATCTCGGCTACAAATCCGAGCTGCGGATTTCCTGTCGCAAAGCCGCGACTGTCCTTCGCCTTCTCCTTGATACGCCGGTGTGTTCCCTACATCGTTTTTACGTAATTCCCATTGGACACCTATCGGTTCGAGGATCGTTGGTCATATTGTCACGCCTCTGACACTTGTATGCAAGTGCATTACCATGGGCCAGTGGAAGCGAGTGATCGGAAACGTACCTACTCAGTCGTCGCGATTGCACGTAAGGAAGCAAGTTTGTAAACCGCGTGAAATTGGCGCAAGTGCTGCCGAACGGGAAAAATGGAAAGGGCTGAAGGGGTTAACGGGCAGTTGTGGAATTTAACAAGCCCCTGCTCGTTGGCTGGGTGGCTGGTTCGTTCACTCGCTCGAAGAACAAAGCTTGATTTATTGTAATGAGTTTGCAGGAGTTAAGAGTCCTGTATCCCCTCTCTGTTCGCCGTGCCACGCCGCGGCCGTTCCCTGGCCGTTTAGCTCGATATTCAGACTGGCGCGATTTGATGGGGATCCTCGGATCAACCCCTGTCATAAACCCTTCTTAGCACCGACCACCCTCGCAGCCCCCTCTGAAATATGCATGAACCTTGTGCATACTGATTGCGTTATTTGTATCACCTTGGAGAAGACAGCGCGCTCGTTTAGTACATATCGTATGTATTTGTGAGAAAGCTCTTACACTTGAACCTTACAACTCTATGGTCCTTCTCGCAAGTTGCATAGGTACATAAACATACTATATGTAACGATATATCCACGATGCAGGAGAAAGTGAATAGTTTTGAGCGAAAGGGAATTGCTCGAGAGCGAAGGGTTACACCGAGGGTCCCGGCGCGGCGCGGCCGGGCCCGTTTCACTGGATCCTATCGATGGAATTCGTTTTCGGGCTGGATTTTCTACCGAAAACGTTCGATTCATTGAGAACTGACGGGGGAACCATAACTCCCGTCTCGGTTTGACATTAATGCCTCCCCTACTTCGTGCTCGGCAGATAGGCGAGGGGGTTAAGCTCGCTGCGACATATTTATGGAGCGGACGAGATGTTATCGGGCACGAGGACCCTGGGTTTGTCCGATCGCGCTGCGAAATCCGCCCTCCCTACAATCTACTTCGCAATTATCGGGCACGACGTTAATATTTGACCCACGGCCATCGTCTCCGCTCTACTCTCAGTTTACGAAGAAATCGCTCGAATTCCATTTCTCCTCCAAATACACTGCACACCAAAGCACTTTGCTACCCTTGCTTGCACTTTGCAAGGCAGGTATAACGATTTTCCACCGTCCAGATCGCAGCTTATCGCGACATTAAAAATTCGCAAGATGCGCAAAATACAGTTGGGGCTGACGAAAATGAAACGAACATGATGGAGGAGAATGGAGGAAAAGAAAAGATAGATAAAGAGACGAGGCAGAAGTGAGCCGGAGGAGAGGAGAGGATATCGGCAGCTGAGATGTATACGGGGATGTTAGGCGAAGACGAAGACGGTGATGGTAGCATCAGTGACAACGAGTGGTGGGGCCATAGCGGGTCGAGGTGCGTGTAAATTAAAGGCGTCATAGATTTTCGCGGTAGCCCGCAGGATCAGGGCCTTAGATTTGCGTCCGGCAGATTACCCCGGGGGTGAAATGGGACAATGGGCGTTAGTCTGGGCCGACGGCGTATAAATAAGGATCCCCAGGAAGCTTGTGGGGGTAAGGGGACAGCAGGCAGAGGAGATCCTCGCTTGGTAGCGACGTGGTAGCCGAGTAGAAAGCCCGGCTAGTGCTGAGACCGGTCGGCCGTCCATCTTGGCCGTCGCCGTGGCGGTCCTTATCTGCACTCACAGCTCCGCTGCTAGACGTCCGGTGATCTAGGGCACTTCTCTCTCTCTCTCCCTCTCTCTCTCTCTCACTCCTCGCCTCTCTAGCTCTCCTCACACTTTAGAAGAGAGCAACTACCCTCTGCATTCGAGTTCGATTTCGCATTCGCATTCAAGTGCTCACCTCTCCTTTTCCTTAGTTACACTGCAAGTTATTAGCGCGGCATTGCGTTTGTCCTTACATACGTCTGGTTACGCGAAAGAGTGGAATGAGGAGGATCGGTGGACATCGGGAAGACTTTTGGAAGAGAGCGAGGCGACAAAGTTGCTTTGGAGCGAGGCCGTAACCAAGTCCCGTCACACAGTTGTCTGTGCATATCGAATGAACGACACCCTCCCTTGGATCTCGGTTGGTCCTCGTGAAATCTTAATCGCGGTAGCACGTACTTATCGCGCGTCACCTACACGTACACACTTGCTCTATACTCTTTGCCGCGGAAGGCTGCTCCGTAGTTTGCCGTTCGTAGAGGAGAGGCGCATTAAATATTGGAAGAACCCAACCCCCCTCGGAATTATAGAAGAGAAGGCTCGCGCGTGGACGTTGTACGGTCGGGACGCGAGTACACAGAATAAAGCTAAAGAGATAGGAACCGAGGGCGGAACTGAAGCTGCCGGTTGGTTTAGAACGGGGGAAAAGGACAGGGAGAGTCTTAGGGAAAGCGGCGCGAGGTATCTCGAAGGTTACGAGTTGGATGGCGAAGAAGGTTGCAGGAGAGGCTGCCGTAGCGTTCGGTGGATGGGTGAAACGGTTTGGGGTACCTTACCGTACGAATGCACCAGACGATTCAACTCCTCCCGTTTATTGCTCCTAATTAAACGACCGAGATATTTCTGCTACGTTTCATTAGCGTACAGCCGAACTCGAGGCAGAATAGTTCGGGTAATGCATTGCCACGTTTCTGCTTCTTCGAAGGGTAAGAGGAATTTGATGCCTCGTCTCGCATCTTTACTTTGCGAATTCATTCGGCCAATAGTTGTCTTTTAAATGTCTCGGTACCGTTGATCGGCGCGGCGCGGCGCGGTACGTTCATTGGCGGAACCTCCGCCGGGAGGGGTTGATCGCAGGGCGGTTGGAAAGTTTGGAAAAATCAATCCCACCGTGGGTTCACCTAACGCCGGTGTCAGTGCAATTCATTTGCATGGGAATTGCACTCGGCGGAGACGGCTGCAGCCCGGTATCGATTTTAAGTGGACTCGCTGTCCCGTCAGCTCGCTGTCTCGTCTTCCCTTGGACAGAAGCTACTCCAAGTCGCGCAAGCGCTGCTGCGAAAACTTGTCTCGCAGAATTCACCAAAGCTCTAAACGCCGAAGAAGACGCAATCGGCAATCGACGTGGCGAGATTTCACATCGATCAGAACGTTGTCGTTTGTCACCAGTCGAGAACGGAGAGGTAGATTGCGATTCGAAAATCCGATTAAGGCGTTGAAAATATCCCCTTCCGTTGTTCATCCTTTGTCCGCTGTGGAAGTTCAGTGTATCTCTTGTTTCGCGGCCGGCGAATATTATTAAAGGAGAATACGCGTTTCGCGAGTTTGGAATTGTACGCGAGTTTGAAAGTAGCTGCGGAGTAAAAGTCGCTGGCGGTAGAGGATCGACGGGAGTGGGCAGGGGTTGGTAGGTGGGTGAGATAGGTTAGCCGTGGGTCGGATATCCCCCGTGGCCAGTACGTAAGGACAATAAGCCAAAAAGTTGGTAAGGCAAGCATAGCGGGAGCCGTTAGCCGTTATGAAGCTCAAGGGTGAAGTCAAGATTGTAATTAGCTGGCGCTAAGTTTCGAGGTTTCGCTTGTATTTGCATGTGATCCCAGCTAGACGGGAGCCGGGCTACCCCAGCCAGCTGGCTAGCCGGCTGCCCGGCTGTATCCGCGTTACCTACATACGTATACGCGGTACCTATAGAATCTATACACGAGTGTATCTGTACCTACACCAGCCCTACGCGATTTCGTTTACTCGATATCGCTTACGCTCCCACCTTATCCCGCGAAGCAAAGCTATCAACGCGAGCCAGATAACGCGTCTCACCTCCAATGCTAGGCACGCCTCGGAATTTCGCATCTGGCGATCCACTAATTCTTGAAAGCTGGCTTCTTCGTCTCGTAGGATGTGTCCGATGGCAACGACACATTCTACTCGACGGACCTTGCGCAGATAGATACGATAGATAGGTCGCATCGCCTATGCAGCTGCCAATTAATCCCGGCCTGGATAAACTGAATCCTCAGCTGTATTTGTTGTTGTTAATGGAAAGGGAGATGTGCCACCAGGATGAAATGTGTAACGCGGTAGGATGTCGACGGTGTTTATTATTCGTGCATGTGCGAAACAAGGCGGGGCGAAATAAGGAAGTAACGATCAAGGGCCAACGATTGGGCTCATAATTGTTTCGGTGCTGTGCCAACAATACCTAATAAAAATGTGCAGAGGCAAGTGCGCGGGAGGGTGGAGGCAGAAATGTATAGCTACGCGTTCACGCGACACGGTCTCGCGCAGAATAGAAGGCAGAAGCAAGTCGAGCCGAATCGCGCCGAGGCGAAGAGAGGAGAACCGTTCCGAAACACGTACGGCAATTACAACGACCATTCTGGAAAATAGAGGGTTTCTATCCCACGATTGTTATCTACACGTGTTGTTTATTGATTGTTTCGTTGTCTGGAAGCAACTAGCAACCGACAACGTACGTCGTCGGGAGCGAGGGCACGGCTGCTGGTAATTGCTGCCAACGGAAAGAGACCCAACGCAAATAGCGATATCTTTCCTTCCCAACTGCGACAGAGCGCGTCTCGGAACATGTACACCTACATGTACGAAACAGTGACAAAAGCAACGCGTCCGATATTCGCGATTCTGAATTATTCGACGACGAAAAAACCTTACGATCCGGACGATGCTTTTAACGTTTCGACCAATTCCTGCGCGTACATGGGATCTTGTTGCTCGGTTAAAAAAGCCGTGGCAAGGGAGAAGAAGCTCCGACGGGTCCCGTTCAAAGTTGCGCATCCAATTTTCGTTGCATGATCTTGCGATGAATGGCAGGAATCGCGCGGCCCTCCGGGAGAAGAAGAATTCCAGCGATCCCGCCAATTCCTCGGAGAAATCTTGGAACCGTTGCATCATCGAATACGATTGCAACAAATTTGTTTCGCATCGCACGATACCGTGGCGAGCCTTATCGCACGTATCCAGCGCGTAAAAAATTTGTGAAATACATTGCCGGTGATACCGGACGAGTTAGAGAATAACCGAAGACCGAGTGGAACAACGACAACGAAGACTAGGGGGAATCCGTTCAGAAACCCGTCGAAACGGAAGCGTGGACGGTCGCACGAAAGGGTTCGCGATGGATAGGTCGAGTGTCGGGGAAAATTCGACAGGGCTGAGGACGAGATGTAGAGCAGGAAGAGCGAATGTTGTACGTAGGTATGCGGTTCGGTGAATACGCGATCGCGTATTGCTATCGGCGCGGCGCCGCGGCGCGCGGTACAGTACACTCCGTTAACGCGCTGCCATTTTCGATAAGAGACGTGGCAAGGAGGACGCTGATCGCGCGCGACGCATAGGCAAGCTGCTCGTAAAGTGTTTAGCCGAGGGGAAGCCAGGTGGAGAGGAGGACTCGCCGGAATGGGGTAGATGAGTTAAACTACACGAGGTCTGACGGTAGTAATTGAGTGCCGCTCTGTCTAGTTAGCACCTCGCGCCACCGGCTGACTCCCGTGCCCGTCACTTTATCGACTAAACGACAGCGATGCGTGACAAATCCATCTTGCCTTAACCGCGGCGACGTCTAGACGCGGCACGTCGATTATCGACATGCCTTCCGTTCCCTACGCTTCACATCCACTAGGTACTCCGAGACCGTCACGGCCGGGCTAACTGGCTTCGCTCGCGACAACTGCATTCTTCGCTAATTACCGCCCTTACAAATAAGCCGGACACTTTGGAGAAAAAACCGGCGATGCAGGCGGGAAGGGAGAGGAAGAAAGAGGAGAAAGGAGGGAACGAGGGCGAAGACGCCACCAGGGAAGATGACTCCGCTCCGCGCGCCTGGCCGTTTTATCTGTCTGCCGAGTTGCCGGGAAAATCGTTCTTGCGACTAAGCAGCAACGAAGATTTACGTGACGTGCTACCGGCAAAGATATCAGGCGTTACGACGAACCGTTTCATTCGTCCCTCCGTACAGTTTTTTTTTTAAGCGCCGCGCGTCGCCAGCGTCGTTGCCTCCCCCCGTGAAATCGAAACGTGGATCGAGTTTCGGGGTCTGTATCCGAATCGGAGTCAGACTTGCGACCGAGTTAACACTGGATACAAGAAAGGCAGCTGAACAAACGGTAGTCGACCAAGATCCAGCGAGTTTGGCTCTCGAGTGAATAATTAAATTATGCGAGCGAGAGATCTGACGATGGAGCGTAGAATGGGACCAACTGTGGAAGGAGAAAAGGTCGTCGGTATTGGAGATAGAACGAAGCTCAAAGGTGGAAGGTGGAAGGTGGAAGGTATAAGGGAGAGGAGGCTCAAAGTTGAAATTTCACGCGCCATTGTTCGATTTCGCCAAAGGAATAGGAGTTAGAAGCATTTAGGGAACGGCAAGCAAGCGCAGGGAGGTGAATTACGGTCCAAGATACGGCGGGACGCGACGAAGAAACCGAGGGATGCCATGGAAGAACAGTCGAGGGTGAAGGAGGCCAGGGACAAGGTAAGGGGCTGTGCCAGCGCTGAGACTTTAATTCCGAGCTACATCGGCCGGCTAACGGAGCAACGATTCTTCGCCGTAAACGACTTCGACTCTGACTCTGCGTGGCGAAACGAGATTAATCGCCGGTCCCTTTACTTTGCCCGTCCTCCACCTCCACCTCCTCCTCCTCCTCCTCGTCCTCCGCCTCCCCCTTATCCACCTATCTCTTCCTCACCTTTCTCTCCTTTCTGTTGCCCCTTGCTTCAAGCTTTTCACTTTTCACGACTTTCGCACGCGAGAAAGTCGCGCACCGGCAAACATATGGACTTTGGCCGAGATCGACCAAACGGAGATGAATGCGAAAAAACGATGCTAAGGGGGACGAAAGGTGTAGCGTCGTAGCACAGAGGGAAGGGAATTGAAATGACATGCACGACGTTGACGGAGACAACGGAAACAACGTAGTCAACGCAGACAGCGTAGACAGCGTGGACACATTGGGAAGAGAAAGGGAAGGTTGGAAGATCGGGAGGAGAAAGGAGAGGAGGAAGAAGAAAAGGGATGGAGTCGAGGGAAGAGAGGAGGAGCCCGCATTCTCGGAGATTATCGTGCTCGCCATCAGCGTATCACAGCGTCACAGGGCAAGATTTATATGTAGAGTTTATTGTCGCTGAGTCCGCCCTACTGCGTTTTATGGATGTTTTTCGAAGGAGCGCTGCCGCCCGCGTGATCTATCGCAGCTCCCTCACCCTTCCGTCCCGCCACTACTCTTTTCTCTTCTTTCCTCTTCGGCACCCACTTCCTCTCGCCTCGCCTCGCCACGCAGCGCCTCTCGCTCCCTCTGTCTACCCGTCTCTATAGTCTGTAGTTTGCCCCGATTCGGCAGGCGGGGGTGGCAGACCGAGGGAGTCGGAAGGATTCCTAATGAACGCCACGACGGAGTCTCTTTTCTTCTGTATCCCTTTCTCGCTTTTCCATTCCATTCTCCATGTACGCTGTCCTCGTCCGTTGCTGTAGGTAACGGCGCGGCGTGTCGCTCGCTCCACGCATTAACACGAGATTTATACCGTGGACTCCTCGGACGAAGTCGCATTTACATTTTTGTCGCATCGCTATAAACTACTTACATACGTATACGTATCTGAGGAGCTCCCCGCGTACACTCCCCAGCAACCTCTTATTACTCCGTTCACCGTACGCCCTTCGTTCGATTTTCATACGGAAGTACTTAGGTACTTGTGCACGACTTTTCAAAGTGAAAAGCCCGATGACGCGCGCGAGATCGCATTCTCATTCGGAGGATCATAAACGCAGCAATGGCTAAGAGAGAGATACATGGGGGCGGTATGTTTCACGTGTTACCGGCCGCGGCCCGCGCGTAGGGGTTACGTACGGCAGTCCATCGCTCCGGTACTCGTACTTGGTGCGCTCTGGCCACCCTGTCTATCGATGCTTTAGCGTTTAGCAGGCCGTGGTCCGCTAACTCGTTCTCACCCCGTCTCTTCAACCTTTTCACGCCTTTTCGACTGACGGTCGTTGGCTGGAAACCCGCGTGTCTACGGGCAACCGTCTCACAGCCTCTCGCTACAGAACCTCTTCCCCCTATTTTTCTTTCGCTTTTTCTTCGTTCACTATTTCCATCGATGTTACCGCACCAGAGTTTATGCTCACCATACAGAACTGTACGATACGTCGCAGTCGCTTTACCCAGGCGTACATCACGGACGTCCAGGCTGCTCCGCCTTGAGTTATGCTCGACAATTATACCTATCTACGTTCGCGATGGCTGTTATTATCATATTGCACCCCTCGCGTTACCCCTCGGTCGCGTCTAGAAAGCAAGCGTGTACGCAAATCCACTTCTGCTTGACGTGCCAAAGTACCGAGGGCGCCGCACCGCCCTCAACCAGGGTCGTACCATATCACTCGAATCTCCGCTGCCACCGTACTGTTCCGTGCGCTGGGTTTCTCAGACATTCGGTGATCGAGGTCGATCCTACATCGAATCAACAGCCAAGACTTGTTTCGGAGGTATTTAAATGACGAGCAATGGAAAAGACAGAGAGACTAAGAGTTACCATGAGCGCGCGACCGATTAATCGAGACCGAAATTATCAGAGGAGCCGACTAAACTCACTAAACCGAGTAAACCGACGAAAGTTGGAAGACGACGGGAACTCTCGCGACAAGGCAGATCGATCGGCGCGTGTCCCCCTCTGCGGGTGACCGGGCCTCGAGCCAAAGCTCGTGCGCTCTGCGGGACGGCTGTGAAAAATCCCTGAATTATGATAATGGCGCCGACATAATGCGATCCAATGAGGCAATCAAGGGGTGGCAGTGGCGTCGGCGGCATACTGGCTGCGGCGGCAGCGGTGGTGGTAGCGGCGGGAACGGCAGCGAACGTTGGTTGACGGTATCGATGGTTGTTGTCGATGGTCGATTTTGGTGTCGGTGTCAGTGACGGTGTCCATGTCCATGTCCATGTTCATGTCGATGTCGATGTCCATGCCGATGTTGGTGTGTCTGTGCTCCTGCACGTGCCGATGTCGGCGTTACGAAGTGACGCGAGTTACGCATCCCGGGATCGTATTAGCGTTACTGGCTACCGAGCCGAACCGAGCCGAACGAGCTCGGCGATCTATGCGTCGGAAACGATACAATGCGTGTACCAGGTATAATTGCCGTTGGTGGGCAGCAGTTGCTCTAGGAGGACCCGTTTCCATCAATCAGCTCCGCTAAACAGTCACGCGCGAATCGCATCGTCCGATAGCAATTGTTCGAAAGCGATTTCTCTCTGTGCCTGACCGTCTCTCTGTTACTTGCGAGAACCACATACATAGATGCATATAGCACAGTTTCACGCGGCAGAAAATCTTTCGACGCGATCGACTTTTCGGTGGACCGTTCAAGTTTTCGACGCGAAAGCAATAAAGCATCGGCTCGACATCGAAATCGTAGACTTTTCGTACAATTTCCGAGGCCGAAGTAACGCTGACAGATCGGTGGCAAGCAACCAGGGAAGGAGATCAGTCGTGTAGGTAGGTGGCTTATTCGAACGTGGCGCGTCGCGGGCAGGACAGATATGGTTGCGTACGCGCACCTGCCCGGGGAACGCAACACCTACGGTGATGCGCGCTGATGGAACGGGACGCCATGCGGTAGTTATGGGACCACGAGGATGTTAATGACCATAAACAAGCAATCACGGTAATCCGCCATGAGTCACTCCGACTGTCCGGCTGACTACGTTGAGATACGACGTGCCATATGCCCGGCGAAACGGGAACGGGCTGCAGTTGAGTATGCGCTGCAGTTGCTCCACGTATCGGCCGAACCCCTGCTATTCTTGTCATATTGACCGCTGTTGCGAGCGATGGCATGGCATTTCGCGATTCTCATCTTCTCATCTCTTTGCGTGCCCATTCATTCACCGAGATTCGTTGCGCGCGCTATGGTTAAATATCCGCGACGTTTCGATAGGCTCAACTTTCAGCGAGTGAAGAAACAAACGCATCGGACTGGGGGTAAAAAGAATGGAGCTGGGGTAAACGGAGAGCAGGCTAGATATCAACGTCCTGCAGCAAATTTTACCGTCAAGGATCGCGATGCCCCTAAATACATCAATGATACCGAAGGACAGCAAAACGAAGGGAAGAGTGCGAAGAACAGATAAAGACAGAGAATCGAAGAGACCAAGCGAACAAAAGACCAAGCATCTGGCCGCATCGAAAGAATTTACGAGTGTTGATCTCGTTTGGTATTTTCGTTTGCAAGCCGATGTTCTGATCACTCGACGAACCATGAAAGGCCTACACACTCGATACGGTTTTAAATATGCAGCCACACAGGCAAACGTGCGGGCAAGCAAGCAAGCAACCAAGCAAGGAGGACCGCGAAAAGTTGGCGATGACGGCGGATGTTATTGGCAGCGAGGCCATTCGTCGCGATGATGGATGCCTGACAGGCGCTTGCTCGCTCGCTCGCTCGCCAGGCAGTTATAATAAGTAATGGGCTCACTTCCGCCGCCGTCGCTGCCTGAATGCCCGACTGCCTTGCCCGGTTATGCCTCCAATGCCCTGCGAAACCTTCGTACCTTTTCATCGTCTCGCCCTCTTTCTCTTTCGCCCCCGCTCCCCCCCTCTCTCTCTCTCTCTCTCTCTCTCCCTCCCTGTCTTCCTCATTCACTCGTTTACTCTTTCTGTAGCTCTATCTCTAGCTTACCCCTGTCGCTCGTTCTCTCTTTCACCTTTTCATTCCCTGGGGCTGAGTGAGGAGGCCAAGCCACTCGTCTTCCTACTCTTTCCATCCGACCTCCGCCTCCTCCTCGTAATAACTACAAATCTGTCACGCATTAATTCTCCGTCCAGCATAAATTCGAGCACGGTACAAGCGGAGAAGGAAAAAGTTATCGCGGGGGTAGGGGTGGGTAGCCCGACTCACCCCGTTTCGCCTTTACCCCCATCCTTCTACTTTCCCCCGCGCGCCAGAAATTCAACTCGCTACCCTCCGGCTGCGGGGGAGGTGAAACGGAAAGGGAGACCAAGATGAGATGAGAAGCAGAGTAAGCTAGAAAGGGGCGATGAATCGGAATGAATCTAAAGTCTAAAGGATTGAACGGAACACGTTAGAATGTTAGATCAGCAAAGTTGAACTACGCAAGCCTACAATTACCCATACAGCACGCTCCATTGCAGGAAGGTTCCTATGTCCGCTCCTGTGGAACATTCCACGGCAACGCACATGCAACCTTCCTGCAAGCCTCATGGAACGTTCCGGACATTTTCTGGCTATGGTCACGGAACGTTCCGGACATTTTCTGGCTATGGTCACGGAACGTTCCGGACATTTTCTGGCTATGGTCACGGAACGTTCCGGACATTCTCTGGCAATGGTCCCGTAACTGTTTGCAGATTTTACAGCGATGTTGTTTCGGCAAAATTTGTGTGACATTACAGAAAGGATAGAAAATGTAAGGGAAATTGATTAAATTACAATAAATATTGACAATTAAATATTCATATATTTTAATAAAAATAATAGTATTGGCACTGGTGGAACTTCCCAAGTCCGCGTATGTGGAGTTCCAGGCTCTTCTGTCCTCTTTACTTAAAATGTACTGCATGCAGCGTGTAATGAATCTGGAATAATACATGCATTTTACAATTTTACAATTTTAAGTACTGAAATGTGATAAATAATAAATTTACTTACTCATTGCTAATTTTACTATACGTTTGAATGTACTGAATGATTGTTTTTGCTATTTTCCGTACCAACTATATTTCTCTGGCACAGAATCCTCTATTAATTTATTTAATAACATCAACGCCGTTATCGCAACATTGCTTCCGCAGCTCCTCTTCAGTAAATGAATCGATAAAAGGTCATTAATAAATTATTTTAGTCATGAAAAATGGCTTCATTAAAAACAGTATTCATGTAACGCACATCACTATGTACATTGAAGCGAAGCAGTGAAAAAATAACAATCACCATTACTTTAAATAATTGAACGGAAAGTGAAATGAAAGTTGTACAGTATATGCATTTTTACAAGGAAACTGTGTGAAAAGGAAAAGCTTGTAGCACAGAAATCAAAGAAATATATGTAAATAATTAAACAATTGCAGCTGGTTAATAAGCATAAAATATTTTATATTAGTTAATTTAACTTAAAAATAAGCTCCTTAATTTGAATAATTCTAAATTTAGTAGAGATGCTTCTTGGAAACAGTGTTTTTCAAAATGATTACAACACAATAAGGCGTTCTTTGATTGTACGAAATTCTGGCTCAGACCCATGTTCTGTAACCCACGGAAATCTATATGAAACAAACAAAAATATTTATTTTTAGGAAGTTCAACTTAAATTACAAACAGTATATACATAGGTTCTACTTACCCGTGATATGTCAAACCTTTATCCAATTCACTCAGGTCTCCTGCGCCACAAAATACACACGTCCTAACCATTTTTATTACTTAAAAGCAATTAAGAAGTAATCACACTCTAACTATTTGCGCTTGTGCTTTCTTACGTGCTTTGGCTTTGCAACCTGTCACGTCGCACGTGAGTGACGTCACACAATCCCTGAAGCTTCACCACGCGGGCTTGGGAAGTTCCACCAGAGCCAATACTATTATTATTATTATTATTATTGTTGTTGTTGTTTTTGCTGTTGTTGTTGTTATTATTATTATTGATAATATTATTATTATTATTATAAACGGGAATAGTCCCATTGTTTATATAAAACATACAACAATTGAGCTTACATCGTCTACACAAAGCGTAACCTAATATACAGAAGAAAAATTTACGGAAATAGGAACCGTAACCGAAACAGATAATAGTTGGAAATTTCGGTTTTTCATAACAGTTATTCAGAATAAAGGTTTGGAGAACCGAAATCGATAATATAACCGTTTTCGAGCCCTGCTTAGTGCGGGACCTTTGTTGTAAAATGTCCGAAAAATTCCGTGACCATTGCCAGAGAATGTCCGGAACGTTCCGTGAAGCTTGCAGGAAGGTTCCATGTGCAATGTTCTACCGCAACATTGCTGGAATGTTCCAGGAAGATTCCTATGTCCGCACCGGGGGAACATTCCACGGCAATCCCCATGGAATCTTCCTGCAAGCTTCGGGCAACGGAGTGTGCTGTATGGGTAAGTATACCCATGTGTAGATATTCCCTATTCCCCAATAGGGTTTACCTATAGAATTTATTAGTCATTAGCAAGAAATGAACGAAAACGGTGATAGTGTTGAACGGTTCCTTTTTTAACGGCTGCAAGCCGGGGATAGAAAGTGTGAGCCGAGCCGCGTCGCGACTTTCTACCGCTGACCAGGAATTGGGTGGAAAGAAATGGTTGAGGTTAGGAGGGAAGGATCTGCCTAATAGACGCGTTACAGATAGCGGTACGGCTAGGTTAAACAACGAGCTCGCTGCCACCGCCGTCGACATCGATGAAAAGGGTGGCGAGAGAGAGGGGGAGGACGACGGTATATGTTGTCTTGGCAAAGAGTCAGGGCAAAGCGGTAGGTGCGAGCAAGAAGGAGAGAGGTACATCAACGACCGTGACAAATAACTCTCCTTCAACGGGGGTCTGCGTCATTTAATTTTCCTTAGCCCCACCGTCGGAATCGATGATCTCCTCTCTCGAGTATCTCACTGAAGACGAATGAGATGACTTAGACGGCGCTTCACCACCTTGGGGAAGGGTGGCGGAGGCGCGGCCCGGCTGCTAGATCGATCAGCCGGATACCAATTATTGGCGGAAAATTAACCTTCCGCGTTCGACGCGATCCATCGTTGACGATTAACGCGATAGACATCGTATGCGGTAGAGGCGGACAGGATGGTCGCAACGACTTCTATCCTGCGAGAGAAACCGTTGAGGCACGGAAAAACAAAAAACCGAGGCTTTCTGGAATGGAGGAACCAAGGGTGAGTGGAGAGGTGGAGTCGGAGGCAGAGGCAGTGGCAGAGGTGGAGGCTAGGTTGGGAGGTAAAGAAAGTCTAATTTCGGGGTGGATGTGGAATACGCAGGAGGACCATCGGCACTGTTCCGACGATTCTCTCGACATTTACAGCCTTCAATTTGCCCTTCCGAGAAGGCGGCGGTGGTGGGTGAGCCAGGAATGTTAATTAAAGCCGTTCGCTCCTCGATCTCGCGCTTCGACTAATTAGTCGCGCACAATGCCATCGTGAACGGCGGTAGTAGAAAGGCCATGTAAGCGAGAAAGAGCGCGAGACCAGCGGGGAAAGGCGCGGCGCGGCTAGTGGCGGCGAGGGGGTTGCACGGGATGCTCCGGATACGGTGGCGAAGGTAAGGGTGAAGGTGAGGTAGGAGGGTGGAAGGGTGAAGGGGGGAGGGTTAGGGCAGGCAAGAGGGAACTGTTCGTGGCAGCCGGAGATCACTTCACTCGGCTCGGATGCGATGTCCAGGATCTCCCGTTCAAAGGAGCCCGGCGAACGTCAAACCCGCTCGCTCGCATTTACCGTCGTTCCGTTCGAAAGAAGAATGCCAATTTGCCGAAAGCCCTCTTCGCGGTGGCAAATGTCGTCGCGTCGTGCGACGGAATGGAAATTCTGATGCGGCCGGCTGGAATTCCGGGAGGAACGTTGCTCCGCAGACGCTCGTCGTTCGTCGCTCGGCGCTCCGGCGACGGTGTCCGACACGGTTTTCGCTCGTTAAGAACAGCCGACTGACTTTCTTTGCTTTCTCTTTCTCTGACCCGCGCAAAATCGCGTTGGCGGATGCGAGAGATCGGCGGATCTATACTATACGGCATACATGATAAGTACTATAGACAACACTCGTCCACCGAACAGTCGATCGGATCGCGAACGCTCTCCGGATCAGGAACGCGACACCCAGGGAGAAGCACGGAGACGGGGTGGTTCGACGCTGGAATGGAGTTAAGACGATCATAACCAACAGGCAAGAATCCCCCGGAGGAGTTTCCCTCGAAATCCGGCGGAAACGGGTCTCGTAGGAAAATTCCTGTACCGGGGCAACGCGCGGATACGGGTCGACGGGGTAATACGGTTAAAGAGGGCGGGAAAGGGGGAGAGGAAGGAGCTTCGTAGCGGGGGACCTCATCTAAAGTTACAAATCGCAATTCTTCCATGGCCGTGGTTCCGATTCTGTAAAGTTATGTTATGGCGCAAAGTAAGCGGGATTTATCAAGAAAGTTGGTATAACTTCGCTACGACTATTGATGCAATGAAACGATTGGCTCCGCCTCATTTACCACTCCCGACCCGTGCACGCTTCTTTCTTCGCGAATTCCCCTCGGCTCGAGCGAAGTAGCGTAATCTTCGTTGTCGTTACCCCTTTACTTCCGCGAATCGGGCGTCTTCGTAGTTTCGCCGATTCCTATTCTGCTCGCGGAACCGAGTTCGGCGGAACGCCGTCGAATGTCTAAACGGCTGAAAATCGAGCGACAGCTCTGGCTAGCTTTCGCCGACCCGACGATGCAACGGAGCCGACCCGATACGTTCCGATACAAATGCATACTGGGAAGAAGAGGGTGTGTAATGTGTATGCTAGCGAGCCTGCAAGCGGCGGAGGGTAGCAGAGAAATCGTAGGTTTATCTGAAAATATTATGACGGTGCGGTCCGTGTTGTCGGTGCAAGGTGGCCGCCGCGCCGGTTTTGATACGTCCCCAGCGTAGCGTAGACTCGTGCACGGTCGTATAGCCGAAGACATATGAACGGGATTGCAATCATGTCCGTGTTACCCGAGAGTGTCCTGTTGGGATAATATAAATATTGTACAGTCGCCGTCCGTTGTAACCTCCAGGTTGACCGGGGAGCCAGATGGAGGAACGAGCGGAAATGTCGAAGCAATGAAAACGACGAAAATAAGAGGAGACCGAAGAGAGGGGAGAGCAAAGTAAAAGGCTGTATAGAATGAGAGGGAGAAGGAAAGGGTTCACCTGCGTGGCCGGGGTAGTCGCGATGCTACGTCCCTCGGAATCTTAGTCGATATCCTTGGCTATCGAGTACGGTATTTACGAAACAACCGATCGGTGGAAAGCCGCTGATCTTATTGTTAGCTGCTACGAGACTGGTGCGAGAGGCTGACGCGATCGCGGTCAGGGGGACGCGAGATCGGAAACGCGTTCGAGAGGGACGGGGAAGAAAAATGCCGGTGTCGATGAGAAAGAAAAAGAGGGATCGCTCTCGTGCGAAACGAAGAGGGAAAGGGTGCAGAAGGGTCGCGTGAAGGAGAACGGATAGATGGCGGAGGGAAAAGTAGAGTGGCTGGACTGGGTACCTATCTGGTCTAGATGGTACGCGCTACGGAATGAGAGGACCGTACTGGTCAGATAAGATTGCGAAACCAGTGTTCCGGTCCCTGGCGTCCTTTAGCTTCTGGCTTCTGGCTTCTGGCTTGTGGCTTCTGGCTTCGGGCTTCGGTAAGGAAGATAGCGTTGCCCGAATCCGGAAACGGATTCGGATTCGGATCCAGGAAACGGAGTTACGTATCGGAGGCGTACGTTTCTCTTGATTTTTAGTCAGAGATCGCGATAGGTTCGTCTCGGGTTTCACCGTGTATGTACATCGGCTTTGCCGGCAGAACGCGCCGTGTGGGTCAAGAGAAATAAGAGAATCGGAGGAGAAGGGATAAGGCGTAGCAGGACGCGGGTAAGCTCAGCTAAGCAAGCTCCGTGATGTACTGGCAGGAAAAACTTTCCTAATACCGTCGCCCGTACGGGATTACCTCGGAGATTGAAACGTATATATGTATTTACGAACGTAACCATGCCTCCGGAGAGTACGACGAGCTCACAAGAATCCCTTTCCCTTTCCTTTTCCCTTTCCTTTTCTTCTTGCTCCACCACCAACGCCACAGCCACAGGCATAGTCACTCCGACTACTACCCTCCACCTTTCCGGGCCAATATTTCTTCTTCTGCTATTCTATCGTGCTTGTTTCTCTAAGTAGTTGGCCGCTAGTCGTGGGCGCAGTAGTTAGTTTCATAATTGGTCAGACACTGACCGGTAAAAGTTTTCTTTTTATGTACATCGCGTGCTCTGCTTACATAGAGACGCGACGGTAGCCGAGACAGAATGGTCTCATGGAGTAGTCATTGGTTGAGGCTAGCTGAGAGTGCTGAGACGGACACCACCGTCAGTCTTGCCGCAAACTCAGTGCATACTTTTTCTCCCTTGAAATCGACCGACCCCCGTCGATGCGTGGGTCGTTTATACGAATCTCCGCGCACCCCTAGCGTTGTCTGCTAACCACTCGCTCGCTCAACTGCCCAGTCACACGGACCACGCTACAAGGGGCCAGTATTTATGCACATTGTTGACTGGCACGTGGATTTATGTACGTCCGTTATATTATGCGTCCTGTCGTCCGTCGTGTAAAGCCGGCATGCCTGGTACCGTCTCAACCACGCACGCAACACGTATGTTGCGATTTCGGTTTAAGGGGGGAGACCACTGTAATGGTCTGAACAGTAAGGGTGTTCTCATGATTTTTCTTTAACCAAACAACCCAAGTAAATCAATGTATTGCTTAGTATAGTTAATACGTGCATATTGAAGGGTAAACAAAATTTTTCAATCAAATTTATTATATAATAAATTTCATAAAATTTCTTCATAAAATTTTGAGAGAGCATTCTTGAAACGCGTGTCTTTCAGAAAATGTGAAGTGGAAAAAATCAATTTTTCCGATTTTTTACAGTGGCCTCCCCCCTTAAAGTCTCGTTCTAGACGTCAGGAATTTCGATCGAATTCGTCGAGCCTCGCCGCGGGGGTCTAAAAATTGTTCTTGGCCCCCGATGGGGAGTTTGACGGTTCGATTGTTTCATATACGATGCAAGTGCGTATAGCAAACGGCTCGAGTCTAGAATTAGCGCGTGCTAAATATGTAGGTGTGGGTATATAGGATGCACGCAGCCGGAATGTCGCGTCAGCGTCGGTAGGATGACGGTTGTTTGCGAGATCTTAGAATCTTAGAACACGTCCCGGTACAAAGCTAACTGCGGGTCGGCATTCGCCAAGTGACGTGACCCCCCGGCCGTGAGCATTGTGCCGGTGCTTTCGGCCACTGCCACGACGACTGCCGCAAACCTCGCCACTGGAATCATTCCACCGAATCGACCATATGGACTGGACACCCAGGAGATCTTCTTGCTTGATATGTCATTCGCCCCGTAGCAGCGTCAAGAAACGTTGCCACACCATCGTTCGGCTTACCTACCGACAGCAGCCAACTGTACTCGCGTGTTCGCCGTCACTGTCATCACCAGCGATGACTGCTACCACGGTAGCTCGCATACACTTTGCCTGTTGGGACATTCCATGCGAATGAAAGAAAGAGACTCAATCTACGAGATAGATAGTTCAATATATTTACTTCATTTCTAATCTTGCGTGGCCTTGAAGGTCATAGTATACCATATGGTTGAATTTGTCTTGACAGTGGCTTTTATATTAGGTAATCAAATATATAGCATTCCATTTAAAAAACTGAAAGTCACCCTCGTTTCAAGGAAAATATTGCGAACACCAAAAATTCAGATACCGTATTATGTTGGTTTTAAAAAACAGTACGAATTTTCCTTCTTCAGTTTTTTTTTCAAATACTTATCATTCTCGAGAATCCTGTATAAGAATATCAGGTATAGCCGCTTGGCCGCTGCGAGTACCGCGGTGCTGGGCGACGCAGCGTCAACTTTCGGCAATTTTTACAGAGCCAATTTTAAAGTGTCCATATTTTTGAAAATTTGTCCATCAAGCGGAAGGATAAAATTATATTCTCCTTTTTTCATATTTTAAAAATCGCGCCCGATGTTAAAAACCTGCATTTCTTTAAAATAATTGCACAAAAATGGTTCAAATTTTTTTTTTTAAACTGAAATAATTTTTTCTTGAAACTTCAATGTCTTCTCTATAAGCACCGTAAAGCTCATCTCCATCCGTTTACTACTTCCATAGCTATAATGTATTGAAGAAAAGGTAGCACTTGACTTCAAACAGCTGTAAAATCGACATTTTTCAAAATTTCGAAAAATCCTTTGAGGTACGTTTAAATATCACTAAAGCCTACGACATATTCAAATTTCAGCAATCTACGAAAACTTACTCCGAAATCTGTCCGAGTTCGCATGGAACGTCCCTGTTACGAAACGTCCGGCTGGTCGACGCGCAGCCGAATCTCGCGAGCCACTCCAACTAGAACCGCGTGTGGCATATTCGTGGTAGATTCGTGCGCCATAAATTGTTGGCTACGATTTCTCACGAGTCTGTGCCGTGGAATAGATAAGTGCGTATCGAAGGTGCGGTATAGCGAGATAGCCTAGATAGGGGGGGTAACTAGTTGGGCTATGGAATGGGCCAATTAGCCCCACGAGGGTTGAAGAGGAGACGGTGGACGGACGGTGATAGGAAAGCGGTTAGATGGAAGTTGCGGCGAGGAAGAGGCGACGGACGATGCGAAAGTGGTGTGTCGAGGGTGGTAGGCAGCATAGGCGAGAAGGGCGGTGGTGGCTGGAAGGCAGACGACTGTGGTGGTGACGGTAGCGGCGGGCGCGGCGATGGCAGTATCGGTGGCGGGTCGGCGTTACCATCGGAGGGATTTTAGTGTCTCGGGGAGTAATAACGTCTCGGGGTGTAGATTATACGGTGTCCGGCCAGGAACGGGCGAGTGCCCAGTTGGGTCCTCCGATGATGCAAGGTCCCCCGGTGCCACCCCCGTCCGGACATATATTAGCATTCTAACCAACCATTATTATATGCCTGGTGAGCCGCGTTGGGCCGAGAGTACCACCAACGCCCATGTTGCGTACTTGGACCAAGTTTACCAACAATTCACCGGGGCTCGCGCTCTATAATGGCCCCACGGCTGCTTAATTTATCGCGGTCGTAATTAATAGCTTTGTAATTTTCATACAGGCGTACACGGGCCGCGTCGCGGAATTTATGGATACGTTTTCGCTCGCGATTATCGATTTCGCGCGATGGTAGACGATAGTCGGTCCGTGCTAATCTTCCATGGGTTCTTCTGTAATGCGATGGAACGCGTCGTGAAAATTTCCAGCCGTCGTGTATCGGTGCACGTCACCGCATCATCGTAATCGGCGCTACTGTCCGCAAACTTTTCTCCAGCCGACACAGATACCTATGTAGCTACCCACGTACACTTACCTACATGCATCGTCGATCCTCGTCACAACTAAACGGTCGCGCATCACTATTTTCCCGCGAGCCACCATATCAATTATTAAATATCCCCTTCGTCTTGTAAGTAGTTCCTTCTTTACGACGCTTAAATATAAAATAAGTAGACGGGTGTAGCGGTAAGGTGCTCGCCACGATACCTGCCTGACTTGTGGCTCCATTAGCGCCCCCGGCCGGTAACGTATAGCATAATAAGAGTTTATGTGTCAGGTTGATGCGCCAGAAGACTATCAGACAAACTCTGCTCGGCATAGGAACCGTTATATTTTCATTAGACTGTCGAGATCGTAACGAAGGGTGCATTCGATGAATGCAAAAGAATAGCGGGACCCGTTTGCGAGTCGACCGCGACCGCGATCGCGACTAACGCGTTGTAAGTTGTAGCGCATAAGCAGTGATACTGCTACGCGTGGGTGCTGTGCGTATAAATTTCCTTGAAACTATGCCTTTGCTGGATTAGACCACTAAAAGTATAGACAAACGGGAAATCTGGTCGTCTTTGTTCGCGAGCGACTAAAGCCTGGCCCGTTACATATTACATATCGAGAAAGCTCGAAGTGGAGAGCACGGGAAGAGTGATTGTAACGGTGTAGCCGTCTATACGCAGTCAAGCTAGCGGGACATTATGCAATCTTGGGGTAAACTTAGCACTTAGATGGGACGGGGAGTTAATGCAGCGTTGTCAGGCACAGGGAAGTGAGACGCGGCGCGAAGCGATGGACAGAAAGACGATGGAAGGACGCGATGGGCGGTGGTCTATGGTTTCAAGTCCCCAGGTTCGGTGGTGGTGGTGGTGGGTGAGGCTAGTTCGGGCTTGTAAACGTCCGGATGGCCTCTGCGAACGGGCACCCGCAGCCCTCCTTCCGCGATCCCTGCATTTCGGTCCTCGTTCAACTGCTTTGGCTTCGGAAGTACGCGAACGCGGTACGATAGCCCCTTCACTATAGACACCATAGTTGTGGCTGGTTGGCCGTCACCTCTGCGTCGACGCTCCCTTGTCTCTTGGACTGATTCAATTTGCCTGCCGCGTGGCTGTTTAATTACTGGCCGGAGAGTGGACCATGGCCGCGAGTAGGAGGGAAGGACGGTCGAAACGAGACGCGCATCGAGCAGTATTCCGAGGGAGGAAGAGAGGCGGAGGTGCAGAAGCGGAGAGAACGTGAATGCACCGGATAAGAGAGAAGCAACGGAAGACGGAGAAGCGGAGATATCCGCTCGGAACCGACACACCATTGGCAACCCCGTTTACCGTCGTGTTGGTGCCGGCCGGTGGTGGTTCCGCTGCCACTAAGACACTAACGGAATAACGGCGCTCGCTGGTGGAGATTGTTGTTGATGCTAAAGTAACGGGCAGCCCTGAGGGGTCGCCGCAACAGTGCGCCCGCACACAGGCAGAACAGGGTGAACAGGGTGAAGAGGGTGCAGAGGAAAGAGGAGGGGGAGGAGGGAAGGAGAGGGAGAAAAGGGAGAAGAGGGAGAGTCAGATACACGACGCGAAAGCTGACCAGTGGGGGATCGAGAAGAGGCCGGGTCAACCCTGCGACGTGTCTTGCAAACCGAGCGGTTCTGCACCCTTCCGCTTTTCCCACTCTTGCCAATCTTGCCAATCTTGCCAATCTTGCCAATCTTGCCACTCTTGCTGCGTTTCACTCCCACCTACCACTTTGCATTCGTATTCACGTCCAGCTTCTCTTTCCCTGTGTTTTGCGCCCCTACGATGTTCTCCGGGTTTACGCTCGCTTTGGAATACGATTGTACTGATATCGGATAAAGAGGGCGTCGTGGACTCTTCCGAAACGAAACGAACGAATGTTTACGGAAATACGAGTAACGTATTACATACCTACGTGTACTTATCTCCCGCCCTGTCTCTGAAGCGCATCTAAATTACCTGTATACATAGGCAGTTGTGGCTCGCGACGAGACAAGAATGAGACGAACTGGACGGGACAGAAAAGACATTTTAACGTTTCCGCGACTGAAGGGAAGTTGGCGGGTGTGAGGTTGTCGCAGGTGCGATCTGTTTGTCGTACATGGTCGCGTGTTTACCGGGACGAAAAGAAGAAGAAGATACGATTGCGCGTGCATCGTCGACACGTACGGTGTAGGACGAGTTGCGAGGCAGTACGCGCACGTGTAGCCGCCAGTGACGATAAACGCGGTAGTGGTGGTTGTCTACAAGGGAGAGTCGCTTCGTTCGGCAATAAAGTGCGCCACGACGAGAAAGCTCACGTGTTCGCGTTTAGCATTCATCGAAACTCTGTGCGCGAGATCGTAACTCGAAAGTGCAAGCCTGCCTGCGTGCCATGTAGATAGGTTTAAAAGCGAAACGTGCCGTATCTACAAATGCGCTTCTCGCTTTCTTCCTTCTCAACCTTTTACTTGGTTCCCTCGTCTTCGTTGCTCCGGAGTCGGCACTTGGCTGATACGAGTACTTATATGCACGACGCGACGGTTAAACGTTAAAAGACGGCTTCGACGGTGGGCAGCGCGTGCCTTCTCCAACTTGACCGCGTCAATGCGAGAATAATACAAGCGCCTGCCTCGTTTCGGTCTTCGCAACAAACTACAACCTACAGCGTCACCGTTGACACATCCAGGATGTGTTGCATTCGAGCTTTGATCAATCGGTTACGGTTCGATTACATTCACACGGGAGATTTCGATATCAGTCGAATGTATAAAAAGGGATCAATTCACTGCGGGCTGGAACGAAATATAAATCTTTCCGGCGCGGTGCGGCGCGATAATTTTCGATGGTGAACGGTAAACGGGCCGAGCTCCGCCAACTTGACAGTTGCGCCACTGACTGGGGTATACATAAACAAGATCCACTCGGCGACATCAGGCGACAAACACATACTCGCATGTAGGTATACCTATACCAGAAAGGAAAGGAAACCGACTGGGGATAAAATAAAGATTGGTGAAGGACTTGACACTACGCCTACGGCGCGTATCGTATTTTGTTCACTCATCACCAGTTTACATATTTAATATACTCAGAGCGGAGTTTCTATTTTTTCACCCCTATCCTACGCCTGGTGTATCACCCTCAAGAATAGCTGACAATGAGGAGGGTGGGAAGGATGGTAACCAAAAGAGGAAGAAAGAAACGAAGAGTAAGAGGAAGGCCGCAACAGCGGCCTCTCGTCTACGTCAGCGCGAGTTCTGGCTGCCTTAATGGAGACACGTTCACGCGAGCTGCCTCTTACGGCGGCAAAGCCGATTTATCTGCGCCCACGATCCCTCCTCTCCTCTCATCTCCTCTCCTCCAGGCTCTCGATTCACGGTTCTCGGTTCTCGGTTCTCGGCTCTCGGCTCTCGGTTCTCGGTTCTCGGTTCTCAGTCCTCGATTCTCGAGTCCCGACTGATACCCCCGGGCCCTCAGCACAGTGTTCTGCCTCAAGCATCTTTCTTCGTTCGGTTTCCTCGCGCTTCTTATTCCCTTCTCGCTTAGACGCATTCGGACGGCCCTCCAACCCGCTTACAAAGGGGATCGTGTCTTACACGGGGATATTTCACTTTCCCGTGTTCTCCCGGTAGAGAAGTCGAAGAGTCGCCGTGCCGCGACGAGCAACAGGAGGTTAGCGATAGAAACAAATGCGTACAAACGTTGCAGGGGGTATTGTCGAACCCTTTCGAGAACGTTGGAAGAAAATACATATTTCGATCAGTGGTTTATACTTTCACAAGCGATTCGCTTCTCTGTTGTCCGAGAAGGGGAAAATGGAAAGGAAAAGGAAAAGGAAAAGGAAAAGGAAAAGGAAAAGGAAAAGGAAAAGGAAAAGGAAAAGGAAAAGGAAAAGGAAAAGGAAAAGGAAAAGGAAAAGGAAAAGGAAAAGGAAAAGGAAAAGGAAAAGGAAAAGGAAAAGGAAAAGGAAAAGGAAAAGGAAAAGGAAAAGGAAAAGGAAAAGGAAAAGAAAGAGAAAAGGAAATGGAAAAGGAAAGGGAAAAGGAAAAGGAAAAGGAAAAGGAAAAGGAAAAGGAAAAAGAAAAGGAAAAGGAAAAGGAAAAGGAAAAGGAAAAGGAAAAGGAAAAGGAAAAGGAAAAGAAAGAGAAAAAGGAAATGGAAAAGGAAAGGGAAAAGGAAAAGGAAAAGGAAAAGGAAAAGGAAAAGGAAAAGGAAAAGGAAAAGGAAAAGGAAAAGGAAAAGGAAAAGGAAAAGGAAAAGGAAAAGGAAAAGGAAAAGGAAAAGGAAAAGGAAAAGGAAAAGGAAAAGGAAAAGGAAAAGGAAAAGGAAAAGGAAAAAAACGAAAAGGAAAAGGAAAAGGAAGTGAACGACAAAGAGGAGGAGGTACGAGGAGATAACGCGACTTTGAAAATGGCCTGGCCTCGTCTGGCGTAAAGAAGCCTTCTACCTTAAGATAGGGCCAAACGGTATATCGGATCGAAATCGAATCGTAGATCACGAGGGCTTCTCGTTCGGGCTTCGTCCGCGAGGGTGGACGACACGCGCAAACCTTGGAGGCCACGAAGCTGACCCTTTCGTAGATGCCTCCTTCCTCGACCACTTGGAAATGGGGTGCCAAAAGAAATTGCGAAGGAGACAGGGCTGGAGAGAGAAACGAGGAGAAGTCCTGCGGGGCAAGGGAAGCATTCCAGTCGCGATATACGTGGCGCTGCGCGAGGGTGGAGAGGTGGAAAGGAGGGTAGGGCGGATGAAGAGGGGTGACGCGCAGAAAGAAGAAGGGAAAGACGAATGCGGTAAACCGTGGAACCGGAACGGCGGAGTTTGCCCAGGAGGCAATGAAGCACGTCAAGGGGATGATGGACGTCTCCGCATAAACCTGACGAGTGACTCGTGGCGCCTTCAGGAACGACTCTGAGGAGCCCCCTACATCACTTTTATTACGGCCGTCCTCATTTTCATATCTCATAAAACCTCCGGGGCTCTTCTCTTCTCGTCCGTGGACGAGCTTGATATACGTATAATCCACGATCTGACTCACGTGGCGAAATTATCAGCCCTCCCCTTTCTCCTTCTCCCTCTTTCCCGAGCCGACGCGACGCGACGTTCCCGCTTCAACGGAAACTCTTGCAGCCACCGCTCGAGCTCGTCGCATTTCGTCTTGCCTGGCCGGCCGATCCCTCCCCGATCTTATTCCCAGCTTTACCCAAACTTTTCCCCTTAGAAACGTGTCCGTGTTTTCCGCGCTCTTAGTCGCGCGTTCCACACGCGATAAGGGTCTTCTCCGAGTCGCCCAGCAACAGGACCGTCACCTCGCGTCGCGTCCTGAGTGCGGGTACGCTGCCGGCGACAGTGAATGACTGCGCTGCACGTGACACGAGACTGACAGGTTTATGCGAGCGCGCGTGTGGGAACATAAAAGGGAACACGTAGCTAGCTACATGCCTGCTGCCTGCCTGCCTGCCTGCTTGCCTGCTTGCCTGCTTGCCTGCTCGCCTGCTTGCCTGCTTGCTTGCTTGCTTGCTCGCCTGCTTGCTTGCTTTCTTGCTTGCTTGCCAGGCGGCCCGCCTGCCCGTGATGTATGTCTGTTTGTGTAAATGACGCGAAGCGAACGAGTGACGCGTCTCTGGCACGACCCCTCTGCCCCCTTTCCATCGGCCTTCATCTCCAATCGTCCTCATCGTCCCGATTCCGTTCACCTCCATCTCTAGGATCATCAGATCACCTCTGAGCGCGTCTCATTTGCTACGCGTATGGTCGCATTCCCACCACCTACTCCACTGAAACCTACTCTCACCCAACCTCTCCTCTGTGTAGTCAGAATGCATTTAACGCTTAAATTACCGTTATTTCGTCGGTCATTCTACCTCACACTCGCCAGTGAGGGAATAGTGCGAGGAAACGCACCAAATGAGGGAGAGGAAGGAAGAGAAAGAGAGAAGAAACGAGATATTTCAGGGGCTTGAAATTTACGCAACAGCAACCAGCGACCTTTCCTTTACTTCCATCTAATTCAAAACTATAAATCGAGGGCGTCTGTTGTATGTATGATGGCGGGCTGGCGCGAACCTGCTAGCTCCGAGAACGAACGAGTCGCAGAGGGAAAGAGACGGCCAAGAGATCCGTGGAAATATGGAACGAGAGCGGGAAAGAGAAGCAACCAAGGGTTGAGAGGAGGGAGACTGCAGAGCCAGAGTAACGTAACAGATGCTGCACAATAAACACCTCCCGTCACTTCGCTCCATAAATCGCGCGCCGGGCTCCTAGAAGAAACATTCAACCTCCATCTACTCCTCGTCCTCTTTTCGAACCCAACCCCCATACCAATGCTTTCCGTCTCCCGTGCCAGCTCGTCGCAACGCGTTCGTTCATCAATGACGCGATCTTTCATGCGTAGATAATTGGCCAAGTCTCCGACGAGCCACGCGTTGGACACGAATATCTTTGCAGCCAAAAAGATATCGGCCCGGTTGGGAACTCAGGCACGTTGAGAATCGAGGAAACGTTTTTTCTCACTGGATCGGTAGTGTAAAGGCGGGATCTCCTATCTGCGACTGGTCGCAGTACGCTGGTGTAATGGGGAAGCAGGCATCTGTTCTCCTACAAACGTCTGCGATCGTCGGGTATGCGCCAGACGAAGGAGCCTGACGCGAGTCTGTTTGAGTACCAGCCTAGGCTACTCGAGACGCAACACAATGCGATAGGGACTGTTTCCCATTGTACCTAGTCGCAGGCTGGGCACTGCGACCACCGGTCGCTAGACTGCTCCCGAAGGGAGTCTAGCGACCAGTCGCACTGCAACCCATTGTCACAGTGGGAGTGAATCCCAAGAAATACGATAGTTAATTTTATGCTCCGCACAGTTACCAAAAGAGGAAGATGTTCTTATGTTAGATCGAAGAATGTTTCCCTGGCAATGGGGTAGGAAACGAAATTATTCTGCAGAAAGACCAGTACGCCTCGCGGAGAGCCACAGGAAGAAAAGGGGTGGTCCGCTGACTGCGCGTGATGCCCCCAGTTTCGTTCTCCCGACAAATTCGAGACCGATGAGGCCTGCTTTATCCTCCCTACAAATTCGAGAGAGATCCCGTATCTCTCAAGTATGAACACGCGTTGGAATATTAAATCTGACGTATTCAGATGCGAGAGAAGGTGGGCCATTGGGAGCATAGAATATTTTGAGCTACAATTTTTTCTATAATTTTTAAAATCTTTATTTCTGGCTTCTTCTGGGGTCTCTTCACCCAATTGGCCGAGTGGAAGGTTGCCAAAATATTTTATACATTCGCAGGAATGTATTAACACTTTGTGAACAGTATTTGGTATATAGGATAACATGGATACAGGTTTACAAATATTTCTGCACTTCCCACGGTTTATTTATCAAATTCTTTTAGTTGTATTGGAATTATTGACAAATTGGCGTTAGTTTCTTAAATAACACTTTTATTAACTTCCTTAATGAAATTCGACATTTTTGAATGCGAAATATGGGACGTTGCATTTTTCCCTTATTTCTTGGGAATCAGTCCCCCACTGTGCGACATAGAATACAGGCATTTAATCGAATATGTATTGCTAAATATTCGCAAATGTTTTTCCGCAGTAGCAAGGACAAGTATTATAATATGTTGATTATAAAACAAATCAAATATATAATAACATTTTTATGTTAAACGATTTTATTAAAAATGCACTAAAAGCGAAAAAAAATTTTTTTTGTACTACAATTTCGATGGCATTTTTTCACTTTAAATAAAATCGTGGAGCAGAATATCTCACAACAAATTAATTTTGACGCTTGATGCTGCATTAAATTGATTCATATTCGGTTATGAAACATCCAGCTCCACGATTTTATTTAAATTGAAAAAGCCCCATTGAAATTGTAGTACAAGAAAATAATTATTTATTAGTTTTTAGTGAATTTTTAATCAAATTGTTTAGCATAAATTTGTTTTATATATATTTCTTTATTTTCTAGTTTTTATGGTTTGTGAATTTACATTTCACAGCTCAGAATTCTTTACAAATATCTCGTATTGCTATATACAGGTTAACAGATTGCTTAAACCCTATAGTGCTAAGTAATTGTATTAATTACTTATATCATATTGTTCGTGTTCACATATATTCCCTGGTACGCGACCTCCATATACATAAACTGTCGACCGATTTCGCTCGATGACAGGATCGCGATAACAACGACCCGAACAACGCAGCAGCGGCTTTTTGTCGTTTTCGTAAAGAACGCGAGTGGCTGATTTCAAATCGATTGAATTTGGGGTTATGGGTTAAAATTATTGGTGACTGGGTCATTTTCTCACACCCCCGGTTTTTCTTTTCATAATTTTGCATTGCTATCATCACTACGCATGCCCACAAAGTTTCAAGACAATTGGATTGGTGGAAGTGGGTTAAAATTGAGTTTCCAGATTTAAACCAACAAACTCACACACACACTCACATGCGCGCGCGCACACACGCCGCACATACACACACACACACACAGAGGATCGAAGCTGATTAAAATCGTTTAAAAAAGAAATTTGCTCTGAAATTCTCGGAAAGTAACTAAAACGCCGACAATTGCTGATATTTTTTCAATGTGTTTCTTATGAAGAAAAAAACTATCTGCAACTAATTATTTGCTATTACTTAGCAAAATCGATTTGTGACTCAATTTTTTTCTCTTTTATATCACCAAAAATTAAAAGACTCGATTTAAAACTCTACACGAAAAGTACACACAAACTTAGACACGTGTTTACACACAGATCAGAAGTAGGCGTCATGATATTTTTACCATTTTTAGGAGTTCATATTAGTAGCTTACAAGAAATATATAAAAATACATAATCCTCCCACAACTTTTGAATTCTGACTCGTTTCCTTGTTTCTTGGGATTCTGTCCCACTGTGGCAATGGACTTGGTCGCAGGCAAGGAGAGTCAGCCTAGGGCCAGTCGCTGGGCCAAATCGCTGCGACCAGTCGCAGCGACCAGTCGCAGGTAGGAGGTCCCACCTTAACGCCGCGGTCAGCGCCTCCAGCGTAAATTTGAAAGTGAGCCGGCGAAGGGGAGGCTCTACGAGCGAGATGAGATAATCGAGGAACCAAACAGTCGATCCCGATCAGGATTTACGCGATCAACGCGACTGTGCTCCAGGAAAGCGTTTCACACCCTGGGATTTCGTAGAAGAAAAAGAGCAGAGTTCTCGTTTGCCGGAGAAGCATCGCGCCGCGGCGAACCATGGTCCGTCGTTCATCCAATTATTTAGGCTGGTCGAGAAGGTACGGAAAGGAGAAAGGTGCACGTGAAAGTGGTGCGGCGTAGGGTGATGTCGGTGTCGGTGTCGGTGTCGGTATCGGTGTCTGGGGCAAGAGCGGTTGGACGATAGGGGGTGGGTGGAAGGGCGGGGGTGATGCCAAGAGCAGGGCATGGGCGCAGAGGCGGCGGAGGGGAGGGGGAGAGTCGAGGGCACGAGAACGAGAAGTGGAAGGAGGTGGATAGGAGACGGAGGTTAGGGGCAACCGTGGCCGCGCGCGGCCGTATTGATCTTATCCCCCGACATGAGAAATGCCCGCCGGTTTAATAAACTCCCGGGACTTATGAAGCACGTCAGGGTGATTCACGGCCGCCTCATTGAGTCGTATTTATACAACCGCGACTGATAGATTTATGGAGGACAGCGCAGCGTGGTCCCTCCTGCCCCCTGCCATCCTCCCCCACTACCCACTCACTCCCCCTGTGCAACTCCCTGTCCACCGCTAGCATCGCCACTGCCACCGCCACCACCACCCACCTGCCCGCCCTCCAGTCTCGTACAACGGTTTCTTCGGTGTTCCTTTTTTCACCTCACCGGTGAGGCGACGGCAGCCGCGGCCGCGGCGGCGGTGGCGATACGCGCGTCATTCTCGTCTCCTCGAGTCACGTCGGCGCGTCAACGCGATGCCAGACGGAACGGATGGATCTGAGCAGCACCGCGAGGAACAGGAACGTGAAAGCCACCGAAGAACGGCAGTAGCAGGAGCAAGACGGAGGAGAAGAAGAAGAAGAAGAAGAAGAAATAAGAAGGGGGCGGGTGGTCGTTCGACGGGCATGGTGGACCATCCATGGATGTCAGGAGGGGTCTATGGCGTCACACATGTACCTCACCTCGCACTCGGGAAAGAGCAAGCAGCCTTATAAAGTAGCCCGGCTACGATTTAATCCCAAATTTATTTCCTCCATTAGTAAGAGCTTGTCTCGGAACCTCGAGCGTGAGCGAGAGGCTGACGAGGACGATGCTGCCTTTTCATCTCCCCACCAACCCTTTTACTCCTTACCTGTCTCTCCTTTCTCACTCTCGCTCTCCCCCACCCATTCCCAAACTCTCTCCCTCGCCCCTGTGTGTGTCTCACGGGACCATCGGAATGCACACCGGTGCATCGGTGCATCTTAAGTACACCACTACATTATGACTCCTATATCGCCATCTTTATTATATCCGCAGCACACCGGTATCAGCGGTCACGTTTGACGTTACTTTTCCTTCTCACCTTGCTTCCTTTTTTGACGGTTCCTCAAGCCTCGCTATCTGCCTGTTGACAAACGCCAGATTCCAAGAACTGTCGATCTGGTACGGGAGACGAATTTAAACAACTGGGCCCGTTTCTTCTTCTGTTGAAATTTAAACGTCCCGCCGCCGCGGTTGCAAGAAGCTTATACTCTGCGCACAAGGCGGATACCATGTCCTTTCACTCTCTTTCTCTACCCCTCGTATTACGCGTTACATCGGTTGCAAAGGATTCTTATAGTTGTATACCAAGCCGACAGATGGCGCGGGTAGTCTGAAGGTGACCTATCGAAGTGGTCCGAGAGTATATTTAAAACACGTTCCTACGAGGGTATATTCGCAAGGAATCATCGTAGGTGCTTGTAACGAATAGAAACACAGCAGATAACCCGGTGATGAGTGGCAATGATTGATCGCGGTGCGTTTTATTAAATTCCTTACATAAAGATTCGGGTCGCAAGACACTGATGGGTCAGAACCACCTTCTTGCATATCCCAGGGTCTGAGGTATGTTTGACAGGTGGTAGCCTGAAAGCATGAACCCAGGACGGGAACTGCTGATCCCGGGGTACCTGAGCTGGAGGCTCAGCACTGCTGAGACCATGCACGGGGCTTAGCTGCAGCATTCTGCGAGTACGACAAGTCTACGTAGACTTGTTGGGATGATAGAGAGCGAGGGTTACACAAGCAGATTGCCTCAGTCTGCGTGGTAGAGATCTGTAAGGGTTCAGGAATCGCCATCTAATCACCTCCGAAATTGTGGGTGCTTTTGGGCCTGCTGGAAACATTGTCCGCTGCCCCTGACGGGCAGTGGCTTGGCAGAGGAAAGTGAATGTCAGTGCGAGCTCCTAACCCTAATCGCCGCGCCGTATCGATTGGGTGCAACCGTCTTCGCCGTGGCTACTTCCTGGTTTATTTATTTATCTCGCGGGGTAGTTTGCCTACTGTTACGCGTACGGGCTGCTACGGCTGGGCCAGACCAGGCCAGGCGGGCCGGGTCGGCTCGCGTCGCTCGTCACGAGGCCGCGAACATGGGAACACGCGAACACGCGAACAAGCGAACAAGCGAATACGCGACTACGTGACTAGACGAGTACGTAACACGCGTACGCGATCCACGAGTACGCGGATGGTCGCGCAGACAGCTACGTATACCCGAGGCTCGCAGTGTGCGCGCGCGTTGGTCACTTGCCATAAATCAGATTCCCGTGAGATAGCCGGCTAGCTGCTTCACTCCGTTGAGTTTTATCGGTCGTACCGGCGCCGCGTGCTAATTAAACTGACGTGAAATAATCGCGGCCGTTTCACGATTGATCGTTGATCGAGGTCGGCCAAGTACCAGCGCGCATATTCTTTCCCTCGTCCGTGGGTACTAGCGGGGCACGAAATATGCGACTGACTTGTAGCTTCGATTCCAACTACGGTTTCGTGGGGGAAACGAACCTACCCAGAGCAAAGACAAAGCTGACAAGTGGTTGCTAATAATGGGCGAGCGTCGCGGCGAGCCGTCGAGATCGAAGGATGAGTGATGGCGTGCAAGTGCATATTTTGGACGAACGCGTGGATAATTAGGAAGCACGAGAATCGAGTTGCTTTGGAATTGGAATTGGAATAGGACTGGGAATGGGAATGGGAGCGTACTCGCGGTACTCGTAGGAGCACGGTGAAGCAACGACGGCTACCGGCCGTGGATTTATGCGATCCTTGGCCGCGTGGGGAGGATCGAGCTGCAAGTACGTACATACATACCTGGGTTCGTATCGTTCGTTCCGGGTGGGCATAAGGCGGCTCTCTTCACTCCGCCTTAGGACGCGCATGCACACGTTCTTAGCTGTTAGCTATGGAGGTATACGTGCAGACGCGCGCGGACCTTGGAAGAACGGTCGTAATTATAGAGTCGGCACTCGGCAGGATAGATGCGTGGCAAGCAGGACGCGAATTGCGTTGTTCGTCGTTCGTCGTTCGTCCGCCTACGAGTTTAGGCTGTTTCCACTTATTCCCTATTGTCTGCAAGGATTCGTGTTGAACGTTCGTTAGCTAAACGCACCGGTAGAGAGGGAGAGGAACTAGGAAAGGACAATTGGTGGTTGCGTGGCTGGTTCCCTCTGGACTCGAGCTATCTCGACGAGTCCCTTCCTCTTCGTTGAAAGATCAGCCATCCGTCGATTAAGGAAAAGGGAATTCAGCCGTTCCGAAGCTAGGTATGTCGAAAGAAAAGGTCTGAATACTTTCTCCCCATCGCGTCGCAAAGTAGTTTACGCGCGAGTCGTCGAGCAGAAAGACTAAACAGGTTTTCGAGGACGCCGGTAGCAATAAAGACTAATACCAAAGTATCATCTAACTCTGTCGAGATATTTTCGAGGCGGACGCGCGTTATCTCGCTAGGACGGTCGCATCTCGTATCTAAACTGCGCGCAAACTTCTCTCGGTCTTAAAATATGAGGCGTCTTGGTGGTTCTTAACTCGCGATCAAGGACGTCCTGCGTCCACTCGCGGTTCCTTCGCCCGCCGCGCCACGCCGCGCCGCAACGGTGAATGCGAATCGGACGCCTATCGTATTCGATGCGACCGTCATCGTAGCCAGTAAAACTCTAAGAGTCAATCAACTTTTTCTCCCGAGAAGCAGGAGGTATCGTTTCATGCGAAACAGCGGTGTTTTTCGAAGCGAAATGGTCGAGCGGTGAAACGCGCGAACCTGCTGGATATATTCCGCGAGACCACGCGCGGTAAAGTAAAGGCGAGGAAAGATGCTGCGCTGTAATTAATGGCGGAGCGAGTTCGTCACAAATCACGTGGCCCGTCCTATAACTCACCGAGCTGACGCGTATTTAAATAGAGCCCGATAGAGGAGGAGAGAGACGAGAGAAGTTTCTCGGTGCGGCAAACATGCGCCTCCGCTTTGCCGCGTCAAAAGCAACGGTGACTTTCAAAACGGTGACTTGTTTCGATTTAACCATCGGCCAGCGTCTGGCCACGTTCTCCGGGAACAAAGCGCAAGCGAAACAAAGCTGGCCGGGGAAAGCTGGACCAAAGATCGATCGATCGGATCGCAAGCAAAGCGAGCTCGAAAAAGAACGGGTCATGGATGCCGCGGTAGGTGGCAAGACGATATCCAGTGACACCGTTCCACGAGAGAATACCCTGGCTCCAGCGTTCAAGTTGGCCTTGGAATGCCCTGGCACGAAGAATCGCGAGTTTCGGCGATTTCCGGGATCCAGGGGATCCACCGGCGCGGCGCATCACCCCTGACGCGAAATCCAGAGCTACGATCCCGGTGAGCATCGTGCACGACGAGCCGTGCCATCCTCATCCTCCGCTATCGAAAAGCTAGTATTTATAGCTCCATTAAGGTCGGGACTAAATCATCGCCGCAGCCACAACTTTGTTGTAGCCAGACCGGGCCGGCACTGCCCATCCAATACCTTCCAGCCGCACGGACCTCTTGTCTAATATTTCGTTGCTATGGCGTGGTCGACTACACACGCCTGCCTGTATATATCAAGTACCGATATCGAGCTTGGAGGATGAAAATTTTACCGCGTCGCTTACCGGCGAAACGAGAAACGGTGAAACGGAGAAGCGTGGAAGCGGAGTGAAGCCTTTGGGCCGAAAAGAATGGAAAGCAAGGGGAGAGAACAGGAAAATGCTGTCGTTCGATCAGAGCCTTTTCGGTCCTTTTCTCCCCTCTACGTATGTTTCGTAAAGCCTTGGTCCACCTTTCATATAACTTGGAATCGCATTCTGGAAATAGGAAACTCGAGTCCTTGTGCGACATTATGCGTCCCGATCGTTGCTCGCATTCCGGCATCCACGGATATTCCCCGCCGATCCGGAAGGTGTAGCCGATAGATGGAGAGACGTGGTCGGAGATGCTTGAAATCGGAACCAAGGTATCACGGATGCGTCAAAGCGGCGAATCGCGAATTCGTGTTGGGTCATTGCACGGCCAGCACGGATTTCGATCTGGTGCGCTACGTCCAATTCATTTCGTTTCGATTCGGCTCGATTCTGTTTTACTCTGTTCTGTTCGGTTTGATTCAGTTTTGTTTAGGTCGGATCAGCTCGGTTCCGACTGGAACAGAGAGGACAGGTTCGATTCGATACCTGATCCAGGTCGCTGGTGGCGCAAGTAAATATGTCCCGATGACGCGCTGGTGGCGGCAGGATATCGCGAGCCATCGGGTTGTTTAGTACCTCGGAGGGTGTCGAGCAGGGGGGTCCGTCAACAGCATACATTACAAGCAGCACTTGCTTCCAACTACTACAGCCGACCTCCTCCGTGTGCCGCATCCATCTTACCGTGAGAAAGATTTGACGACGCACCAACAAACGATGGGTGCAACCCGGCGCGTCTGTATTCATAAGTATACTACCTACAAACCACCTAATCAGTTCCTTCGTTCGGACTGCTACCCCGTGGACGAGAAGAGAATCGGAAAGTTCTCTCCACCATTCTTCATCGAGCATCGATTTCACAGACCAGACCGACGAGACGAATTCTAGCTAATGACCGGTAAATGAAAATAGCTGGCGACGGATCGCGCGTGTCTACGCCTGTGCGATAGAATTGGCGCCGGTTGATCGGTCGATCGGTCGATTGGTCGATTGCGGTTTGTATCGGCGTGTACCATGCCGGCCGACCGGCCAGCCGGCCGCTATCGAAGAGCGGCCCTTGTAACATAAAATGCTGATTTTATTTAAACGCCAGTTCCCCTTTCCTCTTCGTTCTCGTCCAGTTTCGTAGCCACCGGTGTATTTATCGCGGGGCATTCCGGCCGGACGTAAGTATGTCGGTCCCTGGTACGCCCGTTAATAATGTCCTTAATCCTCGAGCTCGAGCTCGAGCTGGAGCCCGAGCCGTAGCCGGAGCCGGAGCCAGAGCCCGAGCTCGAACCCGAACCCGAGCTCGAGCCCCAACCAGAGCCCGAGCTCCAGCTCTACGGCGATCCTCCCTCTGCCACCCCTCGTCCCTGGAGCTTTTTTGCATATATCGCGGCCAAACGTATACCGAGAACCGACCGAATTCTCGTTTTTCGAGGAGCTTTTTCGACGATACGCGACGTCTACTTTACGACCGTTTCGATCGGCTCGACGCCGCGACCTCGTCGTTCCCTCGCCCCTCGCCCCTCCGCCAGCCCCAATAACAAGCAGAAACGATTGCCACGCGTCTAGATTACTGCCCGCCGCGATGATGTACGTACGTTTACGCACGAACAGGGAAAAACATCCGTTCGAATTATCGACTAAGTAGGTATGTAGCAGGGGTTGAAAACAGTTATGATATCGGTTTCGGTTCTCGAAACAGTTACGAGAACCGAAATAATCTTGAAACAGTTACGAGTGAAAACGGTTCTGGCCTATATCGGTTTCGGTTTCAGTTCTACGGAACAGATATTATATCGGTTCCGTAACGGTTATATATCGGTTATACAGTAAATTCTCGCTATAGGCTGGGCTCGCTTCAAACATGCGTAAGCGCCTTTTAAATTATGCTTAAATAATAAACAAATCGAATTTCCATTAAAAAAATGTGACATTGATCGCAAATATTTTGGAACGTGCTACGCGTACCCGATGCGTAACAGATAGGATACATTACTGTTATAAAACCGATATAATATCGGTTCTGCAGAACCGTAACCGAAATCGATATAGCCAGAAATTTCGGTTCCTTATAACAGTTATTCAGAATATCTGTTTTTCATAACTGTTTCAATCAGAACCGATATAGAACAGTTTGAAACAGTTATTCTCGGAACCGTTTCAAGCCCTGGTACGTAGTTACTACCGTCAATTCATCAAGGATGCGTTCGAGCTGAGCCCAATGCACACGCAACGAGTAAAATTGGTCAAGCAAGGGAGCGAGCGTTCCGAAAGCATTCGCGACGTTCGTGAGGACGGTGGGCCTCGAAGTCGAGAAGGCCTAGAATTCTAGCTCGAGAAGGAGGATACAGGTAGAAATTAATTAGAGGACCGTGCGAAACGAACCGGACCGCCTAATTACCAGTACGGGCGAGCAGCCTCGTTTGGCGCAACTACAAAAGTTAGGAAAAGCCTGGGCGCGGCGGGGTGGGAGCGGTCGCGGGGGCGGGGGCGGTAGCGTGAGCTTCCGCGGCACCGAGAAACGCTCGAGTCTCGGGTAACGGTAAGAAGGAGGTTGCGGAGAAGAGAATTTCAGGCCACATCGAGACAACCGGGGCTAAACAGCCATCTAAATGCATCCGAGGTGGCGCTCGCTGCCATTACGGCTGATGGACGCTTATTGACGCGCGCCCTGCCAGCAACCGAGTCAGAGCCTTCCTCCTGCAAACCCTCTAGGATTCCCCGATGGAAAGAGTCTCCCTCTGCCTCTCTGCTCTTGCTTCGGCTGTTCACCTTCCTGCCGTAGAACCCAGTACAAACCCTCTTTTACAGCCCTGTCCCGCACACGGAAGCGCCACGGACAGGGCCACCTTCGTCTTTACACGGTAATGCCGGGAAAACGTCGCGCAGCTTTAGACCGTATCCAGTGTTTCGCTCTGCAACCCCGTCACGAACCTGCTCGCCACCGGCTTTCGAACCGTCTTCTACGCGACCGCTTTCCGTCTCCAGACGCGAATCGAGACGCATAGGTACCGCACCGCCCCGCGGGCTGAGGAAACAGGGCGTACCCAGGACTCTGGGCAACCGATCGGCTCTCAATTCCCGAGGAATTCATCGCGCTCGCCGACGCTGTGTGTCACCGCCACGACGGAATTATCGCGTTATTTATACGGTAATAATAACGAGTTAGTGTACCTATGCGCGGGATGTGCTTTATGTGTTTGCGAGCCATTAGGGGTAGTACTGTAATACAGCGAGAGGGGTGGGATCCTTGCTCACACCCATCTTCGCAACCCTCCCTGCTAACGTTTCTCTCGCCAACGGCTGCGTCGAGCCATTCCGAGAGCACCGGTTGGTGTCGTTCGCAATTAAATAGATCGCTGATAATCCATGCGAAGAAACAAAAGTGATTTCAGTCTGTCGATCGAAGAGTTGAAAAATTCGATTAGATCGGGTCTATAACCTGCCGACTCGAAGATCGGTCTGGTTGGTCATCGCGGTCGACGCGAAGAACCTGCGGCTTCGGATGATTGGCTCGCATCGATCCGCCGTGCTGAGAGCAATAGATCACCGAAGACATCGACGCCATACTGGCCTCGGTTCCTCTCCCCTTGTTTCTCTTTCTTCCCGCTCATTCATCCTGTACTCGATTCGCGTCCACGAACGGAAACGATACGAGACCCTTGTCCGATAGATAGAAAGTTTGGTTTTGGACGGTGAGAGCGGAAGATGCAGCGGAGAAAGCGCGGCAAAAGAAATTGCGAGACCTCGGAGGAAAGACAGAGGGGTGGAAAGAGTTGAGAGAGGGGACTCTTAGCAGAAGGATCGCCGAATCCGTGTACGTGTGTATACGTATGCAGGTGTTGGGACGCGAACGTGTAAACGCGAAGGGCAGAGCGATCGGATGGAAAAGGGGGCGGGAACGATGGAGGGAGGGTGGTAAAGGAGGATCTGAGGCAAAAGGAGGCAAATGGCTGGGGAGCTAGGAAAGCTAGGATCGCGAGCAAGGAGGAGAGGGCCAAGAGAGAAGGCAGCCAGAAGCGAGCCCGCGGGCGGGCGGCGTTCGCGGTGCGCTGTTGTTCGATTCGGGCCGCGCGGTCGCGGAGAATACGAACGGCCGAATTATGAAAATGGTCCCGTGTGACGCGGCAACCACCCTCGCCAGAAGAGATAGCTCCGAGCAATAAACATACCACCCCTCGGCAGCCCCGTGACTCGCCTTCGATCCTCTGGCGACTCGAGTCGCTTCCAGACGAGACGGGAAACGGGAAACGCGCGACGGGTAGACGGGTAGAGGAGCAGACGGGTAGACGGGGGACGAGGGCTCCCAGTCGCACCGATTCGATCCGATAAAGTCTCGAAACTCGTGAAACGGACGAACCGTTTCTTTGTTCTCGTCCGTAGCTTGTACGCGACGGCCGCGCGTACCTACTTTACTCTCGAGACTCGTCGAGCACTGCACCCCTGCGAAAGATAAGGATGAGGAAATTGCAGCACGCTGCCGCCGTCACCACCACCTCCACCACCAACGTCAAAGAAATCGTACCGTCGCAAAGTTAATCCCGAAATGCGGTCACAAACGATTCGCGCGGAAAATACGCATCACCCATTGCCCTAAAAGCTGTTTAGTACGCCGAAGCATTTATCCTGGAGTCTGCCTCATAAATTTCCATTTCGACCTCCGTTCTTGGCGAATCGTTGCCGGGCTATGAGAGTGCAGCTTCAACGATCGCGTATGGTATGTACTCGACGAAATGATAAATGATAAACGACACTGTTGCGACGCATAGGTGCCTATAATATTTGTAATAACAAAGCGCGACAGTAACGCCGATGTAACGACAGGTACGTGTACAGGTGGTCCGACACAGGAAGCGTTGTTTATTCAAGATCAGGGTAACTTTCGATATGGATACGAAGGGACGTTCGTGGACCTTTTCGCTTGGGTTCAACTACTCCGCGGCCTTGCCGCTACTCGCTCGTCACTCGTCCATCACTCATTGTCAGTAAGGCTGAGAGCCGTCTGCGGCTACGCTCTACGGTGTCCGATTTCATGATTTCGAGCACTTTCCAATTGAATCGATGAGAACGGAATAAGGGGTGTGCTACGATTATACGACGAAAAGTGAGCCACGGGTGTTTATTTTCTCACGTTTTTTTTTTCACGCGCACGCAAAACCTGTTTACCTTCACGCCTGGATGATTTGACCTATTTCCCTATTTCTCTTCCATCGGCGCTACACATGCACGGTCAGCAAAATAGTAAAAGTAGGTCAACTCGGTGAGGCGTTAACGTAAACACGTTCCGAGCGCCACCGCCGCTGCGCCGGGACAATCGGCTTGAATCAACTTGGAAAAACGTGAGAAAGTAAACACTCGAGGCTCAGTTGGGGTCGTATGGTGTGCGTATCTTACCTTTCATTCAGTTCCCCTCCCGCTTCTCCCATTGACGGATACACGGATGCCTAAAGCAGAACGCCGTAGACGTAGACCGTAAGTTCTTTAAGCTCTGTCGATGAATCTCGAGGCTGGTTTCATTTCACCTTTCCACTAGCCGGGAGCACGCGATCTCAAGAATTCAGTCTGGTATGTCCCGTGCTAGCTGTCTAATTGTATCGACGATTCACTGGCAATTAAGGTCGGTCGGGCCCGTGACGACGCGTCTTTCAACTTTCAAGTTCTCCGGGAACCAAAAAGGGAATGAAGTGGAGTACGATCGAGCGTTGCAGCAACATTTGAATTGGCCGATTCGATTCGATTCGATTCGATTCGATCCGCTTCCACGTTTCCTCGTTGTAAATCTTTTTCTGTTGACCTTGATGGACAGGCTTCATACGCTAATTGCCCTTTTTTCCTTTTTTCCTTTTTTTTTTCATTTTTGGACGTCGAGCCAGCTCTGGCCAGGGGTTCAACAGGTGTCGTGGCGGTGGGTCACGGGAAACTTTTATTTGAGAGCGCGAGCCGAACGAGCGAGGGAACTCGTGAGAGAAATAGGGAGCGAGCGACAGAGGGAAAGAGAAAGCGAGAGGAAGGGGTGTAGAAGGAGGGTGAAAGAGGAACTAGAAAGGAGGGTGTGGGAGAGGGTGTACGCCGAGTTGAGCGAGCGAACGAGCGAGCGGGAGTCTATTAGTTCACCCCGGAAAAACGCGACCCCACCGGATCCCTCTGTACGTTGACTCGACCCCGTTGTTTGGTATCACTGATTTTTTTTTCTTTCTTTCCTCTCTTTTTTCCATTGAAACGCGTCGACCACCGTAATCGCTCTGTCGAAGCAATCCCTCACTCGGTCCGATCTCACGACAGAAGGTCCGATAATCCTGCGCGTTGTCCGCGCGGACGAGTTTTTCCAACTTTTCCACCGTTCCCGTGCCCTGCGAGCCGTTAATATTTCCCCCCTTTTATCGAGTCTATCCGCGACGTACGCACGATTGATCTCGTTACCGCGAGTCCACCGTGTGCCTCTGTTTCCTCAGCTTCTCCGCCTTGTCCCCGCGGTGCTCGCGACTCTAAAACAATTTTCACTGTTTCAAGAATGCGTATGGAACTGTTACGACTCGAACAGGTGGAGCAGACGAGGCGGGAGGAACAACGCGGCTGTTGAACTGTTCATTGTCATCGAGGGTATCCAGGCAGCTCCGTGCACGATCATTCTCGCCGATCGATCCGCTTGCCGCGGTGTCGTGGCGGCAAACTTTAAACCTTTAAACATCACCATTCGGACCACTCCGATCAAGAACACATTGCTCATTGCTCAGTCTCTTCTATTATATTTATTCTCTCTCTTTTCGATTCTTTGCTTTTTTCTTCTTCTTGGCTCGCCTCGCCTCGCTTCGTCCCGCCTCATCTCGTCGCGTTTCGTATCGTCTGCTCCATTCGGCGAAGAGACGCCGAGTCATGATCGTCTTGCGTTGTTGCACCAAGTGATTCGATAGCAGGGAGAACCGGACGCTCGTTGACTGACGGAAATCGATGCGTTTCATTTATGAGGACAATTGAATGTCCGCGGGTAATCCAGTGACGATCGCAGGCGAAACGACGCGAGGTGAGTGGTGACGCGCGACCGACGCGGCGCCGAGCAAGCCTAAGGTGAATGTCCCCATTTCTGCTCATTTCGTATTTTTCTTATTATTATAAGCGTCACGTTTGTACTATAGTTACAGCGAAATAATTGTAAATTATTTGAACATTTACGCGAGGGTTGCACGAGCTTGGGGCTAATCAAAGTGCAGCATAAGCAACGAAAAACGTTTAAAATGAGAGACTCATGATTTTTCGACCGTGTTTTGAAAGTTCTTATTTAATAACTAAAATGAATATCGTACTGTGCTCTAGATGTAGATTTTTTACTATTTTTTATTATTTTAAGTAGAAAACAGGTGAGTAGGTTTAGGATCAAGTGAATCACCGTCGTGTCCGCATTTCTATATACTCATCAAAATTTTAGCAACGTAACCTAACAATTCAATATATGCTGTAACCTCTATTTCTATTCGAAGGCATTTTATTTCTTTGTTTATCATTATTTTATGCTTTACTGTTGTGTTATAAAACACCTGCATAAAAAATGTAACTTATTTTAACCTGAAAAGGCAACATATTATGTGAGCAGAAATTGGTACAAATGGTGAGTAGAAATACGTATATCATTTAAACATTTAAAGCATTATATTTAATTACAAATTACTAGTAATTAAACATCTTGAAATATCTTTCTGAAATAGTTTTCGACTGGTTGATTCATTATTAAAGAATTAATCAATTACTCTGCAAATTTTGATCACAAACAAACTTTTTACACCTTCTTTCTGACGAGCAACCTCTTAAATGATCAGAAATTGGGACATTCACCTTACCACCTATGCGAAGAATCCGCGAATGGCTCCGCGCAGTTGCGAGCACCGAGAGAAGGCGGAGGGAAAAGAGGGAAGCGACTGGTGCAAGGGATCAGAGGGATCAGAAGGAAGATGACGGGACATTTGCCGGCTAGCATTGTTACGTGGCTGAGTTCCCCTTGGCCTAGCGATAGCTAGATTCATACCTACCTGGAATATCGTATAATACCTACTCTTGTATAGGCTGGGCAAAGTAAGAGGCCGTAACGCGGCCGTAGCAGGCCAATGGAAGCAAGGCTGGCCGGATCGAGCGGAGATAATAGCAAAGAGATAAGAGGAACGGCTCGTTACATTACATTCGACGCGGTAGTTATGCGAGCTCGTTGTCATTCTCTTGTTCGCTGTGTGCAGTCCAGTGCGTTTGGATTTTCGATCCTCCTGCACACGGCGCGGGGCGGTGTGATCTCCGGAAAACTTGGCGAATCAGACGGGGCGGGTGCCGCAAGCAGGGGTGTGCTTGAATTTTTGCTAATTTATCGCGGTCGATATCGCGCGATCGTCTCACCGCGCGCGCCGCGCCGGTCCGGCCGCGCTTCGTACCAGCGGAAATTATTCGATCGCCTATGAAATTGGTGTAAAACCACAACGAGATTTAAAAAATGATTTCGTCGGACGATATTCCGGGGAGATCGGCGCGCAAACATAATATTTACACAAATTACAATTCCACGCTTAAATCCCGTTTAGTCTATCTTTATGCGTCTATGTCGAATCAATATTACGAATACATATTTACGAGCAAATTCACCTGGAAACCACCAATAAGCCGCGGCCTCGTATACATTTCCCGGCGCGGCGCGGCGCAATCGTTGCCAGCGCGGCCGAGATTTTGATTTTCGTTCTTCGTTCATTTATTTGTTTTTCCCTTTTTACCGAAAAATCTGCCGATTTACGAGGGCACCGTTTCCATCGCATCGACATTACCGCGCGTATCTGGTTACGCGCTTTCATTCGTTTATTTATCGCACGGAAATTTCACTGATTAGTATCGTGCGGACTGCACTAATGCGTTGTCTCGTAATTCATCGATTTTAACGGGGCTGACCACGCCGGTCCATTGAATCCTCTGGCACGTCCCCCTGCCGCGCGGTGGTTCGCTCTGTCGCCCGGTGACATTTGCGTATCGTGACGAGGTCGCGAAAAATTATGGATAATCCTGCTACGTTTCCCCGATTTACGACCGCGCCATCGGCAAAACTACGCCCGCTACTTTATCCTTTCGCTTACCTACTCCAACCGACACCCCAGTTTCACAGCTGCGAAGCATCCTTCCTTTCGCGGAATGCGGAATTTACGCAATTAGCCTTAAGGAGTAATGACACTGTAGAGCCCGGAACGGCAGCTTGATTTTGAGGATATTTTTTTGCGAGTAGGTATAGTGAATGGAATATAAATTCTGTTTGAATAGCTTTATTGTAGGTACATATCTTGAAATATCATCACAAATTTTTAAAAAATTTTTTAATACAAAATGTCAGCGCCACAGCTCGACAAAAGGAGCTTCTTCTGAAAAAGTGTCCTGGGCCGGAAAGATTTCTCCTTCAATTTTTTACCTAGATCAAAAAACCAAAAATTGTTGAGTTCTATGTCAGATTATCTCGGGAAGTGCGCGAGGAAATTAAAAAATACTGTTTTTTGTAGGAATGGGGCGTGATTGAACAAAATGTTTCAACAATTTCGAGGTTGTGGCAGTTCCGTGTTTTGTTCAATCACGCACCATTCTTACAGAAATCAGTATTTTTTAATTTCCTCGTGTAATTCCCGAGATAATCTTATATAGACCTAAAAAATTGTCGGTTTTTTGTTCTAGATCAAAAATTGATAGAGAAATCATTCCGGCCGCGAAACACTGTTTTTCAGAAGAAGTTTCTTTTATTAAGCTATGGCGCTGCCATTTTGTATTAAAAAATTTTTTAAAAAATTATGCTGATACTTCAAGGTATGTACAATAAAGCCCTTCAAACAGATTTTGTATTTCATTCACTACACTCGCGTAAAAAAATTCTCAAAATCAGGCTGCCTTTCCTAGCACTACAGTTGTCATTACTAGCGAAAGCCTGTGACAAAACGTAACTTCTCGGACGTTGTAAAGGAGTGGTAAAGTTGCAACTTGTCGAGCCCAGAGTGGAATTGTGTCCCAGAAATGAAACAAACCTAACTCGAAAGCTCTCGAAAGCTCTGGCTAAAACGGCGTAACGGATGGAGAAATAGGTAGCTATGTGGGGTACTCGCCTCGATAGTCGTTATCAAACGATGAATCTACTCTGCGTTCTCTTTCCGCACCACCATCTCTCGCTCGCGCGTACGCTTCGTTTACCTACTATTACCGCTCCCCCCCGGTTCTATGCTATTCGTGACTATCCAACTTTGCCGCCAAAATTATGGCATCGGGACGGAGGATTCACCGATTCACCGCCGCGCTGCAAAGTCCGTGGTCGCGAGCTTATGTACGTTCGCGTCCGTTTCAGTACCGGAAGCTCCTGCTCCTTCACGCGCACATACCTCCTTGCATCTCTCCGCGGGCAGTTTTCTTTTATGTCGGCTGAAATTTAAAATACATCCCCGGCGCTTAACAGTTAACTTGGAGGTGGATTCTACTCGGAGGTGGTGGCCTACTCCGGGCTTACCGATCTTGGAACCTTTCCAGCTCGCGGAATCAAGGATCAGAAAGTTGGAAGCTACGCATTTTGTCGCGATATCTTGCGGCGGGGGAGATTGGTGATAATTTTCGTAAATTCGTTGAAGATAGAGAGAGAAATTAGTGGGCGAAAAACGGATGATATCTTTGGCTGGTTCGGTTGGTTGGCGATAGAACGAGGAAAAGGGAAGGGGTGGGTGGGAGTGTACACTGTACATAGCTGGGCGATGGTTAGCGAGGATCCGTTTAACGTAGTTTCGGCCGTTCGAGCGGCAAATCCATCAGGCGGCTGCCTCGGCATCGCATCCCCCACGGGGCGGATAAATACTTATTTAACGCGCTTATGCATGCAGCCGCGGTAGCGATACGACCCGTAAATCTGTCCGAGGAAGCACAATGCTGCTAATTATATACATTCCCGTGACGCGCGAGAGGGAGGTTTGGGGAACAGCAGCGGGGAGAGCCGGTGAGAGGTCGATAGGGAGAAAGACGGAGAAAGAGAAGGCGACCTCTGGTACCCCAGGAACGGCGAGCCGCGGCTCCGAACCCCCGCCTCCCTTCCCCGAACCATGCCATACCATACCATACCGTACCGTACCGTCGGCTCAAAAGACTCGCAGATTTATTGCCAAAGAGAGAAGGGAAAATGTCGACCTAAGCTCATACGTACAGGCCTGGCAGTTTGTATGCCTGCGCACTCTCCGTCTAGAGAAGCTACGAATCTAGAGAGAGAGTGAGAGAGAACGAGTATCTGAAGAGCGAGCGTGCTAGGATATCGGAAGGGGTGGCTCGTAGAATGAGCGGTGCTGGAGGGTGAAGAAGACGAGGGGAACGGTTACCAGCGGGGAGGGGAGGGGTAGCAGTAACTGGCAGTAGAGGAAAGAGAACGAAGCTATAAATTCCATCCCTCCGCGTCTCCGCTCGTCGTGCTATATCGCTGATTTATAAATATGACTGTAGCGAAGTATAATAATACCTACGTACGTATCCACCAAGCCGCGTTGGTGCCCTCTCCAGCTCTCTCTCGCTCTCTCTCTCTTCTCCACCCTGCTAGCTCCCTAGCACGTTGTCCACTGTTCTCTGCTGTCTCATCTTCGTCTTTCCTTCTTCGACTTTATCATCGACCCCGATACGATCTGTCTCTGCTCGCGATACGTGGAATGCCTAGGACGGGAGAGAGCGAAGAAGGGGGAGAGACGACAGGCGGGACCCGTTCACGCGTGGACTTTACTGTTTCTCGGCCTCGGTGAAGCTTAGAGGCAACTAGCTGAACAGACCGATTGGTCGATCAGTCGATCGACCGACCTACCATCAGCCTCTCCTCCACGACGGTTCGCGTTGCTTCGCTTTGCTTCACTTTGCCTTACCTCGGCGGACCGTTACGCCGTCTTGCTCGGCTGCCTGTGCCGTAATTGAAAATTGATTTACGCGGTCCAGGCTGTCAGTCGCTCTGGCAAAGACGAGTGGAGGAGGTTGGCTCGTTTCGCGAGGGTAGCTGCTCTCTCCTCTCGCTGCCGGTGCTGCTGACTCTGGCGATGAGACCGGAGAAATACGGTTGAAGAGGGGAATGGTGAACCGGGAGCAAGACGAGTGGCGTGTCTGATTGTGAGAAGAGGAACGTGGGAGGAGCGATGAGACGTGATAGTAGTTGAACGCGGAAGAGCAAAAGGGCGGAGAAGGCGTCGCGCTGCGTCGCGAGAAGGAAGAAACACCGCGGAGAAATACAAAAACCAGACTCGAACGTGGCATCGTCCCCTTACAGCATAACGTCAGTGGCAGAGTATAATCAGGATTTGTAGCGAGGCACGAAGTCGCAGCCGCGGCAGTACGGCGCAGAGAGCGTCCGGGCCAGACCGGACGGCTTGCAGAGGAGGACGAGAGGTACGATAGGTTGGAGTGGGCTTCGTGGGGCAGGAAGCGGAGGCGCGGGTGAGACGCTCGGCCGCGTTATTAAGGCGCGACAAGAACTCTGCCGTGATGAGCGAGCCGCCGTGCCAGAAGATACCGGCAGTGATTTATGCGACAGGGACATCCACCGAGCGCATCGAGCGCACCGACCGCACCGCACCGCATCGCACCAACCACCACCACTGCCGAGCCCCAACAACCACTCTCCCTGTATCGTCTTGCGACCAAACGGCCGCTACCCTTTTAGTGCCGTTTCACTGCCGCGATTCCCTTTCCCTTTTCCTGCCCCTGTCAAACGATGACTTACCCAAACAACATCGCTATATAGGACGAATCTTCGCCTCTATTGCGCGCAAAAATCTACCCTGTATCGCCACAGATGGCTACCCAATTCCCGTAAACGGGATCCTTATGCGATCTCTTTGGACGCCTCTTTCAACTCTCCTATCGTGCGTGTCTGCTTTCCGTCCTGTCGCGATCCTGTTTTTCTCGTATTCCAGCTCTTTCCTTTTCTTTCTTACGGACGAACACACACGCAGTCTCGTTCCCTCTCGTTCTCTCTGTATATCTATCCATCTATCTCTTCTAGCTGCCGTCACCAATAAGTCAAAGTTATCCCCGGCAGAGAAAAATGCCAGACGTTTCCCAGAGCAGAGAAAGGCCGGCTTTCTCTGGCGTGATTTGTGGCGACCGCTCGCTCAACTCACCGCGGCAATGAGTTGGTCAGTCGTAAATATCCTGGCAGACTCTTAGACGGTGGACGGATGGACGGATGGACGGATGGATGAGCGCGGAGGAGGGCCAGATAGCCGGATGGCCCGAATGGCCCGGATGGTTCGAATGGCTCGGATGGCCTGAATGGCCCGAATGGACGAATGTTGGAGCACCAGAACGTTCGTGTTGTCGGCGAATTGCTATCTGCGCCCGAAATGTCCATCTACAGGCTACACGATTGAAATTAGTTTCCAGATCCTTTCTGAATTCGTGGCATCCGTGCCGACACAAGTTACACGAAGACTTGATACGTAGGTATACGTACCTGCTTTACTTTGCGCGAAGCAACTCCACCGAAAAAGAAGATGCTCGTATCTGGCCGAATTGCCGATCAAATTCACGATCCTCCGGTAACCCACCCACTTGGACGGTGAAGCACGGTTCAGCTCCACCCCCCCTTTAAATCACTCATTCTTTAATAATGGACAGATCCCATTATAATACCTAAGATTTATATCCGTAGCCCCGTTTTCTTTTTAGCGATAAATTTCATCGCCTTCTCTCCTCTTTTACCGTAGATTAGCAAACTGTCGACCGACGAACGATCTCCGTAAAGCCGACATCTAACGAACGTCTCGTAAATATTCAAGTAACTTTACTACAAAGTACCCAACTGCAACGAATGGCGACTGATGTTTTAGTTTCGAGTTTCGACGAAGTCGATCGATCGTCAAACGAAACGGCAAGGGTGTTAGGTCCGGGGGTGGTAATCGATTATGCTCAACAGTTTTTCGCCACGATTCGCGGTCTGACTGCCGATAGAAGGACCCAGTCCCATAGGAGAGAGCGGGAAGCAGAAAGAGTTGAACAGGGAGAGGGAAGGAAAGAAGAAAAGGTTGCGTGGAACCACGTCGGGCCGGGTCGGACCGTGTCGCGTCGCGTCGACGCGACGTATGCATGATCGGGGTGAACCGGACCTATAAATATCATCGAAACGCGTCAAATAAATCCGAAGCTTTCCCATGTTGCACACGTAAAGAGGGAACGGGGTGAGCGATGGTCCGATGGCTGTCACAAGAGTGACCCCTATTTATGGCCGAATTAAAGCGCGTCACCATTAATTTACATACCACAAGCGTACAATCGTAAAGGAACGTCAACGGCCGTCTGGAATTCCACGCCGCATGACGATTCTTAGCACTCCGGACGTTGCGGTTCGTATTTCTGCGCGCAATAATTTCTCACGACAACACTGACGCCGCGGCCGTATCGCGATAACGCGAAACTTTTCGATTTGCGCATTTTCATTGGACGCGTTTCTATTGTATCAGAAGTACTGTGAGAAGAACGAACACCGGGAGCAAGGGGGGGGAGGGGGAGAGAGAGAACGCGAGCGCGTGTGCCTGTATGCGTAGCTAAGGGAGCTAAGGGTACCGAGGGAGTGAGAGATTCGAAGGAGAGGTAACGAGCCGGTCGATGCGCGCCATAAATTAGCAATTATTTAATTTTCGTAGGGCTCCAGGTCCTTAGACAGCTCTAAATCAGTCTCCGTTGCAAAAAGCATAGATAACTATGACGCATGGCCCCCGGGAAGAGACAAGGGTGCGCTTACCGGATTGTGGCGGTGGTGACTCCGTTCGGATGGGCAGAAACGCGACGAAGGGGGCAAGAGAGAGAACACGAGAGACGGGAGGCGCGAAAGGGGAAAGAGGAGGAGATGGTCGGATCATGAAAAGGGGATGTCGAAGGAGTCAAGAGTCGAGAGAAGCTTGGACGAGGCGAAAGGAAACAAGGAGCGCGGGGCAGCAAGAGGAAAAAGGGCACGGGGAGAAAGATAAAGGGGTAAGAAGGGCAGAGTCGCGAAGAAAGCCGGCGCGGCTCGACACGACGCGCGGCGGTGGGGTAGTTGCCTCGTGAGCTGCACTGTGACGGCGCGACGCACAGTAGGCCGGATTTAATATTTGGCGCCTTTTGGGTCTATTTTGTAAGATATCGGAATACAATTTGCGCCGAAAAATAGGAAAAAATTATTCTTTTCTAATGATGTATAATTTAATATTTTTTTACATTTATTTTTCAGTTTTTTAACTTATTTGTGATAGAAAAAAATTTAATTCTGTTTATTTGGTACCATATTTAATGCCCTTTTCAGTAGTTTAAATGGAATGTTCGGGAAGTTTTCGTTTCCATGTTATAAGCAAAAGTCGAATAATAAATGAATGCAGCCAAATATCGTTTTGTTTAAATTAAAGACCAATTTTTTTGCGCTAAACACCATCTTCTATTAGTAATTAATGAATATAGTGCCTACAATATAAACAGATCCTTTAGAAGTAAGAAATACTATATCCTATAAATGTAAGAAATATTAAATTACACATCATTAGAAAGGAATATTTTTTCCTATTTTTTTGGCGCAAATTTTATTCCGATATCTTAAAAAAAAAGACCCAAAAGGCGCCAAATTTTAAATCCGGCCCACTGTGCGACGCGGCGGTGGTAACGGCAGAAGCGGAATCAGAAGCAGAGTCGGCAGGCGTGCTTCTGTTTCTCGCGTTTCTCGCACCGAGGACAGACATTGCTGGTTCGCCGCTGTCGCTGGTCTGGCTGGTTGGCTGGTTGACTGTCTGGATGGCTGGATGGCTGGATGGCTAAATGGGTGGTTGTACGATAACCGGTGGTGGGTGCACGGTATTGCTCTTGCTTCGTCGTTGTGTATGTAAATGTGGACGAGAGACGCGGAGGTCGGTGACGAGGATGGAGAGGAAGAGTATGAGGATGAGGGTGAGGTTGAGGGCGAGGGTGATGGAGAGGTAGAGGCAGCGGTAGAGGTAGAGGTAGAGGTAGAGGTAGAGGTAGAGCTAGAGGGTGAGAGAGAACCAGAGCGAGCGAACGAGCACACGGAGCTGGGCACAATGGCAACTAGTTTTAATTACAAAGTAAGGTGAAGCGATCAATCATAATGATGTACGTGAGGCAGGCGCGGCCTCTGGGGTGTCGAGGGTGGGAAGCAGCGTCGTGGAGAAGGACGAGAAAGAGGAGAGGCGAAACGAAAAGGATGAGGGACGGCTGCTAGGGGGTAGGGGGTAGAGGGTAGGGGGAGGAAGGAGGGAGGACGGGGGTTAGCTGGCGGTGACGCGGAGGGACGAAGGGGGCCTTCGCGTACACTTTGCGTATAATTTACTGGCACTGGATATACCTGAAGTTATGCTATACCGATGCTGCCGCTGCGTCTCTTCGTTCCGCTGCTCGTTCTTCTTTCTCCGTTCTTCCAAAGCCGTTTTCGCCAGCGCCGACCGATAGAGCAAAGGGTTCTTGCACGCCTTCTCCTCCCTCCTTGTTTTTCTCCCTTCACTTCTTTCCTCTCTTCTCGCTGTTTTATCCACCATCTCGTTTCCTCCCTTTCTTCAATTTCTATCCGCATTCTCTCGTTTCTCATCTCTCTGTCTGGCGCTCCACCGAGTCGAGTCGTCTCGTCGTCTCTTTCATTCGGCCTTCGTTTCTCCCTGTCTATGACTTCTTGGTGCCACGTCTGGCAGACTGGCCGCCATAACTCTCGGTCGCTCCCTCCGAAATATCTGATGCGCCACGCGATATTTACGATCGGCAGTCGCCTGGCAAACCCTGGCGCTGAAAGCCTGACGGCGCAGCGTTCTTCTTCTCTTTCCGTTCCGACGAATATCGCGCGTCTCGCGTCTTGCGCCTCGTCGCGTCTTTCGAACCTTTAGCAATCACGGCGGAGACCACGACCGCAACCGTGATAGCGATACCGACGCCGCGCCCGCGCCGCCCGAGAGATGAACGCGCGCAAACTTTACTTCCGATCGTTCGAAAGATGGGAAGCGCTTGAGAATTCCCGCGGCACGGTGTAGCAGGGGTAACGGAACGGCCATCACCCTTGATGGTCGGTTCACGCGGGACACGTACAAGCGATACGGTCGTGAATATTGCGAGCGTCGGTATTTTGAGCCAGCGTGACGAGCGGTGATGGGGATCCGCCTCGGTTTCTCCTTGTGTGGTTCGCCGCAAGAACTCGCTGCGAGTGCCCTTCTCAGCCTACCTCGGCGATTTCTCTACATCCGTCTCCCTTTCGCTCGGCGCTCCGCTCTGCCCTTCTACTTCTCGCCACCGAGATCATCCGAGCTGGTCTCTATGTACCTATGGTCTCGAGCGCGCGCCGCCTAATTCAAACGCAACAGCGTGACGAGCCAGTGTCCATCGAACCATTCGATTATACGTCTGGCTGTGCACCTTGCGTTTTCTTGGATGAACGCGTCGCGTCGTAGCCGGTTACATAGGTGCGCGGTTCGGTATACACACGAATTTCTTAACCTGACCGTTGTCGGCGCGTGTACCTCTCGACGAGATGAATCATTAAGGGGTTATACCTAGTCAGGAGGCCGAAGAGAGGCGAGTATTTGTGATTTTTTTTTGAAGATGCGGAAGCATATATTTTTACAAAACTTTTTGCGCTTAAAAGAGCAACATTTAAAGAACATTTGGTAATTTTTTCGGAGAAAAATATTTACGTTTATAATAAAATAACAACCGACATCCAAGAAGCATTCTTTCGTACAAAAATCACGCGAAAAAATCAGGATTACAACTTTAAATATCCGCCATTTTGTTTTAAATTAATATTTCGGATAATTCTCTCCGTCAACCTGAGGATACATTAATATAATAACGAAATCTTTTTTGTTTTCTGATTTTAGATAATCTGGTTCCGAATGGCAGTGCTCATCGCAAAACCAAATTTTTAAAAATACATCTTGGATGTCGGTTGTTATTTTATTATAAACGTAAATATTTTTCTCCGAAAAAATTACCAAATGTTCTTTAAATGTTGCTCTTTTAAGCGCAAAAAGTTCTGTAGGAATATATGCTTCCGCTTTTTCAAAAAAAATTCACAAACATTCGCCTCTTTTCGGCCGCCTGACTAGGTATAACCCCTTAATGTAAAACCTCGTGGCTAACAATCTCGCGATCCGAAACACTCGACTGTTATGCGAGCTAACCGACCACGGCACTTTATTAAGACTTTCGGATAATCTTTGGAAAACGTAATGGAAACGATAATTACGCTAACGTGATGACAAAGCCCACGCATCCCGCACCCGTTTCCCCTATGAATTACCTATCGCGATGTCCAGTTCACAGTGGCACAAACGAAACACGCGAACACGTCCACCTTCCACTTCGACCTCTTGCTCGTGAACGGAGACTTATCGGAGGAGGAGGTATCTCGGCATAATCTCATAACAGTGGATGCTTTCCCATTGGACGAGGATCGGAAAGGACGATGGTTAAACGGTAGGTATTAGCGTGTACAGAGGGCAAGCGAGGCATCCGAGATGATCGCGTCGATCTATCGGTCTCCAAAGCAGAAAAAGGATGACAATGATACCTATCTGGGACACTGCAGGAGAAGCGAGGCGTGTCGCAAAGCGTCCAGCTGTACAGCTACGTCGCTGCTTATCGTGTCCGTGAATGCGAGTAATTTCGCGCGACTAATTAGTCTCTCGTTAGCGAACGCGGCCGTTCTACAAGCGACAACGCGGGAAGGAGATAATTTTGCAATACAAATCCACGACTTATCGGCCTTGGCTGCCCTACCACCCTGCCGCCCTTCCATCTCGTTCACCGGACTTGCCTCCTTCGCGTTCCGCCGCGCCGCTGCGAGTTCGCGAAGCGATTAATTAAATTCTCGGGTAATCAAATGTGTCACTCAACCGTCCAGTTTTAATTAAAGTTCGGACATTATCTATTTGCTTTATCACCGGTGAGGCGACTAGTATCGACTCTACCGGAGCCAAGAACTGGCAAGGGATCGAGGGCAAACGGACGAGCGTCAAATCGACGGGCGAGGAACGCGTCCGATCGGGAATGTCGTAGCCGCGCGGATCGCGGATCGCGTTTAGCAGTTCGCAGTGTATCCGGGAAATAAATTTGCCACTGCTACAGCCTTATTGGTCTAGAAACGAAGACGTAAGACTTTCCAACTGTCATCTTTTCCTCCTTCGATTAGAGCCTTCGACGTCTTCAGAGCCACAGCCCCAGCCGTTGCCATCTTCGTTGCCTTGAGCGTCGTCGTCATCTTCGTCGTCCTCGTTCCCGTTGCCACTGTCACCGCCACCGCCACCGCCAGCACCACCGTGGCTCGTAGCCGCGCTTGCCTCCGTCAGTAAGACGGTTTTACGTCTTATGAGTTGCCAACTGCGGCACCTCTTCTATTCCTCGCAATGATTTCGTCGCAATCACCCTCATCCTACCGGGTGCCAGAACCCTCGACGGGGCGGTAATATCGGAGAATGGCGCGACGAAAGTACGGGAGGTGGAGAGGCCGACCGACACTTTTGTCAATACACGTGGAACGAATGAGAAAGACCATCGCCGAAACAGACGGTCTCTCTCTCTCTCTTTCTCTCGGCGCGGCGTTGTCGCTATAAAGACCACTCGTGTCATTTCGCAATGACGAAACTTTACCCCGAATTCTCTCTTTCCCTCGTCCTTCCGTTCCTTCTGCCAGACCTAATTCCCCTCCGTAAAGACTCTGCCGCCACTACTCCCGCTGCATCTGCTCTTGCTTATCCGTTCCCTCAGCGAAGGTAGAGAGAGTTTGATAGGGTATGGGGTCCATATACCGGACATTTAGTGACGGCATGAAAGTTATTTAAGAATTTCAACATAAGTTTTCATACATTCTGGATTTTTTTTGCATTGAACTGATTATTAAGCATTTTCATAAGTTCAGGACTTTTTGATTTAAATAAATAATGAAATACTAAAGAGATATTAGTAAAAATGTAAAACAAAATTTTGTCGTAATTACCGGACAAGCTTAAAGCTTGAGAACTATTTACCGTGCCCGAGCTACCGGACACTGTCTAGATGCATTATCCACTTAACTAAAACATCTTCGTGAGATTCTGTTCCTGTTTTTTTGTCCTTATATTTGTTCTCAATTTTGACGCGCAACGTGCTCCTTGGAATGTCAAACTGTATGCTGGCTGCATTTACCGAAGATTGATGGAAGGTAATAACCTCTAATGCTTTGTTATTCGAATCTTTACTGTATTCTTTTCTTATAGTTTTACTCGTACTCAGATCTGCCAAATAAAAATTTTAATGTTAAAAATGTTACTTTAATGTAAACATCTATATCGATTCGAAAATGGGTTAGATTCTTCGAACGTTCTGTCGAGTCAACGCGAATATTGACGCAGTCCCCGGATTCGCTTTAATTTTTTACAATATTATTAAATCACCTTCGTATGCATTTTTTTATTATTATTTAAACTTAGTACTATCGCTACATAATCATTTTTGTACATTATATCATTTGAATTATTATTATATCGACTCTGAAATCTAAGCGATGCTTAGCCATTTTGATAATGAAAATGGTCAAAAGCCGATAATTGCTAGAATGAGAATTTCTATACATTTTTACACGTTTAATCTACGTTAATTATAAAAACCTTCATTTATTTCGAAAACTAGAATTTCAAGTGTTATTATAAGAATATTATATTTCAATTTATATAGCCTGGATTTTATAAATCATGAAAATGAATATTGTGTCCGGTATATTTTACCCTTTACCCTAGCCTAAGCAGTGTCTCGTCCGACCTTTTCTCGCAACGGCTACATACTTGTTTTTCTCTGTGCAGAGATGACTAAGTAGTCGATGGTTTAGAGACCCCCTCAGCTTTCTCCATCTGCCTGGCTAAGGTGGCTGCTTCTTTTGCCACATCCGGCCAAACGATTCCTCCTGTATGTTGCCGAGTACGCAGGACGCGCGGCGACTCGATAAACGCGGATGAACGCGACGCGACGCGTCGATTATAATGCACGCGAGACGGTGAGAATCGCTGACGGGCGGGCGTACGTGCCGAAACGATTCCTGACCAGTGACCACCCGCCGCGTATGTTCCTGCACAGCCGCTGTTCTTGGTCTACCAAAAGAAGAAAGGACGCGCCCTATCGATATGAAACGGCCGGAAAGTTCCGACACGCTTTCCCTGAAGCCTCGTTCGGCAAGTATCGTTATTTCTCTGAACCGGCGAACCTGCAAAACAAGAACGCAGGTATTATCATCTGGTTGGTGAATCGACCGACAGGCAGACGGTGTAATTGCTCTCGCGAGGGATTGGTCTTTTTGCCCGCGAGAACAAAGTAAGGGAAGGAATCGATAAGTCGCGAAACCCATCGGCCGAAGAATCATGGGAAAACGAAGCGAGATCGGTGGAAGCAGGGAGGAAGAAAAAGAAGAATAAGTAAAAGGAGAAGGAAGGTTGGCGCAGGATGGGACAAAGTTGGGGACGGAGCGTAAACGGGGCGGGATGGAGGGACACGGTCGCATTTGATATGGACCGGAGATAGCTGGTAACGTACGCCGGGCGCAGACTCCCTGTCATGCAGCTACATAGCTGCCTACGAACCGTCCGAGTATATATGGTTCGGACCGACGCGACATCGGCCCGTTCCTCGACCGGCTCGACACGAGCGAAGAAACGTACGTAGGTGCGCGCGTAATTCGACTGTTTTACGTTGTTGCGCTACGCTCCCGGAGCGGGCCTCGCGGGCGCGAGCCGCGTCTTCTAATCCTAAGAATCCGGCGATCGCCCGATATTATTTATACCGGGCAGAAGGGCAGATAGGTGGGAGCGGCGACGGTGACCGGTGGCCAAGTGGTAACCGGTGGTTGTGTCGTCGATGCCGACCTAACCCAGACCGGCCGACGATAGCGACGACCAAGCCTCCACGGTGCTCCCGGTCACGATTCGCGGGCTCCCGTATTTGAATACAATGCATTATATTGTCCGCGTCATATCATATATCTCCCTGCTAAATAAACACCGTCTCAATATTTAGGCTTGCGAACCGCCCTGCCGACAACTCCCCTACGTACGAGCTATACCTTTACATCGGACTAAGCAGGGTTCAGGGTCGAAGACAGAGAAAGGGAGCAGGAAGGAAAGTTGGAAAACACGGCTCGCCTCGGCTCGGCTCGGCTCGGTTCGGCTCGGCTCGATACGAAGCACGTTTGCTTGGTAGCCACTAGCCAGCACCGCGGTTCGGCCGGGCGGCACGCGGCATCGCGACGCGACGCGACGGAGGTTAATCGGTCGCGTCCATTTCATCGGCATCTCGAATATCGTAGGAGGATCCAAGCCGACAGGAGCACAGATGGGCTGGCGAAGCGTTCGCCAGTGTAATCGGACGATCCGCGGTCCGTGGAATTTTCGAATCGTCGCATCCCGATACGCGATACGCGGAAGAACGAACGATTGTGATATCGTTTCCGCGAAACAAACCCAAGATATTAGCTTTCGATTCGGCATCGACATCGACGTGTGCCATACCATCTCGCGGCCGTGTTCGTGGTAATCCGATACGTCAGGCGGACGTCAATTGACATTTAACATGCAGCCGCACACTTGCCGTTATATGGATCTGTTGGCGCAGTGTATCGCCCCGGGTTTATGATCTCATCGGCCGATTGATTTATGTCGGCAATTATAGCGTAGCTAGGAGTGACGCACGGCTCCGTGTCCCGAATGAGTTATGGGTGTTAATCTCGGGAAAACCAATGAAGGGCGGCCCTGGGACGGCTACGTCGACGGTCGCTCGCCGCCCGTCGCCCGTCGGGTCTCGTTTCGTGCTTTTCTGGCTTTTCAGGCTTTCTATCGTCACGATTCCTCCTTCCTCGGTGTCCCTGATCAGTGAATCATCGAAACTCGAAAGAGCCAGCAAGCATCGTCAGTCGGTGCACGAACCTCCCATGCCATTCGATTCTCACAACTGTGATGTAATTCTAAATCAAATCTTCAGACATTAAGTAATAGAAGAGTAAGCAAAATTGTCAAAGGTGTTATACCTTGTCCTGCGATCATTCAATTGTTCTCTCTAAATGTACCTTCTAGGTTCTAGGGGGCTTAAGAAATTACGTTCTGTTACATACCGAACTGCATCGCACAGTGTATATTTACAGCTGTTTAAATCGAATGTCTAACCACGGTAACATTGTCCATCAAAATAGTGATTTAATTGGGCAATCCCTAACTTCTTTAAGATACTCTCTTGAAGGTATTCTATAATTTATTCTATAATTTGTTATTCTTTGCTGAGCGTTAAATTTCTATATCTACTGCTGTTTTTTTTCTCTTCGGAGTGTATATTTGTATATTTGTCACATGAATATTATGTCTCCCCGCATTGTATCTCTTTGTACCAAAGGGTTTATCCCGTAAATAGTAATAAATAAATAACACCTGATCGGACGTCGTATCGTACATGCGACTACGTTCGGGCGTTCGCCAAACCGTGCTCGTGGGCTCCCAAAATTCTATCAAACACCTTGCAGATCTCGAAGCTGCCCACCTCAGGATCCCAATCCATCTGGATCTATCGAAAGGGTGGAGCACGGAGCTGCGCTTCCGGTGGAAAGGTATATACCCGACATCAGAGCAAGAAGAAGCGAATCGTTAGCCGTAAACGTCACGGTCGTTCCCGCGAGGTAAAGAATCCAGCAAGAAAGGTTTCGCCTCGAAACCATATTCCGCGGTAGCCGAGAGAGATCTTATGCTCGCGTGCACGAGCTTGCACGACCTGCTGCGCCGGACAGCAAGAAAGCGGACGAACGCAGCCTTGGAAGTTATTACTCTGTCCCGCGTAAAACATAATTAGATGACGCTGAACGGAAGCGATGCAGCTTCTCTCTTGAAAGAGAGCGGCACCGTGGCTCTCAACTGTGAGGCGTGCGACCGCGTCAATCTTTGTTCCACGGCTCACGATTTAAATCGTATCGCCGCCACTCCGACAGACCGAGCGCAGCGGCTAGCTGTTCGTTCTTCTTGTCCCTCCGGCTGGTGCCGAGATTACCCTTCGCGGTATCGACGCGGCAGGATCCGACAGCTTCGAGAACAAGAAGAAGACGAAGAAACCGTAGCAGGGAGAGCACGGTGAAAGGCGAAGAAGGCGAGAGGGGTATTTACATTGCTAATGTATCGTCGGCCTAACTTCTAATTAAACAAATTCGCACAACTCAGCGCGCCGCGCGGTTGCCTCGTGGAATTGCTCCGAGGAAAGAAACGTGGGGAGGCAGAGAGAAAGAGAGAGCGTTGTTCGGCAAGGCAACGGGTAGTAGGGAACCGAGGGGAAACTCCCTTCAGCTGGAGGGGTCGCTCGTTAGCGCTCTTAACGCGACTTACCGCCTGGAGCGCGAGCCTCCAGTCCCCCGATTCATCGAGAAGGAGGAATGAATATTTATAAGAAACTGCGAAATAGTAGTCTAATTTTCGTCTTTTTCGTTCCTTCTCCCTTGCCGCTTCTCCACGGCCACATCATCCCCTACCCGCGCACCGCTGCACCTGTGTACCTATGCACCCCTGCCGCACCGCTCGCCTCGCCACCCTCTCTCCCGCCTGTGTTTACTATTCCGTCTATGGAAGAACATCAGTTCCGATCGTTCAGGATGCAGCAAGTAAGGCGTTGAAAATCAGTTTGATGACTATAGTTATCCAGGTCTCTCTCTCTCTCTCTCTGCGAGAAAGGGAGATAGCTGGGTTCACAGAGGGAGAGAACCCGACGAAGAAGAATACCGTCATTACTTACTGATCACGTGAAATCGATTAACGGTCCGACATTTACGGCCGGTTAATTTATTCGGCTGGCTCGTCCGTCGTACGACGATCGAACGCTGGTCGCGCTACAAAATCCAGTAGCGTTACCCGTAATTGATTCAATCGTGCCGTATTAATATCCATGGTGTACGCCGATTAAAGTAAACGGTGTACCCACGCGTTCTTCGCTCCTCACCGCGTATGCGCACAAACGAGTTATCGAGCGATAAGTTGGATAAATAGCGAACGGGACTCCGCACCTTTCGATCGCTTTCATCTTGCTCGTTGTTAGTGCTGCATAAATATGTACTTATTACCGAACGGAAACGGAACCGGCTGCCTTCAGAATTGTACTGTACCGATTCCAGCCTCCGATCGTCGCCTTCGACTGAGAATCGTCTTTTATCGAGATCTCTAATGGAAACCGCTGTACATTGGTATCCTACGTGCTAATAAAATTAATGTTTTTTCTGCGATGGATGGGTATCACAGACAAGTTATCACTGCAGATAGTTTATGAATACTTTATTTTGTAAACGGATCCTGGGTATAACGAACAGACAGAGTTTTCGCACCGTTCCAAACGTTCGACGATATAGGTACCCCTCGCGACCGTTTTCCGTGGTCGCCGACTATCTGCGGTTACTTCCGGCACCTTCGTCGACTCGATTATGGTGCAATAAAACATCAGCCCCGCATCTGCGGGCTCGACAGAGACCTCCGTCTTCTCTCCTCGATAACAAATCCACAAAGCCGGCTCTATGCGCGGCGCGTCGCGCAGTGGGGCATTTCGGGTCGAGTCCTTTTACAAAAATATCGCCATACTGCAAATTTTCATTTACAGGTAGTGGATTGCACATTTGGGTCATAATGTAGCATGAGTATTTTTCGCGTTCATTAATTTTTAGAGGACCACCTCGAAATTCTTCAAAACCAAGTAGCATTGTTATTTATAGCTTTGTTGTTTGCTTAATTCAACTAATTTTTTGTAGGATTAAGCGTTGAGGTATGTATTTGAAGCGTGCCAAATTTCATTTTGATACCTCTGATATTTTTGGAATTATACCTTACTGAATGTTCTCCATTTTCGTTGTTTATTTTGAACGGGAGTTCAGTGGAGCTGCTACTAGCTGCTACTGGGTTATCTAAAGGGGCGAGAAGGGGTACAGGACGCGTTTTATTTTACAAACACGCTTTTCCTGCCATTGAAATTCAAAGAAATTGAAGTATTTTTACATGCGAAAAGAGCGGAGCTTTTTCCTATGTACAGTGTACACGATATTATCGGCAGTTTCTACATAGCCAGTGGAGGAGTCCTCGGAGTGAAGCTGGTGCGTGTTGTAAATCGTATGGATCAATTGCAACGAAGCCAGCTTGTAGTATTTGTTAAATTAATCCGGCGTTGGTCAGGTGGGGTCTCACAGACCCTAGATTTTGAATTGAGTAAAACCTTTTAAGAACGCGTGGCAGTGTTATTTAGTTTGTTCATTATATAAGCTATTTAGGAAGTATATTTTTATCAAAAATTAAAGATGTTTAATTAGTTAAATATTTTTGGGTAATAAAAATTTAATTAAAGATATGAATTTCTATAATACACTAAATTAATTTCGGGGTCTGTGGGCCCCATCTTACTACTCTGGTTACATTTCCCCACGTTACCAACGCCGGGTTAATTAAAATATGTTTGTTAAATATTTTTGAAGTAACATAAATAAAGATTTTATAACTATTATATTTTATACGATTTCAAATGTTCCCCAAAAATTGATTTCCAAATACAGTTAAAATAAACAAGTTTCATTAATTATCCTGTATCAAGAAGACCACAAATATCGGTTTCGACCCGAAGTTCCCCGCTGTCCGGCGCGACCAAACACAGCCAAACACGGTGGATGCGACTAATTTCATTCTTTCCATCATGTTGGATGCCTCGATATCCTCCAACAATCCGTGATGGCTGAAAGCAGATTTGGCCGAGTGGAAAATTTGGAAGAACGTGTGGTATCGCGGGCGCGCGTCGGAATGGAACACGCTATTTATTCGCGTAGGTGCGCGCAGGTCGCAGAGCGTGCGCTCCACTTGAATTGTACGTGCCCTTGACTCGAGCGGTTTTAGACTTTAGAGACGCGTAGGTGCAGAGAGAGCGAACGAGCGGCACTTTGTGGGGTCGTAAAACAGCGGCAGCCTTGTAAATCTGTGCCCGAGTGTGCCAGCCCTGACAGATTCTCGCCCCACCTCTTCTCTTCTTGCCGCGGTCGCGTACTCATCTCTCGCTAGCACCCGTACCCGTGCCCGTATACGCGCTACCTGTACCGAGTATGCATGCCGCTGTTTGTTCCGCGGAGAGACGTCGGAGGAAATCCCACCCCGTCTTACCTTTCGTATCTTGCTCCCACTCCGCTTACTTCGCTTCCCCTTAACCACTTACTCGCGCTGTCGCGGCAATTTGCGAGCGTTTTAACCGTTACGATAACGCTTTCGAAGCTGACGCGTTGGAAACGTAAACGTCAAAATCACGTGGACGGAGAGACGCGGCCCGACAATCGGAGAATGGACCAAGACGTTTCATCGCGTACAGTTCGATCATTGCGCCTCTCTCTACCCGTCCTCCCTCTCCGGCTTTCTGTATCTCGGCGACTGCTCTTCGTATGACAGCAGGGGTCAGGGTACGTGTCGTGAAATTCCCCACTTAGTTTGCAATGCAAATGTCACGCAAGGGTTGCTGGCACGGCGCGGCGCACGCGGCTGCGCAATACTTTTATTATTCCGACGTAGGTCTAAACCTGTTGTTTACGGTAGGTATACGGGGCTCGTGTAAAGTGAAGAACAAATGTAACGAGGCAGTGGCGTCTTACTCGGATAGTAGCTTACCTGATCAGCCGCGCCTTTACCCTTGCCATTAAGCGTGACTTCTTTTTGCCATGGTCTCTCAGTAGGTATACGCGCGCGACCGTCGTAAAGTAGATGCACAGATCGCGCGTATCTTACGAAACTAAATTCGAACGAGACGAGCAAAGAGAAAGAAGCAGAAGGAGCGGTGCAGGGGAAAAGGGTGAAACGGGCAGATAGAAACGAAAAGGATCGAAGCGCAGCGGTGGTGGTGGCGGTGGCTGCGGCTGTGGCTGTGGCGGCTCCGGCGCCCAGCTGGATGAACCGATGCAAACAGGAGGGAAATCCGTGGGACGGAGAAGAGAAACGGGGCGAGAAGAGATGGGAGAGGACAGAAAGTCGGTGCATGCAGTATGGAGCACTCGAGGAGAGTGCGAACACCCACCGACCAGTCGCGGTGTATCCAGCTGGCTCTCCCACGCATTCTCGGCCAACTGACATCTTCATCATCCACCGGCGGACTGGCGTATACATACACAGTTCTCGCGGGGAAAACTCACGGGTTCGGCAACAGAAAAATGAAGAAGCAGGTGACTTCGACAGAAATCTGCTCCGCGCGGCCGCCACCGATCCTTTTTAAACGATTTTATTCAGCTTCGATCCTCTGTTTGTATGTTTCATGTAAGTGTGTATGGTTTAAATCTGGGAACTTAAGTGTAACCCACTTCCAACTATCCAATTATCTTGAAACTTTGCAGGCATGCGTCGTTTGGATGACGATACAATATTTAAAAAAATAAATAACCCCGAGGGGGTGAAAAAATGACCCAGCCATCAATAAATATAACCCATAACCACAAATCTAAACGACTTGAAATCAGCCACTCGCGTTCTTTACGAAAACGACGAAAATACACAAATTATCCAAAAATGATCCGTCGCGTATGCACGAATAGTAAAACTAAAACTTTGCAGGCGTTCGTAGTATATCAGCATCGAAATTGTAATACAAGAAAAGAATTATTTTTTAGTGACTTTAGCACTGCACAGTTGTCTGGAGGGTGGCCAAAATTCAATTTCTCAACTTCAACTTTGCAATGTAATTTCTTTTGTATGAATTGACAACCCTCCACAGCTTCTAAATCCGCGTACCTTTTTTCAGATGATTCTTTGATTAGATATAATATTACGAAGACAAAATCCTGAAATTTTATGTGAATCTAATTGTTTTAATTACTCATTATAGAACATCAAAATACGTGGTTGTATTATACGGTTATATAGGTAAAGAAGTATATTTCACTTATTTATATGTGCCATGAGCATTTTTTAGTCGATGTACAAAGAGTGCGATGTTTATATCAATTTCAACTTTGAGTAGGCTTATAAAAAAATGATTTAGAGTGATTAACGTCGGACATTTCTTACACGAAAGCTTACACAATTGCTAACAAGAGTACGCGAATTTCAAGTGCAGTCTCCTGTAGTCTTCAATTTTATGCAGACTTTTAGAAATGACGCTCGGTTCAAAGCGATCCGGCAGAATGAATTCTCGAGAAGAAATCCGTCAAGCACACGGACTCTATCGGTTGGTCACGTTATCGTTCTAAAAATCCTGACATATACATTTCAGTCCTGTCCTCTAGTGCATTCCAGGCAGTAACATAAAAGATAATTTTCGCATGAATAAACTTTCATTAGTTAAACAAAACCAACAGGCCAAAAATTCTTTTTCTCACAAAACGTACTTTTTCCCACAAATTGGGAATTCTAAATGTTCCCCAAAACTTGATTTTTTTCCCACAAAAAGCAAAATTTCCACCCCGTGACTTTTGTTACAGGTGCAGCACGTGGAAAATGGGGTGTTTCGAAACTCATCGCACAATTGAAGGAAAATTTTCGAGTTCCACCTTTCTTGCGCTTGCAATAAGGAGCAGGAGGATAAATTTCGCTTTATAAATGCATTCTGCATAATAACCATTTGTCAATTGGTGGAGGTTTCGTGTTTGTTGTGTGCCGTAGTGTTCTGCGTCGCGTGTTGTGTGTCGTGTAATGTAGAAATAGGGTGAAAGTAGCGTGGAAAAGGTGTAGAAGTTGTGATAGGAGTGGCGTAGAAATGGTGTATGAATGGGATAGAAGCAGCGAGTTCGCTCCATTTGTTTCGAGCAGCGAACGTTTTCTGCTCGGCGATGCTCCGGTCGAAAGCACGCGAACGAATGCGTTTTCGCAGGGGCTCCGAGTGAACGAAAAAAGAGACGACTGAGGAAGGAAGCGAGTAACAAGTCCGGCCAAGTGTGAAACAGGAGTGTTAGTATCAGGAGAGACGAGTGGGGCGAAGATGCGAGGCGTGGCGTGGTGGAGCGAGGAATGGAAAGGAGAGGAGAGGAGAGGGTGACAGGAGCACAAGGATTAGGGAAAAGGACAGGGGCTCGTTTCTTTAAAGCGAGGGTTACTTTAAGGACCGTTCGGGAATCGGTAGCCTTTCCGCAATGTTTTATTTTATCCTCTCCGCTCCATAAGATCGCATTCTTTACGACCCATTAGACGAATTCATTACCGGCCCCGGGCAGTAGGTAAGTGAGATCCGTAAGCCCTTCTCTCTTTCCAGTACTTCCGTTCCACTGCTTGACCTCACCCCTCTGGCTTCGGCCTGTCGAGCGTTTCTCCTTCACCCTCTGCTCCACCTGCTCCTCCCGTTTCTCCTGCTTCTCCTCTCTTCTGCGCGTTTATTAAACGTAGCCGTGATCCGAAAATGAAAAAAAAAAAAGAAAACTCCGTAGGTGGATCGAATTGAGCGCGAGTGAGAGTGAAAGGGCGGGGAATCGTGGAAGCGGCGAACAAGAGGATAGTCCCGGACGGGTGTAAATGTTCGGAGACTGCATACGGCCTTGGTTCAGGTTCAGATCGTATCTCGCGAAAGGATCTGTGGCCGATAAGCGCTTTGGTAGTGGCCGGTTTATCTAGTTTATCTACCGGACCTGCTTATTCTTCGATGCTGTTATACGCGAAACGATACCTAACTGCTATACACATAAGTACCTATATGTAAGTATGTACGTACGTGCATTCCAGCATTGCGCTACTGCGCCCTATCGAATTAACGACGCCCGCCGCGCCGCTACCCTTCCCCGGTATCTTTGGTCCGCGCCTGTACCTAAGTGGCAAACACGGAGGAGGCTACAGAATAAATACCCACAGACTGTTACTTTATAACATATATATTTATTTGAGCTTTAATTGCATTTTAAAATACAACCGAAATAATTAAATAATGACAAATCTGGTAAAATGGTTTCAAGAGTCGCGTATACATGATGCATATCTTTGTGGTTGCGCATTTGTAAGTAGGTAGGTACTTTTCGAGCGTATTTTTCGCGCGGTTGGCTATCCACGTATCGTTCTTTTCGTTTCCGCGAGTATGTAAACTTCGCCAAGTTTACTTGTGCGCGTATGCCGTTCTCCGCATCCACGTAGACCTCGTGTCTCGCTTTTGTCACACTCTCTCAGCAGTCGTATATAATTACAATAATAATATTAATATTATCGTTATATCGATAAATACTTTTAAAGTCCGCGATGGAAGAATTAGAGTTTACAAGAAATACGTATACAAGTGTGTTCCGCTCCAGAGTTGGGCTTTCACGTTTTCGAATACGCGCGCGCGCGTGCTCTCTCACTCGCTCACTTTCTCTCTCTCTCTCACACACACACGCACACGCACACTTTTCCTCTGCGCACCATTGCCTTAGCCTTGCCTTTCCACGCTCTTTTTCTCTGCATGTCGCCGAAAAGCGCTCGCTTATTCTTTCTCTCGTGATCGTCTCACATACGCACAACTAGCACACGCACATACACGGACGGACGGCGCACGCACATACATACGCACGTTCGCTTGTACGAACGGACGATCAAACGCACGCACGCACGCACATGGGCAGGCAGGCAGGCAGGTAGGCAGGCAGGCAAGCTGGCTAGCTGACTCGCAGCAACTACAGATACAAGATGATTCGCCCCGATGATTGTTCGCACCCTGACATGCACACCCGCACGCACGCACGCATGCAAGCTCGCTCGTACACTCGCTCGCTCCTTGGGACGCGATCGATTCCTAGCGCGCCCCGCCATCGAAAATGTGCCGCTACGCCTTCCGTCTGCTCGCTTTATTATGTAGAATAATCGTAATTGTAATCAATATACAGAGGGTATTCGCGATATTTCGAGCGAGAATAATTATAGTATTTTACACTTAAAATGTCGCGTTGGCTCGCACGGCGCAATAAATAGTATTTTTGAAGAAAGAAAATTTATTATACAATGGTCTACTCGTACGCTACGAGTGAAGGAAAACGATATTGTTCGGACGCCGCGTGGTGTCGTGTCGTGTCGCGTGGCGTGCGCTGCGCGACACGTTTCGAGCGGCCGCGAGCCTCGCTATTGCACCGTATCGTATAGTATCGTATCGTATCGTTGCTTCTTCATGCACGCACCTTACACCGCGCCGCGCCAGTTATTTCGCACTCGTTATCCCGTTCGTCCGATACTCGTAGACCTTCGAGGAGATTCCACCCCGAACGATCTCACCGGTTTCGTAGCAATAAGTATGAACAAAGAGATTCCTATACAGGGGCGGACCCTAGCCTAGCCTATGCGCTAATCAACTACGCCCTTACGTTCTAGAGGTATACATGCTGATCTGACCTTACGACAGTTGCGATAGGCAAACGTCCCTCTCCACCGCGTTAGAAAACACTATCTAGGTACAACCCCTGTCACTCGCTTCCTCTCGTTCAGTCTCTTTTTCCCTGCCGCGTCGCTGCCCCATCCCTTTCCCCTCTGCCGTCAGTCTCTCTCTCCCATCCTCTCTTATCGTCCGTCGTATAGTGTCCTTAAGTATTTATAAAATCACAAACTTGGCCGCTAGCCGAGCCCCTTGACTCAGCAGTGCCGCGAGATATGGTGGCATCACATTTTAATTAACGCGGGTTCGACGTCCACCTCCTCGTTGGACGTATCGGCCTTCTTTTCCTGTCGCGTAACTCGATTATCCGGGGAGAAGTGTTGCGCGGTAGATGAGTAACGGGACCGAACGAGAGCGCCTCGGCACGTGGACCACGTTGGCAAAGCTCGGCGATACAAAGGCGCGAACAATAATCGGGTCGGGTCGGGTGGTACGGATGGGAGAAGAAGATGACGAGCGCGAGGCAAAGTACGACACGGTATGTTGCCCGGATAATGGAATCGCGTACGGGAAGGGCAGGTGTGTCCTGGAGGCGGAGTTTGAAAGGTCGGATGGTGTTGGAACCAGTGGTCGCTAATTACAGTCGTTACAGTATAGATACACTTATGTACAAGTGGCACCGCTACTTACGGGGCTCGGACTATACGTATTTGCTGGACAACTGTTTGGCCAGCTCCGTATACTTGAGAAACTTGGAGTGCGGGCTCTCCTCGAGGGAAGAAGCCGCTGACTGAGATGGGCTGCCGTTTGCCTGTGGAAGCGGCGGTGGTGGCTGCGGCGACTTGTTGCGCTGGGACGTCGGGGGCGAGGAAGAAGTGTGACCGACCGGTGGTCCGGTAGCGGTGGTCTGAGAGACCGCGGCCGCTGCTGCGGTAGCAGCTGCTGCTGCCGCAGCCGATCGGCCGATCGTTAGCGGGTCCGGGATCACGCCGTCCTTAACAAAGTGCATCTTTGACAGATGGTGCCTGTAGGCGCCTTTCGAGATGAACGGCGTATCGCAGAAAGCGCACTTCATGATCGAATCGGCGGTGACAACGGCGTCGTTGCACGCCCAGCTGAACGCCAGGATCGCGCCAGGGGTAGTTCCAGAGCCTGGGCCGCTTCCGCTCACTCCACTTACAGCGGAACCTCCGTGACTCGACGTCGATCCGCCACCGCCCCCGGACCTGCCCGAGTTGCCGCTCGAACCTCTCGTCTCCGTTTTGTCGCAGAGCTTTTGCAACGCGGCCAACGGATGACTGCTGGTCTTTCGACCCTGTGAGTCGACCGCGCCGCTCCCACCAACACCCCCGCTACCGCCACCGCCGCTACCGCTGCCGCTACCACCGCTACCGCTACCAACTCCACCACCTCCACCACCCGATAAGCTGTCAAACATGGAAGAAAGAGCTCCGAGGCTACTCGAACCTTTGGTATCCGGTGTTCCACGTGGGGTTACCGAACGATCGCTGCTCGTCGGACTGCTGGTGCTGTTTCGACAGGGACTGCGAGCTAATTGTTCCATTTGGCCGCTCGACCTGGGTGTCGGTGGGTTCATACGCGGCGACAAAACTTCACGACCCTCCTCCGAACCGTCCTGCAGACTGCTCCGCCGATGATTAAACGAACCTTGCTGCTGCTCCTCCTCGTCTCTACAATCTTCCACGACTTCCTTCTTTACGAACACCTCTCGGCTCGTTTGAGACTGCGTCTGCTCCTCCTCGTTGGATCCTCGTTCCTCTGTCTCCTCGTCTCGCGGTTCTTTCTTTACTACTACCGTACCGGTGCCGGTCGCGGTCGTGGTCGCGGTCGCGGATAAGTCCTCGTCCCCGGATTCTTCTGTAGTCGTGTGATGACGTCCCGAGGACAGATTTTGGGAAGCGAGTTGCTTGTCTGGCGTGATGCGATGGTGATGTGGGTGCCTCTCCGAATGACCGACCGAGGGCAGGTCCACGCGCCTTTCAGGAGTCATGGAGTCGGTTCGACCACCACTTCCCCGTTCCGAAACGGAACTTGACTCGCTTCCACTGCGCTCCCTCCGCGCGGCTGTGCTCGACGAGTAGTGTTGGGATTGATGTTGTTGTTGTTGTTGTTGTTGTTGTTGCTGCTGCTGCTGCTGCTGCTGATAGGATCGGAGAAGGTTCATCGTTTGCGGATCTACCAGTGGTTTCGTGTAATCGACGCTCTCGTCTATACCTAACCGTTTGAGAATGCTCGTGCCCATCGGTGCTCCAGGCTGAGCGTGATGCAAGCCCGGCGTGCCGTGCCTGACGCGAGAATCGAAGCTCTTCTCGATCAGTTTCTCGATGGCGTTTAAAACGGAAGGGGAAGAGCTGCCAGTGGTCTCGTTGCCGGTTGGCGTCGGAGTCTCTTTTCCCGGGGTGGTGGCGTCGCTGGCCGACGAAGGAGACCGATGATGCCTCGAGGAAACAGACGAACTGTCCTCGTTTACGCTCTTACGACCACTCTCGGACGGGGGCAGCGTCGCCGGTAAGTGGTTCGACATGAGCGCGTTCTTAAGAAAATTCCGTTGATTCGCGCCCACTATGCCCGCCCCGATGCACTGACGTATATGATCGACAAAGATGGTGGTCTCGATCTTGTCGCCGCACTTCTCACAAGTTATCCTGCCCGCGTGTTTCCCAAGGCTGTGGCCCAGACCAGTCGCGGCGTCGCCGTTCTTGAACTCATTCTGCGCCCGTTCCAGCTCCAACAGCTTCCTCACCGGCAGCGACTTTTTACGCTTCTCTCTCGTCTGCCGACGTCGACCACCGCTCTCGGTGATGGAACGCATTATGTGCTCTTTGTAGTGGGAGTTCTTTACCATATGATTGCTCAGTTCCTTCAACGAGCTGAACGCCTGGTCGCAAACCTTGCAGGTCAAGACAGCGCTCACGTGGCTGCTGGTCGCTCCGGAGCCAGGACCGGTGCCGTTCCCGCCGTGAGGGCCGGAAGCACCACCACTGGTAACCGCTGTGCCGCTTCCACCCCCACCCACACCGCCTCCGCCCGCTCCAGCGCCACCACCGCTTCCACCACCGACGCCGCTTCCTCCCTTGTTCTCGTCCGAGGATTTCCACGAGATGATCTGCTCCTGGGAGATAATGTTGGTGTAGTGTTGAGTTTGCTGCATGTGCGACGTCATCTCGGCTAGGGAACGGAAACTCTGGCCACACCACATGCACTTGAGAATCTGCCTGGTTTGCTCGGCACCCTTGCCGAGCCACACGTCCTGCCCGCGGACCAGCTTTCGCGGCAACGGCATCGTCTCCTTGATCAGTAAATTCAGTTCGGATGGACTCTGTTTGCTGCTCGGAGTGGCCGCAGAGCCAGCACCGCTGTTGCTCGACGATGTCGTTTGAGGCTGATGGGACTGAGGCGTCGGAGGAATGCTGGGCATGCTCGTCTGTTGGGGATGAAGCGCCGATGCGGCAGCCGGCACCGGCATGTTCACACCGCAGTGCTTTGCCTCCTTCATGTGCGTCGTCATCGCGGCCAGCGTGGGAAAGCTCTGCTTGCACCAGACGCACTTCAGTACGTCCTTGGCCTGATCGGCCCCCTTGTTCAGCCAATGAGACTGCCAAGCACTGTGTCGGCTGCCGGACGTCGAACCAGTCGCGTTTCCAGCAGCGGCAGCCACCGCAGCGGCAGCAGCGGCCGCAGAAGCGGAGGCGGAGGCGGAGACGGAGACGGAGATGGAGGTCCCGGTCGGACCTCCAGCCCCGGCGCTCGACGCCGTTCTAAACAGATCCTCACCGCCCAGTTTACTCAGCTCGCTCATCTTCTCGAGCGCTTTGGTCGCCTCGCTTGGCTGATAGGGCTTGTCTAACGCGGACGGCGGTTTCATCTTACCGTTCCAAAGCTGGTGGTGATCCACTACGCCTGCGGTGCTCTTAGGCGATAGCTGCTGCTGACTAGTAGCCGCTGCCGCGACCGCGGCTGCGAAATAAGGAAAGTGCGAGGCCACCACGGGCGAGGTCCACGGCGAGACCACCGGAGGTCTGCCGAAACCGACGCCGACGGCTGTCACGGCTTGAGCGGGATCCTGGTGCGCGAGCGCGACCGCTGCGCTTCCAGTCAGCCTCGAGGACTTGCGGACTGGCGGAGGTGGAGAATCCTCTGGGCCTGGCCGCTTTCTGCTCGGCACCGACAGATCCAGCGGCCCGTTGTTCGTCTCCGTGGAGGAGGAGGGGGTCGGTGGTTTGCTGAGATTCAGTATCTGCTCGTCCTCGTCGTCTTCGGTCGAGGAAGCCTTCCTCGTGCTGAAGTCGAGGACCGCGGGTAACGGTGTGGCCGACGGAGAAACCTCGCCGACGCTGCTCGGCGAGACGAGGAGGCCGGGAGTGGCGGCCGGAGGTGAACACGACGAAGAGACCAACGGTGACACCGAACCGCGGGACAACGGCGAGTGGCCGAGCAGCAGCCTCTGGTGAGTCTGTTGCAGATACGCTGCCATCATCGCCGCGGAATGTGGCGGTAGCAGGGGATGACCAGCGAGCGGAAGAGGCACGATGCCGCTCGGACTAACCGGACTCGCGCTACTCCTCGTCGCGGGCGGTGGAGGGCTGCCGGTCGCCGGACCGGACGATTCCCGAGAGTCTCTCGAGGGACAGCGCGGACTCATTGGCTCTCTGAAAGCATGAAACATAAAGGAACAACGTTACGAGGGAAAGGAGAAGAACGATCGCTCGTGGTCGCGATTATCATTGATTTAGACTACTTGACGCTGTCATCGGTGACGGTGACATCGCGATCGCTTCGTAGTGGTCCCGCTCGAGAATTAACGGCCGACCGTAACGTTGGCAGATGCCTGTACATTAAGGTGATCCATTCTTTTCATGTATAAAATGCAGATTTTCCACAAGGTTACTTTTCTTCCAAGCATGCTAACTACCATCTGTACAAAATTTCAGCCTAATCGGATAATATTTGGAGGTCACTAGGGTTAATCGTTTTTAGGGGTATGGGAAAGAGTGTCTGTCTGTTTTCCAATTAATGACTCTCCAGCTGACACCCAAGTAGATTGAGGATACTAAGTAGTGGACCTGACACAAAAACAACATTTTTTTTAGGCTGTTAAGGAATAACAGCGTCATCGTCATTATCAACTTCATCTATGTTATTCGGTATGTTCCATATTACGTACACACATGGTCCGACAAGAAATTAAGAATTATACTAAGAAGAAAGTAACTTTATTGGTAAAGTATTGTTGAATAATCAAGAACACACATATTTAATGATAAATTATATCAAAATAATACTTTGTAACATACCTTCGCTACAATATTTAACTGTTCGATGCACTTTTTAGAAACTTTTACACCCCACGAAAAATATAAACGTTTCTTTTTCAATGATGGATGCCCGACTGATACTCAATTACCAGTATCATCCTCTATTGTGTCTAGTAGTATACACGATTGCCTGAAGAGTTAGTTATTTCTTTATCGAAATTTTACGAAGTTCCATATTACCTGCCTTTACCGTACTTATCAAAAACTGGCCCATATGAACCATATTTACAGGTCGCAACGATTATTTTACACAATTAAGTATCTATATGGAACATTCCATGCGAACTCGGACAGATTTCGGAGTAAGTTTTCGCAGATTGCTGAAATTTGAATATGTTGTAGTCTTTAGTGATATTTAAACGCACCTCAAAGGATTTTTCAAAATTTTGAAGAATGTCGATTTTACAGCTGTTTGAAGTTAAGTGCTACCTTTTTAGGAATGAAAGAAAGAAACTCAATCTACTAGATAGATAATTTAATATATTTACTTCATTCCTAACCTTGCGTGGCCTTGAAGGCCATAGTATATCATATGGTTGAATTTGTCTTGACAGTCGCTTTCGTACTGGGTAATCAAATATATAGCATTCTATTTAAAAAACTAAAAGTCACCCTTGTTTCAAGGAAAATATTGCGAACACCAAAAACTGAGACACCGTATTATGTTGGATATAAAAAGCAGTAAGAATTTTCCTCGTTCAGTTTTTTTCAAATACTTACCATTTTCGAGAATCCTGTACAAGAATATCAGGTATAGCCGCTTGGCCGCTGCGAGTACCGCACGGCCCGACCAGGTGAGCCGGTGCTGGGCGACGCAGCTTCAACTTTCGGTAATTTTTACGGGGTCAATTTTAAAACGTCCATATTTTTTTAAAATTTGTCCATCAAGGGGAAGGATAGAACTACATTCTCCTTTTTCAGAATTTTAAATTCGCGCGCGATATTAAAAACCTGCATTTGTTTAAAATAATTTCTCAAAAATGGTTCAAATTTTTTTTTAAACTGAAATAATTTTTTCTTAAAGCTTCAATATTTACTCTATAAGCACCGTAAAGCTCATCTTCACCCGTTTACTACTTCCATAGCTATAATGTATTGCAAAAAAGTTACCACTTAACTTCAAACAGCTGTAAAATCGACATTTTTCAAAATTTCGAAAAATCCTTTGAGGTACGTTTAAATATCACTAAAGACTACAACATATTCAAATTTCAGCAATCTACGAAAACTTACTCCGAAATCTGTCCGAGTTCGCATGGAATGTCCCATATATTATTCTTTAACAGCCTAAAAAAAATGTTTTTGTGTCAGCTCATTAATTGGAAAACAGTCAGAAATTCTTTCCCATACCCCTAAAAACGATTAACCCTAGTGATCTCCAAATATTATCCGATTAGGCTGAAATTTTGCACAGATGTTAGTTAGCATGTTTGGAAGAAAAGCAACCTTGTGGAAAACCTACATTTTATACTTGAAAGAAATGGACCATCCTATTGTACATATTGCGATAAACTCGCGCACCTTCATCTTCTGCAAAATCCCTCAAACTATTTTGCTACGACACTGTGCGATCCCATCAGATCGTAACGTATAGTGGAAGAGTGAGCGTGTCCCACGCGAAAGAATCGCGATAAATCGATACCTGTCAAAGGCTCGTTGGCATGTAGTCGGTGCAAAGATCTGAAGTTGAGGAGCGAGTGATCAGCGAGGTCCCAGAAGAAATCGGCAAACAGGCGGTAAACATGAACGCGCTGTCGCGGGCATACGACGCGAATTCGAGATCGACGCGAGAGAGCGGCCGAGAGGTTGCAGACGTGTCGACGGCTCGCTCGTAACTGACTGCTCCTGACTGAATAGCGAATGCGTGCCGCGAGATGAAAGGGGAGCACCGGCACGCATGCAGGGGAAGTTTTCGGGGGGCTAGCGGACTGGCGGGCTGGCGCGGGGTCCGGAGGCGCCAGCGCTGCAGCCCGCTACCGGCACACATATCCACCACCGCCACCACCGCCCCCGTTTCGCAATTGTAGATGCGGCAAAGCGGTACCGGAGCGGTGTCACCGACGGCGTTAGTGGAATCGCCGACGCGGAGACCGACGCATAACACGTGCCTATCTCTATTAGCTGTATGACGTCGCACGGCAGTCACCGATATCAGTCTGGCACCGGCTTATTTATCTCTTTGTCTCTCTCTCTCTCCGTGAAGCCAATCCTTTCCCACTAACGCCCCCGTTCCGCCTCTCTCTGTCTTTCTCCCTCTCAGTCCCACCCCTCTCTCATTCGTTGCATCTATTGCTCTCTCTCTGTTCATCTCGTTCCCTTGCGCAGGCAGCGAACGGCGTTTGCCATGCCTCGCTCGTGCGCGGCACGGTTCCGTGACGATTCGTTGCGCTCAAACAACGAGAATACCCGTGTGTGTACACGACAAGGGGCACCCGACGTCGGCGACTTCAAAGCGAACGGCAGCACCGCTCTCGTTGATTTAGGCGGTTTATGACGAAGCCCTGGGTAAAGCACCGGCTAATGAGTTCGAAGCGAACCGTGTTCGCCGAAATTTACGTCCGTACCGTGGTATAGGTAGTTTTCACGGCCGCCCCTTCCGTCCCGTTACGTGCTCGGTGTACGCTTCGCCTCTCTCGACTCCCGGCGCGGTTTTCCCGTATAGATTGGGGACATTCCATGCGAACTCGGACAGATTTCGAAGTAAGTTTTCGTAGATTGCTGAAATTTGAATATGTTGTAGTCTTTAGTGATATTTAAACATACCTCGAAGGATTTTTCGAAATTTTGAAAAATGTCGATTTCACAGCTGTTTCAAGTTAAGTGCTAACTTTATTTCAATGCATTATAGCTATGGAAGTAGTAAACAGATGGAGATGAGCTTTACGGTGCTTATGGAGAAGACATTGAAGTTTTAAGAAAAAATTATTTCAGTTTAAAAAAAAAATTTGAACCATTTTTGTGCAATTATTTTAAACAAATGCAGGTTTTTAACATCGGGCGCGATTTTTAAAATATGAAAAAAGGAGAATATAGTTTTATCCTTCCCCTTGATGGACAAATTTTCAAAAATATGGACATTTTAAAATTGGCCCCGTAAAAATTGCTGAAAGTTGACGCTGCGTCGCCCAGCACCGCGGTACTCGCAGCGGCCAAGCGGCTATACCTGATATTCTTATACCAGATTCTCGAAAATGGTAAGTATTTGAAAAAAAACTGAAGATGGAAAATTCTTACTGTTTTTTATATCCAACATAATACGGTATCTCAGTTTTTGGTGTTCGCAATATTTTCCTTGAAACAAGGGTGACTTTAGTTTTTTAAACAGAATGCTATATATTTGATTACCCACTATGAAAGCGACTGTCAAGACAAATTCAACCATATGGTATACTATGACCTTCAAGGTCACACAGGGTTAGGAATGAAGTAAATATATTAAACTATCTATCTAGTAGACTAAGTTTCTTTCTTTCATTCCTAAAAAGGTAGCACTTAACTTCAAACAGCTGTAAAATCGACATTTTTCAAAATTTCGAAAAATCCTTCGAGGTACGTTTAAATATCACTAAAGACTACAACCTATTCAAATTTCAGCAATCTACGAAAACTTACTCCGAAATCTGTCCGAGTTCGCATGGAATGTCCCTTTGGAGAAGTGCAGGTTTACCTGTCCTGGGGTCCCGTGTCCCTGAGTATCGTGGGATTCAGTCTCGCGGTAGCGGAAGGCGGTGGTGTAGGCGGTGATGCGTCCTCGTCCTCCTCCTCATCGGTCGCGTCCCCATCCTCTTCCTCTTTGGCTGCAGCCGCGCAACCCCTCTCGCTAGGGCTAATTGGGCCGTCATCCTCCGCGCAATCGCCCTCCTCCCCTTGAAGGTCCGTGCCGGGCCCTGAGCCTTCGACTCCGTCCTCCCCTGCAACCAAAAATCGGACGATCGTTGAAGTCGGTGAACTCGGTAGAATCGCGCGACAGCGACCGTTCAGAATGACACGGCTTGGACGGAGAATTGGGAAACGACCAAGCCAAGTATCGAGCAACTGTGCAAAGAGGCATGAATGTTGAGCAATGGAACGCCGCTATCGGCTCATTTATCAGCCTTTCGCAAGCACGGCGGCGACACAACAACCATGTCGACGTGGCGAACGACGCGAGGGTGCGAAACGTGGCGGGACTGCATCGGATGCGTCAAGCGAGATCATGGCAGGCCATTGTGGAGCGTGCCCCGGTCTGCCGTTCTCCGCATTATGACTCTTAATCAAATCGCTTCTGCGTCGGAATCTTCGATAACGAGACACGGAATCGGCCGTGGTATCGCCCCTCGTCGTCGCGACATTTTGCCAAAAGTGGGTTGCGCGGCCGCTTTTCTCCCTCGGTCGATCCTCCATTTGCCCTTTAGTCGGAACGTGAGTCACTCTATTGAAAAGCATTGGAAAACATTGCGCTGCAGAGGGATGCCGAGGGATGCAACGTGCATCGCCATCTTGATCCCGCGACGCGTCCGCGTTCGAGATGGCGAGACGAGAAGCCGAGAAGCCGGGAATGCCGATGTTCTGCCGAAGAAAGCGAAAGAGGCGGAAAGGAGCGAGCACACCTCCCTTTCGTGAGGGTGGGGACAAGCAGGACGAAGAGCACCGTCCTACTTTGCCGAGTGGCCAACCAAACGATCGTTTGTTCGCCGATGGGTCACGGAAGAAGGAGGGAAAGGAGATCGCGCATTGATCCGCGGAGGCATCGGCAACTAATTACGCAGATTTATGTCCCCATTGTCCATTGTCTCTCTCACCCGTAGCGGCCCTCGGGAGCCCTGCGCGACCGTGAACGATTCCATGGAAGAGGCTGCTGCTGCTGCTGCTGCCTGCCGATCCAGCCAGCAACGGGAGGTGCCCGAAGAAGCAACGACCAACGACCACGAAGACGGCTACGTCGACGACGAGAACGAGGAAAACGACAACGAACGGCAACAAAAGGAAAAGTACGAGCGTGCTTTGGAACCAAACTCGCATCGAGAAGGGATAGTACGCGAGAAGTCGAGAGATCAGGGCGGACCACCGGCGGACAGCTCCGCCCGCTACAAACATTCTTCTTCTCTTTTCTGTTTCCTCTCGTCTCGTCTCGCCTCGTTTCCATTTTCCTCTTCCCTCCCTTTCCGCGAGAGGATCCCTGTATATTTCGCTGAAAGAGTGGCGAAAGTCGATAGCTGCCCGGTATCGAGAAAATCGTCGCCGAGATAGATCTCGTGCGGCGAACGGAATAGAATGCAAATGGCTGTGCGAGGTAAGATCGTGTATCCCCCATTGGCAGGCCGCTAACGAGGAGGCTCCAGGGGGTTGCATATCCAACCTCGGGAAAGATACAAGAGAAATAAGGAGCGTGGCGTACCGAGCTGGAAAGCGGCCGCGGCCGAGCCCTGACACCCCGACCGGTGCGGCGCGGAGATGCTGTTGCACGATATCTGCTCCTCCCGTACTCGGCTCGACCAAACGTTGCGCCTTACCAAACACCGGGATACATTAGTAGACACGTACGACAGTTTACCCTCTCGTTTCGCCTCCGCGCCAACTCTATGTAGGTACGTGCACGCGGATCCGATCTGATCCCGTACCAACTCGCCTATCCTCGTTCTCGTCCTCGCCTACCATTCCCTTTACCACTCGATCTCACTCCTGCCCCCAATCTTGGTCGTGTTTCTTCCGATCATCCTACTGCCCCGCACCAATACGCTGTCGGTACACGATGCCCAACAATAATTAGCCTTATCGGCGAATCCTTGCCTTCCTCGTTTCACTTTTTCGCTCAATCTCCGTCCCTTTTTCCCTTCCATCCTACGCCTCCACCCCCTCGCTCACTCCCCCTTTTTCACTGGCTATGAGGTACATTGAGATCTATCCAGCAACTCACTTCTACCGGTTGTTTCCTCTCGAGGTTCTCCGCGTCTGTACCTGGATGCGGCTAACCGGTAACGGCCAACATGCCCGTAGAGTAAAGGTAGGTAAAAGTTCGCAGCGGGTAAAAGTTCGCACTATGCGAATTTCATTGTTCGAGTTCTGGCAGTGGCCAATGGTGATTGACAATCAATTGTCAATTAAGATAGAGTCGCCAGTGTCGAATTGTGTAGCTGTGCTTCGTTTTGTTATCGTACAATGCGGTGAGTACTGAATTCGTTAGTTCTGATGTAATATTCTTATTTTTAGGAATCAATATTATTCCTATAATTTGATCAGTAAATATTTTAATTCATATGTCGTCTGAAAGAGATGAAATTCTTCTATTCAAAAGTGCTAATAGAAGTTTTCAATTCTCCTCATAGATAACAGGATTGATTAAACAATGGAAAAGTAGCTGTGGGGGCAAAAATTCGAATGTGAACTTTTGCCCCAAAATAATTTGACGGGTGTTATAAATTCATTAAATTTATTTTATTTCTAATGTTTGCTAAATTAATAACGAAAACTGATTAAACCGAATATAAAAAATAAATTTGAAATTAATTTTCAATCACAACATGGAAATAAATTTTGAATTTATGATAGATGAACCACGCTGATATCAGCTTTTCATTTTTTTATATTAATTTTTATTCCACAATATTTTTCCAAAATCCTTTTTAATTAACTTTTTGATTAAAATATCAGCTTGAAGTAAATGAAGCAATGAAAAGAAAATCTGAATACAAGCGTGCAAATAAATAATTAGAAAAGTAAAAAAAAATCCCCAAAAATTACGTCTATTTCTGAAATAGTTTGAAAGGAACAAGACAAATCGGTTCCAAAAAGAGAATAGCCCAACCATCAACGTCTACGGAAAGAATAATTTGTCCTTCTTGCGAAGAAGAATACACAGATCCTCGAGAAGACTGATGCCTGCGCAAACTGCGAAGGGGATAATGTTATGTGCGACTACTGTTACCTTGATTAACAAAAAATTAATTTTAAACTATTAGTCGTTTTGCTATATTACCACAACTATCGCATGTTGGAAAATAAAACACTTTTGTGGAAATTTCTCGTTCTGTTCTTTTACCCCGTATAGTCTCTGCCTATCGAATAATAAGGGATAGTAGTCATTTCTCACAAAATGATATGTGCTATCGGTGTAATACCAAGGATTTTAGGGAAGTCTAAACTGTAAGTGCGCACTCTTGCCCCACAATACTCTACACGTGTCGATACGACGTAGTACTGGATTACTGGTTAACCGGTATCCGGGTGTCCGGGTGTTCGAGTGTCCGGGTATCCGTACTCGGTAGGAGCGAGCCGAGAGCCGCGATCCGCTCGACAGCAGCACGATGGTCACGCTCGCGACTCGGCTGGACGACGAAACGACGAGACCACGAGATCGATGCCTCCTAATTGCTGAGAAGGGAGTCTGTTTCGTCGCGCCGCGGCTGGCCACTGCTTCCAGGCGCTTTCGAAATTATATCGCGTGCTCCTCTGTCGTCGCGAAACGAGCAATCCCGTTGAAACGTTCGTGCACCTAAACCGCCCGGTGATTACGAGCGTTCGGCGAAGACGATCGGGTCGTAAATTTTAATGCGGCCAAGTATTACGGTAGCGTCAACTCCCGTCCCGTTCAAATTTATGCACCAGCGGCGTATTAAATCAGTTACGTTTGCCAGTAATTAGACTCGTTGTTAAAGCATCGTGCGCTGCGAAAATTTACAGCGGCACGCATGAGCTTAATTGTTTGCAGGGGCAATTGAGATAACGACTTGTTCTTGCGCCTACCTCCTTCGCGCGTCATCTTCGTCTCGATCCGTGGACGAACTCTACGGCATGGGATGGAGACGCTGACCGAATCGATGAAAAACGCTGGGAAACGAAGGAATTGGAGCGCTCGGTCGCGGGATCTAGCCGAAGAGCGAGCAATCGGGCGAGCCACGCACCGGAAATAAAGCGGCGCGTAGGTAATAACGAGTAGCGACCATGGCAGCGAGAAAGCTAGCGAGCAACCAAGCTATAGAGCGGCACGGGGGAAAGGAAGGAACAAAAGGAGCAACGCAGGAGGACAAGGCAGGACAGGACAGGAGAGGAGATGAATTCCTGATGCGAGAGCCGTCGGGAGGCTGGCGAGTAGAGTGACAGGAGGCAGACGAGGAGACGAACGGATGGACAGACAGGCAGGCAGACAGACAGACGGACGGACGTACGAAGCAAAGGACGAGCGAACGGGCGGTCGGACAGAAGGACGAAGAGAGATGAACCGAGAGGAAGAGCAAAGGGAGGCTCCGCATTGTGATTCTCTCGCGGTCTGCCAGAGAGTGACTGACGGGTGAATCCATTCTCCTTCCTTCATTCTCCTCTCCGTCCTTCTTCCTGCCGCTCCTCGCTACTTCTCCTTCTCCCTCTTCTACCTCTCCTCCCCCTTCAAGCAACCGGCTCTTGAATCCTCGCAACGGCCTCGAAACGTGTTGAAGACGAGGCTCGCGATGCATAGTACTCCCGTTTTCGCGAATCGTTTCGTTCGAGCCGGCCGAAGCAGATGGCGAGATCCGCGGCCTCTCATCTCGGGGTCCCTAAGTAGTACCTACGTATATTTGCGACTCGGCCGATCTCGCACTTGTATCCGCGAACGCTGATGCGAGTCTCTCGTTCGCGAGGGCGAAAGACGTGCCCGTTGGGTGTCGATGGAAACGATTACGATTCGCTCGATCCGCTCGACTCGCTTGCCCTTCTTCTCTTCTTCTTTTGCTTCTTTTTCCAATCGCTTTGTCTTCCGAACCGGAACGTCGGGTGGTCGGATTCGTGAGTCACTTAGCCGTCCGAACGAGACGACAGGGCCGAACCGAAGACGGAGCACCTACGGTAGACCTACCGTAGTCTACCTGACTGATTGACCGATGAGGCGACTGTTATCCTAAGTCAACACTCACTCCATCAGCCTGTCGAATCGCTTCCTTCCATCGGCCGAGCGCGCCACCGCGCCACCGCGTTCCCTCGTCCTCCTCGTCCTGCTTCCAGAACGGGCTTCGGCTTACGAATCACGATTCCACCGCTGCATAAAGAATACACCGTCCGTCTCGCGAATATCCAATAGCTGAACCGCCGTTCTTTCTCCCCGTTGGCTAGCACCCTCTGGATTAAGACGTTGAATCGGTCCCGGCCGGCACGCGTGCCCAACGCATTCGCGAACAGAAGAAATACGATTCGCCAGTGGGTCGAAAAACAATCGCGGCCTCGCAGCAGCTCGTAACGAAATCGACGCAAAGCATTCTCCCCTTCAATTTTCAATGGGGATATTCGAAAGTCGCGGCACTTGGACACGCCTCGTTCAATCTCGCGCGATCGACAAGGCCCGTGAAAACCCCGAATCCACGTCGCCCGATTGCTTTTCTCTCACACCTTTCCCTTGTCCCCGTACTACATCCACCCCATCCCCATCTCTCTTTCTCCCCTGCGAGATACACACGAGCGAACGCTCATTCTCGCCTTTTCTCTTCTCGTCCTCGCCCCCCTCTTCGACTACGAACCGGCAAGCCGTGAGATCTCGGATTTCCCGAGCTGGCGTTTCGGCTGCAGAATTGTCGTTCCGCTTCGTAACAAAGTCGCGGCAAGTACGCGGAAATATTACGCGGCAGAAGCCATGCGCTTTTCATTTCGTTCGACTACGACTTGATCGAGCAGTGGAGGCCTCGCTGCACCGAGCATATCTGCGACAATGAGAGCTGCGCGCCTTAACGGAGCAGGCTGGCGATGCTGATGGTGATGGTGGTAGCACAGCATGGCCCGTTCCGCAGGTAAATTGCCACGGCCGGGATTAGCCCATCGCTCGCTTCACCTGCTATATTTTATCGTACTCTTCGATCGCGTGGACTTCAATGGTCCGCGGTGCGATTTGCTCGCGATACGGCGAGTCCCGCGACTCGCGGAATAACCTCGTCTAAGTTCTCAAATGTCGCATCCACGTCTGGCAGCTTGTCCGTCTACGACTCAGAAGCCAACGAACGATTCGCTCCGGCAAAGTCGCGACGACATGGTTTCATCGAGGGGGAACAGTCCATGTATGTATAAATGGGATGGGGGCTCGGTGAAAGTGGAAGATGACGAAGCGCGACAGACACGTCGAGCCGACGCGATGCGACGGTGAGCGATGGACCTGGAGCAACTCGGTGGCGCAAAAGTCGAGACTCGCGCCAACGAGTTCGCTGGACAGGTGAAAACCCTTACCGTTTCCCGGGCAAAGGAAATCGTCATTAACGCTTAAGTACGGATGAACGCCAGCTACGTTTGCAAAGAAGTTAGACTCTGCGCGAGGACAGCAGGACGCTGAAAATGATCGAGTGGCGGATATATTTACATAGAGACACTAGCACACGTTTACGAGCGTGGTTGAGGCAGTAGCGCAACCCTTAGCTTCGGTGGCCGCAAATCCCGGTCTAACGGTACTGCCACCGGTAGTCTTTTGCAATACCGTTCTTGATGGAAGTCGAAGCAGGGGGAAGTGGCTGGATCGAGTGAATCGTGTCGCGGGTACTTGACCGAATGGTATTAATGATCGGGCGTGCACGGTCGCGCCGTAGGTGCGTCCGTTGATGCAGGTAGAACGACTGGATGATGGATGATGGATGATGGAACATGCGTCCGGTAAGACCGACCGACCGACCAACCGACCGCTCGCTCGTTCGTTCGTTCGTTCTCGTTCGTTCGTTCGTTGGTTCGTTCGTCCGTTCGCTCGTTCGTTCGCTCGTCTATCCGTCCGTCCATCCGATGCGATGGTGCAACAGGCGACAGTGATGATCGATGCGCGACTGCCGTAGGTGCTGCCGTTGTTGCGGCTGCTCCCGCTTAAAAAGCTGGAATCCGCAAACTCGTTTCGCGCGGTTCGGTTGCCGCGCTACAGGTCTTCTCTTGGCGTTGACGAGGAAGCATCGGTGCAGGCGAGTTTTGCACGGTACGGTTTGGAACCGCTACGCCCGAGAAGCGCGTGCAACCGGGCGCGGTTCGAGAGAAGAAGAAGCATTGGAAGTTGGAGGCATGGATAGCGACGGAAACGAGGGGGTGTCGCGGTGTCGGCGGACACTCGACAGGGTCGAGGTGCCGCGGGGCGACGGCCTGGCGAGGTAGAAGAGGAGAGATGACAGGAGGACGCCTTCATCACGATATCCGTCACTCTTCTTCCCTTCCTTCCCTCCCTTCCCCCCTGTTCTCGTTCTTCGCCCGTAACCTCCGAATCTCCTCATCGTTCGCGTCTCTTTCTTCCACTCTCCGTCACGCCGCCTTTCGAAATGTCACTCCTGTTACCGACTGGCGGTGCAGAGGCCGTGACAACAATAATTGTCAGCGAAGCAACGTCCCTCGAGTCGGCTACGATCGAGAGACGAAGAAAGAGAGAATTAAAATGTCGATGGAAGGACGGCAGCGTGGGGGTGTGAGGGCGTGCGGGAAAGAAAGGATACGGAGGAGAAAGAGATACAGAAAGAGAGCGAAAGGATCGCGAGACGGATGATGCTCGCACGCGGGAAAGAGCGAGTGAACCGCTCTATTTATAGAACCGGCAACAAACACGGAGCAGCTGGTGTCGATCCGTCCGGTTATCGTTTCGTTTACACAGCCTCTCTGTGTCGTACCCCTCGCGAAGTGGTCGCGCGAGAAGCGAGCAGCCAGCAACTCGGCTTTCCCTCGGACAAACGACTCTGAAATTCTTTCGGCGCCAAGTTCGCCTGTTACGCCCCCGTTGCGGGCGACGTCTGATCCGTCCGTGTTCGATCTTCTCCCGAATCGGGCGCCCGGCCGCGATCGGGTACAACGACCCGTCTTCTCGCGGCCGACGCGCCGTGACAGCCGTCAAAAAATAAGGCGCGTGACCGGCCTGTATCTTAATCCCGAAGAAGAGTGGATATCTCGCGAGACGACCGACTGGCCGGACTCTGCTGCGAGGAGTCGCTCCCGAAATAGGCTGCTGCCTCGTACGAACCGGCAAACGACCGCCTCACCGATCCGTCCTAATAAATATTGTGTCAACGTAAATAAGTGCGATGCCTCGTGGTACGCGCGAGAGACTGCGTTCAACGAACGAGCGAACGGACGGACGGACGTTCGGGAGAAGACTACGCACAGACAGGGGAGCGATCCGTCCTCCGGATGACGGACGGCTGATGTACGGAAGGACAGGTGCGCGCGGTTCTCGATCTCTTCACCCTTCGCTCCACCGTTCGTCCCTCCTCCGTAAATACAAGCGAGCAGCAATTGCCACGACGAAAGAATTTCTACCCCCACCCCTTGTCACGCTTCGTCATCGTCCAAGCCGAAATCTCGCATCTTTGTGCGCTTCTTAAAATCGTTTCGCGACACTGCCGGGGAGGCAGTATATCTAACACGAATTCGCAGCGACGATACCTCTTCGTAAATGAAACTCGACTATAAATAATTGTGCGAACGCAGTGCGAACCTCGCGAGAAAGAGGATATGTAGATTTCAATTACTTTTCGTAGAAAGGAATTGTTCCAACTGTTCGAATTCGGCAATGGAGTGTTTGCTGGCTGCTCCAAGTACGACGAAGGAGGCGTAGGGTAAGCAGGTCAGTAGATGGACGTTTTAGCGGATTCCGATTTTTACATCAAGGTGTTTCTTAGAAATATCTGTTGTATTAGAAAAAAAATCAAAAGCTTTGCACGAAAAAATGCATAAATTTAAAGAAAAAAATTACTGTAAGTAAAAAAATTAATGTATTTAAGCAGAAAATGATGAAAATTCTACTCAGCCCGTATCACCAGTAGATGGACTATAGGGCTAATAGATGGACAGTTTAGAACCAATAGATGGGTGGGTGTCTGGCTAGACGTATAAAAGGCTTATTAGCTATAGTAGTGACCTAGATGAAGGCATTTAATGTTAAAATATAGTTTATTTTATCAAATTTAAAAACGTATGCAGTCTTCATTATCCGAAAACTGTGCAACAGGTTATGGCCCCAGAGTGCAAATAAAGTGAGGTTATATCTATCCTAAAGTGATCAGACGTCCTGGATTGTGTATGACTGTCCCGATTTGACATGTAACCTTTTTAACATTTTCGTAGTGGCACAAAGTAAAAATATATATCCATATAGTTATTTTTGATATTCTATGATCAATGTAGTTAATTTTTTGTTATGAGAAAAAGTGTTTTTAATTTTGTTTTAATTTCTCAGAAGTATATCTTTATTATATAATTAAATAAACTAAGAAAATGATGTCCTTACGAATGTGGTAAGCTTCCTTTTAAATGTCCCACATTCTAACATAAAACGTCTGGTCACTTTAGTCTAGCCAAAACGGTGCAACGGAGAAAGAAATATTGTGTGCTTATATAATTTATTACTTTCTTTCATATATTCTAATCAATAAGATAATTTAACAGGGAATTATAAAATTTGACTAGTTTCTTTAACAGATTCAACTATTAAATCCAGTGAAATTTCGTTGTTCCGTCTCCTTCGCTGTTTAGATTTGTTTCTTATAGTATTAACGGATTACAAACTTTATTTACAGTACTGGATTTTCTTTGTGAAATTAAAAAAAAACGGCTTCAAAAGGTTCAATTCTATTCTGTCCATTTACTCGGTTTAGGTTAAAAAATCCATACCAGTACATGGACAGTCATTTTTATAAGTTCTATCGCTTTATTTTTCTTTGTTTACGCGTTTATTTATAAATTGTTAATATTTCAATACAATCATCTATTACAGACCTCTTTACAATACGTCCAACCACATTTTTTATTAACTTGAATGCACGAATACGCTGAGCAATGGCTACTAAGAATCGAGCGACTAGCGCATACTGGCGTAAGACCGTACATATAAATACTTTTTCGCATACAAAAAAAATTTCAATAAATATATTAATGTTTTATAAAACAACAAACGTTTTTCTACAAAATAAAAAAAAACAATAATATAGATTCAAACTCTAGTTCTTTCAATATTAACGATTAACCAACGATTCGTCCATCTACTGGCCTGCTTACCGTAGTACGGTATCGATCGGTCAGTCCGTCACAGTCAGTTAGGCAACCCAGTCAGCCAGTCCGTCAGTCCGTTAGTCAGCCGGTTCAGTTCGGTTCGGTTCGGTTCGGTTCGAGTAGTCGTTGGTACCGAAGGAAAGTCTAGAAACTGTTCCAGCGCAGTGGTAAGGGGGCCGGTACCGAGGTCGGAGCAGATTTATGCGACACACATGCGGCAAGGCGTATAACTCACTCGCTCGCCCATAATATCCTCCCTCTGCCCCTTCAACCGCCGTTTCGCCTCGCTTCTTAGCCCCCCAAAGGCATCGAGATGAGAGACAGATACAGCAATACCGTCGAACCAGACCGACGCAACGATATTTATTACGAATCGGTCGGGATTATGTCGCATCAGTGGTTCTCACTGGTAACCACGGGGAAGGAGCCACCGGAGTACGGTTTCTTTCGCGAATACATTTGCAGGAGGGTGCTATTTAGGCAGCGCGTAATTTTCATTTGTGGTCCTTGAAAAAGCCCGCCGCGAAAAGCAGGAAAGAAAGCGAAGAAACGCGAGGGAAAAGAAGGATCGTGTTGCTGGTTAGCTGGCTGTGACCATACCGAGGCTAGTTAGTTCGGGATCGCACCACCTTTGTTTGCACGCCCCACCTTTGGCATCGACGCGACAGCAGACACGCGTGTAGGTGCGCGTGCACGCACACCACCGCCGCAGCAGTAGCCGTGGCATTATATCGTGAGCACAGAAGTAATTTATAGTTGCAATAATTTATTGGGTACCATGGGGTTTATACTTGCCTGACGTGTAGCCATCCGTCACCGTCAGTGACGTCACCTCCCTCCACATAATGACTACCTACGCTCCCCGACTCCTCCCGTCCGCTCTCCAGTCGTCGTACCCCCTCCTACCTACCTCGGTTATCGTACACCCTTCTGCCTAACTAACTCCACTCTTCCTGACCGCTCGGACGATTTCTCCGCACGCCGCCGCAGCGGTCGTGTCTCGAATCCACCGAAATTTACTGAAATTCACTAAAATTCAACGTCCTCTGTGACGAATCTCGACCGAGCTCCCCGCGTTATTTATTGTGTCGAGTTCGCGATCTCGAAACGCGTTTCGATATCGGTACCGGTATGGGTACATACGACATGTCCACGACCGTTCGACGGGGTGGAGAACGGGTGGCGAATCGCGATTGTTGCGTAGAGAAGAGGTAGGCACCCAGGCAGGAGGGGGACGAGCGACGCAGTCACCAGAGGCGTCTCTTGATGGCTGGCAGAGACGACGAGTAGGTCCAGGACTAGATATGCCCGTCACGTTTCTAGCTCGCCTCCCGTGAGAGGAACAAGCAAGGAGAAGCGAGAGATGAGAGAAAGAGGCAGAGGAGATGGTGGAGATGGTGGTGCAAGAGGCGAAGGTGTCTCGTATAGAGGGTGATACCGCGCGCGCGGTGCCGGTGCCGGTGCTGTTGGAGGAAGCCGACCGACTCGACGCGACGCGACGCTGCGAGTGGAAATGACGTTGACGGGCGTTTGTCACTGTCCTCGGCAAATAATATCCAACACCGCCCGGTATATATCCATCCTATTACCTCTCGGCGGAGCTTGCTCGGTGTGCACGGTCGCTGGGACCGTGGAAAAGAGGCTCGCATACGGACAGGCGGGCAATCGTGTGCGTGACGCTCGTACGCACTACGCCGCCCGTCGTACAATCGTACACGCGTGTAATCGGTTGTGTACCTTCTACGAGGGATGCTTGTTCGATGTAGTACATTTTTGCTGTTCAACGCACTCTCCCGCCTACAATCTTTTCGTTCCAGTTCCCCGAGCTGCACCCCTCCAAGTCCCGACCTTCCACCCTCTAATTCTCCATCGTCATCTGTCCCTTGTGTCATGCTGATCGGATGGATGACCGAGGAAAGGGAAACGAACCGCGGTTTATCGAGAGAGGTCGATGAAATTTGCTTAATTAAATTTGAAATTGCGAGCGAAAGGAGAGAACGTTGCGCTCTCCTGTCGCGATACACCTGACGGACAGGACCGCGTGACAAAGATGCAGCTCTCGACGTCCCCTTCGACATCCGCCATTCCCCTTAAGCGCTGGGGGAAATGATCGGAGCTGCTGCTCTTCATCAGCAACGTAATCTTCCGTTCTTCTGGCAGAAGATAATAATTGAGGAAAGATAATCGAGCCGTGAGTCGCGTTGCGTCGCGTCGCGTCGAGTCGCGTTGGGGCGAACGGATACTGCGCGAGAAGGAGACTGATGGGATCGAGTCGATCGGGGAGGACTGCCGGGTTAGACGGTAGAAAGGGTGGAGGTTCTTGGCGACAGCCGTCAATCGATTGTCAACCGGGTCAGGCGACCAACCTAACCTAAACCGTCCTCTATCCTCCTTCTCGTCCTGTTACTCGCGTACGTATCCGTTTCAACTCCGTGCGGAACACCTTCCTCTGCTCCCCCTTCTCCTGCTTTTGCTCGCCACCGTCTTCCCCTCGTCTATCGCTATCGGTTCGCATATTCCGCCAGTTTCGTCCACCTTCTCCCTGCCTGGCCCCTGCTTGCGACGATACCGAAAAGGACCGGGAGGACAACGCCTTGGCAACGTCCACGATCGACGAGTGAATGTGCACGATGGTCAGGTCAGTCGCGAACGCGATAATCGAACTGCGCTAGGGGAGGAGCAGTTCTCCCTTGGTTCTATATGTATAGTAATTGACGCGCCTCTTGGTTTCTCCTACGATCTCATCGAGCACCGTTTAGCAATAAACTTGTTCGTTCCGAAGTGTTCGAAAATTAGGGTTATTCGTGATCCACAATCGGATGATTAAGCGAAATTCGGATCTCAAGTCGTCGACATACATAGAGGAAAGGTGGGATAGTTGATCAGCGGGGATACGTGATCACATCAGCTTTTTAATTAATATATTGGCAATTTGTGCCTGCTGTCACGTTATCGTGGTAATGTTTGCATTACCGCTACACTTCACGTTGCAGTTTTCTTTTGAGAGCATAGAATAATGTTGTTAGAAGCTTCGATCTGATTTGCAGCCAAAAAGTAAATAGGTACTTCGGTTTGCTTGTTCTTCCTCCTTTTCGAGTAAATGTGTCATTTTCAACGATTTGAAATATAGTAGGTAAAAACAGCAATTTCTGGTCTATTAATGCTATTTATTGATTGATCTAAATATTTAAGGTAAGTTTAATTTTGCATCTTATTCAAATCGAGTGCATTTAGGGATACTTGATCAGCTGAAAATGACCCAAAAAGAACCATAGAACGGCTAATAAAACGGAAAAATGCAGCAAAAAAAGTGAGAAGGAAAATTTTTTCTTCATCATCATCATCTTAATCAGATGATATTTAAGTGAAATGTCTTTTAGGAATGCATTTATGTTGTTTTATGTCATAAAGTTTAATTCTTCGGTTTTATTTTTTTAGTAATTCTTTCAAGTTTGTTATAGTTTACTTTCTTTCAATAATATTCCATTTATTTCATGTTATTGACGAAGATAATAAATATTTTTTAGAAATTTAATGTGTTATTACTCTTAAAGTTCACTGATCAAGTCTCCCTAACCTTTTGATGAAGTCTCCCCTTCAGTGAGGGATACTTGTGCATAACACCACTGCCAGAAAATGTTGAAATTCAGTCATTAAAATTAGTTTTCAGCTCTCAAATTTGTACAAGTATATTGAAAATACTCTAAGAATCAAAACTTACATAATTAAATACAAACAAAGCAAACCACTATCATTATTTTACTAAAAAAGCAAAACTGTGATCAACTATCCCACCTGTCCTCTACATACATCTACCGCGACTCGTGTATAAACGGCTACAGGGAACAAGGGAACGCGATGATTGTTGATGATGTAAATCGGCAGCTCCGATAAGAAGGTTGAATTTCATTCGGCGAAAAGTAGGTACGTCGATCCCGTTAGATGCTTCGAATTCACGGAGTCGGATGTAGTCGGCGCGAATCGTCCGCGCATAATGTTTCGTGGTGACTCGGAAATCCGAAAGGGGATGCGAGCCGCGCGGACAAGCGATACGCAGGAAATCGTGGAAGGGTAGAGGATCGCCGAGGGGATGGTTAATCGAGCGTCGAGAACCGTGCGGCGTTCAATTTGCCTCGATTAACGTTTGCCCGTGACAGCGGACCAACGAGCCAGCCAACTGCCTCCGAGGGCGAGATGAAGAGAGAGAGGGGGGGATAGCGGCGAGGGAAGAAGCAAGAAGAGGAAAGTGAGATCCTGCGCGTCCCTGGGGAAGAAGCGGAAAGAAGTTGAAATGAACGCGGACTCAGAGTGTTTGGAAGCGCGACGACTCCGCCGACTCCACCGGTTTACACGTCTGGACTCCATTCGCCTACGAGGAGTCGCGCGTCCGTCCGTAGCGAGGGATTCCGCGGGGTAAAGGAGCAGGCCGCCGTCTAGTAGCCGCCTGGCAGCCTAGCCGCCTAGCCGCCTTTCCGGACCCTCCCCACCGTCGATATCAAGACAGCCGTCCGACAGATCAATGCTGTGAGCGGCGACGACGCCTGGGCGTCCACCGTCGTTCACTCTTCGGACGTATTCCAGTTGACGGACATGGCCTGGCGACTGGCGAAACCTTAGTCTGTACTCGCGTCGCAGCCGAAATTCTCGATCGATTTCTCGTTTGCCACTGAGAGCAAACGGTAATGGGGAGGGCTCGACGAAGAACGACGTCCGTTTCTTTCGGATAAACGTGGTCGGGATCGATAATGGGTGGAGGATGAAACTGTAAGCTTCCGACGAACAAACTGATGCACGAACGGTCGGAGAAACGGACGAACGAAGAAGGGAACGAAACCACACCCGTAAGCTTCATTGCATATTCAGCAAGGAAAGACACGCTGGCGGGAGGATTTTGTCTTCGAGTCTCAGCCACGGAAGCCCGAAAGACTAGAAAAGCGAGAGATGGCACGCGGGGCCGCGAAGGAGAGCAAGTGGTTCGGACGAGCAGTCAGTCCGAGTCCCTTCCAACAGACTTCCGAATATCGTCCCGGGGCGGTTTATTGGTTTTGTCTCTCATGGATCTCCGGCGGATCCTCGAGTTCTCGCCAAGTCGGAGGACGACTCGACGCGACGCGACGCCGGGATGCCGGAGCGTCCTATCCGTGCAGGGTGCTGGCTGCGATTAAAGGGGCTGACGAACCGTGACGTCGAGTTATTTCGGAGCGGACCGGGGCGGTGTGTCCTCGCGGTAGAGCAGGGGAACGGGAGAATTCGTAGCGAACGTACGTGGCTCTACGACCTCTTTTCTTTGTCAGCACGACCAAGGGGACGCGGAACACGCATTCCTTGCGTGTCCTGGTGTGTCCATTTTGTCGGCAGACCCGAGTACACTGGACCGTGATGAAACTAACCTCGACCAACCTCTGTCGCGCTTCTTTTCCTCTCTCCATGTTCATTGCGACTTTCATCGCCGAACGTACGTAAGTATGTACCTAAGTGAGTACATAGGTGCTTTTGCCGTAGCTCGTCGACGGAGCAGTCGTTTAAACAGCCAATTAAACGATCCGCCGCGATACAAGGCATCTGCCGAGATGCATCGGCAATTGGACTCGACTGTCCGAAGAAAGCTGGAACCTTCGATACCGAACAACGCACCAAAAGACTGTGGGGTGTGGTGCGCGAAGGGCGAACGTGAGCTTGTAGTAACGAAAGAGAGAAAGCTCCGTCCCTGTCCTCCCTGTGAGCCACTCTCCTTCTCTCCCCCCTTCAGCCCGTTCTTTTCCATCGTTTGTCGCTCTATCTCGTTTGCTGTAAAAGCGCGCGTATGCGTGCGAGCAACCGAGCAAGCGAACGAACGAACGAACGGACGAACAAGTGTATTCGATGAAAGAACAGAGTATAGGAGAGCGAAAGAGAGAGGGGTAGAGTTAGGGGCAGGAGGGCGGGAGAGAACGAGAGGGTTCTAAAGAGAGAGTGCGAGGGAGAGGGTAGCTGTTTCATCTGTCACCTGCAGACGCCGCCTTCCTTTCCGTCATCGTCCCTCTCACCCGAGCGGCAGCCACCCCCAACGACCCCCTTTAATAATAACAACAATAGAGCTGGACTAGCGGCGGTCGGTCGGCGTGGTGGCATGTGGACTGGGGGACGGGGGGCGTGGGACGTGGATCGTGGGACGGGGATGTGGGACGTGGAACGTGGGACAAGGACCGGAGGCTAGCGGCCAGGAGCCAAGAGGGGGTTGGACGGAGAAAGAGCGGCGTGTCGGTGGAACGGTACGGGTCACAAGACGGCCGTGTCACGTCCGCTTCCAGCCTCGACCCTTCTCCTCGACAGGTCCACCCCGCGCGTCAACTTCACCCAGGGATGTAGTGGACCACCTTGAGTTCAGCCACCGTTGGTACGTTCGATACCGTAGCGCGCGCAACCACGCGAGACCTTGCGTCGCGTTGGCGTTCGCGTCCCTTTGGCCCGACTCTACTTACTACCCCATGGTCGACATTGCTCGAGGAACGTGCGAAACGCGTTAACTTCGGCTCGTTCAGCCTGTGCGCGCCGAAACGCACAAGAGGAAACGCGTTGCAATTTGCTGGAGGAGCGTAGAGGCTAGGCTCGCATCGGGCCGGGCCTCTATACTCCTGGCTAGACCGTAGCTCTGTCTGTTCCACTCCTTTCAGCAACGTCCACCCGTCCGCCTGGCCGTTCGTGGTCCGTCTCGTCTCTCGCGACCCTTATTACGCGTCGCGGCTCAACTTCATCAGGGAAATGTCGCGCCGCTCCCTCTCTCAAGCAGCAGCAGCATTAACTTACGCGCACACCAGTCTCCCCTTGCGTTCGTACACGCTGCGCGGCTATGCTAATGTCCAAAAACGTGTCGGTGTGCGTAGATGCATCTGCAGTATTTCGCGATAATGGCTCGCATCCGTGGTGGGGATGAAACCCGCTCTACCACGCTTCGTACAACGTAATACACCGCAAAAATATAATACCGACCCTCCTTTTTTTACCTTCCGTTCGCGTGTCCTTTTCCTTTTTCATCGGTTGGTTAACCACCTCTCGTCTCGGAGCCAACTGCAGCCCGGACGAGAACAGTAACCTGTTCTCGGTACAGTAAGCAGAATTTTGAAAAATCCAGACACGAGATTCGCCAACGAACACCAAACGAACGTTCCGGGGAAATTCAGATTGCAGACAATGAAATAACTCTTTTTGGAATATACTTTTGGTCGGGAACTCGGTGATTTCGCGCCGATTCGTGACCCACGAGCGCGTTCAGAGCATTAATCGTTCGTAATTTCATTCGATTTAATTACCTGGTCGGCGCGCTCGAATCGAACGAAGCATTAAACCGTCCGAACTGGAGTCGAATGTTTGCATTTTAATACGCGCCGCTGATGTTCTGCGCTGGCGTACACTCTTGCGTTGCCTAATGATAGACGCGTAACGAGCGCGGCGCTGCATCAATTAACGCCCGATAATTAGCAGTCGGGAAACACGGTTCTCTCGCGACCGGCGTTGTTATTTTTCGCGCACTATCCGCGAGTCAAGGATAAAAATGCAGGAAACTTTGTGCTCCGCGAGAGAAGCAATCGCATTCGTATCTCTTGCTTGCGGAAACGTACGGTGGCGGTAATTTGGTCTAGGAAGAGGAGCGGAAAGCAGCGGCGAGCGGTGTCGACGCGACGCGACGCGACGCGACGCCACGGAGAGTTGCGTGGTCGCGTCGGAACCAGTCCAAGTTCCAACGAGTCGCCGCTTTCGTCGATCGATAAGCTCGTATAAAACTGAAATAATTTGATAAACGTATAGGCGCGTGCGTGTAAAACGACATTCTCTCGCGTCGCTACGCGTACCGTTCCATTCTCCACCCGCGTTTATTTTCGTCCCTCTTTTTCTGTCCTCCCAATGATAATCCAATCGAGAACGATGATTGCATTATTAATTGATGGACGCGCGTGGTTAAATTCGCACTCGCTTTTTCGGATACGCAGAGTAATTTGGCGAAAGATGGTTTTCGGCGCGACGAACACAGGGGGAAACGAAAGAAAGAGATGGACGAGGGAGAGAAAAGAGAAATGGGGAAAGGGGAGAGATGGAGGTGGCAGAGAAAAAGTAAAAGTCGACGACGAGAAGGGGTACACGGCCACGAAAGGAGCTTTGTCTCGATCGTCGACGTCCTTGAATAATCTCGTCCTCGGAAATTTGATCGACACCGGTCAAACGGGTCGACCGGACTTCAAATACACAGATACGCGATTCTCTTGGCTCTCTCCGCCTCCGTCTCTCTCTCTCGCTCTCCCTCTGACTTTCTGCACGTCCACCTTCGCGGCAGTCTTCTTTCGTCTCTCGCTCGATCTGTCCAACGACCGCTCATCGAATAGGTAGGAGGACGTTGAAAGTCGTTGGAAGATGAGCCAGTGAGGGGTAGGCAGAAGGTAGAGAGCAGAGAGCAGAGAGCAGAGAGTAGCAGCAGGGATGATGCTCTCCTCTCTCTGGGAGAGAAGCAACGTCCGAACACCGTGAGAAGGCATACGACCGGAATAACTCGGAAAGTGTCAGAACGATAATCTGACGGCAGCAACGCGACGGACGGGACGTACCGTCCACTTTGCGTCCACTTGCTCCTCTTTTGTCTCTCTTCCCTTACTCTTACTCTTTCTCTCGCTTCTGTGAAGCTCGGTGAGATCGCGACAAGCGCTACGCGTCGATCGTTCTCCCGACGATCTCGCAGTCCAATACGTAACGCGCGTGTTGCAAGAGCTGAGAAACAGAGACGATCGGCCTGCTTGCAAGGCTCTCGTCGACTTGCGATTCGGCGAATGCAACGATAAGGAAAAGCTGAGGCCGGTGGAAATGAAAGGTGATCGATACCGCTGCTACTCCGTACTAAAACGTATGGAGCGTGACTTGTCAGCAAGATCGGACGTTGATTTAGACGTACGAATGACGTTTCCCGTACTAGTCGCGATAGGCTCGACGCATTCGTCTGGATAATCGAGAAGAAGGACAGCCTCGACCCACGATCGCGAAGGAAATGTGGAGGGCGGGCAGATCGAGCGGTGTCGTTTCTGAATATTAATAATTCCAGTCTCGTCTCGAGTCGTCTCGAGTCGTATCGAGTCATCGTTTTGAGTGCGCGGGACGAGACGAAAGCCAGGTGCGTCGAGACGGATCGAGGTCGTCGCGACGGGGATATTAATTACGATGCGACGCGTACGAGAGGAGCGAAAGCGAGGTCTCTTCGATGGCTTCTTCTTATTCTTGCTGTGTCGCACCGATTGATTCCGACAAGCATAACCAGACTGCGTTTAATCGGAATAATTGACGTCGATGGAAACGCGTGGAACCCGTGACGGAGGTGTATCTATATACCCTCCTCGCGACCTGGTTCGCGGTTCGCGGGTCGTGGACGGAATGGAGCACTCGAGGTGGAAAACTAGTGGGTTCGGCAAAAGCACCTGGATGCTTTTGACGCGATGCTCGGAAGGGCTATTGTGCCTCGGTTTGAAAGGCTCACCTGGAATCGCCGCGGCCGCGATAGCATCTAGCGAGATCGGCCGTCGGGCCGCGGCTGTGGGGAATTAAAAATGAGGGTGGCCACCGCGCGCCGCCCGCTGGCAGGTGGAGGAGGAGCGTATTATTCGACGCGGTCTTATCACTCGTCCGCGCGCATAAATCCAAACGAAACAACACGCGACTCGACTGCGGCATGCGGTGCATCGCGATCCGGGAATCACGAGAGTGCCGCTGCTGCTGCTGCGGCTCGTTTCACGTGTCTCCCGCCTCGTTCTTCTGCATCGTCCTCCTACTTTCACCCGTCTCGTTGCTAATTTTTCATTCCTCGCCAGATTTGTCAACCCCTGACCGCAGCGACCGAACTATTCGTTGCAACGGACACGAAATTCTCGCGACCGGCAAACTTAGACGTCACTGCGACTCGGTCGATCGGCCGATCCGTCGATTTCGTGGCAGACGACGACGACGACGACGGAGCCAGTTTGGTCGCTTTCGCGATATCGCTTACCCGGGCTTACTCGGTCCTCCTACGGTCGCCGACAGAAATAGACGATACGCGCGGTAATAAATATCTCCGTATTATAATTAAGCCGAGTCCGAGAGTGTAGGATACGCGTTACGTATGAGAGACACGTAGATGGATGGACGGCCGAATGTACATCGCGGTCGCGAGCGTGAACTCGCGTCAAACAGAGGGGACAGGAGGGATAAGAGGGAGGACAAACTGACTGGCGAGGCAGGGAGGTACAAAGGTGGAGGTAGATGGGTAGGGAGAGAGAGAGAGAGAGATAGATAGATAGAGAGAGAGAGAGAGAGAGAGAGAGAGGGAGAGAGAGAGAGAGAGAGAGGGAGAGGGAGATGCTGCAAAGACGCAAAAGCAGAGGTGGACTCACAGAGAGACAGGGAAGCTCCCTCATCGCGATCTCAGCAAGGATGGCGCGCTTAGCAACCGTAACTCGTCGTAGTTATCGGTAGTGGACAGTTATATCGACGCGGTTGGTTGAAAGTATGCTCGGATGGCGTTCCACTGGCGTTGCATCGGCGCGCCGCGGCCGCGGCCGCGGCGCGCGGTCGAGCTACGAGCGAGGAATGAGCGCGGCCTTGTCAGCCCGTCCGGCACGTCCGTCGGCTGCTCCTTGAGTGGCAGCGATTCATTCCGCTCTCCTTACACTCCCGTGCACCGCACGCTCCTTCTGCTTCTTCGAGCCAACCGACGCACACCGACGCACACCGACTCACAGCATCCCGTCCACCTTTTACTCCCTTTCCTTTTATGCCCCTATTTCTCTCTTCTCCTTTTCAACCATCTAGCGTTAAATTTTGTCGCACCGACCAATTCTAGGGAGAGGCGAGCAAACAGTTTCTTTTCCGAATTAGATATTTGGCAAGTAGAAAATCACCCATCCGCGATTACGTAGATACGTGTTCTTCTCCTTTGCATTGAAATTAGCCACTCGTTCAGACGTTTCGTCGTCGCGGCGATCGTGCAAAAATACCGCAAGATAAAGGATATTCTCGCGGTGAAATAAATTCGTGATTAATTAAATCCTGCGGTGGCGTATGCAAACGCATCGACTAGGAAACGAGATTATTAATCGCTCGGTAAGCGCGAGATCTCGATCACGATAACATGTACAAGGACATCCAGTTCCTCCAACGCGTGGTCTAATTACTCGTCGGCGTCTTCGTTGTCTTCTTCTTGTTCATCGTCGCCGTCGCCGTCGTCGTCCGCGTGCCCGTGGTCGTTGCTGGAAGCCCGGAAGGACGAAATCAACTGCGGTCGAGGATGTCAGCAACCCTTGCAGCCAGCTCTCCGTATAGTCGGCTGTACCATTCCCCGTCAGTCCTCGGTCGACTGCTGTTCGGCCAACAGTCGCAGCCGCAGCCGCAGCCGACTAATATCTCGTTCTTTTGTTGCGTTTCGCGACAATTCGCCTGCCTACGCTTCCAACGAATTTCAGGCTGATTATTCGGGGCGGTGGAGTGACGTTGGTTCGCTGGATTAAAATGCTGCTAGTAGGACTACGCGCAGCAACTCGAGAGGGAGAACCGACGGAAGGGGAAATACGGGGAATGTGTACCCCCGGGGAGTAAAGTTGTGTCTTCCTTCCTTCCTTCCTTCCTTCCTTCCTTCCTTCCTTCCTTCCTTCCTTCCTTCCTTCCATCCTTCCTTCCTTCCTTCCTTCCTTCCTTCCTTCCTTCCTTCCTTCCTTCCTTCCTTCCTTTTCGCCGTTTATTCGATTTCTCTAACACCCTTCTAATCTCATACCTTCCGTATCGATCTTCCCTCTTTCATACTTTCGTCCACGATTGCTAATTTGCACATGAAGTGTTGTGTACTAAAGTTGTGTACTAAAGTGCACATCTATTGTATATTAAGGGGGGATTGCTCCTTGTTGCACCGAAAAATAGGTAATTCTTTTTGAATTTTTTGTACAAAAACGGTTCGACAAATTAATTTGAGGTTTGGCAGGCTGTTCTATTGTATCTAGAACTATTGTTCTTGAATTTTTGCGTACCAGTGAAAGAAAAAACATGGCAGACACAGAGAGCGTTGGAAAATAATCAGGTAGCCCTGGCGTTGACGAAAAGTACTGCCAGGGTTAAACGAAACACAAAAAGGAAAAGAGATTCTTAAACTATATGAATGTGGCTATGGGTGGTGGTAGATTTATTACGGTATTTGGTACCGTTCCTTTTTTATTTAAAGAAGTTTTCCCGATTTTGAGGCAAAATCTTTCTCAGACTCAAATCAGGGCGCTTCATCTTCTTCAAAAGGCTGCCATTTTAACACTTTTTTATTTTTCTTAATGCATCTACTACTACCCATAGCCACATTCAAATAGTTTAAGAATCTTATTTCCTTTTTGTGTTTCGGATAATCCTTACAGTACTTTTCGTCAACGCCAGGGCCACCCGATTATTCTTCAACGATCTCTCTTGCATCTGCCATGTTTTTTTTTCACTGTCACACAAAAATTCAGAACAATAGTTCAAGATACAATAGAACAGCCTGTTAAACCTCAAATTAATTTGTTGAACCATTTTTGTACAAAAAATTCACAAATAATTATCTATTTTTCAGCCGAACAAGGTGCAATCCCCCCTTTAAATAAAGTAGTTACACCCGCTCAATTGTATATTGAATCTAAAAATATATATATCGGTCTATATGGTATATCTATCGGTTTGGTCGCGCACGAGATAACGATGTGTCAAACCATTTACGGTAATCGTTTTTCTTTCTCCTTCCTGGATAATTCTCGACTTTTCCTGGAAAAGCGACAATGATTGCACCGGTCGATCAATACCTTAGTCCGTTGAGAGGAAAGCGAGGAAAGCAAGGGAAGAGATTAATAATTGGTCATGGTACGGAGAGGCGATTAATAAGCGTGACAAAGACACGATGTATCGCGTACGAGGACAAGGATAGTTTAGCTTTGGGGAATCGAAGAGCGGCGAAAGCTGGTGAAAGACAGCGATGGGCTGGAAGCCGGCCATTGCCGCGTTTTACGGCGGCATTAAGATCCGCTTAAATGACGCGCGCGAAGTGCTCCCTTGGCTGTCTCTCTCCCTCTCCCTCTCTCCGCTTATATCTGTCTGTCTTGTCAGTGCACTAACCGTTGTGGTTCAAGGTCCATTCGCCTACCGGTGCCAGGAAAATTTCGCCTGCCCTACCAAATCGTCTTCTCGTCAACTTGGTTCTCGTTCAACTTCTGGTTCTCTCGAGTTGCTATTTTTATTTGGTAAGATCGTCCTCGCAAGCTGCGGAATCGTACGTACGAACGAGCGCTCAGCGCGAGATGAAAATGGATTCGGGAGCGGGTATACATTTAACGAATCGAAGGAGATGAAAAGTCACAGGATCGTGCTGTAGAAACGACCGAGTAGACCAGAGAGGGAGAGGGCAGAAGACGGGTGGATCGAAGGGAGCGTGGATGCCGGGACAAAGTGCGGATCGAACGTATCCGCGAGAGAGATCGGACGTCGGCCAGTGGGCGTGTATAGATATAATGCGCGCAGGTAGACAGGTAGGTACGCGTGCACCCGTAGAAGAGAACGAATGGTAATGGAAAGGGGGACGGGGACGTGAAGGTGAACGGGGAACGGGGGTCGGGGAATGGGAAACGGAGAATGGAGAACGGAGAACGGAGAACGGAGATCGCGCGGAGGGCACATAAGTCCGGCGCTGACATCGCTGCAACCCTCGCGTCGGACTCGAGTATCGACAGATATTTAAATGAATATTCCTCCGCTGTTAGGGATCCGCTCTTTGAAATCAAAGCAGAAGGTACAACGGTTCATTTAGACGGCCGCCGATATTCCGTGGCGACCGGCTGGACCGTGGATACAGGATTTCGCTTGTCACGTCATTCGTGGGTTATCGCCGAGACCGGCACGACTCTCTGCTAGAGCCTGTCGGAGACAGGAGTCGCGTGTCCCTCGGCGACCCCGTTTGTCCTGCACACGCACGCGGACTTTACTCTTACTTTACTGCGGGACGTCCGCTCTCGGTTCCAACGTCGGCCAAGGTGGTACCGGCCACGTTCTGGTGTCCCTTATCAAAGTGCTCGCAGCTTCGCCAACTCGGCTTCCCTCGAATTTCTCCCGAAATCCACCGCTGCGAGTCCATCCGTCGAACCGTGCGAGTTCCCTCCTTATCGGCCACGCAAATCTCGATCGTTCACGTTGCTTCTCGGCAAAGTGAAAGCTCGGTCGCCACCGCTTCGGTCGGTTCGCGTTCTTAGACCCTGACAAGTACCGCGCGACGAGGTCCCAGCGAACGCGGATATATGTAGATTATTGCGCCGAACCATTTCCCGTCAAAATCTTTCATTCAACATCTACTGGCAAGATGAAGCGCACCAATCGCAGCGCGACAAGAGCGCGCTCGCTCGCATAACTACGTATGTACAGTTCGGTGTTAACGAGCCTACGAGATGGATGGCCGAAAGCGAATGTACATGCTTAATATGTATTATACCTGGGAGCACATACGCGCCTGCATTTCTATCGCTATCTAATGGAAACACGACGGCAATAGCAATTAAAACAGAGCAGGAATCTATTGAAAATAATCAACTGTCCAACTATTCCTTGCGCACACGTGGCGGACAAGGATGCAACGGCCGCGGCGGGAGAATACGTGCAGTCAGATACCTACGCATATATGTCTATCGTCGCGAGCATCCAGATCGGCGATGTTCATTTGTCAAATGTGAGGCAGCTGAACGGTTGCTGGTACATAAACGGCAACGAGAATATCGAAGGGAAGAGGTCGCGGAGCACGGGAAACGCAACGTGAAAAGCGCAACAAGATGCAAAAGTAAAGGTGCGTGCGCAGATACGCGTGTGCATGGTACATGCGTACTGATATATTGCGTTTGAGATATTTACCGGTAAGATTATCGCCGCGTTGCTGAGGCCACCGAAAGGAAGGCCTTGGCTGCTGCTTGCTGCGCATGTCTCCCGTCCAGTGCGGCGGCTGCGAACCGCTCGCTTTTCAAACGATCGGAGACCACTACTTACCTGAAAGAGAAAAAGTCAGGATGGTGAGAAAAATGTCGCGAAAAACGCTCCGGCCACGATCGATCGATCCAAAATTTTAGGACTTTAGCTCGCAAAAAGTCTTTCCACCACCTTCCCCAGCCAAGTACCCCTCGCCACCTTGAAAGCATTTTTCCGAAGGGTGGCGCACGCTCGGATCGTGGCCCCTGTGCAGCCACCACCAATTTTCCCTCGGTCCCTCTCTTATCCACCCTTTACCAGCCATCCTAACCCGCCGTATATCTTTCCACCGTACGCCCTCGAAAGCGGCCGCCTTTGTTTCAGATATTTATGAGGCGTTTTAATTCGCGCGCCGCGTCACCCGGCGACGCTGAGCCTCGGTCGGTCTCGGTGGGGGTCGGTGGGCGTCGGTCGGCGTCGGCGTCGGAATCGGTCGCGGGGCCACCGGACGGAGAAACGACGAGCGCGGCAAGGGGACGGTCGTGTTAAACCGCTACCGCCGGGGGATGAGGAGGCATAATAGGCATAAGGGTGCTCCGATAAAGCGCCAACCCCTCTCCTCCCTTTCGTCCCTCTCGGCCCCGTTTCCAGACGCAGGCCATAAGCGCAAACAAACTCTCGCTCGTATATCTCGGCTGAATGGTTTCTACGTTTCTACGTTCCTACGTCGCGCGCGGCGGGTTTCCGCGCTGTATCGCATCGGCGTGTATTTCTCCTACGTTTGTCTTACCTTCCTGTCCCTTCGAATGAATAGTGAGAAAAAAATTCTTAATCCAGATCCCGCGAAAGAAAACATACCCCGTGGCCGAGCATCTGCTCCCCTTTCGCGGACGTGACATGTTCGAAATCATGCTTCCGGATGTCGATTTATCGGTACAGCGATACTTCCGTCCGGCGGGCGGCTAATGCTGCTCCTGCGGCAGCCGTAGGTAGGTACTCGCGCCCATGTCCTTCTTTACGTTGCAGTCGAGTTTAACGGTAACGGTACGTCACTCTGTCAGTCTCCTTCTCCCTCGCTCTTGCTGTCTAGGTTCGTCCTATAGTCGTCCTTTTCTCTGCCTTTATCGTCCCGTCACTGTTTCTCCCGCCCGTAAGAAGCTTTTCGGCTCTCCCTATTTCTCTCTTTCCCTCGTACCCACCCTCCTTAAGAGCCTTCACTCTCTAAAAGCCTGGGTGTGATCTATGGCGGGACGTTGCGTCACTCGGGGAACAGATGCAGGGCTCGTATATTACTCGACCATATCTAGCAGGGAAACTGAGAGAGAAGAGAAGTGGGCGACAGGGGTTGCTGCGGAGGTGGACTCGAGGAGAAACGTTCCTACACGGCCAGAAGAACAGCCAGCTACGCGAATCGCTCGGCTTATTTCAACGTCCACGAAAATTCACGGGAGGGTCCGAAATGCCCGCAGAAATTTCGGCGCGTTCCAGGTCCGTCGGGATCGCTCGAAGTCGGCGTGTAAACGCGTCTAAAATCAAGCCGTTCCGAGCACGAAGCGATAAAAGGATCGAGATATAGGAAAGTGGAGGCGCGTTCGTGGAAACGCTAGCCAGCTGTCTACGCGAGCAGACCGGGGAGAAAGCGAGGGGTAGGGGAGCAGGAGGGAGGCTCGAAAACGCGCGTCGGCAGGGTAGACACTTGGAGAATCCCATAAATCAGGTCAGGGTTGGCGACGGGGGTGGCTGCACGGTGGTAGTTGCCGAGAGGGAGGCCGTGAGAGCCGAGCGAAGCTAAGGGGGATAGATACGACTCGGAGGGGTCCGTTAGGTAAAGGTCGACGCACAACAAACCCACGCCGCGCCGACGACGAGGAGCGACGAACGTGAACGACGAACGACGCCAAGCGCATGCTCGTAAAACGTTTGGCGCCAATTCCATTCAGCGATACAGGGCTCGCGGTGCTCGCGGTGCTTTCGACAGTGGACTTTCGGAATTTCGTCCCTTGGACTACTTAATTTCGGAGCGATGAACCGACAGACACGAGCGCGAGACCTGGTGCTCCATGTCCAGAAGCTCGGGTACCCAAGACGAAAGCTAACAGGAGTCTCGAATTGGAAAAGGTCACGCTTTCGCGTGGATCGATACCTACTCGTGAATGTGAGAAAGGGCAGGGGCAGCGGCAGAGGAGGCGCGACAGGAAAAGAGGACGACGTTGAAGAAGCGTCGGAGGGACCCCAGATGGAATCGGTGCAGTTTGGAATATTGGAAAACGTCGGATCGCGCGAGAAATCGAAGAGAAAAGGGGCTGGAGAAACAGGCGGAGTGCGAGCAGGGCACTATTTATGACGCGTACGTGAATTCTTGGAACAACGGGGATACGGCGTGTTCGTGTCACGCCGCGCCGCGCCGCACCGAAGAAAAAGAACGACCGAGGTTCACCGAGGGACTCGAGGACGGCTACAGTGCGGGTGGGATGGTATCGTAAAACCAAAACCGAGAGGAAGTACGCTCGATTCAACACGATGGCGATGGCGATGGCAACGCGGTCTGTGTTGCGGTCGAATTTTTCGCTGGCAGAGCAGCTAACGAACTCGAGGACGCATCTAGCAATCTCAGCGGACCGATACATTTTAAGCAAAGCCGTATTGGGCATTTCTCGACCAATAGGTACGTATCTACGCGTGGGCTCCCGAAAGCATACGAGTCTTTGGCTGACAATTTCGACGATTCATCCACTACGTGTATAGGTATGTAAAACCTAATCTAAAATAGGTAAGTGTGTAGTAACGATGCTGCGCGATGAATCGTCAGCTTTGCTGGCTGGGCGGCGAAGTTGAAAAGACTGAGAAAATCGGAGAATTCGACGAATTCGGTGAATTCGGCGCGCTTCTTCGGACACATCCGTCCTTCGCGAGCGTTAAAGGTCTTGGAGAGATCAAAGCTCGCAGACTCGGGGAAAAGAAGGAGGCTTCGATTGATTCATTGGACGCGCGTGCCTGGTTTCAAATCACCAGAATAGAATCGGCTGCCTCGGAATGCCATGCTCACGGCTAATCCATCGAGCGTCTTTATTGCTCCGCGACATTTATAAAATGCCCGAGAGACGAGGGCAGCCTGCGATCGCAGGCGCACATTCGTCACCGATTATAAATCGTCAAGTCCCCTTTCTCGTGTCCCTCTATTTTTCTCCCTCTCCTTCTCCTTCTCCTTTTCTCCTCTCTGTTGTGTGCTAACACGCCCCGACGCTGTCACTTCCCGAAAATACGTGAAAGCGTAAAACGATGAGTCCCCGGGGTAACTGACATTGCGCGTACCCTTCCTCGCAACTTGTAAAGCCTGTTTGTCGCCGGTCTTTCACTCCAAGGGAAAAGAAGGGGACGATAAAGAGAGTTTCGATTGCGAATTGCCACGCGACATTCTATTACGAAGCTTTGATCTGCAGAAGAACGAAGCGCTCGCGCTCGGACGATAGAGTGTTTTGTCTATCTATAGGTCGAGACGGCTGAAGAGGAGGAACGACCTAACCGTGGAAGATAGGTACCTACTCCGCGTTTCATCGAGGATGGTAGGTATAGGGAAGATAAGCCGTGCTCGTTGCGTCGAAACGTCCCTAGGCGGTCGTCCTGGAACCTGGTCGTTCTAGATTCTATGTAGCTAGAACCTCCCGAAACGTCTCCAACCTCTGACTCGAAGCTTCTCTATTCGCGGTAACGACCACCGGTCTCGTACTCCACAGCTTCATCGGCTTTGGCGTAATATAGCGACTGCTCTTCCAGCCGCCATTACGCTGGGCTTAGTGACTGCACTGACTATGGATTCGCAGAAGCAAGAAAACGCAAAGCAAACGCGTTCGCGAAATCCTTGAAACACTGCTGACCCTGACTGCTCCCCCGCGCCGACCTATCGTGGATATGAAAGGGGATTGGAAACACTGGTAGCATATGACTGGATACCTATCTGATACTGGTCTCGATGACACAGCGTTCCTTGTAATTACTCCACTGAATAGACTAGGAGCTAATGAGTGAAATTGTCAGAATGATTTATGAAAAGAAAAACTGCGGTCGCCGAGTTTCGAGCGCGATATGTAAGTAGGTACAGAGGGGTATATCCTAATCACCGCAGATGAGTTCGAATGGACTACCGCCTACCTCATCGTTGACGGTTAGTCTCGGTGTGCGAGCGTGTCCCGTTCCATGGAACTATCGTTTGAGCGATCGATTCGGATCGTGGCGGAGCTTTCCTTCGGTGGAGATCGTCCGAGTCGAAGAAACTCGGCTGGCAGGAGCGCGGAGTAGAAGAACTCGCCGAAGAAGGACAGAGGGAAAAGGAAATAGGGTACAGGGCTGGGAGAGAGAGAGCGAGAGAAAGAGAGAGAGAGAGAGAGAGAGAGAGAGAGAGAGAGAGAGAGAGAATGGTGGCAAGAGGGGGCAAGGTAAGTAGGTATAAAGGAGCGTGACTGGACGTGAGTTCAATACGCGGCCCTCGAGCACAGCTGTCACTGACATCGCCGCAATTCGAAACTGACCACGACAGCTAACCTCGGTACCGGCGGACCACAACGGCGGAAACTTATACCAGCCTTCCGATTGATACGTCCCGGCCACTCACCATACGCCGAAGGGGACGGATTAGTCGGTGGATGCCAGCCTCCCCGTCCTCCCTCGTACTTTACTTCTATTCTATCTTAGCTCAACCCTGTCTCCTCAACGACCGCACTGCACCGTACCGTACCGCACCGCACCGAAACGAAATGTCCCAGTATCGCTTCCTCTCTGCTCTTCGGGTGTACGAGTCGGTCGGTGCGAGTTTCGCCAAGAGATTTGGTCGCGAGGCTCCCCATTGTCCGCGGACGAGACACAATCAGAAACGATGCTGTGTGTTGAGAATACTTTCTGCACGAGCTTGAAGATCCGCGTCGGGATACGAGTAGACGCAGTGCTCGTACGACAGAGTAGCGGTTCGACGCGCGGAAACCCATCGTACAGGGGTGGATAGGGCCGTCTTGCCGTCTCGGGGAATTAGGAAGCGACTTTTTAATAGGTGAACACCAAGTAAGAGGATTCGGAAATAGCGTAGTCATTGTGGGAGCGCGAGGAGAAAAGGTTCGGTCGCGGTAGGTAGTCCTTTCTGGATGAATCGAGAAACGCGAAAGGTACCCGGCTAATAAGGACCGGTACGATAATAGCGAGCATGAAAAAACGAAGGAAGGAGGAGAGAGAGAGGAGTGCGCGAGAGACGTAGCAAGAAGAAAAGGAGGACGGAGGTACATACATAGTTGGGACGTAGCCGGTCGACTGGTCGGCCGATCCTTCGTGAGAAGGACGCAGAGTTGATTGATGGAACGTCAGTCATGGTGCAGCCATCAATCTCCCGTACCTATACCTTTATTATTTATTATCCTTGCCGCTACGGATACTTTGCTTCAGGTACGTTCAGCCGCGTTTCTCTCTTCCTGCTATTCTTTCTTCTCGTTCTTTCCTCGCGTTGCCGCAGCCGATGCATCGGCAAAGTCCAAAGGCCCACAGTGACGAAGCAACGTTCCAGGTATCGAGGCACCTATCCACGTACACGATGTCGCGTATAGTCTCGATCGCAAAACCATTCTCGAGAAATGCTGCTCGGACGGTCAAAGTTTTCTACCCTCTCGGAAAAGTTGAGGAGCGTCGCAGTGAAGCGAGATTACGCCCCGCGTCGCCGTCGACTATTATTAGTCGCCGTTGAAATGTTGACGCTGCGTGTACACATGTACGTATGTAATCGACAAGCGAGCAACGCTTCTGTCTCTTCTTCGGCCTTGATGCCGATTTTTGATTTTTTTCCGCGGCAGTGGCAGCCAAGCTATTTATCACCGCAGGCCAGACGATACGACAAAAGAGTGCGCGCGGTGGTTGGTGCATATTGCCGCCCCCGTTGCTCCTTTGCTAGCAAATGCATTTGCAGGACGAACGGAACGACGAGCGGTATATACCTTCGCTCGCTCCTGCTGTGTCACGAAACAAATGCGCTTTCGGCCAATCATCGCGGTGCCGTCCATAAGGACGACGATCATGATGACGCTGTGGAAGATGACTCTTCGCAGCTGTCAATCCTCGAGGACTGTGGCTCGACCACGCGTTCGAGGTTGGACGGCTCGGAGCTCGGAGTCAGCTGCGAGTGTCTCGATTCGATCGAGCGGATCGAGCGGGTCGAACGGCTGGACAAAAAATCGAAGCGCACTTGTCAGCAAGAAGTCTATTCTCTTCTTCTAGGCGTCTAGCCGGAGATGCCGTTTCTGTTGCGCGCCATGCTCTGATACGTCCACGTAAATTTAAACAGTTCATTGTATCGGAGGAGCTTGAACCGCTCGCGACGCTGATCCCCAAGAGAAGAGAGGAAAAAAGGGCGCGCTAAGACGGAGAGGAAGGGGAGGAAGGTGGGAAGGTGGGCGCATCAAGCAACAGGGGCGGAAAAGTTGACGGCTTAGACGTTTTAAATTTCTCGAGGCATTTGAGAAGACATCGAGCAACTCGATCTCTCCAGCCGGACGCTGGAGATACCTGCACCTGAGCCTCTTAGACACTTTTTTCGCTTTTTTCTCCTCTTTCTTTTCCCGGAGCTAAACAGGTTGCGTACCTGCGCTCTTGGTAAGAAAAGAAGCTGATCCGACGTGGCAAAATTTCGCGACGCCGATGTCGCTCCAGCAGGCGTAGGCGCACCAGCAGTCGCAAGTGTGAATTGCAAGGGGAAAAAGTATGATGCTGTTCTCGGGGTTAATTCATGCATCGAAAAAGAAACGAGTTTTCCACGCGAATCGTCCGGTACATCCACAAAGCGACGATGAATTTTTCACCGGCTTTCCATCGAAATAAATTGTTTCCCCTCGGTTGCGCCTCGTTCATTGTTTACGCAGCGTAATGCAGCGTAATGCAGCGAATCGACTATCGATAATTAACTGGCGAACGAGGGAGCGAGCATGTGCGACAGGTGCAACGGTGTTACTCATTAATATTTTAATTATTCAAAATACACGCGCGGGCACGGTTAACGATCGTTCGTGCGTGCGTGCGTGCGCGTGCGTGCAAACGGATTAGGATTTACATGATTTGAGGCAGGTCAAGATCGGGTACACGAACGCGTACAGTAGGTATGCGTGGAAGTGGGCGAACAGGCGAGCGGACGAACGAGCGAGCGGGCACGGGCCTCCGCTTCATTCATAGTTAAGCGGCGCTGTTTATGAACGGGCATACCTATTATGTAATGCATCGTCGGCAACGAGTCTTTTTATATCCGCCACGTGGTCGAACGCTGTATTACGCGTTCCTCGCGTCCTCTTGGGGATCTCGCGAGCTATGCCTGCGGCTAATTCCTGGTAGGCTCCTTTGCGCGGCCACTTGGCGCGAAATCACTGTCCTCCTCTCCTTCGATTATCCATGCTCCGCGCGCTTCTTCCTCTCGTCACGATCGAGCGATCACGTTCCCAACGTTAGTGTCACCGCTCGCTGTTCGTGAGACCGTTCTCTCTCCTCGTTCCCCATTCTTCGCTGTTCGTTCCTTGTTGCTCAGTGCGAGGAAAAGATATTCTTCGATCATAATTATCGATACGGTGCCTTTTGATCGATACGTTTGAATCGACGAGGTCCTTGAATCGCTCTCGATCGCCGATGCGTGGAAGCGGGTTAATTGGAATCGGACTCGCGCGTTCGACGCGAATCGATCATATCGATACGATGGCGACGGCGACAGCCACGGCGACGGCGACGCAAGCAAAGACCCATCTACCGTTCTCTTTTTCTCTGGCTCCCTCCCTCTCAGCTTCTCTCTGGTCGATCGATAAAATTGTGACGAATGGCGTATCATGACGAAGCCGTAAGACCGTCCACGAAATCTCTCGTTGAGAAATTGGGTTACACGGTCGGCGAGTCGGTGCCACGGAACCGCGTAACGATCCAACGTCCCAACATCCGGAATATCTGGCTAAAAACTGTTCTAAACCACTCGAAACAACGATCCCGCATGCAGCTTCGCGAGAAAGGAGCAGTTTAATACCGAATTGCGGTAACACCGTTCGGCGTTAAGTATTAGCGACGACGATAATACGATCACGGTTCGCGTGGTACGACGCCGACGTTTGGCGACCAGTCGATGCTCGCTTGTTCGCCCGCCTATCGATCAACCTTGTCAAAAATAATCGATCGAGTTGACGAGACTAAACCGAATCGCTCGTGTCGACGAACCAGACCAGACGTTAATGCGAACGTCCAGCCGGACCGATCGGTCACGAGTTTTCGTTCTGCCGTACAATGCAGCCTGTCTGAACTGTAGAAAACGAGCACAGTTTGCGGAACGAGTGCATCGAATAATCGGGAATCCTGTTTAACTCTGCATATTTGCCACGCGGGTAAGGCCATCGACTCTAGGCACCACTACGAGGATGAAATCACCACGGAAACGTGTCTGTCTTCTGGTCGCGCCTATTTCGTATTTCCTTAACCTAACCCACGAATGCGTTACAACCTGTTTCTCGAAAGGGCAACCACTTTGAGTCGTCGCGTCGTCGACTCCACCCCGTTGTCGTCGCTGTCGTCGATACCGAACCCTGTCCCTGGTGATGAAAACAACGACGAAGGCGACGACGGCGACGACGGCGCGACGTTTCCTCGCCAAGGATCACTGTCCTCGAAAGGCAACACCACTGCCGCCCCCTCCACGCTCTTCCCACGCAACGAGCCGCGCATCGTCAAAGTCGTGATTCACCGGTTTACACGCGACTTCGATACCGTTACACGCGTGTAGGTTCACACGTAACGCGCGTGTCCAAGCACACCGAAGAAGCGCGATCCCGTCCCACCGACAACAGACCGCGTTACAGCCTCTATGCTGTTGCGAGAGCTTAGCTTCTCCTCGGAATGCTGTTGCTCGGATCGAAAGGGGACGATGGTTGGGGAGAGAAAGCCGCCTCGGATCAAATAGAACAGAGAGGGAATGGTGCGGAGAGTGATCTACGCGCAAGTGGGTGGCACTCCCGGCGCAGCACCGCGCTCATGTAACATGCACAATTATTATTCGCTGTTATCACCATCCACAGCGTGCACCAGGACAACTTTTCTGCTTGTCTCGCGGAGAAAGGTTCATCAACGAGTCTGCTGCTGGTTTGCCCTCTTACGGCTCTTACAACTTCAAAGTGCAGGGTCATTTAACACGCTAGTGCGACGATCGAATGCACACGCATCGATTACGGTAGACCGAGGCGAATCGGATCACTTTGTGTTTGACGGTAAAAAAATAATAGTCAAACATTAAAAAAACTAATTTTTTATTATATATTCGTGACCAGTACACCTTTGGCTTTAAGATTAATAATAGAAAATAAAATCAAACTTAGAAATGTTTCTTCTGCAAACAAAAAACCAAAAGTGAGAAATATCCGATTCACCCCGAAACTTGGGGTGAATCTTATAAGTTTCTGAAAAAAAACTGAAATTTTCGTACCAAAATCTTTAGAATCGACTTAAACAAATCTAATTTAATGACAGTGAAGTCAAGTGATACTACTTAGCACACAGATCGGAAGGATTTTGGCATTTTTTGCAGTCTCTATCAACACAATTCTCGTGGCATTACTCTTCTCAGATAATCTTCTGAAAGTGGACGAATTAATTTTTCACCAGAGTAAATACAACGCCATCTTCTTAAGACCATTAGTTTATTCATTTTTTCGTCATTTCTCTAAATTTAATTTTTATCACAGATTCCTTTATTTTTTTTTAACACCATGATCTCAGATTGCTCTTTTTTATGCACGCACGAATCATCTGTATATAAACAATTATCATATTTATAGTTATAAAAATACTCAAATGAAAATAAAGAGTGATCCGATTCACCCCAAATAACGTGATCCGCTTAGCCCCATATATAAGTATTTCAAAGGGTGTAGATTACATGGTACATATTATGATATAATAGTCTAAATGACATCAAATACTAAACTTGGACACCGTGCAAACTGATAACAATAAACACATTTGAATTTTCAAGCTTACTTTTTATTTTAAATACGAAATTGCAAATTACGTAGGTTAGATTCTGACCAAAATTGTAACGTTCGCACGCGTCCTGAAAACATATGCCAGCTCTAAACAATGACTTAAAACAATTAACGAGCTGTTGTGGTAGGTGCAGGGGAGAGGGACGAGGTAGCATCATTTCTATCGCGACGTCAGAAATATGGACTAAATTCTTATTTTGATCCGATTCGCCCGGTCTACCCTATTCGGTTGATGCGGTAATAAGCCACTTAGAACTTTCATCGGTTCCGTTGTGATTTCGCGTAATTTGCAAGGCGGATCGATGGCATCGACGCGAAGGAACGCGCGCGATCTTGGCTTGAGTGATTCATCGTTCAACACATACATACATAAATAGCGGGAATAACGCGTTCGGTCGCTAGGCGCGAGACGCGAGATGCAAGTAACCCGTCTTACGAGGACAGCTTGTCATCGATACGCGATTCGTGTTTGTCGTTAACTTCGATCCCGTACAACGCCGCCGCACCGTGTACCTACGTACGTAGTCCCCGCTCTCTGGGCGCGAGGCGAACCAACCTCCTCGAAGCTCTGCTGGATCTCGAAATTGAAGACGATCGAAACGGGTGGTGAATCGTGGAACAAAGTACGCGCGAAGATCAAGAATGATTTATGGCACAGCCAGTGCGAGGACGCGGGCGCGGGCGCACGCGATTCTCCCCTGCCATGCCGTCGCGTAGCAGGATGCTTCTGTCCTGCGAAATCCGTGGAGCAACGATGCGAGTAATCTAGCGGGTGATTCACGGAGGAATTTTTCTCCGCGCGGAGGTGAGAGAAAATTTATCGGTCTATCGCGAATACATAAAGCAAGTCGGTCGCGTTTCCGGGCTTCTTCCAGCGCTAACTACGTGCATACAAGATATTCGTTATTCGCTCTAGCCACGTTGTGCGTAGCTAAGTATCTCGGGCGATAGATGGACAAGTGAAAGACGAAGAAGGCGAAGCTCGGAATCAGCGATGTTGCGAAGAGTGAGGATCGAGGAACGAGAGCACGGGGTCCAGGGGCGGATCCAGAGGGGGGCGATAGTGGAGATCAGAGTAAGAAAATAAAGAGTAATAAAGTAGAAAAATATTATGACATTGCGCATTATTCTGTATAAATAATTAATATGAATTGAATTACTTAGGCTATAGTAGCAGATAGAGATATTAAAATATAAATTACAAGCAAATCTTAAATCTCGAAAAAGAAGGTTCAAAAATGTATTTATGTACTTTTACATATTTCGCCCCCTCCAAGAAAGGCTCCTGAGTCCGCCTATGACGGGGTCTACGGTGGAAATGGAATGGCTCAACGACGGAATCGCGTAAAAATGAATACGAATGGAGGATATGGCGGGTTGAAAGGTCGTAAATTAAAGCGAACGTTGTCGCAGGAACGCGCATAGTCGTTCGCTAAGTACTCTCCGCAACAACGCGAACAAAAATGTCTGTCTGAATTATCGTAGCTAAGTATTTCACGCGTCCCCCTTTGATAAACCATTAGTCTGGATCGGTTCGATCGAGAGTCCCGACAAAGAGACGAACTTCCGTTCGCGTTAAATAGAAAATTTATGAACTCGATGGTTACAACGGAAACGATAGGTGCGGTGGGTATCGGCAAACGACCAGAACCACCAGCTTTTCGATTATTCGTTGGTGCGCTGTGTTTCGGTCAACCTATCTTCGCGGTCAAACTCGTTACCGATAATTAAAAATTGTCAAACGCACTTTGGTTGGATCGACGCGTCGCAAACCGCGCGGAATCCAACTCGAAGTAGCCCGAGGGTCACCACCGCGGCTGAATCCAGCAAGGGAAAACAGATATATATGTACATCGATATAAAGAGAGAGGGGTGGAGAGAGCAAGTTGGCTATACATGGTTGCGCGATCATTAGCCAGTGTATTATTATTCTCTGGGTATTAATTGATTTCGAAAATACAATTTTCTGCGCGACCGATCAAAACCGTGCCTGCCTCCCCGCCGCACCCGCCACCCCCATCACCCCTAACCCCTTGTCCATTTACCTATTGCTCTTCCCCGTTAACGAGCTCGTTCTACGTTGCATTTGGCAATCCGCGTGCTCGACAAGCCTGTGGCGGTTCAGTTTCGGTCTCGTCTTCAGGCTTGTCTCGCACCCGTTTCATCGCACGGGCAACGAGACCGAAAGCGCTCGTTGAACGATAAGTTTGCTCACAATGAGCGATCGGGCCGTCCAGCTGAAAACTAAGGAGCAAGCAAAGCAAACGCTTTTGTCCGATGAGAGGTCGCAGCAAATAGCCGATTACCGGGATAGCATTTTCCTGTTGGAACGCGTGCAGGCGGGAAGCGGAAGCAGCAGCAGCAGCAGAAACGTCAAATCGAAAGGTACGCATTGATCGTAATTCGAAGTGCAACGATAACCTTTCGTGGTCATTCGTCGTGCGGTACGATTGCACACACGCGCAATCGATGCGTGAAAATGGAAATCGAGCGAAATGGATTCGTCCGATCGGAAAAGCGAGCGAGCGAACGCGTGACCAACGGAGAGACAGAGAAAGTCGGACGAGCGAACAGTCGGATGGATGGACGGAGAGGCAGAGAGAGAGAACAGTGACAGAGGGGAAAAAAGGAGAGGAGGGAAGGAGGGAACGAGAGAACAACCGAACCGCCCCAGGTCGCGGCAAATTAGCGCCATCACGGATCGCTAATATTTTTTTGCGTTCACGTGAGGTGACTCTTTTTTTTTGGTTTGTCTGTTTGAATTCGTTTCTTGCATGACGTATGTATCTATCACGATAAAACCGATAGCACGTTCATCGAGAGGCATGATTTTGATCAAAGAGTTTTTTTATCGTGAAATTTAGCAAATAAATATTTCAAACGAACCGTTTACCCGACGTTTCCCGCGGTATTCGAGCTTGGAGGTGAGACCTATGATTGACGGGGTAAAAAGTTGCCGAGGTTCGCGCCGAATCTTGACGGATCGCGTTCAGGTACTTGTGTCATCGGGTGCGAATATTCCTAGCCATAGCTTGCCTTGGCGTAGTCGGCCGGCTAAAGTCTCCAAGGTTGAGGGCGTCGGAGCAGAGCGAGAGAGAGGAGGAGAAACGGAGGTTAGCTGGAAGGTAGGTGTCCAGAACGTTAACACGCGTGCATGTTTGGGACCGTTCATTGAAACGTTACGTACTCCTGGTTCGGAAGCAGCGTCCCTCGACAGTTTACAACCACCGACCGCGTTCGTTTACCTCGGTAATAATCTTGTCCTTCTTCCCACGATCCTTCGTACCTTTCGACGGATGGACGTTTGCCGTTTACGAGATCTTTACGATCGGGCGAGATTTAAATGCGCGCGTTAAGCTGGCGTTGGTAGCAGCGCGCCTCCTCGACCAACGCGGGACACTTACGAGACCGTAAACAAACCCTTGAATCGTTCCTTCGACGCGAAACGATCGAGATTTTCTTTGCAACTCTCGGTACGCAATTGCCTTGCGTGTCCTTGGACGTTAATGAATGGAAGAGGCGCGAACAGGAACGCGCTGCTGACCAACTGGAGGTAATTGATCGCAACGCGCTACCGATACGCGTCGCGAGACCAACGGTAGTCGTCGTCACGCGTTACGAGTTACAAAGAAAACCCAGCCGTTTGTTTATCATTCGCGTCCAAGACAAAGTGGAAGCAAACGCAGAGACTCGCTTGGCACCGTTTCGAGTTTGCTCGTAACGAGGAAATACCGAGCGAAGAACAAGCTAACCGGGAAATAGCAGGGAAACAGGGAGGCAGAGAGCGAGAGGGTGAGAGGGTGGGCGCGTGAGGTGGTGGCAGGGCGAAAGGGAGAACGCGGAACCGAGACGGAGAGATCAAGAGACTGAGAGACTGGGAAGTTGAAAGAGAGCCCCCGAAGGCCCGAATATCGATCTCATACATAATTAAATACCGACCCGGCGGAGCATCACAAAGAGAGCTTACTTCGGCTTTGATCTGCTGACAGACGGGGCCCGTCATCGCAGACTTCAATAGCCGCTACTGAATCGCGGGGGTGTGCTATTGACGCGCTAGAACTCGAGTTGCAATTCGCGTTCGCGCTCGCGCGTCTGGCTCGGAACCGCGCACTCCCACGAACCTTGTGTCTGCTCGCTTGTTTACTGCTGCAGACTCGACGCGATACGCGAACAGTCGCCTGCGTACGCGTAGGTATACGCGCGTTCGGCCAACTACACATGCACCGGTGGAGGAAACGCTCACGGATCGCAACAAATTTCTTGGACGTCGCTTCTACGAGACAGGGCGTTCTAATTTTTCACCATCGTCGCGGGATCGATCTGATTGCAATCAGAAATTATTGGAAATTGCAAAGGTCGTCGCGGGGACGAGAACGCACGGCTAATGGAGCTTCGAAATCCTATACAGGTTTTTCCGAACAGAATGACGTCAGCGGTGTCAGCCGCGCGTCAAACGGACGTAGGTATTCGTGGATCCATAATTGGCCCCCACTAAAAAATGCAGAGAGCCAACCGTCTCGGTCGAGAGGGCAACGAGGCAACGTGGATTACGTGTCTGCAAATCCAGCAACTCCCGACGAAATAAACAATTCTTGTCCTTTGCTTCTTCTCTTCCCACGGAATCCACAATGACTCGTCACACGTGTGTCGAAAGCGTCTCACGGTGACAGGGCGGATTTAATCGCGTCCAATGACGTCGTTGCTCGCTCATTTAAATCGGTGAATTATAACCGTCTCGATCCAGTCGAAGGCATGTAAACGTGTACCTATTTGCGATCGAGCTAACCTGTTTTCTGTGCCACTTTCTATTCGGGGTACATATAACAATAGCTTTTTCGGAACTTATTAATGCACTGGTGTTTCAAATGGGATATCCTTCGTAAAATCAAGCGGAACGATACCCTGCAAACTAACAATGAGTAGGTAAGTACCTACTTACGAGTGGGATCTCGCAAAAAAGGAAGTAGGTACGTATGTAGGTATCTGTTTACATACCTATGCGTACACCAGGAATAAGCGATTACCCCACGTTATGGTCGAGGGATGTTTCTGAAACGCGTTGTGCCTCGCGCGCACCGTAATACTACATAGGTATACGTCAACGGTTGCGCGGTCGCAAATCACGGTGCATGCCACGTGGCGGCGCGTTCAGCGTCTTGATCGCCTCGAGCCACTTTTTAACTGTCTGGTCAATGACTGAGTGATTCTACTTGGAGTTATTCTAATCCCTGTTTATTCGATACGCCCTGGCGGATTCGCCCGCTCCAAACGAATCGTGGCTAAGGGTGCACGATGAACGAGTGATCGTCGCTATACAGATCTACGGATTCCAAGGTCAAAAAAGTGTTTGAAAGCTTCAGGAGTGGGTCGATGGAAAATCCAACAAACCACAACGCACGAGATGAACCGAAACATCGCATCCACCGTGGAAGGAAGTGTTACGTGCCCCTGTCTGTGTCTGCTGCGTGAGCGTCCATGTTTCTACACGTGTGTGCGGAGGAAGAGAGGAAGGGAGTAGAAATCTGAACGGGTCACGTGGGCCGAAATAGAAAACTAAAACGCAGAGCGATTAATCTTGCGAGTTTTGTTCGGTAGTGGAAAGGAAATATTCACGGGGGAACAGGTCCTGGTGACGTTTCATCAAGAGAGGAAGAGAAGCGGCACCTGCATAGCTACTTGATGCATTTGTTTACGAGATTCGCGGCACAGGTAACCCGGGATCATTAAAATTCCACGAAACCAAGTGGACTTTATCGTGTTTGCTCTGTGAATACGTAGGCGACAAAAATGGAAGTAGAGACGAGAGGCTGCTCCGCGCGATCTTATCCTCCCGTGAGTAAATTGTCGCGAGGCAGCGGGAGGGGTGCGAGGGGTGGTGAACGGAGTGGGTAGCCTCTCGTTAGGCAGGACTCGAGACGGAGGGTGTCGCGCAGTGACGCGCGCTTGTATCCACATCCACGGTTAATCGCGGGTAGAATGAGAGCGAACTCACCGTGAAGTAGTGGTTCCAGCGCGCAGGAAATGTCAGTCCGGATGAATCGTCGACAGTACCGCTGCTGGTACGTCAGGACCGATTATCCTGGTCGCGTGTACGGCAAGAGCAACGCGGTGCTTGGACGACGAGCATCGGGATGCGCGTTGTCCTCTTTAATTCCCTCGGCACCATATCACCGTGTCATCCTCACGGATCTCCCACCCACGCAAAAGACAATAAAGACGCACCACTCACTGAACTGGTTTGGCGTACGCCTGTCGCCTATCACTCTTTCCTCGAAACGTTTCTCCGGCTAATCTGACAACGCGCACTTCACTGGTGGTAATTCCTTCTCGTGGCGAGTACACGGGGGCAAACGAGCCGGGTTTCGCACGACCGCGAGAGAATCGCGCGGGATACGCGCTCCGAACGGACGAGTCACGATTTCACGGTAACGCGATGCATGACTCGCCGACAGAACGGAGCACAAAAGTAAACACCCTCCCACGACGGCAGCACGTGGCGCACTGACGGCTCCGCGGTCATCTTCCCTAACTCCACCCCCTCCACCGCGCCTCACCATCGCCAGCGATGCGCCGTTCCTCGCCTCGCAGACCCCTCTCCGCGTCCTCCGCTCCCTTCCCAGGCCCCCGGCCACGCTTCTCTCCCGACTCTACCCCGCTCTGCCGCGCTACGTTTCGCTCCGCACCCCGCCGTTCCTTTACTACTACCCCCCGTGCCCTCCCACACCCGCGCACAACCCCATCCAGCCTTCCCCCTGCCCCTGGCGTTCTCGTCCCATTCCGAGCCCGTGCCAAACGGACCATTCCTCCCCGCCTGACCCCTCAACAGCGTCGCAACCGTCGCCCCTTCACCCGCCGCGGCCCTGACCTATCCCCACCTCCGCTACACGCACCGGACCAACGTATTCCCTCCCCACGAGCGCCTCATTCCACCCACGCCCCCATCCCACTCTTCCCAGTGTCACGAAGAGACTCTCTTCCTTGGTCTCGCGACTTCTCTTTTCTTTCTTTCCACCCTCACCCTCTCTCTCTCTCCCCCCCACACATACGGCCAGTCCCTTTTCTCGATCACCCTTGCTTTTCACCTCTTTCCTTTCATTTCAGCGTCCTTTCCTTTCCCACCGCGTCTGCTCGCGATATTCCCTTGCTTTCGCGTCGCGAGTACACCCCCTCCACCTATTCTGTTCGGTCCTCCGGTCGAATCTAGTCTCCGTCTTCCCATTGTCCGTCTATCCGTCCATCGACTCCTCTGCTGGCTTTCTTTTCAATCATTTCGACGTGCGGCAATTTTACTGCTAATACGTCGCGTGCTTCCATTTGCGGCTCGTCCATGTTTTGTTTCTCACAAAATTTCTCTAACAAACGTTCTGATCAAGCAGAGACAACCGCACCCCGACGAAGACAATGGTCGTGTTTCTAGCTGAGAGTGCGAAAGATCGCAACGAAACCTGGTGACGCGGCCGCATTTGAAATTAGGTAGCTACGTAATCCTTCGCGACGATCTCGTTAAAGTTGCTTTCCTTGGGAGTAAAATTTATAAACGGTAATACGATTTGCTTAATAATGAATTATTGCACGCTCGTGATACCGTTTGTAGCAGGGCTTGAAACGGTTCCGAAAATAATTGTTTAAAACTGTGATATAAAGGTTCTGATTAAAACGGTTATGGAGAACTTTTATTCCAAATAACTGTTACGAAGAACCGAAATTTTCAACTATTATCTTTTTCGGTTACGGTTCCTATTTCCCTCTTCATACCAGTTCCATAACCGTTATTTTTTCGGTTTTATATCGGTTCCGAAACGGTTCCAGAATCAATTCTTATATCGACTGTTCCCTAATTGATATCATTCATTATCGTAGCTGTAGATTGCTGTAGATGCTCATCTTTTTTACAAAATCCTTATAGAAACATGACAAACTTTTAACTTCCTATTCTGAATGATATAGTGTGTGTGAATGTAAAAAATGTCTAGCTGATTTATTTATTTCAACGCTTTATTATATATGATATGTATAAATGTTTCTTCTTTTTCTATAAGGATTTTGTAAAGAATATACACATATACAGTAATCTGCAGCTACAATAATTAATTATATCAATTAGGGAAAAGAAGATACAAGAATTAATTCTAGAACCGTTTTGGAACCGATATAGAACCGAAAAAATAACGGTTATGGAACCGATATGAGGAAGATAATAGGAACCGTAACTGAAACAGATAATAGTTGGAAATTTCGGTTCTTCGTAACAGTTATTCGGAATAAAGGTTCTTCATAACCGTTTGGAGAACCGAAATCGATATTATAACAGTTTTCAAGCCCTGGTTTGTAGCCGCAAATATTTCGGTGATGACATTTTCTGCGTTGATGTAACGAGAACCTCTGCACACCCTTTTGCTTTAACGCTAGACTAAACTTTCGTACCTAACTATCATACTTTTTCGCAGCTAGATAAACTTTGCGGGGTGACAGCGCTGAAAGTCGCGAATCCTTTGTACCTACACGTCGACGATTTCCTCGTTTGGAGCGACCTTAAGCGACCGTGGCGAAATGGTGAGTCGACGTCTCGACGAGCACCGAATTGGAGGCGCGTTCCGCTGGCCCTTGTTAACGCAGGAATGTAAATCAACTCGTAATAGCGAGGCAGCCGGGGATTAAGCGACGCGCGAAGACGAACCATGGCACGGTGAGAAGGTACGAAGTGCCGGCAAAGCAAGACAGACGACGACAACGACAACGACAACTAGCGGGCACTGCGACGATGACGACGAGGGCGACGACGGCGACGGCGACGACGTTGGCGGACGGTGGTGACGGTGACGATGGCAGTGGCGGCAGTGGTGACGGTGACGGTGACGGTGACGATGGCGATGGCGATAGCGATGGCGGTGGAGCAGGGTGAGAGGGAGTGAATGGGTGGGAATAGCGGCAGCACCCTCTCCTCGTGGCCCGAAGCATTAGGAGTTCGGTAATAAATCTCGTTGAAAAAACACACGCGCGCACGTACAGACACGTAGACGCGAGCACGCGTTGGTGTGCCGCGTGTAGGTACACGTATTCTCGAGCAAGGGTCTCAGACAGCTCCGTTCTCTTCCTCGCGTATATCTCGTTCGGTCCGTACATCTGTGCTGTTCGAGTACAACGAGCGCGAGAAAGAGAAAAGCCGGTAGAGAGCGTAAGAAGGGATGGGAGGGAGTCGTACCCCTCCAAGCTTTAGATCTTTCCCCCGTCTCGTCTGTTCGTCGAGGAGCACCGCGTCCGATGGCAACGAGGTCGACATGATCTATGCACGCTGTGCAGAGGCGAGTGTCACCGTTTGCTTGATGCATTGGTCCTCACCTGAGCCCTCCCCCTGGCGTCGTTTCTTGGCCGAGCCCACCGACATCCTCCACCCTGACGGATCGAGGTTCGCGGTTCGCGGAACGCGGATGGCTGCTCACCTACGCCTTTTCCTCTCCTATCCGTTAGGATGCTGGTGAAAGTCTCGAGGTCTCGTGGAAATGGAGATCGACCACGTGCATGCTGACCAACTGTTACGAGCCGCAGCGGATGGCACCGTCAGGATCCTAACGATTCGCGGCGAATAGACAAAATCGGAATCCGGGATTCCCAAGGGCGATCGCATTGAGATACCTACGTAGTTATCGAGGGAAAAAAGTAGAGGAACCAAGGGTGGAGAAGGGACCAAGTTGGAGTAGAAGGCCCGACGCGAATAGTACGACGATGGTTACATTCTACGGATCAGAGAGCTCGATAGCGTGCCGAAGTCGAGGCGAACGGCAATAAATCCATTTTTCGTGAAGGGTCGGTCGAGGGGCGAGAGCGAGCCAGGGTCTGATTAGCAGCCTGACTCGCCGTGCAGGATGACAGCCGGTGAGTTATAATATTGCCCATCCATCTATTTATCTACTCCATCGCCTCTCTTCTCCCCAACGCCCTGCTCGTCGCGTCCCTTAGCCCCCCTCGCAGCCCTACCTCTCACACTCGCCCGCCACTCTGCTCTTACTCTAGCCAGCCAACTTTCGCGAGCTTCCTCTCTGCCTGTCCACGCCACACCCTAACGCAGCTTTTTGCAAATGCGAGCTTTCGCTAAAAAACCCCTTCTGAGCTGCAACGACGATGCTGGGAAAAGCCACGAAAGCAAACTCGAACGGACAGCGGAAAGAAAGAATTAAGCTCGCGTGATATCGCGCCGAGGGTGACCCCTCGCAAATCTTGCCGTTGAAGGCGAACGGCGGGACACCTTTCTATACATTTTCAACTGGAAAGACGCGGCGTCCCGAACTTTCGACGGGAACCAGTTCATATATCTGAAGTATGGCTGCCATAAATAAGCGACCTGTCCGTTTGCTCTGTTCGCCCAACCTCTTGCAAATCTTTCCTCTCTTCTCTTTCTTAGCGGCTCGTTTCGTCTTCCTTTCTTCTCCCTGCCCCCGAATATCTTCGGATCGTAATATCGAGGTCGTGCGTACCGAATCTGTCGCCAAAGGGTCTACGCTTCCACCGGGGGCTATCGCAAACGATGAGACGCGGATCTTTCTCTTTCACCTACTTCGGCTTTCCGACGTCCGGCATGGTAATGAGACGATCAAACCCGCTGCATCGCTTTTCTAGGGTTACACTTTGACGAATTGACGGCATCGAATAGTTTTCTTTGCAGATGGTTGACGCGAGAAGCAACAATGCAGTGAAACGAATCGTTTAAAAGAAAGAAAGAAAGAAAGGGGAAAGAGACGGGACTGTGCTCGCGGTACGGTCGCGTTTCTACAGCCGGATATCGGACGAATGAGCGAGCAAGAGAGCGAGCGGAGCAGAGCGGGAGTGATTTATGCTAAGTCGGTGATGCTGGTGAAGCAGGGGCCCGTGTATAGGTACGTGGCCGAGCAGCCATCTTGGGGTCCCTTCGTTTCTCTGAGGACTCGGATCGATTGACAGACCCGTGCCCGATCACCGCTTAACGAACTCACCTCCTCTCCTTTTCGCGAGCTTCTCGCTCTCGGGCTTTGGTACTCTTTCTCCTCCTCGGCTTGTCCTCCTTACTAACGTTTTCCAAACCTATGTTAGACGCACGATCGAACAGAATATCGGTTCTTCATAACTGTTTCAGTCAGAACCGATATATAACAGTTTGAAACAGTTATTCTCGGAACCGTTTCAAGCCCTGAAATCAATATAACTCGAATTTCGACCGTAAATATTGTTCTAATTAGAAGAGATGATTTCGGCGCACTGGTTCGGTCAATTAAGTAATTAAATAAAAGCTATTGTGCAATCTTGAGAATTATCAAATTCCAACGTTTCGGGTCAGTGGTTGTGACCATTTTCAAGGAAAGTTAGATAGCGGAAGAATACTGCGTATGCTTCTATACAAAAATCGCGTTTGCTAGAAACGTGCGACGTCCGAGTTGGTTGAACGGTGACTGAGGTAAACAGTAGACACAAGGCAAAAGCAACTAGAGGGTAAACCAGAGTGCGGCCAAAACGAAGCCAAGAGCGGTAAACGTTAAAGATTTTTAAACAAATTGGAAGGACGAAACTTCAAACCTCACAATCATACTGTCGTAATATCACCAATTATTGCTTATGTGGTAAAAATCCATCACTCATAGGTGTCCAAAGATATAATTACATGACGTTGACAGTAATATGTAATAATGGTCAAACCATAGAAAAGAAATATAGAAACGAAAATTCTAATAGAAAGACTACATCATGAGGCATTACTCCTTCAATATGGTTGCGTAATAGTCCTGTATTTTAGGTGTTTCATACCTGAGATTTACGCTCGGTTGTTTAATCGTATGTAGCGTTTCTAACAGAACTCTCTGATTCAGATTGGCTTCTCTATCAACAACTCTATCAAAGTCAAATCTATGGTCGAACTCAAGTGAGTGTTTCGTTAAAGCAGTGTGTTGGAGGGGAGATAAAAAGATATTTCTTTTGTGCTCATAAATCCGTGTTTCCAAAAGCCTAGAGGTTTTCCCAATATAAATCTGGTTACAACACCCGCGCGTGATTGAGTAGACGATAGAATTTTTAGTCAAGGGTATTTTATCTTTGATTGGAGGAAACAAATGTTTCTGCGAATTATCAAGTTCCATTTGATAATTCTGAAAATTGCACAGTAGCTTTTATTTAATTACTTAATTGACCGAACCAGTGCGCCGAAATCATCTCTCCTAATTAAAGCTAAAACCTGCCGAACGGCTGGAGAATACGTGTTTTTAACCGCGACTGGATTTCTCCGTAAGCTGGAAGTGTGAAGCGTCTCCGACATTCCATTCGTTTCGTTTAGGTAACCGTGAAAACCGCGCTGCGCGCCACGCCACGCCGCTGTCCGTTCTGATTTCCATCCGTCACCGTTGGTCAGATTTACGGCGTCGCAGAGGGGTCCCTGTTGCTTGGGGGCCCTGCCGGTGGGCCCGGGGCTTCCTCGTGCAACAATGAAACCACGCCATTTGTCACAGAGGCGCTTCCTCTGCTTCTAATAAACGTTCGTCCTACCGTCGTGGTACAGTCGTGCTGCAACGTGCAGCACGGATCGACCTTTGCTTTTGCTCCATGGATCGTGATCTCTCGGGCAACTATCTCTTTCCCTCGCCTCTCAGCAGCTCCTCTATCTCTTTCCATCTTTTCCCTTTTCCGTCCCACTTGCCTCGCGGTCCATCGCTGCCTCTCGCTCGTCTCCATACTGGATGGCACTCTGCTCGCCCGCTCGTGGTTCCGAACAACAGATCGAAACGGGAAGAGCGAAGGAGAGGGAAATAGAGGCAAAGAGACAAGCGGCACGATGGGATACAACGTGCCCACGTTCATACTTTCACAAGCCGGCACAATGCACCGGCCCATCGAGAGGAATTGTCATACAAATTGTCGCTTATTCAGCGACGATCCTAAAGCGAGGATGTACGGCCTACGAGCCGGTATCGGTAGCTCGAAAACAACGTCGGGACGACTATTCAGAGAGCTCGGCCCTTGGCGGAAATGCGAGTAAATTCGATTAAAGAGAAGAAGAAGCGAGCTCGGCGCGCGATCGTGAAGAGACAAGCAATGGGCAAAGAGAAAGATTCAGTGTCGGAGCATTCGTCCGACATTACCGATTACCACCCGTCTTGACGCTATTGTGCTCCCGTTGCGGCAGCACACGGGCTGGTTTCTCGCGATGCGATGGCCGATGTCGAGCGCTCTAAAACGCGAGGCTTTCGATCGGCTTCCACGCTCGGAGGTGATTCGTACGAATTTAAACAACGTTCGGCAACAGACACGGGACACGGGTGTTGTATTTGTCCGATAAATCCAGCGCGGCGAGATCGCGGATAAGCGTGCCCGTCGCAAACTTGGCCGCAACGATGATGCGATCGATAGCAGAAAGAGTTATACGCGGCGAAGACGAGGGCTACAAGACCGAGGACGACTCTTAATGATTCGGAGAATCAGCGTGACGGGGTTTGGTTGGTGGTCGCGCGTGAGCGGTTCGCGTCGATACTGTCGCCGAGCCTTATCCGCTATACGTGTGTATGTAACTATGTAGTACGTATGTAGTCTATCGGTGATTCGCGACGAAACAGCGCGAAGAAACGATGATTACCTACGCTTCGAGAGGAGAGACACGGGGCGAAGCAGGATCGGCACCGGTAGTAGCTTTGCCTACCGTTTCCTAAACAGAGGTCATCCACGGTTCCCAGCCGCCGGATTCTTTTTTCTCCCCAAACGTCACCGCCGATATTTATGGCGAGCCATAGAGCCGAGGGGTTCGACTACTCTTCGGGCCTCGCAACACGGCGCGGTGCGGCGCGGCGCGGCACGGCGTGGCATGGCGAGAGCAGAACCAGGGCCCCGGCGTAATTCTGTCAGCGTCACGCTCCGCTCTCGCCTCGACCTCCAACAACTAACAGAAGGAACGAACAACGAGCACGCAGAGGGGGCAGGATGCCGAGAAAAAAGTCACTGGAACCTTTCCAACGTTATCCTCGTGGTAGCGAAAGAGAAACTGCCTCTTGACTCCTTTAAGACACCGTAACGCCAACGCCGACCCGGTGCACTACCGGTCAAGGTTATTATCCAGCGACGCACGCGACTCTGTGTACCGCGCATCTTGCGAATTCACACCACTTTCCTCTCCCGTCCGTTTGCCCTCTCCCTTTCACCCAAGCAGCCGCGCCGCAAAATTTTCCGCGGATGGTTCTACTCCTAGGCAAAGAGCTTTGTCCAACAGTTGCTATCTATCGGGCTACTGACTACGCGCTGCAAGCTCGGAGCTTCGAGGAGGTCCGACGAGCCGAGAGATTTATCGCCCTCCAGTTATAATAGGTACGAAAGCCGAGTTGCACATCGTGGGTGAGTGAACGCGGCGAAGACGAAGGGTTGCTTGCTCCGTGACGAGGCGCTGCGTCTCCAGTCAGATTCTTGGGATTGAAGTCGCGTAATAGCGTCGTATGGCACGCATAAAACTTATTGTTAGTGGCGTGTTTGGCATTCTGAAGCGCGATAGCTGAAGAATGCGTAGCCGCGCCTTCTGCTTTGAGATAAAATCGCGATGGGGGAAGACGCGCTCGGTTAGTAGGATCCTGTCGAGGGTTTTCGTAACGAATTGATTCCAGGGACCGTCCGTGCCCTCTGGTTTGCTCGGTTATACGATATTATACGAAGGAAATGATATGTGGAGGAACGGACGCGCGCACGCACGCAGCTACGGGTGGATGGATGGATGGATGGATGGATGAAGGTGCGTACGAAGAGATCAGGTTTGAGCAGCTGTCTGCAACCACGTCACTCGAGTTCACTGTGTCGGGTTCGCGGTGGAATGAATGCCTTTCATTATGAGTCTTATCTTCTGCCCGATCTCGCCCACCCTTTTTGCTTGCTTCGCGCTGCTCTCCTTTCTTTCCTCTGCCCCCCTTTCTCTTTACTTCACTCGTGTGGATTCGATAGAGCAGAGCTTCGCGTACCCGGAAGACAAGGAGGAACCAGAGGAGTGAATGAAGCAGAAGGAGAAGCGAAATACTATCACCGAACGAAGTACGACCCTCTTTATACCTGAGTGCGCGAGATTTATCGTGGGTAAACCAGCCGAGTTTTTTCTTTGTTTTTTTTTTAGCGGCGCGTCGACGAAGAAGCGCCGCGGCCGAGAGAGGCCCGAGTCTAAGTGCAAGTGAGATGGTCGCAAGGCCACGCGTCGCGATCGGTCGCAGCCAATGGAACAGATATACCGAACTCGTAAAATCAGCCAGGCGTTAAAGTAAACATGCTCGAGCTTCGCGCCGCGGCGCGACAAGCTGCGTGAAAAAAAAAGTGTGAACAAGAAAGGGGGGAGATATGAAACACGATCCTCGCTTAGGGTCGTACGTATGTAGTATTTGAAGCCGACTCGCTTTCCATTCATCCTATTGTAGGCTACGCGGAATCCTAAAACGGAACGTCAAGGCTCCTGCTCAGCTCTAGACGTTTTCGTTTGAATCGGTGCAGCAGCTACTCAGCTATCGAATTTACAAAATCGCTGACTGTATCGAATCAGTGGATTTGATTCACTGAGCCATATCGGAGTACATACCTAAGTACACGTGTATTGTCGTAACCGATCGACGATGAAAGTTGATCGCTGGAGAAGCATTTAGGGTAAAGGCAGGTAATATGGAACGGCACGTAATATGGAACTTCGTAAAATTTCGATAACGAAATAACGAACTTTTCAGGCTATCGTGTGTACTAGATCCCTATGCACAATAGACGATGATACTGACAATTGAGTATCAGTCGGGCATCCATCATTGAAAGAGAAACGTTTAGGGCATAGGGCCCATATACCGGACATTTAGTGATGGCATGAAAGTTATTTAAGAATTTCAACATAGGTTTTCATACATTCCGCGAATTTTTTGCATTCAACTGATTATTAAGCATTTCCGCGAGTTCAGGATTTTTTATTTAAATAAATAATGAAATATTAAAGAGATATTAGTAAAAATGTAAAATAAAATTTTGTCGTCTATTTACCGTGCCCGAGCTACCGGACACTGTCTAGATGCATTATCCACTTAACTAAAACATCTTCGTGAGATTCTGGTCCTGGTTTTTTCTCCTTATATTTGTTCTTAATTTTGACGCGCAACGTGCTCCTTGGAATGTCAAACTGTATGCTGGCTGCATTTACCGAAGATTGATAGGAGGTAATAACCTCTAATGCTTTGTTATTCGAATCTTTACTGTATTCATATTAGGATCTGCCAAATAAACATTTTAATGTTAAAAATTCTCTTAAATGTTCGCAAATATTGTTACTTTAATGTAAACATCTATATCGATTCGAAAATAGGTTAGATTCTTCGAACGTTCACGAACATCCGATATCTGTCGAGTCAACACGAATATTGACGCAGTCCCCGGATTCGCTTTAATTTTTTAGAATATTTAAACTTAGTACTATCGCTACATAATCATTTTTGTACATTATATCAATTGAATTATTATTACATCGACTCTGAAATGTAAGTGATGCTTAGCAATTTTGATAATGAAAATGGTCAAATGCCGATAATTGCTAGAATGAGAATTTCTATACATTTTTTACATGTGTAACCTACGTTAATTATAAAAACCTTCATTTATTTAGAAAACTATAATTTCAAATGTTATTATAAGATTATTATATTTTAATTTATATAGCCTGGATTTTATAAATCACGAAAATGAATAATGCGTCCGGTAATAGGGGACCGTTCGGTATATGGGTCGTTCACCCTATATTTTTCGTGGGGGGTAAAAGTTTCTGAAAAGTGCATGAAACAGTTAAATATTGTAGCGAAGGTATGTTACAAAGTATTATTTTGATATAATTTATCATTAAATATGTGTGTTCTTGATTATTCAACAATAGCCCTAGTAGCATTTCTGGTTGGCCCACAGTACCCCCAAGTTGGGAATTAGTTGGCCATCAAAATGCCAACAATAAATGCTACTAGGGAGTATACCAATAAAATTACTTTCTTCTTAGTATAATTCTTAATTTCTTGTCGGACCATGTGTGTACGTAATATGGAACATACCGAATAACATAGGTGAAGTTGATAATGACGATGACGACGAATTTATTTATTTGTATTTTCTACTTAATAAATCTTTATTTTTAGTAAAAAAAAATAAAGGTTTTTGAATTTTCTTTACAAATTTCCAGGGTGTTCCATATTAGGACCCAGTTTTTCGAACGGCCAATTTTCACTCTTTTCAGTATTTTAATATAATTGCAAAACAATTGGATTTTTTTACATTTGACGATGTAAATATGATTATGCATTAGTTCCTCCGTCCCCTCATGTCAGTTTTATTAAAAAAAAAACAAATTCCCCTACTTTTGACAAGCTTTTGAAATCAGATGGTCCATATTACCTGCCTTTACCCTACGTATATAGAATCGTACGCACATTTAGATGAAGACGTCGAGGTGAGTGGCTACGGAATTAGGGATGCGACAAAGAAAAGATGGAGACTTGAAAAGCGCGCTCGAAGAGGTGGTAGTTTCACAGGTCGAGGGACCTGTTCTGCGGCCCTTGGCTCTCGAACGCCACGGACACCTGCTATCATCGACTAGCACAAGTTCATCTTCCGGAGACAGCGCGAATCTCACATTCCCCTTTCGAGCGTGTAAACGTCGCGATAGCTGCGGCGCGGCTTGGCGCGGCGTGCACGCGGTGACAAGCTGGACAGTTTGACACTCGGCTTCCTAACGATCGGTACAGCCTGTCGGAGAAAAAGGAAGCATTGAATGCCGATTCTGTGGGCCGCTTGATCGACGCGTCGTCTCCCTGTCAAGACCGTCTCTTTCTCTCATTCCATATCCTAGATTTTCTTCTACGAGCCACGAGCCACCAGCCACGAGTCAGCTTTGTCCGCCGACCTATTCGTGTTTAACGTTTATTGTCTGCGCGAGCCCGTCTTTGTCCTCCTCGTCATTCACCGTCCACGCTGCCGAAGCGTCATACCGTTAACGCGACTTATTTTCATCGACGAAATTCGCGCGACGTCGAGATTCCGACCCTCTCCGAAAACAAATGCGTCCGTACGAGCCTCGATTGTTGATTAGGAAATTGGAAAGAAGAGTCGACGACGGATGGGCTACCGCCAGGGGAGTACGTAAATTCTGCTGGTGTTTTCGCGGACTCGGTCCAAGTCAGAGTCAATTGGTTTCGTAGTCTTCCTTGCGACTCCAGTCACTTGGAGCAATTGACTTTGATCCGTTCGTGCGCGCGTAACATTGAACGCAATTACGGTCAATTTACGATGCCCCTCGGATACTCCCGCTTCCCTCCCGTCCCAGTAATCGCTGATCGGCCATAGGTGGCTACGCATAGAGCACGGTCGCGCGGTAGCCCGATACCTATCGATCGCCTCAGCCGTTTCGTTCGATCGCCGAAACTCGATTAACCGATCGGCATACCTAAAGCCGATCGGTAAGACAGGTTGGAGGCAAAACCCTTCGGCATCGGTCCTAAAGGCAGCCTGGCGAGCTTCTCGGAAGGTGCAGCTGATTGTGAGAAGTTTACCTTTTCGTGCTCGCTCATCGTTAAAGCCCGCGAATTCAAGTGGACGCCGAACGACTCCTCGTATAATATTACATCCTATTAGGGAAGGAATAACTGCTGGATGAAACGCGACAGCGAACGATCAACGGAAAGAGCGGTTCCTCGAGATGCGTGTTAGTCGATCGTGACGAGATTCACTCGGAATAATGCGGCGCGGCGCGGCGTTCCCCGTTGATCTACGATCCGAACCAGATCTCGATCGCTCCGCTCACCGAGCATCGTGTCCGAGGATTCCCCTCTAAAGAGTACCGGGAGCTGGCTTAGCAGCGGAGAATCAGCGGCACTCGGCGAACGGGCGAAGGGGCAAAGGGGCGAAGAGGCGAGGAATCGAGGAAGCGACAGATAGGTAGGAGGGCGGTTTTACGTTCTTTCTCTATGGGCGCCGGTAGTGGCCGGGAGGGGTGGATCGTACCGAAGGAAAATTTCGACTATAAATAGCAGTGTATTCTAAACGAGGTACAGAGAGCGCATTGGATCTAAATTATGAATTTCATCAGCGGCAGTCTGCCGTTTCATTCCGCGTTTTAGCCTCCTACCCACCCCCCAGCCCCACTTCCAAACACTCTTCTCACCCCTTCGCCAACCGTCTTCCCTCCTCGCCGTCCTCGTCTCACCGATCCTTCTGCCCTCCCGTGTCTCTTCTTCCGTCCCCGTTCGCTTTACTTTCGCGAGCTTTCCACGGATAGTCGCGTCCCTCGACACCCCCTCCAGCCCGAAGCGTTGCGTTCCCCTTTACCGGCACGCGGGAGATGAAAAGTTCTGGCGAAGACATAAAAATGCGGCGCTGCATTTCCCTTTTAAAATAACGCCCTTTGCTCCTTTTTCAGTTTATTATTATCAAGTTGTGCAGTCTGCGCCCGTTCCTCCGCGTCCCCCATCTGCCGCCCTCTGCCTCGGCCAGGCCTTTCTCACTCGCTCTCGCTGCCGCGGACCGTCTCTTTCGTGCCGCCCCATGCCGACTTTCTTCCACCTTGCGCACAGCCCGGACGACAGTATCTTCGACTATAAAGCGGCCAACTCGCCCCCGCTAGCCCGTTCTCCTCGGGTCTCATCTTCCACCGGCTCGTGCAACTCTATTCGTAACTTCGCGTTTGGAAACTTCCCGTTATGAGAAGGAACGTCCGGTGTTTACTCAACTAGCGGCGCGCGAGCAGCGTTTCGGATAACGCGTGGAGCCACGTCGTGCTTGCGGTATACGTATCAATGTATGGAAGTACCCGCCTATGCATTCTTCGATTTCGATGCGACTGCGCTCTCGTTTGGCGAATTGGTCCACAGGACTCTGCCGACGCACAGTGTAACGAGTATAGAAGAAAAAAAAATCAATTTTCCAGTAAGATACAGTTATTTACATGTAATTGATATGGTAATCATATTTGTACACAAGAAATTAATTTTTAACATAAAATAATTCATTAAAATATATTTTTTAACATAATTTGTATTAGTTAATCATATCGTGCATACTTTTGTAAAACAAATAAAAAATATATGTATTTTTTAAATGCATTTAAACACAACTTAATAACAAACATATGAAACAATTATAAAAAAATAAAATTAATTTTTTAAATAATTTGTGTTGATAATAAATTTTAAATTATTCATTTTTATTATACATCTTCGTCACTATCAGTTGAATCTGTAGGAAATTCAAAGCTCAGTGTCTTTTAAAAATAAATATTCTAGCACAGATTTTTCTAATTTTTCGGTTTATTAATGTGTTTCTTCTTATGTGGAAGCATTTGGGAGCAGATAAAATTTACACGAAATTAAAGGGCATAAAAAGAACTAATTGTAGTAAAAAATGAAAGAACCGATATGTTTCGTTTTTTTTTAATTCTCTCCAGAAGTTAGAAGATGCGACAAAAAAAGTAATAATTTGAGCCACTTGTACGTATCCACATCTTTAAATGCGAGAATTTTTAATTAATAAAACGAAAGAAGGATATATTTTGCTTATTTTAAAAAAAGAAAGAAAGAAAAGAACTTATAAATACAACACAAATGCAGTGGGTAAATATTTTTTTTGTGCAGTCTGTGGCAGCTTGCGTTTGGTTATTCGACTTTGAATGTAATCACCGACCTTAAATCCTTTATTTATGTTACTAAGTTATGATATTCTTATGCCGGAGGACTGTTTACTACCAATTCCATGAAATGAAATACAAAATTTAAAAACTGCAACTTTTGCTTTTTGAACACGTGCCGCGACACTGTGCGACGCGGAGGTATACTTGCGGCCGATACGCGACAAAGTTATGGCTCCCGCCGTAAACTGGCGCGGCGCTTACCCTTCCCGGCCTCCCTGCGTTCGGTGCGCGAACCTCATTGACGTTTCGAAGGTGAAAGATCGGTGGGTGAGCAGGGACAAAGGACGGAATCGGTGTCATAAGCGGGGCGACCTTGAATACGATGACGAGCTCGTGACGCGAGAAAGCGTTCCGGTTTGGAGCAGAAGAGTGGCACCGCGCACGGCTATCCTATTTATAGGCGGCCCGGCAAAAACACGAACGATGACGGCGGACTGCGGAGTGCCTTCTCCGAACCTCGACGGAGTGACTGGAGAATCAAGTGGAGAAAGAGCGGAAAAGAGAAGGAGATCGCGACCAGTAGGCAGTGGGAAGCAAGACGCGAGAAGTGAGAAGTGTGGAGCGAGAAGCGAGGAGGCGAGTGGCAAGAGACCAGATGAGACGGGAGGAGAAGCGAGGGAGTAAAGGGGGGAGGGAGCGAGGGAGCAAGAGGGCGAGGAAGCGAGCTCGATCGGGAGCAACGTATGCGAAAGGAGGAGAGAACCGTCGATCAAACGTCGCGAACGTCCGAGGCGTCTGTCTGGAACGAAGACGTCTCCATCAGCCTTCAGATCGAGCCACACGCTTCTCGTTCCCCTCATTTTTATTACCGCCTCAGGGCCGTACCTACTCTGCTTGCCCGGTCGACTCGATAATCACGGAATAGTAACGCGATTAAGTAAAATGACTCGCCCCCCCTCGATTCGATCGCGTTATCAACTCGTACGACCGTTTGCGTTTCTTTGACGGGAAGCGATCGACGTTCTTTCGTTGCGCTCTCCGATCGTCAAGAGTCTCCGACGCCGTGAAAAGTGAAGCGATATCAGGGACCATGGAAAGGCTGGTAGGTATTTGTCCGGGTACGCTAACTGCACTAGGTACGAACCGTTTGGAAGGTAGTTGGCGAGGAAGCGAACCGATAAAACGGGGAGATACGTGGCTGATACGGGAACGACGCATCGTCCCCAAGTGTTGCGGCTAGTTCCGACGCGGTTCAACGTATGATTATCCGTTCCCCTGGGGACCGAGGCGGCAGCGGAGAAACTACGTGGAGGTGGCGCGACGCGGCGCGAACGGGAGCAGAGGAGGACTAACGGAGATGAAGGTAGAGCAACAGCAGCGGCGGCACGAGGGGGAGGAGGTGTAGGATGCAGGGACGGTTATTAGTTGCCACGCCGTTGTCGTTTTATCTTCGTGCCCAATTAGCAAATATCATTCCGTAATGCAACGTGACGGGGCCTCCTCTGAAAAGAGTGCAGCTGCATCGGCATTAAAAAAAAGGGTAGAAGAAAGCAGGGACGCTCGAGGGCTGCGGGGTAGACAGCGGGGGAGAGGGAGCGTAAAAGAGGAAACGACAAAGATAGCGGGTCCGTTCAAGTTTTTTATTGACATTTTAAAAGGTACCCGAATAATACCAGCCGACACGCGTAATAATTATTGCCTTGCTCGCGCTACCGATCGGTAATACATGGAGCGATTCTCGCGGCCAGCACTCCACGATGGAACAGCATCGATCGGCGAGTTTCAGCCGTCTACGGACCCGCAGTCCCTCTTCCAACTTTATACGAGTGGCTCTCGATGGCTCGTTGCATTGTAAATTATACAAGTAACGATCGATTAATTACCAACACCGATGCGCCGGAACTTATTCAAGATTCCGTCGTTACACGACTTCCCACGCGGGCTCGCGGTCGAACCGACTCGCGTCAGCCGCGAATTAATTCCCCTCTGCTCGTTTTGACCGCGGAACCTTGTCGAATCCCACGCGTACCCGCCACCAACGAAACGCACACGGGATAAAGCGGCCCCTACCGAAAGCTCAAACGGTTCTCTTAACGCTTCGAGCGTTTCTTAAACTTCTCTACGCGGCTCGCGCGAATAGGTGCGGGAGGGTGGGCGGAAAAGTGGAGGAAACTCGACTACGGAGGGGGATGAGGGCAACGGGTCGAGTTCGGGATTGTGGTCAGAGCCGAGAGATCGATCACGAAGTCGTCGGCGTTGCGTCGCGTCGGGAGAAGGAAGGCGCTAAAGAGGCGAGGAAGGAGCCGAAGAAACGACTGGTTGGCAGTGCACGGTGGTCAGTCAGGTCGATGTCAGCCCGCTAATTGGCAGCCGTGTCGCATAGAGGTAGCTCTCGAACTCGAAGCCGGTTCGTGTAGCTGGCTTCACATCCCATCGCATCGCGTCGCGTAATTCGTAAGCGGTTCTTGCCCCTTCTTTCGTGGATGCTCCTTCCCTCGCTGATTATCCTCCCTGTGTCGATCTTTCTTTCCTGCGTCTCCTCGCGGCTTGTCTGCCATCCACGTAGTGTCTATGAACCTCTTGCCTCTCGGATCATCGCGCTTCAGTGGTAGGTACGCCACTGGGTGGCGACGCATCCCCTATCGTTCCTCTGCGAACACCTTTCGTCTCCGCGTCCCTTTAGGTATACGTTTACGCATCGCGCGTGGGCGACACAAACGGAATGGACAGTCTGACAGGGAGAACGTCGGAACCAACGACACAGAGGGCCAGAGAGCCAGAGTGACAGAGAGGCACGCACGAGTGTTGAAGAGAGCGAGGAGAAGCAGAGTGGAAGAAAAGGAGGTGGTGAACCGACACAGGGCGATGTATGTATTCGCTGCACAGTGGGGAAATTTAGCGATTTTATTAAATTCGACGAAATAAATGCAAATGTCAATTGAAGAACTAATATGAGTATCAAATGCCACCAATTTTACTGTTAAATGTTTTAATACAAAGCTCGTATAGACTCGTAATGGACTCATAATCGTTTATGTTCATGTGAGGTTAGACCGATCGCAAAGAATTAATCCAGATTTTCAAGTTGCTTCAAACACTTATATTGTGTTATCCAAAGATCTGAAAATAATTTCAAGGCATGGATTCAATTCCTGGTGGTGCGTAAGATAGCTTTTTGTCCTCAAAATAATTATGTTTCGATTTTTAATACGTAATTTATAGAATTTTTAAAGTAGTGTTTTAGAAATAACCTTTTCATATAAGAATCAATTTTCAATACATAAAATAGTTATCAATCCCATAATATCCTGCAATGATTTTCATTCCTATTTTACGTTGGACTATTTTCATTCTATAAATGCAATTATTAATTGCTAATACTTGCTAAGTGTGTCTTGTCTAACATACGACATAACTGTGACAGAGACTGGTTCACATGTTATAAATAAGTTTTGAGGTTTCGACCACGAAAATGGATATAGTTCTTCAATTGACATTTGTATTAAATTTGTAAAATTCAAAATTTTCATTTCTATAGTTTTGGCCATAAAATCGCACAATTTCCCCACTGTGCGCTGCTGCATACCTACGAGCTCGACCACCGTTAGCTGGCGTAGAACAGCGATACACCTTGGGTGGTCTTGCAGCGTTTGATATTCCAGATCGCGTACCTATTTCGGTTCTTTACATCGATAGGTCCGGTCGCGGAGGTGCAGCGCGCGAGAAGAAGAGAATGTTGAGCGTTTAGACGACGGGGTAAAGTGAATCACGGGGATTGAAAGGGGACCACGCGCGACACTTAAGGATGAGACGTAACAGCGGAGAAACAGTGAGAAGACGAACGGAGTGAAGATCGGAGAAACCGCCAAAGGACGCGGAATGTCCGCCGTTGGTGGGACACGGGCAGCAGAGCAGTGGAGTACGGTGGAGGGAAACTGGGAGCAGTAGGTGGAGGTGGAGGCGGCGGCTGCTATCTGCACCGTGGCTGACACCTGACGGATAGCCTGGCGTCGGCAACGCGGGATATTAATTTGGTAATTTATGAGGTCCGATTAGGCAGCGCTATCTGTCGAGCTAATGCGCGAACCGTTGGCAGGTCATCGCCAAAGGGCCTGTATTTCGAGCCGCTAGAGGCCCTACCACCGCAGGGACCTCCGACGACTTTGACCCTATAACATCCCCTAACGCTGTGTCACGAATACCCGGCCCTCTCTTTCTCTCCTCGCACAACAGTGACTACAGATTTCACAGATTCCGAAGGAAAAGTGGCTCGCCAACGCCAGAGCCGTTTGTTCGTTCGTCCGTTTCGTTTGTAGAGAGAGGCGAATCGTCTTTAAACTATGAAGCGCCTATAGCTTCGACCCCGATCGAACCAGCAAAGCCATGTTACATCTGACGCGTGATGGATGGACGCACAATGGAAGAACACGCGTGCCTGCGTGCGCGTTACCAGCTCGAAGCGTGTGGGTATGGACGTAGGTGGATGAGAATGAATGGCTCTCGTCAAACGGAAGGGACCGCCCGCCGTTTCGCGCCGTAATACGCGTCCACGTAAGAAGCACAGTAGGTCGGCTTATCGATGACCGGACGGAGGGCTACTTATCCACCGGAGAACAAGCCACTTACCGAGTTCAACATCAAACGTCTCGCGCCCGGTTTATCGGTGAACCTGAGCCCTCCTCCGAATCAATAGCTATCATTCTAAACTTACCTACTTCCAACGATATTTCATTAACCGGCTCTTTTTCCCCCCTTGAACGGTACCGTTGCTGAAGTGCGCGCGTTAATTATGAGATAACGCGAACAGGAACGGGAACGGGAACGCGCGCGGTAAAGTTGTGGAAGAAGAGCGATCTGGACGGTACGCGGACGGGTTTGCATCATCGACGAGAAGACAGACATCGCCGTGGTAAGAACCATGTTTATCTTGGACAAATTGCGTGCTCGGTCTTATTCGGCGTCAGCCCGTCGTTATCGCGTCATCTTGGCAATTTATCGATAGCCGCGAGCAAGCCAATCGAGAGATCGCAGAACGGCCGGTGAACGCGTTCCGCGGGCCCGCAGCGGCGCGTCAGTTTCCGCACGGTCCGGTCGAGAGGAAAGCCTCGGAGCGAAAAGAGGCAGCGGTAAAAGGGAACGTTAAACCGTTTAACCGTTTAACGGTTCGCGAGAGCGTGCGAAATTAGAGTGGATTTGCGTGCGTTCGATTTGCTACGGTTCGGCCGGGTCCTTCGATCGAATCACGGAACGGGAATGCGGGGAAACACAGAAAGCGCCGAATCGAACGGGAAAGACAATAATCGAGTGTAAACAAAAAAAAAAAATACTTTCAGCGGGGTGGTAGTGCGAACAATGGTAGCCACAAATCAACGGGATTATGCCACTATTTCACGCATGGCTATGGCCGGCTAGCATGATAAATCAAGCTGTCGTTGGGGCACAATAAACAATAACATTTGGACGGCCGGCTGGCGGGACGGCTGGTGCGACTCTTCTTCACTTAACTCGGTCATTCGCTCGCTCCAGCGCACGCTCCGATCGCACGTGTTATTTCCTCGGCCTCGACGCTCCCGAACGCACACCGGTTCTCGATAATAAATCGTTTCGCGAGGACATCGACGAGCGCGTGGGCATTTCGCCGAGGCCTGTCGTTCAACTTTTCGTTGCTTTTTTTTCTCTCTCCCTCACCATCGCCTACACCCTCGCCCCTCTGAGCCACCGATGTCTCTCTTGCTCTTTCGCGATAACCGCGCTATTAAATCTGTTACGATAAAGAGCTCCCTTCGAGCAGCGACCAATTCCACTCGTTATCGATTCCCCCTCGGTCCTCGAGGTAGCGGCGGTTTCGCGGAGCGATCCGCGAAAAACGCTTTCCACCGCGCCCAGATGAAACGTACGCATCCACGGGGGAGGTGGATGCGATTATTTTCCACGGATAAGCATAAAACGAGCCCAAGTATTTGTTCGTCGATGTATATCGAGCTCGCGAACCGGTCGTGTATGACGATCGACCGAGTGCTCGGCCATACACTCCCAGCCGACTAATTATAGCCCCCTATTTATTTTATTTACGCGTGTGCGCGCGAGCGCACCGCCGCTCTCGCTCACGCACACGCGCACGCACACCGGGAACGGTGTTGCAGTCATAAATCAAAATTCCATTTCAACGTTCTAACGAAGGATCAAATAAAACACTTTAATTGACGTTTTTACGGCGGCCGGCAGCCCAAGTCGAACTGCTGCCTGCCTATCCGCTCGATGGCTGACCCCGCTCTGGCTCTTTCCTTCGCTCGGTTCTCTACTCACCCCGTCTCGTCTCGTCTAATCACGAATGCGCGTGGAAGAATAACGTGCCGTCGTTCATGCACGAAGATACAGCCCCAGTTTGTCGCGATTGCGCTGCATTCTGCTCTCTCAGCAAATCCTTACCTATAGGAGTGTATCGAGCCAGGCTTTCGCTCTGATCGTCACTGCATCGTTCGGTAAATAAATTTGGATCGCAAGAGTTTTGGTTTTTTTTTTTTTTCGAACGTAATGACGTGGAAAAAAAGAAGGAAGCAAGGTTAGGACCGCGACTTTGTTCGAATAGAAAGATAGACTGACAGCGGGGTGGAGAGAAGGGAAAGAAGGAGATGGGCCGAGAAGGAAAGAGGGTGGAGAGGTGAAGGGATCGGTGATTATAGCGCCGCGGTTATTGTTAAGGGTGCGTCTAGCCGCGTTACTTGCCGCTCTTAGTGATTATCAGTAATTTCACGGTTTTCGGAAGAACCAGCGTAAATATAGAGAATGCCCTCTGGCCACTTTAATATCGCTCCCCGCCGATCAATAATAATAACGGAATACGCAGCTCTTGTCCCGGCCTCGATATACCCGATGTATTATATTATAGTAATTTCGTACCACGATTTCTACCCTTCCACCTCCATCGCCGCCACTACCACCACCGCCGCCGTCACCCCCGTGCTCCACCCCGCGCACTTTGGCCCACTGCCCGGTTCGAACACTGGGAAAAATACGGTAAATTTGGGAGAAGCCGAGGAATCGCGCAGCACAGGGCGAAACGTTTTACATCCGTGAAATTTATACGCGCTTCCCATTTCATTTTCATAGTTTCGCCGAGCGAGACGTCGACGTAACTGTCGGCGAATAAGGTGAGGAACGAGACGAGATGATCGAGATAGATGGAATGCCAAGATCGTTGGAGATCGTTGAGGATCGCTGAAGCTGTTGCGACTAACGGAAGGAGCGGAAGGTTTGCAGTTTCGAGTTTCGAGGCGCCGCACCAAGCGAACACGTTTGACGAACATGAAGGAGCACGAAAGAATTCGCAAGTCGAACTCGAAGCGAGCGACGAAAGAACCATGGAACGAAATGAAAATAATCTCCTCTCCTCGATGCCAGGATAATGATACTCCACTCTTCACCCTCCACCCCTTTAAATATAAACACACACCCTCGTCGGTCCGCGCGCCTCTCGTTCGTCCGCGTTGCTTTCGCAACCACTACTTTTTTCTCTCTTCCACACCCCGTTTGATGCTCGATTCTAGTTGTTTTGCGGTTTACGACGGTTCGCGTTACAACTGATTATTAGCCGCCTTCCTCCTCCTACTAATCCCCTGCTCTTCCGTCTTTCTCTCTTCCCTCTCCTTTTCCCTTACCCGTACGTTCTTTCGCTCCTTTTCTTTCTCCATTATTATACGCGGCCATATACGGCCATTATGCCCAGGCCCCGATATACAACACAATCCTCCGTAATGCTGGCCATAAAATTAAATTAGGGTTATAACACGATTTTTCACAAAGGTTCTGTGGGCCGAGCCGCACCGCGCCGCCGAGCCGAGCGGAATCGGGACGAGACGAGCCGTGGCGTGGCGTACGTTTTCGATCGTCGCGTCGCGTCGTTCTCCTGTTCTACCTGCATCGATCAAAAGTTCCTGCCAATATATCCCGATCGCTCGATCGCGCCCTGATGCTCGAGGTCCTCGACACTGTGTGCGCTCGAAACGAAACCAAGCCTGCGACCTGAGAATTCGCATCGTAGAATGTAGAAATTATATCGTACGGTACGCGAGCTAGAATTGCAGCAGCAAGCGTCTAAACTTTGCAAAAGCAACGAGAAGAAATCGCGGACATCTAAGTAGGAATGGATGGCGTGTTTGTTTCGGATCGCTGGTGGTCTATTTAAATTCGCGAATAATAATTCCCAGACTGTCTGAATGGTTGGAACCGTTTAGTCTGTGTCCTCTGTCCGTTACAGATTTATGAGATGCAACGGTTTTTGATTGCGGGTCAACGGTGATCGACGGTGTATATATATATATATATATTTATTATATATATATATTTAATATATCTATAGGTATATACGATGCGACGCGTATTAGGGTCAATCGGTAGAAATATCCACGTCGTAACAAATCAGCAGGGAACTGAGACGAGAACTGAAGCGACGTCTGGCGTTCGCCAAAATGGGCAGCTTTGAAAAAGTAAGCGTCTTTCGACGTTCGCTTTCTACCGTGCTGTACCTATGCGTTATCCCATGCACACGGTATCCAAACTAATTAATAACTCGACCGACTGTATAGAGACGATAGAATCGTTTCCAAGAACGTTCGTGTTGTCTACCCTTATGAAGAATTCAACGAAGTTGTGGATAGACGAGCGGCGCTGGAGCCTCGAATAGAGAGATATATAGATGGAAAGGGAGAGATAATAGACCTATGGGGGAAGTGAGAGGCAAAGTAGAGAAAAGGCGCGTGCAGGGAGACGGAGAGAAAGAGAGGGGCAAAGTTTCGGGAAGGAGAAGCCCGCGAAGAGAATTCGAGAGGCCACAAATCACAGAGCGGTGGTGTGGGACGTTGGAAGTAGGGTTCGTCGGAAGGTAGAAGAGGGCTGGAGAGGTTGGGGGCAGCGATAACAGGGGGGTGGATGGGTGGATGGGTGGACGGGTGGACGGTTGGACGGGTGGTCGGGTGACGGGGCAGGGTGGCGTAACCGGGTTGGGAATGGGGGCGAAGTAAGAGGTGGAGGCAGGGGCATAGGTAGAGGCGGAGGTGGAGGAGGAGTGGCAGGCTGCAGACGCGGGGCGCGACATGCTTTATGACGTCTGTTCATCACATCGCCCCAGTCTCATAAATTAGAAATCACCCCTTAGATAGCTGGCACCCATCTACGATGGCGTCAGTGCCGTATCGTGGGAGGCAGGGATCGCCTCCGACTCGACCGATGTGCAAGAAGGCGGGGGAGTGAGACGAACGCCGAGAGGCAGGAGGAGGAGGAGGTGGCGGCGCGGCGGCAAGGGCGGAGGGAGGGCAGAGGGGCTGCACGGACGACGGCAATAATTTTCACCGTATGTCACGGCGGTAGAAGAAAAAAACTGGGCATGGCTCCGGAGAATCGCACGAACATTCCTGTTGACCCTGCTGTTCTCCTCCGCTCGCGTTTTAGACGCACAGAAAATCCAGTGCGAGGCATAAACGCAACCGCGGTTCGAGATCGATCTGCGCTACCTTCTCAGAACGAAAAAATAACCTACGAGACAGCAGCAAGCAACCTTTCGATCGCAATCGAGATCCAGAAAATCTCAATGGCCACCGTAATCGAAGTAATCCACGTGGAATATAATCGATCAGCAACGATCCAACTGCAATTGTCCCTTCTTCCATGGCAGCATCAGCGATACACACCTACACATTTTCCACGAGTATACTTGTGCCTATACTTTTGCGATGTCCAGTTGTCGTTACTGTCATTACTGTCGTTTCAGACACACACTGATCTATCTGTTTCTCCTGCCTTCTCTCTCTCTCTCCCTCTCTCTTTCCCTTTTCCTTCCTTCGTCCAACCTGGATCGCTACATCCGCCTTCTCTCTGGTAAGAAGAGCGACAAGTGCGGGCGGACTGACACTGTGCCAAATATCTTCCGTACCCTCTAGGCTTCTACCACATAGGCATGTTTCCTTGCCTCCTCCGTTGCCCCGTCTCTTTCGGCCGTCCGCGTATTCGTTTTGTCACTTTACGCCAGTTGACTGCGAGTGGCCGAGCCATCAAATTCTGCACTAACGATTGCTCGCGTTAAAGGTGAGCGATCGATGTCGCGTAGATTCGACATAAACGGTCGCAGCGAGGCCGAGCACAGGGGTGAGATAAACGAGCGAACAAAGAAGAACGTAACTCGAAAATTCCTTTCAAATCCCTTGGTATCGCGAGAATTTGGTAACGAAGCAAATGACGCGAAGCAAGCATCCAGTCACAGTAGAGGAATTCGGGGAGAAAACAAATTGGAATCTTTAACCGTGCTCGCGGCCAGACGGATTCGTTGTCGGGGAAAGTTTAATTGGTTCTCGAATCCTAACGATTAATTAATCTTCGATTGACTCTCGACTACTAATGATTCATTACGGAGGATCGAATACTGAAACGGATTTTCAGCGTGCAGTAGAGAAGCGAATATAAACTCTCGAAGGAATAGCGGACAGGCAGAGGGTTGCACACCGCAACTGTCCAGTGTACGCTGCAGACTCATCGGTGACAGGAGGACGGTTGCTGTCGTCATACCCTCGGTTCGTTCAATGATGCGGGAGAATACTCGTGAAAAGTGTGCAGCCGAGATACGTGTCGCGAAGGGGTAGGATGTGGTGCAGCGGTAGCAGCGGCGGCGGGGGCGGCAGCAGCAGCAGCAGCAGCAGCAGCAGGAGCAAGAGTATGAGGACGAAGAGGAAGAAGAGGAGGAGGGGTTAGGAGAGTTGGCATCAGTGGTAGTAGCGAGAAAGGGTGGTAGTGGTTGACGAAGAGGACGGCGTTCACCAATACCAAGAACGTAGCGTTTATGTGAACGATACAGAGGGGTGAGCGAGTTTGGAGTACGGATTCGACGGTGAGGCGAAGCTGTCCATCTCGCGGCACGTCGCGGTAGAATGGAGTCGTGGAGTAGGTCGAGGGGTGGGTGGACGGTCGAAGGTGGAGGAGGCAAGGAGGAAGAGGACGAGGAGGAGGTGGTAAAATGGGGGAGGTAGGTGGTGGGTGTCTGAATGGGGAGGGTGGTAGCTGTCGCTCGCCCGGGCAGCAGACGTCTTCTGACCCGGCCGGTGGCTCAACTCGACTCAACTAGACTCTGCTTGCTGGCAGGAGGCAGCAGCCGGAGAAGGAGGAGGAGGAGGACGAGGAGGAGGAGGAGGTGGGCACGGGGGTCAGGGGAAAAGGAAGGTTCGTGGAGGAGACGAGAGGAAACGCGAGCAGGGATGGAGAGAAGGGTGGGTAGGTGATGGCGATGGTGCGGGGTGCGGATGGTAGGTGCATTGCTTTTCACAGGAGAAGGTGGAGGAAGTTGGGGGTCGTAAGGGTGGCAAGCGTATCGATCCGGACGGAGCTTGGCTGACGGCTGACGAGGCCGTCACGCGAGACGAGTCGAGTCGAGACGAGACCAGACGAGACCAGACGAGACGAGACGGGACGAGACGAGACGAGACGAGACGAGACGAGACGAGACGAGACGACACGGGACGAGACGATACAGCTGGACGGACGGACGAACGAACGAACGAAGGAACAAACGGACGGACGGACGAACGAACGGATGGACCAACGAACGGACGGAGGAGACCCCACTCCGATCTTCCCTTGTATCCTGGATCCTCGTGGAGGGTCGCGGCGACGGGGTGGATAAAGCGGCGAGCTGTAGTAGACTCCGGGGAGAGGGTGGAGGAAGATCGCGACGACCAGAGGACGGAGGACCGAGGGGCCGCGAGGGAAACTCGAGAGATACTGCTTACTTCCCCTTCGGGGCCTTCTCGTTGCGAAACAGTACCTAGATTGTACGTGCACGGCCGAATAGCTTGGCCACCGTACCGCGATACCATACTTTCCTTCCTACTGCCGTACTTTTCCCGCATCCGTGTGCACGTATACCTACCTACGTCCGCTAGTGCGCGTCTTCTATTCGGCGTGTGACCGTCTCACCCTTCGAACTTGTAACGTGGTTATGCACGCGTGTGCGTTTACGAGTTTTGGCTCGGTAGTCCAGCCAAACTGCCTTTATCGAAGACTGGGCAAATTTCTGTCTCGCACCCGGAACTCTCGGTGCTTCGGACAACTTTTACGAGAACGATTACTCTTGTTAATGAGGGACGCGCTTGGGTCTCGACTGCTTCGATCGATCCAACGCTTTTCGAATTCTCCTGCTTGATCGATAAAGACTAAAGGGAAGCAGGCGTCCTTTCTTGCAAACTCTCAACTATTTACAGCGCGGAGATGGAACGCGAGATCCAATCGAAAGGTCGTGACAGCAGTAAAGGAGGGTGGATTCCTTTTCATTGCTTCTGCCTAGCGTATCGCGGTGAAATCCTGTGCGCGTGCCGATCGTACGTTGGCTCGTTGGCTCGTTGGCTCGTCGAGTTTACCTCTGGCGGTACATACAGTTACTCACAAAATTCAGCGTACACCTAGGTTGGTAACGAAAATTGGCGGGAAAATGAATACAAACACGCTTATTCAAAAATGAAAACACAATATATATTTTATTCGTATATTTTACCAAATAATACGTTAAAAAATTCTAAATAAAATGGACTATTGGTGTATATTTAAAAAAAAAAAATGGTAAAAGTACACGTATTTTAGTGACAAAAATTGAGCGTACACCTTGTTAAAACACTATTTACAAACTTATACTATATCGTTTCATTTATTAATACTTCGTTGTATATTCCCTGCCACCAATTACGGCTTGTAAGCGACGTAGCATAGAATAAATTAGGTGTTTTATTAAAGAAGGAGGAATTTTTTCCCATTCTTCTCTCAACTTTCGTTTGAAATCTTCTATATTCGTAAAATTGTTATTTGCCATCCTGGATTTTATTTCTCCCCAGACATTCTCGATGGGATTGAGATCAGGTGACTGGGGAGGTGTTTTTAGCATCTTTGGGATGTTATACAGCTACCATAATTGAACTATATATGATGAATGCTTTGGGTCATTATCTTGTTGAAAGTAATACACCCGCGGCATTTTTAATTTTTTTGTTGAATCTTTTAAATTCTTTTTTAAGATATTTAAGTATTTAATTTTGTCCATTATGCCATCTATGTATTCGATAATTCCGGTACCATTTGCTCCTATTCATCCCCATAACATAACGGATCCTCCTCCGCGTTTAGCCGTTGGACATGTATTTCTATGGTGGTGCTCAGTATTTGGCTGTGGCCATACGATTTGCTTCCTTCCATCCCGTCCAAAAAAAATGATTTTAGTCTGGTCACAGAATGTAACATTTTTCTAAAAACTTTCGTCAAAATTTACCAACGTTTTTGCAAATTCTATACGTTTCTGCTTATTTGCTTTAGAGATATACGGTTTCTTTCGTGAGACTCGGCCATTATATCCCTCTTTTCCTAATGTTCCACGAACTGTTTCAACCGAGATGTCTTTATTTATACGCGAGGAAACATCTAACGTTAACTTTCGCACACTTGTACTCGGATTTGTTTTAATTTGTCGACAAATCAATCGTTCATCAGTGTTCGACAATATTTTCTTTCTTCCTTGGCCAGGTGTATTTCGGACTGTTCCACCGTACCGAAATTTGTTCATTATTTTTTGGACGGTAGAATGTGTTCTGCCGACTATTTTCCTTACTTGACGAAAGGATTCTGCGTAATGTGAAAATTCCTACGTGTACGCACAATTTTGTGTCACTAAAATACGTATACTTTACAATGTCTGTTAAATATAGACAAATAGTCAATTTTATTTAGAATTTTTTTTATGAATTATTTAGTAAAATATACGAATAAAATATATATTGTGTTTTTATTTTTCAATATGTGTGTTTGTATTCATTTTTTCGTCAATTTTCATTACCAACCTAGGTGTACGCTGAATTTTCTAAGTAACTGCAGTCAGCGACGAACATTGCTGTTCACAGCCCTCACTGGAGAGTTTCCTGGTCGAGTCTGTCTTCCTCTCCACACCCTCCAGTGAATCTAGCTTCGACCCTCTTTACCCACTCACCCCAATCTGAATGAGTGTCTCCACGAGTCTCGTTTCGATGTTACGAGCGACTCGGTGCGGCGTCGCGATTTAGTTATCTGTGCGCAGAGTTGGAGCGGTACAGGTATCTCGAGGGAGCTTGCAAAAGGGGAAGAAAAGTGTGAGGGCCGGGGAAGCGAGGCGAGGCGGCTCAGCGCGGCGGGTGCGTACAAGGAATGGTCGAACGAGAGAAGTAAGAGGAGGAGGAGGAGGAGGAGGAGGAAGAGGTCAAACGCACTACCGCCTCCGCTTGCTCGTCCGCGAGCGTTGTCGCAAAAGCAAAAGGCTCTCGGCGAGCGCAAAGGCCAAACACCGAAAGTCACTTAAGCGTGCCGGCACGTTCGACGCGGTGCGGTGCGGTGCGGTTCGGCGTGGCGTGGCGTGGCGTGGTGCGGTAGTTGGTTTTCGAGTGGCACGGCGTGTCGCCGTTGCGAGGACACGCCGTTGCGTTCTCTTCGGCCGATCAGCGCCGAGCCGGAAAGAGAGTTGGAAAAGGAATTCGTAAGGACGCTTCCCTCGACGCGAAGGTTCCGATCCGCGGAGCGGCAGTCGCTGTTGGGCTTGATTTATTCTCCAGCGAACTCGAGTTCGGTATCGTATCTCTCTATAAGAATAGCCGCACGGTGCGGATTTATTTCGGAGTATGGACCGGCGATATATATCTCACTCGACTGTTTGTCAGGCAAACGGCGAAGAGCAACAAAGCCGCTGGTAAACATAAAACAACGGCACTGCATCGGGACGGTACGGATACGCTTTGATGTGCTGCCACCACCCGCGAGCGTCTCTAGCAGCTCCTTTATGGCAGCCATCGGGCATCTGTCGTACCGCCGTCTTTTTCTCCGGCTAATTTATTAGCACCGCTTAGAGAATGGCGCGGAGAAAGATCCGGCAGCAGGCGTTAGCCGCGCCGCACCACGCCGCGTCTCTCGGTATAAATCGGGAGACGGATCAGTCGGATACAGCGACGCCGGTTTTACGAGCATCGAAAATAGGGTGAGAGGACGCGAGAACGTGCGCGACCACGACCACGACCACGACCGCGCCCGCACCCACGACACACCGCATCACGCGCTGCCGTTTGCTCGCGTTTAACGCGATGAAAACTCTCTTCGCGTTAAATGATTCATCCCGAACGGGAATATCGACGACGGCCACGTCGTCGACTGTTCAAACGTTGGATGGTTCGCTAAACCAACGCGACCGAACCTCCGTCGGCTATCAGATCACCGAAACCGCGAGCGGCGCGACGCGACGCGGCGCGATCGAAATTCTCAACCGTCTGTTTCTGCGATACGTAGGTATTCTCGTAGTATTCGTCATCTATCATGCTTACCATTTGCATACGAGTGAATTCAAATGCTATTGGAGAAATATCGTTGCGGCAAAAGATTACAAAAGGAAAAGGACGCGGTTCCTCCTTGGCGAGGTCTCATTTATCTCCAGACGTACTGCATTTGGCATATTTGCTCGTCGATGCGATATCCCGTGTAAATCACGCTCACCGGAAATAATGGTAGCCGATTAGAAAGCTGATTCGATGGACGCGCACAACGCGGAAACCTCGGGCCCGAACCTTTCACGCATGGATAATTCGTTACGCGTCGAAAGCGACTTTGCATTTGTCTCCGATCTATCACCATCGCATAAAATCCAGCAGAATTTTTCACGGCAAGGTTTCCCAGCCGACCCTGGCAAACGACCCCTCTCGTAAGTCTCCTAGTCCCGTACGTATCTTCTCTCTGAGAAGGTCATTCGACGATCAACCATCGTCTTAGTTTTCAAAGTTTAGGCGTGGAACGTATGCGGGTTCCCGGTTTCCTCAACGTGCCGAAGCCGGGCGAAGGTCGTGCCGCTTTTTCCACGAGGTTGAAGGATTTATGGCAGTGGGGGAGTGAGGCTTCGAGGCCCAAAAATGCGTCGGCATTGTTTGAGGTGAAAGTTTTGCGCAATGGGCGTTGTGCTCACCATGGGTCACCGAAGGCTTTTGCTGGGATCGCTTGTGAATCTCTCCTTACGACGAGCAGGTATCGAGACTCTGCACCGTATGCCCTGCAGCATCCTCGCCAGAACAACAGAAATCGTCGTAAACTTTTTGCGGCTGGTTTCACAGGCCTTGCGTCAGGCGTCAGGTAAGAGCACAGGAAGAGCAGTTCGTCCTCGTTGTTCGCTCAAGGTTCTCGTTTTGAAAAAAAATTGTCGACTGGGCCGGGCCAACGATTCGGCCTTCGCTAACGTGGTTTTAAAAATTGAATTTCCCCGGCGAAACAGCAGAGTATCGCGCGGCGCGGCGCGACGCGGCACGGCGAACTGTCCATTTCGTAGGAAGCATTCATTCGTTGCTCGAGCGATCAACGGTTCTAAATATAATCGAACTTGAGGGTTGAATAAATAAGGCGCGTTTGCCGGCGGATCAATCATTTTTATCCGGTTATCCCGATTTACCGAAACTCTCGTGGAGACTGCTTAGCGGTGCTCGCGGACGGGACGATATAGGTAGGTGGTGGTGTGCTGGCATTATAATTCTGGACCTCCGAAAATATCCGGTAGCAAAGTTGAACGTACATGCGGACGGACGGACGACGGCCGTCTGGAAGCGCGTGCGCCAACTCCAAGTGCTCTTCCTGCTTTATGAATGGACCCGTGGATCACGAGTTGCGGATAAACGCACGGAACGGAGACCCAACTCGATCGTTCGTGTCCTCCAGAGTCATTCGACCGACACGTCTCATAATTATATACCGCGGCCGCTACTCGATTCCCACGAAAGTCCGTAGCCGTAGTTGAACGAACTTCACCGAACGAACCAAGGCCTGCGTTATCAATAATTCTCCAGCTCTGCATCTCCCCCGCGCGAAATACGGTCGCCGCGCCGGCACTTTCTCCTTTTCTCGTCGAAGAAAATGTAACTCGCGACTCGTCGCCCGATCCAGAGATGCATACCTACGCAAGATCGAGTTACGGGCGAGCTTGCTTTTTCGGACATTAAAGCGAGAGCCGAGAAGATGCCTCTAAACTGCACCTGTTGCGCCAGCAGGGCACGAATTTTCTGATAAATAGCCAACGCGTTAGACTAACGCGATCTTGAATCGCTCACCGTTTCTCGGGGTCGGTAGGAGCGACAATAAATAATTGCTGCTTTTTAAAATCGACTCCTCCAGCAAATCCTTTCCCGTGTAACCAATTACGCGCTGCATTCGTTTGCTCGCGGTCGTAGGTAGGTATCCAGTGGCACAGATCGGACCGGGCCGATCTCGCCGATATTTTATCAGGAATTTTACAGTGGGATAAGACCAGGATCTAACGGCAACCTTTTCTCGGTAATATACTGCTAATTAACTTGCCCGGCGTAGCAATCACAGCACGATCGTGCGCTCGATAGACGAGAGATCGATTCGTGCCAAACGGTGTGTTTCTCGGATCCTTTCACCGGGACATCATAAATTAAGCGGAGAAATTAGCTCGAGCCACGCTGCTCGATTCGTAAGGCGGATTTTGTTGTTTCTCTGATTTTTGTTGCCCGATTCGTGGCCGTGGCTACTTTCGCTGACGGCTTCGTCGTATCGCGGTCGTTTCGTTCGAGACCTGATCGCTAGTAGGTGCAGTCCTCCCGATAATAGGTAGCAGGGCTTAGAACGAACGCCCGCGTCGTCCAGAAGCGCGGAAAGTATTGGGTTGGTTTGAAGGAAGAACGTCGTCGAAAGGCTCCGGTCCCGGCCGTACCGGATCGGAGGCTCTGGCAAGTCTGCCATCACCGCGGAAGCTGGCGAAAAACTGTGGCGTTTACGGCGCCGAAACTCCGTAGACTGCCGTGGATTTATGTACGCGGCGGGCACCCGCGCGCGCGCACAACGAGATTTATCGGCGCTTGGCCGAGTTTCGGTAGGGCAAGTTGAGTGAATTGTAAATGTTTCCGGCAGAACTTCACCAAGATGGCGTCCTCCACCAGGGGCGAGTTTGTTTACGCCTCATGGCTCCCCACGTGGGAAAAGCAGCATGGCGCGCATCGAGCCTTCAAGCCCACGAACCGTCTTGCCGTTCCACCACGGCTCTTCATCTACCGATCTTTACGAAATTTTCTCGGTCGCCTCGGTCGCGCGCACAATTCTATTCGGACCTACTTGACTAGTCATTTCGCAAATCCATCCCGAAACAACCCTAATTTTTTCGTTCGGCTCTTTAGACTTTTAACCACCGTCCAACCGACGACGCGACGCCGCGCGACCTAACGAAGTGGCTGAAAAGTTGCAACTGGTGGAGAAAAAAAACTCTACTTGCTCTCTTTACACGAAGGTAGGTGCAACGGAGTCGGCTGTTAACCAGGAACGAAATACTTTAGACACCTATACGACACTTCTACTCTGATTGATTTATACTGTTTCCGCGCAAATGCGGAATAATTTCCACGGAAGGTATGCGGTGAATTCGTTCAAGTTTTCATGAAACACGACAAAAATTACCTTGTGTCAACGTGCGCGTCTAGAATGCCTTGTGGCGTGTAGAGTAATTCAACCGAGGCGTGGAAATAAATAATATTGTTTCGCGAGGATCGTAGGAAACGAGCAACGTCTCGGAATCAGAATCGATAAAATTGATCTCTTCATTAGCAAAGTTTCTCGGAGCGTTGGAAATGCCGTTTTATCGAGGGGACGAATATACGCGTAAAGTTCAGTGGAATTACCCGGGAAACGACGCGTGGCCGTTGAGCAACGTGCTGTTGCACGTGGTCCCGCATACTTATAGTCGACAAAATGACAACGATGGAACGTCCACGTCGCATGCCAGCTAGGTGCCAACGCAGGACAGTAAATAGTTTGCATTTTTTCTTTCTTATTGCTATACAAAGACACCGAAGGGGATGAGCGAGCGTTGCTGGAGGCGCGGCATTACGACTGACTGGCTCGATCCAGCGTCCACCATTGTCAATGAACGAATGAGAACGGAAAGATATTTTTTTTGTAACTGGACTCACATTTCATGCGTTGCGGAGCGTGCTGTTTCCTTCGGGGCATCTGCGTCCTTCGGGGATGCTCGATTATCTGTGCGGCCTCCAGGTCTTCTCTTCTTAGACGCAGCCGATCGGATCCGAAACATGTGTCGGTCGTGTGTCGAAATCTCCCTCGCAGATCCGGCGTAGATCTTCCGCGGGAAACTGTTGCAAGTTTCCCCGTTACGCGCACTACAGTCACCCACTTGCACGTGTCCGACGATCACTACTACCTCATCGTGATTTCGCCGGTTCGCGATATCGTTGGCGTTCCAACGACCGGCGTCATCGTTCTGCTTTCGTTCGTGTTTCTTCTCTAGCAATGAGCAACAACTGCACCCGGGTCGGTACACCCGCGGAACTTGGTCGTGAAAGCACTATTGGAAGCTATCGTATACGAAGAGAGTAGGTGGTTTCGCTGCCCCCGAGTAGAGATCAAATCGGAGTATCCCACTGTTCGCACTTGGGCGGCTGCAAACATCCTCCAGTTTCCTGATCCATCGGGACAGCACTCCGGACTGTCGATCCCTTGGTCACTAATCTGTTGCGTATCACTGTGGTATCGGCTCACTGGTTGAAAACGTAGGAACGCAGGTCCGCTGGGGTGATGATCAGTTACGTCGGGTATGCCGCACCTACGAAGGATCCAAGAGAAATGTGAGAAACGCGGTGATTTGTGGAATTTGCGCGTCGCGAGGGGAACACCCAGGGGTATGCTCCGAAAGGGAAGCGTTCGTTCCTCCGTGCCTAAACTCCGCTAGGTACTACTGCTACTCTGTACGTAAGTAGCCGCGACTTGGATACTTGGACACTTTCCGCGAACGCACTTTCGAGAAGAGGAGATGGACGCTAGATCACCTGACGCCCCGCGGTACCCCGATACTCGCGTTCGACGTTCCGCGGATACGGAGGAACGAACCGCGGGATCTTAGGATCCTGATAATCGCGCGGTAAATCGTCTCTGGGCCGCGTGCCTCGCGACGACGCCTTGCATCCACTCGAATCGCGCGCACGACACTCCACCGTACGTACTTACGTTCGTACGTACGGAGCTACCGAAAGCTCGCTCGAGAGAGGAGAATGGAGATCAGAGAGACAAAGGAGGAGAGACAGAGTGAGAGAGACAAAGAAAGAAAAAGAACGAGGTAGGACTACTTGGTACGCGACCGCGTCCTTCTGCGCGCCCGTATGTGTTTACCTGGGAGACCGATTGAACGCGCACGGATGAACGGGAGAAACAAAGGAGGAGCGGCGAAGAAAGTGGTGCATGAGATATCGTGGAAGATCGAGACGGATAGGCCGATAGGTGAATAGATATTGCAAGAGGCAGGAGAGAGAGAGAGAGAGAGGGGGGGGGAGAGGGATAAATAGATAGGGAAAGAACGCGGGGGTAGAGGGCGAGAACGAGAACAAGGTAGAGAGAAAAGAAGCGGAGGTGGAGGAGGAGGTGGAGGTGGAAGTGGTGGCTACCGTCGTTCGTGGATCGCGAAATCGAGCGGGCGGCGGTCCAGCGCTGACTGACTACGGACTGGCGTCGCGGCGGCAGGCCGCGTGGTGGGGGGGCCCCAGGAGTAGTAGTCCTCTTTCCCTCTCGTCTCCGCGGCTCGTTCTCGTTCTCGGTCTCGTTCCCTCGCTTGCCCGCGCTTCCTTGTTCTCCTCTGCTCTCCTCTGTTCTCCTCTAGCTCGCGCGCACTCTTTCTATATTCTCCATCGTTTCTTCTTCAATTGCACACTCGCGATCGCGTCCGTGTTCGCGTCCACGTTACCGACGTGTGTCCACCACCTTGCGAAAACGAGACGAAGCGATTCCCGAAAATGGGGGTACGGAACGAACGACCGACGCGACGCTGCGAGAGGGATATTGGTGGAGGAGGAAGAAGAAAAGGAGAATCGGTGGATGGGACGAGAAGTTGCGGGCAGGACGAGCCGACGAAATCGCGCAAGGAAGAAGCGTTCTCCGTGACTGACGGTTTTCTTGGAGTGGCCGAAGGGGTTGGTAGCGAGGATAGCGGCGGCGCAATGCTAGCCACTCGACAGACAGTTTTAACGCTGTCACCGTACGCACGCCCTTTATTTTTCCCTGTACCACTACTAGCGCCGTAAAAACTCCAAAGCGCGAAGAACAACGAGAGCGAAAAGGGCGAAAAGCCGCGACGAAAGTTCGTCGATGGGCCCGAGGGACTGACGTGTTCAAGAGGTGGTCGAAAAAGGAGGCGGGGCCCTTATCCACGTCGGCCCCGGTCTATCCCGCGAGAGGGGACACACCGCTGCGTTTCAATGATACCCGCTGCCGCCACCAGAGGTGCTGGTGTCTACCATACTACGGCGTCACGGAGCCACACCTACGAGTTTCTCGCGATTTTCATTCCTCCGAGGCCATCGAACTTCCCGCGGATTTTGGTAAGTGCAGCAACTGTGTTCTCTCGTATCGGGAAAAGCGTCGCGACACTGTAAACCCGCCCCGTCGCTTCGGAGCCTCGGAATTCAGCGATTTTAAAAGATAACCTCAAAACCTACGCGAAAACTAAAAGTTCATTGTCGACGATTCTGTGTGGATTCTGTCGGGTATTCGCGGTAGTAGACTATCTATATTCATTCCTAGTATCCAACAAATTACCCAGGGAATGTTAAAAGCAACGGACGATGGTCGTGGTTAAAGATGCGAGTAATTGACGAAAGAATATCGCGCGACATACGTTTACGGTTCGGGATTTGCGTCTCCTTTGGTGACAGCTTTCACCAACCAGCGATCCAGGCTGCGATCGCTGCTTGGCAGCGAAACGCTGGTACCTCTTCAACGAGACATACCTATCGAAAGCGCCAAATTCTCCAAGAAGTGGAACCATAACCCCGCTCTTTGTCGATTCGAAGGCGCGAGAACGCGAAAGAGTATCGACGTGGTTGTCATTGGACGTTAGAGATCGGTTCCGTTGCTTACCTTGCTGTTGGTGCTCGAAGTGATCGCGTTTCTGCAAAAGTGAAATCCATGGGCCGGCTGCACCGGGTGACCGTAGAACGTGCCGTGCTTCGAGGAATCGGTGTTGCCTCGGTAATTTGGAGGATCCGCGAGGCACTTTTCGGCTCGTCATCGCGTCTCGTTGAGTAGCCGCGCGTGATCCACTGATTCGCTATAATTCGTGGAAACAATCTCGGTCGGAAAAGAAAGGGACGGCGGTAGAAGGATACGCGAACGAAGGAACGGCGAGCGGAGCTCGTTTTGGCGGGCGCCGTTGGTGGCGTTGCGGTAGTTGGCGGTGCTGCGCCGCGCCGAGGGGGAAAGAGCATTGGCGTACCAACTACAAGATTGTGCCCGCCTACCAGGCGGAGCTCGCATGATCTATAGCGTCATAGAACACCCCTGCAGTCGTGGTAGGAACCGAATGGCGACGCCCACGTTGTGGAACGTGCGCGATGCCCCCGCCGTCACTGCCGCCTCCGCCGCCGGGATGTTTATGCTCCTGCCGGTGTGTCTCTATCTAGTCGCAGCTCTGCCGCTGCGCTGTTTCTCTCCTGTCGTTGCTGCTACCGATGCTGCCACCGCCGCTACCGTTGTCGTTGGCGTTGGCGTTGGCATCGTGGTCGCCGTGGCTCTTCTACTCCTACCTCCTACTTATCCGGCTCCTTCCACCTTGCGTTCATTACCGCTAAACATTCCTGTCAATTAAAAGTGCACCGGCGCCCGATTTACTGCCAGCTCACTCTTCGTCCTTCCCCCCCCCCCCGCCCCTGCGATCCCTCCCCCGGTCCCACTATATTTTGCAGATCCGATATTAACGACCTTCAGCAAACGTTTTTCTCTCCCCTTTCTCTTCTTTTTTCCCTCAACTTCCACCAAACTCTCGAACCTTGGCTCGCATCGTCTTCTTAATAAGGATAAGATAAGCGCCGAGCTACTTTCGATCTCGGATTATATCTCTCATCCAGCAGCCAGTAAATCGTTTCCCCTGTTATCCCTCGATCTGCCGTTCCTCCTTTACGCAACCGGTTAGGCATCGCGCTCGGAGGGATCAGTCATCGGGTCGAACGTGGGTATTCGTCCGCGCAATCGGAAACGCCGATGACTCGTTCCATCGGATGCCGAAACGCTCGTTTTCGCAACGGTCCACTGCTAGCGGGACGATCCACTCATCGTCTGAGTAGTCACGTTCTGATCGTTGCCAATGCCTTTCGCGTTAGTGGCTGGGTAAAATTCGGTACTGAGGAACGATAGCCCTAATCGACGCAACGATACCGTTCACCTTTCAATTTCGTAGCGCGCGATCGAATCGGCGTCGAAATGTCTTCTTTGAAAGAACTTTCCTCAGGGACGGTCCCAGGATCCCTGGTGATTGTCACGCTCGGGTTTTACGCCAATGGTGCTGGGGGATTCGAAGCGGCGCGGCGGCGACTGTCATAAAGAGTATTTTATTTCGACGATTGCGGTGCCGTTTTTGTTCTGGGGTCGCGAAGCGATCGTGTCGTTTCTACGCGCGTCAGGCCAATTCAACGCCGGCGACATTCGCGGCCCGACGTTTACGAGACCGTTTATTAGGTGACGTTCCCATCGAGTGCTTTTGCCGGCTGCGGGATCTTCTCCCCTTTTCTAGAATCCACGTTGACGAACGGTCCAACTTATCGGGATACACCGTCGAGTGTCGTTTTACCATGTAAATGCAAAGGACAGAGCTACTATTATCGACAAACTTACTTACGAGCCAAAGCAAATGACTTTCCGTCAGGAGCGTTCGGATGATTCGGCTGCACGAAATGAATTCTGCTTTAATTTTAGGCGCGTCAGAATCGGACACGAAAGTTGGAATGGAATAGTGCCGCGGGCGACGCGATGGCTGGATCGGTTCGGTAAATTTCTGGGGTGGGTTACTTGGGTAAATTAATTCTGTTTGATTTGCGTAAACAATGTCGTTGGCTGGAAGGATGGAAGAGCAGGGGTTGTACAGGCGCGCGTGGTACGCGTCAGTTGCGTTTGTGTCTCTCGGTGACTGCGGGGGTTCCTTTTACGAGCATTGCCGTCGTCGGTAGACGAGACCGGAGGCACTAAACTTGCGAATATTTCGAAAGACGTCCCGTTATGCAACGACAATGTGGGTCAGTGCACAAGTCCACTGTGTACGTTTGCTCGTTTTGTACCATCAGCTCCCCCCGCGGGACCCGAAATAAGTGCACCTCGTAAAATAAACTACTGCACACCGCTTTTCCCAACTATCTACAGCGGCGGCACCGTCGATCTTTCCACGATTCCATGACATTCCAAAATTTCCTTATACATTCGCCGACAAACGCACGTTCCCCGCATAACCTTTTGGCAACAAAATTCTCTTCAAGCAAGCCTCAAGTTATTCTTCGCCCCGAGCTTTAGGCTACGATTTAACTCCCGCAACGTTAGGTTGGTACTTACTTGTGTTGTCATCGACGTTACCAACCGAAATACGATATAGAAGCTTGTCACTTTTTTCCTTTTCTGCCGAAATTATATCTACTCCCTCGGTGAACGTAGTTGATCGTAAGATTCGTAAGACTGGGCGCGCAACATTTAGGTAGGTACAATGAATACGCGAAATGCGGACGCTTGAAAATAGGTCTGCTATCGATGGTTCCCGCGTTCATAAATTCGCAGTAAAAAATCGCGTATACAAAACACCGGTTGGCGTACGATAAATATTTCCCGGTCGCTGCCGAATCCAATTGTATCTTCTACCTACTGTAGGGTGCTGCGGCTTTTGCATTTATTTTTTCATCGAGAGCGTCATTCTATTTCTCTCGATCAAGGAACGATTAATCGCTCCCGGCATATTTCCTAGAATAATATTGTTAAAAGCGAGGTGCCAGGGGAGGAATATGATAGCTATGATAAGCGAGAAATATGACGCATCAAGGGATGCCCTGCGGCGGAAATCCAGTCCTTCTTTTTTTTTTATAATTCTGCTTTCGCGCATACCTACATACGTCACGGATAAAAAGAAAACGAGCCCAAGGGAAGGCAGAGTGGCCAGGAAAGTTCCGGTCGAGGTGATAATGCGGAACGATCCCTGGACGGGACCAAGTGATGTTCGTAATTTCGAAAATAGCTGGGGCTCGGGTAGGCAGTTGGCGACTAAAATCCGATACCAGACGAGACGTCCGCCAACCAGATCTGACTCGTTTCAAAATAATTTCTTTGGTGTTTTAGCGCGGACGAATCGCAGACGAACCCCTACGGTCTATCGAATTACGACGAACGTATCGCGCGTTCCGAGACCTGCTTTTTTTCACGCCGATCAAAGTCCAGGGATTCGCGATGGTTTCCGATGCATTATTTCAAGCGAAGACGGCACCTATACCTATCAGATGGTATCTCCGATCTAAAACATCAACGTCTGAGGAGCCGAGCAGAGTCGAGCCGCGATACGAGACGCGCACCATCGTACTTGAACGTTCGTTGCCCGTAGTGCTCGCATATTTTCGCGCTCGTTGAAGGTTTACGACCTCGATAAACTTCGGGCGTTCCTAACGTAACGAAATGTTTTTGGTTCGATTCGTGAATTATCGGGTATTGAAACGTGCGCTCCTCGCTATCAAATCTTGCGAATCTGGTGTTCGCAAGGCAACGTAGGAACTATCGGGAAATCAAGCGACGTTAACGCCACGTGGGCCGATTTCGGCACGAACCCACGATCTTTTGCAAAGGTTTTCCGAGGGACGACGGGCGTTCGTTCGTTGGAGGAGTAGGTAAATCGCGGCGAATACGTTCGTTGTTTGTGCAATGGATTTTCGCAACGACGAGCACACATATGGGGGCATAAATTTTCCGACGATGTATCTTTCGTTTTATTAGGCTGTATTACGACCACCGTATAATCGGCCCGTATCCGTCGAAATAAATTATTCTCCGTTCACCACAGCGTCAATGCTGTATCGCCAGATGGGCGCGTTTCATCGCGGCTAAATAGTTTGCCTTTCTCTGTGGAAAATCTCGAAGAAGATCCTTCAGCGAGGAAACGTAGTGGCCTGTTCGCGCGTGCCAGCATTTTCGCAGGGCATACTTATGTGTGTATAAAGCGCGAACCGTTGGGGAACGAGCTTGTTTTAAGCGTCTAGAAACTCGGACAACGAGAAGATCGTCGCTGCGAATGCTTCGCAGCGTAACATTGAAATTCCGTGCGACTCGAGTTGGAAAAAGTTTAGCACGCGTCAGCGAGGAGGTTTCTGGTACCTAGGAGTAGGTATACTGGGTAGACGGACAGGTTGCTCCGCGAGCTTGTCAGGCCAGAGGCATTGGAAACGCGCAAGGGAGGAAAGTCGTTGACCAGCGGGTGCCGTACAATCGGACGATTGTCCAAGTCTGGAAAACGAAATCTCCTTTCTCGGTGGAATAGCCGCGATTCTCTCGGTGACGGTGGCGAGGCACGGGTCGAGGGTTGACGTTAGTGCGTATATATAGCGGTGGCAGCGTTCGTAGAAGATTCGGTAGGTAGGTATAGGGAGCGCGGGGCGACGCGGTGGGGCGCGCGGTCGTAAGGGGCCACGAAGCACGGTGGGGAGATTTTGCGATTTCATGGCCAAAACTACAGAAATGAAAATTTTTTATTTTACAAATTTAATACAAATTTCAATTGAATAACTATATCCATTTTCGTTGTCAAAACCTCAAAACTTATTTTTAATATATAAAATTCAGCACTTTTACGTTCTTCTATATGAGAAACTAAATTATCCGAAAAACAGCACTTAGAAAAATTACGAACGATAAAGATTTTTTTATTATTTTCATTTATACACTTGTTTCTTTGATAGAGCATGCCTCTGCTACAGCGCAGCAGGGCATAGCAGAAGGGTTATCGCTTCTGGCGACAAACAAACATACATAATACAAACCATCAGTGGATCGAAGCTGAATAAAATCGTTTAAAAAAGATTAAAAAGGTTTCTAATGTATAACATGTGAACCGGTCTCGGTCACAGTTATGTCGTATGTTAGAGAAGACACACTGGATCGTGTTTAAAAAAAATGCATTTAATTACAAGATCAGCAGCTATTAACAATTAATAATTGCGTTTATAGAATCAAAATAGTCGAACGTAAAATAGGAATGAAAATCATTGCAGGATATTCTTGGATTGATAACTATTTTATGTATTGAAAATTGATTCTTATATGAAAATGTTATTTCTAAAACACTAATTTAAATTATTTTCAGATCTTTGGATAACAAAATATAAGTGTTTGAAGCAACTTGCAAATCTGGATTAATTCTTTGCGATCGGTCTAACCTCGCATGAACATAAACATTTGCGAGTCTATACGAGCTTTGTATTAAAACATTACAACAGTAAAATTGGTGGCATTTGATACTTATATTAGTTCTTCAATTGGCAATTGCATTTACTTTGTCGAATTGAAAAATTTATTTTTGTGGTTTTGGCCATAAAATCGCGAAATTTCCCCACTGTGCGAAGGAAGGGTGTGGGCTGGGGTACTTTGGTACGGTACGGCATGGTGTGGTATGGCGCGGCGTGCTATACTGTGCTGTGCTGTGCTCTGCTGTGCTGTGGGGTGGGTAGGTGGACGAGGATAGGGTGGTTGTCGACGATAGGGCGAAGAAAGAGGTGGAGGAGCGCAGAGAGAAGCCGAGGTCCGTCGGTATCGATCGGGCGTCTGCGGTAGATTGACACGTGTCATGGCCGCCTCTCGGTGTTCGAGTGAACGAGGTAGCGAGAGAAAGAGAGTAGCCTGGCGGAAAGGCGAAAGGGAGGAGAGCGTAGCGTAGAGGGTGGTGGGCAGAAAGAGAGGCGGAAAAGGAAGAAAGGCAAGCGTGACGAGGAAGGTGGCGAGGCAGTGAAGCAGTCGAGGGGATAGCGCGGCGTCGAAGGTGGAAGAGGCTAGGGTGGTTGGCGCGGCGTGGAGCGGGGGGGAGGCGAGGGAAAAGGACATTAAGGTGCGTAATAGCCAGCGGGGCGAGCGCGCACCGCCGCGGCATCGATTAGACAGAGGCTCCCTCGTCCCATTGCTAGGATGCAGCCCTCCCCTTCTCCTCTTCCTCGACCCACCGACATACTCACCCCCCGCGCTATATCCACCCGTCCACCACCCACGACCCATACTCTCGACCGAGAGGTCCCCACGACCACCTAACCACCTACCCACCCGCCTCCACCTACTCCGTCGAACTGGAGAGCCCCCGAGTACGTGCTCTACATACACACTCGTGCGCTTATGTCAGTTCCTGTCCTGCCGTTGCTTCTGCCTCTGCCACTGCTTCTGCCTCTACCTCCGTCGTCGCTACCGTTCTTACTACTACCTACATAGGTACTGCTCCGCGCTGGGAAAGAGAGCGATGCACGGAAAGAGAAAGAGCAAGAGAAAGAATAAGCAAGAGGGGCCGAGAGACGGAGCGCGAATGCACAGGGACCAAGAGAAAGCGAGAAGTAGGTGGAGAAGGAGAAGCCGAAGGAGAAGGAGAAGGAGAAGATACGAGAGAATGAAACGAGAGGCCGAGACCGAGGCCGAGCCCGAGGGATAATAAGAGGGATCGAGAGACGTAGATGTAAAGGGTGAGAAGGGAGGAAGCAGTGGCTACGCGATAGAGGGTTGGCGAAGCCACCTAGCTATCCTATGCCACCTACACACCTACACGCCGACACGCGCGCTACCGGGGACACCAACGTCTAACGTCGTTATAAACATTAACGGAGCGGCTCAATATTCCCCGGACCTTGCATCCCCTGCGTCTACCTCCGGTCCATCTCCCTTCTAGACCAACCGCCACCTCTTCGCACTTTACCTATCTCGGACGCTCGCCCCATGGCCAGCTCGGCTTTCGACGCTTTTCGGACCCTTCGATTCGCAAAACTACAGCAGCGCACCGGCTACACTCTGGACACAAGATCACTCGCGTCCCGTTACGAGTTGTCACACGAAGTAACGATTCGAGGTAATTAGGTACCTATATTTCAAGGGCGAGAAACTCTGTAGATATCGAGTCGTGGGTGCTTCAGGCGTTTACGACTCACAGTGGGGAAATTTTTCGATTTTATGGCCAAAACTACAGAAATGAAATTTTTTAATTTCGCAAATTTAATATGTCAATTGAAGAACTATATCCATTCTCGTGGTCGAAACCTCAAAACTTATTTATAACATGTGAACCAGTCTCGGTCACAGTTATGTCGTATGTTAGACAACACACACTGGATAGAGTTTAAAAAATGCATATAATTACAAGATTAGCAACTATTAGCAATTAATAATTGCATTTATTGAATCAAAATAATCCAACGTAAAATAGGAATGAAAATGATTCCAAGATATTATGGGATTGATAACTATTTTATGTTTTGATAATTGATTCTTATATGAAAAGGTTATTTCTGAAACACTACTTTAAACATTGTATAAATTACGTATTAAAAACGGAAACATAATTATTTTGAGGACAAAAAGATATCTTACGCACCACCAGGAATTCAATCCATGTCTTCAATTTATATTCAGATCTTTGATAACACAATATAAGTGTTTGAAGCAACTTGAAAATCTGGATTAATTCTCTGCGATCGGTCTAACCTCGCATGAACATAAATATTTGAGAGTCTACTTACTCGAGCTTTGTATTAAAACATTTACTAGTAAAATTGGTGGCATTTGATACTCATATTAGTTCTTCAATTGGCATTTGCATTTATTTTGTCGAATTGAAAAATTTATTTTTGTGGTTCTGGCCATAAAATCGTGAAATTTCCCCACTGTGCGTCTTTTCGTTCGAGATCGTCTAATTTCGTTGGACGAGTCTTATAAGAATCTCTTCGCTCCGTTCGTCTTCTCTGTTTCCACTCTTCCACTTTCTTCCCCCGATAACCAACTGCAGCAGTGTAAAAGTTGAGGAGTAAAATAATGCTTCTGATAAATGGGAGCGGCTGCGATTTGGTCAGTCTGTCTTGTACGTAATTTGCTCTGTTTCGGCAACGTGTACTCTATACCTCCTGGATTCGGTCTGTTCCACGAACGTTCAGCTTGGCAAGAACCTGAAGCAAGAAGGGTAGCCTGTCGGGTGAATTGGTACGCGAGGGTCAGAGCGCTGATTATCGTTAATTGCGGTTGATATGGAAGAAGGAAGGGGACGCAAGACCCTCAACCGCTCCGATCGGATTAGCGACACCGATCGGGGCTGTCGTGGACGAAAATGTTCCGCATCCCGTTTCAAGATCGAGAATCGCAGATTCCAGTACTGGGACTGGCGTTATAATATACCTATAATCGTGTAAAACCTGTCGGTTGTTCTGTTCCGCGAAAGGCGTTGCTCAGCTTTCCGCTTTTCCAAGCGTGCACACCTAACGCGATGAAAATCGTTGCGAGCGTTACTCGACTTCCCTCTTTCGAACGGCTGCTCCGGCGTTAATTTAGCCTCGCGTGGCATGGGAACAGAGGGAATTCGTCTAGTTCGTGCGTTCAACAAGTATCCGTCCGTCCCTCCCCTTCCTTCGGTGGTTCTCCTTCCTTCTCGTAACTGCGGTTAGGTCGCAAAGTGACCCCTTCGCGTCGCGTCGCTTATTGTTAGCAAGACGTCTGGTTATTTTTCGTAATCGGGAATCGAAAGGGCCCGGCCACTAGCGTTTCCTCGGTAGCAGGTGCGCTGTAGTTTTTCCGTGGCACGATGGGTAATAAGGGATTAGTCAACGGTGATCGTCGATCAACGTTAACGCGACCATCGGTTAGCTGCAAGTCTCCGCGCGATATGTCACAGTTGGATATTATATTGACGTATCGACGCCGACGTCTCGATGCTGTCCTCGACCGCTGGCCAATTAACGGGTTTTCTTGTTTTTCCGACAAACACTCGTAAATCTCGACGGATCTGTCCACTCGATTTAGTTCGGCTCGAGCTCGGAACTCGGAGCTGCCGGATCGTCCCCGTTCCCGTTCCCATGCCGGTGATTGGCTTCGCCGTTGTACGCGTGTTCTACATGACGATACAATTAATATCGCTGTCCAACCGATCCTCATTGTATAACGTCTCCGTAAATATTTAATTTACTTTGGCCACCCTACGCTTAATTGGGTCGCGTTCGTTCCGGGCTGTTTGCCTTTGTTTCTTGGCCCGTAACGAACACTCGGATCGCGTGACATCCGATGATACTCGAGCGAAAACCTTTCCTGATACTTTCTGCACACGCCAGGAGGAAAATATCAGGGAAGTTGATTGGTCTAGGATTCGGGGGACTACGTAGGGACCTACCTATTGGGATTTCGAGCAATTCCATTCAGCAGCCGTGTGCGCGCGCGCGCGCGTTAAGTAATTGTCAATTGACGAAGCTCGCGACATTTTTCCGAGTTCTCGAAACAAGCGCCGAAGCGGTGTTCGTCAAGGTGTCAGATTTCCATGATAATTCGAGAGTTTCGCTATCTCGTTACAGATCGAATTTTCGAGTCACGTCAAAAGTAAACGGTTCGCCTAGATCCGCGCGTTAAGCGATCGGGTCGCGAGAAGCGTGTTTCGAGCCGGATGGAAATCTCATTTGGTAGTTTTCTCCGTTTAATAAGACGAGAGGGCGAGAGGGGTGAGGGGGCTGGAGGGGGAGGGAGGAGAGAGAGAGAATAGGGAGACGGAGCCACGAGGTCGCTGCCGGTTCGCAGACTTCGGAAAGGGGAAACGGAAAGGGCGCAACAAGGCCGGGGGTAGAGGTAGCGGAGGGCGTCCGGGCGAACGGGCGGGAGCGGGATGGAGGGTCGTGGGGTGGCGGTGGATGGTTGGAAGTAAGCAGGGGTGGGTAACGGGCTGGGGAGGACGGCAGAGGGAGGCGGAGGGCGGCGGAGGGTCGGCCAGGACTGGGAGGCGAAGTGTCGTCGTCCGAATAACGGCCAAGCGGCATCGACCGATCTTCCTACCCCTAGCTCGTACGAAGCGTCAACTTGTTTCCCTTCTGTTCCACGAATATCGGGCCTTCAATTTGCCCGGTGCGGTTGGCTAACGCGATGCACTGCCCTTTGCGCGCAATCCATACACGGCCCGTCAATTGTCCCTCCATTCGCACCCCCATCCCTCTTCATCCCTCTTCACCCTGCTTTTCGACAAACTTTCCTCGCGGATCTAGCTCGTCTTGCACCTACTCTCTGCCCTGGCAACTTTCGCGACGACTAACCGGCGCGGCAAAATTTTCGCCAGACGCGCTCAACGTTATCCTTGCTGAATTGTCCCGTTTCTTCGTTCGATTAACGCCGATCGAATGACGCGTAAGCATTCGTGTTTTCAGGCCGAGCGCGACCGGCCGCGTAATCGATGGAAAGTTACGAGGACGACGATGACACTCACTTCTGCATCAAGTGTCACCTGACGGTGCACGGCCTGGAGAACTACGTGCGACACCGTCAATCCGGATGTCGGCCACCGGACGACAAGAACGTAACCGTTCGCGTGTCGCCCACCACGCCGACCACCGTTTCCTACCCCGAAATACTGAACGCGGACGCGTTCTTCAGCTCGTTGGAGCTACAGAGTAGCTCAAAGTCGAATCCTCGACGGGCGGCCACCCTGCTGGAGGAGAGTAGAAAATTCAAAAAGGACGAGAAAAGGAAAAAGAGCCTGAAGACACAGGTGGACGCGGACGATTCTACGGGGAAAGAGAAGCTTCACAGTATGCTGCCCGGTGTGACGGAACTGGACGATCCGACCGACCATCTATGCATCCCATCCCTCGTCGGATTTCCCGATATCGTCTCTTCCGCGGCCAGCAAGCCTACGGTTACGGTCACCCGGAACAAATTAAGCCAATCAATGGGTCATGTCGCGGCGAGCATCGAGGGCACCGCGTTCCCAACGAAGCACGAGCCGGAAAATTCTTTGGAAAGTCTGATGACGAGCCACGAGTCCAAGCAGACGGACAGAAAGAGGCAAGAGGAGACGCAGAGGATCGAGCATGTCCACCAGACGTGGTTGGAAGACACGATACTGGCCGAGCTGGTTGCGAACAACGACAACAAAGAGCTGGTCAGATACGAGTTCGAGTACCAGCAAGACGAGGACTCGGAGGACGACGATATATTGGAGGAAGATTTGGGGGACGAGGATTCCTATTCTGAATCAGACGACGGAGAGGATCGAGAACGTCCACCGCATGGTCATACCGGTGGCAAATGGAAGCCCGGATTGAACGATCTTCCTCAGGATATGTCTCAACTTCACGACGACGATGCGGACCCTGAGGACGACCATCAAGAGCATCCACCGCCCACTTACACTGGTGGAAAATGGCGACCAACGGAGACTTCGCAGGTATAGCGGGACATGTTTTAGGAAAAGAATATCGCAAATCAGGCGTACCTACGTACTTGTGTGTTTCGTAGAAGATGGAGCAGTACGAGGCTAAGGGTAACGTCGGTCAACCACCGCCAGGACACACGCGAGGGAAATGGGTACCGGGTGCACAAACGGATATCGAATCAGGATATTGGTGCGGTCCTTGCGGCAGGAAGCTTGCTTCTCGATTGGTCTACAACAGGCATCTTCTCTCTGATTTGCACGCTAGAAGGAGCATTCGCGAAATCGACGGCGTCCCTTGCTTGCCGCGCACCGCGACGCTGCATGCCACAAAAAGGACGCCGACCCGTAATCAAGTAACGATCAGAGCGTTCATAGTTCTAGTTAATTCCCTGCTCGATAATCACCATCCTGGCAATGTTTATCAGTCTGTCGTGTCACTTTCTCCACCACCTTTCCTCGTTTTAGCGAATAGAGTAGGGTACAAACGAGCCTTTATTTATTTCGCTTTACCAGCAAAGAAACCCTTTTGTGCGTGTGTTGCAAATTGACCTGCGCGGTTGATCGACAGAGAACGAGGGAAGCCGCAGAGGGAAGGGAAGCGAAGAAAAGCTTACGCAAGAGGGAGAAGGAAATACTGTGTTGCGAGATGTGCCATGCCCGAGTGAGAAGGGCACAAATGGGCAAGCATTTGCTCTCTCATTATCATTGCCGCGTCGCAGGCGTAAATCCTCGTGGACCACGAGCGCGTCGCTTTTTACTGGAAAATATGGCAAATGTGGTTCGGCAGTGCCCCTTTCAGTGTTCCTCTTGTCGCTTTTATTGCAACACGGAGGAAACGTTTCTGCTTCATTGGCGATCCGATCTTCATGCCGGAACTCTGGAGCAGGTATCGCGCTTATCATTCCCTCGGTTTTTCTTCCATATCTTCGCAGTGTTTTCAAGTTTTTCGTCGATTCCCGGCAGATCGGTAGCAGCTACAAGTGCACCCCCTGCGACTTTTGGTGCGACGAGAACGATGCGATGGATTCCCACTTGTCGAGCACCAGCCATCGCGACGTTGTTTCGATGATGAACGGTTCCGTGCCGGTCGTGGTCGGTCGTCAACGGGCGTTGCCCTGTCATACTTGCGACCGTCGATTCCGATACAATTTCCAGCTCCGCATGCACGTTAAGGAAACCGGTCACGAAGGGAGTTCGACCGCGTCGGATGAGTACCAGCAACGGATCAAGTGCAATCGGTGTGCCCAAATCGTTCGATCGCTGGTGGCCCTTCAGCGTCATCGGCTGACATGTCACGGCTCAAAGAGCGACGAGAGGGGCGAGAGGGACAAGTCCAACGACTCTGCACCGGCCGGCGGCCCCTATTTTTGCTCCTTTTGCTCGATGAACTTCTCCACGTCTCAGGAAGCTGTCCTGCACCGCCGAACATCCAGTCACAAGGAGATCGTCAAGGCCCGCAAAAACGGCCAAGGTCTGTCGTCGACGAGTACGATGCGGGAGTGTCCTCATTGCGAGGGGAAACAGTCAAATTTGTCCGAGCACAAGGAGCATCTTCTACAAAGTCATCCCGAGCTTTGTCACAGGTAGGCGACCAGGTTGGCCAGAATTGCGGGGTTTCGCGTATGTACCTAACTGGGCGTTCAAGAGTAATCGATGTTTTTCCGCAGATGCCCCAAATGCGGCGCGCTTTTTGCGCTCTCGCAAGACGTGACGAGACACACGAGGGAGAACAACTGTCGCAGCGATAAGAAATTAAACGCCGCGAAAACGGCAGCCCTCAAAGAGGAATGGAAATGCAGCAGCTGTAGTTTCTCAACGGATTCTCAAGCGGAATTTATCTTTCACACAGCTCTTCACAGCGGGATTGTTCGAGCCGATGACGAGAATCCGGGCTGCGAGAGATCCTTGCCGAAATATTCCTGCCCCGTGTGCAAGAAGCCCTTTGCGAAGGTATCGCTGCGGAACCACATCAGGAGTCACACCGGAGAGCGGCCGTTTCCGTGCGCTAAGTGTTTCGTGTCTTTCTCGAGAAGATCGGACCTGAACGCCCATCAAAAGGAGTGCACCGGCTCGACGTCGTCGGCGGTATGGTCCAGGGAATCTGGCCGGAAACGCAGCTTCGTCTGCTCCGAGTGCAACAACGCCTTCTACACCAAGTGAGTATCGTTTGTTTCGCGATTTTACGATTCCTACGACCGATATGTGATATCGGATATCGCTTACGAGCCCCTTGATTTCAAACAGAATCATCGGTCGATTAATAATTTTAAACGATCGTTTGAGAATGGCGCGTAAAAGTAATTGCTCGGGCACGTTGTTCGTGTACGGAGCCCCTCGATAGTTCGCATGACGTATAGCAAACATTGTACCGTGACAACAATGGGCTCAACAGAGAAAACTTGCCGCATTATCCGGCTAACAAAAGGATAGTATTTATCATGGGATTTCCAGTTAGGTACAATTATATTGCGTCGATCGTAGATCGGATACGTGGAGCGAACCGTGACCGCGTTCGACAAACAAAGTAAGGAGATCTTTTCGTGCTGGTGAACCTTTCACCGCGTTGTCTATCTTTATCCGCGGCGTTGTACTCTTGGGAGTGCGTTACGTCGATACGCGACCGTGTCGCAAATATTCCCAACTGCTGTGCACACACATACCTATTACCTACGTCCCGAAAGTCGAATCCGCCGCGCCGCATCGAATGGAGCACCAATCGAGGTATGGAAGGCTGCTTTCGCCGCGATATCTGTATACCTATCATTATCGGTGACAACGCGTGGCTCTCGATCGCTCGGCTTACGTACGCGTGTGCCATCCTGGCGAGAAGGGATCAGCGGCCCGGGGCCGGGCCCAGAGGCTAGCATGTTCTAAGTAAGGACCGTCGGATGTTCCGGGATAAACAGCAAAAGACAATAAAAGCCGCCGCTGCGTCGCGGGCAGAAACCACCGAACGTTCGCGCGGTCTGCGTAGTAAAAGTGTCCTCGCTGCATAACTATAAAATAAAAGACCGTATCCGTGGCCTGGTTGAAGAGGGGCGGGGCGGAAGCAGAAAGAGAAGCTCGTTCGCACGAGTGTCCACAGAAAGTACGGAGATAGAACGGAAAACTCGGTAGAGTGGTAGAGAGTAAACCGAAGAGCAAGGAGGAAGCCGCCTCGCTCTCTGACTCTCTGCTCTCTGCCACCGGATCGTATTAACATCTCATAGCGGCCCGTAAGCCCACGGGTCATTCTAGTATTTAACGGGCCTGCATTACGGGCCATCTAAGTATACGTCCTACCTTCTCTTCTCGAATAGGAACGTATGTAAATAGGATGCTGCGCGCGCCTGCCTGTTAATGTTCTGCTGTAGCGGTGGGATTACAGGCGCGGCTAGTGTTTTCGGCTGTTCTAAAAGAATCTAGCCGATATTGCAACGAGGTGCACACTCGAAGGACGAATACCTAGATGAAAAATTTACCGGATGCCCGAAATCGGGGCCGGGAACACGTATTCCGTGCATCCCGATGAGAATTCGGTGGAGTAAAGGGGGCATACGTGGGTGCCCGCAAGCGGGCGCCACAGCATGGCGTTTCTCTGGATGGTGCGGCGCGCGGCCGCGGCGTGTCGACCCGAGTATTAAACCATTGCATTGCCTGGGTGTAGAGCGATCGCTATAAAGCAAATGTTAACACCTATGCTCGCTCGCTCCGCTCTGTTCGGCTCGGCTCGGCTCGATTTCCTCGTCCCTTTTTCGCCCCCTTCTCTACTACCGTTCCCCTTGGCCGATCCCTGCTGCTCTCGCCACTCGCAGCTACGGCTGCTACCTCGTCTCGTACATGCATTACCTTCTGTAACACCTATTGGAGCCGAATGGTGGGTCAGGAGTCTCGACGTCGCGTCGTCGGTTACGAACGACAAGGGTTTCGCTTAATGTCGCGATTCGGGTCGTTTCCAAGGATTAGACGCCCCTATCGCCCTTGCGACTGCTCCTTACGATCCTTTCTGCAGTCTACAGATAACCTTTCGATACAGAGATGCCGGAATCTTGGCGAAACAATTTCGATAGGTGGGCGATCTTGAAATTCCATCTAAATGCGGGGAAAAATGGAGGGTAGAGCGAATCCAAGTAGCCGGTGGCTACGGTGGCTCTATTCATCCAAGATTCACAGACTGGGTCCGTTTCCTCGTAAATTCCACTCGTTTCCCTTCAAAGTTTCTATAACCGTGTCCGTGCGATCACCGTGCAGTTTCCGTCCCGACGTACCTGGAACTCTGCGTCATCTTTCGACCGCAGGCAGTTAAAACTTCCGGCCGGCCAGCTTGATTAGGACTTTCTCCAGCTCGATTTTCCTGGCAAATGAAGGCCAGAACGAGGGACGGTTGCGCGTCAGTTGTCGACAATGTCGAATCCAAACTTTGTCCCGTTTCCCCGGGCAAACGGAGACGATGCAGATATTCCATAAAAGTTTGCTACTTCCTCGAAAACCAACCGACCATCATCATCGATTAGCATTAACGTTGCCCGGCGACTGGTCGCGTTTCGTTTCGTCTCTGCCAAACAGCGAAAACGCCCAAAGATCGAGCGAAAACGGGGAAGCGAAGGTGGAGAAATCGGGGAGAGGAGGAGAACGGCGAACGATCGAAAACGAGGAAGGCAGGAAGGACGGAAGGAAAGAAGGAAAGAGGGATAATTACGAGAAGACGGGCAGCTCCCGCGCATTCGATCGCCTAACCAATTCTCAGAATAAGCGAGCAATTCTCGATGTATGCGCATATTCAAGATAGTATGTTACATACGCGAGCTACTGACCGTACGTTTCGTCCGTTCCACCCCCGGGCCCTCTGGTTCGCGTACCGCTTCCACTTCTCCTCTCGGTCGTGCTCTTCTCGGTCCCTTGGAGCGTTCTACCCATCGGCAACCCTCTCGTTCCTGCCTGACGATGTGTACGCGAGTTCCCCAGAGGTATTTACATATATGGACCGCAGCGTGGCGCGCGCGCCTATCTTTTATCTTCCGTAGCAGTAATGGCGCGTCCACCTCCTTCGTACCTGGCCAGGTAAACGCCGTAAAGATAGGCATACTGGGTGAGATTGGCGTAACCTCGACGTCCAGTCACATTCAGCCGGTCCCGATACGCTATTAGGTCATTCGGTGCGTAACGCGGTCATTTTCGGCAATTGTGGCAGAGCTGCGAGTAAAAAGTGGGTATTTCTGTGAAATGGATGGACAGAGGGAGCCGGATACTTCGGGCCAGAAATGGTTCGATCGAGGGTGGATCGACTTTGGTGGCGAGGTGAGGCGAGGTGACGACGACGAGCGAACTGAGAGTCGAGATAACGATAAAACCGTGCGAGGCGTCGCGCAATTAATTCGAGCGCGAGGCGTGTTCGGATTGAAGCGGTACATAAATCTCCGATCATCGTAAATTTCGACGGCTGGAGGGTTAGAGGGGGGCGTAGGATCGGAGAGTCTTGGCGTCTCGGGCTACCATTGTCTCGACGGTGTGTGCGTATCGTTTTCTCTCACCTCGGTCGGCGCTGCTAATGAGGCACGGTGTCGTCCTTACGGATCACCCCGTAGGCACCCTTAAACATCCGGCCGGCGAATCCCGCGGGGGATTGTCCGCGCGCTACCGAGAGCAAAACGGCCTGGCCTGGCCTGGCTCGCCTCGGCTCGGCCGACCGGCCAGGGAAAAGAAAGGAGGAGGAAAGATTTCTGCATGCCCCCGAGGAACAATGCGACGCTGTTGCACCGCATTCGTCGCATTGAAATGTATTAGTGAGGTGTCTCTGGTGCGCGCATTGTGTCGCAAGAACGCGGCTGTGTCCGAACCTGTGTAAGTAGCTACAACTATATAGGTACGTAGGTACGTAGCATGGGTTTTCTTGGTTCTCTGTGTGGTGGCAATGGTGGTCGGTAGCGATGGTGCGCGGTGTGGTATGGTTTGGTATGGTGGCACGCGGTAAGCACGGCCCCGTATGCAGACAGTTTAGCGGTGACCGCCCCGCGAGTCCAGTTGTCGCGTGAAATATTGCGATTCATAAAATAAAACAGGCCTGCGGTCGAGGACGCGTAGATATAGCCGCCGGCTGCCGGTCGCCGGCCGCTAACCCAGACCTAACCCGCCCCTCCCAGACCTCCCCATCTCCACCACCTCCCCCACCACCGTTTCTCCTGTTCTCTCCTTTTTATCCGCATCCCTTTAGCCTGGCTCTTTTCGAAAGCCCGTGTCCCCCGAAGCCCCGTCCAGGCTTCCATCCAGCATCGCCTCCGCTTCTTCTTTTCTATCGTTTTGCTTGCCTCGCTGCTCTCCCATCCCTGTCCGTCCGTCTGCTAAACCTGACTGGCTGCATCGCGCATCGCGCACCATCGCGTCGTCTCTTTATCCCGCTCTACATTCCCCATGTCGTAGAGTATTGTGGGGCAAGAGTGCGCACTTACAGTTTAGACTTCCCTCAAATCCTTGGTATTACACCGATAGCACATATCATTTTGTGAGAAATGACTACTATCCCTTATTATTCGATAGGCAGAGACTATACGGGGTAAAAGAACAGAACGAGAAATTTCCACAAAAGTGTTTTATTTTCCAACATGCAATAGTTGTGGTAATATAGCAAAACGACTAATAGTTTAAAATTAATTTTTTGTTAATCAAGGTAACAGTAATCGCACATAACATTATCCCCTTCGTAGTTTGCGCAGGCATCAGTCTTCTCGAGGATCTGTGTATTCTTCTTCGCAAGCAGGACAAATTATTCTTTCCGTAGACGTTGATGGTTGGGCTATTCTCTTTTTGGAACCGATTTGTTTTGTTCCTTTCAAACTTTTTCAGAAGTAGATGTAATTTTTTGGGGATTTTTTTTACTTTTCTAATTATTTATTTGCACGTTTGCATTCAGATTTTCTTTTCATTGCTTCATTTACTTCAAGCTGATATTTTAATCAAAAAGTTAATTAAAAAGGATTTTGAAAAAATATTGTGCAATAAAAAATTTAGCAAACATTAGAAATAAAATAAATTTAATGAATTTATAACACCCGTCAAATTATTTTGGGGCAAAAGTTCGAATGCCACAGCTACTTTTCCATTGTTTAATCAATCCTGTTATCTATGAGGAGAATTGAAAACTTCTATTAGCACTTAGCAGAAGAATTTCAGCTCTTTCAGATGACATATGAATTAAAATATTTACTGATCAATTTATAGGAATAATATTGATTGCTAAAAGTGAGAATATTACATCAGAACTAACGAATTCAGTACTTACCGCATTGTACGATAACAAAACGAAGCACAGCTACACAATTCGACACTGGTGATTCTACCTTGATTGACAATTGATTGTCACCATTGGCCACTGCCGCAACTCAAACAATGAAATTTGCATAGTGCGAACTTTTACCTACCTTTACTCTACCCTGCCTCCCCGCTCCTTCTCTCTGGTCTTTGGCCACGCGTTCCTTCCCGTATTCGTCGTGGCCGGCTGAAACATGGCCAAACCGCAGGTATCGCGACGTTGGCGTCGTCCGAGGTATCGCGCGGTGAAATTTTCCGGCTGCCCGTCTATTCGCCGTACCATCCGGATACCACGCGTTCTGGAATCCGTCCCGGCCGGCCGGCGTCCGCGTAAGCGTTCGTGTCCTCGCTTCGAACAAGTACACCCCGTAAAAGCCCGTCCGACCCGGTTCTCGTAAATGTGGTAAAGAGGGAAGGAGCTGGTCCCGGGAACGAAATAAAAAATGCCAGTAGCCTCGAGGTACTCGGGACAGCGTTGTTTTATTTAATTAAATTTTTTTTCCTTGTCCGAACGGCGGAAAAGTAACGGATAGCCGGCCGTACGCACGCCCACGTCCCATCGTGCGTAGAAATTCGGCTCGTATCCAGCCGAAAGGATACCAATCCCCGATAACGAACAAGTCGCGATCTTCCCGTAACGAATGATCGTCGCCGCTGAACGAGAAGGCAGAAACGTCCACGTACGTTACGGTTAAGACGCTCCTCCGTTCTGGAGATTCCTCCTTTTCCGCCGACGAAATTAGCGGAGGACATGTTTATTGTAAATGAATCCTACTCCGGGAGCGGCTCGTGGAAGACTGGTACATGTTCTAGGGGTGGCGAATCGGCCGCGGCGGGACGAAGACGGAGGCAGAGCCAGAGAGAGAGAGCGGGACGGGGTGAGGGTAGTTTGGAGGGCGCGCGCGCTCGCTGCTCCGATTTATGCGCCCGTTACCGAGCCCTCTGGCGCAATTAAGCTCGCGTTATAATATTGTTGTTTATTCTGAGCCTCGGCTGCGAAGCGTTAACCACCCCTCTGCTCCCTGCCCACGCTGGCTCTACTGGCAACAACCAACCCTGCGATCCCCTAATCTCCCTGACGCGGCAGCTAGAATCTCTCGCTCTCACCCATTTCCTCCCTCGGCTGCCTCGCCTCGCCCCACCTCGCCCACACCTCGCCTCGCCTCGCCTCACCTCACCTCTCTCGCGGTTCCTGCCGTCAGTTCCTACTCCCTCCACATCTCGCTCTCTCTTTTGCTCTTGTCGACTTACAGCATCAGCGCCAAATGCGGGACTAACAAACCACTCCCCGGAGATCGGCACGGCAGAAACGAAATTCCGTTTTGTTTGTCCCAGCAGGGCCACCCGCCCGCGCCGCCTTTGATTGGGATTCGCGCGTTAATTTCAACTTACTTTGACGCGTGGCCACGTACCAGCTAATGAAGCTGGCTTTCCCGGATCGGGATACCTGACGTTCGCCCGTCGCGATCGTTTGTCCCGATTTGCGTTCCCATTCGCGCCAAATCCTACGATTCCCACCGATCGAGCCCGCTTTCACCGGTCTTTCATCCACAAGATTTATCGCTGGAGGGGTACAGAGGATCCAGAGCAATGGATCGGTCGTTTCAACGCAACTTCTCTGCCCACGTCAAGTTTCTTCGACAGCCCGCAGATTAGATTTATCCCCTTGTTTACATGAATTTCAGAAGTCTATAATTAAAGGCGCGATCCGTCTTTCGATCTTTTATTTCGGCTGGAATCAAGCAATGTATACCATTTAAATAACACGTGAATCATCCGTTAAACCGGTTCTCGGTTCGGTTGCTCGATAACTCGATACCGGTAACGTTCACAAAACAGATGACGGGTGGGACTCGTTGCAGTCGAAATCGACGAGTCGGGGACCGAGCGAGGAATTTCGATCGTAGGGCTGAGTTGGAAGAACTCGTTGTGTTGCGAAGATTGCGAAGCTGGAAGTAGGAAATCTCGATGGAATCTAACGAGCGAGAAGGAAGATCTCGATGACTTTACATCGAGAGGGTACAGTTCGCCATGATCAAGATCAAGTCCCGAGGAAGACGAATGGAGAAGGAAAGGGAGGTGGCGCGCGGAGGTTGTGGAGACGGGAGAGTCAGAGAAAGAGCAAGACGGACGCAGGTGCAACCTGCAGTCCGGTGCGGGACGGACGTACGGACGTACGAACGGACGAAGGTGGGATTGAGTTATGACAGCGTTTGCTCCAGGGGGCCGGCTCTGGACCCGACGAAGCGGATATTCTTCTTATTCTTTATTTCTTCGTCTGCGGCCCCGCCGTAGGAACCGTCGGCCATGCATCACCTTCGGTTCACTCTGGTCCAGCCTCCTCTTCGGCATCGTTCCACGGCCACACCACCATCACGGCCCATCACGATCCCACCTTGGCCATCGTCCGCTGGAAACGTTGATTCCACCCACCGCGGCAGCTTTTACCTTTTAACCATCTCTACGGGCCTCGCGAGCCGTATCGGGTCCAGTGTTCCCATACGATCGCCTACTCTAGTTTTCCGAGGAGGCTTTGGTTTTTCACGAGGACCGGTCACGGATATTTTTCACCGACGCAAGCGGGAAATTCGCAAATTACAGGCAGAGCGGCGCATTTGCTTCCCCTTCGGGAGGAAAAGGCGGCCAATCCTAGCGATACACTCTGTCGGTGACAGAGTCGAAGAAAGAGCACGAGCACGGCAGAGTCGCGCGTAAATCACAGGCGGTAATAAAGATCCACTTGTCGTGGTTCGATATTTATGAATCGCCCTCGGTTGCTCCGCGCCAGAAGAGAATCGGCTTTTAGTTCTCTCGTGGCTAGCCGGAATGAACGATCGTCCGATTTCGAGATAATCGAAGAGGTCAGGGGCGGAGGGGACTAGGGCGCGGAGGGCTTGGTGCGGCAGGAAAGACGTGGACGAGAAAGGCGAGAAAGGCGAGAAAGGTGAGACGAGCATGCCATGGAAGGGGTTACAAGCATGGAGGGAGGGGCAGAGGTGGAGAGACAGCAGAAGAAGACGAAGACGAAGAAGAAGAAGCAGAGGAAGAAGAAGTCCGAGTCGACGGTCGTTGTAGAGGCCGCAGACCGACAGACGGAGCGGGGCGAGTGAGCGAGCGAGCGAGCGAAGGACCGCGAGGCCATAAATACCTCACCGCGTTCAGCCAATTAAAACAAATCATTTTAATGCGCAACCTTTTTAATTAATGCCCGTGCTCGCTCGCTCCCATCCGCTTCCCTCCTCTCGGATAGTACACGATCGCTTGACTGGCTCCGCCATTCCCATCCCAGAACGATCGAGGCTATATTAACCTGTACGTCGACGTATCCTGCCTGACTTTACCTTCGAGCGCGTACCCTCCGCTCGATCTATGAGCAACTCTGCCCCCGCTCGCTCTCGCACGATTCGATTCGATTCGATTCGATTCGATTCGATTGGATTCGACGCCAAACTGGCTCGCCACCGTAAACTCTTTCCCGCTCAGTCGTATAATTATACGTATTTTCGCTGCGAGATTGCCAGGCACCGTGCGGATCCTATCTGCGCGTCAATCAGCCATCATCGCCGAGATTTATACCCGTCGGCGTCGCGTCGATCGGAGCCGCTGGCTGGCCATAAGCTATCTTCTTTCTGCCCATCTTTCGCGCTGCCTCCCTTGCCCGTTCTTTGATCTTCACGGTATGCACTAGGCTACTTGTGTATTTACATACCTACGTACCTAAGTAGCGCTGAGGAACCAGACGCGACGCGACGAATCGCGGGCGTTATCGACGACTTGGACGACTTGGACGACGATCGTGCCGACGCGGATTAGACTTTTAAATGACCCCGAGCCGGACTGGCACATATTTCACGAGATGACGGTGGACGTCGCGCTAAATCATCCAGAGTGACCGCATCCGCTTACCCAATCGGCCCGAGAAGAGTCTTAACGGCCTCTTGTCACGCCTGCGACATTCCACCGAAACACACACGCCGAGAGAACGCTCCTCTCCCGGATTCTCCGTCCCTCTTTCGTCAATGTCGTTGCCGCGAGACGCGCTTTTGTCGGCCACCATATTAATATTGTTCTATCGGAATTCCAATCCCCGGGAATGGGCCGGCAACACGGGATTTCTCGATGCCATAATTCACCAGCCCGACGCGTACCTCGTCCTCGTCCTCGTCCTCGCACTCGTCCTCGGCCCCGTTCCCAGCCCGCCGTCGTTTCGATAGATTTTTAGGTAAATCAACGCTCTGCGCCTAACCGAAACCCCGTCATCAGTCGACGAATCCAGTTGCCGCAAATTATCGCGAACCCTCGTGTCTCGGCCGACGAGTCTATTACTCAACCACCGAGACGGCTGGAACGTCGCGTCGGTTTAGGTGCTCGTCGCAATCTTCAACGCGTGAGAAACCGCGATTGCATATAATGCCTACGTCGTATTAATATCCCTTTTATCCAGTCTCAAATCCACCGGAAAAGTCTTGTCGCTGAATACTTAGGACGCGATATTTCAGGGCAATTACGGGCGTGCGCGCGCTTACCCTGCGCGTTAGCGTTTATCGAGTCCGCTTTGGAACACGGTTATGCCAGTTTTTCGTTGAATTCCTGGTACGCCGATGCATTCCACCTGTGCACGACGTAACGCAGGGAGGAAACATTTGTCTGCGAGAAATAACGCAGGGATATAGAGCTGGGTGCGTGTTGGGAACGCGATCGCATCCATGCTCTTTGAACGATCGTGAGCGACCGTTCGCGCTCGAATGCCACATTCTTGTCCGGTTGTGCGTTTCGCGGGAAAAAATTTGAGGGCTCGGACGTAGGGACGTGGAACGCGAACGAAGGAGAAGAAGAGAGGAGCGTGTGGCCGCGGGCGGATGCACGGTGTGTACGGATGGCCGGTGTCTCGGGATAGTACTTGCTGAGACTACCTGGATGCAGGTGTAAGAGAAGGTACGTCCTAAGCTCGTGCGAGGGCGTGTATATCCTGACATTGTAAAAGTTGCCGTTACACTTGCGTAGCCAATTGGGTAGGCCGGGACTCCCTCTAGGACGGCCCAGATCTCGTCTGCCTCTTCTGCTCGCGCTCTTCCTTCTCCCTGTTCTCCCTGTCCTCCCTGTCCTCTCCTTTCTCCACTCTCCTCGTTTCCTTCGATCCCCCGTCCTTCGTTCTCGCTCGGTTCGTTCTTCGTCCGGCCTGTTGCGCGCTCGTGGAGTCTGCCGGTATCGTCGAGCTGCCATCTCGAAAAATCCGATCCGTGTCCTTCGTTCTGCTACCGCGCGGTAGGTTTCCCGCACGGTCACCACGCTCGCTGGCAAAGATCTCGAGACAGGGCCGAGAGATACGTACGCGAAGATCGTGGCTACCACGTTCGGAAATTTGCTGCTGATTTCGATAACATCGACGAGCTTTCGCTTAGTTTTATACGTCTCGAAGGGTGCCATGCCGGCAGTACCAGCGTCCTTGCTAAGCTTCTCATCCTCGTTACGCCTGAATTTTTCCACGGCTATGACCGCGGAACACGGAAAGAAAAGGGGAACTATATTAGAGGACCTGTAGCCGGATAGGAGCGGAGAGGAGGGATAGGTTTCGAGGCGCGCGGCCCCGTCGAGTTGGCCCGGAGTGAGTTCACTAACCGTATAGATCGTCACCTCTTGACAGAAACTATTTAAAGTGCAGCTCTTGTGTGCGCTCGCCGGCAGGTTGATATAGGATGCAACAGCTGCGATCGGATCGTACGGCGTGCGAACAGCCGATGGTCACACGCGTACCATGCATTCGTGGGACCATTGTGCTGTCTTATTACGCGTTGAATTTCACGAAAACGTGGCTGTTTAAACTGCAAAATCATTATTCCCGACGCGTCGTGTCCGCCAACCGCGGCTGCTGGTATTCCAAAAATTATACGAATCCCGTGAAATATTTTCAGGATACAAGCCGTGCATGCGTGGCGCGTGATACGGAGCTTTCCTTCGCCGAGCCTCCGGAACGCCGGGCCGCCGCCGCGCTGCCGCGTTTTCTCTCGATTCAAGAGCACAAGCCAGCTTTTCCTTTTCTTCCTTCCTTTTCAGACACGCTCTGCGACAGCACATGTTGCGGCACGCTGGCAAGAAGTACAAGTGCGGACTTCCGGGCTGTCCAACCGTCCTCCGAACAGCCTCCGAATTGAAAGCGCACAGAAGCTTGGTCCACGACGACACACCGCCCGACAGACGCTACCACTGCTCGGATTGCTCTTACGCGGCCAAAACTAAAACGCAACTACGCAGGTACGTAAAGAGTCGAGGGTTCTGCTTCTATTCGTTAAAGTAGGGCAAGCGTCTTACGCTCGCAATTAGCCACGGTGAACAGGGTAGGATTCTCGCCTCGGCTTCTCGTCCTACCGAGAATATTATTGACATTAATTTTAATCGAGATTCCCGCCGGGAACGGCGCAATTCTACGCCATTAATCGTGCTCGTGGCTCGCGTATGTACGATACATGATCGATGTCTTCGAGGAAGTTGCGAATTAATTGCGTTGGCCGTAGTGTAGCGTACCTACCTACTCCGGACGAGAACGCGGCCGAGTCTCGGTGTGCGTAACTGCGTACGCCGCGCCGAGCGCGATAGCTCGGACGCGGACGGTCAAGGAATCTCGAGCATTATCGATATAATTTGTTTTACTCAAGCTATAAATCGTCGGCCGTAATTAAACGGAAAAGTACACGCGCGCTTCTGCATTTACGATACTATATAGTACGCGGGGTCCTTTAAACGAGGAATCCGGGGTGATTACGCTGGCGAGCTTCTTATCCGTGAATCGATTGATAGTTAATTGTTTAGCAGGACAGGCGATTGAGCGCCAACTTTGCAAAGATATGCAACCCCGTTTATCCTACGCCACGCACGAAAGCAAGTGCTGCGATTTAAATTAAGCCTTATTAAGGGCATTGTATCGTGGGAGCCCGCTAATAAATTTCATCTCGTTTGATTTGTCGTTTTGTCTTTGCGCTTTTTTGTTGCGCTGTGTGCAACCAAGGGGGAGGGGAGTGGCAGGGCGAGAAGCATCGAGAGAGAGAGGAAGAGAAGAGGAGAAGAAGAAAGGGTGAAAGGGAGTAGGAGGGAAAGAGAAAGAGACACGAAAGCGGAAGTTGCGTGCAGCAGCCGGCCAAGTGCGGGCAACCCGTTATGATCGTCCGCATGGCGATGGTCGGTGCGATATATCATCGCGAATTGAGTACTTACTACGTGAGTCGAACTCAACGCAGCCACAGAGTGTCACGGGCTCTCTTACTCTCTTTCCCTTCCACCTCCGGCCTCTGCGTTCTCCGCGCTGCGTTCTCTTCGTCCCTCTAGGTCCCCATCAGCAGCAGGCGAGAGAGTAAGGGCTCACCCCCCTCACCCACCCTCTTTCGTTCTCTTTTTCATCGTTCCCCTCTGCTGTCGCCTCTGTCCTTCTTTATCCCAGCGTGTATCTCTTTCGGTTACACTCTGTGCGGTGGAGTAAATCACACAGGATTTTAATTAAACGTGTCACGCATTTCGAACCTGATATACACGTAGCCATGGCCAATGGCTCCCTCGTAATATCGCGCACGCATATCGCATCGTTCATAATCACCGGCCCGGCCCCGCTGCGACGATGAACTCGCCCGAGAGTGCCGCGTCTTCCACCCTGCAAGATATCTCACAGCCGATCCTCTTCTTTTCCTCGCTTTCCTGTCGCTCCTTCCCGCGAACCGAGAACGAATGCGTCCGCAACCGCGTCGATTTATACGCGCGACGATTATTATACACCGTGAGTCGAATGTTAATTATTGAGCCAGTTTAGCAGGGTTAGTACTCCCCTCGTTACGTCGTAACTCGCGACAATCGTCCCTCGTTAAATTAACTCGGACGAGGCGGTGAGCGTAATTCGCCGAGGAAAATGCAATCTTTTCGTTGCAGGCATCGCACTAGACACGAGGACCCCGCGGCCGCCATGAAATCGGAGCTGCGTACTTGTCCCTATTCCGGCTGCGCTTTCAAAACGAAACTCGCCTCTCATTTGCAGCGGCACGTGCGCTTGCACACAGGCACCAAGCCGTACAAGTGCCGCCATTGCGCTTACGCGAGCAACAACTTGGTAAGTTCCGTCTCAATTTTGCGGGTAATTGCGCGGCAAAAGTCGGTGATCATTGTCGCGAACAAAGCGTTGGAAGTTTGAGCTGTAGGGCAAGACGTATGAATAAATGAATCTGGACACACACGGTGGAAAAGATCGGGCTGACGGTTCGTTCTATTGGGGCGTACACGCTACAGCTCCGCGGTAGGAGCGGAGCTTGTCTCGCAGTTCAATTTTTGTCCCTGCGGTGACTCCGTGGCGTAAATTAAGCAAAGTACACCTTAACGTTTGGACCATGCCGCCGCCTCTGCCGCCACCGAGGCGCGATAAGATAACGAGTTAATTGTGCTCACTGGATGCCCACACACGCACGGCCCAGTCATACCGAGCGGCCGGTATGCTAATGCCCTTTGAAGCTTTAGTTAGGATGCGACTCGCATACGAGGGCTCCGTGTCTCTTTGATAGCGACATAAACTCATTCCAGTGGCTCTCAGCTCTCAGCCTCGGATAACTTGAGCCAAGGTAATCTCGTGGCACGGAGAATTGCGAATGTTGCGTCTTGCATCGGTAATGATACAACGGCAGGCACTTCTGAATCGTACCGAGCCGTAGCCGTATCCGAACCGCGAAAAACCTCCTCTGCCTTCTACGATCGCTTTCTTCTTGGTTGCGATCGAGTAACTAGCCGAGATAACGATTACGATCGCGTATTCGCTGGATTAAAGTCATGCGCCAGGGGTGAAAAGAAGAACGGCGGCAACAGCGGCGCGGCCGCGGCGGGATAAGAAACGAGAACGGATAGGAATCGCTTCGGTCCAACAGAATATCGGGATCGGCGATAGCCGTTTACTTGGTAAGACTTTAATAAGGAAGGAACGCGCGAGCAACGTACGAGGCGATTTAACGACCAAATTCCCTTCCACGTAGCTAGCGGCTTGCCTTGCGTCAACGAGATTACACGCGCCACCTTTCTTCCTTCCTTCCTTCCTTCCTTCCTTCCTTCCCCTATCCAGGTTATGATTTACCTACCTTGGATGGTTGCACGCTTCTTTCTTTTCACCTGCCAGGTTCGGTTCTTCCTGCATGGCCCGCACCCACATTCTCCTCCTCTTTTTCGGTACATCATCCCTGTGCGATCTGGCTGCGTTCGGAAAACTCGCGGTTCCTTCCTTCGGCGTGAGTGGTGTTAATTCTCCAAGGCAACGCTAGTTACTTTCGGATCTGCTTCGCGTCTCCACGCATCCCTCCCCTCGACTGCTGTCGGTTTTTATCTCTCCCTTCAATTTCATTCGCAGACAGTACGATTCCCCGCCCCCCAGCAAAATTATTCGCGGGTCTTAATAATAAGGGATTTAATAATTTCCGCCAATCAGCCGGCCGGTAGACGATCGGATGGAGGCGATACGATCGATTTATTCGTTTCTTTAATCCAAGTTTACTTTGAGAGATGCCTCTGGACGAACGCGGGTACCTACGCAACGTGAACGAGCGTTTACAACAATTTATTTGATATCGGGTAAAAAGTTGAAACGCGCAGCCACTCGGTATCCCATCGATAAAATCTTGATCTGGGTTAAAGATCCTGGCAGTTTGCGCTTATAATTTTACAGCCCACTTCGGCCAGCAGCCAGCGGCCAGCGGGCGAGTAAGAGAATATCGGACTTATTGCTGCTTTCGATAATTTTCATATTACGAGGACATTTGCGTTTAAGTTATGGCACGGTAGCCTACAGCTTGAAGGAAATTAATATTAACAGGCCGGAATCCCGAAAGAAATAAAAGGGAGGGAAGATGATGCGGCGCGATTTCAGATCCTAGAGTGAAGGCTCGTAAAGCGGAATGATCCGAGGCCGAGGCTGGGGCCTAGTAGCGTATAGTTTGGATGTAGCAGAAAATTATATCGAATGAAATCGGAATCGATGGGATTAATGAAATGTTTGATACGCGATTTGCGCGATGGTTTCGTGCAAAGGTGGACGACCGCCCATGTCGGTGTGAACGGGTCTTTATCTGAGGCCGTCACGGAGTACTGCCCGTAGAAAGATTTACTTATGGGAAATTAAATTTGATGTTGCCGTTGCCATCAACGGCTCGTATAAGCCCGCCTGGTAGGAAGATGTTTACGACTACGGCCAGCTACTTAGCCCGGGAGGGTAAAGCGCCTTTAAATGTTCCATGGCATAGCCAATGAACGCGTCCGGTTTGCGGCAGACCGATTCTGGTCGCAGGTATTCACAGACGACCGATACCGACGAGAGCCCGTTTCAGCCGTCCACTCAAACGATCCCAACGACTCAACCGACTCGACCGACTCGACCGATCCAACCGATCAGCTATATGTATCATTGCTCCATGCTCTCGAGATTTCCTTCGTGCTCCCGCGCCACCATTTCGCGGCCGATTTACCGTTGCGCCGCGCCGCTACGATTTACCGCATCGAGTTTTCCGCTGCGGACGTCGAACCGTACAAAGTCACGTACCCGTTCTCTCATTGTTACAGGAAAATCTCAGGAAACACGTCCTTTCCACTAATCTGCATCCGGGCAAGACGATCTACGAATGCGACGTTTGCCAAGAAAAGACAGCGGAGCCGTTTAGGACCAACTTCGCCAAGCAACTCCGAGCCCATCTTTTCGAGATGCACGCCGATGTTTTTCCAACCGCGGGCCAGGCGAACGATTACGTCCTCGGCATTTTTCAGGCTCCCAGAGGTTCGTCGGTTTTCATCGAAGAGTCCAGTTAACAACAACAATAACGTCTGTGCTTACGCCAGGAAATAGTCACGGTGACGCCAACGATGTACAGCCACGTGGCAGGACAGGTACATACTTACGCGCCCAAAGCGCGTATAGGATAGAATCTATATGTCTCATGTACAACGCAACAAGATGAATCAGGGGATTCGATGGACTTCACCTGTCGTGGGTTTTTCGACGTGCGTAGGTATCCCACCATAGATACAGCTCGACTTTATACATAGTCGTTCAAGAGTTTAGAAGTCTGTTAGACGTTACGTGCATGTATGAATCGTTGTGTACCTACACATATCCATCGTTATAAGTGAACGACACCTACATGTACCTAAAGCTGATTTGTTGGGACGAGTGGGTCGAAGCGCTTTTAAATAAAAACACTACACGCTATGATTATCGTTCTGAAGGATTGCTCGAAAAGAAGGGTGCTAATCTTTCGGGGTGTAAGTATGTATTTTACCGATCGTTTTCTATTGCTCCGTGATATCGAGGAAATGCATGAAAGGGGTAAGATATGTTAGAATCGGGTGGGAAAAGGGGTGTAGATGCGCGGAGAGGTGGGCAGAGGGATGCGAGACGAAACGAAACGGTTGTTGAAAAATTCATCGTGGCTGAAAGCCAGCGGCGGACCACCTCGTGGATCGTCTTACAAGACGCGTTTCCGTCTTCGAGGGTCCTGATTGTGAGAAATGCATCGTGCTGTCGCGCGAGATAGGTGTCGTAAAGTATGCGGCCCTTGAGTTCTCCTGGGCAAAAAGGACGAGCTCGACCGAGAAAGACGGAGAGAGGAGAGAGACCACGGGCGTCGTGAGCGCGAAGGATAATTTATTGACTAATTAACGAGGATGTCCTTCATTACGGGTCGAGCAGCAGTCGTGGTCGCTTGCTCTCGCTCGGAACCGGCATTATTTGGCGCCCGAATATTTACGACCGCGTCCTCCTTCTGCCCGTGGACCGGGTCCTCCGCCCCGATACCGATGCCGATGCCGATGCTGATGCCGATGCTGATGCTGCTCCTGCCTCTGTCCCTGCTCGAGAAACAAACCGTGGCGGAGAGGGCAGAGGAAGAGCGAGAGGACGACCGTGAAGGTGGCTGAGAGACGGAGAGGAAGAAGGAGCGCGCGGACCCATAACGACATGTCCCGATCTTACGGCGATTCGGGGACTTGGAATTTCCTTGCCGAGGGGGATCCTACGCCTGATTCCGACACGACCACGAAAGTCGCGGGCGTTACTCTTCGGACAAAGGATCGCGCTTAAATCTTGCTGAACTTGTGCCGCTGGTTTCCGCAGCGCTCGTCCACCCCAGAAAATATCGATGCGCGTAAAAAGAACGTCGAGAGGACACTGTTTGGATTTGGAAATTTAAGAAAGCTCGACCGGGACTCGATTCGACACGGTTTGATTAAGAGCCCAGTAGGTACCTACGTATCTGCTTATAGAGAAAAAGTTGCGCCGTGACGAAACCAAGGGAAACGGAAGACCGGTGCGCGCATATCCTCCGAGCGTCTTTATTTCGAGTTTATCACGGGGAGCAAGGGAACCAATAGGTACGTGGGACGAAAAAGTAACGCGAAATTAGTGTGAACTGCAATGTGCTAAGAAGTCGCGACAGGATGGTTAGGTACTCGGCTTAATGAAGATATAACGAGCTGGCGCCCCGTGGGGTTGGCACGACGACGTCGGCACCGAGACGCCCCCCACCACGATTCCCCAACGTGTCCTCGTCGTTTCTGCGGCAGCCCCTTCACGCAACGAGTCTGCGGGCCTCGGGTTACGCCAGGACACTCGTCCTCTTTACGATCGTAGCTGGGTGTATCGTGGCTCGCGAAATTCCGCGGACTTTATTCCCCTAATTACACTTGGGAACTTATGTCACTGGCACCGGGATTCCCCTCGCGATGCCGCTATGTCGCGCACATTTATTTAGACAGTTAATAACGTTCAACGGGTGAAGCGTTACAACCGATTTTACGAGAGCGATAATTATGAAACAATCCTCGTTCTCGTCGTCGTCACCGTAGGCTCTTACACCTAGAGACGCAAGCTGCTGCTTTCTCAAAGGGAGAGGAGGTTTTTCGGTGCAGAGTGGTTGTGTCACCGACTACGACGACGAGGACTTATCTTATCCTGAAGAAGTACTATAAATTACGTTGTTCGAGTTCAATTTCGTAGGCAGTTCGGTTAATCGCGAGGTGATTGATCGTAGCAAGGTTTATCCAGATGAATCCACGCAATACTTTCTACCGTGACAGCGAAGCTCTCGCATACGGCACGGTCGTCGGCGTCGGCTTCAGCTTCGGCTTCGGCTTCGCTTTGCTTCTCTTCTCCTCCCGCCGCACCCCTCTCCACCTTTCTTTTTCGTTCGCGAGAAACGAGCCGAGGACCCTTACCCATTACGATATTCGGTGTCCCGAAGTTCGCGAGAATCGCTGGGATTCCATCCCGGCGAACAGCTAACAGGGAGAGAGGGGAATGTGGTGGAGGAACGGGCCGAGGGCGGACGATATATTTTCCCTCGGTGGCTCGGACGCGGCCTCGCGTGTCTACACGCGTGAGCTGGATGTCACGTCGCGAGGAGACAGCGGGTGTCGGCCTGTACACGCACAAGCGCCGAAACGTCGTCTTAATTATCGGCCGCGATTATTTATGTCGCGTCACGGTGTCCACCAGGACTCGCGCAGGGCATCCCTTTGCGGACGCGAGGATCGAACCCTCGCTCGCGTTCCAGCACCCACGCCGGCCCAACCAACGCGCCACTTTCACCGTTTATGCGTCAGTTCCGGTTCTACAAACAACCACGCGCTGTCATTCCCTTTGGCCCGTGATCGCTCACCCAAACTATTATTCTCCTCCGTACCTCCCTACGGAATTCCTTACTACTTTTCCCTCCGATAGCGAGCAAGGTAATAGAAATCTACGAATGATAGCCGGGGCGGTGGATTATAGCAATTAATACTACGGAAGAGACATATCGCGTGGAAGGACCGCGTAGTCCGAGAAGAAGACGGTCTTGGAAGCGAAGATACCGCGGAGGAGACAGGAGAGGATAGGAGGAGGCGAGTTGCCAGGACTGGAAAAGGGGACCCACGGGGATTGATGGCCACCACCTTTAATGCCGTTTGTATGTAGCGGCGCGCGTAAGCGCCTCGCCTTACAGTAATTAGCTCAACAAACGCGCCACCCTGTCCCATCAATTGCTACCCTACGCTTTCGCTGCTCTCTCTCTCTCTCTCTCTCGCTCGCCCTCCCGAGCTCGCTTATACGCACGCAACTCCTGTATCGGACCTCCTCCCCTGCCCATGTGTCCGACTGTCTCGCTCTTCCTCGGCGCCGCTCTGGTTTCCGTCCTCTTTCTCTCTTTCTCCCTTTCTCTCGGGCTCAACACTCTCACGTATCTTGAATTAAACATTCGATGCCTCCTGTCTTGGCGGCGTGCGCGCACCTCTTGCGTCGGGAATGCAAATGCAGAAACGTGGCCGTAGCGCGTGTGCGTAGCCACACGTACACGCGTACTGGCGTGCACACGACCGATCGGTCAAGAGGAGGAAAGGGTGTTATCCTCGAGCGACGAATTAAAGGATGCGCCGAAGCCCGATTGAAAAAACCTCGATGCGCGCATTCGTGCGTGTATACCAGGGCCTCCCTTTCTCTCTCACTCTTTCTCTCCATCTACTTGGACTTGCTGCTTTTTTTCCCAACCGCCCTCCTGCTTCGGGGATTTAAGATCGCGTTCGCGCGACGTCGAAACTTTTCGCCGACGAGATTACGCGTCTTATTGCGGGCCGACCAAACGTGTAAATTACGGTGCACCGTAGTTGCAGACTCGAGGTGGACGACGACGAATGTTCGAAGAGGCGTCGCGCCACCGTTTAATAATCATCCCGGTGGCAACGCGCGACGCAATTATCACAACCTGTGAGTGGGATGCAGGATGCACTGTCGCTTGCATACCTACGCGTATGTCCTGCAATGCGAGGCCGGCATCGACATCGCGACAAACCCCCGCCCTCGGAGGAACAGGGAGCCATATTGCGCGCGGTCTTGATATTTACGATTGAAACAAATCAAACGTTATCAAGCATTCCGGGGCGGCGATAAAGAACACAGAGGGGACGCGGAGGCATTTGCTGCTCCCGAGGGAGATGTCATCGGAAAATCTTCCTCCCGGCATTCCCAGTTAACGGGCCGTCATATTTGCTCTATATCGTATCGATCTTGCGCATTCTCGACGATTACATCTTTCACCGTTACATCGTAACCCCGTCGGTGCTCGTTAAAGCACTGGCACTCTTTTAAATATGATAAAAAAGCATCCGGATGGTTGGCCGGACTCTGCCCGGTATGATTGGCATCGTAAATCTACCCTTGTGTTTTTTCCCTCGGAGGGCAACAGACAGAGACGCGATCTAACGAGGATAAAGTGGAAATAATCGATAATCGATAGATAGCGTGATCTATATAGGCGGGACGTAAGTCGCGAGTTGTACGGGAGGAATCCCCGAAACCCTAGGGCCTAGGCTGTGCTTTCGGATCCTTATAAATCCGTCTTTTTTTAGGCCGGGACCCCTCCGGCCAAGTTTGTGCAGCTTCCACGAGTTCTCGGGGTAAGGGAAGGTAAGGAAAGGTAAGGAGAAGGATGAGGCGTTCGGGCCCGTGGTGATTTAAGGGCGTCGCTTTACGTGTATCACACCGCGGTCCGTCCGTTACCAGAGACCAGAGACCAGAGACCACGAAGAAGACGAAGGTTCGATGTTGTCTTTGGGACGGTTCATTCTCGTACCCATCCGTGAACGTTCGCCTGTCTTGGTGAAGTAGCGCGAGACCATACCTATGGTACATTCCGACGGATATGGCCTGACTACACCACAGACCGCTGAAACACTGGCCCCAAACGATCCAGTTGAGTTGATTTGTGACTACCAGAGTATCACGGTCTGATGCTTTATGAACCGATCAGCTTGCTTCGAGCCGAGTGGGACCACCGTACGGGCCCATAAACGTCACGCGGCTTTCAGCCGAGGGAAGTGGCAAGCGAACGCTAAACGCGTCCATGCTAAGCGTCTTGTCTTTCTTTTAGAATTTACACGGAGAATAAGTTGCATTGTAGGTATGTAATACCTATAGGTAGTAGCTACACCTACGTATTATAGCTATCTTTGGACTTGATTTGGGACTAATTTAGCATCCTCCCCTAGTTGCAAGTGTTAGTGGCCACGGAGTCGATAATCTCCGCTCGAGACAATTCCACGGTTCCACGTTCCTAGCGGGGAACGTCCCGCGACAGCCCGTGGCCCGATAATATATGCGCCAAAGATTCAGGAGACGATTCGCAGTGCGATACCAGAAGCCGAAGGGGCTGACTGTTGGAGAGCGGTTAAGTTAGGTTAGTCCAGCTCGTCGGTAGAACGCGGATTTCTACGTAAACTCGCTCGGCAGATACGATCTGCGGGGCCCTGGTGCGTCCGATCCTCGTGAACTTCGATGCTCGACCACCTTATACGTGTGCTCCATGTGCACGGTAACGTATCGGCTTAGGTCGCTCTCGAGACTTTCTTCCTTGATTATCGTTGATTGCCTTTGAACGGCAACCACCGATAGCGGATATATTATGCACCTATGTAGGCTAATACCTTATAGATTTCGAAAACCCCAACATCCGTGTCTTCGGATCTCGCCCCTTTTTTTTGCCCGCTATTGTTTTTCCGCACAGGACAAAAGCTCGCTGCTTAGTTGTATGCACATCGTTAACGATGCGAAAGGTCTGGGTTAGGCTCGGACTCGCCTCGATAAGGGAAGTTCCTTTCCTCCCATCGGGGAGGATTTTTAGGCTAACGTGGAAGAAACTGGACGCTGGACGCTCGATGCTCGGGGAGCACAGCCTGGACGGGGAGAAAGAGGATGGCGCGAGTATGGGTGTGCGTCGTCTCGTGACAGGACGGTCACGATCTGTACGACCACCGCCCGTTGTCCAGGATCCAGGAGCAAGGAGGTAGTATCTTATTATCCTATCCCAGGCAACCGCGGTGACAACCCTTATAAGGGCTGCCTGTGCTCCTCTTGCCGTACACGCGCGAGTTCGTGCCAGGTAGCAGCAACGCCGACGACAACGAGAGTAGTACCAGTGCTGCTGCACTTATTACAACGTTACAAAAAATCCACTATCCCCATTAACATCGACCGTTTTCCGCGTACAATGCGAGCCCGTAACGAGCCATTATACAATACAGCAGACCGTATAAACTTCCGATATGATCGGCGCCGCGCCGAACCGAATTCGATCCAGCTATAATCCAATCGGCGCGGCAACTGGACGCAACTGGACGCAATTGTGTTTCCGTCGAAGGCGAGTTACGCCCAAGTTTAATCGCGAAATTCCTTTGCCTCGTAAATCGAATCGAGCCACTCGAACATTTTTTTCACTGCTCCGTCTCCTCGGGACGACTGGCCAATTCGCGTTCGCAGGTTTTCGCATAAAAGACGAACCGTCTCGTCGCGTCGCGTCGCGTCGATTATATCCGTGAGTCTGAGGATTGACCTTGAACCTGCTGCCGCCGACTCGGGTCGACGTATGTGCGAGCCGGTGTTTCTACTTTCTTGGGTGTTAATCACAGCCAAGGTCACCCGGGCTTCTCTCGTAGGTACAGGTGAAAGAAGCTCGGGGGAAGAGAAAAAGAGAAGGAGAGGGAGAGATAGGGGGGACAACAGAGGAGAAGGATCGACCAAGAATATACACCGAGTGGCTCACGAACGCGCTCTTACGACGAACGGCCGATCCGTTACGTCGAACACTCTAAAGACCCACTTTAATCATGATCGCTGGAAAGATCGGCGCGATCGTGATCCATCGATCGCCTGGCCGGGACGTGTTTACGTGCTCGTTGGCGTCGTTACCTTATGCTAATCGATGCCTACACCTGTCGGGCGACGTGCTCCGACGTTTAAACGACTCCCCCGTTTGAATTATTCGCGGCCAAAAGTGCCATCGCCGTCTTCCTTTTTCTACTCCCAGCCTTCCACGCCCTTCTTTTTCTTTCCCTCTTCCCTCTATCTTCTTCCGTCTTCCCTTATATGTACGTGTCTCTTCCCCATCGGTATAATCGATATAATCGATATCTCACCGCGTAAAATACACTGACAAATCAAAATTCCATGATGCCTGGTCTGTGACTGGTGGAGAAGCAGAGTACCTGCGTATGGAATCTTGTAGAGTTAAGCTCGGTGAAGGAACGCGTCGTCAAAATCTTAGGTCCTTTCCAATGTGCAGGGGGATCCGATTTAGGCGAATGACGATCTAATCTGCCTACCTACCTACTATTGTTCATCTTAAGTGAAATGTTATGGTGGCGGCCGAGTTTACGCTGCCGTAGGTGCGCTTCTTCGGAGCTTCAGTTAGCTTATCGGCTCGTTAGTTTTCGGTAGCCGCGCCGATACTTAAACGAACTCTCTCATGGCCAGGGAGAGAGAGGCAGAGGGGTAAGGGTGAACACGAAGGTGCCCGTTGGCCCGGGCTCGGGCTCGGTAATGATCCTTTCGTGGGTCATCAACGTTACGCCGGTGGACATGTATGTGCGGAGGCGACTCGTACGGCTGAGGGGTGGAACGGTGGCCGGTGCATTATATGCAGAACAGGGTGCACCATAGTGCGCTCGAGTCCAGTCAGGTGGCGAAGGGCGAGACGGGAAAAGCGAAGAAGAAGAAGATGGGGGCCCGTAGATAGAAGAGGGACAGGGGGGCTGCGATCTAAGAGAAAAAGAGAGCAGAAGCGAGGGGCGAAGTCGGATAGATAGAGATAGAGATGAAGATGGAGACGGTGAGGAGAGGAGAGAGAAGAGGTAGAGCCACCGGGCAGTCTCCTCGTGCGAGGATTTATATCACGGTGCCTCTACTCACACACGGATACACCTGACTTATGCAAAACGAGAACCCCACCTCCCGTTGCACCCAAATAAATGTCACTGGGAAACAAAAACGTTCCTCCTCCTGTCTTTTCTGGCTGTAGGCCCGCGCGAGTTCGCTCGCGCAGACCCGTAGCAAGGACCGCTCGGGTCCCGCGTCGCGTACGACCCCTCGCCTCGTTCCAGCTCGGCCCGTTCTATGCACAGGACGTTCCTACTCGGACGAAAAAGGGGCAACCATATTTCAGTGACGTCATTGGTACAAAAGCACACGTGTGGAGGATGCGAACCGCGCGAGTCACAATCTGGAAGGAGCGCCCCAGAACTCGCCGGATTTACTCGCGCGGTGACAAAGCACCTGCTGTCTCTTCGTGCCTCGCTCGCACTCGCGCTCTTTCCTTCTTCCTCCTCCTCCTCCTCCTCCTCCTCTTCCTCTTCGTCTTCCTTGTCTCGTTTCAACGGCCTGGCCTCCATTTCTTCCGAACGCGCCTCGCCCTTTTAACTTTTTCCATTCTTTTGCTCGGGCTTGTTCTCCGCGATCTTCGTTCCTGTCTCCTTCGTTCTGGTATCGTGCTGTTTCGGTATGGAACCTCGCCTCCATTGCTCTCGATGGTCCTTTCGTCGCGTCCGCGTCGTATGGAGACCACTGTGAGGATGACTTCCGAGCTAATTCGAAAACGCGAACGAGTATAGGAAGGAGACGATCGACGGAAGAGTTGAAAGGCGTAGTGATCGTATCGATCAGAGAAATGTTTATTTAAAATTTAAACTGGATTTCACAGTACTTTTGGCGCCATCTTGCCGAAAGCTTCCCAACCGGTGCATTTGCGGCTGGCTTACTCGCCTGATGTCCGTCCCTCTTCTACCGTGGGTAACTCCCACGTCACTTTGCCCTCCGTTGCTCTTATTTTCTACTGGCTTTACCTGATTCTGACGGGCGATCGAACAGCCACGTAAATATTGAGTATTTCTACGAAATGGCTGCCAAATCCATTCGCATCTTCCCGTTTATCGACGGACCCGAATACCTTTAGGAGGAAGCGTCTCTCCTCGCGCCTCTCCAGAATCAGATAACCAGCAGAATTTTATAATTTAACGCCGCCGAAAAGGTATCGCTCGCGTTTCGCTGTACCTCTACCGATTCACCCGCTAACATCGGGATCGAGGTTGCCGAGTCTAGGGACGTTTAAATTCACGTGGATTATCGGCGTTAAATTGACGCAGGCCATGTAACGAGACGGGGGTGGACGGGCGGATGAACTGGTGTACGGTGGAGCGTATATTCGAACGAACGCTTCTAATAGGTACGACGTCGTGCACCGCGAGGGCTCACGCGGTGTTTGGTCGGAGCCGGTGCATCCTCTGATGAAGATAACGCCAGCCTCCTTTGAATTACGAGCGGGGCCCGGCAATAATAAATTCCAGCAAACATTCATTTTCGTACACGCAACTTTATGTCGTCCTTAGCCGGACTAAGCGCTCTCCACCAATGTCATTTAGCATCCCGGTGATGGTCCTAATAGCCGGGTCCTCCCGGTTCAATGGACGGTCCTTTAGGATTTACAGTACACCACCGACCGCTGCCGCCGCCGCGCCGGTACAACTTGTCGATGATACTTTGTTTGCCTTTGCCTTCAACTCCGCTCTTGCCTCTGCCTCTGCTTCTGAACGCTGCCAGGAATATGTTAACGGCGGCAGGTGTTTACGGCGCGCGTATTAAATATTTGGCAGGGGATAATCCGCGCGATCCCGACCCGAGTAACCCATGCACCTTTTTTTCCAATCTCTCTGGCTTAGAAGCCAGAGGAGGGACGACGCCGACGGACGAATTGCGATCGACGGTGGAACCCTCGCGGTTCGATTTCGACGGACAGTGGAACAACGACTCCCTTCCGTACCTCCAGAAACACGTTACGGGGGTCACGGGAGTTGGCCGAGGTCACGAAATCCTCTCTCCTAAGATCGCTATCGAATTCTGCCGGTAGTCGTGCGGTATCCACGGCAAAAAGCAACACAGAAATGTTTTCGCACTAATTGGAGAGCACTTATCGAGCAGGCTGTGGAATCGTTTCCACGGAATCGTGGATCTAGCAAGAGCGGTTTAGTAGGCTGACCGAACGGATCCATGAAAAGCGCAACGACGCCTCCCAGATAATGCCCAGATAAACGCGACCGCGCAGGGTTGGCGAGGGAGAAAGCCGGTCCCGATTTTAATTGAGCCCCCGAGAATTAAAAGAGAGATCTCCTTCTCGGATGCCAAAGCAGGAGAGCGCCAGCGGCGACGAGCAAGGTAGGAGGAAAGGAGGAAAGGAGGAAAGAAGAAAAGGAGAAAAGGAGAAAAGGAGAAAAGGAGAAAAGGAGAAAAGGAGAAAAGGAGAAAAGGAGAAAAGGAGAAAAGGAGGAAAGGAGCATAGGGCCAGAAAGCGTCGGGAACACCCGTGGCTACGGCCAATCGCCTCCGCGGATGGAGGCCTGGCACGATGGACGGGCCAGAATTATGGGCTCCTCGCACGAGAATCGCGCGCAACCACTCGCGAGACGCTTCAACTTTTGCGCCAAGTCGATTTACGCTCCCCGCCGGATACTTCCGCGAAGATTGATCGATTAATGTCTTTCCAACGATCGTTCCTTCTCTTCTTCCCGCGTTTGCACGAAACGCCATCCGACTGGGAGTCCTCCAGCCTCCTACTCTCGTCATTTCGATCGCCATGATCTCGAACCAACAGGGCCGAGTAAAATTTCCTTACCGCGTTTATTAAAAGTCGCCGGTACGTGGAAGGAAAGTGAGCGACAGAGAGAAAAGTAGAAAAAAATCTCGGCATTGCCGAAAATTAAAACGATTTCGTACGTACATCGCGGGGAAGAAAATGCAAAGTCACCGAGTAAAGTAATAAAAGAGGTCGACTCGGGGCAATCCCGTCGAAACAAACGTTTTAATCCAGAAAACACGAGGGACTCTCGAATGGAAGCACTCCCGCGCGCGTGAATATCCCGGGGTAGGTACGCGTGGGTGTTGGCGACGACGTATAATTTAAGGCTGCGAACGCAACGATTCAATTTCACAAGACCACGAAGTACGGCGCGGCATATAAGCAAAACCAAGGTCCAGCGAGGAGGAAATAATCTCTTGATTTGTGCCGCGAATAAAATCACTCGATTCATTTTCGTCCGTGCTGGCCTTATCTTCGTGCACGCTGGGAAAACGGTCGGAAGTCTGACGTTGCGGCACGTTTCGTATTCGCAATATTGTCAAAAATCTACTTGGGTATTCGTTCGCCGCCTACAGGCATCTTAAATTTCTATCGGATTCGTTGTCGGAGATATTAACACGTAAGTAGGTAGGTAGGTACATATGTACGTATACGCACTTTGTTTCGCCAAATAAGAGAGCAGATAGATAAGTTTAAAATAATCCGGGTCTCTTTCTTCTGGAGTGAAACTATTTAGAAACGAACGAGCGCGGCGGGCGATCCCGCTTCCACCAATTATCCGTCATCTGTCGTTCGGTGGACGGCGATAATCAATGTAATACATCACGACGAAATGGAATATAGAGATAGAGGGAGCCATTGAAGGTTCGAGGCGCGGCGAAGCAGGAAAAAGTCGCTCGGTTGTTGTTGCTAGACGCGCATCCACGTCGCAACACGAACGACAGACGAAAATAATTCGATTGGCAGCGGATTCGATTTAACGTGAGAACCGGACCAGTTGCGAGCAAGGTGAGGCCGAGGTATCCGGGGCCGAAGGATCATGTCATACATACACGTGCGTGTGTGTATACAGATACAGACAGATACAGGATATGGGTGTATATATAGGTGTACACAACGAAGCGCTCCACCTCGTCGGGGCTCATATAATTGCTGGCATCCATAACGCTGATGTATTTATGGCATTAACTCGCCTCTTTCTCGTACGCTGCCGCCCCCGACCCACCCCGCCGTGGCCATGCCCGTACCCGTCATGCAACCACAAGTAGAAATAATTGGTTGAAAACAGCGCGCTCTCAGGCGGCAATATATCCAGCTTACTCCCCGCTGTCGCATCGCTTAGATCACTTCCCCGCCACCAAAACTCGCTGCCAGCCCGCCTCCTTCGTTCTCCACCTTCTTCCACCGATTCTCTCTTCTTCCCCCTTCCGAGATTCTTCTTCTGCTTCTTCGACGCCTTCCTGCGTTTCTTCTTCATCATCATCGTCATCTCTTTCTTCGTTTCTTCGTTCCTTCGTTTCTTCTTCCAGCTTTTCTTTTTCGTCGTCTCCACCTCCTCCTCCTCCTCCTCCTCCTCCTCCTCCGCCTCCTCCTTTGCTCTTATCCCGCTTCACCTCACCCCTCTCATTTGAATAGCTCTTATTTATGAAAATTGAATTGAATGCTTCTCATTTATGAAGGTAATTGGTACCTGTCACGAGTCCTGCCGTAGGATATCCTACTTTATACGCGGATAAGCGGCGATAATTATTCTTGCAATTGAATTTATTTCTATAAGTCTCGTTTTCTTTCCGACGCGGTCACCGGCGCGGCGTTCCTGCGTGCCGATCGTTCAACCCCCGTCGCGAAACGTCGCGTGCTAGAGGGGTGCGAAGACCAGCAAACGAGGTTGCCTTTTTTCACCGCGCTGAACGCTTTCAGCGGTGTTGGAGCGTAGAGGCTACGCGACGCGACGCTTCCGTTGGACAGGGAATAAGATTCTGGATAGATTTCCAGCAGCGGAATCGAGTCGAGGGAGTAAACCAGAACAACAGAACTAATACTAATCTCTGATAAGTTATTGCCGAGTAGGTAGCGAGTATTTACCTATCGGTGCCCGAATAATCAATGGCGCGTAATCAATTTCTAATACTACCCCGATAATTTATCATTATCCCTACCAAAGCTGCGCCAACGTTTTACCCGCATTGCAACTGCATACATACCTACCTACTATAACACCTACATTTCTTACTTGCGCGGACAATAATTCTTATAATTCATCTACTCGTGGTCCGTTTCTGCGGTACGGTTACGGCTTCTAATCTCGTTTGCCATTTTACGAGCGGATCCCTGGGATGACAGTGCACGCAGAAACAATAAAAAAGAGCAGTTCCTCTCAAGTTAAGCCATGTATCCGATCGTATCGTTTTCCGTTCGCCCGTGGCTCGGCTGGGAGCACGGTTCAAGCAAACAGTCCGAGGCACGTATCACGACCGTGGTCCAAGCGAAAGTCTGCTTATCGACGCCACTATTGCTATCGTTAGACCGGGCAAGTTGTTCCCTCGTTCCCTCGTTGCCTCGTTGGCGAGCAGTTCTCTCGATGGTCACCTCTGTCCGTGGTGTGCGCATCCGTCCAAATCGAAACTGGTATCGATTCGCGAATCCTCGCTGGCCGTTGGCTAGCGTCAACGGAACAAAAAGGGATGGCTAAAGCAGAAGGCGACCGAGTAAGGAAACGGTATTGGAACGATCAAAGGAATCCGCGCGGGATAAACGTACGTGCATAATTTTAATACCGTTCCCATCGACCCTGAATATTACCGGTAAAGCTCTTCGTTCGTCCACCATCGAACAAAGTAGGTAGTAACGAAAAGAAAGAAAGAAAGAAAGAGCAAAGTAGTGGTCAAGCCGCCAGCAGTGCCAGTGACAGTGCCAGCCAATCGCTGTCACGTAACGCGAAAATTATCGTTCCTTGATTGCCGCGTAATGCGTCCCGGCGATTTCGCCGACGTCCAGGCGTTCAACTTTATCGTCTTCCCCTATTAAAGCAGCCCGGTAGCTCGAACACGTACGATTATTCCATCTTTCACCGCTGGTAAAACTACCATCGAGCGTAATCGGTGTCTTCTAAAAGTCCCATCCTCCTCCACCTTCTGTTCCCGTCAATCCCGTCCGCCTGTATGTGGACTTGCTGTCGGCATCCATTTATCCGTTCTCGCGATCATAGATTAACCGATCTTCTGCACGGTTGGGCTCGGTACCACGTGCACCGTAATATTGCCATAATACCCAAGACGGGGTGGAAAAGGATAACGAAGAAACAGGAGCTGGAAGGTGCGGGTCAGCCAACTTTAAGATGATTTTTTCGGGCGTTAGAGCGGAGCAGAATGCAGAAAGACGGTGGTGGCGATAGGGCGTCAAAGAGGATCGGGCGGCAGTAGGAGCACTCGTCTTGGCGTCATCGGGACTCCTCCGTCATTAAGCACACCGGTCGGCCGGTGTCTAATTAAGCCGGACGTTAAGTGGGGGCGTTCGATAAAGCCAGGCCGTCCGATAAATTCGATTCGCTGGACAGCCGGTTAATACCCGGTGTATACGGGGGATACCGGGGGCCAAGATAAACCGCGCGTTTTTCAGGAAGATCTCGTTTCGCGGACAGAGGCGGAGGATGACGGACCGAGGTAAACGGAGTCCTTCTTCCAGGGGAGAGAAGGGCGGATGATCGGCCTCTCTTGCTCCTTGCCCCCTTTCTCCTCCTCCTCCTCCATCTTCTCCTCCTTGTCCACTGGTTCGGCTCGTCTCCCTCGGAGACGTTGGTTCGTATAGGAGAGCGGAGGAGCGGAGATATGCAAACGTCTTGCCGCGAGACGGTTGAACATAACTCAGGCACACGTACGCGAGCCAACGATGCACACAAGTTCCTACTACTGAGGACACTATAAACCTCGATACCGGGCGAATAAAATCCCGGATTTACAGTCCTGATACCGAGCGAGACGGTCCTGTCCTGTCCCGGTGCTGTCCTGTTTGTCGCTGTCGCACGGTGTGGGTTGGCTCATCAGTGATGGCCACGTCCCGCAGTATCTTTTCCCTCGGCATCGAGTAGACCGGCCAATCTCGGACTCGTACACGCGCCTGCATTCGACTTACGCACACATCGAACTGGCCGAGAGTTGCACGTTGCACGTACGGAAATCGACGTATGTAGGTACGCTCGAGACGATCTTGGATCGTGCTAGTATAACCGGCACGGTTGTATTTCCACGCGTAACTCGTACACACGGCACAGGGCTAGCCGCGTGTGCGTACAGTAGGTTGTATGCGTGGCTTTCGCGATACTTAGAGAAACCGCTCCCTCTTATCACCCCTCCCGCGCGCCCCAGCAGAACCTTGTTCGATACCATTTGAGGACCTCCAATAACCTATCCGAGCCATTCCGATAGGAGCTGTCAGCCCGCACCCACACGCTGTGCGCGCGAGGAGCCGCTCCGCGCAGACCGGATAAGCCTGAGCGCAGGTGTGCCGCACAAAATCGTCTGATCGACGTGCCGAGTGCGCTGATCTCGATGACCTTCGCCAAGGGTTTCGATTCGACGACGCCGCAGTACATGAGGCACGCCCCGGATACCATCTCGTCGAGAGGTCCGACGTCCGAGGGTACCAGGGTTCTGGTACCGCGGGGCGAGTACTCCGGTACCATAGTATCACTAACCAACTGCTGCCTCGCCACCCTCGTCTCCTATCCTTCTGCCTCCCCGCCATTCCTTCCGATCAGCCGCTCTAGGTACCACTCTTTCCTATTAGCATCACGGTCACCTATTCTTTTCCACCGTTTCGGACACTAGAAGCTCTCCATGGTTCTCCCCTCGCTCCATACGCTGTACACGCGTCTCCCTTCGAGTAACGTATCGCACGCTCTTCAACTCGCCCGGGTCCCTGGATCGTGCCGCTTCTCGGGGATAGCATTGGTCAGCATCGATCCTGATGCGCGAAACTACTTATTCGTCCTCCCGCGATTTCTCCTCCTCTCTGTGATTTTCGACGCTCTCTTGATTTGTCTGTATCTTGGGAGTTGCGTGAGTCCCTTCCGTTGTGGTCCAGGTGATGAATCGGGTATCGTTCGTCGTCCACGACGTTGACTACGTACCCACCACCCTCGCTCGACATTAGCCTCGAGACTACTCCATCAACCATGCCAGACGATACGACTGTGTCTGTGAAAGTTCACCGCTGACTCGTTTTCTTCCCTTGGGAGGGGACTGGTCATTTCCACCTTTTCGCACCTCCGACTTTCGGGAAAATGGCCACAACTTGCGCGTGCTTGATCATCGTCGTCGAGGTGGACAAAGTTTGGGGAGGGGAACGAGAACGGGAACACGACCGAATGCCAAACGGTTCACCTAACCGCCAACGCTTGGAGATTTCAGAGAGTTCACAGAGACTTACGAGGTTTGAATAGGTATATACAGTGTGCATTGTAGGGGAGATCGGGGTAAAATGAGCTTTCTTAGTTTATTCTTTAACAATAGAATATATTTACAAATTTTTGTGACGTAATAAATGTATGTAATATAACAATGACAATTATGCAATTCAGATATCCAAAAATGTAAATTCGTTTAAAAAATTAAAAATTAAGTTTTAGAGACTTCCGATTGGTTTCTTTTCAATTTAGCTTTTTGGATAAATGAGTCAAAAATGTGTTAGTTTAACTCCAATTTTTTTCTGCGTGTTTAAAACAAGCTTACAAACATACATGTGCACGCGTTTGAGAAAACATTAATCCTAACATTATTAAATAATTCATTTTCCACCGAGTACATATTCGGGGTAAAGTGACCGGGGTAAACTGAGCTGCAAAAAAAAGATGCGCGAGTGATGTGCGCAATATCCTAAAACATCATTATTTTTATGTGAAACCTGTCTTCCAAAAATTATCGAAGCCTATTTGAAAAAAATTGTGATAAAAAAATAAAAAATGTTTTTGTTAAAAAATTTATTTAGATAGAATAAGTATGTATTTTATTAATAATTAGGTATGTATTTGTTTTATTAATAATATGTCAGACTGATCATGTAAACAAAGCTCAATTAAAAACTCATTTTCAGAAAATGAGAAAATGTGTTTATACAAAGTACCTACAAAGTACAAATTATTGACGTTAAAATTGTATTAATGAATATATTTTTTAAAAAATAGTGTAAACAGTTTAAAAATTGTAATAAAGTTAATTTTATAATTACATCCTTCATTAAAGCTCGTATTTTATTGCAACTCACTTTACCCCATGTATGGGGTAAAGTGGTCGTTTTCGCTTGTTCTTTTCAAGTTGAATTTTAATATACTCTAAGTTTATTTTAAGTATTGCTATTCGTCATGTATCAATAGTGCTGTTTAAATTACGTTATAAATCTATTTCCACACATTTTTATTGAAAGGGAAAAATTTGATTGGACTTGAAACTTTTTTCGGCTCACTTTACCCCGGTCGCCCCTGCATGCATAGTGAAAGGGGAAGAGGAAGAAATAGCGTTTCCAATAGACTCCTATTATCCGAGGATGGGACAGTAATGGAGGCGGGATGACCCCTCCTCTCTTTCGATGCGTAAACACGAAGCATTGCGATATACCTACACGAGAGCATTAGGCGAAGGAGACCAGCACAGATTCTGAGAATGCATATAATTAAGCACGCCGCATCTCGAGAATCCTGTGTATGTGCGTGTGCCCAGGTTTGTGTAGTGACTCGTTCGAGAGGCAACGTGCTCGTGTGTACCTTATATAGATACGCATAAATATATGCCTTGCCATCGTTGGTCCCTCCACCCCTGCGAACCTCTCAGCCCCTGAGATCCTCATCCCCTCTGCCCCCGTCTCTCAACCCTGTTCCACTCTTCCCCCTTTTCTTGCCCCACGCTCAACGGTGATCTATGTATCAGCCTGTGCTCGCCGAACCGGGCAACGTGTGTCCGTCCCCCTCGTGTGCTTACTTTATTATCGGGGCTCAAATGAGAATTTATGCAGACATAAACGCTCGTGTCAGCAGCATGCCGCGTAGGTGGGGAGACACACCGTTCAACGGGCATCTGTCACCCTCTATGCTCTACCTGGTCCGCCTTCAAGACAGGACTATGCTCTTTTTCGCGGTCCATGCGAAATTTAAGGAATCGCGAGAGCAGGCGAACGAAACGGAACCCCCGTCCTTTTGGATGGAACCATAGTTTGGTGGAACGTCGCGTCGATGAGCCTTTCGATCGGACGCGAAACGAAACGATCGCAGCGATCGCAACGAGTCATTTTTCGCCTTCGCCGATTTGGCGAAGGAGGGCAGCATCCTCGATATAGCGAAGCGTGGGCTACGCGAACCCCCTTCAGGCTCGTAAATAAACGAAACCTACGAGAATACGTCGTATTCGACTCTTGCGTGAATAAATAAATGCCTCGCGAGGAAAAAACCTGCATTCTCTCTTGCGATGAATCATCGTAAAAGTGTCCGCCCGTTTGGTATATTCCAGTCGAGGTCTTTCGTGGAACGTACCTAGCTAACAATTCCTTCGATCGAAATGCAATTTACCTTCCTTATCCTTTATAGACTACTTTAATAAGCATCCCGTCGAGAAATATTAGCGGCTGTAGAGATAGCCCGTTTACATACAGCGCGCTCCTCTTCCACGTCCAACGTGCAAATACATCGAACAAATCGAAAGCGCACTGGAATATTTGTCACCGTAACAGCCGAGACTTGAAACTCGATTTCTAGCGTGGATCGACTTTGAGGGCTTTACTCGGATTAATGCGGAAGTCTCAGACACTATGAATCGTGATTACCATATTATCGACGACACTTATCAACGCGCTGCAACCTCTAGCCGTTCGAAAGAGATTCTGTTCGCATTTCACAGATTGTTTCTTCGCTGCTTGGTGAGTAATGTTTCATTCGTTAACAGGTACGTATGTATATATGCGCGTAATCGTGCTACTGTCTATGACCTCCGAGATATGAAATATGTTGAATCGTTCCGCTAGACGTGGGACATGGTACAAATTAATTGTTAATTGAAACTACCTAAGCGATCCAATAGATATGTTAAAAATGCGAGTTACGGTGTTGGAGATTTCGTTTCGTTTACCTTTCGAATTATGCGAGCCGTAGTTATTGCGCGTTATTAATTAAAAGAACGGGCGGAAATTTATACGGGAAGGTTCGCGGTGATATTGAAATATCGGCGGGAAATGATATATTTGGAGTTGCGTTTTCCTTTTTTCCGATTATCCGTTCAATATCAGCGCTGACGTAAAATGTATCATCACTGTACGGAACGGAAGGAACGGTACCGCCATCACGCATCCGAAAATTAATCGGCGTGGGCGCAGCCGATAACGAATGGTGTTCCCGCCAAACGGCCAGTATATTTTACTTTGGACTCCAGTGTCTGTTATTTTGCGCGCATTCTAGCTGTCCAGCGGCACGATTTACTCCCGGACTCGATCAGAAATTCTCGACTACCGTGGATGGACAAATACCCACTGGAATCCATTAAAAAATTGCCATGTCCCGGAGAATTGTCTTTTAATTGAAATTGATCTCCGCGGCCCTGGAATATTATATCCTTCGCCGTTTCTGCACGAGATATTGGAACGTTACGGGGCATTATTTGTTTCAGTGACTGGCATACTTTCTTCCAATATATCGCGGCAGATCATTCGTACGTACCTATGCCCGTGTAGTACGCATGCATCGATGCATCGCCGTACATGATACGTACTCGTCAAAGTAAGCACATATCTATTATACGTGCATACGCATACGTTCGGACTGTCACGGATAATTTACGGATCTACTATTCCTAATTTGAATAGTATTCATAAAACTTATCAGCGACTTGTACCTACATACATACATACATTCGTGCATACGAAACATTCGCTCGATCGAAAGTCGAAAGTATGTGTGTCAGTTGATTTATAACCTTACTTATTCGGAGGTTGAAATGTATGTACTTACGAGGATTGCAGGGAACGTTTGAAATGGTGCGCGTCAGGGATGATACGGAATCGACGGACAGAGGGTGAGTTTGCGCTGGATGGGATCGAATGTTCCTAAGGGGTAAAAATCGATAAACACTCGGTACTCTGCTAGAGGTGGCTAGAGGCATCCAGCCACGTAAAGTTGGCGTTGCGTGTTGCGTGCCGTGGGTGTACGACGTGAACACCACTGCAGGTTGGAATGAGTGTGGCTGAGTGTGGTCGACAGGTGGCGGTAGTGTGGTAGGTTGCGCGTCGTTTTCCGCCATCTTTAGTTGACGGATCCGAGGCAAGAAAGGCCAAGAGGTCCGTGCGGAGAAGAGATAGGTGGAGAAGAGCGAGTGAGCGAGCGTCGGGGGCAAAAGGGAATTTGGTGGAGAAGAGCGTGTCGCGGTAGTGAGTCATTCGTGTCGCCGTTCGAGCACGATTCACGAAATCGCCTTCGGTCGGTCTTCGCGATACGGTAAGCACAAGTAGAATTTCATCGTTCGCCATTACGTCGACCGATAGGAGGAAAAAACTTGTCATTTCCGTGACGGCAGTGTTTACGCTGGGTGTGTCAAAGTGTTCCTTCTCTCTGTCTCCTTTCTCTCTTCCGCTATCGTGTATATAGTAGCCAGCTCTCTCTCACTCTCTCTCTCTTTCTCTCTCTCTTTCTCTCTCTCTCTCTGTCTCTCGCGCCCCTTCTTCCGTTTTCGCTACCCTGCCGCTCTCCGCACTCCGCTCTCCGTCGTTCGTCGATCCTCGGAAAATGGTGATGCATTGCATTCTCGGAGGCTTTGTTGTGCCGCACGCCCACGCGCGTCCCTCTACCTTCGGAAATCGAGCGTCGTTCGCGCCTCGTGTCTACCTTTAGCCCCGATTTAGTCCAATATTCGGCCGAGCTGACGCATTCCTCGGTTTTCTCCGTTTCCTCGGTTTTCTTGCTTTTCTGTGCCCGTGACTGAAGCGACTAAGGCGGAAGCTGTGAAAACGATTACAGAGCAGGAGAATCTTTCGATCGTGGCCACATTCCGTACGGTCGCATCCTCCTTCCATTCTTCGCGATACGGTGCACTGACCCTACGCGCCGCGACTTGGCGTCTTCGAATCTTCTAGCGAGTCCTGTGATTTTTTTTCGCGAGATCCACCACCGTTTCCTATTTCCTTCGTTACGCCAGGCGAACAAGGTGTACCACGTTCTTCGCTTCGTACGATGTTTTTTATTATCTATCTGCACGTTTCAAAAGGGATTGTCAACTTTTCCTTGCATGCTTAATCGCGACGTGTTTGTGCTACCTTTGTGGATTCTCAAAAAATACGAAGCAATAGCACCACTGCTATACGTTACAGTTTTTCTTTACCCTAGGTGTGGATAGATTCTCCCGTAGGAGCCATGAGTTATCAAATGTCGTCCAACCAATCCAGACCGAGTGAGTAGTCCTTCCGCCATTTGGTATACTATTATCGTAAGCGTGTAAGAAACTTACCTACTCTTATTTCCTATGATCGGTGTTGCAGTTTCCCATGGGAATTACCAGGGCCCGGGGGATCTACCCATGGGTTCCGCCAAGGAACAGACTTTGATGTGGCAACAAAATTCATACATGGGGGATTCTGGAATTCATTCCGGGACCGTCACTCAGGCGCCGTCCCTGTCGGGCAAGGAGGATGACGAGATGGAGGGGGATCAGCTGATGTTTGACTTGGATCAAGGGTTCGCTCAGGGTTTCACTCAAGATCAAGTCGATGAAATGAATCAGCAATTGAGTCACACAAGATCTCAGCGTGTTCGAGCTGCTATGTTTCCAGAAACATTAGAGGAAGGTATCGAAATTCCTTCTACTCAATTCGATCCATCTCAACCTACCGCCGTACAGAGATTGGCGGAGCCAAGTCAAATGTTGAAACACGCAGTTGTCAACTTGATAAATTATCAAGATGACGCAGATCTTGCAACTCGTGCGATACCAGAATTGATTAAGTTGTTGAACGACGAGGATCAGGTTGTCGTGTCTCAGGCGGCAATGATGGTTCACCAACTTTCTAAGAAAGAGGCCTCTCGTCATGCTATTATGAATAGTTTGCAAATGGTAGCCGCGTTAGTTCACGCTATTTCGAAAAGCGACGATCTTGAATCGACGAAAGCGGCAGTGGGTACGCTACACAATTTGTCCCATCACAGACAAGGCCTGCTGGCTATTTTCAAAAGCGGCGGTATTCCCGCGCTCGTGAAACTTTTGAGCTCCCCGATGGAATCGGTCCTCTTTTACGCCATAACGACTCTCCATAATTTACTGTTACATCAGGATGGCTCTAAAATGGCTGTGCGCCTTGCCGGGGGTTTACAAAAGATGGTTGCTCTACTTCAGCGTAACAACGTAAAGTTTTTAGCTATAGTAACGGATTGCTTGCAAATCCTAGCTTACGGCAATCAGGAAAGCAAGCTAATCATATTAGCTTCGCAAGGACCGATAGAGCTGGTACGAATTATGCGTTCGTACGATTACGAGAAGCTTCTATGGACCACTTCGAGAGTCTTAAAGGTGTTGTCGGTTTGCCCTAGTAATAAACCGGCAATAGTAGAAGCCGGTGGTATGCAGGCACTTTCGATGCATCTCGGTAATCCGAGTCAGAGGCTGGTCCAAAATTGTTTGTGGACGCTACGAAATTTATCAGACGCTGGTACCAAAGTTGACGGATTGGAAGGTTTACTACAGAGTCTTGTACAAGTGCTTAGTTCTACCGATGTAAATGTCGTTACATGTGCTGCTGGTATCTTATCGAATCTCACTTGTAACAATCAACGTAACAAAGTAACGGTATGTCAAGTGGGGGGTGTGGACGCTCTCGTTCGTACCATCATTTACGCGGACAGCCGAGAAGAGATCAGCGAACCAGCGGTGTGCGCGCTCCGTCATTTGACTTCTCGTCACGGAGAGGCGGAAACGGCACAGAATTCCATCCGCTTAAATTATGGAATTCAAGTTATAGTGAAACTTTTACACCCACCTTCGCGTTGGCCACTCGTTAAAGCGGTGATTGGATTGATTCGCAATCTGGCGCTCTGCCCTGCGAATCACGCCCCACTTCGCGACCACGGGGCGATTCACCATCTCGTTAGGCTTCTGATGCGTGCTTTCCCCGAGACACAGCGGGTAAGCGTGACTTTCCATTCGATTCGATTTAATTCAATTCACCACCCATCCATTTATATCTAACACGGTCGATTCTTGTTCAGCAGCAACGATCATCAGTGGCTAGCACCGGAAGCCAGCAAACATCCGGTGCTTACGCGGACGGTGGCGTTCGCATGGAGGAAATAGTGGAGGGTACCGTTGGAGCGCTTCACATTCTCGCGAGAGAATCCCACAATAGGGTCATCATAAGATCTCAAAGCGTGATTCCAATTTTCGTACAGGTTCGTAAGTTGGAGAGCTTTCCAACTGAATATTCTCGATAGTAGCTATTGGAAAGTATTTCCCCTTTGTGGTTTACTAATGATCGTTCGATCGTATTGCTGTCTCTCTGCAGTTGCTATTTAACGAGATCGAGAATATTCAACGCGTAGCGGCTGGAGTACTTTGCGAGCTTGCCGCCGACAAGGAAGGTGCTGAGATAATAGAGCAGGAAGGTGCTACTGCTCCTTTGACGGAGCTGCTCCATTCGAGGAACGAAGGTGTCGCGACTTACGCGGCAGCCGTTTTGTTCCGCATGAGCGAAGATAAGCCGCAGGAATACAAGAAGCGGCTCTCCATGGAGCTCACCAACTCTTTGTTCCGCGAGGATACAAATCTGTGGAACAACGCAGACTTCGGAATGCCGCCAGATTTACAGGTATCGTAACCCATAATATCGATGCATGCTTCGCTTATGCCGTGGCTAAATTTATTCCTTCACGAATACTTTGTACTCGTAACATAGTGTAGATTGTTCCGTTTTTGCCTGGCGGCATGTGCTGCTGCTGGTGTAAGAGCCATCACTCTCGTATTTATTCCTATACCATGCTAGCTTTCGTATAGGCTCTAGGAATCAGGTTTGTAGGGCAGCCTGCCAAAAAGTCGATATTAGCGCAGGAACAAGTACTCCGTTTACTTTTACGATTGGTTACATCGTGTTATGTTTAAATTAAGCCACGAGAACACAATAGTATAAGCGATTATACATAAACGACCTACTTAGCAATAGGTACTTGCATACGTAATCTTCCCCACCATGTAAGTTTAGAAATGTATAACTAGATAGTTTACAAAAGTGAATGTCGTTATCCATTATTCCAGTCTGCACAACTTAGGTACGTTTCATCTAGATTTTTTTTTTCAATCCGACGCGAAAGGGAAACGAATCTATTTTTAGTTTATTCCTAGTCACCTCGTACACGTTTAGTTGAACTAATCGCGAAATAGGGCCCCAGGGTCGTGCCTAATGGAGCAATGGAACCTGTAATAAATGTACAGCGATCACTCTCTTATGTTCCTCGGTTTGCCTTACGTTACATTATACATATCTTATGCATGAGAATGCGTTTCACCCCATTCGTGTTTCACCCCTTACAGGCTGAGTAACAAAATCAATCGCGATTACCACTTTTAGTTTATTACTACGAACACGTTATACGTATCTATACTATACATACATATCGTATCGTCTTTAAACGCCAAGTTTTTACGTCACTTATCGATGATAAACTTACCGCGACAAGTATGTCGACCCTAACTACTCTCGCCGCGCCGCGGTGTTAATGACACGCCTGCCAAAGAAGATACGTTTTGTGTTGACCTGAGCTACCTAATCTTCAGGACATGCTTGGCCCTGATCAAGGCTATGATGGTATGTATGGCCAAGGACCCCCTAGCGTACACAGCAGCCACGGAGGTCGAGGGTATCAGCCGCAAGGTAAGTTACGAGCGTTATCCTTTCTGTCCGATTATTGCTTTCGAACGATCGATAAGATCCACTGAGCCGTAGATGGACTTACACAGACTTCTTTTCCACGCGATATTAACGGTTCCATTTCGTAAACTCTCACAGTACCTACGTTCTATAAAGAATGCTGCAACACGAAATATCTGTGGAGAACGTTTCTTTTCTGTCTTTTTTTTCTCTCGAAAATAAACGCGCCTTCCTTGTTCGTGCATCGGGAACATATTGGTATGGTGATGCGGGTTTATGTGCTCGTGTCCTCTGTTTTCCACTTGTACGATACGGGATCGAAAACTTTTAATAACCCATCTATTTCTTAATATTATCGACGATAAGAAGAAGAAAGCAATGCATTTAATCGTATGTTATTTTAACAGCAGCTTAACCCCTGGACTTATATTAAAATACAGGCTATCAACAGTATCTCGCAGTAACATAGGTGACACTCAGCTCTTATGTATTCTTCTGTGCTTTCTTGTCAATCGCTAAATGTCTCTTTACACGCTCTTTGTTTATACATGGAATATTACACTCGATTCACTGTGTTCTGTAAATATTACATGTAATGCACGTTTTGCGAATGCCTTTTCTTTTCTCCCACGCATAGCAGATCTAGACCGTTCTCTGTAACACGGTTATTAAACCTCCATGCATGGTGTATTTGTATTTTCATTATCTTTTCTTTCATTGAACGTACTTTGTGACGGAAAGAAGCATAGAAATGTGTTCGTAAGTAATTTTAGATAAGACGTTTTCACGGCCGTATCGAAAGAACACGTTCCGCTACGATTTGGCGTCGTACGAGTATCGCGAACAAAGCTTGTTTCCAAACATTGTGTTTCGCTACAAAATCTCTTGTAAACAAAGTCAGGTTTTTTATTCATATGTACTTACCTGACCCCGTTTCAACTACTCCTCTGTCATTTTATTTTCATTTCCCCCGTTCCCTCGACCAACTTAACTTAATTGTCTCGTGGGCAATTATTTTGGAGTTATCGTTTGTCTTTACTTCGTTAACGGAGAGCAACGAATGATCCCCCCCCGCGCGCCCTCGGGCAAGAAAGCGTTTCGCGAGTACTTTGCAAAGTTGTGCTCTACTGGTTGAAGATACTTTTAGCAGGATCTTTAGCGGTGTAGTTCTTGTCGATAAACGTAGCAGCCTGGAGGAGACTATGTTGGGTTTATCGTAAATTTTGTACGAAACAGGTTATGGCCAGATACCAGTAGATTCGATGCAAGGGTTGGAAATAGGTGGAGGGTCGACATATGGCGCGATGGACACTATGGACGTAGCGCACGAGGGTGACCTGAGTTTCGATCATTTAGAAGAGCTTCCTGCACCGCCGCAAGATAATAACCAGGTGGCAGCCTGGTACGACACCGATCTCTGAAACCGTGCCAGCACCAAATCTCCAAGGAGAAACGGACTCGTGAGGCTCTTAAATAATTTTAATACAATACTAATAGTATCGTCGTTTTACTCTCACCCTGTATCGACCGAGATCGAAAGAATTTTGACGAATAGCCGTGGAGCCAGAGGTTCCTACTCGCGAGGGGACATTGCGCGAACGAAAAACTACGTAAACACACATCACACATTACACACGGGAAGCGCGGGGCAAAAGAGTTAATGCTTGTTTTTACGCGAAAGAGACAGGGTACGAAATCATGTTACACGATCACTGCAGCATTCAAATCAACTGCATTGATTCCTAGAAGTATGAAGTAGGTTATACTATATACAAATATGTGTGTATATATATATATATATATATTTATATATCTATATATTTATATATCTATATATATATATATGTATATATATAAATACAAATATATATATATATATAACTTACCAATGTCGTACCTTAGATATTTATAATAAGGGAAAGAAAAAGTTATAGAGGGACTTGAAACTTGTTGGAACCCGAGGACATCGTCGACGGTATTCGACGGTATTCGGCGGTTGACTTTTTCGCTCCATGAGCCCCGTCAACTAACAAGTACATAACGTCGATTTTATACCTACCCTTTTTTTTACGTATCTTGGAGATCGTTCACGCGCCGAAAGAATGATGTCCTACGTTTGATATCGTAGCTCTAAGAATCAGGGTGAGAAAATGTAGAAAAGACGAGTGAAACGTCACGTATTCAATGACCGTCAGTATTTTATTTCGTTCGTAATGGCGTGCATTAGTCCGAAGTCTAAACCGTAAAGCATTTTTTACTTGAACGGGGACAGTTTCATCAAGATAGCAGTGGTTTCGCACGCGCGGATCAAGTCGAATTGATTTTCTTTATTTTAGGAACCATTTGCTTTCACGCGTCAAAGAGTTTTCGCGACGGAACCACCGGATGGCAGCTGAAAGTACATAAATGACGAACGATCATTATCGCATTACGTGTTTTATACCCTACATACTCGTTGCATTTCACGATTGTATTTTTCAGTACCTACACCCGTATCTCATCGATCTCTTTTAACTGCTTGTCGTTTATCTTTTAACATAAGGAAGATTCGTTATAGTCAGTTTCTCATTACGTATCGGTGCGCCGACGAATTTTATATTCGACTTCTTGTCAGTGATCGTGCTGTTGCCTACCGAACAGCGATCTTGCGACGAGAATCTTCGAAGATAACGTTCGATCGCGTACCTATGTCCTTGCGAGTATGCACATACAAACGTTCACGTAGGGGCGATCAAGGTACTCGCGATTTCGACGGGTGTCGATCGAGGAAAACGTTAAACGCGCAGCGATCGTAACGATCGTAAGATACTTTTGTCAGAATTCTTGCGGTCGAATCGATCTTTTTAAGTACGAGGCGGTATACAATATCAGCAATAAAGTTTCCCTGGTCGATGCGATGCGACGCGATACGATACGGCACGACGCGACGATCGTTTGCTCGCTTATCGTAATTCTCACTGACAACTTTCCCTTGTACGTCTTTGGGACAGATCAGAAAACGGTGCAATGAAACGATAGCGGAGCGTCGACCAGAGGAAACGCATTGCCCGACGCTGTCGATTGCCTGAGTAACCATTATATCATAGATTTCCTCCGAAACTTGCGAATCTATCGAGTCGCAGAGAGCAATTACCTATTTATACCGCTAATCCCGAAACGATAGTATCATTCTCGAGTATCAGTGAATTACAATCACGTATAAATATAAACGAATATCAATGAACTTTCGCATTACGTATTTTACAGGGTAGTTATACTTAATTTCTATTATTATCATTAACGTAGCTACGCAATCGTGGCGGGGTACTCTGCATCGTTCGATGCACCGTACGCGCCTCCGATCGCTGTCGATGTATTAGACCTAAGAGAGAGACACGTAATTCGTACACACCATGTATATGTATCGTTTAATTGTCCATACGAATAAACTGAACGATTAAGTACTCGAACCGCATTAGATACCTATATTCTCTTCTCACCCGTCCCGCTCCGACGAGATGCCGGTTTTTACCTCTCAGCAGCTCAGCACGTTAGGGACAGCCGTTAGCACTGCACCATTACACGGCGAGTGGCGACACGGGGTCAGAGCCTTCTTAGGATTTCAACTTGCGATCAACCGATCACCACACGATCCTGTCCCACCGTATAAGTAGGCTCCGACTGAATTTCCCCGCACGATTTCTACCGATTTGCGAGCAGCTCGCGTTTAAACGGTCGATTGGTGATCGAAATACCCTTTACGGCGCGGCTACGCGGCCAGATAGCCATATAGATAGAACATTCGTTTCACGGGATACTTGTCACTCGTACCTACGTAGATGGAGATGTGCGTTGAAGGAGTAACGCAGCCAGCCAAATTTCTCCGCTGGAATGCGCAATAATTTAGACGCAAAGGATAATATGTTCGTCGTAAGAAGATCCCGGACGGTGCACTCGAGGAATTAAGAGATTTCGGACTAGAGAGCGAGGGAGATCGAGGGGGCAGGGAAACGGTAGCTCTGATACAGCTTTGTAAAAGTTGTAATTTATGTAAATGTAAACAATTAGTCGGAGAGCTGGTAAACGGTATACCTGAGGCGATCTTGTGACGGAGAAGGGCGCGCGTACGTTCCCGCCAGGTCGTTAATCGACAGTCGAGAGTCGAGCGGTGCACCTTCGTGCGTATACCTCGTTCCCCGAAGGTTCGGCTATCGGGTTAACAGTTATTTCTTTCTGTGACGCGAAGAAAGAGGATCGCCTTGAGGAGTAGTAGTGCGCTCGGTTGCTCCGTAGAGTGTGAAAGGCCGGCTTAACGTTCCCGGGGATCAAAGAGGGAAACGCTTCCGGTGCAAACAACAGCTGTCGTCGAACGGGGTTCTGTTTCCAGTGAAACGAAACTGTGATGTTCCACGTACATCGGTGAAAATCGTGCGCGCTTAAACGTTCGTATTCTTCCCGTTAAAAGTCAAACTAACGAGGAAGGATTCAACCGTTCAGTGCCATAAGTAGTGCGAAAGTTGCCAGTTTCCAAAGAATTAATCCGGATCGCCGCAGGAACGCGGGTAAGTATGAGAACGCGTGTTTTTCGAATTGAGCGCGCAGAGCTGGCGCACAGTAGTATCCTTCGCGATACGAAAAACAATGGTAACAAGAGTTTCGTAACGAGAGCGGCACCGCGACTGCACGTAATTGAAATCGATACCGTTCGAAGACGCGGGGTTAATTTCGATCCGCAAGCTACCCTTGAAATTCGATAGTCTGTGCGTACCGATTGAAAAAAAATCAATGCAACGCACGCGCCAAGGAACTCGGTTCATTGACAGTCACTTGTCCTGGGAATAGGAAAGGCGTTAGGAACATTAATCGACGGAAACCAGAATTCAACTAGTTACCCTTGGAAGTTCGAGCTCGAAAAAGCGGTTTCGACCGCGGTCGAATTCCTCGAAAACAGGTTAAAGCTAAAAAGTATGTTTTTATTCGTCGAGCATCATTTTTAATTCTTCTTGCATTCGAACGTGACACGGAATTCTGCACGAAGCATCATCCGCTACGAATCCTGTCCGTTTCTCTTGTACCTACTCACACACTCCAGCAGATTTCTCTATTCATCTGGCTCAAGATCATGGAAGTAGCGATCGAACGTGGTTTCGTTTTGAACGCTTAACCGATTCGTTATGGAAATGCGCCAATAATGCGCGACGCTTTCTAAACGCTACCGACACCGCTGTAATTGGGTCTCTTCGGCTTGATCCGAGCAATCCTGTCTCGGGATTGAAATCCTAATTCTCGAGGCGTAGCGTTTGACAGTTTGACCTTTTACGCGTTAAAAAGGAAAGTGACGTGTAAATTTTCTTTTCTCCTTGCCCCTAATGATGCGAAACGCGTCGAAATATCACGTCAGGTCGCGTCGCGGCGCACCGCGTCGCGTCGTGTCGCGGAGAACCGGTAATGACGTGAAAGTGCATCCAGGAGCGAGGGAACGAGCGGGCCTCCGTTCCCCTGACAGTCTCGCTTCGTTCGGGACAATCTCTTGGCTCGCGGTCGGCTCCAACTTGCCCAGAGAAATTGTTCTTCTACAGCCTCGACGATCAGACTGTTTATCTAGTCGAGCGCGCCGAACGCGAACGCCTCGCCCGTTTCTGCCGCCTTTCTTTTACCGCTCCTGCTGCGAACTTCTCCTCAGCGCGCCGCTACGCGCGCGATTATTCTCCTGCACCTGTCGTTCGTAGGCGGTTCGCTCGTAGATCGTACGGTCACCTACGTTATCTCGAGTGAGCACGGAAATCGATGTTCCCGAAATAAATCGGAAGAAGAAGAGGGAGGCTAAGACTGTCCCATGCGTCGTAGTTTGTGGTGTTTCGGAGACTCGCTGTCAGTGGTGCGAAGGAAAGTCGTCGAACCGTGTCAAAGGTGGCAGTGTCAAGTACTCCGTCCGAACGAGATCGCTAGATATCGCGTCGCTTCGAGTCTCGGTACAATGATTCCTTTTCCCGCGTGACACGAAGGCGGCAGTAGCAGAATACATTACTCGTCTCGAAGGTTGCTCGAGCGTACATGCGCGTATTGCTGGAGTATAATTGCTTTTGTTTGCACAGGTAGCAAGAATTGAGCGGTGCAAAGGTTGGGCTTAAGGGGTGAAAAGCGGGCAACCGGAGGTGCATGGAAGGGAATTGGCAGTGGCGTTCGGTGCAGCGTGTACGAGCTGAGCGCGAGAATTCGGCGCCGTGATTCTCCGCATAGACATAGAGTACATAGACTAAGGGCCGAAGCGAAGTTCAGTTGCGCGATGGTGTTCGCGCGGCTGCACGCAGCAAACATACCGAGAGGATCGTTGATGGAGCAGAAAGAAGTCGTCTGAGCGGCTGAAAGATGACCGTCGCGATGGAACACAAGCGGAAGAGCTCGTGGGATTCGAAGGTGAGACGAATGTGGCGCACTTTCCCCCTGCATGCGCTTTCCTCGTTACCTTCCCGCTCGAGTCTCGCGGCTAATTAGCCAGTTGGCTCCCATGTGAAATCAGACGCGAAACAAACCGTAAAATCGAAGACAAAATGATGGATGCCGGGAAAAGTCCATTGTGTCTAATGAAAGTGTAGGTACCGCGGAGGAGACGGTCGATGTTCCTTAAGCGATTGCACGTCTCGGTGGAAACTTTCGGAATGCCATAGACGCGCGTTCGGATAGATTTCGAGAGACGAGGCTGCGCAGAACATCCGCGAAATACATTGCAAATCGATACCGCGTGACTGATTATCGCGATTGCGTTGCACGCGGTCGTTAAATATAATTAATTACGACGGTGGCAAGTTTTTATCGGTCCTGTTCCCTCGGCAGACGCGTCGCTGATTCAGAGAACTATCGCGATTCGTCGTTTCTCCGCAGACGCGCTGACCCTGTTCTCCATTGACCCCGAATGGTGTAGGATGCCGAATACGTACGCACTCGATGGAGAACTAGGTTGAATGGAATAAAGAACGATGCGTTAGCTGGGTTGGGTTGGGTTTGCTTGGGTTGGGCCGTCATCTGCTCTCTTCTCGATACCGTTACTTAGCTACTAGCGGCCAATCACGCGATTGGCATTCCGCTCGAATATGTGAATGACATTTATCACGTGCTTCACGACTGCCCCGATACGGGTCGGACACCACTGGAGATCGATTTCCATCGTCGAGTCGGATCTCGCAGCTGCGGCAATTATTCCATAATTCCCCCGGCGATCCAGCTTTCAGAGACACGCCGCGGCGTGCCCTGCGTGCCGTGGCCGTTCCCCGATAAAAGAGAGCGGATAATCGTGACGCTCGAGAATTCCCCTTAATCGGAGAAAACGATCATCCTGCTCTCTGATAAGCGGCAACGCGATAAGGAGCCCGTGTTACGACTGCTCTTGTATGATCTCGCATGACTGGCTGCACGCACGCGTGCCCCGTTTACCGGCACGCCGCAGCCGCGCCAGCCCGCAAACCGATTGTAATTTAAAGCGGGCAACAGAACTCGTTCCTAGATTCTTGCTCTTTTGGAAAGGTAGTCCAGTGGACGTTTGGAGTAACGGTAATAACGGTGAAGAAAGTCACGAGGAACCGGCCGGTTAGGCGGCCGAGGCAATGGAACTTTGTAGATTCTTTCTGCCGGTCGTTGACATCGTTTCCTTCCGCGCGCGGACCTTTGATCGGAAAATTGGAAAAATTATAGGCGCCGCAAGGACGACGCGTAACAGCCTATACCCGTACGGTTCTACGATTCTCGTTCGTCTCTGGTCTACCGGAACGAGACCAATGTGGAGCGGACTCTCCCTGCAATGAGAATCGGCGATGAACTTTCACGAAAGCACCGCCTATGGAAAACACTTTTCTAACGTGCCAAGTCTTGATTTTTCCCGGTCTGAAAGTCACTGACCGTGTCCATTAACGGAGGCGTTCTCGAGGTTACAGCTAGGACGAGCGCATCTTAATCTTTTCGGCCGATCCCCACTGGTTTCGTCGTCGTCTACTGGCATTGAATTCCACTTTCCGATCCACGCGTTCAGATCCCATCTGACCGTCCAAGGCGCTAATTGTCCTATTAACGAAATCCACGCGAAATCGCTCGCCTCCTCTCCATTCTCTCGTCGCGGATCATCGGAAAGTTGCCGCTCCTCCTCCGAGAAAAGATCGAGGATCTTTTGACCTTTCCGGCGCGGTGAATCGCCGAGGAAAGAATTACTCTTACCGTCTGGGAACGAACGTGACCGTTGATAGATTTTCGTTGCAACGTTATCGCGGTGAATTAATAGGGGCACGGGTATAATATTGCGCAACATCGGTTCATTAAACCAGCATTTCGTACGAAAACTCGAGGCAGAGACTATTATCGAACCCGGCTGGGGGAACACAAAGGTTTCGCGCGCAAACTTTCATTCGACTTTCGTAATATCCCTGCGCCATTGTTCGCCAAAGACACCCCTTGAGTCTCGATCGTGGTTACTTACGTAACACGCTGACAAAATCTCAATTCGCTTCTAGTTTCGATCAGTAAACTCGATTCCCGGGGAGTCGTTGCTCGCCGAGTAATAGACTACCACACTGGCGTTTATCAATTTAATGGATACACACAGTGAGAATGCAAATATATTTACTCGTATAAGCGATAACGAAGCAATCGTTAGCTAGTACAACCTACGGTGCGGTACAGAAGTGATCGACATCGAAAATGGTGCGAGAGATAATATCTCGTTAAGGGGCAGGTAGCCGTTGGCCATTGGCAGGTAAACTGCTATCGCGTTTCTGTAGCTTTAAACGCGATCATCGCACATAGGTATGAGCGTAGGATGTCGAGTATCGTGGGAAAATGAATTCGACCCTCGCTGACGTACCTACGTGGCAAATTCACTTTTACTCGACCTCATGGATCGCGAATCCTCTCCTTTTCCTTGGATCGATGGTAGATGAATTCAGTTGGCGCGAATGAAAAATCACCTTTACGTAATCGAGCATTGTCGTTCCGAGCGGAAAAAACGGGTGCAAGCTCGAGCAGCGTTAAACCGTATCGCGTGTATCGACGAGCGTTTACGATCTCTTCCATTCACCGGTTCTTTACTTAGCTTTCTTCTATTCCCCGCATAACCGAGCATGCGGCTGACTTTTAGATCGCGAACGTGAGCGATGCTTTGGGCAAATTCAAAGGAGAATCGGGGGTTTTAATGATCCGCGTCTCGGTAGGAAAAGGTGCGCGATCCACCGGGGTTCTCCTTCGGAGCGTGTGCCGAGCGTAACATTTGAAGGAGGGCGTAGGCACTTTGTGCCGCATCGTGCATTCGCGCGAGTATACGCGAGGCGTGTCGGCGTCGGTGTTAGTGACAAATGTGCACGTGCATCTCGGTGGCGAGACGATTACACGGGCGCTTGCACACTTAGACGCGCGCGTTACAGAAGATAAGCTCATTGCACTCGACGCTGAATGCGCCCGCTTATGCTTAACTCGCCATGAAACACGGTGCATCTGCGGCGTACATATGTAGATATATCGAGTAGCCTCTATCGCACACCCCCGCAACAGGATTGCGCGCGCGAAAACGCACGCAAATTGAACGGGTCCGATCGTCCGGCGTAAGCCGGAGCCCGCTTACGTAACGCGGTATTTCGAGAATCTTATGGATCACCTTGCAATTCTGATCGCGAAATGCTTGCCACGTATCGCGAATCGAACGCGTAATTGGGTCGGAGCGCGTTTTGCGACAGCGTCGACTGTAGAGTGTAGAGGATTCGCAATGGTAAAGTTCGTCGCGTCGTTTTGTCTGTAAGACGGAAGTAGGTACCGTGATTGTTAATACGAGTCGTGGCTCGCAGAGAAATCTCGGTAATGCTAGGCCTTTCGTGCCTAAACCAATGAATCCAGCAATGAAAGAGGAGAGACAAAGGATTGCCAAGGTTTCTCGTGGCGAGAGAGGAGCGGCATCTGCAAATGTATCCGACACCTGTTTCGTAATATTAAGCTTCCACTTGGAAAGGGCTCAAGCGGATATTCTTTTGCAGATCTCGGTGAGCACGGTGAGCACCAGAAGATTCAGCCGTGCCGGGACTCCGAGCTCGATTCTATCATCGGACAGTGACATTCGTTTCACGAGGAAACTCGGTGGACAATACCGCTGCGGTTGCTGCGTGCTGGCCGCGTTTTTGCTCTTCCTCCTGTTTTCGGGGGTCTCCATATACCTGGGCTGTAAGTATAGCACGCCCACGTTCTTCAGCCTCTGTCTTACGCAAAGTGGAACGTGCAATTGCTGATTTAGAGAAATCATTCGATACGTTTCATTCCAACGCTTTCTCCGCAAACTCGCGCGCGATTCCCCGGACGTGCCCGTAAATGAAATTACTGTACCGTTGATCGACGCGACGGCGAGGGCGACGGCTCGGCAGCCATGAAATTACCTGTAAACACACCGTGTTCGTTTCGCGGGACGGACGAGTTCACGGTGTCTGGATGTTTCGCGAAGTATAAAGTGTGATCGACGTCTTCCTTTGTTCTCGCGGGTATGGTATTTCCACGTGGACGTGTGCACTTCACCTTGAGATGGCATTCGATCGTACGATAAATGAGTAAACGAAGAGTAGCACGCTCGAGGGAACCGGCTGCGTCTAATCGATGCAAATGCGCTCGTAATATTCGTACGAACGGTGTACGTAACGGTGAAAGTCGAGGAGGAAGAAGAAGGGTTTAACGAAAGATGGATAAAGTTAAAAAAGGATCGTTGCCGTACGGTGGCTTATTCTTTTGCGCGCGCAGAGAAATGAAGGAAGAAGAGGAAGATGATGCGGCCGGAGCTCATCGAGGTCTTTCAGCGCGCAAACATAACGGTCCGACCGAGTTACCGAGTCTCCGAAGAAAACACGCTTGCGTACTTGGACCGAACATTTTATTCCCGGGACGATTAAAATGCACCGCGATCAAGTAAAACGATCCGTAGATGAGTTCTCTCCGGCGAAGAAAGCCAAGGATGTTGGCCGCGACTGTGCGCTCTATAATTCGTACCTACTTTGCGAACAAATAGAAGCAAAAGTCGAAGAAGTTGCGCGGTTGCGTTGGTCCAGCCAAGAGGCCTTGAAAGTAGGTAGCAGAGCTAACGGTCTGACCGAGTTGTCGAGCCATCCTGCCTGTGACCCCTCCAACGTATAACGTATTCGACCTTACGGAGGGGATCCGTGTCCTTGAATCATTTTAATCCTTCCCCTTGCTAACCGAAATCTCTTTCTCAAACTGTTCCACGACCAAGGAATCGTAAAATCGCGCCTACAGGTGTGCCACGGCATAGCGAATCGAAATTCCTCTCTTTGTCCCTGTTACTGCGTCGAATTAAGTACCATAGGTATTGCGAAAGGGAAAACAAATTGCCTTGGAAAATTACTTCCAAGTAAAAACGGTTTACCGACGTTGCGCCGGTTTCTCGCGCGGTTCATCTACCTACAAGCCGCAAAAGATTGCTCGCGGTCCGCAACAAGTTCTATCGCGGATCGAAAAAATATGATCCCTGCGGTGTAAAAATGATTGACCAAAGGCATGGTGAAAGGTGAGTCCCGAGTTGTCGCTGGCGACTGCCCTCGATTTTGTCGCCTCTATTTGCATTTATTTATTCGTCGAATATTAACCGTATCGGAAAAGTAACGGCGACAGAGTTTCCAAACGCGAGACAATCGGCATCGCGTTGCTCTGTTAGAAAGTAGTGGTTAGAAGTCCGAAGAGCGGTCTTTACCGCGAGGTTTCGTTACCTATTCCTGTTGGAGTCGTGAAACGACCGATAATCATAGGTACTTGTAATACCTGCGTGCGTTTGCTTTCAGACACGTTCCTAACTTCGGACCCGCCAGGAGATCAGATCTTTTTGGCGACATTCCGAGTCGTCGAAGGAGACTCCTTCGCCTCGGAGTTAGCGGATCCTTCCACCGAAGCCTTTCGAATACGGTCCCGAGAGTATCGCGATCGGCTTAATCTAATCTTTCGTCGCAGCTGGCTGAAAATCTCTTTTCTCGCCGCGGAGATTTTAGCGCTAGATGGGTAAGCGATTGGAAAATTAACGGCCACAGGATATAAACGAGACGTGGAGGTATCTCTGCGGGAGATATCGTGGACGAAAGTTAAGCTATCTCCTCGGAAATTATCCCGACTCCCCCGAGAGAAACCCCCCCGAGTCTCGTGAAGATCTCAAAACGGCTTTCTCGTGATTTCACGACACGTGTTCTTTTAACCGTGACAGACGATGCGGCTAATTATTTGCCTTACCGCGTTCGCATTATCAGTGACGTGGAAACGTTAGATCGTGTTTGCGCCGCGTAACTTATGAGTTTGGACTTTCGAAAGATGGGTAAACCGTTGATCGTAAATTAACTGCGCAGATCGGATGGCGGCGATTTGGTAGTGCACTTTGATATTCGATTCGACCCACGATATCAGACGATCACGACGCCCGACGTGGTGGATATTCTGTCACGGGAGATCAGCCCCGAAAGCTCGAAATACTTGAGCAACCTGACGATAGACTCTCAGAGTCTCGAAGTGCAAGAGAGTATAAAGGCTCTGAACGCTCAAGTGAGTTCGCAAACGACCGTTTCAACACCCCCGCCGACGACCACGGCACCTCCTCCCAGACGGTGCAGCAATTTGGACTTGTCCTACTGTAAGCATCTTCCTTACAACGTCACGTCTTATCCGAACGTGTTGGGACACCGTTCGTTGGTTGACGTGCAAGAGGACGTGATCGCTTTCAGGTGCATATGCTCGTTTCTGATCGTTTAAAGTTTTACGTAACCCGATGCGCGATGCGATCGAGCTTGAACTTTATCCCACGACTGTTATCCGACAGAGAACTGGTCGACGCCGAATGTTACCGTTTGGCGTACGATTTTGTGTGCCAAGTTCTGCAGCCAGCGTGCGTACCGGGGCAGCCGGAAGACCTTCTGCAGTTACCGTGCAGGAGCTTCTGCAGAGAGTTCTGGAACGGATGCGGCAGCCGACTTCCGGATAGAATCAAGCGGTTATTGGACTGCTCCAACTTTCCGGAGTACGCGGACCAAGGTGGTTGTAGAGCGAAACCAGGTGAACGATCCTCTTGTAACCTTTCGCGTGCCGCGAGCCCGTGCAACGTGCGACTTACCGAGCACGCGTTCTCGTAGGATGCGTGCAAGCGCTTCAAGCGAAAGCATTGTCACCGAGAATTTGCGACGGCGTGATCGACTGCCCTGACCTTTCCGACGAGAAGAATTGCGCTTACTGTCGCGATGGATACATGCACTGCGGCATAGGCAGAACGTGCATTCCACGGGGCAAGAGATGCGATGGAAAAGTGGACTGCACTAACGGCAGCGATGAAAAAGACTGCCGTGAGTATCTCTCCATACGTTCGCAGCATCCTGGCGTAGATCTTCTCGCTTTTCACCTTCCGTGTTCTCTAGTGTCTTTGGCGCCGAGTTTGCGAGCCTTGAAATCTCAACCTGCGGACACTCCACATGCCGCCAGGTACAGTAGCGAAGGCTTCGTGGTGTTCAACGAGAAAGGTACGATCGGCAAACTTTGCACCGCGAATCTTAACGCGACGCTGCCAGCAACGGAAATGGAGACCGTTCTTCAAACCGCTGCCAGTTCGCTGTGCAACTTGCTGACGTACACGTGAGTATAGCTAGTTGCTTCCATTCTCGCGAGAGATGGACGGGAGTTCTAAGTTTTCATGCCCGATGGTTTTACGCAGAGGGGTGAAATCCGTGAATGTAAGAGTCGACGAGGAGGAGGACGTGCAGTACGTGCACATGGAGGATCCATCGGCCACGGAAATCACGTTTGTTAGGGCGCCTTGTCCGAGCAAAGAAGTTATGTACGTCGAATGCTCCGAACTTGGTACGAAAAGCATTGTAAAAATCAACTGCATTCTTCACTCACTCGTGCGATTTATCGAGTAACGTTCGCTTATATTTAGAGTGCGGCGTGCAACCCCTCCGCGCGAAGAGCGGCATGCGGGGTCTGAATAAGATGGCAGAACCAGGCGATTGGCCCTGGCACGTGGCTCTGTTCAAGGAAGAGGTGCATGTGTGCGACGCCACCCTCGTAGCGGAAAATTGGTTGATCACCACGGCGTCTTGTTTCCAAGGGTGGGTATCCCCATTTCCGGCGCGAGCGCTAGCGTTAAAGCTATACCGAGACGATGGACCGAAATTTCGATGTTTATTTCTTGTTACTCGGAATTTCAGTCAACCGAAAGCAGAGTGGTCCGCGAGAATGGGCACCATTCGACTCTCGAGTACATCGCCGTGGCAGCAGGAACGTAGAATCGTGGGTATGATTAAATCGCCGGTAGAAGGGAGTACCACGGTCTTATTGAAGCTGGATCGACCTGTGAACACGTTTTCGGATTTTGTCAGACCGGTTTGCCTGCCCTCGAATCAGGACCCACCGGCAAACGCGTCACACTGTAACACCCTCGGATGGGCTAGAAATCGTAAGTATTCACCTTTTGTGTCTTACCATTTTCCATCGAACGCAATGCTTCTTGGAAGCTCGCGATTGCGTTATACACCGTGCCGTGCGTTATATAAGGACGTAATTATGCGTACCGTACGCGCGTGCATTACTCCTCTATGCGTCTCATCGACCTTACAGGGATTTTAAACTGCCACGACTTACACAATCTCGGTGGCGATAACTTTTTCGATCTCAAATCAGATTAAATGTCCTTGAAGTTGTTATAAATAGACGCTGTGCACGGTGTGCTCGATGCGACAATGCGGATTTATACAACACGGTAGTTGTTCAATTATTGAGATAGATGAGTGAATAGAACGGCTCCAGTTTTCGTAAATATGGTGAACGCTTATATAAATTATAAGCCATAATCTTAGCTGATGAGAAAGACAACGAAGACTCTCGTCTGTCGTTTCGCTTTGACGAGGAATTTTTGCTGTTGAAATAGGCGACCTGCTGCAGAGGGTGCAACTTAGGCATAGCGCGATGGAAAGATGCGAGAATATTAGCATAGCGTCGGTGAACACCGTCTGCACGGAACCCGCCTACTCTACGGACGATTGCAACGTAAGTGGACTCTGCAATCCGCAATTGACGCTACACGCGGATATGTATTTTAAGCTTGGTCCGGACTCCGGTCGCCAGTACGCGCACGCTTCTCGTCTCCGTTCTCGCGGCGAGAGCTTCGCTTTGCATTGCTTATACGCCGGAAATGTTGAATTATTTGTTTGTGCCTGCAGGAGGAGGAGCTGGCCGGCAGTCCAATGTTGTGTCTGGAGTCAGACGGCAGCAGATGGGCTTTGATGGGTGTCGGTAGTTGGCGAATAGCTTGCTCTAAAGCTGGTATCGAAAGGCCTCGGTTGTACGATAAAGTTTCGTCGAATATCGCTTGGATAAAGTCTACGATCGAGTGATCATTCTCACCGAAATATTGCCTAGTAAATCAAGGATTCTGCCGGAGATACATACGTCTCGGCTGAGAAATCGTCGGCCCGATTAGAACTGAAATCGAGATTGTGATATTCCCAACTGTCGTTCACGTTTTCTATTCGTAACGTTTGGTGTCAGATTCGCCGATGCAGCTGTAAAATACATAAACGTTATAAATTAGGGCGTCAAGCGTGCCCTGTTACCGTGGTCTATAGTTTCCATTTCGATTCGACGTGAATCGAGCGTGTAAAGTTCGTCAAGAAACATTCATTGTTGTATCATTAGTCGTGTAACACGTACCATGCGTGATAGCGTTGTAAGAACAGTATTTCATTAAAATCTACATGCTCCTAAATCTATGGCGGTTTATTTACAACGCTAGCCTTCCAAGCTTCACGATAAGATAATAAGCGCAGCGAGGAACCGTGCATAAAATCTAACCAATTAACCGTCCTTTTAGTCGAGGAGCTACTCCTACCTAACGCGAGGATTTTTGTATTCTGTCGCATATCCATTCACCGTCGTTGCATAAGTAAAGATACCTTACATCAAGTCATAGATCCGCTGTGCAACAGTGAATGTACGGACGATGCAGTTGGTATTCTGCAAGTACGTTTGATGGTGTTGCGAAGGATGGTCTGCGCAGAGTCTGGTAGGGATGGTGGGAGGTTTCGAGTAGGATTACTTAAATACTCGGTGCATGCATCCCCGCTGTTGGTGCACGGCATACGCTCGCGCAACATACGACAACGGTATAAACAGGTTGCATACAGCTAGCCAAGTCGGTGGGATAAAAAGAATGGTAAGAATATTCCTAAGTTTGACCATCAACCCAAATAACGTTACGTAACTGAAACGGCAGCATTTTTCCTTTGAGATTCTCAAGCGTGTCGCGTGTCAATCGAGCGCAAACTGTATTATGTGTCGTGCTGTAATATGACACATTCTTCCTTTGATATTATGCGCTGGAATAACAGCTTCACTACCTTTTGATAACGAATCGCAGATCCCAAACGGGTGGCACTTAACGCGCGTCAGCAGTTGTAGCGTGCCGCTAGTGTATTGTTCGTTTGTATTTCTTTAACTATCCAGCGGTTAATAAAAGTTCCATTAGTCGTTGGTGCAGTGGTTGATACGTTCTGCTCGGTGTGTTATTAAATCGGTTCTCGTACGGGAATCGTTATCTGCGAAGGAATCAAAAGGACCGCAGCTCTCCGGCCTGGCAAGAATCGACCAAGTCCTTGACCATCCGGTCGATCTGTTCAGAATCTGGCACGATGAGTTCCGGAGATTCAACCCGAGCGCGCCGGACGCCTGTTGCTTGGCAACTGTTTCAAAGTTGGTGCACGATCGATCGAAACTCTGCGTGCACACTGCACAGTGTGCGGTACACAGTGCACAGTGCGCAGACTCCAGAATCTCTAACGAAACCACTCTTCTTTCAGAGACTGTAAAGTATCTGCGAGGAATGTCGTTCTTCGAGAATTCGATAACGATGGTTTTGTGATCGTAACGGATAGTCGTAGCAAAAAAGTTGCTAACGTGGTAAATGTTTTACAAGTATCGTCTCGCGTGGTTAGGATACTTTGGTCAGCGTTTTGTTTCCACTAATCGTTGTTGATCGTTCTAGGAAAACGTCCCGCATGTCGCCATGTGTTATCTCTGGTTTCATGTAAACGAAAAAGAGCAATGGATAACCAAGCAGGTGCGTGTCAAAGTGAATCGAGAATTAATTATTATTATTCGTCTTTATTACTTGGTAAATATACGAAGAACAGTAATACATAAAGCATAGCGAAGTAAAAGGCGAGGCCGCAGTAGAATACTGTTAGAAGCCTAAACGTAACTAAATAACTGAAATTAAAACTAAAACTAAAACTAGGAAAGAAAAGAAAAAAAGAGAAAAATTTAAGAGAAGAATTTTTATTTTTTTTATATTATTGATAAATTACTGTTGTTCGTAACATTTATTTGCCACGTCGGTTTCCGTAGGTCAGGGTCGAAGGTACCATGAAGAGGTTGGAGGCGAAAGATTTCCAGCATCTGTACGACAGGGAGCCATTGTATTGCAAAATTCGAAGTCACTTGTGCCATCAGGGACGAGAAGTAAGTTGGGAGGACCTGAAACAGAGACACGACGAGATATTAGAATCTGTCGGTAGAAACGAGACCGGATTACGGATGCCGGATCACTTGTACGTGCACTTTATCTCGAAACACATCCGTTCCAACCCCGAGTTGCAACTGTTTTGCGTATTTAATTAATTTTACAGCATCGCCTACAAACTACTCCCGACTATGATGGAATTTTACTTCGCGAGGGATCAACTCATAGGAGATCGAATTATGTATCAGAGAGATACACTGGAAGATTTATGGGAACACCATCGGATTGCTGCCTAGCATACACTATTCACTATACATAGGTACAATCTGTCATCGAGGCGTCGATTTTTGGACCAATAAATTTCTACTGCCCTCTTCTGTTTCCTCTCACCTTCCTCGCATTTATAACTGAGTAGAATTATTAAATAAATGCTGTATAGAATTATTAAATAAATGCTGTACAAAAATGTGTGGTGCTTATTAATTTTCCTTTTAACATTCTTCATCGATCGTTGAGAGTAGAAACATACAGTTAGTAAAAAAAGTGTTTGGACACTTTTTAAAACCGCATAACTTTTTTAGAATTGGTCCAAACAACATGAGTTTTTTTTAGAAGCTAGAGGGATTAGTTTATTAAGTGACGTCTTTCGTAGTTTTGAAAACAAATGCAATTAGTCGGAATAGAAAAAAAATAGTAAAGGTCGTTTTTTAAACTTTTTTCAGTAAGCCTGCATGAAAATTCAATCGCTGATTTCGGGGATTCCGCGATTTTCGACCCTATTCTGCGATCTTTAAGCGTTCATAGCTCAGAGCAACGTTAACCGATTTTGATGAAATTTTAGGCATGCATATAACTTACTTAACTTAAAAAGTTTAAAAAACGACCTTTGCAATTTTTGGTTTCTATTCCGACCAATTGCATTTGTTTTCAAAACTACAAAACACGTCACTTAGCAAACTAATCCTTCTAGCTTCTAAAAAAAAAAACTCATGTCGTTTCGACCAATTCTAAAAAAGTTATGCAATTTTAAAAAAGTGTCCAAATACTTTTTTTACTAACTGTAGGTTGGGAAGACGCATCAGACCGAGTGGAACGTTCAAATTCAAAGTTGGTGGGTAGCGCGAAATGGCGCGCGTTCGAGCAACTGGTTTCCAAAGGAAGGCCAATGACTCGAGCGAATTTAGCCACGTGACGTGCGCAGAAGGAATGTACGCAGACGAGCGTTTGGAACGGACACCTATCGGCTGGGGCCGCGTTTTGCGGCCTTACGCGCAGGCTTACGCGAGCAGCCTCGTGGGAGCTGCAGCACGAACATGCTGCGACTATTGGTCAATGTATAAAGCGTGTTTTCGACCTACGGTGTTAGCAGTGTCTGCCGGCTCGGGAGCACGCTCGAATCGGTGAATGCCGTCAGCACCGTTGGGAAGATGCATAACCACGCGGCCGTTCCTTCGGAAACTACGAGAATCGCCTACCTCTTGCTGGAGGATGGCTCTGTCTTCCCGGGGAGACATTTCGGCGCGGAAAAACCAGTCGACGGTGAAATAGGTGAGTGTTCGAGGAGCACGTGTTCGCTCTCTGCGTCGTAGTCATGGACATCCGCACGTGCACGACTCTTTCCCATTCCACGGCCGAGCCACTTGCCGCATTTCCCTCGACTATCTTTTCGATTTCTTCGGTTAATATCGAGTTCCTACCGATAGGTATCCGGTCTGCTGGCAAACAGACCAATTGTGCTCGTGAGAACGATTTATGGCGTCGGCGTAAGCTCGCGTATGTAGGTACACATTCGTGTGCAGTGTGAGTAACATCGATCAGCCACGTGGGTTCGTTGCACGCTTATTGCCGAACGCGAGTGTCGCCGGTTCATATGTTCCCACGGCTGCGAACGGCTGCAAAATTCAGTTGGACAATCGTGATAGACCGAGAACATCGTTGACAGATTTATTTGCACCGCTTATCTCTTTATCGGTGGCCGATACTCAAGGCCCCAGCAAAACTAATTCCCACGCGAATGAACTGAACAGTCGAGCCTCCAAACCTGTTTCATAATTTCACGCGTTGCGTCTGGTCAGATGAAAATGAGAAAGTAGATAAGTCAATGGTATTTCGGAGCAAGATCTTTTCTTTTTAAGAGAGAGAGAGAGCTCGCCGAGACTATCGAGTCTCGGTGGGTATACCTAATTACCGAATTATGCGAGTTAAGATCCAACGCAGATTCGATCGACCCGTTTCACGTGTCGTAACGTTTCTTTTGTGTTTACATTTCGAACGTAACGGCAGAGCTCGGACGAATATTGTATAGGTACTGCATATACGTAACATGTGTACAAGAAATTCGCACTGATGCATTTTTTACAGTGTTCCAGACCGGTATGGTGGGTTACCCGGAGTCTCTGACAGATCCCTCCTATCATGCTCAAATTCTAGTGCTCACATATCCGCTGATCGGAAATTATGGCGTATTTGGGAACGAGGCGGACGAGAACGGCATCCCTTAGTAAGATTTCGAAATGTTCGACTTGAACGTTTAAAATAAGGGGCTGCGAGTTGCGCGACTATGGAAGAAACGAATTCGACGAGCAATTCAGTTTATTGCCAGCCGTATCTTTACCTTTATCTGGCTTCTGTATCGATGCGATCAAGCATACACATAAATATTTGCAGTTGCCGCATAATCGATAAACTGTACGATTGCCTGGTCGAGATTCGGAGCTGACAGATTCGACGCATTTCCCCAGCTATACTTGTCACTACGATTTGTCAAAAGCGTCGCGTTATCGCGGCAATATCACATTTCTATTTTTACCATTGCAGCTGGTTCGAATCTCACCGAATTTGGGCTGCCGCTCTGGTGGTCGGTGAAATTTGTAAAACTCCCAGTCATTGGCGGCAAACGAAAACTCTCTGCGAGTGGATGAAGGAAGAAAACATTCCCGGTATATACGAAATCGATACCAGAGCTCTGACTAAAGTAATCCGCGAGAAAGGCACTATGTTAGGTAGAATCGTTTTCGAACCGCCGCCTTCGAATCCTCTAACATGCCTAGCTCCTCCGATACAGGATCCCAACAGAAGGAATCTCGTTGCAGAAGTCGTTCAGGTGCGCTAGCTTCTCGCAATTTCTATCGCAGGCGTCTAATCCTTCATTGCTTCGAATTTCAGCGTGTGGAAAAAACTTACAATCCCAGCGGTTATCCTCGTATATGCGTAATAGACTGTGGTCTCAAGTACAATCAATTGAGGTGTTTGATCAATCGAGGGGCTCGCGTGGACGTTGTGCCTTGGGATCACGATGTGAGCAAAGTCGACTACGACGGCCTGTTTCTTAGCAATGGACCAGGTGATCCGGGCATGTGCGACGCGACGGTGAAAAATATTCGATACGCGCTGGAATCGCGACAAACGAGACCAATTTTCGGCATATGCTTGGGCCATCAACTGCTCTGCATCGCCGCCGGTTGCGTTACGTATAAGATGGAGTACGTATTGCCACTTGTTGCTCCCACGTTGCGTAGTCGGTACTAGACCGCAAATATTTCTACGCCACTAAATCCCCCACACGTTTGTACGCAGTTATGGAAACCGTGGACACAATCAGCCCGTCATGCATCATGGAACGGGACGCTGCTACATGACCTCGCAAAACCATGGTTTCGCGGTGAACGCGAGTGAATTGCCAGCCGAATGGGAGGCGCTCTTCACCAACGCCAACGACAACAGCAACGAAGGTGTGGTGCACTCGGCCCTCCCCTATTTCTCGGTTCAATTCCACCCGGAACACACTGCCGGTCCTGAAGATTTAGAATGTCTGTTCGACGTGTTCTTGGACGCTGTGAACGACGAGGCAAAGGGGAAGCCGCGAGTTTCTATCAAGGACAGATTGAATGAAAAGTTAAACTTCCACGTGGATAATCCTAAGGGCTCCGTTCGACCGAGGAAGGTACTGATTCTGGGATCGGGAGGTCTCAGTATCGGCCAGGCGGGCGAATTCGATTATTCGGGCTCGCAGGCGATCAAAGCGTTGCGAGAGGAATGTATACAAACGCTCCTAATTAATCCCAACATCGCTACCGTGCAAACGTCTAAAGGGATGGCTGACAAAGTGTATTTCCTGCCGATTATACCGGAATACGTGGAACAGGTACGCAATGATCGCTGGAATCCTAAGCTAATGTAGCTATCTCAGAGGTTCCCCTTTCAGGTCATACGATCCGAGCGTCCCGACGGTGTGCTCTTAACCTTTGGTGGGCAGACTGCCCTGAATTGCGGGGTCGAGCTCGAGAGGACCGGTGTATTCGAGAAGTATAACGTGAAAATCATAGGAACACCCATACAATCGATCATAGCGACCGAGGACAGAAAGATCTTTTCCGAGCGCATCGGTCAGATCGACGAAAAAGTTGCGCCTAGCGCCGCAGTGTATTCCATTCAGGAGGTGAGAATTCGTTTTGATTCGTTTCGATCGGCGTATGATTTCTGTGTTCCGTTCACAGGCGTTGGATGCAGCCGAAACATTGGGCTACCCTGTGATGGCCAGGGCAGCGTTTTCCCTCGGTGGTTTGGGATCTGGTTTCGCCAACTCCAAGGAAGAGTTGAAAATTCTGGCGCAGCATGCTTTTGCCCACTCGAACCAGCTGATCATCGACAAGTCGTTGAAGGGTTGGAAGGAAGTCGAGTACGAGGTTGTTCGTGACGCGTACGATAATTGCATCACGGTCTGCAACATGGAGAACGTCGATCCCCTTGGTATCCATACCGGAGAATCCATCGTCGTTGCTCCTAGTCAGACATTGTCCAACAGGGAGTACAATATGCTTCGAACCACGGCTATTAACGTTATCAGACATTTCGGTATCGTCGGTGAATGCAATATCCAGTACGCTCTGAATCCATATTCCGAGGAATATTACATAATCGAAGTGAACGCCAGACTGTCTCGAAGTTCGGCGTTGGCGAGCAAAGCTACTGGCTATCCGCTGGCATACGTAGCTGCGAAATTAGCTCTTGGTATTCGGCTACCGGACATCCAGAATTCTGTCACTGGGAAAACTACCGCTTGCTTCGAACCCAGTCTCGACTACTGTGTTGTAAAGATACCAAGATGGGATCTCGGGAAATTTCAACGAGTTAGCACAAAGGTAAGTATGCACTATGCATGTGTCCAGTGCCCACTTCCATGAACGTTGGAGGCTAAACGGTAAGTTCTCGTTGATTTCAGATCGGTAGCTCTATGAAGAGTGTGGGAGAAGTGATGGCGATCGGTCGGAAATTCGAGGAAGCCTTTCAGAAAGCTTTGAGAATGGTGAACGAGAATATTAACGGCTTCGATCCCTACGTGAAGGCTCCTAACGACGAAGAATTGGAGAAACCGACGGACAAGAGGATGTTCGCCCTTGCTGCTTCTATGAAGGCTGGCTATACCATCGATAGATTGTACGAATTGACCAAGATAGACCGATGGTTTCTGCACAAGATGAAGAACATTATCGACTATTACACGGTGCTGGAGAGTACAGACCATACGAAATTGTCGCACGACGTTCTACTGCGCGCAAAGCAAATCGGCTTTTCAGACAAGCAGATTGCTGCGGTAGTGAAGAGCTCGGAATTAGCGGTCAGGATACAGAGGCAGGAAAGCAACATTCGGCCGATGGTGAAGCAAATAGACACGGTGGCTGCGGAGTGGCCAGCCACTACGAATTACCTTTTTTTAACGTACAACGGCACCATGCACGATGTGGAATTCCCTGGCGGGTACACGATGGTGATCGGTAAGTTAACAAGCTGATTAGATTCACGTCCAATTACGGCCAACTGCTAGCAGCGGCTTATAAGTTGCTCCACGTTTCTTTTAGGTTCCGGTGTATATCGAATCGGCAGCTCGGTAGAATTCGACTGGTGCGCTGTCAGTTGCTTGCGCGAGCTGCGAAATTTAGAGAGGAAAACGATCATGGTGAATTACAATCCCGAGACAGTCAGTACAGACTACGACATGAGCGACAGATTGTACTTTGAGGAGATATCTTTTGAAGTCGTAATGGACATATACGATCACGAATGCCCAGAGGGTATAATTCTATCAATGGGTGGCCAGTTGCCAAATAATATCGCTATGGATCTTCACAGGCAACAGGCTAGGATCCTCGGCACCTCGCCGGAATCTGTTGATGGCGCCGAAAATCGTTTCAAGTTCTCTCGCATGTTGGACGGCATTGGTATCTCGCAGCCTAGGTAAACGAACGTCATCGTAACGTACATATGTATGTGTATGCGTGTAACGGAGATCGCGCAAGTTTAACGGGAACGTGGTGATGGTTTAGATGGAAGGAATTGACCAATTTGAAGTCTGCTATCGAGTTCTGCGACGAAGTCGGTTATCCTTGCTTGGTGCGCCCGTCTTACGTGTTAAGCGGGGCCGCCATGAATGTGGCACACTCGAACCACGATCTTGAGTCGTACTTAAAAAACGCCAGCGAGGTGAACAAAGAGCATCCAGTGGTGATATCCAAGTTTATTCTCGAAGCCAAGGAAATAGACGTGGATGCAGTTGCCTACGACGGAGTTATCCTTTGCATGGCGGTGTCCGAACACGTGGAGAACGCCGGGGTTCATTCCGGCGATGCTACTCTCGTCACTCCGCCGCAGGACATCAATGCCGAGACCTTGACGAAGATAAGAATAATATCGAAAGCTGTTGCTGCGTCCCTCGGTGTAACAGGTCCCTTCAATATGCAGCTGATCGCCAAGGTAATTATTTATTGATCTCGCACAGGCAACACCAAGTGCAATCGATGAGTAACCGATCGGTTTTCTCTTCTCAGGACAACGAGTTGAAAGTGATCGAATGTAACGTCAGAGTATCGAGATCGTTCCCTTTCGTTTCCAAGACCCTGGACCACGATTTCGTGGCTATGGCCACGCGACTGATCGTCGGGGAGCCCGTCGATCCTGTCGACATTCTTGCTGGCTGCGGTAAAGTCGGTGTTAAAGTTCCACAGTTCTCTTTCTCGCGGCTTGCTGGTAAGAACATTAATCAGCCGAAGTAACTTAAAGTCTATCAAATCTATCCCTTGAAACTACTAAATCACTCAAGCATATGTTTAAACGAATAGGCGCGGACGTGATGCTTGGCGTGGAGATGGTTTCCACGGGGGAAGTTGCTTGTTTCGGGGATAACCGATACGAGGCTTATTTGAAAGGAATGATGAGCACTGGCTTTCACATACCGCAAAAGGGCATCTTGCTGTCGATAGGGAGCTTCAAGGTAATATTTTTCCTCGGTCTAAGGATTTCGATGCGGTGCTCAAACGATGTTTACACTTAACTTGTTCCGGTTGCAGCATAAAATGGAATTCCTACCGTCTATTCGCAGCCTCCGAAAGATGGGATACAAATTGTACGCCAGCATGGGAACAGCAGATTTCTACACCGAACACGGCGTGGAGGTAAGTGAAAAGCAGTCTTTACGTTTCGCGCCTTCTCTGAAAAATGTACAATATATATTTAAATATGCTTAATACATGCTACAAGTGAACTATCGAGAGTATCTTTCACACTATTTACTTAGGCTTTAAACGTTCTACCTATTAGCCTTCGGGGTGAGAAACCCGTTCAGTCTTTTTTGAGTATAAAAAAGAATAAATTACTAGGTCGGTGCCTAATTGAATCGGGCACTTGAATTTATTAGCGATCGACTGATTAAATAAACTTTTTTTCCAGCATATCGTTAAATGTACGTGGATTCGTTCGATATAGGTTTGGGCTCGACGCGAAGCATCACGATTTTCTGGGGCTTGTCAGTAGCGTTTGATTCCGAAGTTTTGCCCTCGGTTGCCACTGAAATCGTAGACGTCTCGTCCGCTGGGATTTTCAAAATTTGCTCCTCCGGCTCTTCGTATTGCACTTCGTGAATGATAGCTGTGATGATACTCTGATCGGTCTTGTCACTCTGGGTATTCCGATTCGATGGTTTTCTTGGTTGCTCGTTTCTCGTATTTGGCGCAGTAGGCGTAGTGGGAACTTGTTCCGGCGATTTGTATGCGAATCGATTTTTCAGCGTTGAAACAAATATAGCTGCTTCTTGGTTTCTCTTGGGCGTCTCGGGCGGATCATCCGGCAACCTCGTGGTCGCGTTCTTTTTCCTCAGAACTTTGATCTTGTCGCGATAAGCTCTGGCGTCGTCCTTGTATCGTTGGTGTTCGAACAGCAGGATTGACAGCCGATCGGCTTGGTCCAAATAAACGGCTTTCTGTCGATGAGCTCGATATTGAGTACACCGTTCAGCTATTTTAATGAAATGCCGTATGAAGAAATCTAGGAGAGCGCATAACCTTGGACCCTCCAACTCAGCGCACCGTATCTAAAAACGTACAAGCCAAATGAACGCGTTTCTTTGTAATCGTTAGAGTATTAGAGATAAGATTAGAATGTAAGAGCAAAGATAGATTAATTGGGCTTTTTTTTACCGATCAGTGAAGTGTGTGTACGTATTGCGTTCCGTCTCGTTTGCGTAGAAAAATTCCGAAGAGGAAGAGAAAGTCATGAATGAGGTGAAGTGCGAATATGGCACGCGTTAAGAACGGAGTAATGGGGTACTTGTAATGGGACGGGTGTGTTATCTGTTGACATATATCAAAACATATCCACCTCACCGTGATACGAAACTTACCGAGATTTCAATGATCGAATCCGTGGCTTTACGAGGGTTAATCAGCGTTTTATTGGTGACCAAGTGGACGGAATGCTTCTTTCGCTGGTTCCTGACGGTGTCCCAAAATCCGGCTGTACCATATTTGTCTTCTTGCGCGACGCGGTTCTCGCTTTTTTGCGGTATTGGTCTGGAGATTTGCTGAGCCAAAGCCGGATTGATCAGCGTCAGCGTGTCCGCGGTTAATATTTTCAACAGGCCCTCGAAGTCTAATCGCGGGAAGAAGTTCTCGCTGTATCGAATATTCTCCATCGCGTGGAAAACGTACATCACCGGATTCTCGGTGATACGTTTCAATTGCTTTTGCGTGTGCAATAGGTGCTCGCACGGTACCCGTTGAAAGAGATTCCTACCCCTGATGAAGTAATCCCTAAGCGTAGGTTCATTTTGGCTGATGTTATGATAAAGGGCGTTTAATAACGTGAGCAAACACTCGCCCATTCTGTTCTCGGGCCACTTGGACGGCCTGTCGTTCTCCTCGATCATCCAAAAGAGTTTGTGCCTGATATGAGCGGTGGTTAAGCCGAATATGGTATCGAGGACCGGTCTCATGAAGGTTTTGTGGAGCATCAGCGTGATCAGGTACACTTGGACTTGGGCCTGAGTCATACAGGTCTCTAGGTATCGTTCTGCAGTTGGGAATGTGAGCTGCCATTCGAGGTCCTCGATCAGATTACTGCTTCCTCTTCTAGGCACGAAGCCTTCCGGCACCACGTAGCATCCAGAATCCTTGATCTTTTCGACGTCGTCGTAGTCGGGCCACGTACTCCGCGGTCTGTCCAGCCATTCTTGAGCACAAATAGGCCATTGCAACCAAATGGCGGGCATGATCTCGTACTGTTCGATACGACTGTGCTTGAACGTGTTGGAGATCATCACTTTGTCGCAATAGAGGACGCATCCCTCGCGTCTCACATCCTCCAGGCATTCCCGATCGAAGCCGAAAGAATCGGCCAATCGATGCGCGAAAACGTTGATGAAATGTTTCATGAATTCAGTACTGCTCGCGTAAAATAAGTCGTAATTGTGTTTCCTCAGTGCGAGCTTGATCCTTCGTTGTTTGCTATTCAACAGCTGCCTTTTCTCTTCCCTCGGGTCGTACAGCTTCCCGTCCACCGTGTACGTAACTCGTTTGAAGCAACGATTCGGAAATTCGGCATTCGTTATCCAAAATTCGTTTATCTCTTCGCTGTTGGAAGTTTGGCTGAGCCGTAAATTTTGCATCGGGTTGCAGCTGCTGTCGCTGTCCATTGCGTTATTGTCGGATCGATATCCGGAAGTGATGCTGCTGGTGCGACTATTATTGTTGGATCCTTGCAGTTTCGTTCGCGGCGATTGCTTCTCGTATCGCCGACGCTCCGCTCTGAGCAGTTCTCCCTTGGACCAGGTTCGTTTGCTGCGATGCCTTTGATCCTCGACCGAGGAGCTATTCTCGTAGTCCGTACTGGTTCCAACGTTACGGTTGGAACGAGTCAAAGCTTCTCGATCCTCGGGCGGAATTTCGTCGTCATGTAGATTCGGCAAGGACCTCGTGTGCCCATACTTGCAACTCTTGGAGTTCAGCATACCCTGTTTGGATCTTTTGGTCAAGATCAGGTTCGTAGGTGGCTTCGGACCGTAAACGCTGTCTCCGTCGCTGTAAAGTTCGTCGTCGTCCTCTGCTATTGACGACAGATCTATTTCGTCATCTCTCCTCGTCTCTTTCAGCATACCGACCTCGTCGAGAAGTTGCAGCTGAACGTACCCTGGTGATACGAATGGGTTTCGTTAGCAGTAAAGTTAGGATTTATCGTATACCACCGCGTATTACCGATTACCTTCGTGTTCCGTGGGCTTGAGCAGTATGTTGTACATGATCGAGTCGTTCACGCTACTGTAATAAGTCGAATAGCTCTGCTCTGTGATTTCGATGTTATCGTGGACAGTATAAATCCGGACCGGTTGAAGCGGCTCGATGGTCGTACGAATAGTTTGTCTCGTCGAGGTGAAGCCGACATTTCTAGTGATATGTTCCTGAAGAACATCTGGCAGTAGAACGTGCTTCTGCGGCGGTAAAAGCTTGTTGTATTCCGTTTCGCGCGACGAGACCAACGCCTCTTTCACGTGCTCGATTTCTCTGAAAAGGGAACTCGTTATAAATCATTTTCTGGCCAGTGGCGTGAAAAATTCATCATCATAACCGCAGAGTAAAGTCATCGTGATAGAGAAGCAGTTATTTTTACTGGCTACTTAAACCATACACAACTTGCGTCCACGCGCTGATTAGATTACGAAGAATTGAATTCCGACCGGTATCAGTATATCTAACTAATCACTATTTAAGAAATGGCCTCATTATTCTTATTAGCTATTACTAGTTATTACCTGTTCCCTATATGTAGAATACATAAATATTTATCTGCAATAACCTGTGGTCATGCTGACGTATTTAAATGCCGACAACTTACTCTTCGTAATTCTTGAAGAACTGCGCGCACATTATCAGATTGTTTAGCACAAATCCTTCAGGGTTGCTTTGGATCGCTCTTCTCAGCAAGCGAAGTTCAATATCCTCGTACTCCTCGTCCCGAGTCGGTGGTAACTCGTTACCTTTGACTTTCTTATTGCGGCCAGCTTTCCCTCGTAATCCATTCTTGTTTTTCGACTTGGAATTTCCCATTTCTCGCTTCCGTTACAAAAGGGCTGCACTCTCAAAACTATTCACACCGATAAGCTTCTCCTCCCCGTTCACTTTACCAGGAAGGAAAGTACGAGACGTTGATCCTGACACTCTACAGGAGATTCAACGCCCGCGAACATGACGCGAGCGAGCACGAGATGACACGTATTCCACACTCATCGATGAGATAGTGATCCAGTCGCGGGGTACCGCTGCCGATAAATACCTAGCTATCTCGTTATCGAGCTACGAAACAGGCTGCTTTTAATCGGTGCTTTGCTATCGGCTATCGACAAATATGTTGAACATGAAAAATTGTCGAGCTGCAATAGCACGGTCGAGGTATTCTCGTGTGATAGCGTTTTCGATGATTTCACGAGTAGGACTCGAGGAAGGAGGTGAAGCTGCGTCGACTGCTAACACCAGTCGATCCAACTTCTTACGCGTGTAATTAATGCCCTATTAGGTGAGAATGTATTAGGAAAATAATAGTTTCATTGAATAAATTTTTAACTGACATACACGTGAATATTAGTGCCCCGATCGAGGCATTTTTACCTTGATCGATAGAATGTCAACGATTTAGGGAAACTTTATCAGGCGATTATTATCACATACCTAGATACATCAGATCTCATTCTGTGGACACCCACAAAGGTAGAATTGATAAGCTGTAGATACAATGATTGTGATCCAGTTCACTAACAATAAGCTGAGATAGTGTGTTGGGATATAATATTTTCAACGAAATGTTTTCGACTACCACACCTTGGAATGTTTTAAATACAGGTGGAACCGGTACAATGGACCTTCGAGAACATCAGCATGAACGAAGATTCAAGCCCGAGCGAGCTACGCCACTTGGCCGATTTCCTCTCCAAGAAACAATTCGATCTTATAATTAATTTACCAATGAGGAACGGCGGCGCAAGACGAGTTTCTAATTTCATGACGCATGGATACCGTACTAGGAGACTTGCCGTTGATTATTCTGTCCCTTTGATCACGGACGTAAAATGCGCCAAATTACTCGTTGAAGTGAGTACGAACGTCGATTCACGTCGACGTATCATTTTGATACCAATACCATACCAATTACCACCCACATAAAGATTACATAATCCGTTTAGCAAATTGCCGGGCGCAATTAGGTACCAGTTCTAAAGTCCGTTTTAATATTGACAAGAAACTACGTCGGTATTAGTGGCGATACCGCTGTGAGATCGTATCGGGAACCGACGTCATTCTTCACTTACGTCTGTTTCGCAGGCAATGAGAATGCTCGGCGGGCACGCACCCCGCATGAAAACCCATACAGACTGCGTGTCTTCGCGAATGATGATCAAACTTCCTGGTTTCATCGATGTTCACGTGCATACGCGCGACCCTGGCGCGGTTTACAAAGAGGATTTTGCTTCTTGCACAGCCGCTGCGCTTGCTGGCGGCATCACTATGATCTTCGCGATGCCCAATACAAATCCAGCTGTGGTTGATCATCAATCCTTCGCCCTGGCGAAAGAAGTAAGGACCAACTTGACCCGCTTCGTCGAAATCCTTGTATTACAACCGAATGTTATTGCAGCGCGCTCTTACCAACGCGAGGTGCGATTATGCAATCTTTATCGGCGCTTCGTCGGACAATTACAGCATAACACCGGAGTTAGCACCATTGGCTGCAGGTCTTAAAATGTATCTAAATGAAACGTTCACAACCCTCCGATTGACAGATCTCACCGTATGGATTAAGGTACGTTTGCGACCTTGGGCACATCAAAACATAGATGCTTCTCATCCAAGTGTCCTCAATATAATAATCCTACTTCCGTTAAAAAAAGTGGGGATTACACGCCTCAGTGATAACGTCTTACCGCGGAAGATAATGGTAGGTAATCACTAATTTTATACTGTGAATGTACACGTGCGCCTTCCATCGTTGCAGCACTTCCAAAGCTGGCCAAAGAAATACCCCCTTTGCGTACATGCCGAAGGCCAAACAACAGCCGCAATTCTTTTATTGGCCGGACTACACAATAGACCTATCCACGTGTGCCATGTAGCGCGGAAGGAGGAGATTCAAATTATACGCGCCGCTAAAGAGAAAGTACGTGTGCCTGCTTACAGTTATGTAGGAGAAGTTCTCCCTTAACATCGACGGATGGCGGGGTGCATCTTTATGTTATTCGTTTGCTCAGGGAATGGTCGTTACGTGCGAGGTGTGCCCCCATCATTTGTTCCTCTGCGAAGAAGATCTTGACCGCATTGGGCATGGACGAGGCCAAGTGAGACCCATATTAGGGACCAGGGAAGATCAACGAGCTCTCTGGGAAAATTTGGATGTTATCGACTGCTTCGCGACGGATCACGGTAAACCCTGCTCCATCTCTATTCCAACCTTGCTCCTCTCGTTAGTCTTTCCATAAGCACGATGATACCAATAAACTTTTCAATGTTCAAGCACCACACACGGTACAAGAGAAATCCACCGAGAAACCACCACCCGGATTCCCTGGACTCGAAACCATGCTTCCTCTTTTGCTGACCGCCGTCCACGAAGGAAAGCTGACGATGGAGGTACTCGCCATCGTTTTGATCGATAACTTAAACCCGCCACCTTCCTATGGCATACTTTTACTTTTGCGAGATGTGAACATTGAATCATAGCTTTGATCTAGATACACTGTAACGTCCATTTCCGCGCATGACGCATGAACGGCTATTTTTTACATGTTTTCATCACGAGATAAGGTTCACTGCCACATTTACAAATGCAGCGACCACTAAGTACGATAAAAGATAGTATCCCCTCTTTTCAGGACGTGGTAGAGAAATTATACAAAAATCCGAAAAGGATTTTCAATATACCAGATCAGCCAAATACCTACATAGAAGTGGATCTGGAGGATGAATGGGTAATTCCGGAAGCTATGCCCTTCAGTAAATCAAAGTGGACGCCGTTCGCCGGGACGAAGGTTCGGGGATCGGTCCACAGGGTAGTTCTTAGAGGCGAGGTTGCTTACGTCGAAGGGCAGATTCTCGTGAATCCTGGTTTCGGGCAGGATATTAGGGAAATGCAAGCGAAGACGAAACACCAAGCTTCCATGAATGGACCAGTGGTGGACGTAACTAGCCGACCAAGCTCGGCTTTGGATGGTCTTTTGTCGCCGAATTGCGAAAAGTACACCAATTACTCGGAACGAATAGTAGATATGGCGGAAGAAGATGCTCAAAATGGTACAAACATATATTTCTTCACCCAAACGAGCCGTAACTCATCTTTTGAAATACTCGCATACCATTGAAATCCGTTTTCAGAGTCATACGCACACCTATTGCAACCAGTGTCACACAAATCTAACGTTCACTTCGCTGCGGAAGTGGACTCTCGCGACCACTTGAAACTTCCGACGCATCAACGGACCATTTCACCTCTTCCAATCAGTAGTGTGATGAAGTACAAGAGCGACAGCAATCCCAATCTTTTCCTGACATCCGTTGCACCGGTGCCCTCTGTTCACACCAGTAATAGTCTGGTCGGGCACAGTATTCTGTCCGTGGATATTTTCCATAAGGAGATACTGAAGGACCTCTTCCATATCGCGGAGTTTCTTCGTAATGCTGTTAGGAGGGAACGACCCCTCGATCACATTCTTCGGGTATAGAATTATAGCTTGTAACGGCACAGAGTGCATATACATAGGTATTCCTTAGAATGTAATGATTATCATTCACTCTTCGAACAGGGAAAACTGATGGCCTTGATCTTTTACGAAGTTAGCACGCGAACTTCTTGCAGCTTCGCCGCTGCGATGGAGCGCCTTGGAGGCCGAGTGATATACATGGATGGTTCTTCGTCCTCGGTGAAGAAAGGGGAGACTCTGGAAGGTTTGTAATGTCGTGCACCTTTCATCTGCGAGCAAAGAGTAGACTCCTTCTCTTTCCACGTGTGTGTTACAGACTCGGTGGCAGTTATGGCTGGATATGCCGACGTCGTTGTCCTCCGACATCCCGAACCAGGTGCAGTATCGGTGAGCTTTGATTTTCCAACTTAATCGATTTCACACGCAAGTTCGAAAGAGAAGAGATAGGTACAGGTGTTTACTTTTTCGTCCATCTCTATTCAGAGAGCAGCTCAACACTGTAGAAAACCTATGTTGAACGCCGGTGACGGAGTAGGTGAACACCCAACGCAAGCGTTACTCGATATCTTCACGATACGAGACGAGATCGGAACCGTGAATGGTCTCACAATCACCATGGTTGGTGATTTGAAACATGGCAGAACTGTCCACTCCCTGGCAAGGTGAGTTGCAATTCGGCAAATATTTCGCGGGTCCATAAACCTTGCCCCGCGAGTCCGTAATCCTTGACCGGTCTTATCTCCTATTCGAATGGCGTGCGTCGCGCCGCGTCGCGACTAATAACCCTGGAACGTTTGCGCTCTGGTACAGGTTGCTGACTCTGTACAATGTCGAACTTCGTTACGTATGTCCCCACGGCCTTGGGATGCCTGACCATGTGGTAAAGTACGTGTCCGAGCGGGGAATCCCCCAGGAGAAGTTTTCCACCCTCGAGGACGCTCTACCCGATACGGACGTTCTGTACATGACTCGCATTCAGAAAGAACGTTTTGCCACTCAGGAGGAATACCGACAGGTAACTGCTCGTATAAAACAGATCCTACTCGGGTTCGGTTGTCAGTGAACTTGAGACCAGTTTCAAGTTCTGCGGGATAAATTGATTAGCATGCGAAAGATTGATGAAGATCGTTGGAAGGGATGGGGTTCGCGTTATACGCGAGACCTTGACCGAGGCCTTGATAATAGATAAACGTATTCAACATTTAAAAGGAGACAGAGATAATAGAATCACCATGAGCTTAATCTGCTCGCAGTGGAAGAAGAGAGATAGGTAGTTGTCTCAGCCTTGACACGAGTTATCTTTTCCTCTGGGTCTTGCGCGAATAACCAAAGTTCATCCTGCGTTCGGATGGGATGAAATGCATCGCATTCATCATCGATACGTTGGAAATGTTTGCCGTTTTGCAGGTTTGCGGACACTTCGTAGTATCGCCACAGCTGATGTCTCGGGCGAAGAGGAAGATGATAGTGATGCATCCTTTACCTCGAGTCTTTGAGATCAGTCCGGAATTCGATACGGACCCACGTGCTGCTTACTTCCGGCAAGCCGAGAACGGCGTTTACGTTCGAATGGCTCTGTTGGAGATGGTCCTCAGACGTCCCTGATTCGTTCGAGGATGGAAAACAGCCTTAGTTCCTGACCCACCACCGTTCCGCTTTTCAATGCAGCGGCATAACAAGACAGAAGATACTCGATCGCATTGCCAATTACACTATGATTCCTGTACAATATTTTATCGACGACCAAAGCCACAATGACACCAGACTTTTTAAGGACAAGAATAAAGCCAGTCGATGGTCATCCTTTTGGAGGTTTTAATACTTTCAGGCGGACCATTACAATGAAATATTCGTCCAAACTTAAGGATAAACAATGTTTTCGAGAAACATTCCACTCTCGTGAAATTTCTTACGAATGTATTTTCATATTTTTTATCTTGACATACTGTATTTCCAGATGCGATTAAAGTTTCCGTCGCATAATATTACAACTCCCCCTCACTGTGGACTGTGGAGTGTATGCACATGCACTCTACACAGGCGTGTAAAAGAAGACAGCCAGGTACGAGGTAATAAAATCTTTTACTTTCAGATAATACCACTTATAATATTATATATACACTGTTGAACATATGTACACGTAATATACGATTCGAACGTTGAATCATGAAACGTTCGCGATAGTAACGTCTGCATTCTTCTCGAACTTTGTAATCACTCGTCGACTTATACGAATCGTTGACGTTGGATACGCTTGAACGAACGATCCGCGATAAAATCGTGATATTCTGGCTTCGTCAGAACGATATTTTATTTTCTAATCATTGCAAGGCCGAAGGTATGACTAGACATTGAAACCTCGGCAGTATCACGGTCGCGACGAATCAATTGTACAGAAACTCATCGCGTCTATAAAAATATAGAAAGCGACTGCTCGTACCCGATTTGACTCGGTTCGCGACGAGAGACACCTGCATTCGTACACTTTTACGCGCGTACTTAAGCGTTCACGTTTATCCACGGCATACGATCGTAAAGTCGTATCGTTAAGTAATCGAGCGAATGGAGGTTGTTGATTTGCGCAAACACTAACATTCGAATGTATGTACATACAACTGGCTTCGCATTATTTCCGCTTTCGATTATTCTGAATAGAACATATGCTGGCTCGTGAGAACTTTCTAGGCAGATCATTAAATGCGATCGATGCGATCGAGAGATTTTAGCGACTATCAGATAAATAACGATATGTAAATCACAGCTACAGGAATAATCTCCATCCGAAGCACTTTGCGGTGGATGCACGCATCATTAGGAAAAGTTAGTTCGTTCGTTGGATCGAGACCTAAAATAATGTTATCGGAAAAATCACTTTTTCTCAGCTGGTCAAAGAGCTTCGCTGAAAACCACCAGCGTTCTGGCTCTGGTTTCCATTGAAGGTGGATGCAAACGCGGTTGCATCAAACTATCGCGTCTCTGGTTCGGAAGCTAGTCTCGCTGGCACCGTTCGGGCACATTTCCGATGCTAAGGATTTCGCGTCATCTTTATGACTTCTTCTTATCCGAGATATCGGTGGCATTCTCAGTTTGAGCTTCTTTTTCTTCAGCGCGTCTTGTTTCCTGAAACGTTAGCAAATAATCAGTCGGTTCGTTCCTTTATACTTTATATTCACCCTGCGAGAGGGGGCAGATATCCAACATGATTTTACGTACTGGTGCTTGCAGTCGATGAAGATGCCCATCGAAAATAGTATCACTATGGCCACGACGATACCAATAACGACTACAACCAGAGTTACTATCGCGTCCTCTTCTTCCGGTGTAAAAGGTGTTTCTGTGGTTGACCACGACACTTCCCCTGGAAGAGAAATGGTTTCCAGTGATGTTAAAAAAATTGTGGATGACAAAGCCTTCGAGTCGCTTTCAAAAGCTCTCGCTTCGTGTACTTTCGACGACCAAGTGAATTCTATACGTTTCCGTGGTTACTTCGCAATAATTGTTCGACTTATGTAAGATCACGGACCACGGAACACGGTCAACGACCCAGCCGTGTCGCGAGGCCCAATTTCTGCATCGACGCGTACGAAAAAGTAACGCTGACGTGTTTTATTTCCCGCAACTGATCTGCTTCCGAGCAAAAGAATGGAGGCATTTCCATAGAAAGGAACGAAAAGGAATTCCATTATTCCCCGCGACTGACGTCACAGAGACGTTTCCCGTTCTTCGCTAGAACCCATGGGTAACGTTTTTCGAGGCACGTACGCCACCCCGGTGACGTATGGCCTATGGGACAGGAAGAAGAAGGGTCTGAAGTATTTACGGAGACCCAACCCTAGACCCACCGATTCAACAGGCAGCTCTGCGACTCAAACCGTTTTTGGCCAACTCTGCGTGCATATAAGTCACGATCCGAGACATTTAGAACGCTTAACGGTCCAGAGAGCAGAAGCGCGTCCAGGATAGCGAAATAACTGTTCCTACAGTGTCTGACCGATAATTTTTTTTATTCAGCAATGTGTTTTAGTTTGACGTAAATTGACCGCATTCTCCAGGGACAAGATTCTTCCCCGCGCATTTAACGCCCCACCGTGACCAACTACACCTATCGATGACTTCTCCATGTGAGAGGCGTACTTGTCAGCGACATCGCTTTCAAAGATAAGCGATAACAAGTGCATAACGCGTAAAACGTACAGCAACAGATTTTTATGTTACACCCCGCTAGGATTGCCTCCCAGCAGCCAATTCCAATGGCATTGAGTAATCGAGGTAAACAGCATGCTATCGGGGAACGATCATTCAACAAGCAATCTGTATTTTTTCTACCACAACTTAGACTGAATGTCGAATCGATCCAAATGAACCTATAACTGCAATGATTTTCCCTCAAACGACAAAGCATCCCAAGCAGTTACTGGGCCTTGCAAGCGGTAGGTATAGGTGCGCACTTGTCATTACCTGCGCGCGATTGTGTTCGTGACAGGCTAGCAGATTCAATGATTTTATCGGCACCTGTACGTACCACCTTCTCTCGGTTTTCCACCGACGCGATGGACGCGCAGATATTCAGTGTTCCGCGATGTTTCCTGCTGTTTGTTTTAAACAAATATAGCACAGTCCCAACGATGTTGGACTATTTCAGAAACTAGATCTCGAATGGTTTGCATGAAAAGTGAAATCGGGATAGTTGCACTGTTACTGGTGCCCATAGAGAAAGTATCTACGCGGTTTTTCGTCTCGTGGTTACGCGAGACTGAAGTAGATCAGCCTGTCAGATTTCGTGATGATTAGAAGAAGGGAAGCAACACCAATATTACTCCGTAAGGGTATACGTGTACTCGTATATCCGTTTGTCCGGTTGACCCTTCGAATCGAGGCGGAACAGGACTCATCAGGCGTTGGCACCTGTTGAGCTTCTTATAAGATTTGTAGCAACTGGCTGTGTGAAAAACGGAGTGCGCGAGGAAACTGCTCCGAAACATCATCCGGGTGAAATCTGTTCTTCCGACTATACTTTCCAGCAACCCGCCGTGAATGAGTTCGCTGCACGTTTCGTTGCAATTGACAATCGCGATAGAAAAGAATTATTCTCAATTGGACGAATTACCTTTCGAGGAGGACGGTAGTCCAAGGCTGTCGTTGATGCTTCTGACGCGCAGCCCCATGTTCTTGATCCAGTTGTTGGACGGTGTTGGCTCACCTTATTCGCGGAGAGCGATCGAAATCGTTCGCGGATCGACCGGTTCGGGATCCCGAAGTAAACTGACGGCCACATGCCTCGAGTCATGCGATATGCTCGGTGAGGCCTCCGCGAGAGGAACGGAAACTGAACGTGTGGGACAAAGACTTGGCGTTAAGGGTCGAAGGAGGAAGAAAGAGGGGCCAGCTATGCTTGACGGGTCGCGCGAAGAGGAAGGCGGGGTGAAGAGGAAAGAGAAACCTCGCGGACTCTCCGACGCGACGGAGTCCGTGAGGATCGACGCGACGCCGACGTGTAGAACTTCCATTCATTGTCCGGGAACGGGAACGGGAACCACGTATACCCTGGTACGCATTGAAACGACCTGCACAGTTTTTGTACAGTCGTCCTCAAAATTACTCGCCATCCTTGCCCTGGATAAACTATCAATCGCGGTTATGAGTTCCCATTACATACTCCTCGCGATTACGTAAGCGCATTCTCAAAAATTTATCAGTTACGTGTATGGCAGTACTTTATTTATATTCATTTTACATAAAGCCTGTATAAACATAAGCTGGATGTCGACAGTGACGTTGTTACGGAAATGTTGTTTAATGCACGGATACGCGGCAGTCCGCTCTATAAACAAAAATCACTGCCATTACAAACGAATCAACAAACATGTACATACAACGTTCATTAAATCACTGTCAGTTGACGCGAGCACGCGCTTGAACAATTTATTTCACTTTCGTCAACCATGGTTGCGAAACCAACAATTTGTTGTATTAAACGGCCAGTTTCTGTCGCGAAGTCTCCTCCGTCGCATGACTCAATTGTAATTTAGAATGAGTTGTACAATTTACTTACTCTGCGCATACGTTTCTTCGATTACCATACTTGATTGCGAATCGGTATTCGCGGTATTTTCATAAATCTGAAACTCGTTATTAGGTGAATTTATTAGTCATCCTCCGGTTCTATAGTGCACATAGGAGAAATATGCATCTATCCCGTGCAATACTCCAACAAAGCCACTCAAAGTCTGTGAAAGTTAAAAGAACACTTTAGATAATAAATGAGATATTGGAAGGAGAATTTGCGAAGCAACTATACCTACATAGGCAGCTGTCATTGCAGGATAAACATCGAATCCTGGCCTTATGTAATATTCGGGTAAAAGGAATACCTTCGTGGAGAATGCCAAGTAAGAGGCGGAACTCAAGTACAAAAAACAAGCTAGAGCATTAAACATCATCTCCTGAAATTGTTGCGAAATTTATAATAAATCTATTACTGGAATATCATAGCTCTGCCTGTTGAGAATATCGCTGTACTCAAGGGTCTCCGGAGACTTGCTTCCAGGGGAGGGTAACTTTGGGATGACGGTAAAGAAAAATATACCCCTCTCGCTATTTTAACCCATTTTGTAGTGCCAATTTAATTAAAAATTTAAAACCCAAATTTAAAAATATTCCCTTTTTCAGTATAAACTTAATAAAGATCAGTTTTGAAAAATAGGCGGTATTTTCTCAAAAGCCAGGGTGGCAACTGCCTCTTTTGGCTGTACTTACGAATAGAGAAGCTCTGATTAATTTGTATGATTTCTCGGATACGACGTAGCAGGCGAGTAGTACCGCTGATATCAAGAAGCAAGCGGAGGATGTGGTCAAAGACCCTTCAAAAGCGGAGCCGATCGTTGTACTATATCTCAGGCCGTAATTAATTAGCAAGCTTTGTATCAATCCGCTGATTACCTACAAACACATCACCCGGTTGATAGTTATCACACCCATACGTTACTACGTGTACCTAAACGTTTAGCGCGTGGAACGTACCGCTTCGCACAGTTTCAAAATTCCAGGCATGGTCTTCAGGAATTCCACGTGTATGCACGTGCAACATCTGCAGAAGCAACATTCGACACCTCCGGCAGCGCGAGTACCGGTAGATGACATTCTGATCACCGGACCCGCCCTGTTTCTGCCCATCGCGTTCTACGCCCGAAGATTCTTTTATCGACAAACCGCGCACTCGGCAATGCAGAAGTTCCGTTGCACGCGTTTACTTTCAATTCGCCGGAGATTTCGCGAGAGTATCCGTCGCCGACGCGTGGGTCACCGTAATTGATAAGTTCATTAAACCGTCTCGTCTACGGCCAGACACTTGACTCGATCAAGCCAATTGGTTAAACGACGATTAATTCGCATCGTTGCGAACCAGACGGTGAATCGGCTCCCTGATCCCTGCCACGTTCGATGCGAAGATTGCAGTCTACTAGACGAACGGATAGTTCCCCGAGCACGGAGGGAAATGCAACCGTGTTTGCTAACACTCTGAAAGGAACTGAGGGTGTTTTACCAGTTGATCCAGAACGTTTAAATGTCGTTGCACCCCCCGCGTCGCATTTAACACAAGGGATACCAATGTCTATTTCTGGCACGTGGCTGTCGGTCGCAGGCCGGCTGCACCGCCGCCACAGGAAATATAAAAAAGAAATTCCGAACGGAGATTATTCTTTAGCCAAGGGAAGAGAGAGGAGAGGGTGCCATGTCGATCTTGAATTTCGGCCGCGCGTGCGACTAAATTGTCAATGAGGAAACGGTGCCGCGATGCATCGATTCCTCGTTTGCGCATAGAATGCGCACATAATGCAATTGCTTACGTTATGCATCGCACCGCAGTATCCTGTTCTCTTCGTGCAGCTTTATTGAAACTCTTCTCGCATATGTGGCTACGTGCAGATTCGCGTCCTGTCCATGGCCGTGCAAAAGCTTCGTTTTCGTCCATGTGACGTTTCAATTTTCTGACTCACGATTACGTCAATCGTTTGCTGTCGTACATATTTATGTAAAATGGAAAGGGGCTTTCTTTTATAGGTGCACTGTAAATCAGTACACCTGGTCAACATGGTTTAATGCGACGCTTAACGTTTTCTTGAAAAATACTGCTTTAGTGATTTTTTCTCATCTGTTCTCTACACATGTATGCAATACATTTATGGAAATTAGACGCCATCGGAGCGTGAGCGAATCCCGTGACGAAGAGAGGTGTATCCGAAACAAATATATTCGAATTTTAATATGATACTATAAAGTCATATGGAGATTATTTGATTTGGATACATTTCCCGCTTTTTCCTTCGCTTCCATCTGCGCAAGCGCAGAAGACACACGATAAACGCGGGTTCTCTCGTCCGTTCAAATTTCTTACTTGTACATCACGTGACATTTCCATTTCCTAGGAGAGAAGCATACTTTCGTGCTTTACATGAGTTTCTAATATTCTTTTTTACCGTTTTATGAATACTACATACTCCTGAATCGACGCGCTGTGGAGCAAGCCTAAGTCAGATACAACACGGTTATCGGTTAATGATAGACGTGGCAGCAGTTGTTTTACGGGCTCTAAGCTGAACGGTTAGTATGCCGGCGATACCGTATGATACCGCAGCGCAATGGATTATCAAGTATAGACAGGTTTAGATAAGATTATTTTAAGTGTGTTGAAGTCTTATTAATTTTCAACAGTACGTTGGGAAGTGGTTAAGTGAACGACGAATAAGATGTCTGGCTATGACGAGAATCCCTTCGGGGAACCAAATATCAACGATCCGTTTTCGGTGAGTATTTCAACAGAGGCTATAACGAGCCACACACTGTTTCGGTCAATATTGCACGTAGATCTGTCAAATGAAAATTAAATGAATACAATTAAATTGCACCTTTCCCTACGACACAATAGACATATACGCTTGCTGCGTCGTAACTCGTATCAGTTCGTAGTACTTGTATATTTTTATTTTTGCCCATACCAGGAAAAACTCGGGATATTATTCGAGTAAAATATTGTCTAGCCGTTGTATCTTGTATTTTGCCACATAAAAGTTGTCACCCCAAATTTGTCTATAATCCCGTGAACTTGTGATTAATAAAGAAATCCTTTAAATGGCTGTTGTATCTATATATAGAACCTCTCTATATAAAGTACTCATTGCACATATCCAAACTAACTTGTTTGCAGCGATTGATAGTATAGGAAAAGAATATTTCACAGGTAATGTTTACATTCGTTTAGGATCCTGCAATTAGGAGAGCTGTAACATCTACGCCAGCTAGTAGAGGTTTGGAAGATTATAATCCTTTCGCGGAGCAAGGTACACAAGGGACCGCGCAGGTTAGAGGTGCTTCGAATCCTCCGCTATACGGAGGTGTCGGAGCAACGCAGCAACCAGCAACCCTTCAGCCATCCAATCAGGAAGCTCCGCCACCTTCTTACGCTCGTACTCCTCAGCAAACGGTGAACGCAGCCCTTGGAACCAACCTGTCTCCTTCTTCAGATGTAAATGTACACAAAATAATACGCTCGAGACTATTTTACATTGAACTTTCATGTTTTACGATCTCCTCTTTGAAATATTGCTACATTTTAGCAAAGATCAGAGCCAGAATGGAAGGCGAGAGCAGAGGAAGATATGCAAAATTCGTCGTATTATTGTGAGTCTAATTAGGACAAAGCATTTTATTAACACTTTTCTGAATGCTATGCGCCAATTGAAAATTCTTTTATATTAAAGTAAGGCGAAACAACTGGCCACCTTTGCCCGATAAATGCTGCTTCCAACCATGCTTCTACCAAGATATCGAAGTGGAAATTCATACAGATTTTCAGAAGATAGTCAAACAACTCTATCGTTTGTGGATATGTTAGTAGATATTGATATGCAAACGTTAATATCGATTTATTATTTCTCCTACCTGACAAACCTGTTTCATCCAATTACAGTCCATGGGTGTGTTTTGCTCCTGAATGTTATCGGTGGATTTGTACTGATGTTACGCAACGGGGCATTCTCAACATTTGGTCTTGAAATATTATATCTCATACTGTTTACTCCATTCTCGTTCTTGTGCTGGTTTAGACCAGCGTACAGAGCATTCAAGTATGTATTCATTTCCATATTCATATTTTAGCATTTAGAATGTTACTGAATATTAATATTTATTTTTTTCTTTCTCAGGAACGACAGCTCGTTTAACTTTATGGTGTTTTTTTTTGTTTTTTTCTTTCAATTAATCGTGACGGCGATTCAAGCTATAGGAATTCCCGGTTCTGGAACTTGGTAATATTTCGATCTTGGAGTACAATTTTCGGTTTACAATTGAATTCTAATTTTGAACTTTCGTAATCGTAGCGGCATAATAGTGGCTATCTCAATGTTCGATTCGACCGCCAAGGGAGTATTTGTTGGCCTGTTACTACTCATCATTGCCGTTGGTTTTGTTATCGCAGCGTGCGGTGATCTGCTATTATTGACAAAGGTATTTATCGATTCTGTAATTTGCTTGAAAGATTTTGTGAAGAACGAAATGACCAGGAAAGTATTCCCGATAGATTCATCGTATTTACCGTTCATCTGATGCGAGCGTTTCCAAAGCGCAACAAGAGTTCGCTACAACTTTCTTGCGCAACGAACACGTCCAAAACGCGGCAAGTAATGTTGCCGCTACTGCTGTTCGCACCCAAATGGCTAATGCTGCTAATCAACCACGTTATTAAGCGACTGCGCCACTGTCCAGGATTGATTATTCAGGTATCCTGATATTTTATCGCTCAGTCAAAAATCGATAGATTTTCTTACTTTTGGTGCAAAACCTCTTGTTACATTGAAACATGATGTTCTACGGAAAATCTATTGTGACCTTCAAAGCTATACTAGCTATTTACATAGAGAGATTTCTTGTATTTAGTATTGAATTATGCATGTTTTCTTCACTGAAATTGATTGTGTAATTTTCTCATGAATTCATAAATATTAACGAATATTTTTAACGGTTGTTTAAAAAACAGTATATATATATATATTTGTTTAAACAGTATTTTAAATCTGATTGACACACAGTGCGCGTGTATTGTCCAACCTCTAACATACGACGTATATGTTGCCTTTGGTTTAAATCGATTAAAGAGAGTCACAAAATAATTTATCTTTACGGTAGGAGTGAGCTATTAATAATCATATCACTAATTCTTACATTATTGCTTCTATATACATAAATATATTTGCTAGCTTTTGTATTTTAGTGGCACATTTTTATGATACTCTAATGATACGCGACTTCTCAATGAATATAGTATTCAGTTTGCTGAAAATCAAAATAAGTTAAAAATGTTATGTCCACGAGAATAGAGTTTAATTTCAATTGTTGGTTATTAAGCGTTAATTAAATGTTTTCTAACTTCCCCGTAATATCCTATACATTCCTTGAAATGTGTAATATGTAGCCCTTCTTTATTAAGTACTTGTTATTTAGAATCGCGAAATATTACACCACTTCGCGAAGTTCAGGGCGGGATGAGTAGGGGATATTTTGAAAAGTAACTTTTACGCGAGTTTACTTATTTATTAATTATCGATATAGTATTTATAGAGTACGAAAGTTAGGCGATATCGTTGCTGTTACTTTATTTGGCTGTTTCTAAACCGACTCAATGAACTGGAAAATTTATATCAAGTAAATGTTGGAAATATGCGAAACGTTTGACAAAGGCCTCATCATTTGTTGAGACTTCAATTAAACGGATTATGCTTTTTAAATATATTTTTACACACAAGAGACAACGTTTAAATTACTTACAATGATAATTAATTATTTTATTACATAAAAATGAATAATAGTACAATTTGTTTTGTATAAAAAAACAGGTTGTTTCAATTTTATAAATACGCCGGTAATTTGTACTTATGTAAGTAGTAACCAGAAAGTGACAAATAAAAGACTTAGTTTACGTACTCATAATGTATCTGTGTCACTGCAGTGGTAGATTATAAATTTTGCAACGGAGTAATAGAAACATTTATAATAAGTTTTCCAGGCATCGTAAGCCCATAGCACTCAATACCTTTTTACCTGGAATTAGAGAAAATATCATTCATCAGATACCGAACGTGATTAGATAAAATTATTTTCTGTTCCGATAATAACGTCGTAAAATTAGTACGAAAACAATACAGTATTACCGACCTTCGGATCTATATACTGTCAGTGGATCTGTCGGAAATGGACAACCGAGATCGACCTCGGATACACTTTCCGTTCCAACTAATTTTGCCACGAATATGGCATCCATAACTTCTATTTTTGATCGGTACATTAGTCTCGCGTGGCCTTCGGCTAGTCTAAAAGAAACGATTTCCAATTACGTTTAAAGTAACTGTAATATCAAACATTTGATTAAACGTAGGTATTTATCTCTTGCTACCTAATGATACTGTCTAGAAGTCGTACTGTGGTTCTTTCTTCCCTTCTATCTGGATTAGATCTATGATAAAGATAAATCTTTCTTAGAACTAGCTCCGCTTCGTTTGTTAATTCTGGTTCCACGGAGTGTATGTGCGCGAAGTATTCTCGCAAAGTATTTTCTTTCCATATAGCTTCCGATTTTAGAAGCTCAATATTGTTCTTTGTGTCTCTGTTAAAATAAAAGTTAAACATGAAGCTGACAAGTAGCTGTCGTAACGGCAACATTGGTAAATTCGGATTACGTTTGCGATGTGGTTTCGCTATCTTCGTAGACAGCTCGTAAAATGTGATCTGACATCAGTCGATCCCACTCTACGTTTTTGTTGTCCTTTAGAAGTAATATTAAATCGAACCGCGATAATAGAGGATCCCCTAAACTTGTTTGCCATTTTTCTTCTCCGTCGTCTACGTCATCAAACTCGCCGCCGCTTGGATTAATGGCTGCAATGACCGAACACCTAGAATTTAGCGTACTAACAAGCCCAGCTTTGGCAATTGATATTGTTTGTTGCTCCATGGCTTCGTGTACGGAAGTTCTGTCGTGTGAGCTCATTGTCGCGAATTCATCTACGCAACAGACTCCACCGTCTGCTAACACCAAAGCTCCAGCTTCTAAATGCCAACTATCAGCGTCCTATACGTACACGTATCAGCACCATGTGCGTGGCGAGAGAGAGATTTGAATAGTAATTATTAGATGCGGAAGATTGCGTGTAATAGTAACTAACTCTAACAGCCGTTGCTGTAAGTCCAGCTGTGGTTGATCCGACCCCGGTCGTAAGAACCGATCTTGCAGCCAAACGAGAGGCTGCGTGAAGCAGTTGGGATTTGCCAGTTCCTGGATCGCCGACTAACAGCAGATGGGGTTCACCTCGCACATGCGTTCCTAATTTGTTTCTCCAATGAAATGTATTTTATATCAAGATTATAATAAAAATAAAACAAATAATTACCGCTTTCATTGTACTTTGCTACCCCGCCCGCTAAAACGATCGCCAGCGCTAATTTCGCAGTGTACATCCCATAAAGCTGCAAACAATTGCAATAGGAGTGTATATATTCGGACATTCCCGTTTTCCTAGTTAATAACTGTATACGTATTTTGAATTGCTACCTCGGGACAAATTGACGCTACGATATTATCTCTGCCAAGTAAAGGACTATCGTTATATTGTTGCCAGTAATCCTTAAAAACGTCTCTCATCTCTTGCGTGGAAGACGAATCGGATATTTTACGACGTACCGAAACGCTGTTTGCTAACATTATCGTTGTCGCCTCCAAACGTTCGCCTAATTCCGGAGTTCCCCATATCCTTATTACGATACCGCTACACGAGGTTTAGTACAGTATTTCGATTAAACAATTCGACTTTTCTTACCAAACGTTCAAATAATAATTGTCTACCTGATTTCGACATAATGTCCTGGTCTACACTTGTCTACTAAGTCATCCAATAAGGTAATCTGTAGCTCTTCGGCCAATGATTTATTCGCATCTACCAGACTTTTGTCCTAATCAAAAGTATTTGAAGTTAAGAAAGCTAATAAATCAAAGGACAATTATTAAATCAAACTGATAATCTACTTGTACTCTTATGTCTTGACAATCTGCAGAGTCTTCTAGTTCGAAATCTGTGAGAGCTGTTATATTTGTTGAATGGCATGCACTGCATTCTGTAGTCTCTGGGAATGATTGTGTTTCCCACTCATACTACAAAGAAGGTAGTACGTAAATTATAAACCATTGATTAACTGCAATCTATCGCATACATATTACGTATCAAACCAACTTTTACAAATGTAACATGCTTGCACTTCTTACAACTGTATCTTTCAACTAGCTTCAGTACAGTGGGTTGTGATATTCTAACTACAATGCCACTTGTAGAAACTAGGTGCCCAATTTGACCTTGCTCCACCGACACAGGCACAGCAGTTATTCTAATATGTACCTATTCAAAGTGTTGAAAACAGAAACAATAAAGTACTAAAAGCATTTTAAGTGCGGAACAAAATTCGTAGCGAATCTGTGTTCTCTATTATTAAACAAACGGTCAGTTCTGTTACTTTTCTCTTCACAATTTCATCTGGTTTTGCTATTTGCTCCTGAGCTTTTATCGCTGCTTCGTCGCACAACGGCAAATAAATCCTAGGTAGGTGCAGGATTTTCTGTGCCACATTGGCGTTCGCTTCGAATAACGATAGAAAGCTGTAAAACAGTCGGGCTTAAAATTATCCATGATTCAGACTTAATCAGAATTACTCACTTTACGTGGATACAGTAAAAGGTATCGATCTGTACGGTATTCAAAATTTCTTCCAACTCTTTCCGATGGTGCTTTAATAAATAATCTTGGAGCATTTTAAGCGTGTAATTGCCAAGCACGATGCGAGGTTATAGGCACATACGCATCATCTGATGCGGCACGCACGTGCTACGGTGCTACTGACTACTTAGTGCGTAGTGACTACTGTATATGTATAGTATAATGTATGGATAATGTATAATGTATAACATCCAGCTAGAGATGGAGTAGCGCTATAGCATGGGCGAGGTACAGTATGGACTTAACATCTAATATAGATTCTTGTCACATGGCGCCCATGACGGGGCTCTAGATTCTATTTTTTGTATTTGTACTTTTTGTTTTCCTGTGTGTTAGAAACACACAGGATGGCGTTTCAAGCATTTCGCTTATATTGCCCAACGAACGATAGTCATTTTGTTCCTTTTTTCCCTCCTCTCTCCTTCGGGTCCCAGCAGCAGCGACGCACCGGGAGACAGGTGATGGTCACCCATCTTTCCCCAGTACGCCGCCCCGTGATGATTAACTTCGGTGATCTTACGGGAACCGGTGTTTCCATCACGGCCATGGCCGCTGGTCTCTAGATTCTAGAGTTCTACACCTCTGGACCCCCCTTAACATTTTTCCATCGTATGTAGCCTTATGAATTTAGAATTTTATGTGGCAATGCCAAATTGCAAAACTTGCACTTTTCACAGCTGCAGCCATGCACCGTGCACTCTTTTTGCACACATCTTTATCAGTGGCATAATATGTTTGTGATCCGTAAGATTTTCCTTCGTCATTGGTACGAAAGATGTCGTATGGGAAATTTTGTTCTGTAACATTTCCTCTTTTTTGTCAGTCTCATGAAGAAGGTATACGTATATAGACTACTTGTACAACCGCATTGACAGTTCACCCGTTAATCGATTCTCGCATCTCCCTGCCCATCTCGTAATTCTGTTTCCGTGGTTTCGCGCGGAACTCTGTGGCGAAACTTACTCCGCAACAGTGGAAACCTTTTCTGTGTCTATAATACTTTTAACCGGGAACGCCCGATGTTTCATCATTCGTGGGTTCGAGGTGTTTGAAATTTTCATGCGATTAAATGCTCCCCAATTCGCGGGAAAGTGCACGAGTAAAAGACAGATCTTTCATCGTTGTATTGGTTTTAGGAAGACTGTTGATCGATCGTTATTTTCATTGAAACGGCGATTTTTTGCGAATGAAATCCAGCCGGGGGATCGAAAATAATTTTAAATCACGAAAGCGTAGTTTTCCTCGTTCGTCCGGAAGATGGAATGTTTTATCTGAAACGGAAGTCGTTTGTTCATATTTCAAACGGTAGAATGCACGTTAAACACACGACGCCTGTATCGGTTTTACGATGTCATTAGTAACGATTCCCTTTACGACCTCTTCCTAAGTTATAAATTACTCGTTGGATCCAGGGTGGCTGGGGGAAACAATGCAATTAGCGTGGCCGTACGCGTACCAAATATAGGTACGTGTACAGTGTACACACGTATCTACGTATATACATATAATTGCCTGGTGCACGATCAAAACTTACCTCGACTGTTTCGCCGCCTGCAATAGAATAACTCTAGTGATTTTGCAGACCTTCGAATCGGGCCCTAATTTGCATTTATCTTAGAAACCGGTACAAAGGCTCTTCCAATCCTGCAACTTACCTATCGTCCTTGTAGCAATTATTCCCGGCGCAGCTTCGGATTGCTGTGAAAGTATCGCGTCGCTTAAAACGCAATTAAAGAAGCTAGAACTTTCAGAAGAAGAGAGAGAAACGATAGTATTTTAACGAGGTTAAAGAGGTGTTTGCTTAGTGCGTTCGACGAACGCCTGGTCCAGTTAGACTGTTAGGAGTTCGAATTCCAGGGGGAAACGTCGCGAGACGTTAAATTCCCCTTGTCAATAGCTCGGACAAGTGTAAATTGTCGACGCTGAAAACGTGTGTACAGTGCATTTTCTGCGAGCGCAATTCTATGTAAGTTGTCAGCGGCAGGCAGGCGTGAGAGGTTTTCAGGTGAAATTACTGAATGCTGCTTGGTTGTCACAACAGAAGCTTGCTGCTGGAACGTCAGCAGCCCAGCCGCCGCTCTACTTTAATGTTTTTCATGTATAACGATAACAAGACAGAATTGATCGATACTGCGTTAGTGTTGGAATCAGTTTCGTGTTAAAACAGCCGTGCTTTCAATTCCGGCTCGTCTGGAATTCAGGAGATGCGTGGTTGAAATGGAGAAAGGGGTGGCACGTAGTTTTTCTTTGCCGTTGAAATTAAAGCAACAATATTATCGCGCTTTCCATTTTATGGTGTTTGCACTGTTCCTATAACGAGTAGCTATTAGCGTTTTAAACGCGCGCACAACGACCCGCTAATTATTCAGAAACCTCTTAAATCTAAAGCCACTGGAACATGTGAATTCATAAAAGCGTGCAACATTGAATACAAGCACCGTAATGTTTCCGTTGCGCGAAATAATTCAGAAAGACATTTCCCAAAAAGGGAAGCTTTTAACGAGAGGGAGGTGGTTTAATTTATCCATGAAGAGTTTCGCTTGGACGTTTCTTTAAACAGGATAAACACCGCGCAGAGATAAGCGTAGTCTTTCTGAAACGTTAGATTTATACGTATGCCTACATACGTCTGGAAATCAATTGTCATTTCAGATCTTTAAACTCGCGGTTCATTATTCCTTTTCGTTTCGCGATAATTTCACGAATGTGGGCAATATAGGGGATAAAGATTTTTCGAGAAGACCGGAAGCACGGGCAAGAAGGTCGATCGTTTAAGAAGAAGATTCGAGAAAAAGAGGGCGAGGGAGAAGGTATAGGGGGTTGGGCCATCTTGTCCGGCAAGGATTCCACGTCGTACGGGGTCCTACGGTTTAATAATACATCCTAGGACCGTTAATCACGAGGTGAAATATAATTTAATACCTCGGCGAGCGAGGGACGACCACTAAAAATGACGAACGGCCAGGAAACACGCGGCAAACTCACTAGTCAGCCCCTTCACCGCTCTGCCATACCATGCTCATCCCGTGCTGGTGGACGTGCAATAACGATAAAGGGTTCGGTATTCGCCGACGATCCTTTCGGTATGGGTGTCCATGAATGGCATGCGAGTCGCCTGTACATTACATTCGTCCACTGTGCTGTACTCAATAGCCCCGATCCGATTCGCAGGATTCCTTCATAGGTATAATATGGAACTTACCCGACCTTCTTTTCTTCGCTCCGTTTTTTCTCAGCTCCCTTTCTCCTACAGTCCTACAGCTTTGCTCTTGCCTACGGCCATTTATAGAGCCCGTGTATATGTATACGATACGTATCGATCGCGTTGATCCGAAGGGGCTGAGGAAGGATCCAGGCCCTCAGTCAAACAATCATTCTGGTTATTACCAGTGATCGCTTCGACCACTGTCCCCGCGCTACTGTTTCTGCCTTCTTAATCTCCTGTCTGGACATCGATGCCCACTGAAATCAGGTTAACGCCCACGACAATGACCACGATTTTGTCCAATGAAACCGTTCACCGGGATCCTCCTTCCGGTCTGGAAGCGCGGTTTTTATCGACACGGTCTTCCGGCTCTCGGCTGAGCGCTGAACTGGGAATTGCGAACCGGTGCAATAGAGTTCCGCGCGAAAGGTGTTCACCCCCCGGGAACTCGTTACAATTCCTTTAACGAGAACTTTTTACCGGTGTACCTGCTCGTTTATTATGGTACAGTGGGGAGGATTATTGCTCGCATTCATGGGAAATTAGAAAACCTTCAGTTTACTGGTTCTTCTGTTCGGCCTCTGTACAGCAAATATTCTTCAACTGCACGGAACTTTTTACATTTCGCCCCAGAGACGAAGGGTTTCTGGGTTTCTCTCAGATTCAGAATGTATTCCGCTGTTCTGCCGTTATAGATTCTGCTCGCGTTTCAGCTGCCGTTATAGTATCGTTTCGCCCCGAACATAATTAACCGCGTGAAAGAGGGTGGGGAACTATGCGAGGCATTATACGTATAGTCTATCGTAATAGCTATAAATAAAGGTATTAGAGTGGCCGTGAACGAACCACTCAATCGTGGAGACGTAGACTCACTGAAACTCCTTCCTGGCTCCCCAACTTCCACAGTTTCTGTATAAATTGCCCAAATATCTACACGACCTGCCGAACCTGAGCCACGACGTAGCAGGGGTCCTTCAGATGGGGTAATAAAGATATAAGGCAACGTTTTATGGGCTGACATAGCAGTTAGGTGAAAAAGCTGTTGGTAAATGCCATTAGCGATGGCTACGAGTAATGCTCGACTAGAAATAACGGCCTCTGGAACATTTCTAATACCTACGCTATGCTCGTACACATTTGGCTTTACAATTCTGCTTTAAATTACAAATGTAGAAACACTTGTAAACCGCTGAATTCACTTTAGTCGCGTACATCGTTTATTTTTAACTGGACTCATTGTGTTGCGTCCCAACTACATCGTACGCTTCTTGGAAGCGTAGCCGAGAGGAATTCGCCTCTTTCGTGGCAACGGTGCGCGCTGCCGACCGACAGAAGACTACTTATTGTCCTTGAGACTCGAGCGAGACGGACTAAAAATCTCAATATTACACCAAATATCTTCTTTACTGACATCAGCTGCGGATCTATTAAACGTGGCTCGATCAACCTACAAGTGATCGAGAGGCGACCGAGCATTATCTCGGCGAGCTCAACATATTGCATTAGCTCCAACCCATTTCTTCGAATTCATTTTGATCGATGTCTACAGCAAAGGAAGAGATGTAACTTTCGGCAAAGCATATAGGAGAGCTCGGTGAAGTAGCTTCATTTCTATCTATTTTGCGTTGTTTCTGTCACTCGCTGCTCACAATTTCAAGCTGCCTTGAAAAATAAGCGTTCACCTTTAACGATACGTAATGGTTCGAAACGATGAACAATATTTCCCGTGGCTCGCCGCCGCCCGCTGGAATGAGAATAAATTTGCATTTTGAGCACGGAGAAGACGCAGTATATTAAAGCTGCGCTCCCTTCTTCTTGTTCCTAAACAGTGTCTCGTTAGACCTGTAGGATATATTCTACTTCCAAGATTTCTTCCGAGCTCTTAGCAAATATTCTCGCGCACTTGCAGTTCTATATACTTGCCATGCGTGTAATTGAAACGAAAATTTTCAATCCCCCAGTCCACCGCGTCCACTTCCACCCTCCACTTCCTCGGCCATTCTTCGCTACTGATGGCTTGTACTTTCTAACAGAAAAATTCTGGGCCGATTGGTGTTCGCTAAAACCGTATAGGTACATAAATTGTTCCCAAGGCGAGATGTGATCGTTTAAAAATTGGTCGATCCAACCTCCGTCCGGGGTAGCACCCCATAAATAATCGACGGGGGGTCGAGAGGTTCCTCTCCGGCGGCTGGATGACTTTAGGCGACCAAAGTCGTCTGAGATGTTGAATTATGAGTCTATAGTGACGCAGCAACACGTTGCTGATCGGTATGCGCTTTGGGGTACCGCTTTTAAGTCGGGCAGATCCCTTCTCAGACCGTTTCCTTGACATGAAATTTCTCACACGCAAGAATAAACCTACATAATATTTGAGCCATAGATCTAATAGGAAGAATAGCTGTTTTGTTCACCTTTAATTTGCGAGAATCATTGCGATTCGATGCACGGTGCAATAATAGCGATCGAATGTGGCTTTTTACCATCGAACAATTTGGCCAAATTACCGCGTAACGTAAATGCTTTATTACGTTTCAAACGAGGCAACCAGGAACGTGATGATGTTTGTCGATACACGATAACAATTTATTTACGTAATTTGGGGATTTGCTTGGTAAAGAAGATCCGCGATTACGGAATGGAGCTTATCTGAACATTCAACGAGCAAACAAAATATACTGTAATAATTTATTATGCATACATACGTAGGTACATAGATACCTATTGATAATACATTCGATTACAATGTAAATTCGTTTACATATTGCCAGCAAGCAGTTATTCCGACAATATTACAACGGAATCCTGTATATTTCGTAGTACATCACTGTTTCCCTTTTATTTATCCGCTTTTTTATTAAATTTGAAAAATATATTTCACGAATCCAATGGAAAAGTCAGATGACACTCGTAGGAGAGGAAGCTTTATCCCTTTACCAGCATTGCTTTCGATGGCACAACTATTTCTAAGTTAGGGGTTATAACTTTCCTACTACCAGTTAAGAATACGAGACAGATAACGAAAGTTTTCAGAAGAGAAGTTTGAGGTTCTCAAAATTTTACTCGAACAGATCTCGCCCTTTTATTACTTCTACTTTCGGTTTTACTTTCAATTTCTTACAGTCACTACTGATACAGTGTTCAGAATAATGCTCGCAAACTTTCAAAGCTGCTGCAATTCATTATTATGGATTAAAGCAGTTCGAACGAAGTTGTCTCGTTCAAATATCGTTCCGTTCTGTGGATATGAGTAAATAGGTACGGAAGTGAGTTGGGAAGCCAGGAAAGAGGAATCAGGATCAAGCGAAACCCAAGCGAAATTTCCTGTGATTTATTTCTCTCGTCGTGCTTGTCGACATCTCATTATCCATCGGGGGCTAATTGTTTCTTTCACGGGATACAGGAGGAAGAGCCACTCGATCACGCACTCGATGATCTATAGCGAACTAAATCTTGTTTAGCGAGATACAGGTGGTCATCCTACACACCGGATATAGAGCTTGATGGATAGCCGGTGCGATCTTGCGGTACACCGTGGTTTAGACACCAAACATACTGATACGTTAACACCGTGGAACGTTTGCGAGGGTGCCTCGCAGGATTCGACTTCGGAACCCTCGGTTATACCCGTGAAGGATGCGCTGAAATTCTCTCTAGGCAAGTAGCGAGTCGCGATTTTGAACTGTTATTCTTAAGGGGAAAGTTACCGAAGGAAGAACGTGAAGTTTTCAAATACGTTTACGTCATCTATTGCTTGGATTTTGGTAGTGGAACAGTCGATGAACGAAGCAATCGTCTGGCGACTTTTTGATCGTCGCGCGTCGCACGTACAGAGGTGTGGCATTCACGTCGCTAAAGAGACGTAGATCATTGGATAATGATGGGATGTTCCATCCCGTTCCATTCTATTCGTTTGTAATCCCATCCCCCCTAACACAACAGTCATCATGTCGTCGTGGTACGGATCACTTAGGGATCATTAGTTTTATGGCGCTTCCGTATGGCCAGTCGTTCGCGTGCAAGTGGATATTGTTCGACCGCGACCGGGCGCGGGCGGTACAACGCATCGCGATGCGTCCAACGAAATGTTTCCAGTCAAAGGAAGCTTTAGCTTAAATCTTCCAAATCCCGAACAGATTCTCGGCCACCTTCCCCACTCTCGTCCGCTCTTCTCCCCGATTCCAATGGAATTATCTACTTTCGAATGGATAAATCGTCGCGAAAGCGTCTGCCCAAAAGAAATATGTAAATTTCATTGGAGTGAAAGCGGTGGTGGTGGTGATGGTGGTGTCGCGAGTGGGTGGTCTCCATCTGGCGGATCTCGAAATCAACGGCCTCTTTTAATTCCCTCCGACCTGCTGGTAGGACCGTGATCGTTCTCAGGCATCCTCGAACTCTGATTAATTCAGACACCATGCGATACCCCTGGGCATGTGTTGAGCGGGGGTGACACGCGGACACATATCCGTTCGTCCATCTGTAACACGCTGGAATACGCGCTGTGTAACGGCACACCGCGAGGCCGCGTCGCGGTTGAATATCGCGGATATAATGTTACTGTATTTCATTACACCGGGTACACCGGATGCGCTATGCTGGCTCGTTCCCGCGTATCCTGCATATCAGGCCGCTAGCCGGTTACGTGTACACTGTACACTATACGCCGTACGCGCACCACCGCCGTCCCGTCGTCCTGCTCGCCCCCGTCCTCTGTATATCCTCCTTTATGCAGCCCGGTTTCGGCTTCCGGCCCACCATTCAGGAATATCACCTTACGCGCATCCTCGTGATTCAGCCGACTCTCGAAACACGCTGTAATCAAAGGATTACCACGGTACCGAGGCGCAGCCTCTAAGTCAGCCTCTGTTTAACGCGACCACCAGCACGCTTGGTACAATCACCATCGTACGCGCGCGCTCCACCTTCGCAAAAGACACCCTGCCCTCTCGTTAACCGACCGATTTTCGGCCAATTTGTCCCTGAATTCCAATTCTCCTTTCCGCGACTCGTGCCTTGCCCATTGCTGTGGTCGCATCCTCCCGGTACCACTCGGTTCGCGCTTTCGAGTGGTAACGAGAATTTTTCGTCAATGCTGCACGATTGTCGCGGCAAAACTTTGCGTCGTCGAGTTCTTCGAGCGGGATGAAACGTTCGAGTCAGCCGGCGTGCATTTTGTCGATCCTCTGATGCAGATCCTCGGGTTGTAGCAAAGTTTACTGGGATTTTCGAAGCTGCGATGAATCTGTCGCGGTACACGCGGATTGTCGGTATTGCGAATAAATTCGGACGACGAAGGCTGGAGCAAATTACTCGGCGAGGACGAAAGAGCGGAAAATAAATCGGTACTATCGTTGAAACACGGTTACATCGAGGTCCACCGAATTTCACGATGCTCCCGTGCACGGGAACTAATTATAACGTGATAACGAGGCTAATTTCGAGCCACGCGAGACCGTTTCGCACTTGTGCACTTATAAAGAGAATAGGATTATAAATAGAAGTAGAGGAGGCAATGGGACAGAGGGAGAGGCCCAGAGAGAAGCCCGGAGCAGCTGAAGTTTCTCCCGTTCTATCCGGGCTCTCTCCATTATAATGTATTATACCTATGTCGACCTGCAAATTGTAGACGCTTTCTCTCGAATTCAAGTGCCACCCACCATTACGTGATTAACGCACGGGCTGGCATACGTGATATTATCTGTGCGCGCGCTGCGAATAGAATCCGCCAAGACGCGCATTGCACCAGAGACATAATAGCCCCTGTGTTCCGTCTCTCGTTTTTCATTCCGATGTTATCACGCGCTAGATCAGCCCGAACCTCTGCCTTCTGTTTTCCACGGCTATTTCTATGTCGCGCGATTCGCTGACCACACCACTTGCACGCGCCTTCTCCCCGTTGAAATTTCGTTGATCACGCGGACAGTTTAAACGCGCATTGATTGCTTTGCCGTTTCTTCGCCAATGCCGTCTTTCCACAATGACCACGAAATATTTTATTGGCAAACTGCTGGATTATTTACTTTCTCCCCGGGCTAACCCACAGCCCATGGGGTAATGATTTATTCGGCCTGTCCGGCGGTCAATTATACAGCCAATTATTTCCGGGAAGCAGTCGACTTAATTACAGAGCCCGCGCGGTCACAATTTTTAGCTCGGTCGCGTAACTAACACGGATGAAATTAACTGAATTCAATTTGGCGGCGTGACGGATTGCAAGCAGCAACGAAACGTATTGCATCACCACGTTATTAACAACAGGCCTATTGAACTATTGCCTAGCTTCTACCATTAGTGTTTCTTGTCGAGCGTTCAACTAATTTCATTTTAAGCGGGAAGGATTAGGGTCCGGCTACTCTGATGAAAATTTCCACAGTTCCATCCCGAATTCTACGTAATTAATTCAGCAAATTTATACCACATGGCCGAGTTTGAATGAAAATTGAAATGAAAGTTAGGAGTATGTTAGTGGTGAATCGCAGCAGCTATGATTTTGCTAAAAATTTGAGAGGCTATTGGACGTTCTGATAGACTCCTCGAGCAGGCATCTAGTTATACCGAAGAAAAGTAGAAACGTGGTAAGAAATAGTGGATTTATCGCGTGCACCGTGGCGTTTTCGCCTTCGATATTGCGTGCCAAGCGGTGCCACTGGTAATCTCTGATCCTCGTTAACGTCGCCGTAACCAACGAAACTTCCTGCGTCGTAGCCTACTAAAACGGGCCGTTGTTTTTCCGCGCCGAAAGTTACAGACTCCCGAACCAGTTCCACCCAACTGCGTTTCCGATATTGCCTGGGGAAATGCTGTCTGGAAATTTCTTAGCGAACTTTAATGTTCGCTCGCTCGCGGAACGCTGCGCTGCGACTAACGCCCAACAATTGGGCTATAGCAGTCTGAATGTGAAATTGTCGTCCTCGACGATGGAGTAATTTTCCGTTCCGACCGAACCGAGTGAGACCAATTCAGAAATATCATGACGACAAAAGAAAGTATAATTTAACGGCGGCATTTTTTGAGGACATCTCTCAATGCATTTCGAAACCAGTGCAACTGAATTTTCAGGAGACTTCGTTACGGCTTAAAAGCTTTCTGGCCTTTATGAAATTTTCGTTTTAATATTCCCGCTGTTCTCTCTCGCTCTCTCTCTCTCTTTCTGTTCTCTGATCTACACAGTTATCGTTTGATCGCATAAATATAACCATCGGATATTAAAAAGCCACGGCACCACGCGTAATGCAGTACCGTTCGGTACAGCGAGTCAGAAAATATTCTTTACAGGAACGACTCCGCGGTTCGGCCGCTTCGATAGCACTGTCATCCAGGACGATAAATACACGTTATCGATATTACTTTCTGAGCTGTGTCCACGATAGCGTACCGATTCCCCAGCCATCTTTGTTGTCCCTTTTCTTTTACCCTTTTGCGCTTCCTCATTGTCAACAGGAAGAAAAGAATTTGTGTCCCACGGGTCGCTGGGGGTGGCACCATTTCTATTCATCTCGGAAACTAAAGGCGTGCCCGATCGGGAGTTCCGATAACCATGAATATTTTATCTGCATAATATCTCGCGTGCTCTGCACACCCCCTGCTGTCACACATACGCCGGTATACGTATACCTACACGTGTTCAACCGCTTCCTTCTTTCTTCCTTCCTTCTTCTACGGCCTCTTCTTGCTCGCCCAACCGTCCAACGCTAGCGGAGCCTGGCTGGTATCGCACTCGGCCTCCGTGAACTTAAGTGGACACGGCTGGCTGTCTGCGGCCACGATTGCGCTTCTGGAATGCAAACGCACGCCAAGTGCACTGGAACACAGATTCTGCGCGTTGTCACCGTCCCTGACATTCGAAACGAGTCGGTATCATCGTGTGATACGTATAGTAGAATGGTACAGGGGCGAAAATAGTCAGTTACTCTCGATCGCGCGAGAGGAAAAGATTGGCCAAACAAGAGTATCAATTATCAGGCGGAGTTTGTTGCGCAACAACGCTACGTGCACGTTGGATACGCATCCGCGATTTTCGCACGCGGATTGGGTATCCATCTTCCGTTTCACAGGCTTCGTTTCGGTTCCGTTGATCAGCGGACCGCGCGCACAATTCTTTTCAACTTAACGAAAAATAAAAAAATAAACTATTACTTGTTACAACAAGAAACTGGGAAGAGTAGACGCGTACCGATTGCTTCATCGATATTATTCGCCTCGGGACTGCTCCGTTCCGCCCCAATTTCCCGTCGCGGTCTAGGGGCTTCGTCAGCTTCCTCCAAAACCCGATCCCCGAAGATGGCAACGAAGAACTAGCAAGACGACGCGTGGGTCGTCGAGGAGCAGCAGGTCGCTTTCACAATCAACACCGACGCGCTTAATGCCCAATAAACGAGACCGGATGATCGGCGGATGGCTTCTTCGGCACGGCAGCAGTCTTGGCAGACACTCCCACAAACGCGATCCTGTGGGATACACGGTGTAAAAGCTCGGCTGGTTCGTCCCGGTTGCATGGATTCACGCATTGCTAGTTTGGCTCATGCCGTGCGTACGAGCACAGCTTTGTCACGGGCGCGGTAGACCGCTCGCGTGTTTACGTTCGTGCTTGTGTTCGTCCTTGTGTTCGTTTCTCGTCTCTCACCTAAGTTTATTGTTAGAGGGGGTGGGGGGGGGGGGCCCGGCTGGCTGCGGACATGCTACCAGGATTTAGTATGTCTTACACGCCCTTGCCGGTATCACGCGTGCCGGGACGCCTCTTTCGATCGTACTCCGATTGATTCTCTGGAATCGACCCAGTGGCACCGTGTGCGCGAAAGGGTGCTATCGCGTGGCATCGGTGATCGATAATTGTGCCGCCTCTCCGTTCCTCTGTGAGTTTAGTGACTTAATTTAGTGAATCTGTGTTCGCGCGCGTCGGGTGGAAAGATTTTAATAAATCGGCTTCCGCCGGTTACCATCCCCGTTTTTTTTTTTTTTTCTTTCTTTGACCGCGTATCGATGCTACGTTACGGTACCAGCAGTGGGAAGTTTTAAATAATTCCATTTCTCTGATCCGCCGCGCCGGTCACGGAAAAAAAGATCGTCCATCGGATATCGCATTAAAGGGACTTTCGTTCTGTAGGATGACGGGGTTGATTTTCACAGGACACCGAAGCGAGAAGCGGGACGCGAAATGAAAAACGTGAAATTAGGATTTCGAGGACGCCGAAGTGGCCGAACACGAAAAACCAATTGCAGAAGTGCACGAGAGAGCCGCGGGGGAGAGGGCTCGGTGCGGTACAGAGGAGCGACGAGCCGGGGTTCGGGGGTGGCCAGACAAGGGAGTCAGGGGAATACTACCGATGGCGGGGAGGGTGTTGCCGAGCGATGCAACAGTCGTTGTTTGAGCAAACACGTTTGCATCGAAATAAAAAATTGCGAGTCGCGGATAAGAGTGATATTTACACGCTCGGTCGAACGTTTTGCATACATCCCTCTTTTTTTTTTTTAAACGGTAACAACAAACGACCCGCAAAGTGCAACAACTTCGATGATATTCGCTTGCCTTTGCACGCCGCGTGTTTTCCACAAGTATCATTCCCGTAATTTGAATCTGAAATTCGTTGAATTAACGTGTTTGTTTCGGGAGCGCGGAAATTTCGATTCAGCCGCTTTTCCATCGTTTCCTCATCAATCCAATCGATTGTTCCAACGCTGCGAATGCAAATGCTGTGCGATACCATTCTGCTGAAACCAAAACGACGAACAGGCGAAAATCAAGGGAAACTCTTCTGATTTTTTGGGGTGCACGGTCACGAGTGTTTAACAAGGTTTTAACGCCGTCTCGCTCTCCTTCCGCTCGCTAATACATCCTTAAACGTGTCTCTGCCTTCATCCAGCTCTCGTTCCCACTCTCTTTCATCTCCAACACCCTAATTAACTTTGGTAATTATGTGTACGCCCGGACGGAAGGGCTTTACCCTCGCTCTCTCCATTCGAGGGCGAGGGTGTGCGAAGAATTAAAGGAGCCTCGAAGGAAAGGAGAGGGCCGATAAGGGAGGATGCAGGCAGACGGAACTTGCTATGAATAGTACGCGGGAGATGTTGAGAAATTTGACAGCTCGTGACGAGTGGTCGCTCGAATAGATGCCAGTTCGCGGAATAGAGGGCCCGCTTGTTTCTCGAGGGTCTTTTTCAACGCGCTTCCGTGGAGCGACGTTTATTCTAATACCAAAAGGCCGCGCGTGTGAAAGCAAACGCCCGCGCTCGCAAGCTTGTGGCAAGTGGCAAAGCATATTGTTAAGTGGCCCGTGTACTTTCGGTTTTAAGCGCGGCGTTAACCCGCGACGATAAACAAGTATGCGTGGAGCGATCTCCTGTCATCCCACTTTCTCTTGGTTTTTATAACGTGCCGATAACGCTGCCGTTAAAGTGGAAAGCGTGTGGCGGCCAGTAGCGAACGCGGAATATCGGTTTTTCGTGTCCGCTTGATAGTACCGATATTCTCGTCTGTGGGGGAATTACAAAACACGCGGGGTTCAATGCGGCGAGAGTATGTACCTATAATTCTAGATGAGAAATACGTTTCAGACGGTCGTAGAAATGCGCTTACACGGAGAGGTCGGGGATTCTCGAGAAGAAAATGCTGGAGGGATTAAAATTTAGCCACGCGAATTTACGCGGAAACATTAGTCTTCCCTTCGACTTATTTCCTCGGTCCCCGGTGAGAGCAGGAGAGGACAGCGTTGGCGGTGTATAAGCGTTTGAATTTTAATTCGGCGACTCTTGAAAATTTCGTTAGTCCCAGCGAGGTCGTAACTCGCGCGTCGTACACCTACGTGCACGCGAGAATACGCCCGGCCCGGACGACATCCACGACGCCGATGCTCGCGCTCCCAGGTCCCCCACACACATCGGTGAGATTTACGTGTTCCTCAGCTTTATGCCCTGCCTGTGCACCTGTGCAACGCGTAATTCCCACCCTTCTCCCGTCTTCGGACATCCCCAACTACCCCATCGTACGTTTCAAACGCAACCCTAAATTTCGAACGGGAAACTGGCACAATTTTTCTTCCCAAGCTGCGTTAAAGTTTCGTCTCGAGCGTTTTGTCGAATTCACCTCGAATTTGGTTTATGACTTTGGTTCCACGCGTTGACCACCGTGCTGCTATTACCTACTGTGCAAGGAAGTCCAGTCACGTCTGTTCGTTAAAAGCGTTTCGCGCAGATTGCGAACCGTGCACAACCCTTCTAGACAGTGTCCACCTTCGCCTACTCGTAGGTATATACCTCGTCGTGACCCGCGCGACGCGACTTAACAAGCCCATTAATTAATAATACCTCGGAGGGATAATTTGCGACTGGCTGGCTGGCTGGTTGACTCGCGTCAGCATTGTCATTGTTCCTGGCCGCGACCCTTCTCGCCGCGCAGCATGCCGGTTTCAAGGCACGTTTTAAAAATTGATCCCCCGATGTCCCGCGACACTGTCTAGCGCGTGTTCAAACTGTGACAGTGTAATTTTTCGGTTGAGGCCCTGAAATAAATATTAGGAGAGCGTAAACCGTGAGAAAACACTGCATCCAGATGGTAAATTGAATTTCGCTTGTACAGTTCAGCTCCTCGTTTCGACGTTCGGTGCTCGACGTTGATCAATTATTCAGTTTGAACTCGAGTACGCTTTTCGGTGGGCAGCTAAATGTCTCTGTTTGATAAATTTGAAAGGGCCGCTAGGTGGAGTGAACGTCAACTTCGCCAGGGTGCCGCTGCGAAATTTTTTCAACCCGACGAGCTTGGCGCGTGATCTTTCCTAACAAATTATTAGCGTAAAAACTCCCTGCCCCGTTCACTTTCGCAATATTATCGTTTAATTTGCGCGACAGACGTTTAGTTTCAATTAACTTCGCAATATTTGTCGTAAATTAAATTCAAACCTTTCTCTGTGCGCAAGCTCGCAGCGCCTCGGGGTTTATATTAAAACGTCCCGCTGCTGTATTTCACCCTCGCTGGAAAAGTACCCCGAAAAGTATCCTGAAAAGTAGAAATCCCCCCCATGATCCGCGAACGATTTGACTGCGACGAGCCCTCCAACGATTCGGCATTTTTCAGAAGCCTCGGCTAAAGGCTAAATCCTCGTACCACCGCTCGATCTCGTCGAGACATCGCGATGCACCGCGGTAACGACCAGCGTAACGGCAGCACGTTATTAAGAGATAAAAATGCAGTTAAAAATTATTACTCCGAGAATAGCTGCGCGTCGTCCTGCTAGGAGAAGTTCGCCGAAGGAAGCTGCAGGATTCTCGAGACTATATCCCGGAGCTTTCGCCTGCAAGCGCATCCTTAGGTAAATGAGGTCTTATCGCGTGCTACTTTCTCAGCCAGGCCCGTAGGAAAAACGTCGCGCGCTAACACACGTATCGGACCTCCTGGTCTTATCCGACTTCTCGCTTATCTCCTATCGTTTCTCTGGGTACAAACTGTGCCACTATGGTTACCGTAAATAAACCAGACCGAGCTACACAAGTGACACAAGTGAAAAGATTGGCCAACCGTGGCAACGACACTGCGTAAACCGTAAAGTGTTGGTCGAGTCAGTGTCCACGATGAACTAACAAGATCAGCGAGTCTGCCCAACTTCGGGAGTGGAATGTTAACGCTGGAAAGTTCCGTGGCATCGAGATCGTTACGAAATCCGGCGTCACACGCGAGCAGGCCGCGGCACGGAAGAAGGGAAGGAAGAAGGGAAGGAAGCAAGGAAGGAACAAGGAAGGAAGCTGCTCGAGGAGGGATTATTAAAGTTGCCGGGTTCTTCTCGATCTGGGTGTAACGTTCGCGTTTACGTGGCCGAAGAGAAAACTATGCGGCACGAGGCACGATGAAGGGGCCAAGAATCGGTGGCCTACCGTGCGAGAAAAAGCTGGGCTTGTGCCAGAAGCCGTGTCACAGTTGGACAGTGTTGCTGGTGTATTTGGGCATCTGCGCCTTGCTGCCTGCCACGATTTTCTCCGGTTGGTATTTCATCCTCACCTACCTTTCTCTCTCCCTCTGTCTCTCTCTCTTCTTTAGTCGACCACCGCAGGTCACCACGAAATTTGGATGGACCAGCAGAGGAGCCAGTGAATTTTTCCACCTTTCGCTCCAAAGCTTATTAGACGTAGCGTTAGCTCGATCAAACTCATTTAAAATGCTTCGAAACGCCCGTCCCGATCAATAATTTTTAATATTCCGTCATGTATAATGGTATCGGGAATTTAATACGTCTTTTCATTATCTTCATTGGGTTTATTAGAGCTTCGCTGTGCCAGTGACGCAAACCTTTCAACGTTTCCCCACAGTTTTCATACGGCGAATTAACCACGAAGCATTGAATATATACTTCGGGCTTTAATATCTCTTTATTTTTGTGCCAGTGACTGTATAAATAGTGCTCCTCGAAATATGCACCTGCCTACCAGAGAGATGCTGCGACTAAATCCAGTGAATCGTAATATCCGGTTCTTTTGTTAACGGCGAAAGAGAACGCAGCGACGACACGGCGATTCTTTGACGCGGAAACTGTGGAAAGTTCTCCGCATTTGTTCCTCGATATGAACTCCGACAATCCCACCTGAGAAATGAATCGCATAAATCATGATACGCTCATCAAGCTACCCGCGATCTCAATTTTGCCAAACTTTCCCCACAAATCTTCGCCGGTCGCCCAGGCGTCGTCGTCGTCGTCGTCGTCGTCTCCGTTTCCGTTTCTTCAACTCCTTTAGCTCTCCGTCATTCGTGATGCGTCAATTTTAGAACGACAAACATGTCTTTCTCGTGAAATAGAATCTGTTTCCGTGCGTAACGCCACAGCAAAGAAAGGGTAAATAGAATTCACAGGCTCCAGGATGTAAATTGCACTTTGTTTCTCTAAGTATGTATTTCAACAAATATGCTACTTCAAAGAGTACCAACATTCCATCGATCGAATCGAATCGAATCGAACGGAGGTCCAGCGGAACGTGTAATACTTTTCTGTCGGATTGCAATCATTCAAATTCCATTCGTTGTCGATTAACTGCCTTTCGCGTCCCAATTTATCGTTGGATAATTAAGGTAGAGAATTTTAATCAACATCATACCCGATCTGCTGAATTCGATAGAACACGGATACGTTAACGAGACACGGGCCGATCATTCGAAAGCTCGTCGGCGCGCGCTTTGACCAGTTTGTCGTCGAATCGAAGTTTGGACGGTGGTCGGATCTGTTTTCGCGTCACGGAACAATACAAGGGATTCTTCTTTTAAAAATAGACCCTGCGCGAAGGTATGCCCGCCAACATTTTCATCGACGAATCCGTAACGTGGTTCTCCAATACGTTTCGGCGAAGGAATAAGAACGAATAAAGCGTACAAGGGAATTTGAGCGCGACGCATGCCGGCTCTGGCAGAAATTGCAACTCGTATTAACAATTACTCCGTAATTCTCGTAATTCTCATAATTCTCTACGCCATCCTGGCCGAGGGTTCGTAAAGGAGAGTTAAATTCCTGTTACTGTATCCTATTACGCGGACGTCATTCTGTTTCCCGCCACTCTGTCCTGGATCCTCGACGTTCTAACCCTGTCGCTTTGTTATAATTTTGACAATTTAATCGAGCGACCGACCGTGAAATTACATTTTTGCTGAAATACGTCACGCTTTGTCCCTTGAGGTATTGTCTCTTTTAACAACAGACGCTGTTCGTTGATGAACACTCCGGGTTCGTAGGAACTCAATTGCAATTACAATAATCTCATCCGGCAGCAATCTAATTGCCGAGGGTTAAATTACTTCGATATTCTTGCCCCGTGTTCCCATTTACAGCATATTTTCCTGTGGAAAAAAAAAACTGGAGGACTATCTATGAGGAATATGCTTCAGAGGTGAATTTATCTTGGAAATAAGACCGCGTGTTTGTCTTCGTTTTCATGTTTTTTCGAGGAAACACTCGCTTTACGACACGCACGTGTTGCCATAAAAGTCGGCACACGCTTCCAAACGTGTTCGTACAGCTTCAGCAATTCGGAATGTGCCAGGCTGCATAAGTGCTTCCGTTAAATCTGTGTCAGGGAAAACATGGAGGACAATTTTTTTCGACGGCTGTTCGCGCCCCGTTCGCGTACATTCGTGAACGACCTAATTTGACTTCTTCTATGTATCGCGCGGCACAATTAAAAGATAAAATCGAATTAAAATCGTTCGCGTAGCGGGCCCCGTAATCACGGCCAGGGCGAGCTTGTACAGTTTTAATTAAATCGGAACTTGGTCTGACCAAAAGCTACCCTACCTCCCTTTTTTTCCATCTGGGCGCCCAAAATTTTCGACGCTTCTTCCTTTAATATTACAGCGCGCAAATAGTTGATTACCGTTAAAAAATCCCACTATCGCTGTCGACAGATTCACGGAAAAACGATATTTTCCAGCAAAGCATAGGTGCAACAACAATGATCAACGTAGGTATCTATCTGGAATGTTTCGCGATATCGTTTAACGTAGGCGGTGTTAATTGGTTTTGTGAGTCGAGTACCACGCTCGAGCTAGCTTGCGAACTAAACATCTGACTTTAGCTGCATAAACAGTTGCTTCTAAACCGGGTTTCACCGTTCTCAAACGAGGACGCCGACGTTGAGCTGGAGCAGTGTTCGAGGCTAACTTGCACAAATAATCGCACAACTAGGGGAAGTCTTTTGACATCGCAACATGCCAGTCACTCGTTCAGAAAGCTGGTTGCCCCAACAGGAACAAATACTGTCCTCGCTGCAGTCACAAGTTTTACTTAACCGAGTGAATTCGCGGAGAAAATGTAAATTGATAAATTTACAAGTTAAATAATGTCCGCGCGAAGTTCAGGGTGGCATCGTTTAAAATTCAGAAAAATCCGACGCTCTTTTGCCGCTCCTTCAACCGTGACACACCTAAAACTATTTATACGTAAATAATGTAACACGTTCACGAACTCTTATCCATGTCAGTTTAGGGAAATTAGTTCGGTGAGAACTTTTGCCTCGCTACCCGTTTAATTTTTCGTCGGTCGTCCGGAAAAACTTCTCTCTAAATTTAATGCGCTACGGCGGTAAATTCGAGCACAAGTAAAATACACGTGCAAGTACCTCGGGCATTAGTGACACCTTGGATATGCACTTTGCATAGGTACATAGAGTGATTAATCAATTCTTGCGTGTAAACTTGACTCCCAGGGAACTGGTCATTAAAGAATACCTTAATTCCCTTTCAAGTAAGAATGCAGAATCCGTGCATTAACAAGTGCTCGATTTTTGAAGACAATACCAATTTCCCAAGGCACTGAGAAAATCAAAAAGACCTACGCAAAAATGGTGCATAGCTGTGTATAGAGTTAGTGTGGGTGGAGAAGCAATTACCGTGGCTGCCTGTTGGCAACTCTCGGTTCGTCAACGTGTAACGCATGCACGCGTTCTTTGCGTTGCGAGCTTACAATCTACTTAAGCTCTCTTTTTCCCTGTACTTCTCCTTGTTTTTATTCGTTTATGGCTTTTAACATGGCATAGTTGGTCGTGGCGCAATTTAATGCTACAAATGAACGGCCACAGTTCGACGGAGCTGAATTGTAATGTTTATTCTTTGTCGCGGCACACGTGTTCATTTACAAAGCGAGCGTTAAAGGATAATTTCCAGCGTGCATAATTACAGACTAGCACATTAAATCGCGAGCATAATTTCATGGATCGTCACAAGGATTTACATCGGTTTGCACGGGGAATCGAGTTTCAGCGAGCGTCGATTTTATAAAATTGTAATTGCCTATAACGATATGCAAATTTCAATGGTGGCCCTCGGCCAATTTCTCGATCGAAAAATAACCGGCAACGATCGGATACATTCTGCGTGATTGTTTCGATTCGTTACTGACAGCTTGAAGCGTTTGTTCAATAATTGCCGTTGCTATTGCAACGCGGACAATAGGAAAATCTAATGAACCTTTGTGCAGCTAAAAACGACATGGCGCAGGTCGGTACGAAATGCTGAAATATTCAGACCCGTCGGATTAATTGAACATTTTTCTGAATGGAAGCATTCGTTCCAATCAACATGCCCCAAAGTATCACAGGATATGTAAAAGCTTTTGAAACATTCACACGCGTTCCTATAAATAGGAGTAGGAAGAAGTACATAGGTACGCGTAAAATATCGAAATATTCAGATGCATGGAACTAAGTAATTCGCGTTTCCATTCATCGAATCAACGTGGAAAATGACATCCAGAACGAACACTTTAAATATTTAGGCTAACAGGACTGAACGCGAAGGAAATAGTACTTAAATCGATACAGCGTCAAATGGATGAAATTGCTTCGCGATCCGTTGAGATTGAACTGGTTGGCACATTCTATTGACAAGCTGCGAAATAGCATGGAAAACGAAGGTGGCCAACCGAGCGGAAGATCCTTCTAATAAATCTCCAGCGTTTGTTTCTTCGTCTCGGTTAGGCGATACGGAAAGATACGCTTCACCCTACTCCCCTGAAGGACAATGCTCGAAGGGGTGTGTCAAACGGCGAGAACAAACCGCAGTGGAATGAGCTGGTCTTCCGGAAACTCATCTCGCAGCCAGACTCCTCGAGGAGGAGTCCTGGATACCAGGAAAAGGACGAGTAAGAGAGAGAAGAGGATGACCCAGGCGCCGGCAGTTACTTACGCTTAGGACAATTTACCTTAATTAATTAACCGGCGTTGCGACGGGGCGCTAATTTATGCTCATGAAATGATTCACTGCTCTTTCTCGTCTCTTTCTGCGTTCTCTCTCGGGTCCTCATCGGCCCTCTCATCCGTCCGCCGTGCGTCCCATCGCCGTCGACGAGAAGCGAAAATTCCCGCGACGATATCTCGGGGACAGACGGATGAGCCGCTCTAATTAGAAGTCGTCCAGAACGTTTCGGATTGCACTCGAGAATCCGGGTGACCGACCGTCCAGTCGACCAGCCGACTAGCCGACCAGCCGCGGCCCATTTCGCAATCTTCTCCGCGGGCAGCGCGGCGGGAGCGGTTAAACGACTCCACTCGATTGTCCCGGAATAAAATACGCGCCGAGGAGAGTAGCACTGTCGTCGGCGTTCTTTCAAGAAGAGCAGGGGTGTTTACTTGTTGCTCGTTTCGGCGCATGTTAATTTCTGGCACGTTTTCGCGCGTTGTACGGAGCTTCTGCATTGTTCTTAAAGCGGACGGATTCACCAGCAATTCCATGGCCCGTGTCTTCCAAATTAATTGCTATGCACTAGACAGCTACTTTATCCTAGAATTCCTTTGGAATCGATACGTCTGTCCGAAATAGAGACATCCTGCAAAGTATTACCCGCAAACGGATACGAGGAAAGACAGGAACTTTTGGAGACTTTCAGCAAACTTTCAAATTGGAAAAAATCCTCTTCACCCGAACGATCACATGGCTCAGCGATTTCGAGATATCGTTTCAACCCTGCCACGAAGCTGAATTCAAAGAAAATACTGCAGAAACGTAGTACTCGCCGTGTCTCTTGTCGCTCCTTTCATTTGCACGTTGAATTAAGTTGTACTAAACGAAGCACCTTCGTCCCGTTGTTATTTTATCTCGGTGCAATTTCCTGTCGGGCTGACTCCGTAAAGTGATCAAGAGCGTATTAAAATCACGTAATATCCTAATGGATCACATTCTGGTTCGACGTGGACCTCTTAACCGCTTACAATTGCCAAGTAAAAACCATAGGATTAGTCGAAGACGAGAATCTTTTGGGTGGTAGCATGTAGAAGCTTCTTCCCTGCTGAATTTCACCTTGGAGGCGATTGCATGGCCAGGATTTCTCGTTCAGGTAGTTAGAAACCGTTCGCCGGAGTTCCAAGTGCCAACTAAACTTGAGTGGAGTTCGCGTTCACCGGTCCGTTATGGTTTCACGGATTTACACGAGATCTGAACGCCGATTCCCGGCCAATACGGGACTTTTTCAAGAGAACGAACCGTCGCGTCGGTAGCCTTATTTTTTACCCTTGTCTAAGCGGGAGGACTTTCTTTCCAGCGAGCGCTCGACCCACCGAATTTTTCTCGCATTAACGACTCGCAAGATAAATGGCCCTTTTTCAGAACCTGCAGCTGGGCGTCGAAGAAACGGAGCACACCGGTGTACGTTTGTTAAATTCGAGTCATTATATAATACATAAATTGTTGTTTTACCCTAGCAAAAAGTGGATAGCAACCTTCCGGGGATAAAAAGCCGAGAACCAAAGAACGAAGCTTAGTGAAGGATATTTCGACTAATATGGCAGTAAAAATTCAAATTAACGAGCGTCTTGATGACAAGGTAATTAAAGCAACCCGGAAATTTTCAGCACGGTGCATGTAATTAATGGCCCCGGATGACAAAAGAGTTAAAAGGCTAATAGATGACGTTATTTCGCCACGATGAAGGGTATTCCTGATATCAGCGTGATGAGACAAACGCGGTGCGGTGCATATTCATTTTAGGGGAAATTACTTTTTTATAATTTTCCACGGGTTGTTTTTCGTTTCTGCACTCGTGTATATTAAGAACAGGGGGTTGTTTTGACACGATGCAGCTTTGCATTAATCGTTTTGTTTGTCACGTCCTACGATACGCGATATTTTGAATTGTATAAATATTTCCATAAAAACATGGAAGTATCGAGAATGGCATCGACAAAGGATTGTTCAAATTTTTCCCCAGCTGGTCGTTGACTATTTCCATATTTAATTTATCTGTGGGCGGTGAATAAAAATTGGCAAATTTAATTTCTATGCATGACACACGTACCTTCGCGCTTTTCCGCGACATAAATAAAAGACAATGTCATTACCGTCACCGTTGAAAAATATTCTTTGCGCAGCGGGAAAACATTTTATCCTGGACCAACCGCGGGCGCAGCGCGGCTCCGCTTTGCTTCCATTTCCGTTCAATCAATTCTTTCTACACGTGTCCCCGCTGCGGATTACGTACCATAAAATGAAACACGTATGCCTATCGGTCTCACTATCGAGTTTCACGATCGTTCGCCCAATTAAAATGAATTTTCGCGGTCGTAATAACGATCCACGTATGTTCCGTGCCATTGCAAAAATGCGTGTTAGAAGATTGGAAAAATTCGTTCCTGCTGATAACGCGCAAAAGCCCCTATCGCAGCATTAATTTCCTCGTACAATCATCCACGCTTCATTTCATCCCTTTAATTCTTTTTGCTTTAATAATAGGTACTCGACCACACTCGCAATTAATACCAACCCGCTAATCCCCCGTAGCATCCCCTTCATCTTGGGATACGTTCGCTACATCCTCAAACAGCGCACCAGTACCATGACAATCACCTGACAAACAGGGTCGACGAAATTATAGCATGATATTCGACACATCCGGTAATCCAGCCGTATCCCGCAACATCCGGGCAAATCGAATTCGGGCCACGAGTGTTAGATGTGTGGACATTGATCTACCTTGTCGCTGTATCTATAGGTACAGACATATGTAGAATATCGAAATTGTTGAAAAGACGATACGTCGACGCGTTGCACAGTGGTCTGTATCGATGGTCCAGCGGGACAAAAGTCCAAAATCATGACCATCCAAAATGAATGAATCTTCGTCATACCACAAGCTACTGCGTCAGAGATGTTGGAATGACATGGTAGGTTTGCAACTTTATGCGTATTTCATAAAAGTAGATTTCATCAGTATCAGCTATATATAAGAAGTACTCAATTGTATCGCGATTTAAATTGCCAGTATTTTGAATAATGGATTGCAGGAGTACAAGTAAGTAGTAAATCAAGCTTCAGCCATGAGTATTTTAATTTCCAACGAACAAAATTAAAATATAATCATATAAATGATGGAATTTTTTCAATGGCTTTCGTTGGAAAAGCTCTAGATACCCAGGAACCTCATGGAACCTGAAAATGTTTGTGCTGTTTTGTTCTATTTGCTTTATAGAGTAATATAGAGTACATATTCACAAGTTATAGCTGCAAATATTTGCAAATCTACACAATTTTTATACATAATTAAAATAATTTTATCTTCAAAAATGGTGATGTTAGGAGTTAAAAATGTGTAATTCATTCTAAATAACGTGGTTGTAAACAATTTTTCTTTACAAAACACAGTTTATATTCGCTTTCTACAGTTTAAGAAACCCCAGAATACGAATTTTGGTTTCAAAAAACCCTTGGAGGCTGACTTTTAACTTTTAAGGGTTGTAAAACAATGCGAATGGTGTTTTTCAAACAAATAATAAACTTTTCCACCTAACTGATCATGTATGTACGACCTGCGCCTTTTCTTCCGCTAGATTGTTATTGGACAGACCACTGTGCGTTGGCGTGGAATTAAGTTCTTTCGGCTTGAATTCAATTTCTATGTTGATTTTCCTCGGCATCTCATCCGCTGAACCGATGCAAATTATTTCGGCACGTATTCAGGGAACGAAAAGCGGACGAAAAAGTGAAATCGATTAGATAAAATGGTAGATTGGCGGGTTGGCGCGAGGGGTTTGGGGGTTTGTAAACGTCACGGTCCACGCCAGGGGCTGTGGACTGTTAATTCGACTCTGACGCCGTGATTTAGAGGTGTCTCGCGTTTACACACAATGCGTGTGTTGTGTGCACGCGTGGGCGGACGTGTTCCACCGTATAGAGTATAGAATGTAGAGGCATGCGTGGCTGGGCCTTATGTATGTATGTACGTATTCTGGGATGCTGCGAACGAACGAATGTTTTCCTGTTTATGTTCCCCGAGACGATTCTCGACGAGCCCCTGCCGTCATCGAGGCCTTCGTTTTTACCGATTCACCAATTGCTTCTAAAGACAGAACCGAGATCCGAATGGACTCCATGTTGCGTCTTCCTCGGCGATCGATTTATCTGGGACGTTGATTCATCACGCGCGCCTTTCCACGCGGTGCGGTGCTTTCTTCAGCTATCCTGGGGTCGCGTGCGTGCTTTACGTTTCACTCGTGCTTTCAGCGAGGGAGGCAATCTTAGCGACGCTATCTTTAGGACAATCCTCTAAAATTAGTCCCAATACGATTTTACTGAAATACATCTGGCGAAAATGGGAGCGTGATTCCGACTTCCGACAGAGGCGCGCGCAATTTTTTTTCCTCTCCATTGCAGTTTGCTTCATTTTTCATTTTGCTTCTCCCTACTGGTGACCCGTCCTTATTGCGTCTCCCCGCGCCCTTGTTCTTTCTTCTGCGTGTTTCTTGCCCCGACTAGCAGATTCCTCGACTTTCTTATCGCTTTGAACCCCCGGCAATCGTCTTGCCACGCATCCCGTGGCTTCGTCCTATTCTTTCCCCTTCTACGCTCGGACTCTAGTTTTGTTCCTCCAGAATTTTTCGCCTCGATACGCTGGTGCTGACGGGCCAATGGGTTTCCGGAAAGCATTTGCTACGGTTTCTTCGTTCATCTTGCGACTGCTACAGGATGCAGCGAGTCGGACGTGCGCGTTAACCCCCCGGCCTTTTTGTTCTAGTTTTATGCATTCGCCACGCTAGACTATCGCGGTGTAAAATTTATAAAAGTGAAAAATGCCTGGTCAAGAGACATTTTTGGTTTCTGTAGCACGTTTTATTCGATACGTCGCTTTTACGGATCCCAGGCACACGTCTCTTTGCTACTTGCAATCTTTCTACGCTCAGTCGATTCGAATCTAATGCGCCTCGATCGAGGCAGCTTCTTCCCGCCATCGCACGGCTCCTTCAGGATCTATCTCCCGACTCGCTTAAATCGAAGCTCCGCGTCATTGAGCTGCTCCCAGTCTTTTTTATATTCGACTTGAAACAATTCGAGTACATGTCCCTGTAGAAATTTATCTCTCCTCGGTACACTTCTGCATTCAGTACACTTCTGCATTCAGTACACTTCTGCATTCTGAGATCCTACTGAATGGCCAAGAAGATATTCGTTACACACTGAATAATTTCTCAGGAGAAAACTATGATATATTTTTTCTGCTCCTCAGCTTTCCCTAGTTTTCCCACTTTCAGACGTAATGCATTAGATGCAGACGGCACTGTGATCAAATTACTCGAACAACAGGCATCCTAATGGAATAATAGCTGCAGTAATTACATTGCGCAACTAATTGGAGGAATGAACATCGCGCTTTGGCCAGGTCTGGCATTATCCTTGCGCGAAAGCAGCTTTCCTTTTGGCGCTCGCGCGCCGACTGCCAGAAATAAATTATTTGGAACGCGTCCTCCCGTACGGCTTTCACGAGCAAGTTACACTTGGCGCCGTGCGTGTGGCTTTTTTTTACGTTTTGCGACTTCCGCTTTCTGGACTTCAGAAACTAATCTCACAAAGGCTCACAAATAAAGTACACGCACGCTCTCTTTTTCTGCCTGCCTGTGTCATCGCCACGCGACTAATTTTACATATCGGTCATCCCTGTTAAACCACCTAGTCCGCGTTGCTTGTAAAACAAACTCCATCGCTCGGTCAATATTTTCCGCCATACACAATACGACCGATCCAATTGGTATTTCGTTCCACTTCGGGGTTTTTTTTTTTCGTTTTAAGCGCCGTTAGATGATACTTGCTGCACCATGGAATTCGAGAGGTGGTATTTTTAGCTTGAGCGAGTGGCAAAATTGAAAATTGATAGGTGGAGGCTGGAAAGTTATCCTATCAGGTTATGAAAGTCTACTCCCTTGAGATTGTTGCAATAGTGTTTGCGCGTTGATCGCGTTTCGTGGCCGTGAAATCTATATTAGACACTGAGGGGTCAATTGTCGTTAATGGCTCCCTGCATCGCGAACAAGTAATCCTACGAAGGAAAGAGAAACAAGGGTACTCCCTGCGTAGCCTCTGCTACTTTATCTTCAATTTACTCTCTATTACGTGCATCCATCTTAATCTAAGTTTAATCGAAACCGATAATCGCGTCGCTTGACAAAGGGAATCGAGAAGATCACGCGCAAACACAAACTTAATCGAGGAACACCCTGATTGATTCGAGCTTACCCGACAGCCTATAGAGTAATTGGATAATTTCCAATAAAAAAACACCGTTGAGCTTTCTTTTTTCCTGGATCATTGGCACACGGCTGAATGATTGCCCTTCAAAGAATCGATCCGTGAGTGATTGTGCTCTCGCGTGGAGGTTCGAACGTATTTTCCTTCGATCCTTTTATTATCAGTGGGAATCAATGATGCACCGAGTGCACGGATTCGTTTCCCGTGGCTGGCTAATTAAAAGCTGCGTCGGTCAGGTAGCGCGAGGTGATGCGATGATGCAGCTCTGCTCAGCTCGGCTCAACTCAGCCGATCCGGATGTCTCAGTCGGTAGTTCGTAATTAATTTTATTGAAATCGAGGGAGGAGGTCGGAACAATATAAAAGTTGGATCGCAGAAATCAATCGGGGGAAGGCAGTAGGGGAGCACGGAACAAAATATCGGTCGAAACGCGAGCAGAGACGAGATTGAACTTTCGACCCGGTCTCCCTGCCGCCGCCGCTTCAGCTCAACCCGACAGCCTCGCACTTGGTGCAAATTGCGAACTTTGATGCTCTCCTCTTCTGCTCAGCTTTTTCAATAAACCGTGGAAACGCGAGAGGAGAGAAAATTGCCCATTCTACGCGCACGGGGTAGCATGGAGGGGCGGAGGACAGAGGGGGGGGGGAGGAGGAGGAAAAAAAACGATTCGTGGAGCGTGATAGTTTCTTCGAGCGTTATCCGGCATTGGTGGCGTGACTGGGACGCATCGTTCTGTTGCAATTTCCATCGTCAAATTGCCAACCATTCTTCCGCCGCGACTGGTGCGGTCGCGAAACGCGGCCTGTTTCATAAATTCCTCCTTCGAGTCCATTTCCATCGATCACTCGGCGAAACGTTGCCCTTCCGCGATTTATTTGTGTTTCCGCGTGGCAACGGCTGCCCAATTTCTGCACGTTCCAGAAATATTACGTCCTCCAAGTAGGTCGGCCAATTACGGCCAACTTAACCAATCAGCCGCACTGCTTCACGGCGTCGAAACTGATTCGCATTTGCGCCGGCAGGGGTGAAAGTAGATTTGCTCGGACCATTTTCGGCTGTCTACGACTACTTCGTCAAGCCTTCTGCGTTGCGCGTTTAAATTTGAATGCGAGCAGCGGACACGCGATAAGAGTTTCGCGAAAGGCACATCGCTCCTCGGATTGATCGTCGCGCATCAATTTCCCAGGCGCGAAAAAATTCCCCGGCACCGGACGGACAGCTTCCGTTTTCGACGTTGAGATATCGTGTTCAGTCATTCTGACGGACAGGAGCAGGCCGGTGAGCGGATCGTTAGGCAAATAAAAAAAAAAGATCGAACCCGGTCGAGTGATTTCTTCCCTTTACAAGTGCGGCCACCGCAACCGCCCTCCACCCACGAAGCCCAGAAAGCTTTCTCGCCTTCCTCGCATTTTTCATGTTCCTCACCACCCCTGACCTCTTTTTCTCGCCATGTTCTCGCCCTCCTTTCTGCCCTTTATCCGCCTTCTTTCCTCCTCGCACCCTTCTTGCGCCTGCATGCTGCTGCTTTGGCTTTTTACCCAACCGAGACAAACGTTATCATAATTTTCCGAGGAGCATGCGTGGTCTCGGATACACACGCTTCTACACAGGCCGAGTCGTTTAATTTTATTGTATGAAATACCGCGGTTGTTCCGAGTGCAGCGGGGGAGGAGGAAGAGGGATTTACTTTTTTCCCCCCGCCAACTGAATCACCAACAGGCGCTCCGATAGTTTTACTCTGAAATATCTTTCGCTGCGCTTTCGAGATTATGGACAAACTTTTTATTCTAATGCTTCCAGTTGCTATAGTTCTCGCACGCGAGTAATTGCGTACGTTCTCAGTGATTATAGAATCTCTATCGCGACATTTAAAACGGGCGAAGGAATTAATGTAACGCGGCTGTCGCCGTAAACAGAGAAAATTCTTACAAATTAGAAAGATGTAGCGAGCTTTTATTGTGAAATTTATCGGTCTAAATTGGCAATGTTTCAGCGATGGGGTCTTATTATTTCCAAGTACTTGCAGCTATCTACTTACACACTGATGCGGCGTACGTAGTTTTGTGGTCCACGAAGAAGAATGCACTTTTTCTTTTTCGTTTCGCTGCTTGTACTTTCTACCCTCCTCCTTCTTGCCGTTATCATTCCTGTAAAGTTGAATGGGTCGGGTTTAGTTCAGTTTTATTAGCGACATGCCGCTTCCCTTTGACTCCAGCCTTCGTCTTCCAGGCAGTACCTATGTCAATTTCCCTCTGTCTCTCTGTATGGACCTTTTTACCCTTCAATTTTTTTCTCGCTTTATTGCACAGAGGGTTAATTAATTGAAACGTCATGGAAAATTTCCACTTGGAAACCTCAGTTAACAGAGAATTGTCCGTTCGATGCAAACGAACAGTAATTTTCGAGAGGCGGGGCCAAAATTACTCGTTAAAGTTCCCAACTGCGAGCTAATTTGTGCAGGAATATTACCAGCGAAGCATTTTCTGAAATTCGTAGGAATGTAATGTTTCTGAATTGGAGTGCACTCGTGGGAGAATAAGGATGGAAAAAGGGCATGTACGCGAAGTTATAAGCGGCAAGAGGAGAGAAAGGGCGGCGTCTGTCTACCAATTACGATCTCCCCCACGAGCAACGTCATAATGTTGCGTGACTGGCAAATTTCACTTCGCAGGAGTGCGCAGCCCTTCGTTTCTGCGCGAGTTACGCGACGTTTATAATCCGTAACACGAGTTCATGCAATGGGATGTACCACGTGATGCGTGCGCTACAAGCACGCGTGCGGGCACACGTGTCGAGCACGTGGTGTTCTTCAGTCAGAGCGTGACGAGCTTTCCCTGTTTACACCGTGTTTCCTCTGACAGCCCCGTCGCGGGAAATTTCACTTTCCCTTTACTGTTACCGAGTTGATCCTCGATTACTAATTCCTCGTCAGGGCTTCGTACGAGCGCGCTTCCGTCGCGAACCACGGACATGATACACGGCATTCCTGCGTAATGCAGCGTAACATTGAAAACGGCTGCGTCGACCAAACGTTATACAAGTACGCTATCACAGATTCATAGAAGCATATGATGCATTAAACTGCTAACTTTTGGTCTAATAGTATCTGTTACGTGTACTAAAGCAACGTCAACTTTTATCGCGAAGCACACCACAAAAGTTTCGAGAAACTAGGATTGTTGATTCGCTCAGAGGATAGCAGGAAGTGTCCTCTTGATAACCCATTTTGTTTGAAGTCGATATCTTAGGTGGTTCCTGAGATATAACCCTTTGAAGTACAGCATGTAAGGCGCGTGGGGTGGCAACGCGACGGTGGCGGCCGAATTGGCCCAGTGACCTACTTTCGACCAGGAACTGCATATTAGTAAACAATAACAAATAACACTGCACCCGACAACTGTCACTGACCGGTTCATGCGTGGGAACTAGGTCAGTGTTGCAGTGGGTGTGAGAGGTCCGATTACGCAACCGCGACAGAGAGAGAGAAAGAGAAATATTAAAAAAGTACTTACACTCCTCTTTATACGACGATATCTCGGGAACGGATGGTCGTAATAATGTGAAACAAAAGCCATTTAAAAGGGGAGGCTTCACCCCTTCTAATAATGCTAGAATTATGGAACTACAACGGGTAGTTTCAGAGTAATGACCGTACAAAATTGTAATATTTTTAATACGCTTTACTTGTGCATTTATGGAAAAGTTATGATAGAAGTTGGAATTATTAGGGTAATATTCTTCTGTGATGATCCTATTAACTACTTTTAATGTTATGGTAAGATATAGTATCATAATATTGCATTTATTTTGAGAGTGGGCGAGGCTACTTTAGCAGGGATGCCTCGGTTTCGATTAAGATTTTTAATTGCGACTTTACTGAACTTTTGAAGGTAAGAAAGGTTTTTATTTATCGCTAGGAGGTTGTAATTGTGTAAGAAATGTAAGATGCAAACCACGAAGAACCTTTTCAACTGCACGAACTTTGAATGTTTGAAGTAGCAAGTGACCGTTTCGTGTCTTAATGAATCTTTTCGCCCCCTTTACATAGGTACTACCGATGGTAAGGAAAAGCACGGAACAATTAATTTAGGAAACTAAAGTTTATTGATAATATGGGTACACGGAAACAGAGGGACTAAGTAGCTAATAAATTTGATTGGACTTTGGTGAGCGAATTCTCATCAACTCGAATTATAAGCGTGACTGACAACACGTGCGAGGATTCTGCGAGTTTCTCGGTCTCAGCATCCAGGACCACTTCCGATTCGAGTGGTTAGAGTATAATTTTTCTCGGGCACGCTCGAACGACCGGGAAACTTGGTGGAAATCGTTTACGATCTTAAGCCGGCGTAGTTAGAGACGTAGTTCCCGACGAGATGGTGGAAGTTCCGCGCGTCTTTCCCTTTGTTTCGCGCGTGTGCGAAGCAACGGTGTTCGACTGCTCGGCGACGCCGACGACGACGCCGGCGCTTTTGCTTTTACTCGTTCGATCGTCCCGCTGTCCGTTCAGGATATTAAGCACACTTCCGCCTTTAAGCGTCGTTACACCGTTTGCATCGAAACGCTACCTGACAGCGGCCGCGTCGCAGAGTGCATCCATTACCCCGGTGCACTGTTTCCAGCGTCTAACTGCACGTATCTATGCTACACAGACACACGGGGAAAGTGTTGGATACCCCAGGGACACACGGACGGACGCGTGCAGCTCTGAATGCATCATATGCAAATACACCGAGGCTAGATCGTAGGTTCGTGGTTTACGTAAGCGTGCACCTCGATAGAAACTTGGATGCTGTGGAGGTATCTTGACGACTGCGTTGGGTCGCGCACTTGGGTCCCGAGACGTCGTATAAGCGCCCTCCAATAACAAGGGTTGTGCTTGTCCTTCTTGGTGGCTTTGCGAAGAAAGCGTCATTTCCGCTTAGCTACCCAGCAGACCGACTGTTTGCCGATCGGAATTGGCGCATCTATTGTTATCAGCAACTGTTATTACATCGCGGGACGTGTATCATCTCGGAATTACTAGACGCTGTAACAGCTTATATGTATTGGCTTCTACAGTTATGTCGATAACGGTGGCCTAGTTCGGCGAACAATGGTGCAACCGCACTTACGGTTCTCCTATGATAATTAAAATTGTATTAAATATAATTGGCAAGGGAAGCGGTAACTCACTTCCACGGGCGCCCTTCCTCTCGCGAATTCCAACCCATAACCACGGTAGTCAGGCATTTTTCTATCCTGAGTTGGCAGAATTCTGTCTATCGATCTTCCGACGCCTTACCTGTTAACAGAAATGTCCCTTGTTCGTTACAACGGTGGAAGAAAGTTTTGTTTCTGGCACGTTTCAGCATTTCATTACCTGTTACGTTTGAACCATGGGAGGGCGCATGAAATTTTCGAAGCAATTGAAACTGATGGATGTTTTTTCGCTGGTTAAGCGTTCGCAAAGGGTGAAAAATACTCTCGAGCTCTCGGTACACAGCATTGGTCCCAGGAAGTGTCTACGGTTAGAGCTGGGCATATTCTTCATTGGAAAAACAGGACACGTAGCGCAGAAACAAAATGCTTGCGAACACAACTTTACACCGGCCGTTCTCGTTGCCTGGACCTGCAGGATCGACCTAAAAACACTACCCTCCAACGTTATCGACACTCTGTACATGTGCAAAGAGCTAATTTCGTGATCAGAATTATTTCTCGCGCGCCAACAAGGACACAAGTGCCGGCATGAATGCAGGATCGCTTAAAGTTTGCACGTTGAGACGCGTAGCTATCAAGTGGAGGATTCCACTTTGCGACTCTACCACAGAAATAAAGGGGATTCGTTTTGACTAAAAAGAAACTCCATATTTCACTCGCATCACATTGCCAGTGAAGAATGAATACCTATGCACTTAAAACGTGCTTGCGGCGAAGCAGAGACCACAACGATACCTACTCTCCTCAAGCCCTTTCCAACGCCATCCAACACCTGCTGGTGTTCGTGGTTGCAGTCTCGTGATCCGTGCCACAGGCAGCCTCCTGGCTTCTCACGTCATAAATCTCTATTGGAAAAAGTAGTGGTAGGATGGACAGGATATATCGGGCAGGCGAAACGTCGAAGGCTCAGGGAGTCGTGGCTATAAAACTACAAAGCAAACCGGCCGTTAATCTTACGTCTGCCACGAATCGTGCGGCGGTCTGTCGCTCTTAAGCTACACCACCCCTTGCGCCCACGCTACGCCTCTTGGCCGTTCCGCAGCTCGAAACAATGAGGACGAAACTTTATGGCCGCGCTGGCCCACCAACGGAATCATATATTTTCGCCGCAAAGTTCGTAAAGTGCGGTAACTCGCCAGTCGGCACATCGCTGGCCTGGTTGCATGGCCGTGTACAGTGTACACGCGACAGCAACATGTTACCGTGTCACTAGTTACCCTTTCGAACCTCCGTACATGTCACACCAATGCTAATTATCGCACCGTCTTAAGGACACTGTAACTACCCAAGTGGAGGCTCGTTCTACCCCCTCCCGTTTCTATTCCTTACGGATTCAGACGTCGTTTGTCATCCATTTTCGCAGGGGATGCGCGTTCTAGGGATGGTTGGCTGGAGAAGGGGGAAAAGGAGGGTCTGAGGCGCGGTGCGGCGCAAAGGGAGAAACCGGGGATAATGCTTTGAGGAAATAAAAGTGTCGTTTCGAGGGAAAAAACCGCTCGTAATAGGGGGAGAGATTTGGTGGAGGTGTGCGGTGTAGGAGTGCCTACGAAAGATAGCGTAACGCCACGAGATTTAGCACGTAGTAATTCGCCTTAATGCCGACGTACGTACGCGTCGTCGACGCTCCATTCGAAAGCGATATTTGTATTCCAGGACGTAGCGCGGCCTGCTTATCGAAAGCTGCAAGAGGAAATTCACCGAGCGTCTCCCTTTTATCGGATCCCTTACATTGCAAGCGGAACGAAACGAGTGGTTTTTGTAAAGGCAAGTTTTATCGGTTACTGCGTCCACGTTAAACTGTCATTGGTTCCTTTTATTCGGGCGCGATCTAATATACGACGGCGCGGCGCCGAACGACGTATGCACCCACTGGAACCTGAACGAGGGGAAATAAGCAGCCAGTTTGCTGCGAAAATAAGTAGGCAAATGGGAGGAAGAGAGATGGCGTAGCATGCGTTTAATCCTGTCACTGCTAATGGATTAATCGGTAAGGCTACCCTAACGATCGTGAGCCTTGGGCGAGAAAACGCTCAACGCCCGAACAGGGGATAGGTATACGGGATATAGGTACCTACCTACTTCATTCGTGGTCTACAGAATGACGATGGAAATTCTGTGCCGGTGAACGCTGAAGATGCCACCGCGACATATTCACGAGTTTTGCCCCGTTCCTGCGTTCTGCCGCGAACAGTACCTACGTCCATTCGGTTTTAATTATTCGCGTAATAACCTCCAGCCTTATTCCCCCCATAATTCGTCTAGCCGCACCCTTAGTGCCAATGAAAACGAAATTCAGCGTGCATTCGGAGCGGGCGCGCCCGCCTCGCGGCGCTATTCTCCCCCGAAAGGGAGAAAGCTCAGGGAAAATGGGGAGAAAAAGATGCTCCCTCGATGCCACCCATAAAATGTCCAAAGAAAAATAGCCCGCGGGGCTCGCGAGCTACGAGGAGAGAGAAAGAAAATATTCTCGGTTTACGGGCCTCCGCGTGCGGTTTATAATATTATAAAGCAGGGCTGCGGGGCTGGGGGGGGAGCCCGCGGGTGGAAAAAGCAACGCGAGCGAATGAGTCGTCTGCAGGGTTTATCCCCGCGAGCACTGCATGAAAAAGTAGAAGCGGGCGGTGCTGGGTCAGACAGAGAAGGACCGGACGCGCTTTGCTACGAATAAAGCGGTCCGTACGCGTGCGTCTGACAAAGATTTTTTTCAAACGTGCTGACCAAGACGAAAGGGGTGAAAATGATGAGCAGGCTCGCGTGGACACTTAATCAGATTTGAATTTCAGTCTCTCCACTGGAGCAGCATTCCTGATTCAGTGCTTCAAGTGTTCGCGAAGACTGCCCCTTTAAAGTGTCCCTTTGCAGACCACACCGAACAAATTGAATTTCTACAATCCACCACGATACTCCTTTAAACCTGTAAAAGTTACATCCGATCCAAGTCGCGCGGATGGGGCGTTCGTTAAAAAAATTTGCAACTTGCCCGGTACTCTTTATGAAAACTTTGCCGTTCCCTCTCGTGTCGAGTCTGTCAACGATGCTGCTGCTACGTAAACTTGTTACTCTTCAATTCCGACCCCATTTCCCGGGCAACGGGAACGGAATAAAGAGATAGCTCGGTGGGACGACAGCGGCGACTGGGTGGACGAGCGGTCGAGCGGGCGAGTGAGCGCGCTGCCGCAGGACGATTTTCGAGCTGTGTACAATACGGATGCGTATTCGTGGGCTCTGCTTTTTGTCAATTAATCTGGAGTTATCAGTGGGTTGGCGGGTGGGGCTGGGAGTTCGGGGCCGACGCGGAATCCTGCCGAGGGGAAGTTGGTCATTTGTATGACGCCAGCGTGCTGGTGTGTATAGGGGCGTTATCTGGCTGCTCTGAGCTCACCCCCGCGGGGTTGGAACGGCCTGTGACACGTTAACACGAGAGGGTGAGCGGCGCCACGCCACGCCGCGGCGCTCTGCAACGATGGAAAGGGAATATCGGTGTGTTTGGGTAGGACGTTGTTTATACGAAACGGTCAGCGCGGTGGAGTTACGATGTCAGCGGCTCGTTTTAGTTGGCTTCGTTTGATAATTCGATAGCACTTTTGCACCTCGTGCTACACTCCCTTTCTTCCCGGCTCCAGCTGCATACTCGGCTCCGGTTCAATTAAATTTACCCGACAGTGTTTTCGACTGCGGGAAAAAATGCTCGCGATTCGCTTGCCAGAAAAGCTCGAGAGAGAAAGAGAGAGAGAGAGAGAGAATGCTCGCAGGAATGCAATTAGCGATCTCTTTTTCTATTTTCTCGACAATTTTGAAAGCTCGCGGTTCACCCGTTGCGAGTCACGTTGATCGTGCTACGACGCGCTGCAGGGAAAGGTCCAATTTTGTCAGTTGAAATTCTCTTTCATTCCGGAAAAATAATAATCGATCGCAGGCTGTCCGTTCTCGGCTGACGCTTCCAGAGATCTGCCGCTGCGAAGTTTCAGGGGCATGGAAACGAAGAGCGTATCTTTAGCGGGGTCTGTGGGTCATGGTGTATTAGTAAAGTCGCTGGCCAGCCGAGGTCTCGCTACCTTTCGCTAACTTTCCTTTCGGATCAATCCCTGTCAACCACCAATGAGTTTCGCCGCTCGTCTGATGATGATTGATGATGATGGAGAGACTGTTCGAAGGTATACTAACGAGGCAACGCTCTGGATAGACCGACGGCTATTCGGCGGGTCGAGTCTATCCGGGAAACTCCAGGAGATTACGTTACATGTGTCCAGATATCCAGCGGATGGGCAGGATGTCGAGGGAAAAAAACGAGCAACGACAGCCGCGGAGGGAATTTAAAAGAGGAAAGTTCGACCTCGTTCCGAGATCAATGAAGATTAATCTGCGAATAGCGAAACGTTTAACGGGCAAACACGTTCGGCGCGACTTACCTACTGTTCGCGTTCGATCGAATACCAGAAGAATAGCAGCGACGCCAGTGAAAAATTTCCAAGCCCTGCTCTTTCGCCAACAGAATTCCCTCGTTCGCGCCGATTCAATGAAATTACGAGATTAACAGAAGCAACGAAGCTCCAGCGAAAAATACTGCTTAGCTCGGGTAACAACGAGAGTGTATAGTTCGTCGAGGGATTCCCACCCATTTGGGTGGAGGGTCGGTGGGGTCGGTGGTACACGGGCGTTGCATAATCAAGTATCAGCTTAAGAAATGAGCCGAGTTTGCTGAACCGGTAGTAGTTTACTACTTGCCAGTGTAATGCATTCGGATTCTGGTGTCTGGCTGCGGATGAGGCGGTCCCGGCCAGAAGGTACCGAGTTCCATTCCCCTGGGAGAAGATGCCGAGTGTCGGCATCCTGTCCAGAATTTGCGTACAAGTTTTGCCAAAGATGGAACGTGTGTGGTTCTTGACGACGTGCTTTCGCGCAATTGAGTTAGAAACTAAGGAATTACGAGTTCCCTCGGAAGCATTCCTCTACTCGTTGCCGCGACGAGATGGAACTTTTGAAAAATTATTTTGTCCTCTGGTCGCCGATACTAATTTCTAAAATTTCCTGCGAGCTAAGTTATGCCAGCAGTTTAACGCGTTCAGCATCCAATTCACTTGCTTCTTACACGAATATTTCCCTCGTACTTGGAAGCAGCAAAAATCACGCTCGCAGATGTCATCGCGTTAAGCTGCTAGCGGCTCTCGACTCTTGCAATTTCCGTGTGGAAACTATTAGAGAAACGCGGTACTTCCGGTGAAATAGAATTCTGTGAGGTTGTTGTTTTGTTTGCAGCGCCGGTGCATGTTCGTGAAATATCGAAGGAAAGCTCGCATCGCCGTCCAAACGACGCCAATAATGACGCAGCCGAAGGAGATTTGCCCGTTTTTGAGCCGACAGCGGCGAACGTCAGTGCATTCGTGGGGCAAACCGTGTACCTGCCATGCCGCGTGCGAAATTTGGGAGATAAAGTGGTAAGCCGCAACAATTTGTTTCCAAAAAATTGCCCTCGAAACGGTACTTGGGAAAAACGACCACCCTCGTTTCCACGTGACGTTGGAGCAGCGCGGGGGCAAGTTGCAGCAAGGAAAAAAATTTAGTCTCCACGCTCATATTTTATATAACCACAAAGTTTTATGGCCGATATGAAAAGTTACATCGTAAAACTACCGTGTAAAAATTTCGTGCCCGAAACTGTCCCCGAGCCAGCGTTTCGTTAACCAACACCTATAAAGATTCTCTGCACTTTTTAAAACACAAAACTTTCATTTTCTTTTGCCACTGCATCATGGTCACGGGGCCAATATATTACGATCCCGCAACTTTCGGAAATCCATTCGCCCACAGTCACCGGTTGGTGAAAGTTAGCAAAATCACTTTGAATTATAACGTGTAACTAACTGGACCGATGACTCAGGTGGGCTGTGGTTTCGATCAAAGGCAGCTACGAGCCTCGGCACGTGAGCACGTTAGAAGGCTCTAGCGATTCATTTTCGGAAGTTGCTCGTGTCCCAGTTCCCGTTCCGTGGGCTAATTTCTATTCAAACAGGTTGTCTCTCGTCTTACGACGACGTCACGTCGCATCGCGCCGTGGCCCTTTGCCTCTGTTATCTGTGCAAAGCGGGCTCGTGTAATTAATACCAGCCCATGACAAATCGTCGCTTCCGCAATAACGACCGGCCAATAAATACACCGGCCGCGATTAGAGTAGCAGCACGAGAACGTAGACGACGTGCTTCACCGGTAGGTACGCTAGCGTGCCCGTGACAATCGATCAAAATGAGACTCGGGGACACAGACATCGGCGTGTTTCCTTCAGGGCTGACATCTACGCGATGCCTATCTTTGTCGAGGGTGGGTTCGAGCCTCTTCCATCTCATCCTCTGTCGAGGAATCCGTCTGTTATCTTAATTCTCCGTTTGCACGTTAACAATCCGACTTCCCTCGCTCGCTCCTGCAAAATCGTTCTGGCCGCTTCGATTACGAGGACGGATAAAAAACTAACGGCAATGATCGCGCGATAGCAACAGAACAGGCTGCCGATTTTCCCTTTTTCCGATCCGATGGAAAAACAAATTGCCTGTAGCTTTTCATTTAGCCTGGTAATCGCGAGTAACGTTTTCTGATTCGCTCGAGGGGGGGGGGGGGAGGGGGCGGCTAGAAGAAGTTTCCCTTGCCTCGGTGGATTTGCAGTTCACGATTTAATTCCTGTTTCCGCGAGTCGAGCGCATTTTTCAATTTCATGGTCGATTACAGCGCGGGAGAAGTTGCAAAACGTAGCTGAAAGCGATAATCAACGATTCTCCGGAGTCAGCGGTTCCCGATAAAATTTCCTCGGTTCTCGATCGTCGAGCAAGTGAGCCAGTGAATGTAAAACTTTGGAAAATCGATCGCGTAGTTAGAGAGGGGTTAAAAGAGGGGTAGAGGGTAGCCGCGGTATAAAAGAAAGCGGGGAATTTATGCTAAGCGATGACCATAATCATTTCAGGAGAATCACGGATCGTCGCGCACAAGCAATAATCCCGTCTGCTTGATTCGTTTTGCTCGTAGACACTCGTTAGATTAAGGATCGCTTGGCGCCGCGTTCGCCGATATCGCTCGTTTTTTCGCTGCCAAATGTCGAGCTGTTATTTCTAAATTCCCTCACAAAGCCATCCGTTTGATTCTCCCCTCATTCGCAGCGATTCGGCGTTTGATCGAGCGACGATCAAACAAGCCGAGCCACTGGCCGAATATCGGAAAATTAATACTCGCCGCTGATCGTCTCGAGTTAATTTGAAAATTAAATGAAGGTTAAACGTGGAATCTTATCGAGAGATCGGTCGAATCCAATTAGGTTCGGTTAATTCAGCTCCGACTGGCTTCGGCTTGGCGTTGAAAGCACGTAATCTCGTTTCGAATTAATACGAGCCTCCTGCCTTCCTTCGGCTATAAATCGAATGGAAATTTTGAAATTTTCATTAACGAGATATCGATGACACGGGCGAAACGTTAACGGTGTTTATCTTGAGTTATTAAAACTCTACGCTCGATATCCCGTGCAATTTTTTGCGGTCAGGTTTACCTTTCGGAACGTTAAATTAATGCTTCAATGAAGTTAGCTTTCTATCCGCAAGCGTTTTGGCGAACGTTGTATCTCGCATGCGTTGACCTATCGATATTTCACTAGCTTCGATATCACTGCTGCGTTTTTTCCCAGCTCAAACACCGAACGAAATCGTTTCTGGGCACATTTTTTACTAATTTTTCCTAGTCCAAGCATGCCAGTGTTCTCTCTCGTTTTTCCCACCTCCACCTATCTATCGCTTCGCTACTGATTTGTGTATTTTTAATTGGTACACAACTCCAACCGATAAACCGAAAGGTGGTTATTTCAAACGTTCGCTTCCGCCAGTCGTCAAGGGATCGAGAAGTGGGTATTATATTTTCACCGAAAATTCATGGGAATCTGGATGTTCGGTGCTCCGTTATAAGCAACTTCCCACGATACATTTCGGCGGCCCAAGGTATTCCACGTTCAATATTTGTCGATGGTCTGTTCCACTTGAAAATTCGGATGCAAACAGCGCAAAGTGGCTCGCGATTTGTTGACCTTGTAGCTCGTGTATCCGCAATTTGATGGATAACCGGAAGCTGGAATTTCTCTGCGCATGCAAAACGCGAACAGTTCTTGTAACACGCTTCAAGTTTAATGTGACTTTCATCGATATCCCGGTAATCTATTCCATAGCTGTGAGCTTTTGACGCTGCAGTCGCATTTACAAATGGATGCTACTTAGCCGTGCCGAAAAGAAGTTGGCCGAACGGAGGTGGGATAGATCGATGGCAAGTGGTACGAGTCAACCGCTAGTCAGACCAGCCAGCTGCTTTCCCAGCGCCACATGCGTTTACCACGTGAAACGCCGCAATTTGGCATACAATTTCAAGAGTCGATGCATCGCGAAACAATGACCTTCGGTTGGAAAATCCTCGTTCACAGTTCGTTATCGAAGATCGAGGCTTCTTCATTTCGTTGTTGACACTTTTTCAAATGATAAAACGCTCGAGGCTATACGTCGCAAGATCGTAGTAAAGTTTTGAGCGCGAAAACTTGCCCGCTAGTGAATGATTTTCGTCACCTCCTCGACGATATTGATCAATCATAAATTCACCGATTGCGCACAACGGTGCAAGGAGTTAATACGGCCGATCGATAGAACTGGCCGACGAGCCGGACTGTCGTTCTTCGTTCGCGTACCTGTCACTGTCTTCTCTTAGCCCGGTTCACCCGTTTCCCTGGTTAATGCAGCTCGAACGGGAAGAAGGGAGGAACGAGTCGGACACAAGCACGACTACAGCTCGTGAACCTTCCTCGAAAGTGGCTCGTGATTTGTTGACCGGGTAGACAGGCCAAACATCGGTGCCATGATGGATCGCCGTGAAAAAGAGAGCCTTATCGAGCAGTCCGGATCGATTCCTCGCCGTGTAAGACTCGAAATGCCCTACTCGGCTGCATTTTCACCGCATAAATTGAGCAACCGTGAATTCCGAGATGAATTATTCATGCAGTGGCGTTGAGCTAGGGGATGCGGCCCAGCCGTAAATACAATTAATTTTAATACATCCCCTTTACTAGCCTCCTTCGCCTTTTCTTTGTCTCGTTAGTTCTCGATGCGAGTCCAATCGAATGCTCGTTACGGTTCGCGCGCTTCGTTATCGATACGGGCTCACCCCGGTGGATTTCGTTGTTAATCCGTTGTTATATTATTTAACAAAGGGTTGCATCTCCCTGTTGTATCGTTTGCCATGAAAATGGAAGTATGATGTACATACACGCGGAAGCCGGTAATCATTAGACGACTAAGGTGTGGGGGCGGGGGAGAGACACGCAGGTAATACGACGGGGGGTAGACTATAGATCAGTCGTTCGCGAGCAGTTCGAGAACGAGTGTAAACGTAAACAGAATGAAATCATAGACACGCGCTACGATCGGAAGATTGTTGCGCGTAGGTGGCCAATGTAGTCTCGGTTGTATCATGTTTTCCATGGTGCTTCGCACAGATTCGTGTAAATCGCAAGAATACGTATGATCGAGAAGTACCTCGTGAAAACATCAGAACCTTCCTGATCTTATTCCGACGGCGGCTAGAAGTTTGTAAAGTGTTTCGATCCGTTTGACGTCACGTCACGTCGTTCCAACCGGCTTCGCGGTTAACAATTCAGTAGAATTTTTTTGTGAACCTATCGAAATGGTTTGAAACTGTACAATTGCATCCACTGCGCCGGTGGAAACACTTGGCTGCATAGGGGAAAAGAGACGGAAATGGATTCTCCAGTCCAATGAAAAAAAGGAGATACAAAATCGAATATTATGCGGTTTCTATGGTTCCATTTAAAAGCATCGTGAATCATTTGTCACGTTTCCGTTTCGAATCCACAATTGTGCAAAAAGTTTGCTAGTACGTAACAGTAGGTAGAAAAAATTCAAAGCCAGTCGATGCGTGTACGCGACTGCGGCGATGAGTTATTATTTGCAATAGTGGTCGCGGTTATTCTCGTTGCTTATGGAAAGAAAATTCTTCTCAGCTCCGATTACTATTCAGTTACCATCCGAAGAGAAGGATAAACAAACAGAGCGCATAGGATTATTAACTATTATTGGCAGGGGTGGCTTGAAGAAAGACGCGCCACGAGCGGGCTTTTTTCATTAAGATTACTCCAGACTCTAGACTCTAAAGAAAATGTTCGTTTTCCTGTTGTGCCGTCGAGACGGAGACAGAGTGGAGGTGGAAACAAAAAGAGAGTATGCGAGGCGAGAGAAAAGGGGCAGGCGGTGGCGAAGAAAGGAGCGGGGAATGCACGCGTGTAAAACAGAGGGAAAGTAGCCAAGTATTTGGAAGATGAGAGACCACTTTGCGCTTAGAAGGAACTCTTTTACTTTCACGGCTTACTAAATGCACGAGGTATGCTCGAAGGAAGAACAGGTTTCCGGGGAAAAGGAAAAAACGGGGCCAAAGGAATGAATGGAAAAAGGGAAGGTGAAAGAGAAAAGGGCAGTGGCGCGCGTACAAGTAGATCTTCTCCGTCCAAACCTCGCGACGATGCAACGCTTTAACCGTCCGCAAGTCCACAAGATTCACGGGGTCACACCTTGCGGCCCACTTGACCGCTAAATTGCGTAATTAAATTAGCGACAGGCCGTATGGTTTTCTAATTAACGTCCCTGCACGGGTCAGTCACACATTCCCGTGGAATCGTTGGAAAGTTATAAAGAGGTGAGAATTGCAATTGCTTGGGGGGGGGGGCAGCTGGCAGACAATAATTTAGTATCATTTATATTTTACGATTTATATGTGACTGAAATTTAACCGAATTACATATTGCTGTCGCAAGGATTTAATCTCCATAAGAATTGGAAGTGTACATATGTATGCATCTATGAACACGGGCGAGCAGATGCATTTTCCATCAGGACGCACACAATTTCCGAGAAAGGTGGGACGTTAAAGGAACAAGTTAGACGTACGAGCTTTTCTCCGACATGTCACGAGCAGAGGAGATAAACTCGACTGGTCGGGAAAAGCTGTAAAGCACTAGGGGGACTGTTTGACGCTCGTGACCGTCGAAAGATGAGATTTCAGGGCTTTGGGACTAAGATTTCGACTTCTCTTCCTTTCGCGATGCTTCTTCGACTACTCGAAGAAAGTCGACATTTTCTTTGATGAAGAAACATGCAGGGAATGGTTCTCGACAATAGATACATAGATACACTGCGTAAATCTGCACCCACTCTGTGCAACGCTCAGATCCCTAGACTGTTTCGTCATTTGTGCGCGAAGCGAAACCTTCGCGGAGAGTGATGGCCTAAAGAGAAGAATAAATTTCGCGATAACTTTGCAGCAGATAGAAAAGTGAAAAGTGTAAGTCGACTCGGTGGGTCCTGGACGAGGCCTGAAAGAGCGAGATATCGGAGGAGCTTGAGATAAAAGTCAGCTGACAGGACTGGCCTTGGATTTCGCTGCGAGGGCGAAACTTTTCTCCGTCTCTTTGCGGGTTACTGTTTAAAATTGTATGACAATCCTAGGTTGTCCTGCCCTTCGAAGCTTAAGTAACGTTCGACGCCTTTGACAAGCTCTTATGCCCAGACCTGTCCAATTAGCACAAGTGTTTTGCGCTTCTCTTTTTATTCCTTGTTACGTCTGTAAGCGTCGAGCAGATGCGTTTGCAAAACGATTGAATTTCGCGGCGGAATTCTACAGGAGATTTCGACGGGAGAACGGTACGAAATTATTCCAGCTTTTACGTTGCAATAACCGTAAAATTCTGTCTCGCCGGTGGAAAAACGATAAACGCGAGTGAACGAACAACGATGAGCAAGCTATAAAACAAAGCCTTAGCCGATTGTCAGAACCAATGGATATATTCTCGTTAGGACGGAAAAAAACCCATCGAATCGAATATGTTTCAAGTGAAACCCATTTTGCTTGTCCGGCCAGATAAATTTCCTCCGTTACGCCTCTCCTGGCAGACAGATTTTTTTCTGAAAAATCATAGACAGCCACTTGTGTGTATGAATGCGCGTATGTACCATGGGGACCCAATTCTTTTAACGTTTAATAGAAGGACGACCAATTCCGATGCGGCCTAAAAGGACGCGGCTAAAAAGGAAAAAGAGAGACAGAGACATGGGAGAATCAGCGAAAAAAGGTATGCTGATAGAAAACCGGGAGAGGGAGCGAGCAGAAATGGAACGAATCGGGGCTGGAGGGACGAGAAATAGTATCGGAGAAAGCTGAGAGCCAGTTCGTACGTTTTCGAGGTGGATACCATTTTAATTACAACCACCGTCCATAAGTCGATCCGCATGAGAGGCAACATTTTCTCGGTTTAATTAAGCGGCCAGCGTTTCCGCTTTGCTGAGGTTTCTTTCGTGAAACGAACGAACCAACGAACCAACGAACCAACGAACGAACGAACGAACGAACAAATGTAGGTACGTACATAGGTACAGGCGACATTTCGTTGGACGTCGATTTATTAAACTGTGCCGCTAGAGGAGCCCTTTTTGTAACAGGATACTTAATTAAGGAAATGATCGTGTACATGCTTTCACGATTCGTTAACGCGAAAAAATTGCAGGTCCCTTTTCCCATGGATTTTCACATTGGGAATTGCAACGAGCGATGTAAATGCAGGTGTAACTCAGCTTTTCGATTTTTAGGCACGAGGGGGTTAATTAATTTGACGCGTTCATTAGCCAACGAAAGTTTCGCCGCGGTTAAACGGACCTGTATCCTTTCTCAATTTCTGCATATTCGTTTGGATTTGTAATTCTGGGTTAGCGGTTATTTTGTAAATATCCAATTACGTCCCCGGCAAATTTTCCTTTGATCGCGAACTTTCAATTTCATTTTCTATCGTGCGCTCGGCCGTTGGAGTTCCAAAAGGAACGGGAGACCGTTGGCGACGAAATAAAGATCAATAAAGAGTTATCAACGGAAATAGGAAGACGTGACTGTGATCGGGAAGAACGGCCAAGGAGAAAAATTGTGGACTCGCCAATTAAAGTCTGGAACGTTGTGCTCGGCGAAACGTCGATGCCATCTGGCTTCATATTTTACTTACACCTGGCAGCTCCCTCGCTGAAGGGTGTCGATAAAATCATTCGAGAGGTCATCTAATTGTTTTCTTCGTCAAGTTTCAGTGGGAGCGGCTCGACAGCCACTCAGCTATTCCTACAAAAAAAACAAGATCACCGATCAGAAAAAGTGGGAAAAGTAGCCTGCGATTTCGTCGTAGAATCCTGGCAAGCTGTCTTTTCCAAACGAAGAGGCAGCAGCACGAAATTCCAAAACAAGAACTTCCACTGTATTTAATGGCTGGCGGAGCGTAGTTTCAAGAGGGGCGCCCGCAATTAGAAACTTTTTGAAAACGGAACGGAACGGTAACTGAACAATTAAGAAGGGAAAATTAGAATTAAAAATTTTAAACTCGCTCTCGGCGAAGCCTCGTGGAAACGCGTAACGCGAAGCCCAGGGGAGAAATGGGACAGACAGCGACAGAAAAAGATACTTTGTCCTATTCTTTCGCGATATCCTGGCGATTTAAAAGAAAAAGCTGCGAAGTAGGTTCGTCGGAAGTGGTAATACGGGAGGTCTTTAAAACAGAACCAAGTTTCCAAGCGTTCAATAAATAATCAATCGGTGAGGGCATTGCAGGATCTCCACACTCCATCAGGGTGCAGTATTATTTTATTACTTATGAGCGGACTTTTGTCCGCGCACTAGATACTTTTCGAATCCATGGGTGTGGATTAAGTTACCGTCGGTGGGCAGAATTAAAACGCTAATAACCAGCCGGTGATATTTATTGGACAGCTTTCACGGGGGTTAAAGTCGAATCCGCTGGCTGTTCTGCCTCAGCCACCCCATCCCAGCGTTCGTCCTCTTTTCTCGTTACGCCCGTGCCTTTTGCCCTTTCCGCAAAGCGTCCAAACTTTTACGAACCCTCGAGAGTCTGGTAGCGCCACCATTGTTTCCCAAACAGGGGTTGTTACCACTTTTATGAGGGAGATTTCGAGCTTAGCCAGCCAGATAACTTCGGTACGCTCGTCGCTTAATCGGGCTCGGCCCAGACCTTCTCCTCCACGCCTTCAACCCTTCCTCGAGCGCATCGAGCGCAGTTTTAACCCCGGCTCGTACGTGGTGTCGTCCCTCCCTTTGGAATCAAGTGATTTTGGGATCAACTGGAACGGACCGTTTCTGCTCCAGCGTGGACTGTTTACGAGGCTCGATTCCTTTTCCATTCTCCGTGATGGGAATATGGAAATTCCGGGGAATTGTTTCCCCTTGTGGCAGCTGGACGAATGATGTACATTCCAGCGAGAAATAACGCAGCTAAATCTGATTATTCGTATTAATAACTCGCTTTTAATACCAGCTTTTATCGTGCTGCTCCCTGTGATAGCTGGTCCGCGACAATGGCGATATCACGGGTATCTATTCGCGGCGAAATGAAATGGAATCCCATCCGATGCATTGAACAAAAAATAACCGAGCCAAGGGTACTCGGCTTTTCTGTCTGTGCTAAACAAGGGTTTGACTAAAGGTAATCTAGAATGTACAATGCCCCTGGTAAAATGAACGAGCGACGCGGACGAACGAAAAGACACCGGAGACGTTGGTCATACAGAGTTTCAGAGGATCGCGTATTCCCTTTACACGCTTGCGTTCTCCACTACGAAGCTATCTCTCGATCCACGCTAGCCGTCGCGCCGCGCCACTTCTTTCTACTCTCTACTTTGAATAATCCAGAGCGGATACCCGGAAGCCGCGCAGAGTCCCTGAGAAGAATTATTTAAAGTCGCTTAGGATCAGCAACGTTCCACTGTGTCGGCCACCGTGGACTCCGCGGATTACTCTACGCCCTACGCTCCCGCGACTTCGTAATTTCAATTTATCCACGATTTTTGGACCGGTTTAATGACGCCAAATAGGCATTCGAGGTTGCACGGCGAGGGCACGATGGACTCCAGCATCCACTTCGCAGAAATTCCAAGAAATCTCGAGTAAACCAGATTAATGGAATCTCGAGCTGTCTTGTGCGCGGATTCCCCACGAATAAAAGGTTCGCTGCGCGCTTTGCGCGAAAGAAGATGGATACTCCGTTGTCCGCCCCGTCGGCTGTTCTCAATGGGAAAGCGCGTGTCAGATTATACATACAGGTCCGTTTGTCAATTTTCATTTGCATTCTCAAGTTTCGCGATCCTTTCTGAGACTTGGAACAATCGTGATATTACGCCTTACATTTCAACGCGATAAATCAATCGAGATGTCCGTCTTTCAACACCCACCCCCTGTTAAACGCGATACCCATCGGGCGTCACAGTACGCAGGCTGGGAGCTGTAAATTATATCGTAATCGATACGCTTTCAACGGTCCTCCACCCGTAAATGTGTTATCACGTGCGCTTCTGGAGCTCCGAATGGCATTGCGACGCCCAAGGAAACGGCAATGGAAAACAAATAAAGCAACTAAGCGACAGAGACAGACGGATGAGAAGCAGCGAGAAGACAGAGGCCGCTTTAATTTATTCATTGACGCCCCCAAGCATTTTAGACAATGAAACAGTATTGGTTTTTTCGTATATCGAATTGAACAGCGACAGCGTGGCGAAACGAGGCTCGTTCTCGGAGCTGACTGTCCCGGGAAGGGTGGCTGTCCAAAAGGGGTGGGTTAGTTTCATTTAAGCGTATCAACTGGCCGGTGTGCTGTGCTTGGGTTGAAAATGTCTACGTATACTCTATACGCCACTTTGCTATCAAATAGTTTTCATTCCCTATTAACTTTAACATCGCAACTGGTAAAACAGGCTTCCAGCCCCCGGCGAATACATAAAACTTTCATCGAACGGCATCGATTACCGCTCCAAGACTAACCTGCATGCAACTAAAGCGCCCTACACGTGCCGCATGAAATAGCGCTTTTCACTTTTTGCCTTTGTGCGTCCTCCTATTTTTGTTCGAGTTCTGAAAACGCCGGGGGACAAAAATGAAGAGGGAGACCCTTCCGCGCACCCCTTCCTCCCAGTGCTCCAAAATATTCCAGTAATTGATATTTCGGGTTCACCTAGACGGCGCAGTCGTTTGTTTTCCACCCTTGACTCGGCTGGGGTCGCGATTCCACCGTGGAAATGGAACCACTGATCCTCGTCGAACGAATTTCGCGATCGACGCGGACGCGGACGGTTCGAAGTAGCCGCCCTTTCACTTTAAATAAATCGTTATGGATTTCTTTTATCGGCTAAACGTCGTTGTCGGCTGGACGATTTACCGTCTCCGAAAATTTCCTGCTTCAAAGAGAGCTCTTATTCGCTCGCAACGTTTTCCAATTTGCGCGTTAAGAGATTCATTAGCGAACGTTTTTCTTCGTCGCTTTAACGGTAGTTAGTGGAAGTGGATGCGTGGAGTCGCTGGAATTTGAATCTCGTGCGTCTAATTTTAACAATTCGACACCCCCGTGGAGATTCTTGAAATTCAGATTAGTTGGATATTATCTAGAGAAGAGACAGTAAAGAGAAACATAAGGGGGGGACAGAATTCACCTCATAATCTCCGTAACAAGCGCCCTCTTCATCCCCATTTTACCATCGCTCCCGGTGAAGAGCCCTCTTCAATAAATCACGTGCTCCAACGCCGTGTAAACAAGGCTGACTTAATAAATCTAATTATCTGCGGGCGAAGAGCGTTCCGCCGAGGAAAAATAATTTATCGTGACGGATATTCGGTGCCGATGTCGTGACCCGTGCTCGATCGACTTTTAAAACTGTCCGCAAGAATATTTATTCGTTGAAAGAGAGAGATTCTTCGATTAATGTTGCAGGCCCTGGCGTGTAAATTTTATGGTTGTATTCCACGAAATTGCGAATGGTATTTTCGTGAGAATTTTTTTTATAAATTTCCATCCGAAATGAAACACTCGATTGACCATTTACTGGGGAATAATTCTCCTGAGATTTCAACATCGGGCATCCTGGAAATTAAACGGAATTTTTAAATGGTTCGAAAAAAGCATTTTTCTTTGCCGCGTCATTTAATCCGGCAGCGCTCGCGCGTGTCTTTACTGCACCCTCGCGTTTCTGCGGGCTCTTGTTTCCCATTCGATTTCCACCTCTTCCGCAACCTACCCCTTTTCCTTCGAAAACTTCCTTCTCCGCGGAACTTCTTGATTAGGGGTTCGATAGTGTTTTTTATGGAATCTCCCTGGGTGCAGTATTCGAGGGGAGGCAATCGCGGCGAACTATCTTTGAATTTAACTCTTCCCCGATGATTGTTCTTTTTTTTTTCCTTGTGGGATTAAAATTCAGACCTCGATTCGCACGATGAGATACCGTTCCTCGCAATTCACAAAGTAACAGAGATCAAAAGGGGAATGGAAGAGGGGAGTAACTCGAGTTGCTTGCAACTTAACATGGCATGGGCTGGGTGAGGTAGATACAGTGATACATAGAGTGGGAGCACCTATTACGATCATCAAAGTCTCAAAATGTTCCTTCTTTCTGAAGCTGAAAGCTGTCGAGAGATGATGGGCTGACAGGAACACTGCAGGTGTAAGAATTTCGAGATACATACACCGTTCCACCAAAGACCGCCTAAGTTCTTTGCGACGAAAGGCAGCGTATGTGCGCTTCGCCCCATTTTCCCCGTACAATTCAATTCTTGCATCGGCATTTAGCCCGATAGAGTACTCTCCCTCTTTATCTCCCTCTCTCTCTCTCTCTTTCTTTCTCTCTCTCTCTCTCTCGCGCGTTCTTTCAACTGCGAAACTTAATTCGAGTGCGAGTAGTGGGCTCGATAGTCAACTTGCTTTCGCTCCACGACTTCCTTTAGCCCCCTCGGTTTCACGACACTATTTTCCTCGCGCTCCAAACTCCTCAATTACTTTTATTAGAATGCAACTTGGAGAATTAACGTAGCTGCGAACGCTCTCTGGAATTGTTCGCGACGCGACTCGGTCTTACTGCGACCAAGGGATTTCAGCCTTCCTCCCTTTGACTTTCCACCGAACTGAAATTGAATAACAGACTTCCTTACGACCCTCTACGCAGTCCAGAGTTTCCTCCCTCTATTTCCAAATTTTTCCCACATTTTGGCCTCTTTAGAGGCGTTCTTTCAAGTAGATTAAGTTGCTTATCCTATACGAGTTTTTAGAAACTTCGATGCCCAGGCTCTCTACTTTAATTTTCCATCAACTGGCCGGTTGACTAATTAAAAAGTCAGACAATGCTAACCGTCGATCGACTCGGTTATCTCCAAATTCGTAAGAAGCGTATCCACCAGCTTCCTTCCAGTACTCAGCATTTTCGCTCGTTTCTTACGCTCTCTTCAATCTTATCTCCGAGTCAATTTACCGTCACCCTATTTTCAAATTCTTTTGTTCCGACTTTTTCGTCGCCGCGTTCCTTCCAATTTATACCGCGACTTCTCCACCCCCCTTGCTCATCGACTTGCTCTCCTGAGCGGCGTATTTCCCCGCCGCGTCGCGTCGTCCGTTGCCAGGTTTGTTCGTTCGTCGACGGGCTGCATAAGGGCCCGTCACCTCGATGTTATCCCGCGGTGAAAATAAAATTTCTTCGTAGCGAACGTTGTTACCCGCGCACACGCGCGCATGAGAAACAAAGGATCCCCTCGCGGAATCTCGTATATAGGTCCGTAAAACCGTTCTGCCCGCGGAACGGAGTTTTAACAAGTTAAATGGCACTCCGTTCCAGGAGATTCCGCCCCCTAACATGGTCGTGGAGAACGCGATCGATCATTTTCTCGGGCCGACTTTCCACGCCTCACCTTAAAAACGTCGTCGCTCTAGACTCTAGAGTCTAGTCTCTAGATGAATGCAATCGTTACCGGAGGAAAGACCGGCAATGCTGAAGCTCTCCTAACAGAGAATTCTTCTCATTCGAGCTCCAGAGAGAGAGAGAGAGAGATGGTGAGAGAGAGAGACAGGAAGAGAAAGAGAGAGAGAGAGAATGCATCCTCAGCCTTCCCAGGGAAACTTTACGCGCCATCTTTATCGCTATGCTCTTCATCCTAGCTCCTCGCTTTTCTTCCTCTTCCCTCTTGCCTCCTGCCTCCCTACCCTGACACCCCGAACACTCTTTACTTTGAGGAATTACTTCACCGCGTTACTTATCTTGAATTAATACGTCTTCCACTTTGCCAGCGATTTTCCTTTTCAGGTACTTTGCTCTGGGTAATTTCGCGTAATGGAAGTCGCGGGGAATCGAGCGGAAAAGCATTGTAAAAATAAAGGGGTGAATCAGTGGAGTACATTGCTCCCCATAAAGCTCGCAGTTTCGGCCTGTGCGACGCGGAATTATGTCCGGCGAGGGCTGCGAGATCGCTGCATAAATTCGCGCTTTACGGCATCACAGGCAATTACGCGAGGAAACGATCAGGATGACAATTTTAACCATCGATTTTTGCGCAACCATTTAGCCGCAGTTTCGCAAGACTCGCATCCGAGGCCCACCCACGTGGGTAACTGTGAAATTCAGGCCCTGGAATTGCAGACGTTTCAAGTTGAAATTGGTGGAGGAGAAGTTGAAGAGAATGGACCAGAAGCGTGTGGGTAGTAATTTGTCGCGATGATATCAGGGGACCGTTTCCAGCCGCAATTACGATGATCGATGAACTTGGATGAAAGCATCGGCCGTCGGTTGGCAGCCGTGCGATCGTTTCAAGTTTTCCAACATCTGTAGCCAGGGCGGCAAATGAACGCGTCATGGGCAACGAGATTTCGACACCCGACTGGAACCGTAACGAGGAAATCGTGAAATTTCGGGCCTTCTGCGAACTCGCTTGCGATACCCTGCACTTCCGAGTTACCGCCATCTCAAATTCCTGATCGAGCGTAATTATATCGGAACCGGTTGGCTAATTCTTGTTACGATAAATGGTGGTCTTTGCTGGGAAATTGGATTTAGGGGGAAAGCTCGATCATTGCAATCACTCCCCAGCCCGTGTGTAAAGTTTTGCAAAAACTCTTTTGCTTCCCCCCTGACCCATCGATTTTCCCCGAGGGACGTCGACCGTGCAATCGGAAATGACGAGATTTGACGGAATTTAGTTTTGATGCGACTCTCTGCTCCGTGGAAATCCGGCAAAGGATGTACCCGAGCGATATCGACTACGCTCCCTAGATATCTTCTTTCTTTCCTTCCCGATCTTCCCGTTTGATTCCGGCACACAAATCGAATCGAAAGTAGGGCAGAGGCAAACAAGCTTCGTTTATCCTGCGTATCGCCGCGGCGCAGCGCGGCGGTCCATGGAGTTTTGATTACGGCCGCGATTTGTCGAAACGCGACGGCTGGATCGATCGTCAATTATGTTTCGGTGCAGTGCCGAATTTACACGAACCGCCGCGCGTCGTCGTTAGCTGTATTTCGAATCCAGGCGACGCCACTTCTCCCGGATCAAACGAGCCACTTCCGTACAGATTCAATCTGAGAAAATTGAGCCACGCGAGGAAAGAAAAATTTCGAACGGTTAAAACAAACGTCGAGCAATCTACGTGCAGATGCGGCACGCGTGCTATTCGGATACACGGATGGAATCGCAAACAGGGGTCGGTTCATCGAACAGAGAAAACTGGTCGACTCTTCTCTGCACCGTTGTATCGTATTGTTCCATTGGAATATATGTTCGGAAGGTGCATTCCTGTGCTCTCGATCCTCGATTCCCGGAGACCCCCACGACGCGTTCGATACACTATTTCCGGCGAGATTGTCGAAAGGATCGGGATAAAGTTATATCGTATTTCCGACTCCCTACGGTCCACCGATACTCCAACTTTCGGTAATTGACGAACCGCGGAGAGCGTATCGACAGTATACCCGTCCGAAAATCTTTAACTTCGCGTTATTGCCGTCGCTTTACTATGCTGCGGCTTCATAAAAGAAGGCAACTTCCTACTGGAATAAACGGATCTCGGCTTCGATGGTATTTCGCGACGATCATCGTGAATCTCTCGATGATTGCCTCATTTTCGAGCAGCTGATTTACTTCAACGACAGCAGGGCGTGCGAGGAAAATAACATAGCGACTGAAATGTAAAGAGCGTTCCCTATGCTATGAAACTCATTAAGCAGCACTTTTCCGAAGCAAGTAGAAAGATTCACCGATAGTCGGACACTTGAGAAATCCAGTTACTCTGGAAAGTGTGGAGACGATTCCGTTTCCGTGACTCGCGAATCGATTGGAAAAGTGGATGAACCAGGCGGTGTTGGTGTTGGTGTTGGTTCGATTGAAGGATCGATGGGCGAACCATTCAAATCCGGATGATCCGACTGTATGACGTTCGTTTATCCTCTCGACGATAAAGCATGGCTGGGCATCGCCGGAAAAACGGCACCTTTCGAGGGCGTTCGTTGCGAGACGTCTTTTCGGGCGTCCTTTTCTACCGATAGCCTCCTCTTATAAACGCTACTGGCTACACAGTTACAACTTTTCGAACGTCACGAAGATCACTTACTGGCGTTGGAAAAAGTTATTGGTTCGCGGTGGATCGATGGGCGTTGATTCATTGAGCTTGGAAACCGTGGAAATTGAAAATGATGCGCTGAAATCGAGCCTCTCGCTGGGAATTCGAGATCGAGTTAGCGTCGCGCTTGTTCAGACCGGAAATTTTTACTCTATTCGCTCGCAATTCCGTTATCAGAACGGTAATTACACTCCTTTGTTGCGAAATACAGAGGAAACCGCTTCAAAACTCGATCGGAGTAGTAATTCTATCGAAAATTCAATTATTGTTGCCTGAGGAAAACGAGATTACCAGGATGACGTTAATGAAATGTTGTAGATCAGCGTTTCGTTCGCTGAACCGTTTATTTTTCATCATTTTCATATTCCGTTACGTTACTACTTCGTTATACTACTGGGCAGTAGGGCACGCCAAGTAAATCAATTTCTGTTAAGGTAAATGTCGAGAGCACTTGCTCGTACTTTTCCAAGAGGGACGGTTCTGACAGCGGCAGTTTTGCGCAACGATGCGGTTGGTATTTCGTCGAAACGACATTCGTGGTTTCGTGAATTTGCAAATTCACCTCGTAACAGCAACTCTCGATAACGTCGACGGGCACCGACGTTCGAACTTTACGCGTAAAGAGGCCTTAACTTCAGACATTCGAGCGCAAGTCGGAACGTGCGAATCTACGTACCTTTAATTGTAAAACCTCGATCGGCGAACTTCGATCGACCACACGGAATGTCGGTTCCTCGCGATATGCTGGATATATTTATCGAACGATTGGCTTAATTGACTTCCGCTTCGATAGTAGCGGGGTTCCGGTACGTAGGCGCGGATACAAGTTCTTGAAATTGCATTTCACCTGTTGTTCATTGCGCCGCAGATTCCTGACATTCCGTTACGTACTCGCGACTAGTGGAAAATTTGCAACACGGTCTGTTGCAATTTATCGAATGTAACGAAGCATTCCCACCAATTTGTAATCAATTAGTACCGAGTTTTAATTCGTTTCAGGCTTCGAAACGAGGGCGAAACTTGACAACCGCTTAATGAAGAAAAAAAAGTGGCTATTAGGAGTTGTATTCGTGGCACGGGAAACAGGTTATAGAAGTGAAAGAAATTAAGTAAAAATTCTCATTAAACTTCGTTAAGCTCGTGCGTGGATTTTTTTTTATATAATCCCGGTCAGAACATGCAGCGGACAGATTGCAAAACCATTTTCATTATTCGTCTCACTTTGATGCAATCGGCATTTATTCCGCGAAATCGAATACATGTAACATCTACAATTCTAGAAATAATATTGTTTGATAACAATAATTTTATTTCCTCGTTAAAAAGAAGCAAAAATACATAAAATCTCGATTGCAACGAAACGCGCATCCCTCATATCGAATTTTGTTTTGAAACGAATACAGGTATTTAGAATATTCCCCATACATTTTCTTCTCGTTCCGAGCACACCTGATTTTTGATACGGTGCATTCTGGGTACTAGGCAGCCGAGAATGTAAAAATCTTCAAGATTCTGCTCGCGTGTGACGCAAGATCGTGAAAAAGGGAGCGTGTACTTACTTGATTCAGTTTCTTCGAGATGTCTGCTCAGCATCCAGCCCGTGGATTCCATCGGTTCTTCCCTCGATTCGCCTTCGCAATAACACCACGGGTACCAGAAATTCGACTCGCGTAGTGTCCATGTTGATCGATGGTGATCGATGGTGACGATCCCTGCTAATCTATTATCAGTGCGATGGTCCAGCTTGGAATTTCCACTCAGCATGCTGCCTTCTGTTTTGGCTAGGCTTCGGCTTTCACTAGGCCATGATCTCGATGAAATCGAAACTGTAAATTCGACACTTGAGAGCAAACATCGCATGAAAAGCAACGTGCACGGTGCTTTCTATTTGCAGTTGTTAAAGAAACATGGGGAAACGAGTTTCAATAGGATAAACGGAGAGCCGTTTCCGTTGATTCATGATGAATTCGCCACCGCCGAAACAAATTCGAGTAGTGAATAAATGCACTCGTCCGCGCGTATTGTTATTCGTACGCTATCTTTTTTAGCCGACTGTATCACCATGACAATGCACGTGGATTTTGGACCACCTCGGTGATGTTCATTCGGTATTCAATTTATTTCACATGCAAAACTACTATTTATTCCGTTTGAAACATTTTTAGGTATTATTTCGCACTGCCCAGGTAGTTTATATCGTTGATCATATTCGATGAAAATTCGGATGGTTGGAGGTAAATAGATACTAACATAATATGCTGGGTGAAATTTAATAACCGAATCTGCTAAAGTGTAATAGCATTTTAATGAAAAACATTTGAAAACCACTTACCGTTCCAGAGCATATTTCCATGTTGCCAGCTGATCGATAGTCCATGGAATCCATGGTTCATCGTTATTTCTCGCCACGACGGCGAATAGAAATGTTTAATTCGACTACCCATCGTCTGGACTTGATCTGAGAGGTTTCCCAAGGAATCGCCAAGGATCCATCGATATTCCTGCGACTGCATGGTCCATTATCGCCCTCGATCACCATGACAATGCGGTTAGAATTCACGACGGAGAGTTACGACGCGATTCCGTAGCAGGCGTCGTGATCTTGGACCATCGGAGCGCTGTCTCGATCGTCCCACGCCCTGTGATTCGCACAATTCTGGCATCGTTCTCGGCTAGTCACCTGTACCGGTCCAGTTCGTTCCTAATCTTCGTCGTATAATTCCTGCAAGACAGTTTAGTATTCGTCGAACGCCCCGAGCCGCGTATTCGAGGCGTCTCGAAGCGCATGGGGCTACGATCCGCCTTGTCTCGCGGTTAATAAACACCAAGGAAACTTGCCGATCGTTGTTCCGTGAGAATCGTATCCTGGAAACTGGCTGAAACTTCCGGAACACCCAGCTACTATATTCCAGACCTGTAATGTGCTTTTAAAGCAGCTGAATCCTCTCCCCACTGCCTCTCTCTCTCTACCCTCCTGTCGATTGCATTACGTAGTTCTAAGGCTCGCAAATTATCGTAATTCTACTTAAACACCGAGAGCAATAGCCGCTGCATCATTTCGAGCCGATGATCTCTAATTCAGCGCCGTTATCGCCGCGGATATGTTCACCGCCGCGCCGATACGCAACTATTTACGCGATTAATATTAACCCTGGATCGGTAGAAAGGTATTCGGCGTCGCCGCGCCGTTATCGATATTCACGTGCGAACGCGCAATAAAACCCGTATCGCGGTAAGCAGCATCCAACTCGAAGTGACTCTGGTCTGGAGGAAATGCGAAGAAAGCAGAAGGAGGAGAAGGGACCGGGGGAAAGTGGAGCGTAAGGGAGTCTAATCGACTGTGTACCGTTATTGCTATTGTCAGATACCACGATCGGCGAATACTCGACGGTGTGAGGGCACGGATCGCAATATCGAACCGAAGTGAAAACAGGGTCAAACTGATGACATCGTTCCCGTTGACGTGCCGCCCAGAGATTATTTGAACGAGCAGTCGATCCCGACCTAAATACAACGCCCCGCTCTTGTCTCCTGTTTGCAGACTATCGCCAAACTGTTCTCTGTTTATCTGCCTGCGTACCTCTGCATATACTGGCCTCATAACACTCGTTCCGTTCGAACAATGTCCATTAGTAGACTCCTGGTTTGCGTAACTCTTTCTCCAGCTGGTCCGTATAATAGTTTCGAGTCTGTCTCGCGTTGTCTGGATCCCTCAGCGCGGCGCTGCTTGCCTGGAGGTGCTCCCCATCGCCAGGTAGGATTTTCGCTTCGCTGCGATCTCTCTCAACCACGCGAAAGCACCCAAGTATCGTTTCCATCCGTGAAAGGGCCACTGGTGAAAGACAGGAGGGGCGCGGGGTCACGAAGGGAACACGTACCGAGGAAATAAAAAATGCTTGTCGAAACAGTCAATTTACGGTGGGAGTTTCCTTTATCAGATTTCCAGGCACCATTTTCATCAGATACTCCATATAATAGAAGAATGTTCTGGCGAACTCGGCCCTGCGGAAGAGCTACTGAAAAAGGAGAAATTGCAGGGCGTATGTGAACCTATCATCGAGCGCCATCCAGGCAATACCCGAGAAGCTTTATGAACGATTGGACTCGTATTTCCGACAGAAACTACATCACCGTGGACGTTTCTACGGCGAAAACAACGAGCGAACCGGCTCCAAGGAAATATGAAAGCTACGCCCGATCGAGCAGCAATATTTCATAACTCATGAGGAGGACGTTGGTGAAAAGAATCGTCAAGAGTATCGTTTCTAAGTGGCCCGTGAAATTTCGCCGCGCCATCTCTTTCATTCGCTCGTCGCGGTCGCGGCGGTGCCCGCGTCCTTCCCTCTCTATTTCGACTCTTTCACAAGTATTTTTTGAAGGTGTTGCACCGCGCGAATCTGGCAGTCGACCAAGAAACTTTCGAGGCCGTCACGATTTCGACCGGTACAGTAATGACCCGAACGCCGCTACCCTTTGTACGCTTGCCCCCTTTTCCCCGTCTGTCTCTGTATTTTTTTCCAACGCCACGATGGATTTTAAAAGCCATTTCATCGGCAATTTACGTCCGGATCCGGGCTAATTAGCCGGAGAATTGTTTGCGTTTGCAAAGGGCTCCTCGGTGATTCCTCTTCTTTCCTCAGTCCGCGATTACTCACTGCGTACTCATCATCCGCGTAATTAAGCCACTCGCAGAAGGCCGTAAAGCATAATAAAAAAGGGGGAAAGTTCTTCTTTCGTTTGAATGCTTGATCGTAGTATTAGACCAGGGAAAATTCGGCACGGTCTAAGTGCTTTTCAGAGTAATAATTCTCGAAGAAGAGATAGCACCACCTCGATTCCGGGGCGCACCATTTCCGAAGATCTCGATCACGCGAGACGGGGAATAAACGGTTCGATGATCGGTTCGCTCGTTTTGAAAGCTGCCCTCGCTTTCCCAGCGAGATGAAAGCTATCGCAAAAACGAAAGAAAGCTTTACGCGGTTTACAGGGTATTACGCGCAATCCATGCTGATGTAATCCCGACGTGCAGCTTCGTGGCCCTCTGAAGATGGCAAGAAATTCTCGATGAGAATCGGTAAAGGGATCTACAGGGATTTCAGAGGCTGTTCCATATATGTATGCACGTGGTAATTCTAGCCTTCGACCTTTTTCATGCTCGGCAGCCGGGTCCGTCCTGTCCTTCGACGTTCCCAACGCCCCTCGAATTAGTTTCTGTTCCCGACGATCCGAGAAGAATCCAACGATACGTTATTCTATAATCAGAAACGTCACCACCATCCCATCGATCCTTCTGCTGAATTCCTTCACGTTGTTACGTAAGAATGGCAATTTCTGTGATTTACGATGTTCTAGTCTATTCACCGTCGCGTATGGAATCTCCTTACGAGTACTCTACGCATTGAAATGCAACCAGTAGAGTGGCGAAGCTCTCAAGGTCAGCCGGAATTCACAATTCCGGCTAGTAAAAGGATCTTCCCGAGATTCCAGCGATTCTCTTCCATACATGCATGTCGTTATGGTAATTTTCATCCTCAACGATGCTCGCATGCGCGCCGAATTTCGCGAGGACGCAGCACAATGCGGAGCTTCGCCCTCTTTCAAGTACCTTCGCGATCTTTTCTTGCCATTCGTGGACGGGTTGCGCGGAAACGACGAATAATAATGTTGCAACTAAGTAGTTCCGGACACTAATAAGCATCGTTTGCTGCACAAAACCGTTAGCTGGCCGGAAACTCTGTGCCAAATGACAAAAGACATGCAATTTTCTCCTTCCACTTCGTGAAACAAAATCGTACTTTCTCGACTTTGAAATTTGCGCAATGTTTTCGTACAGTTGCAGATCATGGTGCATCCAGAACCGTTGTACCAGTGAAGGACCGTTAGCTCTGACTCGATATATGTTGACACACGTTTCGTAATGCAATGCGTTTCAAAGTTTATGACAGGTAATTTAGCAAATGAGTTTGTAGCCCCAAGTTGCCTGTTCGAAATTCAGTTATTAGGCTTTAATTTCCTTCGCTGAACAATGGAGCAGACGCGACGCGACACACGCTGTTCACCGTATGTAATATCGCGCAACAATTTCAGCTTACAAGACCGAGGAAGATGTAGCGCGCGAGAATATTGAGTGGAGAGATGTCGAGATCTAGGAGCACGGTTGACACATTAACCTTCTCGCGGGTAGTGGAGTGGAGCGGAGCGGAGTGGAGTGGAGCGGAGCGGAGCGCAGGTCGGTATCGCGTGGACGGTTCGACGCAGAAACGAAGTTATAAACGAACCGGTGTGGCTCGAATAAAAATCAGGGGTTGAGGATGGTTACGGCGGCATCCCCGCGACGGAAACCTGGGATGAAAACTCGATCAGCGACGTCGTGGGTTGGCATACCGCAGGGCGCTGGGGAAAAGGGGATGAAAGTCGTTTCTCGATGGACGAAGGGTGTCCACCACCGCGATCTCTTCCACGGCCGTAGGTACATACATACACCGACAGTGAGGATATCGTAGCTTTCCAGCAGATGGGGGGTGGTACAGGGTGGACAAGGCCGTGGGTTGATTTCAAATGGTCCTAGATTTCCAGGGGGTGAATAAAAAAGGAGAGGTTTTGGGGAAAGTGAAATGAATTTCTGTGGCAACCCTTCTTTTCTCTGCGATTGTTATTTCTGTCCCTATCCTGTGGTTCTTAGAGGGACGGTACCGTGGATGAGTTTTATGAGAGTGATGGAGATCAAGCGAAACATAGAAAAGCAGAGTGTGGGTGGGAAGGGAGAGCGGGATGGGACAAAGGGGAAGGGAAAATCCCGAGGGAATGAGAATTTCAATGCGGATCGTAGTCACGGATGATGATCGATCTTCTTCGGTGGTTGGCTATCAGGCAGCTATTCAGGCAGGGGCTGAAAGTGCTTTGACCGTTGCCTTCGTTCCACGGATTCTCGTCTTTGGGAGCTCCCGGTACCGTCGATGCTCTCGCAGAATGAATAGCTAAGGAGGAAATTTGTTAAAGGGAAACGAGATTTGATAGTGTTGCTAGGGCCCTTTCTATCCCCGCCGCTGCCGCCTCGCCGGCTTGCTTCTCCAGCGCGCCCGGTGTGTCGTTCCTCCTCTCTTTCCAGACAGGAAGGTGGCTTGGAGAATTCGCGAATTTTTCCGAGCTAACGGCGTGAATTTCCATCGAAACGCTTCTTATCGGTGGCGATCGATTCCCACTCAGCCTTTGGTATCAGAATCGTAGCTCTCGAAGGTGTTGCGGCTTCGTACAGCTCAGCGACGACTCGTGGAAAACGGAATCCTTTCAATTCCACGGAATTTCTTTTCATTTTGTAAAGAGCCGCTGGCGAGATCGCAACCGAGGGAAGGGCTTGAAAACAGGGATTTACGTATAGCGCGATGACACCGTTCCACCTTCGATCTATGATACCGTTCCTAACGCTCCTCAACCAATCCTCTTCGGATTCTGCGTTACGTTAGATTCGCGGAAGTGGATTAGGAGAATATTTCGTCCAAGTGTCGATTCTTCCGGACGAAAGGGACGTCTAAGCATGAAAAAGTTAGCACGATCGCGTGTAAAAGTTTGAAAAAGTAATAGAACTCGTAGGAGAAGTAAGTATCGGTGTGCCGAGGGAAAAGGAAGTCGGTGGTTCATCGATCTTTCTCGCGAGTGGTATCAGGACGGCATAGCGCGGAGGCGCTCGTGGCTTTCGCCTTTGTTGGTGCTTCCCGGTCCTTTCTTCGGCCCGTCGAAACCAGGTGGTTTTGAAATATCCAATGCAGTAGCGGGATCTCTCCTTTCAGGCTTGGCTCGGCCATTGCTGAGGAGTTCACCACCTGCACGATCCAGGCCCGGTATGCACCGGGTATTCGGTATAAAAGTACTTTTTCCCAAGGTCCGTTTGGCCAACATCGAAGTTTCAAATGAGTTTCCTTTGAAATTTAACTCTCGCTAGCAGCCTGAAAGCATCGACTCGTGCGTTACCAGATACACGTGTCTGTAGAAACTCGATGGAGGCGGACGGGTCGAACATAGAATTGAAAGTTTACTCGCGATTTCCGCTCCAAGTAGAAATAAAAGGATCTCGGTTAGTAGAGAGGCAAATATTTGGTCTATCGCATAGATTTCTGCCAGTGGGAGGAGATCTTCTTTCACCCACGTTTCTCCCTCATTCCATGCTAAAGAGTCGAAAGATGCTAGAAAATTGATTCTAATCCCATAAATTCAGAGAGCACCTCTGCAATTTTAAGGGAATTCTTAAGTGTGGCAGCTAAGTGCATAACGTTGAATAAGCAGCGGGCGAAGAAAGGAATTAAGAAGCGGAGGAGGTAGGGAAGGGGAGAGGTTGGAATATCCTCTGCTGGAAACGAACGCTCTGAGTCAACGGGTTCTTCTCTCAGATGATCCTGGCATTCATTCTCCGGAAAATTATCGAGTAATCCTCTTTCGCTGTAATAATACGGTACAAACGATGAAATCCAGATATATTTCGTAACCTTCGCCGATTTCCTTTAGCCCTCTTAAGGAAATCCACCAGCCCTGAGCTTGCACTAAATTAACTGCTATAAAACCTATCCATCCTTAATCGTGCCCGTTTCGTTGCTCCGTTACCTTATTTTCTGCTGTTATATTTTTATTGCATTTCACTTCTCAAAAGTAATGAAAAAAACCGAGGTCGCTTGACCGAGAAAACAAAATCACAATCTCTCCAGCAACTTATTTTCTTTTTCTATGGAACGATTCAACCCTCGGACTAAAAAGTTTAACCCTTTCTCTTTGCAGCCAGCCTCTATTGGAAGACTTTATCCTTTTTTCTCTTGAGCGTTTACCCGACGTAAGAATGAAAGTTTTTAATTAAAAATTGAAAAGTCCACCGAGGGAAACAGACGAAACGGGTGGTGGCGGATAACGCGGATGCACGGCGAACAAAGTTGAACGCCGCGCCCGCGCCGGCGCTGTTTCGGCGGAAGTGGAACGAAATAATGATAGACCGACGTAATCGTGTTCCTCGATCACAACGGGCCTTGATAGAACTCGATACTACGTTAAGCGTTAAAGTACCTTGAGCTAGTAGCGAATTACATGCACCGTGCAGGTCGGAGCATTAAGCTAAGTTCGAAGCTCCGCTTAAATTTTCAACGAAAGTGGAAGGGAGTTGCTCTAAGTCAGGTTTACTGGACTTACCTAGAGAATTTGGCTGGTGATAATTAACGAATGGATCCTGGGGGATTCCTCTTCCGTTATAAGTAAACAGGATAAGCGAATGAAACGCTTTGCACGGGAATTTGTCCATTCAGACTGCGTAATCAGGATCTTCTCGTCGAGCCTCGTTCTTCTTTCGTTCCATCGTTTCGTTGACATTGCAATTAATTAATTGCCAGTGATTGAGATATGTAATAGTATTCGCGCAAAGCCTACTTGAATACTTGACCAGTGGCTGTAATTGATAGCGATACTAATACTGAATATTTGGTAATAATTCTTGACCGACTGCCGTGGATGAAGGATGGAAATCATTCTGTTGGAAACGCTGAGTGCTCGATATCGAGTTGCACAAAAAGCATGACGCAGGGAGAAAAAACGAGCCTGTTGTTCTGAATCCAGAACGTTCAACAGGGGGTCGGCTCTTTCGGTGTCACAGGATGGAACCATCAGCGTTTCAGTATTGTGGAAAACGCCATCGGTAGACCCGACGGCCACTTACCGGCCAGGACAGAAAAATTGTAGCCTATTCCCAGCGAAACCGTTGAAAGCGTGTAAAATAAAAATTCATAGCCGGACGGACTGGGCGTCCGGATTTTTCTCTGGTCGACGCGCAATTCTCGCCGTCCCGTCAATTGTGTGCCGTCCTAAAAGCATCGCCGCGAATGAAACGTAAATATCGTTCTCATTATTCAAAAATATCATACCGCCGCGCCCCGTCCATCCGAATCCTGACGTTCCGTTGATTAATGATGCGAAAACTCTTCTCGTCGAATTACACGTTCGCGTTGTTTGCGTTTCGCTTTTGTCAGCGGAGCACCGCGCACCGGCGTAAAGCTGGCTCTTAACGCAAACTCCCTTTCCCGCAGATTTTATGTAAAAACCGAGAAATGACTTTTCAAATTTACGACAATTGCGCGCTACGACAGCTGCTCCCGTTTCAAACACGCCAAACACGAGGGCACGTATTTCGGATTCGTTCGGCGGAGCAATCAGCCGACAACTGTCATTCTTTGGGCGAAAGCGTGTAATTTCCAGCGCGAGGAATAAGCTTGTATGTGGCGGGGCTCGAACTATGTTACGTGTACATTTTTTTCACCCACCTTTCTACTCTTCTTCGCGTTTCACTGAATTTCCCCCTGGGCTCTACCCGTTTCGAGCTGATGTCAAAAGCAAAGCTGATAATCAAAAGCCGTTTGTAGGCCCTTCAATGAAATTTCTCTTTTATACATGAAAACAGTAACAACTGCCGTGCAAAAACTAACGAGCGCAACATTCGACCGACAGAATGTTTAATGGAGATAATTGGATCGTGACTTACAACTCGTATTTCATAATTGAAACTGAAAGGAGTTCGCACAATCTATTAGAGTTTCGTTTCACGATATAAGAATGCAGTTCTTTCTCGATTATTTTCACGATCCGCTTGGACGAAGAGAATGAATGAGAAAACGTGGCTAACTTTGACGACCCTGCTTCGACCGAAAGTGTTTTCAACTTTTAAGCAGCTTAAGATTTTAAGTTCAATAAATATTTATCATTTATTTAGTGGCGCTTTTACCAGAGAATCAAACTTTCCGGAATACATATTCGGTGAGGGGATAAAAGAACAGAGTCAGTAGCGGCTGATGGCTGACTCGTACATTCTACTACTACCGTGCCCTGCCGTCGACTCAGTCATAGACCATTACTACTGCGTCAGCATATTCGCGCGGAACTCTACTGACGAAATTGTAATAATGTAGGGTGGCTGGGATCGTTGTAAAGCTTCTTCATCCGATTTCTGATAATCGCCTTACTTTCCATCGCCAGAACCACGCGAACAACAATACAGATCGTTTTAATTAAAATCCAATCGGTCCACAAAAAGTCAGTAAACACGCAATCCCGATTCGTTTCGTGCGATTATCCCCGCCTATTCTTCCGTTTGCCATAATTCTGTTTCAGTTTCATCGGTTCAAAGGTATGGGGAATAAAGAGGAGAGGAAGGAACATAACAGTAAAAAATTTCTGATTCCTCAGCGGTGGGAAATCTCCGACGTAAACGTTTCCATTCCCTCTCGGTTGATTATTACGCGGTGGCGTAACGTTGACAAGTCCAGAGGGGGCCAGAAGCACGGCAAATGACGAGGGAACGTTGAAGAAAGGAAATGGGAGGCGAAGTGGCTGGAAAGTGGGCTCATCAGTATGCAAAATGCAGAAGTCGCGAGGGGTGCGCGCGTGGCCCCTCGTGTCCTCCATTTGCCCGACTGGCAGTCACTGCCACTACTCTGTGCAGTGTTGAGCCACCTAAACTGGTCGAAAGGCATCCTGGCTGTTCCTTCGAATTGTTAGGTGCCATCTGAGGGCAGCTCGAACGCGAACCGGCCAACTTTTCTCCTCGTTCGCTCCCTTTCCTTCGCCATGCGAGTTCGCGTTTAACGCGTTCAATGCGCTTGCAACTGCACCGCTTTTCAGCGAATGTAAAAACGGTCCTCGCGGAACGTGTGCGCGCGTATCGCGACTGGCATAATTATCCTTATTGCACCGGTCGTTGGTTCCTCTCGTTTTCCTCGGTTCGTCTCCCCGTTCCGTCCTATTTTCCGTACATTCTTATTTCTGCCTCCATCTAGTCGCTTTAGACACGTCTCGGGAAAGATGCTTTTTTATTTCTCCCTCCTTCTCTCACCTCTCTCGCCTCTTTATCTTTTTCTTCATCTCATCGTCTGCGTACAGTTGCAACTCCCTCCTGACGCGCTGGAGAGGCATCTTTGATGTCCTAATGAAGTTAGTTCGCTAAGAAACTGCGTCGACAGTTAGATTCTGTTCCTCCTCTCCCTTTTCTACCTTTGCTTTTCTTACCTAGCGGAGCTTCATCGTCTCGCGTTAACCGAGCTCGCTCCTCTCGCGTTCCAGCGCGAGACGGAAATACGAGTCGCTGAGATTTCTTTCGCAACTGGATTCCGCCGTCGGAGACGGAAAACGCGTGGCTTTTTATTTATCAAACGGCACGCGATAGGCCTTTGCGTTCTAGCTACCGGCCGAGAGGGAGAGCGCAGCTCTCTCGCTGTATAATTAAGTAGTCTCGTTTGTACCGGAAGCATTAGCCTCTGTTTAGACTTGTGAATTTTAAATCGCCAGCACGTCGACCCGCTTGGAAAATTAATACACACCTTAAGCAGGAGCGGAGCGGCGAGATTCAGACACGGGGATGATAAATTCATGGCTTAGATGTTAGCGTTACTCTAGCCGGAATAATTATCACGATATCACGAGCTTTCGAAGGAGTAAATAATTCTCGGTGCCTCGATCAACAAGCTTCAGCGGTTCTCGTTTCGTTTCGAAACGTACCTTGTTGCAGCTTTTCATTTCATATCCCTCTCACAATGTTTAACTGTATTTTCTAACAATCCACTGTTATAAGTACGCAAAATCTTGAGGTTCCTCGTTTGTTGATAGTATAAATCTGAATTTTAAATTCCACTTTCCTTTGGAAAATATTCAATCTACATTCGTTAAACGGCTTGTTTAGTAACGCGAGAAAACACGAAGAATATACATTGTGGAAGTCGGTGTCCAAATAAGCTGGGGATTGCGCGAAGGTGATAAGATTGGTGGTTCGATATAGGACAGTCGTCCGCGAGCAGTCCTCGAGTGAACGTAAACGAAGTGACATAATAGTCACGTGTTACGACCAGACGACAGTCGTGTGCAAATTTAATCCAGCCCCATTCCCAGAGAGATACCACATTCATTTCGCCAAAAAGCTTGGTGGATGTGAATAGTGAAAAGTAAACTCGAGGAAATTGGTTCGCACGGTGCAGTTGTGAGATTCGTGTGACATACTCGGAGGTGGGATAACAACTATCATTATTGCAGAAATCCCATCCCTTCGGGTACTTGGTTCCGTCCTTAAACACCGTCGCGGGAGTTAATTGAATCACGTGCGATACGACCAATCATAATTCGATGCTGTTGGAACGGGCAAGCCGATATATTCCATAACTTCGTGTTAGACGGCACTGCTATTGTACGCAACAAAGGAAGACACGACAAAGCCCGTGGGGGCCCGAGTTTCAGTCTCGGTGCATCCGGGGCTGCCTATAAGGCGGGTAAATTGGAATAAGGAGGGCGGACGTGCGATAGAAAAAGGTGGACGAGTGATGGTGGAAAATAATTAAAGAGCTCGGGCGTGGCTGGTGTGAAATAGTAGAATCTACTGCGAAATAAGATGCAGCTGCTTGTCCTACTCGCATGTATGCAAATTGTGTGACATTCGCGAGAACTCGTGGTTACCAGTCCTGTTCGATATACGTAAACGCAAAATCATCCCAGATCCTCGCAGTCTGCCTCGCTTTCGCGGAGAATGGTAACTTTTTTAATAGTACTCATTTCCTATACCTCAACCCCCGAAAGCACGCGAGCGTTCGTTCGTGTTTAAATATGCCAGCAATCTAGGTATACTATTCTTGAAAACTGCATTACGGTGGCTCGTGTTCAACCCTCACCGCAGAGGAGAATGAATTTCCCCTCGATCCTCTCGGACAAGCCGTTTTTTTCTTCCCCTCCAGCGGTTAGTTTTCTCACTTTCGCGGCCCGTCGCGTCGGACGTAACGAACGACTTCGGCCTGTTTTAAATTACGCAGGGAGTTGGAGGTGCACGGTTAATCGAACGGCATTATTGTCTCGGTCGAAGCAACGTGTAACGCAAGGAAGGTAATCGATAAAAGCTCAGTGACCTGGGACCATTGTTGGTCACCGATTAGTTTAGGTTAGTCGAGGTCAGGTTTATGCCGCGCCCACATTTCCCACCGAAAGCGTCGATCTAGCTACGCTTCTCACAGCTCTCTGCACATCGCGTTGTTCCACGCCCATAAGGATGCAGGCTTTATGGAATATCTAAAATTCGTTCTTCCAACACAACAATTCCAAACTGCATGTGCGTTCGCCTGAAAATGTACCTTGGGATTATCACCTGTCTTGATCCGTACGAAACGAGGGAATGCCCGACTGAAATTTCGTCGAGAGCGTACGAATAAAACCGTGACCGGTCCAGCTGTGCATGTCCGAGTTGAAAAGCAAATCCCTTCGACGGATGAGCGAGTACTCGGCTCGTGTTGGAATAATCGAGGAATCGTGAGTTAATTATTCGGACTTGGAGGAGCTGGAAAGTGCCGTGGTTGTCGAAAGGTTCGCAAAATCACCAGCGAGTCGTCCTCCCGCGTCGCGTAATCCGCTTCGGCGGATAGACGGTTCGTGTATGCCATTCCCTCGTCGCTGGCACAATTTTTCCGCAAACGATATTCGACTTTCCTCGATAAATGAAATCGGATTAAAAAACCGACGGCAAGCATTTTCGTATCGGTCGATGCAAAAAATTGCCAGCTTTCCTCTGTGTACCGCATCGGTGCTGGAACAGTCGGCAACGGCCAGGTACCTATCTCTCATCGCTTGTGACGACAAATTAATGATTCATCGTACGAATTCTCGAATGAAGGTTCGCAGTTTGATAAGAATTTCTGATGGTAGCGAGCATATGGCTCGAAGGGCGAGTCTACAAACGGCACACCACTTAAGTAAAATTTAGTAAATTTAGAACTGCGATGCACCGTGGCCCTGAATGCCCATCGAAGCAAGTCCAAGTAAATTTCGTTTCATTTGAACGTTCCCTGCGCTCCGAGAGTACAGTAGAAACGGATGCTGGGCGAAAAAAGATTTCCACGAAGAATTCATTTGCGTTGGAGGCAACAGGCATTACACCGACGCGAATGGCATGCCGGGGAATCAAAAATTTTCCGGGTCGCGTCGGTCGAGGCGACACGGAAGCGTCTAATTTAAGAAGGAAGGCCGGGGGCGAGTGGTGTCGCGTGTATGCGCTCGATCTCCATCTCCATCCAGGGGGTTGCCCGTTGAGGTGGTAGCGCCGGAGCCGGAGTCGGAATGGGGCGCATAAGGCAGCTCCTCGAGGAGGACGCGCTGAACGAGCAGCGAGGCTCGTAAGGTTGCGGCGAAACGACTTGGTAGCAGTTGCATTTTTATCCAGCAGACTGTGTCGACGTGGCAGATGAAAGCGGTTATGCCGGCTCCGTATATTGCCATCCTTTTGTCTCCTCGCCGCGCCGCGACGCCACTACGCCACTACACCCCGTGAGAGAGAAAACCCCCGCGCCTTTTCCTGTCTTTTCCCGTCTTTTCCGTTCTCGCTCCTCTTCTCCGCGACCTCAAAGCCAGTTCTATTTCGGTGCCATCCAACTTATACCCGAGTAAACTGGCATACGACCAAATGCCGTGATACACCGGCCCCGCCACGCCGTACATTCTTCTCACCCCTAACGTTATGACCTTCGCCGTAACGCCGTCGACCATTACGCTCCACCGTGTGCCGCTTACGTTATTATTGTATAAATCAGTCGCACGCGGTGCCGGAATCTCTTCTCGTTATATCTGACACCGATATCTCGCAGGCTCCCCTTCCACCTTCCCCTAGACCTGGCCCTTACGGCAACGAGAAGGTGTCCGTCAAATCGCCGAAACGAATTGTAACGCCTCGCGACGATAGGCAGCGGTGGCAATTTTGGAGTAGGTACGTGGTCTCCATCGGAAACGCTACGGTTGCCCAGCGTCGATTTAATTACCGATTAATCCACGCTTCTTTTGTTCCATTTTGAATAACGCCCGGCACTCGTGTCGGTGGACACGGGTCCTGTATCGCCACGGTTGTTTTAATAACTACGATAAATCCACGGCTGGCTGAATGTACCCGAGGCAAAGACTAGTATCTCTTTTTGTCACCGACGGATTATTGCGCTCTAGTCTCGCAGCGCGGCGAATCGTCGCGAAGCGGCTTCGATCCCGGTAGCTGGATATTACGACATTATTAAAAATCAGGGGCCGGCCTCGGAACGATCGCAATTTAGATTCCTCGCCTTTTCTGGAGCTTGGACGAGTCCTCGATACTCTCTTCCAACAAATCATCTCGGGCCGAGATCGTTTGTTCTCCGCATTTCGGGCGCCCGCGCTCTCGCGAAACGACCAATGGGAAAATAGTAACTGGATGCAGATCGGAAATGACTGCAGCCTGATAACCGGATATCTAATATCCCACCGTTTGGCCTGTCGGCCGACGAAAAATACGAGCGATCGGATAAGCCAGTGTTCGCTGACCATATTCGACCGAGCATGGGCTGTGCTCCTTTCTATCGTTGATCCTCCCTTAGCCCCCGTCACAGCCGTGCCCTTAAAATCGTGGGAAATATTAATCACGACGAGAAAGGTCTTTTTCAAGAGTCGTCGGCGTTGGATGTCCTCCTCGCCCCGAGAGTCGCGCAAACCTTTGCTCATTATAAGACGAACGGAAGTCTGAAACGGAATGGGTTATCAGAGGGAATTGTGTAGCGAGAGAGTAAAAAGTAACGTTTTTCAGCTTCAATTCCTTCAAAACGGCGCGACGTCTGGCTAAAATGGAACACCAATCAATACTTTCGTGCACTTTCACAGACTACTTAGTTCTTTAATCGGATACTAGAGTTTTTGTCAATTAAATCATGTCTCGCCACCTATACCTACCATTCCGTTTCTGTGTCGATCAACGAGTCGGCGAACTTTCATCGATCAAATCTGCAATTACATTTAATCGAATGATAGAACGTCTGTAAATTCTATTACCTATCTACAAACGAGACTCAGAGCGATAAAGGGGGATAATCTGATGTCTATCAGAGGAAGAGAAAAAGCAGACAGGATGGTACATCGATCAAAGTGAAAATACATTTGCCGGTAGAATGACTGTTTTAAGGCAAACTACGCGAGAGGAATTAAGGGGGAAATTCTTCGCCGGGGTGGCAGGCGGGAGGAGAAAACTCATAAGAATTGATGAATCAGGCTACGGGAAGCGGGGAATAGTTCGCGAGTTGAGAAACTCGTGAATTTAACTGAGTAATCAGTAAACTCCTATTACCCGCCCTTTCCCGTACCTAGGCAAAAGGGGGTGGGGATTAATTATTTAGCCCGGAGCAATAAGATATGTCAAAGGTGGCTCTAACTATGGAACACAGAACTGCTGGCCGAGTTCATTGCTGCGTTTTATTAATGGAGCTTGCCAGTGACATAAGAAAATCGCGATTTTATTCCCGCTGCAAGAAAGAATAATTGCATCGTATATTAACTGGACTGGCGTTTAAATTACCCGGCGAATTGTTGTAACGATAAAAATAGCATTCTACCCTGGCGTACGATCGCCCACGCCTAATAAAATTATAACTGCATAAATATCAGCCCGTTTCCCTCTACCACCGATAAATGGAATTCGTGTTACCTCGTTGCGGAAATTTCGAACTTCTCCACTTTCCAGCCCTCTCTCTCTCTCTCGTCAGGGCAATGGAGATTTTCACGCGTTGCTCCATTAAATTCCACCTCTGCCCCCCTTCCCCCTTCATCCGAACTTTCTTTTAACAGTCCCTATTCTTTATCTCGGCCATAGGGTAACGACGTCGTAACATGTTACTACGTTATGTATTACGATGCTCGTAACACGGGTGTAAAGTAGTCAGCCAGGAAGGAAATAAGTCGTAACAGAGCGCTGATTTACGGGCCGCAAGTGTGCATTCCGCTGGCCTCAGTTTTAAGGGGCAGACCGCATTTGTAGCCGTACATATCGAATGAGCCTAAACGTAGCTCTACTGACGAATGCGCATCATTAGCGGGCAACTTTTGCGCCTCGTGCCGGAGTAGTTGCACTTATCGAGCGATCGATGCGTCTCGTTCCCCAGCGTGGCTGTGAAATAGCGCTGGGTTACGGGATGGCAAAGCAACAGAAATGACAGAAATTGCAGAGAATAAATTCTAAAGCGTCGCGCCTTGTCACGTTTAGGACTTACGGTAATTCCATTAAATTACGGTGTAATTTCAACAGGGATTTTCCTCGGTTCCAGGTATCCTGGATGAGAACCAAGGACCTTCATATCCTCACGTCAGGGGACAACCTGTTCAGCTCGGACTCGAGGTTCGGGCCTCAGCACACACCAGGTAGCGACGCGTGGACCCTCAGGCTGGACAACGCGAGGAAGACAGACTCTGGCAAGTACGAATGTCAGGTGAACACCGAGCCCAAGATGATGTATGCTGTTCAGCTGTCCGTGCGAGGTAACTGCAATTTCTCCTCTCCTCTTTATTTAAACCTGCCCACTAAATTCAATTGCCTCTAAGCTCGTCTTTGTTTTATAACCTTAGTACCCGCTGTTTGCGCAAAGAATTGTCGGTACGTGCAGAGTGTATTCTTTAAAAGGACGTGACTGCTACCCGCACCAGAATCGTCTCGTTGCAATAGTTAGGCTAGTAATTAGAAAGTTGGAAATTACTTTGGTGATAGCGTCATCGTTTCGTCAAGATTCGAAACAGTGGGGGATGAGGAAAAAATGATTCGCCAACATTCCTCGAGCTATCCGAAAAATTTATTTACTCGCATCTGTCCTAGTGCTCGCGATCGTGTATGACAAATTGCATTTTAATGATCGCCCATTGCGCTTTTGCTTTTAGATCCTGACAAACCGGAGGGTTACGACGAGCCGCATTCTCAGCAGACACGTATAAGTAAGTGCGCATCACGGGGACGAAGGTTTATTTCTGGATAGTAGTTCGCTGGCGCAAGCGTTTTCCTGGCTTCATTGTAGTCGACAGTGAAACGTACACGAGATAAATTTAACGACCAGCCAATCGAATCGAACGAATCGACGAGAAACGCAAGAATTTGAATCACGAATGAAATAAAAGTGGAGCCCGCTATGTGGAGAAGAATTTCAGGCATGCAAGTAAATAACTCTATAATTGCGAGTTTTTATACATTCCGGCGATAATGGAAAATATTTTCAATTAAATTCGCCCGACGTATTGTCGTTTTATTGCAAATTTTTCGGCGCGTATTGACAGTGCGCAGCAGATATATGTATGTACATACGTACGCGTGTCAGCAATGCAATCAAAACTTCATCCAAAGTTTCTCGCGTGCAATCTATTCACGGGCATTATTCCTAGCATTTATAAACACGCGGCTGTTCGATCGTCAATGGAATTCTGGCCAAAAATGTCATCCCATAACAAAAGCATGATATCGCGTTAGCGCGCACATTTCTACAATATTTTGTTTCACGAGAATAGCCGGAAAGTTTGTCCACTTTTAAACAGGAATCACCCGAATTTCGCAGAAATATACTTTTTCTTTCTCTCGTTTATTTCGTCAGAGGACAATCTACGTAACTTGTAATTCGCGAAACTTTTATCGCACTTTGGACAGTATCCTGTAATTTCCTGTTCAATTCTGATTATGCAGTTCACCTCTAGATGTAAAGTTGTGCAATTTACCGACGATTTCGCGCAAGCCAGCTAATTTTTGAGGCACGAATTACGCACGGCTTTTACGAGCGATATCAGAACGCACGTTTGTAACTGCTCGTTGGTGTTCGCTGGTACATGGTTGCTGGGGAACTTTTGGACAAGCGAATTATTAGATATTTCTGTTGTTCCCTGCGATAGTCTCTAGGAAAAGCTCGCAGATATATCACGCGAAACTTTGTTAGTGGATTTGCATATTCCCGGCGCGGCGCGCGGAAGGTATTCAGTCGTTCTCAGGACGATACTTAAATTTCCGTTCTCAAATGTATAATTAGTATCGCGTAGATTGTAGCGTTCCGAGCTATAAAGTTACGAGACCGATGGGAATGCCTAAAGTGATTTTCATTCGAATTCTTCGTCGCGATTCTTGGCCGAGGACAGTTGTGCGATGCAACCAGCGCACGATGCCCCATAAATATACAAAGATCGATCGAGGATTTTCAATTTATGAATACTTGATATTAATGGAGCTTGGTGCATTTCCTCGAGGAGGAGAAGGATGTCGCGACACCTTTATACACCGTTAGCCCGTTAAAAAATCATCCGACGGGCGCTTTTTATTTCTCTGCCGGGCCCAGCCGACATCAATCACTTAAGGATAAGTGCGCTTCTTCGCTGGCTTTGACGGCCGGGATCTGTCGTCGATTCTTCTTGCAGCGTCTCACTAGACGCTTCATAATTCTTCCCAAGTTCCATCATTTCATCCTGGGGACGCGAGATTTCTGGACCTCCTCTTTATTGCATCTAGCCCCCTCCCAGATATTCTCCCCATTCCCGGCCGAACAGTCGTGGAATTACTGTCACAAACTAGAGGCGACAGTTCCATCCCGCTCCCCTGCAGTCTTAAAAATACCCACAGCAGCTATCAATAACAATTTGAAACACATAATCGGGAAAGTTGCCACGGCGTAACGGGAACGCAAAGAAAGCAAGAGCGTCCATGGAAAAGCAGGCTGCCGCGGCGTGTACAGTAATAACGGCATAACGTAATATTTCGCCGAGGAGAAATGCAGTTCCCCGGGGATTAATTCAAGTCTAATAGGATTATCCTTAATCCCGGTAGTCCTGGAAAACCTCCTCCGTCCTTGGGTCTTTTTCCTCGTCACCTCGCCGTGGCCATAACTGCGCCTCGGAGCACTCGGTGAAGAGAACGTTGCGTTAAATGAGTCTCAGCCGTGGCCCATTCCTCTGAATAATGTACGCGTGTCCCGGTATTATTGTCCGTACACCATAGGACATCCTCCTCTCCTGACACACGCTCCTCCGCTTCCATTGTTTTTCCCTTTTGCTCGTAATGAATTATTAGGGCCTGTGGCGCCGTCGCCGTCGTTGCCCCGAGAACAAGACGGCCCTCGTGTCTGTTCACACTTCAAACTCCAATTTCCGCACGAGAATCTCGCTACCGAGGGCAACCGACGACCAACCATCTCCTTTCTTCCCCTTTCACGGCTTTCTTCGCCGTCGACCTCTCTTCCTCCGCCCCGCACCGAGGCCAGGAAAATAGGTCGAGTTTTAATATAGCGGCGGGACTTAAGGCTCGACTCGGGGTAAGTGAATCGTAATTGTGATCTCTTTGGCGCGTCGTTCCGTCTTTGACTGCTCGAAAGGGGATTTTCAGGGCTACTCCGGGGTCCCTACGATCATTCGCGAGAGATTCTTCCTGGGATCGAGAGGATCGTTTCCGAATTCGGCGAATTTAAAAAGCCTGTAACGTTTGGACTGTTAGCGCTGAAGGTTTTTCAGAACCGATTTCCGTGGCGTGTTAACGCCTCTGGTGCGCGGAGAGAGAAGTCGGTTGCTTTGATTTTAAGCAGCAATTGGAGCGAACGTGGCGTTTTTGCGGCGTCACGGTTATGAAGCGAATACTTGCACTGCCCCTTTAAATTAAAATGTACAAATTTGACAGTACGTAACGAGGAGCGTTCTACCGCGTTCTCCGTCGCTGTTTTAACCTGGACTATTTTCCATTGTAGTGCTCAGCGGTGAACGCGAGAGGAAACGAACAGCTCGTTCGGATTAATTAAAATTATTGCGTTAGATTAAGTCAGGCTCATTGCGGCAATTCCCTTTACTCGCTGCATTCTCCACTCGTCTTTCTGCAGGATATTAAAAGACGAGAAGGGATTACGTCAATTACAAAGTGTTCGCGATACGTCACGCCGGCTGATGCGGTCAATTAAAAAGTTGTGAAAAGTTCGGTGCCGGGGACGACCGACCGTTCCGCGGCTTCTTGAACTTCCGCCTGTAATATTTCTACCGGCGAGCGTAATTAATTCGCCTCGAGGGTCGTTTTAATCAACAAAACTGAGGGACGAAATTTTGATCCCTTAACGAAGTCATCGAGTAACCAAGGAATCTGTTCCTCTTTCGACCCATCGATTCGTAAAACAAATCGACCTGCTCGTCATCCACTCACGAATCCACTTTCCAAACTATTGCAAACGTAGAAAATAAATTACCCCTTTTTATCGAACGTTCCATATCGAGTAGGTACCTAATTGCTTTCTTGCTGCTGGACGCAACAAGCTGCATTTGCCGAAAATCTCTGCTTTTGCCACCGACGCGATCGTGCGCAGGCAGCGGAGGTCTAAAGAGGGGAATACAGACTAGCGTAACGAGCTTGACGAATATCATGCATTGACAAACTACTTAACGGCACCTTAAACCCGCGTAATGTCCACGCTAAATAGTGTCGGTCTGTCGCATGATATTTGGCTACACATGGGTTGCAGGTTACGAGAGCACAGCGCCAGTGGCGACCATAATGGGTCCTCGGGAGCAGAGGGTGGTGTCGGGGTCGACGATCACCCTGAGGTGCGTCATATTGTCCCCGTATCAGACTCGGCCCATCAGAGGGGTGCAATGGCTTCGAGACAACAAACTTCTAACATTCCAGGTAACGCAGCTTCGTTCGGTCGACTATCTCCGCGGGACAGGCTTGAACGAAATTCCCTTAAACATAAAAAAAAACTGATTTTCCTGCCGTCGAACGGAATCTCGACTTAAGCGAAAGAAACACGAACGTGAATCGTAGCGACGACGGGAGACATGGCTCGTACACGGTTCGATTCTTTTCTTTCTCGGAAATTTTCGTTTACGTGCTCAGAATTTATCGTATTCAGCGGCAAGGGAGTAGAATCGAAATTATTCGCGCGATTTGGGACGCCTTGAGAGGGGACAATAGCAGAAAGAAAAGCTTTTCCGGAGAAGGAATGTCAAATGTTTGCAATGGATCGCGGAAAATCGCTGCAGACTCTGCGATTTTCATCGATAACAATTCAGGCACGCGTGAATGCGACTAATTACCGGGCACGTTGAAATTGCAGCATATTGAGGATGAAAAATGCACCGATGCCGATCGATGTCGTGATAGCAGGCGGTTAAAAATTTATCCGAGACACTTTTGCAATTCATCTCGCCGGATTTGTAACAAAATTACGAATCACTAACGTTTCGGGAGATTTATTTCACGTTCCGCGCCCGTGGCATTTTCCATCGTAATATTCGAGTAGTCCGAAAGCGCGTACACCACCGCTGGCGTAATATGTATTTTACAGATGAAACGGGAATAATTGTAAACACCGCGCGTTCCGCCGGGTTGCCGAAAAAAACTCTGCCGCCCGTTCGTCCAACACCCTGCGGGATTGTTGCATTGCATTTACCATATACATTGTTTACAGGCTGCGCGAGGGGGTATAAACGTGGAGACCGAGAGAGGCGCAGCTCGTACAGTCTCTGAATTGACTTTGGCGTCGCTAACACCGAACGACGTCGGAAAATACTCCTGCAGGCCGACGGAGGGACGAACGGACACCGTAATGCTGATCGTCGACCCAGGTTAGCATCGACGTTTCCTAAAAGCAGCGTATTTTAAAGTTCCAACGATAATTGTCCTCTCCCTCTACTGCATCGGTCGTTGTTATAACATTTAGAGAGAGATTCTTACATTATTCGTCGAGTGCAGCATTATGAACACATGAAACCAGCAAACACGAGCATTTATATTCGATTCCCAGCAGCTAAATCGTTGACGCTGCTGAAGAGAAGGAAAAAGAGAAGCAGGGGGTAGGAGGGAAGAGGAGGGGTGGAGTGTATCTCCATGATCTAAAGTCGCGCTTTAGGATTACTCGAAACACTTTAAAGTTTTAAGGAGGCGGCGGTATTTCACAGCGGAACTATTTGTCTAGCTCAGCCCCTCGGTTCGCCGCGGACGTCGTTTGGGGTCGCAGGAAAGAGAGAAAATGCCGAGGAAAAGGGGTGGCGTGCATGTGTCCGCGTGAGAAATAGAGAAAGAAAGGAGGGAAGAGGGAGGGTGGAGAAGTTGGTGTCAGGCGGAGGAAAAGAAAGGGAAAAGGGGTAGAGGGTTGAGGGTTGAAGCGGAGGGCCGTAAGCACACTTGCATGCGGAATTCACAGGCAGTAGTCTCTATTATCGTGAATTTTCCTTCGGAAGTTATTGCGAGGAAGCGGCGGGACGCACGATGTCGCATTTTTCTCGGGCGACCGACGCCCAGCTACGCCCACCGACGCTACATGCACGCGTACACACACACACACATGTATACTCACTACCCTATTCCTTTTCTCTTGTCCCGTGTACGGTTGTAGCGAAACGCGTGATAAATCACAACTCTGCCAACTCGTTTCGTAGTTTCACAGATTGCGAATTTACGCGGTCTATAGAGGCCGTTCGAGCATCCGCAACCCACACCCCTACTATTCCTCCTCGTGATTTGTCCCCACGAAGAAACGCTGAGGCTATCGAGTGTAAGATGCCTGTCTGTGAACTCGAAGCCATCGATGGAACGCAGTACCTCCTACGTGACGAATGACCGGATGTTAAAAAGACTGGGCAAGCTGATGGACCATTTTCCACTCTGAAACCTCAAATTTCGGATAACTTGGTTGACCGGGCGATGAAACGGACGGGAATCGTCGCTGGTTATATCCGGCGTGCAACATTTTGCACCTCCGCGTAGGCCGTGTTGCAGAGTTATCGATCGCCCTGATAAATCAGAGTTTCGGCAATTCGCCACACGGTTCTCCAAATTGCGAATTTACGCAAGTTTATGGGTATGGTCGAGTAGATGCTTCCAAAAGAATTACCGCTCGACCGGAATTAAACGCAACCGTCACCCTGCTTCGACGTCGAGATGATTTTTACGAGCTTACGCGGACGCAAATATCCCCATAAATATCGGCATAAATACCGTGTAAACTGCGCGTTCCAATGAAACACTCACCGAATCCTATGGGCGAATAAATTCTGAGCATCGGAGCGGTAGCGGTTGAAATGGAATTATTAAACAATCACGAAGCTAGGTACTTATTGCTATTTCAGACCCGTCATTTAAACGAACAAACACCATTAAGATGCTCGAAGCGCCCAATTTTTGCCTCTAATGCTTTCCGCGCATTGGAGAACAGCGGAGTTACATATGCACGCTCAGAAGCGTTTACCAGAACGATAAATCAGAACTTTGGCGAGCCGTTCCGCCGTACTGCAGATTGCGAATTTACGCATTTTATCGGGACTGCGGGGGCGTTTCGATCTGGATGGGATTAAAGGCGGCTGTCGAGGCGATTTTTATGAGCAACACACTAACCTACATGGATCGCGTATCCTGTAAACATGACCGACGAAATTGCTCGAGCTCGGCAATCACCGGGAATTGCTAGGAGCTGGTGAATCGATCGTCTTAAATAACGAACGGCTCGGTCGGTTTTATTAATTGATCCCCTGCTTGAACAAAATCGACGTCCCGTGATTAATTAATCGCTGATGTCCGTAAGGGGCGCGGAGAAAAATGACTTTGAACGGGTTTCTGCCGAGCAGCGACCACCGAAAGCGATCCCCGTTAATTTTTCACACGGCTGCTGGTACGATTCGTTGACAATTCTGCCTCGGGAGAGGAAACGTAAGGGATCGGCGACGGAACACTGTCATCCTGGTTTCCTCCCGAGAAGAGGAAGCGACATTCCCATTAGGAATTGAAATGCACGCGGAGAATTAGCGTCGACTGAACTGCCATCGATACAGTGCCGGGTAAGAAGCGCGCATTTGGCTGATTCGTCGAATACGAGGCGAGATTTAACGACTTTTGAGGAAGCGAATGGGCAAAAAAGCAGTGGAGTACAGTGCCAGTCCGCGGCGCAAAGTCGGCTTTTTGCGCGAACGGGACGGCTTGCTGTCTGAGCTAATTCTTATGCGATCGTAAATAACGTCGCGCATATATCAAAACTTACAGCGACTTCCCAACCCCTTGGTTCTCGCAGTCGTCGCCGCCGCCGCCACCACCTCCTGCAACAATCCTGTCTTATCCCATCCTCGCCCCGTTGGCCCGCTTCTCTGGTTCTCTCGCAGCTCCTCTGGCTTCATCTTTCGGTTCGCGCTGCTTCGTGTTCTACGTGCTCTTCGTCGATTGCCAAGCAAGCCTCCGAAGGCGGAGACTCTCTCTCTCTCCCCTCGGTGACAGAAGCTGCCAGGAGCACTTCCAGCGGCCAGATTAAAGATACAATTCCGCGAATCTATTAATTAAGGAAGTTAATTACGCCAGAATTCAATTTTCCTAATTGCACATCACCGGAGTGTCCTCGTGCTTCTCGTCTCGAGTCTCATCCTCGATATCTTTATACCGACTCCGCTCGAAGGGCGCTCGAGCCTCCCGTCCAAACTTTTTTCCCTTCCTTCAACCCTGTCTTCTTCTCCCTCGTGTCTTCTTTTCATTTCGCTATCTCGGATCAAACGCCCCACCTCTCCCTCTCACCCTCTCACTCTGCCTTGGAGTGCTCTCGCTTTGAATTTTTTAAGGACCTTCGACGCCGGCAATGCCGAATTCCAGAATTTCCGGGGTAATCTTCCGGAATCTGTTTTTAAGCGCGCGCGAACCCCAGCTCTTTCAAGCTGTTTCGCCGCGGAGATTTTAATATTTGGCCCGTGTTCAGCGCGTGCTATCAAGGGCCGCGCCGCGTCGGGGTGCTTTTAGCGCTGTTGTGTTCGGATTACGAGTTGGACAGTTTGTCCGGGGAAAAATTTGGCCAACAGTTCGGTCGAGCAAGTCCCCGGCCGTAATGACGCGGAAACTCGAGTTAAAACAGTACTTGCGCTTTACGGCGCGCTTCGAAACTGCTGCGCGAAAGAATTTCCATCGCTGTCCTAATACGCGTGTAACTCGCAGCGTAACGAATCGCAGTTCCTCCCAGATTCGTTCGGTAGCCCGTGCACTCGGTAGCGGATGCACGTGCGTTATTGCGATATTAAGATGAGTTAGGGTTTGTTTAGGGGAGGCAGCGTGAACTGGCGTGCTCCCTCCAGGTTTGTATTACGAATTATTGATATGGCTGTGAGAGACCAGCAACGGAATCTCATCGTTGACCCTAATAAGGCTCCGAGTCGAGGACAGTTTAAGGCCACTGCTGGCGGCCCTTGCGAATCAGCCTTAAAAGCTCCGATGATCTGGTTCAGTGAGGTTGGCGGGCAGCCTTACTGGGTCACTGGTAGTGGTAATGGATCGTATAAATCAGCCATAAGTGCCCCGCTAAGCTAGCCTACCGAGCTTACCCAAGAACTGTAGATCAGCGCCAGTGCTATCAGACGCTACGAATTAAATATAGAATGCAGTGATTAAAGAAAATTATTAAGGCCGACCGGAGCTATCCGTGGCGTTTGAACGATCCCTCGGGAGAGAGCTTTATTCGCTGTGAATTATCGTGCAACCATTACCCACCATTACCGTCGTTAATTGGACCACGATCATTCTCGTCGCTCTTTTTCTGCCCGTCAAGCCAGGCGCTTATTTCATCGTTCTGTTTTCAGCACAGCTATAGACTGCAGCATCGTTCCCAAGTTATTAATTGCTATTCTTTCGAGCGATTATCGGGGCGAACGATAATGACGCTTGACCGACTGGGTCGTTCTCGAACAAACACGTTCTACGCTCTTCTGACTACCGCGGCTTGTCGAGCCGCTGTATTAAGAAGATTCCGGAATCTGAGATTGAAACGGATCGATGCGTTAACAAGAAAGCTTCCTTGTTGCCTGTGTTATCGCGGAGAAGAGTTTGCGTTACGACTACCCCGGACTCACGAACCCATCTACAAGCCCGGAAAGTTGGGCGAGTGGCACTCCAGTCCGTCTACTTTCCCGTAGGAGCCCTTGGAAATTGTCCCCTGTCCCACGCGTTTCGAAAGTCGATCTTTCTTCGAGTGCCACTTGGTCGCAGTTCGGAAATGCTTTGGGAGTCATTAAAAGGGATCGATATTCGAATCTAGGCAAATACTTTCGACCGGAGGGTATTCGATGCCAGGATTCGCGCGGAGGAGACCCAGCACGCCGCGCGCTTGACAATCGCGAGGACGGGAAATTTTAGATGGCAGAATATAATTCGTTTTATCGGGCTGCACTGTCTACGTGTACCTTCCGGATCACTCGCCCTGCGATAGTTGATTCGCATTCGTTTCGGATAAAGGGACCATCCCATTCAACCTGGATCCCGATAAATCCAATAAAATAAATACGATCCATAGTAGATAACGCTAGTTCGCGTTCCGTGCTAGTTGCCTCGTGAATTTTTTAATAACACCACGGACAAAGAGGAACAGAGTGAATTTTCTGGCTCCAATTCGCACGGATATTTCGGATGGGAAATTTAATAATAGCGAGGAAAGTCGGCTTTATACCTTTAAACGCGACAGGGCAAGAAGAAAGAGGCAAAGAGAAAAAGAGAAGGTAAGAAATGAAATTTGAAGCCATATAAACGGTGGCTTGGGGAGTCGTTAGGTGTTAAACTCCCTGTGAACTTCAGCACCGCTTCCCACTCGACGCGACGGTCGCATATATATTTAAAAATCTCGAAACTCCCCATGAATTTCTAGGCCCAGCTGCTGACGTATTGCTGCGCCGGGTACCCGTCGCGTCGGACAGAAAATAATGTCGGGACTTATTACGGTGACGTCTGGACGCCTTATTTCGCCGCTGAATGAAGCGTCCCGCAAAGATTTCATTTCGAGGTATAATGGGACGTTCAGTGAACTGCTAATCCTTCGCAATAACTGTATACCTACGTGTAGGGTGTGGGCTAGCTGATATCTACGTGTCACAATAATTCCCTTTGATATTATAATCGACACGCGCGGTATTTCAGAAGATTACTTTAAAATTACAAGCCACCCTGTTTGCCTGGGCCGATCAGATTGACGAATACTCGAGGCTCCGGCAGGGTGATCACCGATTAATGCCAAGCAACGCCAACCGAAAATCCGTCGATGCCCTGCCACTCTAATTAAACGCTCAATTGACCGTGCCCTATCCCGGCAGCCAATTAACTACCCTTGATACCTATCCTGGACAAAGGACGGGAGCCGATCGTGCGCTGATGTCCGGAATCCGTCGTGATCTTCTGGCCACGGCCACCAAGTAGGAACAGACTCCTCGAATACCGAGGAAATTCTGTAAACCGCAAGCGATAGGCTCTGATGCCTCGTACAGTCCATCGACCGTGAACCAAATCGCCTTGGCAAAGATTTAGATCGCTCCCGTTTCGCTATCGTCCCTTCTCATCCGTATTATCGATGCGAATTTCACGCGCCCTCTTCGCGTGTATAGGCTAACGCTCGCCAGCATTTTCCAATAGGGATGGAGCGCGTCAAACACCATAGTGTTACCTACTCTATGGCGCGATCGAAGGGTCGGTTACAGGGAATTACAAATATCACATTTGTAAATCTTAAATGGCACTTTCCTCGTGCAAGCCGCGCGCACCCTCGATGATCGTTACGTTTCATTACACGAACCTTCGATTATATTTAATTAAGCGGCGACTTTCATAATTACACGATCGACGAGACGTCTCGTAATTTAAAGTTTTAAAAGTAGCAGCTTGGGAAAGTTTTACGCTTAATCGGCCGGAGAATATGAAGGCATAATTACAGGAGAAACCGGAGAATTTCCCTGATGACGAGCCGGCGGATCGTGCATAAAGCCAAGGTATGCGGCTACCTGTTTCGCAGGAAAAGTGAAAAAAAAAAGAAGAAGAGATTGGGAAGGAAGAAATTTAGCGCTTCCTAATGTACATAGACTGACGCACGGCCGTTTCTCTTTCGCCAATTGCTCGTATTTCCACTAGTAGGGGTTTCAGGGCTGCGTAATCAGGCAGGAAATCGTTAAAAAAGCAATTTCAAAAAATAAAGTACCCTTTAGTGGTAGGTAGTTTTAAAAACTCAGGGTTTCGTTCGCCTTGCTGGCCGTCAAGCATCTCTGGCACTCTGAGCATCAAACAGCCAACAGTTAGAGTCGAGGCTTCCAACATCGTTAACGACTTTAATCACTTTCTGTGTCGAACATCGACAACTCGCCGAAACACGTCAATACTACATGGGTATATAACATTTCTGTCCATAAATGTGAAAATGCGTCTATCTCTTGACAGCTTTCGCATCCGTGGGAAGAAAAATCCTCTCGGTTTCAAAATGAATCCTCGATGACAGGAACCTCGAGCATCCTGTGATCTGAACAAACACGCGTTCCAGATTCACCTAGAAATCGCGAGAACATTGTGTTACCGTGCAACACGTTCCTGGAATAACTTTCTCCGCTCGCGATGAATCGGAAACGTCGCTTCAGAATTTTTATGTTCTTCCTATCTGAGGCATTAGGGTGCAAAGGACTGGCTCGAGCGTTTCTCAAGCAATTCATTACAATACCAACGGGGTTAAACCGCGGGAATCTTCTACGCACGTGCCTCGACGTCTTGCGAAATAGATTTTGGCAACGTCAAGGGACTTGTTGTAAGCACAGCTGAGTACGGTTACACGTGTCCCGACGCGGGCGGTGCCATCTGCTCGTAGCACGTTCTTTACATTTACGTTGAGCGCGTAATATCTTCATTGCGCATTACGAAGTCAGAGCAGGTGGGACATGCTTGAATTGCGTGGCAACAAATCTCTCTGCTTCGAAATTCCATAGTTCCGGATGGAATTTTTCCTCGCGCCACGGTGGAAAGTTATTCAGTTCCTTTTTACAGAAGTTGGCGCACTGAATCAAAGGTGGTACAGGAACTGACAGCATCCGTAAATAAGTATTTGCCGCGCTTGTTGGAATAAAAAGGTATCCGAGTCTGTCGGTCCCACACTAAAGAGCATGGTAATTAATGAAGACCCTCCCTCCCGCGCTAAGCTGCGCGACGCAGAAAAACCTATAATCCGACAGTCTCTGCGAGACATTGATTTACGAGTCGGTAGTTCAATTATTCTTTCGCGAACACCGTCGCGCTTTCTCTTCTTTTCATAGAACCCTGGCACGGGCTGGCCGGTACGCGTGTGCGTGTTAATAAATTGACGATTGTTGCCGCGAGACGCCGCCGCCGAGCCGCACTCCGTGAAACTCACACAGAGTTTTATTTCTGTTTTAGGAGAACGTACGGAAGCCATGCAACGTGACGCCGGATACGTCTCTTCCGGATGCGACGTCAGCCACTGGCCCGGGCTTCTACTTCCGTTCTCGTGGTTTCTAATACTCGCACGAAACAGCCAAACTTTCCTGCAATAGTGCCACACCCCGACACAGTATTTCACGCGTGCTTCCCTGTCTCCCGCCGAAACGGGGGAAAGTACCTACGAAATCGACCACGGACACCTAGACAACTAGATCCTAAGCTAGATACCTAGGAATTATTGATAGGAGGGTAACGACCGTCTGCGCAACGTGTTTCGCTTGAATTGTAGATTAAGACACATTTCGGAGGCGCATAGATATAAAGGTGAGCTGCTGAACATGGCGTAAAGTATCGTTACTAAGTAATATCCTTTCATCCCTGTTGAAACGAGAGCGTGTTAATGCAAAATCACTCTTACGAGTCCCCTTTCACGAACACACGAATGAAAAGATTCTCCGTGGAGAATTATTAATGAACGCTGATGTGAGCAGTGCGGGAGGGAGCGAGCAAGAAGGCAATTGAAAGGCAATTAGTCGGAAAAGTGGCAGAAATGAGTTACTTGTTGCGTAAATAATTCAGTAAGTGACCCGCGATATGTACTGCGCTCGATCCCAGCGCGTTGGAACGTCCCATTCAATTCGCCGGCCCCGGCCGTTGCGATTCAGAACGATTCTTTGAAGGGTCTCTCTTCAAGTGAATGGGATTAAAGTGGCCGAGCAGCGTCAAAGGATGTGAAAGTAATTTGATATCCTGTATCTTAGCTCTGCCGATGCATCTTCCACGCGCGCCGAGGAACGGCACTAATGAAATTTTTAATTCATAACTTTATCCGTGTGGGCGGTGGAAACGAGCATTTCGACGGCCTCGCGTTCACGCCCCAGGCTTGTAAATAATGCAAGTGTAATTTGCAGTTATCGTCACTAGTTCTAGGCGTATTTATTAAAGAAACGATAATTATGAAGCGCACAATTCCTGCCAACTTTAGAATAATATTTATTCTTACGATATTTTAAGTAGATTTTTTAATGCACTTTTCGAAACCAGGGCGAACGAATTTAGTCGTATGTTAGACATTAATCGCACCTTTGTATACCTAGGTACATGTTTAATCGAATCGCGCGAAGACACGACAGTCTGGAATGTTCAAACACTGGTACGATACACTTTGTACGATATTTATAAATAAAAGTATTGAACGAACACGACGTATGTTTCGTTGCAACACCCTGATCTGAATGTAATGAAGAATGAACGCGAATATTCCTATTTAAAAATTGCCACAGGTAAGCAGAAAGTCGTGAGAATGCTCGCGATTCGAAAGCAGAACATTAAAAGCCGAATTTGCCCAAGTCAGGCGAAAAGTTCTGGAATCGTCTTTCGCGAAACGGACACAGCAGAGGTTGAAATGGTATTTGGAAGGTCCGGAGGGTGGTTGAACCGGGATGACAAGGCTTTCGAGCGGAAGCAGTCACCGGCACTACTACCACCATCGTGTCGCTACTTCGGCTGCAGTTACTAGCGGCGCTGTCCGAACTTGAAAAATAATTCAGCACGCAGTAATGTCCTGAATATAAAATTCTCGGGGAACCAGCCAATTTCGAGGCGGAAAAGGGTGGATCGGGGTTCCGGTGAATTTTCATTTATAAATTCCGAAAACTCCAAAGTCGGATCTCACATAAAATTGCTCGAGGCTCCGACGCGGGAAAACGGGGCGTGGGGAGGGGCGGTCTTCTAAATTAATCGCTGAGTCGAGCGGAATTCTTTCGGATTTAACTCGGCCAAAGTTAAATAATGGCCCGTAATAATTAATTGCACCGCGGCTGGTTTCAATCCCAGCGCATCGCGCGGCTCGGTGCAACGCAACGCGACGCGACGCAACGCCCCTGTTTATCGCATCGCCGTTCATTATCGATATTTCACTGTTAGATTGAATACTATGGTTCGTTTCGAAAAGCTGATAGTCGTTTTATATAGGTAGTAGAATGAAATTTTTGCAATAACCCAAAGTGGGGCACGGATGAAACGTCAGTGATTCGAAACACGAGAGTTGAAAATATAATATCGCACTTGAAGCGGTTTGAAGTAGCCGTTTAAACGATACCGGGGCAAGAATAAAATAACACTAAATTTACGACGGGCCGTGAATCAACATGCTTTATGATTGTTCGAGTTACGGATGATAAAGGGTGAAGGTGGAGGACTAGGTAGACCGGAGAGGTCGAACGGAGGCTCGGATGGTTTCGAGGGGGTAGGAGGTGGTGCAGGGTGAAAATTGGAAAACTGCATTGTCCAGCCGTTCTGCTCCTGCGGGACACATTCGTTAGCGGCATCGTCCACCAGTAATAAATTTCGCGTATCTTCCACTTTCCCCCCGTTCATTCATTCTTGCTCAAATTAAACATCAGCTAGATCGGATGAGTCCGCCAAGAAGAGCATCAACTTCATTTTCGTACTTTTCTCCTACCTGATTCCTACACGCTTCCCACACTATTCGCACACGGCTCCCACATAGCTCACAACACTCTTTCAGTACACTCACACTGTTCCTACGCCATTTCCATAAACACTCCCGCATTACTTTCACACTACCCGCATAGTACTCTCACATCACTCCTACACCAGCCTCATGTAGTCCCAAACCACTTTTACACAAAATCAACATCATACCTACAATACTTCTACACCATTCCCACACTACTCTTACATCACACACACACACGCCACTTCTACACTACAATACACGGCACACAACACTACACCACATGTCACACACACAAAACCAGACAAATTTGCAAACGAATATCACAATAAAGTTGTAAAGCGAAATTTAACTTCTCTTGCAGCTGCAAGAGTGATGAAATTCAAAAAATTTGCTTCTCTTGCAGGTGCAGCAGCGAAAATCTGCCTCTCTTGCAGGTGCGGCGCTTCAAAAACGGGGTGTTCCGAAATCGATTGCACGATTCTTGCACCTGCAAGAGAGGCAGATTCTCACGTTGCACCTGCAACAAAGTTGCAAATTGAAATTTGGCTGTCGGCGAGATCGCACAAAGTTGCAAACCGAGATTTTGGTTTCGAAACCCCGATATTTCATTTGCAACATTGTTGAAAAATTTTGTCCTTTGCAACTTTGTTATGTTCTCGCGGGACGCTGAATAACTTACCTGAATACTTGCCTGAATACTTACCATATTGCGCATGATCGTAAAACGACTACATCCTAAGTTGAAATCAGTGCTTAAGTAGTACAAATTATGAAGTGTGATATGTGAAGTGTAGAGTGTGATGTGAAGTGTAGTGTGTGATGTGTGAATGATGAAGTTTGCACACGAAAAACTATCATTAAATTCGAATATTGGAATCACGCTTCTCACGAAAACGCACATAGTTGCAATATTGTTGAAAAAAATTGGCATTTACAACTTCATTGCGTTTTCGTAAGGCGTCGAATAACTTATCTGAATACTTACCCAAACACTTACCTGAACATTTATCTGAACACTTACCTGAGCACTTGCGTGAATAATTATCTGCACACTTACGTGAATACGTAACCGCCTCTGGAGAGGCAAAAATGATTTCGACACGATTGCCTACTTACAGAGGCAGTCAGCTAACAATTTTCAAACACTTGTACCTCCGTTATCCGAAGTGTCATACGGGAAAGTGGTACAAAGGACAAAATTCGTGTAGAATTTGGTCCTGTATGAACTGACGAAGTTTCGATGCGTTGCAAATTTGCAGCCAGCTTTTATGAGAGAGGGCAAATCGAGCATATATGCCGATATTACTGGCATGAATTTTCTTTGAATTCAACCGAATGAAACGTTTCGATTGGGAAATGACGGTCAATTTTCATCGTCATTTACCTTGTTACCTAGCAAACGAGCAAGGAGGGTTGTGTTCCCTGTAAAAAGTGTTTGTAATCTTGCTTTGTTGGCGCGCGATTCAATTTCGCTGTAACGAATAAACAGTGCCAAACAAATAGACCTCTCTACCCCGCAGCTTCTCCACACCCTTCAGCTCGATGTGTCCATCCATTTGCGCGAATAGCTGCGAAAAACTCGACCGATTGAAAGCCACCACCCGTTGCCGAATTTTGCCAAGTGATACGATTTCTAAAAAAATTCAATCTACCAAAGTAATCCACCGTACTACGGTTGCATTTAGTTTCGTCAATAATTGAAAGCTTGTTTTGAATTTTTTCAAATCCTATCGAGCACAGGCCGTTTGATTTTTTCAAAGAAAATATTGGACCGCGTACATCACGCGACCTCTTTTTTAGGCAAGTCGATGAATTATCAAAACTCAGAGCCTGATTTCCTCTCGAAAAAGAGAATTACATTGACAATGAAGGGTTATACGCCATCTTGACCCGTTAATTCGCGATTCAGTTTCGCTGTAACGAATGGCGAGATTCGAAACGCTTGCACCTCTGCCACCCCTTTTTCGCTCTCCCTACCAATCGCACGTGAAAAGCCGGAATTGCTCTCGACTATCGAAAAACAATTAAACCGGTAAAATATCGGCAAACAGGACTGGATGGACGGCTGATATTTTATCAGTCGTAGCCTGCAATCTCTTCTATGTAACCCTTTGGCATCGGCTTATACACAATGACCAATGGCCCGTCACACTTAACCCACTTATTTCCCCGTTAACCTGTGCGCGTTCAATTTCCCGAGAAATCAATCGAGTAAAGCCTTTCTTTTAAATAGAAGGAGTCGCAAATTCTCGCAATTGTAGCTGGCAAATTCTAGCGCAGAACTGCAGAAGGATATGCGTACGTGGCACGCATTTTCGTAGCAATTGTGCGGGACTTTCGGAGCGTGCTTGGACTGGCGGAACAACGGACACTAGTGCGTAGAAAACTGCCCATTTTCAGTGGCGATGTTTCCTGTTGAATAGTTTGTTGAACGTTCGCCGCAGCGTGCAATCTCGAGAGATTAGCGACCGCAAAATCGTTCGAAACAGTGTTGAAAAGTTTCGTCAGCCGTGCAGCTATTAAAAGACGACAGGTTGCATACGACACTCGGCAATACATGTACCCAAACCTGGCCAGGGCAGATATGTAAAATTGATCCTCCCACGCGTGTCCAACAATTTCTCCCATGTTTTTTTTCATTTCCTCGTTCGCTGGCCTGTGTGCAGTCGCGCGCAAGCGAGCGTGTACTCTTCGTCTCTGTGAATGTCCAGCTTCACGCGTGGAAATTGCCGGGGGCGGGGGTAGCGCATACACGTACACCCTCGAATGGAAAACGGGGCGGGATAAGCTTTCGGGTTTGGGGGGATCCGTTGCGCGGACACGACTGTTTCCAGCTTTGCCCCTGTCACAATTAATGAACGAGTTGGTCCAGCCGCTGCCGAAGGACTTTCGAGAAGGGGGGTGCACCAGCAACTATCTCATGACCATCTGAAGCTGGGGAAAGAAATCGCAAAGGAAAAGGGATGAGAAAGGCACCGAGGGACACAGCCGGCACAGAGCGGGGTGGAAGACAGAGACGCGAGTTTCGATAGAAAAGACTGGAGGTTTGAAAGGGTACTCTCCGTACGATTCCTCCTTTTTTTGTCAACTCGGTGGGTTAGACAGAATCGTGGCGAATGATTGTATCGAATCCTGAAGTACCCGGGAGCCGGATGTCGGTGCTCAGCCTGCTGATGATGTCGAGAGACACTTCGGGGCCGGTCGATTGTTTTTCGGCGACGGACGAAATTGATTACTCCGGTGTCTGGGGAAATATGACGTAATGGCGCTTTGTCGTAAGCGTATTATCCGGGTATTTCTTTTTTCTCGCGCCAAACGGAGGCTTGAGAGATTGAATCTGAAAATCTTCCAAGGAGAATTTGACATTTGCGAGATTAAGCGATACTTCTTGCGGTCGCGTTACTGCTGGTGATGATAAATCATCCGGTCGAATTTTCGGATCAGAATCTCGTTGGAATTTTTAAGCTATAGGCAGGTGTAGGCGTACCTACCCCCATCCATCACTTCTTTTTTTTAAATGGTCGATGCTGCTTTCGGCAATGTTTGCAGCACAATCGTTGCGCAAACAATCGAACACTAGAAAGAAGCATCGCTGCGGGAAGAAGAAATTAGACGTCGATTTATATCATCGTTACATTTATTGAAACAGTACTCACGTCGATGAATATTTTTACAGTATAATATTCCGTACTCGCCTCGTCTCGTCTCGCCCGGTTTCACTTGTATCGTTTTGATTCATGACGACGTTTCTCTATAACATGATACATTATCGATTATGAATTTTATGTACAATGCGATCTAGGCTTACATATGAATGCGCAACCAACATTCCTTAAATAATGCGAGTCGCGGATACCGATTATCTAACGTGTGTAACTTTTTCTCGATATTTTTCTGTTTGATTAGCGATTAAACGCGGGCGCGCGCGCGTTTCGAGCTGATATCTTGGGGTCGATATCTCGTACTGTCGACGTCGCGATACGAGTATCTATGTTACATCGAATCCAGATCAACCGAACATAGCCATTCCAAAGGAACGAGACGCCAAGGATCGGGAAAAGTGTTTACGACGATCGTAAAATCGAATGAAATTTCGCCGATAACGTCTCTCTTATTCCAACATTATTAAATCGATTAACGTTCATCTCGAACCGCCAAGTTCTCCGAATATCACACGATCAACATTCAAACTGCCCCGATTAAACGACGATAATGGCTCGTGCCTTCCTCCTCTTTGTCTCATGCCCCGTGAATTCTTGTCACAGTGCGTATCGATTAATTCGCCTAACGTGCGTCACCGTTTTAAGTCTTCGCCACCCTCACGCGTCAGCTCCAAAATATTGTCCTTTCACAACGACATAAATTACCGTATAAACTATACAAGAAGGAATAATATCGCGAACCTCCTCCGCCGTGTCCATATCCGCACTCCGTCGAAACGTAACACCGCGAACGTATCCTGGCAGTCTGTTTTACACCGTGAATCCTCAATCCTAGTTTCTTCATGGTACAACATTATAAAAAATCTATTTAGACCTAAGGTAAGTCGCACCTTAACGCACTAACCGTTATGATATCGTTTACTCCATAACGTTACACCGTAATAAATCTACTTAATTAATTAAGTTACTACTATCGTGTGTCCTTACGTCGCGATAAACATCTAGGGATGTTGATTCGTGGGAAACGAAACGAATCTCGGTCCGGACTAGGAGAAAATAACCAATTTCATAGCACCGTTTCGACGAGTAATTCCTCTAGCTCTCGGAGCAATGGTAGAGCGACACAAACAGTTTGCAGTTAGAAAAAGTTTCGACGCAGAAATATGCTACGAAATAAAAAGGAATTCAAGAAACAACGAGATTTATATTACCCATATACGTATGTACGTCGCCTTTTTAAGCGCGCTTTCGTTGGGCGACTCGACATACACCTTTCGTATCAGATTTATACACATACTCGTTGATACGCCACGAATTCTTTTGAATTACACTTTCCGAACAACAACGGAACATTATTTCTCTCAAATAAATAACAATTGCCTATTACCAACGTGCTTAAATCTACATTTACATTACTCTTATCTATACACGGGCCCTATGCTTAAGTCGCGTTCATAGAACTCGTAAATTCTTACAAGGTATCGAATGTGATTGCATTTTGATTAGACGTTAAACGATAAGCCGAGAATATTCCGCGCGAAAGAGTGTGAAGAGGGGAAGAACCGTCCAAAAGGGAAACATAAATTGAAGCGTTTCAATTAGCTGGATCGTTATTCCTCATGCCCCGTCAAACAAACAGAAACATATCGAGAACGAACAGTGTTATCGTCCCTGTTATCGTTCCCAAAACGTATGAAAAACAATCGCGGGTACTTTTCGAAAAGACAAGTCCCTTTTGCCGAGCACGCTAGCGCCAGCCATCTCGGAATTACAATGATCCCGATCGGAGCACAGGTCGGGCAGTCAGATCTGGGCAAACACTGAACAATTGAATCCGCGGATCACGCGGTGGGCTTTCGTAAATCAACATCCACGGGAAGAATTTCGTTTTTTAGATAAACGCACTCGTGAAAATCAACCGGACACTGGAAGGTTTCTCGTTTTTTCTCGCGCGAGCTTTATTTACAAACGTTGCCCAGATCCAACGATCCACGATCTATCGTAATCCTCGGACGTGTGGTACTGTACAAACGAGGCCGCTACGAATCGTATCATCCGAACAACCGTATCTTCCTTTATGTACAGAAAACGTTGCGCTACCTACATATATGACACCGTTCAATAGTAAATATCGACTATCCGAATTGCAAACCCTTGAAATCGACGGTATCCGTCGGCGTCGTTGATTTCTCCAAGTTCCGAAGCGACGATGAGGGTCGCTCAGCTAGCTGGACACGCGCGTTTCGCGAGTCCTGAGAGCGTGCACAAGATCCGAGTTCCCAGAGATCACCGAACAGACGCTTCGCACTGAGAATCGGTGCGCGTCGCGTCGGTGAGCGCGCCAGAGGAGAATTCCGAAGAACTAAGTAGAGGGGAACGGTTGATGGGCGATGGGGGGGAAAAATTGCGGTAAAAACGTACGTGTGAGAGATCGTGCTTCATTTCCGCTTCGCCGCGTCACCGCGTCACCGCGTCCTTTCCACGCACAACTCGATCCACTGCACTTTGTCCACGCCTGATCCTTTTTTCTATTTAAATCGCCGGCGATTTCACGGTGCGCGATCACCACCAGCCGCGCTGCAACGCGAATTAGATTGATTTATCCGGCTCGATAGCCACGCACACGCGGCCGCGCGCGCGCGCGTGCGCACGTGTTTGCGTGTGTTTTTCACCGGCATTTGCACCGGATCCGCAGAGTTCGTCAGCGAAAGGGAACGCGTTCCCTTTGCGGTGGCGTTTCACTCTAACGACCCCTCTGTTTCCCAAGTCGCGCCGTTCACAACGAGACTGCTCACCTTAGCAGGTTCGCGATTAACAGAGTTACGGTGGCCAGCAGGATGGTGGGCGTGACGCCACAACTTCCGCCGTGTTGCATGGCCGCTGGATGCTCGCCTGAAACAGAAAAAGTCTCGTTCTACTTTCCTCCGTCCCCCATTTCCGCCTACTCGCCGTCACTCCGTTAAATGCATTTCGGAATTAACGTCAGCCAGCGCGCGGCAAGAATGTGCTAACTCGGTTTGCGTTATCAAGACAAGTGATTTTAGCCGCTCCGCCGCGCCAACCCGCGTCCTGGCGGATGACTTTATGACTTTATGAGAATTCGTGGCGGAACGTAGGAACGCACGAACAGGGGTAGGTACTATCAGGGCCTCGACAGTGACGGTAAACGTGTTTCAAAGTGCAGCCACCTAATTCGTAGGACAGGGTTATTTCTTCCATTACGGTGAACCATTAATAACCGCGATACCGGGGCCCGTGTAACCGATTGCAGCGAGGTTGAACGCAGGACGCCAGCAGAAACAGCAAACTAACGTTAATCAGGAGCTATCCCCGAGGTAGGGGCCACGATTTCCATACAAGCATTTCATATATCCAGACAAATGTTAACGGTGTATCGGGTCGGATGAACGCGCTTTGCACGCAACATCCGCCAGTAATAAAGATAATCAGGCGGGCACAGAGGGTGGCGGTGTAACCGCGGTTAGGCGTGTCGCTCTACTCGCGCTACTCGCGCTATTCGCGATCCTCGCGCTGCTCGCGTTGCTCCCGATTTACGAGCAGATCGAAAATCTCATTCGCTGCCGGTGCTGGTCCAAAGTGGCCAGCGCGCACGTGGGTGAGGTTCGGTCGGTGGAAAAACGACGCCGTTCGTCGTGGACGTGCGTGCACAGCCGCCTCGAGCCCCGTAATTGCGTTAATGCGCAGATAGCGGCCGCCAGGACGGATAATCCGGCGTTGCGTGCGGGCTGATCGCGAAATAATTGAAATTTGCGGTCAATTTTGCAGAGTAATCAGCCGTGTTTGAAATAACGTCGATGGCCGGGCCGTGCCTGGCCGATTGTAAATTAATTATGCAGACGAACTGCGCTGCATTAATTTTCATCCGGCACCGGGTTTTCCCGCGCCGCGGATCGTCGCGTCGGAGCTCGCGGAACGCTTAGGGGGTGAACGCGTTGCGAGGGGTGCACCGGAGTGATCGATGCTGCCACATCACCCTGTCGAAGCGGATCGGAACGGCTCGAAAGTATGCTCGATTGAAGTCCGTTAATGGTATCGCGCGCACTAATCTTCGGGCTATAACTCGTGCCGCGATGATTAGCAGTTCATTGTTGGTCGATGCTTGGAACCGAGAAATCCTTTGACTCGGTTGAATGCCTGATTTTCGCCATGAAAGCGGAACAATTCGGTGCGCCGTGCCGCGTAACGCATACCAAACTCTTTGTTCATCCAGCCAATCAGTGTTTACTTTGGAAATTACAACGTTAATTGTGAATTAAACGCTCCTAGCGGGATACGAGCTTCTCCTTTGCTGTATCCCATTCCTGGCAGTGAGAATTCAAATTCTGTCGTGCTTTGAATGGAAAGAATAGAACACTTTGAGCAGAGGATGAGGACGTGAAACACTCCGCGTGGAATTCTGCTGTTCTAAGAAAGCCAATTACGTTAATTAGACTTAATTGGTGGCTGTTGGAATCTGCTCCACCGCTGACAGGACGTCCCGCCCAGCAATCAGATCACGGCGCTTCAAAGAGAGAGTAAGTCGTCGACTTCTACGGCTGACGTGTTTCAGCCCGCCCGACTTCCTAGAGGGGTGCGTGCGCCCGAGTCTGCCGATGATTGACAGGCTGGATTGCTGAACTTGCCGAGCAAGATATTGCATGCGTTATCGCGGGTGTTGCCGTGGCTGACAATAGATCAAAACCAAGTGTATGCGTGAGGGGCCGAGTACTTGCCGCGTCGCGTCCCGTCGCGGTCCCAATACACGAGCCTGTCAAACTTTACGACGAGGGATTTCGATACTTGATGAATGAACGCGCCACCGTCCCTTTTCCTTGTCACACTTCAGGAGTCTCGCCTCTCTGCGTGCCATTGAAATTGCATCTCACGGCACGGGGACAGCCATTGTCGGGAAATTTGTCGAACAATCGTAGTCTAAAGGGCCGACGATGGGCCTCCTTTCAACCGGCAGGGCAGCAATAGCCACGTCCTTTGATTTTCTGAAAGTGTCAACAGCTGCCGACAAGGTACAGCGCGGTTTACGGCTTAAGGAAAGAAAATTCATACGGAGCTAGATACGACCCATTTGCTGCGAGGCCCTGGACGCTAGGGTGGAAATCGTTTTGAGTGTAACGGTGATTAAAAAGCGGCTAACAGAGGCGGTACGTTTCGCGTAGCTGGACGAGATTCCCCCGTCAGAAATAAGGCTGTGAAGTAGAATAGTAGTCATAACATTAATACAACAGAGAAACACAATAATGTGACGTATAGGGATAATCGGAGTCCGAAGCCTTTCAGGCGTTCAGAATTCTTAATGCACTCTTTCGTAGGAAGGGAGACCACTAAAAGCAGACAGGCCATTCTGAGTGTACGACGAAGCGTGTTGGCGAAATTTCGCGAGCTACCGCTTTAAAGTGATCGCGATTTAGTCGGTGCGACGCCTGCTGATATCTCCGTGGCCGATTCCTCCTCTTAAATGCATTTGCACGCGACGTTTGTAGAAGGGCGTGTGCATGACATCGCCCGGGGAACGTTTGAACGGTTCACGCGTGTCGGGCAAAAAGAGAAACGTGCCTAAAAGCCCCGTATAATGATGCCGTATCGAGGAAGCCGGCGTGGCGCGCAGATTTTAAATAAATAACATGGATAATATTTCTCTCCTTTCGAATTATACCAAATTCTCAGTTTATTTGGTTCGTCCACTCCACGTTAATCTGCCTATCGGAATAGTTGATTGAAATAATCCAAAGTACAGGATCATAGTCGACCACTGGGTTAATCCAGATCCCCTGGTCATTAACAAATTTTAGCAGGTAGATGCGATTTCACTGCCATTGAACTCGACAGGCAAATTCATGCTGAGCTCGTCGAAGTTGTCACGAGCTTCTTGCAGACAGGTTAAGCGGTGTTACAAGAAGAGTGCGGATCAATATTAAGAAAGTTGTGTGTCACGGCGCAGCTACGTCTGGGCGCAAGACTGATCGCCGCTCTAGCTCCCGAAGAAATTAAGTTAACCCAGAGAAGAAAGGGGAGAGATGGTGCGAGGTCGAATGAGAATTCAGGGTATAAAAAGGACTCTTACCATTCAGCACGTGGACCATTACGCTGGCTGGATGCGCGTTGCTGGGAATGCAGGTGTAATTTCCGCTGTCGGTCAATCTGGCTTGTGTCACCAGGAGTCTGCTCGTCGTACCGCTTTCCGTTTTCTCGGTCTCCAAGGAAACCCCGCCCCTGCGGTGAACGCTGAATTATCAAAGATACTTTGCTACTATTCACAGCACACGTTATATTACTTTGTTAGTAGTTTCTAAGGTCTGATACGTTTCCCGAATTCCGCAGCGACGGTATATATAAGTACGCGTTTACGCGCTACCCTGTCTCTACCCCTTCTAGCGAGAGTATTTACGTGCTCATCTGTTCCACGGTTGGAAATTTCGTGGTTCAGGTATGCATATCCGTGCGAAAACGATCGCGTTCGAACCGATACACGGGGCCATTGAAAGCCTGTCGCGCAAGCTACTCCGTGGAGCCGGAAATTTTCGATACATACGTTCGGTGCATCTTCTATGGGGTGTGCGGCAATAATCGTAACGCAGGCAATCGAACGGAAAGGAACGCAAGCCCGGGGCGCGAAAATAGCGCGGAGCTGCTCGCGGGTGTACGGGGGACATTACGGGGTGAACTCGAGAACTTGATTCTCGTGGCATGTACCTGGGACTGTCGAAATCCACCACATCTCTTCCGTGATGCCACGAAACGCTGCTGGGCGGTGTACTTTGCACATTAACGGTGCACGTGAGGCTTATCGTGCTGCCCTTCCTCACGTAGGCGTCTTCCGGACCCAGGATTTTCGCCTGAGCAGCTGCAACACACATTGGAAATCGGACGCTTAAGCATTCCGCCCTCGCTACTACTTAAATTTCGTTTATTCGTTCGGGGTTGCGCGCGGCGCGTCGCATAGCATCTACTGTCTCATGAATTTTACAAATTCCTTTAAGTCTATCCTCAAGCGATATCGCTTAACACCGCCGAACTGGCTCTGTGCGCGTTAAAAATTAACGCGTACGTGCTCGGGGCGAGTAGTTTGTCGTCTGCGAGAGCCATTAATTGGATTACGGGTGCCTCTCCGTTGCTAAAACTTTATCGAGACGGGGGATGGAACTTTGATTGACGCTAGCAGGGAAATAGTAACGGGACGAGGTGTGTTATTAATGCTGAAAATTATGAGATTCGATTCGGCAAATTGAGGTAAGTGAACGTAAATTCGGTGTGTGTATACGTGTGTGTGTAATACTCTATGCAAATGCGCGGAGGGGAGGGCGTGGGTATTCGCGAACTTTCCGTGGCTCTGCTCGTGACTAACATTCGAAACGAATTTCGCCCAAGTTTTAATGGAACTTCGAAGTTGAGGTCGTCGAAAACGAAAAATAAAACGCCACCCGTCTAAACTTACGTTGTTGCCGTGAATATTTTAATTGAGGGAAGAGTAGGAAATAGGATGAATGAACCTCACCCCGTCGCTCTGATTGTTATTCAAAGGAGCGCGTCATCTACGCTTTTGTCTCTGTATTTTGAAACAGAAGCGAGCGAGTCCATGCCAAATGCTGCATGAAAAACTGTCCGTACGTTTCAATTCAATCGCATTCTACGAGAATTTATAGCGGAAAGTACGCGTACCTGAATTATCGCAGAGCTGAAATTCATTTTCGCCGATCGATACGCGGTGCAGAGTCGCGTTTGAACAGAATTAAGAAACACTGGCACGCACTACGAATTATCGAGCATCAGCAAGGGCGCATAGAGAAACTTAAATGTTGCACATTGAGCGGAGAGCAGGCCGAGCGTGTGCGTGATTGTCGCGTGTCGGGTCAACGGGAGCCAACCTTATATAGCGTCACTTCTCCGCGATAATTATTACTACGACAATAATTCGGTGGCAATTAGAAGACATGGGTGACTGCGTAACATGACATCCACGGTTATGAGGGTGCGACCATCAGCGAAACAGATCTTTTACCGCTAAAGTCAGCTCGACCTGCCCTCGTAAAACAAAACCATCCGGGGGTCGCATTAATTAACGTTAAACGGGGAGGGCGTGCATGCACTGATAGAGCACGGGCTGGTACACACACACATGCTGGCCAGCGACAACGAACAAAGGTACGTACAGAGACGAAGAGAAAGAGAGAGAGAGATAGATAGAGAGAGAGATATATAGAGAGAGGAATAGAAAGAGTGACACAGGCAAAGATCTACACACTGGTCGCAATAAAACGTCTAGCAGCAAGTTCAACAGCTTGGAAAAGGAGTCTGTTCTTGCGTGATTCTAACCTGAGTTGAACGTCCGGTGAATAGCGTTCGGTGTGGTGGTGGCGGGGACAGGGGCACTTTCTGGAATGGGAGGACAGAAAAGATATCGAGTTAATCGATTTCGTCGAGAGATCTACTGTTTCGTGGGTGGCTCGGGGATTGAACTGCCACCGAAAGCACCGTGATATGGGTTACGTGCGATATTCGCTCGATATACATACGTATGTACCGTGCATCGCTGTTCATTCATGCTGTTCGTAGCCCCTTTCTTGCTCCCTGATACGCTTCGTTCTTCTTTCTATCGCGATAACGGCTTCGCGGCTCTTTCCGAGGCCAGGCACATTTATCTTTGGCTCGCGACAAGAATTCGTAGGGAGCAACCCCTTCTCCCGCTGTTCGTTACAAGGTCCCCGAATTCCTCCATACAAGATGGGTATCGATTCCGGCCAACTGGCGACCAATTACATACTGTTATGCACAGCGGAACGCTGGCTCGTGATAGGGACAGGTACACGCGCAAGGGCTACGAACATAATTAATGAACAGCAGTGTCCGTGTGCGTGGAGTGTTCGAGATCTCGGTGACACGAGGAAACGGATTGCGGATGGTGCTGAAAGAACTCGATTGTCGCGAAATTGATGTAGTTCCCGAGCAGTTCGATAGTGTGGACGTTGAAAAGAATTTGATAACACGCGCGCGCAAATGGAAGTCACCGCTCGATGGTTTGACAAAAAACTCCGGACAACGCAGCAATTACGTCGCACCGATGGCAAACGATAGAATGGATTATTAAATTAGCGAAACATCGGCGCGGTACGGTGCATTATCGTCCGCCACGGTCATTTGCGATAGAACTCTGTTTAAACCGCGTATATTGTTATTCGCTGCTGTTTGCCAAGCGAGCGATTAATAACGATAACACGTGATCATTAAAATCGATAAATTAAACGTACTAAATAATAGAAGCTCGTTAGCGTGCAGCGGATACATTGTATGTACTCGAATGTGGGTACGCGCCGGAGCATCAGAAAAGAAACGGAGCGGAGTTACAATCGGGGCTGCTGGAAATCCGCAATTACACGGCATCGGAAAATAAACATCGGCGGAAACGATTTCAATATAATCGTGGAAAAAGAAGGATAATATACGCGGCGTGTAAACCAATTCGTGTAATTGAACGCGTGGCATTGTTTGCTAATCCCCCTCGATCTCGTGCCTCTGCCTTGATCATGCTTGATGCACGAAGAGGACGATGCTCGATAATTCACGAGGACTTTTAATTGACAGTGTAACGTCACCACTGTTGTAACCTGAAGTGCTGCCGCAACGACGCGACGCGGTCGCGTTCACCACTCGACGTTGACAGGACGGTCAATTAGGCAAATTAATTGCACGATAGAAGTACCAGGAGACGAAATCAACGGTTTGCAAGCACATCGTAGAATGATTCTCTCGACAGATAAGATGCAACGAGGTTAAGGAATGAAACCGACCTCTCAAAGATGTCACGTTTCATCGCGATAGGCCATAGGCATGCAAGCGAAAAGCAAGTCAGTCAATCCTTTGGCCTCTTTCGCGCGAGAACTCGATGGCGTGTTATTGCTTTTGTCTTCTAATGTCAGTCTGCCAGCAAGTGGCAAGTGGTAGGTATCTTCTACGATGCTTCTTGGAGCAATGACAAACAGAATCGTGGGTATCGTGCGCTATCGAGTGTCTCGCTTGAAAGGACCACTTTTCTCATGCTAGTGCGTAGTCAGGATACCGGAAGAAGTGTCTGTCCTGATCGTTCAGGCGGTAGACACGTACACAAGCATTGGAAGTTATTTCTCGTTTGTCCCCGTTATGCAAGATATGAACAGTGATAACGGAGCTTTTATAAACTTGCCGATTAACCCTTTCGCGAACGATCGATGGACGCTTGCTGAAATTTCGAAGCCCTCAAAGGGCTGCACGAACACTTGCTTGCCCCTTTGTGTCAATTTTCGTTAATACCCTTTCAACGCAGTGGCCACGAGAGGGTTAATCGCTACGATAATGGTCGCACAACTGCAGCTTTACCTTCGACTCTCAACATGAAGGCTAAATTCATTTTGGGCTCGGTGTTAACCTGGCATTCGTAAACTCCGGCGTCACGTTCTTGGACGAACTCGATCTTCAACGTCCATTCGTCGGACGTTTCCGGATGCTTCACGGAAAATCTTCCGTCTCCCGTGTACGTGGAGATAGACGAGGTGAGTATGTGTAAATCCCTTTTCCGTATCCAGGATACCTGAAACCAAAATGTCCGCGGTTCAGCATCGTCAGAATTTCAACGAAAATTCTGGGACCATGAACTCTGCTCTCACCACCATCCCTCCACTTACCCACCTTTCACGGATTCTCTAAAGCGTTCAGAAGAAACTTTCTATTCGTTGAATACTGTGAATTAAAGCGACTTGGCTGGATAGTAAAGCCCATAAAAGGGATGTTGACCGATGTAAAGGGTAGTATGAATGACGATTATAGGTTCCAGATTCGTCTGGCTCGCGCCGCGGTGCAGAATTACAAGGGTGGCGTTGCAACGGGCACGGGGAAACAATGTTTGACGCGAACGTACCTACATTCATGAAATCTGTTAATAGTGGCCCGATAACATTTCCATTGATCTATCGGCGCACCTGTGACGATCTAATAATCAAATTGCCAAATGCCACGCAGCGCGTATGAAATTTTAGCTGCGCCCTTCCATTGTGGTAACCCACACGTCGTTATACGCCAATCTGTAGACGAAAAGCGTTAAATTGTCCCGCATAAAATTGCGTTTGTCGTTGCAAAGAGAACCGAATCATCGGTGGTATTATCCTCTCTACCAATTGATTTGCCACTGGAAAGGCGAGAGGGTGTCGGGTGATGGCCATGTCAATGATATCATTGATATCAAGTGGACTGGATATCTCGTGGCAACGATGGTGCTTGAAAAATAAATGTCTGAAATCACTCTTTTCTATCAGGCTATCGACGCGACGTTTTGTTGGTGATCGTTAAATGTCTCCGCGCTAGCTTCACAATGATTACAGAAGTACGTGCTGTCCGTCGCGCCGGCAGTTTCTGCGCTAAAAGTCACCCCCTATGAAAACCCTTTTCCAACCCTCGCGCTTATGGGGGCAGGCTCTCCGAGCCTCGGCAACGGGGATCGTTAAACGTATGTTTCCGGGGAAGAAGATCTTCTCACCCTCGTTAATTATTCCCGGCTGCATCCTTCCGCAGCTCGGAGAGGGAGAGACAGGGATGCCTTAGAACGGCAGAAAGGGAGGGACAGGAGTGCAATCCTTCTCGACAAACGGAACACGTCGAAACGGTGGATCTCTCGAGAAGTTCTCGACGTTAGACGTTTGATAAGGGTTCGTCGTTTCATTTTACGATTACGCACGTCGCGCATTAATTGAACATTACGTTCCAACCCTGTTGTTCTTCCCTGTTTAATCAGTTCGACGAGATTCCCAGCAATCGAAGGATTAAGGCCCGACGCGTTGGAAAACCTTCCTCGGAATCGCCGAAAGTTCCTCGCAAATGCTTTCCTAAGTTCTATGATTTGAAATTCTCATTATTTCGATTACGAATCGAGGCCGCGTTTCACGTCAGACTTATTCCGCGAATTTATTCGGCAAACCCGGGGCGTGAGAAGCCAGAGAGGAGAAACCAGTCCTTCGCGTATAAATTTCCACGTATATACGTATTCTTTATCGGGCTACCCTTCTCTTTTCTCGCCAGGAATAGCCCAGTTATCGTTTCGCGCCTTTTATATCTAGTGGACGACCAGCCCCACCGGGGAAAATTAAATATCTTGCAGCTCTTACGCTCTGCCCCACGGGGTCGAATCTGTTCGTAAGTTACCCACGGACATCTTATAGTTTCGAACTCGGCTCTCGGCGTCGAGATTACGGGAACAAGGATGTTACGTGCTCGACGTGTTATCGTGGAATTTCGCCTCTATTAAAGTACAACGAGGCGAGAAATCTACAAATAAAAAGGACCGTGCCCACCAGCGGACCGACGAAACATTCTTCTAGCGGTGCGGACGCCAGCATTTTAATTACAGAAATATTTTCCGTCGGAATGGCGAGAGTTTAAAAGCGGCCTCCCAGTAAAGACGGGTATTGTTCGAGCTCTACGGGAAACGTAATATAAGTTGCGGTTGGATAAGTTTTCAGTCTCCCTTTCCACGTTTGAATTACGGCTCTCGATAGTCGGCTTAGCTCTCGATTTTAATTTCAGGTGTGAAACTCGTATAACTCATTTACCTTATAAAAGCGTTCCTTCGCAGTTTCAAATGTTTACAAGTGAGAAGGATAGGCGTGGGAGGGAAAGGTGTAGGTGGAAATTTACGACATCGCACGTACCTACAGCATGTCTGAGCGCAATTTGCCGGCTGGTAGCTAGTATAAGGGAGCTTTGGTGGCTTTGCCCTTTCGAAGCCACGAAGATCTGCCACTTTCTGCTTAGGTCAACCCGAAAGCACCATGGAAAGACGGCTCTTTGTGCAGCTACGTATATACATCTTCTCCGGCGCGATCTCCATTTCCTATTAATCCGACAGCAGAGCAAACCAGGATTCGGGATTCCACGGAGGCTGGTAGATGAGAAACAGGAGGGAAGAGGGACGGAGAATCATTGAAATTGGATAAAGGATACGTAGCAATTTAACCGAAAAAGAAACGTAGAGCAGGGCTGGTAAGAGCACAGAGACAAGCAGAGGAAGAGCCCAACGAATTTTCCTCGGAACAAGGAACTTTCACATGGAGGAATATTTCCATCTTACGTATCCCTCTACCCTGTTTCACCCCTCAGAAGCCTCGACGTACGTGCAGGCATTTTCTAAACGGCACCGACGGGACTGTTGCGGCCTCGACACGCAACCAAGTCGCGTTTCCGCGCGGAGGGTGGCGAGAGGTGAAGCGTCTTAGACGTTTCCCGTCGGGGCTGTGCCCAGAAGAAAATGGAAACTTGCCTGTGCAACGGGGAACGATGATTTTCCCAGCCATTCACGGTAATTTCTTGGGATAAAAGGTTTTTCCACGCAGGTACGCGCGGAGATCGACGGGACGCGACGCGGCTCCGACGGGACGGGAGCGGCGAACGGGGAAGTCGAGGGGTGGAAATGATGGCAAGCGTTCGCCTGAGGTAAATTCGATTTACAGACGACTTGATGTACATCTTTACTCGCACCTACATACCTACGCGCGTAGCTGCGCGGTGTGCACCCCCGTTTTCTTGCGTCGCTCTTACCGCGGCGTTCGCCGAATCCACAGCCGCAGCCGTAGCCGCAGCCGAGTGTGTCAATCAATTTAAGGGCGACAGATCGGTTTGCCTGAATTTTATTTCCAACGCACCGGCTGAGACAGTCGCGCGACAAACACTGACTGACGCGTCGAATAAAAGTATCTACAGCTCTTCTGGTACGGTGTATTTCGTAAAATGTTGCAACTGGAGGTGGTTGCGAGAAATGCCCCTGCGTCCTTCGCGTAATCGCATCACGCCTCGGAATTCTCTAAAGCAATCTGGGAAAGTTGCTCGGTTCGTCGAACGGCAAATTATTCGTGTCGGTGGAAATGCCAATCATCGGGGTGCTCATGATCATTTTATTGTAGGCTAGTTGGCGCAAACCCGATAGAAATTAGAGATACCAATTAGCAGGTGGTATCGCTTTAATGGCTACCTCTCGGTATCGTACATCATCGTCGATGCTGCAGCGAACTGCGCACGACGCGCATGTTGGTCGTTGATTATTGTCGCCATTGTTATCATTGTCATTACTTGAATATCCTATTGGTTCCAGCGCCTCTCTCCCTCCGGGCCCCTGTCTGCCTGTCCTCCATCCCTGGCGTACATCTCCTCGTTTGCCAGGTCGTTCATTACCTGGCCATCTGTGCCTGCTACTCTGCCAATGGCGAAATGCTGGCCTAACATTTATAACACTCGATATGCCAGCTAATAAATTGGCAGGCTTTCAGTGAATGATGCGACAGTGAATCTACCGCATTGCTTCTGCAGGTCGCAGGTATCCTAGCCGCAAGCAGTAGCAATTTCGCTTATTGAGTATGGTGTTTCATTGCTGCGGGAACTCGATACAGAACGCGTAGAAGCTCTCCCGCATTGGATCGCAGAAATATCTGCCGAAACGTTGTAACTTCTGGGTTGTTTAACCACGCTCGGTTCCCAGGAACAGAGGCGTGGTGCATCTTGAAGAATCGCGAGCCCCTAATGAAATAATGGCAACTGCAGGGACCCCGAGGAAATTGCGCGCTTCGCGCCCCCGACGAGATGAAACGAGACTAATGCCTGGTAATTGGACGAGCTTCAGGAGTGCCAACCCGAAGCATTCACGGGAGGACAGTTAGGCATGGCACCGGTCCAAATTTCGTGTAGCCTCGCGCAAAAGGGGGCCGGATAGAAAAGGAAAGGAAAAAGGAAGAAATAAAAAGCGGCGGAGACGCCCTAGAGCAGTGTTGCTTCTTTAACAAACTCCCGTGCGCTCCTCTTCCGCGCGAATTCGTGTTCATCGACGTTGTGCGAGCAATCGACGGTGTTCTACCGAGTAAAAGCTGGCCGAGGCTATTCGAAGAAAAATGAGAATCGCGGTAACGAAAAGAAGTCAGGCGAAAAACGGGGACGAAGCAGGAGATGAAGAAGAAGAAGAAGAGGAAGGTTCTGCTGGAGAACGATCGAACTGATGGGCTAATTAGTATTGGAGCTCTGCAGGTTCCTTGCACCCTAACGCGCAGACTACATCCTTCGAGTTTCTGGCTTGGCTGGAAGATACTGGCAGAGGTGTCTTGGGGATAGTTCCCGTTAATGAGCCTCTGGTAACGACGCCTTTTTCCTCCGTGCCCATATATCCAGCCGAGAGACCTCCTCCTAATCTGGCCCAGCGCATTCTCTCATCCTTGCGCTACTAGCCCTTCCGTTCCACTCGATCATACCTCATACCCCTCATCGTTCAACTATTCTCCGAGTCGGCCAAATATTCGCAATCCCCTGCTTTTGGGCAAGGTGAACCGTCAATGAAATAATGCACTTTGCAAACTTCCAAATTATGCCACGCGAAACGCGCTGCAAGCTTTAACGGGGTTATAGTTCGTAAGTATTCGTTATTTAAAAGAATCGTGCGCGATTCATTCCTAGAAGCACTGTCTTCCGAAGAGAATACAAAGAGATTCAGATAGACGAAATCGTATAATTTACCATGTCCAAAAACGATGATATTCCTCGAAGCGTGCAGAAAATTGATAACTCGAACGCACCGATACACACGCATTGGGAACAGTTTCGGCATCGATACGCGGTGTCGCCGTGTTTTTGTTTGCGCATCTTTGACGTATTTTTGGTGTTGCTTTTACCTGTGCTCCGGGGAAAGGGAGAGAAAATGCTTTGATGTCGGTTTGGTTGGAAAATGTTCATACTCATTTGTTCCAGCAAGCCAGTGGCGAACACATTCGTCAAGCGTACACGTGTTATTATCCTGGAAAGCTCACTTTTATGGATGCGCTTTTATCAACAGTACGGACATCTGTTCCCCTATCGATAGCACGAGCCAACCTAAAATTAATGGCTGTTTCAGTCGGGAAACAAGCCGTCGCCATTAAAAGTATGGTGCACGGTTTAATCGACAGTCTCGCGCTAAATTGACTGATGTGATCGGGCCGAACGCGGCCACGCAGGCAAAAAATACGTTACGACCGCTGCTCCCACCTTTCGTCGCGATATTTCCGTATTACGCGCACACGTTGCAGGCGCTGTTCTTGCGTAAACCAAGCCACGAGCGAATTCACTTCCCCCTCTAACTTGATATTTGCAGCCAGCTCTCGAATCACGAAACGTTGTTTGCCAATAATTCAATCCTACTGTTCGCGTGAACGTTAATAAGTAACATGATGGACGGCGTTACGTAAATTACATTGGACACGTTGATCTGCGCTGCATTACCCGGCGTCAAATTCGATGTAATTCGCTCGTAATCTGGCAGGTGCACCGGGTCTCCACTGGAAACGCGTTTAACAGCTTACTTGGAATAATTTATCCGTTTCTATCGTTTTCGTACGCGCTGAAAGGGAATTGTGCCCTAGTCGACGTTGGCGGCAAGTCGAGGGGGACGTTACTCTTCATCCTGAATGAGAAATCGTCTCGTTTCGTCTTACGACACTGAATACAACAGCGGGGAACTCCAATTCACATACATAAGACCAACGCGTAACCGCTATTTCCTTGGCGAGAGAACAGTAGGTACTCGTGAACGGCGTAAATTTATTCTCATTTCTCGAAACAGGTCTCGCCTCGCTTCATTCAACAATCTTTTTTTCTCTTTAAATCTCTTTGCATGCACCCCTTTGCGAGCACAGGCTGTTGGAATTCTTTCATCGAATGTTCCTTCTTACACGGGGTTGTATCGAGGGGAGGAACAGGGGTTGATTAAAAGGAGAAGCCACTTGGAGAGCAATTATGCTTATAAAAGTGATCGGAACACGCGAGAGACCGGTCCTCCTCGTTTTTGAAACGAAGAAGACGTCGCGTCGTGGTCGTTTGCTGGGCGAAGAAGGAGAAAAAGCGGGAAGGATTGGGATGCCCCTAAAACGGAACGTATTCGCGTGGTGGTCGGGTGCAAGAAAGGCGTTCGTCGAGGTCGTAAATTTCCTGGGCGAAGAGTCGCGGTGAAACCTCGTGCCGAGTGTGGGACACCGAAGTAATTTGAAAGACAGCAAGGCTGATGCTTACGTAAGCTCCGATTGTCAGATCGAAGGGGTGGCTCCAGGGTTGCTCCTGTCCCACCCTTCCATCGTTTTTCCTTCTCGTCAGCCAGCAACGTCGGCAATCCAGCACCTCGTCGCCTTTCATCGAAGTCGCTCGTTTCCGCGAAAGGAAAAGTTAAATTTGCATTCGTAGCGCCGCCTGAAGAGGGCCGTGATCTTTTTGCCTCCTTCTCGACCTCCCCTCATCCTTTAAAGTTTCGCCTCCGTCTCCCAGTAATCCCAATATGTCCTCCTCCGACGCTTCTCGTCGTATCGTCCTTCAATTCAGATTTATGCAGGATGCACACGCGATATAAATTTATAACTGCAGTACCTGGACTGGAATAAAAATTCACCTTCGGTGGAGGCTCTTCCTTCCACGCGGCTTGCTCCTTCGTCGAGCAGTCTTCCTCGTCGGTGTATCTCGCGATTTATTTGTGACTTCGGGCTCCCCGTCATTCAATTCCCTCGAGTATAGTCCACTTTTCAGGTCGCGGTCCGACGTTAATGTTTCGGGAGCGCAGGTTTGATTTAAAATAAATATAAATTCCAGAGTCCACGTTGAAGAGGTTGCTTGAGCTATGGTGAATTAAAACTTCTTATATCTTCCGCACTCTTTGCGATTGCTCCTCTGCTACGGTGAACAAGAGTAAAAGAGGAGCATGCATCATCGTGAGATATGGGTTCAGCCATGTGAATCGGAAGAGTATCGCGGCTGAATATATTGAGGCAAAAGTATACTGTCTAAAGATTCCCCGGAGTTTTTGTTCTTGCACCGGTGCTGATTTGAATATAAAGTAGCGCGCATGATTGTTGGAGCCCGAGGTGTTTATTCATACGTCTGGGAGCCTGTTGCTGCCTTCCGGTTCCTTCAGAGGAACGCTCTGTGTTCTTATCTTCCTGTCTATTCGTTAGCAGGTGTATACTTGATGGCTTATTTCGCGCGCCCATTCCTGTCTTAATGCGTTTCCCCTGAATGCGCGGAAACGCGGCGTTGTTCCGAAGACACGCGTGATATATACTATCGATCATCGCTGAAATTAATTACACTTTGTCAATCTGCCAGTCGCACGAAGATCGAAAGGCTGTCGTGGATATTTAACGCGACAACAACAGCCCGTCGCCGACGCGGCGCAACGGTGAAATGAAACTATTCGCATAAGTGGGACGGACGTTTACACGCGTTTGTTTAATGTAATTAATGGCCGCATTGTTCGCACAAAATAAACTACAGCGAGGCGTCGAAAGCAGGGCCAGCGGGCGCATTCAAAGAGATCGGGGTTATTTCATTAATCGTGAATTCAACGCGGTACGGAATAACGACTGGACGCGGACGCGGCCCGGTCTGGTTCGGTCCGCGTGTACATACATATACATATACCTATATCGAGGCTAAACCGAATCGACTAAATCGAATTTGCCTTCGACATCCGCCTTTAATAACGTGACACGGCCTTTTTGTGTCCGGAATCCCTCTCGTTCGCAGTCCCCCGCGTCACGGAAATACGCGCACACGTGACCAGATTTATTTATCCTAACGAGAATTGCGTGCAGCTCGCTCGGGCTACGCGGCTGATCGCGCGTTTTATGCCTTAAAGTTTATTCCAGTTTAATTCTCTCGTTTCTTCCACCCTTTCCATATTCCCCCCCCCCCCCCTTTCGCCGGCTGTCCACGCGTGCCCTCCCGCCGTCGATCAGCTCTTTGAAGAGAGCGCACCACGCGTCCCAATATCGATTTCCTATAAAACCTTCAGGGAGATGCGCCACGTTCAAAGGAGCAACGGTACCACGGCCTCGTGGTTGCTGAATTTTGAACAATGTCGGATAGAACTGACGCGCAACCGTTTCATTTGGCTGGATGAAACGGGTGGAAAAAAATACCGCGCCACTTCGTGCGGGTTGATTACACGGAAGAAAGTAAAACGGGGGGACGCGGCTTACCTACTTTGGCCATTTCGAAAGTCTGAACAAGGAGGCTGTTAGTCGAATTCCTCGGTAATCGTGTTCGATCCTGTGTCTCGCTATTATTGTCAAGGGTACCATCGGTGTGAGATGGAAGCTGGGAAAGGGAGGCCCTCCAAAGTACCTATAATTCTGTTTACGATTTTCCTCGCCCCTTTTCGAGTAGGGTCAGAGTTCTGCTCGTTCAATTACGCAGTCCTCAAGCACCCAAGGGCTGTATCAATTGATTTATAAGGGTGCAGTGTTTCCCAGTCCTGAAGAAGAAAGGGTTGTTAAGAGCCACGACTGAAGAAGACCGTGGGTGTATGTGAGTTGGGAGAAGGGTGTAAAAGGAGGAATCACGAAGCTAGGCCAGTCCTTTAGGATTAAAATAAATCCTAATCTAGCGGGGGTCGTAAAGTCAAGAGGGAGGCGAACCCCCCAGGTCTTAGGTCGAAAGACTGTCGGGCGAGACAGAAGGAAATAAGAAGGGGAGCAAATAAAAGGGTCTCAAACACGACAAGAGAAAATATTACCTAGGATACGCTGACCTCTCTCCCCTGTACACTTTCCACCCTCGGGATTCTCACCTGTTTCACGTATAGATACTAATCCCCTGTGCGACAGGGAGAGGATTGCGAGTTTTAAATGTCACCCGACCTCCCCCACGCAAGTGTATCATCCAAGTTAGAGCATTCGAAAGGATATACAGCCTTGGGCGAACGTAATTTCGTAAAATCGTCCGAGGAAAATGTTATGTACGGTCTCCGCAGTGATTCGGGTCAGCTGGTCTTTCAAAAATATTCAGAGAGTCTGGAAGTCTGGGTAGTCGTTGAGCCGTGAGCAGACAGAGTTTCCAGGAGCGTAGGTATCGTAGATAGGTACATACATATGTACAAGAGACGTTCGATGGCTGGTAAGCAGCTGTTATCAACGAAGTCTGTTTGGTCGAGGAGAAGAGATAGGAACGCTGAGCACGTCCGACGAGATTTCGGAAGATGGGGAAATATTCTTACGAGAAGGATAATGCGCTTTGAATGTTGAAGCGTTTCGGTTGGTTGCCCAGTGGAGAAGCATAACCGCATTTGCTTTTTCAATGCGGTCAATTGATAAAAAAATCCCGTCGTTTTAAAGTTTGAGGGGAAGCTGGCCGAACCTTATCGTTGAGCCGCATCGGTGCACCTACATTTCCGATCCGCTCGAATCAGATTCAGCCTCGAAAGCAAAAATTTCTGCCCGACCCGGACGCGACGGAGCTGGGTAGAGAACCGAGCAAGGGATTCATCACGATTCCTATCCTATTGACACAGACGATCGTACACAATAATCACGACAGATGTTTCATCAGGGACACGCTATCAATTACGTAAAAACATCCTCGCTACGGAAACGAAAGGAGTCAATATTTGCAGTAAACAAGTCCGCTGTCCTGATTTCGGATTACCGGCAACTGGGATTGCAAAAAGTATTCCAAGTACAATAAATAAGTACAAACACGTGTCTCGGCTACATGCTCCAAAGATGCAGACCCGTGTGCTGTGTGCTGTGTGCGCGTGTATCCGAGCGATAGTTATGCCAGTGTGGGTTGTAGCTCATCCATGCAGCATCGTACATAACACAGGTTCTGGCTGTAGCGGGGTTAGTAATGGTGGAGTACTAGGCAAACAAAGTATCCCGTTGTCCGTGTGAGGGTGGCTCGGAGGGTTGGCCTGGCTACGGCGATGTTGAGTTAGCTCGAGATAGGTTAGTGTAGTCAGGCTAGAGAGGTCGAGTGTTGTATGATATGATACTCGACAAACGGCTTCCACGACCGACCGAGTACCTAGGAAAGTGCGCCTCGGTGCTCGTACCGGCATCCCCTAAAAATAAACATCCCTTGGCGTGCTTGCCGCCGCACCGAGCCGCGCAGCGTCGGTCACCGTACCAATCTCCGTGTCCTCTCTTCCCGACCGAACGAAAGTCCGGTCATGCGACACTTTTAAGAGGCAGATCCTGCAACAGCCAGGATCGCTCGTTAAAAATCTAACGATGCGCGCGATCAGAATTGAAAGTTGATGGGTGCAGCGGGTTAAAGTTAAATCGATGGGAATGAATTGGGTATTGCAGTAGGCAGCGGACTGCGATACTCATCGGCAGCCAAGTTTCAGGCTTTCTTTCGGGTGGAAAGAAATCTCTGTGTAACTTGACTCAACAGCGAAAAGGATTGGAATAAGGGGAACTGCTTGTTTCTGGGGAAAGAGTTGAGTTCCCTTTTAGGAACGATGAAAAAGATATTCTGGAGGTTGTAAACGCAGCTGGGCCCTCTATTAAGTGGATCAATCGCTGGTAAACGGGTTTGACTGGCAGCCTCCGTTTCAACGCTGGTTATATTCTTCTGCTTCGAGTGGCAATCGTTGCTCGCTCTTTTCCCAATTCCCGATCTTGCGGAAATTATTTGCACAACGCCTTCTTCGCGAATTTCATCCCAAAATCGTTTGCACGTGGAAGGAGCCGCTACACGCTCCTGGAGCGTGCGATATCATAACTACCGGACATATTAGTCTATATAGACCGGAATATCCTGGATATTGATTGCACAGCTCATCCAAGGTAAAGCCGACATTACGCAGTGGCCATTAGTTTACCTGCCGGAGAATGATAAAAATATTGATAGTGCACGCTTCGATTAACGTAAAAACTAAAAGCACAGATGTTCTGCTTGGTCGAATAAAAGCTGTACACTTTCTATGGGGCAAGTCGAAACGAAAAAGAACTGAGGATCGTTAACTTGGCATTCAGCTCGTGGTACGACACGCAGAGGAGTTGTTGAGGAGAAAACAATGGGAGGATGTCGCGTTTCATGTTAGTCTACAAAAGAAAGCGCCCCTGTATCGTGTCCGTTGGGAAAAAATATGGCAGAAAACGCCGACAACTTATTGTACTTGTTGTTACTGTACCGTATGCAACTGCCGTTACGTTTCGGAATCCCGATTTGCTCGAATCTGAATCAGCCTGCTATATTATCTCGTTTATTAGACGCTCGGTGCAGCACGATTGATTGTGATGCCGGAGGAGTAGCCATACGCTTTCGGCAAATTCGCAAATTGATTCGTAACAGAGGCAGGGAGCAGTTTGCAGGCGAGTGGGTCTATGTACGTGTAGCGAAGTTAAGCGCATCCACTTCAGGTCAGTCTTCAAAGGGGACCAAGCGGAGAGGTTTGTGAGATTTTGCGTTGCGGTCGCAAATCGATCTCACCGAGACACCGAGACACCGACTTGCCCCACCCCCGAACGACCCCGTTTTCCCAGACACCGGCCCACTCCTGGTCTTTTTCATTTGTTATTCACAGGTCGGTGATTTTTAAAAGAAAGCCTCCGCAATAATTATTACCGTGGGCAATCTTTGGCCCGCATTCAAAGAAATCGTCTGTTCCAGGAGCATCCCGAGCGCGACTGTCGTCGGTATAGGTCGGTCTGCACAGGGTGAATAGAGGGGTAAAAATTGAGGCTCGAGAGGGAGAAGGATGTAGGAGGGCGGCCAGAGGGAATATAATGAGGGAAGCCTTACGGGTTTTACGCTGTCTATATTCGGCTCGTCATTACCGTCGTTCGTTTCGTCGTGTACGAATTTCTTCCTCCTCTTTCCGCCTTCCTATTTTTCTCCATTACTTCCTCCGGCTTTCCACTCAAGGCCATTATGTTACCGGCACAATGCCCGCCAATGAGGATTGTGGGAACGATTGCTGATTCCGTACTCCAAGTAGCACGGCAAATACGGGACACAGCGACCGAGCCTTCGATCACCGACGCTATCAAGACGTACTTACTTGCTTGTCTCGTTGACCGTCTGCTTCGTATCGCGGGCTTTCGCTCTCTTTGTTTCTCCAGCATAGTGGAAGGAAGCAGGTTGGCTCTTGAAACTTTACGCGACTCCTTGGGCGGCAAACTCACCGTTATCGAGAGTAAGATCGTCTCTCAACCGGGTAATCGTTTATTGAATTTCTAATAATAGCCCGTCTTGCGGTGGCAAAAGAAGCTCTAAGAAACCGCGATGCATTTCTTCCTCTTTGTGGTGAAGAGCGGGCTCTTCTTCGAGACACCTTTCTCTTTGTCTTGATTAAACGGTCGAATAGAAGTTGATTTCACAGTTAACGCGCGCACGTACCGCACAAAGTGAGGTAAAATCAACAGACAAAGTTGCGGGATAAATAAAGGGCTGTGTGTAATTACGTGGACAGATAGTTTCGAGGGGGTGTGCAGAAGCTTTGCAGTTATCTACACTCTGCTCAGCCGATCCAACGACAAGGATTCGCTAATAGGCCTTCAGGAACAGCAGCGCAATCCACGAAAGACCCTATCGACCGGTTGTGTATAGCTCCAGTCCACTGTACGCCATCCTATTTATTCGGGATTTGGCTTTGCACACTGCGGGAAATCGATCGAGCACAGGTAGATTGTTCATATTCGCATCCGAAAATCATTTACAAATAATCCTAGCCAGTCCAAACATCGACGGCGGCCAATTAGTTGCCACGGTAGCCCGCTTCTTCTCTCGCCAGCATTTTCTCAAAATTTCTGCAGCAGACTATGTAAATTTGTCTCCTTAAACAAATTCAGATTTCGCAGTAACGAGCACTCATAATTACTCGATGTCATTGTCGTAGCAAAACGATGTTCGTTTATTCAATTTAGTATGCACCAAGGTGGGGAGCCACCTTTTTCTGGTCAACGATTTCATTAAAAATCTGCATTATTCATAACGATGAATAAATGTCGACACCAAAGTGACAAGCATTTCTCGATAATTTTTCATACAATTAGGTTCGTTACTTCATTTAGGTCTGAAAAGACTTGTACGAATGAGAGACCCACTATAATACTATCGATCGAATTCCTGTTCTAAACGTTTCTGTTTCTCCGCGCTCCCCACGTCTCAGAGACCATTCGCGATCCTTCTGATTGACAGTGAGCCTTACCACGCAAACGAGTCTCGTTATATGCCAGCCAGTCGGCATTCTCGTGCTTGCCAACCCTTTCAACCCCTTCCGTATCCACCCGAGACATCGACGTCATCATCGTCAGGGACGTCTCGCGTTCTGCGACCGCCACCGAGGCGAGGGTACAACTGCGTCTCCGCGCGTCGAGGTTCCTTCTTTTGTCTGGCTGCAATTACGACGCTTCCATTCAAAACAACCACCCTTTCCCCCTCGCGCGATTGTTACGCACAACGATTTCTCGTGTCCAAGTGCACGAAGGGTGCCGCAGCCTTGCCATCCGCACGGACCGTTCCCAAGGTTCCTTGATTTCGTTCATTATCTTCTCTCCTCCTCGTCTTCTTTCCGGGAGCGAGAAAGCGCCCCTGATTTCTTTTTACGCGAACGAGCACGGCCGTGAATTTACCTCTGATCCTCGAGGGCCGCGATTTCGGAATAGGGCCAGATGGGAATTGAAACCTTTAACGAACGAGGGAAGAACGCACGACGCCGGAGTAAAGTAGCGAGACGCTCTCAGCTCCCACGTTATTTAAATTTGCCTTAATTAAAAAGTTTAAAGCTTCGTTCCTTCAATTAATCACCGTTCCGTTTGGCGTCGCCTGTGCCTCGTTCGGAAGCCCTTTTACGCTCGGCTACCAAGCAACGCATTATTAAATACTTCCCTTTATTACGCGGTTAGAAGGGCTAACTGTGTGGAAACAACGAGCTCCACGATTTCGAAATTTATATCAGCCGGGAGACTCTTCGCAAGCGAGACGCCGTGGGTACATTTTAATTACTGTGATAATAATCAACGGGGAAATTCGATGCTCGAACGAGGTACAGGGGTTCGATGAAAGATTAACGAGCGGACCAAGGAGTTCTAAATTGGAACAGGATCTCTAGGAAACGAACTTATAACGGCGCGATAAATATTCCTAAATGCAATTATGGGAACAATAATTTTAACGTTCCGGCGTGTCCAAGTGTATCAGCGCGATACCTTGGTTTCACATCGCGGTAGACGGTATTCTAGTTAATTCTACAGATCGGCGGAGACGCACGACATACGAGGGGCATAAAGAGTGTCATTCCTGGCGTAGCCTATACGTTCTACGATAGCTCGTACCTACCGCTTACAATCACGTGCAACAGAAAGTAAAGGAAACCTCTCCCTGCGCTATCAGTGAAAAGAGAAGTCGTTGCGATTACGCGACACTTGGTCAACCACGTCGCAATGAATGCTCGTATGCGTTCAAAGGATCTCTGGATTGAAAACCGCGATGAAACTTGTCTGGATCTTGCAGACTGCAAAGAGAACACATTCCTTTATTAGTCGCTCCGCGATCTTTGGTCTCTGTTGGTGGTGAATCCTTTTCACGATCGGGGAGGGACGGGGCCGCGACGTCTGGTATCGAGTCGCGACGGAATCGATTAGCAAACTCGTTTTCAGTCAGTGCTCGCAGAGTGATGCAGACGCGCATGAATGAAAGGCTTCGAAATGGAAGGAGTCCGAGGCAGACAGAGAGGAATGGATAGGGAAAAAAGGGAGCTAGTCGTAATATTCCGCGATCGTTATTGCGAACAGCGTATCTCCGATGGAGATCATTTTCAAGCCGCAGACTGCACACCTAACCATCATCTCCGTTAATGACTGTCGCCCAGACCAAGCGAATGGCTGTGCGCGCACAAAACACCGCCGTTCACGTGCAGTCGTGTGTGTGTGTGTGTGCGTGTCTGTGCACGAAGGGAAAACTCCCCTTCAATCGACAGCCAGTGTGTTGCTGTTCCCTGAATATGTGGGGAGAGAGGCTACACTGATTCGTGTACCCTGTGTCGCCGTCTCGTTGTTCAAGCTCCTTTTTGAGCCGCCGACTAGCCGCTGTCTTTTTTCGGCACCCCAGCTATTGTCTGAGATTAAACGGAAGGGCGCAGGACCAAAATGCTTCATAGAAGTCGGGGCAGTCAAAAGCCCTTCGTTAGAGCCTCACCGACTGTTTTTCTTCCGTTTCTCACGGAGCTGAAACCTTTTTTGGGACAGATCCGTTCGAGGCCTGGGCTCGATTCTCCAAAGTGCTGCTTACGAATCAAGCTTTCGCGAAGTCGCGAGGGTGCCTTCAAGACTTTGTACTTCATACTTTCGTCTAAGTTACAGTTGAAGTTGGAGCGTGATGAAATCTTTATCTCATCTTGTCTGCAGTTGCTTACTGGACGAACTAAGTGCTTACAGGAGAAGCTTTGTCTTGGTTGTGTGCCTTGGACAGCTAGAACTGGCTGCAACTCTCTTCCAAGCGTAGATCCGTCTAACAAACTACCTTTGTGGCATGCAGGATGATTGAACATTCCAATTTCTCAGATACAAATGAACTGTATCATTGCCGTGCAACGGCTACTTAAAATCCTCGAATATTTGCCAGCCTCCTTCGGATCGTCCGCATATCCGAGATCGTTTCGCGCATGAATTTCACAGGAGAAGGAGCTCGCGTTTCAACCACGCAAAGAATTCGCGTTTCGCGTAGTAAATCGACAGGAGACGTGCTTCGACGAATACCACCTGACCAGTGAAAGCTCTCTAAACGGAACTCGATCGAAAGCCCGATCATCGACAGGGCTCTTCCATTCCGCGCGCCTCCTTTATCAGCCGAAAGAGTCCAATCCCGATTGAAAGGCTCAGCGAGCAAGCGCGGGCGAGTCCGAGCAGTCGGCTAACACCTCGTTTTCACAATCCCAAGAAACTACGGCCATTCTGATTCCATGGTGGTGGAACTTTGGAAGATTTAGGGGGGGTCGAGCTCTCATTTGGCAGCCAATTACAATGCCACCGGCAATAGCGTCGAATCCACTGGCGGAACTACGGTTGGGGAACACTGGTGGAATTGCTACCAATAGTGGCGGAGGCGTGCGGTTTGCGACAGCTCTGTGGCTCACCCCTCGACCCTCATCCCATTCCCTAGCGTCCGTCCACCCCTACGAACCGGCGTCACCATTCATCGACCCTCCATCGACGTACTTTACTCCTGGACGCGATGCCCAACGGCGCTTCAAGAGTTTATGTTTGGGTCGGCAGGGAATGCTGGCTGGCGCAGAGTGCGACTGTAACGTGAGCATGATTGCATGTGTAATTGAAATACCATAAACCACGCTGAAATCCTAGGTAAGCTTCATATCGGTGGTATTATAACGTATATATACGTTCCATTCGTAATGCCTCTGCCCGCCATTTATGATCCCGAATCTCTGGATTCGCCACTCTGTCCTCTATCTGAATTTCTCTTTGTTCAATTCGGCCAGTTCAGCCTCTCTCTCTCTCTCTCTCACCTGTTTTCTTCGCTGGCTACGAGAAACCAACCAACCACTCGTACGTCGTCGGAGATACCGAGAAAATTGTCTTTTCCGGAAAGTCCTTCTATTAAATTCTCGTGGTTCGACGGCGGGCTTCCCTCGTCGACGGATAAACGAGGTTGAGGGAACACGAACGCGTCGATCTTCTGACTCCTTTCCACCGATTCTAGAGTCCCTTTCCTCCGTGAAGCGCGTGCACCTCTGCCTTTTGCTACGGGAATGAACGGCTTGACTGATTGCTATTGACTCCCATGATTTGTAGTATCTCGATTGCGAGGAAAACGTGGATGGTACTGTCCGAAGTGAACTATCGAGTGGACGATTGGCTCTTGACTGCTCTCCACTCAGGATTTCCTTGTCCTTTGTCTCCTAGATTCGCACGAGGACCCCGCAGTTACAGCGTCGTCAGTTTCCACGGCAGGATTTAGAACGGATGTTCTGATATTCAGCGAGTTGTTCGTCAGCGCGTTGGATCGGGCCGGTCGAGAAACTTAAGAAAATCGCCGTCACGATTGCTACGAGACTTTATGGCTCAAATATTACAGGCACGAGGCCGGCAGAAGCCTGGGTAATGTTCGTTACGAGACTGCGCTAACTTACTATTCTATGGGAAACTCCGTTAAGCTATAACATTCCCCGCCTCGCGATAACACGCTGCGTTACGGTTACGCGCAAATACCTACGGCGTGTTGTGTTTCACCGTGTCTCGGTTATTCGATCCCCCGACTATCCTGCATCGTACCCGAATGAATATTTTGCGTATTAAATTTGCGAGTATGCTACTCGTTACGCAACGGTTGCCTCACATTTTCCTCTGAAACTTGTTTAATGGATCTTTATGATTCGAGTCCCGTTCATTCCGAGCTACATTTCCAGGTGATGTATAAAGGAATCGATATCCTGTATCGTCTAGCGTCGAATCGCAAGAGAAAAAGCTGCTGTCAAGCAACCCCGGAGCAAATCGAGCCACTTAATTGTTTCGAATCGCGCCAGTGCGGTGCGCGCGGCGCGGGAATAGGTTGTCTCGATTTCTCGCGAGACATCTCGTAAATCAGCGTCTTCGTACGCCCCAAGAAAATCAGGAACGCGTGTTTCGCGAGACTGGCTGCGAAGATAAGACGGCAAGAAACAAAAGCAGACCGCAGAGCTCGACAAAAGATAGAGAAATGTGCCTGCCTTACACGGGGACATCGTCGCGTCGGTTAGGCGGCGAGAGAGGAGCCGAGGGAGGAGGTAAGTGATAACGGTGGATGCGGGGGTGCAAATCATAACCGATTGTCTCTTGTTTCGACGCTTTGTTCTTGCGTGTTCTCACGCTCGCAGGCCATTTGTCTGCCCCTGTCTTGACGGTCCTTTGCTCAGCACCGAAATTGGCATTGCCATTCCCAGATCTGAGATCCTTCCGTTCCTTGGAGCGCCCCTCTTCCCTCTCTCGCTGGCGACTTGAATAGTCAGAAGAACAGGCGCCCAGGGGAGAGATCACCATGGAGAAAATAACGAATGGATGGGTCCGACTAATGCTCTCGTCGAGACCAAGTAATGGAGGCCTTTGTGGACAACCGAGAATATAGTACGGTAATGCGCTTCTTTTTTCATTGTCGAACGACCGAGGCGCCAAGTTTGCTATGCAATACACGTACAATATGCTTCAGTTCCTATTTCCCGTGTACAGTACCCACGCGAGAGTTAACCAAACAATCTGCCATTTCGCGTGATACGTTGATTACAGTTATTCCATTATTATAGTACCACCGTATATAAACCTGCGAATATTTGCAATGCAACTAACGTTTTGCCAGTTTGCTACGCGATACACTCGATTTTATTTTACCGTCGGTACGCACGGTTATCGATTACCTTTTGTAATTAGTGACTACGCACGCATCCACCACTGCATATTACTGCCTGCAAATACAATGAAGCCCTGATCCAATCACGAATACAAAATAAATGTACTCTGTGGATACGGAAAGCGTTGTTTGATTCGGTCAATATCAATTCCTTTCACGATAATTACGAATCCATTTCAATTGATGCAAGCTCCGAGCACAAATACAGAATTTTTCCCGATCCATACGCGGTCAGAATATTGTGCTTTGACAGTGAACCAGAGTTTAGTCACGAGGCACTAACATTCCACTCTTCAAGGTTCTCCTGCACTTTTAAGCAGCCATCTTCAAGGAGGAACCGCCAGAGACTCCATGCATGCCGTGCTCTAGATAAACGTCGGCATTCCGCCGAAAGTATGCGGAAAAGCGGCACGTACCAAGTCCAAGTTATTCTTCGCGGAGCCTTTTTACCCTACGTGCAAACTATTTCCAATATATTGCCCGACCCGACCTCTGTGTTTCGAGTGGCGTCCAACGGGGTGCCGTATCAGCATACAGTCTCCGTTCTTGAATGTCAAAGGGATTCGAGTAATAAGTGGCGAGGATGTCGCCGGTCTGCAGCGTGTTCGCCGGAAAATAAAAACCACCCAGTGCTGGGATATCGTATTTTTAAGCGTCGCGGTGCTGGTTCGCTGGCGGAAAAGCCCGGCAAGAAATCGCTAGGTCAGTGCGACGGGCAAGGGTGCAGCCAGGAGGAGTGCTTTTGGCCGCCCGGAAATTAAGAGTAAAAAAGATTGGCCGCCCGCCAGATCGCGTTAGCGAAGCAAATCTGGACAACTAATAATGAAAGCCGGTCGGTTTGGTTCGAGGCTGGTGCTGCGCGATGACCGGCCCTGGGACTGTATGCCGTGTCTATAAATTTCCGACGATTTACTATAACGACCGGCGGCCACGAGACCGCCACTGCAACTGGAAAGGTTAAATTAAAATTTCGGGCCGGCGCGGCGTATCGGGGAAGAGAGAGAGCGAGAGTACGGGACGATTGGAGAAACGACGAAGATTACTTGGGCCGTGGACACAATCGCGTGCCAGCATGTGATTGTTTTAAAAGATCGGGGAACGACCGCTTGGCGTGCTAAGCACGCACACAATAACCTCGGCGACTTAGGCGATCCGATTTCTGCGGAACTTTGTCAGGAAATTGAGACACTTTTAAAGATACCTGGAAATCGCGTCGTTCCTGTGAAACGGGAAACTCCTTTCTCCTTTCCAACTGTTCTTTGTTTCGTTTCGTACTTTTCTTGTACGATGCACACACTTCCCACACTAGCAGAACGTAATTTTATTCACAGGAGCAATTTAAAGTATCCGATATACACTGACCGAACCGCACTGTAGGGTAAACTCGGGTAAGTTCGTGGTACAGGTTACTCCGTGATACTTTTTCATTTATCTGTAAATTGTTTGACTCAATTTAGATGGAACAAACACTAATAGACAGCGTTGATGTTCTAGTATATGTTGTGGTAAAATAATTAGTCAATTGAAGGTAGTGTGATAGAGTGAGAGAGCATTTTCTTCCAGCAGCGCATTATTCGTGAAATTTTTCGTGCTAGTTGTGGACGACCGCTTGTTTATATATAAAAAATGACGAGGATTTTTCAGATGCAACCCAGGGTGATCTTCCCGTTTACGAGAGATGCGACGTTGGGGTGGAGCATACAGCTTCCAGTAACCGTGCGAAAGAAGCACAACACCGGCGCGGGATATAATTATAAGTACATACATCAGCAGGTACATCGAGCAAAATCAACCAGATACACGGTATATCTGTTTCGCGGGAGAATAAATGGGGAAATAATTCGTGCTCGAAACGCAACGACTGAAAAGCCGCTAAATTCAGTTGCGCGTCGTAGTCGATTTCCGGGTAGAATACATTAAAATGATTGATTCGAAATCGGCTAGTGATTTTTGACATTGGTCGCGATAAAAGCTTTCCGTTTCACGCCAATCTTGTACGCCGTATCGTACACAGAAGCAACGTGATTAATGGTTTATCTGCTGTCGTCCCGTCAACGGTAATCTTGTTATTGTACATACTGAATCGTGATCGGCGCGTCATCGCGACGATTTTTTTGTGTCCTCTGGCTCGATTCAACACCGTCGACGCGACGGGAGCTATGAATATCCGATGCAAGAGTATAATCCTCTTCGAGCTACGCTTCTGATACGGTTATCGTTGGTCCAGGAAAACAGAATGAATAAGGCGAGCGAAATTTGAATGGAAAGTGTCAACTTATCGTCAATGGTTGGTGTCTCTTAGAAATCTTCAAGATATTCGGAGCAAAAAATGATGAGGATGGCGATCAGTGACGATCATGAATTCGTGGGAACATTAAAGCCCGAATGTTCAAGCGCCAGCATGTATAAATTCGATCGAGCTTGTTAATAGCATTCTGAATTCGCGATCGTCGGAGTGTGATTTGATAGGTATTCTCACGTTCAGACAACATTGTAGCTGACAGTAGATGATCCTCGTTAATCATAATTAATTGGACAGTCCATAAAATTATTATACGATCTGCGGGATTCATTTGGCTAATGGTTTATTACATGGCTAAATGGAAGTTTATGGTGACGGGAGACATTGTATATCAAAAGCTTCCATTGTTTAATTCGCTTCGTGAAACATAATTTCATTAGAATACCGTATCGTTTCTCTGCTGTACAGAGGATTTTTCTTATTGCTCCTCTTACTGCAACATAATAACGCACCGGTAACGCACTAAATTCCAAAGTGAATTACATATTATCGCGGAGTTGCTCCGAGGTACACCTCGGTACGCGGATAGTAGAAATATCGGCAATTTCGGTCGATGCGTTAGAGAGTTACATAAATGCGAAACTGTTTGTAAACAAGCAGAGAGCAAACATTCGGGGACGTCGCTTATGTGGGTGATCGAAAGCAGCGTAGATACGGATAGCATATACGAGAAGCCATCCGCTTACACAGTAATGCAAGCTGATTCGAAATAATATTCGATTTGCGCCAAATCCGACGCGTATTGTTCCGTCGACCATCATTACGTAAATTACTCGAACCGTTGCGTTGTTCAATATCACACAGCCGTAGAATATCCCCGAAAGAACCTTTGTATCTAGCTATCGTTAGAAGTCCTTTATCCGAATGCTTCGCGAGAAAGAAGCCAATTTTCCTGGGGGTACTTTGATGCGGATAAATTAGATTCGCTGTTAAGCGCAGCAGAGAATCAGGGAATAAAAATTGAAGCGGAAACTGTGCCGCCCTTATCAATGAAATACTTCAAGCCCTGGCATATTTAAGGGGAAAATATTTGCCCGTGCGTCTTTGAGGAAACACGCGTGCCAGCCCCTGGCGTGTTCTCGACAAGGAGATATAGCGTGGCGTGGCATTCATTAGCACGATACTCCTGCCGCAAACAATCCATAAGGTGTGTTACACTTCGTAACACGCGCTAGATAAGACGGTATAATTTTTCGAAAGATAACGAAACGTCCGCCATAATCCACGAAGTATGAAAATTAATCGCCTCGCGTCCCGTGCCACGTATTCGTTTCGCCTGCTTTGTCATCGTCAGATGCCCAACGGGATACGGCTTTCCATTGAAAACGTCGGAACGAAGCACTGGACAGTAGACACGGACATTCGCGGTCAGACGTTGCAGTTCGGGACGATAGCGCAGTTCCTATTCACACGTTGACTCGCACTACTTACACACTGGCTGACCACGCGTGCGGTCCGACCACTAGCGCGCGTCATCGTATTATTAGTCCCCCCGCAGAATCAAAACGATATTGAATATCACTGAAACTTGCAGTACCTATTCAAGCCTATACGCCTCCTGCCGTCACTGCAGGAACAGTCGAAGGACCCGAAACGTTTGTGCGCTACAGAACCCCTGAGCGCAGAAAGGGAAGCCTGGGAATTCTTGTTCCCGCGATCCTGTCGCGATTCCCAGGCTGCATTCGGAAGGACACCGCGATTACTTCACGACACGCCTCGTTGGAGTTGTGTAACGCGGGATGCGTACTTCCGGGAGTTTTACGTGAAATTTGTAAGCCCCGGAATTGTAAGCGTCGCACGACACAGTGTGGTATATCTTCCTCCACGTTGCTGGGGTTTCCCGCGGCTCTATGCCAGTATTATGGAACTCGCCGCGAACAATCCACCCCCACGGCCGTCTGTTTGTTTAACCACATCGGTGAAACGTGCAGTCAACGCGTTATCAACAGGAGAAAGGGCAACTTGCCGCGACCACAGCATAATTGGGCATACCATGTTCTCCTAACTGCTTTCTTCTTCGGGATACCGCTCCATCGGTGTTGCATGTTCGCTGATAAAGCTGTTGCATTAATGATCAAGAGTGAGGCCGCTTATTAAACTGATTGAAATTCCTGCGTGGATTACGTTCAACTATTTCAGGCATCCGTTTCACGGTAGCTCGCTTTCGTGCCGTTCAACCTGGCCTTGATACTTTGACACCACACCGGTGAACCAACTATGTAGCACCTCAGCTCGAGGCAAATAATAATAGCAAAATGAACATTTAATCAGATCCTGCGAGATATTTTCGGGCTAGTGTCTCTTTAATCTCATAGTCGATTAACTAGCACCGTTCTCGATGAATGTATTCATGTGTCTGCGAGCATACAATGTTAAATTCATAACCTATTAGCATTTTATTGGAGCGATGTGGGAAGATCTACATTTGTAAATTGAATGGGTACCGGCGTGGGTGAAATCTGTTTCGAGAGGGCATTGGTAACATAGGCTTCCACGCTTGGAAGAACTCGATCGACGGATATACAGTTCTGAGGGGGATGACGTCGCCTGGAAAGGAGCTGGAACGTCCGAAAGGCACCATGAATGGTCCTCAATGGCGAGTACAAGTACCGACGCCACGAAGGAGCCGCCCGCGCACGCATTATGAAAGAAATACCAAATGGAGCGGAAAACACAGGCAGTGCTTCCCTCCTCTTTCCCCATTCCCACCCCCATCCACTCATACTCCGATACCCATCGATTTCATTGTAACCGGACTCGAAGTTTCACCGCAGGTGTTGCTTCGACACGTTGAGTTACAGTCACTCCATCACGTTCTTTCCTTTCGAGTGGGGTGAGAAAGGCAGGCGAAAAGAAGGAAAAGCCAGAGAAAAGGGACGCGAGAATTGGTGGCTTTTACCTGCGTCTCACGGCATATTGCGGGCAAATTCGGGCGAGCTGGTTCGTGAAAGTGCACACGTCCGGGCATTAACGTAACTGCCTCGAGACATCTCGAGATTTGCGAGAAGAACCTTTCTAATGCATTCGATTTAGACTCTCGCGCCAGAATTCTCAAATCGACGCGACGCTTCGCTTTGAACCTCGAGGACTGTCATTCAAGTAGCAGTAGGAGAAGGGAGGGTTTTAATTCTGAGCGAAACAATCCGAAAGGTTGGGGCGCATGGAATCCACGAAGCTTTGCTAGAAACTCGTTATCCAGGGGCCAGCGTACGCGGAGCACGCGAATGAGGGTGGCACTGCGATAAATATCAAAAATACAGCCTGGATCGTAACGAATGAAAGGTAAAACGTCGCTTTACACACCGCGGCTGGCCGTGACGAAAAGCTTGGAGCTGTTGCGGCTGCTCGCAGCAACAGCAATGTGTCCTGGTCCGAAATACGGTGTGCAGAGGCGGTGATTGCTATCGCTTGCCGACGATGTGTACGCCAGCGACGTAAACACGGGATTCGGCATATTGCGTCAGTAAACAGTGCATCCATAGATGGAAACACGCCAACGTGGACAAGCCGTAGACCAGGTCCGCTCAAACAGATATGCACGTGTATGCACGTAGAGAAGGTCCGGCGTTAAGCACCTCAGCTGGATGCATACTTATTCGAGCATGCATACATACGTACGTGCATACGCAGATACACAGGTATTACGTCTGTTCTAATCCACGTGACACGACGTCCCAGCACGGGTTGCATTAACATAAGTTAAGCGAGATAGCGGTCGGCGAGGCGCGCGGTGAATGAAGAGCAAGGGAAACGCGGCGGGATATTGCACGGGGTGGAGAACGCGAGGAAAGAATTAAACGGGTCACGGAAAGCTGTCCTGAGAGAATTATTTCCATTTAACAGCCCCTCCAGTTCTGCCCTCTCGGACCAGCCATCGGCCCCCAAGTCCACCGACGCGGCGCGGCGCTGCGCGGCGTGATAACGAGACGTTTGCAATTATTCCGAGAGGCGATAATTATGGCGAGTTGTTCTGTCGACGCCGATGCAATTTGCCCCGCCAAGTCGGCTGAGTTTTCAATTCCGAGGGACGGCCATCTTTCGGCCGATCGGCTGGCCCAGACCGGATTTCCCGTTGAAAATTAATGAGGCCGTTTTGCCCTTGTAGGCTAAGGTGTCGCATCGGTTCCCGCGTATAAATGGAAAATCGCTGAGCGCCAGAAGAAATCGTTGAAAGTCACCGCGCGGAGGAGTCTCCCGACGATTAATAGAAAATTCTCCCTCGAGTATTCCTGCCTTCTCCAGAATCAATCGATCGATAGTCTCAGTCTTCCGAGAATATTAAACTGCCAACGTCTGCGAAGTACCATCTACGGTAATGAGATTTTGAAACAATCGTCGACGCGCAAACTTACGCGGCCCGGTTTCGTGGAAATTCGTCACAGTTTCGGGCGTCGACGGGGTTTCCTTTTTATTTACACCAGACGTCCGAGAAATTTAATATCGGGATACTCGGCGCATGGTTAGGTAAAACCAGCTGCAAAATTGGAATGGTTGGATGTACCTACCGGCGCGGGATAAGACTGCCTTAATATCATATAACACGGGAGGGATATACCTCCACGGAGAATATAAATCTCTTTTTTTTTATCCACCATAGAAATGCCCGGAATTACGGGAATTATTAACACGTTCATAACCCTGACCCCTGGAATATTTCCATAGCACAGGGCCCGGCGAGTTGCGCGAGATGGTTCTCCCCAGTGTCACGCAAATGAAGGAAAAGGAAATATAGAAGCTGGCTCGCGAAAGAAGTTGCTCCGCGCAGTCGATGATATTGGCTGAACTCGTTCGGGCCGTACCGCGCCGCGCCGGCTACCAATTTCTAATTAATTCGTCGGCGGAAATTAATTTCGTCCGTCGCAGGTAGGGCCAACTCGTTCGCGATACACACGGCCGTGAGATAATTTCCATCGGCATTCATTTGCAAAGTAATTAAAAAGGTGCATAATAAACGGGTCGAAATAATGTGCCGGCTAGCGGAAAATAATCAAACGAATGGCCGATAGCTTCCGATAAAAGAGGGATCGGCTGGCCGAGGAGGATTAAAATAACCCGTTGCGACGCATGGAAAATATTCGGCGTGGGGAAATTGATATCAAACATGAAATGCTCGAAATTGGTTAGTATCGACTGTTACATATTCATTGGCTCACTTTTGTGGGCTCGAGAAATGCCATCGGATTTCAATAATTTATTACGATTCCAATTTCGTCTTCTCCACCCACCCCTCGCGACCTAGCCCGCTCCCTCGCTCGTCTTCGCCGCGATACGCCTCTGCTCCGGGGCTAAGCGAGGGAATAAGAAACGAAGATAACTTTTACAAAGTTACTTGGACCGTGCAAAGACCAAGAGAGAGTAGACTAATGCCGATGCCGTCCTGTAATTGAAATAATGTCCCCGCCGCGCCGTTTCAGAGTAGTATCTCCGGGGCTCGCAGCAACGTAATTTATTTCTTGCATTCATTTCGAATCTTAATTTTCATTTGCCCGCCCGGCTCGTTGTAATTACGCATTGATCCACGGGCGAGCGCACGCCGCGCCACGCCGCACCCTGACCACCGCACAGACGGGAAAATTAAGCAAGTATTCTGCGGAAATTTCTGGCGTCCTTCCGCTTTTGATTCAGACCCTGTGCCTCTGATGATTACACCGCACGGTACTCTCCCTCCTAAACGACCGAAGTTTCCCCGCTCTTTATCATTCATCTCCGCGATTCATCTTGCTCGGCCAAACGTAAATTATTTGTAATTCCTTTCCGCTACTCGATCAACGTCCGTCAACGATTTCTTCCTTTTCCGTTCCTCTGATTACGGCGACAGTGTTTTCTGCAAGAAGGCAAGCACTCCGCGAAACGAACGCAACGATGCATCGATAACGACGCATGCATAGTGGACTTGCATCTAATCAGCAGTCCTGACAATTTGGACAGTTGTTGTAGGACCAACAGGTATTCGTGCGAAATCCATCGTGCACTGTAATATTTAGTTATATAGATTTCCATGCCTCCTCGTACGGTTGCATTTACCACTGACGGTAATGTATGTTATCACGTAGGAGGCAAGGGTGTCGTGGGTGCACCGCGAGTTCCTACGTGCTGGACCTAAATCCGAGGCACGTACGCGTGATAAATGCAATAACATATAAACTGCGGTGAGAATTAGAGCCCCGTGGCGATTTATATCGAGGGTTTTCGTTCTCTGGAGGCAGCTGGCCACCGTGGCTTTCAGTTGAACCCACCAGTCCCTGACCGTACCCTCGCCGCGAAACTTGGGCGAATCGACCGGCAATCCATGTCGATTTATCCCAGTCGTAAATAATAAAAAAAAAAAGAAAGGGCAAAGGGAAAAAAGTATCGTGAACTTTAAAAAATTGCTTCTTGGAAATTTCGAGACCGCGAGCGGGCTTGGCTATTTCGTACGGCGGCGGCGGCGGACCCTGGGAATTGAGTTCTGGTGCGGGTCCTGTTCCCTGTCATTGCCTTCAAAGAAAAATGTACAGTCGTGACTGGTTTATTGAATAATTTACCGTACTCTGGATCACGATTCCTAGCGAATTCGAGGCATGCTTTCACCTGCTTGCATCGAGATTCAAGCCACTTCCACCCGTGCTCCTTATACGCTGCTGCTAACTATATTCGTCCACGTTCCGCGTTCCGCGATCCACGCGCACAAGGGAGTGTTACGTGCATTATTTTAAAGCCTTCGCGGGTAATTTGTAGAATTCACGGTGGAATGGTAGGAAATTGAAGTACACTCGGCAGATTTCGTTCCCAGGGCTTTACATCGGACAGGACAATCCCAAGAAAACCTTGAGATTCGCGTTCTCGTATATTTGAGGCGGACAGTAGGAGAATCAGTCAGATTAGGGTTGAAGCGCGGAAAATTAGGTGTCAGCGTGCAAGGAGAAAAAAAAACAACGCACCGCGCTCATTGTTCCTGCGCATTCATCTTTCGCTAGCCAGCTACCAATATTTTTTCACTACTTGACAGATTCGATCAGTGTTCGCGATTTTCCTGCAGCCGCCTTTCCACCATTCCCCGTCAATCTTCGTGGCTGGGCCCATTTGTCGACCTCGGCTATGCAAATAAGTGCTCGGCGAAGTAAATGTTATTTTCAATCTCGTTTTACCAACATCTAAAACGTGTTGAATCGTTCCCAAGAAGCTTTCGGTCCGACCGGAATGCTGAACGTAACGTCAACCAGTATTAATGTTGCGGAACGTCGTAGTTTAATGCGATTTGATTATGAGGACCCTCAGATTTACATGGATGAATACGTACAAGGCCACTTCAATTATGCAAGCATCGACCGAACAACGTCTATGAAAGCTTTGTAATGCCAACGTGCCTGGAGAGACAATCAAGGACCTTACAATGGAATACGCGGACAAGCTCCGGTAGAATTCTGCTTAAATATCCGTCTCAATGGGAGAAGGAACGTAAAGAATGTAGAAAATTAGAAGATACATACCACTATTATGCTTCGTACGAGCAGTATCCCAATGATGCTACCTATGGTTGAATATCAACGTGTTATTCTACTTACGCCCTGCCTGACTATGTACGTCAATATTTTCCTAGCGAGCTGTGGAGATGCGTACGCCCCTATTCTACATAAAGTACGTACTAAATCTGCTTATGGATGTCCTAGTTATCTGGAAACACGAGTGTGTCGAACATGTCTGACAAGAAACGGGTTTATTCCACTTACACGACGCCTGGGAAGCGTAGAATCTATTCACTGGTCTCTTCTACTTGAAACATACCCGACCTCGTGTAATTTATACTCTACGCTAATTCCTCTTAATATAGGGACTACCGGATGTGTAGAGATTCAAAGGTGACGAGGAATGAGATTCTTAATGCACCTAGGTTCGCCAAATGATAGCATCAATGCATCCTTAGGATGCACGTGGGCCGTGCAAGCGATAAGGAAGTTACTAGGTCAAAAGAGGGAATCTCGTCGACTCTGGGAAAGGTGGTCGAAGGGGTGCCGGAGGCTGAAGAGGGTAGTCCAAGACAAGGAAATAGCTCCGTGAAGCTTTGCAGGCAGCAGGCAACTCGTAGCAGCGGGCAAACGTGTCAAGTTGTCTTAGGCAAAGCTAACACGCGGATACATCGAGGTGTACGTGTAGGTGTGCGAGACACGTCAAGGTACTAGAGAGATACAATTCTAGTTAGTGCCCTGTTCCAACTCCACCCTTTCGTTTCGTCCGCTTTACCATTTCTGAACGTTTCACCCTTCGGTCAATGCGTTTCTTTCCCTCCTTTCGACACCACCACCCCCCCCCCGGCGACTTCATATTGCAGTTCTGCTTCCGTATCGCGAGCGTTTCGTCTTCATAACAAGAGAGCTTCTACGAGCTGCTTCGATTGATATAGTTGGCTTCGTACCAACCGCTTCCGCGCATATTGGATATGCCATTCGTTGACTTCCATTGGTAGATGATGAATTTATTGGAAGAACGGGATGCATTCATCTTCCAGGGCGAGAGGATTTGCATGTGCAACGAAGCTGCGCCTCAGCCAACGATATTTGTCGATTTTACGGGAATTTAGAAATTCCTTCGCAGTTCCACTGCGATTCCGTTTTAGCTGTGTACGCATGTGAAATGAGGCGAGGCGAGGTGACAAATGACGTTTACATAACGCTGCTATTCATTCTTCACTGAGAAGTCTAGCTATCGGTAACTTACTTTAATTGTACTCGTTTGTGCTACGCGTCGGTGATACCTTGTATCTCGAAGGAGAGACGTTCGCCTTACATAAAATGGATGATAGGCAAGGCGCAAAGTTTCGCAAAGAAGTGTTAAGTAATCGGAGGAGGAGTGTTGCCGTTAAAGCAGATGCACCGTAGTAGCGAGATACTAAGCAGATTGCACGTACAATGGGTAGTCATCCTGGGAGCGAGCTTACGTCAACAGCTTTACGCTTTACGCACGTAGAAAATGTAGCTTGAAGCTGGATCATGGTCGATTACTGTTTAGTGCTTTTAGACACGGGGACATTAAAGGAACGCTCGCGTCACCGTTCCAGTTTGCTGACGAGGAACGTCGTTTCGCGTCCGAGCGAAGCAACGATTAAGGGAAGTGACGTGGTGTCTTGAAGCATCGGAGAAAAAAGAACTTCACAAGGCTCACCTTTGCCTGGTAGTAAAGAAATCCTTTGGAAGAAATTCGCATTTCAAAAAACCGCAGTCGACATTCCCCGCGTTTTCGACTTTGCTAAACACTGTTTCGCATCTATAATTCTCGCCTGGGAATCCATCTTTTACATTCGGTGAAATACGTTTGCGTATTTTTCCATCCGCGTAACGTCACTCCCCCGCAGAAGTCGGAATGCGAATCAGAAATATTTCACGAGGAGTAACGTCGACGGCTACGAAAAATCGCTTTGAAGTCGCCGCTTGATTGTGGGCGGAAGCGCAGCGTAGCGGCGGGGAAAAATTTCGCGGGCGTAAGCACGCGCGTTCTCGCGCTGAATCGACCGACCATTTGCCCGCTTTGAAATTGTAATGACAGTAGAGTAGGCTGCCGAATATCGGCGTAATCTGGTACAGTATGGTAGAGGTAGCATCGCGGCGAATGTTGCAATTCATGCGATGACCGTTATGCGTTGCTCCATTCGAGTGTTCGACGTGGGTCTCTGGCGGTGGCCGACTAACGGAACGCCAGGAAATCGAATAATTCGATTCTGATCGCTTTAACGTTCGCGCTCCCCATCGGCGGTCCGCTGGTATTAAGCGGATTACCGAAAACGTAGGAGCCGGCTGGACGATTGAGAATTGTCGTGCCCGACTGTCTATTGCATCTAATTGAGGCGCGATGGATCTCCTTCCGAGGCTTATTCAATTTAATTTTCATCTAAGATGCTCCTGCCGATATTAGATGCCAACTGGATTCGACGAGGTTCGCCACTGTATTTCAATTTCACGATCAGTAACTCTGCCTGGAATATCATCGAAACGCGTGTAGGTGTGAAGGGAGACTAATTCTACTAATTAGTTTCCTAATATGTAGGTTGTGTGCCTTTAATCTGTGGAGAATGGCTGCCCAAGGGCGGATCTATTCTACTTGCGAGCGTCTGGCCAGAGTCGAGCTTGTTCTACGTGACCCGTCTGACCAAACACCGGTCTATTCTACCTGAAGCCTGCTCGGCTGCGTATTCGTTGCCGTTGCCGTCGCCGACGGCACTTAACCCATGAAATATCGACGACTAAGAGTCATTTCGCTCTGTTCCGTTGCTCTTAACGGAAAATATCGCCGCGACATGGCTCGACTAATCGTTAGAATGGGAATAAATGGTGGCGATGGTAATTGTGAAAGGTTTCACGCACAAGCAACTTAACGGTTGACAGACGAAACGCGCATAATGAACTACGGGGAAGACGACTTAGCGGAGAATGACAATTAACAAATGCAAAGTGGTTCGGTGCAAGTATACCTAATTAGAGGAAAGTACGTTAAGTCAGCCGATTACATAAATTGCACCGCGTACTCCATTCTTCGGCGGTTTTATTAAAAGGATGGCGTATAACTCCCGCCAGGCATTAGCGGCGGATTTAACTTTAAATCCAGACTCACGGGCAAGATACAGAGCTTATGCGGAGGCCTGAGCACAAAGTTACACACGTTTCACGTACCAATATCCATTTTCTTGGACCTCCTTGGACTGCACGGTGACCGCATTCTAACGAGCAAGGTTTACTGGCGGTCTCTGCTCCTGATTCCCCATGAAACTCTGCTCCTTCGTGAACCGTCAGGAAACAGGGAACACTTCCGCCGCCTGTAATTGCGCCCTCAACAGTACCGCAAATTTTCTCTGCACTCGCTGCAGGAAACGTCAATCGTGCCTGTTTCCTGCGGCAGCCGCAACATTCAACTTTTCAAATTATAACGTTACTTTTCCCTATTCCCTCGAACAGAATCAAACGGGCAAGGAATTAGCAGGCCCCACTTTTCTGTCCGTCTGAATTGGCGCAATTTTATACAAGTCCAAGGTGGAATGTACGCGGAAACATTCCTTGCAAGTTGTATGCTCTCGGCCCATTGCAACAACTCCGAGGACACGCGGTCCCTTTCCAAAGGAGACGACGTTTTCCCAGTCGGATTCGTTCGGCATTGGCGTTGAAAGGTTGCAAAACGAAGTGGCACAATTATCGGCAAAATCGTGGGAGTAAGCGTCGCGTCGGCGTCGCGACCCCTTATCTGCATACCTGAACCATTATACTTCTCCCTCGTTCGGGAGAACTTTCTGAATAATCGAGCATCCTAGGGAATGGCAGGCGTTATCGGCGATCCTAAATGGAATTTCTAATTCGTCGATACAATTAAGTCGCCGAGCCAATTTGCGGTTTCGACGTGGAACTTTCGCGGTTCCCCCCGTGTAAAACTCGGGCGTAAATCTCCAGTGTCGCATCGATTTTCGCCCCACGTTCAACCGTTCGCGTTCGCGCCGTTCCGTAAATCCTCCGACTTTAGAATGAACGTTGACGCGTTATATCAGACTTTGGCCGAGAGGAGACGCGCTCTCTCGTAATAAATATTGAATTGAAACGAAGATTCATGGAATGGATGGTGGTGGAGGAATTCTTTACCCGTGAGCGGAACGATTACCAAGATTTTCAACTCGCTGGTCTACGAAATCAATGCCACGCCACTAGCACTGGCTGCTACGAGGGTTGTCGGTTTACGAGTTACGAGGGACTGCGGAGGGTTGTTGTGGAACGGCCGCGTAGCAGGTGGTTGCGCGATCTTTCCTTTTTTTACGACCAAGAAAGGGGACGAGACCTGCATAATGTAATTGCGCCGGCCGAGACTCGTGTACCTGATTTTTCGTCGGCTACGTGAACGTATTTAATGAGGCGCGAGCTGCTAGGCGAAAGGGACGATTCGGTGGCTTTTGTGCAGTAGCATTATTGGAAAAGCCTGGCCGACAGATATTTCAGTTGGCGCGGTTGGTTGTCGCGGCGTCATCGCCGATCACGGAATTAATTGCCGCGGCTTCGATGAGTTTGTAATGACGTGGCGCAAATATTACCCGCGATAATTGCCCCTCGAATTGAATCCCGATTTAAATACGAGGGAAACCGATTACCCCCTGTACCCTTTATTCTACTTTCAATTGGATGATCCGTGTCTATCGAGCAGTTGATTATGCGAAATCGTTCGTACAGGCTCTCCCACGGAACGTACAAAATTATATCGCGAAGCTCCAGCGATTGTGGCCACCTAGACAGCGAGCGAAACGTGGATTACGGGTGATAGAAATTTATTCGCGGTGTATTTTCGCGCGGTCGGGAAAACAGCGGGAAAGTCCAGACGCGAGGATTGACCGGGCAAACAATAAGGGTAAAATGGACACGTAGACACAATTTGCGAAACTATGCGCCATCCTGCAGGCTGACCACGCAGCTGCGCACTTGTGTATACGTATATCGTTTAAATTGTGGCAGCGCGAGGATGCAGTCAGAACGATGGGCACGGGAAACGTTCAGCTGGGAATGGAGCGCGTTATTCTGAGCGAATTGGAGTAGCTTGACGGGGGGCGAAGCTCGTTCCTTGTATCTTCGCGGCTGATGAATGTGTCTCGTTAGTCGTCACTCCGCTTCGTAATATCACCGAAATTCGGCTATTACCTCGTCGCACCGTCGCCGTCGTCTGCGACGTCGCCTGTAATTCTCTCGGCGCTTGTGCGAGCTTCAGCCACCCGACATTTTATGCTCCTTTTTATTATTATCCGCCATCAAGCCGTCCGTGGCGTGGCCCGCTTTCTATCAAGATCCCATCCGCAGGAGTGCCAGGTACTTTGCAATCAACGTGCATGCCAACGCGAATCCAGCAGTCAAGCCGACGCGGCATTGTCCTCGAAATTAGGAAAAATTATGCCGCTAGTTCTGGAGACTGTTGCAGCCAACCGTTCGAACCCGTTAGATCCACGAATGTAGGAAAAAGCGATGGCTCAGCCTGACATTTCAACGTTTCGCAACGGGCAATATCGCGCGAATGGCGCGGTAATATGCGAGAAGCCGCTCGCGAATAGCCTTCGAATATTGAGCTACTAAACAAACGCCGTTGGCAGCGATTTCATGTGGAACGCCGTGGGCTACTGCTTTGCGTCCCGTTGATTATCCGCGTGTTTGAAACGCACGATTGCTTCGCTCTCGCATGTATATACAGCTGAGCGGCAGTGTACCTTGCACGCACGGTGTTCGCAACGGAACGGAAGCGCGAACGTAAAAGCTTCCAGGCCTGGTCAGAGATAACGATAAACCATCTATCGACGCTACGCGTTCACACCCATCGATTGCTATATTTCCCCTTTAGTCCCCGCCGCAATTCGACTTCGGAGCCACACTAAACGCGCGAGTGAGGTGGCGTCGTGCATCGCCGCGAAGATTCGCGATTATGCAAATGTGCAAGGGAGCACGAGGAAGAATCAGGGGATCCGTAAGAAAAGCGAGCGGGTCGGGGTCCCTCCTTGAGGAAGGACACTTAATATTAAGCGGAAAATGAGCTTAATGAGAGCTTGTCGCGGGTAAAAAACTTACGAAGGGAGAAGCTGGCTGGAGGGCGAAAATGTTCGCGAAGAGTGCCGGATTCTTCTTTTTCTACTTTCCTGCTTTTTTGCCCCCTCGCGACCGCCTTCAGCCTCTCGGGACCTCCTCGACCACTTGGCAGCCGTTCAGGAAAAAAGTTTGGTCGAAAGCTCGTTACTTAGCTTGCGGACAGAGCTTTAGACGCCGTTTAGTGAGTAGCCCGCGACACTCTTTTTCTCCCGCGCACTTATTCGTCCAGCCTTCTTTGTTTTTTTTCTTCTTCGTTCGACGAAGCAGAGGGTAAATGGGGCCTGGTAACGAATGGCGCTTCGTTAAAAGAAATCGGAGTAATTTCGTATTCTGGAAGGATCTTTCTGTCTGCTAACAAAAAAGGCCGAACTGACGCTAAACTTGGGAAAAATTCTTGGACGAACCTGCTCGACAGAAATAATGATAGACGAGAACGTACTAGAGAGAGAGAGAGAGAGCGCGTAGGTACTGCATCAGAGAAGGAAGCTTGAAAGCTATAGGTACCAGCCAAATTTCCCCTTTCCGGAAAGATTCTATTTGTGCTAGAGAAAAGCACGAAAGGATCAGCGGGTAAAGAACCCGGCAATACTGCGTCAAAACGATAACGATATCCTTGAAGAGGAATAAGGTGGATCGGAAACAATCAGAGACCATAACTGTTATAACCTAAATTTTAAAAGTTATGGCATAACATAAGAGTTAATATCTTTCTTTAAATGATTTTGGTTATGAATAACCAAAACAGATAAGTCTTAATATTTGTTAATCACTTGATTTTCGGAAAATTTATGCAGTATTTAATGAAGACTGACTTCCATTTAAATAAAAATTAACTTTTTCTCGATGTTTTTTTTTCGAAAAAATTTAAAATATAACTGTTATTTCTGGTCTCTGGAAACAATTCGTGTCAGATTGTCGCGCGAACCTCCTCTCTGCCAAGGTGGGCTTTGAGAATCGCTGTGGAAAGATCCACCGGACGTACTCGAGCGTTACTGTAACGTCGCGTTGGTGCAGCGATGCGCGGCTCGTTATCGAAATACCAAATGTTCCTCCTACTAAAGGGTATTACGCACCAGCACGTGTGGGGAAACTTGCGCGGCTCGGCGGGGCGCGGGAAATGGCTGTGGTCTGAGCACGATCTACGTCGATCTCTCTTAAGCTTGCCCCGAAACGTATGGCGCGTTTTCCCCGTTGGTTTTAAATTCCCACGCTCCCGGAAACGGTCGCGCAGCCAGCCACCGGGCGAAAACAATTAAGAAAGAATATAAGGCAGCCTGTTCCTCTCTAGCTGCTGGTCCCGGGATTATGAGAATTTTATTTATGAGATTTTATACGACGTTGCGGGGTCTTTGGACAGCGGCGGCGTTTATTGTCTCACGGTTCGGGCTATATCGCGAAAACGCCTCTTCCGCGCTCGTTTTCCACCCCCTCGCCGTGCGCGAGGAGCCCGTTAAGGGAATTCCTAGCGACGCGATTTCACGGCCGCCCTGCCCGCTCAACCGAAAGGCACACATAACTTGCTGAATATTTCGCGATCTAGGGAATGTCTCGGGAAGGGCGTGGACGCGGAAAAATTTTCTGGGACGGGGAGTAACCCCCGGGAAACGGAACAACACCTTCGGGATAATACGATTTTATACGAGCCTTCCGCGTTCCTGTTCCGGGCATCTCTATGCGCTTTATGCTTGCTGGCTTCCCCTGAGTGCCTTTCCTCCCAGACTACATTAATCGATGTAGGGTTTCTATCGTTAGGTCTACCAGAAAGTGAGTTTTAGTTGGAAATACGCCATTCCTTGATTGACAAGTTAATATTGAACACGGCTGCATCTAAAAGTGCGCGTGAGTTGCTTAAAAGCACGAGCAGTGAAAAGGTTGTGCAACGAGTAACTGAACTAATTTACTAAATAGGGGGAATCGAAACAGAGCCGCAATATTCGTTTCATCTGTTACGAGAGCGATTCCTGGGCAACAGAAACGGTTGCAATATCCCTTGCTCCACCAATGGCTCCCTTTCCATTACGAATACTTAATTAAATGATCCAGGAGTACTCCAAAGTTTCACCTTTAATATCGGAGTACCATAACCCCCAGGAAACAGCCCCCTATAAATTCTCTCTCCATGCTTTCGGGGAAGCCCCGCAACGACCCGCCATAACATAGATACCTTTGGCTAAGCGACGCTGCCACCAACACCGACAGAGCAGTTAATAAAACATATTGCTCGAGCAGATCGCTTTGCAATAAGTCCAGAAGCACGTGTACGTTGTCTCTTTGAGGCCATGAACACTTTTCTTTTTCGTTTCGACGCTTAACGCGACTTCTTCTGCTCCGTTTCCTTCGAATAGAAGAACCGCGGATAAAACGTATCACGGGGAAAATGCGAAAACAATCCTGTTAGCGTAAATTTAGGAATATATGAAGCCGATTCCACGACTATCGGCGTAAAATAGATTCTGTGTTAATTTTATAACGAATTCAGAATCCAAAATAACGGATTCGGAAGGAAATTTAATAAGAACTGGGAGGGTTTAGAGTATAATACGAGAGGAAGTTCGACGCTCGGTTAGAAACAGGAGGTAACGAATGAAAATTGATCCGATGGAATTTAATTAACGCCAATCAGCTGGCTCGCGAAACTTTTATTCGATTACAAAAAGCAGGTGACGAAGGTGCCTCGGTAAAAACGTCGAGACACCGGGATATGGAAGAGCGTAGAAGGTATCAAAGAAAATGAAAAAGAACGAGAACACTGCGAGATCGACTATTAATTAAGCGGCACGATTCTGTTGCAGAAAATGAATCTTCATTGAACCACTCGGTCGTCTTTCCATCGAAATGGCATTAAAGAACCGATCGCCGGGGAGTTTGATAAAAAAAAAGGTCTCCATTAGGGTTGAGATTATTCTATCCCTGGTGCAGCTACGATTGCATTAAGCAAACTATATTCATGGACCTTTTGAAATGGTCAGGTACCTTTGCCATTTACTTCAGTCGGCGGGAGAATTGATTGGATGCTTAGGTTATTAAAAATTCCCGGCACCTTGTGAAATCGTGGGAACGGTCGCGAGGACCCACGCGACTAAATCCTATCGTAGAAGGAAAAAAGATAAAACTCGAAACGAGCCATTACGATTTCCGTGTGCAATTGGATGCATTTAATCCGCTCCATCCCCAATTGCACGGAACGACCAGAAACTCCACTCGTTCCTGGCAAACTGGATGACGGCTGATCGCGCAGTTCGTCGCCAGAAAATGGTCGAAACAGTTTTGAGCGGCGGTCCGTGGAAACGCGGAAACGCGAATTCTACTTACGGGTTTAATCACCGTTGCGAGATTGTACTCGGTGCCCAAAGTTACGCGACTGCTACTGAATTAACGTTATTAACTGCGACCCAGCAACGTGTTTGACATATCAACTTGTTGAGCCGATTACGTTCCCCTGAATTATTATAATTTATCGCCGAGACACGCGCGACGCCAGCTAGCAAAACCGAGGGCACTCCTGTCATTCCCAGGGCGCGGAATTCTTCTAATTGCGAAACGATCGAGTCGAGCCGATATGCCTGCACGCTAAACGAAACATTTGAATCGATATCGGGAACAGTTGGAACGAAGATAATCGCACGATCGAGCGATGAAGTTTCACTCGACGCGCCAGTGTATAACTGTCAGTGAACTCTGAAACGCGGGCGGTTGCATAATCGATGCGGATTTAAATCTGCTTCGCATTTCGGTGCTCGAAACACGAGAGGGTTGCGTCGTCACGTCGAAAGAGGGTGGCGATCAGCCAGTTAGCCCTCTCGTGGAATTTAATCCGCGCTTCGAATTTCCCGATCGCCCACCAACCATCGTATTCGCTCTCTTTTTTTTCTTTTTTTTTTTTAAATTTCGCCCATGGATCCGTCGCGCGGCTGACCGTGCAGCGGAACGACGCAACGCGACAACGAGGTAGGAATATATCAGGGTAGAAATGGAATTCCGGTGCATAAGGTCTTCGGCCGCGACGGAGAGATGCGAGGACTCGATGATGAAGTACACAGATTTCCATTGCTGCAACAGCTACCCGCGAGCAGAGAATCACGGGGGAAGAGATAGCGGGAGAAAAAGAGAAAAGGAGAGAGAAGGAGAGACTGGCGAGAAAAGCGGAGAAGAGGTGGAGAATTCGTGAGAAAGTGGCGTGGATTTCCAGGTTTCGGCATTAGCATACGTAATATCGGCAGACACTGGCTCCAGGGGGCACCGGCGTGAAACTTGGAATTCCCATTGGTAATAAAGAGTTATCCGTTACACCGGAATACGCTGGTGCTCGGAGGAAGAGGGGAATACAGATGGAGCTTGGACGGAGCGTAGACGAACGACGTAGAATTCGGCGGAGACCGAGAGACAGGAGGAGAGAAGGTGAGAGGGGCTGAGAAACGAGGGTGTGAGATACGGCAGTGTAAAGTTCACGGCCCATTATTACGTTCCGCTGACGGTACGTAGTCATTCCGTGCCGGAGGAGAGATGAAAGAGGATGGGAAAAAATGGAACGTCGTCGTTCGTGAGGCACGTCGAGCGGCTGGATCCGTTATTATTTATTGCCAGCACGAATCGTTGTTCCTCTCTCGACGTCATGCCGTGAATGAACAGCCCGTTCTGAATCTTCCTCGTGATCGGACAGAGCCAGCCCAGAATTATTTTCGCGAGAACGGCCTTCCACCGTTATGGAACAGCGGCGGTGCAATTGTCCTTTTTCAATGGTGGTTCAGGCTTGCCCATTTTTCGATTTCACGCTCGTCCCGTGAAATTAGGGAGGATACACCGTTCCGAGTGTCGAGAATGGGAAACTAATTAAACGCGTTACTTTCCTGAAACTGGTTTCAAGGCAAAGAAATTGTCTTCGCGTAGAAATCAAGAGCCATTATCACGTTCGGCCCGACGACAGGCAATCGATTCGCAGCAGGGAAAGAGGTAAACGAATGGTCAGACATAGACGGAAAAGAGAAGATGAGGCGGAAAAGAGAGAAACACGGAATGATATCGTTCGCGAGGCATATCGACCGAGTGGATCTCGTTATTATTTATTGCCAGCACGAAGCACTTTTCCTCTTTCATCGTTGCAGCGTGAATAAGCCGGCGATTCGGTGCCGACGGATGCGGCGAATTCGTCCGTGACGTTTCGCGCCGCTGAAACGCGCGGGTGAAATGCGGACAAAAAAAAAAGGACGATCGCTGACGATACCTCTGAAAAATCGCCGCTGTTCAGAAAGATTCATACGCGGCCGTGTATCGTTTCTGGTACCTCTTTGTTCCACCCTTGAGCCTCGAATAGAAAATGCAACAAACGAAACGTTTCGCGCTCGGATGATCCTCTGCCATCACCTACCAGCTACCTCGATCGTTTCTCCCCTCGTTTCATTATATTAATTGCCAGTGCCCGAAATGTTCGCTCCAATTTATTCCACTGAACACGTAGCTCAGTACCGCCGGACAGAGGAATTCTTCGAGTAAGTGCAACGCGTAGTTGCAGACATTTCCGTTATGCGCCGAATTACGAATAAACGTAATTGAAGGAGCATTCGGGGAATAATTAGCGAGTCCAAGGGATTGATACAGGGTATCCCCTTATTTAGCGAGATACTTGCAGGCTTCCGGATACCGCGCAAGCGGAATAACCAGCAATTTTGTTCGGCTCGTCGAGCTAAAAAAATGCTGAGCCCCAGAGTGCGTTTAACAAAATAGTGAATTACTTTTAAGATAACGCGGCACCGACGCGCCGCGGTGCGACGCGACGGGACACTTAAAGTGGAAGGGAGAAAGGGAATTTGCGTGAAACTGCAGGCTCACAGACTCCCCAGAGTACCGCGTAAATTACAGGCACTGTTTACGTTATCTACGCGCTTCCAACTACGTAATAGACATAATGAAATTCCGATCCGCCGAAAAACCGATCTAAAATATTCGCGGGAGAGAATATCGCAAACCCCCTTCCCTGGGCCACATCGTAATTCACATGCCCATTATTACACGTTTTTGCGGGCCCTCTCCTCATTAATTTCTCTTTAATCCAGCCGTCCTCCCGAACGCAAAACCCACATTGTTCGTATAATCTACCGACGCGAGATATTACGTCATGGCAGAGCCGGCCCGCGACCACTGAAATCTCCACACCCTCCCATCGAATTATATCCTAATCTACGGTTATACACGCGTCGCTGGTACCTACAGTGCAGTCATTCTACACGCCATTAACGAAAAGCAGCAGTTGAAATGGCTGGAAGGGACCACTCAGAAATTCAAAAGCAATGATAGAGTTTCACAAACACCGGAACAGCTCGGAATCATCGGTGTCGATGGCTGGGTGCTTTCTAAAGCTGCTATTCCGTATCGGATCTCTGCGATAATCTCGGCTGCTGTACCTCCTTTCAGCCGCTTTCCCTCAATATTGCTGCTGAAAGATGGAGGAGGTTATTCGTGGCCGGAAACCGCATTCCGGGCACGAGATACTCGCAGAAGCTGGGGAACTAACCGGATAAGAAGACAAAAAGTAACGATGCTCGAGGGCACGGGAACGAGTCATCGAGAAATAAAGTTGAGGGTGCATAATTCGGTGTGGAGCTCGCTGCGGTGGCCACATTACAACGTATTCCAGCACAACTTTATTCAGCCGTGTCGATTTCCGACACACACAGCGCCGTACGGCTCTCCAAGATCGAACCGGGGGCACGGCGGGGAGTTTGGATGAGCAATAAAAGTGCATTATTTCAATAACCGAACCGATTCTTCCGAGCCAGCGGCCTCCGACGACAGGAAACAACATCCCCTGGCATCCGGCCAAACGGTAAAGAAATGCCGAAATCCCGTCTTCCCAATAATCGGATGTGTCTCTGCAGTGTTTCTGGCACAATGCAGTTATCCACTTCAATGAATTTATCCCCCTTCAACGACCCCCCCGCGCTCCTAACTTCTTTCACCCTTCTCCCTCATCTCCCTCTTCTGCCCTTGCCCATGTCTTCTGATTCCGCGTTCTTCTCGCCTCGGGTACTTCCCACCATCCCTTCAACCTTGCGCTTCCTTCTCGTCCCGACGCACAGATTTCACGCAGATAGGGTAACCACTGATTCCGAAGCTCCACGTATCCTCTAGCCATCAAATAATTTTCTATCAAGAGCATGGACCTGCACAGGAGCGGTCAAGTTCGGCAGGAACGCGTTAAATTGGATTTCACTTGACGGCGGAACTTTCATACACTACAGATCTGGCTGTGAAAGTTGGACGTATCGATGCATCCATTTGTCTCGTCGCCCTTTCACGCCCAAAAAACTTGAGGCTCTTTCGGGGCCAGTATCAAAGTGGTTTAGTATCGATCCCGTGGTTCGTGACTGGCCTGCGAAGAATTTTCTACTGCGTTGCACTTTCGCGTCCTCGGAACTTCCTTCCGAAACCGAAATGGCAGGACCCTCGAGAAATCTGAGGGAAATTCCGACCATGTCTAATATTGGACTCGTCTGCTCGGTGCCCCTCGAATTAAAAATCGGGCGAACACCGAACCAGAAATTCACGAGTCCTTTCGTGCAAAATTCTGGAGAATATTGAAAACGTTATTTCACGTTGTCTGGATGTTGGGCTGCTTCCAACACCCTCGAAATGCCGACACTGTCCCACCTTTTTGCCCTCTCTTCCGGTCTCGCTCTACCAACCCTATTCCGATAGACTCTCTTCCTCTCTTCCTCTCTGCCTCTCGTTCGCCCCCTCAAACATCGGACGTTTACACGCATCGACGAATTCGCGTTTACCTGTTCGTTCGATCGATCGATCGATTCGCTCGTCAATCTCGGCCCTTTTCTCCCATTGTTCACGGCTCCCGTCACCGTTAATAATTGCATAAACAATCTCCGCTGAGCACGAGCGATTTGCCAACGAAAACTAGCGAAATGTTCGTGTGTGTTAGAACGAACCGAACCTTTTCAACCAAACGGAAGGGCAACAAATTTGTGCTTCATGTTTGCAGTCCACGGTCTACGTTGATATTCCCATGCTCCTGGTCTGTGCAGAGTTGACCACTAAATCAGAGGGTAACAAAGAATTTGAAACGATCCCATGCAGTTTTCACGAGGGGAAAATACTAAGAACTCCATAAATTGTCTTCTTGCCGAGTGAAAGGAATACCTGATATCCGGAAGTTTCCCAATAGCGCCATACGTTTGCTCCTGACATCCAATTGTCGTAAGTTCACACCTCTTTAGCCTTTAACTCAGGGTGGCCTGGCACGCTACGTTTCAACAAGATCGTTATCCTTGGAATATCGAAAGTTTCGATGGCCCCAGTTACCCCCTGGGTTAAACTTTCAAATTACTTCCATCTTTATTAAAATCATGCAGACTGTAATGAAGCTGTCGAGAGACTGGTCTATTCTACCGCTACCGATGCCCCTAAGCGTAAACTGTTTTCCCGTTCGACGTCTGTTTAACTGTCATGCAGTCATTTCGCGAAAAGGAATTCGTTCAATATCAGATGCGAATGGCATCTCACTCTGTATATGATTTTCTCAGACCACGTATCTATCGTTAGGAAACTTTTCAATTTTCCAGCGAATTTATGATACCTGGGTCGACCGGCGAAGAATGCGATTCAATCCACGCTCCTCCACCATCGATTTACTCAACGATATCGTTTCCTGTCGTCCAGCCGCCAATCGAATTTCGTCGGCATTCGTAACAAATGTACGTGCGGGTCAATAATGCGTCCTGAATCGCGGCCGGGCAAAAATGCCAGGAAGATCGAGTACAATGTCCACATTCCATTTGCAGAGATACTGATCGACCGGATCGCGCCTCTGGTGACCCACGATCGCTGGCCGATCGGACGATCCAGAGATCGATGAGACGGTTCACGAGCAGCGGGGGCTATCGTCCGAGCGAAACATTCGAAATACCTTTTTCTCTGTTCCCTTTGTTCGCGCATATCCACATATCCACATATCCACGTACACACGTCCACGTACACACGGTCTCCTGCTCAGCGTTCCCGAGTTTTCCCGGGATCTCCAGAAGAGATCTCGGAGCGCAGGTGTCCCGCGGCGAAGATTCCCGAAGGAGATTTCCACGAGTCTAACGCTAGTATCGTTTCCACGGTGTGCGAGATTGCGTCGCTCACGGATTCCTTTTTTCCTTCTTCCCCGTCTTATTTTCGATTTCACCCCCTCCGAGGAGTTTTATCTCTTCCTTCTGGCGCCTCGGTCGCCAGGGTGACGTCGATGCAGCGCAGACAAGAGATAGGAGAAGACAACCGGGGAGTCTAGGGACCAATAGCGAAACAACCGGCGCGAGGATGAGCGGGAAGTTTATAATCGAAGAGAAGCGTCAGCCCTAGTGGACTCGATGCTACCTGGAACGCGGTCTCGGGGTCCAGACCCTCGGAAACGAACGGGGAAATCCCAGAAATGAGTCCACCTAGGAGTCAGAGATATTGGGGGAAAGAAAAGCGAAGAGGAAATGAGAAAAACTCGTTGGTGTACTTGCGAATCCTTCGGACAAGTTGGGAGATATCAGGACCCGTTTCTTTCGGGGATTTTTAGATTAAAGGCTAAAAAGTTTCCTCGGCGTAGACTTTGTCCTCTCGTCTGCTTCACCTTCTCTGCGAAATGTTTCTTAGCCTCGAATCTCCTTTGTCTGCACCGTCAGTCCAGTAAGAACATGGTGAATAAAGTATATTCAGCGAATAAGTCGAATGTTTTAAGCAAGTTAGTTCCTCCTCTTCCCTCTATTAATACCTCGTGATATTTTTTTAAATTATCACCCTCGTTCTTTTGCATCTCCCATCGAGCCGGCGTACTGTTGCAGATGAAGCGAGGGAAAATTATCGGCCAGACGGAAGAGCTTGCTCCAATAACAATTGGAAACCGGGTCAATGGATGCTTCAGTTTTTGCGTGTTCTTTCTTCCATCTTCCTGCTTTTCGACCAATTTATTGCGTCTGCCCGACCAAAGTATTCCCGATCCCCTTTGCCCACGATGTTCCCGCTATTTTCTTTAACAAGACCCGCGTTTAATTTCAAAAGGAACGATTCCCTCCTTTGTTTACCGCGGTGCATGAATATTCGCTACGATTCTATATTCCTCTGCTGCCACCCCCGTGATTTATTTCGACTTTCCGCCAGCAGCCCACCACTCGCAGGTTAGCCAAGACGCCGCACGATTCATAATACGAAATTGATAGTAAATTAGAGATTCAGCGACCGGAATACGGACGGACGCTAAAAGTTGAAGAAACAGGGCACCTCGATAAATTTCGCTTATGTAACCCCCCGTCGCCAGCGGCCAACAGCGAGCCGAGCACACGCCCCCGCGCCCGCGGCTTGCTCGAGAAGGAAAGCTACTTCCGGGGAAATAGTATTAAGTGCTCCACCGATCATAAATAACGCGGGGAACAGTAATAAATGAGCACTGCGTATTATATCGTTAAACCGGAAAAAGATATGGCTGACATTAATCACGAACGAATCAGTCACGATTGAAAAACCGGGTGGCGAGAAAGTACGGGTCCTGGACGAATAAAAGAAATCTACTTAATGTCATCAATCAAGTCCGCGGAAAGAAACAGGATAATTCCTGTACACTACTGTTCGCTGTTTTCCAGCCGTATTCCCTTGTCGTCGAGCTGTATATACATATATTTCCTCAAGATTCCGTTTTTACCGCGAGCCTGACATGCTTCTTGATACATCAATTCCAACTTGGATGTCGAAAAGACGTGATCAAACATTCATTTAATGAAAAGCTTCCTAAACATGTACAAAACCCAACAAGCGGTTCGCAGTTGCAGAGCCGTAGCCGCTCTCGAGTCTGCCCCAACGTGATTGAACTTCTCGATTGTTTTCCCAGTTCTTACGACTCCCTTGATCTCTACCCCTGCAGAAGTGGCGCTCCTGCTCTCCGGCCGTTCTCCACGGACGCTATCCACTAAGGCAAACCCTTAGATTGGCTCAATTAACGAATAGAATGTGCTGACCCGTGGCTTTTGAACGCTAATTGGCTCCACGAGTCCACACGTATAAGTTGCTCCTTCCGTGTTTCTCCCTTATTCGCCACGGGTACCTACGAGAAGCCGATTTCATTGTATGCACGAGCGCTTTGCTCTTTCTCAATCTACGCCGGCGTGCCCTGAAAGTTAAATGAAGCGGTGGAGCAAACTTGCTACTTATTAATTTATAGGGAACTAATGAGCCACAAGGCAGCCAGCGACTTTGCAAAAGCCGCTCCCGTGGCACAGACGTTGTCGACACATCCGAAAGCGACAGCCGGATGTACGAGTTCCAACACTGAGTCGGAAGTCTGCTCGGAGTCTTCACCCCTGGGATGTCGTAGGGTGTGCAGCCTGTGCTTGTCTTTTCAGCCTGAACCGGCTCGTAACTTCGAAATCTCAACTTTACTCGTGTCTTTCCACGACTAGTTTGGTTTTTTAACGTCTATCCGATTAACGTCACTCGTATCGGAATGCAGGCCACTTCTCCGAGAAAACAAGCACGTTTCGTCAGGTTAAGATTAATCTGAAACGGAATGAAACCGTTTTACCTCGGCTCCTACTCGGAGGAACGCTTACAATGGATACTCGCACGGATCCCCGACACAGTCTCGCTACGAAAAAGAGGAAAAGGAAGAGGCGAGCTTAAGGTTTTAATTTATAGCCGGGGAGACCCGCCTTTAATCTGGTAAATCTGTAGAGTGCCGTGTTGCCCGTAAATAACCCGGACGGAAAGTATTATTCCCTATGAAAAACAAACTGAAGACAAGAAATTAATACCGGGCTCTTTATTTCACGGAATGAACTGTATAAACTAATCCGACTGCAACTCTGTACACACCTGCGAAACAACCGCGGCAGGTACCGTAAAACCCTATTTTTTCCTCCAGAGCATGCGAATCGATAACTACCTCGACTCGCTTAACAAAGTTAGATTGCTCAACGAATAAAGATATCGGTGTGCCTGTCCAAGACCCACTGTTTCTGTGTACTGTGTACTTCCTCCATTATACTAAAATAATGGTGCAAAGCTCATTGCGATTGACTTAAGCTCCGATTCGTTCGTTCCTCGGGCGATCCTTCTCACCACGGAGTTACCTCGCGAAGGAACAACGAACCCTTAAGAAGAATTAACCTTTAAGAACGAATATCGCGATCGTGGTGGTTTAGAGTTTCCCCACTTCGTTCTGACATCGGCTTTCCATTAAGAAAAGATTTTCGTATCTTCTCGCGGCGTGTACTCTGTACAATGCCGCGTCATTAGGCTAGCGTTCGCAACAAAAGGATATGGATAACGGGTACTATTAGACTGGAGTGGCGTTGATACTACCCCTTCTTACTAGACAGACTATTTTAGTCAGCCGGTATCGCGTAACATTTTGCGGGAAGCATGCTTGACAACAATGCCGAGTATTCTCAGCTTCCCGTTCTTCTCCGCGTCTTTCTATGCGAAAGTACATTAGGACCTCGGGACAAGGCGATACCGAGGAGGATGGTAATGAGAAAACTCGGCCAGAGATCAGACGTAAATTTTATTTTCCCCAGTCGGCGGACACTCTGTCTTCTTTGAGGGTACGTTTCACGATCAACCGCAAGGAAACGGCCTCGTTGTTTCGGGCGGAGGGTGAACGCTCGTTTCGAGAGAATTTTCAAGTTTCCGCCAGTGTCTACGGAAAAGTTTTTCAGACGCTTTACGATCGAGCTGCGAAGCCAACGATATTGCTTCGTTTACTGCACACGTGTGCATTGTCCTACGGTGAAATGTGCTGCGCGTGAAAACTGTTTGAAAGTCAGCCTGACATGTGCACCTTCTTTTCCACAGCGGAAGCAATTCTTTTTTTTTCTTTATAAAAAGTAGTGCGTTGGCGCGGCGATTCCATCAAGGATTAATTAATTGCTTGATAAACGGGAAAAGTACACGGAGAACTTTGTAATAATCCTGCATTAGGATAGAAAGTGTAATATTTCATAGGTACGAGACACGTTCATTATAGAGGCTTGGTAAATTTTGCTTTATTAACGAATGGCTCGTATGAAACAGCCAACTAATTATGGTGTAACTTTTTCATAAAAATCTGAGCCGATAGGTTTTCGGATATCTCAATTATCGGACAATTAAGGTAACAATGAGTAGAGCAAACTGAATCCGTTATCCACACCAAAATTTTGTAGCTGAAAAAACAATTAACCGCGACCAAACTTTATTAATTTTCTCAAGTATGAACTGTTCAAGAAGGTTGCGACCCAGAACTCCCTTGCAACCTACTTCCAAATTTTTCTCAATAGCATCTTCCCTCTGGCAATATCTCGTGGACTTTTCCTATTTCCACGCGGGGCCTCATTTTTAAATTATGCCTGTGCTTAGCTGATAAAAGATAGAAGGCCTTTTTAGCATCGACCGTCATCGGTGCCCCGCATTCTTCGCTGCCTTTCATTTTTTCTCATCCCTCTGAACTTTCGCGCTTTTTTTCCGCGCCGTCTCGCGGCTTCTCTCCGATATTGACTAAAATGCATCTCAATTCACTCGACTTTATAGATTACATTGCGGTAGATCAAGTTTTTTAGGCGGAATAACGAAGACATTCAATGCGACGATCAAATAAAGTCTTGAAATTATACATCTGTCTATGATTAAGGCTGCTTTAAACCGGCAACGCTTTTCCCTGACTTCAGATTCCGATATTAATTTTCTCCATCGACGAAAATGTTGTCTGAATTGATTTGCTGCCGGTTTGGCCTCATTTGCATCTAAATAGATAAAAAGTAAAGCAGGATACTGTAACGAAAGATCGAAGAAAGTCGCTGATCGATTTCCATTGCCGTGAGATGCTTGGACACGGAGAAATCTGAAGGAGTTTCTATGGGCGCGGTGGCAATGAAAGCCTGAAAGAAAATAATTTCATTGGAGCCGTCCCTAGGAATGGAAATAACTCCCTTCTTTTAACGGACAGCTTTTAAAAAGGCTTGATAATTTCACAAGTCTCGGTTCGAGATTACTCGAGTTAACGAAGCGTATTGTCGTTCCGCCAAGTGTTTAAAGAAGTTTCGCATTTAAAGTCAATCCTCCAGCTATTTGTTACAACGGCGAAAATACTCTCGCTGGCCTCGTTTTTCTCCGTTTTAATGAACTTTCTGCAAGCAAGCAGTTTATTTTCCACCCGTGCAGCTTGAATACTCCGACAGACATTTCTTTTATAAAAGCTATGGTACGATTTACTTCGAGCCTGGAGAACACACGGGGATGATGTTCAATTTCTGTGTGGTGGACGACATGATTGCGCGTCATTTCGCAGAGCACCATATGCGTTGGCTAATCCGTGTATGGTGTAAAAGGAAGTGGTGACAAGTTGTTGGATTCTGCAGGAACCATGGTACGTACAGCCAGGAGGAACGGGCACTTGGACTACGCCTAGACTCGCACGGTTTTCCGCAATTTTATTCCACGTGTAGGGCCTTGCCGTTGGAAAATTACGGAGGCGGCAGACGTACCTATCGGCGCAGCAATTTGTTACACGTCAGATTTCAATGAAGTAACGGGCTTCCTTATCGTTCCAGCCCAATCTCGGACCGCGAACCAACCCCGTGAGTCCGTTCATGTTCCATCCACTGGCTCGTTCGTCTGCCGTTCTCCTGGCCCGTGACCGCAACAGCCACGTCGCATTCAGACGGTCCGTGGAGCGGATACAAACGGCAATAAAGCCAATTCGGTGACCAGTGGTCGAGGAATTTAGCTGATCGCGCCGCGCCGTCCGCGTGTCACTCTGGCAATTTCTGTTGTGTGTCGGATGACAGAGCCACTCTTGCAGACTCATGAGGATTATTCCTCCCCCGCTCCAGCCTCCACCCACTGTCTGCCGGCGTAAACAAAGCTAATTGAAGAGAACAATTTCGTGACGGCGCTCCCTGATGAAATTCGCCGGTCAGGATTACGCGGCGTTTTTCATTACGCCTCATAATCACGGATACTGCTCGTTTCGTAATTGGTTTTCGTGCCGTACGCCCGCCTCGGTCGTTTCCCGTCGGGCGAATCGAACGAGCGAGCGTAACGAATTCTCCGACGTAGGAAGCTCGCTGTGCTACGTTTACCACTCGCAGCCCGAATGAACGGTTGCTTAGTCCTCGAACCCATTAAACGCGTCTCCTCCGGGAAGCAGAAATGATATCGATGCAAGCCGAACTTTTTCCGTGGGAATATTAATTGGCACCGAAGTGTTGCGAGTCGAGATGGCTTTCACCGTGATATAGAAACCTACCACGGTTCCATTATGTGTATCCTTTCAGCTCCTCGCACGGCAGTTCGAAGGGTGGAAACCCTTAAGCATCTCCGCTATCGAAGCACGTACACCGAGGTATATGCCTCCGGGTCGTCGTCCATGATTAAGAGAAGGTCGAACAGTCACTGATAACGACAGAAACGATCCCGATTCTTTTATCCGTTTCTGAAAGAATCAAACGGCTGCCACCCCTTCAGTCCGTTTCACATTCTCCCTCGGCGTAAATACAGATAAAGCTAATTGAGAGCAATCGTTTGCCGGACAGACGGTGGTTCTTTAATCCTCCAGATAGGGGATAAAAGCTTCTTCTCGATTGCGTCTCGTCATCCCCTGTCGTTCCACTGTTATTGTTTGCTTCACCCGTTCTTTGTCCACGTATTAGACGCACGAGGAAGCGGCGAACGATAGCCGTTGGCGGTGGATGCGGAGGATAGTGGGCCGGGCCGGGCTAGGTCGGGCCGATTCGTCCACCCGCGAATCCGCAAATATAAGGTATTGGAAATGAACGGTGTGCAAGTGGGTGTGGCACTCGTCGGTAGTGGACAGGACCCTTCGGACGCTGTGCAAACTTCGGGACAGAGGTTCGTAATCGAAAGACGGCCCCGGCTCCGGCTCCAGCCAGAAATCCTCGAGAATGCTCTCGTTCACAAACACTCGTCCTAGGCGAGGATTAGGACGGAAGCATCCCGTGTCTCCGGCGCGATGCGACGCGACCCGACGCGACGCCTCGCTGACGATTGCACTTCTCCGTTTTTCCTCCAGAAATTGTTTCAATTCGACTACTCCGGCCACCGACGCGTCGATTACGAGATAAAATCGGACCCGGTTGTTCTTCCTGCAGCTTATTTCCAGCGTGGAAAGGAATTTTCTAAACCCGCGGCGATTAAGAGTTGAGGGGGCGTAACGTTGAGCGAGAAAAAATGCTTCTCACGGGAGCACAGAGTTTAGGAGCAATATGTCGACGAGAATCGATTGCTTTCGATTATTAATTCCTGATTAATGATACTTTGGCTCGCGACACCGTTCTGGGTAATTAAGAAAGCGGAACGAACGACGTACCGTTCTTTTTTACCATGGTACACAGGATTGCGACAAAGCAGCCTGTCTAAAGATAACGTTGGCGTCGGTTCGGTTCAAAGCCTCAAGACCCAGTCCCTTTGCTCGCTTTTTTCACTCTTCACCGAGCTGACTTGCATTTTCTTTGTTCATTAGCGATAACTTGCAGCACACAGGTTGCAGGTGGTCCGTGGAAACTAAAAAGTCCTCCTTGGCTGGATTGCGTCGCGTCTGCCTGCCAGCCGAGCATATTCGTGGCTTTTTCTTCTTCTCCTTGGAAGAGGATTCTTTTAATTACGTACACCCACCGCGAAGCGTGCTAAGCGAAAATACCTTGCAGATCGGAAGAAAATTTTCTACTTCCCCAGCGCCGATGCAATCTGCACAATTCCTTTGAGCGACGAGTGAGATCGTACGGTACAAAAGCGCCAGTGATACGATCAAGTGCCTGTTTCCACCTGTGTTCCCTTCCTCCCACATTAATCTTGTGTAATTGCGCGGAGATAGATTCTCGAGATGATTCGCGACAAAGGAAACGCATTCGCGCGATTATCTTATCAATGCCATTTCAATCTGAGTGGCAGAATTCGCATTCTGCGACAGACAACGCGCGATTAATTGTTCGTCGAACTTTAATGAGCGTAACCATCGTGTTAATCAGATATCTGCTGCGGACATTTCGTCTCCAAAATGGCGTACATCGGGTTCTATCAAGGTAATTGGAACTTCAGCAGTCGACCCGGCTGTATTTGTTGTTCCGTATAATTAGTTGTCGGTAATTGGATGTGCCTGGACGAAACTTTACTCAGCTAGGCAAATATTTAAATACGGAGGTACCGTCTTTAAATTCAACTGGATGAGGTAGTTTACAGACATTAGGTATATAGTCCGTGGGACAGTGCATTTCGCGGGAAATTATTTCCGAATATAGGCAAATATTTTAATACATTATTTTCGTTAACATGCAGCGACGTATGCACATGGTACACACGTGGAGCGATCGACGACGACGGAGAAGAAACGCTGTAGCACTCGAGCTGAACAGCTTACACAAAACAACTGGTCGTTGCGCTTCAACCCAATTCCCCGGCAACTCCTTCATCTCAATTAACTACGCCCTCGTCTACGCCAATTTACCATTTCCAGCAAACTGGCAAGACCTGTCTGTCCTTCATTAAACTACGATTCACCTGACTGAATATGCATCCCGACTAATTCCTCGACATTTTCCCCTGCCTGTTCGTTTTGCCCTTATTACCCGCCCAGCCCTGCTCGGCTCGGCTCGGCTCACCTCACCAGAGAGGTCGCGTGGATTCTTCGCGGATGTTCGCTTCTTAGATCGCCGCCGCCATTATCCCAATTGATGCTCGACAATATATCTCTCCTGGGACCATCCCCAAGATTCTGCCCCGTCTAGCTCGTGCATAGGTGTATATCCGCATACACTGCCCCGTGTACCTTCACCACACACGGTCGCGGACACATGTAACCCTCTACTCGATCCCGTAACTACCCCTTCCAAGCTCTGCCGCGAAGCAGGTACACCGACGCAACCCCTTGTCGCGAGGTGGTGTGCAGCCTCCCTCGCTCTTCGTGTGTACGTATCAAGCGGCGCCCAATAAATCCACGGTTTAATTAAACTAAGTTTAAACGGATCCCTCCCCGTACAAAGCAGTTATATGTATTACGTTCCTGATCCGTCGCTAAATCAATTATCGGAGTTACGAGAGGCGGACGCGAAACGGCGCGCGGCGCGCGGTGTTCTGTTGCGTCGTGTATCTCAACTGCATCCCCCGATGCTGCCGTTACGCTTCCGCTTATGATGGATCGGTGCACCATAATAATTACTTTTCCCACTTCCCGTGTTATTGTATTAACACATTAACGTCGGAAGGATTGAGTCGGAGCAGTGCGCGCCGAGGAACCGGAGCGGGGGGAGGGGGGGGGGGTGACCGGCTAGAATAATTGAATGGTAATCCTTGGGACGCCGCGCATTTCGAATTCCTTCTGCACCCGCATGCTCGTGTACAGATACACGATTAAGCCTAAGCCGTTCCAACTATTTCCGCCGGTACACGCGATGGGAAGGGCTCGATTAAACAGATCACTTCCGGGACCAGCGTTACAATCGAGCTCGGTGTTGCGCGTGCACCGGCAAACGAGATGCAGGGGCGTCTATTTTTCTTCGAGGGAACAGTGATCTAGTGCGGCGCAACAGTTTCCAGCGGAATTTTAAGAAGGCCATACATCACCGTATCAAACCTCCTGCATTATTCAGGCTAATGCATCCCCGTAATAAGAGACGAATGGATTCTTCTCGACTATTTGCAGCATTAGCAACGTTTCTTCGTCTCGATACGTTGGTAGACAGTAAAAGGGAATGCCGCGTAAGGTACTTCGAAAACATTCGGATGGATGCTGGTTGAATCCCGAAAGCAAACCCACGCGACAACGTGTACATACGCGAATGGATAAAAAAAAAGCACCTCGAATTGGGCCATTTCATAGATTCACCGGATTCATTCTTCACTGTCCAACGTAGCTATATCCTTTGATCTTTGTCAGCTGTCTATACTTCAGGGTGCATTTGCATCCCCCTACGTCCACATAGATATTCTCTGGCACGTTTGTACCTGGTGCACGTGATCCTTCATCCTGTGTGGCTACACGAAGAGGGGTAGTTTGGCCTTAGACCCTTTGTAACGATTTGATGGTGCATGCTTGATCGGTTCATTTACCAGCGGCGGGGACGACGCAGTCGTACTAGCCACTCTTGACAATTTTGCTAAAATCTGCACTTGTTTTAGTGCTCAACGCTCAACGAGATTGGGGAAAAGATGCGATGCGCGTTCAGTGATGCGTTAAAGTACACTCGACCTGGACGGCTTGTAATTTGTGGGTGGATTCGCGATGATTTCTGTTGAATGAAAGTCAGTTTTCACTGGGAAAACTTGATTCCCTTGGTGCACGAATGAATCACCGGTAATCGATACGGATTTACCCGTTCTTTTCATCCCCATTAAATTCGTGGTCCATTAATATTTTACGCGTATCAGGGGCCCGAAATCCGCGAAGCGAATAGGTGCTGCGGGGGAATGCATTGCGACAATATGTGGATACGTGCAGCGATAAGTAAACATTACACGGTCGGTGCGCGTGCGATTTCGCTGAAAACTAGTCATTATGCATATTGATACGGTTTATACGCGGTATGCTAGTACCCAAATGCACACAATTATGCCATTATTTAGTTGTTTGTGCCGCTTTTAACGCTTCAACGCTCCCTGAATAGCATTATGTAAAGATCATTTATTCCAACTCGTTAAAGTGCTGCAATCTCTGACTACTGGTGGAACGTTTTCCCAGTTTTGCCCACGAAACTCGCGTCTTCCAATAGCGAGCGCGAAAACAATATCGAAACTCTGAATGTAGGTACCTATCTCGTAAATAAACGTTAAGCCGCGTTCATTGAAACTGCGAACGAGAAAACTTTAAGCAATTTCTTTTGGTGACAAGGGGAATAGGTTCTGTGTAATCAACGGTTGAAAAGTCTACCGATTTCGAGGGTTCCTTCCCGCGGGTGTAGAGCGCGATGCCATCGTTCTTTATCAGCGGTATTCGGTTAAGAGATTAAAATATGATACTTGAGTGTTTGCCCAGCTGGAATCCAAGTAAATATTTTCGTCGAATGTCCCAGAATTTTCGATCAGCGCGGATCCAAAATTTCCGGCAACGAACAAGAACTAGGAAAGGCATTACTCACCACTCTGTCGCCAGGATGCTTTACGAAGCAATTCAATTCCGCTGTTTGTTCAACGATGGCAGTGACATTTCGTGGAGAGATATCGTCGAAATCGGGTTTGTTCAAAGGTTTTGTCGGCTTACTTCCAGCGACCACGCTTGCCAGGCTTGATCCGCCTGAAACAAATAGAGAATATACCATTAGAGAAATTGTCTCGTCAAACCTTATCGCACTGTTTTAAAATATATCCCCTCGATGCTAATAATATCATTGAAGTGAACACGGCTGCTGGGATACTTTCAAAGCATGTTAGGGTAAACAGAGATTGCGAAAGATTCGGTGGAAATGCAACGGTAACGACGAAATTTATTCTTCTTTAACAAAGCATTACAGCGACAGAGCAGCTAGCGTCTCTCAAAGTCAAAGTAACTTGGATGAATATGGAATCTCTAGGTGCTTTGCGTAGAAACGAGGTTAGGCGCTGTACCAGCATCGCAACATCAAAAGTTCTACTTCGAGTGGCCTGAAAGTTACCCCCGGCGAACGCCGTAGTCACAGGTAATTGTAATAAGTACTTGATTAAGGTAGGATTTTCGGCAACAGTAATGCGTCAACCTATTATGTAGGGGAACGGTGGGGTAGTTGATCAGAGTTTTGCTGTTTTATTAAAATTATAATAATGGTTTGCTTTGTTTGTATTTAATTAAGTAAGTTGTGATTCTTAGAGTATTCTCAATATACTTGTACAAATTTGAGAGCTGAAAACTAATTTTATTGACTGAATTTCAACGTTTTGTGCCAGTGACGTTATGCACAAGTATCCCACACTGTGCGTGACAGCAGGCACAAATTGACAATATATTAATTAAAAAAAGTGATGTGATCATGTATCCCCGCTGATCAACTATTTCACGTTTCCCCTACGGTCTCCGTGCACAATCACGGTTAACGTTCGCAAAATACCATATTAACTAGGCCGAATGAACTACCGCCTTTTTTTGGTCCGCCGTTAATGCAAATAGTTTGCGAACCGATAATTTAGAGAACGCTGGGCTTCCCTACGGACTGTTTGCTCTTGCCCCCCGCCCCTAGCACTATTGCCCTTCAATTCCACCTCATGAATGGAAATCGTGGTGCAACTTGGGTTTTAGATTGCACCCATTACGCGCGGGCAAGCGTGTTTCACACGCAAAGAAGATCGGTTGCTCCATTTCGACGGTGCTTCGAGTCTTCTTTAAGACCTCTAACAAACCGAGCTCAGGAGCAACCCCCGAAAATCACAGTTCAGCCACTGGCGACCACGATTCGAATCTCTCGCTTAGATTTCGTTTCCCCTGATAAATCCGCGGAGCAACGGTAACTGTAACTATCTTCCTGGCCTCGAATCGGCAGCAGTTTTATATGAATCACTCGATTCACCATTAACCAGGATTCCAGCGATCGCAGAGATGAGAGAGTCGCCATTAACATAATCCCAGGAGAGTGGGTGGAAATGGTGGAAAAACGGGAGTGTCGGGGGGGTCGTTGGCGCAGAACCTGCAGACGGGTGAAACAGAACGGCGTTCGATAAAATTTCCCATTGTATGCCGAGGAAAATGGGATTTCGGCGGGGCAGAAATTGAAATTGTTACGAGGTAGTACATGCGAAATTGTGGAAATCGTCGGACCGTATTCAGACGATATAGATATGCCCTTCGAAAGAAGGTATCAAAGGGATTGGCAGCCGATAACGAACAGTCGACGAGTTGTCGTGAAATTAATTCATCGTTAGATAGCTGCAGCTCTCCCATTGATCACTGGTCTCGTTACAGACGAAACGAACGTTATAACGGGACCGATATCATGTTCTCAGAAATGGGAAACTCGTAAGCACCGGTGCACCTTGCAAACACATCGGTGGGACGTGTGATCTAGCAGTTCGAAGAGAAATTTCAGACTGTACACGCAGAAACGGGTCGGAAGAGAACCCATTGATCGAATTCCTCTGGCAGAAAATACTTGGAAAGATTGTCAATATATCAAAGTTTGACGTACGAGCCAGCACAGCACAGACGTATTTCAAAAATGGTTGAGAAGAGGAGTCCCATATCCTCTTCTCTAGTCGTTTTTGCTTTTGGTAGTCGTGTCCGTAAACAAGTTTCTTTCCTCTGGATTTCCTATAAATATCATCGGTCCGTCGAATACGAAATTCTTCATCTAAACGTCTGAAGGAGCAGCGAAACGCTGGTAGCGGTGGGGAAAAAAATATTCTTCGCGCGTCTCTCGATATATTTATTCAAATTTATTCAAATATAAATTTACGTCCGCGGTATCTAGCGCGGAGTAGTACACGCGCGAGTGTCGTCGATTTAAATACGGTCTTGTTGGCAGGGAAATCGGAAAAATTGTTGGAGAATCCTACGAGCCCCGCCGCGCGATAAACAACAACTATTTTAAACAAACGTTTCTGGGGGAGCAGTCTACCGCAATCCCCTCTGGTTTTGGTGATCTTCCAAATTTCGTACCTTCCAGTCGCGGCACGTACCTTCAGTTATTTGATCTGCCCCTTAGATTCCAAGTTGGCCGAAAGCAGGGCCAGCGATACCTTTCGGGCAACTCCTATCGTTTACCCCGACTCGTGAATTTAGAGTCGCCCCAGAAATGAAAAAATAAAGAACGTTTCGTGCAATCAAAGGAACAGTGGGAAAAGCCTCGTGCCGCGTCGCCTCGTGTTCCAAAATGAGAAAACGAGAAAAACCAGAGTGAAATTGTGGTGTAATACTGGCCGACGCCGACGAACGTACATATGTACATACCTATATGCGTATGTACGTACGTATTCAGTGTCGACACGCGATGCGAACCCTTAGATCCATCGGTTGCCTGATTTACAAGCGGGATATAATTTCAACGGAATGCATCACGGAGATAAGGGATCGTAATTGAACCTTTGAACAATGCGTCTGGATTATAACGTCTCGAACGGGTTGCACGACTATTCGGCAATGTAACATTACGACTTTGCGACGGATTGCTGGAATAAGGAACGCTGGTACGAGCGCACGAGCCATTTCACCTTGTTCTCGAGCCATAGATATGCTCGCGTTTCGATATGTCCGAGTTATTTGTTCTGGGGGCGATAACAGAAGTCTGTTAAGATCCAGAAACGTCAGGTAGGACTTGGACCGATAAAAGAACACTTCCCTTCGTTTAAGTGTCGTTTCACGGCAAACGCTTGTAAGCACGATCGAACGAGCACGCTTACAGAATGTCCTACTGCACTGTTACCCTCTTCTTGTTTCATGACGGAGTTTTCCAACCAGTTCCAGTAGTTTCCATTCGGAGCCGTAGTTGGCTCGAAACTACGACACCGATTCTTTCCAAGTGGATCGTATCGTCGATTTCGGCATTGAATTCAGTTCGAGTATCGCCGAAGGGTCTGCTCGTTTCAATCGTTTCATTCCATGGCGTTCGACCGGCACGATTCACCACGGTACACGCCTGAGCCTGGGCTATTTATGCGATTGCTAGCTCCGGCTTCCTTTTGCTCCTTGCATAGAATTTCAACATTCCCGTTTTACCAGCGATCGATGCATTTGTACAAATTCGGCTATGCCATGAATTAATTTGCCTCCGCTTGAGAATTAAAAACTACCCGTTAAATCGCGGTATTCGCTAGCGATTTGCGCTTGTTTCGAAATGATTGCACAGAAAGTAGGCAAGTGATTGCGGATCAAATTGTTGGAATAACGCGAGGATATCTGCTCGTAGCGGCGATGCTGCTCACTAATTAATTGCATTGAAGTCAATAGTCAGAGTAAATGGAGTCGAGATAATTAAATATCGGTCGTATTTTACTAATCCACGAGGGAAGCTCTTTGTAGGAATGCCTGTAACGGGGTTGTTTTCCCCTTTTTCTAATCAGCACCGTTCGTTGCCGCCGTGACCCGTAGCATTAAAGCCGGAAAATTCACTTTGCCCTTTATGGCGGATACCGTATGCCGCGAAGCCGAGGGAAAAGACCTAGGGCAAAGGACAACAGGGGATTCTAATTACTCAATTAAAATATTCAACAGTACCGTGTCGCAAGCGACTCGATTGCACCGAGTGTATTTTACTATCAAATGTGATTCTAATTAAACCTACCCCCGCTTACAGCGATGAGACCACCTTTTTCCCTTCCTGGAGAAACTCAAGGGTTTCGTGCTTCCTGGAGGAACTCTGTTAAACAGCTCTACGATCTCGGCCAAGAGCTTACAGATTGCATAGCCAGGCTCGTGCGCAAAGTTGTATTCAGCGGTGCAAGGGAGGGAAAATCGCGATAACGAGAAGCCGAGGTTACTCGTTACGGGTCTGAACCCTTATGCTCCCTACGGGGCCGGAATATGGGCATATTCTATTAGCAGGATGGTTTACACGGTCGCCCAACCCCGTGAATAGAGTCAGTAAACAGATTCACACGCCAACGCCGCACCGCCGGGGACCGTCCGCGTCAGAGCTTGCAAACCGTTCCGTTTGCTACTTTCATCAACGAGCTCGTAAGATGCTGTACCGTGGAAGAAAGGCTGCGACAGCTAGCTAACTCGCTGAGAAAGATTTTCCAGGCAGAGCATGAGGTCCACAGATCCGATGTTTCTAATTCTATTTCGCGTGACTTTCAACCTTCTCCCGCGAACACTTTAAAAAATTGCCAGAGAAAGTTTCCCACTCGCTCAGCGTTTTTAGATACTCCCCACGGACTTCACGCAAGCTCTTGCTGCAAGTAGTTTAAGAAGCTATTAAATCTTGAATCTAACGCGCGTACTTGCGCGCGAATCTTCCTTCCCCGGGTGAGAAAGTTTCCAGTGATACGCGACGCGGTGTGCCGCAAACATACGCGGAACTATTTTGAATATTTAAAGAGGGCTTACACAGCTGAGCAGAAATGCCGGAGCATAATGGTTTATAATCATCTTAACAGGATAGTTCGCTAAACAAAGATGCGTTCTTTGCTGGGAATAAATTGAGATCCAGAAGGATCCAGAAAACAAGAAAGTGCATCAATCACGTTGACGGCCCTCGCTCGAGCAAATTACTGGGTGCTAATTGTGCTCGCTAACAAAGTGCAACTTGGTGCAAACTGCTCGCTGGCGTTCGTACAATGCCGCGGACGCAAAAGTCCTTTTCAAAACTCGACGCAGAACAATTCTATAGCTTCGGTAATCTTTGCAGTCTTTCTCGTTCCATGTCTCTCGCCTTTGCACAGCTAAAAAGTGTTTGCGGTGTCGCGTCGGTGGCGATATTCTACGGGCGTTTCACTGGCGTCGTTGATAGAAGGTGCCGCGTAAGAGTAACCAACTTTATAATACGAGCACGTCGCTAATGCATACGATATCTCAAGTACAGATTAAACTTTTCCAAGCCCATTAGTGTGCATCGGGGGAGGACGTATCTGGAGCGAAGTCAGCGGTTAAATTCACGGACGTCCGGATCTCGTGAGGATGTTCGGAACGACGCTATAGGTACACGTTCTCAAGCAGTCAAATTTGGAGCAACCCTGTACGCCTATCGTGGCACAGGGCTTACAAGGGGCGACCTAACTGATTGGAGCTGAGATCCCGATGATACCGGTACTTCGACACAATGTATGTGATATTTATTCATCGCTGACGCTCGGAAAGATGGCAGTGCCGTAGCGTGGATTCCAGAAAAAAATTGGTGTTGACCTGACTCGAGGAAATTGCCGCTCGGAGGGTTACGTAACTGACGGGATTACAAAACTTATTGTACGGAGAGGAAATGCGTCATCGATCGACGCTACGGCGCCATATTCTATCCGTCTGGAAACGTCATTCTCCTATGCTATTCCAGCATAAGAGACAGGCAAAAGGATTTTACTAGCTCGTCGCCTCTGTTCCCGAGCTAGCGAACGTATTCGAGTCTCAGGTAGATTAAGCGTTTGTCTAATCGCGTTACAGGGAACAGGACTTGCCAGGACTTGCCGAAGGAATAATCAATGGCGTTCGCAACGGGGATGTCTGCGATTTTTAACCAGCAAGCGTGAGAATTAAACGAGGAATTGAGGGAAATTCTCGTGTTTGCCTGACTCAAGGAGTCACAAAGTTACGTGCCCTGGCAGAACAAGGAAAAGTTGGAGCCATCGAACGAGCTTATTACCGATTTATCATTGAGGGAATTAGAACAGAAGGTTTGGCCGGAATCGGTGGCTAAAGTTTTCCTTAGTGCTACTTGAATGAGAACAAGAGAACGTCGAGCGCTTTCGTTGGCTCGCTCACAAAAGTTCCAACATCTCGAGCTATTACTTCGATGAAGGATGATGACTGCTCCTCCCGTCCAGGCGCGGCACATTTGTTATTTACTGACCATTACACTTAGACGTGATCGAAATTTTCGGCTACTTCTGAAAGAGATTTGTATCCAAGGAAAGGTATTCCGACGGCGTATCCTCCGATGCTACAGCTCATCGAAAATACACTGAAAAGGTGACGAAGATGCAGATCTACATCACGGTCTATGCACATTGCGTGATGTTGGAAATTAGTGTTCGGTGCACGTTGAAAATAATTTCAGCGGACTGAAATCAAGCCAATTAAATATATATCTACCCATGTGCAGAGATTTTCTCGTATTCAAGTGCAATTCGTGTTAATACGAATGTCTATTCAGAAGCGCTCATTCTAACGAGTTGATGCTTACGAATGAAATGTACACGGCGACTTGGACACTGACAATTCAGAGCAATTCTTCCAGCTGGACTCTCTCGATCGGATCCAGACGTTAAATACGCGGGGAATAAAAGTTCCCAGAGACCATAGACACTCGAGGGACCATCGAAAATGAATTTCCAACGCGGCGCGGTTGGGAACACGGAGGTCAGTATATCCCGAGCCGAACTTACTTGCCCGGCATTCTTCTCATACCTGTCATTTCCTTTTTTTCTCTTCTTCTTCTTCTTCCGCTTTCCCCACACGACTTCTAACGGGGGAAAGAGTTGCGCGAGGCGCGAAGCCCCGTTAAAGCCTTCGCTTTAAAGCTTCGCAACTTTGGCAGAAAGTTCCCGTTCGAACTATCGGGAAAACCTCGCCGCAATATAAGCTCGACCTTTCCGATATCATTATTGCCCTGGGCGAGCCTTGTACCTTCTGCGTCCTCGTTTTTCTTTTCTGCCTTCCTCGTTTTACTTTTCACTTACTTTCGGCCCGCAGGACACGTACTGCCCGCGGTCCAGAGCATCCAGCACCAAAAAATTCCACGGTTTATTCTACCCTGGAAATAAGTTCCGCATTCGGGACGACTCCTGAATCAGTTGGCAGTTTAGCAGGTTCTGATCTTAGAATGTTGAACGGCTGAGAATAGTACCGGGTGACATTGAGTTTCACAGAGTGGCATAATTAAAAAGCATCGCATCGAATGCGAGAGGGACGCCTCTGAAAACGGACATAGTCCCTTGGGTATCGTATGCTATGCACCAGTCCACGCGTTTGCATCTGGTTCCACGAATAATAGCCTAAAGGTACATAGCACGAGCTGCTCCAGAAATAGAAGAACAAATACCGCGGGGCACGTAAACGGTACACATTACGTTTCTACGTGACTGAGTTACATCCCACAGAAAATGCCACAGCCAGAGAGACACTTATGGGATTGGCCAGCAGATATCAACTGTCACACAAATCGGTACAAGCACGAGGGACCATTTGTTTCCATTTTCTACCAGCTTCACTGTACCCTTGTGGCCTAGTTTACCCATCCCTGACATACTAATATGTACCATTCGATATAATAAATCAGTGTAAATGAACCTCTTAAATGGTCCCTTTTTTCCTCATCTTACCAAGGGATGTTAAAAAAAAAATCAATTTACCCTGTATTCAATTTGCTCTACCCAGACGAACATGCGCATATACATACCTATGAATATAGATACCCGAACCTATTCGAACAGGTTCCTATTCCCTGAGGACTGGCCTTTCACCAGTACCGAAACATTTTCCTAACAATGCGAATCGCGCGTGCCTAGCCTACGATAGTCGAGGGTCGTTTGAGCTCGCTCCTTCTGATTCGACACTCGTTCGAAACGTTCATACCTTATACCTCCGGGATCTAGAGCGTGGATTCGTGATTCCTGGGGAACGGCGTGGCGCGGCGCGGCAGGCAGGGCTACCGTACCAGAAAGTATCCTCGGCTGGGAGGCCGGCTGGAGATGTTTAATGCAAACTCATCGATTCTCCAAACCCTCGGACATTTTTCTCCCTCCTGGAAGCCTCTCTAAGGGGCTCTCGCGAAAGATTGCGGCGAAGATTCTATGAGTGATGGTGGCTCATAAAGTCGGATGTGTGCTAGCGGGCTGCCCTCCACGCTCCAGCCACCCTCCTTTGCCTTCTAAAACCACCCCTTGACCCGAGCTCACCGACCCCGGCCATTTCTTGCGGCGGATCCTCGGTGATACATCGACTGGAGAACGACACCCGCGATTCTTGATTAGCCGCATAATTTTTTTCCGACCCTATCCCGCATAATGTCGCCGCTACTCCGCCGAGGCCCGAAGGTACTTCGTTTAGAATGAAAAACGATCCTTCGACCACGTTCGCCAAACCATCCCGCGGAAATGAGGTGTTCTCCCTTCTCTTATTTTGAGGGCTCGTTTACCCGATGGAAAGGAGATTTCATCATATGTACGCTGCCGTTTATCGGCCAAAACCATCATCTTGACATTCTTCTTTTTCTTTCACACTGATACTACGTACTCGCATATACGTAGGTACCTTGTCATATATTTATTTCATTCAACTCTAGCTTTGTTCCGTAACGAGGCATATACAGCTCTTGTGCTTGAATCTTGATGACGATGCACTGTGCAGATGCAAGTATATGTTTGTGAGAAAGGTGCAGAAAAAGAGACTTTACAGCTCGACGTTTTCTCCTGGCACACCATATACGCGAAACATTTCAGCAGTAACGAAATCTATTGGTGAATCAAGGGGGTGTGTTCATCCGGCGTGACCAAGTATGTGCATCGCTTCGCTGGAGTAATCTCAAAGATTGCCGAGGAAAATATTTGCAAGGAAGACCGCAGGATATTTTCTTTATCGCCGTTTGGGCACATAAAACGCGTCCTCCGCGGCGCGGCGGTGTGGCTGGCTGATAGAAATATATCGCTTCGGCCGACCCCTAAGTCCGTACCGAATCCGAAATACGATTCGATCGCGTTTTCCACGCGGCATTTCAAGTGGATATTCATCGCCTTGAAACAAGAATCGATTGCAAAGGCGACTGCCGTCGTAAACGGAAAGTTCTAGCCCGACTGCCAGCACGGTCAGATCGAGAGACCACGAAAGACGACGAGACACGCCAACTTGGAAGACACGACTCGTGGACAGCAAACGTTCTCGAGAGCCCAGACAAAAAGACTTCTTCGGCATCTCCATGCGTCGTGCCGTGTATTTCACGTGTTCCCCTCTGTTTCAACCCCTCCTTCGCGTTACTTTTTCCACCGTTGGCAACATTCGCGCGGTCTCCAAACTGTCCTCCACGCAAGAAGCACGATTTATACCAGCATTCTGGGGTATCCTTTTAAATTTCGTCCGCGCAATCTTTAAGAAACACTCTCTGCTTATTGGGAAAACTGAATTGGGTGATCCAGTTCCGACGTACGAAAAACAGCGAGTATATTAGTCATCAAGGTGGCAATTTGCACCCCCGGTGATCAGCAGCTGCATAATCAGCTCGAGGGAAGGAAGTGGAGCTTGTTAGTTGAGACAGGCTGTGCGTCGAGTCTTGCCAAATTGTAAATCAGTCCGTCTGTTCTGCGAGGACCAATAGGGAAGATTTTTGTGGGCAGAGTCAAGGCTCTGGAATAGTTAAAGCGCAGGCTGGGAGATTGTGCCAAGGAAGGCATCAGACCATGAAGAAACCCGCTAAGTTTGGCTATTTTTGCGGGAGCATAGTTCAAGCCGAGTTTCCCTGACCCTCCTTCTACCATCTCAGCTCTTCTTCGCCGCCTTTCCTTTCCACATCCCAACGGGGAATCTCGTATCATGAAAAAACATTTCTATGGAGAATCCCCCGTACATCAGATTTATGGTACACCGTGGTTATTGAAATACGAATCGTCTATTCGACGTCCCAACGGAACGTTTCTCGAGCAACCGTCGAGGGGATATCGCGGGCAGTAGATGGCAAATTTCATGGACGGAATCAGCGAAGGTGTTGGAAGAAAATGCGCGAAGCTGGGTCGAAGCGTCTCAACGAAATCTGCTGGTTTCGCGAGCCAAGGGAAACCGTCTGCCAAACGAGATGCTCTCGAGCGGGGCGCGGATTACCGCATGCGAGGTTAAGCCTTTAGGCAAGACGGAATAGCTGCGCATTTTTACGCCGAGGGACGACTAAGGCGACGCTCCCTTTGAGAAACGCCCAAAAGAAAATGAGTAAATATAGGCGGCAGCCTGGTTTCCTCGCCGCGGCTTCGCGGCTGGCTGAAGCGTAAGCATCTTTAGAAAATACAACCCTACTCCCCGCGTCCCTTTCAGCTCCTGCTTATCCGTGGCACGACGATTCCTCGACCATCTTCCAGCCAGACTCACCCTTTTCACCGGCTCGCCTCCTTCTTACGTTCCACGTCCGACCGTTAAAAAGAGCGCGTCGCGTTCACTTCTCTGGCTGAAAATCTCGTTGGCACGAGAACCGGAAGCGGACCGACGGGGTCATTCGATGCCAGAGATAAATAGCGCCGCTTAAAAGGCCGGATGACGCCGCGCCGCGCGGTCGATTCGTGGTCACTCGATGAAAAGGAGAAACGCCACGTACCCAGCGTGGATAAATAACGAATTACGTACGTACGTCTGAGCAACGCGAGTATTATATTTTTTCGGTCCCGTGACTAAAGCTGGAAAACCAAAGCTGGCGGAGTCTTTCGCGGCGAAATATCAGATGGCTGTAAATCGTGGCTGTCGCCGCGCTAGATCAGCTCGAAATATAAAGAAACGCTGCCCGCGTTCGCCGATAAAACAACGTTCGCGCGCGAGCTGTTTCTTTTTCGGCCGGAGGGGGATGGTTGTAAAAGGAGCCACAGTTAGCCACGTTCGATACGGCTTCGCGGTTCTTTTGTTGCTCGATCAGGAGAGTAGGTCAAACAACAGAAAGAGAAGAGAGCCGTTCTTTTTGATAAGGTTCTCCGCCGTGTTTACGCGACACCCCAGAGCGCTCAAGTTTGATTAGATCAAGAAACTGAGGTGCGACCGTGTACCTTTCCTTCTGGATACGTGTTCACTCGGGGCCGTTTAACAACAATTTCCTCCTCCTCGAGATTAAGATTACGTGGGATCGTTTAATTTGTTCGCCTGTGTTATGGGCTCCCATGCAACGCGGTGGAACGAGTTACCCTGGTGCAAGAAACTACAATTACGACGGCTGCGTGCGCGTGTAATGGGCCGCTCGTTTTAACTTTCGCAAGAAAGTTGTTGTTCTTTCATAATACTAGCTTCCACCGTCAAGTTCTTATGTAGTACTTAAGAAAGTTCCCACCTCGTTGTATCCCCTCCCGGGGATACGTTTCATATGAAATTGATTCGCAATTATCGAATAGCTTGAAAGTCAGGAGAATGTATGTACATGGATGGAATCCCATCGCTAGCTGATAGGAGTAATGGTGTACTTGAAAGAGCCATTATCCTTTACACACGTCTATTTACATAAAACCTCAGGCTATGGGGATCGAGGGGGCGCGGACTGAAAGGGTTTTCAGGTCTCTTTGCCACCCCCTCAGCTCTGAATTAATCAAGCTAATTATGCGGCCCGCGATTCGTGCTCGGCTTCGTAACGGGCTTGTCGTCTCCTTTGAGACTTAAAGAACTAGCGACAGAACTTGCGTGCGCGTGCATATTCGAATGCATTCACGGTTATTACAGGGAGATTGCCCGGAGCCCCGTGTTTCGCCGACGCGCTCCCTTGATTCCTCCAAATCGGGCCAATTAATATTCTAAACACGCGTCCACCCGGGCCCTTCCGTAATCGTTCGAGTCGTGAAAATCCGGCGGCCAGGAAGTTGCGCGACACGGAACAGATTAGAGGTGGTTAAGCCGCCCGGGGGCACCGGAAGATCAGCACACGCGACAAAACAACAACCCCCGTGCCAAACTTTAATCCCATCGCGTGTCAGCTACCTAAATTACGCGACAAAATTCCAGAGCCAGTCAACAGAAGGAGCTGACCATTGGAGGTCGCGGTAAAACATGACAACGCGAATGATATTCGTCGCGCGACTATCTCCGCTTGCGTTGCCGCCGCCGCTCCAATGAACCTTCGATCCCAGCAACGTTCAACCACGGAGTGGCTGGGTTTTCACTTGGCAGCTTCAGCATCCACGTAGCCGTTCCCTCGTCTATTCACCTACGGCTACGGTTTAATGTTATCCCTTTACTCGGTTTAACGTACAATCAAGCGTTCATCGTTCGAGCAAGGTATGCAAATGCAAGGGCGTTGCTGCCGGATGCGAGCACCGAACAAACTGTGTAATTCGGTCGGGCCGTTTTACCGGTGAACCGTACGAACACGCGTATCGTCCATACACACCGCCGTGCGCCGCGGCCGTTATCGTCCGGTGTCTGCGCGAACGATTCCTCCGTTCCACAAAGGAGCTTTCCACCAGTTTTAAAATCAAGTAAATGGGTCGTTAAGCACCTTTGAAGGGTCGATGAAATGGTAAGCGAGTGCTCGCAACAATTTCGGCCGGCTAAATATTTACACAGCGTCACGGCGAACGGCTGAATAGAAACTGTATTGTCTCGGGTTCATTATTTGCCGCGGACGTTAGAGGACTCGGTTAGACGGTGCATTGTTCCGCGTCGCGTCGGCGTTGGCGTCGGTCGGATTAATCATAACGAAGTCCGTGCGCCGCGCCGCGCCGCCGTGCCGGGCGCAAATTAATGTCCATGATCACGTGGCCGTGCGAGGATGTTGGGTTTTCCGTGGCACCAGCAGAATCGATAACAAGGCCAAACGAAACCGGATGCTAGCCTCGGGCCGAGTATTAATCATAGGTATCTTGGATAATCTCACGAATTTCGGGGATGGACCTGCTCGGGCGAACGGTTGGGGAGGGGGTGGGATATATTCCGGCGTCATCTTCAGCTCGACTTGGCCTGATTATATCCTATCCCACTCGCTGAACCGTGAGTTAATGCACCGGCAGCGGCTGTGGATTTATGATATTCCCTGTTAACTGCAGAACTCATTTAACGTAGCCCAGAGCTCGAGCTGACGCGCAAAACCGAACGTGGTTCGTCGCTTCTCTGGGGAACTTTTCTTGCTAGCCACGGAAAGCGCCCGGTAATGCCTCGAATAAATTAAGAATTACACAATTCGTTGTCTTTGTTCCTTGAAATATAGGCAGTCTTCTGCATGAATTAGTTTTTCATCCCCGAAACGAAATAACTTTTCTCGATCTTGAACGATCGTTCGATAAGGGATACAGATGAATGGACGGTCTTGTTGGCGATCGGGAGGAAGCATTTACACGCCCAAGGAGGAGCCAAATGCCAGAAGGCAACGGATCGAACGGGGGGTCGCGATAGGATTCCTGGAATCGCGACATAAGCGTTTAAGCTTCTTCCACGAAGCAGAATCAAGGTATTCAAGCAGATTCGCACACGGTCTCAGCAACATTTTTCATCCTTAAACCTGCAAATATCCATTAATATTTAGATGTCGAGGCGCGTCTATCCACGTAGGTAAGTCGTTTTCTGGTCTTTTTCCTCGGAGCTTCCTTACCTCGAATCCCAAGAATTTTGGACACCACGTGGTGGCGTGTGCAATCTCTTAGTTTGGTGGGAAACTAAGCGACAGCTACATAAACTTTTACAACAAATGGGTGTTATCTTCTCTGATAACGACCGCTAATATATATATTATAAAATGTAGAGAACGCAAAAACGAGGGTTCCGAAATTCGACGTGATAACAGCCGAGACATGATAATATTGTTCCCGATTCATCAAAACAATGCATTACACTACGCAACGAAAAAATTCGATATACATTAATACTGTGTGTAGCAACAGTGTATTCCATGAAGTGGGTAGCGCAAGTGTGGCCTTGGCACGCGAGTACCATTTCCTTGGCATAATTCCGTAACTCCCAGTTACAGAGGACCAGGAACTGTTAAGTTTGCGTTTCCATGCACCGCATGAATACGAGTGTTTTCGCCAGGTAACGAGTGAACGCTCAACAACTTTTCAAAAGGAAAAATATCCTTGAAAATGTGGCTTGCAATGGACCAGTATTCAACACGCAGAGATTTCCTTTTCGGGCTGCGTGCTGAGCTCTTTTTCAGAGTGACTCGACAGCTTCGCACCTGCTTTCCCAAGAGGAACCTCTGTTAAGCAGCGGCGGTGGTTATAGTGGATGGAAGTCGGTGGAAGTCGATGCAAGTTGATGGAAGCTGATACAGCTGCAGGAAAGGGCCTCCCAGAGAGTTTAATTACACTATCTATCGCTCTTATGAGACTTTGAAGCTCCTCGTCTTTTCACTAAAGCTTTTCGATAAGTTTAACGAGTCTGGACACAGGATCGCAGCAGATAATCAAAAGCGGAAGACAAATGAGAATCAGTCGTTGCACGATATTACTGTAATTGATATCATTACCGTATTTAGCCGTCACTGCTGGTATCAAGGTGTCTAAAAAGATCAGTGACTGTTATCTTGAGTAAATACCTGACACTTGACGCGTGAGAACTTGACATTATTATCTCGCACCATCAGTAAGAATTAGACGGCAGCCGACATACAAAGCAGGCGGCTCCCTATTTCCGTATCGAACCCCGCTCAGGGACAATGGCATTTCCAGAATAGGGAATTGGGATTTCGTGGCCGGGAGGTTCGGAGCGTGATTCGACTTTCCAACTTGATAGCGATCGGGCGTTTATTTAGGTTCCCCTAATAAATTTGATAGTATACAAAGTGATCTCGTGAACCCCGGGCACGCGCGTCTCCTGCCGGTCGTTTCGACGCAGCGTCATTTAATTATACGTCGATTAAATTAAATTCGACGGTTAATGAAATCGTCGCTGGAATATGACCCGTAACACAGAGACATTTATAGGAAAATCGTGACGAGAACCTGACCGTTTACAACACGTTCATCTGCCCCGTATCTGCGCAGTCATTATGCCCGAGATAGATAATAATTATCAGCCGGTATGAAGTCACGTTGAATACGAACGATACTCTAGCATAATGACTCTGCTCAATGGCGTTTTATGAGCTCGAACGAAGGAAAAAGCAAACCGAGATGCTCGAATCAATGCAATGGAGTCATAAACGGGCGTGAAAATCCTATAATGGACGTATCGATTTACAAATCGTCGCGTTATATTGGGGAGAAATTACCGTGGGAGTCGGCAAAATGCGCGAATAACATTCAGTTTGAGCGACAGGGGGCAATTTCTTGGTTTAATCATTTGAGCCGCGCTAGGAACAAGCGTCGCTAAGCTCTTCCACACGAATTGTACACCAACGTAACGTAGGTACCGTTATCGGAGCCCTTGATATTACAAAGTTTTCATAGCGTACCGTGAACGAAAATATCGGCCACAGTTAAGAGGATTATCTCGATTGTGACGACCGTTTCTAGCAAGCTGTAAAAATTGCTCCGGCCGATACGAGCACTCCTTACGGTGGCCGCGCATTTATAATAATTGGATGAGCACCGCTACGTTATCGCCCTCCAATAACCAAGATGGCACCGGGAACCACACCCTCGCCAACCTTCAGCCACTTTACTTGTCGAGGAGTCATTGCAAACACGATTTCGCCAAGTTCTTAACGACATCGAGTGCCCGTCGAGCCAAGACCTCTCACCAAACAGATTCTCCTCGATCTCTTCAGTCCCCGAATACGAATACCTACATCCGCATGTAAATCCGGCGTCTGGTCGCAAAGTCATGCAAAATTTTCAAACACGGTCAGAAATGTCGCCCCCCTCGCATTAAACCTGCTCCGATTCAAATAAAACTGCACCGTGCCAAACGTAACAATCGTAAAATCGTTGCTTCCTAATTCGATGTCAGCTTCGATTAGCCGGAACAGATTTTCAAATACAATCACAGTTGTGGATCCTCAAGTCACTCGGCTATTGAATAGTGCACGTGGTGTAATAAATCGCTACGATAACCTTGACTTGGCAACCGGGCACACGATAGCGGAATAACATTAATCAGCACCATGATAGCAATTATTGTTAGCAATCAAGCTACCATTATCGGAAGTGTGCGCGTCCTCTCTATCTCTTTCCTGCTTGCGTCTGGAATCGTTATCGCGACACAATATTTTTCTGGAGCGGGTGCAACTCTCCTGGCAAACATATTACCGGTTGCAATTATCCGGGGAAGATACATTTCCCGATAAGGAAGATAAAGGAAATTGCGAGCTTCAACGTGAAATTGAGTAGCTCCGAAAACGAGTCAGTCGCCACCCCTCCGCCCTCCATTCTTTTACTGGCACCAAGTGGAAATTTTGCAGAGCCGGCAGGGGTGATTGGATTAACTTCCTGAAGGAGGGCGTACCAACGATAACGACAGGAGGCGGGTTCTTTAAATAAAGTACCGTAACAGGAGAGTATCGGCGCGGCGCGGCGCGCGTAGCAGCGACCATTTGGAAAATTTTCAAGACATCAAGACGAGAGCGCAACCTCCGACGCCGATAGTTTATTTAATAACATAAAAGCTTCCGAGTTCGTATAATGGCACAGAGCGCGCGCGAAATCGATAATCCGTAAATTCCACCCCCAGACTTCCGCTCTGATTTCTGTGCCCCAGTAACTGATCAATCTCTAACAAAATCCCAGCACCGTCAACGCAATTATATTTCTGCTCGAAAAAGCCTGGCAGCTCTTAACTTTTTCTACTGTAAATACAAACACTCCAAGTATCGCGAAAGCCATTATACATTGTAGAACACTTTGCGGGAGATCTCGACAAGGTGCGTTTCGGCCAGGGTGTACTTTAACTGTAATTAGCAATTACAAGTCATCCCTTTGTGTGTCGCGTTTGCTGATATTTGTCTCTGTTTCCCTCTCGCCCTCTCCAGCCGTACAATCGTCTCGAACGAGGAGCAAATGGCCCGAGAGTTGGCTGGAAGGGATGCGACAATGGACAGAGGAGCGTCGAAGGGTGAAGAAAGGCCGGAGAAAGGGACTTGCCGGCAAGGGGATAAACTCAGACACGGGGAGTGGAAGCGTAACGACTGTATTCAGCCAGAGTGCTCGCGATCGTTCGCATTTTGCTAGGACTCGGCGAAACTTCTATTGATATTTGAACGTCGAAACGTGCCGGACGATTCGCGAGTCAGGCCGCGGCGCCCCTTGTCTATGGGTCGCAACGTCCCATCGGATAGTCGTGATAATAGTAAAAGTTTATTTGCACGCAGTTACAGCGCGGTAGGTTGAGAGCTATAAGTACCCCGGGGCCACACCGCGTTATGTGATCCGAGGCAACGAGAACTAATGTTACTTTCGTTGCTATAAAAACACGGGGCTGAATACCTCTCGTAATACGAACACTCGTGATATCTGGTAGCTCGATATCCTGGAAACAGTCCTGTCGGGGAACGTTCCTTTTTATTCCCGTTAATGGATTCCGCCAGTGTCTTCGTGTTTCTTTATTCGGAGGGAAATCCACCTAAGGGAGCATTTTTTCAGAAGGTCCCTGGTGCAGTCAGACGTGTAAATTGAACATCGAGCATAGAGGAAGTATGCTTTTTCGTTGCATCGGTATTCAAACGTCTGATGCATATGTACATATGCACTACGTTAGATGCATGCGTTTGACGATAATAGAAAATGTATACACGCGTCGACAGCAGACACATTACGTCATGTTCATTTGAAATATGTAGATACAACATCGCGATACTACTACACCTTGATCGAGGCAGAAGCTGTACACGCATTCTGCATCTCAACAAAAGCTGTTTCACCAACCAATACAAGCTGCAACGTTCTCAACTATTGAATTACATCTGAATGAACCGACTTGTCACTGCGAGATCATCGGCCCAATAATATAATAGGCGTTATCCTAAAGAATTTAACCTTCATCGCGGCGAAGATTGCTCCAATTTCGGTTTCACGTTTTAATAGATCACCGACATTGACTAGATGAAAAGGTCTACATGTACGTGACCGGCACAAGCTCAAGGCTGGCAGCGAACATTCATTCTGTATTACATAATGATGATAAAATCATTTGATGACATTACTTGATATTGTGTAGAGTCCAGACAGCGCCCTATCAGGCACACGCGTTTCGTAATGCTCGCGCGAGACGTTCGTGTCAGAAAAGCGTAAATATGTCTTCGGAGAAGTCAATAAAAAATGCTGCCGGGATGGCATCTCGAGGACGCACTCTCAAGCAATGATTTGCAACTCATTTTGGTGAGGGCTTCGATCGAAATCCTTACTCTGTAAACATTGCAACACGCGAAGACTCTAAAAACAACTTTCGCGCCGGTATCAGAAAATTTGTGCGGCTTTAGCCTCTCGGAACAGATAGATTCGTTATCAGAATCGCATGCAATTGAAAGTTCAGCGCGTTGATCGCGTCGAACGCGTCGATAAAACGCTGCGTCCCGATAAGTGATCGCTGAATAATGTAACTGAAAACTGGTGGATGGTTCTACTTAATGGACATGTAAATAAATCGACCTGATTGTGATTGGTACATGCCCGGACTCTAAAATGACGCGCAAGCGTGTAATTTTGATCACGTGCCTGTTAACGATTCAGTCCAATCAGGTGAACCTGGCATCAGCCTTATTGGCTTTTCCTACTAATTGTAAGAGAAAATTTAGGAGCGTACAGTGTTGATAAATTGTAGTACGCTTAAGCTGCACTGAATCGAATCAAACGTCACGAGAGTAATAAAGCTATAATGGTAATTGCGATTGCGTAACGTGTCAATGCATAAGTTATCAAAACTCAAATATAGATCGAGGCTGCCTATACGGAAAGATAATTAACTACTGAATCAAGTAACGCATTGTATTCCGCGCTTTTCCTGCAAGGAATGCACGGGAAACGCAAGAGACTTTTGGATCTGTGTGCGAGAACACGTTGGCCTCGACCTTCCGGTTAAGAGTTACGGAACCGTGGCGTGGAACACCGAGGACGATGGTGATGGTGGGCAATCACTTGCATGCGTGTCTCGAAACTTTTAGTAATTACAAGGAGATTTCATAACAGCTTCAATTGACTTCCTTCAACCAAAGTGTTGGGAGCGTAGCTTGGATTACGTAAAGGCTTCGAGTTCGCGTGAGTGTGTCGATTAAGCGTTCTAATACAGCCGTGTACATGGTACCCAGCCTTAATCACTAGCGTGTCGATGAATAATCGTCCAACAAACGACTCGTGTTTTTTTTATGCCAGCGAGTTAATTGGTTACGCGGTGACTTGAATTGCTGCTCGAGTTTCGTCGAGCTAGAAATAATAAGTAATGCACGTGGAGAGGAGTGATGAAGACAACGCGCATTATATCATCTCTGCTCCTCGCAATGAAAGCTCATCTGCCATATATAGTATAATAAAACACTACATTCTAACAGGCATGTCTCCCTAACGATTTCTGCATTGTAATACTGCAGTGACACGTGCGCATATATCGGACCGTGTACCAGCCTTGTTTGCAGTCGACGCCGACGCATTGAAATTCAATGCAATGAATTCGAATGTTGTTTCGCCAAGAATGAACACAGATGAGAGGAAAACGGCCGCGCCACACGTGTGCAAAGAATCATTGCTGAGGTGTAAGATTTCTTATCTCTAATTTCTGTTTGTCACAAGTTTCTTAAAAACACTTCCCAGTGCAGAGTATCTGCCAAGGAAAACGTGAGTCAATTATTTAGGATAATTGACACAAAAATAGTGAGACCATTAAATCGGCTTCGCGTTACTAAAGAGCTCACATTCGTCTATTTTTCTGCTTAAGCGAATTTTCATGTTAGTCTTGGAGGTAAAGCTAAGTGGAAGTCTATCAAAAGCGCCGACGCAATTAGCAAGCTGAATTTCAACTTCCATAGTCGATTAAACGCCACACGAAAATCAAGAGGGCAGAGAATGCGTGCATGTACAACAACAGCGATAAAGGAAATCATCTGAGGTTGTATATCCTTCTTGATTGTTATCCACGGCTGTTAACGATAGCTGGCGTCATCTGCCTGGAAGCCTCTCATTGGAGAATAAATAATGTGTGACGCCCGTATAAAACGTGACACTTCGATTCTGTGTGGCTCACTTCGTCCTAGACATTCACGGAGGCAAACCGAAGTGACCCATTAACCGTACGGTCCACGATACACTTCGAACTCGCAGGTCAGTGGCGAAGATGAGGCGCGTCAGCAAGAGCAATGTATCGTATAACAGAAAACCTTACGCGAGTGACAGTAGAGTTGTAAGCTATATTGCCCTAAAGGAGAGATCTTTAAGAACTGCACAAGTGAAAGGACGTGGCATCTTTTAATAAATACCCTTCACATGGTTCCAGTGAGAGTTTCTCGTGTATCGTTGTGAATGCAAGCAACGTGTTGTGAAAAGTACTCGAAGCATACTATTCAGACGAAAATAATTTATATTCTATTCTACTTGCTGTTCTGTTGCTGGGAAATCTTTGAACTGCCATTAATTCGAATAACTGCAACACAGGTTGACTTGAATAATTTCGCGATAAGAAGCATGTGTGTGTGTAACGACCTCCGAACAATTGGGTCAGCAATCTTTTACAGTTAATCAATTTCCAACAGCTAATGAAGTGTGTAGCGGGATCGGCGTGTAACTTCCATAAACAAGTGCGCAGTGCATCATATTTTTCTGTACTTATCATTGTGGAAGCCGGCAGGAATTTCGAGTGATTACTGATTAATCTGTAACGCGTTGTAGAAAGACACGTTTGTTTAATATGTACATACTAAAGCTTCTCGAGCCCATACAAACACGAAGTCATAAAAGTTGTCGACTTTCGAGATTTCCTCGCGATAAAATATATTGTTTGTACTCGTGACAGTTTCCTTAAAATACCGCGACTCGATTGCGCGTTCCATGGAATCTCGACGGTGAAACGTGCGGCCTGCACATCGCGTAGAGACCGTCGCGTCGTGAGAAAGAGGTTAGAATGAAAAGGGGGCTAATTGTAAGTAGGCGCGGGGTGGGCGGCGGTCCGTTACGTTTTTAATTGAAACAGCGAGGGATCTCGGAACGCGCGAAACGTTCCTCGTGAATATCGAGGGCCGAACGGGAAGGGTAGTCGCAGTGAGGGAGAGAAGGGGAGCGGGGATGGGGAACGAAAGGGGGAAGAAGGAATGAAAGAAAGAAAGGAAGCGTGATAAATCTCGCCGCGAACAATAAGTTACCGTAAAGAATCGTTTCCGCGTTTCCTGACGCGCCGAGAAGAACAATGATTTGTCGAGGAAATTCTCCAATTCCAATTCCAATTTCAGAAATGGCCCTAGAGACGCCGTCATGGTTGAACCTAGACTTCACCGAGAGGCTCCTGCGAATGTCGGAGGACGACAGTACGATCCGAGTGATCGATATATTTGTGAAACCGGCCACCGCCAAGGGTGACAACTACACCAGCGATATGATGAGAGTGGCCATCGAGTTCACGCGAAATCAGGGTGACAATAAAGTGACTCAGAAGAAGTCGCTCATCTTCAAATTCGAGCCGATAGTCGAAGGTGCACGAAGGGACCTTGTAAGTTACCCTAACAGAACATGTAACACTTTCTCGTTAAGCTTTAAGTTCGCGTATACTAATCGTGAGTAAAATTCATCAACAACGTGCTCTTAAAAGAAGGTAGATTTAAGAATAAGTGCAAAGACACGGGCGTAATATTAGAACTTTACAAGATCACGAAGACCGAAATCTTTGACACGGAGATCACCATGATGATGGATGCCCTGAAGAAAATGAACGATATGCTGGGTTATGAAAACCGTCTGGGCGCGCGAGTTCTTCACATACGGATGGAACGGCCTCTGTGTCTGATCATAGAGGATCTTGCACCCCTTGGGTTTCGCATGGCCGACCGACAAGCCGGTCTGGACCTAGCTCACAGCCTGTTGGCCATGCGAGGATTGGGGAAGTTTCATGGCAGTTCCGTCGCTCTGTGCGAGAAGGTAAACATTCCTCCATCAAAATCTGCGTCTAATAGTGGTCAACATACCAATAGTTAACAATTTATTTATCGTAACAGGAACCGAAACAAAAGTCTAACTACAGGAAGGGTCTATTCAGCGACGAGTATCCGAAAGAGATGTCTGACTTTTTCACGGGCGGTTTCTTAGCATTGGCAAAGGAAGTAGAGCAGTGGCCGGAACTTGATAAAAGGTAAAAAGATGACAAACGACATAATTATTCCATCATTGGCAGCTCATAGTTAATTGGTGGAGTTTCGTCTATTCTGAAAATCCACAGCTATGCAGAAAAGCTTCGGGCCCTTTCGTCGCGTCTGTACAGCTTTGGCACAGAAGCGATGAAACGTCGGGATGATCAGTTCAACGTGATCAATCATGGCGATTGTTGGGTGAACAACATGTTATTCAGATACGAGGACGGAAAGCCGGTCCAGCATATTTTCGTAAGTATTATTCTTCTCTTTCCTGTCATTCGACGAGTATCGCATCAACCATCGACGCATCGACGCGACGTTCGATTTATCGTGAAAGAAAAGGAGCCGTGCGACAAAGGGCCATCGCCTCGACCGCGCGCGACGCGACGCCTCGAAACGTCGCGTCGTGTATTATGAATAATGCAATAAATCCGATTTGATCGCGTTTACGTACGTCGTACATTCCCCAGCTGTCATTGCATGGTTGTAAGGAGCCGACATTGTGTGATACGAGGTACGCGAAAGAGCACACAAACTCTCTCCACTGTGACGACTTCCTAAACACGAATCTCGCGTCTTTCCCCGTGCACAGATTTCATTTCCAATTCAATTCGCGCTCCCGCCCAGATCAATTGAGGTTCGATTGACGTTGCAGGTGGATTTCCAACTGTGTGTCTACGCTTCACCCGCGATCGACCTGCTCTACTTCCTGTCTACCAGCCCGGCGGCGCAAGTTTACGAGAACAGCATGGACGAGCTGCTCAAGGAGTACCATCGAACATTGTCGAGCACGATGAAGCAACTAAGTTGTAAAACAGCACCGCCCAGCGTCCAGGAAATAAAGCAGTATATGAAGGAGCGTGAGATATGCGCCATGATATTTTCCATCACGGTTTTGCCGATAATTTTACTGGACAAGAGCGAAGCGAAAGACATCGATGAATTGTTATCCATAGACGGTACTCATGATAATCCTGGCTTCAGGAACCCAGTTTATAAAAAAATAATGGTCAAGAGATTACGGAAGTACGCAGAGAATGGCTTACTCGATCTGTGAACTTGAAATTCGGTGCTATTGAAAAGAGATCTTCGAGAGAGAGAGAGAGAGGGAGAGAGAGAGAGAGAGAGAGAGAGAGAAGAGAAAGCGTGAGAGAAAGCGTGAGAGAAGTCGAATAGGATCGATGCGAGCTGAACACTGTGTTTCAGTTCATAGTACATATACCACAGGCTGTTGTACGGCAGTTACACTTGCGGATCAAAGGATTTTAGTTGGTGCAGGAGTTAAAAAAATTACAAGTCGGCCAACAACTTGTTGTGATACTAAAATGCATAATTTTAATTATAGGATTGACCAATAAGTCGAACCAGGGAGGTAAGAAGTGGAACCAAAGTTCAAAACTCTTTGTATGTGCGTACAGTAATTATATGCGAATAACAAAGCTTAAGTATGTGGTGGTCCGGCTCGTCCCTATAGGCAAAATTAAGCATCTGCATTTTTTAAAGTAAAATTTTAAATGAAATATTACAAGTTGTGCTATAAATGTTTAAAGCGACTAATAAAAATTCAGAATGAGGCCATCAAAAAGCTCATATAAGTGTGTTGTAGATAGGGGGCGAAATTTGGCAAGTTTGCCTAGGACGGAAAAAAGGCTCGAGCCGGGCCTGAGTACACGAGTGTACCTATATCTTGTTTATATGTAAATCCATTGACGAATAGTACAAATTGAGCGATGCGTTTGCGAAGAATCATTTCTGACTACACCGATATATTATCGATGCAGAAATGCAATTAAAAATAAATGTATCGTACTAGAACTAGATAATTGCAAAGTAGAACCTTTAAGTTTGGTGTTAGAACTCTTTAATCTGGTACGGGTGTTCAAGTGATGATGAGTTCTTGTTGCGCGTATCATAAAAGAATTTATTTAGAACGAGAGTGTGTAAAGGTTGCTTGCGAATAAAACCGAATGAGCAATATGAAAATACTTTGCTATTTGTTCAACGATACCACCCAGCCCTAAATCAAACAGCAAATTATCGCGCGCTTGAATTTATCGCTGCGATGGCTCTTTAATTAACTTTGTTCCTTTTTACCCTCGTATTATTCTTGCTGTCATTGGAACAGTCATTGGACCGCGCGCGTAAATCTTTGCCGGCAGGCGCGAAGATTTAGGAGCGAATTGCACTTTCGCGACATGCAAACGAAACGTGCCGTGGCGTTTTGAATAAATGCCCGTGTCACGTTTCCTCGTGCATACCGCATGACCGTTTCGGGAAAACAAAGAGAGCCTGGACGATGAAATTGCTGTTGAACATGCGTTGCACAGCACATACCTATTTTATGGATTAATTGCACCTCCCTAGCTGCAACGCGGCTCGGCCGAGCAGCAGTTCTGTGAACGCGGGCGAGTCGAGCGGGGCAGGGACGAAAAAATATCCTGCATTACACCTTTGGTTTTTTAGAATCCTCATCACTCAGTGAATTGGCTCCAGATGATCTTTCTTTCGTAAAACAATCAACGGCGATACTGGCCGTAGAATGCGTTCATCGACACTGATGTCCGCGCTAATAGAGAACTTTACTTTGTAACAAATTTTCGAAATCAGCAATGGAATATTGTAATAATAATCACTAAGTAAGTGGTGGAATTTGAATGGAAGAAGTGGAATCTATAATATGTGAAAATTGCCCTCGACTCGATAAATGTCGTTGGAAATTAACGGGCAATTAAATTCGATGGAGCGTATTGGAATGATACGGCCGTGCTCGGCCAGTTATTTGAATCAAACGTCCATGTATTTTATATATCGATTTTATCCAGAGACATACGTACGCGACACTTACCGCCACTGCCGGGTAACGAGCTTGATTCAGAGGGTGATTCGAACAAATCACAGTCAATTGTAGCGCGCAGGAATATCATTTATTTCGAATCAACGTCTACCTGGATCGGTACTCCTAGAATTCTTTAACAACCTGTGTGCCAACGACTCGACAATCCCTGATCAACGTAATAACTCTTATCGCAAGGCAGCGATATTATCTTCACAGATTCTTTCATCACCGCTTGTTAAATAGATAAAAGTAGTACGCTGGTTTCAACAGGCGGATTGTTTACTTAGATTTCCTACCGATCCAACTATCACTGCCAGGATTACGCGATTATTACGGGATATGGTCGATTATAGGAGGCTCCGGTACCCTCGATCGACAGCCTGCGCAGAGAAATAACAGCAGAGAACCGTGTGAAATTGTGTAGATTCCGTGAGCGACCGTGGACATCACGGAGGACGCGATTAACTTTCAAAGCTAATTAATATCTTCGAAACCTGGTACGTGGGTTTCGCCTTTCAATTAAAGCAGAAACGGTGTTTGCCCATGCGCATATTTATGCGTGGGATCGACGCGTAGTCCTGTACGGACGTGCGCGTGTACGTGACATAAAATAAACGATCGAATTAATCACCGCGATTCCTGTCTCCAGTGCACTGAAATAAAGCTCCCAATTAATTTGATTTTGTACGCCTAGACTCTAGAGCCTGGCGTCCAGATAATGCGGTTTCTTTCTACAGCAGAAACATTATCTCATCGATACTTTTCTCTATTGGTCACGTTCTCGATAAACTCCAATATGATACTACAACTCCGTATATAGCATCGAGAAGATAGCGAGCATGCGGAACGCAAAATTATCGAATATTGATCTTCAGTTTCCCACAGTCTGAAGCTTGGTTAATTCTATTCGCTGCATTTTTTTTCTAGGTTACTTTGCAAAAGTATGCAATATTCTCCTTTACTGTTGTATTATCTGGAAAGTTGTGGAATGGCGTAAAAAGATAGGGTGGAATTTCATGAATAACGTCAGGACGTTTCCATTATCTTTTTGCAACCGTATTCTGTGTACGGTATAAAATTTTCACCACTGACAAATGAAGAAGAATTCTTTCGCCCCGTTCGTTTTCCATTCTCCGTTATTCTGTACTGAAAGCGCGATTAAAACTGCATCCGTGCAGCGTTGTTAGGTGGATGCGAAGAGAAAATTCCAAGGAAGCCCCCGTATCGCAGTTAATATTCGCCCTGGCTGCTTATAACGCGAGCTGAATCACTCCTGCGGGGACAAATATCGACCTCAATAATCGATAGAATGCCTTGGGAGAAGTAGGTGGTTCCGCAGGTAGCGGCGATAGCGACGAGACGGCAGACATATTGTCCAATACAGTAAGTAATAGGCAATTTCGATAACAAATAAGTCGTTGCAGCAATATCATTAGTCAAAGTCCCGCGGCGTGCTATGCAGAGATAAAATGACACCCTCAGCCACGATCAGTCATGCCTCTCATCGGGGGTATAGCTCGTAAAACGCGAAACCCTCCAAGGAAATTTTATTAGCCGTCTTAGCGTGAATTAATTTCCCGCACAAATCACTATTTTCACGTGGACGGCGAGACCAAGAGAACAAATTAAATATTTCTTCTGCCGTAGAATCCTCTGTTTCTTCTACGATAACAGAAATCCTTTCGAAACTCGAGGGCTTAAGAATAGCCGTACAACGAGAACTTTCCTCGGTTCTAAGGAGCTGAGACTGAAAGCGAATTTTAAAACTTTATTCCATCACAATCCACCATTCAACATCGTTCAACCCTTCCTCCGCGGGAAGCTCGCAAAGGCTGGTGAATCGTGAAATTAATAACAATGGAAAGATGTTGAAGATAAGAGGGGGAGTAGGGGAGACGGACAGAGGAAGGAAGAGGATGTAGAAAATTACAGGCATTTCGAAGGAATTGCTGTGCACGTGAGTGTTCGCCTAACGACTGCCGCGACCCGTCGTTCCGGCATCATATATTCCCCGCCTTTGTCTCGAGGAACTGATGCGGTATCACGTGCATAAAAGTAATATCTGCTATCCCAGTACTAGTCAAAGGGGTCTGTGAGTTTGAGTTATAACGCCACACGGTGACTGTGCGCGAGAGTATGTATGCAGGTATCTCGAGAGTAGGATGTCTGTGTCTGTATGCGTTTGTCAGGGGCAGAGGGTTGATAAACGCCTGCCGGCCCCTCCTCACCGTTTTCAACGGCATCTCCACGACCCCAGTCATCCTCCACGGCCACAATCATCCCAGCGTCGCGGTATTCATAAACTACTCAGACAACGTCTAAAACTTTGCGTCACAGACTGGCGATGCTCTGATACGGAATAATGGCGACAGCATAGTAATGAAGATCGTACATGTTCACGCATACTGCCGCGGATACGCGGCGACGCGAGCTGTCCTCTGTGCACCCAAGTATTTCTATGCATGTCCGATGCTTATCCGAACGACGCGACGCGTGGAACACTCGCGCCGTTGTTACGCGTATCTCATAGAAACCGGCATTCTAAATTGATTAATCGGCCAGGCGAAGGTAGAAATATGGAAAGAGCGGTGCATCATCTTCGACGATCTCCCTGCAAGTTCCATTGTTCGCGGATACTGCCGCCCTTCTTCTTCGCTGGATTTTCAGTCGACGAGCTATTTAGGCTGGGAGCAACGGCATGGCGCGAGGAGCATCGAGATTTATAGCTTGGGCGCTCGCGGGTCGCGAGGATGTTAAAAACAATCATTTATTTCTATAGCTTTCAATCTGTGCCGCAAACGCTGGGAAGCAAAACGATCCTCCAATGACCGATACGATTATAATCAAGGGAAATCGTCGTCGTTACACAATCGGACCATCGTCCGCGAAGCACTGATTTCGGGGGCGTAGCAGGATGGATGGCTGCGAACAGGGTGGCCAACGGGGGATGGCACGAGGGACAGGGCAGAATAAATAAACGCCATAATTCACGTTCAACAGTTACGAACGGTTCAATTCGCAATTGGACCTGGTCCAACGGTAGGATGTGATATAGACGAAGGCCTGGCAAGCGATGGTGGGGGTGGTGTTTGGGCGAAGAGAAACAGGGGCTGGGTGGTGAGAAGGGAGCTGAAAGCGTTACAGGGCGAAGGGACAAACAGCTCGTCGCTTCTGTATACGACGACGAACGTTGCCTGAAATTAATTTAAAAGGCAGTATTTCCCGCCGCGGGCTTTACACCTGCATAATCTCGCCCCACGCTCGCTATTCCACGACCGTTCTTCATCCGGCTCCCCACGGCCGGGGCCCACCTCGTTCCCACTTCCAAATAAATAGATTACGTTAACTTGATAAAGCGAGGATCACGTTTTATCGGATTAAAGAAAACCCTTCCCACCGGTCTTTCTTCCATTCTCTCTTTCTCTCTTTCTGCATTCCTTTCCTTCCGATCCGCAGAACATTCTTATTCCTCTTCCTTTTATTCTTCCCATGCGTTTTAGTCTAGTTTCGCCATCCGCGCGCTACCTCCGCGTCTTACCCAATTTACATACTCTAAACGCGAATAAAGTGCCGAAAGCAGCAGAAAAGTGAAGTGACCCGTAACGTGTTCGCCCGCCATTCCCTGTGACAGCGTTTTCGCGCGAAACGGTCCTGACCGCCCCCGAATTGTTTCTAGCACGGCAAAGTGATAATCACCTGGTTCGCGTAACTCAGGCCTTTTTGCTCCAAGAGGCGGGCTCGACTTAACCGCAAACCGTACTGATGGAGTGCGCATTACGTGCATTGGATGCGCGACACAGTTAGCCCGAAAATGTTAACGGCGTGGGTGGCAAACGAGATAGCGTGGCGCGGAATGAAATTAAGCGTGCACAGTTTTTGTTCCCCGCGTATATGCGCGACGGGCAAATTGAAATTGTTTTGCAGAAACGAGTGGAGCGGAGAGCTGGTAGACGTTGCGGCGGTTCCAGGAAGCGGAACCGAGAACTTAACGCCGGCTCCGCGGATGTTGCGAGCGACCTTTAATGCACGGTAAATTTTTCCAAACTGCGCCGCGACCGTAACTTTCCGAGGCGTTACGTTACGGTGAACCGCGGAATATGTTAATTGAGGAAAAATGAAGGAGCGAAATTAGACTTTGGAAAATTTAAGCGAGGCCGCGCTCGAACCGTTTTAATTATCCGCGTTTCGCATCGCACCACGGCTTATTCCCGTAATTCTCCGCTTAACGCAATTAAAACCGTTCCGGCTTCTGCCGGCCACGTGATTCAACGGGATAATGAATTCTATAAAACTTCGTAAATATCATTTGTCTCGTGCAATTCAGATGGTCGAACGATCTACATTCTATCGGAACCAATCTGTCGCGTTTATTCCCGGCGAGAAAATATTTCTTCGTAGAAAGTAAAAGATAGGTAGGTACTCCTCGGTATCGTTGCAAGGAATTTCACGTGTCCCTATGCACCCCTCGTGTGGTTCCATCAACTGATCGATAAGACGGCCGGACTCCATAGACTAAATGGGGCATATAAGGGGATGAAATCGTGAAAGCAATAATATTCACACCCTTCTGGGGTCATCGGGTACAAGCGACGGGTACTTTTTCGTCGATAATCCTCCCACCACGGTGATTGTGCTTCGCACCAGACCCAGTCTATCTATCCGCATGTCTGTAGGGTAGTTTATTATTCATTGGGGTTGCATCCCCAACCCGGATAAACGGCGCATTGTTTATGCATTAGCCTACACCCTGCCTCTGGCCATCTCTCGATCTGGCTATTGGGTCGATTCCGCCTTTTCTCACATTCTCGGCCATCAAACTTTCCTTGGTTAATTGCGTCTGCCTTTATCGTGTTAGGTACCAAGATACGGGCCGTATAATCTGTACGTATTCAAAATGAATCCTCCACAGTGGAAAATATTCCCTTCGAATGGTTTTACACAGATTTATAGGTAGTTAGTTGAAAGACGCGTCGTTTTCCAAATAATACACTATCCGCAGTAGGATATCTAATGACACTTTTTACGAATCCCACTGCGACACATTTTGCGCTGGGTAACGGTATTTATAGTGTATTTTGTACGCGAATAATGAACGAGATCCCGGTGAAAATTGAAGGAAAGAAATTCCGCTGGTTTTTCGGTCATCGTTTGAATCGGACTTGGAGGAGATAAGAACCGAAGCGATTTATCACGAATTTCTGTCCCAGACAATCGTAGTACGAAATACAGGCGGAACAAAAGGAACCAGACCGCCTCGTATGAATAAAATAACCATTAATTCGATCCGGTGCCCGGGACGGAGTGATCAAATTTATAACAGACGAGATGCGGTATAATTTCGAACGGAATTCCTGTTCGCCGCGTTCGCGAGTCCGAAAACGGAATATAAAGTTAACGAGTCTCGCAACTCGGGCTCTCCGTGAGCACTTCAATTTTCGCTTACAAGTGTCGCGGCACCGTCTCCACCGACACATTTTCGTAGCACTCCGTGATCTCGGTCACGAAAACATTTTCAAACGTCCACTTCAAGTTTATTAGTTCGCGGTAAGTAGCTCGTCACTTCGTGAAACAGGAAAGACCGTCCATAGGATGGGATAATTCTCAGACAAACGTCCCAATTAAAAAGGGCTCTACAGCTTGGCGACTATAATTAAAGAATAGGATCAACGTCGGTCAACGAGAAGTGTGTTATTCTCTGACAGATCACCGGGAAGATGGGATATAATCGTAGAAGACGTAACTAATCGTGGCAACTAATAATGTTAAAATCGCTGCAACAAGTGGAGAACGACCGTTTCGCAATGCTGGTAAAAATGTTTCATGAATATGCAAACGCTTAATGGAGTTCAAAGGTAGTGGCAGGGTTTGCAAATAAGTGTCTGGTGTACACAATCCGAACGCGGGTAATGACGTTCAGCCAGCGAATTCCTTTTAGACTCGACCACCCCCTTCAAAACGCTGTTGCGTGTAACTTTTTACCGAGGGGTTGGTCGCACAATCTCGTTCCAGGCAAAACAATAGTTTCGACCGGGATTCCCGAGCTGTGTTTTAATCCGAAAGAAGCCTGGTAGCCCGCTGATTGCATTGCATAGTAATCTTAGTTTTTACCGCGTCTGAAGATTGGTGGAGGGGCCGCGTTCTCCGGCAACTACCCCGTACTGGATGATATTAGGGTCACGCCAGCCTCCTCGACCCGCATTATACACGTTATCGCGTCTGTGTGTACACACAATCCCAGCGAGAATAGGGATAGAAAACGAATTCGATGGAAAGGAAAGAAGTGTCCGAGCAACACCTAGCCACAGTGCCGTTCGGCAAGTCTAATAAACCGGCAGTTTGCATCGAATACCCTCGGCAGCGCAGACTTTCAGAACCTCGGGGAGGAAGAATTGAATGCGTACTTATTTAGCCGTTTAGCGAGTGTACTTTTGTGGAATACTCATTCTCTCGGCTAAAGGATTCGCGAGAGCAGCGAATGCTCGCGATATTGGTTTTTTCTCGAACGTAATCAAGCTGTAAGAGGCACTCACAGAACTGGGCGACACGAGGGCCTAGCAGAGATTCGATACAGGCACAACAACGGCATCGACCTAAACGGGCCAGACTGTCCATTCTAGCCCATCCATCGATATCGGCATTCAATAAAACGGAAACACGAAACACGCCGCGGAATTTCTCCCATCAAACGCGATGACGAATATGGAATCGAATTTATCGCATTCTCCTTTCCACCGTAGACGAAGCGAAAGCTCTTTCGCGGCTTGTTTTGCGCGCAGTTATAACGTTCTTCGCCCGCGTGCCTGCTCCAACGGAATATTACCCGATAAATTGCCAGTACTTTACTAGGTAATACGATTTTTCTGTACAAAGACTAGTGATACATATAAAACTTTCAATCGTATTATTTCCACGTATTGTGCACGCGAATCATATTACTATTACCATCCTCGGAGTTTCTTTAGAATCGAAAAGGGATCTAACGAGCACGACGATTATTTATGACGCGTCGAAATAATATGGGGAACCGATGGGGTATACTAAACGAAGAGGATCAATGGAAAGGGAATCGATCGGCTCGAAGGCGCGGGTAATAAAAATTGCTGATCTCCTTAGTGTGGAAGCTGCGATGAAATATCGGTTGGCGCTGAAACCGATGCCTGGATAGAGCACAGGCTGCTGTAGCAAAATAAGAGCCCAAGGAGCACAGATTCGCTCGATTACGCACGACTTGAGCGCCAAATTGTGGGAATTATAGCAGAATTTAACGGAAGTAGCCAGACGCGAGCCTGGGGCGTATCGATCGTGCTCGCTGTATCGATCCAGGATCGACAATGATCACTCGATGAGATCAGGTTTCGTTACTAAGAAACTGAGACACTAGCCTTCGAATCTTGGCGAAGAGATAAATTTTCCACTTCACGGATGACGAAAGAGGGTGCGGTAAATGCAACGACAGGACAGGCGTTTTGTCTGCACGATATGCTGCTTGGTGTGCAAAACATCTAGCCGGATGACAGATGTCAAGCGGAATCGCATAATTACGTCGTTACAATTTATAATGCGTACGGGTTACTCATCAGTCTTCTTGACGGACTCATTCGCATGCCGCCTCCTTCTGCGCGAGCTGCTTGTACAGATTTCATTACAGCCCTACCTTTCAGCTTCATAATTACCGAGAGGATGGATAGTCGTTAATTACATGGAAAGCCAGCGCCCTATTCGCCTTCGTCGGTATCTAACCGCGGCTGTTGGAACGAGGTAAGCCTTCAGGCTCCTCACGAGCCTCGTGTCTCGGCTAAGGTACGATAAAACACAGACTTGGTACACCGCGATCGTTACGCTGCACTCCGAATCGATCATCGGGAGATACACTTATCACGAAAGAATGTCGAGTGGTATGAATATGTCGAAATCTTTCTCATTACACGTTGCCCTAGATATCTCAGCCGACAGTATTGCTTTCAATTACAGTTTAATGACCAGGCAGACGTACGACTGATTTAAGAAAGGATGAACGTGCATACCGGTTGAAAATATGTACTCACCGGCACTTTTCACCGTGGGAGAAGCAGAAGGTTGTGCGCACAGGACATGCGTGCCTCCTAGGAGTGCCAGAACGAGTCGAAAAAACTGCATCCTGATCATCGTTGCGTCGCTATTCCATGGACCTCCTGAAACAGACAACGGGAAGCTTGCAGAAACTATTCGCATCCTTCCACGATTATATGTACGATGTATCCGCCGGACACACGAAACATTTAAGGTATCTAACGCGAGGAAATGCTAGGTTCGCTGTCACGATAACCGCAGTGTCTTAATCTCCCCCCAGAGTTCACCCACCACCATAAGTCAAGATCATTCCAGCTAACCCCTGTTCATTTCCCGAATTCGTTCGGGGACGTGGTGGTTCTTAGAGCAAGCGGGACTCTATCTCCGCAGCTCAGAAGCTCTTCCGTCCCTCGAGTCCAGGAGAGGTAGTTCCATCAGCAAGCAGCGCTCCTGTACCTCGATTCTCGAGAAGCATTAATATGCTTCAGCCAATCCCGCCCATGCTTCGTTACGTAGCTTCTTAGGCCTGATAAGCCTCGAACGAGCGACGAAGATGCTTCTAGCTCGAGCAAATCTATTTTAAATTCTCGTGCCGTGTCTTCCTCTTTCCAACACCGTGCGCCGCCCGTCTTCCCAACGAACGTGGCGAAGTGTTTTCACCGGTCTCGGTCGCGTAGCATATTAATTTCCGATAAATCAAGCCCCTACCACCGCCGCCCTCCAAGCCGCAGGGATCCGATCGCAGTATCAGAATCTCATTTAGCGGAGGAACGGTCGCAACTGCCGCTTTATTTTCCTTACGTTTCTCCTTCGAAGGGATGGTAGCGACGTCACAGCGGACGATCGGCATTCAACCACCGCCACTTTCACGATCGCATTTGAATTTACCTGCGCTAGCAGTTAACCTCCCCCGAGACTGCCTTTCCTTTCCTTCGACACGCGTCGATGGATTTCTCCAGCCGTTGTCCAGCCGACAACTTCAATTTAATAAAAGTCCATCGACGGGTAGAAGGAGTCATTTGCGGCTGATCGGACTTGAATGAAAGGAGACACTTGTCGAGACCGAGAACCGACTGTGTTACAGCATTATTCGTCCGGTGGGGAATAAAAACGTGAGGGAGGAACGAAGACTTCATAAACGTTGAAAGCACGCGAGAACGAAGGGGACGGGAAGCCGCGTGAGACCAATAGAATTTTTGCAAATGAATTTCCTACAGGTTGGACGGTCGTTCCAGGAGCTCATTACATTCTTCCCCTTTTCCCTCCGCTCGGCGGCAACACCTTATGTTTAATGCTGCTCGAGGTTACGTTCTCGAAACTTCGTGAAACACGAGTGCAACTGACTTGTATGCACCGCGGTGCATGAAGCAGAATGCGAAACAACTTTGCTGGAAAATGAACGAGGTCTCATTCCCAGCGATTCGATCGGCGGAGAAGGGAAGAAAGCGTAATGGCCGTGGAAAGGCGTCGTTAATGCACCCCCGTGATCAAAGGAATCGATGGAACCGAACCGCGATCATAAATCATGACTACCAGGGCACGCGGGAAAATAAATGTCCCGTCTGACTGGCGTTGAAAGACTTGGGCGGCGGGAACAATTTACGATTAACTTGTGTGACATATCGAGGGAACGCGTGAGAATAAATCTCTTGTCATTCACAAGCTTTTAAGTTCGGAGAAAGCGTAACTAACCTTTCACCCCCCGTTCGGTTCGCCAGATAAACTCGTGATTAACGATGCGAGCTGACTACACCGTTTAATCGTGTAATCGATGGTCGAGCGGATCGTGGTTCCGCGAAGAAATTTGAGACCTCTTTCGCGTTCCGTCCAAGTTAATTCCGCCGAGAGTTGTTGGCGCGCCTCGCGTTGGGCAGGATGGGTCACCTTTTAGCAACCGCTTTGTTATCGACCTGCACGCGGAAAACTTTCCAACACCACCAAAACTCTGAAAACTTTACCTCCCTGGGCCGGAAGAGTAGTTCCTTCCCATTTCAGCGGCGTTGTTTATCGATCTTCATTTACAAGTTCCTCGCGACGCATAGGGGATGCTGCTGATACATCCAGCGTGCGTCGTGGGTGGATTTTTCGCACGGGCAAGTGTACGTGGGTTACGAAAGAGATTGTTGCCGCGTATCCGCGCGAATGGCAGCGAATCCCGCGATACCCATCGAGCGATCCTCCAGCGAAATATGTACTCCCCTGGGAGATCTTTACATCGGCGTTCGAATAAAAATCTATTTCGCTGAAAGCCACTGCGTTCTTTGTTCGGAGAAGAAACGACGGACGCATCGGACAAGGAACGTGCGCATTCGAGCGAACGCACTGAGAGCACAATGCGCTCTAAAACAAGCGGGAGGAACGCGATTGTACATGTGCACGCGCGGTGTGTCGCCGCAAATTCGAGCAACCGTGAATAGGGGATGACTGGGTTCTTTGAGGCGTGCATTTTTGTAAAATATTCATGCACGTAGCCGGCACTACCGAGTCAGAAACCGTAACCACTCTTCTACTACGGTTTTCGAGTAGCGAGCACAAGTCAGGACTGGCTCTCTCGTTGCAACCCGCCGACGGTAATAACCCCTCAACGAACACAACGTTAAGTCGCTGCCTTTTATGCAACAGACATCCATCGACCGGCACATTACCTATGACGTTAAACCGAGCTGGTAAAGACCGGAGGATGCGGTAGGTGGATCGGCTGCAGGAAACAAAAAGTGAAATTTGAGAGGGTGGAGTTGCCTCGTGTTTCTACCAACCGCAAAGCTCAACCGGGCTTAGGCAGAAAACTGCGAGGGACGAGCTGAGCACGTTTTTCCTGGTAATTTCACGGTGTTCGTTGCTGCGTTAAAGAGCCGTGATTCGCGGCATCCAGCACGCGTGCGCCCCCATTCCCGACCAACTTAATGCAGATTGCTGCTTTAATGGGGAACGATCGACGCTATTATCGAGATGGATTTATGCTGAATGCACGCCGGGTAATCTATGGAAGTGAGGTTTGTCCTGCGTTTGCGCGCTTCGTCTGTTACAGTCATCTTATTACGTTCTCGTCAGATCGCAACAAGGAAAACGTGTATTCTCGATAGGTAGAATTTATTTATTGGGAATGTTTTAATTTTTTTTTTGGATGGAAATTGCAAATAGACGAACAGGGAGACAGTTTTGTTGAAAAAAAGGGAGTAAGGTGAATGTCCCAATTTCTGCTCATTTAAGAGATAACTCGTCATAAAGAAGGTGTAAAAAATTTGTTCGTGATCAAAATTTGCAGAGTAATTGATTAATTCTTTAATAATAAATCAACCAATTCAAAAACTATTTAAGAAAGATATTTAAAGATTGTTAACTATTAGTAATTTCTAATCAAATATATAATGCTCTAAATGTCCGTATTTCTGCTGATGAAAAATAGCGATGTATGTGTTGCCCCAAGCTCGTGCAACACTCGCGTAAATGTTTAAATAGTTTAGAATTATTTTGTTGCAACTATAGTACAAACGTAACGCATATGATAATAAGAAAAATACGAAATGATCAGAAATGGGGACATGAGCAGAAATTGGGACATTCACCTTACCTACTAACGATACTTTATTTTTTTCCGAGCCACAGGGATGGTTGTGGCAATTTATCGCTTCTAGCCTATCCCCCGCTTCTCTCGCGAATAACACTGACACAGCCCACGTTGATGTATTTACACATTTGGCATTGAAAAACGGGGTAGCGGAAATTTAGACGGTTTAGATTTTGCGCCCCTCGCGGAACACCTCGTGCATTCGGTAAATAAGGTGATATTATATATTGCAAGCGTGTGAAAGGATTATATTGGCCGAGTGCAAGCCGGCTTCTGTCGCATGATTTCTTACGTGAAATACGCGCACATTGCGCTCACGCAATAGAGACCAATGTAACACGTTTCGCATGCCTTCCTTGCGCGCTCGTAACTCTGTCAAATATATCTGCTTTATTACTTTTTCGCCCCGTATATCACGCCCCGATAACCATTAGAGTCGTTCATATACCAAACCATCGAATAGCGTATGTTAATAAATGTTTTATGCTGGTTTAAACGACATTGTAAACGACATAGCTATGTGTCATTGAACGAACTACTCCGGGCAGTCCTATGTGGACAACTGTATTGGTTGGATCCGGATCGAATCGAATAGTTGACGACATAATGACAGTTGCAACAGGCAATAGTGTTTTTAAGCGGCCCATAAATCCGACCGCGAGCACTCCGCTAATAGTACAGTGTGTAACGTATCTCTTGTCACGAGTGCAGTAACATCAGTCCCGCGTGTCACGCATTAATCCACCGCAAAGTGGAAAGGACGCGATGTCACGCACAGAGTTTCACGGTATGACGTACTGTTTCCCCGAAATATAGGATTCCCATTGATCAAGCAGCGTTCACTTAGTAGAATACGGAGCTGCCGTCTTTGCATACGGGCATTGTCTGGCCAAGGCCCGTACGTCACTAATGGGGTATTCGCGAGTCCAAACACCGCCGGCTGCATGACAAATCTGCTAATCGGCCTTTGCTCCGAAACGTATAGAATCGTTATGCCCGCGCGAAACCTCGTGAGTGATTAGTTTGACCCAGTGCGGCGCATCGGTTTCCTGAATATTGAACGGAAACGGGATTACATATTCCGGTGACGGTTCCAGCCGGTTCTCCACCCTGATATATCCGTGCTTTTTGCACTGTTAACTGGCATTTACATTCTAATCGCGGCAGCCGATTGTTCTTCTGAACAACGGCCGATCCGGTTTCCGCATCGGCCAAATCTTCTTCCGGCCGTTTCGGTGTTCATTTACAATTTCCAGGCGAGAAATCAGTTTACGGTCACGCGAGGTGTTTTTAAGACGGTCGCGGCATCGAAACCAGACGCGAGCGTCCAAGACGGCCGCGTTATTCAAATGAAGCGTAAGATGGCTTATCAGCGGAATTGCGATCGTATAACGGAGCATCGCGATCCGGGGTGATAAATTATGATGCATGGTTATTGATACAAATAGCCCAGATACCAGCGAAATTTATTACGTGGGAAAATTATTCCACGTTGATATCGTTCGCTCCTAGATCAGCGAACAAGATAGAAAGCTTATCTGATACAGCCCCGGTCTCGAAATAGAATAATTGCAAAGTCAGTCGGTTGGCTGGGAACGGGACGGTTCAAATTTAACGCAGGAATATATCAAGATCTCCGAGTGGCCTCCTGGAAATCTTTTAAGACAGGTTTTCAAGAACGGACGGAACTTTCAGGAGTCCACAAAACTTTCGAGAACGCGCACTCGGACTTTCCAGTATCCACCACGACCTGGACCTTTGCCACGTAGGTATCCGGGAACAATCCGAAGCGTGCGAATTCGAATTAAACTCTTTTCTAGAGCACTGGAAACCGCCTACGTTCCAGCGACTCCGTTACAAACACGAAGGAATTCAGTGATAAAGTAATAAAGGAGACAATAAGATGACAATATTATAAGAATCCTTCAAAGAGAATAGATCAATGATATTGAAATCTGAAGAGGCGAGTCTCTTTGAACGAGTTCCATTTACTATTTACTATGTACCTATTAAGTTGGTTATGAAAGTTGAATATACTGTTTATTGCATGCCGGCGTACCCAAGTCTGCACATCGTTATTTCTCGTCCAGTTATTTACCGACAAGATCTCACGAGCGTTCTCCTCGTCCCGCGGAACGAGGGTCGTGGCAGAAATTGCTTCGTCCAAGTCGAACGATGACAAATGTCTGTCAGCAGGAAAGGCTGGAAAACTCATTAACCGGAGCAGTCGGTTGATGACTCCCGGTACTATCACTATTATCGGAAGCATTCGAGTTAACTGCGTTCGGCCGTCCTAGGTGTCGACCTACCCTCTGTACACAAGCATAACTACTTCCTCCCACCCTTTTGTTCCCCGAGCCGTTTCCTACGACCCTCTTCTCTCGCTGCCCGCCCCCTTCGTTCTTCCATCAATCATTTCAGTTTTGCACAAGATTCGCCCATTATTCGCCCGAGTTTCTGTCCCCGACTGTCACCTGGCCTCGTTCTTTCCGGTTCGATCGAACCTTCGATACTTGTAACGCGAGCAATTCCGCCGAGCATGCATTCGTCCAATAAATCCAGCTCGCGAAAAGCCAAGGAACAGGTAATCACGCCGCGCGACCAAACGTACGACCAAGCAAATAACGAACAACCGTATTATTAAATGCGCAATCAGCGAAACGCTGGCGCTGGCACAGTGAACAGTGGCATAATCGTTACAATCGGGGACAAAGTTCCTATAAGCGGGCACGATTTCAGCCGAGTAGACTCCGACAGAGATAATTCTGTGCGAAAGGGATTATTTGTCGGCATTCGTTACGGGTTAGGAAATCTACCCCTTTTCCAGAGTCGCAGCGGCGATTAAAGGGTCGCTTTGGGATTCGTCTCGGACTGTCACGCGAACGAGCAGTTATCTTTGCGAAAGAGTTATTAAATAAATTGCAAGTGAAATGCTATTCACCGGGTAGCAATTATTTGGAACAAGGTTTTACGAACGAACGGCTTTGGAACGGTTTGCAAAAGTTGTCGGGCTTCGGGGGACGATATTGAGTTTGCCCTCTCGCTTAATTTAGCAGGCGCGTTTGTTTCATTCGACTTTCACGGCCGCTTGAGGACAGTAAAAGAGAGGTAAAGACGGATTAAGAGGCTCCAAATGCCTTCGCTTCTAGAAGCAACATTCTTTTGTGACGAGTTCATCGGCGATTTCGACGGGATTGAGTTCGTTCCCGAGGATTCATTACGATTTCATGCATAAAGTGAAACGGAAGCGGGGCTGAAAGCCGAAAGTGATTCCTCCAGGGATGGAGAAAAAATTATTGCAAATATTTTGCTTTTTTTGCAGGGAATACAGTTGATATCGGGTTGAGCTGTAAGTGAATGATATTCCAAAGCGGCGAATTAAACATAAATATTTTTTAACAGACCTCGAGAGAAATAACGCCCTATTTATGCAAGTGATTCGACTTGTCGACTTTAGCTCATAAAATATCGCAAACAATTTATGATCAAAACGCTCGGTGGGCACGTTCGTATATTTGCATTGGGAAACGGGCAACGGAGTTACCGTTTCGATAAATTTTATAGATGATGTTCAAGCGACAGATGAACGCATAATAAATATTTGTCAAATATTTCATCGGGAGCGTGGGCAGCTTGATTCGTTTGGTTATGCATAACTCCCGGTATTAACATATACAGCTTTTGTAACATTTCACAGTGATCTTTACATGGAAACCAGAGTAGCTGCATACCGTATCTGGGACGTTGCCACTCTGTTGTACCGTGTTTAATGCCGTGATTCACGGTGCAGAGGTTCTGACGAGATAAAAGAAGTCCTGTCACCGAGTAAAGAAAAAACAGCGTCCACCCCCCACGGTACTGGGGCGAATCGCCTGGAAAAAAAGCCGCAAAGCGGTATCAAACTCACCTTCGAGTAGATCGTGTTTCCTTTGTCCTGTGGCCGCGTCCAAGGGCCAGCCCAGAGAATCGCCTTTGACGTGAAATACACTGGACCACACGACAGAGAAAGAAGACAATGGCCCGAAATCAAGCGGCTCTCGGACCACGAATGCAAATGGAGAACTCGGTTCGTGCACTGCTGGATCGTTTCTTGGTCTCTCTACCCCTCGGCGCACTTTTCATTTATTTATCACTGATGCGTGCAACTCTCGGCGTACTGATGAATCTCGTTCATGTCACCGTAATCTGTACGCACTTTCACCGCCCACTTTATTCGAATCCCGGACGAACGTTCTGTCGCGCGCCGAGCAGAACCGAGTCGCACGGAAATATATTTCACGAGACTAGAGGTGGGCGATGTGTGTGTGTATGTGTGTGTGTGGGTGTGTGTGTGTGTGTGTGTGTGTGTGTTGGGGCAGAGGGATGAAAACGGCACACGTACACGCGCCCCGCGAATTTCCAGCGAACGTCGAAGGGGTTCGTACAACACGTTTTACTCCATCGACTGGCCGTAATTTTTCTCCGGCGACACTTGGTGTAATTACGCTCGCGGCAGCGGAGCCCCGTGTTCCTGCGAGGGCTGCGGGAACGAGCGAACAGGCCGAAACGGAAGGGAGGAAGAAAGGTGGTCGGTGTTATCGACGGCGAAAAAAACTTTCGATTCCGTATCGATTCCGTTCCTCTCAGGATCACTCGGTGAAACCGTCTCTCCGGCAGCTGGCGGCCGCAATTTTCCAAATATCCGACCTACAATTCATTCGCGCTCCAGTAAGCAACTCGCGCACTTTAATTTCGTTCCTCTTGTTTCTGTTTCTCACTTCTTCTCTGTCACCCTCTCCCTCTCTCCGCATATAGAATATCGTACACATATATCGCCTGCTTTCCCACGTCATGCACAACCGACCGTGTATTTATCGTCGATCAGCGGATCGATCCAGCGAATTTCCCATTTCGAGTGGCATTTTCAAGTATTCGAGAGCGTGGTCCGCGCCCCGCATTCCTCACGTGATTACGCGACGATGCGCGTCGACAACTTGCCACTCGTGGAGCGTAGAGGCCGAAGTGGATACAGCGACCGATGAATCTCGATGGAAATTCAGAAATTCGACGCGTCGAGAATACCTTCGGTACCACTGAACGGAGTATGTACTTTGAGAACTTAACACTCACTATGACGACGATGAAATCACAAAGAGGCTCGGGTATTCCGCGATAAGCGCGCCGCGGTCTCGTCCTTGCGATCCCGTTCGCAGCCGATTACTGCGCGAGCCCTCTCTGGTACAATACCAGAAAGGCGGCGTATGTTTGGGTGAAGTAACCTCCACGCGGTCGCGACATAAATGCAGCCGCGGCGCTGAAATTCTTGTGTTTACAACGTCGAGGCAGCGAGTGTTAGCGGCGTATCGTTGATGACAGTCGCTCGCGTTATTGTCTCGGCACGCTTGAAAATATTCGACACGTACGCATGCCAATCCGCTGTTGGCCACTGGTGCGATCGTGCTTTCCTCGCTGATAGGTCGTGTTCGCGTGCCACTGATTTTTCCATCTTCACATGCTCCACCGATCCTGTTTTACGCGCTGTTTCCACGCGTTCTCGGGATGTCTCCTTCGGCTCGCCGCGAGCTTGTCACGGTGAAAGGGGTGAGAAGTGAGGGTGCTGGTGCGTTTCCGAGATGGTTTCGAGGTGTTAGGCGAACGTGACGGAATCACCTGGACGGATTCTCTCCCTTTCCTCGGAAAGTAATCGCACCTTGGCGGGGGATGCGCGCGCGAAACCACCACGAGTGATGCTGGACTCGGACTGGAGCCTCCGGCGCGGCGCTAGCGTCGCGACGACTCGGGCCAAAGCAAAATCGTCACCCCGCGCCCCGCCACGCAGTGCCCTGTCCTATCCACCACCCTCGACCACCACGGGGTGGAAACAGTGGCGGAGACTAGGGGCGAGTCACCCAACACTCTCCATTTTTTACCTCTTCCCTCTTATAAAATATCTGCGTCATTTGCCATTGCTTTATACATTATGCTTGTACATTTAAAAGTACCTGGAGGGCCTGCAAATGTTTCGCGATGCAGGATTAAACAAAGCGTTGTGAAACGAAATTAGTATGAAATGTTTATGATCATTACGATGAATGAAAGTCCTGAGGAGCAAAATTCTTCCTCGTTTCTACAGATACTTAGTGTAATAATCGTTTGATAGCTGCGTGTATCGATTAAGCGTTAGGTAGGTTAAACCCTTCATCCATATCCCTTACTTCAACGCGATGGAAACGATTCTGATAGTAGCTTCACCGCAATCAAAGTATAAATTCCACGCAAACTGCAACGTAAATAAAAGTTCGAAAACCCAACCCGAAGCGCATACATATGTATACGGATCTTCGTAGTTTCCAGTTCCGCGATATAAACCATTAGGAGTTTATTGTAAAATCTCGGAGGTTCTTAAGGTTTCCAGACTTGACCGCAAAAGTATAAGTAAGCTAAAACTAAACTAACTTTCCACGGGAGAGTTCAAGTTAAAATTAAACTTTAAAGACTTATAACTTCCTAACGTGCTGCTGCTTGATCCCGAGGGCGAGGATAGTTAACTCAATAACTTCTATCTCTAAAATTTAGGAAAATATCGCCGCTCACAGCAGTTCTAGTGTCGCCGTGTCGAGCAGTATCGCCCGCCTTGTACATAATATTTGTGAAAAACTTTAAATAATTGCCTGCAGAAATAATACACCGATACGATGATATAAGAGGTATAAATTTTGCGCTGTAATAGGTTCTCGACGGTCGTATCGTCGCGAGTACACAGTTTAAGGGCAAAAAATTTGGTTTATCGAGTCTGCGAAGCTTTCAGAGCAATAAAACTCTACCGCGAGGGTGTAATTTTTTCCCGCTGGTAAATAATACATCCTTCTGTGGCGGCAATCAAAGTTATCGCGAGATCAATACACCATGACATTCTGTGTCTTACGGCGCGATTCGTGGAGGACTTTATGACCAGGGGGACGTCGTAAGTGAACGTGGAGAAATGATTTGCTGGAATAGAGAAAGGAATTGTCGCGAACGGAAGTGCAGAGACGTCGATTAATTCTTATTGTCAGGGTCAGGCAGGCTTGAAGGAAAATATAATATGACCGTACGGCCGTCTGGTCCGTACTCTTCGGAACGGAGACTGGCTATCAGGAGTTCCACTTCAGAGGGACAATTGGCTGACTAGTCGTCCGTTCGAACCACTTCGACCCAATCGGATTTGTACAAGGTGGTCGTTTAGAAACGTATCTTATTAAAGGAGCATTCTCTCGTACTCTGCACTGATGTTGCTCGCTTATTTCGCTCGTAAATTATATAAACTCGTAACGACGATCAGAGCGCATAGTTCGGATCAAGTGATCAGTGCAAGTGTAAGGCGCGACTGCACGCCGTGTCGTGCAGGGACCCTTCGACGACGGGAATTTCGATTGAGAGGAAATTAATTAAGATGGCACTATCCGGGATCAAGGCACCCCTTTTCGCACCCCCAATCTACAGACTCGTGCAAGAACATTCCATGCATAGCTTGCGGCTAGGTCTCAGCCTGCTACATCACCAAATCCATCCCTTCCACCGCCTTCTACCCTTCACCCGACCCTTAGACAACCATTCCCCCTGGTACCGGATGTTGTAGACGATATATTCGTAGCGCGTTCTCCTCAGCCAGGTGTATGTACGTCTGTATGTAGACATATATGTACATCGGTACTGCTGAAACCCCCTATTTACGCATTTCAATAACTATAACAAGGAACCCACTTTTCGGGTGAAAGCCTATCGTCTTATACAGGGACCTCACTTTTCGAGATTACGTTAAGAAATTGTATACCTTGTCAATGACGCAGAAACGATTTTGCGAGGGTCTATCAAAAGATTTGAAGGGCCTTGGGTAAATTCTCTTCGCGTGAAATTTGGAAACAGATGTGCGGTGGTATTTTCGAAATACCAATCTTATTACAAACAAATGGCAGTGCTATTGCCTTCCCGGAATAAATAACTTCGAACTTTCCGAGATGGAAAATCTTGGTCTTGCTGCGAAAGGGGGAATATTGGGGGATTATACTCTGCTTTATAGCTAAGTGAAATGGCACTCGTAATAATGAAAAACTCGATCAATATAATTGCAAATATCCGGCTGAAAGTTATGGACACCGAGTGGTTCGGGTCGAAGAAACAGGCAAGTTGAAATTCCCGGTGGGTCGAAGGCATCGCAGAAAATTTTAATTGGCATCATTAGACTCGGGCGAATAATTAGCACTTGAACGATCGAGGGTTTAATGGCGGGCCGGGAATACGGTCTTTAGGGTCTTTTCACAGCTCGAGTCTGTATTACGAAGAGCTTCTGTGGATACGTTTACGGTGAACGGGGTGACGAACTTTCGCCAATTGCTTATTAATGCCTAACATTCAGAAAGTTTCGAATGAAATACTCCAACTCCAACGTTTCTCCGTCGCGAGATCCCGAATCCATTCAAAGTATCGGCATACTAAATGTAGGAAGATGAGAATTTTTGCGCCAGACTGTTGAATTACGGAACATACTACGTCTTGAACCATTGTTCCAACTTTCGCCTACACGAAGCAATAAGCTCGCCGTTTCCAGGACTAAGAAAGCTCCATTCAGTAGGACAATGTTGTTACATGTTGAATACTCCCGGAAGAGAAATAGAGCAGTTGTGCCAACGCATAATAAACCTATTGTCTAAAGTGGGGAACTTTAATTAACATTCGCATCAAATACCGTCCTCTTGCTCTTATAATTACCGCATGTTTTGCCACGTCTGTTAGAAATCCAGACAACTACCGTCTGCGTAGCGAGAGTTTGGCAATGATTGGTTCTAATCGCGTGGAGTATTTTGAAATTTCACTGCATCAGGTGTAATGGGATCCTTGGAAGTCTGAAGATCGAAGAGGCACACCGGGTGAACGAAAGGGTCCCTGATCCAATCGACGAGGCTATCAGAAGTAGTGATTAAAATGGAGGGGTGAGTGCTTGGTCGGCAAAAGGGGTTGAAGGTGGCTTGAATGGTGGTCGGCGGGGGGTCTCGTTTCGGGCTTGGGGAAACGTAGATAACACTTCTTACCCGAGGGACTTCCCGCGACCCCAATCTCAAGTCAGATATTGTTCCGAGCTTTGAAAGCTCAAAAGAACTCGTGAAAAGGCATTTCGTCCCGATTCGATGTATTATACTCTGGCCTCGTACGTATTGTACTCTCCGATCTTTCCTTCGGTGAACGAAGGGCAAAAAGAGAAATATCGAAAAGTCGTTTCGGCTTCTGGGACGTCTGGATAAGCGGCGATTGTAATTTATAATCGTTGTCGACCAGCTCGTGAAAGTCCACGGGAGCTTTATTAAAAAACACCTCGAATGCCCGTGGGAATTTACCAAGCCTCCTCTGCTGCGCGGGCCCGACAGATATTAGAATTGGGGAATTTCACACAAAAGCCAAGCAGACATTGTGACGGTTTCATGTTCATTTATTTCTGGCAAGCTATTATGGCGATTCGATAGAGTCCTGAGGTTTATCGTCACGGTCGCGTACGGCGAGCCGTTGCGGAATAGTCAGTCCGAGAATACCGTGGAAAGGAGTACTTGGGGGGGATCCATAAGGAATAGTCGAAGAGGACAAGGGTCCGAGCAGCGCGATAAATAAATCTCGGAAGCTGCACCCGGGAGCGAGGGAGCTCGGCGCTGGGTTAGAAGTAGATAGATACTACTTTCGGCCCCTTTAACAGGCGTGTTGGACGAATGGTAAGGGAGAGAAGTTGGTTCTGTATGTTCTCCACGGTGGCACCGCTCACTCGGAAGGATTTAGGGGCAGGGTTGTAACTGTACGATACGAGTTTCGGTCCGCAGGCCGCAGAGAGGAGCGAAAAGAAGAGACTCGAGAAAAGGAGGAGGAAAGGTGCGCATACGACGAACGAGCAGTGGGGAGAAATTGTAACAAACTGCCCTCCGGATATGGTTACGCAATAAGTGACAAGTTTGTGTACTTCTCTGGCCGTTGGATCACTTATGCACGGAACCACCGGTCCAAATTGCTTTGCGGTTACGTCGTCTTGAACCGGAAGCTCGCTGGAGGTATAGGATAGACCTCTAACACCTTATGGGAATTCGTGTCAAGCCAACTGATCGTGAGATACAGATTTCGTGACAAATACATGCGAAGCTATTTCAAGCATTCCAAGTAAATATGCTATTATCTAGAAGACTTTTCGAAAAACACTTTCCTCCTGTCCGGTCACACTTGTTCGCCACTAACAAGCTGGGTGTTGAAACCCAGCGATCGTCCCTTTCTCCAGAGAACTTTGGCGAGTTTGGAACATTCTATCTAAGAAACGAAGAAGTTTGCATGGCTCTGTCCAAATAAGACGTTCGACGACGTACACGCTAACGAATGGTCCAGATGGTAGGCATTTTGTTAGGCGGAAGTTAGCCTACTCTATCGATGAGCTTTCCACGGGCGCGATCGATTCCGAAGTCATTACTTTTGGTGCGATGAAAAGTTGGTTTCCCTCGTAACAGGGTGGACGATATTTATCCCACGTGAAAGACTCAAGGGCGTGGTTGCTGTAAGTTTTATATGACCCGAAGGAACCGAACGAAACTTTCTCCTATACATTTTCACCGCGAACTCGCACCTTTTCCTCGGAAAAAGTTATCCCCTGCGCTGCATCTCAATAGCGAGGAACGCGCCTTATTTTGAGAAATATTACGAGCAACTTTCTACATCACAGCTCGCGGAATCGGTGGAAAAGTACAGGTTGACTTTGGGTGCGAGAAACTCGCGCGGCATACTTAACGCGTGTGCATTAAACAGAAAACTACTCGTATAATAATTCAAGGTTTTCATCCGACCGGCGAAAGTTCCTTGAATGGAAACGGCAAACAGAACTTTTCGAGAACGATCTCTCGATGTATGATAATAGTCGGCAAATAATTCTGTGCCGACCTTAGTCGATTCTCACCAAGTGTCCACTTAGTTGTCTTTGTACAGTGACTGTTTGCAGACGCTGGTCCCCGGTCCCCGTAAATCTGACGAGCGTGTAAATCGATAGGGAATTCCAGAGCGGTTTCGGTTTGCCCTGTAGATATCGGGCAGTGTTTTATTTGAAATAAGCGAGCGCAAAGTAGACTGAAAACTCTGTGAGCATCAGAACGTAACGGCGAATGAAAGGGAAGTCCCCTTCCCTGCGTTTCCGTTTCTCTCCTTTCTTGCATCGTTAGTCACGTGATACTGTGACACGTGACGAACCGACCGAGTCATTAATCCTTCAGCCCCCACACCGAGGATCTTTTGTCCCAAAGATATCCGCAAAAATGTTAGTTTTAGCCATCTGAGCGAGTCAACGTTCACCCTTCTGCTGCACGTTCAATCGAAATGTTCACGAAAACTGCTGAATTTATACGCGGGCCCCATTGAAAAGCGCTGAGCCTTTCAAAAGCGTCTCATGGGCCAACGCGATGTACCATTTTCACTGAGAAATTTGACGGTCAATAGTTGCACAGGTCACGAGTGGAGCGATAGGGTATTTTCGCGATGGAATGCGAGAGACAAGAAGTCGGTGATAAATCGTTGACTTAGGCTTGTATTCATAGGAGGTTCCACGGATATTTCCAGCTTTATCTCACTTTTCTTCGCCTCGACATTGATAACGTTCGAGCGCCGCCTCGAACAACAGGAATTTAATGTAATTTTCCGTGGTAAAAGGGACCGATTTTTCCCTCGTGTTACGAGTGAATGTCGGCGTTGAATGAAAACTTTTGTATAGATACTTTACCGAATAGGAACTCGTTGAACAGTATGCACAGTGTGGAGAGAAATAGACGACGAAAGCGCTCGGTATAAATACTTCCGCGGAAGCATTCATTGTAGTCGAGTGTAACAAGTAACATGACGACGGTGGATGAAAGTCCCAAGACATTTACTTCGGAAAATGGCAAATCGATGAGGGATGCGCGGCCAATAAACGATAGAGAGAGGACGGAAATCGTTACAAATAGAAAGTTTACGACGTTAAAGAAAGAAGGGGCGCACCGCTTGATCAAATTCAATTAAAGAAAGCGGAAGTTATTAGGAGTACTGCTGATACGGTGAAGTCGTTTCGAGATCTGGCTGCTGATATAACGGAAGCCGGCTGCTTCCGTTGGGAGAAAAAGCGGAGAGGAGCCCCGGCACGATACTGCCGAAAAGTTTGTTTCTCGATTGGCTTATCTGATACTGGCCAACGGGGAAAGTCTGAAATGGGTCTGCAGCAGAGTGACGTAAACTGCCTTCCCGAAAATCCTCGATCCCTCGACACCTGATTTCTTTCTGGCGATACCGTTGCTGTCCCTATCGTGTTTCCGATCACGCATACCTTAAGCCTTCGTATTTTCCCGCGAACATCCCTCCCAACACGCTGGCGCTGGATCTATCGCGGCAATGGGGTAGCCCACCCTTTCCCGATCGTCCCCTTTCAACGTTTTCCACCTTCATTTTTCTACGTTAGTCACTTTTCCCTTTCGTCGGTGTTTGCCCGCTAAATTGCGAAACTAATAATAACGTTGGTGGTCCAAGTTTCTTCGGTGTTAACAAACGAACCCGGGCGCGTTTGCACGATACGGGAAATCCGGAGGACGCAATCGTCTGTAGGCTGATCGACTTCGCGACGACGATGCCCCGGGGGCACAATTTCCTGGGGTTTATGTCGTTTCTGAACGATGCAGCTGCACAAGCGCACCGCATTTCAGCCGCTCGTTCATCGGCGCGCGATTCTTCGCACGCCGCGCGGAATGAAAATCATTTAACGAGATCAATCTCCCTCCCGGAACGCTTATTTATTCCGTGTTCGATCGGACAGAATTTTTCGATGCTTCAATTGTTTTATATTGTTCAACGATACGACGAGGAATATTATCCCAACAGTGTATCAATAGCTCTTTGAGAGAGCACAGAAGGTAGTGAGGTAGGATCTAGAAGAAACTATCCGTCACAGTATTTTTCCCCTTGGAGTAAACAACGCCCTTCCATGGACGCTCCATCCCATCATCCAATCGTCAATCAGGGTTGAATTAAATGCGGAATACCTTGTGCACGGAGGAAACTCGTCCCCCCCCCCCTCTTCACTCGTAGAACTCTGTTCTCCACGTATCTCGACGCCTGACACGCGTAAGTCGCTTAAAATTGAATTGAAACTGCTGTAACAGTCAAAGTGTCTGAGAAATCCCGTTCCTCCGGTGAAGTGTTAAATTATACGCCGAGAATGGGTAACAGTGGCCGCGTTAGGAAGTGTTACCAGTTTAGCAGCCCCTTACGAAACGACTGTTTCAATTGGTTTGCATCCCGGGGGAATAGTTGTCACGGTGGTGGAATGGTTGAACGGTGCTACCGCCAACGTCACCATCGGTGACCGTCCCCTTCGACCCCCTCCGAAGCCTTCCTCCCATGGTACCGTCCCTTCGTATGGTAACTACGGGTAGGAACCGGACCGCAATCTGCATTCCGTTACCTAATTGTCGTAACACGACGATGTATGTAGATGCACAGGTATTGTACAATGTACATGCGTCGAGTACGCGCACTCTATCGTACATACGGCTATGTGCGGACCATGGGGACCTATGTGCATGGGAAATGAAATAAGTGGAGACCGGAAGGAGGGACCGGCGATACCTAGGTAGGGCGCGAAAGGTGATATCAGGGCTCCTTATTCGGCCGTCGATAGAATTTATGATGCAACGCCGAGGCCAGAGTCACCCGGGGACGTGACGCGCAAGTTTTCTTCTGGCTGAAGTTTAGTGGCTTGTCTGCGGCGTTATGAAATATTGCGAATTTGAATTTATGGACTTGTATAGGACGGCCTGGTAAGATGTATTACACTGGCCGGAAGAGAGAGAGATTCCTCTCGCTGCTTAGCCCGCGGAGAGACTTTAAAGAGTGGGTCATTGAATATTCCACGTGGTTTTTAACTATTTAGAAGGAGCACCGTGGGATGCGGGGAGTGCGAAGTTAGAGAGAAACAGAGGTGAATGTTTAATGGTGCTTAGAGATGTAGAAGCCGTTCTCTGCTAGGAAGATGTATGTTTTCTCGCCAAGTATCGTTCTCTCGACCCCCAAACCGTTACAACATCAAGCGACCAAAACAGTCGGAATTCCCGACAGAAGCTTGCAGTTAATTGGACGGTAATCGAATTTTCCGATCTGCCTGGGTGAATGGATTCCATGACTGGGTAAATCGGAGCCGATCCAAAGGAGGAAGCTGCCGCTTTCGGGGCGATTCACGCACGAAACGTGAACGAACCAGGCGCGGATGCTGTGCCACGCTTCCCCAAATCGCCGACTCCCCCTCTAACGGCGTAATGGATGGCGGCAAATTGATAGTTGCCACTGTACAAATAGCAATATAACCGTGGGCCTCTACACAACGACAGTGGTCACGGGTTGAAGTGTCAGGGTAGGCACGGAGAGAGTTAAAGGGGTTAAATGGGCGACGGTTGGTAGGGGTAGGAAGGGGTGAGACAGGGCAGCCGAGTCCAGAGTGGTGATGTTCCACAATATGTACCGAACGCCATACCCTCGTGGCTTGATTGTTGTTTGAGCACTTTGCAACCCCTCGCCCCCAGCGTGGAGCGCGTTGCGTGTAATGAAGAGAGCACCGAATCCCGGATCGCGAACGAGTTCGGCCTTTTGACGCGCGTGAAACTTTTCAAAACGCGCGATCCACTTGCAACGATTGCCATTTCGCATCGACCGAGCGACGAAACCGTTGAAATTTATTCTAGGCTAACGAATCAACAGTATCGCCGGGATCATAAATGGCTGTTCGCGGTATGGAAGCATCGATGAAGCAGGTCGAGATCCATGGGGCAATTAAACGGAATAATTTAATGATTCTAATTATTTTAAGTCGAACGGCACGACTACAGTTAATGGAATATTTGTGCCCTCTGAGCGGCGCTTGACGGAGCTTACGAATCGTACACCGGCACCAGCACCGGCTTTCGACTAATTAGGTTTTAAGTGCTTGAGTCGGCTAATTGGTTGCTTTCCTGGTTTCCGCGCGAACGTCAAGTAATCCCAATCGTCAAGCGACTTCTTTAATTCTCCGCGGAGATAACGATTATTCCGAGCCGAGAGAACCAGACCGATTGTGTTTCTACCGCATATTGTCTGCCTGTGTTCTGATTTTTTTTTTTGATTTTTGAATCGGGTGGCTGGCACTTCGATAACCGGAGCAAGCTCCATTTACGTATTACGGCTGGAGAATCGAAGGCCGCGAAACGAATGACTCCCTTTACAACCGTGCCAGGGAGCTTCATTCGTCTCATTGCACCCTATTAAATCGCTTCATTTCCAAGCGGAAAATCAAGGGAGATAAAAGAATTCAGCCACAGCTCCCCGGGGGCCGAACGACCTTTCTCCCCGTTCGATAAGAACCGGCGAAGGCGCCAGATTACAAATAGCTTCTCGCCAGTAAAACTCGAGGCTCCGGCACCGGCTCCGATCGGGCCGGCGCACATCGACGGGCGCCAACTCCTACACCTACGTGATTTTCCACTTGCTGGAAAGAAGATCGGCCGAGGAGCAGGCCAAGCTAGCTGCTCGATCACTGTATAACTTGGTTTCTCGGCGAAACTTCGAACCAGCCGGGATAATGAAGCGGTTCTTTGAGATCGTTGTGGTACGCGGATACGTATCCGACTGGATCGCGCGCGAGCAAGACGGACAACCTGTCGCGAGAACGGAGAAAGCGATATGGGTTAGGAAGCAGGGGTAGCGGATGCGAGCCGAAGGGGTGGCGCTACATTGGCTTTTACGAGCGAAACCCCCATCATCGTAAAGCGCCTGTGCTCCACTATTCCCCGTCCCATCTCGCTCTCTCCCATTCCTTTCCCTTCTCTTTCCTCTTCGTCAGAGCTCCCCTTTAGCCCTCTTGCCACGCTTACGCTTCTCTGTCTCGCCTCCCGCTTTGGACTCTGGTAATCTTGCCCTCTCCGTCGGCGATGCTGACGGACTCCCTTGGACCGTTTCGGTCCGGTATCCCCCTTCAAAGTGAATTCCAATACATTGGGATGCGACCAAAATGGTGAAACACGGATGTGGCTTCCTCGTCTAGGGGCGAGATTTGAATGTCTTGCTTCGGAATTGGCGACGGTTGAGCGCTGGAATGGAAGGCAGAAATTGCCGGGAGCCTAGCAACCTCCTGCGCCTCACCTACCCATTTCCCACCTACTGTTCTCCCTTCGAGACTCGGCCTTGATTCACCTTGCCTCCGAGTCCTGTGTTTCGACGTCCTACGTAAATATCGACGTATCCTTTCGCCGGTGCTTTACAGGCGTAACCGTTCCCAGCCGGGGTCTATCCTTTCTCGCGTTTCGACGTCTTTCGATCCCTCGGCTCGCTCTAGCCAGCGTAGCCGCCTCCTCTCTGCCCTACACGGCCACCCACCTAAAGCCTGGATACCTCTTTCTCTTTAACGCGGATTACGGAAAGTCTCGTTCCTCGGATCCCGTCGGGTGATAAATTCGTTGGGTTCTCTCAGCAACGGCGCATCCCATCCGGCCTGCACCGAAGATACGTGTCTCCCCCACCCGCGCCCTCTTTTACCCCGCACGTAGAAGAAGTCTCATGATAAATTCCGAAGATCCTGATGCTATATACCTTCGCCGAGTAATCCTCGGCTCCGGTTCGCGGACTCGAAACGAGTTTGCCGCGCGAACGTGGTTGGCTGCCTCGCCTGCCATCGACCACTTTTTGTCACTCCATCGGACGTAAAAATGGATGCCCCGTTATCACGAGGTCGCGTTATATTCTCAACTTCTTGATTGGACACTGCTCTCGAGATGGTGCACCTGCGAATCCTGTTAGCGGCGACGCTCCGGGTCGAGGTCTTTCGTTTAATGAACGTCTCTAACGCGAATCCTCCATTTTTTCGGGATACCCGACACAGATTTCCAGATGTTCCCGTCGGAGAAGGGAGCCGAAACAGATGGTCTAAAAAATGCGATAGCTTCGATATCGACACCGATCTCATGGCGAACTTAATACCGTTTAGCTTCTGAAACGTTTATTTGACAAGAGCTTTGACGTGCAAGCCGGCTCCGTATGAAAGTGGCTTTCTAAGAAGGCAGGAGGATGTAAAGAAAATATGTGCCGCCATTGAAGCGCGGGGAGCGTGAAAAGCACGTTTATATATTGCGTAAATGTGACAGATATCGTACGCCTGCCTCCACCATCACCTCGACTTTCATTCCTACGCCTCCTTCTTGTAAGTATATAGGTACGTCCATGATACAACATGAATGAAACCGAAGCCACCGTTAAAAGCCTCGTCTCGTCTACTCGTGACAGTCGTTTGTAACGCGCGTACCTACAGACGTATCCAGGTCCTCTATGCGTTGCCTCCTTCACTTTTTATTTCCACCTGAATATCCCCGGTAGGAAAACATTTCATCGCAACTTAAGATACTCCGAATCTTCCGTCACCCTCACGTTCTAATAAACAATCGATATTCGGAGGTTTGCACCGCGAACAGTGGGAAATAATCGTCGACGTCGCGCGTCTGATCTGTACGGGCCAATTCCACTTGAGAGCGGAAGCGGTGAAAGTAGTAGCGGAGCGCGCGGGTCAGACAGAGTTCCAAATTCCTACATGCCTGTTGTAACTTCATAAAATGCTGTATAAAATGTGTCAACGGATACTCCATCCCCTTGATACGATATTCGTTCGTATTTGTGCTCATAAATCAGAGGCTTGATCTTGGGGCATTAAGTTCAGTGAGAAATGTCAAGAACTTCCCATGAGAACCATTGGGGGTTCTTAGAGAGGCAGTCGTTGTTGCTCTCCGCTGATTTCCCGACAAGATGATTCGATAAGCCTGAAAGTAATGAAGTTCCCACTGGCAGCTGCCCACGACACCGCACCGCTGTACCTGCGATCGTAATCCGTGGGACGGCCATATTGAAACGGAAACGCAGAGGCCGCTGACAGCAGAGATTAGAGAATTACTGCGAGCCAATAACCGTTAAAGAGAACGACCGACAGTGCCAATGTTCCTCCACCGCAAGCAGGCTTGAAACTGCCCAATATTAAACACCGTATTGCGCGGATAGCAGGATGCCACGGTGTAGATGCACTTCAATGACCAGAGAAGAGCTCGGAAAGGCAGGAGTATAAGACTAGTATTTGCGCGTCAAGTGTTCTATTGTTTTAGGTGTCGTGTGCCTGATAATCGATGGTCCCTTCTTTCAAAACGGCGCTAGCCATCAAGGTGTATTGATTATTCCCCGTGACTGGCAGCACGTGCAATATAATGCCGCCGCAGCCTGCAAGTTTGATCACTTTGGAACAAGAACGTCCACTGTTTATACCCGAATACTGATCATCGATAGCGATTAGCTGAAGGGAACAAGGGGTATCGGGTTGCGTTCAAAGTTAAGCGACGACAAAGGTGTTCTGGAAGTATCTAGCGAGGAAGTTGCTCGAGAGTCGACGCGGATCAGCGAATTAACGCCAGTGCCACTTTAGGGCGTTCCCTTCACCTTGCGAAAGGGAGGAGAGGAGTCGGTCATCAAGAAGTATGCGAAACTCGAAGAATTAAGTAGTAAGTACACTTGGCCAGACGATGATAAGTGACGCCTTACTACTTTTCACTCCGATTTGACTAACACCCTGAAGGCTCAATCCCTACAAAATTTTCTAATAATACAGAAGCATTTTGCGATATTCTCACCAAGTACATTTGATCGTCTCCGTGTGCAAAATGGAGTCTCGGGATTTTAGGAAGATCCCCACGCGAAGATCGGTATATTATCTGCACAAAAGGAAGGCATGGAGAACGTTATCGGATGATAGCGGTAATTTAAAGTAATTGCCGATATTTCATGTTCTATCGAATACTTGCTCCCCGGATAATGAATAATTACGCCCGGTCCCTTGAGCATTATCCTACGTTCCACCATTTATGCATTAATGCGCGATAATAGTTACAAATGGCCGGCGGCAATGACGAAACAGAACCGCGTTATATCTCTTAACGGCGTAAACTGTGCGATACGCGTTACGTAATTACGAGACGTATCTCGTGCTCTCGACCGCAATTCCGAGCGTCGACGCGGAAGAAAAATTCGATGGTTCCGGGGACGGTGAAGTGACCGAAAGAAATTTTAATTAAAGTCGCTTGTACGTCTGTAAATTCTAATTACAGAAGAGCCGCTCGAACCGGCTTCGCGACAATTTTCATCCGTCGCGCAGCTTTTTCACCGTCGACGCACGCATTCGACGTCGCCGACGTCGCTCGACTTCTTCCTCTCCTATCCTTTGAGCTCAATTGAATGAACACTAATTACAGTGCACTCGTGTTTTCGTCAATGCGATGTAATTTCACGGAAGCATCTTAAGGGTCGTGTGGGTTGCGGACGAGCGAAAAACGCGGCCGGTAAATTCAAGTGGGAAACGACGATGAAAAGGGGAGAACGTTTCGTGCGCCGAGCTCGAACAGACGCCACAGACGGGAATATTATGAAAACGTATTCAGTATAGAAGCCGTGCGATGCATTAGGAATAATAAAAAGAACATTAGGGGGCGAGAAGTGTGTAACGTTTCTGATGTAAAAGCTAAAGGCAATTTCAATGCACCGTGGAAACACGTACTACCGTTCCTTTATTAGCTGCATCGTTAAACTCCAGTTTCAACTTTTAATGACTCTTAAAAGAATTAGGTGCGAATGGTGTTCAAGCGAAATTCTGCAAGCTTGTGTGCACGTAAAGAGATGCTGAGACAACGTGCACCACGGAATGTCGAAAGGGAAACGAATGTTGGGTCAGCTGGTCGAAGGAGGAAGAGCGATACAAAGGATATTGGCCAATGCGACCGACGAACCCCGTACACTTCATTGTCAATATACGTAATTCCGGTAACCGACTGCTGTCGGTTGCTCGGAGCTTATCTAAATGGGAGGAAAATATTTGACGAGAGAAAGTTTGTTGGGAACTGGTCCCTGTTGCACAGCACTCGGGGATAAACAACATTTTTATCCTTTCTATGGACTGCTTCCAGTTGAAAGTCATAAAATATTTGCGTTACTCGGTGAAATGCTTTTGCAACGGAGGCCAGCAAATTGCAGGTACGACAAAGGCAATTTGAATTTTTTTTTCACGTTGGACGTGCGGAATAATTCAAGGTGTAAGCGCGGCGCTGCTGCTCTGTCTCCGAAATTTTGGATTCATGAAGAAAAGAAGAAAAGTTTAACGCGACGGTTCTTTTGCGGACGGCCGTCGTGTCGTCTGGGCAGCGATGCAAAGTGACGGTGCATTAGAAATGATGGCACGATTATCTGTCCCCGTATCCTGGGGGAGACTGAGGGTTTGCGAAGTGACGGCGGGGGGGTGGGACGGTGGTAAATGGCCAGGGTCATTGGGGAATATCGTAGTTACGCATTAGAGCGACGCAGGCACAACTGCTCTCTGATAGGTTAACGATATTACCTGGTTAACGACGAAACTCTACGTTACCAGCCGGCTCATAGCGGCTTCCTTGCCAAAAGGCACAAGATTAGGATGATTTCCTCGAGCTAACTAGCGGTGAACATCTCGCTGCTAACTTCTGTCTAGATGTCGCGCTCCAACGACAACTGCGCCAACTTTCATTCGCCCTTTCTATTCAATCTCATTGGAATTGGTGGAAAAGTTATCTGGGTTTCTCTCATTGGGTCTCATTGAATCGGCAAACGCGTCAATTATCGCGATAGCAGTGGTCGTGCGATAGAACAGACGTTGAAAATCGTGTGCAGGGAACAATGAATAATTTCGAAATGCGATAAAGCTGTTTTCTCGTCCACGACCCCTTCTGTCGCCCATAAATACGCGAATTTACATTTAGCGAAACGAATCGCAGCACGCCCCAGGGTGGTTGCCCTTCTCCCACCGCGAGAATCGCTTATCGGCCGGTACCGGGACGAATTTCCACAGCAATTTTCGAGAAAAACGCTTTGACACCGCTTGCAGGGTCGCGAGCAATCCGTTTAGCATCCACTTTGCAACGATGCATCGTAACATCACCTCGGATGACATATCCGCTGCTCGCGTCAACCGTGTTTGTTACTCGACGCATTGCGACAGTTACGCCGCGATGTTCTCCACGCGAGACCGTCGCCAGAACGGGGCAAAAAAAAAAAAAAGAAATGGCGAGTCGAAGCGGACGCGGCTCGCTCTTTTCGCCTTTTTCTCCGACTTTCATCTCTGTCGGTGTTTTCAAACGCGCGACAGGGTATAAATTAATTTGCAAACACGGTGCACGGTGAACTTTTAGCAGTAGGTACCACCACCACAGGCATTACCACCATAAAGCCAAACGACGAGTTGACCGTGAGCGTTCGATTCTTCCAGTGGGCTGCGTACTGACCGAATGTGGATCGATATAATCCCTAATTATCGATGCAATCACCAAGCGTGTGATTAGTAGTTAAATCGCGACGTGACGACACCTCGTCATGGAACTCCGGATTTCATTGAATCCATGGGATTGAACCGGGCCAGATTGTTGATTAGCCATTAGCGTAAAACTCGCTCGCGTGTGATTGTGTATGCACTCACTGACAGGTTACAACGTTATGTCGTCATAACGATTAGCAGGTCGGGAAAATGGAGGGGGCCGCTACAGTAGGCGTCGATGTGTACCTACCCTCGGTTCGATTGATAATCGTCGCAAATATTTAACGCAGCTGAACGCAGCTGAACGCAACGGGGGCAGACATCGCGGTCCCCTCATTCGGGGCAAAGCGATCTGCATTTCCGGGGTCTGGGGTAAGCTGGGGGCGGAAATCAGCCAGAGAAAGGGGTCACGCGACTGACAGCGCCAGTTGGAAAACGCAGGACGGCGAACGGGGCTGTTTAGATATTATTTAGCAGTAAATCGTCAGCGAAGTTGGCAGGGGTGTAACGCTGACGCGGCAACACGCTAAAGGCGGAACCCGGCCTCACCAAACCAGACGTCGTCCTCCCTTTTACTCTCTCCTATTGCCTTGTTCTGTCTTTCATTATTTCCCTTCCTCTTTCCACTCGTGGGACGATCCTCCGTTTCCCTCTTGGAACTTCTCCTGGACTTGATCCTTCCCCTAAGATCTATATCCATTCGGTGCTCGGGTGATGGACTCGACAGCGCCGCGACACTCCTGCTGTCTGATAAACTGTGATCGATTGGGCGATGCTGCTTCGATAGCAGCATCATCCTGCAACGCTGTTATCTTTCGGATGTCGAGATTGCAGCGGCTTATTGCAAGGGACAATCACTGGGGTATTAGAATCTATTCTAGCTGGAGATTGATCCAATAAACCAGTGCTCCCTGCAAAATTAAATACCCGAAACTTGGGGATTGTTCTCCCCGGTGAAGTGGTCTGTTAGTTTTCCCTGTTTGCGTTCATTACACGCAAGAATTCGACCGGAATCCCAGTTCCGGATCTGTCTCGCGAGTTTTCACTGATGCGTCAGCGAAACTTGCTTGATTGTACAACAACGGTCGGATGCAGCCAGAGAAGACCGATGCTGGTGCCTGTATGTGTCTAGCAGAGTAACAATTCCCGTGGCGCAGCTGCAGTTAGTTCCTCCGCTGACTGCTCTCGCTAATCAGGATGACCGAGGCATTCGACTGGGAATTTTTCTTCCGCAGTTACAATTTCCCACGAATTCGTGCACGTGACTTTTTCTTCTCCTCTCTTGGCCCTATCTTAAAGTACTGTAATGCATTGAAAATAAAAGTAGAATCTCAAGATTCGAAGCCAAGTCTTCCTCTCCACGATTCATATCCGAGATAGTTGGATCTCGCAATAACGATCAACGTCGTCGAGTCTTTCCTCGATTGTAGTAGGTCCACGAGTCCCAGCCAGAAGCAAGCTCCGCGATCGTCGTCATGTATACTAATGCACATACGCTGTGACAATTCCCGGAGGCACAGTAGTTAATTAAGATGATTGAAGATGCTGTATCGTGTATTGTTTGAGCAGGACTGCAATCAAGATACAGCCAACGACGTAATCGTAACATTCTGCTGCGAAACTCGAGGTTCCCGTTCAGCTTTCTTACTCCCAGCCCTGGTTTTCACTTAGTCCGCTGGTGTATTGTTCCCTTCGCTCGTAGAATTGTAGATCCTCGGTCGCTCCTCGCGCGCGGGGAACGGTTCGATTCGATAATCGATACGCGTGGAATTTCTTCGCCCGAGTGACAGGAATTCCCTTATGGGAAACTGGTGAATATGCAGGCATGTAGTATACGTGGCAACTATTCGTGGAAGCGCGTCTCCAGCTGTCTCGTATCTTGGCCTGCTGGCTGGTGCGTCAGGTAGGAATGCGGCCACAATCGAACTGTCTTCTGCTTTATTTTTACCTCTCGGATGAGCAGGTTTCCTCTATTCTTCTTCCCATTCCAATCTCGCGTTTTCTTTCCAACGAATTTCTTGCAAGTCTCTCGCGACCTTTTCCGCCCTTCCCAATAAATTCGATCGCAATCGTTCCGACAGGCACTTTATCGGGTTCTCCCGTCGAGCATCGAATTTTTATTTCGGTTATTAATCGGATACGTTATTGTGATCCGTCGGATCGATCTACGGGCCGCTCGGCGCGTCCGTGCTCGTAAAGTGTCAATCACTGTCCCGACGTGAACGGAATCGGCTCGTCTCGATCGAAACCGTTCGACAGATTTTGCCTCGGCCAACGAGATTTCCTGGGATCGTATAACGGAGGAATTCCGCTACGGGAGGCCGATAGAAGTGCTAGGATGTATTTCGTGCGGCAGCAATTCCCGCAGGCGTAGCTGCGCCCCTTGCACTTGCCCCCGGCTGCAATTGCTAATTAGAATGGCGGGAACGGTTCACCGTGCACCGATTCAGAGCTGCAATCAGGATCGGCATGATAACATCGCCGTCTTCTCCTTTTGTAGTGGAATACTCGTGCAAGTGATGCGCCGGTTGCAAGTGACAATGGATCATCCGTAGTCAGACACAATTCCACTCCACGTATCTATCATCTACGTACTCATTTCTAAGTGCCCTCAGTCACTCTCCTATAGAGTCATTTATAGAAATACAGCGGATGCGTATGGTCTTTAGCAAACGTTGCGCTGGATGGCATCGATAGCCTTCGGCGAATGTTATGCTGGTTACGCCCGGCGTCAATTGCGTCGCCGCTCGAGGCATCAGTCGACATTTCAACCCGTGGCTTCGGCCCGTTCCGACCCAGTAGTTCTAACGTGCATACAATTCGTCGTGCTGTGCAAACAGGAAGCGGGCTAAATTTGATCGGATGATTAATAACAACGTGGCAGACCAATGTTCCCTGCGCACCTACCCTGTATGCGCGTCGTGACCATTGCCATTGAGCATTTCGCCTTTGAAATGGCATTTTGTTCCACGAGCAAGTCAGGATGGAATAGTCAGGGCGCCGAGACGCCCCGCTAATTACACTGACCAGAAAACTCCAAGGTGCATCGAGGTGGAAACGCAATCTGGGCCGAGATGATGACGCAGCTATCTTCTCTCTTTACGATCGCTCCAGCGATCACTACTTTCATACTAACGTCGCCGGACGTTCATTCATGTCGTTGATCGCGAAGCCGACTGACGTGCCCCACATCCGGTGTCTTTCGCGAGGCAAATTGGAGCAGAAAAAGTAATCATTCGATAGGATAAAAGATGGATTGGCGAAACGGTCTGGAATTATTCCACGCAGAGAAGTTCAGACGGTAATTTCTTCCTCGTAACTGGAGGCTCGTAAAGATTTTACAAATCGTTCCATCATTCTTTTCGCCGGCATTTCCACTTCTCCGAAATGATCTATCAGAACCTTTTACGTTTTCAAAGGCGTTAACACCTGTTACCAGGCTGGAGGCTTGTTTTATCGCGGGAATTCCGCGAGCCTCCCCTGAACAGGCGCCTTCAGCTCGAAGATATCTCGCGGAATCTCATAAATCGTAGACATTCTTCGCGTGCGCCTAGCCGTGGATCGCGCGATTCAATTACAATACCAATCTTTCATAAGAGCCTGCCTGGAACCGTTCCTAACGTAATCGCGTCCGTCGGTTTTGACGTGCTATTTCAGATAAGCAGCGAGATTCAGCCCAGACGCTACCGCAGACAGCTGTAAAAGCCTGAAAACGAAACAGGCTTTCCCTAGGAGAGCGGTCAAATTGTTTTCCTACGTTTGAAAAATTCAACCAGGCTAAATCTGGCACGAGCACCGCGAGCCGAGTTTCTTCTCGCAGCTGTGATCGTAATTACGCTTCTGGCCAGCAATTAAATACAATGGAACGGCGTCGGTTAACGAATCACTGGAGCATCAAAACGGAGAAGTTTCGCGGACCCAAAGTACTCGCGCAGAAGGAAAATTGCGAGCTGGTCTGCAGCTTAGTTTGCTCGGAACGATAGATGCTGGCTTGTCCATTCGAGTCACGAGCACAGGTCACAAGTACGTCCTGGACTCTTTGTCTGCCCTCTATCCCAACGTTGCTTATGTAACACAGATCCTCCAACTCAACGCGTGGCACACGTAATTATACTCCCTGCTTGATAATGCACATGGAAATAATTATATCGCGACCAGAAGTATGCGTGCATGTCGCGTCGTGCCATTACATTAATGGGGCGAATGAGGAGTGGTTCTCGTATGACTTTGCAAGGAAAATGGTTTGACACGCAAGATAAGCATTTCTTTCAAGAACACCAGGACATGGTGATCCCCCTCGTTATTATCCTTCCGTCCCTTTTGTACTGTGACGGGTGTCTTTCAATAGACCTGTTATATAAACTACCGCTTGGCGTACGAAATGATTTTTCCATCTATTCAAAGGAATAATGGAAGCCCGACTAGTGGCGGGTAAATCTACTTCGTGCATACTACTTCTATCTGTTTGGTATTCTAAATCCTCTGGCTTTCGTTTCATTATTTCTTTAATAAAACATCGAACTGTTATTGCATAGCACCTACGTTTGAGGATTAAAATCGAGCTACGTCTGACCAAAGACGGACTATTCCACTGCCACTGCGCCCAACCTACGTTTCGTAGCCTCCGGCCACGTAATTGCCAGATTTTTCGTGTCCAATTTCACGTTCCAAGCATCTCGAAGCTGAATAACGTTTGTTGGGCCAAGACTCTGGGATAAGAGTGAACAATGGCCGAGCCACATCAAAGAAACGCAGAAATTTCGAGGTCTTATCGAGCCAACTACTTAGATTTCCTCGTTGCCACGCAACTTCTCGATAACCGACAACGGGTGAAGAGAAGGCTTTGAATGATCGCGTAATCCAGCAACCCTTATACCACCCCCTATGCCCAGGGAACGGTCAGGATCGGTGAGCAATGATTGCGGCAGCCCAAGCGCGATGCTCTCAAAGTTTCAACAACGCTCGCGGACGATCTCACAAAGTCGAAGTCGCGGCCAAAGTTTCGTGCTTCCGTCGTTCTCGCTGCTTCAGAAGGAGAATGGGGGTGTGGCGGGGGTGGAACAGAGGGTGGAAGGGTCGAAGGGTGACTCAGGGGAAGAATGAGGCGGTGCAAGTTCCCGGATGAAGCGAGTTTCCACCGGAGAAACCGTGGAAAGAGCTGGATGCTACTGGAGGTGGAAAGAGGTGGAAGAACGGCAGTGAGAACGCTGGTGGTGGTGGCGGGTTTCGCTACAAAATCACCACATCCACCTTTCAACCTCTCCCTCTCGGCCGAACTCGGCCTCGACTACCCTACGAAAGTTTTGTCGGGGGTTATGTTGCCGAAGTATTGCTCGTTAGATTTCCATTGAGGCGGCAGTTATCGAACCATTCCAACCCGACCCGTCCCACGCGAATTTCTCGGCCAGTTCGCTGCTCCTGGTGTCGAGGCGCCAACAATTTCCTAATTTATCAATCGGCCGACACTTTTCCGCGCAAAGTAACTCCTCCAAACGACTATGACGACGGCCAAGACTTAGTTTGCTACGCAACAACCTCGTACACGCATCAAAGCACAAGCAAATTGCCACGCACACTGCTCGAGAATATTTCGTTATTGCATCTCGTGAAAATGTAAAATTACGGGGTACTCGTTGATTCTAATCGATCGAAACAGGGCAGCTGGAATGCACCCGCTGGACAATGTTTCAATAAGAGCAACGGAATTTCAATATTGCCTGCTTATTTAAATACTTGAACCCTTGTGCTCTTACTAGTTAAAGGTAATAGAAATTCCGGCTAAAACACGCTAGATTGGCCACTATTCTCGCTCGTTCTTTCAGCGAGTGACGAAAGCAGCTTCGGCTGAAACAATGGCTAGAGGCAATCAATCGCACTCGCCTGATGGTCACGCGAACGGGCATTAAGTTTAGACGCAGCCCAGAGAGGACATTACGACAGGCACCACAATAGCAGCGCGCTCGTATACGAGGCATAAATTACGCAGCGGAATTAGTCGCGAGTTCGAAACGCTAATAAGGAGTTATACTTGCTCGGCCGAACAACCCGGACGCTCGCCTCTGTCGGTGTATGGTGCTTGCCTTAAGTGGCGATAGCGGGGCGAGGCACAGGGTGAGCTATAAAATAATTGAATTTCGACTTCAAAGGTCCGTGCGCTAATGACATTACCTTACACTCGCCGACGCAATTAAGGAGTATAAGGCGCTTCGGTCCCTGCCGCCACCTCTGAATTCCGCGTTGGAGAAAGTTTTCCGAGCACGTAGGTATTTTTATCATTTTCCCCGAGAGCCGATAAGGGTACCGCGATCGGCCAGGGACATCACGTGGATCAGATACCGGGGAATCGTACGACAATTCGTTTCTTTTCGGGGGACAGCGCTCCCCTCATTTACGGCGTTTAACTACCTCTCCTTCGGTTGTTCCGCTGACTTATATCCTTTGAATTATTGCACGTACAGTGGTTTTATAACCCTGCTGAAGGTGTGCGCTACAGAAGGACTCATTTTTACAGAGACACCGTCTAGTTTTTCAACAAGAATAAAGAGAAATGTGTCCATTATATCCAATGACGGATCTGCGAGCGATACTTTGGAGTATTGCCGCGAGTATCGTGAACTGTAACGATTGGAGTCTGTTCAATTAACGTGGACGCGGGCGAGCTCAATTAAAGGATACCGTTCAGGTGTGAAAGTCAACGCGCAGTTCGTGGATCGACTTGGCGAAGTCGAAGGTCCTCGTGAAACGGCTTCACAGTTAAGGGAACTAATCAACGCGTATCAGAAGAATGGATGGAGAGAGAGAGAGAAGAACGGGAAAATTGATGGCAATCATTTTTTATTCACCTTTTTTCTGTGACCTTCTCGAATGGAAACGGAAAGACGGTTACGTAACGGCCCAGCTAGAGATATTATTTCGTGCGAGAGATGGAAAAGGGAGCAGCCGAGAGTTTGGCAATAATGCGGGGGAGCTGGAAGGATGTCTTGGAGATCCTTAATTATTTCAGCGAAAGCTCCCTGTTCGTCTGTGTACAGGAATAAAAACGCTGGCCGCTGCCCCGTAAAAAAACCGGGAACCCGGAAAAACAGAAGTTTTGCGACTCGTATTCCGCGAGAACTTGGAGTGCTCGTATTATTTTGCTGGCTCGTTATGCGGGCTACAAGAGTCGCCGCAAGTATCGACTTCCTCCCGGATCGATTTAAGGGAATCAGAGCAGATAACTGAGTTTCCGCGATTGAGAGAACCAATAGACAGGGAATCGAGCCAAGAAAAAGGACGACGCTAAAGCTGGGAATACATTTTCCACTTTTTTCTCTCTGCCCCCCTCCCGGTCTCATCCGGCGTCTATTTATGTTCCTTATCGGCGAAGGAGAAGATGATCGCGATGTCAAAACGGGAAAACGAATCGAGAGGTGGATAAAACGAGAGATTGCCGGGGAAGCCACGGGAGGTTTAATCAGTCGCTACCATAATTCAGATGACGTGGCTGCACTCGCGCGCACGGAGGATCCCGTTCTCTCTTTCGATCCTTAATCGAATACATACGCCCCCGTCGTACCCCGAGCGACTCTGCTCGAGTGGCTTCCGTTTTCAGCAACGAATTCGAACGTTAAAGAAATGACGGAGAGGAGGATGTTTTTACAATGAGACGGGAAAGGTCGCAAAAGAATAGCATCGAATTTAATCAGGCCACAGGATCCAGCTACTACGAAGACACGTGGGTTTACGTGGGAACGCGTATAACATCCCTTCGGCCCCAAGAGTATGTTTCTTTGAATGTACGCGCCCCGGCGAGTACACGTACTCTTTTACGGCCTCGTTACGGACAAGCCAAGCCGGGTAATGACCACGAACCATCTGGATGTTCCAGCGGGGTCGGTTGAAAGTTACGGGGAGGATTGTTAAGACACGAGGGGAAGCGGAACGCGGAGAAGAAGAAAAGGAGGGAAGACGGTAACAATGAAGTCCCCTTTTCTCTTCTTGGGCTCAACGAGGCTTGCATCGGCAGCTTTCGGCAAGCGATCGGCCGTGAATCTACGTTCTACCTTCTACGTTCGACAATAATGATGTACTCTATTTGTGTTTCACGAGGCGTCCCATCCCCTGTGTTCTTCTTCTTATTCGAGCGCGGCGAGAAGAGTAGGTCGCGAGTCGTCGAGAGAATATCCGAAGGATACACGCGCGTCCCGAGAGCTTCGAGTGTCGCCTTTCCCTGCAAGCTCGTGCTCGTATCGGCTCCTCCGACCCCTCCCACACCAACCTGCTCCCGATTCCAGGATAATTATAGGAAATCTAGAGTGAAACACGACGACGCGCTCCGATATAAATTAGTATACTCCTGTTCCGCCGCCTGCGGCAAATAACTGGGTCATTGTATAATAATGCGTCGAACGTAAATAGAAGCTCCTCCACGGGCCCGGCTCGCCAAGTGAAATGGTGCGTGAATCGGTATCTTCCAAGGGCTATAATAATTCCAACAAGGCCTGCGATCGAGATCCAAGTGTACAGGACACGTTCCGGATGGTTCTGCGAACTGTTTCGCCGTTACGCGTGTACGGAAGGGAAACGTTTACGGGACGGCGCGACGTGCTGTGTTTGCGAGGGTGTGCAGAGCGGATTAGACGCTGCTTGTAAGGATTTGGAGTTTTACGGAGTGGCGCGACGGCGAGAACTCAAAGAGAGGACACGGAGTGTAATCAAAGTTAGGAATAAAAGAGTTCGCTCTGGTTATTCGACGTCGCGAAAGCGGAACGAAGTTGTCCCGGAAGTGTATTTTGTCTCGTTATTTTTCACAATAGATGCTCGAGCTCTCGACCTTAAGGGATAATCCCACAATTCCCCCGTGTGGAAGGAGAGAGAAAAAATTGCCTCTCGCAGCTCCAGACACCTCGGATGAAACGTAATTCCGCTGCTCTGCGCCGGGTCGCGTCGCGAACTACTCTCTAAGTGAATTATAAAATTACCGTTGCCGAGTTGCTTGGAAGTAATACAAGACTCCTCAAAAGCGATACACCGGTATCGTTATCGTCGGTACACTCTAATCGTGTCTTCGATCCCGGTGTTGTTCGCGTAGCAGCGGCGCACGCCCGGCCATGTGTGTACGTGAGCGTAGAACGCCGGGTATTACGGAAGTTCCCTTTGGATACCGGTGCACAGCCCTGTTGCACAAAGATGCGGAGAATGCATAGAGGCACGCGAATGTTTGGCGCGGCTCTTGGGCGCAGTTCGTTACCCCCGCGCCGGGAGTGCACTTCGGGGAGAAAATCGTAATTATAATCAAGTTCCGCCTCGTCCGCTCGACGCTACGCGTCGCCGGCTCGAGGATACTTTCCGTTTGTGTCTGTCATTGTCGCGGAACGCAGTGAACCGTGCACTCGAGCCGTCGCGGGACGGAAGAGCCTCGCGACCAGGGCCAGGCTGTAATCGTTGCCACCGTGCTAATCACTCTTTCAGAGACACGAGTGGTTCGTTATGAATTCCATATCGGCGAGGACCGCGTGAAAAATCGTGCTGGGTAGAGGCGGCTTCCACCAGCCGATTCTTTACAAGAGCGGCGCCCGAGGCTCAAAAACGAAAACACATTGAAAACGGTAAAAGCCGCCCGCTCGTACATCACAACCGAGTAAATTTCCGACAAACACTGGCGAAATTTACAGAGACGCCCTCTCTGTTTCTCCGGATAGCTTTTCTGCATTCCTTCGGCCTGTTCGCGGAAGTGTTATCCCGTCCGTGATTAAAAACATTTAAGCGCACTTGGCACTCTCTCTCTCTCCGCGAAATTTGATGGAGAAATTTAGCATTCCGCGAGAAGGCTAATTTGCGCGTCGCGTCCTTCAACCCCTATCACGTGCACAGCTTTATTTTCTCTTAACTTTCATGAACTTTTAACCGGGGACAGTGCTGCGTATCATTTCGCAAGTGCGGTTGAAAAGGTTTATCCTTTTGCTGTATCTATTTCGTAATAATTTTTATGTAGAAAAGCGCGAAGGACATTGTATAATGACTTTGCACCTACGCAAAGCTGAGAGTCAGAAGTTTAATTAACGTAATATGAATTCGAGAAGCTGAGTAAAAGAGCGATAGGCCCCATATAAAAGCTTCTTTTACGTTGTCAGCTGGTAGTGTTAATGACCACGAAGGGAATGTGATTAGGGTACTCCTTCGATCCCACTTTCTTTTGTCGCACTCTCACGAAGAATGTAGTAACTTTTTACATAGGCGAGAGGCTGCGTAAGGGCGTAAGTGATGAAATGGTAGTTGGAAGAAAGCGGGCAAAGAAGAAGAAGAAAGGAAAGGCAACGGTGAAGGGATAATAGGCAACGGAACTCGAGTCTTAGTCTCGGCAGCCTGTTAGGAGACGCCTATTAGCGTGACGTAATGACGTCATTAGCCGGTACGAGATCACGTGATCGGAGGGACAATTATATTAGTGTCCGCCGCCACCTTGAAGGTTGGCTCCTTAACTACCTACCCGTCCCCGACTGAAAACACTCGTCTGGCTGCAGTCGCCGTATGACGCTCCACTTTTAATGAGATTCATCCGGCAGTCTAATACTTTGCATAATCTTTTGACTGCAACATAAGCTCACTTACCATCCCCTCCGCCGTGCGGCCGATAAAAATGCACTTCCTTTCTGAATTTCATTATACCGATAATGGTGCCGCGCAAAAAGGGAATACGTGGCGTACGAAGAAACGCGGTTCACGGCGTAAGATATCGATCTAAATTTATTCAAACCGCACTTTATGTGATACATAATCCGCAGCGTTATGAAAGCGAAATCTCTGATAATATCCGTGGCGCTGGATAACGGCGTTTCGAGCGTCGAAACGTGTACGATAAAATATCCAAGGGTGTTTCTTTGATCCTGACAGTCAAAAGTCTTCAACCCCTTTCGAGCACAAGTTTCCAATTCTTCGGTGGGTCCAACTGTAGTTGACAGCTTAAGTAGCAGCCGAGGGATCGTAAATATGCTTAAAGTCCGTGGAACCGGCCGTTTTAACGGTATCTCCGCAATTTGCCTTAAACGCCTCGGTCCTCTATTCGACGCTAATACTGGTAAATCTCGCGCGAGAGCTTGGTCGTGAGGAAGAGGGGTGCGAGAGAGGTAGGAAACGAAAGTAAGATAGATGTTGCGGGGGATACGGAAGAAATTTCTTGAAGGCCAACGATAAATAGCCCCTAATTACGGCTCTTTCTGTGGGGGGCGAAGCGTTTCCTCTCGTGCTGGCCCGTTGTCGTCGTCGGCGTCGTTGTCTCCGCTCGACAAAAGAGGGTATCAATTAGTTTAAAAAAAAAGAGAGAGAACCGCTCGAGGGTGCTGAACAACGAGGCTGGAACTGCCGTAACGCTAGAAACACGATTCTCCTGGCACTCTACCTTTCCGTTGCAACCTTTTCTCCCCTTCCTTCACTCAATTCCGCCCGGTTCTTTTCGCTTCCCATTGCTCGCTCCATGGTTGAATAACGAAAGAACAATAACTACCGGGCTCTCGCCATGAAAGGACACGGTGCTCGTAAATGAATTCGTATCTTGAACGTCTGCGGCTGGGGCCGAGGTCCAGCGAGCTCGAAGATGGATGCGGAGGCGCGGAGAGTCTTGAAGGCAAGAAACTATAATGCGGATGGAAAGGAGATAACGCTTAACGGTGACTTATCGTTACGGTTAGCACAGCGACGGCGCTGGTTCCTTCGTAATTTTCGTTAGCTAGAGCAATCACTTAACGTTTAGTCGGACGACGACACGTTTCCGCTTCTGCCTCCCTTGGTTCTTCACCCCAACCCACGTTGTCCTACTCGATCTCCTTTCCCCAGCATTCTTGTCGTTGCTGCGTCCCTTCCGCCCCATTTTCCCCCGCGTCCTGATTTTGAGAGCCACTAAAACGAGTCGGATTGTTCCCGAAATAGCTATGCCTCGATGATAAACGGCGATGCTACCGAGCTTCCTTTCTGAACCGTTCCCGCTTATCTGAGCTTAAAGAGATACGCCGGAATCGAAGCTTAAAGCCTCGTCCCTCGACAGCTTGCTCTCGCGAAGATTATTTCCGCGGGATTACTTTAATTGTTTTAACGCTTGGACGAGCCGAGGCGGCCATCGTTGCCCGTTGCCTCCTGCTCCATTAACCTAACAGTCACCCCTTCGTTGCCGCTCTTCCCCTAAATATTTAAGAAACATCGTGGGCTCGAGTGAGAAACCATTCGCTGAGAATAACCAACGCGTATGGGGCAGGATTTTCCGTACAATGGTTCTTGAATGCATCAACGAACAACCTATTCGTCGAGACGCATGCATGAATGTAGGAGAATGCAGCTAGACGTCTGACCATCGTGTCTTTCTGCAAGCTTACACGAGTCGCCCGCTATCGACAAGACGACAAGGTCGTACGATCGACCTTAGAAACTGGGAACTTACTTCTTGACGATCACAAGGGCTATATACACACCAGCATCCACGGAGGCTGGCCATCCGAGGCACCGCTACGACTCCTTTACGACGTCCAGGAATCGAAAGAAGAGACTTCGATCCGTTCTACGGTCGTTGGTAGTAGGTGAGTGGCCGTCGCGTCGGTGAAGGTTCATAACCCCAGCAGCACAGGAGTACCATGTACGGGAGAGGCGGAGACGGAAGGTTTATTTTCTGGATCGCTGGAGGTCGTCATTCGAACCGACGGACGCCACTGGAATCCCTTAATGGCGGCTACGTTCGTTCCCAAGGAGCAGAAGCTCCGACCACGTCAGCTCGAGCAGTCTCGTAACCGTCGTGACCACGTCGCTTTCACCAACACCACCGTTGAAATCAAGCAGACCGACCTCATAACTGGGTTTCCCTTTTTCATCCCAGGCCCAGACACGTCCGTCCTCGGGTTCGACTCGTCGCGTTCGCGTCAGATCCTCCGACGGGCGAGAAGGCAACCGGCGAAGGGAAAGAGAAGGAGAAAGGGGAAGAAGACCAGAAGACGAGGATGCGGTCGGAAGAGTGCTCGATGGAAAAGCACGACACCGCCGCGATGCCACAGGTGGCCGGTTTGAAACGCTTGATTTACGGTCGGCCTCACCTACGAAGTTTAAAGTTCAAGCAACGGCTGCCGGGTAAACAGGCCCAACGATTCTCTGTCGCCTCTTTTCGAACGCTGAAAGCCTCTTGAAGCTGTCGAAAGCGCTTCAAGAATTTGTCCGTTGCTGCGAGCCAAATTCTCGAGGCGGACCGACTAATTCTGCGCCCCTCCTTCTCGAAGCTTGCAAGATTCAGACCATTCGTGGGAGAAATTCTTGATAGTCCCTTGAAACAGTTGCGCGGGGCTAAGTAAGTTGGTGCGCGACGATAAAAAGGGAGAATGTTTTTCGAGTGTGCAGATCGCACGGCCGCTTTCCTCGCTCTGTGCCTGTCGCTCGGATGCTCCCTCTCAGCCGCGGGGAACGAGACCCGGATTTCTCCCAACGCCGCTCGGCGATGCTCGCCAAATATGTAGGATGCTCTCGATGCGCTGTCATTGCACGCGTCGCTCTACGCCGCGTTTGTCCCCGTTCTCGCGCGCTGTTTGCGCTTCTTCTTTGCCGTGAATCCGCGCCGTCTTGTCTATCCGCGAGCGACGACTGCTACCTCCGCCCGCTCGACTGTCCCATTACTTTGGACCCCAGCCTCCGTCTGATTTGTCACGAACCAAGACTCCTAGCCCGCGACGAGACGCCCGTCTCTCGCGACTGTCACCGGTATCCATCGTTGTGGCACGCTTTCAGAAATCTCTGCCTCGATTTCGGGGTTGTTTCGCGCGAACAAACAAATCGTGGATGATCTGCTCCTCTTTCTAAAACCGGCGAGCTCTCGAGCCACTTGGGAACCGAGACGTTTGGAGAATTCGGTTGGTGCGAAAGAGTTTAGGTATATGCGAATGAAAGAAGTGGGGACTGTATCTGGCATTGCTAGAAGAGACAGGGAATACGTATTCCCTTTGGCGTGAAATGAACGGGAGCTTGGATGTTTGCTGCACGTTAGACCGATTTGCGAGCAGGGGACAAACGTTTCGGAGTCGGATCGTTATGGTCACGCCGCACTGGCCACCATTCAAAGTCAATACAACGTGACGAAGAGTATTAGGTAATTTGAGTACACCGCTAAGCAGTTAATTGCAGTAGGATGTATCAGTATCTGTTAACCGAATGTGGTCGATCGGTTTCCCGGCTAATCGATTGCAGGCATAATCCAGTCGAGGGTTACGCAGGGTAAACAGACTAATCGATTATCCCTATATATACAAATCGCTCACCTATAGGATAGACGCGTAATCGATACTTAAGCGATTCCATAGTCTCCAGTGCTTCGTCAGATCTGTACGAAGGCATTTGATACGGATCACTTCCGTCAATTTACTCGAGCTATTATTGCAAAGTCTTTATCATTTCCTCCTTTTCATCGATATTCTAGTTAAATATCTATGAAAATCGTCGCCTGGCGTTTCCCACATCTGGCGAGTAGGTACGCTCCACGATAAACTTTCAATTCCACGGTCTGCTCGACAATTAATTTGTTCCGGAATTAGAGAAATCGCACGATTGATAATTTCGTGGAAGCCCGAGCTATTATTACTGAAACGGACTAACGGCGAGTAATAACGATCGATCGGAGCAAAATTTCTGGAAAATTCTCGGACGGCGACCGGAGCGAAGTCGGGGTAAACATTGATAACTGCTATAAATTGCTCGCGTGTGGCGGAATAATTAATATCGACTTCGTGGACAGTCTGAGCAATCCACGTTAACCCCGGGGCGGGCACGGATTCGTCTGCACCCCCATTACCGCACTCATATGTAGTAAATAGTTCTCGAGGATGCACATACGTACATACATATGTGTCTCGCAAATTGTTTTCAGATTGTTCTGTTGCGAACAAACCACGGTCACATACGAGGCAAACGCTAAAGCCATTAAACCCATTTGCGATTGCGACCTGTGTGTCCCATGATGCGTATAATTTAACAGCCGTATTCGCGATCCTTCTTTCGTCCCGCGACGCTGTTTGCATGCTGCCAAAGCGATAAAGGAAGAATGCAATGAGATTCAAGGACCCGACGATTAATATCGGGCGCGTAACTAGTTGTTTCTAACGGCGTAGGTAATAGGAAGAATTTCATTTCGGTCGTAATTCAGATTTCTCGGAACAACAGCGGCGAAATTACGTTTCGCGACTACGAAATTAAAATACCGAATCCACGCAACTGCTTCCGTCGTGCTGTAATTTTCGAGGGAAACCACATATTACCCTATTATTCTCGGAAATGATCTCTCCTCGTCTCTTTCTTACCACCGTATCGCCGTTAATACACTGTTTACAGCGGTATTCGCGGCACGTAGACGAACCGGCGCTAAATAAATGAGTTGACATCGGTGAATGAGTGCAGGTAATGCGACAACGGCATATCTGGAGCGTTGCGCGCGGTATGGATAACGTTTCGGACAAGTCCAAGATTAACGTGGACGCGCCCCGCCGTACGAGCATCGCGCGATAAGCTCTTTTCCAATTTATTCCTCGTCCGAATGCGAAGCCAAAGACTAATGTCAATGCTGGCGTTAATCCAAATCGAACGTACCTCGACCTGGTGTCGGTTCCCATTACAGACAACCCCGTGGAATTTTGCTTGCTCACGCTCCGACAAAGAACCTCGCACGAAACACAAATATTCCAATGACGCGTTCTTTCGCGATTCCTTGCGTCGTCGCGAAATGGGACTTATAACTTATAATTGGATTTGAGTTTACACTTTTCCTGCACTCGGAGAGTTAATTAAATACATACCTGGGTAATGATTAGGTGTCGCCATGCACTTTCGCAGAGACTTGCTCGGGATATACTCACCGGCAGCAGTGAGAGATTTTCGCGGACATCATTCGGCAAACATTTCAGTGTAGCCTTTAACAAAACACGAGGAATATATTTCGCTGGTGAACGGGAACGCGCTACTGAAAATTACGTCTGTATGTAAATTTTAAGCTTTAAACTATAGCCTACATTTGCATAGCGTCATAAATCTACCGTTCAAACGGACACCAACTGGTCCTCTTTGAAATTTTCGTTAAGTTTTAACTTAAACCCTCGGCCGACCGATATCAGCCACTGGTCAAAATAAAAAAGTGATGAATATCAATGCACACTTTCAAATTCTCCCGTTCTACGGTTCTTCTGGGGTTATAAACTGGAAAATCGATCCGAAAGGCGCGGACACGATGTCCCTACCGATTTCACTAACAAAATTTGCAAAGGCAGAGGTTCGTACGGGTACACTTTACAGAGAGCCAGCTTGCGTCGTAATTTCGTCAAGCGCTCCTTTTCATTTGCGTACCTTCGCTGACAAGGATCATTCATTCCTCGGTGAAATAGCCACCCGCGGAGATCCGTAATTCTGTTCGCGTTTTTCGATACGAACTCTCAGGTCGTATTCGCTCGCAGTCGGGGAGCCTGACAAAAGGCTGTGTATAAACAAATTACAGAGCAAGCCCTTCAGTGGATTCCGAGAGTTACGACACCGACGCGACGTCGTCGTCGAACCAAGTCGACGCGGATGAAACGCGTTCAACGATCAGTTTTACACGCCGCGTACACTTCGTGCTGCTGGCCAAAAGGAAAATCTACCGTGCGCGTCGAGTTTGAATAAATATGCAGTGCGAGAGATTTCAGTGAAATGACGATTACGTTAGCTATCTCCGAGAGATTGCAACCGAATTAAATACCACGTTCAACTACTTTTGTACTTTAAAATGCAAGCAACGTGATTACAGATGGATGAGGATAAACACTCTTAAAAGGGGGTGACGACGCCAATGCAACTTTAAAAACGCAGGTATCGGAGACACGGAAATGCGTAAGATAATATACGGGGAAGTTTCACTCTCTCACTCTCTCTCTCTCTCTCTCTCTTTCTCTCTGTTTCTGTCTGTTCGCAAGACGACGGTGGTTCCTTTTGAAAATATAAAGAAGGGCAATATCTAGCGCGATATAGCTAAGCGACTGGAGTAAGCAGGGGGCTGAGTTGTGGGTGGGACAGGGTGGTTGGTACGTCCGGAAAATAAGGGCAAATGGAGTGTCGCGCGAGGCATAAACATCTATCACGTCGGCGATGTACATCAGATAGTCATGAAAGGCGGAACGACCGAACGCCGCGCCGTGGTGAAGGTTTTTATACGTTCCACCTCGCTCCGTTTCTCTCTCCCTCTCTCTCCTCCCTCACTACGGCGGTCTAGCATTCTCATACTGTGTGGCTTACACAGATAGATTGGTCGTTTATTACGTCGTCGTGGCGTTAAATCTCGCGAGGGTTACGCGGAAGAGTATGACAAGGTGATTAACGATCTAATTAGGCGGAATAGAGGTAGGAAACGAAAGATTACGGGTGATAAATTCAAAGGGATCGGGGAGCCGGAACTGACAGCGGTTCCAAAGTACAATCGCGAAACGAGACATCGAATCGTGGATCTGGAAATTTGAACGCCAAAATTTCCTTACGGCTGTCCTTTTTCGCAAATAGAACCCCGTCGATGTCTTTCGAACTTGGACGATTTCAAACTCCCCCGTCCCTATAACTGCTCCCTTTTTTTCGTGCATCCTTTTACCCCCTGAATTTACAGGCATTAAATCGTCCCAAGGACCAGTGGAATAAAACTTGTGGATTCGAAACCATCCCCCGTTTCGCACCCCTTCTTCGATTCCAGCTGAGCCACTAAGCGACGCAGATATCGTCACGAAAACGACTTTTCTCCCTGGCTAACGAGCGATTTCGGGGCCGTCGATTTTCGACCAGAATACCGGGTTTAACGCGAGCTTTTACGTGAAAGTTCGATCGACTGTGAATGCGACCGTGCCTCACCGCTCGCGGGAGAGGCATCGTACTTTTCACCGTGCCTTGTAGCATCCGTGTGATCGTTAGAGTGGTGGTGCAGCTTCTCCTGATCTCTGTGCCCTCGTTTTTACGCTTTAACTGGTCCAGCCATCGTGACGTGATTGAAAGGGCCGAACGAATGAAACTTCGACGCACTTCGAGCCCGAAACACAGACTTCGTCTGTCAGCGAAAACAATTCCTGCTTAAGCTCGATTATTAGAGCACTATCTGTGGTTTCCTCGAGATTGTCGTTTAAGGCAACCTGTCCCGCAGTTGCCCGTGTTTTTCCGCATTTATAAGTAGACCGTTCGTCGCGAATTCCTCGCGAAGGGGGTATAAAATTTGAAATGCCGCGGTCCTTTACGACAACGTTGCGTTAAACGTGGCGATATTATTTTTAACAATATCCCCGGGTCGCAGGAGAAACTGCACTCGTAAAAACGCGTTGCCTTTGTGCGAGTCGCGAAACAGCGTAATTGCTATGAATAATTACCGCTGTACGCGGCACTGCTCCCAAGATTTTCCACCTAAAATGAGTAAAATATTAGGGGCTAGAGAGGACGCGAACCTACCGCTTGCATAATTTCACGTGTTTTTGGTCAAAGAAGCAGACCGTCCCGCGAAGAACGCTCCAGGAAACGAATTAAGCTCGAGCGATAGACCGTGATACTTTGCGCATAATTAGCTGAAATGAATAAGGGAAGCTAGTGGCTCGATTTGTAACGAGAAGGGGAGCGAACAACGATTTAAACACGCTTTTAAAACTGGTTGAATTTATTCTTTGTAATGGTGAGTTAAAGGGAAATAAATCCGCCTGAAATCTTGAGATCGCTTCGAAGCGACTCCGTCGTTTTCGATTCTGGGGAGAGAGAGAGAGAGAGAGAGAGAGAGAGAACTCGTTCGTAATGCAATTCCCAACTGGGTTGCATTCACGCAAGTGCGACAAACACGTCTATCTGCTCGTTGTGAGATATCGACCTGCTCTGAATGGGGGCACAATTAATCGCAGCTTCTTCAATAGGACTCTTATCGGATCTCAGGAGACTCGGCTACGACACAGCACAAAACTTTCCCTCCCCGATATTGGCGTGAACGATTACACCGCATTGACGTCACCTTCGTTAAGATCCAACGCATCGCTGCACACACTCGCTCCGCCGTAATTGCTGAGTGGATTAATCGTCGGGAAAAAAGTTCTGGGAATATAGACGCGCTGCGTTCGTTTCTATAATCGTGCGCATCGGCTCGTAAAACTTCGTTTACAATATTAAAACGCGTTCAGAATATAGTGAAGCTTAGCTCGCGCAAAACACTCTATCGCAAGGAGGTTGAGTGGCCGCTTCGAGAGCTAGTAGAACCGGCACGTCACTGTACCGGCGACGAATTCTTTGGCGCAAAAAGGAAAAGGAACGAGTACGAATGGCGGGAGGAATTAAACACCGATGCTTTTCTGCTCCACCCTCGAGCCCCCGTTAAGTAACGACCGTCGAACGTAACAGTGCCAAATGTTAACGAAACAATACCATTAGCGAGTTTCACGGTGCTCCTTAGGAAAAAACAGCGCCAATAACAATGAATTTCTCCGTTCGCCGGTGTATCGAAGAATCGCGGGGGCTGTCGATGCAGGAAGTGAATACCGACTGCGGGTCGGGTGGAGCGATTTGCATATCGATTAACATATTAACGAGGGAGCGGGCGCTACCGAATAAAACCGAGGAAACGTTAACGCGCTGGCAAAGAACTCGAGCACTCGCTAAGCCTCGTAATGGTCGGGAGCGAGTCGTTGAAGAAATCAAACGGCGAGGCGAGGCGCGGCGAGGCGAGCTCACAACCACCCCTCTTGGACTAGTTCCTCTCCGCCAACCCTTTCTACTTGGCGTATCGACGGCCAGCGGTAGCCATTGATACTCGAGGCCCCGGGTCGAAACTTTTCCCCGAGCGTACTTAAAACAAATTAACGCCGTTAATTCCCAGTTGCCGTTGCCGTTGCCGCTACGAGGCTCGGTGAAAGGAGCGAAAGAGAAACGGCACGGAGAAGGAAGGGTGTCTGGAACGAGGAGGAGGAAGGAGATGGACGATGAAATAAAAGGAGCGGAATTTATATTCGCGCTGATAGCGACCGAGCTGAGAAACTGCTCGACTAGCAAGATAGCGCCGGCTCAAGCCAATTACATTCACTTGCTCGATCTTCTTCTCCCCCTTGCTCCCAAACCTCTTTACTCGAAACTGTCCTTTTTACTCAGGCCACCCTCGCGCGCGGAGCCTCTACCTCTAATTCGCCTCGTCCCCTTTCTTATGTTCGCGCTCGCTTCTTTGTCCACCATCGAGGTCCACCTCTTTGACGTCCGAGGATCCGCGTTTTTGTCGAGCCCCTTGGAAGACTCCCGTGGATGAAAAGTCCAGCTTGGCCACGAGCAGACCGTGCGCCTCGCTGATCCTCGCTTAAGTACACTAATTGCGGTCAATTAGATGGGTTCGCAGGAAAGACCCGGCCGGCCGCTTTGAATATCCGCGACGTCCGGACGGGGCTTATTTGTTAATGCAGGGTGCGCAGTGGTCAGGGGTAACGTCATCGGTCCTGTTGCATCGCGGTCGTTTAGAAATGGTGAAAGGTGAACTGGGAACGTATTCGGGGATTCTATGCCCCGAAATGTCAGAGGCTTCTTGCTACTACTTCGCCCGAGCGTGGCCGCTCGTGCTGCGCGTTATTGCGTTTCCGCGTGCTCGGAGAACAAGAGACGAGATCTCGTCTTCCAAGGAACGTCGACGGAGTAAGTTTGCATGTTACGTTTGTCAGGAGGTTATTCCCCGTGCTTGGAGGCACGTGCGCGCCGAGAATCGCGATCTCAAAGACCCCATCGACAGCTGCATCGCTGCTCGTGCATCCACGCCTCACGAACCGCATCGCTCGACGCGAGAGACAGTCGCGAAAATCGTTGTCTGCGCGGCATGCGGAAAATATGAGAGCCACCACCATTCCCAGTGTGGCCGTTGTTTTGTCCCGAATCGCGGCTGGCTTCGAGCTGCTCAAAGTCTTCCTTCTGTGAGCGCGATTTGTCGCACCGCGAGGATTCCGCCACGCTGCATCGCGCCAAGTCGATTCCGATTCGATCTGCCGTGCAAATCCGATCGCGTTGGAAATTACGTTTAGAAGAAAGCAAATATTGGAAGAGGGCGCGGCGCGAGGCTGGATATTATAGAGAATGTGACAGTGGAAAGATAAATGAAGATCTAAGCTGGAAATTGAACTGCGAACGGGGGCGGCAGGGTGGAGAAGGTATTTGTTTTGGGGGGTGAGAGTAATGGAAAGCCGTGCGCTTTTGATGGAAAGAATTTAATATAAAATACTCTGATAGAGAATCAGCCGTGTGTAAACACGCTCTCGCCGACGGAACGGTTTCAATCTTCCCGTGGTAAACAGTTGGAAATAAATCGTATTTATTCGAAGCTTCCTATTATTGGCTAAAGTAGCGGATAAGGCGGCAAGCATATCACGTGCCACAGTTTCATCGGCTTTCCCTCTCGCGAGACGACCGTCTACTCGTCTCTTATTGCTTAAGGAGCAATATCATCGGTTCCCCGCAAAATGCCAGACGTTGATGCAACGGAATAAACTAATATCGATGAGAGGAATAGGAGTCACTGGCGCACGCTTCAACTTCCATCATCCTCGTTCAATTTTCGCAGCTGATCAAATTCCTCTGCATCGGCTGTGGGACCTCCTTTTTTTCAATTCCCTTATACGGCAAATGCACCCTCGCCCTTTTATCTTCTGCCTTTGACCCTTCAGAGTGCAGCTTTCGAGCAAGTCTGCGGGAAAATTTCAGCTGTCGATAGCAGCGGTCCGATGTTCCTTACGTTTTATTTTACAAGTCCCAGCTAGACATAATTAGAGCCTCTTGGCGCGCCGTCCAACATTTCCGATCGCCGATAATTCACTTTACATCCATCAGCAACAATTTGCGATATAGGGGAATGAACGTTCTATTGGAATTCGCGAATTCTGGCGCACCTAATAAAAATTCCACGGAATTAAATCCCGAGCGGGGTCGCGACGATGGGAGCTAACAGATCCAGTTTATTAATAGGTAAATCCATGTCGTTCTCGTTCGAAACAAGCGGCTCGTTTTGCGACACGATCTTTTCGCGTGTGAGCGCTTATCGCGAGCGGGTAATCAGCGTGCTACCGCGTTCCCGCGTCAACTTATAGTAAGAAATTCTATTCGCCTCAGCTCCGAGACACAACCGCCCGCCTCGTCATCGTTGTCTCCGGAATCGTGGTAATTTGGCTCGGAGAATTCGCATCAGCGAAGTTGTTACAGTTTCAGCTATTAGGGCCAAGAAAGGGGAGGAGCGCGCGGGCTCGCGTACACACCCGACGACGACTGGGTAACGAAGGAAACAGAAACAAGTCAGGTCAGGATTAGTCGAGTAGGTATCTCTGGAATCGGTCCGTCGATGCGCGATCGAGTAAACAGGTCGATGACGCGCTGTTTCCAGTTTCAGGGAGGAGCAGGAAAATAAAGTTCGAACGATGAGCTGGTCTGTAAATCACCGAGCTGGATGGCCGCGCTTTTACGCGAGCAGTTCGTTCGAATCGATCGGCGTAAACATTTTTTGTCTGCCCGATACTCTCGCGAGTTTCTACCGTCGCGTCGCCCGACACGTTCGCCTCCTTCAGAAGTAGAATTTCTCTCTCGCAATTGGCTGGCTCGAGTCAGGAAAGTACTGCGAAGGATTTCAGAGTTATTTGCTCGAAGCAATCAGCAAACTATGATCGTTAGCCACGCACCGAACAGGATCTTCCAGGCTACGGAATCGTAATTTTCTATCGGAAAGCTGGATTTGTCAGTGCGGCAGGTTGCAATGTGCCAATTCGAACTGACGCAACTTCTTCGACGGTATCGTGTGCAGAATCCCCGTCGGAAATAAAAAGTACAGAGAAAAGATTGACGTAGGGACTGAAGCGAACCTGTAGATTCGGGCTCGGTGTACCACTGCGACGCGAGGATCAGTACGGGGAAAAGAAAGGATTTCTGGATCGTCGCGTTGCATGCAGAGCGACCCATTTTGTTTAGTCGATTTGAAATGTGGGTCGCGAAAGGTTATGCGCGGGTATCGTTGTTTCTTCTCCCGAAATCCGCGTGTATCCTTTGTGTCGCGGCCCCCCGGCAGATATTTTGCATTTCACGGTGACTTAACTCGAATATTTTAATCGTCCTCGCTTTTTCTTCTTCGGCAACCTCCGCGGTGGAAAACTTTTCGCTGGGGAAAATAATATCCTAACGCAGATGTAAACTCTGGCATAGGAAACAAGATATTGCAAATATTTTACGGCACTCTAAATATTTGCCGAAGCTTTAGTCTTCGAGAATCTAACGTATTCCTTTAGCATTACAGGTTGTGTAACTTTGAGCATCGAGGCCCGAGGACGTCAGACAGCATCCTCGCGAGGCGCTCGTGGCTGAACCCTCGGTTAGCATGCATATTTATTTCACGCCAACCCGTCATTGGGCACGAGAAAAATTCGGTATGCCTAGGGCCCTAGAGAGGTCTGTCTCTAAGGAAACTAGTTTATCCCTCTCGCGGCGCACGAGAAAAAGAAGTCCTGGGGGCCGGAAATGCGAAGACAAAGCGCGAAACGACGGGGAGATGCGAAGGATCTCGACAGAGTGGAATCGAGTTTGCATGACATTTAAGAAGGGGCTCGTCGCGTTGCATAACCCTTTGACTTCGGGTCCGATTCCGCGAGAGTCAGTTAGCCTCGCCTCGAGCCTCTTCTTCTAGCCGTTGAACCCTCTTCGGAAAGGAGAGAGAAAGAGAGAGAGAGAGACGTAGAAGAACGGGGAAGAAAGACAAAGGGCAGAAGCGAAAGAAGAAGAGGTGGAAGAAGGGACAGCACGCCTTACCAGAAACAAGGTAACCCATTTCCTAGTATCTATGCCCGAAGAGGGAAGAAAGTTGCTCGACTGCATTAGAATTTTAAATTGACACGATCGTCCGTCCGTATCTTCGATAGGAGCGATGGAAAACCGCGGATCGAGGCGCAGTCAGTGGAACGTGCATAGTCAGAAAGTGCTCTAAGAAACCGCGCGGAGACTGAAGACTCGGCGAGTCGTACACCCGACGTGCCTCCCCATTGTGCTTGTGCAATAACACGTGAACGGAACGCGTGATTCGTAACGACCACGGGAATAACGCTGACGTTATTACTGGCGATGATAATGGCTGAGCACAGATAATGTTAATAACGGCGACAGTGAAGGATGACGCAGTGCATCATACCGGCTGCACCGGTAACATTAGCTGTGGTAATCATGTATTTTGGTCAACTCTTTACGCAAATGTTTTTAGTTCATTCTTGCCAAGTATATGATAAAAGAATTCGGTTAATTTTTAATCCCAAAAACACATTACCGTGGAAAAACTGAGACTGCTGCTAAAGAAATTCCATTTAAAACCTAAAATAGGTTAAAGACGTTTCATTTATTTCGGGTGGCTCGATCCGACCCTCTCGGAGGTCGATACAAATCTGCCTCGCGGCCGTCCACATTCTTGCACCTCGCCACGCACACGCACGCCAGAACAATTGTCTCCGCACTCGGTGACATGATCGGCGGCTTCAGCCGATCACACAGGGCGGCATCGGCCCTTGTGATGCCGATGCCGGCTCCGGTGTCGCAGTGGTGGCCGGATGGCCACGTGCCGAACTCGTAACGCACCATGACCGTTAACATTACGTTAACATTACGTAACAAAACGTGACCGCGTTTCCACGGAAGAACAAAGTTATTCGAAGCGACTGGAAAAAATTACGAGCTGCATCGATGTTACACCGCTGTATCGTTCTATCGTTTCAGAGTGCCCCGAATGTCGATGCACGCGCGACTCCTGCGATTTCACGAAACATCGTTCGCATTGCTACATATTAATGCCGATTTCCGGTAATTCTTTCACAGAAACGCTTTCACGGTGGCAACGCACCGTCACCGCGCGAATTCATAGTTCTGTACACCCTTTGTAATATCGAGTACCGCGGAATGCATCGCGCTTCCAGCGACCGAGCGAATTCTTTCTCGAATTGCACGGATTTCTATTTACACTGGCGTGATTGACTGTTGCGTTGATTGATCCAAGAATCAACTTTTTTCGGCTGACTGCGGAGGAGCCGTTTAAAACCGAAATATTTTCCACGCACGGACACAGGACCCTGCGAACTTCGTTGCTGCCCCAATGGGGATTTTGTGGGCAACTTGGAAATCTGAGGCCTGAGTGGAAACGATGGATAAGGGGGTCATCTTCCTCGAAATTGGGGAGTCCTAAGCCGACGATTCACGGATTCAGTGGGTTGCTGAAAATATTCGCGACAGCTCGATATCCCGTAGGGAGAATCGTGGCGGGCTATGGGCCAGAAAACGCGCGAAACAAATATCTCAATTTTTTATCCCGAGGAGGACGGAAGTGCCCTTGGGGGTATGGAGCTGGGGGAAACCGCGAAAATGCCTCCCGATGGGAGGAAGAACGGGCGGCGAAATGCAGAGGTAAAAAATCCGCGGTAACGTTTACATTGGTATTCAATGGCCACGATTGAACTGTAGGTTTTCGGTAGGGCCAGAATGGAAGGAGCAGGCGGAATGGGAAAACTCATCAAAGCCAAATCCAGGATTCCGGTCGACCGTAGAACCCGCGAATCCCTTGAAAAAATACGGATATATTTTATATCACTTTCCGCTCGTATTCGACCTCTCTGTCCCTTGATATACATATATCTGCCTCTCTTATCTCGTTCCCTTCGCGCACACCTTCTTCTCCTGGCCACCCTCTTCGGTATGTAAAAGAAGAACGGGCTTAGCATAAACGAAACGGAATTCGCAGAATTACAGACGATTTTGGATTATTTTAAGGCATTCTTTGTAAACGAGAGCATTCGTGCATTCGTCTTATCAATTATTGAGAATCGATCGCACGTTTCGAAGATGCTCTGTTTTTTAACCGTGGACGCAATCCACCGTGGTGGCGCGGTCATCGGATCTGTTTTTAATATCGAGCACGAGCAATATCGCGGTTACAAGCGCGGTTATAATGCGGATATCGGAATTCGGTGGGATCCTTTTGGTCCACCATGCGACAAAATTGCGTCTGTCCTCTGATGTGGCCATAGTATTCGAGAATTTTGTCGAGGAATTCCAATTAGCCGTCAAGTGACATTGACTAGGATCGATGGTGGTGGTCCTCTTAGAATTTAAATCGCTCTCCGAACTGGGAAGATTCATAACGATGTACCGTTCTTTTCCGTTCATTAAGAACAACGTATCGATGCAGGTGGCACAAGAAGCGTAGCAGGAAGAAAGGATTCCTCGCAGAAGGAATATCCCATGTCGTTCACACTACAGCTTTGGAAGTGCACAAATGACAATGCCTCGACGCTCCTATAATTCTCTACACCATAGAAAGGGGGAAAGGACGGAAGAAGTCGTCGACTGCTGGCTACTAACACCTTTATTTACAGCTCCACCATGGTTTTCTGGTCCCTCTAACTCGGCTACAGTGCGGGTTCCACGTCCAACTCGGTTTTCCTCGGGACTTCGTTACGTATTCATAAATGGAACGCAGCCGGAATATAGGCGACGCGACTGGTAGAACACGCGGAATTCGTAATGTCGATGCCATCGCCTCTTCTCTTCTCCTGCACCCACTATCCACCACGACCCCTTTGCCGTCCTGTTCCCATCCTTTCACCCTCTCTATCGAGCATCCGGCGTGCATGCACGCGATTTTGCCGCGCTTACGCGCGCCCACCTTTATCCGTCGTCGCCTCGCTCGAAAGGAAGACGTCGATGACGGTGATTTACAGCAACCACTGGCTTGATCCGATCCTCGAGCGGTGATTTGCGTGTCCCGCGGAACTGCCTCCCGATAACTTTGAAAATCCAAGAGGAAGCTGTACACCAATGATGACAAATGTTGTTCACACGAGTAGATGGACAAGTGGGCCCGTTTTTTCCCCTACTTTGCGCGAAAATACAACTCAAAGAGTAGATTGGACCCTCTCCCGCTTAAGATGAAATTACTATAGCCATTATTAGCTGGAGTTCTGGTTTGAACCCATCGCTAGGAATCTCGAGGAACGTGGCAGGGGCAGCTTCGTTAGTAGAACGTTCGTATCCCGCGTCCGAATTTGATATTGTGTGTACCGTATGCAAAGTGTTGAGAGCGTACCTACGCATACAGCATGTGTTTCGTGTCACACACCTCAGTGATGCCTCACGCACGCCTGCACGTTCAGCGATATTGAATGCCGAGGGTGCAAGTTGAAAGCGCAAAGTAGCCATTGTTCGGCTGTCAAGTTAATCGAGATCTCTGACAAGCATACATTTGTGCACGCTGCGCTCTGAAGCTAAATACTCATTGGACAAGTTTGGCTTCCCCCTGAAGGAAGTTAATGTCAGCTATTAACCGATTGAATCAGTGACAAGGCTCTACGTCAGCATCGCGGTTGGGTATTCCGTTTCGCCGCGGTAAATCATGTCAAAAATTGATAAACACCTTGACCCGCCGCGTCATCGCGTCATCGCGGGGAGACGTCGCGGAACCGAAACCACGCGTATCGGGCACGAAAATCGTTGGTTTCTATGAAGGTTCGATTATGCATGCATGCGCACCGTCGGTAAATCTTTCAATGGTATTCATGGCTGTGCACACGCGTGTAGGCTGGTAAGGACACGCGTGAACCGCCGTAACCAACGGGCATCGATCGACAAGCGTGACGTATGGCCGAGAAGTTAATCAAATCGTTTTCACCGATGTATCAGCGAGCGCGTTGCAAGTTGCGCGCCGCGCGTCACGATCTCGGCTCTAGCATTCATCGGGATGCGTCGAATGCGATCTAGCCGGGCCGATACAATGGCCCGAGAATATGGGGAGCGATTCGCGAATAATTACTTTTCGCCGATCGAACAGCGCCTCGATTCATCCCACGGCTGGAAATTTGAGGCGAGCCTCGGAGCGTTCCATTGTGTTGTTGACGCGTGAGCCGAAACAAGAGGGTTCGTTCACCTCTCATTTACGAATCCCCGTCGATTCCGTGGATCTGCGTGCCCGATACGGGATTCATCCAACTCGGTTTAGCGAATTGCACCGATATCTCCCGTGTGTCACGCCCGCGCCAGACGCAGCTATTTTTTCAATCGAAAGTAATATTATTCCGCAGGATGTTTGCCGATCGGTCGGGTGTAAACGGCCGTTCCACGGTTTCAGGGCGATCGAGAAGCTGATGCAAATTACAGCCGGGCCGCGAATATTATTCTTTAATATCGAATGGGATATTGAATTTGCCGGCGCGGTGGGGAGGCCGATGAAAAATTAGCCGAGGTATCCGCAGCACGGCTGCAGTAAGAGCAACCATCGTCCCTATCCCATCGTATCCGCCAAGTGTGTCCAGATTAAACCGCGAGTGGGCTTTATATCGCTGCTAATTCAGTTAATACGCCGTCGTTATCATGCCCTGGAGACGCAATACAGCCGCCCATGTGCGTACATCGAACTGCATACTCGGGCTGTGCAGCGTGCACGGTGCAACCGAGTGCATCCGTTATGCGAGCCGTGAGCGGCGATAAGAACGCGAAAACTTCGCACCCTTTCACGACCACTTTCGTCCACGCGAATGAGATCCCCCTTTAATGGGCGCGATTTTTTACCACCCCGCAGCTACGGAGAACACATTTCGGCATGCCCTCCGCGCGAGATAAGGGTGGAATGCTTTAAGCGGGACGAAGCCTGCTAATTAAACGAACGCGAGTGGGTAATAAGGTCTCATCCTGATGGATTTTATATGGAATCGTGCAAACTTACCTGCAGGAAATTCGCTGGAACAGTAGAGAGTAGTTGAAGTATAATTAAAGAAGAAGGGGTAGCCGAGCAGTGCCGACAGGCTGCTTAAGGAAGCTTAAGTCGGATCACGCGGAGGAGACGACAGAAAAGGATTTTCCTTCTCGCATGAGAGGGCAACGGAATGTCCATGCGAGACTTTCATTCGTCTACTGGGAAGGGTATCGCTTCACCTTCTACCTTCCCTTGCTCACGTGCGTGGAAATAGTTGCAAACCTCTTAGAGGCGATGCACCGATGCGCGCGGGAAACTTCCTGAAAGAAACATCTTTCGTTCCCGATGGAACACGTTTCGGATATTATGTCCGAGCTACGATCGTAATGAAGTATCGACGAAACGTACGAGCCTGGAAGAATTTCTCGGGAGCTAGCGGGGGGTTCGTGGCCAGGGGAGACCGAAACGTGAACCGAATCATATTTCTCTGGCAAACTTTTTTCATGGATTTGACCAGACAAGTGCCGGCCCAGGGCCGGACTTTCGAACAGAAGAAGCGACTGGAATCGCAGCAAAATGGGGGGAAAGGAAACCACCGTTGCGCCAGATGCTGGCAGCTGGTCTGCCCTCCGAATCAGCGTTTCTCAAACTTTCCCACATCGCGGACGACAAATTCGGCTGACTGCTAAAACCTAATCTGTAGGCTAAGGTATGCCAGCTCCTCTATGAAGACATTGAGACGCGTGACGGGTTCAGGGACGCGCATGGATCCTATAGGAATCTGAATCAGAGCACCTGGTGTCCTCGCGAACGGGATATTTTCCATCCACCTGATCGCGACACTGCGCCGCTGAATGGAGATTGGATCGTATGAAAATATCGTCGTTACGCCCGTTGCCGCGCGATCGAAATCGCGGTACTTTCGAGGCGTGCACGCCGGCCGCTAGCCCGAAACGAGCTGCAATTTCAAAACGACGTAAGGATCGGGAGTAATGGCTCCAGGGGGATTGTAAACAGATTCCTATATCGATTCGATCCCCCATGTTAAGTGAATGTTTCGCCGATTTGTCTGCTTGTAGCGCGAGTATACGTACACGCTGGTGGTTGGAGAAGGATCCATTAAAGTGGAATGGCGGAGGAACGAGTCGTCTGCAAAAGCTGTACAATTGTGCGGGACTAGCAATGTTCGTTAAGCTAATGAACGCCATATGAATCCACATGGTAGAATCGCTCTAAACCACATAAACTCGATGCGCATCAATGCGGTTTATCAATGGGCGGTCAGCGTTATCTAGACTCTTTTATCCTATAGGCTCTCGGTACAATAGCTGTCAAGAGCAGATTATGGGCCATTGTAGTAGCGAGCGTTGAAAATCCATTGAGAGAACAACACGGCCCCGCGGTAGAAGTAATCAACTTTAGCGGGAAACTTATCATCGGCCACTTAACTGCTCCGCCGAGTTAATGACGGGCAAACCGCGGGTACAACTTTGCCAACAACAATGTGAAAATGAACGCGTGCCGCGCGAATCGACGGAAATTCGTGCGCTCTAAACTTCGGCCATCCGAAGCTCGATTAATCCGCGACACTTGAGCCTCGGCTGCGCTTGAATGGCGCGCGAAGCCGTATTCAGCCCGACAAAAGTTGCCTCCCATTCGGGAAATTAGCTTCATTTCCAGTGATCGTTGTCATCGTATCTGTCAACCGCAGATCACCGGTGATCTAGGTCAACGATAGCTCCGAATTTATTCGGTCTGTTATCAAATTGGCGTGGCCGAATTCAGAGGAACCCCTCGTTATCTCTGAACAGAGCGAGCGCGGGGAACTCTGTCCCCGAGCAATTTATGACAAACGATGTCGCTTGCAAAAAGAAGGTCTGAACTGTTCCTTTGATGCGGACACAACGACCGCTGGAAAGCAAGTCATCAGTGGCGTGGTCTGTCTGGAATCTGTTGGCCGGCTGGCAGCTGACCGCAACGAAAATAATCAACTTTTTTAAAGACTTATCAGCGGCACCTGACTGCGGCAGGAAGTCGATGTTGGTCGTACCGCGGGCAACTTCATTACCGATAGATTCCAGGGTGGTGCATGCACGTATGCCGCGCGTCGGTGGTAGCTGCGGCCGCGCAAAAACTTGTAATTCGCGGTGGCCAGGATATCCAGCCCGGCCAGCTATTATTTTTCATGGGCAGTTCTTTGTACGACTCGACCGTGTCTCCTCCCTTCTCCGTCCAATCTCCCTACCTCCATTCGCGGACTACCCTGCAACTCTTTGCTCGCGGAGCCGGTGACCGCGTGCACGCTTGGCATTTGTCATCCGAGATTCCTTTGTTCCGGCGCGAAACAAACGGGACTACCCGCGACCTCGCCCCTTCACCATCTCGCCGTTCCATGTACCAGTTCACCTCATCGCTGTCCTCTTCCTCCGTCTACCCACATTTCTCTTCGAGTTGCTTTCGTTTCATTTCATTTCAGTTTTCGTTACATTTGCTTCGAATTCCCGAGATTTCGACCACAATAACCGCGCGAAATTCAATCCCCAGTTGCTGGTGTACTAGTAAGAACGATCTGTGCCGTTAATTCGCTACCGTCTCAAGGAATTGATCGATAATTACCATGGCCCGGGTTATTTTACGGATACACCAATCGGGTGTGTAAACGTGCGCGTATGTTCCAAGGCACCGATAATTTCTACGCGTTTGCACCGCCGTATAGCCGTCAGCGTCCGAAACGGAGCCGTGTTCGTGTCCCTTCGGGGTGCGACAACTCGATCAAACGTCGCCAACGGCCGCCGTAGACTGGATACCCTTCCAGGCTGACGAGATTCGATCTTCGTCACGTAGCAGACGGTGCGATAGCATCGTGACGAACGAACCTTAGGGGCGTTTAACTTGGAGGACGACAACTGGGCCGGCCAACACTTGACCTAACCCATTCAAGTTAGCTTAGGCCCTTGCTTCCTTGAGACTCGCGCGTGTTCGGCACAGACGTGTTTCAGTTACCTTGGTTTACCGATCGATATTCGATCGCCCTTAATGGAGTATGCTGATTGGTCGACCCACGCCTGGAACGTGGCTAAATGTTGCCTTGCTCTGTGATTGTATCCGGTGTCGGACAGATGTGATTACCTAACCGCCAAATGTCTGCTCGAATGATCCAATGGAAAATCGAAACGGAGACCGGCAACGTTCTTCTGCGCCTGATTGCTTCCAAACGTTTCCGCACAATCGTATGATCCAAGTTTCATTGGATTGCAATTCAAGGTGGCCGAGCGATAGAAGCGACGAGGTAGGTAATTCCAAAGCGGAGCGGAATGATGCGACGCTACCAACACCGATACAGACCCCAGCAAATGCGGCGTCAAATACGCAACTCATCGCCAAACCCCTTGTACACAGGAGTCCGAGAAAATTCCAAACAATTAATTAAATATTCTACTTTCCTCGTTACGCGAAGTTTGATTAGCAGTCGGGAGTGTCGCGGGGGCAAGAACTTGCTTCATCACGCGCGTCCAACCGACATAATAATTCCTGGCAAAATGAAGAGGAAATCCGCAGAAACTGAGGGCTAGTAGGTAAGTAACGTCGGTGGATGGCTGTCTTAATTTCTTCCACCATCTTCGTTCTGCCCGGCATCCAACGGTGTCAGGGCCATACTGGCTCCAACCAGCTCCCTCCGCCCGCCTTCATCTTCCCTTTCATCTTATATGAAGTTAATTACGTTTTTATGAGCCTCCATCCTTCTTCTTTAACGGTTTCTCGTAGCAGGCTTTATGTTTTAGCGCGAAAGAGGCCAGGCGAGAAGGCTTCTCCTGCGAACCGTCGCGTCGCTCCGTCCACCCCTCTCTTTTCTTCTACATTTTCATCATATTCCCCTTCGTTCGATCGATCCGTCCGGATCGCACTTTAATCCTGTATCGCCTCTCCGCAGCGGAATCGGCGAGAGAAGCTGGGAGCACGAATGAACCGAAGTGGGATGGAGGAAGTAAATGAGAATGACTTTATTGTCCCCGTTTCGAAACGTCTGCCGTACTATTTGATCGCAAAAGGGCACGAAATGTACGGGTGAACAGTTACCGTGCCGAGGGCCAGAGGAGAGTGCTGGTTAAAGGGAGTCAGAGGTGTTACGATTTTCATTTCCTTCCTTTAAAAGTGATTTCCCGAATCACTTTTAAAGTGGAATCGACTGTTCGTCGTCCTCTTTTTATCTCACCCCGGACCGAACCCTCGGAAATATGCTGTACATTCAGAGCGGCGTTGCACAGGGGAGCTTTATATTCATGCGAGATTACTTCTGTGGAATACTTCACTGTAACACCATTGTAAGGGAATAACGTAAACGTTGAAGCGTCGCTTAACATGCATGCCGGCTACGCCGTTATCGAGCGATGTACCCATTGCTTTCATGATAAATTAATATCCCGACTGAAGCACGTGCCGTAGAAATGATATTCAAAGTGATGCTTCACCGACATGTTTCATTTACTTCTCGCGTCGAAACAATTACAGGTAACAAGTTTCCAAGCGTGTCACGGCGCGTCAACGCGTTTCAAGAATGGCTTTTGTTTAGCCCGCGTATATGACGGCTGAAAATATATTTCCTGTGACTCGGCCGTTTTGCATAGCGTTTAAGATAGACACTCTAACGCCCATCGCGTAGAACAGGAACTCAGGTGCAGCTTGAAAATTGCTGTAATAATAGCCGACGATAATATTTATCGCGTGACAGTATTCGTCAACGGAACGGGAAGACGGCGTTTCACGGTCAATAATTTTTATCGCTTCACGGCTCGGGAGAATCGAATGAAGTTGCCGGTCCATTGATCCGACCGCTGACATTCCTTTATAGCAGCCCGCGAGGCTGTTGCCTTTGTCGCAAAGTTTTGTAAGCAGATCGATTCGGCCAAAGGAAGATTTCTTTCGGGGTGGTTGAGGTGGTTGAGGTGGTTCCAGCCGGCCAACTCGCATGAGTTGAAAACTTGAGCAGCGCTCGATAAAATCAGTGATCTATGAAATGTTACAAACGATCGCGGTGCATCTAGATACAGCTATCGATTGTTCAATTGCGAAGATCCCTCGCGACGATGGGGGAAAGATACAGGGTTATCCCTCAAATGAAATATTCAATTCATTGTTGGACTCATTACCAAACAGTACCTCGCTCTTTATCCGTCGGTTTTTAATGGAACGAAGTAAAATGATAAAAAAGGCCCTGGGTCGGTTTAAAGGAAATTCTGCCCAATCATATAAATCTTGGCGGAAGGGTGGTCGCCTAACGAGTAACCCGATATCCGTTCGGGGATCTAGTGTCTGGTCTCGTCGTTAGATCCATGATTCAATAAGGAGTGCTCTGTCCACCTTCCCCTCGATCCAGCACACTGCCTCCACGAGCAACTTTGTTTAAGTCCCACAGGGTCGTCCACGATAACCTTCGGGATAAGATACTTCCATCGAATAAGTATTTCACCCACGACCGGACGATAAGGACCGTCCTTTCTCTCTTACTTCTTGCCTAAGCCCTACCAATAAATCTCATTAACCGCGCGGCGCCCGAAGTTACCTCAATTTCATCATTATACCGCTAATTCGAGGAAACGCTGATCTTATGCCAGTAAACGGTGTTTGAAGGGCGAAAGAGGATTCGGGGAACGCGAAATCGGGGCGGCAGCCCTTCAGCAAGTACTAGATACATTTCCATAAAGAGGGAGATTTTTCATACGTATATGAGATGCACGTTATTTGTCAAATGCTTCTGTTCCGTGTCGCACGTAATATCCTATATTACGTTTTGAAATTAATGTGTGAAGAGGAGACGTAAAGTAGGAAGGGGAGTGGGGTTACCGGTGGTCCTGAATGGACAGAGAGAAATGCGAGATGTAGGAGAGGGAGGCAAAGAGGAAATGTAGGGTGAAAAAAGGAGGAGAATGCGTAAAGGGGGAGAGCGAGAGAGCATAGGGGATGGAGGTGGGTTATAGGACGGAAGGAAAGGGAATGAAGGGGCGAACATGAACAAGGGGAGGGGAAAAGTGGAAAGAAAAAATAAATGAGAGGAGGAGGGAAGGAGGGAGCACCGGTAGACGTACGTTTCCCGAGTGTCATCGGGGCGGCGGAGATTTAAATTGTGCCGGCAACAAAATGGAAATGAGGGTTGTAGAATGGAAAATGGAAGGCGGTATAAAATAGAGAAAGGGTCGGAGCTAGGTCCTACTACGGTCGGCGTGCCCGCAGGACTCACCTCTGCGGCGAATAATAGCCGACGGATGCGGCTGTTGTTCCATTTTTGAGTTCGCAGCCATTCGTGTGCCCTTGTTTACGCGCCCACTCGCCTTTCTCTCTCGACAACGAGGGGGCAGAAAGAGAGACAACGCTGCACCAGTACCAGCACCGTCTGCGAGACGCTACCCTCGCGCGTTCCGCCGAGATGCAACGCGACTGCACCCGGATATGCGGTGCACGTGCATACGCGCGCCGATTCCGGGGAATATGTTTCAACCTGGCTGATGAATATTCACGTAAATAAGGCGGCGTTCTAACGAGAGCCAGGTTAATGTAAATCTGCTGCAGGTGTGCAGCCACGTTCGGCAAATATGTATGTACGGACTTAAGAGCTAGTAGTCTTCCTTGATACCGTTTTCTTTCACCGCGTAGCGGGCATTCAATTAGTCATAACGGGGTTTCCTTTTTCCCCAAGCTTTAACAGGACAAAGCTAACATTACATTGCACTGTGAATTCCGCCCGTATGCACCAACAAAGTCTCATGGGGACGATATTTCTTGTTTTCCTCCACTCCTCTGTTTTTCTTCCTTCGATGTAACGATAATAGACAATGTGTTTAAACGTACCGTTGGAAATAACAACGTTCTAGTGGCAACGAAGAAGATCGACGCGACAGTGTTAACTCAATTTCAGAATTCAATTAAGCCGCTTTCCTGTCTCGCCGAGGCCGCTATTATATTTCTTTTCCGACACGTTTCTGGCAGCTACTGGAACACGGACCGACCCGATAAAACGCAAATGGTTTAGCGGGCCGAAACGACGCGACGCCGCCTGTCGTACCCCGTAACCCGGCACGGCGCTCGGCAATGGATTTAAAAAATAATGCTCAGAAACGGCCGGGCCTCCGCCGGATATACCGTTTGTTTTCCACAGTGGAGTATCCAGGGATGCTGCAGCCGACGGTTGAAGGAGATATAAAGATCTCTGCAGCATAGAATTCGCGATTTTCTTCCGCGCAGATGGTACGAAATGATCCTTTTCACTCCGCATTATATACTGCAGCCACTCCACGCTTTCCTCGCGCGCCTTGAAAACCGTAGACAGAACATATTTCGTTGTCGAACCGCGAGCCCCGTAGATCCTCTCCGCCCCACTTTTCTTGGCAATTCTACCCTTGTCGGAATTATTATCGAAGGGCCTTTAGAAAATTTCCAACGCTGATATCTGTTCCATCAATGGGTTATCACTGAAATCGTTTCGCTGGGCGGGCAGCTAAAATTTCATCCTATCAACGTTTCACCCCAAAGGCTGTGGCGTCTCTTTCGGACCACAAATATCGTCCTCTAGTCGATGGGGAAGCTCGGCGAGCGTGTTTCCTCGTTGTCCCTCGCGCGGCTATAACTTTTATTGCTGCACGATCAAGCAGGAACCTGCGTTAGCCAGTGAATCCTCGGGTTAAACCTCTCGGAACTTGGGAACCCACCACCAGAGGACACGCGAGATCAAAGGGAAGAACGTCGGATGCGCTAAGGGGTTGAAGAATCTCTCCCGCGCAATTGAAAAGACAATTGAAGTTACAGCCCTCGACACGAGCAACTTTACGAAAGATCAATTGCAGAATTCAGTTGTTGTTTATGAGACAACAGTGTTCTCTGATACGTTGAAGGGGTTTGCATAAGGTCTGACCCGATAATCCAGGTTTCCATCCAGGCGCATTTACGGGGAGACTCCCGCGGACGAGCAATCTACTTCCATTTCCTGCTTGGACATGCTCGGCTCCCTGGAGATCCGTGTTCGAAAGTGACTGCCCTCTTCGCCCTTCCTCCAGCCGCTTAGTTAGCCCTAGAGCTGCAGAGGGTGCTCGCAATTTCGTCTCTCTGCCCCTGAAAGGCCACCAACCCCTTCCGGATGGTCCAATGGTCGGACGAGAGTCTCACCACCGCACTAATGCCCGGGGATTTTGAAATGCGATACGAGGAAATCGGCGTACCACTAATACCTTATGCTTCTCGCTTACAAAACATAGAATTGCTTGGGAAATGCAGTGATACAGCCGAATGGACGAGTGCCACCTCAATTCGGCCCTTTTCCTCGCACGGATTGTGGGCGACGAATAAATATCCGTGATAATCGAATTATTCTCCACTTTCACCAAGATGACGGTGTCGAGCAATTTCCGCCAAGTTGCGCGTCAAAGGCACCGCGTGGGCCTCGATATTCTTTTTTAATTTTCTTCGTAGAGCTATCAATATCCTCGGTCTTTCATAAAGCTTCGGAGAAATTGCAGCGCTACCAACTGGTGCACACATAGGCAGAAATAAGAAGAGATATACAAATGCTGGCTCGTTTATCGCGCACTGACCGTAATCTCTCGTGAGATAAACCGGCTCCGCGATCTTGTCTGTGTAGAGGCACACGGGTACGAATAGAGAGACGGTACTGGTGTCAGGACCTCGACGGACAATGGTCCGCGCGATAAATTAACAAATGAATTAAAAGCTCCTGGATGGAGGCTGAACAATTGTGGTTTTGGCCGCATTCGTTGGTCACGTACGATGCAACGGGCTACGTGCGGCTTGTTTCTTCTTTTATCAATTAACTCCCCACGTGTTTAGATGTTGTTCATGGAGGTAACGAAGGGAAATGCGAGGAGGAGGGTACACGAGCCCAGACAACTTAACGCACACTTATCTGTGAGAAAATTATCTGATACGCTGCTCTCTAGTCTCTTGGAAAGTGTTCTTTATGGAGTAACTACCACGTAGCGGCAATGTTTCAAAATTAACGTTTTCAGTCAGTCTGTCAGGGATTAATGCGGTTAAAGCAGTAGAAAGTTGAAATTACCTAATTTGCACATGTTTATCTTTTCGGAGGCGAGCTGGTGAATTCATGAAACTCGCCTCGACTTTGCTCCCTAGTACTTGAAATCGATCTGAAAATTCAGAACGAACCGCGGGCAAAACAACGCGAACGTAATTGCCGTTACGATTCGGCGGACACAGGCGCTCGAAGCGAATTAGCAAATTAATTAAAAGCACTTGGCCGGGAATCCAAACAATCGTTGCTCGGGCGCTGGTTTTTCGGCTACGCAGCCAGCTCACAACCAGCTTCTCCATCCCCCGCCCCATCAGCCAGCTCCTCCGCGATCCCACCGCCTGCAACCCCTTTTCTCCGCGCCAAGGTGGAGGCAGATGCACTAAATAGCCCGCAGGGAAACCGAAACGCTCGCCTCCATCGCCATGAATGTAGCTCGAGGGTGCATTTTATGGGGCAACGTTCAGCCACCCGTCGACCTTTCCCCTGGAAGTTGACCTGGAACCTGCTCTTCTCCTCAGATCAATCATCTCGAGTCTCGTTTAGGAGCAGCAGATCGAGGCTCACGACCGATCCCCATTCTTGGGACACTAAGGGCTCTTGGATCGTGTCGACGCGATGTCGCGATGATACTCTTCAACGGTCCAGTCTGCTACACGAAGGCGAGAAGCCTGCAGAGGCTCGTACTTTCGCGGAATTTTCTTCGTAACGGACGATACCCTCTTCCGCGGACAATTAAACAATTTTTAATTATTCGATGGAGATAACACGGTTGCCGGTGGTTGCTTCCCGCGCTTATCTGCGGAACTGGGTAATACACGATGGCCATTTTTAACGGTTAACGAGATCTTCTTGGGTCGTATCTTGGAAAAGAAAGAACGAAAGAAAAGGAGGAGCAGAGTAAGGCGCAAAATATTGTTTCGCGGACAGCTCGCTGTTGTCGTCGCGTTCGCGATAGTAAAAAACATGATAAGACGGGAGAACTCTGTTATTTCGGCCGGTGTTCTCCACCCCTAGTGCCTGTAACGCCACGTATTTGCGACGTTTAAACAATCTCTGCCGTAGTTCCGTGGAAATTTCTTCGCGTTGGTCGGAATGAATGAAACGGCCGATAATAAAAAATAAATTAAAGCACGAGCCTGCACGGGGCTCGAGAAACTACTGAAACTTACGGCGGATGGTAGAGCGCTGTTGAAGTTTTCGGGGGCGTTAAATCGGGAGAAGGCCGAAATCGCGCCAACAGAGGGATGGCCGACAAGCACGGGGGCGCGGCATATAATTTATGCGATCATAGATGTAATCGCATTTGAATATTCACAACTATGCGCGTCGCCGGAGCTGGTAACTTTATAATTACCAAGTAAATTACCTTTCCTCCGCGCTTTCCGCCCCTTCTTCCTCCTTCTGCCGCCGCGGGTCTTTCCACCCCTTCCGCCTGGCCGCCCCCACGTACGGGAACGACCGACCACCCACCGAAAGGGCTGTCCAGAGGGTGGAGGGAATTTATTGAAAATTAAGTCTGATTTTATCGCGCGGAAACTTTCCAATTTTCTACGGTTACTTTCGCGTTCTATTTCGACTGGTCGGCGAAGAATTTGCGACGGCAGCCTGCTAGACGTGGGCGCTTAATAAACGTCACCCCGTGATTATACCCTCTGGAAAGGCAGACCCGAGATCTTTCGAGGAAAGACGAGTTAAATGGCTGATTGAGGTCTTCGCAACGCTGCACGGGGTGAGAAATCTACGTGACAGCAACTATTTGATATCCGAGGTCTTACATACATTCAGATTCGCCTGATACTGTGTTCAAGGCATACAAGGTATCGTTGTAATTTGACAAAAATTTTCCTGTCTACCTCAGCTACTCGAAAACGATCATTTCTCTATTAAATTAGTAACTGGAAGGGGTGAAAGTCGATTTCATTCTTCGTGTGTGAAAGTTTCGACCGCATCGAGCGCATCGGGGGTGGTTGGGAACTGAACATGATGTATGGGGGAGGGGGAGGAGCGGAGGTACACAAAATACCGTAGTCCCTTAATGGAATACAAACTTCCTCTAACTATTGTAACGGAATTATCTGAAAACTGTCGGACGGAGAGCCGGACCATGTTAACACGAAAGTAATGCACGTTTCAGTGCATTATGCGTTTTACCAGGTGCCATAAACGATTGCTTCGAGGTGAAATTGTTGGAACTTGTTCAGTGCAATGGAAGTCTCATTCGAAAATGCACACGGTCGTCGAAGGGCCTTCGCATTCGGAGAGGCGGTGGAATTTATAGCGAACCAATCGCTGAACGTTCCTCGTTAACGTGTACCTTCATTATTCAATTGCGTTACTTGAATGCATTGATGTAAGTATGCCAGAACCAAATAGCGGTGTTTCGTTTAGCGAAATTCATCTGACCGAATGGTGAAAGAAAATATGAGCAGAAGTTGTGCAAAAGTTATTGTTTCCTCCACTTCTTGTTATTAGTAATAACTCAGCTGCACATAGAAGTAATCGTGGAATACCTTGCTTCCCTGGCATCGTTTATTTATTTATCTCGAGAAGTTGAAGGAAGTCAAAGTAATTGCACGAAGAAGATAGTTTCAGAGAATCTAACGACATAAATGTTATATTTACAAGGCAACGCTTGCAAATAGAAAGAAAGGTGGACCCTCGAAATGATTAATTGGCGTAAGAACGTGGATGGGAAGCACCAGTTACATCCTGATTTCATTTCGCTTAAGGGGAAATCCACGTAAATAGGGGTGGCAAGAATTTATCTCGAATTCGATGTGAGCGGAAGCAAAAGGAGTCGGTTTTATCGGTAGATATGCCCCGTCTCCTTTTCCTACGAACTTTACGACGCTTGCTCGCACTCTGTTTCTGCTTCTATCGGCCACCCTTCGGTGTGTCTTCGCGTGTATATCTACCCGGAGACAGGCAGTAAAGGAGGCTGAATTTATTTATAAGTACAGCCCCCAGAGGCCGACAAAGTGAAGCCGTTCAGGACGGAGAACTATAAAATCCTCTTTATCTGTCCGCATTCCTCGCCCATCAATTACACTCTGATTTTTATGCCAGCGCGTGAGAATTGAAACACATGTCCCTGAGAGATTTGCACGAATGCTCGTTTTGCAGCGAAAAGAAATGCTTCCCGCACCTGGGTTCTATGTGGGCTTCCAGTTCTCTCGCAAGGGGAAAAGTCAATAATTTCGGAGCCAGTCGGACGTGTACTTAATCGACGTATTAAGGAATTGCACGTGTATACTGTTAACAGAGTTATCCTGAAGGATTTGCCTAGGGATCTACGTATTGTAGGGGGGAAATTCGGTGTTGCGAGCATCTCTAGGTCGAAATAGTAGCATGCAATACCTGAGTGCAACTGCATATTAATGTAAAATCCGTACGGGGTATACACACGGAGAAACGTGTATGCAGGCCTGGGTACAGTGTGTCCAAGGCAGTTAAATGTATAAACGGTTATACACGGTAATTGCTGAGTTGCTGTCCCACGAGAACGGAAGGAAACGGAACGAAACGTGGATGTTAATTAGTCGACGACGGCTGAGGGTAAACGAATCGCGTGTCGGGGTGGAAAGGACCCCCGAAAACGCCACGACAGGGCAGCGTTAAAGTGAAATACTCTGTGAGGAATTATTGAAAATCTGATGAAAGAAACTCCGTGTAAACTTCACATCCACCCTTGGATTATCACCGCTTTCTTTCAGGAGGAATTTTCACCCTCTATAGAGACTGTTTCGGTTTTTTTCCATACGTTTAGTTACATTTGTTGCTTTTGCTAACTCGGCTAAGCTAACTCCTTCTTCCTATGAGAGATTTATTCCAGAAGCCATCTTTAGAATCGAATTTGTTTCTAGCGCCCCCCGTATAAAGTTTCGAACGTTTTGGGAGACATTTACGACAATTCATGAATCGTCGATTGCTTGGTGGTAGAAAGTTCGATCGGCGATAAAGGGGTTCCAGAATGTTTGTCGATAGTATTTGCCGGTGGAACATTTCAATCCATTGCCGCACCCCCGCCCCGTGGCATTTGGCAAAATAGAGGAATTATTCCGAGCCATTTCTCGTAAAATTGACTCGCTGTCGCTGAAATTGAGATGCGAAATAATAGCGGTGAGTGGATGCTTTGTGTTATATCCTCTCGAAATTTCTCGACGTAATCTAAATGCTTCACCGAGCAAACATAGGCAAAATCAAACGCAATTTATCCTGAGCATGGCTTCGAATGCCTGTATTGTTCAGGTAATGAGCAGACACTCACAAAAATGTGGAATTACGTTGCCCCAATTTCTTGAATATTAATGAGCCATTACAAATCTCTCTGTCTTACTATCCAAATAGAAGTTTATTATATTACTAACAACAATGAAATTCTCTCAACCAGAGTCACCTCAGGCTCTACATTACCTTCAGACCGGCATTGTAACTCAAAATATCCCATGACACTTCTCGTTATATCCAAAAGAATGATTCACGTCAAGTCTAAAAGGATGAACGGGGCATCAATCTTCATAGCTATCGTACCTAGTTTACATTATCACCGTGCACGATCTTCCCCCAACTGCGAGCAGCAAGCACGGTGGGGAGAAGGTGAACCCCTCTACGGGAGAAAAGGAGTATCAGAACTAATTGTCGCACACGCTGTTCGATCACTTGTCACTCGGGGTCCAATAGTCACCGAGGGAGCACAAGCGTGTCCGAGAAATCGAATCGAACAAGATCGTCCGGTTTTCCTGTACGAAAGAGGAGTTACCAGAACCCGACGCTCTTACTTCTTGGGATTCAGAGGACTGAATATGTCCAGGTACGTGACACGAGTTTGGTCCAGATGTTTCTTACACGCGCGTGAAGGGCATCTCCATTACAGGTCAATAACACACGGATACTTTGTTACAGTGGACAGTTCTGGATCGTTGCATGCTGGTTGATCGCGACTAAGTTTACAACAAGCATTGCGGGACACCATGGTGAAGAGTGGGTGGTCAGAGTCGAGGGTGGGTCTCAAGTTGCATCCCTGTTGGCGTTACAATCAGGGTACAGGCATCTTGGGCCAGTGAGTACTTGTCGTTTCTTTACACCTGACTATATCGAGTTCAGGAGCACGTTGCCTGCAAGTCGACTCATATTTGCTAGGTGTTTATGCGCTTTCGGCTACGTTCACGTGTAAGTGCGAGGAATTAAGGTTTTAATTTTTAAGAGAGCACAGGAAAACAGCGGGGAGGGTTAATATTTGAACGCGTGGGGCGTGAAACGCAGCGAAAAAAAGCCGGGGACGTCGTTCCGTGGAATGTTCGCCGGTAATCCAGAGAATAAGTCTGTCAACGTTACGTACAGCAGCCGCGAACGCGGGGACTCCGGAGATGCAATTAAAACTTGAACAACTGCTTAATAACTTATTGTTAGCCACTTGTGCTACGCCCAATTCTAGTTTAACTCCAGCCAGGGCATCCCGGCCATTGTGACTTAACTTTCGTGTTTATCTCAGACAGAAGTAGAGGCGAACGAACCAAGTTCCCTTCGTCGGCCGGAGGGGGGAAGAAAGGAAATTTATTGCCGCGAAAGCAAAATTATTTCTACACGAGACGGAAACTATCGACGGAAACAAAGCCACAGAACGCTACGCGCACCTTTGAACTTTATAAAGTACGCGTCAAAGCTCCGGCGACTACGATAATTCTGTTGTGCCGTTGAAATTTGAAAAGAGTGCCTGAACTGCGACAGAAAGTGGAACTAATTAATATTTTAATAAGACGCTATGATGTGTCCAGATGCGATGTACAGCGAGGCATTCCCATGTCTGATAATCCCCTGCGAGCCATTCTAATCTCAAGTGTTCGTTAAACATGGCGCGAAAAGCATCCGGTCGATTTCACGCGTGACGCAAACGCGAGCCGTCAAGAGAAACGAAGCGAACCGCGTGGGGCTGTTGCCGTGGAAAACCGTGAATCCCGGTTCTTATGGGGACAGAAACCGGGGAGGGGGTTTGCGATGAAAAATCGAATGGTTCGCTGGAAAAACAATCGCGAGGATTACAGTGGAGTCACGAATCGCAGTTTGCGTAAGCGCGCGTTGTATATTTTCCGCGGTAAAATAAGACTGGGCATCCCGACACCGAGAAACGAGATCCAGAAAAAATAATCTCGACACTTTATCCGTTGTGTTCCTTGCTCGGCCGGCACGCGCCCGTTGCACGTAATTGTTGCTGGAAATTCGCAAGAGCAATTGGAATACCTTGGGCAAATATTTCATGGAAATATTTCATCGTCGATGGTCCTCTCGACTTCCTTGCTTTTCCGATGAGATACGAAAGTTCTCTGGCGCGGCTTCTCGAACCTTTTATCGACATATAATATTTGAGCGTAATACGGGCTCGGTAAAATCGTTTTTCCGTAGCAGGGGAGCGTTCCCTTAAGGTAAGGTAAATCGTCGACGATGGGGATAATTGAGGGAGGAGCGAGCGAAGTAGATCTGAAAGACAATTTGCGCCCGATAATCCAAGATATCCTCGACGATTAAAAAGACAGCACTGGCTTCAACATTCGCGTAATCCGAATTCGTTTGGAGACCAGATTCGCGAGGATCGGACAACAGAGGGGAACGAAGAGATTGCCTAAAACATCAGCGCGGATGCGAAGGAAAAGAGACAAGGCACGCGAGGCGGATATCTTTGGTCTGTCGGGCGGGCGTTTCCTCTCGCGCGACTTGATCTCAAGGCGGAACTCGTTTTGCAAAGTGCACGAGCCAAGAGAGATCTAGCCGATGTCTGAGGCGAGTTTCGGGGTGGAAACGGAGGGAGAGAATGGCTGAAACGAGCGATCAAATGGTTCGTGAGGCTTGCTTACAGAGATAATCTCTTTGCAGCGATCCGTGCGCCCGGAGGAAGCGATTTCACCGCACTTCCAGGTACATTCGTGTCTCGCTGAATCCCGAAACCTTGAAATACGTTTACGTTTTCGCGCAGATTTACCGGGAGGGGAATGGGGAAGGGGGTTGACGGTGGAAAAATGTGCGGGATCCGCGTTCAAAGGCCCGAGAGGCTGGGAAAATTTCTCCGGTCGACGGAACCCCCTTTCGCCGCGCGTTCGGCCGGGGCTACAAAGCGGAAGCTTCTCTCGGGGAAATTGAGACGCGTCCCTGATCTTCGAATAACGATGAATTCTTACACTCGCCCCCTCGTTCTGCTACTGACGGAGGAAGGGCTGGATGTGCCGACGCGTGTCACCGAGAGGGTGACACGCTATAGAATTGCCCGCTCGCGGGCGGGGGAGCGAGGAGCGCGGTGAAACTCGAAGAATCGAATTCCATCACCTTCTTTACGAGAGCGAAGCAATTGCACAACGAGATTGGAAGTGACGATTTCCAGGGGAGTTACACGATTCTCGATACTCGGCTAAGGAGTTGGTTGACAAGCACACTTCCTACCGTCAACGAACTCCTCGGGATCTAACGGGACGAAGACAGAGATCGCGATTACCGTAATCGCTGCGGTGCGTGGAGAAGTGACGCGTGTTTTCTGAACACGAGGCAGCGTAACAGGACGGCGCTGCGCGACGCGGCATAATTACGCTAACAGAGTGGCCCTCCTTTTTCCACCGCTTTACCTGGCTGCCCCCCAACGTCGAGCACCGTACTTGTGCGCCCGCGAACTGCATTTCCCTGCAGCTGCAGCCACGGATGCCGACTGACGCAGTTGCAGCTGCACAGGCAGCCTCGCGGCCCACCGCAATCCGCGCTAAGCGCGATTCTCCCGGCCTCGCTCGCTCGTATATTTCCCGGTCACGTCGTGTAATTATTTCGTATAATTAAGCTCGCGTGGTCGGCCTCGAAGGGCGAAACGACGGAACGCCTACCCGCCTCTGGAAAAACGCCACGAGCGTTTTACCGCTCGGCGGGCCTCGAAGCTGGCTATCAACCGTCGATAAATCTAGGTGAATCGTAAAAATCACCCCACTTCATTTTTCCAATGCCGCAGGATCGAGAAATTTTCGTGTACCTTGAATTTAATGTTTCGCGATCCCTGGGAGAAATTGAGGATGCTCTATTGGAACGTTTGTACACGAGTCTCGAGAGATCCATTGGATATTGGATAACTCCGACTAAAGTTGGGTTGTTCCTAAACTGATCGAGAATAGTTTGGGCCGAGGAGTTGTTAAATTTGTGCGATGTATGGCTTAATTGAAATCCGAAACCAGCTATCGATTTTCCTTGGATTGTTTCTTTGCGGCGTGATTCTTGCGAGTGATTCAAGGCGGCATCCATGTATGTGGCCACGATTTGGCAAAGGAGCGGAAGCTCCAGCGACCGACCAGTCGTAAATTATGGCAAATACGCTCCGCGCATTGAAACGGGGACAAGTTGGAGGGATAACTCGATCCGGAAACATTTTCCAAATAGCTCCTTAGTTACCCTGCCAAATCGTGTACGCAATTATACGACCTCTCCTCTTCAGGAGAAACAGAATGTCGGTTTACGAAACAAGTACCTACCGCTCTGTTAGCGAGAATGCACGACACTTTTGACAAGCGATTCTCGCGTTCCGTGCAATCCGACGTTTACTTAACCGTATGGGGCGGTAAGCAACGAAAGCTGATAAGGAACCTGATTATACGGGGCGAATCTGCTGAACGTCTGGATTGCTCGAGTTTATCATATATCTTGAGCCAGGCCCTATATTATAAAGGCACGAGATTGCTCAATCAAGCATGCCCCCAGGCAAATTGAAATCCAGTTATCGGGAACCTGTTACGAAACTGTTGGAATGAATTTCCTAACATTAATTTCCTGAACGCAGGGGGAGATCCCTTCTTTATTATTCGCGTATAGTAGAACGACATTAAATCGTAGGAAGAAGGAAATTGCCCAGAGAATTCTACGAATAATCCATCTTTTCGTGAAAGTTCGAGGTGTTGCATCATTACGATGATTCTATTTGAGGTGTCACTGTCGAGTTACTAGCTGATATACTTAGACCGTGACACTTTTAACGTCTTCTGGTCGAACGGCAGCCATTAACGACGTACGTTCGTAAATGATCGAGGTCGGTGCGGATGTCTGCCGATTCAGCTTTAGCTTTGGGCAGTAATTGAAATAAATGACGTGGCGCCCTGCTGAACGCCATAATGAACTTGCCCGTTACCGAGGGTTGACACATGTCACAGCGACCTGCTGCCTGGTGCTCGCCTTCGTTAGCTGCCTTTACCTTCGGAAACCTTTAATCTCGGCCCAAATGGACCAGACTTCGATATTCGATCTCTGATCTCTGACCTCTGACCTCTGATATCCCGAGAACTTCCAGCCAGATATAAACCTTCACTTGACTGTGGCTCGTTGATGGAACACGCCCGTGTCAAACATCGTATTGGAGTGCAAAAATTCGCATGTCTTTGGAAGAATCGAAGAAATGGAAAGGAGAAGCAGTTGCTACGCGAGCAAGCTTTCGGTGTCAATTTCTTGCCAAGCTTGCAGCTTCGGTAAATCGATGCGTGACGACGATATTATTGACTCGCGGTGAGCATGAATTTCCTGAACGATATTGCCGCGAAATTAGGTACCAGTTTACGCGCACACTTATGAGTAGCGCCGCGTGTCAGCCACATAATTCCGGTGCATAACATAATCGATACGGTACTAATAGGTTCAAGAGTTAAGTGAGACCGAGTGCATGAAACTAGTCGGCCCTCTCTTTGAGCAAATTCACGTGACGCTAGTTACGACGTTGATTTCAATTAAAACTTTGACTTTGACGCTGGGCTTGACGTGGCATACTTGCAAAGATTGCCTCCGCTGATTCAGTTTTCGGCGCATTGTACGATCTGCCCATAGTGCCTATACAAACAGGCGAAACATTCCACATACCGTTCGCAACAATTCTCCTACGTAATAAATTATTTTGGCAACAGCTGTAAGTCGGGGGCTATCAGTGCAGGGAATCTACCATGCAGCAGAATTTCTGTCACGCTGGACTGTGCAGGGAATTCCAGAAATTTCATAGAAATTTCTGGCGGATCGTGTCGTTAAGCTCTGCGGGACAATAATCGCTTGCGTTTTGTTGAAGACCATTGCGGTTCCCTGCTGAAAATGTTTCAGAGAGGGGCAGATCTGGTTGCTAGCTTGGCCCTCGAGATTACGCGCTGCCTGCCACTTGCGGGCTGCGAATTCAATTACATATATTAAATTCGGCGCAGGGTGAAAGTTCGGGGCTGCAAAGGGTCGCGGATTTCTCACGCGGATCCCGGAACAAGCAGACCTCGCAACTCGGCCGACATCCCTCGTACAGCCATATGTAAGCGCGAACGTCTAAAGCGATGATGATACCGTAAACTCTGTAGCGCGATGCTCGTGCAGACTCGCGAGGAAAACAATCTTCCGGATGGAAACGAATCCGCGAACGTGCGCCAGCAAATAACGCCTGGGTGTTTCGCGGATTCGCAAGCGAGATCTCGTAAAAATTGGAATTGGATGTACGAAGTTGTCGGGTTGGAATGGGAAGGGGACTCTGAACTAGAAACACGGCACGATAAAAGCTCCGGCGAAGCCGTGGCTCCGTAATTTCATGTTTGAAGGATAATTTCGAAGACTTGGTGTTTGTCGCGTGAAAAGTTGGATGAATATGGAGGTGCGGTACAGTTCTTCTTCGTTGCTCCCTGAATTCGGATTTCGAGGAGAAAAAGATGAAGGAGGAGAATGTAACGCGAGGAGTAAGAGCAAAACAGTTATCATTGTCAGACAGCGACAGCGGAATCAGGGATCTATGGGGAAGGTGTGGCCCTGGCTCGAACACGGCTGAAGGTTTCCCTGTTCCGCACAGGATGGAGACGTTAGGGTTTTCATTGGAACCTGACGAAGCCTGCGGGAGCTTACTGCCATGGGATTACCAGAGACAGTTGGAAATCCGATCAAAACAAATGGACTGCGAAAATACGCCCTCCTCCCGTTCTCAACCGCGTCTAGAATCAGTCGTTTGCCCGAACACTGTTACAAACCGACCTGGATGGCCTCGGTCTCTGAGACTTTCGCGGGAGTGACGATCGAACGCAATTCAACCGGGCTGATAAGACGAATCGTTGATCGCGAAGTAATGAGCGGCTCTGATTTCTCGCACCCCCTATCCACCGCCTGGTGCTCACGTACACCACCATTTTCGAGGGGGTTAACAAACAGGGGAGAGACGCGAGAGCTCGTCTCGAGGGTAGTTTTGGACAGCGTGGAACGCCGATTGCCACGGATTCGGGGGAGAATGGAGCCATTATCACGTAACAGACGGATTCGAGTTTCAAGTGTTCCCACGTGGAATTTAAGGCAAGCTCTGTCGAACGTGTCCCGTTCGAAAGCCGTTTCTCGCGGCGGAAGTGTTCGCTTTGATGAGAAATTAAACGGGGAGGGTGCTTTTCGCGGCCTGAAAGAAGCGCCAAGAGGCAAATGTCTTGGATTAAATAGAGATCAGGGGACGGAAGAGTGATCAGCTTGCTTGATCACCAAAGTCACAAGTAGAGAAACATATTCCACAGAAAAATAGACAGTCCTCGTTGCTGGGCGAAAGGCCCAACAACGTGCAACGTGGCTGCAACAATGTCGAGCCCATAAATCTTGTTACGCGCTGGCGAAATTATTTGTCGGACCGAGTGTCGTGGATGTAAATTGCGCTTTCGACTTCCTGCGTGCCGGAAACCGTGATAACATCGATAGCACCGGTCGCGGCCTATAAAAATCGGTGGCTGCTTGCGCGATCACGTGCACGTCCATCGATCGTTTATCCGTGCATCGGAATTGAATAAAAAAATGCGCAAACAGACAAACAAGAAAACAGCGAAAAAGGCGAAAAAAGCGGGAAAAAACTCCCCCAAAAAAGTGTCACGGATCCGCGCGTGGAGGGGATATTCAACCGTTTATCGTTCGGTTGGACGGCGCGCCTATCGGATTCATTCTCTCTGGCTGCATACATTGCAAATATAATGGATACCGGATTATAGGGTTTTTGTTTCGCGAGCGAACCCGTGGAAGGGGGGCGAGGCGGGGGTGGGACGGCAGATGCGGGATTATTGTTTCATAACGGGTGCCACGGATTTCTCCAGCCTTTGTTTTTCGTGCTGATGTGATTCGATGAAAATTGGGGTCACTCTTGAGCCTATCGCGTGACCACGCGATATCCCGTAATATCGCGCGACATTCTGATCATCGTTGCCAGCCTGCGCGCTTTTCGACAATTAATTCGGCCGCGAATTCGGCTCGGATATTATCGCGTTCGCACGAATGCGAATCGTATTAAAATGCTCTCAACTGTTGATTAATATAGAAAGCTACCGGCTGGTCCGACGGCTGTCCGAGGTCCCAAATCGATTCTGAAAGTAACGATCAAGGATACGCTCGCCAATTATACGATGGAACCAAATGGAGCTCGCAGATCGATCGGCTATCATGCGCGAGTGGCCAGAAAACTCGCGTTTCAAGGAGGTGGTTCGATATAAAAGAGACGAACGAACCAGTCGTTACGAAAATATCGTGGCTTCCTCCATGAGTGGCTCTGGCCAGGTGGTGCTCCCTCCCATGGAAGAGGGGCGACACATGTGGATGCCATACAAAAACGCCGCTGCCACGTGACGCCGGATAATAATAACGTTACGATACCCCCCTTTAGACGTTCGATGGTCCCCCAAATGCCCCCCTCGCTTGCGTTTTTCTCTGTCCCTTTCCTGCTCTCTCTGTCCGCCGACGTTAAAAGACCAACTGTCTCCTCGTGCTCTCCTGGTCGAAGCGTCCCTTTCGATCGCTCGAAGGGCTGAAACGTCGCGACGTGGTAGCTCACCCCGACGCTCAAGTTGACGGGGTGTTCGATATAAGGACACAGAGCAACCCCTCGTCGATCCAGGTTACGAATTGTCAAACTTCGTCTACATTCTTTTCAGAGATTTTTTGATAGATATTCTCCTAAACAAACCAGTCCGTGTTACGCAATTGTTAAACTGGCAACGTGAAAAATTGCAACAACACGGATTCGGCGAAACTCGATATTGCTGACGCAAACATATAGACATCGCTTTAATTTACATTTTTATCAGTCAATATTTGCGTCACGCGACTGTACCTGTCACTATTGTCCTAGACACGGTAGCAAACATGCCCTTTACAAATTTTCCACGATCACGTGTCTCTTGATTTAGGTGCTGGGATTCAAGGACACGTACGTCTGGATTAGGGGTGACAGCTCTGGCCACAAGAAAAGGGGTGGGCTTCGTTTAACGAAGGCTCTTAATTCCAGCACCAAGGTAATCAATTTCACGCGTTTACAGTTCAGTTTACTCGAAGGTAAATTCGATGAATCCTTCTGAATTCTAATTGGCACGATTCCTTTTGCGGGAAGATCATTTGGGCGGATCAGCAGAAGGTGATTGAACGACACAAACGTGATCAGCAGCCATTGGCCAGCTTGGAATCGGAGAAACCCCTAATAAGGGAGAAAAGGCTTGAAGTGGATCGTTATGGCTTAAACGGTGTAGAGGACGACAAAGATTGGCAGGAGTTTTGGTACCACGACCCTGAAGACACCAGGCTGATGTTCAACGATGATCTCTGGGATCAGGAATGGTACCTGGTAATTAAACTATCCATTCGAAACATTGGCACAAAATTATATTGCATTTAGAAATAAAAATCGAGCGATATTGCAAGGGAATGACTACAGAGAAAGAGAGAAAGTAGAAGGGAAATCAATGTGGGAAGAAATCAATATGGGAGAGTAGTTGATGGTAAAGCTGTCGATGCTTGATCTAGTTATCTCATGATAAGATAAACTCCTTTATCAACTGTTGCAGCAAGACACGAGGTCAAACAAAGCTCTTCCAAAGCTCGACTTGAACGTTTTACCCCTCTACCGACTGGGGGTAACTGGTCGGGGCGTGAAAATCGCCGTTTTAGACGATGGCTTGGAACACACCCACGAAGATCTGCGGAACAACTACGTGAGTTGTAGGAAATTTTGCTTCGAGCTACCCTTTGTGCCCCACAGAGGACGAGAGACGTTATTTCGAATCGACATTTTCGATCCCTTGGAAATATTTCACCCTATGATAACTACCGAAGTGCTTGTTTGCTTAGCAGCGCATCGGTATATCGGCTACAGGTTATTTGTTAATCAGTTTATTGATTTAGGATCCAGACATTAGCTACGACGTGAACGAGGGTGACAACGACCCCATGCCGCGATATGAAATATCAGGTACACGGTGCGCCATTCGACTAGCATTTGAATGCTTGGCTTCCTCCGCAAAAAGCGTTACCTTTCCATCCGTTGTTACGAATTACACCCCGCAGGGATGAACGGGCATGGCACGAGGTGCGCAGGGGAAATAGCGATGGAGGCAAACAACCGGAAATGCGGCGTTGGCGTTGCTTTCGAAGCTTCTATAGGAGGGATCAAGCTTCTCGACGGACTAGTGAACGATCGCGTCGAGGGAGAGGCACTGGGATACAAATCGGAAATGGTAGATATTTACACGGCCTCCTGGGGACCTGCCGACGATGGGAAAAGTTTAGAAGCTCCCGGAAGACTGGCCACAGAGGCACTCGAGAGAGGCGTTACGATGGTCAGTATTTAGAAACTGCAGCACTCGTTCCTCCTTCTGAAATTTCATACGAAAGGAAGGTACCCCGAAGCGTTTACCCTCGCGCGATGCATATTTATGGCACGGGTGTATATCTACCGAGACTTTCTACGCCACTGTTTTATCAACTACATCGTATATGTTTCGAAAACTAATATTTACTCTCTCTCCCCCGCGATACGATAACGTTATCAATTTATTGATCGATCGTTTAGGGAAGGGGTGGCAAGGGAAGTATTTACGTGTGGGCTTCCGGCAACGGAGGCTCGAAATCAGACGATTGCGGATGCGATGGATACGTAGGAAGCATTTACACAATTGCGGTTGGTTCAGCTAGTCAAACCGGACGATTTCCATGGTACGGTGAGAGCTGCCCAGCAACGTTAGCAACAACGTACAGCAGCGGAGCGTATCACGATCAGATGATAGTAAATAGAAGTGGACAAGTTAAAATGAAACGGGAGCTTGCCGAGTACCTAAGAGAATTTCAAATAATGTCTTTCCAGGCAACAACAGACCTGAGGAATACCTGCACCACCAGGCACACTGGCACTTCCGCATCTGCTCCATTAGCTGCAGGAATACTGGCTCTAGCCTTGCAAGTAAAGTACGTGCTCGTTCAATGATTACCTTTCCCCGAACCTCTGCTTTGAAACTCTCTCACGCTAACTCAGTCTTATCGTACTCTTAACGGAGTTTATCGAATTCAAAGGAACGATCAAAAGATTTATCTGTATCACTTCGTCGGCGTTGTCGGCATTGAACTTTATCACCGAACTTTCGAGTGGTTCCGAAGATTTCTTCGGGTACGTCCGAAGAATTGAATTTCCGGCTAGAGTAGAGCATAAGAGCAGAAGGAGGAGTTGGGGGTTCAAGTTTCTTACCCTATGCGGCATATTGAAATGCGTGGTTACCCAATAGAGGAAATGTTTTAAAGATGAATCCATCCCTGCCCCGGGAAGCATTATCATAAGGCTTGATTAACTCATTCGACCCGTAAAATTGTAAAACTCGAACGCAAAGCTGCTTCGTCGGCGCTGTTTCAAGTTATTAAGGGATGCACAGCTTGTTCTGGCCTTCTCGCCTTCTACTGCGCTCTTTCCCAGTATCCGGACATGATTATGAAAGATTTGAAGAAGGGCGAGGCTGCAGGGCAATGAAACAGCGAATGTTTCGTTGCAACACGCCAGGCAGCCTGAATAATCTAGCTCTGTTGTTCTTAAAGCAAGGACGTAACGTGGAGAGACGTGCAGCATCTCATCGTTTGGACCTCGGAGTACAGCCCCCTCAGGTGAGATTATGATTTGAATGCCGCATGAATGGTAACCTTAATATCTATGAAAAGCTAACTAAGTTTCGGCCCCCTGAGCTATTCGTTCAATCGAATTTCCACCAGAATAGCCACCAGATAACCCTCCCCTTTAAAATAATTTTTGTTTCGCCTTGATATGACCATCCGTTCACGAGAGATCGTCGTTTAAAGAGAAGCATAAATTTTAATGTCTCGTCACTCTCGCTCCCTTCTGTCTGGGTCGCACACTCGGACTTCCCACTCGCACTGCCTCACTAACCGGCACCCACACGAGATAGTTGCGCTGGTCAGTGACAGACTGTTTTTGTTTACTAAACATTGACCCACTTACGCACTTCCTGGCGGAAAGTAGGTCACTGGGGTAATTTCACCCGCCACCCCTTGCGTCTTACACGCTATACATACTTTAAAGACTTATATCTCTGGAACCACTTGTGTTATCAGCATGAAACAAACTGCGTTATCAAGGGCATACTTCCCTCTATCCTATAAGATTGGTGTACCGCAAAAATCGCGATTCTTCTAGGTGAATTATGCGCTCAAAGTTAACGTTACATTAGTAAGCATGTAGGGGAGGCCGGGGCTAAAAGTTCCGATTTCGATAAACCATAAAAATGACTGGAAAATAATGTAGTTATTCTCTTCACTATGGACTAATTTCTTGTTAAATTTATTATATCTTCTGATTTTAAGCTTGTGTTGAATATATTGTAATAGGTTTCCCATAGAAAGTAATTTATTTGTGGCTGATCGAAGCGGAACTTCTTACCCCTACATGGGGCAAGTTGTTATCGCATTGGGGTAAGTTGTTACTATGATATAAGAGTTGCCTTTTAATGAAATATTTCATTTTCTAATGAAATAAAGCAGAATTTTATTAATAATGGTTATTTATGAAGGTTCGGACCAACAAAAATGTATTATCTTTAAAAGAAAACCAAAAGCGACAGTTTTTATTTATCTTTACGCATAACTTCGATCGAAGTCGTGTCCCTTTCCGCCTTTCATTCATATGTTCGCATCTTAAAGCACAGCGGAAACAATTTATACATTTGCGGTAGGTCTGTGACGATAGCACCCCCAAATTCGAATTTTTGGAAAAACTCAACGGCATTCGTTTGTCCATCGTTTGCCCACGTTTGCCCATAAAATTTTTTTTTTGCCCACCCTCCAAAAAAAGTTATGAACAAAATAAAAAATTTGTCTTCATCACTCACGATGAATTCATTTCAATTTTTTAAAAGAAGGATACGAATATACCCGATCTGGCCACGTTTGCCCACTCTCAGATTTCATTTGCCCACCCTCCAGAATTTAAATAAAAAATAAAAACCGCGAAAACATGGGTATAGATGAAGCGATCGCGTTAAAGTTCGATTATTCTCGAAAATATTATCAAAATCGTTCTTTCAACGGTGCAGTTCGTTAGTTTAGATGTAGAAGAGATTTGCCCATCCATTAATTTCGTATGCCCACCCTTCAGAATCGAATTATTAATGAAGATAGCCAAGAAGTGCGGTACCCGTTAAAGCGATCGCGTTAAAGTTCGATTTTTCTGGAAAATATTATCAAAATCGTTCTTTCAACGATGCATATCGTTTGTCCAGATGTAGAAGAGATTTGCCCATCCATTAATTTCGTATGCCCACCCTCCAGAATCGAATTATTAATAAAGATAGCCAAGAAGTGCGGTACCCGTTGAACCGAATACCTTTCCGTTCGTTTTTTCCCGAATGAATTATCAAAATCAATTGTACTTACCGTAAAGGTTGAAGGTGTTTGGTGACATGTTATCCAAAAAATGTTGCACACACTTCTTTCTCACTTTATTGGAACGACACTTAAATTTGTATCGCTCATCGAACACTTCACACTTTTCACACATCTGCAGCATGTGCAGAATAACACCAGAGTGGTTATCTAGTCATTTTTCACTAATTACCGCAATGATATCGCACAACGGAAAATAATATAATCTCACAGTTACTTCACAAACCGTAAATGAATGCACGGTCTTGCAAGAGTTGCGTCCGAACTCTGTAGACCGACCGACTTTCGTGCGTCGTTGGAAGGAATTCGAGGGTATCGCAGACATCTGTTTACGTTTCGGCACGTTCGATGACGACACGCAGTGTTGATACCCTAAAGGGTAGCAGCGCCGAGTGCCACTGCCGAAACGTAAACAAATGTCTGCGATAGTCTCGAATTCTTTCCAACGACGCACTTCTTGGCTATCATTATTAATAATTCGATTCTGGAGGGTGGGCATACGAAATTAATGCATGGGCAAATCTCTTTTACATCTAAACTAATGAACTGCATCGTTGAAAGAACGATTTCGATAATATTTTCCAGAAAAATCGAACTTTAACGCGATCGCTTCAACGGGTACCGCACTTCTTGGCTATCTTTATTAATAATTCGATTCTGGAGGGTGGGCATACGAAATTAATGCATGGGCAAATCTCTTCTACATCTAAACTAACGGACTGCATCGTTGAAAGACCGATTTTGATAATATTTTCTAGAAAAATCGAACTTTAACGCGATCGCTTCACCTGTACCCTTCTTTTCGAGGTTTTTATTTTTTATTTAAATTCTGGAGGGTGGGCAAATGAAATCTGAGAGTGGGCAAACGTGGCCAGGTCGGGTACATTCGTATCCTTCTATTAAAAAATTGAAATACATTCATGATGGGTGATGAAGACAAATTTTTTATTTTGTTCATAACTTTTTTTGGAGGGTGGGCAAAAAAAAATTTTTTATGGGCAAACGTGGGCAAACGAAGGACAATCATTTCCCACCGAGAAATCATTAAAATGTTTTCATGGGGGTGCTGATGCAAATTTTTTTTTGCCATAATTTTTTTTTTTGAAGGGTGGGCAAACGAAATTTTTTTATGGACAAACATGGGCATACGATGAACAAACGAATGCCGTTGAGTTTTTTTAAAAAATCGAATTTGGGGGTGCTATCTTCATAGACCTATTTGCGGCGGGGCAAGTTTTTACGGTAACAACGTGCCCCAAGTCACGGTAACAACTAGCCCCTACCGACACATGTAGCAATTTCAAAGACTATTCTGCTTATACATGTATTCAAACGATAAACACTATTACACCATGTTCTTAAATGTCATTTGATCCATAAGAACGATTCAATCTATAATATCGACGTTAAATAATTGAAATAGACCAAAATGTAATGATAGAAAAATTTTTACTTATCTGGTACGCGACTAATAGGTCCTTGCTTACAACCACACAATTCGCTGTCGCGGACGCAATTAAAATGGGCGAGAGAGTGGCGTGATCAACTCACGCGGAAAAAATAATTTAAAGTACAACGCTCTTTTTATTTTGAAGATAGAGCCGTCGGAACAACTTACCCCCGGAACTTTTAGCCCCGGTCTCCCCTACAACAATTTTATCGACTTTGTTTAAGTGCGTGTAGCTAGGTAGAAGTATATTATCAGCTAGTGTTTTAATTGCGATTTATTTTACCTCAAAGCCACTCATCACCTCGGTGCACCCAGCATGTCGATCGTAGTTATAAACTGGAAAAGTTTTTCAGGAAAGTGCTATCGTTGGAAACAGGAGAAAGTTAAATTAACCCTGCTTCGCGACAGGGAGATATAGGTTGCCTATTGCACGTAAAGATGGATTAGTTCGCACTCTAGATGAAACTGTTTCATTTCACGTCGGACGTCCTTCTGTTCGCGCCAGCAAGCCCCATAATTGCGTCAACTTTCAGAGAGAATCCAGGTTGGTTCAGAAACTCCGCTGGATTTTGGTTCAACTCACGTTTCGGCTTCGGACTTATGAACGCGTACGCGTTGGTCGAGTCCAGCTCCAATTGGACAACCGTGCCGGAGAAAACCATTTGCCAAGTGGACGTCGGCAGAACGTGAGTGAAAATCGCCACCAAATTTGATCGCGTTTAGTTAAACTACCAACTTCTCGTTAAACTAAACGAGGGAGGATTTGATTAATGGAAAGCATGCACGTAGATACGAGTTGCTGCTTGAACGAATAATTTCACAGGCTCCGAGGAAGCATATAGAGAATATTAACATGCTTCGCTTTATCGAAACCGGCTACATACAGATTCTGCACACGTAGATTTCATCCTCCGCGGTCCATTCAGATTACCATGTGCGAACGTGATTTCGCGCGCTATTTTCCACACCGAATTTTCAAACAATGGATGTAGTTTTAAAGCATTTCGACCTATATTCCACTTTTACGAAAGCCTCTGCACATTTTGGAAGCTTTCATCTTCTTGTAATCAAAGCGCAAGGGTGACCCTCCCGTTGTCCTTGTTCCTTTAAAACGTGCAGTAAATCTCGGTGACTTTACATCGTTAAATTCAACATGTCGAGAAGAGCCCTTCACTCATTCGTTACCGCACAGTGAAGAAGGCAAGTCGAAAAAGTAGAACGTCTCGAGAATTTTTCGTACGGTCCTCGCGCGTCAGTTGGCTGTTCCCTGAAAGGACACAGTAGCTTTCATCGTGCCACGCTTTTTTCACTTTGAACCAGTCCCGTTTTTACGCTTGATAAGATGTATGAGTGTGCCTTCCAAGAAGAAACTCGGGCGGATTTCTCGAGTAATTCATTATCGATCGATTTCATTCGAGTAAATTGTTGGACCGTAGCCCTTCAGAGATACACTCTAATTCACGAACACCTGTACACAACCGAGGCACGATGTCGAGCAATATTTAAATTAGCAGAACCGACTGCTGACGTTGACAGTCGATATTCCAGATAGTTTCAACCAGCTCTATCGACAAGTCGTACGCGAAAACGGATGTAGCTTTCGGTTTATACGTGCGCGCATGAGAAAGGATGTCTTCGGTTTAGAATTGACAAGAGGCTGGCTTCTGGAAGCACGAAGAAGCTGCGATTTGAGGCGGGCAACGAATGTCAATCGGCGGAGAAGGAGATAACGTTTTTGGAACACGTGGAGATCGAGGTCAGCCTCGAGTACAGCCTTCGTGGTGCTCTTCAGATGCATCTCACTGCACCCTCAGGTATGCACTTCTCGTTTGCGACAGCCCAAATCTTTTGAACTTGTTCGTTGCCTGTAAACGCACCTCAAAACGAAAGCCGGGCGAAGCAACGCCGGAATTGTTGAATTTCTATTTGAATTCGATTGCTAGAAGACTTTACCACAGATAGGTATTGTAAAATTCTTATCCGCACGTTCAGCAAGCATCGCGCTGTCGCGTATTTATCGCGACTCGAAAAAGGATTTTATACCTCGAAGCACTGCATTGAGGGAAAATGCTTGAGCAAACGTCTTGAAAGTAACATTTTTACGGTGTACACAGATGCCGCTGAACCGCGCGTTACCTCTCAAAATCGATTTCGTGTCGCCCACTGTTCTGAGGTAGTAGAACAGCCAGAACTTTGAATTTACGACCACGCAAAACCACATGGCTTTCGAAGTGCAGTTTAGCTCCGGGAAAATGAAAATAAAATGCATCTCGGGCGTATATCCTTTTTCTAACCCGTTATGTCCTTTCAATCGGTTTCCTCTGGAAATTTCAAAGCCGTTTCCACTGCGATGTCTGACTGGGAAACATCGATGGAGCTTGCACGTTTTAGAAACACGAAGAGATATCAGTAAAAGCATTCCTTGAAAGGAAATTTAACTTCCCTCGCGTAATGTGAATCGCAGGTGCTCTTAACTGCACTCTTGACTTGCACTTGTCTATCGATTATACGATTCTCTTCGATCCGATGCTGGTTCTTGAGGTAGATAGGATTAAAGGGAGCCCAGATGCGGTAGAAAAGCGGAAAGAGTGCGAGCGATTTTATTGCGGCGACCTGAATCGGGCTAATTCGAAACCATGCAGGAGAGATTGGATGGACCATTATGTTGGGACGTTTAATTCCGTGCACGTTCGGGGATTCCTGTTATATTAATAGTCGATGTTGCGCGCATCGGTGCATGGTGCATCGGGGAATATTCGAAAAACTCGGTGGAATGAAATTTCGGGCAACTGAAAACAACAGCTACACGATATCCCGATTCCACTGTGGAAGAAGTTTTCTGTTCCATTGAAATATAATTTACATCTTTCAGGGACCAGCGTGCAAATACTGAAGCCTAGAAAATTGGACGACTCAACTGCTGGATTCGAGAAATGGAAATTTATGTCCGTGGCATCCTGGGGAGAAGATCCACGTGGCTGCTGGACCTTAGACATCGTCGATGAGGTGGTTAATTTTCAAAGACATTTGCCATCGATAAAACACTGCGGTGTTATTTATTTTATTCGGTGGAATCACCTTCGATGAATCGTTTTCGATTTACCCGGTTTATAAGTCGCCTTGCTAAACGAATCACGTCCTACTGTTTCACTGCCTTTATTTGCGCCTTAACAGATAGGACCGAAAGAGAATAATGGCACAATAGGAAGGTTCTCATTGATTTTGCACGGGACAAGGGAAATGCCAGAGTACCGCAAAAATGGCCCAAGAATATACAATCAAGAGTATAATCGAATTCGGAAAACCGTAAGTGGATGAAATCTTGATTACGCTACTAAATTTAATCGCAGATTGCTAGTGGGAAATTAGCTTTGCATTGATAAGAGAAGGAAAATCAAACGAAACTTTTCTTTACCAATTTAGAAGCTGTACTTGATTTTCCTTTGTTCCAGAATCAACTCCCTGGGGCACACAAACCAACAAATTCCGTGTTCAAGAAGAAACACGAGAGACTCTACTCGAGAGTTCTAAAACCAAACATTTATGGAAAACAATGGCTCGAAGAATTTCTACGATCATAAATGCAAGAGTTTTGTATTAGAAAAAAGTCTGTCCTTACGCCAAGTAATAAATGAATTGAACTGAACTGCAATGGGTATTATCACTTCACGAACCTGCTTCACAAACTTACAGCCTCTTTGTTAGTCTAAATTAATTCATAGATCACCAATGGATAATTTGAATACTAGCCTTCTAGCATCCAATAGGAAACTACATTAAATTGGACAGCAAAGAGGAAGCGACTAGGGTGTTAATTGCTACACTTTCTCTGTGTAATTCTGAGTCAAGCACCAGGCCAGTGTTTGCGTGGAATAAAGCACGATAGAATTGCGTTTTCCAAGCAGACGTCTTGCTATCACATCGCGTTACAACTTGAATAACATTTTAGAGTACGGGCTTCCCTTGTTCTAGGAGGTTGAACAGAGTGTCCACTACCTTTGTCCCAGCTTGGGATGCTACAACGCATAACAAACAAAAGCGAAATTCGAAGAGGTACCTTCCCGACAAAGGGAGGAGCCTGTACTTTCAAGCGTGTCAAATCTAACAGAATCTGAGATCCTCCAGTAAATACCCCTGTTTGAGAATCTTCAGTCACTTAAGACAATTGCTGTTTCTTTTGCGAGAGACTTGTTGGCGTAGGAGTAACCACCATCGTCTTTACACGATACTGATCTCCACTGATTTCCCGGGAACAGAATAATATTACTTCTTTCACGATTCGTGGAAGAAGAGGCGAAAATGGTATTTAAGACGGACGTCGTGGAACACGTTTTAAATAGAACATGACCGAGTTCAGATATTCATCCGCGTCCGAGAAATGCAATTAAAGCTCCTAAAAATTCTACTCTCGGAACGGGAAGCGAGTCCCTTTCAAGGGTCCCGCGAATGAATCGCAGAGATCAGAAAGCATATTACGACAATTTTTTAATTAATATCTCGATTGACGCAACAACCCATGTGCGCTCGCGTTTCAAAGAACGCCACAGCAAGAAGAATTCCTGCTGTATTTATTCTGAATTTCCGCGTTCACGGTTTCGCAGATAGAATTTCAGAATCTGAGAGGAAAAATGGATATGAAATGTCGGAAATTCTCGCGCAGTAATCGAGTCGATGGAAACGTGATTCTTAAAACGTTCATTGGGACGCTGGTTGCGACGATAAATCATTCTCCTGGTACAGGGCAAAAATACAACTTCTCGTAGATCGCGCGAATATTCCACGGTAATGCATAACCGTAGAAGGTTCGTAGTGAAATATGGCGAAAGCTATTAGCACGGCTCGCCAGCCATTCCGGGAGCTTCCCTTTAAGGGTGAGGTCCCGATGAAATTTTCACGAATAACGTATGTTCGGCGAAACGATAGTCATTTTGCGCCCCTTGATTCTGGTGAGAATTTTCCAGGCCGAGAAAAGAAATTGTTTCGAGCTTTTATATTTTAGCGCTTTCCAGATCAAAGGACCCGTCGGGTCGCGTAATATTTACGCTCTTTACTTTAGAATTTTACCCGGGCAGGGCACAAAGCTGGACATTCCGCGCTCAGAAATTCAATTTCAACTCCGACCGTACGGTGGACGCCACGACAATTCCATCAAAACGCAAACACGCACTGATTTATTCGGTCTTGCGCGATTTGTTTTTGATTGTAGAGCAAACAGACACGCGAGCATGGAAGATAATGAGAATGTATTCTTTCTGAGATTCCATCGATTGAAATCGAGATGAATTGGTATGCGAGAACACGACGACACCTTCGTGGTAGATTTAATTGAAATGCAAATTAATCCCGCCGCTTCGCGGATCGTGTTCCCTGGTTATTAAAGACCGTTTGCTTTATCGATTTACACCCTTTAATGAAATTAGCACGGGTTAATTGTATGGGCGTTAAAGTGCTCGTGGAAATGGTAATGCCTCCAGAAATTGAGAGGAAATTGATATCGGTTATCAGAGATAGGCACAGACGTCACAGATTTCTCGCGAAATTGTCGGCGCGAGTATCTTGCGGTTCAGACTTGAAATCTTTTCAAATCGCCTTTCTGAGAAGCTTCTCTCTTCTACTTCGCAGTGGGCAAACGGTTTAAGTGGAGGCTCAGTTTAATGAAGGTTTAAGGTAGAAAGCTCTGCGATGGTAACGTTTTCCCGAATATTAAAAAGAGGGATTGCGATCGATGTATAAATGATTACACCCCTTAAACCAGCGTGAAAGCATTACGTCGAACTTTCATCCCAGAAATGGTGCACTCACCTTAAAGTAGCCTTTCTATATTCAGAGGGTATCAATGAATTATAAATTAAAACTCCCTTGTTCTTTAGACCGAATTAAGTTCGTAGATAAAATGGGTCTAAGGGGTGACAAAATAATTTCAGCGAGATTTTCTTCCTTTCTCGACGAAGAGAGACGAAAAGCCTGGAAATTCGACTACTGCAAGCACCTCTCATAGTCGTTGAATCCACCACGTAGGTGCGCTACCGTCGACCTAATAATGGGGTGAGTTGGGGGCGAAACAGGGATGATTCGGGCAGTAGCATGCCGCCCCTCGTGTCATGAACGTCGTGGAACGCGCTTGAAACGGAAAGTCGACGGTGTCCTTCCTTCGACTTTGCGCCTTCTGACTTAACCCTCTTCAACTTCTGCGAACACGAACGGGGAACCGGAGCACCGTACCGCCAAAAACACCCCCAAACAGGGCAATACGTAAGCAATTCCTTCATTTTATCTCTGCCCTAAATGAATGGGTTGAATGGGACACGTTCGCGCGAAAGCATGGTTGAGGTACGCGTGAGGTAGCACGTTAATTGCTCGGGGGGTGGCGTTCAAAGGGTAATTAGACAATGATAAAGGGCGTGACGATACGGCGTACGGTGGCTGCAGTTTCGTTGAGGCTACATTTGCGCCAAGTGCCCTCCACTCCACGCGAATCCCTCTAATTAACTAATAGCACTCCTTCGCCTACCCCCTAAGCTTGCAGGTGACTCTTTGGCCCCCGCCAGGGGCGGGAATAACTTTTTCCTCATTCGAATTTCTGCGCAATACCGCCACGCGCTTGATCCCCCGCGTACACGGGCAAATTCGATGCGTTTTTCCTTTGTTTCGAACATGGTTTTTAATATAAATAGTTTAGCTGGAATTGTAACGTCAATTTTTGTGAATGTATAGAACGGAGCTCTTTGAAAACACTGTTTGGGATTCGTGTCAATATTTATGCTACACTGCGATTCTACTATACCAGTTAGAATGGTTTTACGGAATTATTTATCGAAAATGAGTAAATATCATGAATTGCTACGGGATATTATAAGTAACGCGAGTTCTCGCACGAAGGGCACACTTCCCTCTCGATGGGTCGATTACACTCCAGGAAAAAATCATTAAATCCAGCGGAGATCATCGCGTGACATGTCGCGACTCAAGCGGGGGTTTACTTTTTTCTGAGTGTAAAGCCATGCAATTAATAGCACGTACACAGTTCTAGCGAAATTGTTGCTTCGTATTTTCCGTCTCTTACTGTTAAACCTCAAGAATAAAGCACTATTATAAGCTTCGCAGGAGTATAGGTGAAAGATAACTCTTACACGAACGCTACAATCTATGCTTATTATTCGTCTATGAAAGTTAACGTTCCAAATTATCTGACGATTGTAAGCGTGTTGGAGCTCACGATGACGTCAGCGTGTGACTTTTTTTTTATCGCGAATAAGGTAACCACTATGAGGTCACAAGGCATTGCTCTCGAGCTCGAAAATAGGAATAAATTGACGGTACATAGACGAAGCATAGGTCGCCGTTTATTTTTACCTGGAGTAAGCTCTATACGAGGGAAGTTCACCTAACTTAACCACCTTAAATCATTCGTAAACTATTCGTCCTATAAAAGTTTCTCAAACAGGAGATGCATATTTAAAGAAGAAGAAAGTTCAATAAGGGTAGGTATGGCTTCGACGCAACTTGTCCACCTCGTTATTTCCTCCTTGAGAATCGATTTGAGCACACCACCCTTACGAGTAAATAATTAGTAATTACGTGTACTATTACTGTTACGAAGTCAAAGATTTCTGCAGGCCTAAAAGTTAGCAACAACAGAAGAAAAAACATATAGTATAGGGAATAGGAAGAAACAGGGTTAAAAAAACGAACGCCGAGGAGACCGGGAAGAATGGCCTGCATCCTGCAGCGTGGTTGCATTGTGGTTATTTTTAGCCAGTCGCGAGAAGCTTGTAGCATGCGTACACAGGTCGAATCGACGTTGGAACGACGATAGAAACGAATATTCAGGTGTTGCTCGATCGAAATAGCGTGCAGTAAAATTCGGTCGGGTGAAAACTATTCTAAACTACTCGATGACTTTTCGTGGTCTCGGATTTCTACCAGTGGAGGGAAAAAGCTCGATCGTTGATCGGAGAATGGGATGAGATTATCACTGACGCGGCACAGTGTTCCGACGTCTTTATTTTTAGCACAAAAGCGACCGGGGAATGTGTGCGCGTCGCTTTAACGAATTCGCCGCCGCTGCCCGGTCATTCTTCATCCCCTGTCCTGTGCGTTCTCCATTTTTCTCGACGCGAGTTGCTGGTGGCAGCAGGATGGAAAGGAAGGCAAACAGGGGTCGGTTACCACTAATTACTCGACTTCTCGCCGTGGAATTGCGCGGTAAACGGTTGCCCCTCTATTTACACACGGCTTCATTGATCCGCTTCAGAAAAAATACCGTAGAACCTCGAACGAGCCGCATAAATGCTGTGCTAACTATTTTAGCTGCTACCACAAGTTTCTTGATAAAATTAAGCGAGATCACGAGATAAAAATAAATGTATATTGTAAGTAACTATAAGTGTTTACTTATGACAGAGTGCTCGTGGCAGACTGTCGTATAAAATAGGGAATAGGAAAGCAAACTATCCTATTACTCGTAGTCAGCTGCTTAATCAATGCAGTTAAGTTCTGACGCATCGCTGAAGTCTCGGTGGCGTTAATTGGAGATGGGCGGGCCAGTGAAGTGATTTACACACGAATATCATCCATCCCCCCAAGTCAACTCCTCCAGTCAATTAAACGTTCCACTTGACATGTGGAAAACGCTCAGGTGAAAATTAATTTCGATAACATCTGGATATCGCTGGTGGGGAGTGAACGCTCCATCAAAGTCGCCGGAACACAGAGCGCCAGCGAACAAGTGGAATAAACGCGAATGGTCAGACATTGTCCGGGGGAACTGAGAAAAACATTTCTGAATTTTGATAAGGAATTTATGCGTCCGGGGTTCAATCGGAACTTTTTATTAACTTTGTTCGTTGAAACAACTTTGCAAATGTTTCATTTCAGTTTGGTTTTAAATTTCTTGAATGAAATAGATTGAAACTGGTGCCAGCGAAACTTTGATAATAATTATGAAACGAATATTATACCGGACCATTTTAATTCTCAACAAGTTTAATTTCCAACATAATTAACATATTTCTCCATTCCACTCTGTTTTCTCCCAACATTCAGATGCGTACAGGGTCGCAACCCTACGGGATGAACGCAGTGGAACGTGTAATATGCCTAACGAGGCGGATCAACAGCGGAAGTAAAAAAAAATGCGTCAGTTCCGTGGAATGACCTGTCAATACGAAATGTTGTCCGCGTCCCATTTTAGTTATTTGTAGGTCGATCGAAGTTACAGTGAGCCCTCTTCTTTCCTCTTTGACGTTCGACGCGTAAGAATAATCGCTCACCCGATCGAATCAATGTCGCGATTATTCTCTAATTGCAAACACGACGTGATAGGTATCCCGTGACAACAATATTAGCTAACCCCGTTTCGTTGTTTTCCCCAGATTCGCGGCGGCGATTGTTGAAATTCTGTATTATTCAGAGCCCGCCAGCGAAACCATTAAATTTACCAAGTAAAGAAACACGAGGAACGGAAAACTCAATGGTACGATTACTTTGCGTTGCAGTTTGCAAACAGCAATCGACAATATTGTGTGCGATGCGAAACTTTTGCTTTACGCGAGTTAAAAAAGAGAATGCGAAACACTGGAGGAACGTTTCAGTATGAAATGATTAGGAGAAACACGCCAGCTTCACTTTCCACTTCTTCTTCTGCTAGAATTTCAACCATTTAACTGCATGAAACTCTCGCACTGAAATATAAGCTTGCGAAATGTATACTTGCGAGCAGAGAGTACCCGATAATGGCAAAGTAATTGCAATGAATCCACAACGATCTTCATCAGTGATACATAGACCGTGCGCTCACCAGAATTTCGATAATGTCTACTATAAATGTAGCTATGGTTGCAATGAGAACGATGTCGTTGCGAATGATCACCAGAATCCGATTAACCAGTCGACTCCTGGGTGGAACAGTGGCCGTTTCAGTTCAAGAATTTCAATGCAGAACATCGTCGAACTTGTACATTTACAAGAACATTTAAGTATCGTTAACGAGCAGATTATAATCCATTTATTTACCAAAACGTGCTTTCAAAGCGTGTATTTCTATCCTTTTCCTGCAATTACTTTTGAAAACAGATTTCGCTTCATCGTGTTTAGCAATTCGTGAAGTAAAGGAGGAAAAAGTTCTGAGAAACGATAAAGAGAATCCACTTCGGAGCAATCTAACTCTTCCAGTGTTATTACCGTGAATTTTTTCTTTTTGAATTGCAATTCCCGTTGCGGGAATTGTAAATGTTCATTTGGAATTGTAAAAATACCGAAGGCAGGAGCGGGAGACATAGGAAGATCCTTATTAAAACTTTTCTACCAGGGTAAATTCGGTCGGAAGTAGTTGACGGAATTTTTTCCGAGCCGGATTTTACTTGTTAAATATTTCCTTCGCTTTGAAACGGTAGCTTCCTATGTTAATTCTCCGACTGGGAATTCCGTTTTAACCTGTCGTCTCTAGCGGCCTGAGATTCGTTAAACATTCTCTTCGTACTATCTGAAAATGATACGAAAACTTTTCCATGGAGGACGGAGTATTATCGATGAAAAGGTCAGGGAAGTTTAGAACGCGTTGTTCTTTTGTTGGATCTGATACGATTCTTTGAGAGCGCAGCACGAACAAAACCTGCGTACAGCTGCGAGAAATGTTTCATATTTATGCAGTTTTCAAAGGAACTCTTCCTTTGCTGTCTCGACGGACGATATTTTTACCTCCCGATGTTTGCGCTGCGAAAACCAAACGCGGAGTATATTTCACAAACTCTACGTGAAATGTTTCACGGAGAATATTACGGTTGCCTGATGGAAAGCATCGAGAGAGTCGCATTTAAATGACGTCTAGGAAACGTGGGTGGATTATGCATCACATAATCCAACGGTCTCATGATACTTTACAAATTGGACGCCGGATTCTGATTGTAATAACGTCGTTAATTCGCGGAGCAAAACCATCGATGCAAATCACCAAATATAAGCTTCGCATTTCGGGCCACGTGTACCGCCGCAACTGCAGGTATGCGTATAATTATTTCATTTAAACGTCGGAAGGCACCTCGCGGCCATGTCCTGCTTTTCGATTCGAACGAAAACTCTCGGGGGAGTATGATGTTTGTCCGGAATCCGGCTGGTACAGATTACGCAACGTTATTCAATATATTTATAGACAACAGAAACAGATATCGACCATAAACCCTCGTTAGCCATGAAATACTATTTTAGTCCAACATTAATAGTCTACCCCTTTTATTCGATCATATCGTGGTACTTGCGTGGCTAAATTTTACTCGAACCGCTCCACAAGTTTCACGAAATCGTTCCTGCGTTCGGGTCAACGTCGCAGCTCGATTTACCGCATGAATTTAGCTAACCACAAGCCACGTATTCAGTGAACATTTCGGTTTGCAGATTTAAAGTTGCAGGGACTGACTGAAACATGCGGACAAGGAGAACGTAAGAGAAAGATGGTGGACAAAGAGGAAACAGCGAAGACACCCTCACCCGTGAATATCAAAGACGCCATCGAGGGAGAGGTGTTGAATCAAAAGACTGCTAGGAGTAAGTATAAAGAAACAGACGATGTTGCCCGAGTAGCTTTTTCTGATCGAGGAGTACAAAGTTAGAGACAGCTACATAAATCGAGATATTCATCTTTTCGCCTCTCGTATTATCCCCTTCACTCCAACAACTCCCAGTAAAGGTATAAATTCTTAGAGACACAAAAGAAGGAAAACACTTTCTGTAAGTTCTGCCAGAGAAACGAAAAGAACGAAAGAGAAGGAATACTGAGATTGGACTCGCCGTTAAAGAGTAGCGAGTCCATTGCTCGGTAAAACCATCCACCGTGTTTCCGTCAGTCACAGCTCATCAAACCTTTCCTGTTTACCAGTACTTAAGAACGATCTCTTGCTGCACGAGGCTGTGATAAAAAATGAGTCCGACGCCGTTCGCAAGGTGCTCAAAGAGACCGTCGACGTCGATTCCAGGAACAATGTAAGTCATCGAAAACAATCCTCGGAGCCTGATAAACCGTTCACGTGTTCACAATGGAACGATTCAGTAGAAACAATCGCGGCAATTTCTCGCAGGAAAGTCGCGAAATGGTTCGGTTGGAAATAGAATCTTTCATTTCGCGCTACTACGTTAGCGTTAAATCCGTGCGAAATGCGTTACACGCTTCGAAACGCGAGATAACGTGACGCGTTTAGGACAGTGGCGCGCTGCGAAAATTGAGCGGGCTTTGTCTGAGTAAAAACGAGATAATTCACTTCGCTTCGTTGTTAAACCGTCGCGGCTCCAATTCAACGTCCACTCCTGTCTGACTAAACGCGAGATATTTCACTGAGCACCCATGGCAATTGCGAGCGCGCGATTCTTTCTTCATTCAAATTTTCATTTCACCCAAAACGCAATATCTCGCGTAGATTTTGATGCCAAAAGGTTGATAAAACGTCGGGAATCTTCCTCGGAAAGGCGAAGGCACGTTGTTGTCTGTGAAAGCACACTAATGAAGATGTCTCCAGTTCCCTACACGACGACCCATTAAATGTACCGAGTGTAACATTAAACGAAGTTATTCGCGTTATATGCGCGCGTCGCTCGAAATTGAGAATGTAGGGCAACTCCCGCGATATTTTCGTATTGAGTGGAGTGACAGGAAGGACAAATTTCAATACGGCTAAAAATAAACACGACGGATATTTTACGCGATACGCATCTCTGTAGCAATTAAAACGATTGTTTAGCTTGGTCGGGCGCCGATTCATTGGGCTGCGTCCAGGGGAAACACGGAGATCATTGAAATGCTGATACAAGCGAAATGCGACATCGAAGCGAGAGACAAGGTAACATGTCCATCAATTTGAAGAAGAAAACGAAATCGGTTACTCATCTTCGAGATAGCAAAGTTAAGAGAGAGGAGCCAAATAAGAATTACTCTACTTGCACGTTTCACTTTCCAATGTAATATAAACTTCTGAAAGTATTAATGAAACGAGCCTGAAAGTTTTGAAAGCCTTACACAAATTTGACGAGACGTAATTAAATTCTGCTTGGAATGTTTCGAAGTTCGGGATGCGCCCGTTACACATGGCTGCTTGGTATGGGCACAGGGATGCTGTGAAAATGTTAATCAACGCCGGAGCAAACGTCTCTGCTGTCAACAAGGTATTCTCGCAATTACCGCAATAAATACTCATGGCATTCCCCAGATCTCATAGCGCGAAATTACATATGCTAAAGATTGTAACTGGAAATACTTCGGTCCTCCGACGGTAGTGAGAAACTAGTAGCTACTTGGAGCGTAAAAAGGCTAAGAAAATCCAAGTCGCTACACGAGAGACGTTGGTCTCCTACAGAATCATAGACTCCAGTCACGATTTCATATCAAACGTGCTCTCATCTCAGCGAAATGTTTCTTTTTCTCGGAATGATAGTAGAACCGAGCCGCTAATTCGTTCACTCCACCATTCGCGAACAGTGTTTAAAATAATTCCTAAAAATTCGATCTCTCGAAATAGCTGTGGGAACTAGCTATTAAAAATAATTTCGAGGAAATGAAAGAGGTCGCGTACCTCGCGATAGACCAGCGGAAACAGCGAGCTTTTCTGTGTTAGTTTTGCAACGGGGATAACAATGAAAGTGAATATTCGTTTGGAGCATGATATTCAGGACACGGGTTTATTTGTGGCAGAAACAATACACCCTTTTAATGTGTGCTGCCCGAGGCAACAACGTTGGCGTCATCGAATATCTCGCGGAGGCTGTGGAATCGTTGAACGGTGATGCAACCGATTGCACCGGTGCAACTGCACTTCATCATGCAGCCAGTGCTGGTCACCCGACTGTGATAACCGCACTCTACAATATACCTATGATCGAGCTGAATACTACGGACAAAGTAAGAGCCAAGACATAATCATTTCCCTGTAGAGGCGAGAAAAGAATGTGGAAAGTGAAACAATATACCATTGCACGAGTATGAACGAGCGAGATTTCTCATCTCGTCCATGCTTTAAGGGAGAACATTCTCCATAAAAATGAACTTTACTTTTGCGTTTAAAGGGTTCTCTGATTAATAACGCTGGGAACATTTCCAAAGATTTTGAATTTAAAAGGTCCAGAGTCACGCGGTGCCTTTTACTCCTTTCTTTTTCTCGCCTGCTGCGTCAGGAATACTTTCTTCTATTCATCTTGAATCGGGAATGAAGTTAACCGTCATGTGCACTCGGGTCCTCGGAAACCCCTGCTCAAAGCATGAATACGTAGCTTGAATTTGCATATATGTATACATGTGCACGTAAATGGTACCTGTAACACGATAGTTTAAGGTAGAACGGTTGAATGGGAATCCTTGATGCGAAACTGCAGTACAATGAAGATTGACTGCCTCGGGATCCGCTAACGAGATTCTGGACTGACGTTGATCGTGGAACACTTTCGTTTGAAATTCCCAACTATTCCTCAGTTTGATATATCTGCAGACTAATTAGTTTCGACGTCAAAGTCCCCATTATATCCTGATACCTAAGGACGAATCACTCGTGCTTTTAAATGCTAATTCCCTCGAAATTGATACGAAAATGCAAATATCCGTGTGCCAGTGGATGCAACGGCAAAAAACTTGCAATTTATGCGAAAACTGGTCCCGTTCCTTTCCCTCGATTCAGATACCATGAAACTAGGTCTCCGACATTAGCTATATTGCCTTCTTATCGCGAAGACAAGTGAAATCCCCGAAGGAGAGAACGCGAACTGCAGCTGCATGAATCTAACTGCAGTCCTTTGAGGGAATTTTATGGAATTCGTGCCGTTTTGCCCTCGCATCTGGTTTCCTCTCCGGAGGAGTAGAATATCTGCGTCGGCCCTGTTGATTTATCACAACCCTTCTGACCTACATATATCTAAATCCTTTGCTCGAAGGATCGAGAGGATGTCGCCATAGTCAAACATCTTTTATTCCATCACTTTAGACAGGGCAGACACCGATACACTGTGCCTGCGCGAAGGAACACTTGGACGCCGTGGAAATCCTGATAGGACTAGGTGCGAACGTTGATGCACAGGACAACGAAGGGAATTCGTCTCTTCACGTGGCCACCAAAACCAGGAACACCGCCATAGCCCAATTACTATTGAAGGCTGCAGCTAACACCGAAGTGACTGACCAAGTAAATAATCAGCTTGTTTCCTTACGAAATGTGCAATGTTTCAGAAAGATGTCTTCTGAATGCTCAAAGTTCTTTGTCAGCGCGATGAAAGTAAGATGGTCTCTGAATTGTTCTCGTTAGATGGGTTTCACTCCACTTCACCTAGCTGCCAGTCAGGGCTGCAAGGGGATATTAGATTCTATGATTCAACACGGTGCAGCGATCAATAAACAGTGCAAGGTATGCGTTTGCTTGAAACGTGTGTGATCAGAGTCGATTAAATCCGCCTTCATGAACCGATTCGCAGTATGGAAACACACCATTACACTTGGCCTGTCAGAACAAGGAGGTAGAAACGGTGGAAATATTAATTAACAAAGGCGTCGACCTGAACTGCTTAAATTCGGTGCGTAGTGTTTGCATTCCCAGATCATTTTATTTTATTCGCTTAGTTTCTGATACGGTTCGCTACGACGTGTTTCAGAGATTACAATCGCCGATCCATATCGCCGCTGAGATGGGCCACACAGACATTTGCGAGCTGTTGCTTGCAGCAGGTGCAAATATCGAGCAAAGAGAACAGGTGAACGATGAACGCGCACCTTCTCTTTCCTTCCTGTCCCATAACTTTACATAGGAACGATTAAGCTATATGAAAGTTTATGGCTTTGCAAGAATTTCAAGTCTGCTCTGTCTTTCAACCATAAGATTAATACACTTCTCCCACAACTTCCTGCATGAGCCAATGAAACTGCAAGGGCGCGCTTTCTCTATAAAGTTAGCACGTGAAACGTTTGTTTCACATTTCCTTTACCTTCCAGCTACAAGCCTTAAAGTAAAATTGCTTCCTCGAATGCCATCGCAACCAAATCAAACCCTCCGGACTACGTGTTTAGCAATGGCATGCTGTAAAACGATATTCCACCCACTTAGAATCGGAAGGGAGTAAAATCTATCCGCCGAACTTGACAAAGATTGAACAAAGCGATGCGGAACTACAGCACCATTTAATTCCGCGCCTCGTATGTCGAGCCTGATTTAACGCGAGCTAACGCAGTCGACTAAGCTTCGGAACAAAGTTTCTGCGGTTCGAACGGGAATTATACCCGTCGAAATTCACGAGAATGTTGGTTCAATGAAAGCGACGACACGATCGCTGCCGTGAACTCAGTAATAAAGTTAAAGCAAAGTTGTCTGGATGTTCGCAGAGCGGCAGAACACCACTTTACATCGCGGCAAGGGGTAGCTTCACGGCCATCGTCGATATGATAATCAAAACCGCGAGACTGGACTACCCGACACCGGTAGGTGGCTGAAATCGATCATTTAAGGGGCACAAAAGAGCTCTGAAATGGTGGTAGACCTTCTCGAGGGTTGAATGCAACGATAAAACTATTACGATACTAATAAAGCGAGAATGTCGCACAGGAAGGGTTGAATTCCGTGAAAGCATCAAGCATGAATTGTTTCCTTTGTACTACAAAACGACGCGATCTGTTCTCTCTAGGAAGTTGCAACTTCAGACAAGGAAATACGAGATCTGACGCCTGCGAGACGAAGATGGCGAGAGGGATCGAGAGGTGGAAGCATATCCAGCAACAATAGCGGACTTCCGGAGCATATCCGATCGGTTCTGTGGAAATTGGCGTACAAACAGCTGGGTCCTGAAGACTGGAAAAAGCTGGCACTTCACTGGGCTTTCACGCACGATCAAATTCGAGCGATCGAGCATCAATACACTGGTAAACAATTAAGATTCTTAAGTATATCAGGCGTAGCGTAAACAAAAGAATAGGAAAAGGTAGAATTACATGAACGAAAGATGAAAGCCAGAAGCGAAACGATGATTAGAAGTCATCGAGGTATAAAGTTAAATTCCAAACTGTAGACAATTAGAAAAGAAAGCTTTGATGGAAAAAAAACACGACAGACGATCGAAAGGTGGAAGATTGTTTTTGAGATATTTGCACCTCGATGTTCCCTTTATAAAACGAGGGCAGCTTTATGAAAAGGACGATAAAGCTCCAATTATAGGTCCCTTGAGCTACAAGGAGCACGGCTTCCGGATGCTGTTGATCTGGGCGTCAGGATTAAATCCTGAAATTCCTATAGCGAAAGAGCTCTGCGATGCCTTGTCTGCGGTAGATAAAAGAGCTGTTGCCGGTACGTAATTTTTCAATATTTAATTGCGTTCGTTACTGAAACATCGTGGAATTATCTCTAGAAAAATGGTTGCAGAAAATGTACGCAAGCAGTTGGATCAAGAAAAAGAAGGTAAAGTGAAGTCGAGTAAACGACGTTGTCATAAGTGTTCTATCACTTAAATGTATTAAATTGCCGTGCACTTTGAGAATTGTAAAGAAAGGCAACTTCAGAGATTGTTGGTAGAACCATTGTTGAAGAGGTCTAACGATCATTGTATCGCGACGATGTCAGTCTTACGTTTTTTACAAAAAGAAATCAACGAACCGTGTTATACAAGTCAACGAATGCTTTCGATGTGTTTCACGAAAGCCGATTCAAGTGTTCCAATCAAGCAGCAAATGATATATCACGTGAACGTACAAATTTTACAACATCATGGTTTAATGTGTCTCTAGATATTAATTTTCAAATATAGTTCCTCTTTTCGTGCGATTGCTGAAATTGTCAATGTTTGCGATAAAATGAGCCGTCCTGCATCGTATTATTTTCTATCGAATTCGAAAGTTTTCATTCTGTTATTCGATAATTGCGCGAAGCAGAATGTTGGAAACATTAAATAAATATTAAACTGGGAGTAAGTGCGGCGAAGCGAAGTTTTGCAGGGCAAGAAAGAATTCGTATTAAGTATTAACTTAGCTCGTATTAAGAAGAGAAGTAGTCTTAAAGCTTTCAATAATTGTACAATTCCAAAAAGACAATCTACATATCTGAAATTCGTGTACAATTAAATAAACATGTACATTAAAGGATACAGGTACTTTCAAATCGACATCCCCCACAATTTCAACACGTTAATATTTAAGAAAACCGCAAACTCAGTCTCCTCCACTGTTTTTGCAACGCTTCGATACAACTACCTCGCAACATTTCTTAAAAAAAATACTCATAAATCTGAATAATCTTACCTTATTGATCCATGAGCATCCACTGATCCATGAACTCCGATCATCTGACAGACCACGTGTTTAGAGGGATCGTAGATAGGGGTGAGGAGTCACTTAGGAGTGGTGGAGCTAAGGACAGGAGAACAACCCTAAAGTACGTCATCTATTAAAATGTGAATGTTTATTTATCCATACGGAATATTCATTAGATCTATACTATAAAAGAATGCATTTCTTTCTGCTTCCACCCTCGCAATATGCATATAACAAAATATTATGAACGATATTATCATTACTATATCATACTAATCGATAATAATAGTTTCTCAGCGGCGATGGTAAAAATGGGGCCCGAATGCCGTCAACGGCAGTTGATCATCGTAAATATCATCGTGAATTATACAAACCGTACGATAAACAGGGGGGTAAATCTGCGTCGAACTCTTAACCCTTAACACTAGAGTTAATACCTATCGACAATAATTCATTATCGTCATCACTATCATAATCGTTATCGTTACAACGAGCATCACTGATTCGCGCTTCAATCGATTCACGCCTCCGTAAACTGTCACACATAGCATCTTTTTTTTTTCTTTCCTTTTCGGTTGCACTCGAAGCCCTGAACAAGCAGACATGCCTCGTACCCTATTGCGAACAGAAGTACGTACGCCGACGACGAGAAAAGTGCAGTTGCATCTTTCCATATGCTGAGAACACCGGTACGTATCGAGGGGAACGTTCATATTTGCATTGAGAAAAGTGGAGGGACACGACACATGCATCATCATTCATTTTCCACGTCTCCTTAACCGATCGTACTATCTAGTTTCTCGGACGAATACGTTCTACGCGCTACAGGCTCGCAGACGTACAATTATTTCTCGCACGCGCATAAACACAAGTGTTTACGGTTAATTGTCGTCTAACAATGTCCCTCTAGTAACGATAGCAGCCGCCTAATCCCGGAATTACTGTTCACACTACATCCCGACTGGAGATACTTCTAAACAACACGCGAAACTGCTTTTGAACACCGATATCAGGTCTCCAGAAAATCGTTTCGAACCGAAAACCACGAGTTACGTACTGGTGCGTACGATCGATTTCTCGCGAGGGTTCCGATAAATCTAACGCCTGGTAAGAACTTTCCAAGAAGTACAACGCAAGAAAAAAGAAACAGGAAAGAAAGAGACAAAAGATTGAATGAGGAAGAAGGAACAACTGATTATTTGCTTTTTTTTTTCTTTGAAATAATTGAGAAATCCCTTATTATCGCGGCCCGTGAAGGGACGACCGCGGGTTACACTCGCGTCTCCTGTTTTTACCTCAAGTCCACAAGCCCCGCGTCATCCAGTGAGAAAAATAAATGGGACGTCTAGGAAATATACTTCCTACGGCAGAAATTGAAAAAAACAAAGGATTAGGTTTGTTTCTTCGTTCTGAACGTTTGTCGGCGGTCACGGCTAATACATATGTATATTAAAGTAGAAATCAGAGGGGACCTCTCATCGGATGATTGACTCGTCGCGAACGTAAAAGGGAAGAGATGGCGAGTGAACTTGATCGATGTACCGAATCATCATTGATAAAGACATTAACCAACTAAAAGAAGGGGTGAACTGAGGGGAACAAGAACTCCAAGAATCGTAGTTACGCTTTGCGCAACGAAGTACTTAATCGCTCTATATCACTAGTCGAAGACTCGAGTGGATCGTTATGTTATCGTAAAATCCTTAAATCTAAGTTGACAATACCCACGCTTTCCGTTTTGGACGAATTGAGTCTTATCTTCGTAATGTGTGAGAATATTCGTCGTTCGACGCTTCGCACCCTCTTTGAAATCTTCTTTCTTTTCGATTCGTAAAATCAGAATCGAACAAACTTTCACGCGCCCAAAAGAATTTAACAAATCGGTTGACACAGCCTTGCCGAACGAATGTTTGCGACTAAAAAATCCTGACAGCTTATTACGCGATCGTGCATGTAGATAAGAGTTTATCATTTCTAAGCAACATCGATTGCGAATAATCGAAAAATCTGCGAGTGGTGTTCTTGAAGACTATCTTCTTGAAGGCGATCTTCCCGAAGACGAGTGCTAAGCTGACGTTCGCCTCGCGTGCGGAGGAAATGCAGTTCGATGCTTGGTGTACCGTCAGGCCACCTTCTTTCTCTTCCTTGTAAACGATGTCGCAACACCTCAGAAGACTCGATCCCTCGTTGGCGAACTCGATTCATAAAATAGAGAAGAGAAAGAACGAACGCTGCGCGTATACCCGCAAAAATATATCTGAGACGCGATCGCTCACGCTGTTTCTCGAATCCATTTCAAGCCATTTTCAAGAAGCGCGGTGTCGATAGAAAACACGTACAAAAATCATCTGGATATCTCGCGCGACGGTGTGACACGCTCCCGTTTCCACGCGCGAGCAGAATCGAATGCATACGTTCGCGTGTAATGTGCAAATAGTGTGTAATAATCCTACGTGTACACATATAGTCACGCGTCTCGATGATAAAGAAGCGAAAGCTCGCTCTAACACCTTGGGGGACTTGATTTGTCTTAATCCATTCTAGCGACGGTAGGGATGGTAATTGTTGGAGCTGGATGAGGATCCTGTGTAACCCCTTTGGGGCCCACCGCCACTGTAGTTGTCGTTGGTTCCTGGAGCAGCAGGAACGCTCTCTAGTCTCGAGGATCCATATACGGTGCCTGTTAGAATCGCATAAAAGAACGTAGTACTGTGTGCCAGGACGCGGCCCAAGGATGCAATCAGGGAAAGAGTGATAATGGAGGACAGTGGCTCGTTTAATTGCGAATCAACGACTGGCTGAAGTTGATGATCGAAGAGGTAGACCTGGCATGGATACTGAAATCGCGTTTCGTGCTTCCCAATAAACTGGCTTCTTCGCGCGGATTAAGCGTGAGTAACGCAAAGATCCTGATTCTTCGATTTATCGCGACGAAAGTAATACGTTCACTGGAATAACCTCTTCGATTATCGGCTCGCTGGAATTTCGAACGCTTGATTTTTCTGCAGATCGTCGATTGGAAGAGCAGGGGAAGACTGAGAGAAGGCCGCATATGTGAGATGAAATTGCGGATTAAAGAGGAGGTGGTATTGTCGTTAATAGAAGGGATTCATCCTAGCAAAAGTTTAGTTGAATTTGATCGTAGAAAGCTACACGCAAACGGATCGTCTGCTTCAATCTGACGGCGAAGTGAATACATGTATACGATTTCTAAAAAATGATATATATATTGAGCTCTTCGATATACCGAAAGGGATCTAAGTCAGTTAAACGTCTAGTAACGTGCAAGTAGGAAAAGAAAACCGACTTACGTGTATAAGAAAGACTAAAATTTGAACTATGTCGATATTTCTCTCATTCTCTCGTTCTTTCTCTTGGGCTTACAATTTTCAGTACAAATTTGTTTCTTATATCACGACCTTAATAATTACTATAAAAGTACTTAGTACTATGTCAGGAATGTCCGGTCAACTTCGAGACTAACGAAGAAACTTTACGATTACGTTTGAGCGAAATTTAAGAAATTTTAGGGCGATACTTTAATGGAATTAATGTTATTGAAACAGATTCCGAAAGAAGTTGCACGTTTCTTGCACTAAATCACAGAACTAAAGAAATCTATAGTCACCGTAATTAATTTGCACGCCAGATACCATGATTCCGTTTTCATAATAGATCTACAAGTATAAAATAAAAAAAAGAAGAAGGAAGAATAGCTTAGACGCTACGAAGCTAACGTTTAAAAAAATCGAATAGTAAAATTTAATTTTATAGATTAAATGATGGATCCCGTACAGCTAGGTAGGCGGCCTTAAGTAATCTTAATTTTTAAAAGGACGCTTGCTGCTTACACGCCGTCACTTGCACGTAACTTATATAATTCTTAATCGATAATCATTATCTTACGGGCTATAGTAGTCATTCGGCTGAACGAACACAAAAGTGGCATCTATAAAATCAATTTTCATAATAATATGTCGTCAAAATTAGGAGAAGCAAGAGGATGGGCCAGATCGTTGAAGACGATCGATTCGATGCGTTTCTGTTACACCCGCGTTAATCCTCATCGTACTCAATGGCAATGGCGCCAACCCTCTCTCTTCCCTATTCTCGTAATTTATAAGAACCTAGAGTCTTAGTCTGTCTTTGGTAGCCCGTTCGGTATCTCTTAGCGTCTGTAAGGATGGTAATTGGTATGCTGAGTCAAGGAGAACCGTTGAGGACCTGGAGCTGCGTCTCCGTTAGGAATGAAGGTAGGGCTTCCAGTTTCGGTATTTTTGAACTTTGGGATCGGGACAGCGTCTGTGGGGAATAAAGGAGGAAATTAGGGAGTAAATGATAAATAGAAGATTAGGAAGTGATGCAGACCACCTCGAATAAGATGAAGATGCAGGAGAAGAGAAAGGAAACTTCGGTGGTCTGGTATCTCGCGAAGGGCAAGCTTTTCTTAAATTAAAACTAAGGCTGAGTCTTAAGTCTAGGTTGGGGATTGTTGATTGTAAAAATACTTTAGGGGCAGAGTCGACTTTCGCTTTTTCATGAGTCTTCCTTTGTTCTGATAATTGCCAATTTAGGGCTCTTCGTTGAAGATTAACCGAGATACTCAGCCCCTGAAGTACCAAAGAACACCAAGTCACCTCGAACCTGAGTACCTTTAAATATACTGTTATTCTACACTTTCGAGAAATTTCTGTGAAATTGCAAACCAGTAAAATTTACATGCGTCTTCTACCTCAGTTTCGAGGGGATATGGCGAACGTCAAGACGCGCATAAAACACTGCACCAATGAACAAGTGATATCAACGATGCAAAAAAGTAGAAAAAAGTATTCTTTAAAATTAATGGGCCATCTTTGTAACTCCTTCGATCCGCGCGCGCTGATAACCCGGGAGGAAAAGTTGTCTTGCGATTAGAATCAGAGAAAACCGAAGGGGAACTGGCAACTGAAGCTAGAAGATACAAGTTGCCTTGATTCAATGAAAAGTTCACATGATGACTCTACGTATAAACAAAGTTCTGAGGTAATTGCAAAACGGAAGCGACAAAAAGAAAGTTGAAGGTCGTGTAGAGCTATTGGCCAATAATTCAAGCGATCAACGGAAGGGTGTGACTGTAAATCCGAATAAAGTGACTCTCCCGCGCACTCGCATGCTTGCTTTCATTCGCACGTCCACTCATGCACGTAGTTATTTTCTACACGATCTTTCTACGATGTGAACGCACTAGTCCATCAAGTTGCATACATTTCCCTAGCGTACTTCGTTCCACGATTCTTCAGCGATACGATCATTTGAAAATTAAAGGGTAACAATATCGACTGTGCAGTGTTTTAAGTTTCACGTGGATACTTAAAGCGAAAGCTAATTATTAAACGAAGGGAAAAGATTGTTTGGATTCGATTGACAAGATTCGTTTTTTGTTTTCATTAATATCATTTTCTATTTAATCATTCTCATAATCTATTCCAGTATGTACTTTACGAATAATGATCCACTCTTTCTCTATATTATCATTATATCATCATAATAATAATTATCAGCATATCACCTTATCATCATTATATCATATATATTTATATATATATATATATAATTATATGTATCATCATTTATAATCGTTAATATTAATATTATTAATATAATATCTTAAGTATCAATTAATCAATTAATCCACTAGAAACACCGTTAAGTATATTAATATATATTTATATATATGTGTGTGTGGGTGTGTATGTGTGTATCTGATGAATAATAATAGTAATAATAATAATGACAATAATAATAATAATCATTAATTATCATAAGTAATTATAGTAGCAGTAATATTATAGTAATAGTAGTAGTAGTAGTAGTAGTAGTAATAGTAGTAGTGGTGGTAGTAGTAGTGGTAGTAGTAGTAGTGGTAGTAGTAGTGGTAGTAGTAGTAGTAGTGGTAGTAGTAGTAGTAGTAGTAGTGGTAGTAGTAGTAGTAGTAGTAGTAGTAGTAGTAGTAGTAGTAGTAGTAGCAGCAGTAGTAGTAATAGTACAGTAGCAATAATAGTAGTACTGTTTGTTTTGCGTGTCATTGGGAGTGAGGGGAGCGGATAATAAGGTTTTCTTAGTGAAAAATGAATGTTACAGATGTTAGCAATTCACGAATAGAAACTCTGCCTTCATCGATTTAAACTTTTGAAGACATTCTTTTAAATTCCCCATTAAACGCTTTCTAACAAACTTTGTCCCCTGAAATTGCGGGAAAAAATATTAAACGCCAAAGTTAGGAGGTACAGATTCCACTTCCTTCAACAAAAAGACCTATGGACACACAGACTTTCCTCCGCTCCCTCTTGTTACCTATCCACCCCCTGCTGTTCACATATGTTTTTGTCTTCCTACCCTATTTGTTTCCACGTTTTATCTACCCTCTGATTTCACCCCAATTTTGTCAGACAAACAGCGGGATTTTCCTCTGACAGTGTTTCTCTGTATATCACACAAGCTGGAAAAAAGCACTGTTTCGTACTTCCCACATTGTTCATTCCATCCTCCCCTGACATTATCTGAAATTTTCTTTAGACGTTTCCAATACGATAACCGATGAGTGGGATTCGTCAACAATTGGTAGCTATTACATCTACAGGTATTTCTTTTTTGTAATAAATTTAAGAACCGACGCGGAAACGACATTCATGCATTTCGTTTTTGCTAATCGTTCCCGTTCTTTACCAATCACTCCCTCGCTCTTATCGGATAAACTAATATCGCTCTAAAATTAGATAACGATCGTTAGTCGACTATTAAAGCTACTTCTCAAGCTTTTCGTTGGTCTCTGTCCCTTTCTCCCGTTTCCCTCGCTCACCGTATGTCGCGTTGTACAGTTTTACAGCATCAGAGAAGAAAATCGTAGGAAAGAAAATAAGAACCGGGACAGTTAAGCGTGATTTCAGCCAGTGGTCCTCGTTAACTGTGACCCGACATCCCGAAAGTTTCGCGATAATCAGCCGTTAAAGAGATTTCATAACGAAAACTCGAAGTGGTTGGGGTTTGATCGATTTGGAAATATTACGCCGGCACTTTCTTCATCACATCGTCGCGATAAGCACTAACGGTTTAGCTATGATTCTTTTAATGCAAGTACTTCCTATATGCGCTATACACGTAATGTGACTTAATAAAGTTTTACATTGTCTCGCGTGTTTTCACTTATTAAAGATTTGGCAAGTCTTAAACCTGGGAAGGCGCGAAAAAGCGCCCCTTGTACGTCTCGTACAAACTATGTTTTCTTCGTATTACTAGAATGTTGTTAGCGTCACTGTATGTCTGTGTCGTTTCACGTCGCACAATTTATTTTTCTACACACCCTCCTCTTGCGAGTACGACGATTCACCCTTGCACGCCAACACCTTTCACGCCCATTTATTTCACCTTCCCTTCCATTCTCACTCCCCTCGCTCCCTTATACGATTCACCGTGCTGCCTGTGCACATCACTTTTATTCTCATCAGCTTTCACCAAGTTCATCATACATGTGTTCAATCAGTTCACTCATCAACCCACATTCTGTTGCCTTCTCGCCCCTTTCTCATCGATTAATCAGTAGTAGCCCCAACTTCTCAACCACCCACCCTCCCCTTCTTTTGTCTTTCCGTTACACTTTGCTTTCTAATGAAAGAATTAAAATTACAACGACTAATCAACGACTTAGATACGTGTTTCCTTTTCACTTAAGAGTTATGGAATAATTATGATTCTCACGAGAACACAATGATTGGCATTTGTCTGTTTCATTAAAAACATCTTCGTCTTTCTATTTTAATACGCCCCTATGCAACACGGTCTTATGTCGAGTTATACACCCTTTAATTAATTAATTAGATAATTAATCGATACCTTAATTATTGATCCTACGCGTGTCCCCGTACCACGGCCCGGAAACCACGACCATATCGGTACGTAAAAACTTGGGGGGAAAATTCTAAGTAATATTGAGGTGTTTTGTTTTCTCTGCGTTAAGGTACTCTGAGGATAATCGTTAATTTATAATACATTTGTACACAACTTATCCCTTAATCAATAATTATATCGATTTACCTACAACGTCGTCCCGGGTTTCCTCTCATTCGTACCCCTCCTCAACTCTCTCTCTCTCTCGCTCTCACTCTTTCTCTCTCAGTCTCTCTCAGTCTCCCTTTTTCTCTGTCACCCATTTTCTGCCTCAAATCTCGACACCCATTCTCCCTGTTTCCTTTTACGTTTACTAAATCGCACGACCACCGACGGTTGCGCGATTTTAAGACACGTTCAAAGAGCCAGCCGTTTCCTAGAAACGCCATGTAACATTCGAAAGGCAGCGTAGAAGAGAAAACGAAAGTACGAAGTAACGGTAGTAAGATATAACGATTGGAAATTCGATTTAAAGGAAAAGATATAAAGTTTCACCAATGTCCCCGCGATGACAATATGAGAAACGAGAGCCGTTTTCTCTTAGCACTATGATTAGTTAATATCCGAACAAAACGAATCGATTTCCATTCCTCCGGTAGCACTTTCGGTGTACTTTCGAGTATTTATTTGTTCGCCCCACCCTTCTCCCCCGTGAAATCTATTTCGTAGTACTTAACTTATTTTTCGTGTTCACCCTTAACCAGCTACGATGTTTCGATTCGTACAATCTATCCTTAGGCGGAGGTAACAAGTTTCCCTTTAATTCTTTTATATCGAGTAAACTAGACCGTTTAAACATTAGATTAGCCTTTAACTATTTATTTAATAATAAACGTGATAGTCGATAATAACCTTAAAAACGGCAACTTTTTCTTGTCTAATTAGCACTTCGAGGAGTTTCTTGTCTTGCGAGGCTCGATTTCAGCCTCGATCGCGTAATTAATGTAATATTTCTCTGTTTAAATTCTGTACTACGCTTATTTATCTACCTACCCGTCCGTCTTTCCTATTTGTTACGTTAGCTGAAGCCCGTCTTGCTTTTATACCCGCATTTGTCCTCATTCGCTCCATCATTACGTTGCCCAGTCACTCCGTATCATTCACTCGCTCTCGTCTCCCGTTCTTTCTCTCCCTGCTCCTTCCCGCTGTTCCTTCCCTCACTGTCAGATGATTTAATTAAACGCTACGCGTTCTCCTTATAAACTTAAGCTACGTCGATACGCGCTCGCTACTCCGTAGCCTCGAGAAGCTGTAGATATAGATATTTATCCGAGAAAATAGTAAAGCCATTCCTTGTAATCCATGATAATTAATTAATTCATTAATTACAATAAAAAATAATAACAACAGTAGAGTTCCTCGTTTAAGTGGTACTAGTCGTAAATAGTAAATAGTTTGTTTTATCGTAGCAGTTACTTTGACACTTCTTTTATCTTTAATAGTTTCTCTCTTCCTCTCATTTTCCGCTTTTGTTTCTTCGCATTTATAACCCTAAGCCTAAAGTGGCACGGTAATATTTCCAAATCGGCGCTTTCTCGCAGGAGAAAAGGCAGAGGCGCTTTCGAACGTGGTTAAGGTACACTGATTTATCTTTTCCTCATTTTTTATCGTTTTCAAACGAACCCTTGCGTATTCTCCCGTCAATTACACCTCTAAGAGAACTTTCATCGAAGAGTTGTTATCCTACACGAAAAGGGTCCTTTCACTTGGCTTAACTTTGTTTCTCCCTAAAAGGGCAGTGGTCGTTGGACGTATTTTACTCAGCGAAAAGTACAGTAAGGATTAAATAATCTAAGAGTACCGTTTACACGCGAAATTAGGACTTACTGCAAGTTTCGTATAGAAATACAGCATACTATACAATTTGTTTCGTGTTTCTTTTTTTTTTTTTACTATCTTCTTTGTCTTATATTGTTTTCGTCCGAGAGCGTCAGTCGTATTAGGACCGTTTCAAGGGACTCGACATACCTTAGAACGAGCAAAGTGAAATTATCATCTTATCACTTATTTCAAACGAAGATCTTAACAAATAAAATTGGAGAATCTTGACACGAACTACAACAGCAGTTACTTGGAAAATTCGTTCCAACCACCAACCGACCCAGGTCTTTGTCGATTTTAATTGAATTTGTACGCGACATCTATCTCTTCGCGATCGTTCTACGTATATATTAAACACACATCGAAACATTAAAAGTTACACGTTAAAGTACAAACAGTTATCCATGGTTAAAGATTAGGTGCATGCGCATACGGGTCTCGTAAATAGAATATATCGAGTGTCTGTGAAATCTCGACGTTCGTTTATCGTGTATGCCGATTTCGTCGAACGGTGTGTGTACGTGTATACGTTTCTGATAAGACTAAACTGGTTTCTAATCGAGTTACTTTAGCGAATATCTGTATATTATTATGTGTATACAAATCCACATTGTTCATCTACGTTATGAATTAAAGTAAAAGTTTTGTGGTCGTCACATTTGCCATTTGAATCTCGAGTGATCAAGATTATTCAAGTGTCGCTCGTTCGTCGCGTTGGTCGCGGCAACATCTGTCGTCGCGTTAAATGCAAGGGGGTGAACTTATTCCGACGAGCTCGCTTGTTTAATTCGGCAATCAACCATTACTTTTAATCCCTTAATTAATAAATATCCGTAATAACGGTCTAATAAGTTTTGTATCTCTCTGATCTGGACATACCGTCTAAACATTAATCAGTAGATTCTATACAAAGAGTAAAAGTATGAATTTAAGGCTTGTTCATGGTTCTTTCTTAGCCAAACCACCTACTATCCCTCCCTTTCTGTTCTCTATCTTCTTTTGCACCCATATCCTTCCAACCCCTTCGTTAAAGTCGCTTTCTACGTTACACTTCAGCCCGTCCCCGATATCTCTAGCAATTACCATTACAATTAACTAGTTACTTAATTGAAAAAGTTTCTTTCGGGTCCCGGATTGCTTAGTTGACCGACTCACTTAACGGCAAGTCAGCGAACGGTCTAAACGTCAACTACTGTACAGAATTTTTCGGTCGCCGTTTTAAACAATTTTCCGCGCGAACGGTGTAAATCATGTTCGAAAATAGGGTGGGGGCTGGGTGCAGGAGGAATATTCTTAATCGTTTAAAATGTCAGTCTGAAACGTCTGTCTTGATTCTTAACCCGTAACATCGGTCTCTCAGACAACGCACACTGTTTTCTGCTCTCGATTACGTCTGAACCGGAAGGTGTCGTCGTAACAGGAGCGGAGGGAAAAGCAACGTGTAGACACAAGCGTGACCTGAGAAATGGACGTTAAGCGTTAAAATGCTGACCGACAGAAACGTTCGATCGTACAAAACAGCTAGGCTATGAATGTTTTTTGATTTATTGAGTAACCCACGGTCGCAGAAGTATAAAGGGACGTTGATTTGATGTCTGTACTTAACTATATACTGTGTGAAATCTCATAACGTTATCCCTTAGCGGTATATCTTTATCTTTAGAGGAATAATACCGTAATGTTATGTAACACCGTAAATAGAACTTAACGCGCTGTTGTATATTACACCGCGGGAAAAGTAGATTCATCGACGTGTGATAATCGGTATCAGCTAACGAGCGAAGGACTTATCACGGAAGGACCGACGATTAGGAACTCCAGAAACGAAGAAGAAGAAGCTGTCGCCTCGTCGAGAACCACGGTTCGTTAATTACAATGAGGTATATATTCGAGAAATGCTTTTTAAAAATCACCTGTTGCGTCCTTTCCCTCCATATCACGTTTCTTTTTAATTCTAAAAGTATCCTAGGAGATGCCTGCGAGTTAAATCGTATTCGAAAGTAGTAGATTAAAGAAATTGCTAACAGCTTTCTCTGGTACCTCTCTCGTTCACATATTTTCCAAGGGCAAAGAAATTCGCGAATGAAATTCTCTCACTGCCTGCTAACAACTTGGCTTATTAACATGATTTACGACTATTCTTATCCCTCGAAACTTATCACGTCGCCTGTACGGGGAAAGTAAATGGTACGTTCCGGACAAACGCGACGATCGCGCGAGTTTCGTGTAACACTTTTACAAATGTGACGACAGACATATGACGTGTGTGTGTGTGTCTGTGTGTGTGTGTGTGTGCGTGTGTGTAGTATATGCATATCGGGAAAATCCATTTCACGATCTTCGCTTGAAAATCAAACTCGGGAGTTTTGTCGTTAGATACACCACTACTACAATATCTCGATAGTTTCGTAGTGTAGTAACCTCGGACACAAGAACAAATCAAAAAATTCGAGCGTAGAGTACTAACTACGATAATAAATCAATGTGATAATAATAAGAAAAACAAGTAAAGGGGTAGCAGTAGCGATATCTAAAGCAAACGGCTACTAGCGTCGAAAACAAAGGAAGTAATAGAGATTGAAAATAGCGATCCCCAGTAAACCCACAGGATTGTGTTATGTATGTAGCATTTGCCCGCATTGTGTTTTGAGCGCTGCATTCCGAATGAATAATCGAAACTCCGTTTGATAATATTGTTAATTGAACAACGTGTATGACATTAAATATCATTTGGGGAGATTATACTACGTTCAGTCTCCAAGAAACAGTATGTATATCGAATTCACTAAAGGATAATAAACTATCGCTAGAAGCCGATCGGTTAAATCGGTTAAACGTACTTGTATAAAAGTAAAGGATTCGGTATTTAAAATTGTAGCGCATGCATCGAAAAGAAGCGCACGTTTCGATCATTTTATTTCTACCACCTTCCCCCTAATCAGTACAATTAAATAATTACCCCCTCTCTCTCTCATTCGTACACTTTCTTCTACATCTCCCTCCTTTCCTCCCCGTTAATTTCCCTTACCCTTGTCTAACGTCATATATTTCTGTTGCGCTTCGTGCTGCGCGATACACCATCCCCACCCTCTATCAAATTTTCCTGGGCGATCCTGCCACGTTTTCGATTTCCACACCCCCCGTGCCAATCCCTCGCCGTCCCTTTCAAGAGAAAATCAAACGAAAGAAAACATGTGGTGTGTACGGAAAAGTGTGTGTAGCCATATATATACGTATAAGTGGACATATGTCGCATGCACGAAAAATCACCGTGCATGCGAAAGTGTATAATATACCCTTAAAAAAAAAAGATACGTACGCCCCTATATCGATATATTTTCTCCTTCTGCTTTTTAAAGGTATACATTTACACGAGCAGACATACGAGTGCGTGTACATACATATATGTTGCAATGAATAATATAGATACATGATAGAATAGCATGTAAACATGTGTTTTTCTCTCTCAACATCTCTCTCTGTGTATAATAATAGTAGTTGTAGTAGTAATAATAATAATAATAATAATAATAATATATAATAATAATAATAATCATCATCGTTCATTAAATCGTTACTATCAGTTAACGCGCATAATATTATAATGTTAATCGCGACAAAAAATCCACCTTTTCCTCTCTCTCTCTCTCTCTCTCTCTCTCTCTCTCTCTCTCTCTCATTCTCTCTCGCTCTCTCTCTTTGTCTGTAAATATTTCTGTTTCGCTCTGAATTTCTCTCGTAATTATTCCTTCAATTATCCTCTCTCTTCCTTCCTCTCTTCCTCTCGCTCCATATCATATCCTGTCACTCCTTGCTTCTCGTTTCATTTGTATTCTGAGGGTTCCACAAGAGAACCTCAAGAGCAGAGACAATGCGCTTTGGCCTGGTAATTTCGTTTCTACTGCTACTGTGCTTACAGTGGGGTGTTCGACTTTGTCCATTTAAATGTTGAAAAGTTTTTCTGGAAAGCTCTTCTGCTCCGAATCCGTATGTTCGCTGTCTTTCGACGTAAGCTTGTCGTGTACACGTTTAATATATCGTCGGACAGTCGGACACCCCTCTCGGTACAGAGAGTTTCTTTTTCTATTGTTCTGGCGGCACTGGGAATAAGACGGACAGAAAGCGTGCGAGCGTAAAGATCCTTAAATATGTATCCTTATGTCTGAAGTAAAACATGATGAACATGGGATACGTTTTTCGCCATTCCGAAGTCGCATCAGCCTGGCCGATTTCCTCTTTTCGGTACAGCCAACGCGGCCGATGCGACCGAATCTTACTAACACATATTATATCGTTTTCATTTTTTCCTATTTTCCTCTGATTCCCCGTTATCTATCGTTCCACTATAATATTCTAATCGTTCGGCTCGTAGGGGGGCACGATCTTACCAATATAATGCTAAACGTTACAAGTATACAGGTCATGTTATTACAGTTAACAATTTCATTTTTATTATCGTTACAATCGTCGACTTTTCTTTTCTCGTTACGTTTATTTACCTTATACTTCACACTAAAATATGATAAAAGTAGATCGATTTCTCGTTCATTTCGATGCGAGACAAAGCATTCCAAACTGTAGGAATTCCATTCACTAAAGCGATAAATCGTTTCGTTTGCTTCTATTTCCATTTTTATTTTTATATTTCCATTCTTCTCGGTCGTTCTCGAGCGAAATGAAGATAGCGGCCTGGCATTTAACACCTCTCTCGTTCAAAGAAATTCTGATTTTTATCTGTTTGTGGTATTCGTATTATGACGGTTCACAAAGTAGCATTCCACGGAGAAATGGCCTTAATTGCATTTTCTCCAATTGGCTAATGCACACACGGTTTCGTCAACAACTTCTAATTCCTCTTCCCTTTAAAATTCACCCCCCCCCCTGCCACCCCCTTCCCCCGGCCCGTTAGTCTCTGAATGTGAAGCATTTAATGTGGTGTGAAGTGGTGTGTGAACATGTGTGTCGATGAGTGTGTGTACACGTGTAGATTTTCTTTCGCGCACACAACGTGTCGTTAAACGACTCGTTTATAAACAACCCTTTATGTCGATATAGGTTTTTTCTCTCTCTCACACTTGTAAGCAGGGCACTTAACAACAAAAACGTACATTTAGAATTTCTCTCTTTGATGTAAAACTCGCGTATTTCGTTAAACCTCTAAATCTCTATTAGCTACTATAAATAATGTTCCTCTATTTCTTTTTTTTTTCTTTCTTATTACACTTTGTCCTGTTGGACTCAGAGAAACCACTCCCGTAACTACAATTCAATTCTCCTTAACTGCATCTACGTAATCGTAATTTAGAATATCCACGGTGCGTGTACCAGTGTGTACGTCTGTATTATATGCATATACATATGACACACATTCCATCCTTATCATTAAAATCCCTTTCCGTTGTTCTCTATCGTTTGAAATCGCGCGTTGCTTTCGCGATGCTGGTGAAATCATCGCCACTACGTACACGAGTAACCCGTAGCGATGACAACCATCCTCTCTCGCTCACTTCCTTCTCCTCTTCGCCGCTCATTGTTGGACTTTACTGCGATGAAAGAAGCGTGAAATAAGTTTGACTTTAATCGACGTTTATGCTTATTGTGCCTGCGATAACGATAAAAAGCTAGTTGGCAAAGCTACGAAACCGATGATGGATCAAGAATTAGCTCAGGCAGTGGTATTCGCATATCACTGATGGGATTTGTGCTTGGAAATCCAGTAAAAATACGTTAAATCGATTCCTCTGTCAAACAACTATCCCGAACGTTATTCCTTACACCTTGGAAAAATGCCCACGTGATATTCGTGACAAAACTGTTCTTTTCTCGCCACTAACAGAAAACAAGAGGGGGAAATGCGAATGTCGTAGAATCAATTGAAAGATAATACAAGCGTATAAAAAAAAGAAGAAAAAAAATGCAATGGCCAATACGTCGTTACGGTACCAACTAATTACATTAATGTCGATTAAAGATACGATAAACTCACCGATAAGAACTGTTTCTCGTTTATAGATTACCATATGAATAGTACGTAGTATTTAAGTATAATAGTTAATTATATGACCAGTCTTTATTGAGCGGGACGTCAAATATGCGTTAACGTTAAAAACAGACATGCAACGCCCCCGGAATTATAATATATTTATACCGTTATTCTTTTTCTTTTAAATATTGAATGCTTAACTTTTCCTTGGCAACCTAACGCACGCGTATTCATAAGAATTAAAATGATTTAACGCGTCCACTACCTAATTAAATTAAGACGAAAGCGAGTAACTAAATAGATTACATCTGTGAGAAATCCATTCGTGTAAAAAAAAAGAAGAAAAAATTGAGAAAAATCCGAAAGGAGGCAACGATTAAGAGAAAAAGTTACGAAATGCATGAAGAAATGGGAAAACGGTATTGCGGCACACTAGGAAAAGGCCGAAAGCATTAATTTAAACCTACGACTGTACAAAAAAAGAAAAGAAGATAAAAATGTGTAAACGTGTAAAAGTTATATATCCTGTTTGTAAAGTCGAATTATTTACTCTCCCCCGTTGTAGTGTCTTAGAATAGTAACGAAGAATAAATCTAAGAGCTGTCTGCAGTTTTCAATACTTAAATCTTAATGTACAATTATATCTCTCTCAGTCCTATAAAATGATGGATAAATATTAAACAGTAAAATCCATGATGGAAAGTGACAAAACATTGGAAAATATTTCTTCGAATACTGAGCTAAAAATGCCTTGATGCGCGCAGAGTACTCCTCAATCGAAATAAAAAGAAAGAGATACCGACCAGAAAGTACTATAAATACAACGACTCTCGAAAATTGTAAAAGTAATTGAACCTAAACAGGATGAACTTACGACAACGAAAGCAAAAAGAATAGAAAAGAGGAAAACAGACAGTAACAACCCTGAGAGCAAGCCGAAATTCGGGAATTGGCGAATCCGCGAATACGACTGGTAGTAACAACGGCTAGAATCAAAGTATCATTCCCTATTTGCTACGTATTACGTTAATTAGATGCATTATCTCTGTATTGAAAAATACTAATAATATTGCGATAAATATAAATATATTATCTGTTATAATTATTAATCGTGAATTATTTCGAATAGTCCCGCTAGTTCCCGCTTTTCTTGTCGTCAGTTTCTGTGTTTTCAAATCCATTGCTACCACTTTCGCTCGTTATCATCTTCGATACTGTAACGTCCACCGTACCTTAAAATATATGTATATACAGTGCGGCAAGGCAGCCATTTAACTTTGTAACGTATTTCATTCTTTCTGTCTTTTTTGTTTTACTTCTTTCCTTCTTCCACACTAGAGTAATTTAATCATCCCTCTGAGACTCATTTAATTATAATATAAATTAATTTACCTCGCTTACCGATTCCAACAAACACATTATTAATTATTATCTGTTAACGCGTCTATAAATCAAATGTTATATTCACTTTCTCCCAACCCTTTGCATACACTTAAAAATTGTTAAATTTATTACGCTTTAACTTTATTTAAAAATCGATAATAGTAAGGAATACAATTAGTTAGTAGTAATAATTATAATCATAAATCGATATACTAGTGGTTCTTGTTTACGTTCTTTTATTATATTACTTTATAAAATAAGTTCTGAAAAAACAGCCGTAAAGATAAAACATCTTTTTTCTCTATTAAATTTGCCGCTCTCGCGGGTGATTCTCTTTCTCTCTCTCTCTCTCTCTCTCTCTCTCTCTCTCTCTCTCATCTTTCTCTCCCTCCCTCACACTCCCGCTCTCCCACTCTCACCTCTCAAGTAGGTATTAAATAACGTATTATTTAGAACAACCACAAAGTCATCGTTTTTTTGTCTACCTATTTAGCTTCTTATTAATTTACTATTTTATTCGGATGTTGAATGGCTTGCGGCCTGTTTTTTAAATTAGTTTTACTTCTTTTATGCGCGCAGAAGTGTGTACGTGTTAAATGTGTATCTGTGAGAGTATGCATGTCGAAGGTGTTCGTGTAGTTACCATTAACAATAATTAGTGTAAAAAAGTGGTTACGTTTGATTGAGCTCCCTACTCGTCGTTTCTTGTCTTTAGATTAGTCGGTAAATGTGTTATTGCGTTGATCCCAGAAGTTTCCACGAGTCGCGTTTGTTATGCTTTCTCTTCATCCCAGTAACTTTTACGTGTCCCTGTCCTACAGTACTATTACGATGTTGTTAACAAACAACTTCAACAAGGAGATATATACCGAATTGAAAAATGCGAAGTGAAATTTATCGGAAAGTCGATCGCAATGATTCGTTTTGTATGCTTCGATGGGATGAAAGCAAGCAAGGAGGAAAAAAAGAGACACAGAACATGTTTGATAGGAAGTGGAAAACTGTGTTTACAAGTCACGAAAGGTAAATTGACGAATTGACGAATTGGCGGATGGACAATTTGACAAGAAACAGAGAATGAATAGTTGGGGTATGAAGAAACACTAACCGTATTGAGATCATAACTTGAGGAAGCTTACTCAAATTGTTGGATTCATTATTGTAACCTACTAATTACCTTGTGACCTTGTAAAAAATTTAAAATTACATTAGCGTAATACTTGCGACATCTTATTGACAAAGTATAAGACACAACGCGACCCGCTCAGTAATAAACATGAGCATTTGAGAGCATTCTTCCGAAATATTTTTCTTTTGTTTAGAACTATGGTAAATCCTACAGAGTAAATACAATTAAGTCATATATTTAATCAGGTAGACTTTTCAGATCGACGCCCCCCGCCGAGTACACCGCACAAGTTTACAAATACCCCTCCCTCCAACCATTAGATATACTATGATCTCATTTCTAATCATCTAAAATTTAAACACTTATAAGCATCATCGTACAATATTTGTAATTATCATAGACAGTAATAATTGTGTAAATAGTAGTGCAATCGTAGTGGTTGCCGTAGGAGCAGTCGCAACAGTAAATAGTGGTAAATAGTTTCATAATGATAATAGTAGTATAATAGTAATAATTATCATAGAAGTAATAATAATAGTAACAATAATTGTAGCCTTAAACGTGCCTAATAATTAACTATTATAAATCCGAGGTAAAAAATAAACTAGTTTCCGCGTATTTGATGTAATACAACCGTACAGAAACCTGTCTGACGGTCAAGAAGTTCTTATGATACAATTTATTTCAACTTTTCTTTTCTTTATTTTTTCGTAAAAAAAATTCATGCTCGTTCTCTCGTTTTGTTCATTTTCTCGTCCTCTTCCTTCCAAACGCGATAAAACTCTCGGATCGTTGGAAACGGAAAAGGACTAGACGAACTAAACAGAGAAAGTCAAAAGTGAAAAAGAGTAGAAGGGAAAGGAATTAGACGGACGGTACGTCCCAAAGACTACTAGTAGTGATACGACGTGAAAATAGACAAAAAGAAATATGCTTAAGAAAACTGCACCCTGCTGTCAAAGAGTCATAGATTATACATACATCGTATTAAAATGATCCTACTTTTATTTTACACTATCTCTGTAGTTTAGGTATAAGTCAGCCTGCGTGTGTATGTGTGTATGCGTGTCTGAACACCTTACTTAATTATTTACTCCATTTTGTTTTCGTCCTTTCGGTTGCCCAGCATAACAACTATTTAATAAATACGAGATCGTGGAGGGACGGGTGTCTCAAATGTGCAAGTCAATCGCTGACCTTCCACTGGAGACCGTTAATAATAATAGTTCTTTCATTTATTTATTCTTAGTTTCAAATTACCGAAGTGTTTACTAAAAGTATAAGAGAGAGAGGTGAACGAGCATCGAAATTTGTGCCATCCACTGAGAAGAATTTCTCAAACGAGATACCTCATTCACCCCCGTGTAAATGCTGTTAAGTAATTAATCATCAGCATCCCTTCTTCTTTACACTCGCTTTTATCTGCTTTATTTCACTTATTCCACTCGATCTAGATTATTCTTATAATACTTCTATGTTCCGCTTTCTATCCTCTATCCCAGTGCCATGTACAAAATTCGCTTGCACCATGGGTGTTTTAATCTTCCACTCTTTATCTGCCTGTATATATGTATATATTTATTATCTCTCCATTCTGTTAATAAGTAGTTCCGTTCATATTGCCGTTTTCTACTTTTATTTTCGAACCCGACAAAATCACGGGCCGTTCTTGCGAGCGATCAATCAACGAAATCAATTTTCTTTTCTTTTCTTTTTCTTTTTTTTTTTATCAACCCAACACCCTCGTTTCCTTCACGCTTCCGTTCTACAAGCTTGGGCAGATGCATTTTCTTCTTCTTTTTTTTTTAAATGACAGAAAAGATATGTCAAGAAAGTATATAATTGGATCAACTGCAAATATACGACCGCTCGCGAACGACATGCTGGCTCCATCCGAGACATTCTTTGCGTGAAACGACTCTTTAGACCCGGCAACGAACTTCTGAACACTAAATAAAAGCTTGGATAAGCTAAATAACATTTCGATCCAACATAATCGTGCAAATCGATGCTAAATTTTACGAAAACACTATCTAAAGACTCTCTCGAATCAACGAGCGGCAATTTTCTGAAAATAAACTCTCCGTTCTTTTCTTCTAACACAGGATGGCAAGGAATGTCCCAGATCCGGGCACAGATCAATACACATGTTGCATTTGTTTTATTGAATATGTAATAAGAAATAACCCACGAGCAAGGCCAAGCCATTCAGCGCATCTCTCCATCACGGGTCAATTAAAATGGTCATGAGGTTTGCCACTCTTTGAAATCAAAGCCTTGCTGGGGTTTAGGAGCGCTGGCGGCATACCCACCTTGGTTGCTTTCTCCTCCCTGATATGAACGCTGAGGATAACTGGTGTCAGCGTAATTACCATATGCGGAGTAGCCAGTATAATCTGGAGTCTTAGCTGAACTGCTACTGGACCCAGGTGCACCTGAGCCGGTGGTTTGTCGCGAATACATGTCACCTGCAACATCGATTTGCAACGTAACATTACCCGGTATCCCACACACTTACCACCCGTTATTTATTCATAAGCTGGAACTACTCTTCCGCCAAAGATATATTTTCGATACTTTTCGTTAACATTAACGGCCAAACCACGAATCACCAATTCGGTCGTTCAACTATGGGAACAATATTTTTGTTAGACGCCGCTCAAACGAGCGCACAGGTCCACGATTCACGTTCAAAGTATCTCAAATATATCTCGGGTAGCTTGCATATGTTTACGAATACGTTACGAATAACTATACACATGTATATGAAAATACTAAGCTAGCACGTTTGAATTCGAATATTTGAAAGATCTCGAAGTTTCGTTTACTATTCAATATTTGCTAATTGTAAGTACTGAGACTTTCAAAGAAAATGCGAACAAGCGGAAAGTAATATCGATCTCAGGCTTCCAAGAGCAAATTAATGGCCTATTTCAGTAATGCTTAGAAACCAAGTTTAACGTTCGAAACACATTTAGAGAACGTTGGGTAACATAAAAGTATAAAATTAATAGGACTTCGGGATATTAAGAGACGTAAGCTCGCCTGGGATTCTACGAGTAGACAATGTAGGAAATGAAAGGAGCGAGAATAGGATTGCATTATCATATTTATTACAGTGAGTCAATCATTTTTTGAAAAAACAAACTTAGTTTCAAATGCCTACTCCGCAGCTACTAGCGTCGTCGAGTAATTAATTGGAAGAAGTATGAAGAAGCCGACTTGCTGAAGGGGTACTAGCCAACCTTTTTTAGGAGGTTCATGTCGAACGAAAGTGATTAAACTTTTAACAGAAAATACAAAATGGGAAAAGAAATAATTCGGATGAACACGTTTCTACTGATACCATCTAGGAACACTCATAAGCATAAAAAGTAGTCTAAGCACATACATCTACTCTAACGTCCTTTACGCTGTACCTAGTAAGTATATATTCGTAATTGGTACAATGAAAGAAATACATGCTTTTAAAAATGCCAAGGAATATGGAATTGTACAGGATTTCACAATAGAACAAATTTTATTGAGTAAAAAAGTAAATTTCACCTCACTTACAATATAATAAAATAATTTTACTTGCATTCTTTCTATCCCTATGTATAAAAACTCTGTTTATCCGCAATCCACGATAGCCGATTACGTTAGTTTGGTAATAGGCTGGGACGTTAACCCTATTTCGATTACAGGAATCTAAGTCTAAAACTAAAACTTAACAGCACAATAATCTCGGAATACAGTATGATTAACAGCCTTAAAGAATACGCCGTCTGTTAAGGAACAAAACATGATCGATATTCGTTACACTGATAAAAATCGTGCCTAATCACAGTCTTCCATTGTTGCCACAAGCGATCGATGTTTAACCAACGAAAGGAGACTCGGAATTACCACGAAAAAGTCGTCACGATATAAGAATATCCCAATGATCGAGAACGGAACTCCAAAGGACTGAGCTTAGCTTAGTAAAAAGAAACAAGAATAGAGAAACAAATAGTGTAATGTAAGTGTAAATAGGTTGGTTCGACTATGTGAAAATGGAACTGTATGATGCGAAAGGGCGGAAAGAGGAAAGAGTTTGTTTGACTGAGCTTGACTCACCCTGCGGGCCAGAGGGGTTCGAGTTGGAGTTGGGCTGCGAGGAATTGGGCTGAGGGGGCTGTGGTGGTGGCTGGGTCCCAGGAGGGGGCCCATTCTGTGGCATGTTCCAGGAGTTCCATGAACCCCCGGGCCCGCCCCCCGCAGCCCCGCCAGTACCCGCCGTAGGCCCATAGCCCCCTGAAGCGGCCGCCGCAGGCCCACCTGCGATCATCAATCACACAAAACACGTGTCACCGATCACCTTCCTCTTCTTATGCTTCGTTTCAGGCTACGTCTACACTGCTGCAACGTTCTGTCGCAGAACATGCTTCACAAACACCCTCCAAGGTGGTACACTTTAATGGGGCAACGCGCATCGAGACACACCGCGCGCGCGAGTTAAGAATCGACACGAAAGAACTTGCCTACTAACACCAACCAATATCTTGAAGCCAGTGTTTCTACGTAGGGCTGTTGATTTTTAGGAAATTACGCGAGTAAATCTGCTCATTCTTAAGAAAGTAGATGGCCATTTCTTAGAACAGATTATCCACGACTGGTGGAAGACATCGCACCGCACACGGTCGAGAGCAGATCCTTTTCCTGCCACAAAGTATCACAAGCTTTTCCTGTGCCACTTTTGGCGGTAAAGGAACCACCAAGACCCTGTCGCAGCAGTGTAAACGTGCTTTATCTTTACGTGCTATCAATTAACCACTTCAGTGCCAAGCACGCACAGGTGAGCGGTGTACAACCAAATTATGAAATTTAAAGGAAATAATTTGTTTTTTGGTGATAACTGTAGAATTGCTGGAAAGAGATGCGAACTTTAACCAATAGGTTCATTGACAGTGAAACTTACCTCTATATCTTCTCTTCTGAAAATGTAAAAGTTCGTAAATAATTCAATGATTCTTTCTTTTTACAGAGCAATGGGCACGTGAAGTAATCCGAATAAATATTTGGTATGTATCTCACGAATTCAGACATTTTGACGCTCGCTGCAGTCTTGGCACTTAAATGGGTTAATTCTGCTTATGAGATGTGCTGTAGTGTTTCTTTAACACTACGCGTTCAATGTCGTTCGACATAAGTGTTCATGCTTGGTTCTCTTAATAGATAACACACGTGACACTGATAAAGGAATATTTACAATGCACGAATACACTACAAATACTATTTATCTATGTATATTTAATGCATTGCAGTATAGACATTGACATCCTTTTCCTTTTTTTACGAAAGTTTGTTCTTATAAAATATCATATTCTTGTCTTGGAAAATCAAGCACAAACTTTATGAGTAAGATTATGAGGCCCAATGTTTCGAACATGTTTATTAGATCAATTCGAAACCAGGGAACAGACAACTTTATCGTAGGAAGATATATATTACCGAGAATTTATTATACTTTCTGCTTTAAAATGGTGATTGAATTTCACTGTGTGCAAATGGCAGGGCGAAATGATTCCATTCAAAGGAGATAATAAAGTATTGGATTGAAACGCAATTTGTAGCAGTATCGGGATATACGCGATATTTAAAAAAGATCGCGTCCATCAACTGCATAATGGATCTGAAGCAACATGATTTTTCAACTTGATTTGATATTTATGATTGCCTATTGTATTCTCCCCCTCTCTCTCTCTCTCTTTCTCTCTCTCTCTCTCTCTCTCTCTCTCTCTCTCTCTCTCTCTCTCTCTCTCTATCTCTGTTATAACCACCACCGGGTATCGAAGAAGTCATAACTAATAATCGTATATTACATAGGTATTTGGTTCCTCATGTTATCTATCTGCTTCTTCTCCTAACATATCCAGGAGGATGGAGGGGGAGAGGAGAGGATCGAAGTTATTGCTAATCATTGTGACTATGACCCTATCGTGTGTTATCCTTAAAGAATGTGTAAATGGAGTTAACGTTGTTGACTTGGAGAAGTCTAAAAGCTCGAGAATGTACGTGAACGTTAACACCATTTACAATTACATCCGGACTTACATTCGTAACATTTACAGATCGTACGGAACATATAATTTTGAAGCTAAAATGAGAGAACTGAGTTCCAGGATTTCGAAAGTTTCGAGATTACGGAATGTTTTTGATCACTTGAAAATGAAGAGAAACTTATGTTATAGTTTCCAATTCACGTATACAAATTTCAATGCAAACAAAGCAGAACAAGAACCAGATAAAACTAAATCGAAATGTATCTTACTCACCATAACTGCCGTAACCTTGAGTAGCTGCTGCAGGCTGCACATTGTAACTGCTACCCCATTGATGATGGGGTGGAGGTGGAATCTGCTGTTGCTGAGGAGGGCCAGGAGGTGCACCCCAACCCTGAGAGTTGTACTGAGTGGTGTACCCAGCATATCCACCAGTCTGAGGACTAGTGCCCCAGCTCTGATACTGCTGCATCATGTTTCCTGGCGGTCCCATCGGGCCACCCATCATAGGTCCACCCATTTGTCCATTCGGGCCACCCATAGGCCCCATATTCCCAGCCATGCCCATTGGAGGTCCACCAGGTTGCGGTGGACCCCACTGACCCTGATGACTGTCGTTCATTTTACTAGAAGAGTCTCGTGGTTCTGCACGCTTGATCTCAACCTGAAATCAAACAAGCAAAAGGAATCGTATGGAGCTGTTTCTTTCGCACTTTCCGCAATTACGGCAGAATTAATCGATAGGACTTTCATTTAAATAGATTTAAGATAACCTAATAATTGCTTAACAAATTTTCTCTTTATATAAATATACCATCAATTAAGTTTTTAAAACTCGCCAAGTCTTACACAGATTCTAAATATATTCTACTTTTTTTTATCTTTTATGTAGCGCATAATATACGGTATTCTAATTCTTTTCTCTTTTTATCTTTTTTGAACTGATACTTATATAATAATCATTAAAGATACAGTCATTAAGTATAACATGGTACGAAAAAATTGTGTAAAATAAAATAAGTACTATAACTAACATTAATGTGTAAAGCTATGTGGTATATAATATTAAATTATACTAACAATCTTGTACTTATTATTATTTTACATTACAGTAATCTAGTGATATGTATATAGATACTAGTGTGTAGGTATGCTATACCTGTTTTCCATTCAAGTTGACGAAATGCTCTGCTACACACCGGTCCACGGCATCTTCATCCTCGAAGCTGAGAAAGCCAAATCCTGCCGTCCAAACGTGACAGTATATCAAAAATTACCCCATGCATTTATATAACAAATACACTTCTCCACTTAATCCCAACTTCTGAATTTTCTTTTATCATCATCGTATACAACCAACATTACAATTTATTCCCTGTATTTTTTATTCGTACAAACTGATCCATTACATCTAATAACTTTTCAATTTGCCATATATTTGTAATATATAAATACGTTTATAAGATACTTAATCTAAAACAATTGATGATGGCTGATTTAAAGAAGCTTTTTAATCACATTTGTTTTCAATTATACATTAATCACAAGTCACACAATGTATGGAAATTGTAAGGTTGTTTTCTGAATGCTCGTTAACGTTATTTGTTTTATCGAAAAGCATGATATTTCCTGCTTTTAAAACGAAATCTTTCGCGGCACCATTCGAGGAACCTTCGTACTTCAATGAGGATACTTGTTAAACAAGTCAGTATTTTTCAATGCGTGTCATATAAACATTAATTGTGCAAAATAATATAGGTATATTATTAAAAGTGTAAAATATGTATGAACTGATTCACACACAGACTTCTTGAATGCAGCCACCAAAAATCGATAAGTATTCAAAGAAAAAGAATGGTACGTATATGCCTATGATGACAAACACGAATATTTACTAGTAGTTTAACCATAAATACCTACACCAATGTTAAGGCAAGAACTTTAATGTACAAAGAAACCACTGAAATCAATGACATCCTAATTTATGTGAGGATATAGTAATTATATGCTGTTGACCAATACTTAAGAGTAATTTTTCATATAACACATATGCTGATTAAAGATAAATATAATTAAACGTGTATTATTCAGTGGATAAGATAATAGATGGATAATATCTAATAAAAAATAAGATTTACAACGTATCTTACTAGTAGCTTAACTTCAACTTAAGCTATGTACGTTTAACTTATGTACTTAATAGCCTATTCTTAATAAAACTTAGCCAAAATGACAATAGGTGTAAATATATTTAATGTAATTTAATATAACATAAAGCATCTTAACGTTCTTTAAGGTAAGACAAGGCGAATTATTGAGAGCAGCAAAGTAGGATAAAAACACTATGTAAATAACTATATAAAATGCACATCACTTTCAGTTTATGTAGAGAACCGTAAGTTATTTCGTAAATAGCAGGGTGGAGCACGCAAATGATAACTGAACTTTGATAACTGAATAAATATTGACATCCACGAAAATTGGATCAGGTGTAAATATCAAAGAGTTTCATCATGGTCATACAATGTATTATTCAAACTTTTTATTTCAATTGTAGTTTTCAAAATTTCAAGGTCACCTTACTTTTTCCAAACAGATCTATATGTACTTATTGTCATATTCTTGTAGCTGCTGAAAAGACAAATTTGTCCATCTAACTCTAACGTGTTGACCTTCAGACTATCTTAGACTAGAAAATTCCACATTCAGTCGAGAAAAAAAAGTGAAAATTTTCGCGCGTTACGTTCTCACCCTTACACTTTCAACTGATTGAATGTGGAACTTTTTTATCGAAATTTTCATGAAGATCAACATACCCTAAGTTGGCGAATCCATGTTCTCGGCAATGAAATGAAATTTAAAGTGACCTTGATATTTTAAAAACTAGAACCGACGAAAATGCCGAAATGATGCAATATATGGACACCTCCGAAATATGCAACATATGCCTGAACAAATTTTCGTTAACATGAGTATTTACGGAATTATCGGACTGATTCCAGTTACGTTCCTCACCCGATATATCCAAAACAAATAATATTAATTAAGATGACTATGAATCAGGATGCATTAATTATAATTATTAAAGAAAACAAGACCAGGGTCATTAGAAAGAAAGACAAGGGTAATCAAGCAGGGGATGTTAAATGACCCTTTTCAAAGGCTGGCTTAATTAGAAAAACATGTTCAACCCTTAATTGGTTAATCGCTAGCTCTAATGTTTATATTTAATCTCTGCGCTAATAACTGGATAAAATTTAGATATTGTACTTTAAATAATGGGTGTGCTGCATTCAAGTCAGAATTTTTGATTCGGTATGTACAGGGTATTAGTACATTGTTCACTTTAATCAGTATTTATGTTATATTAATATTTATCATTGTAAACTTACTAAAAACATTTAAAAAAAAATGTATTTCAAGAATTCTGACTATAATTCTGAATACGAAAAAAACCCGACAATGAGTATAAGTTATTTTAAACGTTTATGAGGCACATCTTTCGTAGCTTCCATAATAAGTGAAGAAAAATTAGAAATATTCTTTATGTACAACATATTTGTAAACGACCTGACAATTTACGTGCAAAAAATAAAATTAGAATCACTCTTATGGCAACTACTTCAAACAATGCCCATGACTGAAAATAATGTCCATAATGCACTCACCCCTTGATTTCTTCTTTTCCTGATCGTACATTATGACGACTTCCATAACTTTGCCAAAGCGTGTAAAGAAAGACCTCAAGTCGGTCTCTGTCACATTACTCGGTAAGCCACCGAGGAAAACTTTCGGAAAGCCGCCACTGCGTTTTGGCTTTTGTTGAGTGCGCGGATTACACGGTTTCGGGTCGATCTGTAATAACAAACAATTAAACATTTTTTTTTTTATCCTCCAGGCATTAAAGTGACGAGCTTCGACTTTGAAATTGATGCTTACAGTGCGCCCGTCGAGCTGATGCGGCCCATTCTGCAGAACCAAAGGGACGTTAGCGGGATCGCTGAATGTTACGAATCCAAATCCACGGCTACGGCCAGATTCGCTGTTTTTCATAACAACACAGTCGATTACTTCGCCGTAGCGGCCAAAGTAACGCTGAAGATTTTCTTGTGTTGTCTCCCAGGACAAACCACCGACAAACAGCTTTCTGCAACAAAAGTGCATAAAGTGGCGTGGTTAATGTGGGGATGTAGAATATGATTATATAATTGGTGTCAATGAAGAAAAATAAAAAGATCTGCGTCAAATGGATTAATTCTATTGAAAAGTTACGGTTCGAGATAGTACCGAGAGTGCAGAAAAATTAATGCGACACCCAATGGGAAAACGAAATATTTGCAATTTCCATTTAGCATACACTGAAAATCGAAATCATTTTCTTCATTGACATTAAATTAATAGAGCGCATCCAACACCAATCGACGGTTCACGACGATATTTACTCCGTTGCACTAATAAAAAAGTTACGCGCGACTTAATGAACGACACGTCTAGGCGAATACCTATCAATATTCTCAGTTAGCAAACCTTGCGAAAAGAGAATCACCTAGCGTGAGAGTATCGAAATACTTGCGATCTTTCAGGATGTAGAGCATAAAAATACGAGATTCTAGAGCTAAAGGATGCAGTTACGTACTTTCACGTTGATATAATTCAACGAAAATCTATCATATCCGTGTTTAATGATTTTTTATTTCCGTGCTAACAGAGATCCTAGAAACGAGAGCATTCCGTTGGCGAAAGAAGCCGGACGCACGAGAGGATCACTGTCTAGGCAACCGGCATCGATGAATTATTTCCCCCCTCGCGAGAAAAACTACGTATCCAACCACTGGTCGGTTCGAGGGAAAAAAAGGTTTGTCGCGCGAGTATCGAGAAAATCGTAGGCAAAGAACGCAAAACTCGGTGACATTTTACAAGGAGGAGGTAAATGATTTAGCTGAAGATGAGGAATACACCAAGGGAAAAGCGAGGGATACGGAGGTGACTGTAATACGCAAATGGAGATCCCACGCAATAAACCCGACGGCCCGTGAACGCGTCTCGATCGAAATTTCTCGGGTAAAAAACAGACCGCGGATAGTCGCCAACGTGCAATTCTTACTCACCCCTTTTCGTCGTCGTCCATTTCGGTCTTCACTCTCATAATATTTCACTTAAAACTACGAGAATGTTGTTAGTATTAGGACGCGATTGGGAATATGGCACGATGCTTAGCGCGGACGAGGGTAATGGCTCCCCACAATGAACGCGACGTCGAGAACAGAATGTAAACGTAACGAAGCGACTCGCGTCACTTCCGCCGACCGTCTGGTCAAATCAGCAACCGTGGACAATCGCGCCACAGGGACGGCCATAGAGGAGCGTTATGCCCTTCCGTTTAATTTTAATCGAACATTACCTCCTCGTATTCTATTTTTCATAAGTATGGCGCGTGCTACACGAGTGTGCTTGTCTCACGAGAATAGCGTGCATTTAAAGGCCGGGAAACATTATTGGTATTGTTCGAAGGGCAGATTTATCGTTACCGTATATAAGTATGACTCATAAGTTTTACTATTAGCACGGCCCTGAGAAAGATATTGAGTATCACCGATGAGTTTGTACTTTAAATGAACGTTCGAGAATAGAATTGGCGGTAATTTATTGCTGAGAATGTTAAGGAATAATTGGAGAATATTTATCAGTCGATATATTAGTTGAATGCAGTAGTGTATCTGGGTTCAACGATCTGTCGTCACATAGCTGAATCGCGCCATTTTGTTTGGATATTGGCGGGAAAATTGGAATTCCGTATAACCTATTTGGCAAATGCACTTCATAGGATTTGAATAATCTGTACAGAACGTTTAATTGTTCTCATTTTATTATGCGCTCGTGGATACTCGAAGGAGAAAGCACTTTAGCAGTAAAAAGATATCGCATACCTATCATAGATTCTTCTATTTTTGAAAAGAAACAATCATTTTCTTCCTACATAAAACGCAATCTTCTGATCATTGCATAATGCATAAGAACCACTGCATTGTGCAACGCATTAGTCTCTCTACCAGTAATAATTTCATAAGGCACTCATGCAAAACGATGCGAGCATTATATCTACGTAATTCCATACGTTATTACCGTGAAATATAATTAAGAACGTTTTGCTTAAACTGAAACTCAAATACTATGTTCAGACGGTATTACTTCTGCAAAAAGCACGACATATAAGTGACGCTTACACTAACGAATATATGAAATAGTAAACAATTAAATTTATGGAATAAATATCTGGTATTTTCTTCGCCAAATTTCCGTGCGTATTCTCCTCTCTTTTGCACCTAAATCTTTTAGGACACACACATCTTATCTGATAAAGCTGCGATAATACGAAATCAGCACGATTGAACGTTCAGCGAGGAATTCTTTGGAGGGTTTTTAAAGCCGTACTTATGATATATATATATATTTAAATTCATAATTGTTCTATAAAAAAATTTTAAGATCTCACTTCACCCTAAATATTCTAAATTCTACATCTACAATACACGAAGAGCAAGGGACTGTTTCTAGGTTCTTCTTGTATGCCGACTATTTACCCTCATCCCTTTGTTCCCTCCATATGCTGGCAGAGATCGCAACTTCCTGGAACACTATAAAACCTGCATGTTGCTGAGAAATCGTAACAGAGATGTCCCGAACCGAAGCCACCGCACGTGTAAAATTGGAGGGATCGATTCGTCTGTGTTCCCCCTCTTCCTAGTCGAAGGATTTCTGCGAGCAGGCTAAAAATAAGTTTATTTAACTTGGTTAGCCATAAGCAGACTTCCTTCGACTGATTCATCCGGTGAGTGGAATTAATTTCACTACGTGACTAATAGATATCGCCGGTTCTCTTACGTCCAGGTTCACGCAAGAAACTGGAAAAAAAAACTCGAGCCAGGGAGCAATGATTCGAGTCTTGTATCGCTCGATAAGGTGCGCAGCTTGAACTTTCTGATAGTTTTGAAACACATCAACGTCGCTCCTTCGTGTCTTAATCCGATCGTTCCGCTTGAACAAGGATCGAGCGTGGCGAACGGAAGATAATATGAAATTCACGAAGCGTAAAGGTAGTTCAATTCACTTCTATTTCGACGGAAGTCGCTGCTTTACAGACGCGAGGCTATAGTGTGTCAGCTTCTACTCTTCTTACTATTAGCTGGCGTTCAGCAACGTTCGCTGTGTTCTAGAGTGTACGGGACGACCGCGTAGGTGTTTATTGTACATTTATTGCACGCACCTCGTTGTACATTATGATAACGAGATATACTTGCGTGCATACACATCTTGGTTCCCTTTGCGTTCGCACGAGTAAACACGTGGGGCGCTGTTATCAGTCAGCCGAATGCGAAATTCGAATATTCTGCGCAATAAAGAAGTCGGGAAAACTCTACTGTCCGTAGCTATTGAAACGGCAATGATATCGGGATTAAGATCTTCGATTAGCGAAGATAATTGTGTTTGTCTGTGCGATACAAATCAAATTTATAGCGAGTGTAGATACTTCACGGATATTTTTCTGAGAAATCACATTCTCCTTTCCGTCATTCGTGTCACCCCTCAAAACGCATAGCATTCCTATAGATAAGAATATTTTTAGGGGGTCGGAGCTTCTAAATTTAGAAGCCGTGAACGGTTCAACCGTACGACTCGCCTCGAATTTTAGGAAATCAGTCCTACGTATATCGATACTCCGTTAAAATATAAAAGTTAAAAGGTGGTTAATTTTATGGTTCATTTCGTGTTACAGCCCATCGGTCGAGATTTCAGACACGCGAAGAAGCCAGAAAATAAGCTGGCTCGGGGATACCAGAGGTTCTTACGTAATATTTCTTCCCTCCATCTGAATGTGCGCACGTGCAATCTGGAAATCTCGAAGAATCCAGCCAGCATCCGTATCAGCGACCTCGGCGGGAACAGGGAACCAGAAAAGGGTCGAATCAAAGGTTGTCGAAGGTTGCCGAGGTCAGGAGCGTGGTGCGAAGCCTGCGTATCGGCTCGTTTCCTCCGTATCCGAACGAAAAGTTTCGCTGCCATCCGTTAAAAAGTTTAGTAGACCCCGACCAGCCGTTCGAGCTGCCTGGCTCTGTGTAGCTGACTACTAGCCTGACTGCTTGCTTACCCGGCTGCCTAACTGCTAGCCGGCTCGTCGGTCTCGTCTCGTTCAGTCGCCGTCCCGACATCCTGCTTGCAACACGTCTGTGACCAGTGCTACCACTGGTTCAACCGTTCCACGTTTCTCTCATCATCTTCTCTTTTACGGTTTCTGTCATGCCACGGCAGATGCGACGGGGCCGTAACCCGTTTTTTTTCGGCACCAGTTAGACCCACGTGGATGCCCAACGAATCGGTCGGATAAAGTTGGAGAAGTAAGTCTCGTTCGTGTCGGTACATAGGCCCCTTTGGCCACGAGGAGACGCTCGCCGCGCCGGTGTTTTTTAAGCGAACGGATCGTTAAATTGACGGCAATTAATCGGACGAATCGGAAGATGTTACGCGCGTGAGACAATCCAAGTTTTTCGTATAACAGTGATCGTGAGAAAGTCTCGCGGGTGGGTGAAAATCCAGTCGGCCGAACGTGCCATTGTAAATATTGTAATCGCCAGGAAATTCGAAATTTCACGAGGGCAGCTTACGGCAAGTGCTTCGGCGATAATAAGTTAAGAGGAGGCCGGAGCACAAAGGATATTTGTTTAGAGACCGAGCCAGCGTTAATAAGATTGTTCTCCCGTGAATGGGGACTGTTCCATGAACCGTAAGCCTTTCATTATTATTGTGGATGGGAGTTGAAATGTCGATGACTCTTCGAGACTTCTACCGGGTCGATTGAACAACCGCTTGTCTCCGATTCGAGTCACGGCTAGGACAAATCTGGTCACCAACGTGTCCCTGCTCCGATCATTCTGCCTTAGACCACGTCTCAATGTCTGTGGGAACAATTAGCGGAGACCCCGTTCCTCGTAACAACTTCTAATGGCTGGGTCTGCCGGTCAGGTCAGTCCTTCGAAAATACGATCGCTCCGAAGTTAATGCGGACCGACAACCATGAACAATCTGACCGCAACACGTTTCTATCCTGCCAACCACGCTCTACTCCGACTCGTCTTGCGATGTATGCAAATCCATCGCGAGTGCAGATGTAATTCAAATTGATACGAGGCATTCCCGATTCTCGAACCACCGCATAATCTCTCAGACACGTTTCAAATAATCTACAAAGAATCGTACTCTCTCCGCGGACGCCTTTATACTTACTGTTCCCGATCGCATCGTCCAGGTAGTTTCAAGAGATGAGACAGGTCAGTGCACCTAAGCTTTTTGGCTTTGCGGAATGGAGAATGCATTTCCTGCATCGTGTAACTCATTGTCACGAGTTCATCCGCATCCTCATCGTAATGAGCTAGGAACTAGTGTTGCTAGGACCTGCTGTAGGAACTAGCAGAGATCTGGAGCTGACTTTTGGCTTAAACCGGTTCTCTCGCCTATCCTACGTTCCCATTTGTGCACGTCACTTCGAATCGTATCCTTCAACGGGACGAACGCCAGCGTCTCGTAGATTCGAGGATTAGTAGATTCACCTATGTAATCGCAATTGTCAACAGCGCTATCAAAATGATCGATATCGGAAACGCTCAACGGTATCCACGTGAATTTTTCAGATAAGCATCGATCTCGGCGCTCTCCCTTGAATGTGAGCATGTACAAAGACAGAAGGAAAGAGTTACGAAATCGAAGCACGAAGTACGATTCGCTCTTGAAATTATCTTGAAGGTGAATTATTATTTCAAGTAACCTATTTTTCAGGCCGATAAGATTAAAAACGTAAGCGAGCATTGAATTCAAGAATCGCGTTTCTGCGAGCAATTTCATACAGCGAGTGTAATTCGAATTAACGGGGGATTTCAACGGGAATCTTCGTTTTCCCTCTGACAGGATTGTGAGAACGGAAACGGGTGCGCGAATAATGATTAGGAACAATCGACAATGACCATCGACGATCGTGCATTCTGCGTGCAATCAATTTACCGTTAACAAGGAGGTCCTTTCTCGTTAAATACTACTTAGATACTACTCTATTTTTCCATTTAACGCTTAATCCTTTACACTCTTTCAACGATATATTCACTCTCGTCGGTTTCCTGCGCAAAGATGTCACGCCGCAAAATTCAATAAGTACCCGCATTCGGATATGTATATTAGCATGCCTGGAACCGGTTTCACCAAGGGACAATGCTTTGTCTACGCCGATTTAGAGAATAAATTTCGGCTACCCGAATAGGAGATGCTGGAGGAAAACGTCCGTTTCTAGCATCGCCGTACGAAAGTCTAACATTGCTTCGGCGTTTCAGTAAAATTCCTGTAAAATTCTTATCATCTGGTTGGAACGAAAAAGACAGAAATATTTCAACGATACGTGCATCAGGAATTCGAAGCACCGACTGGAAGGCTGGGGACATTAAATTTATTTAGCAGCACGTGGAATAAGCATTCCACCATATATGGGCTATAGCCCATGAAAGTAACAGAACCCCGAGGTTAATTCACTGAGAACGTCTTGTAACGGCGCTGGGCTCTTATTTCTGGACACACTATTATTCTCGTTATAAAAGCTCGCTCTGTTCTTATCGCCGTTCACACGACGGTGCTAGAAAAAGACGTTGGACTACAGAATAATTTGGAAGACTTGTACGCGTTGACAGTCCGATGTTTCGAATGGAAGTGCTGTAATTGAATTTATTGAAATAAACTTCACCACTGGACTTAAAGAGCGGTTGGATCGACTGTCGAGATCGATAATTGTCTCGTGTAACCTTTCGCGCTTGGCACCATTAAAACGACGAATGAATACGAACTGCCGTCTCAATTTAGTGGCATCGCGTTCAGACAAATAGGGAACGTATTTATAAATCAAGGGGTAATTGCGATTGGAAAAAAAAATCATTGAGTAGGCTGCTGACGTACATATGTTTGACCCCTACTTCTTAGTACATGTGCGACCTCAATCCTTCGAGAAGGCATTTGTACATATTGATCGTATCAGATTTTGTCTGTGAATCGCTGATCGCAGACTGTACTCGTTATCAAACACTCTTTTATGTTCCTTTCAGATTATCATGGACACTCGACTCGTAAGCTCCCCGGAAACTTGTGGAGTGTTCGTGGAATTCATCGAAATGCAGACATTGGAATTAACGATAGAATTCGATGTGAGTAGTATCGCGAACTGAATTCTCAGTTACGCCATATTTAAATATAAGATACCGTTGATAAAGGTAATCAGTGTCGTTTAATTCGCGTTCGTTAGTTCCTCGACTCTGACGTAAAAAATACATGGCTGACCAAACAACGAACACTTTTGTAGCCTTGCCGAGAGCGGTGAAAAGCACACAGTCAAAGTTTGTTCTTCAAATAGCTAATAAACCCGTGTCAAGGCCCAGTGAATACGGATAGAATGCTTCTGGGAATCTCTGAAATATTAATTCAGTCACGAAAAGATATCTTTACTTCAAATTCAGCCGTTGAAATGTTAGAAGCCTCGGTGCTGATCGTGCTCCTAGAATTTTGGACGTTCGAACACTCTGAAATAATTCAATCTGATGAAGATCGCAAATGTTTGCCCAATAGGTCTGAGCAGAATCCGTGCTCAGGGCGGATAAGAGGAGAAATGGGATCGTCGGTAGAATTGCTGGTAATTACGTTAATTAGCGCATTCAAATCATTAAAGTAGACGACGACGGGCGTCAGAAAGATGACGATGAACCCAACCGGAGGTCCAGGGACCCCGGTAGAGTACCAATGGAAGAGGTGACGTATCACCCAGTGATGCGTAAACGACGTGGATTGGCCAGCGCCGTTCTGGGCCTGATAGTGGGCCTTCTCCTAGGTTTCCTCATCCAAAGCTACCGGATACTCTCGTCGAGCCATCATCAACGGCTCAATATTTATGCGTCCTCCATGCCCGGGCCACGTACGCTGATCAAACCGTCGGCTCGAAACATTCCCAAGCTGACCGACGATGAACAGATAAACAGTTCCTCGACGAGCTTGGTCTTCGTGGGTGTCATGACAGCCAGCAAGTACCTTGATACGCGAGCCAAGGCTGTCTACGAGACGTGGGGTAAAGAGCTTCCAGGTAAAATCGCCTTCTTCTCGTCCGAGAGTTCCATCGTGCCGGAGAACTGTCCCGATCTGCCGTTGGTGCCGTTGCCGCGAGTCGACGATACCTATCCGCCTCAGAAGAAGTCGTTCATGATGCTCCAATACATGTGGAAGAATTACGGTGACCGCTTCGAGTGGTTCCTCAGAGCCGACGACGACGTTTACGTGAGGGCCGATCGTCTGGAGAAGCTGCTGCGATCGGTCGATTCCAGGAGAGCCATGTACATCGGCCAGGCAGGCAGGGGGAACTCCGAGGAATTCGGCTTGCTATCCTTGGAGTATGACGAGAATTTTTGTATGGGCGGGCCAGGTGTTATTCTGTCCAGGGAGACCTTGAGAAGAATCGTGCCGCACATCAAGTATTGTCTCAGACATTTGTACACCACTCATGAAGACGTCGAATTGGGAAGGTGTGTGCAAAAGTACGCCGGTATACCTTGCACATGGAGCTACGAGGTAATTTCTTTGTTCCATCAGTTTGCTTTGCAATTCATGCTTTCGAGTTTTCTGCCCTTCGCGAAACTCTCCCTGTATTGCCCTTACATTCAGCAGCTTCGCATGTTTCACTGCCGTTCACACAACATTAAATCTATTTTCAGTTGTCCTCCTATCTTCTCTCTCCTGATGCACACACACACACATTGTCACATTCATGAACGTGCATGGCGCATGTAATTTGTTCAGCAGGTCAGGCTCATGGTTCATTAGAACGACGGGCTATCCCACAAAATGTTGTACGTGCGCGCTTCTGCTTTCTACCATTGTCTGTCCAGTTAGGCTTACGCGCTAATGGAAGTCCTCTGAGATAATAGTAAAACCAAGCAAAGTTCTGCTTCGGTCCGAAAATAAAGAATCTATTTATATCTTGCTGGATATTTAACCATTTCCAAGGGGGCTCTCTGGTTCCGTTTAGAGTGAATTGCTTAACTGAACGGTTCGAGCAATTGTTGAAATTATTTAGTTGCTTAGGTTGCGAGTACTATAATATTATTACGCTCTGAACGGGATCCACGCAGTATGTATTACAGGTTTAAATACATAAGCTACGCATCTGCATCATGTAGGTACAGGGTACGCTATCATTGGGTTAACTCGGAAGGTACAATGCACAGATGAGGATGTTAGTCGTTAAGTACAAGCGAATAGTACCCTGCTAACCCAGTGGCCAGATCGGGTCATTCTTCTCCATCTTGACACTCGGCATTAGGCCGATGTGCTAAGTAACAATTTGCAGCACGAAGTGCTTGAATCTCCGTACTACTTCTTGTAATAATTTAATCGAACTGCGACGGTTGCGTTCAATGTTGCGCGACGTCGCGCGCATTATTATGTCACTCTATTAGCGACAACATTGACCGAAACACGATCCAATGAAACATTTGTACCCCGGCCACCCGGTGTGCCGAGGAAAAAGATTATTCTGGATTGAGGAAATCCTAATAAACGAGAGGAAAATTCGAATTGTCAACTAGAGGGACCAGTGATCCCTTCGAATTGAATGATCTTCAGGAACTGCGTTACCGAGGAGAAGATTCTTCTCTCAGCATTGAAAATATTGGCATAAATTAAGATTAGAAGCGTGTCAAGGATTCCTTATCGCGTGGATTTCATTGAAACAACTCGGTTGAAAGGTAGAATGCACGGATGAGGATGTTAGTTGTTAGATTCGAACAAATCGTACCCTGCTAACCTACTGACAGTCCATTCGTTCTCGTCTTGACACTCGACGTAAGGTCGAAACACTTAATAGCCATCCGTACGACACGCCACAACTGCAAAGTGTTTGTCGTGGGCCTTTTGAACGCGCGCTCTATCAACCGATTAATTGATCAGATCGTGATTGGTTTATTCCAACAGATTTATAATTTTGGCATTACGCTACATCTTAACAGAGTAAACTGCTTCAAAGGAAACACAATTTTAAGACACGTGATTGCAAAGTGTCCCTTCCGCGTTTAGGGCATTGCGAAGTGCGACCCGTTTTCAATTCAAGAATATTGTCTTTCAGCCACGAGGTATGCAAATTGCAAAAAAGGAAGCATTGAAGCGAATAGTCTTACAACACGATCAAGTTAACCCGAGAGGTGTAATACTAGAATAATTTTCTGTAACTGGAGATCACCACACCCAGTCTTGCAGCTTGATTAACACTTGTTCTGCGGCCGAGTGTTTCTCTAATTGTAAGATGCAGTCCTCGCGGTCTTAATAATAATTATTACCGGTCGTACACCGACAGGAACTTCGTACTTCTACCCTAACGCTGTATCTGCTTCTGTTAATTGCAATTTCTCGAGACTCATTCGAGTAATATTATATTCGAGAGCTTAGAATGTGTCGTCGCGAATATATCGCCACGAAAGTTAGTCGCGTGAAGCAACTTCTCATTAAAATATCCACCAATGATATCGAAGTTTTACGAGAACATTGTTCGACTCGCCATAAATTCGTTATCGCGAGACCCAATGATTTAAGGTCTCTCAAAGTATACGTCGCGATGACAGCCGTCTATTCCTGTCCCTTTAATCGTAATTACGGCTGACGAGACTGGACGCTTTCACTGTTACAGATGCAGTCCATTCTGTACCATAACAGCAGCGGGGCACAGGCGTTCACCGGAAACTTGAAGAAAAAAGAAGTTCACCGTGCTATTACTTTGCATCCTGTTAAAAGCCCACCACACATGTACAGGCTGCACAATTATATGAGGGTTGGTATCGGCGCGCGTAACGTTACCTGTAATCGCTTCCTCCAGTCCCACAAGAGATGTTTCTCTTCGTTCCAGGGACTTCAGATACAAGACGCACAGCAAGAGAGGCTAAATCTTCACAGAGACATCTACGCGATGGCTGAACAGCTGGGAATAAACGTGGAAGATCTGAGGAATTTCCAGATAGCGGAAGGCGTCCCTCTGTTCCCTGTCAGCCCGTATTCAAACGAATACCCCGGTGACACGGAAATATTAGGTACGTGAAATGCAGCTCGACGATATTCGACAAATTTAACACGCGCGTTATTCAATGGCGTCCTTGTGAAAAGCTCTTGAACCAGACAGACGTTTGCTAGCCATTCGGGCCGTTGATTTCAAGAACAATCGCGTTTCCCTGGATGTGCGTTATTAATAGAGCCACTTAGGATGATTAGTTCGTGCGAATTGATCGCCGGACAGAGGCCGGCGATGCTGAAACGAGGTACGACACGATTCGTTTCAGCCCATCAGACGAAACGATCAGGATTTCGATCATGATTCCATTCATTTCCATCTTCTGCACTTAGAGAGTATTTCACGCCTGTCGCGTAACGATGCGCGGTCCGGTTTTACATCCGTGACCGCGTGACAACGTCGAAAAGTTAAACACCCTAATGGGACGAGAGATTAGAATTGCCACTTTACTATCCATTCGAAGGATTTTAATTGGAGACTCGACGATGCAAACTTTAATCGAATTAACGTTCATCTTTAATCAGTGCTGACTTCTGATGAACTTTGCAGGTGTTCCAGCGGGTCTTCGATCGTTCAAACCGACGACCAGTGACGAAGTAATTCCATGGGATTTTCTGTCGAGGTCGGAGTACAGTTTAACGGATTCCAATCCCAGGAGAAGAATTCACAGCGACATTAAGGAGGGCCTCGAGGACATCACGAGAGAAGTGATGGCCTCCATAAACGCTTGTTCGCGACAGCGTGGCAGAGTCGTCGAGGAAAGGTCAACTCTATACGGGTACAGGAGAGTGGACTCTTACGGTGTCGATACGATACTGGATCTTCTTTTGGTTTATCGGAAATACAGAGGCAGGAAGGTTACGCTGCCTGTTAGAAGACACGTTTATCTTCATCAACACTTCACCGGTATCTTTTACGTTCCTATTAAAAAATTTTTCCACCTTCTTAGAATTTGATTACGCAAAGCGTGAAAGAAGCGTTGCGAAGTTTAGAAGCTAATATTACTTCTTCCACTGCCAGGACTGGAAATACGGGAAACGGTGAACGGAGAGGAAGTGGACGAGGCAGCGCGAAGGAATCGATACAACGACAAGTCCCTGCAAAATATATTCAGCGGTGGATTCCTAAACCTGAATTTCAACTCCGAGGAGGAGGATCCAGTGAGAGGCAAGACCATTCATTTTATACTTCCTTTATCAGGGAGGTACGAAGTTTTCCAAAGGTTCCTACACAACTACGAAGAGATTTGTCTGACGAGTGGCGAGAAGACTGCACTGCTGGTTATTCTTTACCGGCACAAGACCGAGAATTTCTTCAATCAAACCATAGATCTGATCGAGCAATTGAAGTACAAGTACCGTAGCGCCAGTATCGATATTCTGCCAGTCTCCGGAACTTTTTCCAGAGCCAGGGCCCTGAATTTCGGTGTCTCGAGGTTGAAGACCGACGATCTGATGTTTTTCGTCGACGTCGATATCGTATTCACCAACTCAGCACTTTATAGAATACGAGCAAACACTCTTCTGGGTAGACAGATATATTTCCCAGTGGTATTTAGTCAGTACGATCCGAAGATCATTCACGGGAACGCGAAGAAGATAGATACGTTCGTCATAGACGAGACGACCGGGTATTGGAGACAGTTTGGATTCGGGATCGTCTCGTTGTACAGACAGGATTACGAAGCAGTGGGTGCGTTCGATCTCTCGATTCAAGGATGGGGAAAAGAAGACGTGGATTTCTTTGAGAAAGTCGTCAAGTCGAATATCAAGATCTTCAGGGCAGCCGACAAGAACCTTGTGCACGTTTATCACGAGGTGGAGTGCAGCAAAGATCTCTCAGAAACCCAATTGTCCATGTGCATGGGGACCAAGGCTGACACTTACGCGGGCATGGAGACGCTGGCTAAAATCATTTACGAGAATCCGGATATTCTGCGATTTGCCAAAGCCAGAAGAGCGAACCTCACGAATGCTGCGGGTTGATAAATGATTCCCTGAAGACGGATGGCGATTCGAATGGCTTGATTGTTAAGATAAGACAAGTATTTACGAGCCTATGGTGCCAGGAAGTATCGTAGCTAGGACATATTGTAAATACACGATGTAATTATGATTCCTTTTATGCTGAAGTGCCGTACAAGTACTGAATATTTAAAATCGACACGTAATCGCCAAAGCCATTGTCGTATTAGATTAATACCGTATGCTCGTAACGCAAATTCCCTGTACTGATATGTATTAATTCTAGATTCTAATATGCATCGATTATGTTGCAATTGAATTGTAAAATTTTAGCACCTATCTGTGCTATGAATGTGATCTGCTGCTATGTCATTGCTACTAACGCATTGTACAATACCAGCGCCAAATACTTTTCATTCTCATGACGGATTGTATATTATTCTTTTTTACAAGTTACTATTATATCGTATGGTAATTCCTCCGCTCCGAAGGATCGTGAATCCACAAAGAATTTACCGATCGCTTCGCGCAGAAGGGAAAATGAGCGAATGAGTAACTTAAGATGCCAATGCTCCTAAGAGCTTAACGTTAACGTTATATTAAATCAGTTGTGTAAGTACATGTGATATTATCGTGCCTTGTATAGATTTTTATTTGTGAATTTTACATGCTGCCTATTCTGTCGTCTTTGTAATTACATGAGACCAGTTGCGAAAAGTTGAGCATGCAAATGCATGTAATCATTTATGCAACTCACGCTACTCACGTTCGAGTAAGATACTCCGACATTTCTCCGAACTCTGAATAAAATTTCTCTCTTAAATATACTTGCGTTGCATCAATTGCTATACCTCCGAACAAATGGTTTCATTACGACACCTTGATTAGTCTACCAAGATATTTTTTTCGTTCGATCCACCTGTAAGTCAATTTCATCCCGACCATCTGAGCAAACATTTTCGATTCTGCCCACATTTTTCGCAGTTAGAAAGTGTCTTTGACTTATAAGGTTCTGTTCAAGGTTCCTTTAAGGATCGTATCGAAACTTGCCAATTAGGCGAACATCGCAATTAACCGATATCCTGTAAATCTTTCCTCAACATCTATCTTTTCTCATCACGGACTCTGTGGCTGTTTCAAAGAAGCTCCTCTGACAGTGCGCGGACAATTTACGATACACGGCTATTAACATTTCACCAACACAGTTCTAATCTTAACGATTGAAAATATCATGTTATTTATGACACAGCAAAGAATACTATTCCCCGTGTCACGTAGTTGTTTGGTTCGAGGGAACCCTGCCTTCCTTGTCATTATCAACTCTCCCTGCAGAGAAAAGATATTGTCAACTGCAGCGGGAAATATCGCAGAAACGCTCGGCGAAGATGCATAATCAAAGGGCCATAGATCTGTAATACCAAAAAAAGGAGCACACATATGCGCAGCCGGCAAGAAGAACAGATACGTGAACTGTCAGACTGCTTTGCAGCCACGTAGCGGTTAGGAAATATTAATTTATCAGTGAAGCTCAAGGCCGTGCCGTATCGTTGGCCACTCTTCGCGACGCACAACTCAACCGGTAAAACAAGTCGCGTCACATTTCAGCGTGAATCCTCGTCACGATCACGCCGCATCGAACGGTTTTCGGTGTGAAATATCGTTTGAATTAAAGTGGACAGTCGACAGCAAGTGCTTTGGAAAACAGAAGAGCATAAAAATGAAACTGTGGTTCATCGTCTCGGCTCTGGTAATCCTAGCGACGGCTACCGGGGTCGATGCCAAGATCCTGTCGATGTGCGAGGCTGTGCGTGCGCTCCAACAACAACAAATCCCGAGAAGTCTCGTGAGCAACTGGATTTGCCTGATGAACAGCGAGAGCGGAATGGACACGCAGAAGGTGACGGGACCGAAGACAGCCTCCAGTTACAGCTTCGGCATCTTCCAGATTAACAGCGCCAAGTGGTGCTCCAGGGGGCACACTGGAGGCCTCTGCAACAAACGCTGCGAGGACTTTGCGAATGACGATATTCAAGATGACATCGTATGCGCGAAAATGATTCACGATCGAGAGGGATTCAAGGCGTGGGAAGGTTGGCAGAAGAAATGCAAGAGCAAGCCTTTGCCAAACATTGGCGTTTGCAAGCGACGATGAGGATTTTTGGTCACCGCAACGAAGGGAGTTATGATTTTCGCTGTATCACTGGGGTTCTTGAACCTTTAGATAATAGGTTTTTAACGAATATATAATCTATACATTATTGTTAGTCGATTCGACCCCTCGGTTGGTTTCGTTCATGCAACGTGCACTCGGTACATATATGGAAATCAAGGTGGAACAATAAAATTTCGCAACGGTTGAATGACAGAGGTGGACGAGTGCAAAGTTCGATGTAAACGTAAGGCACACACCGACCTGTTTTGCTACATGGCTATGTAATAACAAAACTACAGAGATTTATCTATTTTAATGTATCTCTGCCTATATATTGAAGAAATATATTGTCTTTTCTCGCAAAGACACATGCTGTTTCGTGCGCTTTCTGAAGTATTAGTGTTTAGTAATAGCGCGAATTGCCTGCCAATTATTTCTAATTATTACGGTGACATTTCTATTACGTTTACAACGGGTCTTTTACGCTCTGTATTGCGTTCTTATTGCGGTGTCACCTGCGCAATGTAAATGTTAACTACTTTTACGCTCTTTTATCAGAGCATTTCTACACCTTAGTGCGTTCAGATAAGATTGTGTTAATTTTTAGAAAATCTACAGCGGAGCGCGTCGATAAATAGACTTGCATAAGAGACGGAGGGGTGTTTCTTAAATATGAATACAAATCGGCTGGATTTAGGCCAATAATGATGCAATCGATCGTGGTGATCTTAAACGCGTCGTTCGACTTGGCAGGCAGGATCGGTCGAAATAAAATGGTTTAGAAATTCTGACTATTAGAATTACAAAACCAAGCGTGACGGGACTGCGCGAGCTCCTTCCCGATTTCATTCTTCGCTCAAAAAAAGTATCACGATAGTCACCCTTTCAAAAATCATTTTCATTCCGAGCAAGATCAAGGCGTCCCCCAACTGTCAAGGAAATTGAACAGGTTGATAATTACATGTACAATCGGGATAACACCTGTTTTTTTCTCCACCAAATGCCAACAGAGAGACACTGTTCGTACCGACTAATTTTACCGGAGCTTATCAAGGCCAAGAGACATAAAACTCATTATTACGTAACATCCATGTCAAAATGTCAAGTATACATTACTATCGTGATACGAAGTTAACGCGCGTGTTCGGTCACCATCTTCCTACGTGATAAGAAGAATACCGAAAGGACACTTTCGTGGACGATTGAACCGATCGTCTTTCCGCGTTTCTCTTTTTCTCCTTAAATCGATCGTTACCCCGTCTTCGAGTGTTTACGCGATACGCCTAGGAAAGACGATGTTCGAGTATGTAAACTATTACGCAACGCATCTGTGAACTCAAAGCAACCATTCAAAACATTCTAAACAGTCTAGTATTAATCAATCCCCGAAAAATCAACGAAGCTTTGCCAGGCGTATCCTTCGCAGCATGAAATTTTGGTTCGGGAAGAAAGGCGGATCGAACGAAGTCGACTTCGCGCGAAATTGAACAGAGAAATCGGAGTGTTTCTCGCGGTACACCCGTTAGAATTTCAATCAGAATGATGCGTCGATCTAAGCCTGCCTTTCCAGGCAAACATCGCCGGTTACTGACAGAGGAGGCGTGCTTGGCTAGGCTGATGCACACGCGGGGATACACGTAGGTGCACGTAAGCGCATTTTACCGTAGACACCGAGGTGAGTGTGCATACACCTTTCACTAGCGGAAGTGAACAACTGAGACAAACGCGTGAGAGCGACCCGGGTCATCATTACTTCTTTCATAGGTGGTTACGGCAGGTTGGCTATCAGAGGGCGATCTGTGCTGCCTCGTGATACGGTGATCGATGACAGACAATCCAGCCACATAACGCCATGTAATTATCAGCCTTTTGATTGCCCCGTGTCCCCTCCTCCGAAGGAATCGAAGAAGTTTCTTAATCCTTGTTGCAGCTCTTGAATTATGCGAGGAACTCGATGCCACGGGATAACTGATGGAGTTTACGAGAAACTTGAGCATATTCAAAGCGTGTTAATCTTTCAATCTCCACGGTAAGTCGTTTCGCGGATTACACGAAGCTCGATCCGTCGACGAAGAGTTCAAACATACGGACGATGCGTGAACTTGCGTAATTGTTGCTGGCAGTGTGGAATGCAATGATAATTGTAAATGGGAATGATGACAATCGTTGACGATTTCATTTATTGCCGTGCCGTCAAAAGCTGTAAATCATGTAATGGATTTCTCATTGAAATGGTGGTGAATAGGTGAATGTCGATGAATTTTAAAGAGCTTTTTGTTGGTACCCTGGCACAGATTCATCCTGAAGAGGACGAGTACTATGTAAAAGACACTAAAAGGGACGTTTACATACTGGGAGAATCCAATTACAAGTGTTCTGCTCCTTTTCTTCTTCTAGACACTCCAATTACCTCCGGTAAACTCCAATTGATTAGCCAGCCGATCTTGTGTTTCCGTGCTGCAGGCAATTTTCGATGCTTCGCACGGAACGTAAGGTCGAGCGTGGGTTCTCAGGGTGCATCGTGTCGGTTCTCCACGGGAAGACGGAAGCACGCGGATCGATCTTGGAATAAACGAGCGTAAGTAACGGTGAACCGGCGCACAAGATGAGCGTGCTGGTGAAACTCGAGCGCAGTCTAAGCGACCTCTCCAAAGGTCGATCCTTGATGCTTCTTCGAAGAAAGTGAACCGATAAAGAGCAGCCAGAAGCACGCGGGGAAGTACATTAGCCCAGCAAGCTTTTTCGCGATCATCAATTTTACCACCTCTTCTTTCTATTCTTCCACGTTTTCTTCCTCGTGCACCACGGCACTCTGCCTTCGAGATAAAGCTTCGCGATTGTGAAATTTCCACTCCACTGGGTCTGGAAATTACAGCCGTTTCCTTCTGACGTTAACTTTGCTAATTACTGATTAATCACCCAGGAGCTTGGTAATAATTGTGGTTGCGCAACCGGTTTACGTAAAAATATGGATAAGCTCCGTGTAGATTACGCGAAAAGAGGTAAAAGTAAAGCGACGAGGAAAGATGTCGAAGAAAGCATTTTAATGGTCGTTACACGGTGCCAAATAAGCATTTTGAGCCGGGAAGGAAAGCGGGGAGATTAAAACGGTGCCAAGGTGATTAGAAAGAAGCGAAAGGAGTGACGAGTAATGAAATCTCGGAAAACAGCTGGTGTCGTGCGTGTTTAACACCTTGTATTATTCTAGCGGGGGTGGCTTACCTAAATTCACGAACCAGAAACGCGAACGTAATATTGAAATGTTAATGTTTCGCAATGGAATCACGATAAAATTGATGAATGCGCAGGTATTATCAAATAGATAAAAAAAAAACATCTATTTTACAGTTACATCAGTGCTGTTGAAAGTTTCGATGGAAAACTTTGGAGAAACTAAGGTGGATTTCATGCCAAAGAGTATTTTAGAATGCGGATAGCCATTGGCCACTACTACTGTGCCGACCAAGTACTCAATTCTTCAGTCAACAAGAATTTAATTATTTGATCGCTTTAATGTTCGATCAGTACGCGATACGAAGCGTGCTTTCGGCGAAGCAGAAACACCTCTATTGACATTTTCTAATGTAAGTTAAAATGAAGACAGCCTACACTTACGCAACGGTTTTTAGGTAAATCCGCTTGGCAATAAAACGAGGAAGATCCTACGCGCAGAAAGTGAAGTGGCACGAGAGATGTTTGCGACGTCTCTTGGCGCTAATCAAGTAAAAAAAGCAGGAGAAAAATTTCTGATAAGATTGGATGGCGTGATAGGCGTTGCGCAGCAATAACCCGACAGGTGATCAAAAAATAAATAGGCCTGGGTTTTATTCCAGCCTGTCGCGTCCGGTATAAACCAACCGGAAGCGTTTCTCCAGTTTTCACATACCACAGTGATAATTACGTACATGGGAAGATGTTCATGAAGATCTTCTAGGACGTCTGGCCATAATATTACCGGTCTTTGCCGGTGAATACACAGTGTCACCTGGTGTTAGTGTGTTCCTCACGGATTCGACATCCTGGATTCGGTACAAATCACCTTGCACTTCTGTTCGACATCTCTTTCGCACTGTATAGCATTAATGTGCTAGCTGTATCATTTTATACCAATAACCGCGAAGAACGAGTATCTTCAGTTTTGTATTGAAATATTCTAACGAGTTTTTATTGTTTAAGATGTATGTCGTTCGTTGGCCTTCCGCAGTGCTTTTCTGCAACAGGGACAAGAAACGTTTCGTCCTTATTATTTAGATAAACATCGCACGATGTACCAGCCGAGATACGTCAACAAGTCCTCTCATTAACGTTGTTGCGAGCTCACCAGGATCTGCTCTCACAGTGATACTACCTGCTTGTACCAATTTCTCAGTCATGAGATCACTTTATACCCTTATGTGTTCCACCACTCTTCATCACGGTACTACGAATCAGATTTGTCGGTTATTCGGTGCATCAATGATCGACTTTCGTTCATACTGCTCTCCATGCAAGCTACTCAACCAAACTCGCATTCGAACATCGTTCGTAATGTATTTCTGACTTTTTCCATCACTCTTCTTGGAGTCTTCGAAGACACATAGGTAATTTAGATCATATGATTTAAGAGCACCGCGTCTAATTATCGTCGGGAAGGGACGCATCCTTTCTTGTGCAATAGTCCAGCTAAACGAAGGCTTGCCCCGTTTCCCGTGAGCAATTTTGCGTAATCGTACTACCTGCTTCAGTTACTTGCACATCGCTAACGAGTATGTATTCTACACGCTGCTACCCTAGATCTTTTTTTCACAGTCCCTCCTCGCAACTCGCTCATCGACATTAAAATCCTATAAGTGGATCTAATCTGGCATTCCGTAAAAGCGCAGATAAAAGTGGAGCTGGTTTATCGAATAGAGAGGCGTGAACGCGTTCCTGTTCACTATGCAAATGTTATGGAAGAATTTGTGGCAGAAATTCCAGTAAATCTTCCGCGTAGCATCGGATAAAAATATCTATTCATTAATTTAAGCCTGTCGCCATAAATTCGCGCAGCGACTGCGAAAAACGCCCATGGTATCAGACAACACTGAAAGGAGGACATTATTCAGCGGCACACGGCAAATATTTACATCAGTCAAACATTCTCATTAGCATGGTAATGTGTTAACTGTCCCACTCATACAATTATCCATATTGTCTACATGCTTTATAGCCTCTGGCATGCAAATGGACGAGCCGGTTAATAGTTACAAAGGCGTTACTAACGATTCCTTAATAAACGGCCATTGGACGATGCCGAACTGGCTGGCTGGCTCGAATTAAAGATGATCCTTTCGCTGCGACACACAGAATGGTACCGAATTTTCTAAACAGTCTAACGAAAATATTTTTCCTTTCACCTTTCACTTCGAATTCACAGCCTTTCACCTCGCACGGCATTACACACGATTTCGTTACATGTTGGACTTTTTTTCGCGGGATTCGCAACACATCTTACGCGACTGTACGAATCTTCGCTGTGCTACAACGAGGAAACGATAGCTTACGAATATCGCGAGGTAATCAAGCGATTCGTGGAGAGGGAAAATTTTCTGCTAATCGTTTCTTTTTACGAGACACCTATCCCAGAAATTATACAATGACAAAGTTTTTTATAGCAATGGACACCGATAAATATTAGTCGTTACACAATTCTTGAATTTTGAATCTCAGATCGAGAACAGATAGCTGAATAGTTTGTGCTTTCCTTTCTCTCGTGGACACACAGGATTTGGGTTGGAAATTTCTTTGAAAAAGCGACTGTGAAAGTTTACAACAGCCGCGGAGCCAGCTCGGACTTGCGCCAACACGGCCCCTCTTAATTACTTAGGCAAATGGGTAATCAAGCCCCCACGTAAAATTGTTAATTACTTGAGTGACGCTTTTATCTTGTATCTACGAAGAAAGTTAGAACGAGCGACGCGCTACTTAACAATGCAGACACCTATTCTGAAAAAACGCCGCGGTGGCGCATCTACGAAACTACGACTTCCCCTATTTGGTTCGAACGGTCGCAATCGAGCCGACTCGTCCAGATACAACAAAAACCACGCATACTAAACGACATCGAAGAGGAAGAAGACCGTCCAGGAGAAGCTCTAATGGCCGAGCGAAAGTCAAGCCCCAGGCCCACGGATTCCCCTTCTTTCAAGCGACCCTGCAACATTAATATCCGAGAAACTCGGATGCAGTACACGGCGAGACGTGACTGGAGGGCTGGAGAATATTACGAGTCATCGGGATCGACGATCCTGGATGAATCGCGCGCTCCGATCAAGGAACTCGAAATTTCTGCACACCGGTGCTCGGGCCGCGATAATTTTTTATTATATTCCTTGATCCCATGCGTTGCTTGACTCCTTTCTTCCATAAAGTAGGTCGATCTCTCTGTTTTTTCAAATAGCGGGGAAAGAATGTTGCTTCCACAGAAAGATACCTCGATGACATTCTAAACCGTCGGGTCTTGGATAAGATTTGAGGAATTTCTGTGTTGCCGCAAAGTCTCGCAGCGTTCTGCGAATTCGTGCAGCGCGGGATTATCACAAAACGTAAAATATTTCGCGTGGCTACCAGTGCGTACTGTGCCGCAACATAAACCGTAATCTCGCGATGAACAGTGAGGTGTCCGCCTCACTGGGACCACGCAGGTTTTTGCTTTCTCCTGTTCAGTTGGATAAAATTTACGGGGACAAACTATCGTGCCTCAACATAAGCCATATATTAACAACTGTCGTGGGCATTAACGATTTCAGTAATATCACGCCTTCCGCGCGGATGTCGTTACTTCTGTGTACTCCATTCGGTACTCAAACAAACATAGCCGTTTCGTAACAATGAATTTCGGAAAGTCACACTCCTAGTATTTTACAAGGATCGAAAATAACACTTTCACTCGGTGAAGAAACGCGAAGACGTACTTTGGGTCAAATCCAAGACAAAAATAGCCAGTAGTTGCAACTATCTTCTTTTAACTAGCATACACATGTACGTAGTCCTCGGTTTTGTCGGAAGAAATGATGAAGTAGCTTCGAGCACGTATTTCGTAACATGGAAAATTTAACGCGATTTGACTGGCGTGTTAGTAAATAGAAATTACCGCGAAAGACGGTATGCGAGCACAAAAACAATGTACCATTTCCTGCCTTCCTCATCAATAATTAGAACATGCTATCTTCCACAAACATCGATTGCACGTTATTTTCCACATTTCCAACAACAAGCCAGCGGTACACTGAAATTCATCGCGACTGTAACACTGGAATAAGCTCCGCCGTAACGACTGGCGAGCAGCACGACGGGGGAACGCGCGAATCCGCCCGGAAACGGAGTGAACCAGGCGAAGAGAAAAAGGAAAGAGGCGAAGGATGACGGGAACATTGGATAGGGATATGTCGAGAAGTGGGTCGAGAGTTCACAAGCCGGATAATTAAATTCCACATGGAAGAAAGCGTTTTCCCTCTCGTTTCATGGTACCATCGCTGTACAGACCAGAGCTGGACAGCGTCCGGTATCGTCTGATATTCCTTCGCGGCGGCGTGTACCTGTGTCTCTCTCGCCTGTATGCGATCATAGGAACGGCTGAGTGCAAGCAGGATGAGCACGCCGCCGCGCCGCCGTAGACGGCGATGATTACGCTCGAAACGCAAGGAAGCTCTCCCGCCGAAGATGATACAACGACCGTCGACCGCGTACTTTTCTTCCTGATATTCTCCCCCTGGAGAGCAGGAATCAACGGTCTGCCCCCAAACTCCAGGACGCGCTTCGTGATTGCGTGTCTGTGACACTTTTTTTTCGTATCGCCCGATTACGCAACGGAATTACATAAAACGGCCACGAAGAAGCGCGTAAAACTTCGACGTAGACTGTGTTAATGGAGAATAAAGATGAGTCTGAATTGTTTTGCTCCCATTAAGGGGTGGCAATACCGGTTTTTCGAGAATATGTTCGTGATATTAGCAGAAGTAACTGTAGCAATAAATGTCATGGGCGACAGAGACGATCTCTTGTGTTTCGCGTGCTCCAATAAATTGCAACGAAGTAGGTTAAACGTTTGAAAACGTCGAAAAAATGGTTGTCCCCGTGGTCTACTTGTAATGTTAGGTAGATGGGCAGTTCCACGTGCCGTTCGCGAGGCACGAGCAGAATTTTAATGATAGAAATTTTAACAAGATTTGGAAGCTTACTTAAACGTCGTACAAGTCGGTCTATATATAGCATGGCAGAACTTGGCGAGTTCAAACGAGGCGGTGGTACGTAAAAATCCAGAAACTCTCTCGGGAATAAGAGGAAGAAATAGGAGACACGGTTTTCCCGATGGATTTGCATATTTTTTGTTAGCTAACCAGTACTCGAGGAGATTCCTTTCGAAAGCTCACGGCGCGACCGTAATTAGACGAAAGTCTGGGCCACGATCGAATCACGTCAGAACCGCTTCGGGTCAAACACGATTACCGAAATCGTAAGATAGCTCGAGTACGAAGGAAAGGCGTACTAAGGAGTCGAGGTCTAGGACGCAACTTGGGATCCGTTTGTTGGAGGTATCGGGAGAGGGGTGTTTCGCAACTGCCCATCGTCCAAATTCGGGTATACACCAGGGCAGAGGGTCGAGGAGGAAGAATGCATCTAATGTCCAGCGGAGAAAGAGAGAAGTGAACACAATTGAAAGGACAGAGGAGGGGCGAAGAGAAGGGAGGGAGGAGAGAATCGTCTCACAGCTGAATTACTCTCACTCGAGAGGCCCCCGTCTCTTCTTCGTGGGGGCCCCAAGAATCCCCCTGCTTCTCGTGGTGGTATAAAGGACCCTGGTCTACCTTCCACGGAGTCACAGAACCGAGCGGCATCGCAGAAGCCGACATGAATCCTCTGATCGCGGTAAGCACGCTGAATTCTCCTAGACATTACCGTAAGGCAGAGAGAAAGAGATAAAGAGAAAGAAAGCGTGAGTGCATGAGTGTGAGAAAGGGAGAGCGTTCGATTCAGCTGTGGACAAGTGTAGAAATTTTCAAAGTGAGACTCGCGGGATGTTCTTTAGTGTCCGGTGTCCCTGGCTTTCGTTAAGCAAGTGTCTCTATATGATTTTCTATACGGAAACTTCGCTATTTGGATTACGTTTTATCCACGGCTCGGATTGCTTTATTTTCCGCTGGTAATTCGAGTTTTCCCCTGAAATGACAACTCGAACCACTTTCCCTTTCGACCGTGGCTTCTCTTTAATTTCAACTACGCTTCAATGCTCGTGGCGGCTTCGATTTTTCTTTTCCCCAACGGTGCGAACCGAATCACGTCTCCCCCGTACCCAAAACACTCCCTTCGGTCGATACTTTCTATCAGGAATTCTATCCCGCTTTCGAACGAATGCTATGCGGTGATAATTACGGCGACATTCGTCAAAGGAAAAAGAAGACGCTAACGAAGCTTGATATTTTGTAATTTCAGTGCATGATAATCGGTCTGGCAGGGTTCGCCCTGGCCGAACCACCAGTCTCTTCCGGGTACAGCTATAGCAGACCAAGTGGAGGCGGAGGCGGTGGGGGTGGCTACTCCCTCGGTGGTGGTGGCGGAGGTGGCGGTGGTGGATACACCTCCGTGTCCACCGGCTACCAAACCAGCGAAGGTGCCTCCGTTGATGGGGCATTGCTGGAGCAGATCCGCCAGATTCTGCTAAAGGAAGAACTACAGTCCCAACAGACCGGTGGATTCGGAGGTGGTGGATATGCGCCCAGTTCGAGCTACGGTGCCCCATCCAGCCAGTACGGTGTGCCAAGCTCTAGCTACGGTGTTCCTAGCATCCAGACCCGCGTGGTAGGTGTCGACCTGGAAGGAATCAGGCAGGCCATCCAAGTGGCGCAGTTCAACCAAATCTCTCAAGGTCCTGGTGGTTACCCGAGTGGACCATCTGGAAGCTACGGAGTACCCAGCAGACCCAGCGGTAGCTACGGTGCACCGTCGTACTAAACGGTCATCAGAGTTCAAATAGATAGGATGATGGGAGAGCAAGAGTGGAGGAGAAAGGGAAAGAAGCGAGTTCAGACACCAGTCGACCACCACGACCATCTCTCGAGCTGAACTCTGACCAACGAACACACGGAAGCACATGGTTAAGGTCGATCTGAAATCCAGAACAGGACTAACCGTACAAAAAAAAAAAAACGGAAGACCGCGTTTCAATCTTGCCACGAGAAGTTCTTCCCAAGTGAAATACACAAATATGGCGTATGAAGTCGCTCGGAAGGTCGTCGTGCAAAGGACAGATCGTTAAGGGATCCAGCGGCGAAGTTCGAGCCACCCAGGTCGAACTTTCAAAGCTGGATCAATCGTAAGAAGCAATCCTAAGGTGGAAGAAAGTCCCTCTGCGATCGAAGGTCGTCGTTCCGACGAGTCACGGTTGTTGGAAGTAGGCGAAGAAGTACGTACAAGGTAAGATCGAGCAAGGATTCCCAGGCTCCTGTTTCGTTGAAATCAAATCGTCGTCGCTTCAACGAGCCACGATCCTCGATGGAATCGCGGGCGTACGTACGAAAGGTAACGGGCTCCGTGAGCTCCTGTCTCGTTGGGGATTAAAGGTCGTCGCTTCAACGGGTCAGGGCTCAGGAGTGAACTTGAACGTCCGAACGACCGACCCTGCGCTTAACGATCCGGGCGTCGACGTGGTGTCGCATTCTATCCTACCAAAATCATTCGTCATCGCGGTCGTGTCCGCGAGGGATCGAACCAGTGATAAACAAGCTGAAAACAGTCGTGCACAAAAGGATCTCAAAGAGATTCGAAGTATCGAATAAGACTCAAACAGAGAAGAAGAGGCCGTGGAGCCGGAGCCGAAGTCGAAGCCGTGATCGGCGCGAAAATGCGCCTTGTAAATACAATTACACACGCTTTCCACAGCGTCCGCTGCGTGATTCGATCTAACGAGGAGGAACTGACAAACGTACTTCACCGAATCTGGCTAGAATCGCGCAGAATCATCATCATCGAAAACCAAAAGAAAGCGAACAGCATCTCGAGTGACGGAGCGGACGCTGACGCGAATAAACACGTACACATACACACAGATACACCTTATTTTTTTATACGTTTTAAATGCTACTCCTTAACCACGCATTTTTATACTTGTATAAAGGCTTTTTTGTAGAAAAAAATAAAAAAAAACGTCGCCACCGTTGAAGCAGCCGCCTTGTTCAATTCCGTTGCCGACCTCGAGCAGGACTCAATGATTCTCTACTGGCTCTACGCCTTCCTTGTCCTTAATTTCTCTTTTCCTAGCCGACCTCTCTTCTTCCTGAATTACCAACGTCACGATTTTGACCACCCACTCGACGTTCATCCGCGTGACCCCTGCACTCGCTGGCAGCCACATTTATATTCATCCTCGCGTTTTTTCTCTACTTCCGCCTTCGAAGACGCCCAATTTTTTTTTTTTTTCAAACGACCGCCTTTCTCCTTTCACTGTACGGATCGGAGCCAACCAGGCTGTCTGTTAGCAGGCCCCGGGGGCCACGAGCTACTCTGCCGGGCATCGCGTAGATTCTCACGAGTAACGTTTAATGGATGCTTGCAAAAGGAGACCAGAGAAGCCTAGCCACCGGTCAGAGATTCGAAAGTGGATTCGCCTCGCTATTCTGCCCGAGCCTCCAGGAATTCTTCCTTCGGCGATACATCTCGGTACATTTTTCCCTGAAGCATTCGATGCGAAAAGTTAAACCAAGTTATGTAACGAAGATACCACGTTGCATTAAGAATTTCCTGGCTTATCATAGACGTGGGGAAACTTCTGAAAGCCTCTAATGGAAACGTTTAGGTGCTGAGTAACGAGTCGTGATACGAAGCGTTAAATCGCTTATGTGCGTTTAAATTTTCTTCTTTATGCAATCCTCTGTGCGGACGTAACGGATTTATTAGGGCAAACGTTGCAACCGTGAGAATTTCCTATATCAGAAATATCGCTCGCGAAGGCATTGCACGGAGAATAGTTAATCGTCGCTTCTTTATGGAAATGTGGCATAACGTTTATTAGATGTACGTAACAGTCAGAGTCAGTGTAGTTGGTATTAAAATTCGAATAGTAGAAAGCTCTTCGACACTCGAAATAACTTTGATCGAGGGCCGCCAGCGTTTCGAGAGGTAATTAAAAATTGAGTAATGAGTTGCAGAATTAAGTAATCGGGCAACACAATGCGAGGTTGGTGCAATTAAAATACTACATGATGGGGAATGAATCGCACCAGCACTAGACCTAAATGAAATCATTACGGTGGATGTTTCTTTGCGTTGTACAATTTCAATTGCGTAAGTGAGGATGCAACAATTACGAGAATCAAACGAATCTTCGATACTTTCAGAGATATAAGCACACAAATGAAGTGTACAACGAATGGCCAAAATGCAGTTTTCGATAACCATCGTTTAAGACTAATTACTGTAGGCACAGAAACGTAATTAGCTGGGCAGAACACGAGGAAGTGGTTCTATCGCTTCCTAATCGAATAATTGAAATCGGGAAAGTGCCATTCCATCGAACACCGAGGAAATCGAACTATCAACGATTCACCTATTCTAAGATGCTTATGTACGTAGGCACGTGGACGTCCAGCGGGGAAAGTACCGCGGCTCTTCATCAGCAGGGATGGTGAGACCGAGAAAGGGGAAAGGAGAGAAGAAGAGGAACTGTGAGACTCTCCGCGGAATTTTGTAAGAGCCGTGCATAATCCATAAACGTGCCTGCAAGCCAGAAGCCGTGCGAAAGAAGAAAAACGCGCACGCAACGGAATCCGTGCTCCAGTTGGAAGAACAAGATGCCCCGGAGTGCCTATTACCTTCCATTTCGAGTTCCATACTTGTTTTACATTTCGCAATGTATTGTACCCCTCGCGCATTTCGCGAGAGGTACCGAGTGTTCGTTACTCCTGAATTTCTACCTTAAATGCACCGTACGATTCATAACTGCTGCATTCTCTTTTTTCGCGTCACGTGTCCGCGTCTCCGAGCATATCCTTCCCTTTCCAAAACTTATAACCGACTTCTTCCACGCGGAACACGCAACCGGGAGAGCCATCAGCGTTGGAGAAGTTGCTGCGTGTGAAAGGAGAGAAAAACGCGGGCACAGTGACGCACAATGTAATCCGCTCGGTCAATTATGGGAAGAGGATTTTGTCGAGCAGCCAGCTGCTCGTAAAACGTGCCCGTTCACAATAGCCCTGCCACTACGTTGTACATATGTACATATCTACTTTCGCTAATCCCAGTTCCGCGCCGGGAGCTTTTGGCCGGAATGACGCGTTGCTTCATCCTACGTCCGCTTCGTTAAAGCGAACGGATATGTTTTTAACGAACTGCTTAGGCCGCGACTCGCGCCTTTTTCCATAATTATGGGACCCGCTAACAATTACGCGCTGGCAATTAGATAAGCGCCTTCCGCGAGCTGTAATTACGGTGTAGTCAAGGTGGTGTAACCACGTGCCGCGTTTCACGTTATCCTTTCCCAGATTTTCAACAACGAAGTAATAATAAAAACGATTCAACGAGAATAGAAGAAAGTTCTACGGAGTCTCATTTCTCTCTTTTTCTTAAATTACACCTTTAGCGGCTATAATGATTTCTGGTAGTACGTGCGCTCGTGTCTCGAGTTATTTAACAAATACACAGGTATATACACACCTGGATGGGTAGATCGAGACTTTACGTAACGCGTTTCTGCTCCACGAAAAATTCCGCGAGTTATCCCGTAGATCCGCGCTAATTGCACCGAATCAAAATCTCGGTTTGTTGGGCAAGAAAAATGAGAAGCCGAGGGAAGACGGACTCTCGGGAAGGATCACTTATATAACTCGATAAGTATTACGAAAAAGAGTGCGGAGAATGCAGGTCGTACTTGCAGCGAGGGAGAAAAAAAAACGTGCAGTTTTAACGGGTCCCAGCACGAGCCCAGAAATTGTGTAAATCGGACGAGCCGGTTGCGCAACTCCACGGTCCTACTTCTGCCTTTACAGCAGTTGTGGTGAAGGAGATCGGCCAGAAATGACCGCGCCGTTATAATGTTGCTGCACGTTTCCGTTGGAATCAACGCGGTCATTTTCTACCCGCGAAAGTATCAAACACTAATCGCGGTGATAAATTAAACAGGACGTGGAAATTGTATTATTCGCGAGACTACTCGAATGGAAGAGAAAGGCATGATATTAGAGAAAAAAATAATAATAAATGTAAAATGATGAACGTGACGCAATTAAAACGATTCGGAATGCAAATACTGCATTAGCGTCGGAATCGATTACGCGGAGATGTTTCTACCCTGTGAAAGCGAAGAAGGGGAGAAAGTTGCGGGAAAATCATTGGCTTTCCGTGCACGCCATTACATCGTTCGTAAATACACAAAGAGGCAGACGTCGAGGTTTATCCGGCTACCTGCACCTGGGCGCTCAAGATAATTTACAGCCCGATCATCGGCCGATTCGCCATTTGAATTGCTCATGAGGGAATAATCGCGAAACCATCGAACAAAAGCAAGTTCCGTTACCGGAAGTTTGTGGACCCCTCGAGCAATCGCAATTGCAAAAAATGGAGTATTTTCCAAGTAACCTCGCGGTAAAAAATTCGAATCTCTCGAACTTAACCTTTAATTACGGGAAATCGAAAATATGATCGATATATTGAAAAAAAGTGTGGGCAAACTAGCTTTGTAGTACTGGCAGGAAAAATATATACCTACGGAAAATGCATTTCTTTTTTAAAGTTAAATTATCTGGTACGATAAAAGGAACACTTTGTTTTTAATGTGAAGATAAAAAATGAAGGAATTTAATTGTTTTACTTATGTACATCACTGAGTGTCTTTGCTTCTCACAGCACACTTTTTGTCCTTTTATTCGCAGCATTCAATCATTCGTGTCACCCAAGCACCAGTTTTACAATAATTGTTAAAATATTTAGGAATATCAGTGGAACTGCAACAGAAAACACAACGTACATTTCAGTATTAAATATTAAGGAATATATAAAAAAAAAAATCCTCCAGCCACGTTGCAAAGTGTCCGCTAATTACCTCGAGCCACTGTTCGTATAGACTTAACCAGGTTCATGAGTTGCGATTTCATAGTAGGAGGTTCACCAAACCCTTGGACATTTTGCCAGGGTGCCCAACCGACTGCAACAATTCGAAAAACAAATTATGCACGTAAGCCGTTAGTGACTTAACGATTTAATGCCATGAAATCTTAATGCACGCCAATTAAAAGTAACATAACCTATAGCTTCTGCAATTTAAAATCTGGCGGCTATAAACGAAAAGAAAAAGAACCACAAAGATGTGCACCTTTGGCAAGAAACCTCTCTTCGTTCAACACACAAACAGCGTTCAAGCACAACAAAGTGGCTTCGAAAAGGGACCACAAGGTAAACGCCATATTATCGTTGGGACTTTGACAAACATTTATCGCGACACGTAGCACGCAGCGCTACGTGTACGGTGAACAGTCGAAGCGCTCAACGCAAACTCTCGACTCTTCAACTGGTATTGATCGAGACCGCTGCGCCATCTTCTGTAATGCGCTGTGAACTGAAAATCAAAGAGATCGCATCGAGCGGTACTTTCAAACTGAAACTCTATACTGCCCTGTTAAAGCACACGCAAAAGAGTCATATACTACTAACACATTATAATTCATTCATCTTCTGGACCTTGCGAAAGCTAACAGTCGTGAAAGGGTCGTTGAAACAATTGCGTCGCCTTACAAATTGGCTGTTAGCATAGGTTAGTACTACGTAATGGGAACATTGTTCTATTTATAGCGACTAAACGATAATGTTCGCCTTCTTGGCAGAAACGTTTTTGGAACAAGGACCGTCTGCTTCGCGAGACGATGATTCTAGATGTTCCGACGCTCTCTTCTCAATTGAGCTAAGTTAACGGATCATACGCGATGGTTTAGCAACAGATCGCCGAGTTCAGTTCGCGTTACTCCCGATCGTTCATGACCCCTATCATTTTATCAGGCGACAGGAAAGCACACGTTTATCACGTGCAAGGAAATTCGTTGTCTCTTCCCTTATCGGTTGAACGAGTTCAAAAATTCCGATACCATGTCACGTAGGTGGAGGAACAGGGAATCTTCCGTTCGCGAGGTGATCAATGAATTTTCACCGAGAATCGAAAGTTTCCACGGAGAAGACTCTCCTTATTTGCTGAAGAATTTGATGATCATATTCGTTGAGCGTGATCATTTTCGTTATCGTGAAAAAGCTACGATGCTTGCAAGGTTGTCGCAGTGGAAAATACATCATAATCACGTGCTTGGAAAAACATATTTGCGAAAACATAGAATGCTAATTTTATAAATAGAAGGCTAAATGAAAACTGCAAGTTTCGTGTAGGAGTAGAGTCCATTCTAGTCGTAGAAAAACTGCGGCATGGGCTTGTGTTTTCCCACTCGCGAATTTGCGTTCATGACTCACCGTCCTCCCGTGGAACAATAATATTTCTCGTTTAGAGCAATAATTACCCAAATCAAAGTCGTTTCCTCGTACACAAAAAAAAAATTCAGATCAACCGCAAGATCGCCGCGTGGGACCGCGTTGCGCAACAAGTTGCATAAATACAGTGCAATTTTGTCATTGGAAAAGTTACATTATCCAATTGGCGGCGTGCATCGAAGACTGGAATTACAGATATACAATGACCTCGAGGGAATCCAACGATTCGACTAACCGTACGTAAATACGCGGGCCACGTGCACAATGTATCAAACTGTGATGTAATTTGACAGGTCAAGACGTTAATGATCTGCCATTTGCTGGCTGATCTTAATGATGCTGACTGTACACGCGTCTGGACACTGGTTCGTTAAATGGCCCTGGGAAAATAGAGGAAACAAATGTGGACTTTGCTCAGCTGGCAGGCCAAGGGAGAGAGAGGATCGATCCATACAAGATAGCGATCAGAGCAAATATGATTTCCACACAGGCACCGTTATAGCAGAATAGGCAAAGCTGCAATGTCTCCTAATTCTTGTAAACAATCGTCATCTGTTTGCAATGTTTTCGATTTGAACCACGACCGGCATATCTTGCAGTTTCTTTTGCGCGCAATTGATAGTGACTACGTAACGTTGAATTGCCGGATGGCGAGCAAGAGTAAACGTACAACGATACAATTAAAAGTTACGACTAGAGTTTATGGGACATAACGTGAATGCACAAGATAAAGTTAAGGGAACGTTCTGATAGGAGTTAATGCTAACCGCCGCTGGGCCCAATTGATCTATTAAGAATCATATTCCCTCTAGTCATCTTCCGAAGGATTAATATATCTTGCATTCCTCGTTTTTCCAATTCAGTTGATACAAAGCGAAGAAGGGCCGGTAAAACTCAGATAAATAAAGATTAACTTACAAAATGCCAGTCCATTTTAACAATGTTACATACACACGCATCGAGCTGAGAACCTCCTTTTTTTTTAAGTCGGTTAAAAACGGAAATAAACATGAATGGAGAACGCTATAGTAGCGATGTAAATTTGGAGTACGATTATTTTGTTCACCCTAGCGGTGGCCACAACATCCTACGTTAGGGCCAAGGCACTTTCGGTTGTCCCTATGTTTCCCATTTCTATTTTAACTGCGATTTACCCGAAAAGTTCTCTGCAGAATTATTTTTAGCCCGTGCTTTGCTGATCCAAGAAATATGAGGATTTTGTCGGTAAACGTGAGCCCGTACAACATGTTCCGAACGCGATTGCTATAGGCGGGTAGAGGGGTCAGGAAATCGTTGATTGGTTGGCTGCAACAGAGGGCGCTCGTCAGGTCCGGGTCGATGTTGGTAAAAGCTGCTGCGGATGAAGGAACACCAGTCGCTGGAATTACCTCGAGCCGCATACAGTTGAACCGCTTTCGCAGAAATTTCCACTCTTTTTACGCTCCAAATCTCCAAATAGTTTCGCGCGTTCACTCGTGTGACACACCTGACGCGGAATCGAGCCGGTGGTCAGTAGAAGAGGCAACGAATAGCCAGGCTGGAAGCTGGTTAGAAAAATTCGATTGCATCCAACCTTGGCTGGTCCCGGTGCGCCGAGCTGATCCTGCAAACCGGTTCACCGAGAACTGATTCTCTGTCGGTCAATTGAACAAAGTGCTGAAGTGAAACCAGGTTGGGCCAGCACTTCGCTCCTGTCGGGTGAGAAAGAGAGGTTGAGACATTGCATACGTATAAATATCCAAGGCGCAGTGGAAGAGGAGGCGAAAAGGGAACACCGACGGATGGGACGACGGTGGAGCAGCACCGTGACTATGTAAATCACCAGTAAATAGTGGGAGCGCGTGCGCACGGTAGAGCAATTCGTAGCAGCAATTAACAGAAGCAACCTGCACGGTAATTAAAAGAAAAGGCAAGGTAAATCGAGGGAAGTATCAGAGGGGATATCGAGAAAAAGGGGCAGAACCGGAGAACTGGGCTTTTCTTCGAGCAAAGACAAAGAAGTCCGCAAACTGGCTCCGGAGGTGAGGATCAAGCAAATTGGAATGAGGGAGGACCTGTTGTCCATCATACGGCACACAAGCAGCGACCATTTTTCGGAAGAACTTTAGCCTAAGAGTCAAGGGCGGAAGGGAAAGGAGGAGGAGTAGCAATAGGACACGTTCGTAGCGAGTATTTCGTACAAATAGAGGGCTCTTGCTCGCTGGATCCTCAAGCAGAAGTGTCGCCAGGCTCCCTTTCATCCTTCCTGTCATTGATTCCATCCTCGTCTACCTCCGATCTGTCGATCGGCGCGATTTCCCTGGAGGAAGAGCTAGAGGAACCTCCGTTGATAAGCTTTGCCGGTTATGCCTTGGGTCGCCGCATGTTTTGACTTGCTCGGGGCTCCGATTCTGGGTTACTGTCTCGCCGTGAGGAAACTCGCCCTGCAAGCCGGCATCCTTCAAGAAGGAAGCAACGGGCAGCAGATAACGCTGGCAGGTTCAACATCCAGCACGTCCTGTGTACAGAAGGACAACTCGCTGAGCGCTGCCATCATGGCTCCAAGTGCCGAGGAACAGCGGAAAGGTAAATCTATGGGAACATAATTCACGTTCCGTCGTTTGCTGGCTTTATTTACATTCTCGAGACCGAACCACGTTCGATAAGTTTAGCCAGGGGCATTCCTATTCATCGTTCACTATCGGGTATTGCGAAATTTACAAGAGCACTGTCGCTTTATCGTTGGGAACGAAGACATTACGATAACATGTTGTGTAATCAGCTTGTTATGATTAAACGCATAGAAATGCAATAAACAACGTTGGTCTGAAATAAACACGAAGTACAGCGATGCTACGTAGGCATGTTTTTGTCGTCCCTCCGGCAAAAGTCTTGTTCCTCCATCCTCAGGCTGCCGGCTGAGAAAATCGCATTTTCATAATTCATGGTGGGTAGACAAGGCACGTCGAATTGCATCGAAATTCCACAGAAACGGGTCGCAGTTTCGCAAATGTGAGCCCTGCTAGATATCGAAGTATCTCTATAAATACCGCGCGATGTAAATAGATCCCTGTCCTCCGAAATCCGTGACACGAATAAAAGTTTAAAGCGTACCTGCGGGCTATCCGTTCGCGACTAATTCGACGACAGGTAAACACGTCGCTTTAACTGGAACGAGTAAAAAGTTAAGCAACGATCCGGTGTCGAGAGAAAAGGACGAATAGCCACCTTAAACTTGCAGCGGTGTGATCTACGAGACAAATTTATCAGCAGCGAAAGAGCGACTAACTTAATGCGTTTAAATAATAGAGGCCTTGTCAAATATTTAACATGCACTGACAAACAATATCGTGGCTTCTTTGTTTATCACCGTCGCGTCGAACCAATCGTTTCACGATGTTCAGAGGGGCGTTTCGTTTTCGTGCAGACGACGCGTCGTTCCCTCGGCTCACAGTGCTTGATAGCGATAATTCTGTATCAATGAAAAACGCGGTGGTTGTCGATTACTGGAAAAGACACGCGATGGCGAAGGCCAGCCGGACGCAGCATGAAAGACGAGAATCGCGTCGCAGAAGATGATTTCTTTCGGGAATGCTTCGCTACCGAACGACCGATGCGAGGTAGCGAGGGAGCACCCTCCTACTCGAAAATTTCGTCTTTCCCAGAGCCGTCCTTCGAAAAGCCAATCATTCGCGAACGATAGTAGATTATCCAGTAGTGGACAGTTACGACGTCGAAGGTTAACAAGGAGCGACAAAGCGACAGAAGCATATGCAAATGAATGATGGCTGAGAATGAGCCGCGACCGTGTTATTGTCGGTGGGAATTCCATAAATTTGGAAATGTTGAATTTCAAGTGCCAGCACGTGCACGGCATTCGTCAATTGGCAATTAAAATTGCGTCAGGGCGAAAGATCTGCCAGGTATGTTATTAATCGCGCCAGTGATTTAATAATCTAATCAGGCGAAACTGTGAAATCATTCGGGATAGCGATTTCTTTGACTTTCGAAGCGTACTGACGCACGCAGGCACGTAAGACTTCGCAAACAGTACTGTTTTCCTCACTTGTAGGAAAAATGTGAAAGGTGTGAACGTGAAAGGGAAATAAAAGAAAATGAATAATTTCCTTCAAGAATATACCGCAGACGTATTATTAAGTATGATAGAATAGCAACGTGGAATGCTTAACTGCAAGGTGCATAGCAACTGTTGCACATATTAACGAGCCTAAAAACACCTTTATGCACGACCGAAAGGTGTGCTTGTATCGCTGAAATGCTACCTTCGATCGTTCGCGTACAGTCGGTGCACGTGCGTTGCTTACAGCACACGCCAATTATTTATATTGTCCTTGCGGCCACGCAAGTATGTATATAAATACCACGACAAAATAGTATACGTTGTCAGCTGCGGCGCTGTCTCACAACACGTTGTCGATCCAACGATAAAGATGCTCCTTATCTGCGGCTTATTACGTCTGCTCCAATTCGTTATCGGACGCCTTTATCTAGACCAAAGGCTTTAATACGGAGCTTTAGGGATATCGCGCTATTATCTAGCTCGTGTCACTTCGTGTTATCAAAGTTCAAATTTATTTTAATAGATCCGCTATATCTACTCGTGGTTTCGTGAATCAGCTTATCTTCGTGCGAGTGTTAAAATTTTTATGGAACGTCTTGGAGGATCTTGGGCAGCCAATGCGTGGACGCTGGGGGTTGCAGTGCCGGGGGTGCACCCTGATGCAGACTAACGAGAGTTCCTTGCCGGGACCGATTATCGATTCTCTGGGGCTGACCTTGTTTTCACCCTTCTGCGCGACGCGTCGGGTGAAAATGCTTCGCCACAAGTGGAATGATGAATTCAAGATCAGGCAGCCGGCAGTAACTACTTTTGATATTTCTTATGCGCGGACTTCGAGCTCGGTGTCTGTGCGCGTAACGTAATAGCATTTATGGAATTTATTTTCCATAACTCTACACGTTCAAGTGTGAAATGATACCTGATTCGATAGCATTATTCCACGCAGCGCAGTTCCAATTAATATTCATGTGTACAGTCATACGAGCAGCGTGGTGGGTTCGTCACACAAACACGTCCCCCGCAATTCCATGTCTGAATAATGAATCGAGTGACGACACGTCTCAGGTCAACGTACGGATTATTAAACTACATTTAAACGGTGTTTCGTGATGGGGTTCTCGTTGCTTAGTACCGCGTAACAGGTCTTGACTGACCGATATCGGATGCAGATTAATCGAACATTGAGTCGACATTGTTCGACAGTGTGGATAAAACAACAGCTGGATCATTTAATCGGCACTTGTTGCAAGGCTTCCGGTTCCGCAGCGATCTGCCTTTCAAAGCATTCTCGGGGCTAAGGAACCGTGGTATTGAAATTTTAACTCGAATCGCAAACTCGATCGTGACTCCTTGATACCCGAGATCAAGAGGGCTAATTTGTAATTAATTCTGACGATAGAGTTGCTTGCTGACGGAGCGGTATAAAGATAGGCGGATAAAAAAAGAAGCCAGATATCGCAAATGACGAAATCATTGACCACACGAGTACGATATGTCTCTTGGTTGCCATAAAAATCGCCTTGTCTTTTATACTCGTAAAACTGGAGTGATATTTAACGGTTCGAGCTAAGATTGTTGTGTCTAAGAACATTTTGAGCAAACACGCAATGCGATAACACTCGTTGCACTATGCCATCTGAAGATTTTTTTTCAACAACGGGTTAGTTATTCTCTTCGGTGTTGCTTGTAAATATTATGCTGATTTACATCATGTTATCGAGCACAAACACGCAACGATTTTTTTTTTTAAATAAGTATCTCAGTATTAAATACCAGATCGAAGAGTTCGAATTGAATGAAATTCCAATCGGGTCTCGTGAATTACATTTTCTTTTTGCCGACGTAACAAAAGTTTTGGCAACGAAACTGCAAGTCTGCGTGACACGTTGGAAACGAAGAAATCGGAGTAGCGAAAGATGGTCGTATTTTGGAGGATAATGCCACGAAGGAAGTGACTGCTGAGAAAGCGCAGCCAAAAGCTGTCGCACAAGCTGAGAATTCTAAATATAAAGTTCACCGACGACGTCCGCTCGCAGTGTGGGATCCACGAAGGCCTCAGTGTTCGTTAGAAATTCGCACGGTCGATTCGTACGAACAATTCGCACGCTCGCTCGCTAGACTCGCTGGTGGTAACATTGAGACACGTTCAGAATTATCGATCCCACGTTGCTGCAAACCAGGGTCGGACAGCGTGACACATTGTAGGAAACATGTGTGTGATTGGTAAGAGGAATTCCCTTTCATTCCCTTCGATCGATCGACGTTTTCTCGAGATTTTAATCCGATAGGATATTTACATCGCGATTCTGATTCGAAAAGCTTGCCTGACCCGTGCACGCGAACGGTGCGATACAAACTTCATGATTTGAACTTGTGAAATAAAGAATCTGTGCCTGGACATCTTCGCTCCCTTGTCGACAACGTCACACGAATTCACGGTGCTACTTATGATCATTCGAACGATGCTGATGTATAGCTTAATAGTGGCGCGTTGCCAAGACTATCATTATCGCTTTGGTGCATCTACTAAAGTGGACCATTGTATATAACAACAAATGACCTGGGCGTGGACAGAACATAGCGTGGGTGTCGTTACGCGTACTTTGAAATTCCTAATTGCCATTTTCTTGGTACCACTATTTCTCCCGGCGAACACGGTATTTTCTTATACAGGGCCCTTTGTCTCGACCTCGGCGGAGGTGGCCCGTGTTCAAATCTGACTCACTAAGTACTTGCATAAGCAACTGCACTCTCATTAATCCTTGTTCTTTTGTTTCGCAGAACCTGTTAAGGATAAAATCACGATGAGGACACCGGGCATAACGAAATCGCCACGCAAATTCGCGGGGGTCGTGATTGCCATGTGTGGCTTACCAGGTCGTGGAAAAAGCCAGGTGGCTCAGTGCCTTTCGCGCAGACTCAATTGGAATGGCGATTCCACCAAAGGTGAGAAATGTTGCTTTGTCTATTGTCACTGCGATACCAGGGCGAAGAAAAGGCAATTCATCAAGCGCATAATATATAATGCTATACGCTTATAAAGACCAAGATTACGTAATACCTTCCCGAAGCTGAATTCAATTAAATTTGTTTATCATTCACTTGTAAACGGTTCCATGTCGGGGAACATAATTTATGCGTTCAATCGATACAGATTGATATCAATTTTTCCCTTGCATTCTTACGTCGAGCACGGCCATAAAATGCATTCGTCTGACACATATGGCGAATGTATTATGTAGCCTGTCGCTTATGAGTTACGACTTACCTTGAACGGATTTATTCTTTCGCAAGGCATCGCTTGGCAAACCCGCTACTAGCTACCGCGAAGGAACTTATCACTTTCCTACAATCGGGTTTCCCCTGAACTCTGTTCCGCGAGAAAACGCTTTCCTCTTGACTCAGCATAAGCTGTCTATTACAAACAAGGCTTGACAATGCTATTTAAGACCAACGTTCAAGAGCAGCCAAACTGAGACGAAAAGAATGCCGACTGCTGCGTCGATCGAGAACGAAAACTGAACGACTCTTTGTCTGTTTGCAGTGATGAGAGTGAGCGAGTATCGAAGGAAAAGGCTGGAACCGTACGGCGAGGCGGTGTCGCACGAGCTGTTTCGCCCGGATCATTCGGCAAACGCAGCGTTGAGGGCCCTGGCCCAGAGAGACGCAATGCACGATTGTGCTACGTGGCTCGCAGCCGGGAATTCCGTAGCTGTAAGCATCACGAGCAAACTAGAGTCTCGCCTAGTTAGAGGCGAACGCGTGATATCGCATCGCTCGTCGGTCTGAAGATGAAACCAGTCCGAAATGAAACGAGAACCCGCGTTGCCCTTACCCGAAAGAGTAATCTTTCGTTGAAGCCGAGAAGGCCTTAGATAGAGGCCCGAACGGCAATTTTTTTTCCAATATTCGAATCGAATAGAACGGCCATGATCGAGTAGACAGAGATCAGTAGCCGCGGAGGCACGATTAACTGGCTGGCCGAGCCGGTCTCGCAGCCACCCTTTCTCCGCGGTCAAATCGAATCCCGTCTTACAAGTTTTGCCTGGGTATTTTTTCTTCGGCTTTACGTGTGCCCCACGTAGCGTTCTACGTTAGAAACCGTATAAGCCAGGCTAGTCGCTGTTTCGATTCGTCGCATTCGCATACCGTAGACGCTCGAGGAACGATCTCTATAGCGGTAATTTAGTTCCGTACCAACGTTCTCGGTTCGCCAGACCACATGTAAGAGAACGGGAGAACATGTCAATCGATTATTAACGAAATAAAGCGAATGAATTCCGAACGAGAACATCGAGCGGAGAAATCGTACTGAATAGTCAAACGCCGCGAGAGAGAAGAAAAGGCCGCGTGATCAGTAGCGAGTCGGCGCAATTAGTTTTAAGAGTTTTCCTGTTTGAAGATCCTGGACGCCACGCTGGTGACACGAGCGCAGCGCGCCGAGGTCTTCGACTATTTTTCCGGGCAGCTCGGTTATCGCGTCCTTTTCATCGAGTGCGTCTGCGAAGATCCGGTTGTACTGGAGCGAAATTACAAGGAGATATTGCGGTACAGCACCGACTACGTCGGCGTGGACCCATCGCGGGCCGAGGAGGACTTGCGGCTCAAGGTAGCTCACTATGTTCGCACGTACGAGCCGATGGACGAGAAGGTTTATCCTAGAATCCGTATCGATACCGCCACCATGGACATCGAAACCTCCAAAGTCTCCGGCCACGTCGAGCTCAGCGTGCTTGGATATCTCGGAAGCGTCACTGTCATGCCTCACACTCTTTACTTCTCTCGGGTTAGTAAATAATACTTTTAGGCCATCGAACAGCCTTGAAACCCGCAATTCTTTTCAACATACTGTCGGGACAAGTACTTGGAATTTTAGGTGCACTTATCTACTGTTTTTCAAAACAGTTAGGTAGCTTTCCGACAGTTATCTGTCAGACATGATTGTACTCGACTTATCTACCGTTTACATCGAGTTATCTTTGTTTTTTTTTGCGAACCGCAGATGTTGCCAATTAAGTTTCAGTCTGATGAATTTTAATGGACAGAGAAAATAAAACCTTTCTCGCGTTTCTAGCACGGAGAAAGCGAGTACAACATCCTCGGCAAAGTTGGTGGAGACGCAGTGTTGAGCGCACGAGGCGAGAGATACGCACAGGCGTTGGCAACCAAGTTTAACGCGATGCGTATTCCTGACCTTCGCGTCCTGACTAGTCGCCTTCGAAGGACCATCGCTACTGCGCGTGGAGTGGAGGCGCCCCAAGAACACGTCGCGGCACTCAACGAACTCCACGCTGGAGTCTGCGAGGGTCTCTCTTACGAGGAGATGCAGGAGCAATATCCACAGGTAATTCAAGATTCGATTTAGGGAAAATCTTCAGCCAGTGAACCGATCAAGACAGTTCTAAATCCCTTTCTGTACCCAGGAGTTCGCGTGGCGTGACCAAGACAAGCTGCGCTACCGTTATCCTTGGGGCGAGAGTTACGTCGACGCGATGCAACGCGTGGGGCCAGTGCTCGCAGAGCTGCAAAGGTCAGACAACATCCTCGTGGTGTCCCATCAAGCTGTACTTCGCTGTATCATCGGATTTTTCATGGACAAGAAGCGAGAGGAGCTGCCCTACATGGAGGTTCCCTTGCATACTATCATTCGCGTCAGCAGTCAGGGCTACAACTACAAGACGGAGTTCTACAAGCTCCCCATCGAATGCGTCAACACCACTCGCGTCAAGCCGAAAAACTGCAGCGCGGACAGAACCTCGGACGATGCTCTGATCACTGTTCCTGCTCATTTCGATATCCCAGATCCTTGGAGGAATCCTGTCAGCGGACCCACTCTTGTGCAGCAGCACTGAGAAATCGCTCGACGATCCACGATCACGTCCAAAATACGATCTCTATTTGGATGCAACTTCCGGAGGTTTCAACAGTAACGCCTTGCAGACATCGGATCAGATTAGAAGGCGAAGGAGACGGCAACAAAATCGATATCACGGCGCGGAATTCGTTCAAGTTATTTTTACTATGTAGCTTGCTAAGGTACTTTTAAAAAATAGTAGCCAATCGATAATGGTAATCGTGTCAGAGGATAATATTTGAGTCAATTAAAGTTCTATTAGCTTTGTAGCAGGTCTTGTACGGATAATGGGAGATTGTGATTACGGAGAGACGGTATACATATTTTCTTCGAAGGATGGTCGCCGAGTAGGAGGAGGAAAACAGAGTAGAAGTATCTAAATTTTATTTTACTATTGATGGTTGTTCAAATTTTATCGATACTGATCAGATTGGCACTTGAATAGCGGCAACTCTGAATCCTGCTGCTTGAGCCCTCTGTATGCTACGTTTAAGCGTTTAGTTATAATATTAGATGATAAACAGGTAAATTGATGTTGTATTAGCTATGTACACGTATTCGTAGATACAAATTGTGCGACAAACACTAATCGTACCTTTAAGCATGACGAACAAGCAAATTTCAATCGTAGGGGCGTGCTGCACGTCTATCGTATCGTCATTTTAATTACAGGACATTGATACAACGAAAAGAGCGAAGGAAATTTCAGAATATTTCGTTAGGGATAAGGTTTGCTGCTATTTTATTCTTCCTTAGTTACTAAAGTAATGATGTATCGTTTAAGATTTAATGAAATTGAGAACTTAAAGATAACATGCTATCGTTTAACATTTAGGGATAAACCAGAACTGACCGTTAATTAAATTGACGATATCAGTGTTAACATGAAAATAACGAATAATGTATTTTAGAGTACAGAAGTGACGTAAAATATCTGGTTGATAAATGTGCATTTTTGAGCGCGGAATCGACGGTACCTCTGAAGCTATACATTTTAACGTTGACTTTTCAGTAAGTTTGGGGCAGCTTTCGACCAAAAGTATTCTCCGCCTCGCAGAGTTTTAACGCGAGGAGATTCGAAAGGTTTCTTCCGTCGATGTCCTGTTGCGTTTCGATTAGGTTAGCTATTTCGTAGACCGCATATATGCGCATAATATCTCGTTAGGCATAACGTGGAAATCCTCGTGGATCTAAAGCGAAAATTTGTCGCAGATTTGCATGTGAGGGGTGTGATACGAAAGGTAAAAGATACGCGAGAAGACGTAGTCTATTTGCTAGGAACAGAGAGAACCCGGGACATTGACTTTTCTTGATATCGCGAATGAATGACAAAAACCAGTGTCTAGTCCAGTGTCGATCCATTGGCGAATTCTCTGATATTTTTTTTACAACTCGAGAAACGTGACGGAAGGTTGCGAAGCGTTTAGACGTTTAAGCTGTATCGTAGATGCCTTTAAAGGTCTTTGTTTTTTTTTTTAATTGTACATTAGGAATAAACATTTTTTACAAAATATTTCAGATACTTCACCGATCAGTGTCTACTCTTATCCTGAAGACTTTGAAGAAGGGTGAGAAGGGTGAAGCCTACAACGTTCGCGCAGCATACAAAATATTATATACGAAATAATTTAATTCGGATCAAAGTATTTGATAATGCACATTACACTTACATAAGTCTACACCGTAGAAAAATAAGTTGCAGCAATGCTTCGCTGTCGTAGTTTCCATAATTAATATTCATTGACTCGTATGCATGACTAGAGCAATTCTTAAAACAGGTGTACAGCCTTTAACTAATCTGACTAGATCAAATATTCTTAATCTATCGAATCGAATAATTATAAACACTGCAAACATTACTCGGTAGAGTTAATTCATACATTTTCAGAAGGTTTCTCTTGATTTCAATTAAATTAAGCAAAGCTCGAGGCAGATCCACTGCATTTTCTGCAACTATATCCCTGACCTCATCAATTTAGCAGTGTAATCCCTTTGTTTGTTAGCTAAGTGGAGGTCCAAGCTTTTCAGCATTCTGTCGCGAATTTCCTGGTCGTAAGAAGTGCCGGCTTCTTTTCTGTGAGAACCTTTTAGCAGACCAGTTCTGCGATGCGCGATCCTCGGCTCATTTCTCGAATACGTACCCAGTCGGAAACCAGGATAATTCAACTGGGGCGTTTTCGAGGGCGTATCCTTCCTCGTTTCGCGGACAGCATTCTTCATGAAGTCTACCGCAGCCCTGCGACAGGTGTCGTAACCCAAAAGCTGAATTCTTTTACCGTGAATTGCGTCGAGCTCAGAATTCTTTGGCTTCGACGCTCTGTTGATGATAGTTCCAACAGAGTCGGGTGTTCCGGGCAAATTTTCGAACACTTTTCGAAGAACTTCCTGCGTCAAGTCCTCCTCGCCACTGGATTCGCCTGAACAGAATTTCCTGGAAGTTAACTCCTTCAACTTACCACTTAATTAACTACAAACGAAGAAGAATCATCGGGCACCTAAGAGACTCGCGCGAAACTTTGAGAAAGGTGTGGCCACACACGTAGGAGTGTCAGACGGAAGATTTATGAAGTAAATTAATAATACCCAGATCGCTAGTGTGGTCCGTCGTGTATGTTCCCTCTTTGATCTCTCGTTGGAGCTCCAACACTCTGGCCAACGCCAATTGCAGATACTCTCTTGCGTTTGGCTCCTGTACAAACACCATGTGCGAATGCACGCTGTTAGACGTATAATCAGACTGCACTCCAACCTCGACGCGAATCAGTAACACTCCACTCGATAACGAAATTACTATGGCAGAACCAAATTTACCTCGATCGACTTGATCTTTTTGGCATCACTGTTTCCATCCGCCAAGCACGGTGCCTGTTTCAAGGGAAAACTTAAATGGTACACCGAAATCCTGCAGTATCAAACAGTATATTATAAGAGCGTATCCCTTACCGACGAGTATCGTTTCATCTTGAATGAATTCGACTAGAACCACGTGGCAGGAACAACGAAACTTGACGGAACAATTTCACCAACGATATTTTGCAAAGAACGCGATAGGATAGCACTATCTGCGATTCAAAGCTCGAGAGTAACACCAGCGGAAAATAATTCTGATTTCCCATGCGTAGTCTGCACTTAAGCCTGCATTTCTTCCTTCTTCCCTCCTCTTGGATCAGAGATACTTGGCGCCGGTGCTAATGGATCTTCTCTGTATACAGCTCCTTTATTCACCCCGAAAATTCCATCTCTATTCCGGGGACGCAGTTGGAAAAGAACCGTTGACTGGCGTCGATCGACATCGACTAGCCAAATCGTGGCGAGACCCTTGCTGCAAGAGACTGGTGCGAGGGTGACGGTTTACCATGGCTTCTTCCCCTCTAGTCCCCTCGAGAACCCATGGAACTGTGCCCCTCGTGTTGGCCTCCCCTGCAGATGCAGCTGAACATTGTGCTGGGAACCCCTGTTTGCTCGGGCGCGTGCCCCATGGCCGATAAAAACGGCTGGCACGCGCCCCTTACTCCGAACTCCGATGGAATACGTTACTAGCTGCCCGACAGTGGCGGAGCAACCGTATTTCTTATCCGGTGTGTCAAAGATTGCGGAGATAAGCTCGACGAATCTCGCTGGGGGTAGTTGCCACTGATTCTCTGCACTTCTGACAAATCGCCCTATCAACGAAGTTGGTCTCTGTGGGATCCTCCTACTTCCACAACTAAGCAGCGCTACCCTTCCATGTAATACGATTTCCCACTAGTGTCCATATATTTTACAATTTTTTCCACTAGTTATTGTAAGACAGACACAATGATTGTTAAGGGGTTGAAGGCTTCGGATTTCTGAATCATGTATCTCGCAGATCTCCGCGGACTTTGCACAGTGACGAGTCGAACGCCAGTCGTTCAACCGGGAATAACATACGCGTCCGTCCCGCGAAAGAAATTTTATTCGATCCACAGGGAGCTGAAGATTGGTTCGCGTTAATACATATTCTAACTTCGTATCGATTCACTCGAAACGCTTCCGTGCCGTGTGGCCTAATTACAGCAATAATAGGGGCATCGAGAAGACGTCCAGGCGTTATCTGAACAGCGAACGTCTATAACGCACGGAAACGCGACGGCCAATGGACGCGCGATACTAAATCCTGTTACTAGGGGTGCACGTCAAACAGGAATTTCCGATTACGAGCGAAGGGGGCAAGGTCGTCGGATAGAACACAATTAATACACGGCCCTTCTATTCGCCCCTCTAATTAAATCTCACCACGCGATTCAATAACGCCGAGATCCTCTTCTCTATACAGTTCACCGCTACACTATCCATCTGGCGATTTATTTCATCCAAGATCGACGCTGGGAGATTAGCGGGACCAAAGGGAAAGGGGGGAAAAAGGACGCAATTGGATGGGTGAACGATATCGACAGGACGAAGCGAATCAATTTACTTCATTCACGGCTAGACGACGGATAATTACAAATCGATGAAGGATCCCTAACCCATTCGGAGGAATCAGAATGCGTCTTTCAATAGATCACTGCGACTGCAAGCATGTTCTTAAGTAGAGTCTGTAAAAATTAGCAAACGACGTTCGACCTATCGTTACCAGTTAAAATCGAATTCTTCACGGTAATGAACTACTTAGGATGGACGAAATGTTTGGTCAGATAGTGGGACAGGTATTTTGTGCAGCTGTTAGCCTAAGGAAATCTATTCGAATACACAGAAAGTTGGCCCGGAGCCTCTATCATTTTCCATTTCGACGGTTTCGTTTCGAGGACGAGTTCTTGACAACATCTCGTTACAACTTCTCAAGCTGTACAGAGAGAACTTACCCTTATCGATAGATTAAATAAAAAAGCACGCATCTCGACGTGTAAGTTGCGTAGAGGTCTCTATAGGGAGTTAAGCTTGGACCCTTTATCTTACGCATCCTTTCGCGATTAACTTACGTCTCTGTACAATAAATTCGTACGATATTTCAAACATCCACGGAGTGTTGATCGTTCTTTGTGCTATCAGTGCCTGCATTGGCACAAACGATCTCGTCGATGCATCAGTTGATCATTCTTAAAAACTACTTACAAACTAAGCTTGAAGTTGGTCTGGTGGTATCCTCGCTGCCGAGCTCATAAACAGCTGTCGAATTCAGATCATGAGTGTGTCTCCGAAAAGTGGAGCTGAAGCTGGTTTCGTATATGCCCCCAGGGCCACCTATGCGTCGTTTCTGCGACAAAGTTCGCCTACGATTGCCATTCCTTTCAGAACTGTCCGTGGTTTCTGTTCGACAAACGCTCAATGACCTCCTCGAGAGGCGACAGCACAGGTACTCGTTGAATCTGCAACAGAGAAGCTCGATCTATATTTTAATTAATGAATGATTCAATGGCGTGCAACGTGGATAATTCAATTTCGTCGTATGGGACGCAACAGCAATTTTTTAATTGAGTCACGAAGCGAAGGCTCACTGAAAGGCATCGCGGTTTTTATTGTGGAAAGTTTCCTTGTTACCGAATTTCACGGAGCATGTAATTCGGTGACGTTTTCGGTTGCTCGATCTGCTACTCGCCTTTTGCGAAATGTCCCGCTAACGAAATACAGAGCTATCGGATTGACGCAGCTGTTGACGAAGCTCAGGCAGAAACCGACGATCCTGAAGGCGTGCCAGAAGTCGTCGTAGTCCTGCCGTGACGACGGGCAGAAATGGAACCACAGCATGAACGTGTGATACGGTAGGAAGCAAATGACAAAGATAATCACGAAGGCGATCACCATCTTTCCGACCTGTCAATCACAGTCAATGGCAGGCGTCAGGCAGGAAGAATCAAATAACAGATCAGTTGAGTGCGACACTTGTACCGTTTAAAGTAATTAATTGCAGATAACGATTTGATAACTCATCTTAGCATCAAAAAATACTCGACAGTTAGAGATTAGAGAGTACTTGTTGTATACTGATAGGAGTCTTGCAGAAAATGATGCAAAACGGACGCAAGTATTTCACCGGGTATAAAAAATCAGTAAGAGATAAGGGAAACTCATTCAGGGGAATGGGCTATTACGGTTCGCTTGCCGTTTGTCTTCGCGAGGATTAGCCGCAGATAGCCGGTTAAATTGAATCGCGCCTCGGCGTAATTCCCCCCGTTATCTAGAAACGATTTGTCATCCGCGTATTTATAGGCTAATCGATTATATTATTTGCTGGAATTACTGAGCCGAAATCGCGGCGGTCGCAAGTGAAACATTCCCGTCGTTCCGCGAACGCGAAACAACTGGTTCACTGGTTCTCGGAATAGGCGGGTCAGAAGACAGCCGAATAGTTTCTGCGCAACGAGAATCAAAATTGAAGAAGTAAATGTAAGAACCGGCGTGGAAAGTTTCGTCGTATCGCTGTTGTTACGCTCCGGTGACATTTCGTATCGGATAATTCGGCAGCCAACCGAACATCCAGTTGTTCGCAGAGCCACTTTTAAGATATACAATAACGGAATGTCAAGGATGACGCTGGAACATCGAGGATGCAGTCGATACTACAAACTGGTGCGATATTTAATCACGATTTCTTCAAAGAAATGCGTCCTATTCTTGTTTCGAGATTGATTCAGCAGAAACTCTGAACGTTACTCAACGTACGTGTCTCTTTCGCCGATAGATTACCCTCTACTTTAAATGGAAACTTCATTGCCTCAGCGGTTATTGATATGGTGGGAGCATCAGTTCATTACTTGATGGAAAGTGAAACGTATCGAAGTGGAAGTAAATTCTGATACATTTCACGCGAACTTACTACGTACTCTGTACAGTGAAACGAGGTAAATGCAGTAGGTAACTTTTACGAGTTCGCTCGGCGTCAGAAACTTTTCCAAGTTCGCGTATCGATGTAATAAGTAAAAGCGATGGAATGTTGCTTTTCATTCGGATACAATGTGGAAAGCGTAATAGTTTCCCGAAAGCAATATAGGTACCTTTCCCTAGAGCATGGCAATTTCTAATTAGTGCCTCTTTGAAAATTACACTGCTTCGGGAACTGGTTATTAAAGGTTTCTCTCCGTCGATCTTAAACAACTATCGGCGTAAAGTTATTCCACGACCTATTGGTAATCGTGTGGAGATTACTTGTACTCTATGCAGAGTATAGTGCGTTCAGTCGAATGTTCCAATAACGTGCTGGATATCAAATATATATTAACTACAATTTGATGGATGAGAAATGTTTCTCTAATGAAAGTATTGATTTTCGCTACACACCTTCTTGCGCGCCCTTATTTGTTCCATACGGTGACCACTATTGGACAATTCTCCAGGCATGTTCCTCGTGGAGAGTTCAAGATGCCGTGCCATTCCCAAATAGAATCCAGCTATCACACAGAGTGGTATCGCGTAGTAAGCCAGAAACTTGAACATCACCATCCCCCTCTGATACTTCTCTCCTGAATCCATGAAAAATTCGTCGTTCTTTAAAGATCTACAGTCTATCGATGCTCAGAGGAGCACCAGCCGAGGTGCAAGGGAAACGAACTAGAACGATGCGCAGACTTTGCGAAACATTTGGATTGCCGGTACTCACCGAATTCTTCGGGGAAAGGGCTGCAGATCAGGATGCTGTGGTTACCCTGCAACGGTACAGTCGGCACGTGAGAGAAAAGAGCAGCTGGCATCGCCAGAACAATCGCCAGCACCCAAATAAGGGAGGCTGTTAGTATTGTTAATGGTTTTGCGCTCAATCCAGCTACGTGTCGCCGTATGGGATTCACGATTGCGCAATACCTACGATACAACAAATAAAACTGTCTTCTTTCCACATAAATATGTTTTAGAGTAGATTTCGAGGCTACGTGACTTTGCGGATTAATTTCCTAGGGCCAGTTACAGTGATTTAAGCAACCGGTTGATTGGTCCATTAATGGGTTGGAACTCCGCGAAAGTTACGACTAGGCTACTCTAGCCCTGAGACAACAATTTCCCCAAACCATAACTGGGTTTGACAACTTACCTCTCGGCCGATAACGCGGTCAGAGTGAAAACTGAGACGCCGATCGAAATATCCTTGGCGCACTCCGATAATTTGCAAACTGCTAGGCCCCACGGCCAAGACTCGATCGTGTAGAGTATCGACGTGAACGGCACACACGTCACGATCACCTGAAATGTGAACAGGTTGGAAAGATATCTCTAACATTTCCACGAGCCTTTGCATTTACATCGCGTTCAGGATTCTCGCTTCCGTCGCGTCGTTCCAGTGCGTCGTTGGAAAATCGCGCAGGTGGAAACGATATCTCAAACTCCGCCGATTCAATAATTCACAGAAACGAGTGACAACCTATCAAGATAAAAATAGCATGTACAAAATGTACATACATACCGTAGGACACAACGAAGGATTAAGCGAATGATATTGGACTGCGATTTGTGTGCAGCGACGAGCGACGCACGGTGGGATTTAAATAGAAATACAAAATAATCACGAAATAATCACTGTTCACATATTCGGAAGAAATTCAAGGTATTCATTCGTTTCGACATTCTCTTCGAAGCGACAGAATTTTTATCTATTTCATTAGTGTTGAAACGACCCCTATTCGAGTATGAATTATTCCCTGTCCATGGCCATTGTCGCGAATCAGAGGCGCTATCGAAGGGAGCAACGTGTGCATTAATAAAATCGAACTGAATATTGTTCTCCAGGGCGATGCTGAAACTTTATCGAGACACGTTCCAAAGTATGCGTACCCATTTTGTGAACGTCGACACATCCTCCACGTGAAACTGTCGACGTAAAAACTATCGGAGCAGTGACACCACTTGTGACAGATTTATCCGCATGATACGACGGTCCACGTAAATCCGATACTGTCGTGTTCGTATTCCACTTACAAATGAGACGCGTTCTCGAGCGAATTCTCCTATCTACAAATCTACGTTGAAGGGAAATATATCGCAGCAGATTCTTTTCTGTTCGATAAGCTCTTAGGACGTTGCAACGGCATGGTGGATTTTTCAACGCGGTTCAATTAGCAATAAACTATGGTTTTTGCTGCTCGAAAGCTTCGGGTACCACAAAGGGATCATTTCTTCCTTACCAAAAGATCCCCCAAAGCCAGAGAGAGGACATAAGTGTTGGGGACGTTTCTCATGTTGGCGTGGCGCAGCAGGGTAAGCACCAGGATCCCGTTTCCAGTTACACCTACTACCAGAATTAATAAGAATACCACTGGTACGATGTACGTTTCCGGTCGCTCGTCGTATGGCACGTAGCTATCATCCTCGTTATCGTCATTCCCTCCCATACTGGGAAACGACGTTGAGTTCAGAATCACTGCCATCTGTAAAAAAAAAACAGTAATTCCCTTTTTTTTAACATTCCACTTCTATCGAGGTTCACGCCGCGCTAAATTGAAGGGACGAAGTTTCCGCAGTGTAGCAGGACCGTTGGCATCGAATTTATTTATTTTTTTAGAGCATGACACGGGAATGAAGAGGTAGTAAAACAGCGAGACTGAAATGGCTATTGCGTAAATTCCTCTATTTAGAGTTCGCCTTGGCAATGTCGGTTGTAACATTGGATAAAACTAGGAGCATCGTTCGAGCGATTTAACAGCTAAGCCATGCGAAAGTTTCCCTGCTTAAAAGGGACAGCTTTCAGCTTTTATTCGCTGCAAATATATTCATTAAATTTATCTCCACGGAAGCGGAAATCTCTAGACAGAGAAGCTTGCAGCATTGAAAAAAATGTTTCTGCTCAAATCAAATGGAGAGATGAATTTTTCATCGCGCGACGGCGGAGAAATTTGATAACAATTTATCATCGGCCCACCAAACCGTCAAACCCAGATTGAAATGATATTAATAAAGCGATCTCTTCTGACGAAAATATCAGTGCCCAGTGAATTTACAATGCTTCCAGGCATATTGTTTTCAGTGGAAAACAAAAACGACCCACATCCGCGGGTATTCCCACGACAGCCGGAGCGATCGCGCCTGTGAGAATACAAATTTACAGAATAGAATAAAATAAATGGACCTTATTTCCACAGTAAATTTACAAACGGCCCCGGCAGAATTGAGCGCGGTTGATACAATTTCGACGCGGAAAACACTCGAAAATACTATGCAATTTCGACGCAGATCCGCGATCCGCAGTGACTGTTAACTCGCGAGGGGAAACACGCCGTTACAAGCAGCGAATACGGAAAATACGAGGGTGCTGCACGCTGGACGGGGAGGTAAATTTTTTCTCTTCATAAAACGTGCTTGCCCGCCGGGCAGGAACGATTCCCTCAGTCATTGACGCTCGCCGAGAAATTACGTCTTGTAAACCTTGTCTCGACGCTTTAATATCATTCGCGACAGTGCCGGGCAAATCCAATTTACACTCTTTAAAATTGAGAGGTGGAAGGACGGAGGAGAGAAAAATGGATCGCGCGCGCGGGACAGGTGATATTTCTTCCAAGTATCGCCCTCCGTGAAAGGTACCTGTGCTCTTTAAATACTGTACCATGCGGAAAACTCAATTACGAGTTCGGTTTACACTGTTCCCCAAATAGTAGGGCATGATTCGGGACAAGTGAAGTATAGCTTTCGTAGAATTGCACATCGCGAATATGGTTCGCTTCAGAAATGTTTTTCGTCCAGTCCGATTCTACACAGATGAAATTACGTTCCTGCTTCGCGCGTTCCACCCACATCACGTACACATCCTTTATGCATTTCGCAGCATATTTTGCGCAAATGGCGGCCCCATTACCGCAGACCTCCCGTATTTCTTCATTAAGAACATTTTCCCCTCGAGTGTCCCCGTTTAAGTTTTCCTTCTACGTTTTTTTTTTCTCAAGAAACTCTATCAAATTTATGTTCCCTCGTTTGCTTCCTCAATCATTCAAAAGAAGCTCAAGTTACAGGTTGAGGGAAATCGGTGGCAATTAAGCCGCGATTGCATGCCAAAGACAAGTTTAAACTTCAAATTAATACTTAATCGGCTGGGTTCTGAATTTAGACGAAGCGGCTGCAATTTAAAGTTCCGCGGCTCACCAGTAAAGAACAAGCAAGTTATAAATCACCTGGAGTGGGAACGGTTGGCGTGCGTAGTCTGCGAAATTGGTGTGCATGCAATTTGAAAGATAGTGCACGAATACGCGTGCTAAGCCAGAGGTGGTAAGTCACGGTGTAATCTTCGTCATAGATTGCTCTTTAGAATTGCAAATCGTGGCCGTGAAATTCTAGGCGCTAATCGGATGCGATTCATGGATTCCTCTTGCTGCTTTAATCAACCGTATTTTTACTGGGTATACCCAAACAATTTTATTTGAAAGCTGTCCACGTTTCAGCCGTATAGCCTTTCATCCTACGCGGCGCTATGGATGACTTCCTTTGTCCAGTGAAATCTGCGTATCGATATCGGGCTGCTCGATAGCGAATCGTAGCGCAATAAAAATTAATCATATCGATCGCGATGCTACACGACCTTTCTGCCACTTCGAATTGGAACGGGTGTCCAGGGCCGACAGCTTGAAACGGTGTCGAGAATTATTTACCTCAGGAATATTCATGGGCTCGGCAGAAGAACTGCTTCGTACCTTATGTTCCAAATACGTGTTTCGATTTCATATACCCTCGTGAATACGACTAAGAAAATGCTTCGTTAAGCATGCTTGATAATTTTTCAAATGAAGCCGCGATATGCAGGCCTTCCGCCAGATAAAATGTCACTGGCGTAAAAGTTAGAATTTCCATGCATGCTTCCACAACCCACATACCGAAGGAATTCTCCTTCCGAAAATGATGTTTCGTATGTCGTAACATCACCATTGATAGACGCGCGCGTAACTTTCACGATCCGTTTCAAGCGTCGTCTTCGTTCGTGCCATTCGAAACTTTATGGCCCACCACAACGATTCTTTCGATTGTAAAGTTATTGTCCCAGTTTGGTGTCGCGAAGACAGATCTTCGCTCGGACTCGCAAAACGAATAGCGAAGCGTGCATAGAAACATGAAAGCTAAATTGTTTTCGTTTAAAAACTGCGCTTCTTACGAGCTTCTCTTAATTCCTCCCTGTCGCGCACTTGTTGCAACTTTACGGCCTCTTGGACGTTTCCACGGAGCCATGAGGGATTTTGATACGGGCTCGTGGTTTCAGAGTATTCAGAGTATTTCACTCGGTGTCTCAGGTCCAGAACCATCTTACCGTATTTCGCGGAGGTTTATGGGACTTTGATGCGATGTTCTCTGTCTCATGAATCACACAAGATTTATTTTCCAAGAACGCGAGTAACTTTACAGTGAATAGACCGGCACGGACGCGTATCTACATGATTCTACGGATGTTGAACTATTACTTGAAATGTAGAAAAGATATTCTATAATAAGTGTACGTAGACTTACAATAACGCAGTCATTAAGCAGCAAGGGTAGTACAGTGTTACAGTCTATGATAATAACTTAGCGCCATAATTTCAGTTTCCTTCTTTTATCCACCAAAAAAGAAGAGCCTGAAATTCTTTTATCCTCACATGGCCGAGGGGCAAACAAAGGTGTCACGTCTCACTTGCACTTTAATATCTTTTGTTCTGCTATGATGTTGGAGCTTGCAGGATCCTTCAGAGACTTCAATCCACCGCAAAGTAAAATGGCACCGCAATTTCAACGCATTAGTTTCGATAGATTTTTTTTCATTACTCTCCACCTTATCATCGTTTCGATCCGAATTCAAAGGGTCGAAACACACGCATACCGTCAACATCCGTGGCACACCTTCTTCGATAAACTCAATTGCGAGCACGACGAGATTGGGTCGAGGTTTAAAATTTTCCAGCAGAAGAAGGAAAGTAGAGGTATCGGAGGCGGAGAAACGCCTCGTTATTGCCCTCTGATTGAACGATTGAAATAGATTCACAGAAACTACCAGAGACATCGAGATCCGTGTTCGATGAGATAGATGATACCCGTGTACAGCGTGCACGCACACATCGTTTGAAATTTCTAATATTACGCATGCATGGGTATAGTAATTACTTTATAATAACGTTAATATAAAAATGTCCCCTGACGGCACGCGATACATGATACGATTATACGATCCGTGTGACCCCCCCTACTGTTTCGTCGAAACGCGAAAATATTCAAGGGGTGGGTAACAGGTGTCATATCGTAAATACGACGGCGGGGAGACGCAATTAAATATAACTTTTAGCGACGATAATTCCGCGATACCGCGGAGATGGAAATTACAGTTGCGGTACGGGGGCGTGACATGGTAAAACTACGTCTGTCATTTACATATTCCGTGTAACCGCGGCCGGTGAACGGACCGAAGCCAATTCCAATGAACCGTGGCCGAAAACGAGCCATTCTAACGCGCGCCGGGTATTCATAGCAACTTCAATCCGATGTTTCTCCCGGAAAACTAAATGGACGCGCGAAGTATTCCGTTTTTATCCTATGAGAGGACACTGGGCATGAGAGAGAATCCTTGCACGAAAGTAGTTGGTCCCAGGAGCAGGGAAAAATAAAACGGCTCCATGTTCTCTCGTGTCTTCGACTAGCTTGGCAGGGACCAGCATTGGCAATCGCGTCCTGACTCGAGCAAATAGAAGTCTTCCCGTAACGTTAATTAGATTTCCTCTAAGATGAAATTCGAGGCGTCACTTAATATTCCATGGGACAGGCGACAGTCCATGAATAAAAGCTGCGGCTTGCGCGGACAAGACTGATTAGTTCGCGAGGTCCTGCGGGGCGTTTATAACGAGATCAAGGGCGTGCGATAAATCACGGGAAAAGACTTATGCCTGCGGAAGATACACATGAAGAGAGCGAACTTTGAAGACCGAAGGAAGACAACGGAAAAGCTGACTGAAGAGGCGCGCTATAAAAGTCGAAGGAAATTGATGGCTATTAAAAGTCGGGGGTGACATGAGAGCTCTGGTCTGTGGTTGCTCGGTGACCGAAATTCTCGTGGCGTATTTTTGTAGAATGTAGTCGTGATCGTGATCTTTTTACGAGCTTCGGGATCGTTTTCTTCCTAACTCCCTCCTAACGATCCTCTATAATATCAAAAAATTTCACCAAGTGGACTTCTTTTCTGTAGTACAATTGGAACGGTAGAAATCGACATTCGAAGAGGAATTTTTTATGGATTATGTGCAACATTCAGACTCCGGAGGAACTAATTTCTTACTATGACTGTTTGAGGGCCAATTTTCAAAGTTCTCTGCCGACACTTTGCGTCAAAACGAATTCATCCTTCGGCTTTCCAGTGTCTTTCTATTCCGAATCTTCCTTCTGGCAATGCGGAAAGTCAATGTGATGGGTAGAAGCTCGCTAGATAGCTGGTTCTCGAGTTAATGAGAAACTTCATCGAGTCTTTGACAGCGGAAACGCAACTTTTCCAATTGGTGACGAAATTCCAAGTTTCGTATTGAACGGTAGAATCGCAGTCGGTGTGCAAATACTGCAAACGAGGGATATCGACCGAAAAGGGAAGCGCGGTCTAGTACTAATGAAGGTGGAGCGGCTAATAAACATTCTCGCACGGTTTCGTTGTGATATTTTGCTTCCGTAACCGGAAGTTACACGAGATAGTAATTGATGGGAGTTCGTTAGACCAAGATCGAGTTTCCGAGGCGGTGTCGTAAAGAAATGGGTGGGAATGTGTACTTGAGTTAAGTCAACGTATCATTTAAAGGTGAAGGAAAGTTCACAGAAGCGCGTACAATTATCCAAGCTAACTTTTAGTTCGAAAGTTTCCCTGAATTCGCTCGGCAACTTTCTAAACAATCTTGAAACTGAAGGGTAGAAATTAAAAAGTCTTCGGGAGAGCGCGATCGGAGCAGTGATTGGCGTCTCGTGATACAATTTTCAGAGGCTGTTCGCCGTTGCTACGTTGCTTCCAAGATTGCAGAATTCGAGGAATGGAAATCGACAGAATCCTATCTTCGTAACTACCGGAATAAGATGAAATTCTTCGGCTCAGCGATCGTAGAATTTGTCAATCAGCAAGGGACGCGTCAACCAACTCGTTTTCCAACGGCGACAGGATACCTCGCCGCGATCCACATAAAATCGCAATCTCCATATCAATTTGGAATCGAGCATTTTTACCAACCCGCGTGCGGTTCCGATTTTTCGCATTTACCAATTTTCAAGAGAAATGGAGTGCTTCTAGGTATGGCGAGCGGCCTTCAAACAAATGGGAACTGTGTCACGCAGAACAATATAGAAAAATTTCAGATTGGAAGCCCGAAAATTCCGTGTTAAACGGGTCGCATTAAGAAGTTTGCACATTCGCGTCAATTTTTGTATGCTCGGAAGGAAAACATTGCAGTTTCCCCGACCTGATTTCCTCCTGGAAATAGGTCACTCTGCCAGAGCTATTTTTTCTGATAACGGCGACGTTGATTCCCGACACCGTCCTCTGGCAATAAATTCCGTTTTCGGTGAATGTAGAACGCCGATCCTCCTCATCGTCTACGAAATCATTACCAAGTAATACACGATTATTCTCGCTTTCCAAGTTTTCGCAATCGTATCCTTCTTTCATTTCTACGATATCGCCTATCTAAATGGTAGAAAACAGCGGCAGACTGGACGGATCAGAGAAAAGGAAGTCTGATTACTCATGGTTGCCAGCTGAAACCAGCAACGTGCAGTATCTTTCGGCAAACTGAGAGTCCTTGTTGAAGGCTGCTGTTTGGACAAAGTACCTAAAGCGAAACACTCGAGGCGTTGAATCATACCAATTTATATCGGCTGAATGACGGCTACTTTGCCATCGGAATTACATTATTCGCGTTATTAGCGCACGACAAAAGGGCTTTCATCCATCGACAGGACGGATAACTGGGTTCAGAAACAAGGCCTGTGGCAGTTAAAAAGGGATGCGTCAGCGCGTAATGTATTTAAGATACGTTGAAAAATTGTTTTACCGTGAAATATGCTCAAAGAGACTCCTCTACGATCCTGGAAATATGATGAGTTCGCAATGATCATTAAATTCTCCGAATAAATTTATTTATTTATTTATTTATTTATACATTCGTATTAACTAATAACTACAGTGGCAGCGCTGTTTTTAATGCTCACAATTGATATGTAACCATTTGATCTCGTGGATAGTTCCCTACATCTATACGTGGGTCTTTTAATTTGTCTCTGAGATGAGATTTCTGTTTTTCTACAATTATTCTTCAGACGAACCAGAAAATTGCATAGCTACTGTGGAATGGAGAAAATGCAGTAGATACGGAGACAAACGTATAATAACCAGAAGAACCGTGTTATCCAGAGAAATATGGTCGGATATGAAAAAAAAATCACAGGGTAATTATTTATGATACGCAGGTACTTTCGATAGACATCTAACAGTTAGCGATATCTGTATGCTCGCCGGGTGCATCTTGTAATTTAAACTCGATACGGAAATGTAAAGAGAAAAGGCAAGGCGAGGGAACACGGTAGGATGCAGTAATCTAATTACCTGGGTATTTAATTAATCGTACACTGCGTATTGCTTAGCACAGCGAACAACGTTTGCCGTTTACGGTGAATTGCATCGATGGAATTTGTCGGCCTTGGGACAATGTTATCACGAATGCGAAAGAAAGGCAGCACTTACGCTGATTGAACGGAAAATCTTTAATTATTCCTAGGGCGATTATTAAATGCAGGCCAGCGGGATCGAGACGAAACGAATCGAATTTAATTAAAACAGATCGTTTACAGCGGAGAACGGGTCGGGCTTCAATCTGCAGACGACGTTGTATTTAATCCAGTTGAGTTACCTTCAATCGACAATTTCGTAGCTTTTAATATCGAATCGAGAAACTCTAAGAAGACATCGTAAACTGAAGATTCTCCTCTTCCTCGCTTAGCCATCCCTCGCCGCGGAAGATTTTCCATCTTTCACCGAGTACTTCTTATTGGGGTAAAATCTGAGGCAGTATAAATTGAATCTATTATTCGTAGATGCATTTAGATGCATTCACCACCGTTCCCTCGCGTCTCCCACGTCCAATAAGATACACGCGCCTCCTTCGAAACTGTATCCTCGAGTCTCTCTAAATTACTGTTTTTCAAGGCGATTGTGGCAGCGAATGAATTGCCCAAGTTCGGGGACGCTTCACACGCAGCACGCAACTTCCGCGCGACCGCAGCTTGTCGATCAAAGCGACTCGATACAGATAAACGTGATCCTGCAAGGATCCTCTGAGGAGCTCTATTTACCGAGCTCCCTTGCTTCGTTTCGCCGGAAGCTGTGCCGTTATGCTCTCGCGAGCAGAGCTTCTCGAAATTAGACGGTGAACGCTGATAGATAGCGACCAGTCGTTAACCGATAAAAATAACCAAGAGTGGCGTTATTCGATCGAAAACGCGACGTAGTGTGTTTGCGTTCCTGAGTGTTTCCCCGCGCTTAGTAAATCGATTCACGTCGACGTGGATCTCGTCAGCCTCCGCGCTCAGCTCTGCACGCTCAATAGCGAAAACTTGGAAGTTACCAGCTTGCCTTTTAAAGCATCACGTGGCCATGGTGAGATAGTGAGATTTATTGCTATCGAGGGCAACTTCTTATCGGTTCTTTCCCTGTAATTTTCCTCCCACTTGCCGATTAACTCTGTTCCTACCCTCGCCGGATTCAATATTAATTTCATCTGCATCGTGTCAGCGAAGTCTCGGTAATTAACTGTCGCTTCTCGCTGCTCGCTACGTTTTGCGCCCCAAGACGCAAGCTACTCGTTTAAACGGATACTCAACGCGGTCGATTCGTGCGAGAAACTTGTTAAAATCGTGAGCACTTCTGCCAGCTCTTCTGGCACGACAGCTTTCAACCCCATAATCGTTCGAGTGTTTCTTTTTCCCCCCTCGATGCAGCTCCGTGCTACTAAGAAACCGACATTGAATCGATACTTACCGTCCACAGAATCTTACGGTGTTTCCTTATCCCTTTCCAAACAATCTGCAGCTTCGCGCACTTTGCCGCCAAATGGATGTCTCTGTGTATACTCTCAACTGTATATATAATATTGATCAAAAGCCCGACACTCCATCAGGAATGGAACCGCTGCTAGCTTCTTTAACGTTTCATGAATTCGGACTAACTTTCAACGTGGGATTATTAGAGATTTTTCAGGTGAATTATTTCGCGAGACTCCCGAAGAGCTTAGTGTACGCTCCGGCCAGAAGAATAGTCCTCGTTCGCCTGTAATCCGTCACTTGGGGAATACTGATCCTTTACTCGACCGAACGGGACAAAAAGGAAATGGCCAACGCGCGGATTTTCCAGCGGTACATAGATTTCGAGTCGCCAGAGATTTCTCGTTCGCTCGATGAACGCAATTAAGGGGAATTAATTGGAGCTTGAAGCGTTTGTTTACTTTCATCGAATCGGGCTGCTGCTGATCTCGACAATTTGCGAGTGCGTTACGGCCAGACAATGGAGGTAATTAAACTAAATAAAGCGATTCTCGCGCCGTTATTTCTCACCGTCTTTTGGCTTTACTCTTGTTCAGCTTCAATTTCCTTGCTCCAGGCGATTTATTGTCCCGAATTTCCGTCTATGCTTGCCAATTTCCGCCGACATTCTGGCTTGCGACCCGCAGCTTCGTATTAATCAAATCGACGACGATACACGCGAGAGGAGCCGGTGACTCGTAAACCACCTACGGGCAAAGCGAAGATCGAATTTAAATTCGGATAGACACTGGTCATCGAGTTAGGCAGCTGCCACGTTGTTTTCTGCCCCGGCCAGACCGGCAACGTCATTGAACGTAACGTGGGAGGATCTCCTAGACAAGTTGATGCGCATATGTTTGTTTAGAGTTAACGAAATTGAAGGCGGAAAAGCTACAGTGGTTCGCCTCGACTTCACTTCATTCGCGTGGTATTTGAGAAAGTGGAAGACTGACGCAACGCCTCTTCTTTCGCGAGACGCAGGAAAAGTTGAGAAATGTCGAAACGACAGAAATTCACAAGGACCTTGATTTTCGATGAGCTACGGAGAAAGGGTTTCCATGTTTCTCAATTTAGCGCTGCATTTCGTATTTCCGCGTGTACAAAATCGCTTTATGGGACGCAGTTAAAGCCAAGTTTCAACAATTACTACAGATATAGATTCGGTTGGTACGTTATGAATTTGCGCAACATGTTCCGCGTTCCTGATGCACTAAATTGCGAAATATCGCGCGCGCTCGGGGCAGTGGAATTTCAAGGACAATGCATCTTCGTTAGACACAGCAAAGCATCGCCTCTAAATGTTTCATTATAGATTGCCCGACACCACCGTCTCACTTCTCAGGCAAACGCGAGTGCATTATGCGTTTCAGAAATTCGAAATAGCCTGATAGATTCGCTCGTATTAGCACGCCACTCACGCGATTCTACTCGCGACCCTTTCAATATGTTCCTCGCTAACAACGTCCACTGTGATACTTAACGCGTTATTGAGGAAGTTAAAATTAGCGGTACGCGGGTGACATTAAGCTCTGCGCTAAGATTGATGCGGGAAACTCGGGGAATTTCAATGAAAAGTTATCCTCGTTCGCGTGTAGAACGAAGCGAGAGCTAGATATTCATCAAATTGCTCCTCGACGTTCAATTATGAACTTCACTTTCCTCGATGGGATATCAGAGTAACGAAAAGGGAAAACGCGATGGTTCGCAAGTTTCTATTTCACTGATTGCTAACAGGTTTAGCGGTCTGCCGCCTCTAAATACATTTACTACCAATACAGAGTTTTCTTTCGATGTAAATGACAAGAGATAAGTGCTGGCGATACCAGTTGGGACAAACTTAAGGTGCCCATTGGAAACTTGGGAGACACGTTGGGCAACCCGACAGACGGTCACCTAATGTATTGGCTCTCGATATCACCTGTCGCCCTGGATACAGTATTTTACTTCGATTCCACGATTCCCATCAACCCCCTATTTCCATGTCTACTACTTCTCGGAGTATTCAGCGTGTTAATTGAGGACCCTGTAATCTTGGCGTTCAAGGTGAACGCTCCATTTGGAAAGCTCGGGGACTTTTCTTTATCTAAGCTGAATTCCTTCGCCACCAGATTCAATTACCATCCGATTTTGTAACTCAGCAATCAGCCGGGATCAAAGAAATCGGAAATTTTTTGGTGGGTTCATTCTTTATTTCGAAATTAGTTGCAGTTATCGCTACTGGTTGAGCATGCGAGAATCTCCATCGCAACACGAGGGTGTTATCCCGCAATGAATATATTAGCATCGATCGCAAGTTGAAGGGAATTAACTGGAAAGATGGTCGGAAGTTTCGCGTCTTTTTATCGCGAATCGCTGCGCTTCAGAAGTCGTGGAATGTTTTTATTAGCCAGAAACCGTAGAAGCGAGAGGCGAATTAAAATCAGCCGTGTATTTCTTACTTTGAGTATTTCTGCATATTTACCTCGTAAATTTGAAATTCTTCTCCCGATGCGCATTCAGTCAGGAAAGCAAAAACTTTTTCTGCCATCTGTTCTTTTACTCGTCGTTCGTGACGTTTGTTTTAGAGATAAAGGGTGTGTCGTTTCAAATTGTCCTGGACACTTCGGGCGAAAGAGAATTAGAAACTCCCTCTTTACCTATGCTTCGTTTTTGTTTTTAATTCGATGGGTATTTTAGGCAGTGGAAATATTCGTAAGAAATTTACATTCAAGACAAACGAATCAGCGTTAGGTGTGTCTTTGCTGGGATGCAGTAGTTACAGGCATGTATGAAATACGCGAATATTTCCACACCCTTCGCATGAGGAAATTTCCCTCAGACAACTGTATGCACGAAATTCCTCATCAGCGAGCACAATAATTTACAGCTTCGGAGAATATTTCAGCGCGCTCGACAATCCCTGGAACATTATCAACGAAACTGCAAGTCGTGCTAAATTATTTGACGATATTTCGTACTTTCCCCTGTGAGAAATTTTCGCGATGCTGCGAAGCCATGGAAATTTGCAGTGTTTCTGCGAAACGAAGCACATTTGTCTAACCAAAATCTACGTGCAGCAAGACTGATTCAAAAGGTAATAGGTGCGAACAATGCTGCAGGAGGTACCCGTCATTGCGTGTTTCTTGTCTGATGCTTATCGGCGGGAACTACAGTGAGTTGCTCACGAAAACAGATGCACCTTGGAATGCAACGCGTTGTTAATTTAAGCCAGCATTAACGGTATAGTGATCACGTGCAGGCGTATCGAAGGTAATAAAGTTTAAAATTAGGAAACTACTCGTAGTTGGACGGTGTATCGTGTATAGCCTGACCAGGGTACAAGAAAGTTTTGCCCGTCAATAATTAATATTATTATTTGCTGATTCTCACTGCTATCTCCATCGAGTCTCTACCATTTTCTGCTTTCAAATCTTTTCCTTTCTTTCGCGGAACGTTTTAACTATTGATACGCCTTATCACGATACTGATGCAATAGTCTTTTACAAAGGAGGTGTTCATTTATGAAATTCCGAGCGTCTGACTCGCAGACGAGCAACGATGATTTCGACGTAAAATTACATCGAAGACTGTAATTGGATTCGATAGACTTTGTAAATGATTTACCTCTCTTAGTCCTCTCTTTTTCTCGAAGCAAGCTTCGGGTTCACCTTCCCCTTGCCGAGCCCAGTCACTTCCCGCGCTTGCACACGCTTAATTTCTTGTTTCTAGGAGTCTTCATACTGTTTTGTAAACGTCACTCGCGTCCAATTCACTCGTGACTCCGTTGCTGCCGCGTGGGTTCACGTTGGTTCGAGTTTTACGAACTCGAGGGGTATTCGATTAAACAATGAATGAAACTGTGACTCCCGGAAAAAGTGGCCGGGTGGAAATTGGATTTCAAGCTGTCCGCGAGACAAACCGCGCAGAGTTTTGACAAGTTTGAATCGAGAATTTGAGAAAAGACGGAGGACTGAGCACATGTAACTCTCGTTGTGATTTCTAATTATTATCCTAACGACTCGCGCAATTTGTTACTTTAGCAAACGATCGGCTGACAGCCACCCACTTCGCGGATCGCAGACGTTCGTTGTCATGAAGATGAAATACACCGTGTGGATGTTGCCGTGAGACATCAATTCGGCGAAGTCGAGAGCGCGCCGTAAACTGGAGCGAAACTTGGATCCGCGGAGGATCCACGATCCCCCGCGACGCAGTCGCAAAACACGATTCACAATTTTGTGCCTTCTCCATCCCTTCTCGACATCCGATACTCTCTTTCGGAAATCCTTCTTTCCCGATTCGAAAATATCATTCTTCTGTCTCTAACATCCGTACATACATTACGCTGCACACTGATACGTTTCTTTAATTACCATAATTCTGTTGGTATATTTTCGGTAATATAACCATTATTAAGAAAACTTATCGAGAAAATGCTTTCCCAGAATCTAATCAGAGCTGATCGCGATTGAAAGATGTGTAGAAAGTGCAGGGTGCATGACTGCAATTACGAAAACTACATATTTTGCGATGGACATTGCAATATAAAATTATTTCCGGCCTGCAGAAATTTCTAAAATCTCTACCTATATCGTAACATCGACATACCTATAGGATAACCAGTCAATTCTACTTTAACCGCGATAGTGATCGGATCAGTGACTGTGTGTGCATATTATCTCGTGATTTCTCAATTCGCGCATCAATTTCCATTGAGATATACTCGTTACCTAGAAGACTTTTTCAGAAATTGAAGAACGTTTAAAAACAAGAAGAACTTTTGTAATCGTGTGCAATGCGAGTGTAGAGTCAGTGCCTGTGCCTGCCAAAAAGTGTTCCATAGAGTACCGTGGCTCTACGTGTTAGTGATGTGAACGCGAACACCCATAAGGTGATAGTATCTAACGATTAAACATTGAGAATAAAAGAGAATTCATTCGGCGTAGAAAATCATTTGCAAATCCAAGTCCAAATATTACTAATTGCTTGATATCTCAAGTTCTATCGATCATAGTTAATAATAATTAACTATGATTAATTATTATACTGCGCGGTTAGTGTAAATGTTGTTAACATTATTTGTCATAGCAATAGCCACTGGAATCGATATTTTAGCGGAAAATGCATTTTTGCCGAAGAATTTGTTGGATTTTGCAATTGTGATTAACCGTCGACCTTGTTTTGATCGGGGGACATCGTTTCTCGATGTCTAGGTGAGGAGCTCACGGAGCTCCATGCACTCAGTCATCGTCGGTCCTCCGGGCCTGGAGGACCTCCGGGGACCCTGGAGCTGCCGAGCTACCTGGACTTGCTGGGGATCTGGTCAAGGTTTCAACCCTGGTTCTTTCTTCGGCCCGTCGCCCCCTGGCCCGGGGTTAGCTTATTCGGTTGGTGACGATGCAACTTTGGGGTTCGTTATGCCATTTAAACTGTTATTATTCTGCCAAGGTCAAAACTGATTTCCCTCCCTTTTAAACTGATTGCTTCGATTGTTTTTCATCATCTGTCCGATTTCATGCATTCCTTCGAGCAATTTTGCAAGTCATTCTATTTCGTGCATTTCTTCAATGGGTTTACATGATCTGTTTACATGATTTATTTTATTTGATGCATTTCTTCGGTGGGTTTAAATGATTTATTTCATTTCATGGATTTCTTCGATGGTTTTGAATGACTTTTGTCACTCTGTCATGCATCTCGACGATGGATCTACATTTTCTGCTGTCCTTCGTGTATCTCTACAGTACTCGTTTCATGCTTACCCTTTGTCTTTCCTTCTTTCCTGAATTTTTTTTAATCGAGTGATTGCTTGGCAGTTCCCTAGATTCTATACCTAGACCGAAGGGATCGGTGGAACTTTGATTCCATCTATCTCTCTACGGGTCCCGAAACGCAGCAACCTCCTCGCGGTGAGACCTGGTAATCGGTGAGAACCGAGCCGATAGCTGTGATTGTCAAATATTTTAGTCGGATATAAGAATTTCTTTAACTTGCAATACTATGGTAGAATTTAAGAATAAAATATGTAACTTGAAATGTTGTTCGAGTGTTCCTACCCGACCCCAGAACACCGGTATAGTGTTAAGATAGAAGGATAAGTGCAAGTTAGAATATTTCAACGAGATACTGGAACTGATGTGTTTTTGATAATTTTTAAAGTCCTCTCTGCTTCAGCACCTCATTGAAATATACCAAGTTACAATTCCTCAGCAAGGTATTCCACGTTGCATCATGAAAGCATGTCTTCCACAAATAATTTTGTTGTTTATATAAATTTTTATGGTAAATAAGTTTGTTTTGCGTTAAATAAACCGGAATAGGACAAGGTTAAATGGCGTATGTGTTCTTATTTTGTTGTGATACTTCTTTCTCGGTCGTTGCACGTAATACGTTTATAAAACGATCTTTAAATTGTTACTCTAACAGAATCATTTGTAAATCGCGGGTTTCGCGGGATGCGACACTAAAATGGCAAGGGTATTCTAGGAACCCCCAATCCGGTGACAGAAAAATTCATTGGTTGATAGGTCTATCCTATACCTCGGCTGTGGTTTTGCGTAGCATTTTCACCATATTTAATATGAATTCTAACAGCTAGTGACGTGGTGCTGGTTTTCTATTCCGAATAGATAATGTTGGATGCGACAAGAAAGTAGTATGTGGTTATTCTTGAACGATAACTGAGAGCTACAGTCGGCAAAAGAAAATTCTACATTTTCAGCAGACGTTCAAGGACATCTCTCCTTAAAAATTTAAATCTATGTTAATCCAAAGTCCAAGAATAGGATAGACCTCACATCTTATGGGAATTTGAGTTACGCAAACCGAGGTACTAACTTACTTCTGAACGTATAAACCTTTTATCCTGCAATCCTCACTTTTAATTTCTACGTTTAATTGGTGCGTAAGGGTACTTACCACCGTCGAGATTTTACGATAAACATTTACATTGAACGTTGGGGTAGCAACAACAACAGCTATGGTGCAAATTCTTAAATCTGTAAATTGACAAACACTATAAACTAGCCAACAATACATTTGGGGGGTTCTTGAATATTACACTTTGGGGAGTTCTCCTGGCATAAACACTGGATGTTATTAATAACTTGATACTTGTATTAACAAGTTGTGATATATTCTATAATAAAAAAAATTCTCGTTTCTGACAATGAATAAGAATGATTGATCATTGAATCGAGGAAGAAATTTTTGTCAATGAGTCTTTTTAACTGAAGCTTCCTATTTTGTTTTCTAATAACGTTCAACTGATGCGACGAGCAAATGTAGTTTCTTGCTCCAGATTGTATTTGAGAATTTCATCCAGCAGTAGAACGCATCAACGAAACGTTTTATCGCTTACGTATCAAATTCATGCAAGGGTATGCGGCACATTGAAATTCTACGTCTGACCTGGCCAGGGAAGGTAGGATGCAAAGTAAGAAAGAGAGGACGACATGTGTAAGAGGAAAGAAGAGCATTCATGGGATCACACGGCTCTTAAAAGATCGAGATATGTAGTCTTCGAAATCGATGCGGCGTGGATGCTCTGCTCCTGGGTCCTGGATAGAAACTTTCTACTCGAATATCTAAATTTTACTCGTACATTATTGTGTGAATACAGTTGTGTAAGTGCAATGTACGCGCAGCTTAGAAAATGGAGTCAGTCTGTGTCTAAAAAATACGTGTGCGTCCAATTTTATTGTGAGAACATCGTGAAACACAAGATAGCTACGAATACATTTGAACCGAAACCGTTCAGAAATATACCTGGACCAAAATCTTTGCCCATCATAGGAACACTTTACAAATATCTACCACTGATCGGTAAGAAAGCCAATTTACACGTGAAATATGTGCATCAACGGTTTTTAATGCTGATTAAGATGTGCGTGAATAATATCACTTAATCTGTTAACAATCTTTCGAATATAATCATACGAATGGATAATATGTTATGTCTTAAGTATTGCTGGAATATCTGTATTTTTTTCATAATCGTCATTCTCGACCGTAATATCAGTTTATGAGTGTCAGTAGAAATCGGTTATATTTGTATTTTCATTTTACCTAAATTGGAATATAGGTGAGTATAGTTTTACAAACCTGTATGAAAGTGGAATAAAAAGACTGAAGCGGTTTGGGCCATTAGTGCGCGAAGAAATAGTACCCAATGTTAATATTGTGTGGATCTATCGACCGAATGATATAGCCGACATTTTCAAAGCGGAATCTGGGTTACATCCAGAGAGAAGGAGTCATTTAGCTCTTTTGAAATATCGGAAAGATCGAACAGACGTGTACAGCACTGGAGGCCTCTTACCCACGTAATATACATGTTATATTCTCCATGTTTTTATTGAAATTTCAAAATCGTAATTTGTATGGAAATTATTTTTTTTAGTTGCAATAAATTTTATTATGGTGTCCCGTCAGATCTTCAGAGTATTTAATATAAATTTGGAAAATTAAAATACGCACGAGTATCTTATTTTATGCAAAATTGGTAGGGTTATGTGCAATTTATAAATATCTTAAATAGTAATTTCGAAATAACATTGTTTTTAGAAAATTATTCCTACTTTTTCGGTATATCTTGCTTTCTGTTTAATGGAGATATTATTTTTCTATTAATTTTACTTTAAAAATGTAGTATCTCAGAAGCATAGACTAACTAAACGAAGAGTTCCATTTTCAAACAAATGAAAGATGATACAAAGTTACCATATGAAAAATCATATTTTTATATGACATTGCATAAAGCTGTTGTGTTTTAATATCTTTTTATCGATTTTAGAAATGGGCCAGAGTGGTGGAGATTACGTAAAGAATTTCAAAAGCTTACTAGCAAGCCTCAAGATGTGATCAATTATCTAGAAGAAACAGATTGTGTTGTGCAGGAATTTGTTGAATTATGTGACAAAGAAAAATATGAAGATTTCTTACAAATTTTATCACGTTTATTCCTTGAATGTAATAATAAATATCTGCCATATAAATTCGAAGATTTTTCGTAATTCAAAGTACATACTAACATTAGTTGATTTGAAAATATTGTTCATTCTTAATCACAGATATAGCGTTATCAATACGACTAATCCAAGTATATCATAATCACCTGTTTCCTCAACCTTTGTTCCAAATTTTATATTTTAGTGACATGCCTAGTTGTCTTTGACAGAAGGTTGAACAGTTTCTCAAAAGAAGAAAGATCCGAGGATTCGAAAAGTTCGAAATTGATCGAAGCCGCTTTCGCAACAAATAGTGCGATTTTAAAATTGGATAATGGTCTACAACTGTGGCGTTTTTTCGAAACTCCTTTATATCGGAAATTGCGTAAAGCTCAAGCATACATGGAAACGTAAGTCAAGCATTCAATTGTTTAAGGGTATACATTAAAGCTGTATATCTCGTTTAATATATCGTTCATGTATTAGGATTGCATTAGAACTGGTATTCCAAAAAAATGGGGACTTACAAGAGCAACGAAATAAGTCATTCCTAAATGCTTATTTAGAAAATCCTGCTTTGGATATTAAGGACGTCGTGGGCATGGCTTGCGACATGTTGCTTGCTGGTATAGATACCGTAAATATCACGAAGTTATATAATATTTTTAATTATATGTTTAACATTTTTAGAAAAGATTTAAAATCGATTTATATTTGCAGAGTTGTAAATACTCTAATTTCCTACTAACCAGATATTTGATAAGTTAAAGTCTCCTCTACTAATAATCTCATTAATTTCATTTAATTTTAAATAATAAAAAATGAAGAGAGCGGCCATATTTCATCAATAACACGTAACGAATTACCAATACCTTTCAGACTACTTACAGTACTGCATTCACCTTATATCATCTTGCAAAAAATCAGGATACTCAAGAGAAATTGAGATCTGAAGCGATGCAGTTACTACCTCATCATAATCAGCCAATAACAGCAGAGATTTTACGAAATGCGTCATACACTAAAGCTGTTATAAAGGAAAGTTTGCGACTAAATCCTATTTCTGTTGGGATAGGCCGCATTTTGCAAACTGATGTCATTATTAGTGGTTATCAAGTACCTAAGGGCGTAAGTCCACTGAATACAATAAATCCTACAGAATTTATTCAATAGAATATTATTTACCCGATATTTAATGCTTTGTTAGATTATTTTGGTAAATATTCAATTTTATTGCCATATTTCAATTTTTGAGAAAATTAAATATATCAGTTTCGCTGATCGGAGTATATTCGAATTTTAAATAACAAAAGTGTAATGAACTCTATCGCCCGTTTTCTTTTAGACCGTGGTCGTCACGCAGAATCAAATTATCTGTCGGCTCCCTGAATATTTTAGTGACCCAGATTTATTTAAACCAGAAAGATGGCTTCGTGAGAACATAGAAAATAACAAAGTAAGCAGTGGAAAATCCGTACACCCATACGTGTTATTACCTTTTGGGCACGGACCCCGATCTTGCATAGCGAGACGTTTTGCGGAACAAAATATGCAGGTATTGTTGTTACGGGTAAGTGATCTCAATTTTTTTTAAAACGTTGAAATATAAGCATATATTAAGGGCTAAGGGATTTATGAAAATGTCAGGTATTTTGCAAGTACCAATAAAGTAAATCCTTCGCAAACATATAAAACGAATTATTTGTTTATATTAGGGATGGATTTCTCGAAGCGTCGAAACCTCGAAACCCTAAAAAGTTTCGAGTTTTGAGAATTCGAAACATTGCACTTTTTTCGCGATTCAAAAATTTTGTTAACTTCAGTTCTTAAAGCAAGATATTCCACTTACAAAACAGAATCAGCACTTCGCCAGTTTTGAGAGTTTCGAAACATTATACATATGTATCAAATTTCGTATTGGAATTTCGAGAATTTAAAAATTGGGTTCGAACCCACCCGCATTTTTATGAATATTACTTAACTCTAATGAAATGGATCTTAGAGATTAATTTGATCGATACGTACGAGCTGATACAATTCGTGTACCTATATTTTTTTTTTATTTGACGTAGATGTGTCGGAAGCTGAAGTTCTCTTGGCATGGTGACCAACTTGGAATGATATCTTTGCTGATTAACAAACCCGACGCGCCAATGAAATTCAAATTCTCCAATATCTTAAAAGACGATCGTGTTTCTTTTTGAACTACTGGTGAGGCATACAGATTACAAGATGCTTCGGGTAACACTTATAAAGAAAAGAAAATACTGTATTAAGAAAAGGCTCCTTCCAATTTATTGTGTAAATATAATTAACAGTCAATTTGATCATCTGATAACCATTACTACCACTGTATTTATATAAATATTTATTTTGGGGAGAATTAAACAGAATCTGTAATATTTTTAATTATAAGTCATATATTTGGGTGTTGCGGAGAACTTAGCGTAGGATTTAATGACTTTGTTTACGGCTTCTAGAAAATCTTTTTCTGTAGCTACTTTGCGGCGTGCGCGAATAGCGAACATGCCAGCTTCAGTGCAAACAGAGCGAATTTCGGCGCCTGTACTATTCGGACATAATCGTGCAAGAAGTTCGAATCTGATGTCCCTTTCAACGCTCATTGAACGCGCGTGAATTTTAAAAATATGCGTCCGCCCTTCTAAGTCTGGTAATCCGAATTCTACTTTTCTGTCCAAACGTCCCGGTCGCATCAGTGCCGGATCTAACGTGTCCGGTCTGTTGGTTGCCATTAATACTTTGATATTACCTCTTGGATCGAACCTATAACATATGAGGAGGAATCATATAAATTCTATTATTTTCAAATCGTTGAAAACGTGAGGAAACAAAGTAACGAAAACATATCTCACCCATCTAATTGGTTGATCAATTCCAGCATAGTACGTTGAACTTCGTTGTCGCCGCCAGCTCCATCATCAAATCGAGCTCCACCAATAGCATCAATTTCATCGAAGAAAATTAAGCACGCTTTTTTACTTCGCGCCATTTCAAACAGCTCCCTTACCATACGAGCTCCCTATAATTAGCATTAATATAATACATTTACATTCTGTAAATTTAAACTACTCCTTTCATTACCGATTTTTACGAACCTCGCCAACATATTTTTGAACCAATTCAGAACCAATGACACGAATAAAACAAGCGTCCGTTCTGTTAGCTACAGCTCTTGCGCACAAAGTTTTGCCCGTGCCTGGTGGGCCAAACAACAATACTCCTTTAGGAGGCTCAATTCCCAAGTTGACAAATTTTTCTGGCTGCAAGTAATAAATTAGAGTTTTCTTTCCGTATTAACAAAAACGTCGGATCAAAAATTAGGTGCGCGAGAACCCGATAGTCAGGACGGGTCGGGTTCCTGAAAATTTCGGGGTTCTCGAAAATTCCAAGTACCTGATTGCCGTTTTGCAAGAAAAAGTGCAGAGACAAAGTTGATTTTTCAAAGAATAGTCCTGATAATACGAAATCCGACACATTTGGGAATCCCGAAATCCTTAGGAACCCGTCCTGATCACGAGAAAACTTCTTTTTTGGGTTCTTGTGCACCTCCATAAAAAATACAACAATTATGAGATACGAACGTGTAACAAAGGAGTTTCAACGACTTCTCTTAGTTTCTCAATTTGCTCTTTGCAACCACCAACATCGCTATACGTGACATCGGGCTTCTCTTCGACTTGCATCATTGTTACAGTCGGATCAATTTTGGGTGGCAATGGAATATGAATTTGATATTTATTACGATCTACGCCCACTCGCATTCCTTCTTCGATATCAGTAGGAGCCACTGAATCTGCTAAATCGACTACGAACTTTGCAAACTGTTTCACATTTATAATGTATTTCGGGTCATCAGAGTCTGCATTAATTATTTTAGTGCAACGTGCAACTTGCAGTGGTTGCTCGTTCTGTAAAGTTTGTTTATCTGCGGCTAGATCCCACAGTGCAGGTGGAGCTAAGCCGGTGTCAGATTCCTTGATTCCTGTCAATTCATTGACACGCTTGATTATTGTTTGTATGTCTTCTTCGACAACTTTAATGCTTTTTGTATATTGTCCCTGGCCCTGTGTAAACAGAGATGCAGAACAATTCGTGCAGATGAATTATTAACAAAACATGCTTATCAATAAGAGATATTAATATTCTTTTTATATGAAAAATTTCGAATAATAAAATTCAACTCACGTAAGTTTTCAGCAGTGCGATGTCCCCTTCATCCAGAGCTAAAATTGCGATAAAAATGTAATAAACTAGAGAAACTTGCTCTCACAAAAGAACAAATGATTCATCTATAATGCAACTCACATTTTATTTCCTTCTCTTCTTTCTCTTCAACATTTTTCACTTTCCGCATGTCGTCTCCCAAATGGTCCGGCATTTTTTTATCCGTTAAATTCCACGAACTGTTTAACAAATTGTTTCTTCCAATCGACGAATATGAAGACGACAGAGATGGGAATTGAGGTTAGATGCTCGTTACATTACTCGCAAAATCGATATTTCCTTTCAGTGACATCTGTGCTGGGATTGTGAACTCTGGTATCCATACTGTGCAATGGCTCCCTATGACTACGTGGATAAATAAGGTTACATTTTTATTTCTAACTTTTTATATTTAATTTTATTTAAATTTTATCTACATTTAATTCTAACAATGAAAACATCGATTTATTTACTGAATATTGCCATTTTTCATATAATTATACAGGTTGGTCTATGTAATAAAAGTTAATTACGTAAAAGGTGTTCGGCATTACAGAGTGATTCTATACTATAAAATAAGACGAAAATCAAGAGTCACGAAATTTCGGTAGAGGCTTCGGTTTTCAGTTATTAATGTTTAAAAAGTTCGGGTCAGGAACGCCTGAAACACGGCAATTCGGCGGTCAGTGGCACGTGTTGTGGTAGATCAGTACGGCCACTTACAGTCGCCGTTTAAAAAGACGACATATCGATGAACTATGATGTGCATACACGTTCGCAGAGCGTTGTCGCTACTGCCACTGACGAGGTTATAGGATAAACTTGTCAATTGTCATCTCGACAGTGCTACTGCACTGCGCAATCACGTTGCGCATCTTCGATGCGCGTTGCGGTACTTATTGTTAGTTCAAATTTGAATTTTTCGCGTCCCACTCGCGTTACTATTTTCTCTTGACTTCGAGGGAAATATTAGTCTACAAGTTAATTCTTTCGAATCTTTTTTATATTTATTATTTTCTCTCTAAATTGTTACGCTTCATTGTGTAATATCTGAAAGGCCATGAAGAGAAAGTGCGACAGCAGCGAGAGAATAAAACAAACATAGATAATATTTTAGAATTATTTTTAAACTCAGTATCGTCGAGACTTGTGGTTTCTGAGATTAAGATTCTTTTCTGGACGCTGGAGCAACGGATAAAGGTGGGTTAGAGGGGTTATGTAAAATAACTTATTTCTCCAGACAAAATACTTTTATCTCTAACACTTGAAAATCGTGGAATATGTCGAGACTATTGTAATAAGAATTGATGTTACAATTTCTAGAAATTGTTTCCTTCTTCCATAAGAATACTAACAATAAGTAACATTATAATAATATTACTCTTTCTCCTTCTACTTACGTAAAATAAAATTTTAAATTAAGCAACAGTAAAATTGAAAATCTCTTTTCTTATTCCATTATTGTCTGACTTTTACTATTACACTTTTTATGCTTTAACTATAAAGTCTTAATAATTGAAACAACAGAATCACCAAGATAATCATCCGATTTAAATATCCGAATTAAATCTCCGTTCTAAATATTTCTCCTTCCTCCTGAAGCAAGAATTTCCTGCAACAAACGCATATCCCGTCATATAACAATACACGCTATAGTAGTTGTAAAATTCACAGTATGTACTTATACTGCCCTGCACCTTCGTACATCATTCTGCGCCCTGTGTCATCATGGTAGCTTATTAATTTTAAATGCTGAATCAGATCTGTAACTATGGCGGAGGTAAGATATACATATTGGCCGGTCTGAAGTTGTATCGCGAACAGCGATCGAGGGGAAATCGGCCCCCTCCAGTGAGCCTTGCGTGTATTCATGGCGTAGCGCGCGAGAGAGAGCGAGCCGTTAAGAAAAGGTCCACCACGACGGGCACGCTACCCCTTCACTCGCACTGACCGGCCAATATATCTGCCCCCGACCTTAAATATTTCGACCCAGACAGAGCGTGTCAAGGTCAGGCCTCTGTAATCTTGTACGTGTTCGGCTTATCGCTCGCTATTAACTTTTCGTTGCATTAACAGCATTAGCTACATATCCATGTGTTTGAGAAAATATTTGTGCAACTGCCCGTTGCTACATTGGGGCAAGATTAAAGGGGACTAAACGACAGAATTATCTTTCGACCTATCCGTCGTTTCCGAAAGCATTACAGTCCCCCCGGTTCGGAAATCAGCTGCATATCTTAACAAGACGAAAGAAGACAAAGTGGGCTGAGTGATTATGAGTCACTGATTTCTTAGCACTTCAACGCCACTCTTCAAATTTTCCTGTACAAACCGGCGCAGGAAAATATTGTTCCGAGAGAACATAACTCTTTTTTCAATTTTTTAACTTACTCGAATAATTTTTGTACAGAAATTAAGATGTTTTCGCTCGACAACGCGAAGTCGCCTTCGCAACAAGGCGGGGAATCCGTGAATCGCTCTCGCTAGGGGCAACGCTCCAACTGCTCCCAGCACATGGACGATTCGGCGGATTCCTAAACGGTCACCGACTGCCTCGGACGATTGCACGCCTCCCTCTCTTTTTAATAAAAACCCGTGGACAATTCTTCCATACCGTTCTCGCACCCTCGCGGTTAAGGTTCACCTTCGCGACTACGCACTCGGCGCACCATCGCGAAGTGTATCTCCGAATAACATCCTTCGGATTGTTCGTAAATGGTAACGCGCCGGGTGTGCCCCCGCTCTGTTTTCGGATCGCACGATCGGCTCAGGCACGGGAAACCTACCACCTTGTCACCTAGAAGTAAGGCCGCCTTCAAGGGTATACCCTATTTTTATTTTAGAATATATATACACGTAGACTGGTAAACAATTCACTGGCAAACAATTGCTATCCTTCTATTCCCATTCCCTATTCTTCTTCGAAGGTAGGTATGGGGTCGTTCTTAAATTACGCAAGGCTTTTGAGGCAGGGAAGGGGTCGCGAATTTTTTAAGTGATATTAGTTATATTTCCCGAAACCGAGTTAAATGAATTATATACCTTCAAAAGAAATTTAATAACCGAAAAAATGCTATATAAAACCTATCACGTAAGGACGGGGGGAAGGGGTTGGAATATAAAATCTTACGAATTCTTATAATAGGGGTAGTGAGGGTGTAATTTTGTGTAATCCTGCGAATCGCTCTAAACGGTCACGATTCGCCGCAGTCCTAACCGGGCGTCACGGAGATTAGAATTCTCTTCGGGCTCAAGATTTCTGTGTTTACGCTGTCATTTTCCATCCCCAATCACAGAAATACAGGACTCCATTTTAGAACCTTTTCTTTTTTCTCTAAATCTTCTTTCCTGGCACAATACCGATTTCGTTTGCGCGGTAAACAGGCGTACGCGTTATCTCACTCGTAGTTGAACCATCACTATCAGGGAGCACACGAGCAGGGACTGATAAGTGCCACCGTTCGTTTGGCGAGTGAACTTTCGTCAGTCTTGCTCGTGCTTCCGTTTAGAAGGCCTGCCGTTGGCTGACTGCCCAGTTCACGGTACGCGGTTTCCCTCTAATTTTAACGTTTTTGGGAAAACAGACGAGCGGGTGCAATCCTTCGTGACACTCAATCTATTCGATTCCCATCAACAAGAAAATCTTCTTGGAGTGTGGGGTGTTTCTCACCCGTGAATCAAAATTTTTGTTCTTGAAGTGCGCTAAACTGTTCGTCATGATTCGAGTTCGTAGCATTCCTTTTGTTTAAAGGAAGTGGGCGTTGAATATTGGCCAAGTGAAATATTGTTGAAGCAAAGATTTACGGTGGTTTGGTATCATGCAGTGATGGGCAACATGAATCTTACTAAATAGATCTTAGCGGTGTTGTTTGATCTAGTCCTGAGAAGGAAGATAGGTATTGCAGATGGGAGCTAGATTCGAAATTAAATAACACAGCACGTGCTTCTATGTTTTTGGTTTAAAAAGAGCGCAGCAGATCTTAGATCCATGCAGTGCAGTTGAAGGAGGTGTGTCAACTCCATTGTGTGATGTTAGTTTTATGTTCCACGAGACAATCGAGTGTACACCTCCAACCACTTGGATAATTATGAATTTACTGGTGCTCGAAGAAACTTGAGAAGTTCTTTGATACAACTCGTCTTTTATTTGCTTCTAAGATTTTCTGTACAGAAAAGTTTTCAGCTTCTTAGTAGCGATGGGTGTAGAGATTTTCATTGGAATTTCGATATTCAAATTGTATCGGCATTTTGTTTTTTACATTAACGAGATTCACTAACTGCTTTTTCGAGGATCGATGGAATTTATTCTTCTCATTACGATCGACTCTATAATTAACACGAGTGAAGGACGCGACAATAAGTAAACACGTGCTTGATATCGCCAAGAGTTTGGAGTCACATGTTTAATTACATCAATTCTGCTATTGACACTCTTCGTTGACTATTTATGTAGCAACATAATGCGCGATCCTCTATCAGACAGTAGAGTGAAAACTTTTTTCAGACGTAGTTTTTGTAATAAAGTTTAAAATAATTCTTAATCAAATTTCGTTCCCAACTTATAAATAATATCAGAAAAATTGAATTTATAAGTTTCAAATACAGTGACACCTTAGTTCAACCTCAACTCGGTCCTACAATTCCACAATTTTCTGTAAAAATGGTGACAGTGATAGTAGAACCTTGGTTTTACTATATTAAAAGCTTACAAATTCAATTAAAACACTTTCAAATAACAAGTAGAAAACACTGTGAGTGCCAAAAAATCAAATTCTATACCATTTAAATAAAATTTTTTACTATAGTATTACATTAAATATTTTTCTTATAATTTTGGCACTAACAGTGTTTTCTGCAAGGACTCTTCAATTATAATCATACTACCCTCTTTTTAGGTAGTATTTTCCACGTAATCTTTTCATTTCTATCTACCAATTGCAAAAAATCAACGTTGGTTGCTTTAAATCCAACCCCATCGATTTCACAGAAAATCGATTTCCTTGTAGTGTATTTTTTCAAAGGGGTCGAACTCCGTACAAGTATATCCAACCTATATCTGACGAATGCTACGGTCACGAATACACAGGTGACAAACGAGTTCTTCGCCGTTCGTTAAGTTCCAGAACGGAGCGGAGGTGAAAGACGAGCCGCAGGGAAACATGTTTGGCCGCATAAAAAGTCGCCAGTTTTATTTCCGTCTCATCCACGATTAATCCCACCAACGGTCTCTGCTTTGCAGTTGAATATCCAAGGAGGAGGCACAACTGGTGGAGAGAGCATGGATGCGACGAAACCTGGCTGGTTCAGCGAAATCAATGATCTGTGGCCAGGTGTCTCGTTGTCTCTGGAGGTTGTCAAGATACTTCATCGTGAACGGTCGCAGTATCAAGATGTGATGGTGCTCGAAACGTAAATACCGACCTATACTCTGCCCTTTTAAATGCGACGGATGAGCTTCGACTGGCGAGTGACGTTTAGGGAACGGAATTTATTGGCTTCGAAATCTGAAGTAGATGCGAGCTTTGTCGGAATTCGGCGTTAAATTCGAATTTGTTGTTAAAAAAATAAGGTGCACAGGATTGCAGAAAATGTTTTAAGCTTGTAGGAATATACAGTGGCGTGTGAAATGATTAGTGAATGGTGGCGGATGTGAGGAAACATATTTCAAGTATTTTCTAATTTTATATATCGTATGCATAGCTTTAAAATAATATTCTTATCTTTTTGCACGTAACACAATAGTTTTTTAAGCTCCTGTTTGAAACGAGAGATCACGCCTGTTTGCCAGAAAATTGGATGCTTCGATTAACGAGAAAACTGAAGCTAAAATGGCAGAATATAACTGTTTGTATATCATCCGCGATTAAAAGGAAATTGTTTTGATTATATGCGCACAGGAAATCACACGGAAGGGCCTTGATTTTAGATGGCATTATTCAATGTACAGAGAAGGACGAATTTTCGTACCAAGAGGCGATAGCTTTTCTGCCGTTATGCAGTCATCCAAACCCCAAAACTGTAAGATTTTGCATCGATCGTTGTACGAAGAATTTAAACGTGGTTTCTACATATTTAAATAGTTTAATGTTTTTGTACTGGTACTCATATCTTATATTCTCGTGATTTTTCTTTTTCATAAAAAAAAAATTAATTTTAAAAGCTTTTGAAGTTTTAAATACTAATAACGTTCATAAATTCAAATTTAAATGCCTATTTAGGTTCGCAAATTCACTTATTTATCATTATTATTATTATTATTATTACGTGACAGGTATTAATAGTGGGGGGTGGAGATGGAGGGGTTGCGCGCGAGGTCGCGAAACATCCGCAGGTAGAAAGGATCATGCAAGTCGAAATTGACGCAAAAGTATTGGAAGTGTCGAGGAAGTATTTGCCCCTGATGAGTGCAGGACTCGACCACCCCAAAGTCACCCTTAACATAGGCGATGGCTTCGAATTTCTTAAGCAGCACAAGAGTGAATTCGACGTTATAATTACAGACAGCAGTGACCCTGTCGGTGAGCAAAAATATTCAAAATGTACCACTGAACGTGTGACAAAATAACTAAAATCAGATTCATGTATTGATTATGAATTATAGGATTGAAATAACTTTTACTTAAATTATAATTAGCTTCAGTAAGTCATTATTATGTTTCATTTGCAAGAAATTTTTTTGTGCTAATGTTGGGCTAACTTGCTCGGCGAAATTTAATTCGGTACCTACTTGAAAAGCAAAACAGTTTGAACCACTGCACGGGAACCTGGAGACTGGAAATCTACAAGATTCGCGAAATTTGGAATATAAGCATATATTTAATGTGAATCTATTTTCGAAACGAAATGGACCAAAGGATATCTTTAAATTTAGGCCCAGCAGAGTGCCTGTTCCAAGAGTCGTACTTCAGTTTAATGAAGTCTTCATTGAAACCTGGCGGGATCGTTTGCAGTCAAGCAGGAACGGCATGGGAGAATCTCGATCACGTAACTCAGACCCTCCAACATTGTAAAGCCGTGTTTCCTGTCGCAGCTTACGGTATCGTTTCTGTGCCAACTTATCCGACAGGACAGATTGGTTTCGTTCTCGGCAGCTCAAGTCCTGTGAGTACACATTTTCCGCAATATCAACAGAACACATCACCCTTAATACCATATTTATCGTAGTCTTCTTAAATTACATATTTCACATTCAAACGTAACTAAAATCAAATTCCAATTGACTAACACGTTTTAAATTTAACATCACTGAAAAATCCAAAGAAAAGCGAAACGTATGAATTTATCTGAGGATTTAGATTATTCTCCAGAATTCCATTCATGGTACTTTTAGTATTTAGATTGCAAATTTGAAATATAAAAATATTATATTCATATTCGATGCATTTTTTTAATTATTACTGTAACGTAAATTATGTTAAACTAATTTGTAATTATTTTATATATCCACGTTACGATCCCAATGTTGCTTTAGGAAACAAATTTTAAAGAACCAAAGAAAGTATTCACCAGCAGCGAACTCGATCAAATGAAGATGAAGTACTACGACGACGAAGTGCATCGTGCTGCGTTCGCTTTGCCAAGGTTCATAGGAAAGGCGATAGCGCAGGCAGAGGAGAATAAATAATTGTTTTACTGTTCAATGAATTTTTCGTTGTGAAGAGAAACAGGTGAATAATGTCACTGGTTGAGAGTTTTAGTATATGACAACTGAATCATTGTTAGCGCATCCTCTTCAACTACCTCGAACCAAACAAAAGTCGTTGAACCCTTTTACACCTCAAAGACTTATGTTGTTTTGCACGTGGCTTTAAAATTCACTTAAAATCTTAAAATTATCTCAAATGATAAACATATATGTATGTATATCTTGTCTCATTACACAATCATACAGATTGTGATTCAACGTTCTGTTATAGTCATACCACGATCCAACGACCATTCAAAGCCACCCCTTTTGATCTATATTCTACAATGACAGTAAAAGGAAAGTCTAAAATGCGAACGATGGCGAAAGTGCCACGATTATCAGTACTTACTGAAAATGTTAAATTTTCTTTTAGCAAGCAATGCACACTGATTGAGGAATTTATAATTCGGTTTGGTAAACACGGAATTCAGGCGCCGTCATTCAAAGATTAAACAACGGATCTCAATTCCCCCATTCTTCTAGAGACACGTGAAGAAAGTGTTAGAAATTATTTATTGCCCTGAACGTAATAAGGCTAATAATGTAATATATTTGCAGATTCTTGCTGTAATATAATGATAAAATAACATTCGTTACAACGAACATCGCCGCTGTACGTAATAATAATAATTAATAATAAGAATAAAGCAATAATATAATATAATATAATATAATATAATATAATATAATATTACAACTCGTAACATTCCACAATAATAGATGTTTAAGACTTAATCGATCGTACTAAAAGATAACGATTAAAAATATCCTGCATATAAATTCGAATGATCAAAACAATGCTGCAATGTTAAAACTGTGAAAACCTTCTCGTTGCTTTGTTTACTTTTAATAGGTTAACGATATATATAGAGTATGGATATATAATATATCATCTATCGTATAATTGCCTTGTACAATCATTATTTCTGTTATTTGTATATATATTTTAACGTTATACTTATAACGTTTTTTATATCATGGCACACACCTATAAGTATATATACGTATATAAAATAAAAACACGATTGGCGATCGTTCTCAAAATATATATGTATAATACTAAATGCAATAATGTATACATATACATACACGCATCCCTTTGGAAGAGCCTGACAATAAAAATCTGCATCTTCACTATTCGGGACGACCTCCATTTTTCGCTTTAAAAAAGACGATATTTTTTTTCTTATTTTTTTCCACCTTTTCTACTTCATTTCATCGTATTATCCGAACATTAGTAAAGCATCCGATTTTTGGTAATATTTAAAACTCCTACGTTCACTACGAGCACGTGAAAAAGCGGCAGCTCATATATTACACTCAGGCACTTTTCGTTTCTCCCGTTTTTTAGAATCCTCGAGCGAAGACGCCGAATCTTACGCGGAAATACCTAACATCTATTTACAATTCCTAACGATAATTGCACTAATCGATCACTTAGGGCAGGCCTGTCCAACCACTGGCCTGCAAGCTCTCACGTTCCAAACTACCCCTATTGTCAATCACTCTCCACATAACCATCCTACTTGTATTCACAAGTTTCGAGGACTCCATTCGTTCGAACAAAATTTATTTTTTCTTATTTATTTTTTTTTCAACAAAATTTCTATAACTTACTGGTTGAACTTTGAAGATTTGAATCTGACTCAGAAAGAAATGACAAATAATCCAAAGAACAGATTAATAATTAATTTATGAAATTAGTGAACCTCTATCATTTAAAATTTAGATCATCTTATTGCCTGTTTGATGAGCTAAATGGAGTCCCATTGTCCCGTTCCAAATCCTTTAACCTTTTCATATTTATTTTCCATTCAGTTCAATTGTTCCAATCTCAGAAAGTTTCTGGCAAAATTTCTACAACGATTACTATAATAATTTTAAAGGCCTCAGACATTTACCCTTCGAATCCAGTTGCACAAAACCCTACTGCCACGTAATTAAAACGATTTCTGAAAAAAATCGCGACAAAGCTCAATTTCGTGCAGTAGCAAAAATAAATTCGCTATTCCCGAACGTTTCTTAAGATACAATATTCATCCCATTTCGTTCCTCCCTCTGTTTTCATTAATCACCTCTAAACCTTCTTGCCCAGCTTACTATAACTTCGTTCTCTATCATAACTATTTCCAACCAGCGTTTTATCAATCGTTCATTCATTACACTGAAACATTACTTCTTCTGACAGAATCCCTTGTTTTCACTCAGTTGGACAGCCCCGATTCATAAAGGTCGACGACTGATTCGTCGATAAAATTATCGCAGACGAGCCACCGCCATTAAACGGTAAATGAAGAAAGGCGACAGAAGCAAGTAAAGTCGAAGAATATACATGAAAAAGTGGAAAGAGAACTCGGGTTTAAGCAAAAGGACAGGTTCTAGAATAAAGACGGGCTTAGGCGTTAATATTAATCCCGAAAAGAAACGGAAAATGTTATAGGGATGGGGAAGGGGGTGAAGACACCGCGGGCCAAGGCCACGCGGTCTTGAAAAGTTAATAAAATTAAATGATATGTTGCTTCTCTTGTTAATCCGTGGTCTTAAACTTAAAAGTAAGATAAATTAGAACTAAATTGAATCAGACGTAGCTTCTCTGCGGTGTTCGACGGGTCATCGATCGCCATTTTCATGGGAGGACTTTGACTATCCTCAGCGTGGAGGTGGAATTGTTACAAAACCATGTTTCTTAGGGTCCTTTAAAGCACATGGTATAATCCGAATATAAATTATTCTTCGTGATAAAATGAAACAAAAGCGTGGAATAAAATTGTTTCGTACGAGCCTTCGTTTTCGAGATAATTATAATCGATTCTGAAAAGTGCGCAGAACAGGAATGCTGCACATTAAAATGTAATTTTCTCGATAATGAAGACTCACAGAAATTCTTATTCCACAGTTTCGATTTATTTCTTCAAGAAGAACCACTTCTTGTCGACTCGTATCGCATTTTTCTAAATCCCTATACAAATCAGGTATCTATAGAAGAAATTCCACAAACTGGAGACTTCCCAATAGAAATATAATTTTTTATATTAATTCTTCACTTTGAATCATCAGTGAAGCTGTTAATAAAAGCTCTCAAATATATCCGTGTAAAAAGTTTCTCAAAAGACAAAATGGAATATCAAACGGTATCGAAACACCGAAAAACAATCGATGCACGTTGATCCGTAATTTCGTTTAAAAATCAGACTACCAAAAGGAAGTGTAGACCTCGCTTATCGGATTGAATAAATATTCGTCGGACAGTTGCAAAAGTGTTTCGAGTTCGCGTGCCGAAGGGGACGGTTGTTGTCCATCATTATCTGCCAGTAATTACTCTTGGAAAGGCTAACTTCGAAAGCACACGTTATTTCTATCTAAGGACACTTCTCTATCGTTTCATCACGAAGATTATCATACGAAGGCGCTAAAGTTCTAATATGCTGGGGACGAATCTTCGATGCGTACAATCGTGTCGATTTGCCATCGAGACTTGTACTTTTCGAGGAGTATCGTTTCATAATTGACCATTTATAATTAACATGTTCGATCTAATCGCGCGTTTTCATTCCAGAGGACACATTTGCGTCTCTGTGGCCAGACTATTACGCTTTCTTTCAATTCTTCTGCAAAGAAGAAATTCGTAAACATTACACGTGTATAGTCTAACCATTAAATAATGTCAGTAATTTGTTAGAGCAGTTTTCACTCGCGTTTTCTTTAGGCGTTTACAGGCGATATTTCTCGTGTAACCAACAAACATGTGAGTTATAATCATGACCCATAATACGAGGGTCAGTGGATTATGAAGGTAGTAAGAGGCATGTAGATACTTATCACGAACTCTTCTGTATTTCTTAATTCCTAATACCGATTGTCTGACAGGAAGTGCCATAAATGTAACAGACTGTGATGGATTAATGGCTTTGTTAATGGGAGCAGTATTTGTTGGTTACTAGAAGAGTTATCATTGAATAGGGAGTGGCAATTCCACACAGATCTCGACGGATTTCTAGACTTTAGGTGCTTGAAATTTGGGTAACATTTACTAAAACCCCTTTCAAATATAGATTGTCTGTTTCGATGCTAATATATATGATAAAATTGCACGAATAGTCTGGATATTATACTAGTACAACACCCGATATCTTCAACTTTCCAATTTCTTTTTCATGGATTTATCCGGGTTTCGACAAAGAAATATTTCGAAACTTGAAAATTTACAATTCTCACTCGATCCTTTTTGCATTGGCGGATATATCTAACTGTGGCTGTTAATTGTTATTCGGACAACTTGGAAATATTTATTCCAACATGTAGTGGCGATGGGAAGAAAATTTCAAAATGTTTTCCTACACACGTGTAAGTAATTTTAATGCTAAATATCAACTATTATCATCAGTAGTCTATTCTTCGCTATTCGCTAACTCTTCCCATACTTTTATACATAATGTGTAATAATACGTATCTCGATTGTCCAATATTCACCTACTCTACCATCACAAAAAAGCACCAAGTGAGATTCCAAGCCTCAAGTTCCAAACGTTTCCTGGCCCACCATTTCAATCTCGATCGATCACGCTTAACAACCCATCGATCGATGTTACCACAGCTCGTCATTCCGGAACACCCTTAACAGCATATTTCCATCAGGGAGGATGGACGCCGCTTCCTCGCACACAATATTACAGAAAAATCTACAAGCAACCTGGTTGGTTCATTTGTGCGTACAACTCAATGCAAACAGTCTCCAAGCTGTTCCACAAGGAACTCCATTCAAGCTTCTGCTCCTACTCATCAAAGTTACTTTTCTTCGAATCGAAAGGTCTTCGTGTTCGACTCCTGCCTGCTGGACGTGGTCATGGTGACTGTCTTCTTCTCAGTCACTTTATGCATCGTCGACTGTTTCGTTGTACGCTCTTCGAGGGCGTCGTTGTCGATAGCCTTGAACGTGGACAGCTCGTTGCCGGACGTGGCGAACTCTTTGGTCTCTTCTGAGGTCTCAAAGTTAGAGCTGGTGGTCTTGCCAGGCGTGGACGAGTACACCTTGGTCGTGATCGTCTCCACCCTCCCGCCAGGAATAACCTTTGTTTCCACGTTTCTGTAGCTTTGGTTCTGAGGAAGTCCCCCGTAACGCTGGGCGTCTGTCTGTTTCTCTGACCTGAATGTGCTCATGGGACTGTGCCCAGAGAATCTATCCATGGTGTCACTGTAATACTTAGGTTCCTGATTGGGGGAATAAGACTTCTCGTAAGACCGTTCCTCGCCACCATATTGGTCCTGGGAGTACTTCTCGTAAGCGTGTTGCTGCTGCTCTTGGAACACCTTGCGCGTAGAAGACACTGGGGAATAAGTCATCGTGTGAACAGGTGGATAGGGTCCGTCTATGTGCTTCCTCTCCACGGTGCCATAGCTTTCCTGATTGATCTTCCTCTCGATCGAGCTGAATTGTCCAGGTGAGCTGTCCACTTTCCTCTCCATGCCAATAGAGTACGGACTGTCACTGGTGTACCTTCTGTCGTACTGATTCTCGTTGTACTTCTTCTCCACGGACCCATATTGGCTCTCCATGGCGGCTCGATAGTGGCTGTCCTTCATCTTTCTTTCGAGGGTGCTCTGCGTCGAGTGCACCTTCTCTGGGCTAACCAAGGTCTGTCTATCAGCAGCGATCTGGCTGATGCCGCGTATCATGGACTGCAGCTGGTCGACACTCTGATTCATCTGGGGCTGGGATTCGTAGGCCCTGGTCTCGTATCTGGTCGTGTAGCTTTCGTAGCCGCTTTGGTCGCCCTCGGTGTCAGTGTCACCTAGGTCAGGCCTGTTCTTGTACTTCGCCTGGCGAATCGCAGTCAGCCTGCCTCTGGCTTCCTCCAGTTCTCGCTCGATTCGCAGAACCTCTGACCTGGCGTTTATCTCCTGAGCTATCCCACCCACCATTCTGCGATTCAGAACCAAGGATCGATCCTCCTCCTGCTGAATAGCCTGCTGCGCCGCCCGCACCAGGTTGTCCGTAGCGCGTTTCACCGCGTTCCCAGCTGCTTGTAGGCGTTTCATACTCTCGCTGTCGGGGTCTGCCTTCACTTTGCAGGCTACTAGTAACTGTGCTGTGCTGCTAGCAACCTGTTTCGCGCTGGAGATCAGCTTCTCCTCGGAGCTGACACCCTGTACCAAAGCATTCGCTGATTCCACGAGACTGTGAGTTGCGGCTGCGACCATTCTCGCGGCAGAGATTAACCCTTCGGACCATTGGCCGTCGTCTGAGCTGCTGATAGGCGTTCGAGACACCTTTCCAGTTGCTATCAGCTCCCTTTGCGCGGCACTCGCCGCCTTTATCAGCGCTGACGTCGCGGCTGCGATGGACTTTGCAGCTTCTAGGATCATCTCGTCGAAATTCATGTCCTCGCTCGCCTCCTGTAATGTGAATATTGAGGAACTCAGCAATATGGAAATGTAGTTTCAGAATTAGTGATCCGAGGCGATTTAGGTTTGATTTTAGTTTAGTAGCGTGGAAAGTACTGTGCATGCTATCGTCCACAAGTCTATTTCGTCTTTGTGGCCAGTGAATCTCAATCTGGTTGAAAGATTGTGGGATGAATCAGAGAAATGGAGAATAAATATTTAAAATGAAGGAGAGAACTTTGGTTTTCTGATTTGGATTTAGTTCTCTGATTCATTTACCAATGTTACAATTTGGAAATTTCTGTTTCTGAGTGATTGACGACTTGTGATCACTTGCAGGAATGCAAGTGTGAAATTACATCGTTGTGATTAATATCCCGAAGATAAATATAGTAAATAATTTTTCACAATTAAGTCATCACATTTACAGTGAAGTTGTTCCCATAGATCTTACCATAACTTCCGTCGATTTCTCTGACCGCCATAATAATATGTTTGATTCCTGGTCGATTATGTAACAAACAACCAAGAATATCAAACATATCTTACGGAAATCAGACCAACTTCTCCAGCTCCTCGAAATATAGTACCTTTTCTATTTTATTGCATTCCAGCGAACGGCGTTTTACAAAATTATGACATAAAACCACATCACTAAACTTTATTGCTTCCAGAGTGTTTTTAAATCAGCTCTTCTCTTCTTCCACATATAATCATCCTTCAAATAGGCAAGCTATTTAATTACAATACTATTGTCTGTTGAGTGTAATTTCAAAAAAATCTTCTCCCTAAATGTCCCCCACAATTCTACAACTCCACTTATCTCAAATCTGATGGTACCTACCGTTACAGTAACTACAGACGTCCCAGAATACAACTCGAAACAGAAATCTTGATACATCACAAAATTAATCCAAATCAATATTTAACATTTTCGCTACTAAGGGTGACTATAGTCATTATGCCAGTAAAATAATAAAAAAGCAGTAACAATAATAACTCTTTTAAACAGGATAGTTTAAGTAATTCTAAGTAATAACTTAAGAGGCTTCACCACCTACACACATCAATTGATCACTACCATTGAAAGAGGGTAAACATATACAAAAAAATCCTTGCCAGAATAATCATAAAAGGCCACCCACCTGTATGCTTCTCCTGGGCCTCAAGCTAGCCAGTTTCTTAGCAGCAGCATCGATACTAGCAGCAGCCCCCAGCAATTCATTCTCAGCGATGACTGTTGGGTCATCAGGATCCACCCAATCGTTACCCTTCAGCAATTCAGCCACTGCTACCAATTCAGTCACACTCTGCGCGATTTTCCGGGAGATCGATGGCAGAGTGTGCTTCGCGTCGCCAGACCTCGAGGCAATCTGAAGAACGGACTGCAACAGCTCCCTGTAATTGATCGCCACGTCGTGGCCAGCCTGGAGAGTCCTGTCCCTCAGCTCAGCCGTCTCTGCGCAATTGTACGCAGCCCCTTTGCAAATCGTCAGCATGTCGCTGATCGCCTTTCGCCCCATGTTCGCTGCAGCGATGATGTCGTCCTGTTTGCAGCTGTTCCCTGCTGCCACAGCTTTGGCAGTGGACATGGTGATGCTCTTGGTGCAACGGACTAGGTCCTCTGGAGTCACGTTGCTCTTCTGCGTCTCTGGGGTGTTGAGAGCGCGAATCTCTTGAGCTATGGCTTCGATGGTCGACTCCAGAGCCCTGGTGCCCCGCGTGTGCTCATCCTCCACTGCTTTCACCGTCTTCAGCAGGGATGTTACGTTGGTCACCATCACCTGAGAAGCAAGAAACGAGGGGATGTTATTATATATATTGATTGGTAGGGAATGCACGTTGCTACGTTCATGTATTGATAGTCTGGGTACTGTTCTTGGTGTACTCATCGAGGGCAGATTGACGGACTAAAAATCACGTAACAATTGGAGGCTGTGTTCTTTTCATTAGAAATGCTGTTCAGTCGGAAGAACCTGGATTACGTGACTTTTAGAACACTGTAGCAAGTTGAACGAGATATACATTTGTTATGGGGTTAGTGTGCTTGTTACGTACGTACAACCGCGTGGAGAACCATTTAGGCGGTTTAGTGACTAGATTCTGATGTAAGAGAACTTTTGGGGTAGAAAAGTTAGTGTTAGCAGTGCAACTTTCGAAATTGTTATTGTTGTTATTGGCATTGAACGTGGAGAAAACATTGAAAAGGGTGACGTTGAGTCGCTGTTTGGAAGAGCATTAGAAAACGGGGAAGCAGAAAAGATTTTGGGGAATTATTCCCTTGTACTGATTTGTAGAAAATATACATATAACTATATGAAATTAAAGTGCAGGAGAAGACTTCAAATATCTATTGTAAAATCAGTGACGACATTTAGTAACCACGTATAATTTTTTTCTTTGTTTATTCTGTACGCTAGAAAATCTATTTGTAAAATATGATTGCTTTTAAAAATCGTAAAAGTACTCTCTTCCAAAACAAAAATAAACTGTGAGAATTATTACGAACACACATTGTGATTGAATATTTCAAATAATGTTTTACACATTTTGTAGGGTGTATAATTAACAGACCCGTAATTAGTTGACGAAGCATTAAGCACGTTGCTATTAATGGTTAATGCACACTCGTTTGCGATTGGAATGTACGTACCTAAGGTTGTTTTTTTTTATTTTAAATTCCCGCCCACGGCTGACTAACGAACTCGTTTGAAAGGTGTAATGTAAAAATTCGATGATTTATTTCGTCGTTACAAAAAAGAGAAGAAAAGGGGGATAAGAGAGGGATAGATGAAGTATAGTACAAAGTAAAGTACAGGCTGAATCGATATCGCGAGAGTAATACTGAGATTAAAGCACGATACAATTGTTTTTGCGCAGCGAAAGAGAAATCTACGAAGTACGAACGCGAGAATCAATAAAATGTAGCAAAAGCGTGTCGTATTAATCCCTTGAATGCTGTTTAATCTAATGTATAAATGCTTCTATAACAGTTCGTCGGGGACATCAGACGTGATGGGAACTGTGAAATGCAAATTCGTCACCAAGTCCTTCGTTACACTCGACCAATGTTCCAGGTTTTTGAATAGCATCGTTTAGTCGAAATAACACACGAAATTTGTGCTGTCTATAACAAAGTATATAGAAAATAATCAAAAAAATTGTATTCACCCTTTTGGTACTGTAACAAACAACCATCAAGTATTAGGTCCCCTGATCTCCAATTGGAAAATTAAATTAAAGTTTCCATAACGATAATCCATTTTCTGGTACAAAAGGAACCATTTCTACTAAATCTAGTTCCAATGTTCGATTACAAAATAATGTGGTGGTGTTATGAGAAGCAAGAAACCAGTAATCTAACTCTCAGAGTAATTGATACCATCAAAACAGAGTGTACTGTGTCTTGCAGAGATATATAGACCAATATCTGCGAGGATACAAGCCACTAAATATGGTCTTTTTTTTATTTTTTATAGGACAACGTAGTCGATAACCTCACGAACTTTGCCAACCCCTGTTATTTGCAACTCTCTATACCTCTGCAAGGCACTATAAGCGGGCTCTCTCTAATGTACCAAAAGGGTAAAAGGTGATTCGCTAAGTACAGCGGGAACCGATTGCATCGACGACAAGAAACGCTACTCGATAAAGGATCAAAGGCTCCCGCTACATGAGCAACAGCAAATCGGAAGTTCGCTGAGACGGTTGTTCGCTCTCGGAGGCTGAGAGCAGACGTATCAGCTCCTCCTCTTGATCGGACACGAACCATTCGGACTCCGAGCCGCCGACGTCACTCAGAGGCATCAGCTGCTGGTGTAGCTGCTGTTCTAACACCTATCCGAATCGCCCAGACCAAAATCGTCAATGAGACTCACAATTAAAGTCCACCGTTTCGTGACAATATGCTTTTTTTCACTACGTAACCGCGTAAATCTCATCATTAACAAGCAAAACAAAGCCGAGAGGTGCTCTCGTTACCGTGGAAGCAAAACATCGCTTTTGCTCTCGCACACCGTCTACATATTACTTGTCCATCAAAAAAGAAAAGAAAAAAAGGGAACACAGACCGAGTACGTCACACACACGACAGAAAAAAAATTGGAGAGTGCAAAAGGTGGACTTTAATAGCGTGAACGTGATTCGTTTGGTCGTGGCGGATGACGATGCTGTTGGCTGACGCCAATGAAAGTTGGATGACGCCGCGCTTTTTTCTTTCTTTTTCGTTTCTATTTTTTTTTTTTTAGTGGAACGTCAACGAAATCGGTTAGAGGCGAAGAAAAATCTTGTCGATTAAAGTCCACCCAAAAAGAAAAGAATGTAAGGGGGGATTGGTTCGTAGTTAAGGGTGAAGTTCAGATTTAGTGCATTAACGTGATGCATTCGCAGTGGAACACTGTTAGATTCGCAATGGTGGGGGGATTGTACGCTTCCTGCGTCGTTTGTCCCTTCGCAGCGAGTTAATGTGGCGTTTGCTGTGGTTAATGTTTAGTCAAGCGATTACGTGTCCAACTATATGTCTTGATATATAATCTTTACCAAAGTCTCTAAATTAACCGTACTGATGTGTCAGTACCACTGTTTGTCCGATCACTTGTCCTGATCACAGTCAGAAGAGTACTGGAATCTTCTCCCAAATGAAAACAAAAATGTCATTTCAATTTCTCAAGTTCTCCACAACAAAATAGTCTACTTCACTATCAGTGAATTTGAAAGAAAAGTCTAGCAAGAGAATGCCGTCCAACAGTAACCTTCCCCCAATAATGAATTAGAAAATCAAGAACGAGTATTAAATTTAGTCACACACATGTATCTTTGACAAAGCTCTACTTCCTGGTGTGTCCACGTTGCCATTCCAGTTACAGGCCTCTTCCACTCAAGCGTCTCAGTGTCAATTAATACCAAGCCAACAACAGAAGGCTCCTGGTCCATCCGCCACATCGAAGTAAACACGACTAAAGCAATAGGAAACGAGTACCGATCGAATCAATTACCTTAGCAGAGTCCTTCAGGTGTGCCATGCTTGGGTCGTTGATGGGCTTCCCACTGGCTGCCTTGGTAGCATGTATCAGATCCCCTAGAGCAGAAGCGACATCCTTCACCGCATTGATCAGCATCACTTGGGCCTCCGGATTCTGGCTACCCAAACTGGCTGCCCCATATTTGACCACCTCAGCGAGCTGAACGATCGTCGACACAGCATTCTGAGCAGCGACTGCCAACTGTTCTTGCGACGAGGCCGCGCCGGCTACCAACGTTTTGGTGTCCTCGACCAGAGCCTTCGCTGTTTTCAAGATGTTCTCCCTGTGATCAGCGAAAGTGTCGCCCTCGTTCTCAGCGTGCAAGGTTCCAGCAGTAGCGAACATGATCGTGGTGTCCAGGTCGCCGATGATGCCTGACACGGTGCTGGCTGCGTTAATACACGCCTGGGTGCCTCTAGAGCCGGCCTGCAATGCTGCTAACACTTGGGACACTTTCTCCGTCACGATTTTGCAATACTCTGCGACCTCTCTCTGGGCGTAGGCGTCGCCTGGTGACATTTGACAGGTCCCAGCTGCACGAACGATGTCTGCACAGGCTCGTCCAAGCTCCTGGACGCCTGTGCGCAGTCTAGCTGACACGTCGGCGTTCGAGGCTGCGGCGGAGGCACCAGATGTGTCGCGAGCTAGTTGCGTGTACTTGTGGGAGATGTCCACTGCGAGGGGTCCTAGTCTGGCCACGTCTGTGCTGGACTTTGTTGACTGAAATTGCGGAAAATTGGAGGTTAGTTAGGTGTCGAGGATTCTCTCGTTAATTCCCTGGTTGACAAATTATAAAGGTATCCATTATTTCTAGCTAAAAATTGGTAATGTGGTCTGTGTCTCAACACAATGAGATGTTAGGTAATAGTTTACGGGAATCTCATCAATTCAACTACTGTATTACATCTGCAACCATATTTTGCTATGAGTCTCTTACCATTTCCTGCGACAGCCGTGCTATCTCCTTGGCAGCTTCTACCATTCTCGTCTGATAATCCACATAAGAGTCAACCGTATCGATCGTTGACATCCTGTGATCCTCCAGCCTAACCATTGCCCTCGAAATAGTATCGATCAATCCAGTAACAATGCCATTGGAAGTCGAAATGGTCTCCAGGGTGTTCTGCAGTTCTTGCAGCGCATCTTTCATAGACTCCACAGTCTCGTCCACTTCGGTGTGAAGGTTGATAGCCTTTGGATTTCCACCAGATTCCTTCGTCACGCAAACGAGCTGCACAGCAGACTCGGCGACGGTTTTCGTCTGATCGAGCAGCATCATCTGTTGTTTTGAGTGTACCATGTTCGAGGCGGCGCCGATGGCGCCAGACACAAGGGGTTCGCAGTACAGAGCTACTTGATTCACAGCGTGGCCCACGTTCTCAGCCTCGTACTTAGCAGCTGTTCGAAGGGGTTCCAGTTTCTCGCGCAACTCGCTGGCACTGCTCTCCATCTGATCAGTGAATCCTTGCACCGTGTTCTCTCGTCGTGGGACCAGGGCCTGTGAAACAGCACTCAGGGAAGCAGCGTCCAGTTCTCGAATCCTGGCGGACAGTTTCTCAATGGCAGCGTCGCATTCCTTCTGCCCAGGTGCCTTATCCCTGATAGAAGCAACCAGGGACTTGATAGAGTCGCTAACGCTCTTACTGTGGTTAGCCAGCAGCTGCCAGGTGGGAGGATCCTTTGGGCTAACTGCTAGACTCTTGGCAGCTCGCACCATAGCGCAGGACCCGTCGATGATGGCTTTCCCAGCGCTCGTGATGGGTTCCTGAGCAGCTCTAGCCGCGATGGATATCTTCGCTGGCTGGCTAGCGAACTCTGGCGACCCAGCGAACGTGCAGAGATTATCGACTGCTTCCAGGAGTGGCTTAGTAGCTTCGGCACACTTCTCCCTGTTCGCTTCCGAGTAGGTAAGCGCTTTGATCTCCTTCACCAAGGCAGACGTCGAATTTGCCACCTCCTTAGCGGACTGAACGAAGTGCGTTTTGGCAACTGGGTTGCTGGTCTTGTTCGATGCCTCGCGACAAGCGTTGCACAGAGCACTTGTATATTTGGCGATCATGGTAGCCGCTGAGAGAACCTGCTGCTCCGTGCTAGTGGGATTCCCAAGGCTCTGGCAGCCTGTGTGAATGGCTTGAGCACCTCTCATAAACTGGGCCTGGTCCACAAGCCCTGGTTTCCCAGCAACAGACGTGGGGTCGCTAACTCCTGCCAAATACGCAGCTTGGGCTGCTGCCTCGATTAGGCCACAGATCGACGAAGAGACACCTCGAACCGCCACTGAAAACTGTTCATGTTCAGACTTCTTCGCATGATTTGCTATGCCCGTCATCCCGTCACCTAGGCTCTTGCTCTTCTCCATCACTGTTTCGAGGCACTCGAAATATGATGCATCAGATATGGGCTCGCTAGGGTTGTCGAGGAGCGAACGCATCGATTGAATGTTCCTGATGGCGTTGTCACACTCATTCTGACCAGGCGCGGCTGATGTGCAGACATCGACGAGGTAGTTGATGGAGTCAGTGACCGCTCGAGCAGCGGCTGACAGTTGGTTCTTCGCGTTTGGCGCGCTTGGATCGGCCGCTACCGATTTAGCTGTAACCAAAAGCTTGCTGGAAGTCATGCTGACGTTTTTCAGGGAAACGACCATCTGGCCACGAGTCTCGATCGTCGTCTGACCAGCCATTTCCATTCCCACGCCTAGCAAGTCTCCGAACGCGTTAGTGAATTGTTTGGAAGAGTTCACCAGTTGCACTGGAGAACGTACCGATGACACTACATTGGACGACGCGTCGTTCAAGTTTGCTGCAGCGTTGTTCAGGTCGCTTTGCAGCTGTCTGTGAACATGAAAACGGCGAGGGTATTGTTAAACATGTGTTTAGTAGATATTTAGAAAATGGTATGGAAGAGCATAGAAAGAATATACAGTGCGTTTTAGAAAGAAGAGTTACAAATTTGTAGAACTCATAGATAATCATAGAACACATTTATAAATGATTCAAAGAATCTGGAGCGCAAAATAAAGCAAGTCATTCACCATGAATATACTCCAAACATTGTTAGTATCAAAAGGTCTCCACAATTGTATAGGCATTCTGTTTTATCTCTGGGCATTCAAATGTATGTCAATGAATGATAACCGTGTGAAACGCAAGAACTGAAGTAGTAACTATAGTAGTAAGCTATCGGTGCACCACGTGATAACAGTTCCCTTATCAAACCCATAAAATGAGCACACTTACCCGTAGCTCTTATTCGTCTGCGGGAACTCGTTCATGCTGAGCACCTGAGTCATGTCTTCGATGTTCCTGATCGCATCATCGACGTCCCTCTGGCCAGGTAAGCAAGAGACACACTTGTTCAGGGAATTCGACACATCCTTGGCAACTGCAGCCAGGTTAGCCTCGTTGTCAGGATTATCTGGACTCTTCAGAGCACGCTTAGCCTCCTTAACAAGGCGCAAGCTCTTCAGAATCACATCATCCGCGGTCATCAGTACCTTCTTCTGCGTCTCGGGTTGATTCGACGTGGCAGCGACCCCGCGGACAGCATAAGTCAGGTCCTTCAACGAAGACGCTGTCTCTCTTGCAGCGCTCCCAGTGTAATTCTCATTCCCTTGTTTTGCAGCAGACAACAGCTTGGCCATGGCAAAGCCAACATTCTTCGAGGTGGCGCCCAGTCGAAGGGCAGTGGATTCTGTCGTTTCATCAGGCAAGGGCCTCAAAGAAGCAGCCTCCACCGCTCGATAGAACTCCCCCAGCTCGTCCTTCAGGCTGTTAATCAGTTCCTCGGCAGCGTCCAGCTCCAAACCACCGCAAGCTTCCCTGGCACGCGTGACAGCTGACCTCAAGTCAGTCAGAGAGGAGCCCAACTGCTGCGAGGTGTTGTTCAACTGCATAGCAGAGGCCTGGTCGGTCACTGTTGGTAGAACCGCCCTGGCAGCCTTCACCACTGCAGTACCAGGATGCAGGAACTGTTCAGAAGCGTTGATCAGGTTCAACTGTGCTGTAGGATTGTCTGGTTGCGCCTGCGTCCCCTTTACCCCAGCCACCAGGCTGGGTATGTGCTGCGCCATTACGTGACAATCCGCAATCAGTTCCTCTTGACTGCTTGGGTTCGTGTTGTGATGAGCTGCGCCAGACGCAGCAGCCATGCACTGGGTGGCCGTGGATGTGGCCTGCTTGGCGCAGGCCTCCAACCTGCTGATCAGTTTCCTTCGCAAAGCTGGGGTGGCAGCGGCTGTGGTCGCTGCTCTCAGCTCTTCGGCTGCCTGGCGCAACTGGTCCTGCATCTTCGCGTCGTGGGGGCTGCTGGCGCACTGTCTAGCAGCCTCCACCATTTTCGCAGTGGCGTCTGCGAGCACCTTCGCCGCGGCTAGCAGGCGACACTGCTGCTCGGAGTCGGTTTGCCGTTCAGCCTCGCCTTTGATACTCTGGATCAACTGTGCCGTGGCCTGGCCAACCACTCTTGCTTGCCTCACCATCTCACCAGCATCGCCAGTGCTGGCGAACAGCTTGTCAGTGGCCACCAAAATGGTCTCCACTGCTCCTTCCTGGATGGACTCCTTGGCACGTTCCCCCCTGGTCGCTGTCTTTATGTGATTCAGCAGGTCATTCAGCGTTCTGCTCACCTCGCTGGCCGCTGCACTCAGTTCCTTCAGGAGGTTCTCATCGCTGCAGGTCTCGTTGCACACTTCTACTAGACCCTCCACGGCTTTGGTCACCTCGCGGACGGCGTTCATCAGCTGCGTCTGGCAGGCTGGAGAGTGCAAGGTTGGTGCTACTACCTTAGCACAGGCTACTAGTTGTGAGGTAGCTAGAGCACACTGCGTGGCAGCGGATATCACGCGGTTCTGGGTAGCGGAGTCTTCGCAGGTGGCTGCTATGTTCTTCGCTTTCAGCACCAAAGCGGCGGTGGAGTTAGCCACAGCCTTGGCCAGGGCGAGCAACATGTCTTGGAGCTCTCTGTTCGAGCCGTTTTCTTCTCCAATGGTTGTTAGAACTTGGTGGGAAGCTTCGCCCACGCGGGACGCTGCGTTCAGCAGGTTCTGTCTTGGCTGAAATGTGTGGGGAAAAAATGAGTGGTATAAGCTTGTATGTGATGTACAAAAATGGATGGAAAAGAATGAATTGAACATATTGTAAATGTATTGGATGCATAGCTTGTCCTGTGCTTGGGTTGGAATCGCTCTAAAGCACAGAACTTAACTAACTGTGCTAATAGTCAGTGTGCGAGAGAAAATAAATTTTGTGACTTGTTTGCAACATGTCCATAGAAAATATTATTTTGCTGTATAAGGCTATTTTCTTTTAAGGGAATAGAAAAAGAAATCCCAATGTAGTAACTTAAATGAATTAATCAAAAAATGAAAAAATATTTTTAAAACGCCACTTGCCGTGGAACTGAAATAGAAATACTAATAACAGGTATATAAAAGCTAGAAGCTGATATATTGATTCTCTGCAACTAGCTACGAAGCTCTTTAGTGTTTGTGCTTACGTATCGTTCGTAGGTAGAAGGCGCTATGTAGAAAGGCTGTACAAAAAGACATTTTAACTGTCATTTTGAATGCAATGATAAAAGAGGTAAAGTAGAAAATATTTATGATTAATTTAGCTAGTCAGTTGCAATACCATTTCTTTCTCGTCGACTTATTTCCTGTTAAATGAAATTTATCATTTTTTTTTTAATACAAGATTTTCCCGTCACTGATTCAAAATATTTCTCAAAAAATCCTTAGTTCAGATCCTAATTCTTTGATTATTATAACAATATTTAATTGAAAATAAATTAACCTTTCGAATGCCAAAAGAGAAATAGGTGTAATTAGATTTATGTCAATTTTTGGGAAACTTTAACTCAGAGAAATTTTATGATATCACTTTTTATGTAAACAATAAGAACACCCTTAAAATGGATCAAAGCACGTAATTCTTATACCTGTACTTAAACACGACACAACTACTTTTGAAATCGATAACAAGATTCCGTCGTTTGACTCAAAATCACATCAAACTTAACATCACGCTTCATCACAAATTAACAACTAAGTCTCCTGGACATTTGCTAAACCTCCCACTATTACAGAAAACTTAAAAAACTGTTCTCATACGCAGATGTGAAGAGTCTAAGAAAGAATGACTCTGGCATCTGTGAGGCTGCAAGCTGAAAGTAACCATCTCCATCCACAATACAAACCCACCTCCTTGGTCTCTGGCTCGGTGGCCTTCAGCAGGTCGGAAAAGGCCGAGCATAGTTTCCTAGCTGCGTCCAGGAGCCTGTCTCCCGAGGTATCGTCATCCATGAGAGCCGCGATCATCCTGACGCCCTTGGTCATCTCTGGGAGGTTGGTGGCGATCGTGGTGATCGCTGCACCCACCGCGGTGTGATCCACGTCGTCGGCTGGCCCTGACGTCAGGGTGACGACCTGCGCGGTCGCAGCGTTCATCGCCGCGATCTGCGAGCCGACCTTCTGCTTGTGCGTGTCTATGGTCTGCTCGATCCATTTCAAAGAGGCTGGATCGTTGCCCAGTTCAGGGAGCTGGGCCTTGTAGGACAGCTCGGTCTCTGCGACGTGGATCACCTCGTGGCCAGCGGTGATCGTCGATAGTAAGGCACGTTGTGGTTCGGACAGGACGGATGTGACTTTGGTTTGTTGCACCTGATTTTGAGGAAGGTAATTCTTTTTTTTGGACACCAGTTACGGTGCAGGGTGTCCTGTGTAATTGGTAGGTTTACTATGGAGGTACAGTGGTGGCCATGTTGTACTTGTACATTATTCTTCTTTTTTGGAAGCAATGTAGATTGTAATGCATTTTGTGGAGAAGAGTATGCAAATTAGTTGCTGGCGTTTAGAGGTGTTAGGTGTCTTTTGGAGTGGTTTTTAAATCCTGGAGACTAGTTTTGATCATTCGTTTTGATCATGATTTTTTTAAAGAATTTGCTACAGTACAAAATGGTTATGAATTTTTATGATTTTACAGGAAACAGTAATGTTGATAATAGGTATAAGGAAATTGAATTTTTGTGGAGATATTGCTTTGTTATTACTACTAGCTTCCCACTGAAGTATTTAAAATATTCGAATTAAGATGAATCCTGTACATGAGCAGATGACCACCACTGCACTGTACTATATGGTGAGTCACATAATTGGGATTTAAGATGTTCAAGAAAAGAATAATTCATGAAACGTTACAGAATTTTCGATAAAATAACGTCACCTACTATTTCTGCGAGCATAAAAGATTAAGAAATCAAGTTTCATGAGTTCTACAGTATAAAATATAGAGGGAACGTGAAAACATAAAAGAGTTAAGCTTTTATCCCTTCACCATTTCATTTTGTATTCTTTAACTAAATAAGAAATTTGTTCCCAACTCATCCAAATTGTATGACTCACTCTACACGAGGGTGTTTAATCTTTTACGTGGTTCTCATTTATTTTTACCTTTAATTAATAACGATTTCTTTCAATATCCCCAGAGATATTTCTGTTACTTAATTTTGTGTCTTCACTATGTAACTGATATAAAAAAGGAACCTTGCAAAAATCAAGCTTCAAACTTTCAAAAGATTAAGCAACCCCTATCTTTATCATATCCATATGACTAATAAATAATGGTTTTCTCAGTGCCCAACGTGTCGAGATAATTTTAAGTGCACATTAAACGAAGCTCTATGCTGAACGAAAAAATATCTTACAATACAGAATTCACTGATTCAGAGATTTTATTAAATTACTAACTCATTTTTGTAAAATACATGAGATCGATGCAAACGAAGTATCTTTCCTCCGAAATTTGATTTTTTCGGTAGTGTAAAATAAGCAATATAAAATTCCAGCGACTTCTCTACACTATGCAAATTAAACAGTAGTACTGTGAAAAGCAGGAAGACGAAATTCAGTATTTGAAGGATATTACTTTTAAATGAATTGCAAGTTGTAAAAAATTGCACATCTTTTTAATATCTGATTCAGAAAACGATATTTTATATGCGCCAACATGATAATATCATGTATTTCAGTGACTTCTGTATTTCATTCTCAAGAACAGAATAGAATCGAACTGAAAATCGAGACAGCGTATTCCAAAGCTTTTTTAATAGCCAATTATAATACGTAACTGAAAGTTTCATCATCGTGTACCTACTCTGTGTCCGTAATAGAAGGCGCCTAGCATGAAAATAAATTTAAACCGTCCATTAGTCGGTTGAAAAGTTGCTTCAACGTGCAACGAGATCTTTCTACATATTACTAACTTCTAGAACTTAAACGTTAATGATGCTCGATCAAAGCTACTGCCATACAGGGCGAACGAGCAGCCCTTGCTGATGTGAATGATCAGTGTCTCTTCACGAGGAATCAATTTACGTTCCAACTGCCTATAAAATAGAAAATTTGTACAAAGAAGTGGACAGTTGCAGAAGTTACTTTAAGGAATACTGCACAAGTGTAGTGCATAATAAAATGTTCCCTCTATAAGAACATACGCAGCTTGAAAATTTTCTGATTATTTCTTGCTGTAACTAAGATACAAAAAAAAATAGCGAGCAAATTAGGCAAGTAATGAAATAATTCTCATCATTGCTTCATTACTTCTTTGCACACAGTCATAAGTCAAGTTAAGCATCTGACTGCAACACCTATACCTTTGCTGGTCGCTGCAACCTCCAAAGAGGTTCTTTCCATAGAGACAGGTCGAGAACACTGAGACCCAACATCAGCAGGAGCCTCTTATGTTTCTCATAGATCTTACCATCGGTGGAGCGTGAGCGATGTTCACCTGGCCGCTGACAGTCGTGTATTGAGCACCACCCATGTGCCCAGTCCCATACGATCGAGCCCCTACAAACCGTATCATGCAACTATCCGAGTATTTACAAAGATTGATCGTTCCTCAATCGATATGCACAACACTGAGTACGCTCGACAAGAAGCTAGACACCCACGGACAGGCTCCGCGTTGCGAAGCGAGACATTTATAAATGGAAGCACTTCGAGTCGTAATTTGCATGTACAAAACCAAAAGAAGAGGAAAGAAAAAGAAGAACGAGCCTTTGTATGTACAAAAATCAAGAGAGCCAATATGGTGGAGGACGAGGATCCAGCCGTGCAAGGATCACTCTGGCTTCTTTCGTTCCCTTTAGTTGTGGAATTCTGTGACGACGTCAAAATTCAGTGTCGTGTGTGTCGTTTGAAGTTCATTGATTGCTTGGTTACATGAAGTTATTTTGAGAGTGTAATTTAAGGTACTTTTAACGTAAAGCTTACGTAGAAGAGGATTGTTTGAACATAAGGGGTCTTCGAGTGTTTAGAGGATGATAGGACTCACAAGAGGTGCTGGGAGTTTTCAGAATTGTTCGAATCTTAAAGTTAATTTATGCCACAAGACACTGATTTTGGGACACGCGAGATTGTAGGGGGATTCTGAGTTCCTTACCGTCTCCTCCGACTCTCATGACTGCAGGTATGGCGACGGACACAGCTTCTACATTCCCCTTGCCCACGTTGCTCGTCTCGTGTTGCATGATGGTTGCTCTGTGGAGTAAATGATATATATGAAGAATTATATGAAATATAATCAATTATATGAAAACTATCTTAATGCGAATCCTGGCTGACAATGAGTAGAAGCTACTACAATGTCAAATATTTTAAAAAACTGAGAATTAAAACACTTTAAATAAAAAAAAAATAACTGTTTCGAATATTCATAGCAATTAAATCAAAAGGTTAGCATTGAAGACCCTTGTCTCTCCTTAGCCCTGAGGTAGCTTCTCTGCCTTCGTCTCAAAAACTCCTCCATGTCAGAAAATTCTTATCCACGACAAGAGAAACTTAATACGTCGATGTATCACAATACACTCGATAAAATAAAAAGATACTCACAACTGGAGCCGCAGCTTTTAATATCGATAATTGCCATGCTCCTTGCTCTTCGTCGACAGTATCAATTAACAAATTAGCAGCTAGAGTGAATGCAACGCTTACTTAAGAGGCGACACGCTGTCCTCGACCATCGTGGAGCCCTCGTCTCCCTCGATGCCGAAATGGTCCTTGGCCTTCAGCTTCTTCAGGATGATGTCGATGTAACCAGAGATCAGCTGAAGGATCTGCTCGGCTTCTGTGGTCTGCACGCTGTAGTACTGGTCGGAGTAGTCGCCAAAATCGAGCGTGAACGTGTTTGGAGAGGCGCCCCAACGTCGCACGGTAGTCAGCGGCCAGGTCTTCAAGATCTCCTTCGTTTTTTCATCAAGCCGCAGGACTGAGTCCTTGGTGACACCCAATAATCGGGGCACCAGCTTGTTCTTCCCCTTCATCTTCTCCTTCACCAGAAAGAACGTGACGCCGTATGTGCTCAAGGACCTAGCTGTCTTCGTGTACAACACCTTGGAGTCCAGCTCGGAGAGGCCAACGTGCTTCTTGTGCTCAGCGAACACCTTCTTCTCGATGCCTTTCACCTTCAGGTAGGACTGAGGCAGAAACTCCTTCAAGCTGCGCAGAAAATACGATGGGGAATCCATCGATTAGGAGAATTTTGCAGATCTTCAACATCGCCAAGCAGGGTCCATTTCGACGCGTACTAACACTCTGCATTTCAAGTATAACTGACAGACATTTACAAGGATTAAATTGTAATTACACGCTGGGTTTTTTTTTAAGTTTTATGAACATTGAGGAATTGGTAATTGGTAGAATTAAACGAATTGTTGGTATTGAAGTGATGAGACATGATGATTGCGATATTCAGTTGTAGAAAAATAGTTATTGTGCTGTTGATGCTATGTTATTTTCAGTTTCAGGGGGTTTGCGTTCCTCAACAATTGAAAGGAAAAATGAAGTATCAAAAATGAAAGAGGTGCAGAATAGTGGAATATCAATTTTTATTAATTTGTGTGCTCCTTCGTAATTTCTTGCGTAATTTCATTTATGGTGATTGAAGTATAATTTTGATAAGAACAGGGTGGAGAGAAATTGGTACATCCTCGTAAGGAAACTTACTCGAGAAAGCCAGGCTTGTGCTTGTCCTCCTTGTGGTCGCCGAATTGGATCTGACATTGTATTCCAGCGAAAATGCAAGCTTTCTCCTGTGTAACTGGATGGGTGCCGTCTAAAATGGCGTCCCGTGCTTGAACGTATAAAAGAGATAATTGCACAGGATCTCGGCTGTCGATATTTTGATCCGAGAAGAAGAACTTCCTCCGTAACAGGACAGTCTCTGACTCGTCTATTCCTTGCTCCCGTAACGTCTTACTGGGATCTATCCAATTAACTGAAACAACAAATAGTTATTAATAGGAAGATATAGAATTATGAATTTTATTAATGTAAATTTTCTTCATAGAATTCTGATTTTGGTTACTTCAGCCCCAGTAAGAAAATAATGGCAGTGAAAACATTATTTATATCTACTCAAAGGAAAGTAGATGAGATTTATCGAGAAGCTTTAAAACTTGAGGTACTTTTTAATTTTCTAGCTTTTATTTACACTCAAAGGGAATTTTACCTGTACTCTTTTTGGGAGATATGAATGTTCTTTTGGATATTTTTATTTATATCTCTATATCAAAATGTAATAGATGTAGAAATAAGAAACTCTGTGTACTCATTAATCTCTAATGAATTCACTCAAAAATCCCTTCGATTCACCTATTTAAATCAAGAATGCAACAAACATCCTGCAAAAGCTGCACCAACCTAGAATCCTCTACCCGTCCTTTGCACCATTCCAACACATTACCTTTAAATAACAGAAAGACCCTCCCCCCGACTGTGAAACACTCTTTCCCTCCCCGAACAATCTCGAAAGTATCGTTGGAGGCGCCCTGTTCCTACATCCAATCCTCCAAAGAGGCGCAACAATTCTCGTTAAGGAAGTTTAATAAGTCGAAATGTTTGGCTCGCGGAAAGAGAAAAGATTGGAATCTTCACCTTCGTCGTCGGTCTTCAGCTTCTTCCTCAGCTGGTCCATCTTGGCGTCCCGCTCGCCTTTCTCCTCTTTCCGTCTCTTCAGCGTCAGAGTGCCGAAATTGCCCGGCTTCTGGTTCTCGGTCTCCTCGTCGCCTAGCTCCCGCACCAGCGAGTACTCGTCGTGATTCGTGATGCCTATCTTCGTGCAAATCACCACCATGAGATTGGCGACGGGCTGGCTATCATCCACTAGCAATGTCTTCAGCGTTCCATCCAGCATGCGTACTCTGAGGGTCCGCAGTTTACGCCTGTATTCGAGCAGATCGCCGTTCCTCAGCAAGTAATAATCGAGATTCCGCCCTGGCTCCAGCCATACTCCCTTCTTGACGTCCTCGTCGGCAAGGAATATCCCGTAGTCCTTGGCTGTCGATGGGAATAGGAATTCATTACGATCATTTTGCGCAATCATCGTTACGCGCAGTGTCTCGGTGTCAAGTAAGTTAGCTACCAGAAGAGTCTAAGCACTATGAGTTAGTTATCTAACGATATCCAGGTGTGTAACAAAATGTATTAACGAAGACTTGATCCATGGAAAGCGAATTGTCTGAGAGTCGTCCGCGCAGAGGATACAGGATCCATTTTGGTCTATATGATTCCATTTCTACTAAGGGCTAGCTTTCATTATTATTGAAATAAAATAAGATTGCGCAGTGATATTCTCAAAGCTCGCAAAAGTGAAGAATGCTAGATTCGTAGAATTGAATCCGAAAGTTTTCAATTTAATAAGTGCAATATTAAGGAACAGATTTCTGATAGATTAACGAGTGAGTAAGTTTGAGTGCAAAGGATTAACTTTTAATTTCTCTTAGGTTTTATCAAGTTGCAATTTTTAATTCCTTATTATTTTACTAGATATTTTAAATTTTCAAGTCTTTTTTGTTCTTCTTATTATCTAAAATTCAGTTTTCCTTAAAGAAAAGTTGTTTTTCACTAACAAGTAGCACAAGGATTTAGTACTCGTAGTAACAGTGTTTGATGGGTCGAAATGGACCGCCAGGCGATGGCCAACGTTTATTTATATTATATTTTGGATATCAATTTCGTCGCAATGCGCCTCAGATGAAAATGATAACCGTTGCTGCAGGCCCCTGAATATTTTAGGTAAAAGGAGGAACTTACGTTGGCCCATGTTACTCGCTTCGGCGAGCTTCTCTCTGATAATACGGCAAGCGTCGTAAACGGATGTGCTGGGGTCGAATTGCATCATCTTCGTGGCGTTTTTCTCCGGGATGGAGATACGCAGGGACAGGTGAGCCATCGTGACTGCCTTGGGTGATCTCCTGCGTGCACGAAAACCACCGGAATCACTCGACTGAAAAAGCAAAAATACCGTTCGTCAGCTTTTCAATTTTCGTGGCGTTGCTCCACCCAGTGCTCCGGACGAATTTCAAGGGAGTACAGTTCCAAAATCGAGTCAATTCGATAGCAGAACTGGATCTTACTGAGACCTTCGATTTCAGTTCGAAAAATGCGAACAGTTTGAAGGAAAAATTTGTCGAATTTTGAGCATTTACAGAGGTAAAATTTAAATTTTCAGTTTGAATCTCATAGTGCTGTATATTTTTTTCTTTAAGCTTATTCTCATGCCTCTGATGAAATTACATATGAAGCAAGAATAATTTCGACTATTTACAGTAATAATGGTAATTAATGCATACTGCAATAGAGATAATAGAAGATTTTGGAACTGGTTCTATAGAATTGATCTGCTCTGCATGGCACGAGTTAAAGCGCAGACATTGCACAACTGAATGCTTAATTAATTGAATCGATAATCTTATGAAATCAGCTGCTTTCGTGTAACAATGCATCAGAAATAATGACACGAAAATGACCTATTTATGATACCAGATCTATTATATGAATTGAAGTAAACCTCTGAATTAACATAAATTGGTCATTGATAATTTCCACCCTTCTTTCTGTCTCTCCTTGCTTGTCTAATATTAATCTACATTCACTCTATCGTCCATTTTCTCTGTCCTACAATAAATTTAAATATTCTGCCAATACAAGTGAAATCCCAAAAGTTTCATAGAACAATGCACCATTATTTAAAAATTGTAACTCTATGGAGGGATGTACAACAGAAAACAATACACATGGAAAGTAAACGACATACATCCCTTATTCAATAGTACAAAAGCCAATCTCATGAGTCATGGAATACTTAAAATCTGAAAAAATATATCTTTTTGCAACACAAATTGCATCTGAATTTTTGAAACACTGATTCTATTGTGCTTTTTGAGTTTAAGTGCACATCCCTCCAATTTTCACTTAATTACTTTCCTTTTCCTTAATTCTCTTCAATTTCGAATTACAAGAAGGAATATTCCCAAAATCCCTTCAGTTTTGCTAGCCAGAATTGTGATTCTGTTATATTGTCGTCCGTGATTGCTGGATTCCGTAATAATAATCTCGACAATCGCTGTGGTAATTCCCTGTATAGCTGGTATCGCGATACTCGGCCGATTTATGGTATTTACGAAGAACATAAAGGACTTTACGCGGATATACGATTCCCAGTTCGCCGGTGAATCAAGTGCAACAAGTTGCAAGGGATCGAGTATTGTGCTCGCTCGGGGTCACCGTTCGTTCTATCTATCCGCGTAATTGCACATTATCGTTAAATAACAGCCACTTCTTGCCAGTGCCGTTAAATTTCGCGTTGAATGATATTAACGGGTTCACTGTCCACGAGATTGTCCCACGTTTTCCATTTACCCATATTGCTTCAAATGTGTGTTATCGAACATAAAAATATTTTTTAATCAATGATTGTCACAAGTCTGCAGAGCTCATATTAATACTAAATACTCAACCTATTCCTAGGTTTCAGTAGATAGCAAATTATACATAACAGTTTTATAAAATTCAGTAAAATATTATATATACAATATTCAATTCCTGCAATATTAACATACTCCACATTACCAAATACGTCTTCCCATAAAAAGATCCCGTTCCCAAAATCAATTCCAAACAACCCCCAACAAATCCAATCAAACCAACATCTTTTTCCCCAAACTAAGCTACCCAAACTTCCAAACACAAAACTTTCCATTTTTCTAAAACTGCCAGGAAAATCAATTCCCTGAAAGACATCCGAAATACAATCTTTTTAACCCACACGAGCCATCAAACCTTCAAATAGCACCCTCTGCCAAAAGATGTAAAGAAAAATATTCAAAGTTTTCTACAATTATATTTTAGTCGCTTTGAAACGGTTTTTTCGTGAAACCCAGCACAGCGACGGATTAAAAATGCCGCGCTATCGGATTGAAAGAGAGGAAGCCACCGTGAGACTTCTGTCTATATATTGATCTTCCGTGGTATGATACATTTGCCATAGAATTTGCCACAGGGTGCAGTGTGGGGCAAGGCAGGGGCGTAGAAGCTCAGTTCCACCCCTGTGTCTGCCTAATAAAAATAAATTGTCACCAGCTCGGGGCCTAATTAAATCGATCTGGGGAAACGAGTCCTCTCATTTACGCCCCGCGGGGCGAAACGTCGCTGTCCACGTTTTTGTTTGCATCAACAAGTTACAGAATCGTCCGCCAGAACTTAGGGTGGCTTAATCGCCGTGGAACAAGGCAATCTACATTGTTCAATATCGATTGGGTGAAACTTCACTGCTGAGAATATAGAGCAGTCAAGCTAGAAATCTATTATACGAAACAGTGGATGGTAATGTGGCTTTCAAGGAGCGTTCTATTTAAATTGTGTTAATTAAACTTGAGAACTACAAATTGCAATTCTTTGTGGATGAAAAGGCTCCATACTTTACCACGTAGCGTGAGGAAAAAGGAAATAACAACTTTAAGGTGTCTTTTGGGCATTACTGTGTAGTGTCGTCGTATTTTGTAAAAAGCAAATGCCACGCAAGAATGGAAGGACCACCTCAGTCACGTTAATTGGAAAGTTGATTAATTATAAAGTTACGTTCTTGATGAAATAGTTCGCCAAGAGTGTAGTCCGCCGTTTCTCCCTACTTCCTGCGGAGCGTAACTCCGTTAAGAAACAGAGGCTGAGAAGGGATTAGGGAATGTAATGTTAACGAATCGGGTTTGCATAAGTTCTGGCGCAATTTCGCGAGAAATCTAGTTTCCAGAAAGAAAAGGTAAATGTATTCGAAGTGGAAGTTGCACGATACTCTGATCTATGAACTATAAGGTTCATCTGCGCAAAGAAAAATATCTGAAAAAATGTCTCTTTCAATTATTTCTATAAAAATTGAGAATTACTAAGGTAAGCTCAAATATTTAGACAAAAATTCCTGTCTCCTTAAAACTAGAATCCAATGGAACACAAAGTTGAAGCAATTGTGCCTAATATTTCTATTATTTTAATTTTTATTTCTCTTGGAAGTGAGCCTATCTGTAACATCTGTAATAATACAAATCTTTAAATTCACAAAAATGATTGCTCCTTTAAATATCAATGTTTTTCAAAGAAAACTAAATTTTTCTAATAAATGCTGAAGAAAGCAGTTTTATATTGGAACTATAAGCCCACAAAGTGAACAATAATAATTTACCACAATCCTCTGATCCTGAATTCCAACCCCTAACAAAGTTTCCGCGGGAGAACCGTTTTATATGTTCAATTTGGGAGATACTCGATATATCACGACACGGTTCGAACCCGAAGAAGATCGCCAATTATAGGCTGTTCCGTTCGTTTACTCGGTTTTTCTACGCCTCTCGATAGAAGACAAGGGTGGCGAGGGTGGTCCACGCGCATAAATTCGTTGCAAGTACACCCTACGCCAATGTGGACCGCCACCCTTAAAGGTTGCCAGGCAACGCTGGTCTCTGACTGTGTCAAACTCGAGCACAACCACCCCAGACTATACCCCTTCTTACGAACCCAGCCTTTCTCAGTCCCTCTCACCTTCTCTTTTTAGTTTCTCTCCGTCTTTTCCCTTGCTTCTTGCTATCTCTTTCCTTCTTCGTCCCTGACGCTATATTATCACCCCCCAGTCCACCTATTTCTTGGTGTTTTGTACTCCTTTTTCTTACCTCCCTCTTCCTTCTTTTCTTTTCCTATACAGTGAATTGTCTTTCTCTGTTTACTCCTTAGGCCCCTTTTTATTTACCTTTATCGTTTCTTATTTTATAATTTTTTTTTCTTAATTCCACTTACTGTGTAATATTCTTACATGTATTCTGTTTCACTCGTTTATGCACTCATTTTCAAAACCCCCCTTTTTCTTCGTTGAGTTTGTATGTTCATTATAAAAGCAATATAATAATGTACGATTCAAAGGATTCCAAGCTTCGTAAGCTGACTGAAGCATCTGCACGGCCTTTTCTCAAGGATTTCTTTTGTTCCTTCTTTAACAACCCTTGTCCTTGTATTACGACCCATTTATAGTTCAAACATCTTCAGAAAACTTAATTCAAGCTCCGTGCCGAAAGCCTAGCTTTTAGTTTTTCATGGTTTCAAAAATCACTGGCAACATGGAAAAAGATGATTGTTGATTGCAGGGCACCTTTATATTCTTCTTAAATTAAGAAAGTGAAACGATGGTCTATCGCGGAACGGATAAATTGGCAAATTACACGCTCGCGAATCTGCTTTGATAATCACGGAAGTTTGCAGGAAACTCTTGCTCCGAGTTCATTTTACAACCCCCTTCCGCTACCTGTTTAATGTATGCAAGGATACTGTAGAGCTCCTTGACTAATAATTTCGTTTAACTTTATCTCCAAGCGAATTAAGTCGACCAGCATTCATGGTGGTTGTAAACGGGTATAATCGGGGGATCGCTGAGTGTTTCTCAGCCGAGAAGGGGGAAAATTTAAACACAGCAATAAATAGAGCTTATCATTGATCACATGCATGCATTAATAATAATACGAATAAACCAAGAGCAAGGTTTTATTTTTTATTTGATTTTTTTCATTAAAAGTACACGTCGCGAAATTTGTTTAAGATAGAGAAATGAAAATTCAAGCATATTTGACGAAATTTTAATATAAAGCTCGAGCTTTATTCCGCATACTTGAAAATATATTTCTATAGAAAATACTGACGTTAAAAGCAGGACAGAAGTAATGTTGCATGGTAAAAATTCCAAACGACTAAGTAGCTCGAATAATTTCTGGAAAATGTGTGCCTGCAGTTGTGCATGTAAAATAACTTTTTTACAGCAATGTAGCTGAAAATACTTCAAAAGTAATTCTTCGAACATTAGGCGTATTTTTCAAGCTCAAAATGTTCTGAAAGCACAAATACAGTCTATCAAAGTCTATAATTTTTATTTTTTACCCATTTTCACGATAACGGTCCTTGTAACTGTTTAACTGCAATTAATTTGACGTGCAATGCTCCTACTAGCATAACATAACATACCATATACATATGTTATTAATAACTGCAACAAACGAACCAATGTAGGTACTTATAGCAAGAGATCTAACCACAAAGGATTTCTTCTAGCGACTGAACGAAATAAATGGAGAAACGGCCCTCGTGGACACCGATTGGAACCAATGGCGGCTATTCTGGCGCAGAATTGATTTACCCTTCTCAACAAAGTTACTCTCCGTTCGACCGCAGTACGTCACTTTCCAATTTCCACGGAATGGTATTTAGAGGAATGACCTCATTAGCTACAATTGGGTCAACCCCACGAGACGCGACTATGCAGGGGCCGCGACGCCACTTCGACGCCGTCCAAATCATTATTCAGACGCTAGACAAGCGTCGTTAACGTGCAGACACCTTTATGCAACGCTGCTGAAGGCGACTTAAAAATATCGTTCCAATAACCACAAACTGCTTAACCAGTTATTAATTATGCATAATACGCTGAAACTGGTTTAGGCCTATATTTAGGGGTTTTATATTTTTCATGAATGGAAACGAATTAATTTCAACTCCTTAGCTGTCACATTTCCCAAATAAAAATTGACCACTGCTTTCTTCTTCATTGTTCCACGTTAGTTACTGGGATAAAAATAGGGGACCAGGAAATGCAAGAGGTAGTTGATATTCAGAGGTACCTACCTAAATATACAGGAGAATCGTACCAGGTGGTACAATCGACAAGGGGGCCATTCTACATGATAAAATGAGTGGGAAGTCTGGAATAAAATTTGCTTCAAGGGTGCTTTATTTTCGAGAAAATCGATTTTGAAAATCCTTCTTGGTGCAGAATTTTTATCACTAAATTTAATATAATTGTGAATGAAACGAATCCTTGTGAAATAAAATTTATTCTACAATTTCAACGTATTTTTTGCAGATAGATTCATTTCAACCCCAGTTGTACCATATTCATTACTGTATTTTGTTACGTTTTAATTAAGAGCATGAATACTAAATAGATAAAGAAACCAGAGCATTCTTTGAAGAAATGTTATTCTATATTTTCTACTTATTTTCCCATGAAAACTTACTACCTGCCTCGTTGAATATTTCGCCCGTTAAGCGTTGAAGAGTTTCACTGCGTGAACATCCATTCCCAACTTTCAGCGTTTTACGTATTGTGTTACAGTTTTCGCCCCATCCCACGCAAGCCACAGAAATTCTGCCAAGCGAGCTTCAAGACTTTCAAGTAGACCGTGTGAAATGGCCACGGCTTGTACCCAAACGACCTTACGAATGAATATTTCAGGGGAGACGAGCAAAAAATTTCTCGTCGGATCAAATGTGCCGTTTCGCCGTTTAAAAGAGTAGGTCAGCGATATTTTTACTCGTAAGTGAATAAAAGGGACGCTGATGCGCGAGGGACCGAAAAATCTTCGAAGAGTAGCGTCGAAAAATCACGAACAACAGCTGAGCGATTTATTAACGATGATGAGATACATGTGGAAAATTGCTATCATTAAAATTTTTACTGGCGTTTAGAAGTCAGATTTTTTAAAGGCATTTTGTTGAATTACATCCACGCGTTCAGATTATGTCAGCAGTTTCATTCTTTATATTGGAATTGGAGAAACTAAACTCCAGTTGGGTATAGAAACTTTTAAATCGGGCAAAAATCACAGAAGCAATGCGACAGTGAGTGACTGTAGTTACAGATAAATTTATTTCTGGCTACGAAATAAAGACTGTAGTAATAATCCTATTTTAACCAAGACATCAGGCACTAAGTAGTTAGTTAACAATCGCGCAAAAATACTTTCCGAACACTAATACCAAATGAAGTGGAATTGAATACACCCTGAATATTCCAGAGATGCGATAACTATTTCCAGTACTGCAGAACGCCAAAGGGTTAAGACAGCTATAGAATTTGCGTGGGAGATTATAAGGATGAAGTGACGTCGACGAACGAAAATGACGAAAAGCACAGTTAGACAGCGCGTTACGAGTGTTAACCAAAAACGGATCGATTGAAGCCTCTAAATTTAGACGTCAGTCTCTTTCCACGGCGATGACGCCTGACAGGGACTAATTGAGGGTTCGCCGATTGGTACGAGGTAACGAAGGCGCGATTATGCATGCTCTACAAGATTCGGTAATCGGGGGTTCGATTCGCTTAATGGACCCTGGCATGCGTGCCAATCACGTGGACCCCCGCTGTTCATACGAACAGCATGAAAAATAACGTTTCACCCCCGTTTAACACGCCGTTTAAGCACGAAACGCGACGCTGTGGATGTTGATTACTTTGAGATACGGTTACTCAACGATTTTCTCGCGTGCCTCGAAATGGATCTTAACTGTATGAATTACCGTGTGATGCGCATCGAGGTTCTTCGAAGTTGATTAACTGGGATTGTTGGTGCTATAAGGGGTGGACTGCAGGAAGTGCTGAAAGGTGTTTTGCTAAATTCTGAGGACAATCCCTTTTTCTTTTAAGGGGGTAGTTTTGTGTCTTGAGCAGGTAAATTGGTGATACTTGGAATTTTGTTTAAAGAAAGCTATGGGATATGGTATGATAAATGTTCTTGGGTTGGTTAATGTACTGATCGAGATCTGACATTACAATTTTTCAGTTGACTTACGTGAATAATACATGAGTTCTTAGTAATGTTTCTCTCGATAATCAGAAATAAGAAGTTCTAGGCGGTGTTTATTTCGTATTAGTGTAACTTTAGTAGCTGCTATTATTAATTTATAAAAGCATAAGAATGCCCTAGCTTTGTAAGGAGGCAGAGATTTTAACTAAAAGGTTTGCAACTGTTTGTGCATTACAGGAGAACCAAAAGTTCAAGTCGATGGGTCAAGTAGTTTTTAAGATATCACGCTGACGAGTTTCATTCTGTGGAAAAACACTCCCTCCTCCTAAAGGAAAACGTCCTTTAATTTTCCTTCAGCAAGGGAATATGACATATTAAGGTATTAACAGAATAAATACTATAAATCATAAAACAATACCAATTGTTCATCTTCACAGCTGATTGTATTCAAATTCTTTCAAAGTCTAAATTCTGATGTACCAACTACACGGACACATTTTTGAAACCGTAAACCTTAAAAGACACAAAAAATTCACTTTGTTTACCCCAGATTCGAGACAACCCCTTAATGCACAAGCTAGACTTGACGAGTTCGACCTCCTGACACCAATCCCACCCCTCAGTTCGCACGCCATCGACGCGTGAGGCGAAGAATGGCATTATAATTGAAAACACTCCTCCGTGAAATAAGAAACAAATGCACGATGTGGAACGTGAAGGTGAGCAACGGCGAGGCTATACTTCATCCAGCAAGAATCTGCGGAAGAAACACGGAAGATTGTTTCGCTTTATGCCCGATCAAAGACCATCAAGATTGCGGAACCACTTAAACGCAGCCATTTTACTTTCGTCCGCCGCAGTACTTGCTGCTCCTCCATTCTCAGCGATCTTAAGTCGACGGAAGCAACGCTGTCAGCTTTTTTAACTCCATCGTCGCCTTATGAGCTTCGCCTTTTTCCAAACCCACTCGCCCCACTGCTCGGCGGGGAATCGCCACCCCAACCCCCTTTTGCCCTGTCCTCGGCACCCTTCGTCACGAACGAGCTCGACGTGTCGTGGCCGACGACACAGTGGCACAAAATGGATTTAGCGGCGGCCACGATGATCGATTGGTAAATTGTTTCAGAAACTTGGCGATCTTACAGGAAATAAAATTCTGCGATAATTTAAATGGCACTTGCGAGTAGAATGGTTTATAATGGTTTAACAGTTTTAAATTTGTCGAGCATGGAGATACAAGCTGAAGGCTTTTTCTTTATATCTATATTATTTATAATATTATAAATAATAATATTTAAATAATAATTTGTAACATTTCAGTGACAGCAGAATGTCATTAAAACTTTCCATTTTTTTTAAATATTAAATTCTCTTTTTCATACAGATCTAAATTAATTTTTGCTAGAGCAATTATCCCCGCAATATCGAGACGATCTAACACACTTAAATATTGAATCTGATGGCACGATTTTTCCTCCCAACTCACTACACCCCTGTCACGAGATCGTAAAGAATGACCCAGGCCGTAAGTATCTACCCTGTTAGGGGCTGTTCGAATGACTTATTAACTTACACCCACGGGAAAACCGGTAGCCCGCTGTTTTTAGCGGAAACTTTCAAACATCTTTCAACCTTTTTCCTTTCACCTCCTTGACCGATACGCGTGAAGAAACTGGTAACGACTTTTTCAGTGTTTTCCTCTCAACGTCGAGAACCAACTTCATCGACGTCCTTCTGTTATTATGATTACTAACTAAATTATTATTTGATTTGTTTGATGAACAAACGTAATCAGAAAATTAACAGAAATAAAGCAGTTATAAAATTACAATTTCGTGAGAAAAATATTTAACAAAATGCTTCCCCACAATTATATAGTAGCGGTAAAATCGTTCAGTCGTGAAATAACTATTACCTGATTACATGCGCTGCTAGGAATGATGGAAAACTAAATGAACGAAGCATTTCGGATATTTCATATCATTATATAATGCGACTACTAGGCGCAAAAATTAGCAAAGACATGGCTGTCTAATATCGTAAAAGATGATGGACAGTGGAAAATATGTGTGTAAATACTTCTACACATTCAACGAAGCGATAAATGGATTATCGAATGATATTTGCTACTCAAGATCATCGATTATAACTTTAGCTTTCCAAGCAAGCAAAAGTGTCTGTCACCAAATGAAAAAGACAATTCATAGACTAGTGCAAGGTACTTCTTACTCCAAAAAATAACTGTTAAAAATATTTAAATTTACCTGCACATGAGACAACTACAATTCAAATTATGAATCCTACTGAAAGCCTAAAATCAACTCAAGTTAAACTTACGAGTACAGTATAAAAGTATACCATAAAGTAGAAGTAATGAAAATGATCGTAAGGAATATACATATGTAAGATAGAGAGGAGATTGTTATCCTTGAGGGACAGTAAGACCACTCTAATCACCCTAGAAGTGAAACTCAGCTAAAGTAACCCATTGAACAATCTCGACGAAAAATTCAAACCATTTAACGCGTGATCGATGAGCGTGATTATTCTAGCGAGTGGCAGCGACTACTATGCAACATTTAGGATTGGAAAGCATCCAATTGGAAATGGACGAGTCCTATAATACCCAGGATCGCGGGACGTTGGATGACGCGGTCGGTGATCGCCTTCGTTTCCAACGCAGGCTCCTCCTGCACAGATAGCTATTCCTGCGAGGCTGCAGCATAGATCCATGTCCATTTTCCCCCGCTCGGTTACGAAACGCTACCTGAAATCCTATCGCGACAGACACTCGACCTATCCACTGGAATCCTTGTAACCGTTCAATTCAATCCAACGGCCACGTTTCGCTGACGTCTGCCTGTTAAATATAATCATCGCTCGATTCATAAACGTCACTCGCGTATTTATCGCTGTCACTCTTTAACGAAGCTCCGATTAACGATCCACGTGAATAACCGCCGCGAAGGGGACGTTTCGCCGCGGTGAAAACTACGAAGGGAAACGGAAAGACTGTCTCCCGCCTCTAAATTGTTCTACAAGTTCGAGGGACTTATTTTAGACGCCATTGTTGGATTACGCGATTTCCAAGAATCGAAATAGGAGTTACTATTTATGACGCAGAATAATAGCAGGTGATTTCAAAAGTCTGCGTATTTCATAGGGTGCAGATGTGACGTTTTATGCGTTTGTTTTCGGCTTAAGCCATTTTAATGTCCATCTTCTTTCTTTTTTTGAGCAGCAGTTCAGTATCAATATTGAATCAATGAACCGAATTTAGAGCGAGTGGTCGTTAATTTTAATCCCAATAATATAGGTATGCTTTATGAATTTAACAAATCCGTAAATGCTACACACTATATTTTGTTTGTTTCACTTGCCAGTTTCACTAATTCATTTACTTATTAATAGAATATATTAATATACACAGAAGTAGTATAAATTGCAGTCAATACAATTTTTAACTCAAAACCTATTGAATTTTTTTTAAGTAAAACGGTGGCAAGAAGTCACTGTAAAGGAGAGAAATTACATTAATGGTTAAACTTATGTCGTTGAATGTTTGTCTTCGTATTAAAATTTAAGCAAAAATACGCAGTCTTTTGAAATAACCTGATACTAAAATTATCATGGTATCTTCAAAACTGAATCTTTTACATAAATATTTCCAGTAGTGTTGTAAGCATCCCTTGGAAATTGTTGAAATTAGTATGCAGAAATTAGAATATACATGTGGTTTGTAAGAGATTTCGTGTTAAGGGTTGAATTACTTTTCATTACCAAGTTTTTTGAAAGAATTAAATCAACTCTTTTTAAAATAAAAAATTGGAGAGGTTGTGAAACGATCCTGATGTGGAAGAGGTTAATAGAAAAGATGGAAATCTGAATTATGCTAGTAGTGCTTTTAAATATAGAATAATAACAAGAATGGATATACTACATTAAAAAGATTATATCCTTGCAAGTGGACTTTTTCTTTGTCACGTTTCTTTTCTATTAAATTCAAAGATTTAACCTAATTGTCTACTGAGTCCCATCATTACATTCAAAAAGTATTATTAAATTTATTCTTATAATATACACGCGCACGTTTATGTAAATTTAATCTACCAATACGATTAAACGATTCTGATAAAATTCAACGTTTCAGTTATTTACATTGCAATGGATTATTTAATAAAATCGTTTAATTCGACAATTAAAATGGAGAACGGTATAACACACAAACAATCCAGTAATCGAAAAAACTGAACCAGATATACGAGCAATAACAAAACGGGATATTAAGATTCATTAAAAGTCATTTCTCACGCACACTCACTAAACAAAATGTACACAAAGCTACGTGGAGTCATTTGTACATCACATTATTGCAAATCAGTAATTATTCAATTATAAAATTTCAAATATACGTATCTACTGTTTGAAATTTCTCACGAGTAGAATGCAGCCGTCATTATCTCTTCATGAATAGAAATTGTACACGCTATACTGAGGCTACCTTATAAAGCGTTCACTTATACCCGAGATGCACATTCAACCCCTTAATGTCTGAATCCGTTTACCTTAATCACCAGTTATTTAATGCGAATGATAATAGGGAGCTTAATGTCCACTTGAAAGTATAATGCTTTTCCCGAACAAACAATACATTCCACAAAATAAATTAATTTAAAAATATAAATATTATACTGGAAAAACGAGTGTCATGTGCTTTTATAATTTTACGTTATCTATACAGCTTTATATTATTAAGGGTTGTTATTATAATTGCTAAAACCTGCAGCTGTGCAGAATTTTTATAACTAGCTTTATAGTAGGTTATTACAGAGCTTTGGGTGGAAACTCTATGATTAAAATTCATGCAAAATGTATATTACGAATACTATTCCATCGAAGGGATGTAAATGAACAGTTCGAAATTTATGGAATGCTACCGAATATTATTATTAATTACGCGTGGTACAATAGCTATCTGACTAAATCTCTTTAATAGAATAGGAGGGGCATCCAGCTTTAATTAACTCCAACCACTTATTATACTCGAAATCTACCTAACAGAATACAAAATTAAATTTCGAAAATTTGAATTAAAAACAGTCATATAACCGCAACGAAGCACGCCACAAGACTGCTCAAATCACAATTACTATTAAGGAATATGTACATCGAAGTAATCCAACAATAATCAACCCCATCCACTCTCAATCACCGAAAAAACACAAACCAACAAGACAAAACTATTTCATCCGTTCGTATACACCCCTGTATCCGCAGAAAAACACCCAAACCACCCAACGCATTTACTCAACCCCATCCACTCCCAATTACACCACACACCCACCTCGAGCCTCCAAACAGGAGACAGAAACAAAATAAATAGAAGAAAACCTTTAAGAAATCAGAATCGACCTCCGGAAGGAGAAAATTTCATCACCTGATACGTCGCGTCACTAGTAAGGATCCATCAGCCTGGGCGAGAGAGATCAAGCGCGTCTACCGAGCAGCCAAGCCTCGACACGCACGAGCCACCCTCGATCCTTTGATTAATCTACGGTGCACACATGTCGATGTGGATTCGTTGCAGCGGGCGACTGGACGGCACCGCGTCGAGTCCGGGGTATCGGCTCAATAGCCATTCCACGAAATAATAAGAGGAGAGAGCACACGACACGTCGTTTCACTGCCCGAACAGAAACTGAATGCTTCGCGGTCTGAGTTCAGGCTCGAATGTAACCGAGAGGACTGTTGGGGAACCACCCCTCGTGCCACGGGGCTATGGTAGGGCGAGAACGAGACCCAGGGACGGGGGAGGGTGGAGGAGAGGGGGGGAGAGACGACACAGAAGGAGGGTTCTGGTAGATTCACATCGGGGATGTTCGAAGCTTCTGCGCACTACTGCCCCAGTAACACACCCCCACGTAAATCGGCCGTGGAAAATTCGAACGGCGTGCGAGCTCGAACAAACTCTCCTCCGCCTGGGAACCGACGATGGAGGGGTTCCATCCCTCGTGGCGAAATGTTTGTGGGACTTTCTCTGGAACGGTTTTGTCGAAAGCTGGAACGCTTTTGTCACACCCTTCCTCCCTTCTTCCAGGGGGCTGCGGGGTAGTTTGAAAACGTGGATTTGGATTGTGTCGTCGCTTTGGCTGTTGGTTGTATGTTCAGCGATTAAGGTTGAGTAATGAATATGAGTTTTTAATCAGATCGATGTTCCCACTGTGCCTCAATCACTGATCATGTCTTGTGAATCTGTAATATTGTGATCGAGGTTGAGAATATGCAGACGAAAGGTTGATCGTAAGAGGAGATTATTATTTTAATGCAGGAATACGATCAATTGTTTATAGAACTTAACCTGGAACAAGAAGTTCGATTCTTAAAATTTTAGTCTTCTATTTTCCTTAGGCTTTCTTCAAACTCTGTAACTCCCTCAGAAGCTTACTTTCCGTTCCACGCTTTCACTCTCCCTAAAGTCACGCTCAACAATTCCATCCTCAAAATTATCCTCCCATCTCATCCCCTGAACTTCAATAATTTATTGAGCCACGACCCTCAAGTCAACGTAAGTACAAAATTGTTTTATTAAATCCTGCCTGCATCCACGTAACAACTGTTCATCTAGAAGCTCAATTTGACGTAATCACCGTGTCGATACATTCCCGTCGTGAAAGATGACCGTCCCATGAGCCCCGAATTCCAACGAACTGTATTGCCGGCCCCTCTTTTCCAGGTGACACACAATACAGCGGGTAATTACGATTCGCAAAGCCGCTAATTAGCTACGGAACCGCAGGGTTCGGTTGGCAGAGCAAACGAAGCCTAATATTATTTCGATTACTCGGACGAGCGATTAAATTGTGGCTAAAAAAGATACACGCAGAGGAAATCCCTCTGTTGTGATCCTTCGGCAACCCCTCCCTCTTTGACGATTTCGTGCAAGGGTGGCGGAGGAAAGTTGACCCTCGCGTTATGCTATCTGATTTCGAGATCCTGGCGATCTCCTGTCACGATTCACCCTTGATAATTGAGTTCCTTATCGCGATTGTTTCACGGCAATCAATTTTGCGCACGGGGAAGAGTCCCGCTCGCTCGCTCGACCGATAAATTTGCTCGGAATGCCAGGGTATGATGGAAATTTGACGCCACTTTATGGCTCCGTTTCCCACCCTCGCAGTAAACAGTTTGTTACACTGTGACTGTCAACAGGAGTTAATTTGTTTCTTCTTTTTTAATTTAGTTTGAATTTTTCTGTTTGCGAGTGGGAATATGAAATATTTTATTGTTTCTTTGATTGGGATGGTTTATAAATCGTGAAGTAAAGAAGACTTTTATACTAGAAGTAGTTTGTGTTTAAAAGAAGGAAAATGATGTTTGATAGGTTAATTCTTTTTTATTATTATGAAATTTGTAAAGGAGCAAGTTTCTCTTATAATTAGTTGCAGTATTCTAGTTTGAAATGGGCTTCATATAAAATAGTACACTATCTACGTATTACAGAAATATTCAAACATTTAAGGAGAATTAAATACATATCAATCGCAGAAAAACTACATACACAATGTTTTATCATTTCCTCAAATTTCCAGTAATTCCACCAAAAGTTTCAATCAGCAAACACATCGTTCATAACCAAATTCAATTAAAACCTACATAACCGAAATTAACATTCAGAGAAACCAATTAATAAATAATCCTTATTTACCCATGGAACTCGTGTTCGAAGCCAATTTATTCGACTGAATCGCTACGATCACAAATGGCATTGCTCAAGAAGATAGAAGAACGCGTGTGCAAGACGAAAGTCGAACCTTTCCGCGGGAAAGAAAATTGTCGATCACGTGTCGACGGTAGTGCACCACGTGTCACGTGGTAAACGTTTCTTACTCACCGAGTGGAAGGCATGCTGCACTCGTTCTTCAGCTCTGCCACCAGTCTCTTCAGCTCGGCAGGACGTTCAAAACGGAAACGGCACAGAGCTGCTCGAAACTCTCGAGTTACTTCGTACACCTTCTTCAAGGCGGTTGTCGTAGCGCGTTGACACTCGTGTAAATTTCGAAGCAAGGTGACAGGGATGAAGGGGGTTCGAAAGGCACAGAAGGGGACGGACGACGTTTTCGTCGAATTTCGTTAAGAATTAAAGAGAAATTGGGGAGGGGGACGAGGTCTCAAGGAGACCCCTTTTAAGTTGGAATTAAGGCAACCGATTTCGTGGCAAGCACAAGGCTAATTCGTAAAGTAAGCTCGAAAAGTGAATGGGGAATAGTCGGGGTTTGGAGGTTTTGTTAATGGCGAAGTTGGAAAAGATCACAGATTCGTTAAGGCTCCGACAGACGGTCTATCGGCCACGGTAGGGCCGCAGACGGTCCCGAAAGGGTGAAGGAAAGCGTTGCTTATTGTCACGATTTGGAATTTGGACGGCAATCTAAGGCACGAGAGACATTATCGGGGCGCAACAGCCTTGCATCGTGCCAATTACGAACTAAAACGGAGGACAAAATGAAAATACTGTCTCCAGGGTGAACAGGCGGTTAAAGGGGATGAAGTTGCCCAACAAAACAGCGTGACACTTCTATTTCCGCGAGGCGGAACAAAACTTTCGAAAGGCACTTGAAAACACTTCTAAACGCGGGGGTGGTAAACGGCAATAGAGAAGCTAGAGAAATTGGAGCAGGAACCAATTTTGAATTTTGAGAAAACCAAATGAGATCTAGGAAAGTCTACAACGAATACTGTCAAAGAATTATAGATACCCCAGGGGTGGTGGAAAGATCAGAAGACGTATAAATTGTTACCTCGGATAGATAGAAGAATCTGGGAAGAACCAAGCCTGAAGAGTCCAGCAACCAAGGTGCCAGCGCGAGAAACGAAAGGGGTGCAGGAAACCAACCGATGAGCAGCGATAACAAAACCGAGAATTCACCCCTGGGACGAGGGAACTGTCGTCGAGGAGAAAACAGACTGAATGACGCGCGAGCCTGGTCAGCCAGGGTCGGCGCAAGGTGCTCTCTCTTTTGAACCAACGGTAAATGTGTCCGAGGGTGGAAGAGAGGAGGAAGGAGGGTGTAGGGAAAGCAGAGTTGGAAGCAGGAGCGAGGACTGAGTGAGAATGGACTTGATGATGCTGTGCGACAAGGGGATGATGCAAGGACGAGGACTAGGACGAGAACAAGGATGTTACCCCGACGGCTGTCGCCAAAGAAGTGATAGGTCTGCGGCCTTGCGCGCGGTACCCAAACCAAAGTCACCACCGAATGCCGCACATGCGCGAAAGGACTGGCGTGCACGCGCCAAGGGATTGGTCGGCGCTGATAGTGGTAGTTTTCCAGCCCCACCACGTCCTCTCGCGTCCTGCAACCCCTCTCGAGTATCATGGCACACAGACGCATGCAGAGGAGTGTCTGTTGAAATTCGAGTTAATAGTAGTTGTCTTGTTTCTCCCCCTGCTATTTATCCTGTTTTGTATGTTGTTAAAAATTATGTTGGTGTCCGGTAATGAAAATTGGGAGCGTAGAATCGAGTTATAGGAAAATGGACCCTGGTTGTTGTGGCACTGACTGTTGGAAATATTACGGTGTTACTGAGATTCTTATACTTTTGGTGGGTCTTGTACTTGTGCTTGTAGTGGTGAAGATTCTTCATTTTGGTGGAGCTTTTCTACTTGCGCGATGTGGACTGATTAAATTATAAACGTCACAGATGAATCTTGCCAGTTCTGTCGCAACCTTTGTTTCATGGCTGTTTTTTGTCAACTACAGTTCGTTACTGTAATTATTTACCTAATGATATTCGATCAGTATCCACTATTTGCTCTCTTGAAAATGTAAGCAAGAGGTAACATTAAGCTACTAAGGGTTTTATACCACTGAGCATGTTCACTTTGCTATAACACGATCATGACTAAAAGTAGGATGCACCGTACCAAAATATTTCAAAACATCAAAGGGTACTTAAATCAAAAGGGAAACAATAGAAGTATAAGAAAATGAAAGAGAAAACACACCTAGAGGAAAGTCCGACGTTACACGGCAATAAGTCTTTGACTCCCTGCACCAACTCCATCCAATTAATCCCTCATCGAACGGAAGACAGCTAGGACCGTGGATCGACAGGAAATTTTCATAACAATTTCCGTAATTTTCGTGGGGTGGAATTTAAACAAGTCAGAGCACAAAAGGCCTGGCGAAAATCAAGCCCTATCAGATGGGGGGTGGAGGAGCGCAAAGGGATGGTAATGCGAGTCCGCAGGGGGGAGGTCGCCCGCCGAGGGTGGGAGAGTGTCACTCAGGAGCACGACGTGTAAGAGAATGGTCACCATCCCGGGGGGTGAATTGAGATGTACAGGCAATTTATGCAGCGGCACTTTCGTACCGGAGTCAGGGAGCTGACCATGAATGCTTGCAAAACAGCTAAGGGGATAACACCTTGCCTCCTTCGGACACGAAGTGTCCTATATTCACAATCTATTTCTTCCATTTTTCTCCAACTTTCTCTTTGACCAGCATACTATACCTATAGTAGCATGATTGCAACGAATGTAGCATGAGAAATGGTACGGCAAAATTGGAATTTATTGCTTGAATAATTATGGGTGGCTTTCCATGTAGTATGGAATATTTTTGGATAGTATTGCCGATTATATACACGAACTTTGGCAAGAAAATTGTATCGGAAAGAGCATCCAGTGGTAATGTATTCTTTAGTTTATTTTATCAACTTATTGATACGTGTGAATTATTATTTAAATATGCAATACTTAAATTCTTAATACCTTCTTTTGCAAAACAAACTGATTCAAAAAATCTTCTTTCATTAAGTCATTCATTATGAGCTTTAGACGAAAGCCAGTCAAGTGTCATGGGACAAGGGATGATTCACCCTTCCACGACGAAAATGAATTAGTTCCAGAGACAAGAGGATTGAAGCGTGAAGCGTCGTAATATTCTTTGTAAATTCAGTAAAGGCTGTTTTCTGTCTCTCCTTTCCAAGAAACCCTGACTCCTCTTTAGATTATTATCAGCAGGATAACACGTTGCAAGTCATTTATGTATAAATCCAAATCAAAATTAGCCATTTAAAAGCTTGTTTATTCGTGTATTCATTCAAAGCTACTAGTAATAAATACCAAATATTCTATTAACCAGCTATACATTCGAAACATTATATGGACCACTTGAAGATAATAAACAAACTCAATAATTCAATTGGGTACTAAAGTCCTATTTTCGCGAACGTCGAATTTGAGTGTGGTATTCATCGAAACTCTGAGTGATTGCAGAAAGAAAAGGGTGAGGCTTTGATTGGCAACGAAAGTGACAAGACATGAGTCAGTAATGAGAGTTGACAGAGAGCAGACGTGTTCCAATAGCAAATCACATAATTCAATTACCCTAATCAATTTCTTCTAACATATGTTCACATATTATTCACTATCGTGTTACCTCCAACAGTTTCAATTTCTACATAAATTTTCTTCCATTCCAAACATAATTAACTTGAACAACAGAACCTACTACTTCTTCATCCAAGATTAATATTAATGAATTCAAAAGTTATAATATAGAAATTCTTTACATGGCACAGCATTACTTCGTTCTTTTATGCTGGTTTTTATCGAATACAGATACAAATTAAATCCCAATATATTTCACGTATTAATCAGCTCTCGACAAAGCCAACATTTGCCACCAACAATAATTGGAAAACATGAAATTTTAATATTGTTTCAAGCATCATATCCTGTTAAATAACTTCGACCCTTAATGAAATAAAAACAAAGCTTCGGACGATGATTTTCAACGAAAAAGTGTAACAACATTCACTCAAATTAAAGACGTAGATATAAATAATCTCGAACAAAAAGAAGTCTAAGGAAGGAACTAATATTTTCAAAAGAGCCACAAGGTGGTCCCAGACATTTGCAAAACACGACAAGGGTGGATATGGTTTATTCTATTACACAGGGAAGCAGAGGGTTATACAGAAAGGGAGAAGGGAAAAAAAAGAACACGCGGGGGTGGTTTCCTTCGGGGCCAAGGCTGAGGAACCCCGCTACGAGTATCCCTTTTCCTAGGTTTTTGTTCACTCCTTCCGTCTCCGTTATTTTCTCGATTGGACTGTCCCTCGCGGAGCCATCAAGCCTTATCGTGGTACCGTCAATCACTCTCTCTGTATACGGACAAACTTATCGTTCGATTAATCGCGCTGACAATACGCCTGTCGAACAGAAGTTACCATCCGACTCGAATCCATATGGCTGCACTCCTGATGCAAAACTTTATTTCCTCCAAGAGTCGCTTGGTTGAGTGTCTACTACCGTGGGAGTGTAAATTACAGGTGCTACGAAATTGTAATCTTCCAGTTGAATCGAAAATTCTGGAAGATAGTATGTTCAAACTGGGTTGTTGAGGTATCCTTACGTAACCACAGAATAATGCCATGGTGTTATATCCTACTGAAGTACTATATTACCTCGAATAACATTTTGAAAAGGGATTTAAAAAAATGAAGCACGTCAAAAAAAACGTAGAAATGTCTGATTTCGTTATTCAAAGGTATGTAGTCAGTTTAGACAAGTCTTTTCATTGTGTCTAGGTATACCGAAGCAGTGAAGTCTCAAATGCGCATACGCAAACATAAGTGGGCGGCGCTACCAGTCCTATCCATTGAATATCACGAATTCTATGGAAATTTCCATTTTCTCAAACAATTTACTTAAAAAATTTTATTCACTTTTTATTTTTATTTTCATTTACTTAAAAAAACACATCAACGAACCGAGTAACTAAATGAAGAAAAGTAATTACCCACGTCAGGCCATACTGAATAATTGCCACAGGCAAGTACCAATAAGATAATGCGATTTGTCGCAAAGGATGGTTCGATCTCTCCCTTGAATGCCCTGGAATCTCGTATCCTGAAAAGGGGGGGGGGGGCAGCGAGAGTCTGACAAAAGTGGGCGAGCAAAAAATAGAGGCGAGAGGGAGGCAAGGTCTGGGAGTTGCGTAAACTCGCCTTCCCAACTTCCGCCACGTTGTCAGCAGGGCCGGAAGTGCTGTATGGATCAGACATGGTGGTTGTTTACTGGTAGACGACTTTGTACAACGGCTCGTATCCATCGGCGCCAAAACGTCTGGGCCATCGCTATTGGCTGCTCGTTTAACCCCACCGGGACTCGCGAATTCTGGGTGGTGCACCCCCCGATTCCCTATAAATCAGTCTTGCCAGTTCCTGTTAAGATCTTCAAATTGCGGCACGCGGTGCAACTTGAATTTTTCGACGAAATATTCGTATCTCGAACGTCTCATGAATAAGAATACGCAACGACAGATAGGGAAATCCGAGGAACCAGGCAAGATAAGATGCACTTGAGGTTTTGTGCTAAACATATACGAAATTGCAAAAATTTGAAATTTTCATAATTTCATGTGTAATGCGGATATTTCATTAATTTTTAAGCACTCTATAATACCCTTAAACTATTTTTAAATAAGCTTGGATATAACGTAACAAGGGGAGGGGGCATAAATAAATGTAGCGCTAAAAGTACAACTTCACGATGAGGCAAAATATCGTGTCTCACAGAACACTTCAATTTCATGAGACAATTATTTGATTATTTTATTATTTTTTAAATATTTTGTCATTAAATTCATGAAACTAGACTCTCGTGAGACAAGTTTCGTGATATATTTTCAAAAATCTCATCTCTCGCGACTATTTCCATTATTTACATTTAGATGTTGCGATGTTTATCTCATGATATAAAAGCTGTAAAATCTCATCGTGGATTCGCAACCTTTAGGGCAGCCCAAAGGACTTAGTTCAATGCAACTGCAAAGGACGCTGCAGGCCGACAGATGCGTAGATTGCAGCAGCCGCAAACAGGGGAATAAAGATGATTCAAGGAGATATGAGTGAATTGGTCAATGCAGATCTTCGACTTCTGTCGCCGTCTGCGATGGTCCATTGGAGAGAGATAAGATCTGCTTGATTTATGAAAAGTACCTATCATGCGGAAATTCGGGAGTATTAGGATACTGAGTCGTTAAACGAGAAGACGTGGGCAGTGGTCAATGTCTGCAGATGTCATTATAACTAGAACTCCCATTAAGGTTTAGTCTTCATAGTTGCCTCATCCATTTCTATTGCAACTACGCAAAGTCAGATACTACAAATTTCGTTATTATGAATATTTGATTGCATTAAATTTTTTTAATGTATTGTTAAGACGAGAACCTGGTTTATAGGATCGAAATTTTCGATTTTTTTCCCTTCAATCGTTAGTAATATTCTAACATATTCCTAAAGTTTCAGAGTGAAATTCGAAAATTCGGACGTATCAACCAGGAGAACAGTTATGCGTTGCGCAGTATACACGTGCCCGGCCGGAAACCGTAAACTTTAAAACACTTTTCCTAAAAACGACATTTTTCAAGTTGGCGGGAAAGATAGCAAAAAAGTATTTGACCAATCGAGTTTTCCGGGGGGTTTTTAGTTAAATAATGACCAATCATCGTCGAGGAACCAAAACATTTATGAGAAAAATTAAACCATTTTTTTGCATTAAAACATCGAAATTCGATCGCCAAAATCATAACTTTTCCTTTAAAATCCTACACTTTTGTAAATTTTAGACTTTTTTTCTATTTTGTTTAGTTCATCGACAATGTGAGTTCAAGAAAATGAAGAAAAACATCGATTTCTTTATTTCGGGCGAGAATTATAGGCTCTATTAAAATTTCTTTTTGTATTGTATTAAAATACCCCTAAAGTTTTGGAAAGATCGACTTTATTTTTCCGTGATAAAAAAATTCTTGAACATCTCCCCTAAATATTTCTTCATCCATAATCAAAAATATCAAACAATTGTGCAGAATAAAATTCTGTTCTATATTAACCCAGTACCAAGGTCAGGAGCGATGATACCTCTTACCTGTCCAATCTCCGATATCCAAAACTACCCCATTATCATACAATCAACGACAAAGAATACGCCTATCAGGTAATAAGTCGCAACAAATTCATTCAAATATTACCGAACAAGATCGATTTTCGTCAAGCTTCTCGAGTAACCGAATTAATCGACACGTTAGGAGAATTATACCAGTTTCGAGTATTCCCGCTGCACGAGCAGTTCCAGCAAGAGCCTCCGCCAGAATCGACCGTAAAACGGAGAGGGGATGCGCGAAGGTGCATCCGGTGTGGCAGCCCCCGGTCATCACGGGATGCCTATTCAAATTTTACGGGCCATATTTGTCGCAATTAAGTATCGCGTTTTCGGGCTTATGGGCCAGAAGTATTCCATATTGAGTGAGGGAAGAAGCTTTCGGCCGGGTGTCTCGCGGAATAGAGATAAATTCGTGGGCTAGACGGGGGAGAGAGGGGAGGGGGGTAAGTTTATGACACCGCGGGGGTGGTAGACACTTTCACGATTCGACTGACTCATAGCCCAGAGGAGACAGAGAGAGCGGGGCGCAGTTTTACGAGGATCCAGGCGAAAGAACGGGCCCTGAAACGCGATTTGCAAATCGGAAGCGGCCGCTCGAATGACTCCCGTACTTACAGCTTCGTGGTTCCCTTCCTTACGTCGCGGTGCCTCGTTTCTCTCGCGCCTGTGTGCGGGTGCGGCTGTCTGTGCTGAAAATTGCAGCTGGTTCGTTGTCAGCTCGTTTCTCAGGTCCTTCTGAAAACTAACGGAGGTAAACGAATTATGAGTCTTTTTATTCGTATTGCTTTGTTGCGTATTGTTTCATTATCTCCATAAATATATTTGGAATTCCTAGATGTCATAATTGTGTAGTTTATGCGAGTAAAACTGAAGGGGGTAGGAACTTTTCCATTTTCACTTTCTTGGATTTAACTTGTTCGGTAAATATTCTGCCCCTTTTCAGTGTTATGCGTAGAGTCTCTGTCACAGATTCAGCTAGAGATGTATAATTCAGACGAGCAAAAACAGAGGAAAGGAAATGTCCCCAGCGCCTTCAGTACCACTGGAGGGAATGGTAGATTCGTAGCTGAGTCTGTGATCGTAACTCTGCGTATATTAGATCGAAAGAAGGTGGATTATTTATGGAATAAGTATAATTGGAGGAAATTCGAGCAGTACACCGAGCGTGCGTTGGAATAGAATGATACGTCTTCCAAGTATCGGGGTTTGTGACAATCTGGCACGTGGCGTCCTGGAAAGGAACGAAGGAGGCAAAAAAGGACCAGTGTTAAACTCTAGAGTTTGCAGATCGGCTGAAACGGGCGGAGGGCCGCGAAAACTTCATTTTCGTGGGGAGGTGGGCGACAGTCGCGACGGCGCCACCGAGATTTTCGGAAATTTCAGAGTGCTCGAGGAAATGCGGAGCAAAAACAAGAAAAAGGCAACTAACGAAGGAAACCGGGACGAGGACCAATCGATTGAAAAAGACATTACAGTTTGACTGAAAAATAGAAGAATCAAGCAAATGGTCTCATCAGTCAATGTGTAAGAATGGGATTCTTTGGACTCATCAAACTACTTACCTATATTTCTCATTACTGGTGACTAGCACAGTGTTAAAAAAGGAAGAATAATTCTAGATGCTAACGAGATCACAATTCAATATAAAAATCAGTATAAAGGGAATTATACTATTGTGGGTCAAAATAGACCCCGTGTCCGCTGTCGACAGTCAACCACCCATCGTCCAAGGATCAAATAAATATGCTTTATCTATGCATGAGAGGAATTAACACGAAGAGTGGATCATTGATGAGATTAGCTCCCTTACGTTTTGCATTTTCATTGTAAAATGACTCCCAATAACAATTGCACCTAGTCATCCTCCCCAAACTAAAAAATTTATTCGAAAAAAGAAACTGAGGACCCTAAAGAATCGGGGACAGGGCGAAGACGGCGCAGAAAGCAGAAGGTTGAGTGAAATTCTAATAATGTACAAAGTCAAAGAAAATGGGAAAAGCGACTCCAGCGATAGAATAAAGCTATCGAAGAGGAGAGCAGTCGAAGCTCGATGTAGGCGGATGGAACGAAGTATCGGGGCCAAGAGGGACGGGGGGCGTAAGTAAATTAAAGAAAAAAATAAATAGAAACGTAAGAGAAGGGCGCGAGAGGTGGGCAACGGCGGGGAAAGAATAAATAAAATGTAGAGGGAGGAGACGAGGAGGAAAGTGAGGATAGTACTCAAGAAAAAAAGGAGAGAGAGAGAGAGAGAGACGGAGGGCGGAAAAGGGAACAAAGAAAGAGAGGGGACGAGGGAATGACGAGGAGAAGGGAATAGAAGAGCTGGTGAGAGCCGAGGGAGGGTGAGTGCTGGCGGCGTTATGACGGGCGCCGGGGGTGGCGCCGCGACGCTTTGGCGCCTCCAACGCCGAGACGCTCCGCTGATGTTGGCTCCATATACCAACACATCTTCAAGCTCCTCGTCAGCCTCCCTGTTCCACGATATTCACGTACACGTAGCTACGTGGTAGCAACGAGAGTTCGAGATTCTATTTCCCTCACATGCACGCGCGCGTTCTCCAGTTTCCACCCCCCTCCGCAGCCCCTTCCCCGCGGCCGCACACGGTGGCTCGTTGTGGGATTAAGGGCACAGTGAAAACAAAACTCTGGTCGATTTCTCCTGATTTTTGGCTAGGAGGGGCGGATTATCTTTTGCCGAGGTACTCCTTTGGGGGTGGGGGTTGTGAGATTTTGTTGGGGTACTAAACGGTGTACTACCGAATTCAATCCTTTTAAGTTTGACGAGAAGTGATCGTGGTATCGATCAGGCGAATCGAGGTAATTGTCAAATGACGGGGAAGTTGGCTACGTAATTTGGAGGGACAGTGGAACCTCGATAGTTATACGTGGTTCTTGAGTATTGTGATTCATTGACGCATGATAGTGGGAAATTGAAATTAGAAGTGGCAATGTGCATTGTATTAGGGGTATGAAAGTTTAGGTATGGATTATGTGTAATAGGATTCCTTTATGATGGAAATTCTGTGAATGGGAATCATGGTAATGGGGAATAGTTGCCTCGATAGTTGTCTCACATTTTGGGATTGCTTTTTATAAGAGACTTGTGACTTTAAAAATCCAGGAAAGTAATGTTGTGATATTTAGCTTGGTGATGATTCTATGATACGTCGGAGTTGCTTTATGTATAAGGTTACCTTATAATACCAAAAGAGATAGATTCCGCTTAAATATTATAAACGTATATTACAAGGCAAAGGATAAATGGCGAATTGTATTCTCTTAATACCGACTACAGCATCATGTGTTCTGTCGATCTGCTAAGATAGGTAGCAGTACTTAATATTAATGTATCCTGCAGATTGAGTGTTTAATCGATACGGTTTTACGCTGAAGTAATGCTTCAATAGTCAAGCGAGAATTAGCATTAATGATTGCACGTGCAAAGCTGCATCCGCGTGTTTATTCAGAAACAGTTCAGAATTTCTGTAGAATCGTGTTCGCGGCTATTAATTAAAAGCCAACGACGTAAAAGTACCGATTAAAAGTATTAGTGTTGAAAAGGCTGAAAAGCTGGTCCAACGGTATGCAGTCGATAAAATGACCAAAGGCCCTCTCGAGTCGTCGTAAGAAAGATCGCGACAGACAACTAATAAAAACCGAAGGCAAAAGGCCCGCCGCACTCATATAACCCGTAATCTTATAATGGGCTTGTTGCACACGTAGCGGCGTTATGGAAGGATCATAAACGTCTATAAATCTGATCAATCAGCACGTCCCGTGTTCCGTCCACTCCGTGTCACCCTCTCCGCTCTGGCGAATGTCTTGCGCGTTTCCGCGAAATTTTCCGATTAATGGTCGGCTTCCACAGCGATCAATAAACGATCTCCACTTCGCCACAACGCTTGGTTAACAATGTTGCTCCAAATCGAGGCTGAGTTCGACTCTAAATAGCGTTAACCCTTTGCACCCCGGATACACCCAAAATTAAATTGCAATTACGTATCGATAACATTGAATCTTGTAAAGGTGAAAGAATCTGTGATTGGTAGAATTAATATTATTTATTTATTCACGGAGTATAATATAGAAAACGGACAAAAAAAGGTAAAATTAAAATAGCAAATACGAAAGAAAATAACAAAATAGATGAAGTAAAATGAACAGGTATTACAATACCAATATCAATTACAACTTAATCATCCACTATACACGAAAACGAATTTCTATATAAATGTAGATAAGGAATTACCGAATATTTATATTTTCTTTCTGTCAGAATCGTCTATATTTAAAAGAACAACCCCTTAAACGATCATTTGTAACCACGAATCGATTTATTCGCTCTGTACAAAAGGAACAGAATACCCGACAAATAACGAGTTTCACGATCACTCTCCTGAAAAGGACCGTGACGAGACATGATCTGAGTGATCCAGCTAAAACGGAGAGGGGGGAGTGTTCCTTTTGCGTAGGACCGAAACATAAGCCGATACCGTTCCACCCTGATCCTCGACGCGGTAAAATCTTCTAATAAGTTGGGTAAACATGGAATTCATTGTTATTTTTATGCGCAGCACGCGGGCGTCCATTGAATCGATGACACGGGATGGAAGTGCCCCGGCTGAATGTGCGGATAGTCCATTAGACGCGTTGTAACTTAGAACTGCGCAAACAAGGGTGATCTTGGATTAAATGTGACGGACGGATGGACCATGGGGATGGAACGGTTCGCCAAGAAAATTGAGATAACGCTCATGGCAGGACAGGTGTGCTATAACGAGAGCGAATAAATGGCCCTGATGGAAGGATAGGATCTTCCTTCGACCAGTCTCTGCTTTTGCTCAGCCATTAGCGTTCTCTTTAGGAGTATTTGGTTGTTGTTTCTATTGCTGGCTACTGGAAACGTTCGATTAACACTTTCAGTGGTGCAAGCTTTTGAAAAATGCCCGTTTCAATGGGCCTTTGCTCGAAAGTGAGCAATGTTCGTGAATTGTTTTCTTATAAACTAAAATCCATAGACTTCATAGACCGTGCTTACAGAGGTTACTGCCTTTATTACTACAAATTTATTTATTTTATTTAATAAAAATGTAACGTATAAAGAATAGTGTACAAAAAAATTGATTTTTAAATTAGGACTGTTTTTATTATTATTATTATTATTATTGTACATTATTCTTTATACGTTACATGTTTATTAAGTAAAATAAATAAAGTGGCAGTACCTAATAGGGACAATGGCAGTAATTGGGATATCTACTCTACGGTGGTATTGAACAGATATGTTCTACTTTGTAACAGTTGAAACTATGAATTCATATGTTTAAAAAAAACATTTTATTCCTTGATGTTCCAATTTTATGTAACAGTTTAGTCGACGACGAGTTTCAGAGAAGCTGCAGATGTAAAAGTATGTGTTTAAATCGCACATTTGTAACTTTCGACTGTTGGTTCTGTCACGTGAAGGGGGGACCTACCAAACTTTCCACGAAAGTGTCATTTATGTAACGACGTGAATAAGAAATGCGAAAAATCGAAAGCAGACGTGGCTTTACCTGAACAACAAGGAGTTTATGAAGCAGAAAGAAAGGTAAATCGACAAGGGGGAGATTGTGATTCATTTCCATTCATTTCCATACAACATTATCATAGCTGCGCGAAACAAAAGTGTATTCGATTTTTGTTACCAAAGAACTTTCACCAGCTAAAGCTTATACCTAATTCAAGTTTCATTCGTTAAAAATGTGTGGGGGAAATTTTGGGCGATGCTAATTTTGAAAAGTTTTCTTCATTTTTCTGATTATTGCAAACTGTTACACCTTTCAACCAGAAATTGATCTGTGCACGTATATGTTTAAATTTAATTAAACGTACATGCAAATTACAATTTATTTCTGCTTTTATTCAACTCAAAATTAATATATTCATCAGGCACTTTCATTATTGTTTCAATACGAGTTTGAGTATTCCGAACATGGTGAATGTAATTTATTGTCGTGCTAATTTATCAAAATATGATAAATCATTTCCGTGGGAATCAATGGTAATTTACGATGACAGTGGATAGGATCAGGAAGTAAGTATTCTACATGCACAGTAACGTTTATAACATTAGCGGAGTTCTTGGGAAGGCAATTTAATGGAACAATCGTACACTTTCGAATAAATCCCTTCTTGGCCCGTGTAATGTAGCAGAAAAAGTAATGAAGCATACCGTTATCTCGTGTACCGAACAGGATTGTGTATTCATCGTGACTGACAATGCCTATCAAATTATTAGGTACCATCGAAAGTTACGTCGTTTGCTCGATGTTGCTTCGAAACTTTGTATAAAATACTTATATCATTTTAAAATTCTGGTCCTGAATTTGAAAAAACATTACGAGCCTAAAGGTATGTTTTCCTATACGCGACAGGACGCAAACTCAAGACATTCAAAGTCAATTTTCTCGAAAATGAAGCGCAATATAAAAAAATTGTATACTTTTTCCTCCACTTACTTACTTGTTATAAGTCGAAAAGAAACAGTATTTTTTTTTATATCGCGCTTCAGTTTCGAGAAAATCGCCTTTGAATCTCTCAACGCCACGTCCAGACGCCTATAGGAAAACATATGTATCTTTAAACATTGCAAATTTAATCAAACTTCTGATCAGTTTTTAAATCCTTAACTTCACTTGTGATACTCAATTGTTAAACGCATAATTAACGCCCCATCAGAGTCAAATACAGCCGCTGTTCTGTCTAAATAAGGTTATAATTGTACTGCACATCTGACGTGGCTTATTTAACAGATTTATTATTATCTGATAGCAATGTGGCACGCATATAATTCACGTTATCCGGGAATTAAACGTGGCAAAATATGCAATGGACTCCCAGTTGTCATTACTGTCTCGATGTCGTTCACCAATCATCATAATGGTGCCGTAACGAAGTCGTTTGTCTCCTTCGACAAAAACGGAGCCGCGAAAAAATGGCAAATCCGACGGGGGAAACGATAGAAGCAAACGACCGTGAAATTACATGATTATTCGAAATTGCTGCGATCCCACGAATAGAAAATACGGAAATATTTGGTGCCACGCGTGGTTCTGCGGTTAAGCCACGTTTCCATGTGTGCGTGGTACAGGGTAAGTTTAAGCAAGGACCGCAAGATGAATCATTGCAGAAATCTAGATTACTATGAATCTGCGTTTCTAGTGAAATTAACCTATACGATTAGAATTCTTTTGGAGCAAACGACATGATACATTTACTGTATTAGATTACCTTAAACAACGCTGTAAGTTTTATTTTATTGTGATATCATAACTCAAAAATTGTCAGAAATTGAGCTGCACCCCTCTTGCTGCAAGATCCTCAGTTCCAAATAAGTCACTAATAGGACTTATTAACTTTGACTCCCAATTTCAAACTGAGACCCATAATTGGCTTAATATCTGAACTAACGTGCCACAGAATATATCTCTCGCAGATGATACAGAAGGCTTGACACCAAGTACGTGAGAAAACGTACGAAAAGATAGTTACTTTGTGCACCTGCATCTATCCTACCTGGAACTTTGATCTATTCTGCTCCGTAAGTTTATTTCCGCAGGAAGATCACTTCAAACTTCGTTCCATGATCCTTCTCATGCTTCCTGTCGTCGAAGGATAGTACTATGCTGATGAATCGTGGCGATAGTTAACGGGAAATCAATTAGTGTAACATGATTCGCGGTTAATCATCCTCAACGTTGTATCCTGGATGATGATATTGTTGTATAGCGTGCAACGAGATGACTATACTGTGCATGTCACAACTGAATATAGCAGAGTCGCGTGGAGATGAGTTACGTTGTTGATTAAGGAACGCGATCAAGTTGGTTTAGACTGGTTTTATTATTGACCTACTGCGAAACGCGGACTACGAGTTGGAGATTGAACGCGTGAACGCTAGGAAGGACGAAACGTAACTGTACAAGTCGGTGGTAGAGTTCTGTATCGGCTGAGTTCCCTAGTGCTGTTGGTGAAGTAGATACGGTGTACTGCTTAAGGCCCAAGTGCTCTGGGTTAGGATATGGCGAACTGTTTGAGGCTCACTCAAACAGTCTGGGTCAGTATGCAGTGAACTGAGACCCAGTTAAGTGCTTTGTGATAGAATACAGTGAAGCATTTGAGACCCACTGGGAGTAGTTTAGAAAGTGATACCCTCAAGAGGAAAATCAACCAGCTATCTTTGCCAGTTAACTACAGGACCCTACGAACCCAAAACATCAAACACTTTGATACACCGAAAGCCTCAAAGTATATAATTGATCCTTAAAGACTATGATCGGTGCATCTCTGAGCTGTTAAAGCCTACAACTCAAAACTGCTGTCTTTGAACTCCAATGCTTTTATGTACTGTCGCTATATCTGTTCCACCAACAATATAAGACTTTAACCTACTGCTTGCATGGTCAATAAAGTATTTTTTCTTAATTCAAAGGAAAGGAACAACTAGGAAGAAAGAGGACAGTTTTCGTTAGGATGGACAAGAACTGATAGTTCTCTATTTCGTAATACAGATTCACAAGGTCAATGCGTAGAACATAACTAATTAAATTTTAGCATGGATATTTCTTCGAAGCGTCGGTTGCAGTCATCGAAATGTGACTGGCCTTCTTCGGAGCTATTCCTATTTGTTTCTTTGAAAGTTCCAAGCATATCCTTGTACGTATAACGTGTGTTCTCGACTTTTGCTAGCTTCGCGTCCAATGATGGGAGTTTATGACGAATTCTGAGTCTAACAATACAACTCTCGCTACCAGATCTACAGAAATGGCACTCTTCCTACTTCCAAACCCTATTTGTTTGTGACATGATATAGGATTTTAAATTATAATTCTTGTCACTCTTGTTACAATCCAGCACTCTCATACCTCAGCTAGCATCATTCTTCCAAGCCCTACATCCAAGTGAAATCGAGAAGACACCAATGTTTAAGGCCATTTTCTATAAAAATGGCCCAGGTTTTCCTATTCTCCTTTGTGTCAATTCGCGCCTAGTCCCTTTGTACAAGGGCGCGTCTTCGTCACAGCTTCCTATCCAAGGGTTGTAAAAGAAGGGGGTGCGTATAATATCCATTCGGTAGTGCTGAAATTTCCTTAGACTCGCTGCGTAACGCGCGATTGGCAAGGAATTTTTCCTCAGAATCTACCGAGTTGTTTTATTGTGGCGATCTCGCAGTGGCGATGACGAAATCGATTACGAGCGATTGTGCCACGCCGCTGGTAGCTGACTGGCAGCTTCGTAATCTATTATGATTTTCGCGGAATCACGTGGTCACGCTAAGTTCGTTTCATAAACCCATATGCACATGCTCGAGCGCACAGAATCCATACACGAAGGCCGCGCTGCTATTTTCAAGTATCCAGCGCGAGTATTCTACTATACGCACCGGACATACGCGCGCTTCTATTTATACAGCTCGAACCGGAACTGTACCTTCCAGACGCGTGTATTCTTGGTGTGTCAGGGTACGGTAGACCAAACCGAAAACAAATGTTTCCCGGAGGGAGTACTGAATAGGACTAAAGAGTACTGAAGAGTATTGAGGGGTATCGAGGGATGCTGAGGAGTACGGAGGAAATACAAGTAAAACCTTGATTATCCGAAATCCGAACTAATGCGGTAGACAGTGTTTTTCGAATAATCAAATGATTACTTCACTTCTGAGCTATACCATATCGCATGCCTTTTAGAAATAAGTATTTTCAAGGTGTTACTATGTACAATTTTGACTCCACATTTTCTATTTCCTACTCTCTGTTTCGTGCAGAATCACTGCCCTGTCGGTGTACTGCCTATTATAAAACGTCCTGCATTACAGGTGCCCGAAGTGAGTCACGTGAAACGCGCAGCGACAGGGATTTTTACGATGCAGGCGCACGAGCAGTTCGACCGCGAGCAATTTATCCGTAACGCGATATCTCGAGCGAGATCGTCAGTGGAAACGGGGATCGATGAGCCGTCAATGGATACTTTTCCAATGTGGCGCGAGCCTTTTCGTACGCGACGATCGGAAAATAAAGATCGTCGTTTCAGATAAATTCGATGAAGCCTTAAAGCCGGTTTCTCGACAGGCTCCAAGTGGATCGGCGTAATTAAATTGCGAGTCTGGCTCAATTCCACGGAAATAAATCTGCGGAGCGTCGGTCACGCACCGCGCGAATTAAGAACTCTAAATCCGCGAGTGTCCAGCCACAACCACTGACTGTTCCATTGTCGTTTTGTTCACTCGACGATGGAACTGGGACTGACTTCCTTTACGGTGCACAAAACACTGTTGGTTTCCTACTTTTAATGTAAATAGTAGTTGGAATAATGGTTCCTTTAAAGCTTTGTAAACTATAATTTGTGGTAATGTATTATACATGAGACCGTATTGAGTATGACGATAATGTTCCATTGTGAGGCACTACGCTTTGGGAGTGGCGAATCTTTCTTTTGGAACGAGATGTTTCCTATGTGAAACTTATTTATTCATTTGTGTACTAATTAGTAAGGGCTATCAACGCCTTAAATGTTAAGTAGAACCACGGGTTATTAAAAAATTTGATTTTTTTTTAAACTTCTCATGAATTTATTCATCAAAAGACCGCGCGAGAACCAAATCAATTTTGCTTCGGCAGTCTTCAAAGAACTAGAATTAATCAAACACTCCTGCATGACGTGTTACGGTTTTATCACAAACCGTAAAAAATATATGAAACGTTTTAGGCAAAAGCCACAGAAAAAATAATAAATCCGATATAGATGGGGCAAGAAACGTTAAAGCATAACGTAAGAAAAAAAATTCCCTATAATCGTTCTTCCCCCAAAACAGAGATGATAATAATAAACAGCAAAGCTTAACAGTTACTATAAACGGGACGAATTACTGAATGTTATACAACTTTAAAAACTTAACAAATTAAAAGTTGATGGGGAGGGGAGTGATCAAAGTTGTAACGTAAGTACGAAATTCCCTATACTTCTCCCTAACTCCAAATAATTAAACATATCTGATCGACAGTTAATCATAACGAATATTAGATATAAATAAAACATCTGAAAGTTGAAAATCGGTACAGGAGAATGTTCAAACGTACCATAAAAATGAAATTCCCTATAACTTTCGGCTTACTCCAAAAAATAAAAGTACGAACATCGACCAATAGTTAAACAACGAATTATCGAACGTTTCGAAAGTCACAGGATCAAATGAAGCCGTTATAAATCAAAGCAAAGGAGGTTAGAGTGCAACGTACGAGAAAAAAAATCCCCGCAATCTCCCCCTGCTCGAAGATGAACATAAACAATCGAACTGATTAACGCTCGGACGCCACGAATTGAAAGTTATCAGGTCCAATCGTCAACACCAGAGGCAGAATAAATTGTCTACGGCTACGAAAGAGACAGTGAAAGGGATGGGGACTAGACGCGGAGACGAATTTAGCCAAATGCAGAAACTTAATAAAGTCTCATGCACGGTGGTAGCAGATGGGTTTCCCTATTTAACCTCTTACAGGCTGCCTATTGATTTTCTCGGGTCCTATTGTTTTGGCACGTCGCGCATTTAACGAAACGCGAAGGGAAACGGGAGAGAGAGATAGATAGAGATAGAGATAGAGAGCGAGAGGGAGAGAGAGAGAGAGAAAGAGAGAGTGAGGGAAGAGACAGGCGTACAGAGAAGCGCACGCACAGGATAGTGCGTTGAACGAAGCGCGAATATCTCGCGGAAAAACGATGGGGAACGCGAGCAGGCTCGCGTAGTCGATGCACAGGGAACGCGAACGACGAAACTGGAGAGCTGTCAATTTCTTACGACGATGTTGTGAATCATCTCTATTTCGGGAGACACCCGTTGGGTGGTCCTCACCCTCGAATTTTGAGGTTAGCTCGGCTTTAATACGCACCGTGCCGCGGTCCTGGGCGACCGTGCACGGCAGGTTGCGGTGCATCCGGGGGAATGATTAACGAAAATAATCGCGGAGGAGACGTTTTATCGGGCAGAAAGCGTTCGCGAATGATTGGAAATGCCTAAACGAGGGCAGCACGCCCATCTGTCGGATATCATGGAAAAATCAATAGAACCGGCGGGCATCGTCACCAGCCGGCGGTCTAGCGATCTTATCACAGAGCCCTGCGATTGTACTCACCGTGAGAAATATCCATAGATAGGGAAAGGCGACAGTCTTTCGTTGCACAAAATCAATTTGTCACTTCTCGGGGCACAACCACACGTCCGACAACACTCTTGCGACTCCGCCGTTTCAGTTTCGAGCGTTCCTCTCGTTCAAGGTCAGTGACGGCGCGCGCGACGAAAAAATTAAGGCGCCTAGAGTACCCCGCTGGGCCGCCGGGCTACTGGAAAATGCTTTTCAGCTTCTCATTCTGGTCATTTGGAAGTTGGAATAAGTTTCTTGTACCGTGAGAAAGATGGTGTGTAGTTGGTGTGGAATTTTAAATTTTAAATTTTAGCAGTTGGTTGCACGAAAGTGTTCCTTGCATTATACAAGGGCAATTATTGCGCAGAAATGACACTACTTGTGGGTAATTTATTTTTCATGGAATTGAGTTTTTTGAATTAGATAGTGGGGAAAAAAATGATTTGATAATTTAAGCGTTCGTTGTATTAATTGTGTTAAGTCTCTGAGTTTACTTGAACTCTTGCACTATTGTAGAATCTTTATTCGCAGATATGATATTAATGATATCACGTCTAATATTACATGCATGAGCGCATGAAAGATTCCTTGGTATTCTATTAAAAACTCAAACATATTTTCACTGATTAATACAGCAAATTTAAATATTACCCACAGAAGATCTAACCAAGCAATAAAAATGGAATAATAAATACAAGAAGGAACGATGAACAGTCGATTGCGCGCCATTATATACAGTCCAATCGTGTTCCTCAGTTTCGAAAACCATTTCGATACCTTGATAATCGATAACAATATCGCAGTGGCGCTGCGCGCGGTAGGTACCTCCCTGCTTCTGTGCAAATAACTAATCCAAATAAACAGACTTTCCTCTAAAAATAAAGAGTTTCTCGCCCACGCGCGATGAAAAAATATTTTATGTATAAAGAAGACAGTCTTTACTTGACCCGTTTCCCCGAAATGCGCCAAAATTTAAAGGTCTTGGGGAAACAATCGAATAAAAAAGGGATTTTGACGTCGTTCAAAATCGAAGCAACTCGAGAAAGAAACATAAATCTTCGACGAAGCTGTACCTCGAAAAATATCCAAATGTACATCGTGTGTTCTGCACGGAATCGAGACCGCACCAAATTTGGTCATGCCAGTCTCCATTCAGAACCAGTGTGCCTCGTACGCAATGATGTAACGCGCTTTACGTTACTCTACGATAACCGTGTATCGTATTCCGTGAAATTGCGTTTAAGGAATCATCAGAGGCTATGTACAGGGAAATCAAATGTTATCTTTTTCTACTTTTGTCACCAGGGTCGACTTATCGAGTAATTAAGGCCGCGTCCTCGTTAGTTTTTGGAGTCTCCAAGCTTCGGATGTGGTTTTATGAAGACTTTGGATTTTGTTTGAAATTGTTTGAAATTAGTTGATATTTCATTTCGTTATTATTTCTTTATTGAAAAACTTATGTTCTTTCATCGTTAGAAGTCATTTTGGAAATAATAGTTATGTGTTTGAGATATGAATCACTCAATAGTGAATCACTAGTTAAGCGAATCACATGAAAATATTTATATTGGACTGATAGTATCTTTAAATTATAGTTTAATGATAAGGCTGCCGAATTATTGATAAATTCATGATCTATTTATTATAGAGTGCTGTTAGGTTACACAATCAGCTTTAACTAATTCATTGGGAAGAATTGCTTAATTACCTATAACAAATCAAATTACATAGTGTACGTTATTTTTGAAAGGACATTAATCATAAAAATTGTCAAAGGTGCCCTGCATTGATAAAGTAGAGTAATTAAAATATATGTTTATATATCTCCTGTTTCCTTTTCACTCCATTTTTCCAATTTCCCTACTACGTATCCTCATATCTACAGAATAACAGGAGTCATGCATGAGGGGCTATCTTCGCTATTACTTCATCATCTAAATAATGAACTTCTTATTATTGAAAGTAAATCAATACTTTGTCTAATTCCAAATAACACTATCGTAAATTAAACCCTCGAATGTTAATCTAAATCTTAATTTTCTGCTTAGTTTTGAAATAAATATACTGAGGAATTTGTTTGTTCTTTTAATACACTTGTTTGACAATTACAATGACTTTGTTGAAAAAAAAGTTTCTTACGCCAAAGTTTTACATGTTTCGCGCCTGTACACATTGTTACCAGTTCTGTAACTTCCGGATTTAGACACTGGTGGTCCGTTAAATCGAGGAATATTTTCTAGGAAGACTATGAGCGCATCGATGACATCACTTTTTTTGCTATCGCGTTACTCAGCATTTGCATCCGTTTACAAAGCGTTCGTTTTTGCTCGCTGAGTTTTGTAATATCATTAGACGACACGTACTGAATTCCTAACGTGTGACGTTGAACGCAACAAATTGTCACGTTGCTTGAAACAATTTTAAAGTCTCGTGTCTGCAGTATACAGTAATTTCGAACATATTAGTTATCTCGTATTTTTAGATATAAATAAAAGGGGTTTCCAAGAATTCTCTAAATTCCTTAAAACATTTTCTTTCTCGCCAAAAAACATTACAATGTTTCAAAAAATCGTTTCCAAATTTGGAATTCATTTCCACCCAAACTCCATAAGTTTATGCAAAACCTCAACCACAACTATAACTACTTAAACACTCACGTACCTTTGTACACTAAAGATCCTCCTTTACTAATCGCATCCATTCACAAGTATCACTTATTTCACTTGGAACCACTCCTCGAGGAACCATCACAAGAAACACTAAAGAAAAACTACCACTCCCTCATCCTTCTAGATCCACTCTGAGGCTTTCAAAATCAGCCGCTAGTCACTGAAGACTTTCAAACTTAATCCCCAGTCTATCCACTATTTGTCCAAAGAAATCAGCGCTCGCGGCGAGCCAAGCACAAAATCCATACTTTCTCCGTCAAAGCCTCTCAAAAGTACTGTCACGTTTCAACAATCACATTGTTATATAACCATAGGCATCTGCTATTCGTTGCGAGTGTTACGAGCAGAAGTGTGACACACGAGGCTCTTCCGGGCCGTTTATCTGGAAACGAAGGATGTAGTCGCCGATCCCCTCGCAGTAACTGTCGCCGAGCGTCGACAGCGGACGGCACCGAATCGACGGCGGCTGGTGAAGAGCAAAAGTGGGAACTGACGATTAGAACCGCGGTGTTCTTGTTTATTTAATGCAAAAGCCACCCACGGGACGCATAAGTGCGCGCATTCCTGGCGTTCCACGCGCGTCGGAGGCAAAGAAAAGAAGGCGTCGATCGTACCTTTCAGAGGACGTGGGCGCTTTTTCCACGTTGTCGCCCAAGAGAATGCACCTGTGCATGAACCGCGAAGCGTGGGCGTTGCTCGATATACAGAACCGACAGGCACGATACGTGGGCACGACCTGCATTTTAACGCCTCGAGGACAACAACATGCGTTTACTGGTGACTTCTCGCACGGTGCCATGGAAAGTTTGATTCGTCTTTGCCCTGTGCTCGGTTGTAATTCGAGATTTTTCGTTGGTATTATAAGTGCTGGCTGATGAGTAGCTAATTCATTTTAGCTACGAATCATTCATGATTGCTGATAACTTCTGTGTTTACATTATTTTGCATATAAGTCTAAAATCGTGAGAACTGTGAGTTCATTTTGGTACAAGTGCCGAGTGCGTGAGATGTGACAATGGTGTTGTAAATTTTGAATATTAATAGTTTCTTAACTTAAATTTTTAAATATTATGCCTGATAAAAGGAATGAACTGTAAATTTATTTATGAAAATAATTTTTCTAATACTAGACATTAGGGTATTTTATAGTTCCTGTATGTGTATCTCTGTCGGAACGTAAAACGATCAATTTTCTGGGGTAGGAGTTGCTACTTTCAATTGATTGAAATTAGCTGAAAATCGAGTACCATTTATCAAAATCTACCACGTAAACTGTTCTTAAGAAACGAAGCCTGGGAACTCAGCGAAAGTAACGTCGGTCTAATCCAGTTAATGACACGCGTGAAGAAAACGGGAATTAGGCCAACACTATAGGTTGCCAAAATTTTAATAACAGCTTTTCTTCTGTCATCCTCGTAGCATTACAATTTTAACGAGTAGCTCTCTTGCGTCACGTGGCTTCTAAACTTTCAGCATCCATCCCCCGACGTACTAAAATTACATTGTACCTTCCAACTATTTTTAGCTAACAGTATGGAAAAGTAGCGATAAATCGTTTCAACGTTTTCCGCGAAGAGTGCTCTAATGTATAACGCTGTTAAAATGTTTTTAACGTCTTTGGAAACCGGGGCAAACCACCATCGGACTCGACAGCGGACAACGCGAGATAAATTCCGCGCTTCCGGCGTCGAAGGGAAGAGTTCCGACTGGACAGTTGCCAGAGCCGCGGTCGTAATCCAATATCTATTCGTGTCGAGTTTTTTACCGTAAGAGGAAACAGCTTTTCCTCCTGTGGGAAACGTCAACCTCGACCTGCCTTATCATTCGTTTCCTCCGGGAACTCCAAGATGGAGCAAGCACCGCGCGCGTTGCAGTGATAACACGATGCTTTTATTCTAATAAGCGTTCAAGGTTTGTCGGACAGAAAAGTACATACATTCAAACCAGTAGAAACTACTCGTCATTTAAGACTAACTAATACTCCTACTTACGGAAAATAAAACAAACTCCAGCACCAGAATTACGCCCCACTATCAAAATCTGCAAATGGATCATTTTAATATTGAAATTACGTTACAAACATTACTATATACCTATTTTATCCTAATGGAAAGTATTCTTCTTCTACATATCTTTCAGAATTTCCAGTTATTATTATATTTAATTATTCCTTCCAGGGGCGTAGCCAGGATTTCACTCAGGGAGGGGCAATAAATAGTGAAACCGAATTTTTAATTTATGTACGTGGTTAGGGGCCAATATAACCGGGGAGGGGGAGGGAGTGTAATATGGAATTACTTCACAACTTAATTTATTTTTATTTTGTAATAAATTAATTTAATTTTGAACGAATGACTAATATATTTTATTACGCCCATAATTCCTTCAATTTTAAACTTTGCTGCACTTATTATCAAGAATATAAATGAGCAAGTACGAGGACCATCCCAATATCTTATTAGCCTGATCAACTTCTGCAAGTATCTCGAGGAGATGTACGAAATGAATCAGTCGACTATTTATCAGACGACCTACCGACAACTCATTTTTGGAGCAAACGCAGAGATACTACCATTCCTCCACCCTTGAATGACAATAAATATAGAGAATCGAGCCCCCGATGCCTCTTCCCAGCAATCCCCCTTACTTTCCTCTCCAGACAAGTTTATCGCCCCCCTCGTCCAATTCGCCGCCCGCGTTGCGCCCTGTCATCGAATCGTGCACGCAGTCCTGCGTCCTAGAAAGTTCCTCCATAACGTATAGCCGGGAGAAATTTTATCGGCTACCGAATCAGATTGATATCTCTCGAGGTGGATACATGGAAATTGTAAGGATGAATCAACCCTTCGAATGAGTGCCTGGAAGGCCTTCGTTCGTTGCTCGTACTTGACAATATTCCAGTGTAAAATGGCGCGGCTTCCGCTTGGGACAGCTGATTCATGAAATGCACAAATAAATTATTACAGAATACAGAATGAGTCACGTTCGCCACTGAGATTTTACCTAACGGTTCCCCGTAATATTCTCTTGCATCTTCAATGAGTAATGAATTACGATCTACTTCAATTGCGGACACGAGGAAGAAATGGAAGATGAAGGACAAGAGAAAGTTGAGGAATGGGAGAGGGAGGAAATAAAAACGAAATGGAAATTAATTTATAATTTATAATTGTTAAAATACTGTTTATGTAATAAACTCAGTGGCGCACCCCCCAAAGAAAGGGGAAAAGGGAGATTAATGTAGCCACGTCTGAAGTATTTTAAGAGTTTTGTAAAAAGAAAATAAAAGTGGATTTAATAATTCTTTAAATAAAGTTTATTAATCGCCTACTGAATTTTATTGAATTTGCCTTACAAATATTTTTGTCCGTTAAACTCGCCCCCCCCCCAAAAAAAATTAAATCCTGAGTGCGTTCCTGGTAATGGTAGTCCAGAGTATACACAAATAGATCGATAATGGAGATAAGGAACAGAACGTACTTTTCAGTTCAATTTCGTTGCAAATATTAAGATCTTAATCTCAGAAATGTCTCTCACTTTTTAGCCAATAATAGAGAAGTCTAAGAAATTGTTTCCACCACAGGAACGAATATTATGATAGAAGAAAAGTCATCTGCCATACAGTAGAATCTGCTGGTAAAGTTCAGACAAGCGTTTCAGCAACATTCTATGCAAGTTGAAACGAATCTCTTGGATCAGCACGTGCTGGTTCCCATTCCAGCAGGCGAACGCGTGTCTCCACTATCAAGACGACAGTATTCTTCGTAAGGAAGAAGAGTGGTGGCCGGTGGAGGTGGGTGCAAGGGCAGATAGAGAAGTTGAGGGCAAGGGGACGAGGAGAAGAGATTTTATGGGGGATCTTCGGGAGCCTGAAAACGGGGGGTCGCGCTGGCGGTGGCCATAAAAGAACTAGGCTCCGGCTTCAGGATACGACGGGGTAGGATGTGTTTTGCCAAAAGCTGGGAAGCGTCGCGACGGCGCCAGGGGGTCTGGAGCCAATGTCTGACTTCTATCCCGGGAGATTCATCTCGAAAGCTACCGACGAATTTCGCCTCGCCGTCTAACCTCTTAATTATTATCGTCCCTCAATCGTTATCATAATTACTGAAGGAGTTTCTAATTGGTGGGAACCTTAGGGCCATTTTTAAATTAGATTTTTTTCGTTTAGTATATTAATCATATGGCGAATTTTGCTGAATTGTTTAAGGATGACTTTCAGTAACATTAGAAATAAACGAAAATCTTTGAAAATTGAAGGAATGAATATTTGTGCAATAGTAAAACTCCCTGCAAAATTTTAGAAAAATTGATTCGGTAGTTTTTAAATTATTTAATTTTCAATTTAACATATATTCTTATGGGAAAACGCGATATTGAGAAATATAACTACAAAATTAAGAGTGAAATAATAGAGCGAAGCTTTTGAAATCTTGTGTACAGAAAGATCAAACACTGAACGAAATTGTCACAAAAATTCTGGACAATTGATTTTATGAATGTAGGTTTAATAGGTAAAATAATGTGAAGGCGTAAGAATGGATTAGGAAAGGATAGAAAGGGTATGTACCTACAAGTATACGTAATTGTTTAAAAATAGGGAAAAATAAGGAAAATTAATACGGAATGTAAGTTATAGAAGTTATGGACTATTCAACTATTCTGAATTCCAATTCTTCAATGCAGTATTTGTCCAAGTTTCCGTTTATCGAGCTTCGCTAAGAGGAAGGCGTGTTCATTCCCCCAAAAAGTCATAATTTGTTCTCCTGACGCAAAGATTCGTAGTACATTCGATAACGCAAAGAGATTAAGTGCCGGCAAAGGGTGAGATCGAGAAGAATCCGATACTCATTGGAGGGAGAAGTTGCCAAAATTGAACAAAGGGGTGTTCCTTCGCGTCCTACTCTCCCGATTCATCTTTATTCTCGATCGAGATGATTTATGAGCGAGATGACTGTAAGCTGCGCGCATAAATCCACGAATAAATTCATTTTTCTGAAAGGTTTCGATCTTTCTCGACCCCGGCCACGGTCGCCACCGCCGACTACTATTACTCGAGATATTCCGACAAGATACAAGCTCGTATTATGCAAGGCAGAGAACAAATACTCCATCTGAAAAGTGTTTTCCACAGGGATCTCGTTTATCTTGATCTGTTTGCGGAATATTTTAAAGGACTCCATTGCATGGAGATGAATTCGATGGTACAGCTAAAACAGAAACTTTAAAATTGAAATTAAAATTGTATGGTTTCAAATATATTTTAATTTAATGAACAATAAACATCCTTGACGTCTTGAGATGACCATGAAATGAAAGTATTGTGTTTTTTTGTAAGAAGCAGGATAGCAAGTTCCAAATCGTTAGAAAATAATTATTTTCTTAACGATTATCTAAAATAGTAGAAAATGTTGAAAAATGTAGGAAATGCTTCGGTTTGTGCAATTTCCGTAACAAAAGCAAGGTATAAAGAAAGAAGTTTACTATTTACTTACGATTCACGAGACACGCCCCATCCTGGTTTAGCACAAGAGCTGATAATATTCGGGCAACAAAATTCGTTCGTATTTAGATGTTTCTACCTCATATAGTTTACGATCCTCCAGCCGACGGAAGAAAGGGAACGCAGATACATCATAAACCCCTGAAAGGGCACAATGGGTCGAGCCCTTGCGAGTGCAATCGAGGATGATTTGACAAATTCTCGATCGTATACGTGCATGGGGGATGTTCACCGAGAGCAAGAGTGATGCGTACGCGGCTATCGAAATCACCATAAAAAGTCACCCATGTCTAACGTGGGGCCGCGGTGAATCGTAAATTCGAAAGGAATTAATGCGTAGAACGATCTTCGCCCAACTCTCTCCTGCCTGAAAGGAGGCTGTAATTTATTACGCCACGGCTCCGGGCCTTTAACGGCAGAATTTTTAAATAATCTTAGCATTCTACTGCGTAATTAAATTTCTCGATTAGAAAGCTGTAAAATTCGATGATAAAGTAAATACGGTATTGGAAATATTTATTTCGTCACTCGAATATTTAGTTTGTTTTCACTTCCACCTCATTTAGTATTAATATTCGGAAAGAATTTTTGCGCGATTGTTGACTTGAGTGGTTGTGCCCCATATCATGATAATATAAGTTGAATACCAACTATAGGTATGCTTTAATAATCGTGGAGTTATGAAGATTGTTTCATAGGACGTGGATTGTGGGATGATGCAATAAATATTTCCAGTAGGTACTGTATACGTGGGGAAGGACGAAAGTGCGAGTTATTTTTTAACAGTAAATGAAGTATATAGCCTGAAGTGTTTGTGAAGAAATATGACTTTAGTGTTGAGGAATGAGCAGTGAGGAAATGGCCACTTTTTGGTCCTACGATTTTGGAACTGATTTTTGTGCCAAATGATACCTTATAATGAGACATGAATACCTACAAATTTTCAAGTTCAGGTGGCAATTAGTTTCTGAGATATGGGATGCCAAGGAAGTGAGAATCAATTTGCTGACTGCTAACAATGAATTTGAACTTATATTTTCAAAATTCACAATGGCCAAAACGGGCGGAAAAGGCCTTCATTATTGGGCCACTCTTTAAGGCACGTCATTAATAATTAATAAAGAAATTTTTGGCAAAAATAGCAATCTGAAGTCTCAAAAATCCTACCACCAAAATTACTTTCGAACAAGCAACCGCGTGGAAATTTCTAAAAATAACGACATCGAACGATAGCAATTCAAAGCGCCCTGAACCTCAGGCCTATTCATTTTCCGCATAACGATTAGCATAGAGACTTCCGGCGGAGGTAGCCAACGAAAGTCTCCGTACTGCCGTCACTTACTTTCGCCTGGAAATGGGGAATATCCGGGAAAATCAGCGCGTCACGTGCGTCTCGCTGACAAATGACACGTCGTGATTCCCGTCGGTTCGTCCAAGCGGATGTGACGACGTATCGCCCGCCACTCTCCACCCCTCTGTCTGCACAATAACTGTTTCTTCACCCCCCACGTGACCCTTGTTCTCCCCTTTCTCTGTGTACCCGCCGTTTTCGCTCCACTGACTTTTCAGATTCCGTAGAATCATCGGTCCCCCTCACCATCGAGGCGCTCAGCGGCCGCATAAAAATTGCCAACGGAACCGGATGCCGGAAGCTCGACGGGGGCACCACTCCCACGAGCGACGAGAAACTCGGAGAACCGTGGCAGCCAAGGAGGAGCCACCCTCGAATTCCCTTTTCCTCGACGGCTTTCGTGGGACGGAGAAAAATCGCGTCCAAGTGTAATTAATTCGGATAGCTCTGCCTCCAACGGGCTGCTCGATGACGCCGTAAATATCCATCCCCCTTTCAGGGTAGGTAATTAATTTCCATTAATTTCGTTTCCTCGATCGGCGCAGTTCGAGCGTTTTCCATTCGATATTCTACTAAGGGGTCGTCCTTAAATGTCGTGAGGCTTTTCGGGGAGGGAGGTGGTCGCGAATTTCTTACAAGGGGAGAGGGGATCTGGTAGCGTCTTACGTAATATTTTTTTAACATAATCTCCAATAGGGGTAAACGATATTTAATCGCACACACGCAAGCGAGAAGGGGGGTTGGAATATAAATTCTTACGAATTCTTATACTTGGGACGGGAGTGGGTAATAACGGCTCCTAATTATTCTTTACAATCTTTCAAAAAATTTGAGTTTCCATCGTGACACAGAAAGTGTGAAGGAATAGTTGTATGTAGTTTGAATAAATATAATGAACAAAGGGAAACGAAAAAGTTTAGAATTAGATCATGTTCCATTGCATATAGAATAAACTGGCTTAAATATGGCTCTTCATTATTTCGCATCATGTCTCGAACACATTGCGGACGTGCTATTCGAAACGTCACACGAAATTGAACCCCTGGGGTTAATTAAATCAGCGAGAATCGTCGTGTCGTTTCTTTGCGCCCCGTTAAAATTTTAAAGCCGAATTGGCGCACGTGTCTCTCGTAATTTAGCTCGTTAAATTAGCCCCCATCGTGTAGCGCGTCGTGTCAAACGTTTTAACGCAAGGAATTCCCCCAGAGACCACCGAAATGAAATATTACGAGGCTTAATTCTTTAAAGACAAACGATGGACAGGGAAAATTCATGAAAAATTTCAAAATGTGAGGAATTTTGTCACTATACTTCGTAACTAAAATTGAAGATTCTTTCAGCTATTTTTTAAACACAATTGTTTCATAAGCCACCACTCAGAATTTATATATTTACCTACTCTCTATTTTCGTTGATGAAATTTAGATTATTCTGCAATTGCTTACGTTGCTACTTTTATTACAAAATAAACCCTTAATCGAGAGATTTTAAAAGACTCCGGAAAACACCAAATACTAGAACTTACACGATATATTCATCGGCGAAACTTCAAACAAACACCAAATCTACACTCCCGAATATCAACAACGCATTCTCAGAAATTAAATCGTTCTAACTTCAATTTTATTCGTAACAAGTACCAAAGCAAAAATTTTCTTGAAAGTCCATAAAGTGCACTAGTGCAGCAACAATTTCTGTCACTAGCGTAAGCCAATGCAAATGTGGAAAATCGTGACAGAAGTGGATATCAGATAATACGTCAGGTAACAAGCCCCATGGGCAACGTAGAAGAGGGAACTTCTTTCGCGAGCCGTGCCGAGGGTGTTAACTACCGTAGACGGGGTACTTAAATACACTCCCCAAGCATTTAAATCGCATCGAACATTTGGCCGCACGGTGCATTAGTCCTGGTAGAACGATCATGGATATACGACCAAAGGGATGCATCGTGCCGGGTGTGGACTTAAGTAATGAACGAGTTCACGGGGGTGAGAATATTAAATTACAAGTGCTCGAGTACGGTGCACCGTAACGCAACATATACAATCACATTTAATTCATCATTCGATTTATGAGCGAAGGCCTTTACGCTGTTCATCGATTAACGGGAAATTCCTGCGGAACAAATGTAAAAATTTCCATACTCCATCGCGTTAAATAGAAGTGACATTATCGCTACTAGCAGAGGATTTGTGATATTAAACACTAACTGGGTTAGACTTAGAGTTAATCCATTTCGCCCAAAATAAAGCTATTTTCGGTCATTTCTTATGTCAACAACAAATCTCAACATATTTTTTAAATTGGAAGGTTTTGAAAAATACTGCTGGGAAAGATATATATAAAAACTAAATTCAAAATATAGCGACTGTTTAAGAGTTTTTAAATTTCTCCTTTCTCGAATTCAAAAAAGTAATACCTACTTTACTATACGTGATTCATTACCATTAAGGGGTTAAGACCACAAGCTATAGGGCTTCTCCAAAGCTCAAGCTCCATAGCTTTTCGAATACGTTAAATTTTGGAGCATTGAAGGGCACGACAGATGGAGCCGATATTCCAGCGGAAATTCAATCACGCCATTGCCTCGAATTTTCACGAGTTCCGCGTCCAATTTGTACGATATATAGCCTGGCCCACGGTGACGTCCGTCCCCCGACTGTTCCCGCACCCCATAAATATCTGGAAACCACATAAACTGACCATCCCGAGTACCCTGCGTCCATCTACGTGCGCCGAAAACTCTCGTGAAAGCACCCCGTCGAGAGAATCGCGTGTCCAAGAGAGACAAAGGTTACTTACCCTTGTGGCGAGCTGCAGAGGATACGCCCCACAAGGGTTGCCACGGCTCGCCAGTGTGTACACGGCCCAACCCCTGATAGAGCCAAATAAAGAGGACACTCTTGGACAGATTACCGCTTAAGTGCCTCGATACTCTTTCCCTAAGTGGATGATTCTTTTTTTCATTCGTCCTTTGGTAATGCTTGCTGCGCGCATTTCTGGGCGAGATGGCACATCCCCTGTAACAGAATGCCAGCAGCTGGTTAATTCCTGGGACCTTAGGAGCCTGGACTGATAAGTTGCATTTTTCAATTGTTCATTTATTTTGGAGAGAATAACAGTGGAATATTTATATTTATATACTTTAGAATATAGTAGAATTATACGTAATGGAATTATATTTTTACTGTCAGTATATATTGTAAACCCCGTTGGGATGAAAAGGTAATTAACGACGACAAACATTATCCTGAAAGTTGCGCGGGAAGAGTCGAAAACCCCCCTTGGCGACGAAAGACAATTAATAATAATTAAAATCGAATTCAGCATCAGGGCACCCCTGTAAGCGGAGCAAAAACATCGTTGATCTATGTTCCTCGCGAAAGATTATAATAGACGTCATTCGTGGTGCTCCGTTTTTTTGCACAATAAATTTCTATTGTTCCTTGCGCAACAGACCTTGACGGACAGAATCCTGTCGAGCTCTCGATTGTAAGGGAGATCAACTTTGTTTTTTGTTAGAGGAACGATTCTTCTCTGAAGTTGGAAAAGAATTTGCGATATCATCAAGAATTGTGTACAATCGTGAGTCGATTAAAACAGTGGATGTTTTTACTGGAATCGTTTGAAACTTTCATACAGATTTAATTTTGGCAACAATACTTCCTTCGGAAGTAAATAAATTATGCGCCCTATTGCTCAGCTATATTAAAAGAAAATATACAATACTTTGTAGTGAGGTATAACACATTGTTAATAAAACTTAGGAATATATTACATATGCGAATATGTTGAATAAAATTGTTAGAATACCTCGTGCTTGGAAAATGAACCAATAATAGTCACACATGCAGTTGTACGATTCAATATATCCAGCTGAACCTTGTGGCATACGAATAAAATTAAGGGGTGGTCGTAGGGATTTGATCCTACCACGAGAACCGATAACACGATCTCGACAAAACGCGATGTAACACCCCTCGCATCTCCCCGTTCCTCCCTCTCGTATGACTTTCAATCGAATCGCCCTGAAAACGCGGTGGCAGCCTTTTAATCAATCGAATCGATAGACGCGTTTCGGCAATTCGATCAAGCAAATCGCTCGTGGAATTACGTCCCCAACGATCCCTAAATCATCCAACGCCATTGGTGCCGGTTACATAAATCGCGCTCAGCGGGTATTGGTCCACATTTACACCACCTCGCCTCTGTATATCTATATGAATCTATTAGAAGATAACCGCCTCCACCCTTGCAGATATACACGCGCGGGTAGAATGTATTTCGATTTGTCACAACCGGTACACGGGAGTGCATTCGCTCGAAACAAGTCGCACTATCGATGATTGGACACGGCAGAGGCGAGTTTCTGATTTATTGCAGCGACGCACGTGACACCGTATTCCGAACCACGGAGAAATGAAATTCAAATGACGTTCTGTCCCACTCTTCAGATACTGTTATCTTTTCTCGCGTAGTTGTCGTTGTTGAAATGAATTTTGTCTGATAGAAATGGATCTTACACCATTCCACGGGGAACTGATCACCTTTTGTACTTCATGTTGGAGGATTTTGGTGAAATTGAAATATAATGTAGTCCACGTGAAATTATGGAGGGTTTAAGTCATCACTTTTCTGGTTTCGAGTTTATTTAAAAACTACAGAACGTCGAAGTTTGCAAGTTTCGCCTGTTTTCGTGGAAACAGTTTTTGTGGATGAATTTTTATCGAGGTTGCTATTAAGACGAATAACGAAGACATAGTTAAAAATAGTACGTAACAGTAAATTATAGGAATAATTAATATCCGAAATAGTACAATTTGAAATTGAAACGCAATGAAGATGGAAATGGCAAACATGAAATATATCGGGAGTTTTTTCATAGCAAACAGATTTTAGTATGCTTACGCGAATGTCTGAGATATTCTCGTTTTCCCCTACATACTTTTTGTAGAGTTTATCATGCTAATGGGTGTTGCGCGCCATTATATCGCGACGAGGGTTCCTCCAACTTTTGCTTACGCAGTAAAGTGGTGCTAATTTTTTCTTAAACTGTTATTTTAAGGGAGCCTGTTTTTTCATCTTTCACCATTTCAATGAACATCCACTTCGCTACGACAACAATCTCGCCCTACGAAAATATAAAACCCTTCTCCACTTTTTCAATGGAATATCAAAGTTCTATCGACCAACGAAAATCTTGATTTACTTTTAAATAACGAATTGAAAATGTGACAAAAATATTCCTAAATTATTCAGTGATTTTTTATTCAGTAATGCGAATAATACTTTTCATGGATCACACGAAAGAAAACTTAAATGGTACGATGCAAACATATCGTTACATAAACGAGTTTCCTTCCATCCCCCAAAGTTTCTGCAATCAGAAGCTACATCTCGCCCCCGCGGAAAATTGCGATTATTAAACAATGACGTACGAACGGATAAGTTGACGGAACGACGCGAGATGGAAAATGATAATAACCATACCGCCGGTCATTCCAGCGAATCCTGTCCATTAATTCGAGAAAGCATCGAAGCGTCTCTGGCAATTTTAATAACTCATGGTCATCACGTGACGCTGACGATAGTTCTGCGTCGGCCATAAAACACTTTACAACTTCGCCAATAAAAAAGTTTCAACAATCCACACCCGGGATCAATAATAGGCAGCCTCTGATTGGATCCTGCAGCGCCAATCGAGGGTGGTTTCCGCGACAAGGGTTGAATACCGCGGATTCTGCGCCACCGAGCAAACGTTCTTATTGGTCGTGTTTTCGCCAAAGGGGCTGGCACATCCGTGGCGAAGTAAAAACCTTTTCAGAAATGGACGACAGACATGAAATGCGCCGAATTTTCCGATTTTTATTACACCCCTTATTGCTTTTTATTCAACATGTCATGGCTACTGCGACGAATGCTCGGCGGCGCGATAGTCATGTGATCAAGATACCCTTGAATCAAGAGAACTCTAATTTTTTTTTTTGTACTAAAGATTAGGATAACAAGAGTTTTCGTTTCTATTCCGTAAGTGGCGTAAGTGAAGTAGAATCCTTGAATGAAACCAGTAATGAACTTCGAAAATAGAATTAATTTTAGGGCACTTTTGTTAACAAATATCATCTTTTCGTTTTCATATTTTCATGAATTGTTGTGTACCTACATAATTCTGAATATCCACGATTTTAATATATTCCTTGAGGAATAATAATGTATCTATATTTATCCAGTAGATACAGAAACATGAATCATTTAGCAAGTAGAAATAATTTAAATTTTAACCTAATGCAAGGGCATGAATGTATATATTTATCTGTATCAATATTTCATATTTTACTATATTCTCTTTTAAATTTCTCGTATTACCTATATGCGCATTTTGCTCTCATGTTTTAATCATCTATCTCAAGTACATTGCGAAATTTTTATCGCTGGTTACGACAAACACATACAGCAATGTGTGTTGCTCTAATCACGAACAGTCTTTAATTATTCATGACAGAACGAGTAGCTTGATATCTGTTCCTCATCATTGTACGATAATAGAACAAAAATAATGTATGTGTAATGATCTATTAATAAATATAAACTTCAAACCTGTTCTAAGATGCCAGATCCACATGTAAGATACAATTAATATTCATTTCCATAATTTTTTGTCATATTAATGAATAAAATAAAAAATGGTAACCATCAAGTTCTATACACATAATGATTTTTCAATTTTATTTATGTACTTTCATAATTTGATCAAAAAAGAAAAATTTTCGATTCCTAAGTATCTGTATAATCCACTTAAAAATATAATTCGAATTCTCATAAACTATCTAATGGAGAAAGTACCTCCTTCTAGGTATATTAAATAAATGTATACGTGTATGATGGAGTAATTAATATTCATTCGTTAAGCTTACAAGATCCCTAATTAGAGACCTAAATTAGTTTTAATGCATTATGAATAACTAATATCTGATTATGCAGATTACGGTTGCTGGAACGATATTTTTAGCCAATTGTAGGTACATAATCTTTTAACAGTAGGTACCTAAGCGAGGTTTGCCGCATTGCAGACATGCGTCAGTTCCTTTCTCTCATTTTGCGGAAGCGCCACTTCAAGCTTTATTGAATTATTCGCAAGATTTAACCACGACCCGTTTTCTCTCACTCGCCTCGTTTAACACTGATTGTTACAAAGTGCACGAGCGTCCTCAAATGTGTACGAAATGGGACAAACGAGCTTATAAATCTCAATTTTCGTGCCCTAAAATTTATGCTTTTCGGTCTCTAGAATATCCGAAGCTGTGCTGCTCTTCACCATAAATTACAAAATTCTATTTTATTCGTATTACATTTCATACTGAAAATACTTCGAAATTCAGCAGCTGCAGACTTGTAGTAAAAATAAAAATAATATATATAGAAAAATGGTAAATATAGCGAATTCCAGTTGTAATTTTTAAATCAGGTCGAAACTGTGTAAATATATTTTTGCGTTTAAAGAATTCATGGGTTTATGAAAACAGCTACAAATATCAAGTTATTTGATTTATAATGCGTGATAGAATTGTTGGACGAGGAATTTATAAAATAAAGCAACAAATAGGCTTCATGAAATGCTGATTCAATGCAGAAATACTAAATGTTTTATGCTGACAAACGTATCTCGAATTACACATTTCTAATTAGTCATCAGTTTTATTTATAGTCATAAAGCTCCACTGTTTTACGCTCCTCCGAATCTTACAGGCATATTACTCTGTGTTATTTTCATACGTATTTTGTTCTTATTTACGATTTTCCGTTTTGTTACACTGAATTCTGTTTTTATAATGCGATTTACAGTATTTTATTTGATCAAAACAGAATATTTGTAAAAGTAGAGTATACCTACACAATTAATGCATTAACTAACAATAAGCAGTTTTCTTTTAACAATTTCACGAATGAGAAATTGATTCTAAACGAACTAAGTACCTACGTGTAAATTATTTGTAAAAAATCGATTTTTTTCATCATTTCCTACTCTGTATAAAATTTTCTAATATTTTATAATTTCAAGATGTAATATATAAAACTGTGCACAACTTGTTACTATAATAATAATAAGCTATGTTTGTTGCTTCATTTTATTTTCTTTCTACAATTAAAGAAACTTTAATTAGTAAGACGTTCCATCCCCGTTTGCTGTCTTTACAGCGAATAAATTTTCGATATAAACTATAAACATATATTTAAAATAAAATCCTTCTGCTCTTAAAGCTGCTGTTCAAAAACACAAGAATTTGATATTACATATTCCGTTTAAAATAATCAAATGTGGCGCCCCCTGCTCTCTGCTATAGCAAATAGATATATGTATGCACATGTATATTTATCACACAAGTGTTAGTGAACTCCAAAGTATTATGAGAAACGTCATGGCCTATTTACCTATACACATTTTCATAATATTAATAGGAAAAAGTACGAAAAACCATTCCTTACACAATTTATCTCGTATTCGCGAAATTATCACCATTCCATAAATGTTTAGAGGTATTGGAAAAGTTACATACCCTTTCACAATCCTTTATTCTCCATTTACAATCTTCCGTTCTCCATTTACAATCCCCCATTCTCCATTTACAATTCTCCAAATTTTTATCGATAAACCATGCATTATCATATTAACAAATTACTTTCTTAAAATAATTAAAATTTCAAAAAGATGCACATCCACGCTGTTTAGCGTTGCACGTTACTTAATCACTGCATTAGATTTCAATCGAAATATCGTTCGAACAATTTTCGATACGTTCGAGATATTTCAATAGTTTCGATATACACAATCGCAGTGCCGTGCAAGCGTCTTCCCAAGTGCTCACTCATTGAATTCCCATTCGTGTTTTTTCAGTAGTGTTTTTATTATCAGATATATCTCATTATACATTTACAATCTTCGATAAACGCTTACAAATGCAATAAAGGTCGACAGGAATACCGAGCTCGCGGGTAATTCAAGCTTCTCGTTTCTACGTCTGCTACTCGATATACCGTTATACACTTACTATATAAGTAGGTATTCTCCGAACAAAAAAAGACTCTTTTCCTTTCCTTTTTCACCGACTTTGCTTTTTGCAAAATAGCACGAGGATGCGCCAAGCAATAAACTACTCGCCGCTTCAAATTCAACAGGGCCGTACCAATGATTCCTTATTTTAAATTTTATTAGACATCCGTCAGGTTAAAAAACTCAGAGCTTACCTATACAATCATTCGCTTATGGGAATGTAGTACCAGTGAATTATCAAATCTGCCCGGACAAACACGTCTCAGCTTTCGTTCTTCGATATGCCGATCTCCCGATACAAAAGTCGTATAAACATTTATACAGTACGTTTCGTGTAACACTACTAAAAAATCGCTACGTAAAAAAGGATTAGGTGTGATAAACGAAACTAGTAAGAAAAAAAAGATGTGCGCATAGCGCGGAACATTCTCAATGAATGATGATAAAAAAATATATATTATACACAACCCACTAAGTACAATCGCGGCAATGTTGGTCTCATCTCAAGATCGCCGAACATGTCTGGCTCGCGATCGCGTTTCTCTGTCATGCCTGTGCAATTACGATTAAGGCTCGTAACGAGAAATATCGTGTGTGAGGAAAAATATTGAAACGACTGAACTGTACCAAGCTGAGTGTTAATCAAACGATTATTTTTATCGTGTTCCAGGAGTACTGACTGCGCCCCGCCGCTCTGTTAGGTCTATCTCGGATGAAGAATGCATTTATTATACAAATGTTCAACGAAATGCACATTTCACGGACACGATTAACAAGTGATGCAGAATATTAAGTCAGTACGCAAAGGTAAAAATTTATTTCTGTACCTCTTACTTTTGCACCGTACGTTTCGGAAACAAATGTTAATATAACTTCTTTGCCTGTGCTTCTTTATTGTCACTGTAAAGAGAGAGAAAAAATGGAACAAGATAAATTAGTATGCTCCGAATTATATTCTTTCGCAATGAGCTTTACGACGCATATACTTACCGATACATGCTGTACGCTAATAAAATAATCATTTGAACTCCCACAAACATCAAGAACATTGTTGTTGTTAAACAATTCGTTGTAGGACAATCAACGGTCCCACCGTTCAATTTAGCACCCATCTGTCCGATATCTCGTTTCAGAGCGTTAAGTCCGTCTCGCATTTCAGAAATCAGAGACTGAGAGTCATATCCCATTTGTTGTACCTATAAAAAGTTCTTTAGCGAAATGTGTTAGGGAAAAATCGATAAGATTGGATACAAACAGGCACCTGTGCCGTTGGAGCGCGAGCTTGATTATTCAAGATAGTGTCCGTCTTGGTATATACGTCGTTCATAAATGATTTAATTTCCCTAGCTGTATTTATTATAGCATTTTGATTGCCTAGCAGAGTTTCGACCTCTTGCCGACGTATTGTGTCGATTAGCTGAATCTGCTGTCCTGGTTGACCTCCCCCCGCCTGTATGCCTAGATAAGCGTTATTTATGTATAGTTAAAATTTTCCGTTTTCATCCGTCTTATTCGCCGCTGGAAGAGCGATTACCTCCCAATTGAAGCTGAGATATTAAGCTTAAAGATCTCTCTTGCCTCCCAACCACTTCATCTAACTTTCTATTCAGCTCCCGCAACGCGTCAAACATTTGACTTTGGCCGGAAAAGATTTGCCGCAACTCCCTCTGATTGTCAGTTTCAAAGAACTCGAAGTCTTCTTTTTCACGCTGTTCGTCTGGGTGGTCTCTGTCGAATTAAGTTCTTTAGAACCGAATTTCTGATTTAAAGGGCAAGTTTTACCTTAATGTTTCTTACCTGCGGTATTCCTCCTTTTGCTGTTCCAATTTCTTCTGGTAATCCAAATACTCTTGGCTGAGCTTTTGCTGTTCCTCCATAGAAACTTTCTGCATATCTGGCCTTAATTGCTCAGGAGGGTATAGAGAATGTGTTAGGAAATGAGAAACGTCGTGATCATCAGCCAAACCACCTTGAATAAAACATTATGAACTAAACGACTGTTGCAGTTACAACAGATATTAGTTATTACTTTGTTCAAGGATAAGTACCAGTAGCAGCAGAAACACCAAAATATCCCGCTTTGGGTAAAACGACGTTCTCAACTCGGAAACACATCTCATAATCTTGTTCATTACTTGTCATACCGTTATGGAATAACACCTTTAATCAAATATACAGAAAAAGATTAAAATCTGCAACGTCTGTATCGATACGAAAAAAGACAGAATAATGCTCACTGTTAGCGTATTTTGGTAGTACTCAATTTTTGCTCTAGTAGCAAACGGTTTATTACGAAAATCTCGCAAGCAACCAGCGGACAATTGCGTAGTACCGTCACTGTATCAATGTTAAAATAAAGGGTCATTTAGTGGAAGCTTTAATGCATGCTAAAAGAGGTATAGTAAGAGATGTAATTCACTTTGTATGATCGAAGGTTTTTGTGCCATCGTTGAGGACAGCCATAATGTAGGGGTTGTTGTGTTTATTGTCATTGTCGAAGGAGTCGAAAAAAATTCCAAGACCATTCCACATATCAGAGCTACCAAATACAGTGCCGTTATAAGCGCCCTTCGAACTGGTATACCAAAATGCTAAACCATCGGCTCCGATCCTTCCTCTTCCAGTTACCCTAAATATCAACTCCACCTCCCACCAATCACAGAGAACTGGCTGTTTCACCCATATTGCACCTAAACATCAATTAACGTCTCTGTATAATGCAAAGTAAAAAAAACTCCTTCCGCTTTTTCCAAATCCCTATGATAACTTAAAATAGCTTCTAAGCTTACTCAAATGGCAAATACAATGAAAATTCACCAAAAAGATCTTAAATTATAGTATATTAGCCAGTCAATATATCTGATTTATTTGCACGAAACACTATACAATAAAGACCACACATAAATCAGAAAAGTTTTATTAATATCATAGGGAACTCCTTATTTCTATTACATTATACAATCTTCAATAGCTTTAAATGTAATAACTGACATACAAATTAATGAAAGTTAAGGAAAGTTACGTCTCACATACCTTTCTGACTTCTCAACGATGGAGCTACTCTAACATTCTCTGCACTAGCAATTGCATCTGTTAGAAAAAAAGAAATATACATTCCCTGACTGATCAAACTGCAATAAATCAATTATAATACATGATACAAGAGGAGAAGAAAGTTCATTAAAGGTACAATAATTGAAACCAAACATCCGTATAATTTAATACTTATTTCTAAAGGCGAAAATTCAAATTATTCGTGCGAAAACGTAAAATCGATATATTTTCCCGTTCGACTTTCGAGAGCAATTAAAGTAATTTCCAATGTAAATAAAAACATGTACAACTGTCGTGACAGTTTTACGGAGTTCTGTCAAGTAAATACTCCCAACTTCGTTCGTTAAATTGGTGAAGGAAATAGAAGCCAATCCGGGATCGCTTTTGGAGATGAAATAACGATGCATTTCATTTAAACAATCGAAAAGCCGACTTGCAGAAAATAACATACGGAAGTGTTTCACGGTGCCTGCATTTGGTTAGGTTTCGTTGCTACTCACTTCCTCCGTATTCCCAGAAAGGCACGCTCCCATCTTTTTGTGCTAGATACGGTGGCTTAAACGAATACTGATACTCAAATTTCCGATGGGGTATTTCACCGAAGACCGTGTTAATTAGAAAAAATACATGAAAAATTAAAAGCCACCCTACCTCGGCGGCCATCTTCATTTCGACTGTCGAGTCGAAAGCAGAGTGACCACGGTGTCGATCCTGTAATCGCTCGAAACGATTGGTGGAACCGTTTGTATTCTCCTTTTCATTGGGGCATTATCAATGACGTGTCAATTCCGTGGCCACATTTCAAACATTTCGCCTTTCCACCGGGAAATTTCTCTTTCTTTTTTTCGCGACGGAAAGACGCTTTTAATCGCGCGCTGCTCAATCCGATGGAAGAATCAGCGAAAAGGTGTTTCGTAAGTTACTTTTCATGAATTTCGTGTTCTAGTCGTGTTCGCTGGTTTTTGAAGACGTGTCATGTAGAAACATGGCGCTATGACGGATGCATCGCCGAATAGATCTGGGAGGTAGCAAAGATTTTATGAATGGTTGTAATGCGTTCAGCTTTATTTATTTATGTTAACCATTATTGTTGAAATTTTGGTCGTAATGATGTTGTCGTTATAATTGTTGGCGCATGCAAACTTATACAGGTTTATACAAGAATTTCAGTTTAGGTCACTCTATATTTCATTTAATTGTAAAATTCATTTTCTGTTTAAGTTCCCCTCACTCATATCGCGCTGAATGATATCGATGCAGATATTGATAAAGGAGGTGGAAAGCTCTTACGAACTGATAAATTTGACTTATCAGTTAGATTATTTCGTACGATATAAGAAATCCATTTGAAACTATTTATCGACCAAATGGAACAATAATCTAAACATGAACCACCACTAGCAAGCCTGTATATATATTTGCACAAGTTACAATTTTAATAAACATAGGTAATAAAAATGTGTTCTATTCTACAATTTGAGCGAGCAAAGTTAAACCACAGCTTAGATGCTGCTTTAGCTTCGAATTTGATATACATTCCTCAGTATCTTAATCGGTTATTGCGTATCAATTGTTTATTTATATTTTCCCAAATAAAAGATCAAAGCGATCAACGATCAGCTGTCAGTCCACTATCTTTCTGTGTAAACGATCGCTAGTAGATGCAAAATGTCGGCTACCATTGCAACCAGCTGATTTCGGAACGCAGCTGTGCGAGTCAGTGGTGCGTGCATGCGAGTGAACGTGTAGTTCAGTGTAGTTTGCCCTCCCATTTACTTGGCTTCAATGGAAATACAAGATGGCGTCGCTCATTGACAACTATGAGCAACAATACGCCGTTTTGACAGCTGACATTACCGCAAAGATCGGTAAAATAAGAACACAAAGCGGCAGTAAGTACGAGAACATCCGAATCGTAGAGATCGCTTCGCCGCGAGCCACAGATCGCTGTGCTTAAAGCGAACGGTCTCCACTTCCTGACGTTATTAAACAACAATAATCGATACAGGTGACGTAATTTACAGATGAGAAACGAGCTTTCGTTCAAGATGTGGACAGACAGATCGAGGAGGCCCAGGAGCTGGTAATAACATATATTGGCTATTTCTTTAAACTTAGGTCGTCTATAAAAAATAAGAGCTTTCAATTGATGAGTAATCACGAGGAGTTTGTAGGAGGGGTTATACTCTAGGGTTAGAATCGATTCTCCGTCAATTTCTGCTTTGTCATGAGTATTAAAAAAGTTGATAAAAAAGTGGAGAATCACTTGCGCTTTACTACCTGTTTTAACACTTCATTGCCAGGCTATGAAACTTACTGTTTGTTTTGTGATTGTATCAATACCGTAGACAAGAGTTCTAGTAATGTTTGATGTATAATGTTACGTGTTGGACTTTCAGCTCGAGCAAATCGAGCTGGAGGTTCGTGGGGTGAACGGTGCTGCCCGTGACCGATTACGTGGTCGCGTGGAAAGTCATAGAGCTGAATTAAAGAGATTGGCGCAAGAATTTCAATTGGCTAAGAGGCCGAAAGATGAGAGCATTGAAATGAGTAGAGAAGACTCTTGGGAAAGCAATATCACAGAAGATCAGAAGAAGAGATTGTTGGATACTTCAGAGAGAATAGATCGCACTGGTAGAACTTTACAGAATGGTTATCGAATGGTACTAGAAACAGAAGAAATTGGTTCCCACGTTTTAAAGGAATTGCACGAGCAGAGAGAGACGATCCAAAAGGGGAGGGGAAGAGTAAGATATCGATTTGATCTATTTTTAAAAATCAGGTAGGTTTTCTTTATCATGCGAAACCGAATTTCATTGTTTTAGTTACGAGAGACAGATGCAGAGCTGGGGCGAGGATCTCGGTTGTTATCAGGAATGATTTTCAGAAGCGTTCAGCAAAAAATTATTTTAGCAGGCGTAGCATTAACGCTAGTAATTGTTGCTTGCTTCCTCGTTTACTACAGTTTCAAGTCCAGCAGCTAAAGAAACAAGCAACGCGATCTATCGATCGGAATTAGGCTCGGAAGCCATATTTATTATCAGTGAGTTTCAAACGCTATCACTATCGAATACATTGTCTGTTAGGTGATTATTAAATTATAAATCGAAGTAATGTCGTACCATACCCTTTTATTAATCTCTCCACTCATTTTGATCACCTTAAATCATAATTAAATATGTATCCTCCGTTTTCTATGTCAGTTCCGTATCGATTTTATATCGATTTCATGTAAGTTCCATACCAGCAAGAATATGGTTATAATTATTAGTAATAACAAAAGGTCACCTGCCCATTTATAATGTTGGTAACAAGCGTAACATATTAAAACGTCTAAAACTGTTCAGAATCGTTTCCACTGCCTTCGTCCGTATTCATTTACATACCGCTCACTTGCCCAATTGTATTTTGTGTACGTCCAAATGTCCAACTTTATACTAAATCCGAAATCCCACTAATCGTTGTTATTAATAAAAATATACAACTATAGGTGGATAGTCCATAAGAGCGGTAATCATCCGTATAAAAATACAAGGACGGGGGACGGCAAAGATTGTAAATATACGTGAGAAGTATCGAAGGATTATAGTGAAGTGAAATTCAAACGCGCCTAATAATAACCCATTTTATTACTTATAATATTGTCAATTATCTTAATAGCCTAAAACGGTGCTTTTTCTTTCAATGCGTCGCTATGTAATTGTGAAAATGAATATATAATAAAAGTATCGCGTAGTAACGAGTATTCGATGACGGAAGTGATTTCAGTGAATGCGACACAAAAGGCGTTTGCGATCCTTCCTGTCGTTGCTGCTCCCATTGCTAATGAAAACAAGTCAAAACGAATGTTCAGTCTGGTCAGTCCAAATGTCTGTAGAGATCCTCTATCTGGGGTTTGAAGTAGTCTTTCAACTGAGGCCGTTTTGCCTTCAATGTTGGCGTGAGAAGGCCATTCTGCACGGAGAACGGGTCCGGATGCAAATAAATATCTTTCACCTATGGTTAACAGAGAAGAAATCCTTGTGTTTCATCCCTGTCGTGTTAGAGTACAAAGTGTTTCGATATTTTCAATAAAAAACATGTTACAGGATACAAATTAATCTAAAAACGCTTTAATTTGTCTGAATTAGTATGTATCTTTTTTCGTTTACATGCATTATGGTGGTAGAAGAAAGTTTAACACGTGAATTGTGATAAAAGTGTTCTAATTTAACCAGCATATATAGAAAAATAGAGGGGTTGCCTAGAATAGATCACTGATACCAACGTGATGTGTGAAATCCAGATTAATATGAATGCGTGTATTGTAAACTTCCTTGCTACCGGAATAAAGTCACTGAAGGTCTGTTAAATGAATAAATGTTAATAGTAGGTATTATATTGTTTACCTGTTCGAAGGATTTAAGGCCAGCTTCTTTTCCCCATGCAAGCATGTCATCCAGGATCAACTGTTTAACCTGTGGGTTGGCACACAGCACGCTTAACGTGCCTGGTATACCGTTCTCCACCGCCCAACATTTCACGACATCCACATCCGGCACCACTATTCCTACGACGCAAGATTTCAGGGACTCCCCGTGGACGAATACTTGATGTACATATTGACTGCGTAAATAAATATTTTCGATTTTTTCTGGAACTATGTATTCTCCCTGCGACAACTTGAAGATGTGTTTCTTCCGGTCGATTATCTTCAGCGTTCCGTTCTGCGAGGAGCAAATTACCGTAAAATTAATGTACTCGTATATACACACATACTGATAAAAGGGGCGTGAAATTTTAAATCCTCGAAACTCAAATCCGAAATTTTGTAAGGCTTCGAAACCCGAAACTCTCAAAACTTGAAGTGCTAATTTTATTTCGTAAGTGGAATATCTTGCTTTATAAAAACTGAAGTGAAGAAAATTTTTACATAAATCTCTACTGACTATAGTTAAATAAAATACAAACAAAAATATAACAGTATACAAATTCTCGAGGTACGCTGCGAATGATTCTTTGATTTTATACTTCTTCTTATCTGGGTGTCGAAAGTTTTGAGTTACGAAAAAAGTGCAGTTTCGAATTCTCGAAACTCGAAACTTTCTTGGGTTTCGACGCTTCGAGAAACCCATCCCTAATAAAAACTAAAATACTGAACATGTGTTGAACACGATGTCTGTTGATTAAGAAATGATCCGTAGTGAATAGCTTCTCTTATTAGCTCAATGTAAGCTTTAAAGAAATTTATAGTAAATAACATGATAAAAATTTATATGATATAATACTCTAATGACGAAAATAATGTGAATTTTTTTGTGGAAATTTTGTTAATAAGTTCCTATCTTACAGGCAACCACATGCCGATGTCCCCTGTGTGATGCCATCCATATTCGTCGATAACTTCCGCCGTTTTTTCCGGATCCTTGAAGTATCCAACGAAGACGTTGGTGCCCTTCACGCACACCTCGCCTTTGCTTTTCTTGGCGTAGTATTCCATTTCCGGGACGTCCACTAATTTAACGCAGCAGCAAGCGACCGGTGGTCCCACGTGTTCCGGTAAATGATCACCCTACGGTAGTTGCGAGAACGTATAGATAAGTAAAAGTTTTGATTACTCTAAGCATGAAAGCAATTAATAGTGAAAATTCAATTATTCTTTTGTCTTCGTTACCTTTAATTCTTATTGTTAGCTTTCTAATCAGAGATGCACTTCGTATGTATCATATGTTTTTTAAAAAGAATTTATGGGTTACCTTGTGGGAATTTCAGGGGAAGAAAGAAACAAAAGTATCAAGTATCTTTTGCATAATATGTTTGCGAGTTATCTAATGAATATTTGTTTCATTTTACATGTTTCCATCCGTATAATTGTGCTTTCCTAAATTGAATAATTGTGTGCCAATTTATTAATTTCTCTATCGAAATTAAGCAGCAAATATCTCGTCTCATCGTCAGTTGTACACAGAGTTGTGCATACATCTACTTTATGTTGAAAACACCTCTCATTTAATGTGGCTACTTGTTATCGCGAGCTTTCAAATGATTCATCCCGAGCAGTTACAGAAAATGCTTTGAATTTCAGAACATTCTTAGCAGATCCAACCGCGTACAATATATTCTGTCCTTCGAGATATTGGGAAGCATGCAATGTTGTACCTAAATAAATCAGGGGAACAATTGGCGAGTATTCCGAAGCAGTGCAACGTTTTGCACCCAGTTGCACAGATTTCGTGTACCTGTATCTACGGTTCTCGCTCGATTCCGCAATTGACGTGGCGAGCCACGTGCTTTGGCGCGTGGTTGCACATTTTTTTACCACAGGGGCTGATATAAATATATATTTACGGTCACCTATAAATATTAGCTCGTGCTCGTCTAACCACGTCGATACCAGCAAATATGATAAGAATAGCAACTATGCGTGTCACTTGATCATTAGGCAGGCTTCCACTAAAATCGGATGATCTCATCGAAACAATTCGCTGGTCATTATTCTTGCATTTTTCTCCTCTCCGTTATCCTGTTTCTCTTTGGAAACACTTGCAACAGCGATACCTACATTTATTTTTAGATCATAGAAAAGACTTCTATAATTTAATTTTGGTACAGAAGATTACGTTATTATTTTAATGTAGTCAAATTTGGATAAAGACGTAGCTAATTCGTATTATTTATACCTGGTTGTAGTGTAATAAAAAATTCAAACTTTTGAAACTTCGGGAAGAATAACATTCTATGAGCTCTTTTCATTTGCAAAGCTAGAATCGCGAAGGCACACCGCGCGAGTCACAGGCGGATGCTCAAACTTGATAATAGCCGCGCGCTGATTTATTTTTCAATGCTCTATAGCTGTTTTTCTACCTCTCTACAGACTATATCCCGCGACTTAAACTCAGCGGGCGCACAAGCGATTTATTTGCGGAGCGTTTATTGACCGCCTCCTCCGCTCTAGACGCGAAGTATATGTATTCGCCTCGAGCTGAAACGTCTGTTAACATGCACTGCACTTGTTCCCCCTTTTTGCATTCCATTTGATATAACATTACTCGCGTATGGCACGGTTAAACGATAGACGCGCTCGAAAGCAAGCAATTTGACGCCTGTTTGGTTTGGGCGCAATAGAATCTACCATTATTCCAACTACTATGGGGATGTGGATAAGTAAATGTTCTCTGATGATACAAAAACTTACTTTGGTGGTGTTGAAGGTGTCATATTTCGATTAAAATCACACGAATGCCAATAAAAAGAGATAGAAAATATTTTCTTGAAATTTGCAGTAGCAATACCTTTTGGTAGCTCTAAATAGCTAAAAACTTTTCAAGTTCTAAGACTACTTCGAAGCTTCCTGATAAAAAATTGTTTAACTTGAGTGATCGTATTTTGGCTAACACTAGCTATTCTCTCTATTCTTTTACCTTCTGGCGAGGTGAAAGTACCAGGTTCAGCTCATCGGTTCGGTTCAAGTTTCGTGTTAGTTGTATGCCATTTTTGGGTACCAACCTGAATCGTAAGAGTGACCGGTGCACAGCACTCTGTTTGCCCGTAACCCTCGACGACGAGGCACCCTAGAGCGCACCTGGCGAACGTGAGGACATTTCCCGCGAGCGGGGCAGATCCTACGACCATCAGTCTCAGTCTTCCGCCAGTCGATTCTTTGATCTTCCCGAAAGCAAACTTGTCCCAAATACTGTTGTTCCTGATGATCCCCTTCTTGATCTCCGCCTCCTTCGCTCGCATCCCCATGCTGAACACCAGCCTCTTCAGGCACGAGCTCTGAAGTTCAGTTTGGACCTGCAACACGCCGATTGGAACCGGTCACTGTTGGATTCTATATTTAACACGGCTAATCCAGACGTCGAGCTTGAAAGCTACGTTTTCGCAGGGGACGTTGGCAAACTGGGTGGATAAACGTCGGTCCGTTTGAACGATCGATTCGTCGGTTGAACGATTTGCGGTTCCGCGGAAGAAGCGGCTGATCGCGCGCACATCTGGACCTAATGGCTGCCAAAGCGGCCCTCCGATTTCAAACTTCACTCTGACGATTTTGAAATCTAAGCAAGCATTCCTAGAAACGCTACGTTGTTCTCGTTTCTACGCTCTTCTTCTGCTAATTCTCGAGGGAAACTCGATCTTGGGCGAGCTTTTTTGCGACTAAACCACATTTTTTGCGAAATTCAGTTAGTCGCAATAATACATTCCAATACGCTGTACTACTCATATAAAATAGGAAAAAAAATTTTTTTTTCAACGTGGGTTAGTCCGTTTTGCTTTCAATTTGTCTGCAAGCTATTTCTATTCGATTTATTTCCGAGCTGACAGAGGCTTATCTTGCAATGAATATTCTTGAAGAATGTTTTGATCATTGGTTTCAACGAGTTAAATACACTGCTTCTGCAGACTTCAAACGAATTAGTGTTAACATAAGTATCTAGTCTTAAATAGATTCTAAGAAACCATATCTCGAATGAAACCAAAGTCATATCTTATTTGCCAATTGCGTCCATCTTGTGCAACAAGTTGTAACTTCTTAAATCACTTGGAACTCAATTAGGAATCCCCAAAATAAAGGCAAGCAGGTGTTCTTCAAAATGGACTTACGCCCTTCAGTAGTCTACAATTATTTGCACAATTAATTATATAATCCCATTTTTGTCTAGTTTCCCATAATTCGTTCGCAAAGAAATCGATAAATGCTCGACAAGTACTTGTACGTCTAAGAAGTTTCAGCTCGCACAATTAATTATTGTAAGTACCAGTCAATTCGCTTTTCTCATGAAACAATCTCATATCGTTTGATGTATCACGCGACGAAAGAGCATCAGCATGCAACATGCAAAGAATACATGTTAATGTCACGAATTTAATACGTAGATTTATCGCATAAACAACGCACAATGCGCGAATTCCATTCATTCGAGATTTCAGGGTCACGGTGGAGATGGGTTCGTCTCCACCTGTTTCGACGTGTTATACGTGGCATCCTCATCGTTTGCCAGGGTAGCGTCGAGAGACACTGATGACCCAAACGAGTCTGACATCTCGTTTGCGTCGATGCAGAGTCACGGGAATTCAGTTCGCAGTGAGCTTTCCATACCCGTGCAAGAAATTTTACAGACACATCAGACGTAGAAGAATACCTCAATTAAAGTCACTGGAACCTCTGCTTCAAATGGATCTAGATATTGCAACGTCTGTTTCCAAAAATAAAAAGAACAGTGCGACTACATTAGAACCCACGGATAAGAATTGATTGCTGAATCATCAAAGCAGAACTTAAGAATGTGAAATACATCACGCACCCATGTCAGCTTCATCGAGGAACCGGTGCGTTTATGCGTCTGGATAATTTCACTAATGCAACTGTCCGTCAGACTGAATGTCAGACATGGCTGGACCACCCATCAAATTATTTTTGACAAATGTGCGAGAGGAATTCGTTGAAGTAACCACAATCTCTACAATTCACTTCTCGATAAATTGCCCAGTATAAATTACTTGGCGCGCGCGTCCTTGCACTTTGATACACCGTTGGGCGTAAAAATATCTTCCTGCACGTCGATTCTATCGAGGCGGAATCGCGATACACAACTGAATACCTCGATATATGTGGAACGGAATTTTCTATAGGCTATTCAGCACCAGCTGTCCTTGCACCTCAATGGGCACAAGAAAACATCTACGTCTTCTGATCATCCGATAACTTTGATCGCTAAGAATACAACTTGAGCGCCCGCCGCAGCATCCGAAATTGTAAACAGGACAATCTTTAAACCTGTGGAAGAAACTGGGAGAAATTTATTTTGTTGGCAGAGAGAATTTGTCGAGCATCAATTAGCAACGCATAATTGCGTACTACATTCTGTGAAATAATCCATAGTTACTGAAATAAGTATTAAAGAATTTTTATCCTACTCCTGTTTCATTTTCAGTTGTACTTAAATTCGTGGATAATAGAGTCTGGGAGGTATATTTGTGATTAAGAAATTAGGCAAATAAGCTACTAGTGGGTAGTAATTCCTATTTGTATGTTTCACAAAAATTGAGTTAAGGAATCGAAGAATAGGTAAAGTAATCTATAAGTACTGAAGAATCTCGATCATTTGAACTAATTGGTGGGCACGTGTTTCGCCTAAGCAATCAAATCTTAACACGAAGAAATGATCACTCCATATAAATCCATACAATTCCATACAAATTGAAAATTTTTCTTAGTTTTCGATCTAGGTACCTACACATTCCTTCTGGGTTGCCAAATCACATGTCTTTCTCAAAACTACTATTTTCGCAGTGCTTATTTCTTTTCGCCTTCCAAACTACTCAAAGCTGCTTCTAAAGCTGTCATTTAAAAATATTACTTTTAGAAACGTGATCTTTCCTGTTCATCCCTCTATTCATCTCTATTATCTTCTCCCAATTTCAATTCCTATTACTACAAGTATTACAATAGTTCATCTTAACCCCATCACAGCCTTCAGTTCAGCTATACATTTAACATAATAGAGAAGCCCACATATCAACAGCAATATCCTTACATTTTTCTCAAAGCTAGAAGAATCCTCAAGAAATAGAAACACGAATGGGTCAGGAAAGATCCGAAACGCGTAGTAGGGTTCCCCAAACAGTTTTACTACTCATAGCAACAGTCCTCTGTTAGGTGTTAATAGTGTTCACAAAATCTAGCTTCTGATTCAATCGACAACCTCCAATGAAAACCACCTAGCACATCAGTGAAGTTAGAGACCCCTAGAGCCCCAAGTTCGAGGTTCAAGCAGCGAGACGGTTCTCGAGTGACCAGATGGCCGCAAAGGTTGGAATCCGGCTCGGGGAGCGCAGGGTGATTGGGAAACTTGTCAGATTTCGCAAGCGGTACTCACCTTGTCGTACATTCGATTCAAGAGCCTCGGGACCGCTGGCATCACGGTAGGCCTCAAGGCTTTCATATCCTCGGACAACGTTTTGATGTCACCGCTGTAAAAGCCCACGGACCCGCCCACCATGTACATGCCGTTCTCGCAGCACCGTTCCAACATGTGTGCCAGAGGCAAAAAGCTGATCATCGTGTCCTTGTTCGAGGGCTTCTGGTCGCCGAGCTGCAGCAGGACCGCGCACACGCCTGCCATCACGTTCTGGTGGGTCAGCATCACCCCCTTTGGGTTGCCCGTGGTCCCCGAAGTGTAGCACACCGTGCACAGGTCGTTCAATTTTGGCGGCACTTCCGGATGATTCTTCTGCGCGCCCAGACGCTCGACATCCTCGAACCTGACCAAATCGACGCCGCGGTTCTTCGCCCTCTGCTGCGTCGCCGGCCGCATATCTTTTATCACTACCAGCTTCCTCAGACATCTGAAGAGGAAGGATTTGCATGGGTCAACCCTCTGGGTGGAAATGTCCAGGCTACCATGTTGCGAGCCTTATATTGTGAAATGTGCAATGGGGGTGTTGCATTAAGAAGGGTAACTGGGAAACCTGAATCCATCAAGAAAGTGTTTCTTGTTTCAAAGAGGCTAGGATATGGAGCACTTATAAGAATATGTAGTTAACTGTTAGTGTGTCCACAAATTCCATCAGTCTACATTTACTTATGACAATTACATACTCAGTAAGAATGCTCCAAGTTCCTGAATTCTCTTGGAATTCTAAGGAAACCGAAGTCACTTGTTCAAGAACATATTGAACGTCACCTACCACAACTGATGTCACAAAAAGCCTGAAGAATCTCATATACAGTTTTATATATCCCACTGAAAAACTGAGAAATCACCTTATCTCGCGTATATACATACCTAGGCGCCTTATCGAGCAGCAAGTTGCACTTCTGGTCGTTCTCGCACACCACCAGGTTGATCTCAGCCTGGTTGATGATGAAGGCGCAGGCGTCGGGGCCCAGCGTGTCGTACAGTGGCACGACCACGAGGGAGTACGTGTAGCAGGCCTGCTCTGTGAGGATCCATTCGGGGCAGTTTTGGGAGTAGAGGCCTATGAGAGTGTGGGAGCCTGGCGGGAGGCCCATGGACACCAATCCGGAGCCGAAATTCTTCGCTCGCAGCAGCGTCTCGTTGTAATGAAGCCATTGGTATGGTTTGTTGGGTCCGTCACGCCAGCCCAGACAGGGGCCATTGTCTGCGAGTCAAGAAGAAGATGCCAACGGCTAATGATCACGGGACAAGACCGACTGGGAAGTGCGCGTTTCACGTGAATGGAAGGCCGTACGACGCAGTAGCCGAAGAATTTTAATTGTTGCTGGTAACGTGGGGCCTGCCAACTCGTGTTCGCGGACGTGTCAGGGAATCGGCGAATTTGACACAGAAGGCACGGGCGCGTGGAGGAGCTTTAGACGCGGCGTGGAAAATTAGTCGAGGATGCATGATATTTATGATCGCGCTCTGGCTGTGTTATTAGAGAAACATTTTGCTCAAGAATTATGATGTATGGTCGTTTGAACGAAAAACGCTCGTTGGATTGACGATTTTACGCTTTCTCCGAAACGATTACTGAGATTTTTGAGTCGATTTTGTGTGGAAGGGTTTAAGGCTGAGAGTTTATCCAGTGGATGTATCAGAAGAATTGTTGTTTTTATGGGTTAACAGATAGTTTTTGGGATTGGTAGAACGTTGTAGATGAGTGTATAGTGAGCATAGTGAAGATATAGAAGTTATAGGTTGTATTATTGAGAAGTATTCGTGTATCAGTAATTTCAGTGTGATGTTATATATTTTCTGAATATCAGGCCCCACGGAATATTTATCTGTCATCAAATCGCGAAATATGTTTCTTTATTGTCGTAACGATACCTGAAGAATCCACTTATCGAGTTTTCAAACTCTCTCGCTTGAGAGATGATCCCATAATACTATATCGGATATTTCCTGGCTCTTTGCCCGGTTTGCGCAGATTTGACGTGTATCTGAATCAATGTGTTCCCTCTGAAAATCATCATCATGAGAATCATATTCCACCGCCTCGTTTCCACAACATTACAAATCACGTTAAGTATAACATAGTGCGTGTACACTTCCGTAAACACTATGTTCGATTCATTTTAAAGCACTTTACAGAATCTCTTCCCGCTAATCCTACACATGATCTTAGTCAAACAACTGAAGAATATTTTTCTGCATGGCATTAGGTAACGAAAACAAAGCCTCGTTCGAATAGAAGTTATTGCACAATTCGACTTATTTTTGGACAAGTTATTCATTTCATCTGTGCATTTCCACCATTTTTACTATCCCAGTCTGCCAGTTTCTAATTAGATAGAACTACTCTGACTTTCTTGAAAACGAAGTCACGCAAGAAAAGATATTATTCTATATTTTCTACCCAGGTATTTTTTTTATGTATGAGTTTATTTTAAGGTGATCGCATCAACACTAGAGCCACATTAGATACGTAGGTATTCCTTCACCACCTAGAACCACCCCCGTTCATATTATACAGTCACTTCGGTGACACCCTGCATAAAGAGTTCTTCAAATGAATAATTAAAACCCAAAACAAAATTCTCCGTGGGACCTAATAGCCTAAGTAAAATAAATCCAGTCGCACCATTTGCCTAGCTCCAGTCCCCTTACCCCCTTCCAACACTACTCCAACAAAGATCATCTTTGCTAGTTTTCACACACCTGAGCAAGAATTCCAAAATTTAAGCGTCGTCTACTTAATATACAAAATGAAGAAAATACTATAAAAAATATCTTCGCTCTTTAGTAGCTTAGAAACGCTTCTACATACTATCACGAGCAATTCCCAACAAAAGCAGCCTCACTATTAAGCCCTCTTCGTTCATTCGAACATCGACTAGGTTTCATTTCTCGTCCCGGAGCAGCGAGAAACGCGCATTTCCACGAGCTTGATGTAATGCGAGCGCTATGAACGCCACGAACCAGCAACCGTCCCTGAGGACGACAGGTGTCTCGTCCCTAGGCGTACGCGCGTGGGTTCCGCCGCGGGTTAAAAATAAAAACCACGTCGAATTAAATAACAAACGCAATCGCGAGCCGTTGGTCCGCGGATCGACGGTGGATCGCGATAAATCAGCGGGACGTCAAGCGGAGGGTTCCTCGAGGCTTATTAGTCGGCCGCGCGTCCGCGCAACGTGTTCCGTGATGTGAACGTGACCAAACGGCTCAGCCACTTGCCAAACGGTCCATTACGCGGCCGCGTGCAGCCGACTCTGCCCGTTTATTTAAAACGCACACGGAATAGAGAGGCGCGATCTTTTGTCGCGCAACCATTCCACTTACTGGACTCTTTGGCGCCTTTGCGGAAACCTTCATAGAGGGTTCTCGTGTCCTCGTGAATGTAGCTTACGAACTTCCCCTCCTTGCTGTCCTTATAAAACCTCGACACTCTGATTAGGTCGGTGCCCTGCAAAACGTTTGCACACACGTGAACATCCTGGTCTTATTCTCTGCTTACGTAACGGAATGCCAAGTGCAAATCTAAGTATAGCCGGCGGCGTGGACGAATATATGTAACGCGCCGAGGGGGGAGCAGGCGGGACTGGTACCGTCCCGCGGGACGTTCCCTGACGGAGAAAGCTAGTTGGGATCTCTTCCCGGTGTTACCCCGTTCTGCTCCCAGAAGGCGACGTCCCGGTCCCTCTAGCGACGCCAAGTCGCTTGTGCAACAAGTCTGCCCACCCACACGGGCTCGAGCGATACGAACGGGGGCCGAGGATTTCGTCAGAATGTTCTTTACTTGGTCCTAATGCAGCCTCGCGAGATGCTCGTGACAGCGTTAAGTCACGAGGAAGGGTTCACGATGAGCAAATGTGGGGATTTAACGGAGCACGGTTCACGAAGACACCCAGCATCCCGCCGAGGGGTGCCTGTCACGTTGAAGGTAATCGTTCGAGGCAGAATCCAATGGGGGACGCGTTAAACGGTGTACCAAGACACTCCACCTTTACTGTGTCGGACTGATCGCTGAGGTCGATCGGTGGTCGAATGGGCTCGGGGGAGAAACAACACGACGACATGTCTCTCGGTCCCTTCGGGCGGACGCTGCACAGAGGATGCCCGTACGAGCGTGTTGCAAGGCCGACGTATCCCTTCACCAGGTGATTATCGATCGAAGATGCGCGTTTATTCGGAAGCAGACGGGCCCGCACGCCCGCGTCAGACACTTCTCTTCGTCGCGCAGAGTTGAGCCCTCGATCACTTCGCTTGTCAGAAGTGCTACTGGTGCTGCTGCTGCTCCACCGAGAGGAGCCGCTGCTATCAGTAGCTCGCACATAAGACTAGCCCGCCGTCCATCCTCTACGACGAACTTCGACTATATTTAAATATAGTGGACCGAGCTGGTGGTGCGAGCGTCGTCCTCGACAGCCACCGAACTTATTGGACGATCGCCAGCCGCGAAAAAAATCGATCAACATAGGGCTTTCACGGGGTGCCAGGCTACGTGAAAGTGCTCGTTGAGACCGCTGCCTCGGATGACAGATGTTTTACGAGCGGTAACACACGAGGATGACGTATTAGTGATTGATGTCATCGCGTTCTGGGGTGGCCGACTCGAGAGGATGATTCGATATTGAGTGAACGTTGAGAGGTGAATGGGGGTCGATCGGAGGTGACTTAGATGCTCTGAGTGGGTTCATAGAGATACTCCGTGGGCCAAGTGTTTGGAATTGTTTGCCGATTCTCATTGAGATCGTATCGTGTGATAGACTTTCTTCTAATTCCACAGTTACTTGCATTTGCTTTTCAGGAGTAGGTACTAAGATATATGTCTCATTTTGTATATCATATTCTTTAAATTGATACAGACTTAGAACTACCATTCTCGTAGATGAGGCAATGAGAGCAAAAACGGAATAACTCGCATCGATTTTTATTTTTTATTTTATATCATTAGTACAGCATATTGGAATACATTATTGCTAGTAACTCAATTTTTGCTCTCAATGCATCATATATTATATTTACCTTTCCGATAGTGTATTTCGTTGATATTGAAACTAACCCAAGTGCACTAACAAATTACGAACATAAAAAATAAAAGATAGAAGCATGTTACTATGAACTATTTTTAATCTCAAGATTTGTTTTATATTCAACTACATAATAATAAAAAGCGTATAATGAAACTGCAACTGATTATATTCTGGAAGTAATTGGAATTATCAGAGGTAGTAATATCGTACAATTAAACCAGCAATTTACAAAACTGCAACTGCACCTGCCATTGTGCTCATAAATTAATTGATTCTCCAAGCATTACAATGGTGAGCCGTGATTAATGGCACGAAGCGGCGTGTTTACTCACCGGAAGTAACACGGACTGAGTATCAAGAGGAAATAGCGGTTCTTTTGACTTTGGCTTGATTGCATGATAAGCTGCAATTCCAGTGACTACGAGGATTCCTGCTGCTCCACCCAAATAAGGCAGATACTCGTCGGACTGTAACACTACGTTTGAAATTATTTGAGCCGTTTCAGACTGATTCGATATAGAATTTAAATTATAATTACGATATCAATTCTGTATTACCCTGCCACATCTTCTTCCGATTTCAGACTGCACTTTCTGCCTAGTATATTGCTTTCTCAATTAATTTATTGACCCTCAATTCTCTGCAGTCCAATTATCCATCCATCCACAAAATTGTATTCACACTCACGTACAGGATGCTACACTAGACAATTATGAAAGCTTAAATATAACATGGTTAATCATATTGAATTTTAAAATAACTTACAAAAATTTGCAAGTAAACTTATTAGCAAACGGAAATACTGAACTCCGATGTTTGTACTTATTCTAAATTCTTTAGAAGCACTGTATAACATAAATGGAATGATAACGATGCCCATTAAGTAGTTAACAATTACAGGAATAAATATTGACATCCTCACTTTTAAACGTCACCCATACATATACATATTCAAAGCATTAATTTGTAAATTTCGTGAATGACACTTAAATTCCTAACTCTTCCACGCTTCACCACGCGTCACTATCAGCAAACGAACTTTCACTAACTAAATGTATCACACAAGATACAACCAACCAACCTCGAAAACTACAAAAAGCAAGCAAACTCTTAAAGCAACGCAAAAATACACGTTAATATAAGTCCACGCGAATCACACGGCAGACCGCAGCCACGCCATGTTCTATCGGATTAAAGCGTACTCGAAACCCCACGTGTAGCTGTGACACTAGAACCTGCCCACTCCTGCTGCTACGTACTTACTGTTAAACTAATTTGCCAAGCTGTCGCGCGAGACTCGTGGCAGGCTGGCTGATAGTATACGCCACGAGGGAGGCCAAGCAGGGAATAAAAAGATCGAAGCCAACGGATGCCGGGAAGAAACTGATGTGAGATCCTTGGAATGGCAGCAGTTTTGCTGGGGACAGGCGTCGTGGCCGTTCGCAGGTATGCAGCGCCATGACGTCAGCCTACGAATCGATGTTTGCCACTGCAACATCCCTTAGCAACCACCCCAAGCTGGCTCTCGGCCCAAGAGCGACGCAGGCGTAATAGAATCTGACGAGCATCGCTGCCTGTTGGGGTAGTACGAGCTCGAGTGGTGTCTGCCGGCGATAAGGACATTCCAGCGGCAATTTCGAACCCCGCTCTCGATTGGCAGCTATTTAAGCACGGTCCTTCAGCCTCGCCGGCTGGCCAAGGATCCGTCATCAGTTCGATGCCGAAACCGATCGACAACGTATCGAGATCATGCGATTTATCACTGCTCTCCTGAGGTAGAGTTGCGCGGTGTCTTACGGTATGAGTCCCTCTCAGTATCTGCTGCTACTCGTCGCTGGGACCTTTTGCGTCTACGGGTTGTGGAGGACAGGCTCGTTTTCATGGCAGACGTCCACCGTGCACGCGAAGGCGTCGATACAGTTCGACCTCTCCATCCCAGCCACCTCGGTGCTTCATCGATTCCCCAACAGAACTAGCAGAAGGGCCATCGACAGGAATCATAGAAAGTACCGCGGTGCAGTGTCCAAGTACATGCTGGAACTGTACCACCGGAGATCAGACGTGGACATTGTCAGGGCCCTTCAACCTATCCACGTGTCAGGCCCAACGAACGACGGGTCCCGGGTGCTAGTGTTCTCAGTGCCACCAGTGGACCCAGTGGAGACTCTGGAGGTAGCGGAGCTGCTGGGTGTCGCCGGAGATATCCTCAGAGTGCACCTGGACCGGTCGAACGCCTTGGAACGCTGCAAGTCAAGGAGGGATGACAGTTGGAGGGCGTTCAACGTCACTTCAGCCGTGGTAGCGAGGGATGGGAACGTCGTGAGGCTTCGCGTCTATGGGAGAGTAGGCTATCGCTCCTGCGGGGATGGCCCTATATTGCTGCTGAGCTATAGTAAGACAAAGAAGAGGCGTCCCAGGCGGTCTGTTCAGGAGGACGAGCAGGAGGAGGACGATGGGGCACGCAGAAGGCGCAGGAACTCCTGCAGACGTCGTCCGTTGTACGTGGACTTCGCGTTGATAGCGTATGACGAGTGGGTGGTTGCGCCGCCAGGCTACGAAGCATATCAGTGCGCTGGCAAGTGTTTCTATCCGTTTGGCGACCATCTGAGTCCGACCAAGCACGCGATCGTCCAGACCCTAGTGCACGGGGCTCTTCAGGGGGTTGAAGGTGGTAACAAACCTGTTGGAAGAGCTTGCTGCGTACCTACCAGGCTGGCGCCCACTAGTCTGCTTTACCTTGATGCTAGTGGGACCTTGACGTATCAGTATGGGTACGAAGACATGGTTGTCGCGGAGTGTGGGTGTCGCTGAGGTTGTTCTGCTGGGGAATAAGAGTTGGACACTGCGAATGGTAAATATTGAAAGCTGAACGAATTTTTGTATTTCGAACGATTTATTTTGTCAATGTTTCGTGACGAAATTAGGATTCTGTGTGGTCTCATGAGGTGATAGACTTTAAGCTTTGTTCCTTGTACGTTACTTTATAAAATTTAATGTGTACTTTAACGCGTAATTTTAGCCCTCTATAATCGGTAAACTAAACACTTATACTTTCGAATTTCATCTGTAATTTTAATTGCGAACTTTTTCATATACTTGTTCCTTTCAAATTGTCGAACACAACGACCATAGAGGGTCATTAGACAGGAATGGATAAAAAACAGAAACCAAAGAAATGCAATCGAATTAAAAACGACGTAAGCCTAGTGATCGAGCTTGGAATGACTTCAAGTGTCTTCTATTAACGAAACTCAGCTGCACGCCCTCGAAGCGCGACACACGGAGCAGTGAGCGCACGAGATACACAGTATAAAAATATATTACACATATGTACTTATACAACACGCGCGATGCCACTTTCAACGCGCCACGCGGGACGTATGGAAGGAGGGAAATAATATATTCGGTAACATTGTCTTCATAAACTCTGTCAAATCCCGTAACAACGTCTCCGCCAACGCGTGCAGTCATCAAAAACTTAACTGAACACCTTCGAGCACATTTCGTTGTTCTTCCGGTTCAGAAGATAAGACCTGCCTGGATTGTGCAGCCTCATCCTTCTGGTCTTCCTCAGCTTGTGCCTGCTGCCAGCTATTCTCTCAACCTTATACACCTGGTACCTGACGAGATTCTCTGGTTGACTGAGCCTCATGCACAGGGACACTGGCCCAGAGAAGTCTACGTCGGTGGCCAGCTCCAGCTTCGGCTCCATCGTCATCGAGAACTCGGCCATGCTCTGCACGAAATCGGTACGCACCTTGGTACCACCCTGGATCACCACTCCAGCCTTCAGATCCACCAGTGACTGGGCGGTCCTGGACCACAGACTTAGCAGTATCTGCCCTGCCAAATCGAAGCTCACTGCACCCTGAACGTCCATCTCTGCCACAATACCAGAAGCTAACGGAACGTACTCGTTGTAACTGTGAATGGAAGCCACAGCCTGGAATGCTGTTGTTCGTTTAGAAGCAGTGCCAGACCATACGTGCCCCATCAGCTCTCCTTGCCCTGAGAAGAAGACGAATGGCCTGATACCAACGCCCAGAAAGTCAATTTCCATCCCAGCAGTGGCTAGTTCATCATCCTGAACATCCTCTTCTTGGCTCGACGTCGAAACGAAGCTACCCAGGCCACCAGCGAACAGTCCCAGAGAGAACAGTGCCTCCTCGTGCTTGTCCACGCTCAACACCACGTCGACTATACCGCGCTTCAGCAACCCAGAATGGATCTCCTGAACTGTCACCAGAGACCCATTGCTGTCTGTTGACTTGAGAAAGCTCCTGGTGAAGGCAGTGCTCAAGCCACGCTGCGCGAACACGTTGTAATTGGCCACACTCTTCCCAGCTGTCACCAGAATCTCGTTCAGATCAGCTGCCAGTCGAAGGTCCTTCTGAGACAGCTGGTCCAAACGTTGGCTCAGGTACTTTCGAATTTCGTAGGCAGGATCAGTGCCTGCCAGATATTCCACCAGGCCACGGATGTCCTCTTTGGATGGCCCACTTTCAACGATAATATCCAATGCCAGGGTTCGAGCACTGCTGTCCCTCTTGGGCCCACCAATTTGGTAGAAGACTCTATTGGCAGTGGCTATGACTTCAGGGGTCAGCGAGTGCTTAGGAAGGGCAGCGAGTGCTCGCCAAGCTGCCACGCTGATGGCCTTGCTCTCACTCGTCGCGAAATTCAGCAGAGTTGGGATGGCAGCCTTGCTCCTCAAGTTCCTCAGGGCCCTGAGGAACTTCACTTTGCACTCCTCCCCTGTACAACTGTCCAATCCAAGCTCCAAGCTCAATCTGGCTTTCTCGACAGCAGCTGGGGACTCGAGGTGACGGGCCATCGCTGCTGCTGTTAGAGCTAATGTTTCTGACACTTTGTCGTTCTGGAGCGTTTCTTCTGAACGCTTCAAGATATTTTTTGCGACGTCTGCGTCCGGGGTTGGGGAGAGGGATAAGGCCCAGAGGTACGTCTCGGTGTCGTCGCCCACTTCGTCTTGCCGGAGGACCTTCATCGCTGCCTGGTGGCTCGCCGACGTTGACGAGGAACCAAACACGTTTAGCAATTGGGGTTTCAGTTGGCGGTAGCGCGGACTCTTCAGGAGTTTCAGGAGCTCGTCTGGTGTGGAGGATTTGACTAGAGGCACCAGCTTGAGGAAAGCGGAGGCAGACTTTGCGGTACCTAGGGCGCTGCTGTCGAGAGCGTTGCGATATTCTTCGATTGTTTGTTCCATCTGGAATTTGTTCAGACAATATTTACTTGAGGAAATAGACTGAGAGGTGATTGGTGTTCTTATTTTTATAAATGTATTTGTACAGTGTGACTTGATGTGTTAAGACTATGTGGATTTTAAGAAGACACTAAAAGGAATGGTCCATCAGAGAGGAGAAGTTGATTATTATTAAGAATTTAAAGAATTTTTTATTCTTCGTGATTCAAGCAATAAAATAAAATTTACAGTCTTATATTAGTACAGAGGAGATAATTGGGCACTCTATTTTTGGTGGACCACTCTGCACAACTTTTATATTACATATATGCTGTTTTATGATACTTGTTACGTATAAAATACTTTGAGTAAAATTGAAATAATTATATGTACCTTACATAATAGTATGTCAAAGATTTTAGATATTTTTCGAATACCAATTATGAATCATGCCACCAAACTTTCGAGTTTCCCACGTGTTCAGGTGACCTTCGTTTTGTACAAATAAACATAGGACAATGTTGATAATCTGAGGATAATTTTAGACTTCCTAGTCTTTGTAGTTGTCACGCTATTGACTTTGGCTTGGGAGTCGCTTTTAAATCAATACGCACCGTTTACGAAACTCTGGGAAAGGTTATCAAATTAAATTCTCTTCCAAATTAAATATTATAAAGTGGATACGAAAACCTACATTTAGCCTTCTGAAAGCATTTAATCAATCAGTCATCTAAATTTATTTCTTCTACAGAAATAACAACGAAGAAAATGCGATTATTTTTGTATGCGTTATTTCTTATCAAAATATATTTTTTTAAACGATTGTTTACCTTCCTATAGTATTGGAGTGTAACTTGCAAAATTTTTAGAAGACTTTACGAAACTTAAATGAAAGTGCTACAAAACTTCTACATCTTTCCAAAGTTCTTGCCAATTTCAGCAACTTTCACTGGAAATAATTTTTAAAATAATGAACGTTTAAAAAATTATAGACAGTTATAGTTCCAGACATATTGGTTCGCAAAGTGCGTCCGACTACGGACCGCCCTTATTCCCCTGGTTCCTGCTGTTTTACGAAGATATCAGTAATTCCATTCAAGATTCCCACGTTATATCTCTTATTGCTTTACACTGTTAAAGGCAGTTAACAGTTTCCCTTTTCATATACAACAAAAGAACCTTCCCTCTTTAATATATCTAACCAAACTCGCTCCATCAATCAGGAGATACAAACATGATCTCCCCTTTACTACAAGCAACAAAAATCCTGTCTGACACTAACCGTTTGACAGCCGCTGCTCGGACACGTAGACGGCTCCGTTTGAAGCTCAATATTCATCTCCTGGGATCCCGGTTGCAGTGCGGTGACAGCCAGTTTCAAGGTGTCAGCATTCACGGGTTTCGCGTTCAGCGTGCCAGGTACCAACTCGAGTGTCCTTTTCGATATCACAATGGTCCCAACTTCCGGTCTCGCGGCGAGTGTCATTTTATGCTGTTCCTCGTCGCGCACCATGCTAGGCAGAAGGTGTTGCGTAAGCTCGTAAGTGGAATTGCGAGTGCTAGCGAGTTTCACGCCGAAAAGCGGATTGGGATGTTGTTTCCTGGATGGCAGAGCGCTGTGCTCGCAAAAAGTCTTTCGTTTTCCCAGGGTCCTAGGGCCCAAAGAGTGGTAAGTTACGTTGCAGAGGCCACTGGCGTCCCGTTCCTGCACGTCATCGTCGAACACTCTGTATTGGAGGAGGCTAGCCAGGCCACGTTTCAGATTCGCCGAGGAAACGCTCTCTGAGCTGTCCATGTAGATCGATTTTATCTCGCCGTTTCGCCAGAACACCAGCAGAGGCTTTTCTGCAATCGCATCCACCTTGGACGAGTGCTCTACGAAATCCTCTGGCTCTGGTGCTCTTCGAGATTTGATCCATAGTTGCGGTGATATTAACTGTAAAGAACATTTCTGTTAAAAATGACACCACTTCGTGGGATTCTGTGGTGTAGGTAGAACTGAACAGTAGCGAGATCTGCAACGCGCATGCTTAAGAGACTTAAGATTGGGTAACGCTTCAATCGGAACTCGGCTAAAGGAAGGAAGTAGTCAAATATATTTTGTGTTTTTTCTCGACGTATTGTGTATATGTACGTTATAAATCGAATTTAAATCTTCGGATAACCACGGTTGTGATTATTAATCTCATCTTTAGAGATATTAACTTGGCAGGGAGTAATGATAACGTTTTATTTACGATCTGTCTTGAATACGTAATGTGTTCGTGTATGTGATACATTTATCAAAGGAGAGGCGATAAATATTGAGAGTGTTTATGTGTTCCCTACGCGAGACTGATAACCTCTCCTTGAACTAAACAGTAACTTCAAGCGAATTTTGACAAATATTAAATCGGATATTTCTCAAATACTGATATTTGGAAGTTCGATCTTAAAACTGTTACAAATTTTAATCTACGTTAATAAGTAGTAAATTCGCGATAAGTTCCCTATCAATAGAGTCCATTTATTAAAATTACCTCATATTATTCTAACGAAAGGAAATATTATATCATATATTAAAGAGTTTGGCCATTCACAAGTGGAATGGCACAAATAGAAAGAAAACGCATTGAAGAGTTTAATACTCCGACCAAGTGGAAATGAACACATCATGGGACAATCTCTCAAACCTATCCTTCACCGCAAACAACATAATCAGACATCCATTGAAATTGTCCTCAAAGTAGCAAGAAAGTAGCCACAAGGACCCACGTCCACCAGAAGAAAATCCCACATTGCTGGGCACAAAAGACCTCGTACCTCGATCCTCAGCAGAACACTATCGCGATCGGTGGGCAGCTGCCAAACGACGGTCACGTCCAGCTCGCCGGTTAGCCCGAAGCCAACGTCCCCGCTGGATTTCGAGGGGGCAGTCTCGCTGAAGAGCAACGTTGTCCTCAGTCTGTACTTAAGACCGCTCCCCACGTCCCAGCCTCTGGTGGCCCCTGCCACCGCTGCAAGAATCACCAACAGTTTCCAGTAGTACATGGTCGCTGAGCTGCAAATCGGCTGGGAACCGCCACGGTATCGGCGATGGTACTTCACTGGCCGGATGGCGAATGGGGCCTATCAATTTTGGAATGTGACCCGGCGGGAGTCCCGTGTCGACTGACAAACATTTTACTCTGGAATCGCTCGTCTAAACCGACGAGACACGCAGGATACCGGACAGACATGTGTGCGCGCGTTGTCATGCGGGTCGCCGCGGGTGTGTCCGCTTGTGTGCGTGCGAGTGTTTGATACCCGCGTAAGTACATGTAGGAAGCTTGATCGTGGAACCATTGGGAGTTATGAAATAATTGTTTGTTTTTTTTTTTAATTTGAGTCATATGGGATGATATCTTTGGCGGCAACTTTGAGTGAAATCGGTTGACGTGGATGAAAAAATGGTTGTGGTTTGTGATGCAGGGAATTTTTTAAATTTGATGTGTGCAGTGATGGTTTTTTTTGGAAATGTTGTTGCCAAGAATTATTGTAGATGATTGAAGTTTGAGTTGTCATGTTTTAGTGGATGTAGATAATGGGTTTATGGTGGTATGCATGTTTGCTAGTGTTGTTTAGTTTAGGGTGAAGCTGTAAATTTGATTATAGCTATTACAGAGAAACCGCCTTTCAAGGCGTCCAATTAGCACGTTGATGTGCTGTAACATCGATTTTGGTTACTCATTGTGCATCGATGGTGCTTTGCAGAATGTAACGTTTGTGGATGAAAAGAGTGAATCTGAGAGAAAGGTCAAGAAAAAATTGCAGACTCGTGTGAATACTTATGTCAGCGTGTGTGTGTAAATGCGTGCGTCTGCTTGTGATGCATCGTGCACGCGCAGGCAAATGTATTCGCACGGTTGCATGTACAGGGTGACTCAGAAGTGTAATAAAAATGGGCAACATTTTAAAATAAAAAACCTCGAAATCCTGAAATAAACTAATAATTCATTTAATAAATTAAAATAATATACTTCGAAAATAACACTGTTTAAATATCCAAACCCAGCCGAGTAATATTGAAGAACTCAAATACTACAATCATTTCGACAATTTCGTATACAATTAAATGTTTCAGATTTTTTTTATTCTACTCCAATTTCTTATACTACTCAAACTTTTCGAGCTACTAAAATAACTCAAGCCACTCTAATTTCTATCTACCTTAATTTTTGGAGTATTCAAACAACTTCAAATACATTGTCCTTCAAATTAACAATTTCACACAAAAAATAATAAAAATTGATATAGTAGCACTTAGGTCTTTAAAAATCAATGACTTTGGCTCATAATTCTCGCAGCCATTTTTCATTATTTAAATCAAATTTCACTTCCGTGGTTCGTACTTTTGGTTCGTACTTTTGGATCGTACTGTACATGCAAACGTGTGGATACTTGACGCACACAGAAACGTGACGGCTGAATCGCATTTCTAAAAGCGACTGCAAGTTCTACGCGCTCGCGCACCACAAACACCATAAAACGATGGGCACCGTTAATTCGTGGAGTCCCTGTTACACGACAAAGAGACACGGAAATGCCATATCCTCCCTTATCATTAAACAAAAGATACTTGAAACTGAACACCTAAACGACAGGCATCTTTATTCCGGAAAGGGTCTTTTGTTGTTTGCAATGAAAATTGAATTAAATCGTGGAAATGCAATCGAAGGACATTTTATACATGAACTTCCTTAGATAGAATTTAATATATCTACGGGGTGTTTACGAATTCGTGGTTCAAAGTATGCATATGTCGTTTAGTAATTAATAAGCATTGAAGTATTAATAAATATGAGTTTGAAGGGAAATTGTTTCTTAGCTGCAATTTTTAAAATATTTTTATTCGCCGTAGGAGGTGTTTGATGTCTGTTTCCCACTTAAATGCACAAAACTTAGACTGTGGGAAATTAAGGTAGCTTCGTATTTCTGTTTCTTATATTGAATTCCATAATTAAAATGTACATTTTTTTGGAAGCAGTAAAAGAGATATTTACACCTTTTATGATAACGTTATGACCTAATCAGCGATTTTTGGACGAAATTAGGCTTCAATATGGCGGCTATGACTACGAATAAATCATAGAATATTAACTACTGATAGCTAGCAATTTTTATTGTAAAGAAAACAAACTTGACAGCGATACTTTTTCTAAGTTTATGTTCTTCAATTTGTCATCCTTATCCCACGACCCACATGGATGACAAGTAAAGAATATAACGAAGTATTTCGACTATTCAAAGCGTAAAATAATGCTTCACTATGATTTAGTACGACCGGCGTTGTAATTTATATTTGGTCAGCAGATTTACAGACTTCAACAAAGAGTAATGCTATGTTAACCAAAATCTGGTTTCATATGCCTGAAATTTTATAGCATTCTTTTTTTTAACAATTAATGAGTACTGTGAACACGCAAACAAAAATTAATTGTGAGTGAATGTCCTGTTCTAAATAAGAATATCAAAGGTAAATGAAGTGATGGAAGAAGAAATGGAATCCCGATCTTAAGTAGCTACTTGCTCTAGTGTCCAGGTTGCATAGGATCAGTTATCTCGTCAAACAGGCTTGGATTCTTTCGTATTTATGGATCCAGAATTCTGCAGCGTGCTTAAGTGTCGTGTTTGTAAGAAATTTCATTGCGTTATGAAAATAAATGATTTCTCGTTAAGATCGAGGTCTCCCAAACAGACTTGTTTATAGTAAAATTGAAAAAAATGGGTGATACCTGGTGCCATTTGACAGTAGGGACCTGGAAAACGAGAAAAAAACCTTATTAAAATCAACCCACCAACGGTTTTTCAACTAATTATAATATGTTAGTAAAAATAAGTAAAAATAAGCTTTTGTTTGAAATTGTGCGTGTGTCAGTGACGACTGCGTGAGTCAGAAAACAGAATCGAGGTTTCCCAAGGCTGCAACCTCGATTACCAAATTCGTACAAGATCGGCTAACAAAAGAGAAGTATTTAAGTATACTCCGGAATTTATGTGTTTAATGCACCTTAGTTTAAGTTGGATATTTAATTCGTTCAGATTTAATAAAATTTGGTAACAGGAACTATTACTGTCTGTACAAATAACTACTCTAAATTTAACTATACAACTCATATTATTTTCCTTAATTCTCTTCACGATCTTTCTTAAACCTTCCTATGCTCCGACTCACGCAAAACTCAAGGTAATACGAACTCCCACCATTCCCAAAATTCCACTTTCCCGTTGAATCCACAGAACACAGTTTTCTGTTTCAAATCCCCATCTTATCATAACAAGTACGTATACAAATTTAAACATACTTTCATATTGAAAACAATTTCGGAGCACCTAAAACTCATCAAAAACCATTATTCTCTACTACACTCCCAGCTACTCAACCATCACAAAACCCGAAGAGCATAAATAAACAAAAGCATATTCCAAATCCCAAAACAACAACTTAAAACTTTCTTCCTCCGTCTCATTTAAAAAACGACAAAGAAACTGTACCTTGACATTTTCACACGCAACCCCAAAAATCCCCCCTCCTATTTCCATTCATCAAACACTCACTCAGCCCATTCGCACCTCCTTCAAGCACTACAAAAAAGAGACTCACAGTGCGGGGCCAAGGAACTGTGTCAAAAGTCAAGGGGTACCCCGTTTCAAGAGGCACTCCCCCCTCTCATCAGGTCGACGCGTTTTTAATGAATGAGCTTGTCCGGGCACGGGATTCGAAAGTAGCGGGGATAGGATTGCGCAGGAGAGGACCAGAGGGCTTCGATGCATGGTACAATGAAGAGAAAGCAGGCGAGCCAACACAGCCTGGTAACTCACCGAAGAGTGCCAGAAGGTAGACGAGGGAGACGGTGAGCGCCGTGACCGGCCTTCCTGGGCAGGCCATCCTTCGCACGTTCCTCGCTGACGACCTACCTCGTGCCTACTACCCCGGACTCTTCGTGTTTTACGCTGCTCCGTGCCTTCCTCTTCTCCTTCTGCGAGTAAATACGAGTAATTAGACGGGGCAAGCCTACGTTATCGAGCCCCGCGACCACCATCTCCGCCGCGTTTTGCCCCCCTACTTGTGCCCCCTTTCCCCTCGCGCGTGGGCACACGATACCACGAGGACGATGTACCTCCCCCTCCAGCCACTCCGCTTTCGCGAGGAGAAGGGAGGAACCGTCGCGTGGGGGTGTCGGACTGGTTTCTCCGAGGCGGTATGTTCTGAAACGGTATGTGCCCAGCACGGAGTATAGTTTCGCCTTCCTCCGTTGTCTGGTGTTATTCTCGGTTGCAGGGAACGCGGTGAACCTCTTCCAAGTGTTGCCAGAACGGATAAGGGGCCGCGAGAGCGGCAGGGAGCGAAGACAGTAGCGTAGCTGAGTGTCAGGGTCAACAACCTGGGGACCGTTTTTGGAAGGCAATAGTTGGGGGTCTTGGGTGTAGCGAGGTCGATGAGTGTTCTGAGTACGTGGGGCCTTGTAGAGAGTGGGGGAAGAGGCATTTGGTGGCTTGGATCCTCGAGGATATTGGTTTTCGTGTCACTTGAGTGTGCTTCGAGTGGTAACGAAGTGATATCGGGAAGGCAAGTGGATAAATGTGTTCCCTCGGAACCTGTACTCACTTGGTTGCCTTTGTTGTTTGATTAATTAGCGTATAATACTGTATAATACAGGGAGCATGGCAATCTTGGCTCTGATAGTTGAACCACCAATACTGAAGTCTGTTGCAGCTTGCGGCAAATCACTCTGTTTTTTATATTGACAAATGTGGGGTCCATTTTGGGACACCGGGAAGTTGGTTTGAGAGAGAAGTGTTTTAGTGAGCAGAGGTCGATTGAGGGGGTTTAAAATGCGGTTGTTCGTCTGATTTTGAAATGTCGTGATGAGTGTGATTGGGGAATAGTATATTGAGTTGATAAGCAGTGCCGAACTGGAGAGAGTGTCAGCTTGCTCGATAGCAAGTGGGCCTTAAACACTGTATTAGTAATTACTAAAAAATATACAATTATTTCACAAAAATTTTAATTTTACTTTTTTGCCACTTATGTATTATTTGAAAAAATTATTTATTTCTTATAAAAATTAAATGAGAGCCTTATAGTTGTGGGTAGGCTCCCTTTGTCTCCTGGCAACCAATATTTTTAAACCCAGTTCGCCACTGTTGATAAGAAATGACTGTGGGTAAGAGGAGTTTTTGGAGTTCTAGTTCTCGAACACTCTGCTCTATTCTTTCGAGTTAAATGGTCGTGTCATCATTGAATATAATTCGTTTCGTGGTACGATGTAATTATTTGTTTGGGAAGATTGTGTTAGTTGTATGAATAAGAACAAATACAGAAGTTAATGGGGTACTTTAAAATATAACTGACTTCTAATTAATGAAATTGCATGTTTAAGTCTAGTACCTCAGTTTTTGTAATATATGTCTGTATTAAATGCTTGTTACAGTAATTGTGATTTCATTCTTCTCCTAATTAAGAAAAATGAAATGATTAATGCTGAGATTTTATGCTTCCAACATTCTGGGATTACCCGAAATATGTAAATTCCTCCTGTCAAAATAAATCAGAAACTCCTTTACCGTTTTGTGATCCGATTCTTCGTTCTCGATGTATAAGCAATTCAATTGCCGAGGTTCTACATACTTCCGAGGCGCGCTATTCAAATACTTGGAAATCGAGCGTAAAATATGTTGCATTTTTAATAAATTTACCTTTTTAATCATTTTGAAGGATTTCACAAATAAAATAAGATTATCCCAATGTTCATAAAATTTGAATAAATAAAGTACATAATGTAATCGTTTATAAATCCTGTATGAATATAATACAATAATAAAACAAATGGGCAGTGAAGATAGAACATTTACTAAAAAGTAGAATACAGTGTATTTTCGTTTCTTACATCACCTCCGAATGTTACTGAACGTCTTAATTAATATTTTGCTTATTGATAAAAAATAAACACATTTTTACTTAATAAAATACGTTTCGCTACGATCTGACGAATTCTTACCTCTGGATCGATATGCAAGTCAAGGGAGAAATATTTTCACCGTAAGCACACGCTGAATTCAATTTTGAAGCGCAATTCAAAGCAGAAGACAAGCGTCTACGACGCTGCAATGAAACCATCTTGAATGCATTCTTATCGCTGTATTCAACCTTTGCTCCAGAGTTGACCCTCCTGAGTTTTTAATAACAAAAGTGTTTACTAGCTTTTCTGTATCTTACCATGGACGAGGTATCGGACAGACTTCACATTCACATTTTATGAAGTAGTAACCGAGAAAAAAAGATAAATTTAAAAGCTTTTACCTCTATATTATCCTTAAACGAAAAGGTAAAGATCTGAAATTTCACGGAATGATGTTTCAGCGGAAGAACAACGTTTAGCAAACAATAACAAGCAAATTTGTCATTTGGGGTCGTTTACACTCTTTATGGAAATAAGCACAAATTGTGTTTCTATAAAAATCTATTAGTAAATGGAATTATGTAACATGTTTCCTAAAATTAGTGGCACCATTCGGACCGTTTTAGATTTTAAATGATTTCGATAAGATTTATTTTTAATTCCTATCACTCGTAGCATTGTAATCTTATTTTAGGCTGAATCGGTAACGTTGGGTGTGACACGAAAATGGTAAGTGGGCTAGCAGTGTGGACTATGGTGACACAAAATTACATTGCGTGATAGGTCTATCCTATACCTGGTCTGTGGTTCTATTAGTTCCTGGAGCTACCGTTCTTAAATGTAGAGTGCGCGTCAAAATCACTGTCTCTTTACAAAGTCGGTATTGCAGTTTATGTCCTACCACCACAGACGAGGTATAGAATAGACCTATCAAGCAATGTATTTTTGTGTCGCCGGTTTAGGGGGTCCTAGGACCCCCTTGCCATTTTAGTGTCGCATGCAACGTTACCGGTGAAGTCTCAAAACAGATTGTAACGCTACGCGTGGTAGGAACTAGAATTAAGCACGAGTAAATCCAGTTTATGTTTTGAGAGTCAATGCCCGCGATTTACAAATGTTTCTGTTAGAGTAACAATTTAAAAATCGTCTTATGAACATATTTCGTTCAACGAAAAAGAACGGAGGAAGAAAATAAAACGATATCACATTCGTCTTTTAACCTTGCTGTCCTATTCCGGTTTATTTAACGCAAAACAAATTTATTTAACATACAAATTTATATAAACAACAACATTATTTGTGGAAGACATGCTTTCATGATGTAACGTGGAATACCTCGCAAGGGAATTGTAACTTTGTATATTTCAATAAAATGCTGAAGCAGAGAGGACTTTAAAAATTGTGAAAACTCAACAGTTCCAGTATCTCGCTGAAATATTCCAACTTGCACTTATTCTTCCATCTTAACACTATATTCGTATTCTGGGGTTCGGTAGGAACAATCGAACAACATTTTAAATTACATATTTTATTCTTACATTCTACCATAGTATTGCAAGTTAAAGAAATTCTTATATACGACTAGAATATTTGACAATCGCAGCCATCGGCTCGGTTCTCACCGATTACCAGGTCTCACCGCGAGGAGGTTGCTGCGCTTGGAGACCCGTAGAGAGATAGATGGAATCAAAGTTCCATCGATCTCCCTGTACATGAAGCCTACTAAACCAAAGAGATGGATGGAAACAAAGTTCCATCGATCCCTTCGGTTTAGATATAGAATCTAGGGAACTGCCAAGCAATCACTCGATTAAAAGAAATTCAGGAAAGAAGGAAAGGCGAAGGGTAAGCGTGAAACGAGTATTGGACGGCGCAGTTCGTACCACCCTGCTGTCCAAGTCGAAAGGGAAAAGCGCTCGGCGCCTCCCAGACGATTCCTGTTGCTCCGATGCGACTCGTCAGGAGCAAACACTTGACCTGACTCAAGCCGTCCAACACGGAGATTGGGTAATCGAACCGGGTGACTTACGCAGGCAGTGTACCAAAAGGTGCACCCCCTACGCCCGAAACTTTTCCCTTTGGACAAGAACACCAAGGGATGAAACCGATCCACCCATACCGATTCCATGCTCAGTCACTTGCTTCCGCAAACGGAAGCAGCGGTAACCTCCTCATCACAGATGAGGAGCCAATAAACGAACAACAAAGTTAATGATTTAGTGACTGCTTGGCAATTTTACATGGGATCTTAAATACTTCATACTATAATATATTAGCCTAGCCTACCTTAGATGTCTTCTTTCACTGTCACTTTGCACGATCACTTTTCACTATCACTTTTCACTAGTTTTTTTTTAAATATATCGTGTTATTAACTCCATTCCCCGAGTAACGGTGAACCTGAAAAGCTGAAACAATCAACTACTATATGTTAGTAACGGTGTGGTCGGCCTGGAAAGAAATTAAGGAAAAGCTTATTGAGTTGGAGACGATCGAGATAATTTCGACCAACAGCAGAGCACGCACGAGCATGCAAAACCACCGCAGAGATAAGTACTTGAAGGAAAGAGCAGAGAATGTAGACCCATCGATGAGATGCATGACAGAGTGACAGAAGTCACAAAAAACCATCGAAGACATAGACGAGATGAAATGAATCAGGGAAAACCATCGAAGACATCGACGAGATGATATGAATCAGGGAAAACCATCGAAGACATCGACGAGATGAAATGAATCAGAGAAAACCATCGAAGACATCGACGAGATGAAATAAATCAGGAAAAACCATCGAAGACATGAAATGAATCAGGGAAAAACATCGAAGACATCGACGAGATGAAATGAATCAGAGAAAACCATCGAAGAAATTCACGAAAATGAAATAAATCATTTAAACCCATCGAAGAAATGCATCAAATAAAATAAATCATGCAAACCCATCGAAGAAGTACACAAAATAGAACGACTCGCGCAAAATTCTCGAAAGTATGCATGGAAATAGGAATCAGATTTGACATTCGCAAAACAATAAAATTTTAAATGACTTACCGAACCCCAAAATTTCATCAGCACCAAGCGAATAAACGAACCCAGGCCAGAGGGGCGAGAGGCTGGCGGAAGAACCAGGGTTGAAATCCTGACCAGGTCCCCAGCAAGTTCGGCAGCTCCGGGGGGAGGGGGAGGAAGAACCAGGTCCCCAGGAAGTCCAGTGGGTCCAGGTGGCTCGGCAGCTCCAGGGGGGAGGGGGAGGAAGAACCAGGTCCCCAGGAAGTCCAGTGGATCCAGGTGGCTCGGCAGCTCCAGGGTTCCCGGATGTCCTTCAAGTCCGGAGGACCGACGACGACTGAGTACATGAAGATCTGTGAGCTCCTTATGTAGACTTCGAGGAATGATGTCCCCCGATCAAAACAAGGTCGACGGTTAGTTACAATTGCGAAATCCAGCGAATTCTTCGGCAAAAATGGATTTTCGGCTAAAATATCCATTCCAGTGGCTATTGCTCTGACAAATAATGTTAACAACATTTACACTAACCGCCCAGTATAAATTATTATTAACTATAATTGATAGAACTCGAGATATCAAGCAATTTGTAACATTTGGCCTTGGATTTGCAAATGATTTTCTGCGCCGACTGAATTCTCTTTTATTCTCAATGTTTAATCGTTCGATACATTAATGTTAATGCTTATACATATCACGTAGTATTATTTATAATGTATAAATACGTTTTAGTTGAACTTAGTGTAAGTGAATAGTTGCAGGAATATTTGGAGAAATATGAGTGAGATACTTGTTTCTCTCCCTTAGTTACTAACATCGGCGAAGTATAGGCTAAAACGATAGACCTATCTATCGATAGAAATGGATTTTCGGAGAGAAATCCGCGTGAGTCGTTGACCAACCGAGCCAAAGCATACCGTAACAAAAGCCTACCCTCTTATATCAAAGTCTCTCTCTAAACAAGTCACACGTATACAAGTACGCACACACCTTTCAGCATTTCAACACATTTCAGAGTAGTTGCTGAGTTGGACGCTGTTCATGAGCAGATGCCACTACATTCAGACCTCAAATTATGAGTCGGCAATACAGTTTGGGTAGCGACACCAACATCCATAAGGTGATAAGTCTATCCTATACCTCGTCTGTGGTCCTACGAACTTGTATAAGGTGTAAAATCTATCCATACCTCGTCGTGGTTTAACGTCTGAGGAACCCACATGGGTTCTTATAACGTAGTGTTATAGATCGATTTGTTAACCATGAGCAGCTATAGTCATCTAACAGTAAAACATAGAACTACATAGAAGTGTACTTCACCATAGACAATGTATAGTTTAGATCTATCATCTCATGGGAATTTGTGCCACACGAACTGCAGTACCAACTTGCCCCCAAACATAAATTACTGCTGTCTCGTCATGTCTAGTTTTAACTCTCACCGTCCATAGCGCTGTAATCTTATTCCATTCTGAATGAATATCTACATATGTTACAAGAAAATACTAAAGAGGTCGTGAGCTTCCGACTCGTGGAACAAAAATTTACCGTAGACGAAATTGTAAGTTTATATTTCATATTTAATCAATTAAAATGATTTACAGTTGACAAAAACCATTAAGATTCCATAATATTACACAATACTAAACTTACTACGAAAAACAAAGCTACAATTAATAACTCCAATCACTTGCCTTACCCTCCATTCTCAATAAAACAACAAACTCAATCAAACCCTCCTACATCCGCGCTACTAATCATCGCCCTCAAATGTCATTACATAAAAACCCCAATGACACAAACTTAAGTTATCTTGTCACATGATTTATCACAGCAACCGCCCAAAATGCAGAATATCAATGCCGCGATATCTTAAAATCTACACGCAGCAGGCATTCGTCAAATCGCCCCTGACTCCCAAACCCTCCCTTGGTAACTCTGAGCCGGTTAATCGAGCCGAAGGAATTGTTCCTCGACGGTCTCAACGGGGACAGCGGCGTTAAATGCATGAAAATAGATTGGAAGATCGGCCTCGGGCGTCCGATCGAGCATTGTCTCTGGCGTCTCGCTGACTAGTTACCGAGTTATCCCGAATCGAACGCCTGAAGGGAGCACCGGGCTTGGTAATAGGCCAGGCTGCTGCTCGGGGAACCGTAATGTCATAATAGAATAGCGATGTTAGTAATACCATCGCGATGCACCGGTGTAGGCAACTGGCCGATTGACTGGTCCGCGCGCTGCAGGGAGAGAGGCCCAATTTGCATCGCATTGTGTACTCGTTACGCCTTCATCCGCGCCGCTCTGGCGCGTCTACGTGTGCGCGCGCCCGACGTCACCGTGCATCGGCCATCCCGACGGCAAAACCGCCGCCGTTCCAGCAATCAGCGCCCTGGGAGAACCGTGGAAACCGCGGAAACCCCTAACTCGATTATCGTTTCTGGCATCGTTATCGTTATTAGTCGCTCCATCGCCCGGATAACGGGCGCGGGCGAGCAACCTCGGCTCTCCATGTTGTTCCACCCCCTTTTCCCTCCGTCCACTGTCCAGCGTTTCGTTCGCTGGCAGAGCCCCTTTTCGAGGGTTTGCGTTAACATTTTTGTTGCGATCTCGCCGTTTTCGTTGACTTTAGGGACTCCTTACGGAAGGGTTGCTTTAGGTTCAGGGTGGGTGATTGGGGGAAAGGTGTGAACGAGGGATATTAATGTTGGAGTGGCATTGAGAATTTTCGAGCTCCGAAGTTGAGTGAAGCAGCGTTTGGTAAAGTGAGACACTTGTTTTTATACTTCACATGGAGAGTTTTTTTAGATTTAGCTCTTAAGCTAAATTGGTGGTATTTTTTCATGAAGAAGATAAGGATTTCACATCATAACATCATCGCAATGTTATATAAAAGCTTTTTCTGAAGCGTGTATGTTTAAATTTATGGGGCAAAATTTCAAACCCCATAAATATATTTTGCATTTTCGGGCAGAAGAGGTTCTTGAAAAATCTTGAATTCCACGATTCCTCTACCTGAAATGACTCTTCAGAGAAGGAGACAACTCTCGAAAATCGAAAGAACCAAAAATTTGCTAGCGGTGCTCGATCATCTTTTGCGAACCGCCGAATTGCGCGTAATTCTGGCATGAAACGGTGGAGGAAACTTATTCTCCTGGTTCCAGACGTGTTTCGTGCCGCGTGCCGTGCGCGAAATATTTCATCCTCTCTCGATTCCATCCTCCGTCCTTCATCCCCTTCGCGATGCAGCGGCAGCACGCTCACGGAATTCTTTGAAAAACTACTCTGGAAAATTGGAGCCACGGCGGGGAGCGAACGAAGCGGGCAGAATGAATAATAAATACGGTTATCGTTTAGTTGATATTTTGAGGGGCGCGGACGGACAGAGGCCGGATCGAGGGATCGAGAAGGGTGTTGGCGGGGCGAAATGGGAACGAGGGGGTGGTGAGTAACGGCGCGAGGCAGGGAAAGAGGGAGATCAAAGCTTCATTTCTTTAGGGGCCACGTAAGGATGTTTCCCTACATTTTTATGCTCCTTCATCGGCGTCGAGCCGCCTCGATCAAGAGCGAATCATTTTATATGATCATCTAATAGTACACTCTAGCGTTATTGTGATCAATAATGCATGCTCGAGTCTTGAATGTGTCCGGTAGCTGCGCTAGTTACTGTTTGTTTGATGTTTCATAATGGTTGATCGTACTATTACATCGAAGGTGTTTTGTTTCCCATAATTGGTCAATTTAAGGTACAGAGTAGGTGACGCTGACTTATTACTCAGAGTCCAAGGGTGATTAGTAGACATTTGGAACTTATATGTTTAAAATATTACTGTATTTATTGCATTTACAGTTTTACAGGCTAATATTTTCATTTTTTTTTATTTTTTCTATTATAAATAGATTCATATTTTGATAATCGAGGACATGGATGTATAAATACCTCTGCTTGAAGTCGATTTCCTGACGTAGGATCTTGACAAGTAGAATAGGACTATATAATCAAGGTCGTGATACGGATACAATGCAAAAATAGTGGGTATCTCAGTAAAAAGAAATTACTTTCTGAGTTACCTGCAGTCTTTACCGTGCAAGTAGAAACATACCATGTGTAGTCAGACACAGTAGTTCAAGCTATGACTGCGTGTACTTTTAATCTATACACTCCAAATTCGACTACATAGAAATGTTCCCCACATATTCCTTAATACAAAATGTTTATTAATAATATACAAAGAAGCATTAGAGTAATCAAAATTACAGCATCAGCTTTGAGTGTCTATATATTTGATTTTATTTCTCCTTAGGTGCTTGTAACTCTACGTAAGAGATGGGGGAGAATATTTTTAAGAAACGCGAGTAACTGACAAAATGAATGCGATTATCTATAGAGAAAGAGTGTAATTCCCGTGAAGCTAGCAATGAACATCAACCGTAACTCTTCGTAGCACTCCAGTAGAGACTGTACAGGCGTTTGATCACCTTATATCACTGTGCATGCATTAGCAATGCAATGCAGTATACTGAAATCGTATGGTTTCACGGTAGGAAGGCTCTTAAGGCCTATCACTGTCACCCTGGAAATAATTTAATCGGCGCCGCGGGACGGCGCAGTTTCATTTTCGGAATGAAGCCACGACGAGGCATATTATGTTTAATCTTGGTTCGCTTCATCTCAACGAACCTCCGAGATGTCTTGGGAAGCTCGAGTCAGATAACTCGGATTAGTGGCGAGTACATCGTGCGACAATTCGTTTCACGAGAATATTCACGAATCGTTTCCACCTTTTCCTTTTACTCTTTCACTGTTCATTAGGATTCGAATCTCTGCGAATGATGCATTTAATATGCGAACATCTTTCCCCATAAGGGAGGGTTGCCGATATCGACCACTTAAGATATTTTACGTTATATTTATTTTCATATTTCATACAAATTTGTATGTAAGAGACTAGTGGATATTGTAGCTTGATCTTTTAGGCATCTACTATTATATGTTTAACCTTTTGTTCAGAGTAAATTAATTTGTTATTAATCCTTTTGTAACCTACTGTAAGAGGTACGATTTAGGCAACCGGTCTCCTAAATCGTACCCCTCGGTTTCCCAAATCGTGCCTTTTCTAAAAATAGTATCAATAACAAATAAAGAATATGAGACAGACATCTACAGACGTCTTAAGTTACCATATTTCGGCCTCATTTCATAATAAGAATCTATTAGCAAAATAATCATTAAGAAAGGCTACAGCAGGTTGATATCCACTAAAGCTACAACAAACGCTACAATGATATCCACATGAGAACGATAAAGGAATTCGCCATTTCCTACCATTGTCTCTCAGAATCTTTAAGGACCAATATCCTCGCACCATAGGATCCGAGTATCCTCGATGCAAACAATTCTTTAACGCATTCTACGTCCCTTCGAATGTCAATCTGTGTCAGGAACGTCACGATAGCGTTCTCTGTGCTTTTTCTTTAATTCCGCCTTTCCAGCGCTCGTGCTGCCTGCACCCTCCAAAAGCCAAGACGCCTCCGTTGATCCTCTTCCCGTTCCCTCTGTGTCCAAGTCCCCGAGGATGAAGGGATCAGAGGAGAAAGAGATATGGATTGACACTGGAATTCCTCCAGTAAAGGATCCTCCATTGGCCTGGTCATTTTTCTTACCCGCCGCGCATCCGAGCCGCGGTCTAACAAACTAGATTCATCAAATTCGACACCGATCGTCCATTCACGGCCGCTTGGCTCCGCCATCCTTATCACGGCTGGCGTGAAAGGGGATCTAAAAGCCAGCTTCACGAAATCATGGACCCTTTGAGTAATTTTAAATCGCAGTATTGAAGGTTACCTTTATTTTAAGCGAATTATAGAGGGAATTTCATGATCGATTGAGGGTTAATTGTTTTGGAGAGATAGAAAGATGCAGGTGACACTTAAATTGTTAATGAGAAATTGGATAAGATTAGTTGATAAAATTAGATGATAAGGTTAGTACTCTTCCCAACAGTACCTACTCACAATCGGTAGTCAAAAATAATGTCCATTCCCGCTGCGAAAACACGATTCTTCTTTCCCACTCTTATGAGATTAAAAATACATAGAGTCATCAGACAAAAATTTGTTACACTTAAATAGAAATGGTATTTGTGTCCGCGGGAGTACTTCGCGTCGATAGATCATTAATATTTCAACGTGTTGATATTCTTTGGCTTAGTAGAAGTATTATAGCGAATGAATTCTGAAAAAAATGAACATATGGGAGTAGAGCAGTATGAAGAATATCGAGTTTCCCTGCGGCCTGACAACTTTCCCTGGATGCTTGATACCGTGACATGAGAAACACCGCGCTAAATCATCTGTCGCCCCCGAATTTACCCCCTCAGGTGCAGGAGGGAACCTTAAGTCTCGAGCTGTCTGTCCGCTGTCACTCAGAAACGGTTCTACCGTGTCATGAACCGACCCTACGTGGCTTTTCACCCTTAAAACAGCGTGTTTACGCCTAATCGCATTTTCGCCAGAGCAATTTATTAAAGAGACACTATCTGCGTTGACAATCTGACCTCGATCCCATCGTACTTCTGTTGTATCACTGTATTACCTCTGCAGAGAACCAGCTTGGTTTTACGACTGACAAGTAGGTACTTTCCAGGAATTCGCGAACAACGTTCAAGCTTTTCGTTTTGAAGAAGCTGAAACTAATTTTAAAAAAATACTACTTAGTTTCTTCTGTCTCTCACAATTTTAGCTCAGTTTTTTTTAATTTATTGTCATTTTTTCTACTATTTAGTATTTTTTATTTACAGTTATGGTTACTTTATTCGTATTATCCACATTATTCTGTTTTTTTTTTTAAAATACATTTCAGATTATCTTTGTTCATATAAAAGTGTGCCCAGCAGGCAAAGTAATTTTATGTAAATAGCTAATATTCCGAGAACTGAAAATCGACAACGATGGTTCAATAATTAATTGAAAGTTTACATTTCAAGAAGCTAACGGTCTTCTTATATTTCTTAAATCATGTTCTACTTGCTCAGCGGTACTGCTTTATTAATGATTCAAAAACCTAATCTTTATTCGCTGTGCAGACTTTTCATCAATTTTATAGACGTAATAGGCAATATTCACGAATATTATCATGTTCCACGAAGTATTGTATTTTTAATGGTGTTAGATTAAAGTTAGGTCTAAGTTAGGTAAGCCTTATAATATTCTTACTTTTTCGAGTAGGTACCTAAATGACTTGTATGGTTGTTGTTTTTAATTACATTTTTCACATCAGGATTCTAAATTTATTGGTGTGTATTTGCGTGCAATTAAAATTATTTCAGACCAAATTCAAATTCAACCCAGAGTCCAACTTAACACAAACAAAATTACTAAATACTGTAAATAGTAGACCAACTATATTTTAAATCCTCTAATATCCAACATACACAAACGGTACTGTTTCGATTTTAATCACTATACGTGTAGTACCAACAAGTAGTTTCGATACAATTCCTTTCTAAACCACTGCTAGTCGATCCGAACCGAAGTCTTTACATCCACTTAAAAATTCGTATACAAATCCCACTTTCCTCCTCTGAATCCCACAGATACAATACAAACCCATAAACACATCGTTTCGAAAACCAATTACCTTATCCTGATGCGAACACCGATGCATCTGTGTCCCAAAGCAAGCATCCAGGCGTGTTCCCCCGCGGTAGCCTTATCGCGACTATTTTGTCACCGGACAGACCGAGCGCGGAAAAGGAACCTAAACAAAAATACAAATGCCCGCGATCTCGCTATCGCGAATAAACCGCGGGGCAAAGAGATGCGCCGTGGAAGTGGATGGTAAAAAGGTTGACCCAACATAAGGGATTATTGCGCCCGAGCGGAAACCGATGGCGTGGTGGGCGGTTGGGGGAGGAGAATGGAAAATAAAAGGAAGAAGCAACAAAGCAGTCGAAGTTGGAAGTCGATCCAGCGCGTAGCAGGAAAGAATTCCACCCCCTCGCCCTTCGAAGTGGAAGCTTCCAGCACCGCCACTGGCAGCACAACCACGAGCCACCACCACCACCACTACCGTCGCCGCCACCTTCTGCCCTTCTTCGCTCTCTTTCTCCCCGCTGATCCCCCCCGCGTTGCTGTTCCACAGCGGAGGCTGGCTGACGTTCCCGTAGGAGGAACATGGCTCCCAGGCAGGATCCATCCTTCCAGCTTCCTCTCAGCCACCCCAGCGCGGCCCGTATTCTCCGACACCCCCACCCCTGGCCGCCTGGTTGGCCCCTCGTTGCATTTTAAATCAAAGCCCCGGAGGTAACGCAATCACCAGGCATCACGACGCTTCCACAATTTTCTACTTTAAGCTACTTTATGTATTAGTACCCCTCCCGTGGATCTCTTTCTCTCACTCCTCTCTCTTTCTCTCTCTCTCTCTCTCTCTCTCTCTCCGCCCCGCGTTCCGATCCCCAGCAGCCCTCTCCCCTCGGTCACCCTGTCCGTTCATCTGGCCTGCTCGTCTCCTACCAAGGCGAGCAGCAGCCACCGTTGCTACATTAACCCCCTCCCCGCGCCATCACCCCAGTTCGACTCAGTCTTTTACACTCCGACAGATCCTCTCGCGCCCCCGTGAAACGCTCCGCGCACCCCCCATCCTCCCATCGTCTCCCGGCTGTGGCGTAACGAGGTTATTTTATTAAACAACCTCCGCCTCTTGCCGACGCTGCTGGAATTCTAGGTGGACCGGTGCGGGGCCGAGGACTAGCGGGGGTTGGAGGGTGGCGACGAACGACCTAGACGATGCATCCCCCCACCCGGCCCCTGTGCACGCGGTGGAATCATTTTGGGCTAGTGGTGGGCTGGATTCGATTGGGTGGAAGGTAATCGAGAAACGCGTTTGGTGGATAGAGCTTGGACGTTTCGAAAGGGCTTGGTGTCGTGAGTGAATGTTTGGTAACGTGGTGCTTTGTGGGTAGGATGCGAGGATAGCGAGCGAATGGATGAATTTAAGATGCTGGATGTTGAAAGTATATCGTGAAACTTGTCTCACGAGAGTCTAATTTCATGAAACTGATGGTAAAATAATTGAAAAATAATAAAATAATGAAATAATTGTCTCGTTAGATTAAAGTCTCGCGTGAGGCACGAAATTTTTATGTCATCGTGGATTTGCATCTTCTTGGTTTGCTGGTGAAGAAATATGGTAACCATACATATCAGTCTTAGGTGAATCTCGGAGTTGATTCCTAAAAAAATGCAATTCACACTCAGAATCAACAAACTGTATGTTTGTAACGCCTGTCCATCGTGAAACGCCGTGATCCTTTACTCAGTTGCTTGTTATCATTATGAGAGTTTGGGTACAGGGATCTAAAACCGTTGGGGGAAAAGCATGAGGGTAGATTTGAAGTAGGTTTAAAGAAGTACTCTCATGTCGTTGATTGCCAAGGTGGTAGAACAGTGAATTTCAAAAGGGGTGATGTGGAAACATCAAGTACTACACAGGCAGGCAGAACAATGTCTTGTTTCCAAGGATTTCACCCTAATTTTTATTCACGTGATATAGGTGCTTTATTACATATGTTCGTACCAAAAGGAATTCTGTTATCATCAATCATCTCCACTGATTACAGATCATGCCCATAATGAGGGTGATAAAGTTGGAGATGAATAAGTGGATATTTTCGGTTCAAGCTGTATGAAATAGGGTGGACAGGGGATGAGATTCTCGACTAGTTGTAGGCAATATAGGTGTTCTGTACGTGGCATGTGGCAAGCGTGGAGTGGTGTAATCTAGTCACCACGAAACACGATTATTCTCCTAACTCGGTCTCTTGCTCATTCCCTCTCTGTTTCCCTTCCCTCTATTTCTTCCTTCTATCTTCTTCGATTGCTTTCCCCTGTTTCTTTCTCATTCCCTCTGAATACTTACTACTTTATTGCCACCACCCTTATTTCTGTATTCTTTTTTTATTTCAATTTTTTTTCTTTTCGAGTCACAATTCGCGTTTTTATTTTACTTTTCCTTGTTTCATTGCTACTCTTTCTTTTCTGTTTCTTGTTTTCATTCTTGAATTTTTTTTATTTTCGTCTCATAATTTCCTCTATTGCCTCTCATCTAATGTGCATATTTTTTAGAATTTTGGTAAGTTTCTTTCTTCCCTTATTCTTTCCCAGTGTCTCATTCACGTTTCCATTTGCTTGTCTTTATTCCCTCCGATTCTTTTCCATTTATTTTTCTATTTTGTATCACCTGCTTTCCACATCCGTGTTGCTCCGTAGTATTTTCCTATCGCGTCGACTTATCCGCGTTCCGGGGCATCGAGAACCGGGATATCCCCCGAAGGGTTGAAAGAATCGAATAGAAAGAGAATATATGGACACGGATAAGTGCGTGCTTGACGTCACTATTCCACTCGAAACCGTCATCGAGGAAGCTTCTACGATTCCGCGAGCGATACAGGAGTATCTTCAGCTCCTGGTAAAGTGCGATTCGATAGGGGGTGAAATTGGAGTCGATCAAACCCGGGAGAATTGCGGAAAAATCGAAAGCCCTGATTTCTTTTATAAGATTTCATCTATTTCTGTTTCCTCCTTCTCCCTATAATTTAGATTCGCTATGGTGCCAAATATTTGCCACATCTTCAACCTATCAATAGTTACTTCAATAAAAAATTATTCAAAAGAAACATCTACACATACAATGAGTATAAAATTGCTAAATTGTAACAAGGAAACTACATTCGATTACCCAGAAAAATTTCCCATCGTCACTCCCATCTCAATCCTCAAAATCCTCCCCCACATTTAGTCCCACAACCCCTTGCATTAATAAACCTGCCTTTCCCTCAACTCCAACAATCAAGGTATAAGTAGGTATCCACGCATCACCAAAATTAATCACAACCAAAAGTATTTATCCACTACAAAAATCCTTTATTGAACCCTCCCCAAGATCCGCCCGGTTAACATTCAATTCGTCTTGTCTGTATCATCCTCTCCCAGCCACCTCGCCGAGCAGGAACGAAACCAAGAAAACCGTCACAAGTGTGGGTACAACCGCGAGGAAACAAATGCTATTTGTGTTACGACAAGTGCGCCTTCCCCCCACCCGGTCGCGGGACGGTGGAACGAAAGGGAGTTGCGCGCAACCACCGTAGTCTGTCCCCCGCGAGCGAAACACGAGCCAGGTATACACGCGGGCGTCCAAGAAACGCCCGGGAGGAACAAACGCCGCGAGGGTGCAACAGCGGGGGAGGGAAAGAAACGATAAAAGGAGACCGAGCAGGGAACGAAGCGGCGGCATAGGGGTCCGAGGAGGGGGTGGACGGTGTAACTCGAGGTGGAGCGTCGGGTAGCTGATACACACGAGAGAATCACTATGGACGAGGGGTAAACACGATTTACACCATGACGACTATTGCCTCTCCTCTCGTCCAAAGGGCTACGCGAAGCTCGGCCGAGGGTGAGTTACAACACAGGGAGAGACACTCCGCACAGAAGCAGGGGATGTTTGTCGTACGCGTTATTTGGCCAATAAAACCACGTGGCGCCTCCACCACCCTCGCGCCAACGAGCAAGGAGAGACCAGCGGGTGCGTTGACAAGATAGAGAGGGGAAACCGTTGGCCACACCCCGCGATGCGCTCGACGCCTGCGCGGTTCCGCCTATCAAGCACGCTTTCCACGGTTGTCTACTCGCGGCACCGAAACGCGACACACAATCCAGCTGGGACCTTCTTGGACGGTTCGGACGCGATCCCTCCGATTTTTTCGCCCTCCACGATCATCCCGCGGTTCCCGCTCGACTCACGAATCCACGGGGTTGACGGAGATCAGTGCTCGGTCGACTTGCAACAGGACACGTCGCTGAACATCTCCCGAGCTCAGGAGATGGGACAGGTTAAGGGAAGATCCCGGTCTGATTTACCCGATTGTTGCCCTCAGAGCGTTCACCAGGAACTAGGGGTTCAGATCGAGCAAATGGACATTGGTTACCTTGGCATTAAGGACTGCGTTCCATTGTTCTGCAAGGAAGAGTTGAAGAAGCTGGTTTAAAGAAATAGGAAGCTTCATCGGTTTGATATATCGAAGCTACATCTTCTTTATCCTTTTGGCATCAAGTATGCTGGAAGTTCATGTCGTGGATACGAGTGCAAGATTCATGGAGTTTGTTTCGAGGAACTGATTACAAGAGATCGATGATACATGGTGCTGGTTCCTTGGCTTGGAGGCAGCCGGTTTGAAGAAGTTTGAAGATGCTCCAGTTCCTAAGCTCCGATCATCCTTCAGCAATTGTCAAAGAAGAAGGTTCACGTGGATCAACTGTACAAGCCCAGTAGTTAATCAAAGATCACTAGCGAGCCTTTCACTGTGATGGTAAACCTCACCCACAGGAACGAGAGTATCCAAAGTATCCAACAACCTCCGAAAGTCAGCCAACGAAGCAGCAGGCCTGTGTTGCTGGACCAGTGTGTCGAAGGGGAGGCTAAAGGGAGGGAGCAACGCCTGTTTCGACAGTGGCGATAAAAAAGTGCCAGACTACTAGAGAACATTCGGTGCCAGTGACGGACAGAGTAACGTTCGAAGTCGTGCACAGATCGAACTCAGTGTCAGTGAAAGACTCCTCGAGACTGCGTGCTGCTCGTGCAAGTTTGGAGTACGTTTGAGGTGGATCGCAGAGGTCTGTTTGGTTGAAAGGAGATTGAGGAGGCCGACGGTGATCCGCGGGGGTGCGGAGGAATTCAGGAAAGTGTTGTTCAGCCACGAGTCCAGGATTCTCACCCCCGGAGGCGGGACCATTTCGCCCGGGGGCGCGGGGCCGCCCGCGAGCCCTTCTTCGGGACACTATCATCCACCAACGCACAGTCCACCGCTGATCAAGGTATGTGATCGCTAGTTTTAGTATCATTCAGTTGTGCACTGTGCAGTGGTCAGTTTGAAAGGGGTTAGTCGTCACTTTTTGCCAGAATTCGTGGCCCACTGGTTGCAACTGACTGTTTTCTTAGGCTTTGTTTGGTACCGATTTCATTTGTACAGTACTGATGAATTGATAAGTGATCTGATACTGTTAGATGGTCAGACAGGTTTTAGGGTACTATCGTGGAAGAGACTTCTGAGGGTTCTAGAACTCAATTTTTAAGGTTTCTTTAATAAAGTCATTTTTATAGGAAGTTCAGGGGGAAACTCAATGGTACATTGTGTAAAATTTAGATATTATAAAGATGATACATAAACTTTTTGTGTAAGACGCTTATTTGGTTGAGTAGATTTTATATCGAACGTATTCGCATATTTTTAAAATTTTTCTGTGTCGCTTAATGTTTTGATTGCCGCGTCGTTCATATATGGGCGAGAATTGCAGGTACTAGTAGAATAAGCTAGTAGTAAAATTTGTAGAGTAAACAAATCGCTGTGATATGCATTAAAAATTTAGGACAATTAGGTTTAAACTAGCTTTATTTCTAACAAGTGAATATATTCAAAGTACCAGTTATGATCTCGGAGATTTGTTTAATACCATAGTCTGCAAACGAATCATTGTGTGAATATAGGAAAAATGGTTCTGGGATGTATAATTTCATGCATTGTATTTTTATCTTTGGAGTGCTAATAGTTTTGTGTGAAGTTCGTGGGGGACAATTTTGGTTTACTGTTCATCATATTTAAGTGAGTTTATAAGAATTTCGATCTCAGATATAATAAATATCGTGGTTAAAGTAATCATTTTCCATTGGAGCAATGCATTTTTGTGACATATTTTAAATACAAAAACTCAGTGGTACATTGTGTACGAGTTGAATATTTTTAAATTTTTTCGAAAAATGTCTCTTAATCGCGGTCATTTCCTTAGATGAATTAATTCAGGAAGGGATTTCTTTAAGTGTAACTGGTTTGAACCAAGTTAATTCACCAGTTCGAACCTGCTGTAATAGCATTTGGCTATTTTTTCAATTATGTTTGATAGGGTGCTTGAGAAAATTGGATAATATTCGGAAGAATCAAGTGTTTCAATTGTTTGGGTACAATTGCAACGGCGGGAATTGTTAATTCTATATGATACGTCTACAGTTTAATGTGTTAGCAAATTACAAACTTTAGTTTGTAATTTTACTACGCTGTTCCTCGAAGTAGTTTCATTGTCATTGATTTATTTTTCTCTTATTTCTATTCTTACCCATTTAAGTTTAATAGCGAAGTATGCACTTGGAACGTGACCCACAAATAATTCGAATATATTAAACAGTACAAAGTATACATAAAGTTCTCCTGTTTAAAATTATCTTTGGTTGAATTTCGATATTGGTATCCGACGGATCGCGGGTTAAACTCGGAAAAGTAGATATTTCAGGAAAAATTTATTTCGTTTTATTATCATTTTATGTTATGTGCTTGAATTTCTTCTGAGTTTTTAAAATGTTAACAATTATGCAATCTTTTTATTGTAAATTAAGAAAAATCGAAACAGTTTAAAAATAAGATCTAAGAAAATATACACATTTGTTTCATTTTTTTAGGAAGCTCTTGTCACATGTTCTCGTAAAAAAATATTTTAAAACAGGGGTTATTATTCCGGCCAACAAATAACACTGTTTATTGAAATTTCAATCCTTTAAACTTTATATCCGCAAAAACTAAATAAAGAAATATCCAAATTCAAACTAATGATATTTAATTCATACGGATATAAAGTGTTCACAGATAATTTATATTTTATATGTTCCATTTGAAGACACGCATACAAACAGTATACAAATTTTGAGATAATAAAAAGCTAGATTTAAAGGGCCATTCTATTAACATTAACGCAGATTTGCAAAAACTAACAAGAGCTTCGTGCTTGTCGCAAAGTAACATCGTTCGAATCACTTGTTACCAAACTGCCGCTCAACCAAGCAGCTCAAACAGTCAAATCAATTACAACTATCATCGAACCCAATTTCGCGTGCACCGGGGCAGCCAGTGAACGTTTGATAGTGTTTAAATTCGCTGGAACACCGCTACGCGTTTACCGATTCATTTAGCCTATCGATTGTTTAGTCGCGAAACGTTTCAATACTTTTTCACCGATTCAGTGAATCATAATTAAATAAGTAAATCATTTTATACGGGATTTGATTCATGAAATATTGCAACACCGTTTCTGTATCTCTCTTGATGTATCGAATGAAATATTTTCTTGTTGAATTTAAGTAGAAACTGAAAAGAGATTTGAAAACATGCACAATGTTTTTCATCCTACTTTTAGGAATTTATAGGTAACCTGGGGGCAAATCAAAATTACAAAGCAAGAGAAAAGTGTTTTGGTCCCTTTATTAGAGTCTTTTCAGAGGGGACACTTGGGTAGTCTACTATTGTTATCCAGGACATTCACATGGCAGAGTAGCAAATCTTCTAGCGATACTTTGTGTATACTTTGTGTGGCAAGCTATTGTGGGTGGAAGAAATATGTTGGGGTTGTAAAAGTAGTGTGGAGTGAAGACGGTGGTGCAAGATCTCAGTAAAGTATTCTGAAAAGTCTTTTGGCACTGACACATTAAGAGCCTGGGCATTGTTGGTAGAACAAATATAGCGAACTCGTAAATACAGTAGAAATCGAAGACTATAGCGTAAGACCTAGCCCACCTAAGGAGCCAATTAACATAGATTTTGAGCATAAATATTTTAAGTCTCTATACCCATCAATATGGATAGGCGTTTTGAATGTATAGGGCCCTAGAGTGAAGTAACACGTCTGGCGCATTTTACCGTTCGCGAAATCCGCGGGATTCAAACTCTCCACCTAGAGACTTTTAATCCCTGTAATTTCGTTATTTTCTCGAATTACGACTAGACATTTTGGGAACGCTCTTTCGGCACGCGAACCTTTAAGAAAATGTATTAAAAAACAGATCTTTTTCGCAGTCCAAGTACCCTCTTAACCTCGTCATTTGGGGGTTAAATCGTGCTCGTGCGAGCAATCGATTCGCGTCGGGCCCGCTGTTCCGTCGCTTCGTCCATCGTCCCGCATGGCTCTGGTAACCGTCTCCTTCTGCTCGTGGAATCAAAGACGACGGTTGGCATTCATCGCGACGCGCGCAACGCGATACTGTCGTCGGGAAAGCGGCTGCTCTTTATGGTCACGTAATAACCGACCGCCCCGTTGAGGGGGTTTTCGCGTGAAGCAGCACGGACCTAGGGAACGAGAGAACGAGAAGCAAGTTGACGAAGATGGGTATAAGGACGGCTGTCCAAGCTCGTTCGCGTCAGCCACCGTCGTGAATTCCTCCAGGGACCGAGACGGCAGCTGTCTGCGGCTAAAGCTGCCGCTGGAAAAGCTCGTCGAAACTTAACGCGGTATGATTTTTACCGAATGATACTTGGCTGGCTCTGCCGCTGTCCCTGCCCGTCTTGCAACGGTCGTGGGGCAAACCGTTTCAGAGAACGGTACGTCGGTGAATTGATTTATTTATTGTGCCTTGCATATATATAGTGACTAATCTTAGACTCTGTTTAGTGGTATGTAAAGGCATATCCTTAACTATTGAAACAATTGAAGTAAAAGAATAAGTTATGAATTCTTATTCTATAACATCTTAAAGCTATTGATTGCAAAATAATGGTACAGTACAGATGTAGGTTAAGCGGTTCAGTGTAACTAATGGATTTAATTGACATGCAGACTCAAGTTGATAGTCACCATAAATATATACCCATATATCAGGATCACCGTAATGGTGGTTTATCAAATGAAATATGGAAGGAAATTAATATTCAGTTGGCCTCCCATGGTCGGAATAGTACACCAAGCTAATGTTTATATCTGACATGGTCCAATTTGGAAGTAATTAAAATTGCAAATCTCCGAGTTTGTTTTGAAGTCAGATTTATCTTGTCCCTCTCCAAATAGAATTATAGAAATAGACCAGTAAACACTTACCAAAGCCTTGATTTATTCGCAAATTTATAAACATTGTACATTAGCTATATCGCAATTACACTAGTATTATTATGAACTAATTTCCTCTGTAATAAAATTACTAAAACTCTCAAAAACTTGCTATATAAATCGTCACTTTCCAAGTCGTCACCCTGCGTCTTAACGCACCCCCACACATACAAACACGACACACTCACACCCCCAATATTTGCACAAACTGTGCACGAAGTTTGGGCCCGCTCGCTAACGGGAACCACGTGCACTCTCATCGTCGGCTTGAACTCTCCCCGCCAAAAATTAAGACACACGAGGGACGTGTAAAGTAAGACGAAGGGCCCCTGCGGCCTGCGGCCCTGCAAGCACGCTCGCACACGCGCCCGACACGTTCGCTCTGATTAAGCTTAATTCACTCTCCCGACGAGAAGCAGAAGAGAGCAGAAGGCGTTCCAGAAAAAGGCCCTAACCGCGGCTCGCGCTGTCTGCCGTCCAATCCTGCCAACTTAACCTCATTAATAAATTAATTAGATATTATTGTGTTGGCAGCCAGGGCGGCAGCTGCGGGCCACCTCCCCTCTCTTCCTCTTCACTGTCCTTCTTCGCCTTGGGCCCGCAGATGACGCTCTGGACGCCGCTATGTACGCGCAAATAGGGGGGGTCAAGACCTGTGACGTCACTTCTTGCAACCATCACGCGGATCCAGCGTTACCCGCACGTTTCTCCGTCTTCCGTACAACCGCGAGACGTTGATCGCTTTCTCCTGATTACGGGCAGGACGATAGTGGCTCGTAAATAACCGATGATACTGGTGACTCCGAGGGGCTGACTCGTTAGCGTAGTAGCTCGCTAGATAGGTTGTATAACGTCCACTCCCAAGTTGATGAAACGCTGGGCATCGAAAATGGAAATAGTTTCGTGGAAACATGTTGCATCGCAGAGCTGTGATTTAGTTTTCGTATCGCGTTCCTGTTTATGGGATTTAAAATTCAGCTGTAATATTTGCTCGTTTATGGATACCTTTAGGAGGAGGTAACTTACGAGTATCTTTGTGACGTTTTTCTTCGACTCTTCCTTTCCAATTTATTTCGGGAGTATCTTTTTATCGAGGAAGCTTCCCCGTGGAAAAATTAAATGGCCTTTGTAGTTCAGAGTCTGATCGTTCCTCGGATGGGACCGGAAGTGGATGGAGGAGTCTGCACGTAGAAGAGGCAAGGTCTTCCTGATGGAGAATCCTAGGGAAGGAGCCCGCGGCGGTGCTCATTACGGGGTAGCATGGCGACTGGTAATGACAAAAAGCACATGCAGCATTATCATTGCGGAGTGTATGGCATTAAGCTGTAGGGGGCCAGGATTAGGATGTCGGCCATTACCGCGCGTCACTGACCGTTTATTCTACGCCGTGCACGGTGTGGTGACTTCCTCTAGACGCGTATGTATGCCTGCATAACCAGAGGATGAGGACACTCGCGAGGTCGTGAAATCTCGACGAGTCAGATCCACCTATCGATCATGCCACACCGATTTCGGCCCCCGTGCTGTCCCGTTGCGCCATTTTACGCTCGTCTAGAGTCTAGAGACTGCTAAGGGGGACGTCTATGCGTCTATGACGCGTCTAGGGGTTTGATTCTGTAACTGATTGGAAAAACTACGTGTAAGAACGGTTGAAGTAATTAAGATGATTGAATTATTTAATGGGCGAGATGTAAGGGGGTTGGTGGTTCATGCGAGCAAAACTCAGGGGCTGGGAATTTTTATTCTTTTTTCTTGTGGAATATTTGTATACTCTTTAGGGATTGGGAAAACAGGGGGAGATCCGAGCTCCGTCGGTTTTGCTCACAAGAAATTTAATTGAGTGGCTTCCATGAAGTCGACTTCTCTAAAAAAAATATTGATCCGAGGAATAGGATTTAATTAGGTAACTGCGAAGGTATAATTTTCTGCTTTAATTATGCAGTAGGTAATTAATTTTTTTTTACGTGATTTTGACGGGGTCAGTTAATACACTTGAAAACTTTCATTACTGAATTTCAGCATTTTGAATTTTATGGTTGAGCATAATATTATTTGTGGATACTTTTAAAGTGTGAAGGAGGAGAAGAAGGATAAAAGTGTAGGAGGAATTTTGAAGTGGTAAAAAAAATGAAATTTTGCATGATTTTTTTACAAAACCTGTATTAACTGCCTTCAGGAGGAAATCAAAGTCGCAATGCGTGTGAGAGAGTAGCGAGATTCGTATTAATAACTTGCATCTAAATATACATCTTTGATCTTTATAAATCAACATCGATTCTGGTGTATGAGTGTATCCATCATTTGAAAGCGTGCTCGCATTAAATTCGTTACATGCATTTCCACGAAGTTATGATTAAATCAATTTTTATTTGCATGATCGTATTGAACGCGTTCTGCGTTGCTGAAGACACGTGTGCTTCCTTGATTTCATTTTTTTCATTAACTTTTCGGTAGATTTATAGGTTACAATGTTTCGTTGAAGTGATAGGAATTATTTTAAACAATCTCTGCTATGAAACAGAAATTATATTCTTCATTCAAAAAATCCAATTACTTTTATTTCTTAGAATAGGTTTCGTTACAATCGTAAAGAATAACAGGTTCGAAATTCGTACCAATTCGCATCAGTCAAGCTACTTAATACATATTCAGACTACATTCAAATTAATTATACCCATTAATCTCAATTTAAACTGGTCATTAAAAGTCAGCAATACATACAAAATTGCCGTGTCAGCTGATTTCGTGTAATTCATATTCATTTTTCGTTAATGACGTCGATAAATATTCAGCAAATTTGCGGACATCGGGCACGAGCTTATAATGCTCAACAATTTCCGCGAATGTAATGGAGCGTTTCGCAAAAAGAGGCAAAAGAACGGATCGATGTGTAATTATTAATTGGCTAATGAGAAAGCACTGTCAGCTTTCCCTCATTGACAACGTCGATTCAAAGTGTATCGTGGTTTAATAGCAACCTGCGAATTGTGTAAGCAACGGTTGAAATTAACCGATCAGTTTATACAGACGCCATGAATGATGTGATTTCATATCAGGACAATTAAAACGTACTCGTTACTTAACAACGTTAGTTAATGGCATCTCGTTGCTACGCTTTGAGAACGTCAATATTGAAACTGCCGCGCAGGGGAAAACTTAAGGCGGGCGTCCACTTTGGAAACTTGCAAGAGAGAAATATATTTGGGAATTTACTGAGCCAAAACTACTTGATGGATTGTTCTCGAATTTTGCATACATGTTTATTAACTGTTGCATGAGACACATAATTTTTATAAGACTCGTAAGAAAAACATTGGGATGACACATCGAGAGCTTCTACTTCAATCGATTCTTTTAATTTTTACTTAATATTGCTCTGCGATATTTCTAAGTCCATACACTGCAAGAAAATACAAGAAAAAAGTTTGAGCTTTTTGTGAAGTGGAAACCCCCATTTAATCACGAGTGAAGTGTACCACAGTGACGAGCAGCCAACTCGGACAACCGAAACGTATCGAAAGAAACTGGTGTCTGAGAAAGTTCCAGAGACACGAAAGCTCTTTTAAACTGGGTCAGCCAAGTATCTCGAGTTCATTCGATAAACGGGGAGTAGTTAGAGCGATAACTAACCGTTGGACAGGCTGTCCATTTTTAATCGCTGCCAGCGCTGGAACAGACTTTAATCGAATTTCGATCGCGTTTCAGTTTGGCGAGTGGAGACATTTACAATCGACGCTGTTAAAAACTAAACGGCCCCGCTAGTAATGTTTAATTATTTTCTGGGCGAAAAGTATACCGCTCGACGTGCATTTAAATCGAATTTAAATAAATCGACGGCAGTGTTGACCGAAGCATTTGCAGTGAGTGCAGCCAGAGTTGCCCAGATTTTATTACACATTGGCCGATTTGTTTGCGAGTGCTCTCGACGCCCGATTTGAAAAATTCCACCGTTTTTTGTATGAAAGGAACGCATACATATGTAGAGGTGCATACATGGGAGAACGAAAATGGCCACTTTGCATGGAAACGAAATCAGTTTGGCATGGACGACAATTGAACGACGCGCTTAGGAAGCCTGTCGCGTTTAATGCGCTTGAAGCAAAGCGGATAGCTCGCTCCTAAATTGCGCTTAAGTAACTTAAATTTAATTTAATTTTGCATTGGTTCATTGGTGTCCACGTTGGCAATATTTAATTCAATACGGGCGTAACATTGTATTACGGGTACTTGGGCGACGTTTCAAGTGGACGAAGGAAAAATTAGATGGAAATGTATCCACGAGGATATTGATGGGTATCTATAAATGGACCATCCAACCATACAAGAATTTTGCATCATAGGTTACTTTTAGTTATCCTTGGAATAATACTTTTCAAGATACTATTCAAATGGATTCAGTGAAGCATGTGTGACATTATTGAATTATTAAGCGTTGATTCAGAAATTAGTTTTCATTAATTCAGTGTTAGAAATTGAACTTCGTCTTATGAGAAAATAATAGAAACTTAGGTCGAGCTAAGAGAATTTATAATATTAGTGTAAAATAAAAATAAAAATAAAGTATTGAAACTACTGGAACGGTTTCGAAAACCGTTGAAATTCAATATGGAAGAATTTTTAAAAGTTAAGCTCATTATAAAAAATTGTATTCCACCCTCTTGGATTCTTCGTTCGTGGTTGTACCACCAGTTCTGCGACACCCCGTATTACATAAGGAAACATCGAAGGTTACACAGCATCTGTGAAGATCACGATCGGCCGTTCGATCGTAGGAGTGTTTGCAAAAGATGTATCGTGCCCGATGTATCTGGCCGAGGACGAAATTGGCTCTTAATTGCAGTGGCGCCACGCGGGTATGAATAATTGGCGGCGTCAGGGACGAATTTGACGACGGATAATGCAGCAATCCCCGAATCGGAGCGTATCATTTATTCACCGGCCCGTAGCCGGCGGTGGTCGAAGTTGCGGATTTGCAAATCGTATTAACCCGAGCGTGAGAAAAAAAACCACCCCCTCTCGCCGCCCCTCCTCCTCTGCGAGGGAATGATCAAAGCACTGCGATTTTCATTTGCTCGTAACACGACGCCCTGCTGCGATTTTTCCTCACGATCGCTGATTTAACCCCCAACCTCCTCGACCCTGCTAAGCTGGTGACATTTTTGGGGGTGCTTTGTCTGTCGGTGCTTTTTTCCATTTTGTTAGAAGATTTCGTGCCGTTTCTTGAGGATAATTAATGGAATAGTGGGCTTGAAGGAATGTTTTAGAAGGTGGATGATGTTTTGGGGTGGGTGGATGTTTTAGGAGATGAATAAAGTTTGGGAGTGGAGATTTTAGGCTCTGAACTGTGGGTGTTTGAAAGTTTGAGAGTTGAATGGGGAAGTTTTGAAAGTTTGAGTTGAAAGTTGTGGAACTTTGAAACTTTAGGCTTGTGGGGTGTAAAATTTTGGACCTTGAGGTTTAGAGATGTGGAATTTCGAGACTTCAAGCTTAAGTCACGAAAGTTTTACGTTTGTAGTTTAAATTCTCAAGTTCTGAGTTTCGAAATTTAGAACTTTGAATATAACATGCAGCAACTTTTTATATCCCTTTTCAAAACCCACTGTATTATTCGTGAAATAGTTTTACACACATTCCATTCATAATTCTATTATAATTTCAAACTCCCTAACAGCAGTGAGCCTCTACACATAAAATCGATCTTAAGTAACTTCCTACAGCTACATGCTGCCGCAAAGCTTCAATTCAACTCCCATTCAACCCTCAAGTTTCCTCGCTATCCCCAATATGCTTCATCCACAAACCACATCTACAATCCTGTACCACGAAACGTAGCCATAAAACAAACAATTTTATCCCGAACACCACGTCAAAAATTAAGTGCTCCAACCAACCCCCTCAAACGCATGCAAACCTGTAATCCTGTGAACGACGAAAACGATTTTCTACTTGGAAGACTGCAATAGCGTAGAATCGGAGAGGTGTGCAAGGGTTGCAGGAGGGGGAGGGGGGGGCACGTTTACACGGGTAGATGCACACACATAGACGGGGTGGGAGGAAGACACAGACACGCCCCCGCCTCATAGAGGTCCACGAGGTAGGAAACGTTAAGGGAAGAGAGCTTCCGGAAAAAAGAAGCCGAGGCAAAGGATAGAAGTGAAAGGTGGATCGAGAGCGTTCCTTATATCGGTACCCCCAGAGGCAGCCTCTCTTCCTCTCCCTTTGACCAATCCCCCTCACCCTCCCTCCACCACACTTTCGGCCCCGAGGCTCCTGTTTTACGCTTTTCGACTTTTTCAAGATTTATCCCTGCCGCTTCCTCGCTAAATCGCTTTCCGGGCGAAATTTACGGTCGGGCAATAATACAGTAGCGGTGTTCTAGCGAGCTTAAGGGGGTGGAAGGGTCTCGGGGGGTGGAGAGGAAGCTCCACCCGGTCGAGTAACAGTAAGGGAGCCTATACATACATTCCCAGCACGTTCCTGGCTTCTTCTCTACCTGACTGACTGCTTCCACCTCTTCCTCGAGCACTTTCTTTACGATCATCCACCACCCACCGCTGTGATGCGCCACGGAAACCCTGGCCGGACCATTTCGTAGCCCGGGGAGCTTTATATCCCGTATTCGACGCCTCGCTGGAAATCATTGTCGTGATCGATTTTATGGGGCCGGAGATCGACTCTTAATAAGATTGTTAGGGCATGTGGAGTATAAATGATCAAGTTGAAGGCGTTTTCTAGGTGATTAATATTTTCTGAGGGGGGTGCTCACAATCTGAAGCACTTTTGGAATGAAGGGATAGTTAAAATCCTGGGGTAGATGAGTAATAAAGAAATCCAATACTACTTGTAGATGCTGATGAGTGTACTCTTGTTTTTTATATCATATATAAATATTCAGGGTTCTTCATTTTTGAGTGATAAAGATGATTAATAATCATAATAATAAAAAGTGCGCAAACACTTTCAGACATTCTCAAACACGTGTGAAATGATTAAAAAAATATCTGCTCGCAGAGAAAAGTCTCGTTAAAGGCTCAAGTAGTAATCTCAACGAAAGGTCTCCGGGTTTTAATCCAAACAATGTTTGCGCAGATGGAGAAGGAAATCATTTTCAAAGAATAACCTGTCCAAACTGAAACGATAAAAGTTACATAAATCTTCTTTCGAGCAGAATGCATGCAAGGTTGAAAGGAACCACAGCGTAGGAGATTGCACACCGTGAGAGGGAAAAAAAACTTGGTGGAAGTCGCTCCCGCGATGATCTAGGCCCGGCGAAGATGCATCGGCCGTGCAGTGAGGGTGGCCTGTAAAGGTGGCGGTGGAAATTTGGCTTATTCCCCTCTGCAGCTCATTATGCCACGTTTACAAGCTATCCCCACTGCGTAGCTTCCGTTGAGTGAGTTCACTCCGCTTCATCGAGCTTCGAAATGGGTCACCGTCAATCTCTGGCGTGCAAATGCCATCAAAAGCGGCATTCCCTCGTTTTCAGATTGAATTCGTCGGATCGGTAGTAATTTAAGGTATCGTCAAGTTTGGAGTTTGGTGATTGAAGAACGTTTCACCTTTGGACGGTGACTAGGTTGACAGTCGATAGCACACATGGTATCCATTTTGTAGGTCTTACTTTGGACTTTGGTCACCTTAGTCCATGAAATTTTTATATTTTTTTGAGCGATGCTAAGTGACAATTAACATAAGTTTATCATTGAGTTTACCACTCAATGATTTTATTCTCTGAATTTCCGTGGGACGTTTGACATTTTACGTCATAATAAATTAATATTAAATACATTTTGTCGCGAAGGGAAGTACAGACTTTTAAAATGGAATATATTATCTAGAATTTCTAATAACTTACTGTTAGGATCGCATCGAGTAAATTAATCGAGATCTACAAATCTATTCCAATCTTTCTAAAAATTCATTTTGTTTTTCAAACGTTTAACCTTTAGCGATTGTATAGCTCTTTTAATTATTGAACGATAAAAATGCATACATTTGGACACGATTGGATGTGCAAAATCTGTTCACAAAGTGGTTGACATTATTGGAATCCAGAGAAGGAGTGGTCAACCACGATCACGGGGAATTCTCTTATCTATTATTCACGAAAATATCCATGGGTAGGGTGCAAAAGCACAACGGACCGATAAACGATATAAATGACGTTCTAACGTGCAAACGGGACGGCAAAGTGGACCAATGGTCACTCGCCAGCACGTGACCAGCGAGTTTCGAACTGGGATTCCACGTTTATCGAATTCGGGAGAGACATCTAAAGGGGAGTTGATGAAAAGGAATGGAGTTTGAACGACGGAGGGTGTGGAAAGCAGCCGTACTAAGAAATTCATTTAAATGATTCCTATGATCTCAAATGAATTGATATTTAAATCCGCTGCCATTAAATCTAATTTTATTATTTTATTATTATTTATGAAAAAACAAAGACTCCCACAGAAGTAACTAAAAATGGCCAACGGCTCCATTTTGCAACTAGCCCTAATAAAAAACCACTAATCTATTATTTCAATTCTTTCAATACACTTCATCTCATATTTTTCTATATATGTTACATTTTATATCATCAAAGTAAAGTAAAGTGTTGTTTACACTTTTGTCGTTCTCTCGACAACAACCCTCGTCTCGACGAGTATGACAACAAAAGCCCAAAGGTGTATATGTAGACGATAAAGGCTGGAACAAACGAACCTTTTCACCAATTCATCGAAATGGAAAGGGTTACAGGGTAGCGGTTGCCGCTGTTCGAAAGATTGGGACGCGTTGGTCTAGGGGGCGCGACATATTGGACGAAATTGGCGCATATCATACGGAGGGGGGAAGCAATTGGAATATAGCGGATCCAGATACCGTCCCTGCCGACTCCTGCTTGGTTCCGTTGGAAATGGTGCCCTCGGGGCGAAACCGGGAAGCGAAACCTTCGACTGCGCATCCCCTATCTCTCTTCCCTCGCAGCCTCCGGCGCCACCACCGCCGCCACTCGATCCTGCCACTTCCACCCATCCCCCTGGCACCGAGCCCCTGCCCCCACCCTGCCGCACGATGGTACCGCGATATTATATCGCTGGGTAGCCTATCTGTTCGCAGAGCACAAGTTCTCTCTCGTCTTGGAACGAGCTTCAAATTAGATACAGCTACGAGCACAATGGTGTGCTGGGTAAATACGATAGCGTAATTTGGTATTCTCTTTGCCGTAATCGGCTGAGATGTACGATTTGCCGACGATTCGGTGATGTTTGTCGGTTGGAAGAACGTTTTCTCTGGGGAGGTTTCAGGAACGATATTCGCATTCAATACGGTAGTATTTGGTAAAAAGTTTTTTGGTTATTTGATGGTGACTTTGCTGGTATTGCTTCGGGTGTTTGCTTTTTGAGTGCATGCTTGGTATCGTGGGGATTCTGAATTGTAAAGGAGTAGTATAATGAATGTACTACAAAGACTGAAATGTATCTTTTGGGGAATATAGTGTTCTAAACTTAATCTTTCACTGATTCGTATTACAAAGTGTTTTGGGGCATTTGAGATCTGAACAATGTTTGACTTCAGAGGGAAGGCTACCGAGGTTATAAACACAGGAGTATGTAGGTACTTGAATTTTAAACTTGAAGGAAACCATTTTATGCTCGAGGAAGAGACTACGTGTATCTGAAGAAAAGACCGTGTTAGTCCCGAAGGGTAGAGTACTTTAGATCTCCGCAAACGCCCACTTTGAACCTGAATTGAGGTCTACTTTGATCATGCGCAGAGGTCTACTTTACTCTAACACCTATCTTATAAGTACCCAATTTACAACTACGTATTTCCAAGTCCACTAAAGCCTACCAGTCAAACAAACCAAAAATACCAAACCCAACTGTTCCATTTTAAACAACAGAAGATTCCCGAACTCCAGGTAGATTAATACTCCACCCCAAACACTCTGCACATACTTGCAAACCAACACCAAAAGCAACGGGCTGGAACCCTAGCATCCTCCGCATACTACAAACGAGCAGTTTCCAGAAATTGAAAGGGTTCTTCCGATCGCGCGGTCCACCCCGACTCTCGCACCCTTTAAACAGAGTGTTGCTCGAGGCAGCAGTTGGTTTGTAGCCGTCTCTATTTCGCGACTATGTAACCGGAGAATCAATACGATCCTCCTCCTCGTTCGGTGCGCCAATTGAGCTCGTTGAATCTGTGCCCCGAGCCACGCGGTTACGTATGCCCGACTCGCACACAGCCATGTTCGCTCGCGTGTCCGTGCACGTTGAGGGGAGGGCCAGGGGAAGGGGGTGCGTGTACGCACACGCGAGCGGAATTTCACGCAGACACCAGCAGCCGACGATCCACTTGCGATCGATGAACGCAGCGGAGACGCACGGATAGACGTACGCGTACCGCAGCCACCAAACAAACTCATCCGTGTAATTGGCAAATTGACAGATTAATTCAATCACAGCCAATGCTTCTTCGTCCCGGGCTCTCGTTCTCGTTTAGGCGTCCCGTTAATGCATATCGCTCCATCGATGAAGAGCCATTGCGGATGATTCTTATTGGGCCCGCTCCTATCTCCCTCGTTCTGCTTGCTGGACGTTCGGTATAGTATGTATAATTTTATCAATGGTTCTTCCGAGGGATAGTGATTTTTTCTGGAGGATTCTGAGGACACTGTTTTTTATGGAGAATTGGCACAGCGGGATACTATGTCTCATCTTTTAGGAAGAGAATTTTTTTTCATTTTTGGCGAAAATGTTGGTAATTTTTTTGTGTGAAGGTAAGGGGATGTTGGGGTGCTTCTTTGATTTTTAACCATATTTTGAGGCTTTACGGAGTGTTTTTGATGGGGGGTTGATACTACCCGTAGGTTGTTCCACGTGATGTTTGAATAAGACGAATTTAGGAAAGTGATAAGGGTAGGTAGTATAGATCCGCACTTTTTTTTAGACATCCTTGTAACTGTTAGTTTTAGCTTCATAGATATCGATGACTTAGTGCACAAATATCGTATGTCCACTTTTAGCGCTTTCGAGAAAAACAGGTTTAAACATGCAATGGTACATAAGATTTAGGGGCATAACAATGAACAAAAGTATTATTTTTGACAAATTTATGAAGTAGATATAAATGTGTTAAGAAATATCAAACAAAAAAAACTCAAATATCACAAAAGGTGGGCATACAATATTTGTGCACTAAGCCATCGATATGAGAACAACCGTTGTTGCAAGACTTAATAATACGAATGACTTAACAACTCGAAGTCACATTTCAAAAAGAAGAAGCCTCGAAACCCCAACTACCGTTTGAAAATAATTATTCACGCTAGTACTCGAAGGGTTAATAATTGAAGTGCCGCTTGACGCGCCTCTTTTCGCGACAATGGCCGAGCAACGGAATAATCGAGGCGTCAGCCCTCGAAAGCGGTGCGCGACAACCAGAATAAATCAAATGTAAATGGATAAGCGGGAAATAAACCGAAAACCACTGAGCGCCCAGCGGATCGAAAGGGAAGAAGGGAACGGTCTGGTATGATCGAGCGGTCCTCGTCACCCTTTGCGCGCAGGGTGGCCGGCTCTCCGACAAAAGGGGTGGACGAACACAAAAAACCTACACCGCGGGTGTATAATATCGGCAGAACGGAGAAAGAACGGAGAGAAAAAAAATAAGCATCGACGAAGAGCGAGATGGAAGAGAACGACGAGTGGAGGAAGACAGTGGGGGGTGCAGGGAATGAAAACGCAGGGGTGAGAACGAGATGGGGTACAGGAAGTAGTATAGATGTTCGTTGGAGTGTACACATCGGGAAGGGCGTGTGCAATGCGGTGGAATCGAGTGGAGGCAAAAGTCAAATGGAGTTCGCTGCCGGTGTGAAGAGACAAGAGGAAGATGAGTGGTGTTGAATCAAGTGTTTATTACGCCCTGGTCTTTCACCCTCGCTTCGATCACTGTTTCTGTCTCTTTATATCCCACTGTGGTAGATTCTTTTCTTGGTGGTCGGGTACGGGACCGTTTTTATTTGTTAAGGTGTTATTCCACTGATAACATGTACTTGAGGTTATTTGTCAGGATATTTTCGGTTGGAGCATAGGGTATATGTCTTCAAATTTGTGAAATAGCTTGCAAAGGGGATTTTCGATTTGCTGTAAAGTATTCTGTTTGATATCGTGAGTGATAAGATCCAGGGGGGTTTTATTATAAGATGGAAGAGAGGGTTGATAGGAGGGGAAAAATAAAAATATTTTTTTTAAATACAAGGATTTAAGTAAAGGAAAATTTGGTTTGCTAAGTATACGAGATGTAAAAGAAATAACGATTATAGCTTTCCCAGATGCATCTATTTATCCGAATCGGTTGACATTTATTAAAAAACTTTCCACAAAATTGAGAATCACTTTGAAATTCAACTCTTCTGTCTACTTAACCAGAAAATAAAAAGATGGAGAGGAAGCATGTACCCCCGAAATGAATACGATTGTTTACAAAACATTGTCAAAGTGTTCAGTAATAAATATGAGGCACCTAATAGCCAAAACTTTAACAATCTTTTGCAAGAAAATGGTACCTTTGCCACGCATGGTTCTTCTTCAAATTTTTATTTTCTTCCTCACCACAATAATTTCAAAAATCAAACTTGAACTGAATTTTACAAGTTTCCTCAACAAGTCTCCAATCCAAGCGCACAGATTCATGACTACTGTGTTTACACTCTGTCCAGTCATCCACTTCAATCAGCACCCCCAGATCGCAAGGTTCACCCTGGTAATTTCGGTTTGCTGTGGCAATCACGCTTCACCGAAGCAAAGAGGCGCGCGTGGCCCTGAAATGCCGTGACTTCTGGTTTCTTGACACTCCTTTACGATCTATTTATCATGTACCCCATTCATCCCCCCTCAATTAATGGCACGTTCAGCGCCCCCCGAGCAGAGAAGAAGTATCCCACGCGATTCCGTTCCGGTCGAGGGGTCCAGGAGAGATTCCGCTTCCGGATACCGTTCCATTCGGCATGCTTTTATAGCCCTTAAATGCCCTCCTTCCCCTTCGGTGCATTGCCATTGTCGCGGCCAGTGATCTCGAAATCGGATTGCGAAGGGAACGGAGGCATCTCGATCGTTTCGTAATAAATATCCTGGCATCCGACGATTGACCTTTCCAACGAAATTCAATCGAACGCTCTCGCTTGCGTCACATATCTCTCGTGGACGATCTGCACGCATACCATTGTGCATATTCCTGGCATTGTGATGGGGCATTTTAATGCGTTTCTAGTGAGGGATCGAAGTAGGGGCAGCATCACCTTGCCACTGGTACAGAAAAGTGTTACAGGACTTGGAAAATGCCACTTTTACGTTTTGCCCCTGCAACTGATTGCTAGGAATGCCTTGGCTTTAATTGAACTTTATAAGCATGAAACGAATGATGGATCACTTATGGAAAATTACAATTTAACCAACGAATATTGTCACGTATCTGCGTAACGTAAATGCACAAGCTGAATGTTTCAGTTGCGTTGTTGGTTTAAAGGTTTTGGAAAGTGGTGGAGATTCTTTAAAAATTACGTTTCGTATCTTCTTAAAACGCCGAGAAGTAAATTCAATTCTCTCAAAAGAGTGAATGAAACGAATTAGTTTCCACCATGTAGGCAAAAAATGATTACAGCTCCCTATTAAATGCAAAATAAATGTCCCAAAAGGAATTCTGTAGGAACCAAAAAAATTATGATTTTATCCGAACGCTATATTTTTTTGTTTCCTATAATTTTCATACCACACGCGCGTAAATTGATTTGTAATTCTGTTATGTATATAGGGGGTCCCAGAACGTTTGCCAAATGGGCCTCTTTATAAAAGAAAAGGAAGTACTATACGATTGAGTCACAAGTCATCATTTTACCCTTAGAAAGGTAACGTCCAGGCCGAGGTAGCTGAATACTTAACCGCATAATTCGATCACGCGGAAAGATCGAGCGACCGGTTTAATAATGATCCCCGCTCTGCGGCAGTAATTTCGGGTAGTTTGGTCGTGAGCTTACGATGCGGGGGATGGTTGAGCGTACACGAGTAAAGAGGTTAGGGCACGGGGGAGCAATACCATATGCAAAATTAACCTCCATTAAATGCGTTAACTCGGCGACGAGCATGCTCCGATGCGCTTAACCAAAGTACATTACACCGTACTCGATGCGGTCTATAGACCGGGGCAGCACGCTGCTCTACAGGGTGTTAACGAATAAAACAATGCGAAAAATTGGCGCGCACACGACTGCCACCCCCCACCGAGTAGCTTTGTTTAGTTGTAAGCGCTGTTTTCGTGCTGCGAATTGTAATAGCCGCGGGATGCGGAGGTTGTAGAGTGACATAGATATCTGATGAATGTCCCATGAATGAGATGTGATTGTTGCTAAGTGAATGGAGATTGGAATACTTAGAAGTGAGAGATTTAATAATCCTTCGCTATTAATTATTATTTATTATCCTTTTGATTTAATACCCAATGGTAGTGGTAATCAGATATGTTACCAGATTTCGGCGGTTTTAATTGTCGCAAGGTGGCCATGCATTTGAGATGCAGGGAGAGTATAGGGAGAAGGGTGGGTATATGTAGTCTGCAGAGAAATAAGTGACTGGTTGAGTTGTACACCGCATCCTGTTTGATTACACCCATTGAGAGGAGGTCTCTCGTTTCTTTGAGGAAATTTGAAGGTGTATGGTTTTTATTCCTTTGCGAGGGAAATGAGTTGGTATTAATTTTGGTTTAACCAAAAATATTAGGTATACTGGTACAAACACGAATAAAAAATGCTTTCGAGCACCAAAATTTAATAATGCAACATAGGGTGTCGGGGATTTGAGGAGTACCATGGAACAACTATTTCAATAATATTGAAATATTATGGAGCAACTATAGAACTATTAAGGAGCAACTATACAACTACTATCCATCTACTCGGTAGAGAAGAAATTGACGCGACTGCAAGAATATCTTTCGTCGCTTCGACACGAACGGAGGAGCCTTTAAAAAGCGTCTATTAACACCCTGTATATGACGCAGCATCTAATTGGCCGTCGCGATCGCCCGAGCAAAATGGCCTTACGCCGCGCATATTTACCCACAGTTCGTTTCGTCCTCGATTTCTTTTCAACGAGACGACAATGCGCGCTCTTAACCCGTTAACCGTCTATGCCGTAATATTATTGAAGAAGCCGATCTACAATTGTATTGTGCGCGACACGATATTACGTTCTGGGGCACGCTCTTCCCTCTTGACCCGTGCCAATCGAAACACTCGCTCGAGAATGCCGCACTGTTCCGCTTCAGAGAGATTCTGAAAGCGAACGAATGCCAGAAGACTCGCCTGGTTTTCAGGTTTCAGGTCGTGTGTCATCCTTGCTAACACTTGCACTACTAGGCGATCAATAATTGCTGCTTTGGCTCTTCATTCACGTTTTACTTCTTGCATATCGAAATTAATTCTATGTGTGAGTAGAGATCCATCATTTCTGTCAAAAGATATTAAGTAGTGATCGTAAGTGAGGCAAAGATGAAAGGAAGATAGAGATTAGGTACCGATATTCATAGTTGCTATGGTACAATATCTATTTTGGGGGATGTTAGTGTTTTAGGTATACATAGTTGTGGTCGAAGTAAAATTTAAGATTGGAATTTTAATATCAAACTTTACTTAACATAATATACATGTTTTGACTTATTATTAGTACCACCTTATCAAAATACGATATTTCTTTACTGTTCACATTTCAGTCTCCTTTCGGAACATTTATATGTGAATAGTATTCAAACTAAACGTATCCTACTATTTAAGAGGTCCAGAAAAATGTTTCAGTAAAACAGAATTTCGAAGGAAAAAGTGTCATCACTTTGACACACATCACCGTTACCAGAGCAAGGAATTTTACTTCACCCCAAAGAACAAAAATTAAAAACCCCCGCCGCGTAACGTTCCAACGAATCCCAGTTTCCCTGGACATTTTCACTTCTGCGTAACGCGAAAATTAAAGGGTACCAGAACTCTGGGCAGAAATAGAAACAGCCGTTACGCTTCGGGACAAATGTAATTAACAGGGCACGCAGAAACTTCCTTTCCTTGCTCTCCACCCTTGCGTACCCCCGTCCCGCATTCCTGCCCCCTCTTCCCCTGGACGAGCGAAGGGCCCGCTCGGTTCACAAGAGAAGATGCTTATTAAGTTGTGTCATCCAGGAATAAGGGCTAACGCGCTGCATCCAATTTGTGCCGCTTAATTAATTCCCTCCAATTTAGTCCCCGAGACCGGCCAATAAAGAAACCAGGGCCCCGCCGGTCAACGAGCGCCGATGCCACCGCAATATTGTCCCTAATGAAATCTTCGTTAATCGCGTCTTCGTCAAGTTTTCCAGCGTACAGCGACGTCGCTCAATTGCCGCTCCACGAATTTCACGCAGTTAAAAGGGGAACGTAGAATGCGGGCGTGCAACGCTCTCGATTCCTCTGTGACGCGATATTTTGATTCGGAATGGACACGCTGATGGCTGGCGTGATACGTTGCTTGAATCAAGGCAACGATTAACGCGGGATAAATCGTCGTTACGGTTGTCGTTCACCAGGCACGAGGGAATGGTAACAAAATTGTTCGGGGAGTACCTTTTGTAGTTGGTAACGGTCTTCCTTTTTGAAGGGAACTGCTGTTTTTAGAGGAATATTTATTGGATTTAAAATTAATTGGTGATAGTAAAGTAAAATGTAATAAATGTGGAAGATAGGAATTATAAAAATCTTATTAGGAAGAGGATATTAGTAGGGTATTAAAAAATAAGGGGGAACGCGAATAGAATAGAATAAGAGATTGAACCGATAATGACTATATCAATATTAATACTAATACGAATCAATATTAATTATTGTGCATATCGACATTAACGCTATCATCAAGATATTAATTTATCGCTTTCTATACATATTTATCGGTCAGTGAAATGCTGAAATGCAATTCACATGAATGCCCATTAATATTATAAACCCATTAATACAATCAATATTTAGTGAATTAAAAATTGTAAAAAATCTATATTTTACAGAAAAAATACTTGAGTAGGATTAAACACCGCAGTAAAATATGTACTTAGCTTCTATGGTCTGACCTAATTCCTCTTATTCTACTTAAGTGATCAATTGAATAGTGTAGTCATGAATAAGACCAATCTGTATTTTTACTTCGTTCAAGTGAGCAAAATTTAATATTTCGATTGCCTATACAAGAATTATTAAGTAATCTCTGAATAATTAAAAAACAAAATATTTTTAAACTTTTATTCCATACATTTTTGGGTAAATGAGAAACTATTATTTTCTTGAAAGAACGAAAATGTTCTAGTTAAACAGGAAAAAGTTAAATTTGTGACAACCAGATTTCCTGGAAATGTTGTGGAGTAGATAGATCCGAAGTTGAAACCTTAAACCGTTCGGTGAAAATAATTGTATAAAAATCACAATGTGCTTTCACTTCTATACTTATCCTGCTTTTAATTTCTCAAATAATAATAATTAAGAAAATATTCCCCACTTTTATATATTACCTTTAAATATCTGTTCAAAAGTATATGATCCTCCAGAACTTTTATCAATCGAACGTAAAATAACTGTTAAAACTGAACTCTTACAACAGAGTAAAAGTGTTAATCCACAAACTGAACGTAAAACTGAAAAGAAACGATTTAAAAGTTGAAAGTTCGATAAATAACTTTTATTTATAGAAGTTAACAGTTTCAATCCCTGTTGACAAGAGCAACTTCAACTTCAAGAGTATTCAATTTTTCTTTATTCAGAATCAGAAATAATTTATATAGTATCTACATTCTTCGACCCTCTAATTGCGCGATCCTTCAGGCAGCCACTCGTTCGACAAACACTACTGTCAAGCCTCCTCAAGGGAGATGCACGGAGAAGGAATCGCTTCCTAGATAGAATACCTGTCTCTGGATTCAACCCCGTTCGGCGTCGGAGTCGAGTCGCAGGGGTGGAGAAGCGTCGAGACCAAAAGGGGTCGCCGGGTGGCTCGAGCGTGACGGCAAGCTAATTATAGAATTATCGCTTTTAATTGCGAATCGTGCTATTTGCGCAATGGCGCGGCGGTGCAGCGCGATTGTCGTCGCGTGCCGAATTATTGGATGTTGACGTCACCCGATGCGCGGCACCGCTTTGCTCGTAATTGCCGGCACCAATTATGCAATTAGCGCCGCTCTCTAATGAGCGCAGTGTTATACACGCGGAATCTAAACACTCGGTTATTCGACGCCCCTCGCGCCAGCGAGCCTGTTTCGTGCATCTGGCTTTCATGCGCTTGTACGCAGGGAACAATGTTAGGTCCATGAAGTGTTTGGCGACTAAAGGGTGTGCCACGATTACTGTGGACCCCTTGGAAATATTTTTTCAAAGCAATCGAGTGATGAGCTTGGAATCTTTGTGACCAAGCCGCATGGCATCTTTGCTGTGGAGGTTTTGGAAGCTTTCCGCAGGAATAATATTTGTGACCAAAGGCGAAAGAAGTTTTTTGAGGAATCGAATGACGAGGTTGAAATCTTTGCGATCAAGGAGCATGCTATGTTTGTGTGGAGGCTTTGTAAGCTTCTTTTAATAAGAATCGAATGATAGGGATATAATGATTTTCTACTGAGTGCATTGTTTTAAAGCCTAATTGCTACCCCCGTCGATATAATTCCACTGTATTAAGAATTCGGTTACCGTTAATGCTCCTTAATCTTATAAATGCTGCAATGTTACTTGCAAGGATGTGAAACTGCAGTGTAACTCGATATAACACTGGCCCCGCGCAATTAGAACTGCGAGTAACATGATATTCCTACGTGTACCCAAATAATTGAATACTGCCGTTACTGGATGCCCATAATCCGGGTTACCGAACCATTGGATGTGTACATTACTCATACACGAACGCTGGATTAACATCACTGTAATTTTCGTAAACTTCGTAATGGACTAGTCAGCACTCTCGTGCGTTGATATCGGTAGCATTAGTATCGCCAGATCCGTCAGGTTCTGATGAAGCAATATGCATATCTGTAGGAGGCTGGTAAAAATAAGACGAAACGGTGGAAACATTTGTAACATTAGTATTATCGAAACACGTTATTTTCGTCCCCCAAAAAATGTTTTCCTCGGTAAACAAATCTAGCATTGCAATTTCGTGAAATGACTTTACGAATATATTTCTTCGGTGACGTGAAAAATACGATTACATGGATACATCTACTGAAAACCTCGCCCACATAAATATTCCTACTCCATTAAGAACACCCCCGAATGGTCATCTTCCAAATCAACGCTTCACACTCGAATCCTGCATGCAGAAATCGTTGCCATTCGAACTCCATCGATCCCAGTGAACGCAACCAACGATTACACCGCGATGCATGTAACAAGAGCAACGGGTATAACGAGCGTGTAACAAATCCGGCGCGCGTGCCTACGTGTAAACACACTCCACTCGAAGCCACAATCCCTTGTGTGCAGCGGCGGGGCGCAGTCGGATGGACGCGCAATAAAACACTGGCATAATGTTTCGCCCGGCTGGTTGAACACCGCAAATATACCCGTGGACCGCATGCAGGTTTATTTTTAAGGGAGCCAGGGTCACGTATGCCATTCGTGCTTAGGGGCCGGGGACCTGCTGCCAGCGCCCCCCCCCCCCATACCCTCGGGGACTCATCGCGGATTAGCCTCGCTACATTTCGACCCTTCTGTCGGCGCGTATGTTCCGTCATTACGCGCCTAACTCCACGATCCCGAGTGCCCGCGGGGTGGGATCGATCCTGAAGGGGGGTCCTCTCAGTGATTCGGTCCTTTTTCCTGCGACAAATCGGCTAATCTCTTTACTGGTGTCACTGCTTCGCGAGTGTTCCAGGTTGGGGCATGGGATGGGGCTCGAAAGTGGGATATCCTAGTCGATTTGCGGTCTGCTATCCTGAGCGCGAGCTTGAGGAACCATGTTTGCTCTACGTTGAGACGTGGGTTGGCTAGTAGAAGTGGGAGATAAGTCATTCAAGCTTTCGTGTTAGTTAATTTATGCACCAGGCATGAAGGAAGAATGTTGAGAAAAATCTTCCCTCCAGTCTTGAGTCACTGTTTAAATCCACAAAGTTGCGTTCCTATGGGTGAATTCGGGTTCGCGGTGTTCCCTTGTAAGACCTTGTATAGTTCCGTATCTTAATCGTATACGCTGGAAGACAAGCCAACCTCAAACCGCACCCTGGACACCCAAATGGAAATCAAACACGTCTCAGGCTCCACCTTTTGAGCTCAGCTGTCCAATTCCTCAACAACCCTTGTCACTTTGAAGTGCCTAGGACCTAGATCGTCCAGCTACTTCGGATCTCACCAGCGTAGGCGACACGCGGATTTTCGAAAGCGAGGTGAAACACGATTAAGAGGGAGCGCGACAGGGGTGGCACCGCGACCGAGGGTGGTCGTTGACGATGGTGGCCCTGTGGCAGAGAGGCGGGAGCGGGGTTGGCAGGCGTATGGGCGGCCGATTACGCCGATCTCCATTAGAGGGATTGTAAACTCCTGTAAATAAATAATGCACGTATCGGCGAGGAGCGTGGAGGGCTCTTTGCCTAAGCAGCCATCGGTCGTGGAACTTAATAAACGGCGTGCTTATCAATTTATAATGGGTCGGCGTGTCGCGCATGCGCGTGCCTACAGGGCCGTATCTCTGGTTACATAACGGCGTGCACGCAGCGGCTTTAAACTCGGTGTATTCTAACTATGCCCACCAACCCCCTCTTTCGCCCTGCACGCGATCCTACGTTCCTTGCTTTTCTAACCCCTCCTTCCTCTCTCTCTCACTTCACCCCCTCGGTTAGTAATGCCCTCTCCCTTCTGTCCCCTCCTCGCCTACCTTCGCCCTTTGCGGCTCCGGTACAAGGGACAAATTGAATTTTAGATCATCCCGTGCTCTTCTGGGGGTCCACGAGCTACCGAGGGCGAGGAGGGCCGGGGGAGTGGGCGACAAAGTGGGGAGGGGGTGGAGCAGACGTCGAGATGATACTAATTGAAATTTGAAATTGATATTAGCGAATTATTACCCCTCTCCTGCTTCTGCTTGGCCCAACGCAATTACGGCCGCGTGTCGGGTATCAAAAGTAATTGCTGCCAAACTTAACGAAATTCAGCCAATTTTCGTTTCGGCTGCCTGACCTTCCACGACGACGGATTACCGGCTCGGGTTTCGCTTTACGTATGCACGTAGCCTCCTTTCGCAGAGAGCAAATGGAATTTTGGGGGGTGATTTAGACGCTACCAGGGATCGTTTTGCGAGCACAGGTGCCAGGGTCTTTCCGTTTTTGAAAAGACGAACAGCACATTTTACTGAATGCAATATGTGGTGTCGCGAGTTCTAGGTTTCTCTTTTCTTCATAGTTAGTTGATGTAGATCAATTATATTCTACTCGAACATCGAAAGAAACAGTTCATCTTTCAAACACCATGATCCTGTGAATAGTCCATCTCATTTATGGATTCATAACTGAAAATGAAACGAAGCCAAACAAAGTTGAGGATTTCCAAGAGCATCTTCTGTACATTATGATTTAAAACAACGAAACGACTAAAAATTGACGACGCGTAGATCGATCTACGGAACAAAACAACAATCTGTTCCACTTAAATCCATGAAGGAGCAGTTGTTAACGATTGTTAATACTTTCCTCGTTCCAACGACTCGTGACAGTTCCTTCTTGTGTCGCTTTAATAATCTCCAATTTACTTTCCCAGAAAAATGATTCGTGACTTACGTAAGTGGCTTCCCGTTGCAGATTGGATCTGTTCACACCCATCCACCAAACAACACCCACCACCACTCTCACCATCAGCAGCAGCAGCAGCAACAGCAACAACAACAGCAACAGTCGAGTCAGTCCCAGGTGCCTGGAGTCGGAGGGGGTGGAGGGCCGGGGGGTGGCACGGTGGCCAGGGCTGGCGGCATATTCTGCTACCACTGCCCCCCGGGTCTCCCAACGCCACGATTACCGCCCACCCTCGAGTACTCGTTCACCGCCACTCATCCCTGTAAGTAGACATTGTCTTCAGCAATGACGGCGCAAATTTTATGCCACGTTATAATAGATTCCATTGTCATTCCTTGCATCGAGTGATTCAGGGTAGATTAGCACCTTGAGGGAGCAATTTATTTTTAATGACAATATACTTTGGGGGAGACCAGCTTTATGCTATAGATCAGAGAAACGAGAGAAATTAATTGTTGATGAGTTTGGTATGCTTTCGTTCGAATATACCTGGTCACAAAATATTTATTTTTGAAATGTAGTATTGTAGATTGTAACCGGTGCAGGGAGTTTTGTTGAGATAGCATTGAAATGGTCTCCAGCTTGATTGGTGACAATGAAGTGTACGAGGGGATGCATTTGTGAAATCTGTTGTAAAGCAGTTCTCGATCTTATTGTTAGTTCAGAATGTTATCAATGTTGTGATATAGATTTTGAGAAGGGTTTGGTAGCTTCTTCTGTGGTGAATGAATGGATAGGCAAGAACAAATTGTTATATTTTGCATTGAAAACTATAAGGTCGAAAAAAGGAGTTCCAAGGATTTATCTTTCAAACTATTGTATTTGTTAGATTCTCAATCCACTGACAATTATTCAGAAACGTTACTTCCTCTACGAAACGTAGAAAATTATCCACAGTGTAGAATATAAAGTAGAATCCTCCATTATATATCGTACTACATAATAATCGACTCTACAAACATGTCCTGCTATCAAAGTCCCCTTATACCTCCCAGCGACGCGATTACGAATCTCCCCAGAGTACTGTTTCGCCCCGATTTACCCCTGCAAGAAAAATTACATTCCGCCCATAACCTCGCATTTTTTCATCTATTTCCCCTTCACTGTGCGCTTCACTTCACTCTTGCCGCCGCGAGGATAGATTTTAAAACGAGCAGTACTAAAAGAAACAGTCACTCCCAAAAATTCATTCAATTTACTAAATAATCTTCAACGTAACAAAGCTGGTAAAATCTAACTTCGTTGCCAGGCGTAAAATCCAAATAGAATTCATTTTTGGACCCGTATCGCGAAAGCTATAAAAATCTCTCCAAACAATTTATTTTTTCCCGATATCGAGAAATCAATTTGCAGCGAGCCAATCGGCGTTAAATAGCGATCGAACCAGCAACAATTTCGAGATGCGTGCAAATAAAAAGTATGCTGATACCGATTGAGCGAAATAAAAGTAGCTGGAAAGGCGGCGCGGGTGGTAGTTGGGGAGGAAAGAGGGGTAGGGAAGGGGGAAAAGGGAGATTGATTGTAGCGGCACTTGCTCTGGCGGAACACATCGATGAAGTTACATTACCGACTAGACCGAGTTACGCAAAGTGGACGCTACAAACTGGACGGCCGCTAAACTTAATTTGCACTTCGAACCAACTTCCGGTTAAACCGCGTCCCGACGGCGGTGCCGAGTCGCTCTTTGGAACTTGGACGGCGGTGTGCCTGCCTATTCACCCGATCGCTTTCCAAGTCGAATCTCGTTTCTGTCGGGAGACGTTAACCCCGGTTTGCGGATATGTTCCTTCGCAACTCAATGATACCGATTTAAAATTTCACGAAGGCATGAAACGATGCAATTTTTGTTGTAATATTTATTTGAATCCTTGAAGCTGTTTTTGGAATTTATATTGTGAGTGTTGTACTCATTTTTAGTGATTCTTCTTTCACTGTTTAAAATCTTCTATGGAGGGATGTTATCTCTCTGTTTGCGAATGTATTTCCCTAGAATTTAATAATAGCGATTTGAAATGTCAGAAAGGGTGGAACGATGAAAATTTGGGGATTTATACGCTGGAATGAAACTTTCTTGAGTTTAGAATTTTTTTAAAAGATTCAAGAATGGAAGAGTGTACTATAGATTTTTTTTCATTCTTCGCGAGCACGGTTCATCGAGTCACGATGTATATGCCCGCTGTATTGCATATTATGAGGCTCAATGAGGTGCATGTGGTAGGTAGATAATCGAATGGGGACCGTAGGTGTAGGAGGGAAGAGAAAACCCGTATCCTCGGGGACGTGTAAGTGCCCCTCCATCTAGCCTCGAAATATAGTTTAAATAAAATATAGATTTCACCAGCGCAAATTGAAATTATGTTTTTAATACGCATTTATCATTCCCTTTATCGCACGATGCTCTCCGTATTTCCACTTAAAATTAAGCGAAATTCCCGTAGACCTGCGTTCATCACGGATTATAATGATAGCGGCGTTTAAATATTGCGTTGGAAAAAACGAGCACAAGTCCAGCACAAAGAACCTTCTAAATTGAAATTAAAAGTGAATTTTAATTGTTAACCAGTGCACGAGGTTTCTTCATTGCAAAATATAAATTTATTTTTCCCTCGATTGCTGTGTAGGTGAAATCAATGTGCTGAATGATGAAAGGTGAAAACTTTACGAAAACTTAACACTACCAATCAACTTTGTAGAAACTTAAAAGAACTTTGCAAAAGTAATCAAAGGTTCCCTTACTTCATTCAGCCAACAATTACGTACCAGGACTCGCACACCTTCTTGCCAAGATCCTATCACATTTGGAATCAAATGTTGCTCGACAACAATATACATACTCACTCATCCATCATTGCGTCCTGAGCAAATGTATTTCCACTTCGTTCAACACCGAACAAACCACTAATCCTCCCAACAAATTCGACCACGAAATTCGTTTCTCTTCGTTCCCTGGGAAACGTAAATTCGCACATGTGCGTCCAAGTAACGCCTGCTAGATGATCTCTCGTGTAAAGGGGGCGGGAAGGGGTGTCCCCAGGGACGTCCATGCACCCTTCCAGCTCCCCTTGGTCGCAGCTCCAGCCCCCTCCCACTCGTTGGGATAAACAGATTAGGTAACTACGTGATAAGTCGGTAAGTGGGTTCACTCGGCCCACGGTCCAGCTTCGAACCCACGACGTTCGCTCTAACATCTAACTACCTTGTTAGTGTCATTAGTAACGGTCGGGGGTGTCATTAGATTTCGTTCTGTGTCTAGTTTTTCCATGGAACCTTCGCCCTGCGATCCTCGTAGCGTGTTAACTTTCAGGAAAACCTGGAAGGCACTTTGCTTTTATCGCGAAAACAGAGGGTATTGGGGGAATTTTGTGGTATGAGCGAAACGGGGTGGGTGGTGCGTTATCGGTGATTAGTTAAATTTTCTTGGGAACGTGTATCGAAAAGGAGAGAAAAATTATGGGCAAAGACCAGGAAGGGTGAGAGACTTCATTAACCCTAGGGTGACTTGAATTCAGTTCTGACTTGTGGGATTATACGAGATCCATCTCGAGCTTAGGTGTTGTCTAGTTTGAATTAGGCGACTATGTAGCATCCGTGAGCTAGAAAAAGAAATGGGGGGGGGGTGTCAGTGGGTGAGCGTGAAATGTGAAACCAACCCCTAGAAATCCTTCCACAATTAAGTGGAGTGAAACACGCTTGAACTCCGTCCATCTAAAAATCAATCTATTCGTAACGTGCCATTTAACAATTTGCTTTTCCGAAAACTGTATTTATATGGAATATTATCACATCTCACGAGCATTGTAGCTAGCTTCGGCACAGCGTTCTGTAACAGTGATGAAACCTATATCACGTATCCTACTAAGTTATCGGGTACCCGAGACCCGAAAACTTTTAAGTTGTGATTTTACAGTGTGACCAGATGTAAGAATTTTTAAGCAAGAAAATCGGCTCCCGAAAATCACACGCCTAGTTAAAATTCAACTAGAAACCAACACCCCCCTTATTTCCATCAGGGTGCTTCACTATTCCTCCACATTCTCTCTTATTCCACCCCCTTTGTATCTTCAACAAATACCCCAGAATCTCATGATATTCTGCCACGACTGATTGGATCTACGATCTCAATCTTCCCAAGCAGATGTCCTCGAAGCAACACTTCCGCCTCTCAGGAATCGTTCTCACTTTCAGCTGCGTACCTGTCTGAGCCTGACCCCCGGAAGGGTAAACCGCCCCGTGGCTCTTACGAGGCACGCGTTCCGCGCGATGGCGAATCAAGGGGTGGCTCTCGCAGGACAGACAGGACGACAAAGTGTTTTAAAAGCGCACGTCGCACGTCGACGGGGCACGTGCGGCCGTTCTGTCCCCGTCTTCGTTTCCCAGCAAGGAATTAATCCCCCCCATTGTTTTTTTTCCCCGACGAGGAGACAATGCTAGCTGTCGCGGCGAGGACGACCAAGTACAGGCGTGTGCAAGCGCAAAAGTCAGCGGGGAGACGCTTTTCTACCGCGCCCCCTCTTGAGTACACGCTAATAAATTGGATCAGGCCGACTCTCGACGAGTTGCACGAGTTGTCTGGATACGGGCTCCGCTTCTGCTCTGAGTCTAATCTAAGATCTTGAGTGGATTTCAGTTTCGACCAGCGATAAATTTATTTAGCCGACCGACGGGTCTCGATTCTTCCTTCTTCAGGCCACCCCAGTCTACGCGCGCGATTTTCTACTCTTTCTAAAGTCGTCGCTGGGTGCTGTTAGTGGTCGTGATACAGATCACGAGGGGTTTGATGTGAATTCTAATTCGTCAACTGTGATTTCGGGGAATTTGAATGTAAATAGGGGTGTGAAAAGTGAACGCTTAGGAGCAACTATTGAGGGCTGCGCACAGTGGCGGATTTAAGGAAAACGGCCCAGGTGGCAATCGTTCTGAGACACCCCGTATACAGAATAAAATTGCAAATAAATTTACGCGCGTGTGGTATGAAAATTAAGGGATACAAAAAAGAATATAGTGTTTGAATAAAATCATATTTTTTTGGAAGGATGTGGCCCTGGGGCCGTTAAATCCGCCACTAGCTGCGCAAATGTGGATTTTGGAGTTTCTTAGTGAATTTTCAGGTATCTGTAATGAGTGAATATTCTGTAGTTTACGACGTAGGAACTGTCATAGTAATTGACTTAGCGAGTACTAGGCATTCTTTAACTCTTTCAATCTTTTTCTGTGACCAGCCGTAAAATAAAATACGTGGAACACCATTAACAAAAAAGAACATAGAGAGATTGTAAGAATACCTTCTTCCTATATAGTTATAATCTATGTTTCTCACACGAAATAGTCAATTCCTTCACCCTTCTAGAACAAGTAGGTTAAAACAGGTTCGATATTCAATTTTAGAAATACACAGCATTTTTTTTTCAACCGGTGTATATACAATTGAAATTGCCAATTAATAAACAAATTTCAATGATTACAGGGAACGTTTGAGGGATATATTTCTGGGGTCGGAAAGATTGCTATTATACGGGTAGGAGGGGAGCATCGATCGCGAGAAATTTAATTGCAAAGTCATATATGGCGCACGCGAAAATCCTCGCGGGCGCGCGTATTAATTTTACAGCCGCGAGAGACTGTTGCCAGTGACACGATGCGAGTTTGCTGAACGGTATAATTGTTCCACGGCAGTTATGAAAGTTCGTTTCCGCTACGGGCGACTTGGTGCAAACAGACGTAACGACGGGCGCGAGTTTAAATACCCAGTATTACCTTCTCCTAGACACGACAAACAGTACCGTGTCCACGTACAAATCACCTTACCCATAACCACCCCATTTTGAACTAGCATCCCGCTACTAATTTGTTCTAGGCCACCGACGCAAAGACCAGGGACCAAGCTCACCATCCATGCACCACTGTCTACTTTATAATAGTTAGTAATTGCTTTTCTACTTTCTATAGTACACCTTTCGAATGCTGCAGAGATTTCCGCGTAAAAGCCGTCGCGCATTTTGGCAAAGCGCGGCGAAGAGAAGCAAATCGAAGAAATTAATAATAATTAATAAGTTGTCGCTGCTCCATGAGAATCAATTGTTTATAAACTTTTCTCTTCGTATCGTCGCGCTTCGCCACAATACGCAACGACCTTTACTCACGACCCCGAACAGCTATGAAACAGACCAGTCAGAAATTTTCTTGGATTCCTTATCGTAAAGCTACTCTACTTTATGGCAGTTGAGCTTTATACCAAGGAAGCCCACGAGAATCTCTACTTACGCTATTACTACCAGTCTATTTTGTAGTGAGAAAATCTCTGCAGCATTCGGGCAATACGGCATCGTTTGGCCCAATCGCGCGGACCAATCCCTCGTGATTACAGAAACATAAATAGCAACGAGGAAAATTCGCGATTGAACGCGATCCTACACGCGAACAGAGCACAAAAGCTGATGGCAGTCGATAGCGGAACTCGGGGCGGCTCGGTCTATCGTTCAGCGGCGGGCGAATCGCATGAATTTTTATGAGCTTAGGAAATTAATTTGTGTTTTTCGCTAAGCCCCGGCTTAGCGTCGCGGTAATTAATTGCGCTGATTGCTCTGCATCATTGATAAGCGGTTCTCTGGGCTTCGTAACGTTTACCCCCTTCTCCTCCCTCGGCTGTTCCCTCTTCCTCTCTCTTTCTACGAGCACCAGATATCCCCTCGTTCCCTTTCATCCCCCCTTCGTCCTTTTGTCTGCACGCGCTTCGACCACCATCAAGGCTGCCCACGTTTTTCGGATTTGTAACCAACGCCCCTGTGTTTCTGTAATTCGCCTGCGAATAATCCAGCCTACGTTAAATCACACGCGGTACGATCTGGTGTTGTCGATTGTTCATTAACTTGTGCTCGAGGGTAATTTTCAGATAGATCTTAGCGTAAAAATTGGGGCAAGCACTATTAGGGGTTGTTATAGTTTGCAGTTGCGGAGGCGTTCGAGGGATTTTTGGTGAATGGGAAAGGTTCTGTGCCACGTGGGTCACTGGTGATCTATGGTTTTTAATGCGTATGAAAGTTTGTTGGAAGGAGCATGGGTAATTGGAGGTTGGAGGGAGATAGGAGAAAGGTGAAGTTAGTTAATTTTATAAGTAAACTTTACGATCTAATATTTCTGAGCAATTATTGAGCGATTCAAGCTGAAGTTTAAGAGAATTTGAAAAGCTGAAGTTGAAGAAATCAGAGAATTGGAGAAATCAGAGAAATGAAGAAATTAGAAAATCGAAAATTTCATATTAATGTAAATGTTAGTATTATATATGAATGAAGCTTGGATGCAGAGATGATAATTTGTCGATGTTTGTCGAACCTATTTGTCGAATATATTCCTCAAGTTTCTTTTATTGACTACCTTGATAGACGAATATAGGGTTGCAGTAAGTTGTGGGCTGTTCAATTTACTCTAGTATTCCAACTATCTAAACAGATTATAATCAGCTTTTGAAAAGTGAAATTTTCAATGAAGAATATACTTAGAGTTTCATAAAGTAAAAACTATTTAATATACCAATCTGAAAGTTTACACCTTTATTGACATATTCTTTATCAGGTTACATAAATCTTTCCATACAGAAACATAAGATATAAGGTGTAACACTGATATAAATGTTTTGGAGAGGATAAGCAGGTGTAGTGGCCCCAAATCTCCAAATCCACCCCTGGCTGTTATACTTAATAATCGTTAGTAAGATAACATAAGCGGCTTAATAGTCACGACACCGTCACCTGGATTCCTTCCAACTAAAGCGTACGTTGGTTTTTTTGTTACAGATACAAGTTACTCTCCGTATCATCCGGCTTTGCACGGTGTGGGGGACAATTCGTACGTGAGACGGAAGCAGAGGCGAAACAGAACTACCTTCAGCTCTCAGCAAATCGACGAGCTGGAATCGGCGTTTACGCAGACACACTACCCGGATGTCTTCACGAGGGAAGATCTGGCAATGAAGATTAACCTCACCGAGGCCAGAGTTCAGGTTAGTGCTTTCGCGTGAATAAATGCGAAGCCAGAAACATGACACTAAAGATCAAGCCTGACTTGGACAGATACACCGAGACCAGATCTAATTAATTAATTGGGGAAGAGGATAATCACTTCAAAGTCCAGTTTAACAGGAAAGTTGTAGGTTCGCTATAAACGTGGAAATAAAATGTACTTGCAGGAAGTTATTGATAGTTGTTCGTTTTACAGAGATTAATTTTTGACACAGTAACTTTTATCTTCTCTAACAATTGAAAATGAAACTTTATATTACGTAGTTCTTTTAAGAATGAACTTCAGTAACATTAAAAATGAACGAAAATCTTTGAAAATTGGAGGAACGAATTTTTATGCAATAGTAAAACCCCCCGCAAAATGTTAGAAAAATAGTTTATGATAAAAGATCAAATATTCAATAAATTGACAAAATAAAATAAAAAGTAAGAGCGAATTCAACTGAATTTGCGATAAAAATTCATCGCAGGAAATTTGATTAACTTTTGGCTAAGATTGTCACTGAGATTCGAACTTAAGAGTGTGTTCATTCGTAGTAAAAATCGAGAGAAGAGATTGTAGGAGAATCCTCAGAAGCAGTATTTCGAGAACACCACGAGTTCCCCTATTATAAATGACATTTCGTAGTCATGATGGAAGAAGAATGGGTCGATAAAGCGAATGACCGATTGTTTTGACGCGCGACGGTGGATTACCGGTGTAAGAGGAAGAACACAAGATGCAGGGTAGTTTTAGGGTACACCCTGAGCCCGGGGGAGCTGCTGACACCCTCGACCTGACATAATCTTCTGACAGAGTAAGCCGGTAATCTCTGGGATTACTTTGTACTCGTGGCTACGTCCTCCTGGCCATATTTACTCGCACTGGCGTAATTCGCGCTGCAGAGAATCCCTGCAGTAATAGCGATTCCCATCTGAAATCCTGTTGGAACATCTGCAGGATATCCGATCAGCAATGTCAGATTTTTAATTCCATCCCCTTTATGCACATCAACGCTGCCAGAAGTTTCACGAGGTATCTGCTTTCTGTGCGCTCCAACTGGGCACGTGTCGCAGTTAGATCTCTCTCTGCAGAATCTTCAACGTAAAATAAGAAAATTCAATTAAATAGTTTTACTGTTGACCATTTAGTCTGCAGTGTCTGCACTTTCAAATAAACATTATAATGTTTAGTTGGAGGTTCTTAATTCATTGTGGGATAGTGGGAGGAAGTTTATATGTATTAAGTTTGTTAGAATCTCCTGTAGTTTCTTTCTGTTTGAAATTGTTTAGAAACGTCATTAAAGATTTAATGATCGATTCGAAACTGAAGATCTTTTGGGCAAATAATTTTCCGCATAGTACCTACTTTAGGGGATTTTAAGAATTATTGTTTGTATTTGATCAGAAAACATCGTGGAAGTAGTGTTGAGGTGAAGTTAGTATTAATATACTGTTTACAGTGTTTAATTTGATATTTTTCTATGTAGCATGATTTTACAAAAGTTCTAATAATTCTAAACAATGGCGGAAACATCAAGGGTAATAGAATTCAATCTGATGGGGGATTAATAAATAACAGCCACGGGATCGCAATTTGGTGAACCGGTAACATGAACGATAAAAAAGAAATACATAATTCCAAGGGATTACGTGTTTTCATATATCGCCTCACTGATTAACTGGACGGATTAATAAGGTTTCGAAGGATTCGTTCCTAAGTGGAAAATAAATTTTTCAAACTTTCCAATTTCCCCAGTGCAATTTAACTTACTTGGGAATCACAAAAATCGATCATGTTCCAACTAAATCCCTTAAACCACTTGGAAATCTGATATTCGAAGCGACTTCTAAACAAAAATATACTAAACCCTCTTCCATGCTAAAAAAAACAATCCTCCAAGTCGAGACTCGCTTCGATTATTTATTTTCAGTAGTATAGTAAGGAGAGTTCAAACTCAAATTTGAGTTTGGTAAGAGATGCAAACCCAAAGTTGAGTTTGGAAATTCAAATTTGGATTTTGAGGAGGGGAATTCCAAATTTCAATTTTGAGGACGGGAAAATCCAAATTTGAGTTTGAATCTCTCCCCAAACTGAAATTTAAGTTTGAACTCTCCTTACGATACTACTATCTTCCTGCGAATACCTGTCCCAGTGCATCTAATCGCGTCAGCCACGTTCAGACTCGACAAACTGACGCGAGAACAGGCCCGTCAAATTGACGAGAATGTTAAGAAAATTCGGAAAGCGATTGAAACGACGAGGAAAAACAGTCTGGCAAAGGATCTTTCAGCGTCGCGCCGTCTATCGTAGGGGCTACGGTATTATCCCGCTGCATTGTCCGGATTATAAGACGAGAAGGCCATGCTAGGCAGCGGTGTACACAATGGGAGGAAGGTAGGGACAGGACGGCTATGACGCAATTACGGCGCAGACTCATTGTTTCATTAGGGAAGACAAAGGGAATCTGAAATAATGGACAAATAGGCGCGTTTATGCAGTGCCGGTCCTCTTCTCCTACTCCAATTAGAGCCTCGTGCGGAGAGGGCGCGCGGGGGTGGTTCATCGCCGTGGTAGATCGTCGAGGCGGGCTCCTCTGTTATACACCGTGTCCCGTGTGGCAATCGACAACGTGACTTTTTTAACGCGTTCACCGGGTCATTTCTGAATAAAAAGAATTGTGTATATACCTGCATTGTGGACCTTGTTCCTAGGTTCGCCAACTTTTTTCCGGGGAAATATAGTACTTGACAAAATGTGGTCATCCTGCACCAGTGGTGAGCACAGAGGGGAGTAAGGGGTCCTGGCACCCCCCAAAGAAAAAGGAAAAAGGAGCTTAATGTAACCAGTACTCAAGTATAATAATTCAAGACCTTTATAAAAAAAAAGAAAACTGGATTTTATTCTTGAGATGAAATTTTACCATCACCCAATGAATTTGACTAAATTTGGCATTAAAATTCTTTTATCCGTTCAACTCAGCTCCCCGCAAGGTTAACTCCTGAGTGCATCACTGTCCCGCACAGTAACTAAAATAGTCTACTGAAAAAGTAGAAGCATGCTAATCACCACAGACATTCTTAATCCTCTTTAATGCCTAGCAGACTTGGCATCAAGATTGAACAAAGCTTATCTCAATAACGAGTGGAAGTAGCCCCATTGTGTCGATGATCGTTTTCCCTCGGAATGGGCTGCCAAGCGTGATAAAAAAGTTTGTCAGTCACAGGACACCCTGTACAATGCACAGGGCTGCCGACATTCGTTTGGCTGCTGTGTGCGCCACCGTGTGCGGCAATTATTATGCTGCACACCGTCGGAAGCTGCGGGCGAGGCGCATGCGCGCGCAGCAACGGGGCCGACGCCGGCGTCGCCACGGACTCTGTCGTCTCACAGTCGCGTGCTCTGGTCCGTTTGAATTTCAAAGCGTGTAATACGAATTACGGGGCAACGAGATGCGAGCCGCGCCTGTCTTTCTCTGTTGTATCCCCGGAAGCCTTTCGCGTCGATTTTACAAAGGTGAATTTTCAACGGCGCTACAACGAAGCTGGCTGTCTTGGTCTTGTTACAGCGGTTACTGGCTGGCTTTAGTCGATCATTGATGGATCGGCATGAAATAGGGAACTATAGATTTTTTCGACAAAATATAAATGTCTGTTTGAAAGGGCATAATGGAATCGATGTTGCTTGAGAGAACTATACAGTAGAGTCTCGATGTTTGCAAGTAAAAGGGGTTCAAAGCTCGTGTAACTGTCGAGGTAAGGAATACTATGTGGAAAGTGTATTTTGAAAGGATGAATTTAGAACGTAAAATGAAGGAAATGAGGTCGTAACTTATTTAGTATATATTTATGAAAAATTTCTTTGAAAATTTTATCGATTATGCGACATACATATGTATATGACTTGACATGATACTGGACTTTTTAAACTTCTTAACTAGGGTTGAAATATTAATTTGCATTGCAATACAAGTTTCTTCCACTTTATTTTTATCATAATTTAGGATGTACAATTTCGTACTATATTTGCAAGAGTTCAACCAATAAGTACAATCGCTATTAACCCTTCGTGGCTACACGGGGTGTATTGTACCTCGGAATATGTATTTGCCAATATTTCTGTAAATTTGTAAACCTTAATAAGAAAATTTAAAAATATGGTGACGTTTGACAAAAAAAATTGCTTTTATCCACAACTATTTCTTTTTCAAATACAAATTTCTTACTTAAAATTATGATCCAAAAGTTAAAAGATTTAAAAATACAAAAATGGTAACTCCAACCAATGACCAATTTATGATTATAAGAAAGTGTTGCAGGGCTTCGAAGACCACGGTGAGTTGTAAGCTTGTGAGATGATTATTAATCAAAGAAACTGAATTGTTTCGAACTAAATAATTTTCTCAAACGAAAATCGACGTTATTCCTTAACTTCTTTTAAATAATGTAATTTGCGAAAAGCATCTTGTATTAATAATTGAAAGTAGGTTCCCGTACCAAGCGTTAGAAGATTAAGTACTTACCTCGGAACGGAGTGGAGCAACGCCATTATCTGGGCATTTTGAATTAAATACAGCGAAAAAAGAAGCAGGGGAGATTAAACGCGAAAGAAGAGAGGGACAACATAAAAGGGAACACGCGAAACATTTGAGCGTGAAGAATAACGATGCTGTCTACCATTAGATTACGGATTGCGCTAATGCGCTTATAAATTTCCACGTAAAAATGTTCCTCTTAGCTGTTTTAATGAAAACATGATGAAGAATTAGGAAGCTTTGCCATGCGAGTTGTGGCGTCCATTTATTTTAAAGCCGTACCATAAATTTACAAAGCGAACTACTTGGAATTATAAAATTGAATTCTCATAAATATGGAATAATTTTTGAGTCGTTAAAGTCACAGTATGACTCATTGAAAATCCAAAAGAAAAAGAAATTTATAAAGTGTCTATTCAGTCCTGTGCTTCAAGCATCCACCCCCTACCCGTCTATAGTCTCTTATCACACTCTGTTGTAGCCAGGGCCGGGGTCCAGGCTGCATAGGGGCCCAGAAGATGGAAAAATACAGAAAAGAGAAAAAAAAAGAACGATATTTTTTTATTTGGTTAAAATTAAGAAGAAAGAAATTACTAATGATATAGCAATAAAAAAGTCATGTATATATTTAAATATGCTAATGTTTATTGATGTATTTCTCTAATTTTTTATTTTATTCCCTTTATTATTCTTATTACTATACTTTTTCCCGTGATTTCGTTCCGTGAAAAGATGTTATGCTCTTTTACCATTGAGAAATTGTTTGGGGCCCCAAATATTGTCTTACAACCGGGTCTATTTATACAAAAGGCCCTGGCTGTACCCACAATCATTGCGAACGATCTTTAACACTACCATAACACTTGATCAGGTTAAAAAAAACACTAATTATTATGTTTTTAGGAAAATATTTACGAAAATTTATAGGCACATAAATTACCATCGGAAAAGGAAACATTAACTCTTCACGCCTCAACAGATCCCATTACAAAAAAAACACCAAATCGAACTGTTTAAACACGTTCGACATCGTTCCATTATAGATTCACGTAATGGTTGGCGGAAAATTAAATGCATTTATCTCGTGGGTCAGCTGAAGCTACACCATTATCGACATCTTTCGGATTAAATTCGTATAGTGAAAAAAATGGCGTGAATAATAGAGGGAGAAGGGAGCGAAGGAGACGCGAGAGGAAGAGAGAAGTACCAAAGGTCCCGACGGAACCACGGCTTTGTTCTCAGCTATTACTCGCCCCCGCAACCCTCAGGATATTATTATATCTCTCCCCCATCAGCCAGCCACCCCCGTGGCCCGTTCCTCGAGCTCGAATTCGAAGCCACCGCGAAGGGCTCATCGTATTTATTTTATTAAACCATTTTCCAAGCTTCCTGCCGTGAAACTTCTCTCGAACGAAAGATAATCATTTCTCAGACTCGGTCTGTAACAGCGTGTTTCGTCTTCGGTGGGAGGGTCTGTTTGCTTTAGGGTAATCGACCTCGTCCAGACACGTTTATTTTATTATCGATCACAATCTGTTAACGAGTTCGTTAAGTTTACTTATGATACTTTCGGGCTTAACCTGATTCGTTTAACTGCGTGGAATGAAAGAAAAATTCAGAACGCTTCTTTTGTGGCACTAGGGTTTGTAAATCAAAGCCTTTGCCAAGTGAATGTATCTGAAATAACAAATGGGAAGTTATCAGTGGTTCTTGTATATTTTAAAATTGATATTGTTGTTGTGAATTCTGGTATAAAATGTAACAGAATCATCTTGCAATTTCTTGCACAAATTTCCTCGATTTAAATATTTATTGGGTGAACTACCCTTCATCAAGGGTAGTTTAGAATACACAAAGTGACCAAATCATTCCTGCATTAATAATCCCACTTTTGGTGGTTAATCTTCCTCATTTACACCCAATTCGAGTGAAAAGAGTCCCAACTTGCTAAAGCATCCACGACACATCCCTAAAGTACCACTTTCGGGGAGTCCAAATTACAAATCATCCCTCGTTCTTATTAAATGAAATTTCATTCCTCGAGCACCGTCCTCGAATTCAAAGAAACGCTCCGCGTGGTTGAAGCGGTGCCCGAGGAAGGGACGTCATCGAGAATTCGGGGAAACTCACCCCTGTGGGGGCATTGCCGGGAAGCTGCAGCACGTTATATCGTCAGGGTGAAGATACCGCGGTCGTAGGGGGCTGCTCGGTGTAATAAAGTCTATTTCAGTTGGTATTATGTCAAGTTAGCCTCGTTAGCGGAACTCGAGCTTTTTAAAAAACACTCGGCCGCAGTGGTTGCTGTCGGCTCGTTGAACATGCACGACGCCGAGAGACCAACCCCTCTGACCACCTACGAACGCCACCCCGTACATGCAATTATCCTTCTATATCCGCGCGCTAGAGAGCCAGGTGTAGTTAAAACAGCCTAAGTGTCGCCTTCAGCGACGTTCCACGTTTTACTTTCGTTTGTTCTCCCTCGTGCCGACTTCCTCCTGGCCCCTTCCTTTTTTCGTCGTGGCCGATGCCTGCACAGTACAGACAATTCTTGAGGAAGAATCTTATTTTATTGTGCCCTAAGTGTATATGATACGAAAGGATTTTAAATGTTTACTGATTTAGAGAAGATTAGGGGTGAGTTGATTTCTTACAAATTAAGAGGGGATGAGAAGGATTTGGAAATCACCATTGGGTGGATCTCTTGTACATTCAATTCCTTTGGTAGAGGGTAAAGAATGCGGTTATTTCTTACAATTAGAAGCGAAGAGCTGTGCCCTCAAGACACTTTAGGATACTTTTAACGCTGATCTTAGAAATGGAATGTTAGAACAGTTCATTTTGTTCGAAACTTCTATTGTACTGGATGCAATAATTACTATACTATAGCACTCAAAATTCTATGTAGATTGAAAAGTACCGTTTCCAAGTAGCTATCTGGTTATTTATAATTTTAACATGTATTTAACCCCAATAAAATTTCATTCAGATTACAAATATAATTTGAGGCTATAAATAAAAAGCTAACTGCTGATCGATGAGACAATACCCATCAATTCATTTTTAATCTACGAATTTGTTAGTTTAAGCTCTTTGAATAATGGCGTACACGATTTAATTTTAAGTTAATCGGAAAATCATGGTGGTGAAAGAAACGGCTATTTACATATTTTGAAATTGGTCCTTTTCTAGGTATGGTTCCAAAATCGCAGAGCAAAGTGGCGGAAGAGCGAACGTTTGAAGGAGGAACAGAGGAAGAATGAAGGTAATGGAGGGGGTGGTACATTGGACACGACAGGTCTGGCACCGCCACCCTCTTCATCAACTGGTCCAAGTCCCACCGGACACGATCCTGAAGGTACGATCGCGAATGGATGTTCATAAGCTTCGTGAATTTGTCAGAGTTTTAATCCGCCACTACTAATGTAAAGTTATAGTAATCTATTAGATGCATCCCATATGTAATATCGTCTCTTCTTGATTCTCAGAAATGTTACACTCTGCGATAAAATAATAACCAACCCATTATAACTCACAAAAAGTCACTAAAACATTCTCACTCAATCCTCCAACAACTATGTCCAAAAGCATACATTTAAACAGTAAGACTGTGTAACTACAACCTCATACGATCCACTGCACACTCCCCTACAACTGAATCGACAGTTCCATTCAAAGCTTGGATCGAGGAAATATAGCGATTTCGTCACGCGACGCACACCAAGAAACGGAAGATCACATTCACGCCGGTTGCTCGTTTTTGCCCCGAAAAGGTACGACGAGCTGCAGTGCCCCCGACGCGGAGGACGCCGGCCCAGATGGAGCTGGAGGATCGAGGAGCCCCAGCACGACTTCCGCCTCGGTCAGTCCGCGGCCCCAGCAGAGTCAGCCGTCCCTGGGTGGCGTCTCGACGCCACCGCCGACCCCCATAAGGGCGCCACAGCCGCCACCTAGCACCGTAGGGGGCCTCGGCCCACCCGCCGAGAGGTGAGCTTTTAGCTTCGTTTGTATTTACGTCTTTAGGAAATATCTTCCTTCCCCTCTGACCCTCTCTGCCACCCCCTTGCCGCCCCTCATCGCCGACCATCCAAACTCAGCCGCGATTCCAACGGTGCAAGCACCGCTGAACACGTCGGCCGGATGCTTGATACGCGCCATTAAACCACTCCTCGCTTCCACTGTTGGCTTCCTCTGGCTCCTCCGCCCCCTCGCGGATCCCTCCCCAACTCTTTCACCCCCCACCGAAGCCTCCCGCCGCGACGAGCTCGTCTCGACAGTCGCTGCCACTCGTATAATCGCGATAATCGTCGCCTCGTTAAATCGGACCCCTCTAGCGCGCAGAGGAGATTCCGCGAGATTCTCTGCCCTCGACGCAGCGAAGCTTTAAGAAGTGGCCGTTTATAACGGGGCTGGACCGTGGGCGGTGTGGCGGAACGCGAGTGGGTGGATGATCGGGGCTGTTGGATGGAGTCAGGATTAGATTTAGGCCTCTTCACATGCGAGACTTTTGTAGTTCATGACTGGTATTTGGGGTGTTCCAGTCGGAAGAAAGGGTGTTGATTCGAGAAATGTGTGGATATGATTGAAATAGCTATCTTGACACACAGAAGGGTTACGTCCGAGATTCTAGCTTTACCTCTCTAGGTAGCAGGTCGCGGTAACGGAGCGAGGTGCGCTAACAAATGTGGACCCGGCTTAAGAGTTCACCCCCATAGACTCACGGTCGCTCATGAACCATACCAAACGTCCCAGTTACCCTCAATCCTCAAGACTCACTCCCCGGCTAGTCAACAAGCTACGAAACAGAACCACACTTTAACCACAAGTCCACTGATAATTATTACCCAGACCCTAAAATAACCCTGCATTCGAAAAATACAACGAATATCAGATTCGCGTCTCAAAGACAGCAAATCACAGAATTCGGCAGCTAAAATTCTAAGAAGACAGTGTTTCGAGCATCAAGTAGAAGTTCCTCCCTCAAAAAAGTACAATATCCCAGAACACACTTGAACACGACGAGTAGCTAATTCCCTAGCTCCCCCTTCTACAGACGGTGGAGAGAGCCCACGAGGAGATGCACAAATTCGACGATTTCTTCTTCCAACGATGGCAAGCATTCGTCCGTGGCTTCTTTATAATCCCAGACAGGGCTCCCGTCGAATCGGGGGGTAAGAACAATGCCGAAACGGTAGACACACGGAATACACTCGTAGGAGGCTGATTCGAGTCAAGATGGTGGAGCAGCCCGTGGAACAGAGGAGCAGGGGGTGGCTGAGGGCGAAACGGTAGGAAGTACTCCTTCGCCGTCTCCGCAGTTGTAATTTATTTAAAACCGCTCGCCGTAAATATATCCTCATCATTTATTCAGTAGCAGCGGCTCGGCAGCTTCTCGGCTGCAATGGGGTGGTAGCGGAAGGGTGGGAGGAGAGGGGCAGAGGGGGTGTATGCTTTGCGTTCCTCCTTACCTGCCAACCGAACTGGAAGTCGCTTCGCGCAGTCTGCGAGTCTGGGGAACAGGGGCGGATCTGAGGTTACTAGCTTGGAAAGGGGGACCCGTCCTTTCTTTCACCCTCCCCCGCCCCCTCTGCCTCGCGTCCTCGTTGTTTTACGGTAACGCTCTTAGCGCGGGATTTAAATTACTCGCGGTGAACGTAATCTTGAGGGGAATTGGTGTCCCATCCTGGGCCCACGGTGATCCGTTTGTGGCTACCTGGAGTTTTCGTACCTGTTCGTTATTAATAGTGGTGTAATAGCGGTAATAGGTATTTGCTGCACCAGCGCTGTATGCGTGGTCGAGTGTGTTGCAAGGGAAATAAATGAGAAGGGAGGAAAGCTGAGGATAGGAGGGTGAAAGAAGAGAGAACGTAAAGGTGAGTGTGAATGTGTTTTGTAATAATAAATTGAGAAATGACAGTGCGTAAGGGGTAGCTAGTAAATGCCATTGGGCGAGTTACAGCGAGAAAAAAGGCACAGATTTTTATCTGCTCCGGAAAAGGAATATAAAATCGTAGTGTGCGAGAAAAGGATTTGCACTCGAGTCTGTTTTAATTATATACTATGTTCGATAGGATACGATCATAGTATACAGTTTAAAACTTCTAAATGTAGAAAATCCCAAATAATGAAAAAGGATAATCCTTTTAAATTGTTAATAAAATAACCCTACAACGAATTTAAAGACGCAATAGTTGTGCCGTGATGCTCATTTCAATATGAAAAATTATGACAGTATAAAAAGTTGAAGACAATTTAAAATTCCTTTTCTAGGCGTCGATAAATCGTAGGGAAAATAAGCGAACATTAATTTTCTCTTTTACCAAGTTTGGGAGGACGCTGTATGGCGTGCATAAAATTTGCAGAGCCTGTAAAGCGGTTAGAGTGTTTGTTAAAGCACAAACGAGTTTTCTTGCGCGTTTCGCCGGTTCAACGAGGTAAAACCCATCCTATAATCGTTTCACGGTCCTTAACGATGTCGATAAGGACAACGTAACGACGTAGAAGCTGCTTCCTTTGCGTAATAAGAATCCATTAAAATCTTTATTTAAAATTCAATGACGTCAAACAGCTTCATCCTCGTCGCTGCTAACTATCGCGTAAAGTTTAGTCTGATACTCGCTCAGTTACGGGTACACGAATCTCCCAATTTGCGAAGGAAAATACGTAAAACTACGATAAAGTTATCTTCTGTCACAATGCATTAGCTTGATTATACCGTGAAGCTTTTAAAGAAAAACCATTCTCCCTTATTCCATTACAAAGGTACATTCACTAACCAGTAGTGCAATAAAGATTGCCTTACTCCAGGGTCTCCATTATATCAACATTAGGTTCACAATAATAAAATAATAATCAGGTCTAAAATCCAGTGATAGTGTCTTAAATAATACATCAATTCGTTGAAGAGAAAAACGAAAACTTCATCAAACTTAGCCCATCACCTAACTTATACCTAATCCTCAACCCTGATGCAGAGTCGCCATCTTAAATAGTATAATAGTTCACGAAGCATAATGAAGAAAGGAGACCTGACACTCCAAATCTCACACTAATTCATGGAGCTCAATTTATTAATTATAAAACTTCTACGACCAACTTAAAAGTTACACGTGATTACCTACAGTCTTAATCCTCTTCAGCATTCAGTGGTCCGACATCAACTTGCACAAAGCACAATATGCAAAGAGGTTGAAGATACTCGCGAGAGTACAGTGACTGGGTAGATATTACGGTTAAACGCACAGAGCCGAAGGAATTAAATGCGTGTATGCGAGGAAGGCAAGCCAGGGCATGTAAGCAAGGAGCACGCTAGGCTACGCGGCTAATTGCTGCTAATTATCGCGCTTACCGCAGTTCAGGCTTTCCCCCTCTGCGTCTCCGCCGCCACCTACTGCCTCCTTCACCCTTTTCCACCCCCTGTGCCGCCTCCGTCGCGGTTTCCTGCTACTGCCTCCTTCCGCCACCTGAAATCCACTACAAACCCTGCACACCGAGTCTTGTGCAGTCTACCATCACCGTTTCCGTTTTCATGTAGCGACCTAGATATCGTTATCTCTTAGTTTTGTCCTTTCCTCCTCGGTGAGGCAACGCAGAATATGTAGCTCCTTCGCTGGTGCTTGGTCTTTATTTTAGCGAACTGGAGTTTTATAGGTTCCTTGGGCTATCTAGTTACTTCTGCTAGACTAGTAACTTCAACTGCTTTATTGTCAATCATATTTGTGAAATCTAAACAGAATTGCCCTCTTGAGATGTCTTTTAGAAGCACACAAGTTACGTAAAAACTATAACATTTGTGTACATTCTTTTAAAAACCTAACATTATCTCCAAATCTTGGCGATTTGTTTCAATCGTTAATTAACTCACTACTTATTCCAATAATCCCTTCCTACATTTAATTTTCATTCCCCTTCGTTCACCCATCATCAAATTATTCGCTTTCCTTCAGGATTAAAACTTCTTTGGTTAGACTGAAACTCTACTTAATCTTCCCTTTTTCTCCAAATTGCTGTATCTACTTGTACATGTTTATCCGCCATGGTATCTCTCTGTTTACCTCCCTCGCTGCGTCTCTCTTCGTCGAGCCAACCATCTTTCTCCTCTAGCCTTGAAACTCCTTGCATCCACGTTTCATCCCCCCCTTCCACCGCGTCTGGTGCTTCACCTCGGGCTCGTTACATTAATTAAACAATATTTGCGATTAATATTTGAGGTAATCATCAGCGCCTCGAAGCAGCTTCTGCTGGCTGGCGGAGGATGCGGAATATCGCGCGCGCTAATCGGGTTAGCGCTTTTGTGGGCCCTTCTGCTTCCCCTCCTCGCCCTTTCCGTCTCCTCCTCCCTCCACGATTATATAGACTCTAAAGTTGCACTGTTTTCTTTAGCTAATCAATCGAATCAGATAGGTACTGGAGGTAGCTTACCTTATTTTGGAACACTACTGCGCCTACCAATTACATAATTCAGTTTCATGAAGAAGAAAACAGGATGTACAGTGGTGGTGAAGGGCAATTGAAACTGAACGATCGCAGAAATAAGATACTTCCATTGAAATTGATTATATCTTAATATATTCTATATATTAGGATGTTTCCCAGAACACATTCATACAAATCGCCGTTCCTATTTAATTTCTAACACCTCCAATCATCAAGCTCCAGTAAAATCCCACTATTAACCCTCTTCAGCTTCCACAAACACCGAGTTCAAACAATCACAAATTATCAAAACTCACATCCAATAATTTCTCGAAAAACCTTCAGCAACAATTTTTTCCCAGAACCCCGAATGAACCTCAACCCCCTTGTGTTGCAGTGCTTCAGGGTTAGCAGCAGGTTTCAGGCCAGTCGAGCCACCGACATCGCTCTTCTTCTCCCCGCACCTGGCTGCCCAGTTCTCGTCACCGTTGTTCGGCAACAAAGTGGTGAGCAGCACGCCGACATCCCTAACCTCGACCACTCCATCTCTCTGGACATCGAGCGACCACCGATCTAGCAGTCTGCACGACATGTTCTCCTGGTCACCGGCAGGCTGGGCTGGCTCCCTATGTGGCTGCTGCAAACCTGGGACAGGTGATCTTCACAGGAGCAGCAGCCTAGCTGAGCTGAGAAGAAAGGCTCAGGAGCACTCGACAGCCTCCGCTCTGCTCGGTGGCCTGGCTGGATTCCCTGGTGGGTTGCCACTGCCCCTGCCTCTGCCATTGCTACCACCGTTGCTGACACTGTCTAGGAGGCCCGAGCATCATCATCACCACCTGCCCAGCATGGGGCACCAGATACAACCGACCACGAAAGAGGATCCCTAGGATCGTCCGCAAACGGCTGATTGAATATTTCTGGGCTCCTCGCCCGAATTCACATTCTGGGCACGTATACGTCTCGAGACGCTGGTTCATGTTTCTTTTCCTTCCTTCGTTTAAGAGTGACAGTATTTTCCGGAACGGTCTTTGAAAAGGGCAATGGGTTCTGGAGCGTCTGGGGTAGGTACATGGTGGTGTGATTGTTTCAGCTATTGGTGGGAGGCTGTTAATTTGGGAGTGAATGATAACTTGAGTAGTAATTTCCCGCGAGGTTGGAATTTCTTGGATTCTGTTATACGTATGTGTATATGGATTTTTTGAATTTTTGTTTTGAATCGAAGGTGTTAGGTTTTACATTCTGCGCCCTATATGTTCATCGTTATACAGTTTCTTTGGATAGTTTCGAGTCGAGTTTTTGAGTTGAAAGTGGACAAGGGCCTTCGAGGGTTGTTTGGGCCTTTGGTTTATATATTTCTGTCAGGTTTCAATGTAGAATGAAATTTGCTAATGACGAGTCAATCAAAATGTGTAGGCATCCGAAATTTGTGTACCCCGTTGCTTTGTGAGTTCACTTAAAAAGCTGACAAGTCTGCAACACATTTGGGGAAGATTTGAAAGTTGTTTTATTCGAGAGACCAAATGCTTTTATTTTTAACCTATGGAGAACGAATAATCCAGGACTTACGACCAAATGGAACGCCGGTCGCACGAGATAATTTGTATTGTGATAGGATAATTTGCATTATCACCCTTAAATCGAGTCTACAACAATTTTCTTGAATTATATGGTCGCTGTATCGCATTATTCAAATAATACGGATGTCCGTATTATCCGAGTAACACGGATATCCGCTTTGTTCGCGCGATGCGCGCGCACGCGCCGCCAGTGACGCTTCTATCGGTTCAAATTCGTTTTCCATCGTGCGCATACACACGATGTCATCTAGAAATGACGTCCCTCCTCGAATATTCGGACGCACGGGCGTGTGGATACTTTCACCCGCAAGACAGATATAAACTCGAAGAACTCTTACCGGGAATTAATTTTTCAAAGAACGGGAACTGCGGAAGTTCCGACAGCTTTCGTAATCCCTCTTAGCATTTGGAAATGAAAATGAAATTCCAATCTTCGTTCTAATTTCAGTCATAAGTTGAAGTAATAAGAAGATCGGAAAGTCAGAAAGCTTGGATATCATAAAAAGAGAAAAGCAACATTAAATTAACTAATAAATCAGTGACTTCTTGAAAATGTCTTGAAAGAAATTTGCTCGTAAAATAATTCAATGTTTAATTTAAAATAATACGGCAAAGTGTTTAATACGAATGTCGTTTGGCTTAAAAAATTCGAGAGTCTCGAGTATCCTTCCGCATCCAATTACAGAATTGATTTTGACTCCACAGCCGTTCGTATATGCCTTACGATGTGATTGCCAGTGTAACAATAGAATTTTGCGAGAATCGAAGGAAAATTGTTGCATGAGTACCATAAACCATAAAGGTGGAGGAAGACGGACATTTGATGGGCGATGGTGTAGGAATGGGAGACTCCCGGAACGATCACTCGGATTTACATTAAATATCTTTACCATTATACTTGCAATGGTGGCGTTCGTTTCGCTTGCATCGGTTGTCGATGCTCCTCTGAACTCTGGGGGCGAGATAGAACGGCGAAAGGAACGTAGATACTAGTAGAGACCTGTATATTAAATCCCGGTGAATTGTCAGTGCTAATCAAGGGTAATCCAATAACAGTATGTTACAGACTAGCGACTATTATGTAGCTTGAACTGTGGGTAGTGAATTATCGAATAAAGTTGTTCTCTCGTGATACAGACCTGTGTGAACGCTGTCGTTTTCAACCCTTCTTTATCCCACCCCTCAAGATGACATTTCTACAGTGGTGATAGTAAAGGTAGATAACTTATTCTAGCTTGCTAAGGTTTGTGTATGTGAATTTCATAAAGATGTAACTGTGGAGGAAGAAGCCAAAGAAAAGATTTGTTGATAATTTTTTACAAAAGAAATTTCTATTTTTTTTTTTTGTAATTCGATGAAAAGTTTCGGTTCAAATTACTTTTCGATTAAGATTATTGTTAGCGATGTATTTTGTTCGATCTGCAGACTGAAAATTTCGCAACATGCCCGGCGTGATGTGCTGCAAAGGATCAGGTGTTCACTTAAGGGATCCCTTGAATCAACTCAGTGATCAAAGGCTATGGTGAACCTATCAGAGAGATTTACTGGAGTACTAACATCTAATAGCAATTGAGCGTTGAAGTACACGCGGTGTACAAAGGAAGGGATTGATCGACAACGCGTGCTTGCTGATAGATTCGTAATCTGTTTGAAACCAAGGAAGCACAGCTAGAGCCGCGAAACTTGGTAACTATCTGCGAGCAATAACAGTTTACAATTACATTGAATCATCTCCTAAATTATCTTCTACAATTTCTTTTTATAACGGAAACGCACAGTATGCGATTTTCGGCAAACAATTGAATACAAATTAATTAAAAGTCCCTCGATTAAAAAAAAATCACTTTTTGCCCTATCGAAGTATATAATTAAACTTAAATATTACTCAAAGTGTCTACAATCCTTAAATACTAATAGTTTCTACAGAAATTTTAGTTTGTATCCCTCGCTAAATTTCTATACTGTAATTAACTGAACTCCAAACCATTGTCTAACACGAAGCAACCATTCATCGAGTAAGCACAGTAGAAAAATCAAATTTCGTTCAGTTCAATTCCCAAGATCTAAACCAGCCCTTCGATTCTCCAAGAGCGAAGTAAATAATCATACACTGAATCGACCCAAGCGAGCCTGCAAATCCTAACTCGATTAGAGGCGAACCGATCTCTCGAGGAATCACCCCTCACCGTTCCGCGCTCAACTTGAAGCTGTGCGCGTTATCAAGCCACGAATCGTGCCACTTTCCCATTCGAAACCACTTTCACCAGCCAATTCACGTGCAATTATTTTTAAACAAAGCTCACCCGCGAGAAGCGAGGCGGAGTGGCATCGTGCAGCCGCAATGAGGGTGGACGACGGGGTGCGTCAGAGAAGGGTAGTGCGAAGACCGCTCCGCGAGAAACTCCGTCGGGGGTAGGGCCAGCGGAAGGGGTTGTTGGCAATCAATGCTCCTCATAAGAAAAGCTCGCCCTCTCTTATGGGATCAACCCTCCTCCGGTGCACGAAGCGAGGTCTGTATCCTGGAAAAAGGTGGAGAGGTACTCGCTAGAGGGACGCGGAGAAGTAGCGAGGGGCGAAGACGACGTTCATCGCAAACAAGGATGCAGGGTTGGTGGAGGGAGATGGAGGTGGCCAGCGGAGGGGGTTGCTGAGAAAGGGGAGGCAGCGGGATAGGGGAGGGTATGTTTGCGCGAGGAGGACACGGAGAGGGAAAGTAGCGGGAGCTGCGAGCGCGTGGGGTGCGTTCGAAAGACGAGGAAAGGAGGTGGCGCTGAGGAGGCGGGGGTGAAACGACGCGAGGGGGTTGTTCCTGGCTCGACCAACCAGAGACAAGACGCCATTGATCGGCACGTGGCACGGGGTTGGTTCAACGGGTTCCACGAGCGTGGAGGGTGCAGCTTCTGCTTCTGCTCGAGGGTGATGGTGGTGGCGTCGAAGGAGGTGGAGGAGGACGAGGAGAATTTCGAGGTGGGGGTGGCACAGACGCGTTCTGCACACTCCGTTACACTTACTGGTAAACCGTATTAATCAACGACATCATGGTTTATCCCCCGTTACTTCCCACCCCCCTGCATCCATCCGCCTCAACCTACTCTCCTGCACCTCTGCGGGCTCCATCGCGATCTATAGCGGAACGTGCGGCCACATAGCCTTCCTCCGAGAGGGCGGGGAGGCGAGGGGGCGAGGGGGCGAAAGACTGATAGCGGAGAGCGCGAGGATGAAGACGCGTGTGCGAAGGAAATACGGAGGGAATGTGGGAGAAGTGTGGGAAGGATAGTCTGCAGGAGGACGGATTCATTTTGGGAAGAGGGAGGTAGGGGATGAAAAGTGGAGGAAAGAAAAGGTTTGAAGGTTGAAACGAAGGATGGAATAGAGGTATTGGTAGAATTGATGAAGAAGGAGGGTGAAAGATTACGTAGAAATGGGGATGAGAGATTAAAATGAAATTTTTGGCGTGAGATTTACCGAGTTTCGGGTATAGAAGCGTATAAGGGGCAGAAGAATATAAGAATGAGGGAGGAACGTGCGAAGAAGAGTTTGTGGAGGAAGGGAGCGAATTGATTTTGTGGGGGTGGAAAAGATACAAAAGATGGATTGGAATAGAGGAATTGAGAATATAGAATTAATAGAAGAATAATAGGATATAAACATTAAAAATAAGGAATAAAGAGAATGAATTAATTCACGAAGTGTGCTAAAAACTATCCATTACAGAAAAATGGTAACAATCAACGGAAGCAGACAGAGAAGTAATAGGATAAACGAGTAAAAGTTTCTAAAAACTTACAAAACCCAAAGACTAGAAGAATCAAAAGAACAGTAAATGAAAACAAACTCTGAAAAAATATAAAGCTCCATCCATAGGGGAAAAGGGACGCAAGGAGAAAGATCCAGTTGGTGGTACGAAATAAGTAACTACATACATTGATCGAAATAAAGAAACGAGTATAGAATAAGGAACGTGTAGTGCATTAAGAAGTAGAAAAACGAAGGAGAAAAAGAGGAAAGGAACTTGAGTGTTGATGGAACAGCGGGAAAAGAGGAAAAGGAGAGCAGAAGCGAGGCGCCAGGTCACTTTGGGAGAAGAGATCGACGCTTAACGATGTCTCTCGATACCCATTACGTGGCTAGCTGGAATTCAACGATCCACTACTACCACCTCTATCATTGTGCATAGTCAAAGAAAAATCCGATTGATCCTCTAGCTAGCTCTTCACACGAATATTACAGGCAACTTTTTCTGCAATATCTCACTTTCAATGGGGGTAACTTGGAACGATGGGACGAGTTACTTTTATTACCGAGTCTGAGATATTTATAATATTGAAATATCGAAATGAACCACGCTAAATTTCATTTAGTTATTCCACAGATAGTTGGGTAAAGTCGGTATACCCAAAATAGGTAAAGGGAGTCGAGTCGATGAAGAAAGGTTACGCGGATCCGTATGCGAAAATTCTTTATTAATGGATTTGAGAGATTGATGGTTTAACGTCAAAACGTATCCTCTGGTTTCTTCCATCTAGCCGTGCTTTACAATTTTCCTAGAATCCTTCGTACTCGCTTAAAGTCAGATTGGATTCCACGCTGAGTGCTTTGGGGATGGAGAACTTCTTTGAAAGTTGGTTACGGGGAATTTGAATATCGAGAAATTGCAAGGAATGAAAGAAATACGCGCACTCGATTACAGGATGTAGTATATAGTATACACGTGTCGTTGCCCTTCTTATTCAAAGCGAAATACTTACAATCTAGAAATCTGGATATATTTAATTATTTAGTGAGGAAGAGATATTCTTTTCGCATACAGGCGGCAACCTGGGAACCAATTTTTTACAACGTGATTTAAAATGGGGACATCTATGATTCCATAGATGTATACACGCTTTCATAGTGGGTTAGATTCGTTATTCGTTAGTTGCGCGTGCTTCGAATGCGCCGGCGCATGCGCCACCTGACATTTGAATAGCGCGCCGGAAGTGGATGTTGCAATTCTGAAACGTCCATAACACATCATCAAAATCATGATACTTTCACTTCAACCACAAACCTGTCGTTCAATCACACGAAACTAAACAGTTCACAATCTCACAGCTTGTCACTGCGTGTCACCACCCTGCAAACTTGCAATACCCACTAAATCGTTGATCCTCATCACTGTAACTTTCAACATGACACATAAATCGAACATTTAACCAGCTTCAATTCCAAAAACACATACAAAAACCAAGAACAAAGACCACCAACGACTAAGTTCCGATAAAGCTACTCAAGATTCCCACAAACAGTGGGACGCGTGGGCCATGGGAAACAGTGAGTACCAGTGACGGATTTAACGGGCAGCGGGTGAGCAGTTGCTGCCTAGTCCCCTACCCAGAATGTCCCAGGGCCCCATTTTAAAAAAATTATGATTTTATCCAACCACTATAATCTTTCTTCTGTACTACTACGCTTAAATCGTTTTTAGTACACTACCTTCATTTTCCTGAAAAAATGAGCCCCTCGGAACGTTTGCCGCCCGAGCCTTTTTCCTTAAATCTGCCACTGGTGGTTACCCGAAACTCCACAATCCTAATAACGACCTGCTACGAATAGTACCGCGGACCTCGATTCCCCTCCGTCGCACCCCGTCACACCCTCGCTGTCCCCATCCCCTTCCACCAAAATTCCAGCGATTATTCCCGGACGACATTCATATTAATCACGATCCGGGATTACGCGACGAGCTTGAGAATCAGGACGTAGTAACTGATTTTACAGCATCGGGAGGATTCACGATCGTCGGGGTCGAGAGGTGGCGCGGCACCCTGATGCCGCTAGACAGTGATTAATACGGTCGACGTCGTCTGGCGTCTTCCTCCCCCCTGCGGTGGGGTGATGTTGCCCTCTATCTGCGAGGGTGGGCGGGCCCGCGAGAGCGTTTTCAGCTGAGCTCCTCTCGGGCGTACTCCGCGGTAAAAGGTTTTACGAAATTCATTGTCAGGCAATTTGCATGTCAAAGCTGCTCAAGAGCACGCTCTACGACCTGCCAGCCAGACGGAGAGGGGAGTGTCTGTCTCTACCCTCTCCTTCTCGTTCGACTGGGCCCCCCCTCGCGTCTCTGGCTCATAGCTGATGGAATTACGGGAAAAATGAGGCCACTTTGCGGGCATCGCGTCTGCTCGACGAATGCAATTGTTTATCGAGTGAATTTTAGCGGGTTTGCGAACGGTAATTGGAAATTAGTCGCATGGCGAATTTCGGGGGAGGGTTTGGTCCAGGATGAAGGTACGGGACTGGGATTGGAGGTTTCTTGGTCTGGAGGATGTTTATTATGGAAGACAATTATGAGTTTGTTGCATGTAATGATGAGGATGATCTGTGTGAAGCAAACTAATGGTAGGGTAGTTTATAGTACGAGTAATGAGGATGGTTTGTATTGCTGAGGCTGTTAAGGGGGGATTGTAAATCTACATTGTGGGGCTGAAAAATAGGTGAGCTTTGTGAATATTTTGTGTATAAACTTTTCGATAAATTAATTTGAAGTTTGGCAGGCTGTTTTATAATACCTTAAGGATTATCTGGTACACAAAAATGAAAAGAGATTCTTAATCTATATGAATGTGACTATCTGTGGTTCCTGTTTGTAGATAAAAAAAATATTTTTTTACTCTGTGACAAGTAATAAACATTGTATAAGAAGAAAAGTCCGTGCTCTGGAGAATGGAAAAAAGGTAGAAAGTGTGTAAAATTAGGAAACTTGGGAACAGGCTGTGCACAAAATACGTCGATATCCCCGTAGGAGGAAGAACGAAGGAGAACAGCCGCGAAGTGGATTTGAAAATTGAAAATCATTGCGGCTCCTGATCCCCTTAGCTTCGCCAGACAACCACGATAAATTCTCTTCCGCCCTCACATTCGTAGTGGGGCTTTACTCTTTATAAGGCGTTATACCAGAGATCCAGCGGCCGTTGCTACAGTTGCTTTCTACGCCCTCGCCCTTTGTCCAGCGCAACTTTCGCCCTTCCCTTTAGTGAAATATACGATACCAACCCTTGGAATTACGTGTAGCCCGATACCACGAAGTGGTATCCGAATTCCAAGGCACTTTCCAGCTGCGGCACGCCTTCGTGGTGCAATGAAACTGAAGGACTATTGGAAACTTTCATTTGTCAGTATTAGAGCACATATTCTGTGTGAAATAATTGGGAAAAATGTCACAAATTTATTTAAAAAGTCTAACAAATTTTACTCTATTTGGTAGTTTAAGTTAAAACTACTATTAGGACATATTCGAATATTCGAATACCAAAGAATTCGAATATCAGCGAATTCGAATTTGTCATACGAATTTGAGATTCGAATACCAGAGAGTTAAAAGAAAGTTTAAACAATGAACGGTAATAGAAATAAGATGTTTTCATGTTGCTTAATGATCTTATATCCTACGTTAAAGTTTCTCTTTTAGCCTTCATAAAGACAAATTTAGAAAAACTATATTTATTTCTTAGTAAGAGGAAATTAATTCTGAGTATTCTTTGCAAGTGTTCCTGTAACACTTTTCTTTGTTTCCTTCTCCAAATTGGCTCTTTGAAACGCCATCGCGCAATCACGAATATCTGTGGCTGACTTATTTTCCAGTTTTCCACTTCAAAAGATTTTACTCGCAAATATTTGCTTTTTCTTTGAGTTGTTAAAGCGGCTCCGTAATGAGAAGCTCGTAATAGTTTAATTGTTAAAGTTTCAGCTGCCTTTTAATCGCAGCGAACCTTTTCGCCGGATTTCATTACGTGAATTCGATTAATGGAAACGGCGCGGTGGTAGGGGAATGTGGGGCAACACGGTAGCGCTAAGAAGAAACGTAAAGAAAATTAAGTATATTTTTAACATTTATTACAGCAAAAAAATTAGGTCGCGGAAACCAAAAACTTAAATAAACTTATTTTTCGTAGTTAACTAAATTTTCCCATCTTACCCGGTATGCGGAGCAAGATGGGGCTGCTGCGAGGGCAAGATGAAACACGAAGAAACATCATAAAGAAACAAATTTGAAAGTGAAGAAATTATATTTCCTTTTTCAATTGGCGGTAGGTATTCTTAATTTTGCTTGAGCCCTTTTTTCGTATTTTAGAATTTATCTTTTTCTCTGTATCTGTTTTTGTCTATACCTTGAGAATAGACATAATGTCTCTTGGTGAAACATTGAAGGAAGAATAATTTAAGTTGTTACATGCTGTTACTGGAGTAGGTGAATCATTATGGAAAGAAGTTTTGGTTTTCCAATAACAAACAAAAATATAATTTCTCGTCATAACTCATGACACACGTGATCTTTAACACTGCTTTTTTCAGACCGATGTTCTTTTGCACCGAACTCTATGACATGTTGACGCGTGTACTGCAGTGCCTTCCATTTTTTATAAACAATGCTTTCCCATCTTACCCCGCTAGTCCATCTTGCCCCGCGTTCCTCTACGCAATTTCGTGCGTGCAGCAGAGCAAATTCGTGTGCAAGTCACCCTTTTGAGATAAATGTTGCATTTTCTTTGGCCTCGGTATCGCCTGTTTTCTTTTGTCGAGCGCGAACCCACCATAAAGTACCCTCATTTTCCTGCACAAAGCGATTCGATTACAACGCCCCTCCCTCCCTGGCTGTAATGCCACTTTACAGAAAATCGCAATTCATAATGCAGCGCGAAATTACCGTTCGATTTCGTGGGTAAACGATCTTCCCGTTAGAACAAGAAGCTCGTAACGAGCACTAAAAGATAGCTCCCCAAGCAATTGAAGAGTTCTTGTAGAAAACACTGTAATTGCCAAGAATCAAATTCTATACCACAGTATTACCATTGACACGTAGAACATTTTCCGATAATTTTTTTTTTTTAATTTTGGCTCTTACAGTGTTTTCTACAAGGACTCTTCAATTATCCTTAATCGAGCGGACGAATTGCAGTTACCAGAGGCAATACCAACGACATTTCATATTACACATTTCAAAATTCGTTATAAAGTTATCGTACTAAAAAAAAAGAAACATAAAGGAGATTGGGAAAGCAAATACAGTTTCAGTATCCCTCATTTTTCTTCTATTCCAAATATAGTGTCTCAACAAACCGTTCCACTATTCTTAACGAATACTTCAAATTCAACCACCCACTCTAAACACACGCAGAGAAGCGTGTCGACTGCATCGTGAAACGGTCGAAGGCGCCCAAACATTTTCTTGTTCCGGCGACGTGAAACCAGCCGGAAAGCCATCCGCTGGATAGGAGAGAAGAAAGTAAATGGCCGTCCATGAAATTGCATCGCATGGCCCATTTTTTTAGGCACGCGCCCGCAACGTCGGCGCACCCTTTATCCCGAGGAAGCGGAAACGGAAGTGGATGAAGCCAGCGCCGGCGGCTCGAAGGTAACGAGGTTTTCCTCGGTTGGTTAATTTGCCGCGGATTGGATCGCGCGAAAACACGCGCACTAACGTGGTTTCCGACGAGCTCTCTCTACCCCTTTCCGCCCCCCTCGCTGCCGCAGGAAACCGTCCACCGATGTCACCGATATATTCTACGCTTTGATCATCGCGAACCACCGATGATACCGATGCTAAAATGTCACTCGCCTAACGCGATTACCGCAATCGACTCGACTGCCCTTTTTTCCCTCTCCTCTTTTTTGTTTATAAATGCATACACGCGAGCCTGCAGGCTCGCCAGTTCGATGCTCAGCTCGTTGCATTTTTATGGCCGTTTAGCTGGTGTTCCGCGACGACGAGAAATGGATCTCGTCGATGGTAAGCAAGTTTTTTCGCTTCTGCCCGAGTAATTCGGTAATTTGCTCGGCGATCGCTGTTTCGTGCTTCGAAACGCGATTCACGCGGCATTTGGACTTTTTGGGGTGGATAGTTCTGCACTGACTTGGTGGCTGTTGTTTTTCAAGGGAGGGTAAGTGATAATGGAACGTGAATCGTAAAAAACTTTGCTATTTTTTTTTTAATTTAACGATATTATAATTGGTTCATAATTCTTTTTTTTTTAGTTTCTTTTACATTTAGCGAGTCGCAAGCCACTCGCAACCCACAGGCGTTAATAATTGAAGAGTCTTTGTAGAAAACACTGTAAATGCCAAAAATCAAAATCTATACTATAGCGTTACAATTGGCACGCAGAACATTTTCCGATAAAAGTTTCTTTTTTTTTTAATTTTGACAGTAACAGTGTTTTCTGCAAGGACTCTTCAATTGTTATTGTACCTTTATACGGGATATCAAGCTTTATTATACAATCAATAATGCCCAAGGTGTATATTTCTCATTGTACTAGAAAGCTTCCACATGAAAGATTCACGTATACATGCCTGGAAAGAGAATATCCTCCAAGTCGTACAACACGAAGTATGTAAAAATAAACTACGGCGGGGCAAAAGGGTGAGGGATGAAAAAAATAAAGGAGCATGCGCGTGGAATTTCGAGCATCGTTTGTAAAATCGTTGGATCATTTTTATTTCATCGTTTCCGATAGCCCCGGTGGCCGCGGCGTAACGCACCGAATATGGCGGATAAAAAGCAGCGGCGCGTAACAAAATATAAGTAAAGCCTTTCATGAGTTTTGATTTATACTCTTTCGGATAACGAATTCAGCAAATAACGTTTTATACTTCACGTATTACTGCCGTTTTATACGAACGCGCAGCACTTTGATCAACGCGAGATAGCTCGATGGAAAAATGCATGCTGCGTAACTCGGTTACAGTTTACGTACGCGTCAGCGAACGTTTTTACGCATCCATCCTGCCTGGAAACGGTATATAGGGTATGCCAATAACAAACGGCGCATACGCTGATATTCTATGCGAAAAATATAGGTACACCACTTCCCAAAAGTTGTAGGCACGCCTATTACTGAAAAAGTATTTTTCAATTTTATAATCACGGAATTATATTAATACCTGCATTTTAAATACGTTTTTTTAATTAATAATTGCAGTCAATGGGAAATGTGATTCTTGCCGATAGAAATGTTTTACACAGTCTGCAAACGTAACATACTTTTTGCTTTACAGTGAAAAATACTAATAATAATACTTTTCCTAGTAATGATACAGGTGATCTTTCACAAATAAAAGAAAAGATCGTTAAACTATTGAGTACCACGTTGTATTTTGATGCACAAATGTCTTACCCACTTTCCCCTAATTATAATTATCCATAGTTCCCTTTCTTAATCATAAAATTGTTCTTACAATCCTCATTTTAAACTGCAACTTACCAATTTATACTACATACAATATAAATAGTAATAAACCTCGCCCCATTTTATTAAACGATGAATCGCAATCTCCTGCGCAAAAGCTACCCCCTAAATTCCAACGCTAACACAAAATGAAAACCGCAGCAACGAGGATTTCAATTGTCCAATCGTTTGACGTTCACTGGCCCCTCCCCTTAAAAATGAAAAACAGAATTCGACGCGCAAAGAGCGAAACGGAAGTTAATAAATTTTGCCTGCGCTGGTCTGTCGGCGACGCGTGCGATGCGAAAGCTGCGCGCGTCGCAGGTATTGGGGTAAAAAGGACAGCAGAAAAAAACGAGGGACACAGAGTCGTCGCGCCATCGACGCAGAATAGTTAGTCTTTTAGAGCTTATAGCCGCTTCCGCAAAATTTATTAAATGATTTATTTGATGTTTGCCCCGCCGACAACCGCGTGCAAGCGGACCAGGTATCGAGCGGACACCAGAATCCCCTCTAACCGCTTCGTCCCTTTTACCTCTGCATGCACGCATCTACGTATCTTTACACAGGGTGCTTCAGATTTTAACGAACGAAATTCGATGGCACCTAAAGCCACCAAAAATGGAAAAATACGCTTACGTAGGCATATACGTAGATCTTTCGCAATCGTTTAGTCTCCAAGATATAATAATTCCTTAAATAAAATTCTAATCGAATTCTAAGATAATTTGAAATGATGTACATACTGAGTGTTTAACCCTTCCTAGTCAGACGGGATGTATCGTACCCCAAGATATGTATTTGCCAATATTTCTGTACATTTCTAGATCTTAATAATACAATTTTTAAAATTTGGTGAATTTTAACTAAAAAAATCGCTTTTATCCGCAACTATTTTTTCAAATAGATACAATGTCACTCAATTGTTAAAAGATTTAAAAATTCGAAAATGGTAACTCAAAAAGTCTGACCAATCTGTGATTATCAGAAGGTGGGACCACGGAGGGTTAACATAGTAATATGTATATGCATAATGAATAGTGGAGGATTTAATAAGAGGACCACAAAAATCTTAAATCATCGATGAATATTCATACGATATCTTTTGACCTCGGTCGTGTCTCTGCAAATCGTTCGTTAAAACCGAAGACACCCTGTGTACACGTTTATATATGTAGATATAAACCGTGGGTGGCGGCCTGTAGCATCGGCAGGCGCAGCCAAGCGTCCGCCAATTATTCAGCAAATGTTATAATTGGCACATTCCATTACGCGTAATGGATCGCACTTAGCGGCTGCCGGTGTGATTGGGGCTCGAGAGCCGCAGAGAGAAACGTTGAGACGGGCTGGCGGTGGGTGAAAGAGAGAGAGGGGGACAGGGTGTGAGGCGACTAAAGGGAAGGAGGTGAGACCAATCTCGATAATACGACCGTAGCGAAGGATACGACCCGACGCGTGCGAGGTGCTCGAAGATAACGCGTATCTAGACGCAACGCGAGACGTTTGGGGCGGATCGGCTGGGATTTTCCTATCGCGGGCTGGTATAATTTTATTGCCATCGGATGGGGTAGCTAATAATTGCCTGGCGGGATCACGTTACTTCCTTGGGAATTATGGAATTCCTAACTGTTGCTCGTCACTGGAAATTTATAAAGTATATGTAATTATGTAATCCAGGGGGTTTACTTGACGAAATTATTCTTGAACAGGGATACTGTTTTTGAGTACCTGCGGGATAAACTGAATTGATTACAGTGTGCTAATTAGATGGATAGGTATCGATATCCACGTATATCGAATGTTTTAAGCAAGGTCTAGATCAAATTTTGGAAATATTACTTCACGTGTAACTGCTTGCAATCTCAAGGTTACCTTACAAGGAGTTTGAAAATATTTTATGCTCCCGTTCTCTGTTGCGAAATTTAGCCATGTAATAAAGTAATCGAAGCATTGTCAAACGCAGGTACACTTCGTTATGAAAAATATCGCAAAGTAATAATATTCAAGAACACTCTCAATTCACCCACTCGTTCAACTCGTGTCGCCACTAATTGTAAGTTCATCAAATAATCTTCACTACCCACCCAAAAGTATTGCGTTACTCCTACCATAGATTCCAAAGCAATCTGAAATTGAAAGGTGAAACGTGCAGTATCCGTCGGGGAGAACGATCCTCCACCGGTGGCAGGAGTATCGCGCGAAATCGGCCCATAATTTCGCGTCAGGGGTGATTTGTGCGCGCACAAAGGCAGATCCGCGCGTCAGGAATCTTCGGATATCATGTGGTTTCGTTCGATAAGCGTAGATTGGATAGCGCACGGGGCCATCATTTATCGGGGAACAGCGACGCAAGAGCCGCGGGCGCAGCATGCGGCCTGTGACAATTATTAGGATGGCAATTAGCGATCACGGCACACGGGCGACAATGGTGCCCGGCACCAATGGAAGAGGGAAATCTAGCCGAACGCCGCGAAATAGACTCAGGTGCGCACACTGGCCACTGTTGAATTTATAATTCTGTTAGAGTCCCTTCGAAACACCCCTCCTCGCTTGGCCTCGCCACGTGCCAACGGGGTGCTCTCTAAATTCAAATTGCGACGGACAAACTGCCGGGGAATGGTTTTCGGTTGATCGAAACTGCTGCTGCATCGCTTTTATCGCATTAACTTAATTGAAAGAAGCTGCGCCGTTGTCTCCGAGGGAAAAATGAATGTGGACGTGGGAATTTGAATTGTAAAAAGGGGGTGAAGTGGTCTTGCGGCTCAGTAAAGCGCGTAAACAATGTAGCACCGTTTAGAAAAATGACATACGCGAAAACCACTACAGTAGCGTAGAGCGTAGAATAACTAAAAGGTTAAAATGAGTTCCAGAGCAAGTTTTCTCGCAACCTGTATTAATCCAGATGCGCGTATTCGTTTATAAAAATTATAATCGTTAGTTTCTTCACATTCCATACCATTAATAATAGGAAGGCTCCATTCCTCCGCCATAATGCGGCACAACGTTGACCTAAATGCGTCTAATCTCTCCCGTGGTTGCTAAAACACATCGAGCCACTAGAGTTCATCGCTTTTTCGTAAGAATTTTCTGGAGCTACCATCTCAAGTACCGTATTACAGACATTCGGTATATGCGAGTCTTTACGCGTGAATGAAATTGATTACTTTACTGCTGCATTTGGTAACTGAATGTTACGAGAATCAATTCATCCTCCATTGTCAGTGTTCCAGAGATAGACAGATTATAACGCGACAGGAAGTGTTTGTAGGACACCCTCAAGTATCGATGACACACTAACATCCCTTGGCACACTGTCGCATTTATCGAATGCTTAGTGACACGTGTCGCTCGGTCGTTAAGACTCGATCCTCCAGCGAAATCAAGGAAGCATATGATCGGAGGAAAAAAATTATTGCCATTTCAGACGTAGGGTATTTCCAATTCGAGGCAGATCATAATCAGGTTTCACTTGCGTTACGTATAAATTATAAATGATGACACTTCCTTATAAAACTCCATTCAACTCCCGTGAAAGGAACAAGCCAAAATCAAAAAAAAAAAAATGAACAGGAATATTAGACTTGTAGAACTTAAGTTGAAGGATGGGGGGGCAACTGATTCTCCGAAATATCTGTATAGAAAATAAATTCCCTACTAGATCGTATGCCAAACCTCGAAACTAGTCGTCACCAACCCCACAGTCCTCTTCCTGTGAAGTTCAGACTGCCAACATCCCCGCCCAATTCTCCATCTTCCCTTAGACAATGTGCTGTGAAAATGTCACTATTGCTTGGTACACCTACGCTCCAAAAAGAGATCCAAACTCCGTGTCTTATCACTCAGCAATGGAGCCTCGGCTCGTGCCAGACCCGACATCCGACTCCTAATGCCCGCCAATTAGCGTCCGACGCTCGGCCCAGTAGGAAATAAAGATTTTCGTATCGACTGGCACGGGTCCACGTAGGCAGGAGCATCGAGGAATGGCTCTGTGCTGGCTGATGAGGCGGAAGGCACCTAAAGAGATAAAGCAGTGAAATGGAGGGACGAGGCACACGTATACACACGGGCGCACACACAGAGGGACGCAGAGGCAGCCAGGAACCGTCGGGCGGGGGTGGTAAGAGTCGGAGAGCCGGGCGAAGAGAAGCGAGAGGGAAGAGAAATCAACTTTTATTTGCCCTGAACGTCGTTAGGGGTAAGTGGAGGACCGAAGGGTGGCCGGACGTAATGGCGCCCTCAACCCAACCTCGGTTCTTGCCTTCCGGTATCTGTAGCATGTCTATCCTGCCTCTCCATCCTTTTCTCATTCGCCCCCACGTTCGCCTGCCCCTTCGATTGTACAGGTTGATCCAAGGGACCATAGACAAGTCTAGGAAGCGATTTGCTCACTCGCGTATCCTACTGCGCTTTGCAGAGGGGCAAATGATGGTCCTTAAGTATTCAGTGCTTTTTGGACATTAGTAACGAGTGGCTAAGAACACATTTGGTAGTTCGTGTCCTCGGAATATTGATTTATGTGCCACTAAGTGGATCTCTGGTTGGGTTATTGTACCTATGCAAGACACCCATGACCGTCTTCTTCTGATATATGGTTAAGTCGCAATCACATTATGAAGATTCATATATGTATATTGCCCTCGAAGTCAGCGAATCATGGCAAATCGCCAAGAAGCGATGCCCGGAAAGCGGAGGAACAGAATACCCAATGTCCCGAAGCAAAATTCTCATCAGATCACCACGTTCATTAAGCAAACACGGTCTCCTCGCGAACCGCCGAGAATTACTGGCGAATAATGGATGGAAAGCTGCATTACGGTGGCAAGAAGACAATGGCTTTCAATGAAGGCTGCCCAGAATGACTGCACGATAAATTCCACCCTGACTAACGGCCACCAGGCAGGGATATTACCATGACAATGGTAGACGGAAGAGTGGTACGAAAAGAAGAGGGTTTAGGGCGGGACGTTGAGATTGCGACGTCCGGCGTCTCGACGCTCCCGAATGCCGCCATACACTTCCCCTTCCTTCTGCGACGCCCACCCGATTACGCGCCCCTAGATACGACGGACTTAACCCTGTCAAGAAGCAGAACAAACTTTCCACGGTCACGCGCCATTTGATCCTCGTCCGTGTGTTTCCGAGATGTTCCGTGGACAATTCGAATTGGAGAGATTCACTCGAGAGTCGTAGGTATTATCCAGTTACGGGGTGTTGTGACGCATGATAGTGGATAATAGAACACGAAATGTTAAAAATTGATTGGGCCATTACTCGTTACGATCGATGTTAGGGATTTCTATGGAACTCAAATATGATTGTAGTTGACCAGAAATTAGAGGGAGTTTACGCGTGGATGCTTACGGACTGCAACCTGAAACTTTTAGCAATGCAATTATGCCATTTCTCTTCAAAGGAAACACGAGCAAGTAGAAATGCTCGGTATGCGGTCAGACGTAGGCATATACTTCGTACCGTGGGGCGTCTGACTTTACGCATCGAATTTACTCATCAATAAATAGATTAGCTTCAGATTTCACACCATATTGCATATCTATTTTTCCAGGAATCTACACTGGGCCGTTTTACGTCAAATCAATAACTTTCTGCGATCGACGTTCGGGATTTCGATGAAACTGAAATATGATGTAGTGCGCGTGGAATTAGGTGGGTTTAAGCCATTATTTTGCTGGTGGGTAATTTATTTGAAAAATACAAGTCGCGAAAGATTGCAATGTTTACCCATTTTTGCGAAAATGGGATCTACATATAAATTTAATCTTTGCAAGGGTACATCACACCAAGGTGGTTCTTCTGAACATGTTCTAAATACGTATTTCCATAAAAGTTCCTCGTGCGAAAGGGCCTTAATCCGACGCGCGATATTCATTTATGCCCCCGTCGCGTATCAGAAACATTCTATCTTCACGCTTTATTCTTTTCTTTATTCTGTAGCCACGTGCCACCTAGCCCCCTCCGCCCCCCTCCCCCCCCTCCCTGTGTGTATACACACTTTAATGGCAGTCTGAACATTACCCTGCACCCTCGAACGTTTACCACTATTAGGTCTTTTGTATATAAAATAGAACGCTTCCATCAGCCGGAAGCGAGGAGGAAGGAAGAGGGAAGACGGTGCTCGTCGCAAGAAAAGGATGGGCGGGTAGGATATTACGACGAGGAACTCCGACCCTCGACTTCCGTCGTGATAAATTAACAGAAGCTTACGACACTTCTAGACCCTTTGTCGAACGTAAAGACAGAGGAATGACATTAAGGGGATGCTTAACTGGCAGAGATGATTATTTTTAATGAGGCTTGCGCTTGCTACAACCGACGATTACGTGCTGCTGAATATCCACGATGGTCTTGAGTTTTGATACTCTGGACGTTTCGCTGTAGAAGTGGTAAAGATTATATCTTTGTACGATACTTCGATTGACATATATGTGTTTTCTCCTTTTTTTATTCTGTGGGAAGGAGTGCTAGAAGATATAGATCTTTTGGGATAGTGTGGAGTTAATTTATGAAGGATTGAAGGGTTGAGTGCAAAGTTTGCTGTGTGGTTATTTTGGTTCTGGAGGATTTAATAGTAAATGTCCAATTAGATTGAGGGTGAAAGATCTACTATTCTAATTTGTGCAGAGTAAAATAGAAATATTAAAGGTGTTGGTATAGCAAATGGTTGTTTTAGTGAGTGCAGATTAAGCAACTGTCATTTTACGTGAAAGATTGAGTACTGGTGAAATATAAAGGAAACAGAATTTGAAAGAAATATAACCTACAAGAAAAGAAATATAATACTTATTGTTAATAAAATATTTGCTGCGAATCCAGAAAACCATGATCTTAACATCAAAGAAAAAACTCGAAATACCACAAACTGAGTGATATTCACATGAATCCCAAGGACAGTAATTTGGTCTGAAGGTTCTCTGCTATTTAATAAAAATAGAAAGGAAAAACGGAAGAAAACTAGGGGAAATAGCAGCGATGATAGCAGATCCACTTTATGCAAATATCATTAAACTAACGTCAACATCTTATTCATTCCCTTTACCACTGAAATTACCCGTTCCCATATGAATCAACGTTTACCAAGAGCAGAGAAAGCAAATTTTAAAAGAGCGCGTTGAAAAAATCAAGGGGAGCCGAATACCTTTACCCTGGTCAAAAGCCAACTTAAAAACGATCAGGTTCTGTTAACAGTTAACGGTATTTTTGCTGCCGTGGTACTTTTCTTCGCTGTAAATAATCATTCCAGTACCATATGAACCCCCATCATTTACCAAGTTCCCTATACAACCGCTTTGATCCACCCACCGTATCCACCATCCATGAAACCCTGCATCGCACATTCCACTAATTCTTGCGCTATCCTCATTATCGAGTAGCAGGAAAGTCAGCCATCCGCGAGACGTGAATGGCGTTGCGCGAGAATCCACGGCGCGATGTAACCTCGTCAGGAAGCGTAGCGTTGCGGTTAGGTAATAATAAAGCTGCGTTAGGGGTAGAAAGACAGGGTGCCCCAGCCGTGTATGGGCAGACTCTTAGGCGCTGCTGGAGCACCACAGGCGACGGGGGAGACCTCGTTGGGGGGCACGAGGGGGCGAGAGAAGCCCCGGAGGTCGGGCTATCATAATATAGATTAGCTCATATGCCTCTCCCCCTTATGTTAGCTCGGATCTGGCTCATAGCCTCGAGTGCTCCGGGATTCACTATTCATACACGCGACAATTAGATAGGCATTACTCTGTACAGTCGTTTGTGTGCGTGCGGGGCGGTCGCCCCCCACCCCCCTACACCCACCAGCCTCTCTGTGTACGTGTGTCTGCCAGGGGTGGCACGGAACGGAGTTGGCTGAAACCAAGGACTAGGAGGGGCGGCTTGAGTCAACCCCTAAGCCAGTGTAAACACGTTTTAATAGAGATTCGCTCGAGCGGTTATAATAGCTTTGCGGATGTACCGGCCCGTCCGCCTTTCGCGTACCCCTCGCCCCCCGCCACCCTTATCAACGACGTCTGTTCTCGCTGTTCCCCGTCTCCGGTCCCCCCGATCGTTACACCGGGACAGAAATTTGATAAATTCGAAGGATTCCACGGTGGACGGCTCCCTGAGAGAGGCTTCCACCCTGCTGGAGGCTGCGGAGGTCTCTGTAAGGGAGGTTTTCACTTGGTCTCTTTGGATTTCTTTCGTTCTGGGGTGAGATGATGCAGCTGGGAATTTTTGGTTGGAAATCGGTGATTTAGGTAGTGATAGTTTAATTTTTTTTGCTGAAATTTGAGAAACTAAATCGCAGTTGGTTATAGGAACTGAAGACGACGCAGACGAAGCATAAAGCAACGAAGGAATGTTTACTATTAACTATTCTTAAATGGGTATCTATTTGAGCTTTGAATTTTTCTGTGCGAGAGGATGTGATAATGTGGTTTGTAAGTTAGAAGGTTTGTTGAAACAGGAATCTTGTTGGGGTAAGTATGTACAGTGGCTGATGTATGTTTTGAAACATTTGGTTGGTGTAACCTCGAGCGATTATTTAGGGATGAACCCTCTGGAAACTACAGGTCGCATATGTTCCCTGAGTTATTAATTCATTTGCTTCAAAAGTTTGCCGATTTATCAACATCTCAATTAGGATATGCTTGTGTCCTTTGTATCTTTCTGTGTGAGTGGTAAGTAAGTGTAGACTTAAGGCTCTAGAATCTACACTTACTGTAGAATACGAAAGTATTCTGAAACTTCTTTCAGAATTCAGCATCCTCAAAATGATGACATAGAGCAACTCTACAAGTAATCAAATCATCAAAACTACTCTAATTGCAATTCAATTCCTGCACCCTCAACTATTTTCCCCAGTCTCACAACTCATCACCCGACATGAAACTATCAACTCACCTCCCACTTCCCCAATCTCGACAAAACTCATCTTCAACCCCCAAATCACTTATTAAAACAGTTATTAAAACTTGTCTTTGTTACTAGGAGCTCCACTGCGTCATCAGATTCCAGCGATGAACGAATCGATTTCAACGCAAGCGGGCCATGAGAAAATCTCGAATGCTGGTTAGTTACCGTAAACTTTATAGACTTACGGGAAGTTTTCGCCGTGAAACGGCAGCATAAAAGTGAGGCATCAACGTGCAAGGAACTTTAATAAAACCGTGGCTTCCTCGCCACGAGTCCCGCCACCCCCCCTTTCCACCGCAACGTTCGCCATCTTTTACCCCGCCTTTCTCTCTTTCTCTCTTTCTGGCACAAAAACGGATGAGTTTCTGCGATATCACAGTGCAATTATCTCCGAGGAAATGAGCTTTGCATAGGCACCCGGGAACGTATGCAATACCGGCGAACTTATATATGAAAGAGGTCGCGCAAAGTAAAGGCTCGTATTTATACGTTCCACGAGGTAAAACGGCGTCTTAGGGCCGTTCAAGCATTTATGGTGCACGCTCCAGTTTTGAAAAGGACGCGGGGAATGCTCGCGGTGAATCGCCGGGCTCTGGCCATGATTCTAAAATCCCCGGGAAATTAGTTGACAGACGAGCCAGCTGAAGAAAGAAAAAACGAGAGAAAAGACCCGTTGGCGAAAAATCTCTTCGTTAGATTTAATAGGGGCGCGACCTTCGTTCACGTCCCCCTTGATGGGCGATGAATTTTTCAGAGAATTCGGCGTGGCGCCTGGAAGACGAGTATTAAGGGACACGATTTGGACAAGCGGGATCAAATTGCAAGGCTCCTCGCGTGAATGAGCGATTATGGGACGGAAATAGAGACGGGAAAGGTAAAGGAAATGTTTCTGAGCCACTTTTTCGATCACAGGGGATGAGTATTTATTGTGGCGGCTAGTGTTTCGGGTAATTATTATTTTTATTATTATTCGTGGTAATCGTGGCCTTCATTAGAAACAGTCCGATGGGAATTTTAGTGTCATAGAATTATATCACCGCAGAAAAATAAAACTCTTTATTACTCTATTTCTTGTCGTCGCAACTATTAAATAATTAAAATCATATGTATGGTGGAACAATTACAATTCCATACATCGTTAAACTAATAGTACCTTAAATAAGTAATATCTTAAAGTAACTACCATCACCAGCGTATGAAACAAAACACAGTGAAATTGTATTACTTCAAATCAATGTACAATATGAGTAACGAAAATATTCGGACACTAGGGTAGGTATACTTAGATTTATCTCCTTATATCTTAATTATTTATGCATAAAATAAGTTCATTCTTTTTTCTTCTGTTATAAAATAAATTTCGATATTGTATTCAAATAAAAGCCTGATACAGTACTTATAATCCAAGTCTCATCATTTCACTTGAAACACAATCTTCCCAGTTCTCTTTTGACCCACACCACCTCGAATCCAACCCTACTAGCCTTAGCATCTCAACTCCTAAACGCCCTAAAAGATAACAACCAGCTTCATCCTCTTTCCATATCATCACAAACCAATCCTCACCGTAACTCTCGCAATCCACTACACTCGAATCCTATCGAACAGGTGATCGATGAACACACGTCCGCCCACGCACCGTCGGAATGACCGGCCAGCTCTCAAGTTTTCTAGCGTGTGCAAGCAGGTTCCCCGGAGAAGGAAGAAGGTAGGGGCCTACGGAGAGAGGGGTGTTCTCTAAGCTGAATAATTCAGCCTCTCATTAGGGCGACAAAAGCACCCTGATGGATAGCTGCTTGGCTCCGTTGCCTGTCGTTTGTATGGCGCCACACGTACACATTTCACGTGGCCCCCGATGCTACCTGGCCCGTGTACGTACGCTAGCAGGCTCTTACAGGAGCCCGGAATACATATAGGCGCGCAAACAATCCATAGACCCGTTCACGGAGGCCTCTTCCGACGACTCGCTACGTTTCTGCGTTCTCCAACCCTCGCCCACCACCACTTTCGCCCCTCCCTCCCCCACCGGCCTCGCGTGGCACCCTGCCTCGTCGCTATCAAGGGGCGTTCTTTTTTTATTTGTCCAACGCAGCCCGCTCGGGGGCTGCTGCTACCACCTTCGAACTCGGTTTGCGATTCTACGACGAGCTTCACGGGATAAGCGGGATTTAGCCTTTCTTGCGATCGAAACTTCCGCGGAATATTCTGCGAGCAAAGGTAACGTTCGTAGGTCGGGGTGCATGCGCACGGGAAACGATGAGGGCTGTTTTCCTGGGAATTTTTAATGGTGATAGGGCAATGTTTTTTATGTATGATTTCACAAAGTATATTCGTTATTTTAGTAAAACAGCTTAGCGTGACAGTAATTGGATCCCTTACCCTAGGGTGTGGGATTCGTAAGTGAAACGCAGTAATAATGGTAAACTACACACTAAAGAATTTTCTGTAAGATACTTGAAAACCAGTGATTCCTCTCGTTCGAATGTACAGTAATCTCACCCCTTGAAAATCCAATTCAAATCACCCAGCAAACTACTTTCCGATCGATCGAAAACTCAATCGACCGCGCACGAAACAGATTTGCCGCCACGAATCTAATGTCGCCTATGTCCAATCGCCTCTCAATTACTTCAAATCAGAGGATCCCCTCCTCCCCCCTAATTCCAGCTCTCAATTACGACCGACTAAATCCCCACGAGCTTACGCTGCACAGTTTGCTCTCTCATTACCACGCATTATTACGAAGACTCGTTCCCCGGGATTGTAAATATCCTTCCGCCATCCTATTTATCTCCCCAACCTTCCCCACCCTCGCCCACCTACCCGCCGTCCGGCCAACTCCGAAGCCTCTTTGTTTTATTTCGAATGTTCTTTCATTTCTTAAAAGGTTCTCCGGTGATAATTAGCACAATGCGCGGCGGCATTAATTATTACCCGTGCTAATTACCCGAGGATAAATCGCTCGGCAAGGGGTAGCCAGCCGTTGGCGGCGGATTCGAGGGTCGTCGAGGCGGTTCGTGGGGCGGGGGCTGGCGGCTAGTCGGGGGCGGCCCATTACCGTTATTGCAGCAACAAACCGTCCAACAACAGCGATAAATACGAGCGAGAGGCTGGCGTTACAAATGTCTCTCTGAGTTATGATTATTTAGCGCGACTGCTACCAGCCGTATCGTTCGTTGTGGTTTCCGCAACGGCTGCTCTACGGGCGAGTTTACGCAGCCGCGGCTTTTGTCGCTGAGCGTCCATAGTGTCGTCTTTTTTGTCGACTTTGGTGGTATTTTTATTTCTGCTGGTGAAAGTGTCTTGCGTCATCGTGGCTCCTTGCGAAAGGGTGGAGGAAGAAATAAAGGGGTGGGTTTTGCCATGCCAAAAAATTCGAAGGGTAATGTCAGACGGTATGAAGTGTTTGACCGCATAGTAGGTAGTTCTACTTGCCCATCTTGACGTTAGAAGAGAGAAGGCATAGTTGCAGTGGTAAAAGTTTCAAGTTGCAGTCCATTGCGTGAAACACAAGGAATTCTTTGAGTTCTAGCGGGTTTAAATGCTATACACTTGAAATAATGTTGCTACAGCTAAACTTTTGTAATGCTATCAACAACGGAAACTCTGGAGTGTTACGATGTACGAGAAAATGGAATTATCCTTCCTTGCAGCTTTACATGGTCAGAATGGGTAATGTAGAGAACTCGTATGGTCACAATCGTTTCTTCTGGAAAATAATAAAGCACCTTGCTTTTAAATTTATTTAGTAGGTTGTGCTAATTCTGAAGACAATGCGAATTTGTTTCTGATAACAGAGAATATTAATCAAAGAAATGCTTTGAGAAGATTAAATGGGAACCTAGAATCAAACGATTATTAATACTTTTGTAGAAGCGATTGATTTTGTTGAAGAATCTGTTGATTTCCACATGTCAGTTATTTACAATCTCAAGATACACGTAAAGTCAGCAACAACAAATCAGTGAAGTCAATAAGAGTGCAACATTCGTACACTACGCCTGTCCCACATCACAGGTTACAATTTACACTTCACAATCCATAACTCTCAGTCCACACTTCACGTGCCTACACTTCACAGTCAACATGTCACAGGTTACACCTAAGACATCGCACTTCACAGTTCATACCTGTCACTTCACACTTCACAGTCTATGAATCATAGCTCATACATCACAAATCATAGTTTAGAATAGTCCGTAGTTCATTGGGCAATAGAAGATTGTATCTTGGGGCGCCATCTTTCAGCTGTAGAGCGTTGTAGATAACCGACAGAACAGAATAAACCTATTACCTATTATCTAGTTTAGAATTCACAGCTCCCCCATCACAGTTTATAATTCATACTTCATAGATCATAAGACACATCACAATCACACATCACACGTCGCAAAGTAATTAGTTTTAATTCTAACCGCTAGTAGCGTCATAATCACATTCTATTCTAAATCGATAACGTTGCCTCTGACACGAAAATGAGAAGGGTCTCCGGGGACTCCGAGCCATATGACAAAAATTTACATTGGTTGTTATTCTTATCCAATGCCTTTTCTGTGGTGGAAAAAGCAACTCAGTCGGTAAAAAAGTCTTCATGCCGCGATCAACTTTTTTACCGAAGACGAGGGCAGTAGATAGCGCGTCAGTTATATGACGCAACCTCACAAGCAATTCAAAATATTCAACCGCCAATCAAGACATAGTGAAAAAACATTGGGGTATATAATGAAAAAGAAAGACCGAAGGGAACGGCACAAAATTGATTGAAATACATTCACCCTATTTCGAAATCATTTAACATTAGGGAGGTAGACACGTCACATGACCTGGCAGATTCGGCAGGTCGGTATTACAGCATTTTTAACTGCACAGAAATGGTAATACCGATAGATCGACGATTACCCGGTGAACGCAAGAGGGAGCTGTTTGCTATCTCTGTATTCTATTCTGAATAAGGAAAGAAATTCTCAGCTGTTCCGTTATACTTATAAAAATTTAAACGGAAAGTCGGCTGGTACTGTAAACGTAGAAAATTCATTGTACATTTTAATTACTTGAAATGTGCTTATGCTACAATATTCTACGTTAGCAGTAAGGAATTCTAAGTGAAAAGGGAAAATAGATGAGGGAATGTCCCCAGAAAATGAAATTTGTTAGGTTAGACATTTTTTTACTAGCAAAGCACCGAAACAGAACATGAAATACACTTATTACACGTCCTCTGCAGAAAGCAGTTATCAACAAACATTATATATACAAAATTGTATTGAATGTTGAATTGGGCTAGTGAAAATGCGCAGAATGGATGCGCGTGATTATTATGTGGTCGGCTCCTCGAAGTGACAGAAAATATAACCTAAATATATGCTATATGACAACAAATGTTTAGTGGCTATTTCAGCTTCAAAGGCATCGCCTTAAAGTTGCAAATAAGAGGCGCAGGCCTTTCAAGAGGCGTTTGAAAATTCTGCACCACTTCTCGCTCTTTGATTTGCTCTCCGGAGACGTTACTTTGTGCCATCTCTTTCGACGGCATGTTCTCCTGTTACAAAGCCCAATTTTGTGCATTCTGAAAATTTTTGCCAGATTTTGGCCCAGGTATCAGGAGAACATGAAGCGAAAAGAGGTATTCTGAATTTCAGCTTCGAAGGCATCCTCGATTCTCTCTCCGAAGACGTTACTTAGTGCCACCTCTTTCGACATCATGTTCTCCTGTTACAAAGCCCAATTTTGTGCATTCTGAAAATTTTTGCCAGATTTTGGCCCAGGTATCAGGAGAACATGAAGCGAAAAGAGGTATTCTGAATTTCAGCTTCGAAGGCATCCTCGATTCTCTCTCCGAAGACGTTACTTAGTGCCACCTCTTTTGACATCATGTTCTCCTGTTACAAAGCCCAATTTTGTGCATTCTGAAAATTTTTGCCAGATTTTGGCCCAGGTATCAGGAGAACATGAAGCGAAAAGAGGTATTCTGAATTTCAGCTTCGTAGGCATCCTCGATTCTCTCTCCGAAGACGTTACTTAGTGCCACCTCTTTCGACATCATGTTCTCCTGTTACAAAGCCCAATTTTGTGCATTCTGAAAATTTTTGCCAGATTTTGGCCCAGGTATCAGGAGAACATGAAGCGAAAAGAGGTATTCTGAATTTCAGCTTCGTAGGCATCCTCGATTCTCTCTCCGAAGACGTTACTTAGTGCCACCTCTTTCGACATCATGTTCTCCTGTTACAAAGCCCAATTTTGTGCATTCTGAAAATTTTTGCCAGATTTTGGCCCAGGTATCAGGAGAACATGAAGCGAAAAGAGGTATTCTGAATTTCAGCTTCGTAGGCATCCTCGATTCTCTCTCCGAAGACGTTACTTAGTGCCACCTCTTTCGACATCATGTTCTCCTGTTACAAAGCCCAATTTTGTGCATTCTGAAAATTTTTGCCAGATTTTGGCCCAGGTATCAGGAGAACATGAAGCGAAAAGAGGTATTCTGAATTTCAGCTTCGTAGGCATCCTCGATTCTCTCTCCGAAGACGTTACTTAGTGCCACCTCTTTCGACATCATGTTCTCCTGTTACAAAGCCCAATTTTGTGCATTCTGAAAATTTTTGCCAGATTTTGGCCCAGGTATCAGGAGAACATGAAGCGAAAAGAGGTATTCTGAATTTCAGCTTCGAAGGCATCCTCGATTCTCTCTCCGAAGACGTTACTTAGTGCCACCTCTTTCGACATCATGTTCTCCTGTTACAAAGCCCAATTTTGTGCATTCTGAAAATTTTTGCCAGATTTTGGCCCAGGTATCAGGAGAACATGAAGCGAAAAGAGGTATTCTGAATTTCAGCTTCGTAGGCATCCTCGATTCTCTCTCCGAAGACGTTACTTAGTGCCACCTCTTTCGACATCATGTTCTCCTGTTACAAAGCCCAATTTTGTGCATTCTGAAAATTTTTGCCAGATTTTGGCCCAGGTATCAGGAGAACATGAAGCGAAAAGAGGTATTCTGAATTTCAGCTTCGTAGGCATCCTCGATTCTCTCTCCGAAGACGTTACTTAGTGCCACCTCTTTCGACATCATGTTCTCCTGTTACAAAGCCCAATTTTGTGCATTCTGAAAATTTTTGCCAGATTTTGGCCCAGGTATCAGGAGAACATGAAGCGAAAAGAGGTATTCTGAATTTCAGCTTCGTAGGCATCCTCGATTCTCTCTCCGAAGACGTTACTTAGTGCCACCTCTTTCGACATCATGTTCTCCTGTTACAAAGCCCAATTTTGTGCATTCTGAAAATTTTTGCCAGATTTTGGCCCAGGTATCAGGAGAACATGAAGCGAAAAGAGGTATTCTGAATTTCAGCTTCGAAGGCATCCTCGATTCTCTCTCCGAAGACGTTACTTAGTGCCACCTCTTTCGACATCATGTTCTCCTGTTACAAAGCCCAATTTTGTGCATTCTGAAAATTTTTGCCAGATTTTGGCACAGGTATCAGGAGAACATGAAGCGAAAAGAGGTATTCTGAATTTCAGCTTCAAAGGCCTCGCCTTAAAGTTGCAAATAAGAGGCGCTAAGAGCTTGGTTTTTCAATTTAAAAATCTGAAAAAAATTCAGGACTATAGTAACAATCATACGTACTTACAGTAAAAATATAATTACAGTGCCAAGCCTGCTTCGATACACAATCGGCATTTTTCAGCATTTTCTGGCGTTTCATATTTTTCACAGCTTGGTTTTTCAATTTAAAAATCTGAAAAAAATTCAGGACAATAGAAACAATCATACGTGCTTACAGTAAAAATATAATTATAGTGCCAAGCCTGCTTCGATACACTATCGGCATTTTTCCGCATTTTTTGGCGTTTTTTATTTTTCACAGCTTGGTTTTTCAATTTAAAAATCTGAAACAATTCTCTAATATGTGCCCTGATAACATAAATGCCTCTGATTTTTTTCAAAATTTTTCATCCCCTAGAATAGGAGAAATTCGACAAAAACCTGATTTCCTATTTTTGCCCTTTACTACCCTCCGGGTGGTGATACGAAGTTGAAAATTGCCACAAATGTATCTTTTTTAATAAGCTTTCGAATGATTCATTGAGTCGAATACGGTTCAAGGGCACATTTGACCATCTTAACCGGCTACACCCTTTCAGCTTCAAAGGCATCGCCTTAAAGTTGCAAATAAGAGGCGCAGGCCTTTCAAGAGGCGTTCCAAAATTCTGCACCACTTCTTGCTCTTTGATTTGCTCTCCGGAGACGTTGCTTTGTGCCATCTCTTTCGACGGCATGTTCTCCTGTTACAAAGCCCAATTTTGTGCATTCCGAAAATTTTCGCCAGACTTTCGCTAATATATCAGGAGAACATGAAGTGGAAAGAGGTATTCTGAATTTCAGCTTCGCAGGCATCTTCGATTCTCTCTCCGGAGACGTTACTTTGTGCCATCTCTTTCGACGGCATGTTCTCCTGTTACAAAGCCCAATTTTGTGCATTGTAATTGTAAGCACTAATTGTAAGCAATCGATGTACAATAGGAAATTTTTTTTTAATGTAGGTTAGTCCGTTGTTGTTCTAACTGCCTAAATTACTATGACATAAATACGACAGCGATTTCAAGTGATGTATATGTAACGATAAAAGCATTAATTTAGTAAATGTTTACAATTCCCAGCAGTTCCTATGTCAATGTATGCCTAAAATGAATATAACCTAACCTCTCATCGTACGAAAATGCATACATTGACTGCATCACGCTTTTACTGTGGCATATTTATCCACCTAACGCTCCAGTTTTGCTATGATTCCACGTTGGCCGTCCTCCCGAGTAGGCGCCATCTCGTATTCACTATCTGAACTAAATTTGGGAATGCAATCACGGGCTTACGTTGTTTGTCGTTATATGAGCAAATTTTGAGCTGGGTGAGGTCTCATTCGAAAGAGGAAGGTTCTGTACAGCCCGCTCTGCTCATCGTTTGAGTCACAAAACTCTTTTAGTGACGTACAATTGCTTGGAATCTGCGAGTGAATTTCGCCCACTTTTTCTCTACTTTGGACACTCATATTATTACATATCAACACAATCTCTTTGAACCATGAGCAGTGCGGGCTGCATTCAACCTTCATCTTTCGAATGAGACCTCGGCCAGCCCAAAATTTGCTCATATATGGACAAACAACGTCAGCGCGCAAACCCATGTTTCGGGCCAGATTATGTCGGTATACAGAGCGCTGCATTACCCGTGTCTACCCCCTTAAAGGGGATTTTAGATGAAAGGAAAGAGTAAGTAAACAAAAACATATATGCTAGCAACTACAAACCTGGGCCTCACTTTTGCACCATAAACGCTTCTCATTTATCACTATTATTATTATTATTATTATTATCATATTCCATACCGACCGTGGTAAAGAAGAGCAGACACTAACGCTTTGCTAAAAAATAAAGACAGAATAGTAGAGAAAGAGCGGACGAAAAGAGTGCGAGAGCGAGAAGGAGCAAGTGACAAGGCAACCCGAAAGAGAAGCAAACTCTAGAGCGAGTGGGAAGGAGCAAACAGTGTGGGAAGCAATGAGAAAGAAGTGGTGGTGCAACGAGGAGCGCTACACGTCACGACATGCAACCGAGGAGGGGGAAGAGCGACAAGGACCGAGTGCTTAAATCGGGGCGGGAAGAAACGAGACTGCTGCGATAGGTGGTGCTAGTAACGGGAGAGGGTGGTGAACGCTGGTCCTCCGCTGTCGGTGAGCGCGGAATCGTGGAGTAGAGCGAGCCGACGACGCACCGTCCCGGTCGCGCTCCTCGTCGCGGTTCCTGTTCTGTACGCGCGGTCGTTCCGTTTGGGTTGAATGAACGAGGGTACCAAGTGCAAAGTGCCGATCGGCGACGCCTGCGTGTCTATGCGCGTGTGCTTCGACTCCCTGTGCTTCTCGTCGACGCAGCAGCGGCTCGCCGACGAGGAGGACGCGTCCCAGCTGCCGACGCACGGCGCCGTGGCCGTGGTCGCCGCCGGCCAGAGGGCCATCTCGAACGTCACCGGAGCGAACGCGATTACAGCTATGGGCACCCTCAGGGAGCTCCAGGAGTTGCTGCGCGTCAAGGACGAGAGGATCGCCGAGCTAGAGGCGATCCTCTGCCGTCGCGACGCCGAGATACAGGAGCTACGCAGCCACCTTGACAAGTTCCTCAGCGTGTTACCCTTCAAGTCACCCCTGACGCCGACCAAACCGCGGCCCAGGAAGCAGAGGGCCCAAGGGATCTCCGCGGAACCGCCACTCCAGGAGTTCGCGTCGCTGACGGTCGTCGACAAGAGCGACAGGTTGGTGTCTCAACACTCTCAACGCGGTCGCTTCTCGTCACTCCTATTCCACTCGTTAGCACGTTCACTGCCACGCGATCGCCCCACGTTTTTCTTCACTTGCATTTATTCAAATGCCTGTTATCTATAAAAAGAACTTAATGTCATTCCCAATGACAGCACTTTAGACTTTAGAGACTCAGATACCTAAGTGCTCAAAACATACGACATTAAGTTCACTATTAACCCCCATGGCAGTCAATGTGTTAACTCGCGCGCTATTTTACATGGTGTCGATATAACTCGACCCTACTGGGGTATCGAAGGTCGTCGCGACTGGAATACCTTTCCTTTTAACTACCACTGAACCATTCCCCGAAAATGAGGGGCTCGTCTCATCCACGTTTTAAATCCCACAAGTATGTCCTTTGGGCTGCAACTGGGGATCTAGGGGCGCCTCAGCTCCATTGAAAGCATTCTCGCTGTGATCACGAGAGATCTACCCCAAATGCAGATCAACGGAATGTGACTTAAATAAGAGAATTTTCATTTGCCTCGTAGAGGTGTGCAAAAGTCAAATTCCCCTTAGCCTGCCACACCAGAACAAGTCTAACGATCGCAGGTGGCAGTCGTCAACTATGACTCTCACGGATATGCCCCGAAATTGCATAGGACCCAGATCTTGGAATCCGTTAGAAATCTTTACGGCAAGAAGCTGCACTACTGTCACCAAAACGCACGATTAAAAGTACAGGCGAAAGTCTGAATGCTCTGATCTTTGGTTCGCTGCGACAATCAATATAGATATCTGTTGAACAGCGGGTCGGGCGCTCATCGGCGCGCGCATGCGCGCTAGAGTGTATGCGTGTTTACTCGCCAACGCGTTCGATTCGAACGCCGTGATTTAACTCAGCGCCCGCGACATGTGAAGATACGCGCGAAGAAATTCGCGGCGACGAATTCCAACCCGTTTTACAGGGTTAACGAGCTTTCGCGGAACGACGAGCCTTTCGTTTTGCCTGTGGTCTCTGCTTGTGCTAGGTCGGTGCACGTGGTGCATTGCCCTTTCAGTCGAACTTCGAAGGCATGCAAGTTTAGTACAGCATCATACATTTAATTGAAATGGTGTTCGTACGTTGTGGTTTAATGAACGGTAGAAGTTTTCGTCTTAAACGAATGTCAAACGCTTGTACTATACATAGATTGAAGCTGTTAAAATGTGTTGGTGAAAGATTCATGAAATAAAAGGAATGTAATGAAATTTTGTATTTTGAATTGATAAATTCTGTTGTCATCCTCCATGCAGGAAGCAGTGCTTTCACGGTTTTAGATAAAATATTGTCAATAATTTTCTTCAAAATGGCACTTTCAACGATTCCCTTTTGTAATATATTCCCATTGGCTTAATAAAAATTCAAAAGTCACCTTCTCCAAATACTGAATTCGTCTTTACCTCTGACTTTATACCGTCACTTCCCAATTCAGGTTAATATTTCACAAGACTCTGTATTAATGGGACTTTTCCATATTGATGGGGTGTCACGTGTTTTTAACGTGGTCTAGACCTCGTGCCTCGTCGCCATGCTTATTGTGACGAGCACACGCGTGCACACACTTTGCAGTGGCTGACCACCATGCGAACTACTAACCAGTGGTTTTCCATGACTTGCTATCAGTAACGCGGCCTTTCCTGCAGCGACTTCAGATAAATTTTCCTTCCTTTTGATTCACCGTTTCTAATCGTTGGCCAAAACGATCGAAAACTGCATGCTGTTTATAGTTCACTGAAAATGACTGCAGTTCACCCCTAACAGTCAGCCATTTTTTGCACCTCTTGATCAGAGATGATTGGGAAACCTGATTTCTTGGTCTAGTTTTTAATATTAATTTGACGTTACAATTTAATTTAACGAAGAATAGAACGTCTTCAGTGTTTTTGAGTGACTTGTGCATTTATTATCTACTTATCAGCGATTGTTCTTAAACTGGCGAATGCGAAGAATCATGTAATTTGTCTTTTCCTTTAAGTGGTTCACATTTAGTTTCGATGTTTATATTGACGCCCTTCATCGATTTTCGTTTACGATTGTAGTAATCTGCGCACGTGGCAGATTTTAACGCCTTTATAATCTTCATTGATAGCCAATATTTTCACACAGATAACCGACTAGATTGCTGCAACCAGTTTTCGAGATTCCTCGAATTGACACATCCTATTGAACTTTGGAGTCCTATTCGTTTTTGCGACTATTATTATTGCAAACCGGATGCTATAGTCCTAGAATATTTATCCAATGATAATCTGCAGATAAATTTTTGGCACGTGTTGAGAAATAAAATCGTTGACCATTTTTGTTTACGTGAATGTTGCAAATTAAAGTGGAAGGATAGGTTGGCCCGAACAATTGTGAATTTGTTGTAGAACAGAATCGGAAACACTTTATTCCGCGCTCAATGTGCAAATCGCCTGTTTCGTTATTTAACATTCTAAACGGCCGCCATATCCGAATAACAAAGCGACGTTAATGTATTACATGTTCGCTGCGTCGGGATCGATCGAGAAAAAAAAGCACGCAGGCAAATATGAATGCAGCGATAATAATAGATTATTCCTGTTTCGGCATTCAACGAATTCCAGAACCCGGTTTCCTCTACTAGTTTTTCCACTTAGTTCGATTTCACATCGATTACACGAGAAAGAAGTGCGTTATTCGCGTTCCAGATTTCCAAGAAGTATTTGTGCAATTAACCAAATCACGATAATCCATTGAAATTTATTAATTTTCTTTTCTTTCTTTACTATTTCGTTAAAACGTTTGCTTATCACGAGTATTTCCCTTCCCTGCAGATTATTTATTATTTGAAGGAATTTATAAAATACTCACTTAAACTATATTTCGATTGTAGTTCACTGTGTGCTTTGAAAATTTTTTAAAAATTCATAAATGAAGAGATTTCCGTTTCTTAATTTATGTTTGCATAGTTTTGTCTACCATAAAACACATTATTAACACGGAACTTGTTAACGAGTTTGACAAATAAGTTAGTCGTATTAGGTATGTTTGTAACATTTATGCAGATGAAACATGATTCATAGAATTTCGAGAGAAATATAGAATGACCCCTGCATCTCGGGATATGCAGATTTTAATGGCCGCTTGTTGGGCTATTTTTATAAGTCGACGCGGATGTGGTGTGTTCCGAAATACACTATAAAGTGCGCCACCATGACAGAAATAGAATCTTTATTCATTCCTTGAAGTACGAATTTGAATATTTAATTTCATGAAAAGTTCAATTTCCTTTTTGGTTTTCTTTAATTACATACACTATCAGAATAATGGTTGTTTCATTGTAAATTCATTTTAGATACGTATGAAACCTAAATAGAGTAAGTAGTCTTTCACTTTATCTGTAAAGTTATATCAGATGACGATACACCGTATCGTCGAGCACCCAATCGGATAGATATCTGCTGATAATAGTTTTACCTGTCATCTATATCTTACTGCGTGTGAATTGTAAATATATATAGTTACCAGTAACAACACTAACTTAGCACGTGCATTCTTATTGATAATATTAGTATAGGTATGAAATTAAAACGAATCATGTTTAAAACTTAATGTCACTTGTAGAGGGGGTTTATCAAAAGATAGCCAGTGATAAATCTATTGTAGTATTAAATTTAAAATTAGTTATACACATATGTAAATATGTAAATCTTTAAGGTTCTATTGAATACATTACTATAACAGAAACAGTAGAGTAAGATTTAACAATGTAACATTTAGCTTTTCGTGACACAAAGTATGAAACATAATTCTTCAGTAGATTAATGCAGTAACGTAGATATGTTTTGAAACGTACCATATTTTCACGTAATTAACGAGCAATAAAAGCAAACTTCATTGTGCCAGATAAATAATTCCTACATGGTATCCTGACGGCAGCTAGACTATAATCGAAGTTGCAAATCACCGCAACAAATAGCAAGATTTCACCATATTTCTGAAAACGCACTTTCACCGCGCTGAATTCTAATCGATTCTTATAAAACGAGGTAATCATTGTGTCGTAGCTCGACAGCCATTTTAACAAAAGCAGGTTATAAGAAGTTCCTCCCTGCTTGAAACGAGTTTTTCGAAATTGATTAAAATCTAATTGAGGAAAGAAATAAAAAATGCATGTGGGGAATATATTTTTATTTGTCGTCAACAAGTTTTTATAAAATAATTCGTGGTTGCTGAAATCATCACCAAATTTTCGGGCCCAATAATGAAATGTACCACCACTTCCCAAACAAAACAGCACAACGAACACAAGAATTTTAATTACGTTAAAAAAAAAATACACAATTGCATTTTGCAAGCGCAGCGTTACATTCAGCCATCATGCAACAGTCGAGCAGCAGACAACAGCAGACTGTCTCGATGCTTCGAAAAATCTTAATATACCCATTTCGTTCCGTAATTTTCATAGCGTTAGCGAGACGTGCGACGACTGGCGAAGATGCGTGGGCGTGTTGAAGCCGGCGCTTAGGCTGTCTCGCCAGCCTCACGGATTTACATTCCATATTCTAAGGCGGGCGCCCATGGTAGGCGTAGGCATTAGCTTTGGTAAATGTGACTCGCTGAATACGCTTCCCTCTTATCGTCGATACCAACGCTGCACGCTTGCGAAATTTAATGTTGCGTTTCGCCGTGCAGAATTGGACAAATTTTATTTCCATTCAGCTTGATTGCGCGTTGTGTGGGGCAGGAGATATTGTGAGAATGGAAAAATTACTTCGCTGCTTTTTGATGTACGACCGGCTCATTTGGTTATGGCTGCTCTGACACAACTGCATCACTTTGACACGTTAGCACACGTTTCGGGAATATTGCCACGATATTTCGTGAAAATAGTTTAGAGTAAATATTCCGGAATCACTGTTTACTTTTTTCGTGTACTTTTTAGTTCACTTTGGTAGTTTAAATGTGAGCTGTGCTTTTATTTAATTTTGCGTGGAAGACCATGGGTATTTGGTATGAAAATACTTGAAAATATATGGGCGACTTTTTTTTATCAAAATTTGAGTCGGAAGTATTATTGAACATCTATGTAGAGATGAGGGAGAGTAAGTTTCACGAAATGGCGACTTTGTATCTGAATAATGTATTACGAACTTGAGAATGTAGTTTTAATTGGATTTAATGTAAATTGATTTTAATTTATGTACTCTAAAACGCTGCTTCTTGCAGACCGAGACGGAGTCGGTGAACGATCGAAGGAAACTGCGTAGGATTCAAACTATCGGTGTAAAAATAACTTTTGCTTTCATTCGGTGTATTAGTAAACCCAAATCGACGGGTTTAGATTAAGCAACCTTTGGACGAAATAAATCTTCCGTAGTAAACTAATTTCTCCTACAGATATATGCGCATAATGTTATTTAAAATAGGAAGCATGAACGATTTTCAAAGCCATTTATGTACTACAATTACACAGTATTTCTATAATTTTGAAAACAGTACTAAAACTGACATTGAAATGTAAAATATGAAACTGTACAGAGTATCCCATATAAAATAGACCTGCAGCTAGCATGGTGCAAGGAAGAGTATCCTCTCTGCGTCACTTTTTCCAAAAATCACGCCAAAATATCGTAACTTGCACTGCTCTACACAGTGTAATGATTTCATCGCACAAAAAATAGTATACCCAATTTACTTATACTGCATAAAATTTCATCATTTAATCCTGTGCGGAAGATAAATAACACACGTGTTTCTGAACTAACATAAAAATATATACATTTTACGCTCGTGCGCGATAAAACACGTGGCCACCATACCCAACGCTTGAGAAGAACAGAAAAACCATAATAATACTAGATGGCATTCTACATCATACCACTGAAAGAAGCATCGCGACCCGACTGCCGCCATCTATTGACTAAATAAGAAAAACAATTGTGAAAACAATCTCCACAAATACTACTGACAATCAAAATTCTACTCTGACATGGATGAACCATGAAAACCTCGCCTGAAAGTGGAACTTATTAAGCAAATTTTTTCACAAAATTTTAACCAACAAATCCCACGCGTTTGATACACATTATACAGAATGTGCACTAAATGCGAGGGGCAAAATCGATGACTCGAACGTAGTGCAGTGGCCTTGCGAATGCATCGTTGTGATGGTCGTGCGCTAAAGCTGGCGCTAGACTTCCACTCTCATCAGAGGTTCACATTCCACTTTCTAAGACTGGCGCCCATTGGTAGGCGTTGCATTAGCCCCGCGAGCACGATACGTTTCGTTGCACCTCCATGTCCGCCGCAGTCTCACTCAACAGCCTCAAACTCGCCAGTAATATTGCGAAACAGATTTTCCTTCCAACAGACGCTATTGTTTTCCTCGGCCTCTTTATTCTTTCCCTTTTCCGTCGAAATGTGGCTGCGATAAGAACTAGCGCGTGGTGACACTAGGCGAGCAACAGCGTAACCAAACCGCGCTTGTGCCCTACACTCACGGAGGGTTTCGATGGGAAGAGGGAAATATGGTGTCGTGAGAGGAAACAGCTACTTTTGTCTTCATTCCCTCTATTCTGTGGCTTATTCGGTAGGGAGTATGGTTTCTGTTTTTCTCACTTTTCAGGAAGATAGATAAATGTAAAGACAGCGAAGAATTCTTTCAATTATTTTCGTTTTAAGTGCTTCAATTGTTTGGCAACTAGTAATATGTATGTACAAATGTTTGTTTAGGTGGTATTTATATACGAATACATAGCTATGTCCTTGTACTGAAATAATAGATGGTCATCTAATGCATAGCATATCCGCTATTTTCTTTAGTTGCTTACCACTTAGGGAATAAAGCCTATAACATACATTGCTTTGAATATTTTTGCTTCACTTATAGTCTCGACTTTAGATTCACACTCCAAACCAGTAACGTGGGATTAAAAATCAACTCGTATAAGATGCAGCGATACGTAATTAAATATGACACGGGAATAAGTGCAGATTATGTGTAATTACGATGCAAATGCGGAGGGCAACTGAATTTAATCTTGACAAATGGAATTACTTAGTTGCACCTACTTACATTTATATTCTTATATTATTCATTAATTTTCTTATATTATGCATTACTTATCACTCAATCTTACTTCCTCCGATTCAGTATGATTATTCCTCATTAACACCTCCCGCAAAAGTACACAAATCTTCCTCCATTGCTAATTAAGCGTACGAAACAGAAGGTAACACCCAGGGTACGTAATTTGTTTGCATATTTCTTTTAAAAAGTCGCTACTGTTTGCTAATTAGTGCTGTCAATTGGTAGACCTTGAACCAGACGACATTGTAGCAATGAAACGTGGTCGCTCGTTAGCCGGAAAGTACTTATATTCCAAGCGCCGCGATTAAGATTCGACTCGCATTTTGACACTGAGTGTTACACGATCGAAACCCAGGTCAGGATCGGGCGCTAATTTTAGAGTTCACCTGTTTCGTTATGCGAGCCTTTTGTCATGGAGCAACGTACGCTACACGACTGTCTCTGTTGTTTTAGTGCGCCCCGCAGGGCGTGGTTTCAATGCACGGTGAGAACTTTTTGAAATGCCGCGCGCACCGGATAATTAACGCACCCCAATCAACATCGCAATTTGTACGGAGGAGTTGAAAGTCGAAAGGAATTTTTTTTTAAATTTTCATTAGCAGCCTCACCGTGATAACGATTCCCAAGGCATAACTGATCTCTGAAGGGATAAACCAAGTGGTAATTAAATTCCCTCAACATTGCAAAAGCAACATTATGCGGCGCTAAATAATTCAGTGAAAGCTTTGAGCGAATTTTATGTCAAACAAGTGACGACTGACTCCACTTTCTTCTGCCACCTGTATGCAGCAAACCAGCCACTGTTGGAACCACGAACTCCAAATATTGATTCTCTTTGAAGAGATCCTACCGCCGTGACGCGTTACGAGCCGCAACAATGACTCGATTTTATTGTATTAAAATGGCCCTTGCTTTATTTTAAGCCCGGCTAGGCAGCTTGTCGCGCTGTTGGGAGCATTGTGAAAGATAATACCTTTCGGGTTTGTCGACTGCAGACGGCATACACGAGATTGACGTCATCGTTACGCGCCGTTGGTGCGCTAACGATCGTTTTCATAAAATCGCGCGCGCGTCCCGTGCAAAACGACCACGCATGCCCTGCAGGAAGTTGCCTTCGAAAGGTTCGCACCCGAGGCCGAATCCTCAAGGTCGTTGCACCGAGAATGCAAGCCGCTGCCTGCACTTGACGCGTACTATACAGGGTGTCCCATAGCACGTTGCTGACAAAAATATCCGTCCACCCCATATATAATATAATTTGCATATAATCGATGTTAAAGTTAGAATTACCAAATGTAATTCCACAGTAGCATATAATACATTGGTTACTATTGTTACAGCATCAATATTCACTAATTTGTTTGCAAATGCTGTGGGTGGATACTTTTGTCATTAACTGTAGCTTCGTCCTTTGCACTTCTTGCCGATACTCTATCTATATACTGATATTATTAGACCTTGTAAAAGTGGAAGACTTTGTCATTTGTGGAATTAAATGAACTATAAATTTTGAAAGCACGAATCTTATGAAAGGAAGAATCGTATTAAAACAGAGAATCCACGATACACGCAGTATCGCAAAGTTTTATGCAAATACCAACAGGATTACACCCAAGCTATTATTTCCCAGAGGCTCTTAATACTGATTAGATAGTAGCTAGAGAAGCGCACAGTACACCTTGGAATCGTCCAACGTTGAACAAAATATTATTACACTTCTAATATGAACTTACTTTTCTTGCAATGAAACCAGTAGAAATTTCCGTAGAAATTTTTCAATACAAACTTTCCAAAGATCACAATTTCAATTACACGTTGAAAAATTTGTGCTCCAATTTTCTCAATTAAGAATTACGAATCACCATAATCTCTCGTTTTAAGTTCCCTCTGCTTCTGTGTAATTCGCGAAGCCCACTCACATCGTTGCAACGATCACGATTTCATTTACGGCACGAGGCGATTTGTCGAAAAATGGGACGGGTTGTAAAGTTGCCGAGGTGAGGTAGAAGGTGATTCGAGCACCTGCTACGACGTCCCATGGCGCTGCCGTGGATCCCATAGACCGGTCGCGGCTAGCTCCCTCTTCGTTCCCCATGCGTTCTCTTCTATTTCTTCACCACGCTTGAAACTCGTTCCTCGATAACACAAGCGGATCTTTAATGACCTCATTCAATGCACCAGGTATCGACTGTGTCTTCCACTCGGGACCACGGATAAATACGTGAAAATTTTCGAACAACTTTCACCACCTCCAAGCACCATCATATTATCGTTCAAGATTTTTTATTGCATTCCAAATAAAGGAGAGGCATAAAAACGTTTAATATTTTTAAGAATTCCATGGATACTTTTCGATGAATATATTTTCGAAGAGTATCTATTTGTTGAACTCCCTTGTCGTTCACATAATACACAATTAACACGTCTTCTTGGTATACGCATGGAATCGTAATATTTTAGCACCGGCTATTATTTTATCGCTCTCCGGAGCTCCAGGGCTGCTCGAATTACCACAGCTTTCGTCCATTTATTTTACTTCGCCTCCATTTATTTTACTATCTCAGCACTGTTCCATTTCGGCTAAAATTGGAGGCGCTCTTGAAGAAACATCCAGCGACAACACTTCTAAAATAGGCCCATCCATTTCAATAATGCAATCAATCTTTGCGCCAGGAACCAGCAGGATTTCATTGACTCAATCAGGGACAAATGAAAACAACTTATAGGTTATGCTCGATCGATGAATGAATCCTTATCCCTTCGAAGAATTATTTGTTCTTTCAATTACTTAATTTCTTTATTAAAATCACTTAACTCTCGTTCACTTCGTCACTTAAATTTTGTTCCCGCTGCAATATCAACTGAAACGCTTCCTTCTCATAATTACAAAACCATTATTTAGCACCGAGCTCCTTGGGTACTTCCACTGCACAATTATCTGTTCGCAGAAGGCGAATAATAATTATTCACTTAAGGATGCATCGCTTGCAATTGACTGTAACGTTGCTGCATATTTGTAATGAACCAGATGAAAGATGCGTCTCGTAGTGTAATTCATTAAATCGTGTGTGGCGCGTAGGTTCATTCTGAATACGCAAATGTAGATACGGTTACACGAGTTGTATCCTTTCCTGCAACCCAAGACCAGGAAAATCGTGCGCGAGTGTTTTACGAGCACTTCTGAAACGCGCAGTCACCATGTTCTAATAATACATCCAAGAAAGAACCACGTAGCGTAGCGTTACATATTCGCGGAACACTTGATACTTGTAACAGCAGCGGACAACGTATTTACGCCCGTTGCTGCAACAACGTATTATTCTGTTGCAATAATTAATGACCGTAAAGCAAATAAAAAGCGCGTGACAAAAGGCATTTTGTCAGTTGATAGCGTCCATGAATGTATGATGCTGATAATTCTTCATTTATTTTCTGCAGTCACTTGACAGACCCGGAGATTAAATTAATTTTGTTGCACTAGACGATGTAGAAGTAAAGTTTCGTAAAAAAAATATTGATTGTCCCGGGGGATGATAGGGCAAACTGATTAAATTGAAGAAAGAAAGAATGGCGCAGAAAATCTAGTGAAATCTGCAGATATTTCAGCATTTATCAAGGTTCACGTTTTATAAATAGATTAGTAGTTTGCTGATGACCTGTGAAGTGATGCTTACGACATAAAGAAATGTAGATTTTTAAGTTTGATACTCTCAGGCTTAAAGGTCAACTGCAAAATCAGAGTTCAGAAGATATCTGCCGGGAAATCTCGAGAAAGATGTGAAAGCAGTTACATATGGCCGTCTTAGTAACTATGCCGTATTAGTTATAATGTTGTGGTTTAGAACGTTATGCAAACATGAAATTTAATCAAAATTCAATGTTACATTTTGAATAAACGCATCTGGTGATTACTGAATACTTATGGAGACTTAAATGTCACTGCAGTTTTTTCAATGCATGACTGCTGTCAGCTGCATTTATAACAATGGTAAAAACATATTGAGCATTACCTACAATTGGGAAATTTGGAAGCCATTAGTTCAGTAAAATAAAACTTGCAATAATTGGTAACTTAAGATGTTAAGAAATTTATATAAAATAGAGGTGATCCAATTGAATTTTCAGAGACTAAAAAAATACCTAATTAACATATTTCGAACAATCAACGATGAAATCCAATAGTCTTAATTACGATTTCCTATTCACATATCGATGACTTAGTGCACAAATATTGTATGTCCAGTTTTAGCGGTTTCGAAAAAAAAACAGATTTAAACATGCAGTAGTACATAAATTTCAGGGGCATACAATGAAGAAAAATATTATTTTTGACAAATTTATGAAGTAGATACGAATGTGATTTTTATACAGCAGAAAGAAACAGTCAAGAACTATTCGTTGCATATAAAAACTCAAATGTCACAAAAGGTGGACATATTACAATATTAATTTTGCACTAAGCCATCGATATGAATGTATACATATATCGAGGGCCTAAGGGACTGACACTTCAAAGTTCAAACTCAATTTTTTCGAAACAAGTTAGCATATCCCATGCATTTAGTACATTATGAAAATTTGATCGAAATCGTTAACCCAGGCCAGCTTCGTGCATTCTTCTTGCCAGGCAGCAAGAAAGTGCAAGGTATCGAAAAGTTGCCCACGTATGGCAGAATGTTTACAGACACTTAAGTATCATCACGTTCGAAGAGTACTGCCAAACAAGGCGCAAAAAGATTTGTATGCCGTCGCGTGGCTTCCTCCTCCGGTTCTAGTCAGCCGGGACAGCTCCCACGGAGGAACTCCCAGAATTTATATGGAAGTAGCCATCGATGCTTGTAAATAATCTGCCCTCTGACGTCTGAGATTAAACCGCGATAATTGGACTATCGTCGACGAGCATTTTATGTATACCTGACTGAGTTTATTTATCGGTGCACGTACGTGTGCACGCGCTACCACGCGGTATGGTGCGACATGAATCACGCAAGTCTATTATCCTCCTCTCTGTGGAACGTCCCCCACCCCTTCGATAATGCCAGTGGGCCTGAAAATAGCCTGCCCGTCACGGCTACTGACGACATCGTATGCCCAATGTGGGCCCATCGTTCGGAACAGACCGATCCCCGTGGTCGATTAAATCTTGAATTCCTTTGTAAATCATTGCAGAATGCTTTATTGGGTTCCTTGATTATTAGAAACATTTTATTTGCAGTTATTTTCAATTTGGCTACTCCAGTTTTTAATTCATAATTGGGCCAAGTTATGCAGAAAGCTACCAACCCACAATGATTTGAAATTGAGTAAATTTAGTTTCAAGATTTTAATTGTTGGAGAAATGTAGTGTTATTTCTATTGGGTATATTTGATTTCTTGTTATTGTTTTACCATGCTTCTTAATGGGTTATTTAATAGGTTTTGTTTTTTGAGCCTAAAATGGAACTATGGCTTGGTAGGTTTAATAATTTTATAATGTAAGAGTTGTTCTATGGGTTGGTAATTTTTGCAAAAGAATGACACTTGTTTCGAAATTGTACTTTTTGTAGAGGTAACTAGAGAATTAGAAGCACTCTATTTGTAAATCATGGATTTAAGAGTGGAGGAATGGGGGATTGAGTTAGGTTAATTTAGCTTTTTGAAGATCGCCGGTGTAACCTTAGTGGTGTAAGCTGTCTGGTTGGAAATACTAAATTACACGTCCAGGCAAATGTGAGTTTCCCTTCAATTTGCCAGTCAAGTTGGAGAATCAATTGTCCCTCTACCTTCCAATCACTGAGGAATCATGTAGAGTAAATCTTCCGTTTCAGCATTGCGATTCATAATGATTGCTCGTCACAGTCGAGTTGGAATTACGTCCCTAACGGGAAGTACGACTAGAATCTGATCCCTAATTAGAAACGCGCGTCTGCTTTTGTGCTCCATTGCCGGTAAATCAAGTCCTCGGGCCAGTAAACAGCGTTTCTAGTTATGAAATAGGGTAAACAATACGATTTATGTTACAAGCAAGCTATACCTCACAACCGCATTCGCGCGTTGCACGGAGTCTAAAAATAATTTGGAGAATACAGGGATTAAGATAAAGTGTAGCTCTGCTCTGTCATCGATTCGCAAAGAATCTTTAGGTTCTATATAGTTCTTCATTCTTCTAGTTTCTAAAGAATGCATAGGGAATAAATTTTATTTTAGTCCGAATATTGCCATCGCTCTTGGAGACAGTTGCCCAATTAATTTTCTAACAGTTTTCCTTGAATTTAATTTTCAAAACTACTGATTGCCCATCGACTATATAAACCTGTCCCTTCATTCGTTGTCTACACTATTTAGCATTATCTGAAGCTTGCAAAACCGACGACGAGCCGTTCATTAACATTTCCCACGTCAAATGCCAAGGTAATATTACATATGTATACCCATGGCTGCAAAATATCCGAGTTCATATAGAAAATGAACTTGTACAATTTTTCATCATTAAAATAGATCCCCACGATCAAACTACAAGAATAAAACTCAAGATCTCTCACCCAATTTCAAGGAACACCCAACAAGCAGATACTTCATACGCTACAATGTAATAACAGTAGCTCAATTCGCTTAAACGTCCCGATAGCAATCTTTTCGCATAAATTCGACGTAGCGGGCTGGTTCCAGTTCCCATTTAAGGAATTCCGTTACACAATTCTCATCCCGAGGAACGCGCGACAGAGGCGTCCAGCTATAATTCAGACGTTCCGCAAATTCCAGGGAAAAAGGAGATACGAGCTTCGTAGGGGCGTTCAAATTCGAGGCCTCTGCGTCGCGTTTCCTAATCGTCGAATTAACCTCGCGTTGAGTTTCCTTTTCGTCGTCGACGTTATTGGGGCTAATAAGTCCATCGGTCAGCATCGAACGGGACACACGTCGAGCGCAACGAGCTTAACGTGCCAGTGATTTACCGGCCATAAAGTTTGGGTATTCTGTTTTTGCCACCTCCCACCTTATCCACGGCAAAAAGACGACTCCTCTCGTTGTAGACGCAGCTTTCGCCGCGGCTGCAGTTTCCATGGGAGCGACGGAGCGAGGCGGGGGGAGGAGGCGGAGGAGAGGGGGGGAGGGGAGCAGAGGACCGCGCGAGACTTCTGGCCCACTTGCCGTGACTTGACTCGAGTCGACTCGTTGCACTCGACTCGTCTGTAGAAACCAGTGGAGTGACGTCATGCATAATTAGTTCTTTGATTCTCTCTCTCCCTCTCCCCCCCTCCCTGCCCCGCCAACTCCTTTTTCCCCTCCGCCCGTCCCCGTGCCCTCCCCTGCTCCTCAGTGTCGCTTCTATTCCAACGAGCCTGTCGTTCGTCTTCAGTGATGTAATTGAATCAGTCTGAAAGATTAGCAGTTTTAGGTTCTGATAACGGGCAGTTGCATAATCGACGTCGCTCCTCTGTCTAGCGCTCTGTATATTTCAAGAATTCAAGGAATCAGTGGCATTCAAAAACTGGCAATTGCATGACAATTCTCGCACGGAAAGATTCCAGCGAGCCTCTAGGGCAGTTGAGGGTCCCCAGCGTCTGGATCCCAAACCAGATACTCCATTTTCATGAATTCCCTAGCATTTAACGCTATTTACATGTGCATACCTACTGTTATCGAGGTGCTGCATAGAATCGCATAAGACGCGACATATTCTGTTCGTCGTTGGCAATGTCACAGATAATGGAGCAACGTTACCCTCGAAAATGCAGGGTGCACGTGATTCAGTAATGGTGGACGTAGAATGTAAAGGCAGACAGCGGAGCCTGAGCCTTTGTTCGGCCAGTCCCCATTGATCACGGCGCAGGCAGAGAGTTAATTAAACAGGTGTTTTTCCAAGTGCCTACTAAAATGCCATCCGGTTACGCTACTGCCTGTACCACTCTCGATCTCTCTTTTCTCTTTCCCTCGACGGTGTTCCCTCTGTCGGTCTCCCTCCGAGTCTCTCTCTTTTCCTCTCTCTTTCTCTGCCCGTCGTTCCTCCCGCGCTTATCTTGCCGCGGCTAAAAATAGACCCTGTCACGGCCATCGGCGACATTTTAAAAAGTTAAAGCCGCACACAGGCGGTCGGACGGCGAGCTTCGAACCGAGCGAGCCAACGAGCGAATTAGCGCCTCCCGGAGATAACTCGGCTTGGTCAGTGGCGCCTTCTCGCGACTTCCTTTCACCTTCTGCCTCCACCTGTTCCCTGTCGGTATCGAGCTTCGTCGCTCCGTAAGATGGGCGACTGTGTTCAGCGACCCCTTTGAACCGGGCACTGGGCTTCGGGAGCTCGAGTCACTTCTGAAATTAATAAAAAAAATCCAATTTTGTATGGAATGTTATTTAAGTCTCAACCAGTGTTGAATATTAATTGATGTTGAAAGCTTTGGTGAGCTGGAATCTTTCGAGGGTTTTTGGAAGTTCTGGGATGTGGTAATGCAGGTTTTCGTGTGTTCCGAAAGTAATGGAATCTTTTAGGATTATTTTACTCGATGTATGATAAGTTGACGATGTAAAGTTGATAATGGGAATATGTTTGTGAGGTTAGAAACTGAATTGGAGGAGGGTACTTCATGTATGTTAGAAATATTTATCGTTGCAAAGCGTTATGCGTTGACTGGGAAACCAAAGACGTATGTAGGGAGACTAGAGACTTATTGAAACATTTGATATTCGTCAAAGTTTTTAAAGTTAGGTATTTATGAGAATATGAAACAGATCGATGATTGAAGTGTTTGAAAATGCGCTAGAGAACGAAATAAACACAATCTCTTATTCTATGTATTTTCAACAAGGAAATAGAAATTTTGCTTTTGGGTTTTTGTAATAATTTTGAGTTTTGCAATTTTTATAACAAGCCAGACTATTATAACCTAAAGATCGTTCCAATATTATTTATTGCGAATATGTTGTTTAAAGAACACACTAATAGAAGTTCATATTATAAAGGGATCAGTAAAAACTCGTATTGCTTAAGGTTTTAAAACACAACGAGAGTTATAAATTATAGTTATCAGTTTCATCAGATGTAGAGTAAGCTGGTAATGATTCATATCGATTGTTCTTAGCTGTTGATGCTAAATTTATCAATACACTACCGATATATAGAGCGATTTTCTATTGGCGATAAAATTCCACGAGATAACGTGTTGACAAATCCTTATCGATCGAAATGTTCTACACCAAAGATACTACCTTTGTTTCGTAACAATTCCTTGCACAAACGTGCATACGTTTCGTAATGATCGAAATGTCTGAATTTATATTTGTTACACGTTTAATCTGTATTTTCCCAATATTACAATATCAGAGTCTATACTTTATTGCTTAATGCGTGTACATCCATTGCATTTGTATAAATATTTAAAAGAAAAAGAGCCACATGAATTTCAGTTCATTATAAAATCTCACCAAAGCGTAGCCTCCACTATTTTGAGCTACGTGTAATTCCCATAATTCCCATAATTCCCATAACTCTGCACCCGATTTCTTCCATATCTACAGATTGAACCCAAAGATTTGTTTCTGTCTACATGCATCGAAACACGATTCACCAGAAAATTCTAAATACTTTAACCTGCAGTGATCTATGATGCAAATAGTCGGACCCCCCTCGATCGAAGGTCCACCATGGATGGAAAGAGAGTTGCCATTGTAATTCTTGACGAACTGGCAATATAGTAGTTCGCAATGAATGTGGGCCCACGATCCACACGTTCGTGTGTACACAGAAAAAAGAGCGTATTTACCTTCAGGTAAAAGAGATTTCGTAATTCCTGCCGAATCGAGGTAATACATGGCCCCAGGCACCCCAGAGATTATCCCCACCACAGAGACATTAGTAAAAGTGATACACGTAAATAGAACAGCTTCCTTTCTCCCACCCACGTGAATCGTCGAACGTTGCATAACCATATTCCCAGAGCTATTACCAAGGAGCACAGGTAAATTTTGTTCGCGACGGCTCCCTTTCGACCTTGCATCGCAAATCGTGTCTCCGCCTCGGCACGCTTACGCGACCGTCCACGTGTCTGGCATCGCCTAATTTCCGACTCGCCGCATAAAATTCGACGTAATTTTAGTTCGAAACTGGATTACGGTCTTGGGACACGCGGTGGATGTTGGCAGGATAAATTTGTAAGAGTATGCGAAGAACAAGGGCTGCTAAACATGAGGATTCCGCTGCCACCAAGAGACGTTACGAAGTTAAAGTCGGTTATTATAAGTATTCCAAGGTTACTGGAGTAATGTGTCTTTTAATAGCTATAATTGTATGCACAAACATTTTAGAATCGTGCTAATATGAGATAACAATATTAAATGTGAGAAACTTTGAGGAAATTATGCGTGCTCGAGTAAGTGCAATGCAAGTAGGTATCTGTATTATATGAAGAGCATTATTCGTGCCAAAATAATGAATAAATTATATTATATGATAACCCTCCTTTTTTTAATAATAAACAGATTTCAAAATAAAAAGAGACATGATGGTGCGCAAAGGAAGAATGCAATGCGCGCGTAACCCCAATTGCGATATCGTTTTCGAATGCAATGAACTTTAATTTTCAAGAACAAATTGATTCGTACGGTCAACAGATATTCACGGCTACCGTGACGAAACGGCTCGTGTCGTCGCGTTGTCATAAAAGCAGCTCGTTTTCATTAAAGTTTTATCGCGTGTACGCGCTAGTACGTGCTGATACAAATCGGTGCTGTGCTCTGTTCGATTCATGTTCTTTGATAAAAGGTTCGTACACGTGCAACTTGATTTTTTCTATTCAGTTTGTACTCAACGAGTGAAAGTTATGTGCTGTTTTGTCCCTAAAATGGTATGTTATCGTGTTATCCACAAACTCGCCTGTTGGTCTGTTTAGGACAAATTTAGGATTTCAAAAAACTAAATGTGATCCATTGCAATTTTTTTTCTGCCATCAGTTATAGCAATCAGCCCTTTAAAATTACAAAAAAAAAGTGAATCGAAGTCCTCGAGTGGTTTAACCACTCCATATTAATATTTACTCCATCATGGCCCTCGATAAAAGCCGAAACGTTGATGCCATAATATAAATTCTTTCTTTGGTTCGAATCGAATAGCCTGATTCAACCTTGGCGCTCAATTAAAACGTTTTTCGTCGTAGTGGCGTAGCAAGGGAAGCGGCGGAATAAAAGAGCCGAATGACATACATTTCAGCTCGCTATACATTCATTCTTCGATGACGAATTTGTAAAACGACCAAATATTCGTGTCTATTGATAAACGCGCCTCGATATCAATGAAGTTTTCTATCGCATTTCGCGATCAACCATCCGTCACGATCGCTTGATCTTATCAGGCGGCATTCTAAATCAAGTCGAAAAATGCATTCCATTGCTTCTGATAATTTCGGTGGCTTTTTCGTAATCGATAATGGCCATTTACATAAGTATGAGTGACGATTAACGAGGGATTTCTTGTGATTTGTTTGAAGATTCTTTGGGATCAATTTTTGAAGCGACGAATTGACGACAATATTTCGTAGAAGTTTCAATTAAACTTTCTAATTCAGGTCTCGTAGGAATTAATTCTGTTGGCAGAGATTTAAGAGACAAGAAAGAAAGTCTTTAGTATTCGAGGCATCCTTGTTTTTCGATCGAGTTTTGTGCTTTTAATGACTACACCAATGCCTCATCGCGGTGGATCTGTGACGTATTCGAGATCTTTAACCGTTTTATATTGATGGGCCACGCCTCCTCGATTCAACAGTCGACAAAGTAAAATCGACGAGCCACGTCATTATATTCTTAGCCATTCGACAAAATGACAGTTTCGCGTTGGTAAATTAACAGAAGAAAAATGATCGTGAAACGAAATTTCCATCTACTTCGACGATTTCAGTCGGCGTGGGTAATGGTGCTGCCACCTATCGCATTTCAGACGAAAACCGCAGACAAGATCAATTACTCTACCATGATTACAAAAATACGTAATTCCGTCAAAAGTATCTACAATAATCTTGACATCTCAGAAAGAATATTTTATGCCCAAATTTGGTGAAAATATTTATTTCCTTGAATTGTAATTCCAATACTTCCTTTTAAATGGTGGGAAACTATCACAGTACTACTATCAAATTCTTCCATATGTTTGCCAACGAAAATATCCAAGTTTTATTTTGAAAAACTTCAAACAAAGTAGCTAGGCAGACAGCAGCTACTAAAATATTATTTTCCCATTCTCCAAACTGAAAATTCTCCCCAAAAACTGCCACCTGCTATAGAAGCCCCAACCCAACTTTGCACTAACAATCATTGCTTTAACATCACCCTTCCAGGCCAATCCAAAAACACACCCCAAGGAGCACAAATAAAAACCTCGTAACAAGTGAAGCAGTCCCCCCCTCCCCATTGAACCCCGATACAACTTATCGAGAAGTTCACTGGAAATCACCAAGACTATACCAACTGTCATCATCACGGCCAGCCATCTCCTCTACGTTGCAAAAGCATCTCTGATAGTCAGCAATCGCGGACACGTATCGCGCATGCGACATTGCGTTCCGCTTGGAATTCGCAACGCTCATTGGGCAAGCCCTCCGTTAACGAAGCGCAGCTTACAAAACGGACGCGGGATTTTCGCTAAATTCGAGTCCACCTATCTGTCCGCGGGTATTATCGCGATTGCGAAACGGAAACACTGGGGGTTTCGTTGTACGCGGCTTAAATAATTCAAACGAGACGGTCCCACAATGGACTCGTCGAAGCATCGTGTGTACGTACAGGCCAACACACGAATTCCACGTTGTGTTGTACCGCGATGATAGGTACACCTTTAAAAAGTGAGGCGAGGTCTCGCTTCGAAGCTACGTGCATCCTCGAGAAGATTGATAGTGGCGGGTTGTGAGCTACGAATGGACGAAAGTAGCAGGAACAGTGTTATGGCCGTGTTTCGTGCTTTTATCTGCGACTGTAAATTGGGCGCTCTGGGCTCGTGCTGAGTTGTCATGTTTGTAATTTTGGTGGGAGATTGAAGCACAGGCGTTTTGCAACCGTGAAGGGGGATTGGGTGACTATACAGGGCGTTTTATAACATACGAGCGTGACCTCGGGTATTAATTAAGCACAGAGATACTGGAGAAAGGTTTATATGAACGTTTGTTTTATATACTTTTGAATTCGAGTTGTAGAGGATTTTGTGTTTACCTCCAAACTGAGTGCATGGTTAAAATGTAGGAATTAAGTGAGTAAGTGACTGGACGGGTATTGAAGGCCCAGATGGAAGCTACTCGAGCTTCTGCGAGGGCGCTGCAATCGTACGTTTAGCTTTTAATGGTACTAGGCAGTCGTTTTTGTGGGAAATTGGTTGAAACTGCAAAAAAATGAAACTTTTTTAAAAAACCTCTTTAATGATCCATCTGTAGTGTCATCTATAATGTATATTTTTGCGAAAGAAACATGTTTTTTTTAAAGCTTATGATATTAACAAACATTATGTCAAAGAACAAGACTCAGCTTCAATTCATTTCTTTGTAATTGATTGAAAAAAAAATGCTTCATGTTCGACAAAAACGACTGCCTAGTGCCTAGTACCCTTGGGAACTTGAAACAAAGTGAGATAGAATGAATGTTTGCATGAACTTTTTCAATATTTTTGTCGGCTTGATTTATCACCGAAATTATGTCCAAATGTTATGAAACACCGTCACGAAGTTATTGATGTGCCTCATTCTACGTTTTGGAACTTTGCCCGCTTCTGTTGATGGGTTTTGGCGATTAACTAGGGTACATTGAAGAATGGGGGAAATATTCACAAGCAAAGAGGCAGAAAAATTAATAGTGGAAGTGATTACAAAAGAAACCGTCAAAACACTACACGTGGAGCAATCACACGACTCAATTCATTTTATTTCGAAAAATTTACTTATTTAAATCGTCAGTCTTATTATTATTTTAAAGTATTAATTTTAAACAGGATTATCAACTGGTTTTGAAAACTAACAAAAAAGTATTGTTATTTTTTGTGAAGTACTTATTCATTACTGCTTCATTTCGAGAAGCGTATGTCTACCTGTTTACAATACATCCAAAATTATGGATTTGTACAATTGCCAATTCACAGGAATTAGAATTATTGCTGCTCCTGTCAGTAGGTACCAATTATTTCACATTACCATTTCGATTTCACGAACATATTGCCTCCTAAAAATAATGATTTGCAATTATCAGTGAGATACTCATTAATCAGTAACGTCTACATTTATTAAAGTTACTAGTGAGCATATATTAAAATACTATTTATAGAATTATTTAAGTACATTTTACTGCCCTGCGTATAATTATTTATTACACACATTACCTTTACGTTCTACTTGCTACTTATCGTTACAAATACCTGCAATTATGTACTTCCACTTATTCTTTTATGTAATTTACCTTGAGGCGCATGGAATGGGTTTAAAAATACTTATATTCAAAAAACGATAAAGCTCTGTGCTCATGTACGAAGAAATAGTAAATTCTCGTGGAATGGCAGCGAGCAATCGTACTCGTCTCTGGTCTATTAATAGTTAATGGTCCACGTAAACCTAATGGCTATAATTTTCCACGGGTTTCGTAATAAACAGAAAAAACAACAAATAATCACACGGAAATTATGCAGTTACGTAGTAGCGATCGCTGCGCTGTAATTTGCCGTCGAACAGAACGAAATGTTTCTTCCTTCTTTTGATAATCCATTCGCAACTACACCAGGAAAGAATTTTCTGGATAACAGATTTCATTGAATTCAATGTCAAATCTACACGTTACTGTTAAAGTAATTTTATAATTATTTATGGTTTGTCAGAAAACACGTAATTAGGGAAATAAAGTTTTCAATTCTATTTCGAGAAATAGAAAGTTCAAAGTTGTTTTTTTTGCTATTGTATTTTTTTTAACTATAATTATTATTATTATTATTATACGATTTTGTACATATTATTATTATTTTCCAAGATAACATGGCTTATTTTTTATTCTATTTAATTCTTTGATTAATTTTAAAATCATAAAATAAATCTTTCAAACTACTGTTCAACTTAAAAATTATTGATGTTTAATTGCATGTAATGACTTTCAAATTCGTTAAAATTCAAGAAATTAAAAAATTATAATTTATTCTATAAAAGTTAAAGAGAAATCATGCGATCAAGTGAGAAAGAAATATATGAATATCGAAGCCACCAACTTCAATTGTAAAAGCTAAGGAATTTTAAAGCAATGGTCTCCAATTTTTCCTCAAAATATCTCCACAGTCCCAGACACAAAAAAGTAACAAGACTTGAAGCGCAACACGTGATCTGAGATTCTTTGGGTCGAACCGTGGCGGACTTCTTAAAAATAAGCATCGAAAAAAGCATTTATAGACACGGCGGGTATTAATAGCCGTAGACGGTGGCAGCAATGGCTTTTCTCGACGACACACCAAAGTCAAGGAAAGCCCTCAGGGTCGTAACCACTATACATATAAAGTTCGGTGTCTCATGTAGGCCACATCGAGTGTAGTTCACAAATCGCCTCGAGCATCTATCAACTATGCCAAGTATGGCAAGCATTAGAAACTAGTGGATACAGTGGTGTAGAAATAAAACGTATTTTTGGCCCCTCAAACATTTCAACAGTTATCAACAAAATACTTTAACAAACTTTTGATATTCAAACTATATTTCAGAATAGTTTTTAAAAGATTCTTAAAATCTCCAGTACGATTCAGATTTTATTTCTGACAGTTTTTTAAATGTTTACTCGAGATATTTTTCAAAACATTTTCTTAAAGCGGGTAGCACGGTCTCCAAGATGGTTCTTTGAAATATTTTAAAAATCTCAATTAGACTGGAGACATTTTTTCTAGTTTAATTTGAGACACTTTTCTGCTCGTCTGTAACCCTTCCATTTTACTTTTGACGTTAGAAAAATAAGTCGAAAGCGAGATACGAGGAAAACCTTGCGCGCGGTAAGTCACGTGACAGGTGGTGACGTTAGGGTATCTTTTTGTACTAAAATGAATAATGTCTTTACAGTCGTTTATCATTTCGCTATTGCATCAGTGATACCTCACAGCTTCCAGTCAAAAATATCTAACGTTCTTTCTAACCCCAAACGAAACTGAATACATTTCCGTATAGGCACCACAGTGTTCACTTCGATTTATTCAAACAGATCAAGTTTCCATAAGCTACACAAACTACTCAACTCTACAACTCCTCGAAACATCCACAATTCAAAAGAACTAAACATCAACACTGGCTAAGGGGCCGTCCTTAAGTTACGTAAGGGCAATTCTGGCGATTTCTTACCCCCTCCTTCCCCCAGTATAAGAATTCGTAAGATTTCATATTGTAACCCTCTTCTCACGTAATATTTTTTATATTTAATTTTTTCAGTTATTAAAATTCTTTTAAAGGTTTATATAATTCATTTAACTCGGTTTCGGGAAATTTAAACTAAAACTACTTTTCTGTAACATTAATGATAGAATTTGTATTTATTGAAAATTAGATAAAAAAATATTACGTAAGACACTACCTGACTCCCCCCAAAGCCTTACGTAATTTAAGAACGACATGTTAAAATGTAACAAGAATATGTAAACCGAAGGAAAAATAAACACCCTTTGCTGAAACCCTCAAATTATTTCCCACAAAATCCATCAACAGACACCGCACAATCAGAAAACAATCGAGCAACAGTTCCCACGCAAAAGTAGTCCCAAAACAACTGAACCAAACAAACGAACTACCACAACGTGTTCAATTAACATACAGTTACCTCGCCCACGCATTCAGAATCGACCCCCTCCCACGTCTCTAGAATTCTAGCACGTAACCTAGCCGACCCAATTCGCCATGAAAAATTCGTGCGACTTCTCGGACAATTGATTCGATCGATCGCCGCAAGGGACGCTGATCACGCGCTGGACGCGCGTTCGGGGGCAAAGAGGAGGGCCCCGGTGAAAGGGTACCATTTTCGAAAGACGTAGCAGCCAGCTTGTCGGCGGACGAGTTCTGGCTTCAGGGAAGCTCGGGTCGCGATTATAACTCAAAAATAGACGGTGCGCGGAATCGGTGCTCGTCTCAGTCGTGGCCGCCCTACGCGCGTCTAACAGTCTTCGCTCCGTGGTCCTTGTTCATCAGTTCGACGCCGAACCTTTGAGCTGCGCCATGGTCCGCGCGTGTCGCTCGGCCGAGTGTTCTCGTAAAAGCATTTAAGGAATGGTGCCTTGGAATGATGCTGGTTGTTACGTGATTTGCTGATTACACACCATGGATTGAGGGATTACGTTGCCATGATTCTTTTGCGCGCGTTGGAGGCGATCGGGTTTGTTGAGGAGAATTGCTGTATAGTAAAAGTAATGGAGAACGATTTGATATTGGTTTTTTTATTTGGAAGTATACCGAGGTTGATACTTTAAAGTCTGAAAGAACTAGACAGGTGTTTTTTGCGATTAGTTGGTTCGGTGGTTTGATGGTGTTTGTTGCTGTATTTGAGCGCGGGATTCGTTGTGTTCCAATGCTTTTATGAGCTACAAGGGGACTGCTGATTGTCAGAAAAATGAGAAGTTTTAGAATCCCCTGACTCTGGGATTCTTTAGTGATTATTTGTATCAGGGAAGTTTAAGTTTTAATGCGAGCGTATGAGGAATAGTATCACAATTATCGTTTGTGATTTGGAAGGTGTTGCTTCATTGACCATGTACACGTGGTTTATTAAAAATATGTTCGTTTGTTACGTAGAATTTATATTGTTATTGTAAGTAATGAGGAATAATTGTTTTAGAAATTATATTAATGACGATTTGTTATACTATGTTTTGTTAAATTTTTTTAACACGATTATTCATATTGAGCTCATATTGAGGAACAAACGAATTAGTGACCGACCTCATGCAAACGATTTTACTTCAATTTCCACCCACACTGTCATTAACCAGACATTAGGTAGATCCATCCTTTGTTAAGGTACAATTATTTTGCAAGCCTGTTGCCCTTTCCTCTCCTTCGATCTTACGCTAATCGATAGTCGTCAGTTCACAAACTATCGAGCTCTTACGAACAAATCTACGTTCTCACAATCAGTTCGACGGGGACTGGTCTAAGTGACGGTTCTGTGTTCCCTTTTTTCGCGATCGATCGATCAAGCCCGCGTGATAAAATTCTACTCAGTGTCACTCATTAAACACTCAGATTACTGAAACTTTTGGAGAGTGATGAACTTCTCACATGTGTGAAACTGAACATGATTTTTTTAATGTCTCAAGACTCGTCAATACTTCCTCAACAAATTAAACAAAATTTCTGATGATCAAAGTGTATCTTCTCCCAAGAAACTATTATTAAGGAATTATACAACTGTGCACCGTGTTGGTGATCTTAAAATATACTCTCTTGTTTCGTGATCAGTTGATTAAATTAGAGTCCTTGGGATATAACTATAATCGACGATTGTTTGACTTTAAAGAGTTGGATTATAAATAATAACTATGAGTGTGCATACATTGTTTAGGTAATTAAATATCTTATGTATGGGAGATTTTGTGACAATTTTTTCCGTTTCTGAGAAACAAAATTCATATTTTCGGAAAGGGGCGATAATATATAGTAATTTCAATAAATGCATGCAGACGATAAAAATTCTTGAAGCTATTATTTCACAGTTGGATATCGTTTAAATTGCTTCGCTGGAATAAATTAATTAATAGGCATTAGCATTAATAGACATTCGATGATAAAAGTGAACGTGAACGAATATTTTTCTGTTGGGTAACTTGAAAACCAAGTCTATTCACCTCGATTTCCAATTTACAAGAAACTCCATTGTTTCTATTACAAGACTGCCATCGCAGGAGGTGTCGATCATTGTTATTCCACAGTCATTTTTGAAAGTACTTCGCGGAATTACCCGCACGTTGTTCTAAGAAGCTCAAGACCGCTCAATCCCTGAAACTACTATTGCATTATCGCACTACGTTACTTCGAAATTCGACAAAAATTGCTACAAGAAAATAAAAACACATACGTTCCATAAAAAGGGACCTAACTAAAATTAATATTGTTATTTAATGAGAATTATCTGAATTTGCAAGAAATTATTAATGAAATGAACGATTCTAAGGCCGTAACTATAGACCTAATCACAAATGTAGAAAAAAGATCGGAGTGGAAAAATGAATTCATCAGAGAAGAATCGCTATGGAAAGGTACATGAAAATCAAGAAGGGAAATAGCAGATTTTATCACAGAATGAATTTCATTCGAACAATCTGATTGATTTCCATCCACTGACGTAAATTTATCACACTTCAAAGTTTCTTATCATAGCCATGGTATTAACCCAACAGTCCATTTAATTATAACAGTATATTATAAGTTCAGATTGCTCTAATTAGCCTAGACCTAGACTGTATCATATGTAGTGCTTCCCATTAATAACCATTAGATACTAACTTCAGATACTAACTTCGATCGTCAGATACCTATAGAACACGTGACATTATATGTTAATACTAATGTCAACTCTGAAATAGCTCGTTATCTTCCTCAATACTGATCCAAGATTTATCACTTCTAGCGTTCGAGAGTTTTATTCTGATAACACCGTGTAAACCAAGATTGATACAGTTTCCACCTGTGAATCGTATAATTTTGAGGAAGCGTGGCGTTTGGGCCAACAAATATTCATCCGATAGAAAGGAATGTAACTAAAAAACACCATTTGCAAGAATCAATGACTGTCGATTAATGACTTTAATTCCTGTTTGAATAGATTTCTGGATAAAGATCAAATTTAAAGGACCATCTTAATAAACTTTCTCGTTGTAGATATAATTATTCGAATCATTAACCTTTACGAACAAACATTAATGCAGAATTTTGAATCGAATTTTAAAACCGGTTATTTGAGCGTGGTACGTTTAGTGTTAACTCGAATATAAATCACAAAGCAAATCACACCTCTCTCTTCAGCACTCTGTAGCCATGAATCAACGAATCCCAAGAGCTCACAAACAAACTGTCAGGACACAAAGTTCATTTAAAAATTGTAAAACCTGTCACTCAAAACTACCTTCATTATTCCGGAGAACACCATCAGATTAGTGTCCCACGCTCAATTTCAATTTCTAGCTGGAAATCTTCGCCAATCTTTCCCAAAACCTTCGTCAAAATGATTGCAAAATTAGTAAAAATGACACAGTGAAGAACGATATCAGTGCTTTCCAAACCTAGAGTCTAAGTGTATGGCAAGTGTGGTGGCGTTGGATTGATGCACCATGGATTCGATACGAGACCTGAAGAGGCTTCTCTATGAGAGAACGGAGGCGCTTCGTCGCCGCGACGAGATCATTGAGATGCTCGAGAAAGCCGTGGAGGATCGGGACACGACCATTCGTTATCTCCAGAACGAGATCGATAAGTTTAGACAGATCGTGGACTTCGGCTTGACGTCAGGTGGCATTGGGCCTGGCCAAAGGGCCAAGAGGCAAGCCATCTCCGCGGAACCGCTCACCAAAGACACCAAAGTAGTGAAGTTTCAAAAACAGCAAAGGTACAAAATGGCGAACGCTGTTTCTATTTGTAAGACTTAACTATTTCGAGGAAACTGTGTAGACTTCAGTTACTTTAAACGCACAGAACTGAGGTCCTTATTTCACGTCTATTTGAATACATGGGTGCACTGTTTTAGAACAACTAAGTGTGTAGAATATTTCTATCACTCTCTTTTTGGGATTTACAATAACCATGAAGGTGATAATACAACGCGTATAAGTCAAATTTTGCCGTTAATGAATTGAAGGCCAGCTAGAGTAGATCGATGACTCGACGATCGCCATAGCTATTATTAAGAGTGAAATTTCGTTGTTGTTTGCGCAATTTGGAGGCATGGCCTCGCCTATACAAATCACGTTACTGCCGAAGTACGTGACAAGGTGTTCACAGTGTGATTGTTCTCGATGCAAGACACGTGGCTTCGTTAGCGAGCTTGTATTATTTCTTAATCAGCCTCTATTAAGTCGCGGTTCTACGCGTTTTATGCACGACGTAAAGCAAACTTGGAACACATAAAAAGAGGCCATGGTTCACATTCAGCGTGCATCGAAAGGGCACCTTAACTCCATTTTGCATTGATTATTGTACTCGTGGAAATGTGATTTAACTATCTAACACGTTGTGAATTAGACACGTGGCAATAAAGCTTTATCCTTCAAAGGTTTACGATCTACCATGATTTTGGTGTCACAGAACTATACTTTGGCAACGTGGCATTTTTTAAAATTTGATTTTTTAATCGAAGTTATGCTTTCCAATGTTCAAAGTTGCGATAAAAATTGATTTCAAAAAGTGTAGTTTTCTTCTTTTGGATTCACTGTTTTCAAATTAATATTATAATTGATGTGTCCAAAAGTATACATTTTTCTCAGTTGTAAATATCTTCGCAGATTTATTTGCGACCGCCAATACAGTAAAAACATCGTTATACAGGTACTGTTATTGTAGCGGTATTGTTCGAATAAATCGAGAGGATTTAATAATACAGACTTAATGGATCATTACCATTTTAGTGTGTAGTTCATTCATGGTACATCATGTGGTACCGCAGAAGGTACAATAGGTGCCACGCGATAAATATGGTTCGGTGCCTTTGATCTTTCGCTCCGAGAATAAACGCAATCATTAAACTCGGTACATTGACTATGCGTAATGTTAAGCGTTCAACGAGAGTTGTTGACACGAGAATTACTTTGCAGGTTCTTAGAATCCCTTCCATGAATCTATTACTGTCTTCATTCTATTTTGTTAATAATAATTTCTTACATCTACGAATAAAGTTAGAATATTACCCATTCTACATTAATAAAAAAGTTGAGTGCACTAAGTACCACGGCAAAACTATCCAATATTTCGAAGATTTAATTATGTAATTATATTTCAGTACTTAATACAGAAGTAAAAAAATCTTAGTTTAATTAAATTAAAGAAAACTTAAAGAAACTGAATTTTCTAAAGTGAAGATCTATAGCAGCAGAGTGGACAAATTAAATTCTGGATAATATTAATTAAAATTTTGGAAGTGTCGATCATCATGACAAAACAAAGTCTCACGTGATGACAATCGTGAAGTCGACCATTTTAGGAGTTTAGCCCTCTGTGATCGAAAATTTCGTAACATATTTGATATATTAAGTGCTTAGCAATGTTTTATCGTCAAGTAGTTTTAGCTAGTATTGATTACCTCTATTTTTTATAAATATAATTATTTGAATGGAACAATGCATCAGTACTATAGACACACGTTGACGGACCCAAGAATGTCACGTTGTAGACACAGAAGAAAAGTGTGGTTAGTTTGAAAAATCTTTGGAAAACTATCACTTTGCACAATCTACCTAGTAAACTTCGTGTGTATTCACTTTTACAAGTTTTTCATTTACAGGGTTGCTAATATTAAAAAATATGTTCCACTCAGATTTTACATTTGCTACACTTTTCTTAAGTGTTCAGTATAGGCCTTCGTTTCTTATATAACCTACATTATAAAATTTTCATAGAACTATTGGTTTGCCACTTAAATAAAATAACTCAAAAATCATGAATTTTATGAACCTACGTTTATAAGAACTTTTTTATTTTGAATTAACTTTGTACCTGTAGTGTTAAAAAACCTTGCATAATCTTCTGAATAGTTGTTTCCATTTTTGTCACAATTTCGTTACATTCTTTTCTAATACTAATTCCTTTCAACATTTTCCATCGGAATTTTGTAATCGCTGTTTCGATAATCGGTCATGCGTATAACCGAGTTTCTACCATAGTCCCTTTAAAACCATTCAATTAAACGAGTACGTACATCATACGTATCTCCGTCAAATTAGAAAACCGAGAAAGTTGCTGGCAAGTGTACAAGTCACGAAAATTTAAAGTAACTGACACTTTGCCATAACGGGTTAAAAGCAATTTACTTTCCACTTTCATTTTAAATCAACAATCAGTTCCCTATTATCACTATTTAGAAGTGTTCCCCTCTTGCAGCAAATCTACAAGAAAATAACGCGCAACTTTTCTTTCACCTCGAAGGTCTCGCGAGCTGATCAAAGCTGCCATTTTGGACAATGACTTCATGAAGAACTTGGAACTGACGCAGATCCGAGAAATCGTGGATTGCATGTATCCTGTCACGTTTTCGGCTGGTTCTACCATCATACGCGAAGGAGATGTGGGCTCCATTGTATACGTCATGGAGGGTGAGTCACCGTTTTTCCATTCTCTGAAATTTCCATATTTTCTATACAGACTGTTCCATTTTACTTTATAAATGGAGATACTTAGAAAAGTACGTTGAGTTGAGAAAATTCAACCTGTGTATTGAAGGAACTTGAAGAAGCAGATCCTTTAAAAAGAAAAATTAGTACGAAGGGGTGATGATCATTTCAAGGTCAGCTACATTTCTGCTTTAACCCTTGGACGGCAGGTGCAATATTGCAATAAACAGCATGATAGACTCATCCTACATTATTTTAAACATTTATTTAAAAGTATAGGGTTCCTGTCTACGTACACATGATTCGTTTCCTTCGATAAACAATTAATCGGTGTTCCTTGTAATTGATATTTTGCTTAATCGACCTTTGAGGTAATCGATATTTGAAATAATTGACATTTGGGGTACTCAACATTTCGAATACTCGAAACTTTGAGTAATCGACATTTAGAGTAGCAAATATTTCCCTCACTCGCCATTTTGATTAATCGACGTTCAAATAACCTACATTCTACCCCATGTTGAACAAACGAATTCCAGTGATTCCACAGCGATTCACCGTCAAATTCGTTAGATAAAATCGCGCGTGTCCACGTTTTTCTAAGTGTTCGTGTTATAAATAGAGCAGTTAGTCAGGCTTTAATGGACACATCGAGTGCATGGGCGGAAAATCGTCTCGACCAGAGGACCTTTGAGTGGCAGAATTGCAATGGCTTTTAATCTCGACCGCGTGTAGCTACAATTTCAGTGTATTCACCAACCATGCACGAAGGTCGACCATTGTTTCATGTAGCCGCACACCGTTACGCCCTTCTGCGTATTGCGAATCAGAAATTTCGTAGTACGAATACCGCCTCGCATGATCACAACTCTTTTTTAAACGGCACTTTGCCTGCAATTGAATCGTTCGACTGCTCTAAACTGCTACCACTAGTGCATACTAGTTTTCTGTTACTGTCACGGAAACGCATTGTACTCAACCTAGATTTGCCTTACTTAAATGGCAGGCATTGAAGATACTTTTACTTTCGCTGTCAGGACTATTAATCGAGATTTAAAGTCAATAACTGGAATCTATTTTAATTCAAGTAATTATTAAACATAAGCTATCTTGTAATCTTTTTCCAACCACTAAGGTGTCCATGGAGTGGAAAGGCATAAATAAACTGAAACTGTCTTTATTCGATACCATTTCCATTTGACGAAGAAAAATTATCAGTAAAATTTACCCAGATCCTGTTGAACCGCTACCCAACGCGTGATTCATCGCTTTTTTACGAGAACCGAACGATTCAAGCATTGCCTTTTCTTTCGACAAACCGGCTCTCGCGACTGTAGTTATAAATAAATTTGTACTGAAAATGTATGCTGCATTCTCTTCTAATGATAAGCATCCAAGTCCTGTTTAAAGCAGATTTCGTTTTGCACCGAGCGAAACGATCTGGAAATACCTGATATTTTCAGAATTTTCGTCTTGTTTACACAAGGCACGTTTTTACGAGGTACCTGCGCGCTTCCACGTACGTGTAGGTTTCGTACATCGTCTTAAGAAGAAAACAAACTGTATGTGTTCATTTGCATTGTTACCGACTACACCGTGGGAAGAAAGACAATGAAAATCTGTGATTTCTCAAAATTTTTCTAAAGATCGTGTTTGTAAAAAGTCGAGATTATTGAACGAAATGATATAGTAGAAGGATAGGAGAGAGCAGTTCTTCCCTGATTCGTTTATTTCTAGCATCTGTGCACCATAAAAAAGATATTAAACACAGGAATTTCGTAACGTCCACGCTTGAAGTCATTTTTAAATTCTGATCTCGCATCGTTACACTTCTATAAATTCGTAATTCCTACTCCGAGACTTCCTTTCACTTCCGGCGCTTGCGTGTGTCCGGTTAAGCGCGCTGAACACGATTCGTGGGCCCGCAAATGTTACCGCAAATAAATCTGAATGTAATGAGTCACGTGCCCGCGGCATAATAACACTTTGCGTACTACGATTGAACCAACTACGTAAACACGTCACGTTTGCCTCGTGTCGCTTAAGGATTGCGCAAACAATTCGAAACACGAGTGTCTTGAGCAGGAAGTGACTCGTTCTGTCAAAAATCGATGTGAAACGGAGGAACGTAGTAGCTATTTCATTTTAATCTGTATTCCTATTTCGATCCTTACTGTGCACGAGCAAACTTTGATTAACATTAGTATACGAAAATTTTCAAATGTGGTACCTATTAGATATATTGACATTTAATTAATAAACTAAATGTGTTGAGATTTTAAGATCATAACAAAAAGAGAAGCTAATTCAGAAGCTTATCAGGAGGTGTATTTGAAGGTATGGTACGAGTGGTAGAAATTATATCAATTAATACCAAGATGATAAGAAAAGTTGAGATGTCTCGAAAAAGAAATTCTAAAAACTTAAGGGGGAACCAGGTTTAGGACGCTGAAAACAGACGATTTTTAAGAATTATGTTCTCGACAAATATGAAGCGAATTTTTCCAAAACTTTAAGGGTGCTTTACTCTATATTCAGACAACAGGATTTTTTTTATTCAAGAATAATTCATTAAATATTGTTTTATAGGTATATCTTCTTACCTTTTCTTATTGTCTGTAGACAGAGTAAAACACCCTTAAAGTTTTGGAAAAATTCCCTTTATATTTGTTGCGAAAATAATTCTTAAAAATCGCCATTTTTCAGCGTGCCAAACCAGGTTCCCCACTTATGTCAAGAATTTAAGACCCTGAAAGTGATTGCACATTTGATAACCATTTTCCTTGGTGCACAAAGAAGGTTTTCTATCTTACAAAACAAAATGCATATTCAAGGGTACCTACTATGGAGAGCTGTGCAATAGAAAGTCTTTATTTATTAATACAGCTGCTAAATAATGCATTCAGATCTGGCATTATCCAACAACGATATGAGAACCGCTGTCCTTTCTCTCGGAAGTTCGCGGACTATAATAGCATAGCAATTAACGCGTCGATTCAATATATTTGCGAAATGATACACCTCCGTAACGATTTGATGGCTTGACCTCTTGGAGAGGAAAGCAGAATGACGTGTAAGACAGTAAAACTACGTTTCCCTTGCCTGTCGTACAAATGTGCACAGATATCACGGCAGTGGTTCAAAATTAACAAGGCTGGGTGATGCTATCAGTCAAGCATAATTGCGAAGGAAGATCAAATGAAAGTGTGATTTAACGAGGTTACGCTGTATTCCATGAAATATTAATAACGCTCTTTTATCGCGTGGAATTAAGGGAACTTTGTTATTTCCGTGGTACAGAATTTGAATAGAAGCAATTATGATTATTATGATGTCTTTCAAGGTTCCCAGCTTATAATTGTTTTTGTAAATTGCCTCTATATACTGCAAGTTTGACAAATTATGTCTGTTTAAAGCTTCTAAAGTTACTGTGTAATTAATTTATAATAGAAACAAAATGGCTGCTGTCTTGAGAATAGAAATGTACATTTTTGAATAGATGATAATAAGAATTCTAAGATTAATCGTTAAAGATACCTATTCATTATTTTTTATAGCATTTAAAATTTACATTTTGAGTGGATACTAAAATCAATTTTGCTCTTGATGGTTGGATACTTGAAATAGATGGATCGATGGTAAACCGTGAAAAACGATTCTAGTAGTGGAGATTGCTCCACTTTTACTCGTAGTCTTCCCACTACATACATACCTGGCAGACATTCACGAAGTATCTCTCGATCTTGTTCTCACAATTAGGGTATATTAGTTCACTGCAATTTACGGTGAGCAAACGAGTAAATTAAGAAAAGGATACCCGTTATCATTGTCTATTCCAGAGTGACCCGAACAATTCGCAAGGCAATTTTAACCCCTCGCCTCGTGGTGTGTCATACGTGGCGCGTTAATTTTTATTTTATGTTTTGACGATCATTATTATTTAAAGATAATTTAGTGCATTTAGTTCCTGATAAATCTTTTCCACGCTTAAAAATATTCATGCAACGAAAGCCTGAATACTCATAGCTCGTACTCTATAACCAAATGACATAAGTAATCCTCAACTCAACACACACATTTAAATTTCAATTTTCCACAGCCACAACAAAACAACATCACAATAAATTCTTCCAACATTTGCAAAGTGTCAAGTGCGTTCAAACACTTAGATAATCAAAAACTTTTTCTAAAGAGCATTAAATCTGTCCCTAACCAAGTTAACAACAAACTATTTAATCCCAATTATCTCAGTCTGGCATACCACCACTTTCTCCTGTCAGAATCTACCAAACAGTGAAACTCTCCAAGAAAAACCACTCCCACTGGACAAACAACGAACGACCGTCTCCCAATATTCGCGACCACCCCGTACATTACGTGGGAGTGGTTGCGCCAGGCGCAGGGGCATCGGTTGAGAACCGCTGCCCTTTCTCTCGCTAGCAGCGGTCATAGTGGGGGATCAAGCGTCAGAGGGGAAGGGAGTTTCTCGTGCACGGTCTTTGCGGGCGTACTTTTCACCAGTCGTGAACGCTGTCAGTGAGCGTCAGTTTCGAAGGAGTGGTCCTGGCAGTGTCCTCGTTTGCGCGACGCCAGGATCCTGGCATTGTCCTTTACGATAAATATCGGCGTCACCTCGAATCTGCCGTTCCTTTCCACGCCAACCGGCTCCTCATCAACGCCAACTTTCAAGCAAAAACCAAGCTCCGTCCGAACGTTCACGCGAGCAAACGAGAACGGAACTACCCGAGGAACTGATTGTTTTACAACTGGATCGCGTTGCGCAACCGATCGATCTATCGATCTATCGAGATAATCCCGGCTAACGTGACACCAGCAGTCACCTACGACCGGCTTCGGCTGATAGTTCTCTTATCGCGGAGTTACCGAAGAAATGGTGAAGCTTGCGGTGACGATGCCAAGGATTCGGCATTTCGGAGGTGTGTGGAGAAAAAATGCGGGGCACCGGAGTTAGGGACGTTCTGCGGCATCGGTGAAGGATGCTGGGAACAGTGGGACGGACAGAAATAGCGGCCGCTGTTCGACGGTGGGAAGAGTGACTGTCCCTTTGTGACAACGGTGATTATCCCCCGGCGGGAAGGCTTCTCCCGGCCCAAGGATCGCCTGGGTATCCACGATGCACGATTCGTATCGGAACAAATTGAGCTGAGGCTAAAAATAGGCGCATCATCGCTTATTGTTCTCCTCGGTGGAAACCTGGAATTAAGTGTGCAGCCCCACGGACACCGCAACCTTGCATACCTGTTACTTGGCTGTCTTCGTCTCTGCAGGCCCTTGAACTAGCAACAGCCAATGGATGTGGAAAGATGGATTAATAAATGGACACTGGTGCCTTTAACGCTGTGAGTAAACGATGCGGCATGGAGACTTCGAGCACGCCGAAACACGTGCTCACCACAGTGATTTATAATTCGAACACGCTCGGGAAGCGACTCGGAGCGCGCCAGCTAGCGGACGAGCTTCGACTGTGTGACGTGCAGTGAAACGGAAGCGATCGGAAAGAGTGCATCGATCTTCCTGCTGGATGAGCGCCAGAGAGGCGTACAACGAGGGTGTCGAATTTCACGTTCCCACGGTAAATCTCCGCGAGGAAATCGGGGATAAAGGCGAGAGTGTGCCGGGTCTTCCCGATAAATTACACAGTCAGCGAGACGGCCGCGGTAATTAATAAACGTCGGGGTCCAGGGCTTCCAGCGTAATTTATACCCCACGAGTGAATAGCGTAGAAACCAGCGGAAAGTGTCCACCGTGGTTGGACCATGCTCAAGGTCGATCCACTGGATGAAAGTTCTCTAGCTATTGTCCCCGAGCGACCATCCGCCATTGCTCCTTTATGAGTCCCAAAGACGCCAACAAAGAGACTCCAATAGCTCCATTAAAGACAGCACTCCTCTGCGAGGACAGAAAGGAAAAGCGACGAACCGACTGTAAGATTCAAGTCTCCAGGATGAAGGTTCGTAGTTATCCTGGCAAAGCGGTTCTGGAGGACCCAGAGTTGCTGTTGGACCCCGATGCTACTCGAAGAAGAGCAATGGAGCTCCTGTATGAGGCCAGTTGGCGCGAATGTGAAGTGAACTGGACGAGCAACGCCAGGAGTAAGGCTGCTTCTGGCAGGGAGCAGGAAGAGGAGTATAGGCAACCGTATGCGGAGGTGATCTCCCAATTGGAGGGTGTTTTGGAGGGCAGTCAGGTCAGCCCGTCCGGCAGGGAGGATTCAGAGTCGAGGAGATCGAGCAGCACCGCCACCACCGACAGCGACTCGTCCGAGGTGAATCAGAGTGGCAATAATCAAGGTGGTTTCCTTATACCGAGGCCGAGGTTGATAGTACCGGTTCACACCTACGCCAGGAGACGGCGAACGGGCGCACCTCCCCCCGCCAGGAGGCGACAAATACGGGAAGGTATTCGTCCGCTGATTTTCAATAAGTCGATTGGTATTGGATAGATGTGTTTCTATTGCTAGAGCATTTCCGTTTGGGTGATAGTATTAATGATATTAACTCCTTAATACCATTACTGTGGAAGGTGTATTAGGTACGCATAGGGCAGACATTAGTTATTACTTCTTTGATGATATTGATCATGGAAATTTGTATGGTGCGCGTGCACCTGGTTAATGATTAAATAGTAGACGATATGGCAAATATGGTATAACTGTGAATCAAACGAAACGTGCGAAAGAAACGAATAAACGAACCCGAGGCTGAGGTTGGTCTCGTGCGAGCTTGAATTTGTATTTTCAACCGGTTGCCAGAACAGTTAAAATATTCCGAAGAATTCGATACGAGGTGGTAACGTGAATAGTAGAATCCTGACTGGAATGAATTCTCTGAAGATTCGGTATTGTTTGATTAGCGAACATAGAGAGTATTCGATTATTGATAGCGATGATTGACAGAAACTTTTCAGTATGGTATGCAAATACGTAGATCAAATCATCATTTTATCGAGCGTCTGAGTTAGATGTTACTTCGCGTTGATTCTGAGTCATAGGTTTTTCTCGAAGATTAATAAAAATGTTCATTAAAAGGAAAAACGTTCTTGTATTATATGTGACTAAAAGGAAATTTAAAATGTAGTATGAAGAACAAAATGTGGACATCGATTTTACACTACGATTTGTTGTTAGCCCAAAAAATGTTTGACTTAAGGAACACCGTGTATAGCTTAGATGAATGAATATATTAGTCTTATACGAACAAATCTGTGAGTCACGAGCATCTTAAAATTTATTATGTCTGCTTCTAACAAGGATATGGCAATTTCTGCAGGTTTTTTGTTTCATAGGCAGAAAACATTAATTAAATGATACATACTGATGAAGACTATGTAGTTTGCTGATTAAAGTGGAGTCTAAATCCAGCTAGAATCTTGCACGTGAGACTGTATTTCCATGACACTGACAAAAAAATTGTACTTGATTAGTTTTAAATGAAATGATATTTACGCATAGATCATCAAGGTTGCATTGAACGTTTAAATTTTTATTTTTGTTTCTCAGATAATGTCAAATCTATCTATCACTGTTTTCAGTTTTAATATCTCATGATGAATTAATAATAAATTTTCTGGTATTTGAAATAACTTGTCTTAGTGTTCATTTTAAAAGTAATTGTTAGTTTTTACTAGGGTACGTTCTTATCCTGTTTGAATACATAAATGAAATCAATAAATTACATTGAAATAAGAGTTTCCCTGTATTATCATTATCAATAATAATAATAATAATAATAATAATAATACCATCATTATGAATATTTTGTTTAAAATATATGTATACTTCCATATAATTTTCCTCTCAACTTCACCCTCTCATTTTCTTTTAATTTCAAATATTTCAAACGTAGAATAATTAAGAATATTTCTGCACCCTAACAGATCATTTTCAATTATTAGTGGGAAAAGGAAGAATAAATCCATTCTCCTCCAGTTTCAATATTTCAAGAGACTAATCAAAACTATTGAAAATACTACGAGATCGTCGTGAATTCCTATCAGTCTAATCTGACCTGTCACCTAATGACCATAAAAACTACTTAGATTTAAATTGAATCTTTCCATTGCTCAAATGAGTGATAAATCACATCGTAGCCAAGCAGTGCACGCAAACTGAACACGATCCTCAAACTTGATTTCCTCCGAAACAAAGTCTCAGATAAGAGAAGCTTATTCTACACTTTCGAAGTATTTTTAAACAAGGCATCACTCCTTCTCTATGCTTGCGGTTGTATTGCCTCTGTTCAAACGCAGTTTTCCACATACATACACGAATTACTCAACGGAAATCGCTGTTCAAGGACAGCAGATTCCCAAGAAGCGTCCTTAAGTGTGTTCAATCTCGCACAGAGTTGGGCATTAAATACAAAATTATTTAAACAACGAATCAACTTTAATTTTTCAGAAACCACAGCATACATTTACACTTTCAAATATTCCAAAATGGACGCCTGTTTTTATAAATTCAGAGAGTCGTTTGAAATTTACTTTAAGGTGTACGCGACGCGTTGCAGTCGTCGCTCCATTCCAAGTCCACTTTGTCTTCAATTGACATTCTAATTGATTTCATTAGCAGACTCCGTTAATTTCGCGCACGACTCGACGCGCGCAACAATAACGATTACGTCGGTCCTGTTCAATACAAAGAACATGGCCCAGGATAGATTAGCACAGTCTCCATTACGGCTGCTTGGAAACGAGCGTGAAGTCTCCGATAAAAATCGTACGAGATTGAGTTTTCTACTTTCTGGAGCACAGAACACGGTTACTCGTTAGCCCGGTTCCCTCGTCAACTCCGTTCCATGGGAAAAGCTGCCCTATCCGTGCAGTTTAGCGCCGCTTATTGTTTTTATCCGCATCCGAGAGTCTCGTTTGTTATTCATACGAGATACATACTCTCTTCTTGCCAGAACTTTCACGCTCCTACCCGATTCGTTACTTTTTCCTACATAATAATTCGACTGGCAGAACTCGATGCTAGAACACGGGGCACTTGGGAAATTTGAAATTTCGAGGGAAAAATAGAGAAAAGCAGAGTAAGTAGTTTCTATAAACTGGCAAGAGGATGTCTCACTCTTCATTTATCGCCAGAAACAATTCGCTGGTGAACTTGTAAACCTCCCAAAAAATGTGAACAATTAATGGAAGTATATGTAAAATTAATTTCTTAGGACTTCGTAGATTTTGAATTTTTCTATTAAACACGATAAAGTTTCCGTTATATCATCTTCAAAAACAATTTTCCCATTATATGTACTTACCACATACTCTTCATTGATGCATTAGTAATGAAATGTTCAGTAGTCGTAAAATGTTAATATAAAAAGATGCTTCGCGATTGAACTAATCATTGAAAACACTTAGCCACTTTATTATCGAAGTAGCACGATCATTAAACGCCGTTTTAATACAACGTGGACAGTTTCAATTAAGAATAACGGCAATCGAAATGTAGAGAATTAGTTGCACTTCGTTTCAAGTTGTCGAGTTTCTCACGTCTTTACGAACATCTACGGAACGATCATTAAGAGTCCCGATAGCTTCGATCTAAGATCGAATCCCTGGCTCCTGATGACACCAGTTCTTCGCTACTTCTTGCTGGCCAACGAACGACGTCGTAGAGAAAGTCCCACGACCGTGTTTCAAGGATAATGAAAAACTAATTAAGAGGAATGGGATTGCGTTGAACTTAACGGCAATTGCGATCTAACCGCAAGTTTTCCATCGACCCGAGGGTCTAGACAAGTAATCCTCGATTCGATTTGACGCGGTTCTCCTGGTTATTCAACGATTTCTTTCTGCCATTCGATCGATAGCCATGTTTGGATGAGGTAATAAAATTGCGCGCGCTTTTGGGATTCCATTTAAATCTTGAATTTAGATATTGGTTCGCGAAATTAGGAGGGAAGATGCCAAAGTTGTACTTAAATATCATAGTACGTGTTAAAAACATTGTAGGTGATAAAATTATTTCGACATATCCTAATCTTAAATATGAGTCCAAGCAGCTTTAATTAAGGTTTTCGAAATTCCTGGATTTGAAGTTCTTGAATGGAACGGTAATGTTTTATCAGCACTTCATAAATTTGGTGAATTTTAAGTAGTCGATATTAGCTTAAATTTGCTTCTATCCAGAGAACATAGAGGCTATAAGTTTCTTTATGGCGCGATAAATGTGTCATCGTATATCACTTTGAATCCTGAAACTGGCATATGTCCCTTATAAACAACCTAGTCGCTGAAGAGATATACAGCACTTAGTTCGATGAATTAGATAGTATTATGTCATCATATTTATGAGATTCTGTAATAGAGCCTTTTTGCTAAACAGTCGAAAGGTGCTTCTTATCCTTTCACAAGCATTTCTGTGTTTCTAAACGACCCGGGAAAAGAAACTTGACAATTTTTGGGGCAACACCTGTCCACCTTAAATCAGACACCCATTCTGAAAGAATTCCAGGAACATGTCGCTACCTAAATTCCCCAGGATTGGGTTTCAAGTAATTGTAGGGGGTTTCGAGAGACAGCTGTCGAGCTTCCATCAGAATTCCCCACGATTAAAATGTCGCTTCGAAGCGATTTTGGTCACGGTGTTTGGTGTCGGGAAAGAAACTACTTTCACGCTAAACGCGATACTTTTAGCAGCGGTATGGCGCGCCAATTTGACGCTCGTTAATAACACGGGGAATTATGAGTAAGGCTGTTGATAGTGCAAATTTCACTAGAGGATGTTTATTACGCGGATATTTGTGAATCTAATCTCGCGGCTGGCTGTGATAGCATCTAACTCCTGCAACGACTGTTCTTTGAGTCGATTGGGCTCAAGAACTTACGGATCGAGAATTAAATTAAAATATTGCAAAGGGATGTTCGAAGGCAACGGAAAATTACAGTGATTATAAATCAGAGATGAGCAAAGTTTTTATTTAAAAGTTAAAAAAAAAATTATTCGTCATGTGTCGAACAAAGTTAATTTTTTTATTCGTGGAGCGTTTTAACACGAGCGTCGAATAAATTTTTCAACTTTAACTTTACCTTAACTTTACTCGAGGTCGAAGAAAGTTAAAGTTAAAGTAACTTTTATTCGATCCGTTCTTTAAGTAATTGTTTATTTATTTAATCCCAACTCTGATATACATGTCTTGTGGATTCGAAAGCGAAAGATTAAACATAACATAATGTTTCCTGTAGATGGAGAATTTCCTAATCTACGTTTTGATAACATCACTGTAATTTCATTGAATTGTCATTCATGGTATTGCACCCCACATTCCGCCTTCGTAAAAATTCTGAAATGCTATCTAAAGTTACAAGCTTGTGCAACGGGGTATTACCAATGGCTCACTGTGACGGGCTGAATATTCAACCGCAGAGTGACTGGTTGGTTGAACCGAGAGCTCGATCAAGAAGTATCTAACCACGTACAAGACGTGGCTGCGATAAGCAGAATTCCAAAGAGAAAAAGCGAAGGAAGAGTCTTGCTACATTCGACAACAGACTCGGGACACCGTGATCCACTAATGACGTCTCTTCTAGTAAAAACGGATGTGTTGACCTAATTCGAGGCTCGGCGGTTCGCGAGATAGAGCAAAAAAGGAGTGGACGGCACGCTTTCGCAAACACGCTAATCAAGGTTCGCGGGCAATGACGTAAAAGAGTTCCCGGTTGACGGTGGAACCGGGCATTTTTCTGGGGAACCTCTCCCCCTCGTGTCGTTTCTGCCCGTGGCAGCTAGAAACGAGATCGTCGGCGAGCTAGGCCGACGATAAGAGTCCGCTAGACCAAGTAAGCGGGAGTTCAGTTACTACGCGGCTCTCGAATAAAACCTCTCGAGGGGGTATCGTATGCGAGGCGTAAACTCTTTGTCCTGTTATGTCGTCATGCTAGGTGGTCTGTCGTGTGTTACATACACGGTGTACAATTTTGGACCTACTTCGATCGATACTTGTAGGCTTTTGAGGGGTTAGATCGACAGAGGTGGTCGAGAGAACTGGAGGGGCCTTTGAAATTGCTGTGATCGATGATTTGTAGGCTTTAGAGGATTGAGCATCTTTAGTGAATGGTATGGTATATTTATAGTACTCATACGGCTTACTGTAGTCTACTGTACTATTCTGTACCTCCTGAAGGTATCAGATCCGCAGAATTGTCGGACTACTCGGTATAGTCTCTGAAATCTCTTCTATTTGTATCCCCGAAGAGATTACATCAATAAAATTGCTAGAGTACTCATTTGTAAAAAAAATCATCGAAAAAGTCAAGTAAGTTTCCTGAAATCGAATTTACTTGTAGCAGTTAGTTAAAGCAACACTTCGTATAAATCTTACGTCTTTCATTCGTAGTACGTACTAACGCAAACCGGACAAACCTCCAGGAAGCATGTCTTCTTCTTTCTTCTGTCGTTAGTTTCTCTCGTCTGAGGTCTCCGCCGGGTCAGGTATAGCGGGTGAACCTCTTTGTTCGCGTTATTCGCACCTGCGAACACCTGAGTTCCATTCAAACGATATGTTTTCTTCACCTTACTATACATATATAGTCACGGTCGAGAACATTTTTTGCAATGTAAATAACGCCTTAACGAATCATATTTGACGAGAATGATTCATATCCCAAGTAACCGAACGACTTTTCACTTCCATATCCTGATATTATTGAAATTTAAAAAGTGCAAGAATTCATGATTCATAGAATGAAATGAATCGTCAATTTTGAAATCACTATGCAATATTTTTCCCTGTTCGAAAGCTCTGCACTTAATAAATGCAGCATCGAGGAAATCGTCCTTGATCAATCGACGAACGAATAAGAGAAAATGCAAGGAGTTAATAATACCCTTTCTCCCTCTACAAGAGCGTAATTATTAAACTTTCCTACCGTCGTCAAATCATTTCATCAAAAGACGAAGGCATTCCTAAGTGGCTAATTAACTTCTCTTCCCCAGTTAACAATCTAAGCAAACTCCATTCATAAAAAGGTCAATACTCCGTGCCTCGATATCGAAGAGCACGCTTCGTTTAGCAAAACAACAACGATATCTTGTATAAAGCAAGGAAAAACGGCCACAGAGTACTAGCGTCTGCATCTCGAAACGTTCTGTTGGCCAACGACCACTGAGGTTGCCTGCTAACACTGTTTGCAAAACAGCCGATGAATCAGACACCAACGTTTTTGTTTCGACCTCTCGCGCGTAACAACGGGAGCGTGTGCCGTACAAAGCCCCGTCTCAATTCCGCGCCATTATTTTCAAAACAGACGCCAGGAGCGCGCGCAACATCCATGCCTCTCTGCCGCAACTACACCGCTGCGCGGTCAAGCTCTTTACTTCGACCCTGTAATTACACGCTGCCTTGCGTAATTTCAATAGAAAGTTATGCTCCTGTTCCGTAGACTAAATGCATGGTTAATTCGAATGGTAAAAAGCAGTTGGATCGCTACTTTCTACGATGCGTACGCGTACGTAAGCCCGAGATCTCCTTGTTGAAGCAGAGAAAAACGTTGCTCGGGTGTCGTTTCTCTTTCACGTTAGCAGTTCCCGCTTCTTTGAACGCCTGAAATTCTCGCTTGGGGCTGTTTCTATCACCGTTTCATGATTGTTTCACAATTCAATCTGCGAGCATAAACCTCAGGCCGGTAAACTGTGGCAACAAGTTTACGCAAAGATTGGAAGAGAATAAGAGGCCCGTTAAGCCTCGCCTAGCGGATGCAGGGTCCATTTGGACCCATCCTCCATATTAAGCTTCTTATCTTACTTATTATTTTACAGTATCAAGTTTTTAAGGGGATAAGAATTTTAGAGGAAAATGAAATTCCGTTTTTCTTTGATGATAGGATATCATGGCAAGATTAAAATCTAATTTAAGAGTAGTACATAGTAGTTGTAACTTTATTGTTTCCTTATGGGCTGCGATAGGCTGTTATGACTTCCTTCACTGATAAACTCGCGAGCGAAATTATATTATGGGTTAAAACGGAACCAGTGTTGAATGTCAAGTCTTTCGTCTTTGTAAAATTATAGGAAATGTGGTAAAAATACTTTGAAATAAAATTGGGGATATTTAAGAATTAAAACCTTTTCACACGAGACACTTTCTGTTATTCAAACAAAATGCTGTCAAATATTCATCATCAGTTAGCTTATTTTACTTACTTACTTGTGAACTAAACATTTTTCTTTCTTCATTTTTCGTAAAACAACTCGGTTATAATCAGAGATCCATAATAACAGTTATTTAAAAAAAAAAACTAGAAAAAATACATTAAACAAAGATTGATTTTTATTTAAATATAAGCCAGTTATCATTAAAACTCAAAGAAGTTTCACAAAAAAATACTAATTTTTAACAGTTCTGGTAACGAAAAAAAATTCAGGTCACTTATAATGGTTATTCGTAACCAAAATCATTTAATCAAAGATATTAACTCTTGTACTATAACTTTCAAAATTTGTTTCATAACAGTTATAATGTCTGGTTATAATAACAAATCAACCTTATACAGGTAGAAGAATAAAATTCACGAATATTTTCGAAATACCAAACGCGAGTCACGAAAGTGTCTCATGCGAAAAGGCCAGCTGTATTTTAAATTCAGTCGCTTCTTGCCCCTCGCGATCGTAACCGACTGTAAAACGTTTTGCGAGCAACTTACAAATGTCATTACAAATGTCACGTACACGTACGAGAACTCGGCGGAATTTCATGCGGCTTTTTTCTTTCGTAATCCCCGATTCGTGACCGAACAACGTTATTTCGTTGGTCACGTAATTATGCTCACTTTCCAAACTTTATCATATTTGCGCGCAACGGGAAAGCACTCTTGACGCTTTCGAGTTCTCCGCGTTCTAGAGTCGCGTTTCAACGGGGTCCATTTTGACCCACGATATAACTTCGTTTATGTAATTCTCAGAATAAGCTTTTAGATTAGATTTTATCACGTTACTCTCTTAAAAAGAATTTTTTCACCATGGGGCTTTTCTCTAGAGATTAAATGCAAGACCAACTTACGCCCAAAAAATGAAGCTCCTGAAGGTGCGAGGATTTAATATAGACCGTGACAGGCGGTCTTTCTAATGCACATAGCACAGTAATATTTCTTCGTTAATTGAAAATTAATTCGGCGTATCAGCGTTCCATGAAGTAGCAGATTAAGTCGATTGTTTTATCTCCTATCACGTTGGATGTGTCTAAATATAATGGTTACGTAATGTGACACGAAATAAAGTAAATCTGGGACGCAATTATTTCAGAAGACGACTTTATCTAATCGAAATGAGAAATGCGTTACCGTGACCTTGTGCTTTACTAACAGATACGGTATTGCGAATAAATATTGCATACTAAGTGCAAGAAATATAGCGAAATCTATTTTCAAAGAAAATTTACATATTAATTTATATAGGTACTACCTTTAACGTTCACCAATGGCCTACCTATCATACATATTCGTATATCATTTGAGACGTAACAAAAAAATTGTAAAAGTTCAAAATGTTCAAGTTCATGTTAAGTCAAGTTAATGTTGAGATTAATGTTCTTCCAAATTAAGAAAACCTGAATGTTTCTACATAGAGAACTCTTTATCCCACTATCTTCTGCTGCAAGCTAAAGAAAAATTGAACGGCACGAGCTGAAATTGCAGGAAAACAGTTGAAATCGACTGTGGAAACCTCAGTAAAGGTCAAGATATGTTAGACCTGAGGCAAAAGCGCGAACCACGAAGGAAGCGCGTAATCGTGTCGGAAAGTTACGAAACACGATGGCGGATGCGCACGAAACGATGATCATATGTACGAGGAGCACGCCTTTTCAAACTGTCACACTCGTTAAGCGTCCTCGCCTACTTAGATCTGTTAACTGTTGGCAATCAAAGCGACATTAACCCGTTTACGTCCAATTTTTCGAGCCGGGAGCAACAACTTCACGCTCGTTTTCCGGTGTTCCTTCCTGCCGCGGTTATTGCAATGGAGAAATATTTCCTAATGCTTGATTAACATAACTCGCGATACATAATCACTTAACTATAGGCCTATGTTCTTTCGTTTGCGTTGAATTTTTCGAAAGCCGCGGACAAATGATTACCTTAAATTCAGAATTGGGGATGAAATCGGGGACAAAAATTATCGAGCGCACAAATCGTGTTCAGGGGACGAATGGTCAGATTAATCTAAATTATGTTTAATTTGAATTTCAGGAGAATCTGCTATGAGTAGAACCTAGTTTTAGGATGTAGGTGAAGTTCGGAGGTCTAGGTGTATTAAATATATTAGCTATAAACATTTAGTATTAACAAATTATGTTAATGTTTAAGAATTGATGGATATCAGTAGAAGAGTGTGTACCAATTATTTGGTCTAACAAAAAGGTACGGAGTGTTCACTTACAAGTAATAATCTGTTGGCAATGTCCTATTCTACGTTAGCTTAAAAATCAATCTTCATCATCTTGTTTATTCTTAAATAACAACTATCCCCACAGTATTTCGTATGAATTTAACATTTCCGCGTCCCTGAAACATTCAACTTCCACATCTCCGACGACAAATTACACAAGAATCCCTGCAATTTAACCTCCGCATTCGATCACACATCCCGGAACTTACGTCTTGCTGGATCTGCTGAAAGCAAATCTGTAGAAAGCAAACCGCCACGTTTTACGGTCGCTTGCAGTTTATTTACGATTTTTTATTTACTCACGCGCTCTATGGTTATTCAAAGATGTTAGGCTCCGCGTTTATTTAGATTCAACGGGGATTTCTGAAAGACGTGCATGCTGTTCGCAAGCAGCAGTAAAACGCGAGCAGCCTTTCGTGTGCAGTTAAACTTAGAATCGCGCCTATTGAAAGGAACATTTCGATTCGAATGTAGAGAGGACTTGGAATCGCGTTGCAAATGAGAAATAAGAGGGATCCTTGATTACAAGGTACCGTGGAGCAACTTATGTAAATGGATAAGTTCTTATTCAAGCAAAAGTGTATTGCGTTACAGTATTGCATTACGCACAGGGTCTCGCGTCCGTAGATTTTCAATCTGCTTCCTTTTTTACGAAATTCAGAATATTTTACTTTCAGCCTTTTATATGGTAATTGGCCGGCGGGCCTGTGCCTGATTCCTGGAGGGCTTCCTAACTCTAATGCGATTTAAAGCGTTCTAAACCCCCATCTAGATCTATCAAACCTATCGTGTGTAATTAATTATTCGACGAGGGTACACGGCGAATAGCAATTATCCAAAGAATTTACTGAACTTCTTTTCAATTAGAAAGCTGTACAACCGTGGAATCGTTCGCTCAGGAACGAAACCTGGCTTAATTTTCAAAATAGAAAACACCGCTTCTTTTCAAATTTATAATTCAACATTGTAAATACTCAAGCATTCGTTAAGGATATGGAAAATATTTTTAAATTAGATACTTCGGTTTTTTAAATAAGGGAGCTTTGAATCCGTAAAATAATTTACAAAGGAAACACTGTATAGGAATTACCAATATGTTAATTTTACTTTGGGTGGTTAGTAAAAATAATTAGGAATCATGAGGGAGGATGTATTATATTAAAAATGAACATTTGAAGTTTGTAGGAGAAGAATGGTACTTTCTCGAAGTACCATGTATCTATTTCCTGGAAATAACATTGATGCATCGATGCTACCAGGAATAAATCCTTCTGAACACTTTCTGTTTCCGCTCGAACATCGTTCCCACAGTAAAGTAATGGAGAAAACGAGACCCCGTTGCACTTGAAGGTTAAACGTTCAACCACGATGAAAGCCCGCGTTTCGATAAAAATTCTTCGTTGGCGGATACCCGAGAAAGTTATTTCCTCATAAGCTATAAATAACGATGCCAAGAACCATTTCGAAGGACAAGGTTTCGTTGCCCTAGCGAACACCTTCGATTCATACTTTCAAGCTACCCTGCGCAAACTTTCACTTCAAACACCGTCTTACATCGTACTATTAAATACGATACTTCGCTAAGTTTCAATAATACATCATTACCTATGTAGGCAATTTTTTTTCCAACCCTTGCGCGTAAATTTGGTGATTTTTACCCATAATCGAGTCACAAATCCTCATTCCTCCTTTATTAATTTATTATTATTTCTGAAATTCCTTCATATCTTTAAATAACTAATAACTGTCAATAATAAAAAATATATATTTAAAAAAAAAAATTATTGTAGTTTAATAAGTTCTTAAAATATTAAACCGTAATAATTAAATGAACTGAATTTTATTTTCGAATGCTCATTTCTTGTAAATGTATGATATTGGGTCAATTTGACCCAAAACCTATCCGTCTATCTCTTGTAATCTCTGCTGTCTATTATTTAATCTCTTGCCAAACAAATTTCTTTTATTTTTGTATTCGTTTTTTTCTCTATATAACAAATTTATTTAGAGTCACTCAAAAGTGGGACCATTAAATTAAAAATACCATTTCATACTTGAAAACTAAGGGGAAAATCCTACTAAACGTGGATAAACAGCAATGATAGTACGATACTCATTCGCACTATTTGAACTCCTTACACTCCCTTCCGATTTAAGCAATCTCCAAACTAGGGTCCTTTCCCTTTATTGTCCGACTTCGTGAATGACTGGATGTTAAGATTCAGAAGGATACTACAGTGATCCTCGGGATTCGCATCGATTCGAAACCGGTTCGAAGTCTCTTCGTACCGCTCGTTCTTGACAGGATACGTGCGCGCGAGGAAGTGAAAGCAACGTTCACGGGACAATACGGCCGTGGACTATCCCCTTCTCTTAACCCTCGACTAAAATATCTACACATACTGACGGATCATCGATGTCCGGGACGGAAAGAAAAAAAGAGCAGCTCGATGATCTTGCGTAACGCGGCACGGTGTTTCGTTACGATCTTGAACTATTTCATAGATGTTCTTTCACGTTGGCGGTACGACCACCTCGCATGGGACACTTTTCTGGCTGGTGTTTCAAATGTATTCATCAATTTCTGTATTTTTCTTATCTTAGGCAAAGTTCTTTCTACCAAGCGAAGAATCGTGAGCCATAAAAGAGTCTCGTGTGAGAAGGACCTTGCTGCTTTTGTTTCAGTTTCGCGTGCCTATGTATTAGCGCTTTCCCTTGAGTTTTCAAGGATTCCTTATGTTATGTAAAGTCTTTTAATTCTTGCATACATTAGTGGAATGTAGGATATTAATTATTGCTTATCTTTTAAAGGATCTTGGTAAACAGTACTGCTAGCGGTAATCGAGGGACATTGTGTGTAGAAAATTCATCGAATATCAGATTTCAGGGAGTAAATTGAAATCAGCATTTTGCTATTCAATAGCAGAGAAAAGTATTTTGAAAAATGTTAAGAACAGTGTCTCTTTGGATTGCGTAGGCCGAGTACTTTCTAAAACCTTGGTTAGCTCGTTGGAGTACATGGACCTTTAATTATTTTGAGCAATACCTACCTTTCCTAGCAGCCTCTATGCAAAGTTCTGACAACATCAATTTCCAATGTCTGAATTATTCTGCACCAACAATGATATTATGAAAAAACTAAATATTATTCAATCGCATAGTGAAATTTGCCTAACAGCTTAAACTTATTGGAATTAATATACAAATTTTTTAGTGGCTTGACTTTTTTTAAACCACAATATCCTTTTTTAACCACCCGTTATGTATTTATTTCCTTCATTTGAATCCACGCCATGCAAATTAGCTTCGCCGCTCTAAACTGTGTTGAATAAGCTGCAAATCTAATATTTCAAGAAAGACAAGACAACGGCTGCGTGGCCTCGTTTAATCGAGAAGAGCACGCCTCCGCGACAGATACATTCACGATGTACAGGGTGTACAGAAAATGTAATGTAAGGAAATTAAAATATTTCTCATTCTACACTCGGCAACTTCTGTGTCACTTTTACCCCCCACCCTGTGTGCAAGGAATCATCCGTGAAAGCCGTAACAGTTTTTTCTTACACCCTGCAAATACTGGTAGGACGAGTTACCTATTGAGAAATGTGGTCCAGGAATTTGTTCAACTTTGCAAAAACAAAGCTTTCTAAGCAATTCTTGCAAATCAACGAATCATAATTGATTAATGAATTTAGTATTTTTTATTTAGTCAACGGAGAAATTTCGAAACTAATTGCAAACCTATGAATATTCTTGATAAATATTCTTGATATTCTTGAACCCATTGATATAATTAAGTAGTTTCTGGGTACCTAATTCATACATTGAACTAAACTTTTTAAAACTTGCCCTTGTTCTATCATTCTCACTTCTACACCAGAAACTCTAACAAACTCAATTCGAATTCTACTCGATTCCATTACAACTTTCATAATCAGTCTCACTCTCATTCTACTTCAATTCTACTCTATCTTCCTGACCAACTTTGTATATTAGACATCATAGATTATACCATTTTTGCAAGAATAATTAATTTATACTACTAAATGAAATGAAATTTATCTGGTGGCCTGTATTTATAGCAAGCATCATAAACTAATCGGTCTCATTTAACAGTTATCGTCCCGGCATAGGCGCTATTTCTGCGGTTGCTTACATCGTTCCAGGAAAAGAGACATCGTTCATGTAACGCGCTACATGCAACCGATTCATTTGCAGCGGGGGCACTGTCACGAAGGAATATCGTTTCTGGGAATTACGACGTGACAGCGTGCAGTTCGTTAATCGATTCTTAGATTCTCCACGATGCACTCTCGCTGCACTTTCTACGTCGTGTATGGATCCTCGTGACATAGAAAGCCACGGTGAAAATTACGTTTGCAGCCTGTAACTTCTGCTGACAGTAGCTGGTTAAAAAAAAGTAATGATTCTTTCTTATTGATTTAAAAGAACGGGAAGTTTGACTACCACTATTTTATCTCCAAACTTAATGAAAACAGGGTGCCATTGGATGTACAAAGGAATGGACAATTTAAAGTCTCATGCACCGATTTTAATCAAACTTTGTCGAGTATATAGGGGACCCGAAAATATTTCATGCATAGTTGGCTTTTCGCGTAGACGCTCAATAGTTTACGAAATATTCAATAATTAATATAAACAACAATTTCTAGTCAACATGTTTATGGACCCAAAAGAGAGAATTTTGGGTTTATAGAAAAATACTCTTACTCTGCGCCTCATTCTGGGTCGGTGTAACTCGAGATCTGCTTATTGCACGTAACAATAATATAAATAGCTTAATCAAAAGAACAAAAACGTGGGCGAAATCAAGTACAATGCGAGTGTTAACGGTAAGCGAACAGAAAACTGCACAGGTACCGGATGCGTTTCATGAATAGGCCCATTGTGCGCAAGGGATTGGGTCTGAGATAACTGGATACGTTCATTGCATCCGGTCCACATGTACACATTGGTGTACTAAAAAAATTCTTGGCCACCATAAGAGGGTAGTTCTTGCAGCATGAGGTGATGTAAACGTCTTAACCTCTACTGCTACCAACTTACTGATGTTGCCTCCCACCCCTTGAACTAAACATTTTTCATATAAACTCAAACTTTAAATATGAGAACATCAGTCACGTGAGTGATAATATCTTAAATATTCGAGTGATAAATATTTCCAATACTGAAAACATATCCCCGTGTATTCGCCAAAACGGAAAATAGAAATTAAATATTAATGAACATATTTTAAAAAAATTGCTGCTCTCGTAGAGCAAGACCTTCGGGACGACTGTCACGCATAAATGTCACATAGCAATTAAAATATTTACTATTTTAAATACAAACGAACCAACCTCGTCGACCTAGTTGGTCATCGTCGAAATGTCAGTGGTCTTTCGACTTTGCAAGTCGTTCGGCCTGTAACTCGGTTGTGTAACGAAAAAATATACTTCTGACGTGTGTAAACATGATCTGCAAGTTTCCTGGGTGTGTAAAAAAACTATCGATTTCGTGCGAACGATACTATCATTTTCTTACGAAAGTTTCTCAAGAATTAATGTCTATAATCTACTTAACCCACTTGCGTGGAATCGCGGAATAATATATAAAATAGAATATTAATGGAGAAACACTGCTGACAGATTATTCCGCAAAAGTACTATCCGTTGCCGAATACCCTGTATAACACTACTTCTGCAATGAAATTAACAGATTCTTATCTTAATTGCAATTCCCAAAAAGAATATAAAGTACAGTATCGCAAAATTCCCATTAAATAAATGCTTACGTGTCTTTTTCAACAAATCCAGCAAAAAAGTAGTTCACAAATCGGCAGTGATCCAAATACCGAAACAATAAAACAAAAATATAAAAAAAAATTGACTATCACGGCTCTAAGTCAATTTACGAACTCCACGATTCTAACAATAAATTAACGTTTACGGATATCAGAAAAAAATAGTTTGTACAAAATCTATGTTCACAAGAATTCTGCTCTTATTTTTCAACCCCCTCCACCCAAATTTGCACTGTACTCTATCATTATCGCGATTCACGTAACCAAAATGAAAAGTTTAAGAGATAGGAGAAGGGCTAGACTGTAGCTGTACGGGGGCAGCGAAACGCGAGCACGTCTTAACGCTCGAACGTTTACAGAGAGACTGACCTTCCATCACTCGAAACGTGATTTCGGAAAAGGATCCTCGAGTCGACATTATCGATAAAGGTAGAAGGGGAAAATGGACATCCTCGCTCCAAACGGCGAACAAACGGTTCCGATCCGCTCACTTTTTTGCCACACCGATATTGTCTACATTCGCGGTCGTAAATCTGCGTAACTATATAACTATGGGAACGCAGAAGCCTCTTGAATACCATTGAATTCCTTACTCCTCCTAACAGTTTTACGACTTTTACTACCCTCATTTCGACCGAAATGCTATATACAGTAACGAACAAAAAAGTTACCACCTTTTGCTTTTAGGATGGCCTAAGCAGTTACCAAAAACGGTAACTCCTTTGTCGGCCCCAAAAAACTTTTGTTTGTTAATTAAATAAATTCAACTTTAACTGGGGTTTATACAGCTTTCAAATCTCCATCAGAACATGTATATTCATTTCTGATAGGAAATATGAAATTGATTTTGCAGAGGGTAAAGTGGAGGTGTCGCGCGACGGCAAGTATCTAAGTACTCTGGCACCGGGGAAGGTGCTAGGAGAGCTGGCAATTCTTTACAACTGTAAGAGAACAGCAACGATAACAGCGGCCACCGACTGCCAGCTATGGGCCATCAACCGGCAGTGCTTCCAAACCATTATGATGAGGACAGGCCTCTCGAGGCAGGCCGAGTACACGGATTTCTTAAAGAGGTAAAACCATTTCCACCGAATACCTGTTTCGATTTTTATAACTGGCATTTGCGATAAAAACTCGGTTGTAAAACTAGTTATATTAGTTACAGTGAATCGCTAATTGGGCATCTCGTAACTAGGTACTCGTCTAGATTGCTGAGGATCTCTATGTAGAACGTTTTATTAAAGCTTGACTTCCATTAAGAAAATATTAGATAGTAGTAAATTAGTATAACATTCCACCTTTGGGTTATTAAATTGAAATCGACGTTATAGGAGTTCCTAGAAATAGTCACAAGTTATTTCAAAGCCTCTTTAAACCATTGCTCGAAAAGTTATTTGAACATAATATGCTACTTAAACTACAGATTAAATATGAAAATTGGAATGCAATATTAATTTCATGACACTCAACGAATTAATCAAAGAAAAGTTGATTACAACGTAATAGCAAGTATCGACTGTGAAATAGTCTACGACCAAAACAATAAACCAACGGTTAAACTGATGGTTAGGGAGCCCGTGTTGAGCAAGCCATCTGTGTAAATACTAGGCAAGATGAATGGCTTGAACGAGTTCTTGTTACAAAGCTCTTATTTTCTCATACCCTTTTTTGTGAAGCATGGTGGCAGCGAGTGCCATTAGTTACAGGCGAAATTAATAATAGGTATCGATAAACGAGTTTTTCTATCTTTATCGTCTTATGTTTTCAAAAACATTCTACATCACGAATATATTATGTATTTCGTTATAAATAAAATTCCATAAAGTTGTTCTTTAAACTTGCACTTCATGTACAATTATAATGCTATGTAAATTACTGGTTTGCAGTCGATAACGTGCAACACCATTCTTTTTGTTTCAGCGTTCCTATTTTCAAAAATTTGCCAGAGGAGACTTTGATAAAAATTTCAGACGTTTTGGAAGAGGTAAAGTCAATAGTTCGATGATTTTATTGTTTTTAAGAGTCTATGAATGCTTTATGTTAATTACATGGGTTTTTTCGTGTAGACTTTTTACAACAACGGGGACTACATAATCAGGCAAGGAGCAAGGGGAGACACATTTTTCATAATAAGCAGAGGACAAGTACGCGTGACGATAAAACAGCCAGACACTCCAGAAGACAAGTACATCAGGACGTTGGGCAAGGGTGATTTCTTCGGAGAAAAAGCCCTCCAAGGGTAAGTTTTTCAACAATTAACATGAATACAAATAAAGCCCCTTTCGTAATTTAAAATATTTCTTATAACGATTATATAATCGCTGTGATAGTAAAGTGGAAAAATGAAAAAGAAAGCCTCCTAACCTTTTTTGAGTCGCGAACCCCTTTTATAATATTCAAATAACCTGTGACCATCCACCCCCCATACAAGGTAAAGAAAACACATTAAAAATAGGTGTTTCAGAACATAATTCTCTAACTTAATATTTAAAAAAAAAACCGTGACGACTCCCTAGGAAACACTTCGCGACCCACAGGTTGGAAATCACTGCTATAACATTTAATTATAGAGACTTGTCAAACTTGAAATGTAAAAATTTTCATAAATACAGCTTTTCCCCCTACTTCGTTTCAACATCGAATTGAAAAATACGTTCCTCTATTCAATGGAAGTTTCACTTATAATAAATGTCCCACGTATTACGCACCGCGTTAATGGAATAAATACTGAACTACCTAAGTGGCATTAACACTAAAGGCTGAAGAATACTTAAAACTTCCAACAGAGACGACCTCAGGACAGCCAACATCATCGCGGACGACCCAGAAGGAGTGAGCTGCTTGGTGATAGACCGTGAAACGTTCAATCAACTGATTTCCTCCCTGGACGAAATTCGTACGCGGTACAAAGACGAGCTGCTCGAGGACAGAAGGTGAGCGTCTTGCTTCAATCAACGGCATCGTAATTTTAATCGCGGCTGCTAACAGCGTCGTTTACTAATAACAACGTTAACACTCATCAACGATAATTATACACGGTCCGTGATCACTCATGGGCTGTTTGTTAAATTCCTTCCTCTATACGTGTGTGTTATGTTTCACGCTTGCCACTAGGATGGGAAAATAGCGCACGTCATCTCAGAGTAAGTTACGCGTTACGGTATACACCGTGGTAATGATTCAGCAATTAAGTTAACGTTTCGCTTTTTCCCGTGACGACCGAGCAATTTACATTAAATACCGCGTCTCACGGTACACCGTGAGTTTGCACGTTCGGGCGAATGAAGGAAGAAAGGAAACGTCTTTGAAAGATCGTTAAGTTGTTGCGGATCACTATGATACGGCACAAACGCAGAGGAAAGCATTTTATGGTAACACTTCATCGGCCCTTTTTCCAATACCTTTCTTTCAATATCAGATGTACTATCAAACAAGATTATAAAAAAATGGCACCTTCCCTGAGGTCGATATATGTATTCCAATTCGTTTAATTTCTTATTGATAACAGAAAGTGCTACCCGAGTGCTAATTTCTCAAACCAAGTTAATATAATTTTTCTACAAATTAATAGTTTAATAATTTAATTGTGAAGGTAAAAACGACTGAACGAAGATCTGACTAGTATTTGATGTCTACGGTCATACGTGCGATAGTGTACAAAAGGGCACAAAGTTGTAGGCTACTTGAGACCTAGCTTGCTTCAGAAATTTCTATTTCATAGTAAATTCGCAAACCTTCGCAACAACTTAATATTGATTTTTGTACGAGCTACGCTCGAATAAAAAGAAATTGGAAGATCACTGAAAATTCTGGCCATTTTTTGAAAGGTATAGAGCGAATAAAAACTCATCGACATTGCAATGTTTTAACGCAGGTTGAACGAGGAATTCAGAGATTTAAGGCTGCAAGATCTTCGGCCACTGGCCACCCTAGGCGTGGGCGGTTTCGGAAGAGTCGAGTTAGTTCAAATAGCCGGCGACAGCACGAGATCCTTCGCTCTGAAGCAGATGAAGAAAGCTCAGATCGTCGAGACCCGACAGCAACAGCACATCATGTCCGAGAAGAGAATAATGGGGGAGGCTGATTGCGATTTCATCGTCAAGCTGTTCAAGACCTTCAAGGATAGGAAATACCTTTACATGCTGATGGAAGCCTGCCTAGGTGGCGAACTCTGGACAGTGCTGAGGGATACAGGACATTTCGACGATAGCACCACACGATTTTACACCGCCTGCGTGGTGGAAGCATTCGATTACCTTCATTCTCGAAACATCATTTACAGGGATCTCAAACCAGAGAACCTTCTATTAGACAGCCAAGGGTAAGATCACTTTTAAGAAGAATCGTTGTCTTGTAAAATTTGGAATATCACGAAATAATGAATTTATAAACAATATAGATGAACTCTAATTATTTTCTTTTAATTTGCAGATACGTTAAGCTCGTCGATTTTGGCTTCGCCAAACGTTTGGATCACGGAAGGAAAACGTGGACCTTCTGCGGCACCCCAGAATACGTAGCGCCAGAAGTTATTTTAAATAAAGGGCACGATATCAGCGCCGATTATTGGTCTCTTGGTGTTCTTATGTTCGAACTTCTTACGGGCACACCGCCGTTCACTGGTGGCGATCCAATGAAAACTTACAATATTATTTTGAAAGGAATCGACGCCATAGAGTTCCCGAGATCGATTACGCGAAATGCGACTGCATTAATTAAAAAGCTTTGCAGGTAACGATTTAGAAAAAACACTGGGTGACTTATTTTTTCAAAAATGATTCTAACATTGGGATAGAAATTCCGAGTAAAAAAAAGAAAAACAGAATTTATTTTACAATAAGTCACCCACTATAAACTGTTACAAATAGAAATGCTGAACATTAATTAATTTGTTCGTAGGGACAATCCAGCAGAGCGCCTTGGTTACCAAAAAGGTGGCATTAGCGAAATACAGAAACACAAGTAAGTACATACAGCGTTTCATTATTTATCCACAAAATTCGTGAATCACCCTGCGTTTATTCTATTATTTTTTAAAGCGGAAAATCAACTGTTAACAATTATTTTTCTTCACCATATAGATGGTTCGATGGTTTTAACTGGGAGGGCCTAAGAGCAAGGACCCTTGAGCCTCCAATCATGCCACGTGTCCAAAATGCCACAGATACCACGAACTTCGATGAATATCCACCGGATTCAGACGCACCACCACCCGACGATGTGTCTGGCTGGGATAACGACTTCTAACAATCATATCATATGTTTAAAGAGCTCATTATTTCCAAAAGAACGTCGCAGAAATTCGGTTCGTATTCTAAGAATCGCGAGATAGTCAAATGATTACTGGTAAGAGCATGGCTATCAACGCCTGTGTTTATTCTGCAAGGGAACGCCGCGCGATGCGTAGGCAATCACTTGGGAATAATTTTGATCGTCCTAACTGTAGTACCATCTAAGGAAACTGGCCTGTGATAGAAAATTAGGCCATCGACAGATTATGCTTCCGAGACCCTCTGAATTCTGTTGCACAGTGTTCTGGATGAAATCTATACGCCAGCAGCAAATAGATCGTTTTCCTATCGTACTACCTAAATGGGAACATGAATTGTCAAGGTGTCAGGGAAGTGACGTGCAAACGTGGGCCAGCCACGTATTGGATTTAGAGAAATTCTTTTAGACGCGCGAGCTCGTGCTCTGTGACATTTTAATCGAACGGATCGTCGTTAGACGTGCATGAATGCGTCAAGTGCCATACCTAACAAAGGTAAAGTCAAATGCGACATGTGTGTAGAGCATCTCCGCGCTGAACGTGCACAGAAATGTAGTCAAACTCAATCGGAAGAGACTTCTTGCCATCAGACTCGTGAAAAGTGTGCACACAATTTTGCGGAACAGACCACGTCGGATCATTCGTGTCCGATTTATTGTTGTTTGATTGAATTTATAGTTTATTGTAATAATCCTATTTTAATTAATTATACGACAAAATGACCCCTGTAAATAATTGATTATAAATATATAAATATATATATATATATATATATATATATATATATATACACATACACACACACACACACACACTTAAAGCCCAATGTATATGGATATTAAATAAAGTTTTATTAATGCTAATTAATTACAGTCGTATTGCAGTAACCCTATCCAGTACAGATTATACTTCCAGATGAATAATTTCAGATGTATAATAGATGTACGTAATTTTTTGTTTATGAATTTGAAATCGAATACGTTTAACAAGTACTTTCTATACTTAAATAACTGAACAACCACCACATTTAAAATTTCTTAATTCTAATTAAGAGTGTAATACAAAAGAATTCAGTATGATTCTATTATATTATATTTCTATATAATACTATTACAATACTATTTTATAATACTATTCTATTAATAAATAAATTAAAAAAATTCTTTCTAATTTGCATTAAAATACTTTTGTCATGGAAATATTTAACAATTGCAATGTTTTCTTAATAAAAGGTTTACTAAAAGAAGAAAACTACATTTTTGTAAAAGTACGCGGCAAACGTATTGTAACAATGAGCATTCCAATGCCACAATCTAAGCTCACTTCGTTAACTACGATTAATCGTTGATTTCACTTTAAGTACACATTACACTCCAATATAAACTAATTTTAAATAAATTTTTACTTACATATTTATTGCAGATTAATGGCAGCTATTTCCTAATTTTACACAAGTATTTCATAATAAAAAATTACAGAGCACTTTGAATCACTGACATTTCAAACCTAAATAGTCGCCATATTGAATTTCGTCGGCGTGATCGTAAAATGTTCCTAGGAAATTCCCGTGCGTTCTGAAATATTCTGTATTTGGCGAAACGATTGAGAATTCTCTTGCGGGTCCGCCTTTATAATTTCTACTTCTTAAATTCTGATTCTTTCTTTTATTTAATAATATTAAAATAAACGAAAATATTTGCTTAAAAAATTGTCTAAATTATGACAAAAATATCTTTTACTTTTAATACATTAACGGAAATACTCTATTGTTAGCATAAATAAATAATTATTAATTAGACATTTCAATTGCTCTGATAATATATAATTTAATTTACTTGAATGCGCTAAGATATATATTTAATTCCAGCTGATTATGCACTGTTGAGCAGTCACTTGTAACGCGATACGAAAAGTGGCGGCAAGTAGCGGGCTGTGCCAGTATATAGGCAGTAAAAAGGATCGCCTCGCTTGTGTGCATGGTAGAGCGTCAGCATTCCGAAAGTTTTTAACGCGTTTTCACGTGTATTTGCACATGCGAAGCTTGCTTCACGTAGTTTGTACATAGATTTTGCTTCGCAAAGAGATAGTGGAGTAAGAGGTAAGCAAAGTATTAACTAATTTTTTTAAACCCGGTGTCATAAAAAGTTCGTAAAAAAGATTTTATAAATATCTTAGAGATTCATTAAAAATATTTATTTACAATGAAAAAATAGGATTGTAGAGGTAACTTTACCGGTGGACCAACAAAATAAGTACATGATACAATGGGTCCATATGTTTTTATGCGGAAAGATAACCTTTATTAATACATACAGTTGCTACTAAATAAAATAATTTTGTCTGCGGGACAATTTTGATAAATACTGTTTGCAATGTCAACAGTAATACACATGTACTTTTTCACTTATTCACGATTAATAGGATGTACTTGTTTCGAAAGTAATTTATTATAAATAGTGCGTTTATAACACGTGCCTCGTCTCCCGCATTTTGTATACATTATACATATTATTCTTCTTTTTCCTCATTTTTTACCCTTTTATTAATGCCAGTATAGAAACGCGAAAAATTAAGCGTGTACGCTTGCATTCCGCAAAACATACAAATAGTAGTAAAAATGAAATTAGTAAAAAGGCAACACAGTGGCATGCCAAAAAAATGGCTCTTGTAAACAAATTTATTTAGTTCCGTGGTCCTTGACCTCCAAGTCTTTTTTAGTAACTTGCGTTAACTGTCTTTTTATGTGAAAAAAAAAACACCATTGAAATATCTTTTATATAGTAATTTGCTATATTTACGTAATGTTATATTATTATTTTGTGTTTTCTTCTATTTATAATATTTAATAGAAATCTTTGTATGTATTTCAAGATCAAAACCTTTGTTTAATGATCTCTTCTGTTAATAATATTATGTTCTTTATTTACATTTCTAACTTACAGAGTTTTCTATTCATGTCTGTACTTTTGTTATCTGATTGGTATGAACAGCCTACAGCGGCAAGTTTGGTAGAAAGAGAAAATTAAAGTTTGAAAAAGTGGTTAAGAAGTAGGTATAAATTGTTTTTAAATCATCCACATAATTACTATTATGCTAGGAAAACGTGCCTATATTAAAGATCTTTACAAAAGGCTTTTGTTATTCAAGAAATACGTACAAAAAATTTCACTCGCAAAAATTATATGGCAAAATAATTATTTATAATTAAATAAAAAGGGTGGCAAAAATCGTTTTTGCCCAGAGCGGTGTAAGAGCTAGATCGGCCCCTGTTCATTGCCTTTGGTTATGTGTATTATAAAAGGAAATAATGTTTTTACGAATTACCTTTTTGTATCTGACGTTGATCTCCAAAACAATAGATAAATACTCATTCATTCGTATTGTATAGGGAAACATGGAAGGTGATAAAGAAAAACCGATGAGCATGGGGAGGGGAGGAATTCTTTTAAAAATGATAAGAGAAAAAGAGAAAGCTGATGCTGCAGCTGCAGTTCAACCTGTACCAGTGGCCAGTACTATGCCTAAAACTGAGGTCAGTCCCCTTACCATCGGGCGAGGGAGAGCAAACCTATTAGATCTAATCAAAACAAAGAAATATGAAGCACCAAGTCCTAGACCAGTACCAGTACAAGTAATTGGCCAAGGTAGAGCGTCACTAATTAGCCGTGTTAAAGCTGCTAGGTATGTATCTATCTATACCATTATATAAAAATGTTCATGCTAGGTATATATGTATGTCTGGTTAAATGCGCAAAACTCAAAAACTACTGAACCGATTTTAATGAACTGTATATCAGCAGAATATTTGTTTTAATGGGACTGCTATGGGCTATAGAATAATTCCAAAATTTAAGCGCAGGAAGCGCTATGCTTACTTTCAAAATTAAATGTTAAATTAAATGAAGATGGAAAGTCTACTTTTTACCGTAGGTAAGCACAGGTATTTTGCTAGTTTTAAAATACAAATTAAATCGTATCCCATTAGCAAAGAAAAGAAATCCTGATTACTCCAAATACCACATTCCTTATTGTTGATACTTAAGTTACGTCTAAGTAAACATTTTAACGACGATATAGATCAAATGCATTTATTTTTTACTAGCTGACCCGTTACCTGCTTTCACCCGGGAATTATTTATGATGTTTCCAAAACAAAAAAAACATATAATCTAATTCAAAATTTCATTGAAATCCGTTCAGCTGTTTAGGCGTGAAAGAAAGACAAACAAACAGACAACATTTCACCCTTATATATACGTATATTAGTAAGGATTATTTGATATTTTAAAATCTAATTGCATATAATATATTTTATGTCATTTTGCTGGCTATATAATGAAATTTCACACTTTTCAATTTAATATTTGAATGAGAAAAAGATTTGTAAGTTTAAAATCATTAATTTGACTGACTAGAAATCTTCAATGTTCTACAGTCTCTTTATAAAGATCAACTCTATAGTGCAAGCTTACCCTAAATGTACTAGTTTAGATAGAAATCCTTTTGCCAATGTAAAATTGTTTATTTGGAAAAAACTCATTTTATTCGATTGAACAATAAAAATGTATGCCTTTATAGTTCAGTTGAACAGCCTACTGGACCACCACCCACTCTTAGACCATCTGGCAATGATACTGGAGTCCTAGGTAAATTATCTGATCTCACAATAGCAGATACTGCGAGTACATCGGAAGTATCATACCCGACTCCTCTACCAATCTCCCATCAGGGCACCGGTGGAAAGCCGTAAGTGTTAATATTTGCATGTAACATCGCAGCATCAACTTTTGCAAGATTGTCTCAGAAAGTTAATAGAACAGATTACAAAATGGTAATGTACTTTTAGGATTGCGTTAAATGCCAATTACATAAAGCTCAAACTAGATCCTGGGAAAGGATTGTTTAATTATGAGGTCAAATTTAATCCAGACATAGATTCAAGACCGTTTCGTAACAAACTTCTTAATCAACATTTACAAACAATTGGGCGAACAAAAGTGTTCGACGGAGTCACGCTCTTTTTACCTCAGAAATTACAGCAGGATGTAAGTAAAAATGATCATTAGGCAGCCAGTAAATATATAATGTCCGTTGCGTATAATTTGTAGACTACTATTTTTCAATCTGTCCATCCCATGGATGGGTCGACAGTAACATTGACACTGATTTATAAAAAACGGCAAAGCATGAGTGACAACATTACCTTCTTCAATGTTTTACTCAAACGTGTTATGCGAGCTCTGAGCTTAGTTCGCATTGGCCAACACAGTTTTAACCCGAAAGGCATACATGCTGTGCCGCAACACAAGTTAGAGGTGTGGCCGGGTTATGTTACAGCTATCAACGAGTACGAAGGGGGCTTAATGTTATGCATAGATGCGAAACACCGTGTGATGCGTACAGAAACAGTACGTGATATAATGTAAGGCTACTAAATCCGCTAAACATTTAACGTTACAAAATGAACCTAATGTAATCCGAAAATACTATGATGTAGGATGAACTTTGGAAACAGACCAAATTTTAAAGACCTGGCTACGAAGGAAGTAATCGGTATATCTGTGTTCACAAGATACAATAATAAAACTTATCGTGTCGATGATATTGCATGGGATAAAAATCCAACATTCGAATTTGAGAAAGGAGAGGAGAAGATATCTTTAATAAATTATTACAAGCAACATTGGAACTTAACTATAAAAGATATAAAACAGCCGCTTTTAGTTCATTGTTCTAAAACCAAATTGCCTCAAGGAGGAGTGAGTAACTTTTAACTGTTCCCGGAGCTACATAAATATGGAATTTAAGTATTAATCATTTTCACTATTAAAATTTTGGATATAGACACAAGAACAAATGATACTATTGGTACCTGAGTTATGTTATATAGCAAGTCTGACTGATAGCATACGTTCAGACTTTCGAGTAATGAAGGACCTTGATGTAGTGACTAAAATGTCCCCTAATGCTCGTCGTGATGTATTTCGACATTTTGTACACGAAATACAAAAGAACGAAATTTCGCGTGATATATTAGCTGAGTGGGGTTTACAATTAGAAATGGAGTTAGCTGACTTTTCAGGAAGAGTCCTCGAACCCGAGAAAATATACTTCGGAAACAATAAAAGCTTCCAACTTCAACCTCAGAGACCTGCGGACTGGAGCTCTGCTACTTGTAAAAACATTATGTTACGAACTGTAAGTTTTAGGCTCATACGCCAACCATCGATGAAGAACGCGTACTTGATAACAACAGCAGAATTATCAATAATGTAATCACATTTTTAGCCGGAATTATATCACTGGTACATCCTGTATTGCCAAAAAGATGCAAGATGTAGCCAAGAGTTTGCTGGTATGTTCAAAAACGTTTCAAAAGTTATGGGTATGTGTGTCAGGGAGCCACAGATGATTTGTCTAAGAGACGACCGAATCGAAACATACGTCCAACAATTGCGTAATAATATTCGACCCAACGTTAACTTAATGGTCATTATATTTCCCACTAATCGAACAGACAGATACTCTGCAGTGAAGAGGTAGAGCATTATTTTGCACACTTTAACATTAGTATGTCACGTGATAACAATTTTATCCATTACTTAGAGTTTGCTGTGTAGAAATGCCTGTACCCTCTCAAGTCATCATGTCCAGAACTATTTCTCGTGGTGATAAATTGAAAAGTATAACAGAGAAAATTGCCTTGCAAATTAACTGCAAATTAGGTGGAGCACTCTGGGCATTGAACATACCGATGGTATGAAATAAACATTCATAACCTCTCTTCTCTGTTAAATCTAAAGAAATAAGGGTCTAATTACTACATTCCATTGTCTAGGAAAATTGTATGATATGTGGAATAGACGTGTATCATGCCGGAATTGACCAAGCATCAAAGGGAAGCGTTGCAGGGTTCGTAGCGAGTTTGGATAGAATGCTAACAATTTGGCACAGTAAAATTTGTCTACAAGGTCGGCACCAAGAACTAGTAGACATGCTACAAATCTGCATGATCTCAGCAATAAAAGCTTACTCTAAGGTAACTAGTGATTTATTTCATAATATGTGCATTCACGTTCTAATTATTATTGTTTTTGCGTTACAGTATAACAAACGTTACCCGGATCGCATTATCGTATTTCGGGATGGCGTTGGCGACGGTCAAGTCGAAACTGTCGCTAAATATGAAGTGAAACAGTTGCTAGCAACATTCAAAAACATAGAGCCAAGTTATCAGCCAACATTAACCGTTGTGATAGTTCAGAAACGGATTAATACGCGATTATTTGCGAAATCTGTAAGTTATGAAATAAGAAATCGGCTATTGACAAATCGGGCTGCTTAATCGTGCAAATTATTTATATACATTTTAGTCGTCGGGCCTAGAGAATCCTCCGCCAGGAACAATTGTGGATTCCTATATAACGAAATCGAGCCTCTATGATTTCTATTTAGTGTCCCAGAACATACGACAAGGCACAGTGTCGCCAACACACTACATTGTTGTGTATGACAGTAAGAATATGAAGCCTGAGCATATACAACGATTAACGTACAAACTTTGCCACTTGTACTATAATTGGCCCGGTACTATAAAAGTTCCCGCTCCTTGCCAGTATGCGCACAAGCTCGTTTCCCTTGTTGGACAAAATATACAGTTGGAGCCACATCAGTTACTCTCCGATACATTATATTACTTATAAATCATGTTTATATAAGACTGACTTAACATGTTAGAGAATTGTTGACTTATATAGTTCAGTACAAATCAAAGATGCCGAAAACACAGAACAAGATAGATGGTTACTGTATTCTTCTTTTTTTTAAATAGATCTCTGTAACATTTGTACATATATTCTCAGTATTCACAATTTCTCTACAGTGTTTAAAAAATAATAGGATACAAAACATGCGCGGATCGGTGCCTATTTTGTAGATGTAAGGAAAATAAATATTTAAGTTCCCATTAATCTGTAATAGTAGCATAAACACAAATCACAGTGCAGTATTAACTTATAGGTTCGCAATAATTATTTCATAAATTCTGTTCCATTGACTAAGAAATTTCAGTTATTTTACTACTTACAATCTATGACTGCGTATTCTTTAAATTTATATAGCCAGTCGTGGAATATAGATATATGGTGTGAACAAAATATTTTATTTCGATAAACAAATCAGCAATGTATTTCAAGGTATAATTTTTAACCCATCGTGACACCTAGATAAACTAACATAAATTCTTTGTTCTCTAGTACAACAAATAAATGATTTATATTTTGTTATAAATACAATGACTGCATTTAATTACTTTGCGTATGCGTAGCTTGCCACGTTATTGTATTATTTATCGCGGTTATTGATCGCAAAACTGGTGTCTTTATTCTCGAATCGGTGAGCGCGCATTATGTATCATATGAATGAAAAAAAATATTTAAGCTCTGAGGAGTACGAACTCTGGACCTTGTGCATGAATATCCAATGTTCCAGCGACTTCATCAAATGCATACTTTACCTTAATTTGCATATTATAATAGGACCAATGGAGTTACTCGAATAACACCAATCTACTGTGTCCTCCGATTTCATGCAAATTTAACTGCGCCTGCGTTCGGTTCGTCGGGTCTTATAACGTTACGAGTGACTTTTTATTGAAAATTACAAATATTCCCTTCCTCCCCACCGCGCTACAAACAGTTAGTACGATCGATTAGTGTGGTGGAATTTATTTATGTGCTTACGTATGTGTTTACAAACGACCCTGCCGATGAGGATCCAATACCCAGAACGACGCGAGCGAAATGCGTGTATCCATAGTCGTCCACCTTGACTTGAAAGCACGCATATATGTCGTGCAAGCGCACGTCTCTATATTACGACGCCCTATGCCAGTGTGAGACATTAAAGGAAGCAGTGGCGTAACAAAAATCGCGATGGTTGAAAATTGTATCACTATCTAAGCGCCGCGCGTATTTTCAATTACGTTAATACTTCTCATAGCTGTTACGTCATACGTCGTTCGACGCGTGCATAGACGTAACACCGTCACTGATAGAGCACACTACATGTATATTTTCTAACCATGAAAATAAAACAACGTCTGAATTACATAACAGAGTTTAAATTGTCAATTGCAATTTAAGACATTGGTAGAATTAGGTAAAACTTGAAACTGGAATTGCTTAAAGTATTACTTTACTAAACAATGGATGCTAAAACGAATGCAAATAAAATAGTATGCTGAATGTTACAAGTAGCTGCAAAAATATGAATTTTATTTGAGTAATCGAAGAAAGATTTTTTATTTTCATGCATACTTTCATAAGTACCAATGAAATATTTTGCTCTCGATGCTGCAATATTTGAAATATCTTACGACAGCGACAATAAAGTTACTGTACCAATAAGGTTGATTATTTCATATGGTAGAAATGAAAGCGAGTGTAAATAAAATGTTTTGAATGTAACATGAATATTCAAGAAATAAAATAGTTTTGTTCAAGTAGTTAAAAATTTAGAAGATATATTTCATTTTTTATCTTTTAATATTGAAAATATTTGGCTTCTTTACACTTATGCGATCTTCAGAAGCAAACAATTTAATAAGAATTCTTGTATCCCATTCCCTGACTCTCCAGTATCAAGTACAAAATTGACTCTTTAAATTAATATTTCATACATCACATTGGATTCACAGTATATCTTACCTTTATTTTTATCGTCGCAAGATGTACAAATAAAATATTTCATACATCACTTTGAAACTATAAACCAAAGGTAAACTCTTTCCATATCATTTGTTCACGACTCAAATGGAACTATATCATTTTCAAAATCTTCATATTATATTCCCATTACTTCTGGTGAATTTATCATTTAAAACAGTACTTTAATTAGTATTTAAGTTCGAAGATGTTTACTCCAAATGACACCGTGTTTATATTCCCACGGCAATGAAAATAAAATGTTAGCGTCACCTTAAAACGTCGATTGATGTGAAATAGCCTGTCGCTTCGTTTAGGATGATGCGGCAAATGGAAATTAAACAAAGCTATCCGTCATTTGCTATTTGAAAAGTGTATTACATCCAGCACCGATCACCGATAAACTTACGTTTCTCAGAAGAATGTAGCGCAACTTGAACGACCTCCGGGAGGATCCACCGCATTGCGGTGTTTAGTCGACACGATAGTTACGCCACTGCAAAGGAGACAACCGCATGTATACGTAAATACGTACGTACGTATGTGTATTTACGGTCGTGGCGTATCGCGTATCGAGTCGCCGCCGTCGCCGCCATTCGAGCGGTTAGCGCCTGCGTACATCTTGTTTACAACTGCGGAGCTTACCATACACATGACCTTTACAAGATGGACATGAGCGCCTATTTAGCTGTCTAGGCGTGTGACGGAAAAAGTTCAAAGATACGTGCGTGTCGTTCGTGAACGTCGACGTGTACACGGGAGGAACCACGGAATCGGGTGATCTTTAGCTTGGTTATCGGGAAAAACAGTCAAGCCACAGGTTCGTGATCGCAAGTGACGCGGGTATTTGTCGCTCGCTCGCACGCGGGCGGAAGGGGGACGAGAGGGATGGTGGGCACGAAAGGAGACCCGAATTTTTCACCTCGAGCAGATGTGATTGCCGTGGACGGATATCGTGTGTGCTCGTTCAGAAGTTGGTGCTCAAAACAAGGCGTGCACGTTGCCGTAACGTTGTTAACCGCACTGTGAACTCCATTCGTGTTGTTTCCTTCCGCAAAGTGCTCTATATATAAGGGGTGTGGGAAGAGGAGTGCGTTCTTTCGCATCGACCTGGAATGCTGTCGTGTTTTGATGTGCCTACTATTGCGCATGAAAAAATTGTTCTGCCCTTGACAATAGCCTATTTACCCGAAGCTAGGCCGCCTTTATACCGCACCAACTGACGATAACAGGGGTTCAACCACCCACCTGCGTGTGCGTCGCATGTCCCTCTCTCTTTTTCTCTACCTTGCTGCGTATTCCCTCTGAACGTACTCTCGCAAAACGAGCGAGCGGCCAGGAGCTCGTGCTAGCTGGCCAGCGCGCGCGAGCTCACGCTTCCGCGTGTGTTGTGTGTACACGTGAACACGCCCGCGTGTGTTTGTCTCTCTCTTTCTCTCTCCCTCCCTGGCTCTATCTCTTTCTCTCTTGTATCGTCGCGGTGTGTACAAGCGTGTTTCTTTACATGTGGCCAACGTCGCCGCTTGTGTGCGCGCATATACGCGCCAACCATTGTGGACCACGCAGTAAATTGTGTTATTCGACGCGATAAACAGGTGCACGAGTCTTGTAACCGAGAAAAACAATTCTCAAAGGTTCGAGCGGTTCCCTCTGGTAAAGTCGTCCGAACGTATGCGAAATACGTCGTAAATGGTGGCGAAGGCTGTTGTTGACCTTAGGCTGCGTGCTGCAATCCGCCCTGGGATACCAGAGCCACGAATCGTGGCGGGCGAAATTAGACGAAACCGCGTGACAGGTGGAACCCAGGCCCACCGAGGACCGCCATCGCGGAAAGCTAAGAGCAGGTACATGCTCTCTATTTTCCACGAACCCATCACGAAGGGTTTTCAGCATCCGTCGTAGGGTTGATCGTGTTTCCACCAAATCCCTAACCTCGGAGAAGTTGGGGCCAGTCGATTGCATACCTCAGCACGAGCTGTATCAAGGAAGGAAATACACCCCGATGGCCTATGCGACGCCCTTATAGTACACGTTGAGTGCACATGCACCGCGGTGGCGTGTTATTGCTTATTTACCCCCGACACGTGCTTACACCGTTAGCGTGTTTCCGAGTCCGATATCGACTGCGACCTTTTACTGCGATAAAACGGCGAGGCGGCACCCAGAACGTTGAAGAGGGGAAGATCGCAATATAGAATTGTCGCGAATTCTGGAGGAAACGAGGACCGCTTTTCGGAGGTCCGACATGTGCGCGGAAACAGCGATATCACAGTTCCGCCGAATCGAGTCTAGAATCGAGTAGTTTCCGAGTCTCGTGTTTCTCGGGTAATAACCGCTTGGAGCGGAAGTGTTTCTCGCATAAACCGAGCTCCTCGGGCAACGTGGGTGGGAGCATGGATATTCTGTCACGATGAGCTATCGAGATAGCGTGTTTTGGTGCAAGATGGGCGCGATGAATTGATCATCCGCGATCCCCCTATAGCATGTAAACGGTGCGGAGTAACGTGTCATTTGGAGGATTCGCAAGATTCTTCGCAACGACGGCCTTTTTGATCGTCACCACGGCGATGTCTTCGGGCAGGGGTTTAGTCTCCCCCTCAGGAGGCCCCGTGGTTCTCTGCGGACACGTGAAGAAGCTAAAGACTCAAAAGAAGAAGTACTTCGTTCTGCGCGGCGAGGCGCCAGCGTATCCTGCCTGCCTCGAATATTACGACAGCAAGAAGAAGTTCGAGAACAGGCAGCCGCCGAAGCGCAGCATCATGCTGGACAGCTGCTTCAATATCAATAAACGCGTGGACACCAAGTACAAGCACGTTATCGCGCTCTACACGAAAGACGAGTGCTTTTGCTTGATCCTCGAAAACGAGAAAGAGCTGGACGAGTGGCTGAAGGCGATGCTTCTGCTCCAGAGCGGTGATGTGGCCGATGGAGAGCAACCTCGGCCTATATTTGGTAATGCGCTATTACGGTTTGAATTAGATTTAGACCGCGTTTATCGTGGAGACGGGACGTGAGCGTTGCACGCGCCAGCAACTTTTTGATAGACTTTCAGGTAGATACGGTCCGCTGTTCGTAAACACGAGCGGTACGCGAAACTCCGATGTTTTGGAGCTTCAAAGTTAGTTGTTTACCCGTTTTACAAATGCGTCACTGTCTGTAATTTCACGGCAAGCGAATAAAGAGGCCGAAAGATGGATCCAAATAAGAAAACACGCTTGTTTTCAAAGGAAAAGGAAACTTTCCTCGAGTAACTTCATCCTTCTTTTGGATATTCATTTAATGAACACGTTCTAATTCATGACATTCAAATGATTCGATAATATTTCAAATGAACTGTACGAAGCAAAGATAGCGTTTTCTATATAAAGACAGTTGCTTATAAAGTTAAATATGCACAGATTCCTGTTTGAATATATGTAAGTATTTGTATCGAGCATACATGCAGTCTGTACATTCAAGAATGTTTCCAATATTAACATTACAAGGACTCGTGTAATCAGACAAATTTTCTAAAAATATTCTTGAAACAAAAACTTTTGTATCATGGAGAAACAATAAAAGAGAATGTGACAAATGTGATTGGTGTTGTAGTACAGTGTGTTACCTATTATCAGTTATAATAAGATACAACCATTTTATTGCAGAACATGTATGGCAAGTTACAATGCAAAAAAAAGGGTTGGGTGAGCGAAAGAATATTCATGGCCCCCACAGGCTATGTTTAACTGATCGAACATTAAGCCTGGTGAAAATTGGAGCAGAGGATAATTCAGATTCTCTTGAATTTCCTGTAAGCTCACAGAGATTTGCGAAAAAAATTCTGTCGGACTTAAGAAGTATAACTAATGGTGGCCTTTTGTCTCATAGTTGAGTTGCATTAGAAGATGTGGGCACATGGAACGTATCTTCTATATGGAAGTAGGTCGTTCGGCAGTCACGGGTGGTGGTGAATTATGGATGGAGGCTGAAGACAGCACCATAACACACAATATGCATCTCGCTATTATGAACACTATGAGTGGGTCTGGAAACAACAAAGATGACGTGGGTCCACGCCAGAGAAAGCGTAGCTCTTCTGCAACTGAGTCGAGCAAACCGATCTTTTTGATGCAGCGTCGTGCTGGACAAAAATTCCATAACTTTTCGCCACTGGGTAAGTGACAATCTTGAGGAATGCTTCTTTCCTTTGCGTACCTTCACACAATATCACTTATGGTTTATAACCATCCCTTTTCGCTATCTCTATTCAGTATAGATGCGCACCTTTGATTATGTATATAAGTGTACCATACACGCGCGACACTTTAGTTTTATTTCTCTTAGACATCGAACAGTTGGTGCACAAGTTTCACTCCACAGAAATAATCCACTTGCAACTCACTTTCAAATCCACACATATGTCACTGCCTGAGATAGTAGTTTCTGTACACCACACCATAACTGCACTATATTATATGCTTTGAAATATCGGCTGAAACACGATATGTACAGTTGAAGAGTCAGCTTTAGAATAACACAAATGGGTTGCGGGTATTACAGAGGAGCACAGGACGCACAAGGAGCAGATGGATCCACTGCAGGAACAGGAGCAGTCTAATCAGACTCAGAGTACCTCTTCTTGCAATACAGTCACTGGTCTGTTTTCTGTCATTGTAGTTGTTTGCTTTTTCCTTCTACGCGGGCATCAAAGGATGATAATGTGGTCATGTTTAAAATAATCCTTCTCGCAAACATTTGAACCTTTAGAAAACTGAACTTTAGAGAAGCATTAGTGTTTTCTTGCTACTATGTCTGGTGTTTCCATTAAACGATTATTCGTGGCAACCAAACTTTCGCGACATCAACAAAATATTATATTATTTCATTTCATCTTAGAATCTAAATTTCGTGTTACATTTTTACGAAACCATTCAAGAATTATCCAAGATTTGGAATAACCTTAAAGTTTCATAGATTCCCGCGCGGAGATGAGACATCTTACTATTGCACAATATGTTTCAACATTCTTCATATGACGCTTGTAGATACATTTATTAACAAGATCGAGTACAACGAAAGCAAGCGCGTGTCTCATACATAAACGAAGAGAATGCATCAAGTTTTCAAAATAGATCGATGAAACTGTCTGCTAGATCGATATATCGCTGTTAAAAAGAATTCCTATACATAAACCTTTTTACGAGAAACTCAATTGTATCTTCATTAACATCTACGTCGCCTGAATTACATTTTATGAGAAGTACAGAAAGAAAAAGAAAGTAGTTGTACGACAGTGAGAGCTGTGTGGTTGCAGCCGTTGCTGGTACCGGGGTTGGGACTGCTGGGATTGCGTCGACTAATACCAACTGTGCCACTACCACTAGGCGTCGTCATTCGATAGCGAGTCATCCCCATTCCGTCAATAATTCCCAATCCGTTCATGTTACAACAAGTACAACTACAACAGCAACTACCACCACTATCACCATTACCACGACCGCTACCGTGACCGCCACAACCACAACCGCGACAATATCCCATCAGAGAACCCTGTCGCTGCCCTTAGCTGCCGTTATTATCAATCAAATGCAATCATCTAAAAGATCAGTTTTACGCTGTATGTATTTTTATTTCGTCATACGATAAATGAGCAAGAGATATTCTTTGTTTCTCTTTTAGTGTCTATGCCTCTCGCTGCTTCTTGTTTTTGTCCCCCATCCCCCTTTTCTCTTTGTTTCTTCATCATTTTTCCGCGGACTTCGAGTCGCCTTCGAAGCGGCCGAAATTGAAACTATCGCTTCGTATTGTATCATTACAGTTACGGCCTTTCATGACATCGCGTTGCCCTGGATCTGCAAGCTTCAACTTGCATGCAATCATTTGCATGCCGCACTTATCTGTAACAAAGTTGCGCTTCATTTTTTTGTTTCTTCCTCCTGCTCGCCGCCGCGAAGCAGGTAGTGAAGTACGTTCCACGCGAGGCTGTTTCTTTCCCATTATTCTGCAACACTCCCTGCGCATCGAGTTACATTTCCGTCCACCTATTCCTGCCGTTTGGAATCATCTCGTTGATCATGATCCCCATGCTTGACCTGAAATACATGTTTAAATCAATAACAAACTCGTATATATGATTATGCAAATATATATATATACACCAGATCTGTACGGAATCATTTGATTATGCAAACTAACTAACCACTGCTATGCTGGGAGGATGGTTGTGTTTTTTTCCTTCAAATTTGGTTTCCTGGGCGGAACGTTTCGCGGCATCCTGACTGACTAGCATTTTTCTAGGTGCGAACGGCCGGGACAGATGCGACAGCTTGCCTTCGAGGGCCCGTGCAACCAGCGAGAGTCATCCCACGTCGGTACTAAGCCACCCTAGAAACGCTCACTTCGTGCCTCATGTTCTGAGGCCGCACTCTATGTATGTAAGAGGCCTTTCCTATTCGCCACCAATCACGTCGATGCCTATCAGCCCCGCTTCCGGAGCGTGCTCCACGGATTCCGCGGGCTCATCCCTCTCGATGGACGATGGTGGCGAAACCGCGTTGGAAGAGAGTACCGTGTCGAGGTACGGGCACTCCTTGACGCCTGACGAGCCTGTCATTCTGGAGGAGAATGGCGATGATTACGCCCCGTGGTCTATGGATCACCCGCATCAGAAATATTCGCCAAATTTCAAGTCGCATTCTCCTTCCCAGGTGGGTTACCTCGGTATCTCTCGAATGATCGGGGAAGGGGCAATAAAACGATGACGCAAGGAAATAAATCAATCGCGCGCGATGCTCCCAGTGTTTGCTCGTTAACGCGGGACTCGGTCAGCGAGCCGGGAGACGGGTCACCACCTTTATTGCGCTTTATTCCTCGATCATTTCTTCTGAGAATAGCAAAGTGACGAAATAATAACGTATACAATTTACTGTATTGACAGCAGAGTTCCTATACAGATATGTACAGTCCTTGTGGATCGAGTCCTGGTCGAGGCGGCGGAGGCTACGTCCAAATGTGTTCCGGGACAGGCCATTCCCATTCACGGGCGTCGTCCCTTGTCGAAGAAACTCACGCGCCAGAAGGTTACGTACCTATGGCGCCCGTTGGGAACAACGGATACGTCGATATGGATCCCTCGCATAGTCAAAACGGCCATTACCCTGACGATATGTCTCACGGTGGGAGCAGTTGTTCTGTTACTTCCGGTACACCTAGTACAGACCTACGGTTCTCCGAGTACCACTTAGACAAAGTGGCCAGTTTCCTGCCGCCTGGGGAGGATTTGTCAGCCAGGCCAACGAGAGCCTATTCCATTGGGTCTCGGCCGGATCCTGTGAACAAGCATCGTAAGAATAGGTACGAGCATTTATCTTAATTCTCTGGGATGCTAATATTTTCAGTTGGACTCCTTATTTATTATTTATACAAAATTAAACAAAGGTATATCGAGCAATCGTATATCTTCTTGGTGTTTCGAGCAGGTTGGATATCGCTCAACAGGAAGCTAGCAGGGAGCGGGCTTTCTCCGTGGGCAGCAGGTCTAAAAAACCTGAAATTGGGAGGTTAGCGAATGTAGTCACTACATCGTTCCCAGCTGGTTCTGAACAAACAAATTCCAACAAATCGAATTCGGCACCGTTGCTGTCTAGTTCGTGGGGGCACAACTCCGGCTGTTCTGTGACTTCCGAGCGCATGGAAGATCTGATGGAGTTGGACTTCACGAAACCCAGTATTCCTACAACCGTTAATTCATCACCTTCATCCTACTCGCAGTCACAGTCTCAGCCACATTCATACTCTACTGCCACCGACACCAGTTCCTATGTTGATATGTCTCCTGGACAACCGCCCTCGTCGGCCACCGCTCCGTACGTCGATATGAGCCGCATTAATAAGGTACTTGTGAATTCAATTAGAAATTCAATTCAAATGAGTATATTGAGTACAACGAGTGAATTTAATTTAAATAGTGTATAATTAGAAAATTAATTATATGTTAAAAACTTTCAGATCAATCGTAATAACAATAACAATACAATCACTGCCAATCAAAACCATAGTAACATACATGTATCATCTTCTGCTTCTGCGCACAAGCCGGTGATTACTAGTTTGAAGCCAGTGGTGGAAGCAGAATCGCCATACGTGAGAATGGATGTTGGTGTAGTGGAGGATTGGTCACACTCCGATACGAGTCCTAAGCAAATTTCATCGCCTATTCAAGAGGAATGCGTGGAATCGAACGGCCCACCAGGTAAAAGATCGATTTAACGCATTTCTAGCTGCACATGACTAATGATCTCATCGTTATTCTTTATTTTTAGGCGCCACGAGAACGGCACCCGTGGATCTACCAAGGCGTCCACCCGCGGACTACGTCGACATGAATTTTAAATCAAGAACAAGCTTAGAACAAGACTACATAAACATGAATATGAGTAATCAAAACAGTCGCAAAGTAACGCGGCCGGGTAGTCGGAAGGAGAAGCCCCGTTCCGAACCGATCGCGATTCAAGCAGGAAGTAAACCCGCGAAAGCGCCTAGTTTCTTACCCCTGGACGGCAGTCCAGACTCAGAAAGTTTAGCGAGTACACCCGCGTCGCCACCGCGGGCGACACCTACGGGCTCCTCGGCGACCATCTTCCCCTTCTCCTTGAACAGTCCTCAGTCACCCGAAAAGTCCTTCACCCATCAGAAAAATAACGGCGAATCCACAGATTTAACTATTACTTCTAAAAATAACGACTGCATTATAGTCGAGCCCACGAGTATAGCTAATGCTATCGAGACCATCGCCGTCCCAGTGATGGAAGCGAACAATACTTTGCCGAAACTAACCAACGACAGGCCGTCTAGTCCTACGGAGGATGATAATCCCGTGAATCGAGTGATATCGAACTTGTTAACCTCGCAAGATAGCACGTGTAACGCTGTAACGAAGAAGTTCTCCGACCTGAACCTGTCGAAACCCCGCTTGATAACCGCCTCACCTAACACGAGCCCGACGTTGCCGGGTTTTAAGACAACCGCTGAAAACGCGACCGCCGACAGGCGAGCGTCATCTCCCAAATTGATGGATGAGACGCCGACGCCCACATCCACGGCTACCACGAGCCCGTTAGGGAACGACAGTTGCGCAAAACAGTCCGCTGCGTCAACGTTGCATTACGCTAGTCTCGATCTGCCTGAAATTGGGAGCACGGCGCCCGTCTCGCCGGCCACCCAAGAGGGCTTCACTTACGCTGAAATCGATTTCGCCAAACTCAAGCAGAATTAAAAGTACCATCGTACAACGCGGACCGCAGCTCTGTATCGGGAGGGGGTAGGTTTACGCGTCACGGGCCGCGGGATGCTGGATTGGCTCGTTGCCCTGTCCGCTCTTGGCGATAACAACGAGTAGACCAGACAGGGCAATCGATCGTTCCAACATTGGCCGAGCGGGATTAATGATAGCGAATGGCAGGGTGTCGGATACGAACTGTAAATAGTAAATTCTTTTTTATCCCAACCTTGAATCATCATCGTTTTATCAGTCGCGTATGGTTCTGACTTCCTGAAGGCGACATTAGTGCCTGTACTTCTGGTCGTACTGTATCGGTTGTTGGTTGTTTTCTTTTTGTTTCGATTTTATCCGTATGTAGTAACCAACGGAGAGATTGTGTATATTGTGGGCGAATCGTCGAGACCGTTAATGTTTTTCCTTTTTCTGTATTGATTTTTAAGTGAGATATTTCGATGCGAGATATTGATATTATTCAGGATGTTGAAGATTTTATCTTGTTCCCAGTTGTTTTATTATCATCGATTGTTAACGACGAAGTATTCTTACGTGTGTAGTAAGTCCACGAATGGTTGTCGATTGGAAGACGGTGAAAAGAAATAGTATTTATCGGCTATTTTAAACGTATTTGTAGATACTAGAGCGATTAACTTAATTGTTATTACTAATCACCGTTTAATTTTATTAAATTCGATTGAAATCGTACGAAACGTAGAACGATACGTACGAACATACGTTTTTACCAGAAACATGGAGTACTAATTGCGAGCGCGCGTATGGCTGCGCTGTATCTCTTCGCGAGGGTAGAGGCTGTGTCGCTCGCCAATGTTGGATCGATTTAAGTCGCAGAGCTCGTGTTTTGGGAAAGGTGGACGCTCCTCGCAGCGGGCTATACGTATGTGTGTTATCGCGCTTTCTCGTATAAATTACAAATTGCCGAAATACCGTCAGGACACCGCCTGTGCGGTGTGTACGCGCGCGTGCATACCTCGCACCGATTACACACGTTACATATAACATACATACGCATTTACAGGGTATTCTGTAAAAGATGGTACAACCGGAGAGATAGACAATTGGTTGTGTAAAGAAAAAAATGAAAGAAGGAAATTAAATATAACCAGTCTGACGATGTTGTTACCGCGGGTAGAAGAGAAAATATTTCTTAATACTACCACGTTTTATGGGTTCGATTTTACGACATACTTCTCCTCGCATACGGTGTAAGGATAGTTCGGTTATAAATTATGTCATATCGTGTATATATACATATGCATTCTCTAAATAATGCTATATATACGTATACGTATCTATATTACGTATAAGTATATTAATGATGAATAAAGCAGTATATATTGCTGTTCTTCATTACATATAATCCTTATGAAGTGATTCCTTCGAGTAACACCTCTGCGGAAGGTTTCTCTCTATAGACGACACGCGTTGATTCATTGTATCGCTGTACAGATAAATATTGTTTTAAGTGTACATTGTTCACTGACCACTAGCTGAAGTAAGTTTTTTTTTTTTATTTAATTCAAAGTATACAGACAAGATTGATTTTTCTCTCTTCTTTCGTTGCAGATTAACAGAATGTCCGTCCACTTGAAATAGATCGCGTTATAAGAATTTTTGGTTTCCCGGTACCTACAAGGAATTTTCTTTGTTTTGAATCGAAAGATTAACATGTAAATATAGACTCTTTTACAGATTCAAAGCATTGAGGATTTATTTCATGAATGTAGATTTTCATGATATGTGCTTTTCATGCAATTTTCAGAGTAATCGGATATTTTTGAAGGGGATCATTAATTGAAAATTTTTTTTTTGTTGAGTATTTATGTCTCACTTGGGGGAAACTGCATTATTTTTAAATAAATACGTAAATAAAAGATGAACAATTATCTAATTATGCATGATTTCTCTAATATGTTGTGTCTATAATTTATGGATCACTGCTTATATTCATAATAAAACACAATAATTTCTGAATTATTGTACATACTTGACGATCTCTTCATCCAGGCTAATTGTGAAATATTTCATATATTTAATTTATTTATTTATTTTCTTAAACTATTGCAAACTTAACAATTTTATTAATTCAATGAATCAACATTATTATAAGTACATCTTGTTCTGTCAATCTTCGAAGTCTTGGAAAGGGTAACACTTTGAACTCGATCTTCCCGAAAAATTTTAAGTTTCACATTAAGTATTATCCATGTTTTCCGCTAAATATACGCAAAAGTTCAATCGAATCTGCGACTCAAAGTTCGTACACTTCCCCACTTAAGTAGTTCGTTTCTCTTTGTTTATCGTTAGCAATGGCAGCCCTGAATAGGAACCGTGTCCCGAGAACCGAAAAGTCGACTCGGTACGTGTATAAACCATCCAAACATCGATAGTGGCTGAAGTCACGATAAACTCTATTCACCGAGAACGGTTCTGCCGTGAATGTCGAGCGGATTACGTGCCAGCAGGGCTAAAAGGGGGATGAGCGTGCATGTTTACAGAAACTGTTAGGATTTCTATGCGTTTGAAGTAGCCTCCCTACGGCGTTTCCCTTATTTGGGCCAAATTGGCCCCGTCTCCGCCGTCACGGGCGCGTCAAGGTACTTAACTGCAGGTAAACATACCCTAAATCATGAGCCAGAATGGGGGGATGGCGGAGGAGCGAGTCGACCTTACTCCTCGTAAAATTGCACCGTATCGCGAGCACCTATTGTTGCACCCCTTGTATAGTCGCTCGCTTCTGTACAAGCAACGGCCTTTGTACCTCCCGCACTGTGCTCTTGTTACGGCACAGGTATACCCATCGATGCCCCCATCAATGTTCCCTAATGGTGAGCTGTCCCGTGGAACAGCTTTTTCTGCCCTGCTCAACTTTTCTTCGATCTCCTTTTAATTGGGCATAACTGAATTACCTAAATACGAGCGGTCGCGGACGGTCTTCCCTTCTTTCAAAGAGTTTTAAGGCTTCCCGAATTTGGGGTACCTAATTCTCGCTGATCCTCCATGTGAAATTTATGTTCATTGGTTTTTTATTGGCACAGCTGAACTTTCTAATGGAATAGAAGGTTCGTGTTCCAAATTTTATTTATTTAGTTTCTCATGAACGGGTAAGACCAGTTTTATGACAGAAGGAGGTGAAAAAGACGCAGTGGAGAGAAACAGCGTTACCACAAAACAAAACAAAAGTAACAGAATAAAATATAAAATAATAATAATGACTTAAGTCCTATTAACAGTTGATGTCGCTCTGTACACGCTGGCTTTAAACGAGGAAAGAGATCCATGCAAGAGGTCAATCTCGTCCCAATGCAAATTTTCCAGGTTGCAGATCGTATGAAATTTTCTTTAATTTTGCAACCGATGTATCTGAGCTTCTTAATTCAGTTATTATCCAAAACTTGATTGCTAGTTCCCACTTGTGGGATCTAAGTACTATATAATTCTCATATTAGATTCCTAAATCAGAAACTGTTTATAAGACATAACAATTTTATTTTCACACATTTATGCTTCGTTCACAATAATATTTCACCAAATAGCATTTTTCAGTTTTTCCCAATCTTTTTTGAGTTGCGATCTCCTTTTATAGTATTCAAATAACCTGTCTCCCCCCCCCCCCACACACACACACACATAAGGTAAGGTAAAGAAAACGCATTAAAAATAGGTATTTCAGAATTTAATTCTAACTTAATAATATGAAAAAAAAACACTTCGCGACCCACCGGTTGGGAATCACTGGCATTTTTCTCGTACCTCAAATTTATTAGCAAGTTTCTTTGTTTCCTCTTACGTAAATATCTCCCCCTCGATTTTCTTCGTCTTCCATTGATCTGGGTCTTCGAGCAATTCACGCGACGATACACGTTTATGAGAACACGTTATCGTCTCCTCCCCCTACCTCAAAGAATAGAAAACCTGATTGCCGTCGGGCTGATTAAGGAGCGACCCGTTTTACGAGGCTTTTCGTTGACATGTCAACCCCCGAACTTTTGCTGCGCATGTACGGGATACGTGGGTGGAGCTGAAGTAGGCGTCGCGACGCCGGTGGCCGGGTTTCCATAGGTACCTACATGAGGGGAGGAAAGATCGATTCAGATATTTTCCAAGGAGAAACGCTACCATTGCTGCGGCTTCCGCCATCTCCCGTTCGAGCGACTTAAGGGTTTTGATATTTTTCAGCATACAATAAGGCACACAATTTTAATACTTTCTGAGAATCAGATTTGCAGATCCTTTTTTATGGCTTGGTCAGAAAACCCAATTTGTTGTAGAAGTCTGTTGTTAAGAGCTAAAATATAAGATGCTTATTTCTTATTTGAGTGAAAACATATTTTAACCCCCCGTCACACCTTATTATTTTGACTTACCATTTTCGTATTTTTTAATCTTTTAACTTTTGAGTGATAATTGTACATTCGTAATACTCGAATAGTCTTGCTCTAATGGTCTATTTTGAAAAGTCCATTTGAAAAAATAGTTGTGGATAAAAGCGATTTTTGGGGGGTTAAAATTCGCTAAATTTTAAAATTTTATTATTAAGATCTAAAATTCTAAAAAAATATTGGCAAAGGGTAAAAATATATAAAGGTTTTTCATACCTATTAAAACAGGGAACATTTTAAAGGTTCTTTATGCGTGTTACGCAATAGTTTAACATTTTTTAAATAATAAAGCGCACATCCCTGAGAAGTAATGAAATATTCATTGATTCTTAAAAATCTTTATAAATACAACAGAAATCTTTCACTGCTACAGTTTCCTCGGCGACAAAATAAATATAGCCAGCTTGAATTCTCATGCCCGTCGCAATAATAGACCAAAACCCAGAAAATCGCGCATACCTAAATGATAACAGCCGGTAACCGAATTGCGCGTCTTCGTCGCACCCATCCCAGGAACATCTCGTCGTTCCGTCGCGAATCAAAGCCAGGGCCGTCGGATCGCAATATGTATTCCTACTGGTTGGAAAGGTCGAACGCGAGCAGGGGGTTCCGCCGACGGCTTGGATGCATAGGTAAATCGACTTTGACGAGAGTTGCGCGCGTGTGAGTCGCGTGTTCACCGGTAAACGAGAAGGGGGTGTTGGCCCCGGGGGTCGGAGGCCAGGGGTTGAAGCCATTACCGTCACAAAGCTACCACCAGATTGCCGTCGGGGCTTACGTTGCCTCTCCTCGTCTCTCTGTCGCTTCCTCCTGTCCTCCCCCATCCATCCCCTCGCCCACGGTTCGTTCGTATTCATGATTTAAATTCAATTGCCTTTTATCTGCCATCCTGGGGCCCCGAGTCGTTGATGATGGAATCGCTGAGATCAGAGAATCCGGTGTGCCTCTGCCTCGCCGTCTACCATTTTCTCCTCCTCCGCTTCGCCGCGAATTCTTCGCCAAGTCCCTGCCGCCGCGCGTGCTGTCCCCGTAGCGCGAGGAATTCCCCCGAATTTTCGCGTGCTGGTTCCTCGGGCGCGCGTCTCGATAGACTGTTCCCATTTACCAGTTCTCCAACTGTGGGATATTGGGTGTTTAGATTTGCATGGTGACTCGGTGGATTTAAATTTTGAATGCTTGGTATACATTTGTTGTCTTCCCTCTTTTGCTGAAATGAACCTTTCAGGGGTAGCAGAGTAAAGAGAGATTAAATATCTTTTGCAATTATTGGTAACTAGAGGTAAATTTAGATTCTAATTTTATAAAGAAAAAGATTTTATTATTTTTTTTTTGTGAAAATAGTCACATTCATATGGATTAGCCAGGCGTAATGAGCTATCAAAAAACCTTAGCCTTTTTGCAAATACCACGTCTCTATCACTGTGCTCATTTCACCAACAAAATGATCATCCCCATTTGTGCATGCCATTAAATCGAAGCTTGAAGTCGCGCTCATAAAATGGCCCCCAGGGAAGTAATCTGTGCGATTAAAGCTGAATAACCTGGCGATCATTTCACAGAATCGTGTACAAGTGCACGGCGACGGAAGGTCGTTCATTCTTGCCATTCTTCGAGAAGAATGCGCGGCACGCGAACTGGAGATGCTCGAAGGGATGACATCTTTCGCTCAGGGTCGTCGGGGGTACTTCTCGTGGCCCTGAGCTCAGGGACACGGTCGCGTGGCGTTGACGAATCTGTTTAGTGCCATCATAATACCCACCCGACGGAGGCCTTCGAGAAATTGACGGATTGAAATCTACGAAGATCTTTGCCAGAGAGCAACTACCGTACAGGTTTGTTTGTGCGGTCCCAGCGACGACGGCAGCAATGACGCGTGCTTCCTGTCTGGAGTATGTCCCCGCTTGTATTTTCTTCTCGCCTTCCTTCCATCTTGTATAATACCTATATAAATTGTTGCTATTCACATCAGGCACGCAACAATTTCTTTCACACATTAGCACACGCCAGAGTTGAGGTTGCACACATAGAGTTAGCTGGAGATAATAGAGTTTATTCTCAAACTGAATTCATTCCCAATATTGATAAAGCCTTCATTACTATCAGTGCTCTGATCTTCGAATTTACGATATTACTTTGCCATTTTTCTAAAAACGGAACGGAATATCAAAAAGACAGCACATGAATAAAGAAGATCCAAAGAATAACATCATTTCCGAAAATTGAAGGCGTGACATCCTCTTCCTTTCTCAAAAAGGATAAACTTTCAAGTACAGAAGAACGTAAACACTCCAGTCTCCAGTCTAAAGAAATCAAACACACCAATGCTATCCATCGAAACGGAATCTCCTTCTTGAACCTCGGTCAGGGTTACTGTAATCCCGATACAACGTGTGCGAGCCTTGGGCCTTACTACTTTGCACACTTAGAAATAAAAGGAAGACCGAGTGTCGGGCACGACCTTGGAGCCACGCGCCTACGAAGGTGTTTTATGGGCCCTATAATGGGGCCCAGAATGCCCATTCCGTTTCTTTATGCTCTGGTACCTTCCTCCTCGCCTTCTCCTCCATCCTCTCGACTTTCCCGGTTAGGATCGTTGCAGCAGTTTACTGCAACGGATGGGGTCAGACGAGGGGGCTTACGGGGACAGGGAAAGGGCGAGAAAGAAGGGCAAGCGGCTGCCAGGGAAACTTTCATATTTACGAGGTCATTGCGCGTCCGTTTACGATGGTACAATTCCTGTTTGCGAGATTACTTATTTTCATTAAAACGGCTGCCGGTGGGTGGCTTCTCAAGCCAGGCAACAAGGGCCCAAGGCCATAAGGCCCGTAAGGTAGCGACGCTTACCGTTGCCCGCTGAGCCTCACGGGCCACGCGGATGCAACCTAAGTAATCATGCAGCTTATCCCCCTCTGACCGGGATCTTGTCCAAAATCATGTTGGGAGAAAGGGGGCACGCGCGACGTTGTAAATCGTGCTGGATGTTGAACGATTTTTTGCAAATTTTTGGGAGTTCTTTTCGGGTTTCTCGTGCATCGATCGAGGGAATTGGGGGATCGTGTGCAGGAAAAATATCCATTAGCAAAAATAGTAAATTAATGAATATATCGGGCGAAACGGTTTGAAGTTAACATTAATTTTACACACGTCTCATTTCCAAATATTTATAATTTTATATGGCCTGTAGGAGTTTTCTTTACCAGAACGCAGCAGCGACATTAACAGTGCAAAGTAAAATGGAGATTTAGCACTCAAGTTACACATGTTCGCAATATATTTTCGAGAGGAACCCAACGAGAGAAAAGTTAAGAATTGGAGGGACCACAATGTGACCATCGAGTGTCAGAGTCCACTGTGCGTAGTTACTGAACGCTTCTGCTGCGTCGTATTTTACAGGATTGTCGAGTGACACGACGCAGATACTTACCGCGTGGACACCGACTACCCCACGTGTAAACTGTTACTCCTTAGCGTCTAGGAGCTGGCCCTTCTGTTCAATTCGAAACGCGTTTCGTTACGGGACATGGACTTCTCAAGTGGGTTCTGTCGATTTTCTTCAATACGTAGTTGGTTTGCAAAAATTCCCAAGAGGGTATTAGTTGTTAGTGTTCTTTTATAAATGTTCTTCTTTTATAGAAAGAGCTAATTGTAATTTGGATTGCATAGGTATATTTATTTTGGTAATGGGGCAAAGTTGTAGTTTAGTCTGAGCAAATTCGAGCAAAATAGGTGTGGAAATCAAAAAGTAGGGACCCTAGGGAAATCACTAGTAGTAATATCAAACTTGTACGTTTGTGGTGTATTAATCAAAAACAAAAAACGTTAAAAAATTTCAATCTTTTTTATGATTCTATGTTACTATGTAGTAAAATATAAATAATATATATTAAATGTTTCTAAACTAGAATGAAACACTATAGAACGTAATATTACTTCGGTGGCATTTTGAGACTGTTTGCAAGAAGCGTAATATGTATTACGGATGTTGGTCTTAAACTTTTTGAATAAAAATCGTTAAATAGGATTTAGATCAGTGGAAGAGTTTGAAAAGCATATTGCTATCAAACCACTGAACGATAATCTTTAGGAAAATTCCCTGGACGTGTGGTTTGACTCTGTCATCCGATTCCCATCAGTAGCGTGAAATAACAGACTCCAGAGATCCTACAGAAGCACGATTCGAGTTAATGGCGGGTATAAAGCTTTTAACACGTTCAAGCGATCGCCGTATTCTCTCTCGGAGAGGATCGAGCATAAAAAGCAACTACCATGCGACGTTTGAACTAAATTCCTCCGCTTATCGTGGAATATTATAAGGGCTGCAAAAAGCCTGATTACCTTGGACACTTGATGAGATTACTAACACGCAGCTGCTCGAAGCGGAAAAGGAACTTCATTTTCGATTTACTTATAGCATGGTGTATTTATATATGTACATTTGTGTATCTTATATCTGGACGCTTTTAAACGGCCTCCAATCAGTACGAAAGGAAATTTCGATAAGAAAGTCAAACCTTTCTATAAAGGAAGCAGCAAAATCGACGATAGCACGCGTTATCAGCGATAACGGCCCGGGTAGGTATACGTGCCAACGTGAAAAGGAAAACGCACACGTTCCGCGTACGTACCTTTCCCGTGAATTCTCGGGAAGTCTGGCGATCGGTGGAATCGGTGTAAAATCGTGCGACAGAACGGGAGCTCTGACATCATCGGTGTCGACAGAGCCGATTGCCGGTTATCTAAGGAAATAAAGGATCGTCGGGTCTCTTTTTCGTTCGAACGCTTCCAGGAACCTGAGTTACCGCAATATCGCGGCGAGCGCACCCACATCAAAGTGCCGAACAACACCGCCATCGTGGTCCTCCTCTCGTCTGCTTTGCACAGCGATAAGATTCCCTCGATATACCACTTGACCGTTTTGTGTGTATAGGTCAAGCATATACAGGGTGATACTTAATTGCTTGCCAATACCAAGGGGGGTGAATCTACCGCGGCAGGGGAAGGGAATAATGTTATATGAAAGCACAGTTCAATAAGTATGCTTTCGGAATGGCAGCAAGTCGAAGAAACAGATCGAAAGCTGGATGTGCGGTCGCCCGGGCCCGATCTAGCTCTTTATATTTAATTATAAATAATTATTGTAAAATACAATTTTTGGCAGTGAGTATTGAAAATATTTTGAAAAAACAATAAAAGAACAACGTAAACAATTTTATTCATTTTAATTTTCTCTTTCCACCTACTTTGGCGTCCCCAAATTTGCTGCTCTGGCGGTCGCCATCTTAAGAGTTCGCGGTTGAATATCGTTTTATAGAAATTGAATTAGTATGAGATTACGAGTCTACTTGAGTAAAATTGTATTCTTTGCAATATCAAGTCGGTTCGTTCGTTTACTTTGCAAATAGTTACAGAGACGTGTAAAATAAAGGGAGACGCGAAGCATCTTCGATTAGTTAAAATATTTAATTAATGACACTTGTCTCGCACGGTTCTCGGATACTCGAAATAAAGATAAGATTCCTTCGGTGTAGCTTTGCACAGGAATTACCGATCTCTTTTTTTTTATTTTTTCCGGTAATGCGCAGAGGGAAGCAATAAGTCCACCTTTGTACAAACAATATTCCCGGCTTTATTAATTTCTTTATGAAATATTTGCCTTGGACTTGCCTCTTCTTGCAATCGATGGAAAACATCCGCCTACGTTGCACAAGGTGGTTCTTATTTATTTTACAAGAAACGTTTTTAGTAAACTAATTAAATGGGCCAAGTTATGCAGAAACCTACCAACCCACAAGAACGGATCCCATAATTTTGAGATATTTATTTTGCAAAAAAATTACCAACCACAATTATTAACAAGTTGTTATTACCAACTTATAGTTCTATTGTATGCTAAAATAGCAAAACCTGCAGAAAATTTAAAGTAATATTAATTATACTATTCACTATTAAATAACCAATTAAAAACCTTGTAAAACAATAAGAAGAAATAAAATATACCCGATAGAAATAAGGCTACTCTTCTTTAAGAATTAAAATCTTCAAACTACCCAATTTCAGATCATTGAGGGTTGGTAGCTTTCTGCGTAACATGGCCCATATGAAATACAAACTTTGTTACACAAAGCACAGCTACGGCATACGAATACGCAAAAAAAATGATTGAAATAGAAATTCTCGTTATTCCCGAGGAAAAGTGCCCTTTTCCTGCAAGCGTCCCATAATTTACATTAACAGTACGGGCAGCTCTCGCGGCGGACGTAAATCATTCCTTGCCATTTTGATATCGCTTCCTCGTAGGTGTTATCCTTCTCTTTCGAACGTATCGCGTACTAATTTGATCAGAAGGATAGACCACTGGCCTACGGGGCTTTGTGGTACAGGAAAAGCGTGCAAATAGGCAGGCGTGTCGCTCTTGGTTTTATTGAACTTGTTGTATGCGTCGTCGGGTCGTGGTAAACCCTAGATTTATCGGCGTGATGCCAGTAATATGTCACTCCGTAGTTACACCGGCAGACAGTTATTTAGAAAATCTCGTTTGCCCCTTACGAATGCCGGAGTTCCGATTTTATGTAACTTTGCAGTTTACTGTTGCCTCGGTTCTACCAAGGAAGTGAAATACTTTTTTTTACTCGTTTAATAACTTATTACGCGAATGCAAATTTTTAATTTGCAGTATACAGTTTCTCATTGTTTTATTTAACAATTAAAAGAATCGTTGTTCACGTTTAAATTTGAAAATTTGTTTCAGTGCTCACTGCACGTTTGATAACGGCGATCAAATGTTATTCAGTTTATTGCTCTGCTTATGATAAAACCGCTTCAGCCCGTTCCCCGTGACGGTTTTATAATAGATATGCTGTCGATGTTATTGGGTACAAAGGGGAAATGTGTTTTATTGAAAATTGATAGAAAAGCAGAATATTTTCGTGATTTCTTGCGGAACAGCTCAATATAATCACAAGTACCTGTTTCTCGTAAAGATGGGAGATAGTTGGAATATGTATTCTTTTAAAAAAAAAAACTAACGAAAAATTCTTTCTCTTCCCCTATTCATTAACTCAAACGCAGGACATACAGTCATCTACCGTGTTAATTCGAAACAGCGTATCTGGATTCTGCAACTTTCGCTTAAACTGAGTTATTGATTTTGAAATCGGTGCCTGATTTTGGGCTCATCTACCTACATCTCCTTTGAAGTTTATGAAACACGTATCATCATCGGCCGTCTCGTGACGCGAGTTCGCGCGCGCACGATGCAACCCGTCCGGCCTCGAACTTATCCCCTCTCGAGTTGCACCCCCGTTGGAAACGCGCAGGAATTTATACGATCCAATATCTGCCGGCACGATATATCACGGAGAGTTCGAAGCAGAGGCGGGCCGGTCCGTCTGTGTATGAAGCGGTACGTAAGCAGGACGGTGTACACGGGGCACACGTACAGAAATGACACGCGAGCATAAAGCGGCTTTACGCCGATAGCGGCGCCTTTGATGTGCCCCACGGTTCCGACTACCTCCGGCATAAAATCGAGAAACACACCGACTAGGTGTCGTACCTCGTGCCGCTCTTGCAACGCTCGCTTACCTCCGCCCCCCTCGATTTCGCCCTCTTCCGTGCCCCGTTTCGCGTACCCCGATATCACCAGTGAACTTGGACAGGGCCTAGCGAAGGGAAATGAATCTTTATTTTTTTCTTTTCTTAAAAATTGTTGAATTAGGTTTATCGGCTTTGTGACGAGATCCAGAAGAACTTTCTGATTAGATTTATTATCCTCCTGACTCACTTTTATATTTGTGTAGATAGTAGAAGTTCACTTGCTCCGGAGTCGATGGGGGGTCTTAAGTCTTAAATGACCAACAGAAGTCAAGCTCGGCTGAAAAAATGGTGGGGTTGAATTGGTAGATTGAAGTTTGAGGGGAGAAAAATTCTCGATGAGAATTCATATAGGTAACTTGGAAAAATGACTGGCATAGCTATCTGAATCGTTGCTTTATTTATCTCCTGTTTGTCTAGAAAATATTAAACGAGCTTTCAATCATCCGTTATAAATCAAGGATAATTCTCGCGCAGTGTTGTATTAAAAGATAGATTTATATACGGTACATCGTAGGTACGAGGTATTGAGAGCAAAAACGGAAAATATAAAATAGGAAAAATGATTTTTTCGCATATGGTACTGGAGTACTTCGTTCCTTTCGCTAAAAGTCGCAGCCTCAGATACGCCCCATTTTCTCATAGAAAAGTCTCCAAAGCCGTCGAGGAGCAAACACAGCGCGTATCGTGATCGGTAGTTGACATTTTCTTAGAATGGAGAGTCTAAATAAAGCCGATATCGACACGGTAGCACGGATGCACGATCGGTGAATCAGCGTGGAGGTGATAAGAGAAGATAAACCGAGTCACCCGATATCGATAGTGAATTTAATGACGCGAGGGCGTGGCCCACTGTCGAATAGAGGCTGCTGTTCGCGCGAAGAAAGTTTATCGTTGATCGAAAGAAGAAACAAAAAGGAAAAAGAAAGGGAGAGAGGCAGGGGAGAAGTGTCGACCATAAAGGCGGCGCAGCGTAATTCCACGGAGATAAACTTTCGCTGTGTCTGGGCGAATGGGTCCATCGATGATCCACAGTGTTGCAGGCGCGCCACTCTTCTCAAAGAAAAACAAACTCCCTTAATTGGCCTCGGTGTGTGGAGCTCTCGAGGGGACTGAATTTATCATCCTCTCGTGAGTACACACGGGCTTTCATAAATGGCGAACGAGGAACCGTGAGGGTAAGAACGAGGGTGGAAATGGTGGAGGATTTTCGCGAGAGCTCTGTTGATTTGGATATCGAGAGTTATTTGTATTCTAAAGAGTATTCTTGCCAGCTGATTCGAAAGCTTTAAATAATAGAATCTGCAACGATTGGTTTTAAAATTTTTAGTTCAAGAATGTTGTAAATTTCATACTTTATATTAAAGATTTTGGAAAATTTATCTTGAAAATTGAACAAAAGAGAAATGTAGTTCTCCGAAGAAACTACTTTCTCGAATATCTACTTCTATCGTATATTATATCGGCGTGATACGCAGTGATTTAAGATGCTTAAGTTGAATCAGCTCAAAGTGTTCCACGCATGAGGAATTCCTGTCATTTATATCTAAATGTAGATTATCTTTTGATGTAATGAAAAAATTAATCTGTACAAGTACAGAGGAAATGGATTAATATTGTTGGAGTTTTAATCACTAGAGAGTTCGATTATCGAAATTTGCTGATGGAAAGTAATCGCTGACAAATGTACGGATTCCTCTACCCTTTATGATAACTGGAAACATTTAATTCCCACAGTAATCAACGTAATCGATCAGTTTCCAATTTCAATTCGCGACATATCAAGAATTACATACACTATCCAACCATTGCAACCAAAAAGATACAATTTTATTCTATCGCTTCAAATTCGGCAAAACATAAACGGCTCCAAAACGAATAGAAAAAACAGAGAAAAGAATACAGGAACGCAAGAAAACATTTTGTAAATTTAAAGCAGCCTACTCCCTCGTTTATAATTGCCTAAATAAAATTGATAAACGAAGCCGATCTAAAGAAGCCTATTCTCTTGAAAGGAACCTATTTCTCCCACGTTCTTTTAAACACATCCAAAACCCCTGATTCCCGCCAGTGAAAGGTCGAAACGATCTTGAAGGATCCTCGAGCGAGAACGTTGAATAGTGTAAAAGCGCTTTCGAGTGGGCAGAAAAATCTCTCTCCCCGACATTTGCACGGGTCGTGCCCGTGGGTGTTACTTATTTACGAGACGTCGAAAGTGGCCACGCAGGCATCAGCTGAACAGGGCAAATGACACCCTGGGTCGTGGAGAGCAGAAGCAACCGGCGTCTGTTCTATCATTGAGACTAAACAGACGACATCGTCAGCAAACGTATCGAAAGAGGCGCAGAAGGAAAGGGGCGCGTAGCCGGAGGAGAATACAGCTCTGACAGCTCCTCGGGTGTCGTGTGAAAACCTTGGGAAATCCTTACCCCGTCTACCAGCAGCCTATCTGCTCGACCTCCAGCGCTGCGGCTCCCATGGCGTTTGGTAGTCCCAAACGATACCAGGGACACTTGTCCATGGTAAAATTATTACTTCTGGGGGTACTTCTAAAACTCAATGAAAGTGCCCATGGGGTGGTCCAGTGCAAACGGGAAAGTTAATTCAAATTACGTTTTGGGATATTTACTCGCAACTTTGAAATTTATTTATTCAAAGTATAGGACGGTACTCTATCTAACTTCTTACATATTGCCCTCTGGCCTATGTACCGCCTTATATTTCTGTTTCACTTTATTTTGATACGTGGATCTTTTATACAAAGTGGGTATTGGAAATTTTTTAATTAAATTTTCCAGTACTAAATAGAATTCTGTCTGCATAACAAGAGGTCCACAAGAATCTGTGCTACAGATCTTACAAAATTTAATGTTTCGTGACACAAACGACGACCAATGAAGTTGAAAAGCGAATTGCCTCGTTCAATTTTCGGGGGGTTAGTTGTTTTATGAACGAACAGTAGCCGAAATGGCTACGAAAATCTCTCGAAGACAATTCGGACTGTTTGCTTATACAGTCGTATTCCTATTATTCCACGGGGAGACAGGGGGATTTGCGAGGATAACCCTATGAAGCCGTTTTCCAAGAAGAAAGACGATTGCCTCTGTTCCAGGTACTCGCGGTTCATTCTGTCTCGCGGCATTCCCTCATTGCAGGGTTGTATCGTAAAGCCTAATGGCGCCCAATAAACTTCGCTGACCCAATTTTTCCGGGGTCAGGTATCGGAACTCTGTCGATTGCTTTTCTGGAAACGGGAAAGCGTGCTGGCGGAGGAGTTAACGGTCATTCGTTCGGCGGCCTGTACCGAAATCTGCCTGCATTTTGTGCGGCGATTTTGAGCTGTCGTGTCAGTTCACATTGTGAAAGAGGTTTCGAGTATCTACACTTTGCTTTCATATATTTTTCACCAATAATGTCACTTGAGTCATGATAATGCTGAATTATGTGAGACTGAGAGTTATATTCCGTGAATTAAACTATTTATTATAATTTACTAGAGGAATGGATTTAATTTCCTTAATATGAGGGTAGATCGAAATTTGAGTTTTCTGATTCAAAAGGGGGTAGAAATATCTGTGGACGAAGATGTTATTTGTTTCCCTTTCTTTGAAAAGTTTCAACGAATTATCGATAATTTCAGAGAAGAAAGGCTTAAGTAGTCGAACACTGTATCTTTAAATCTACCAAAAGAACAAGGACAATTAAAATAAGCAGTTAGTTGGTTTCAAAGCGCGAGTCTTCAGCACATTTCAGTATTATATAAAATATAACACTTAACAATTCAAATTTAATAAACCCACGAAGAATTTCGGAGTCGTGATTGGGACTCAGGTAGCGACAACGCGTCTGCCGTATCAAAAATATTTTGCAACTATTATATTATAAACTTACCACAATTTCGCTTATCCAAAATATATCTTGCTTTCCAAGATCTTGCAACTGCTGGTCTTCTACACTTTGCTTTCGAAAAATTAAAATCCACAGACACTCTTTCTTATATACTTCACTTCACCTTCATTCGTCACCTTTAAATTCACACATATCACTCGATACTCTTGCTCGAAATGTTTGAATTCTCTAGAAGTTAATATTTTGTTGAAATTCACACACTTCTTATCGGAAAAGTCATCGAAGACTTGCTTCCTAGCTCGTCAACGATTAAAACTCTCTACGAACATGCCGGCTCGCTCACGAAACTTCGAGCGGGCAGACTGTAGTGGCCGAGGGAAATCCACGGGGCAGGGGATTCCGTGAGGCAACTTTTATTTCCCATAGCTAAATAGCACAATAACGCGCGAAAGCGTGGACAGGCCGTGGCAATATTTTGAACAGGCTGTTCCGCTCGTGGATGACTACGGTAGGCTGCTAGGTAGGACGGGTTTTTACTTCGTGATCCGTGAACAATGGTTTATGCATTTATGTTTATTATTTTTACGACTCTGCAGTGGGTTAACGGGCTTCCTAACGAAACTGCTCCGTCAAAGCAATTTTAATATCGGGCTCCTTCTGCACGAGAGTCCACGGTGCAGGCTAAGGCATTTAAAGGAAATTTTCACCGTCTGCTTTTGCCCTTTTCTTGTGTTTGAAACAATATTGTCAGTTTATTATTTAAAGTGCGATTTATCCTTTTCAACATGTTTCATTGCAGTTGCTAATGATCGTGTTCTTTGCTTTTTGAGTTGAAAATGTTTTTTAATATCGTTTTATTGCGCATTTGATACTTAGTATTTTCAACTTTTTAAATTATTAGAATCCTTTAAATATAGAAGAGTAGAACACTTAGACTCTGTAGTACCGTAAACTGGGGACATAGGTTTTTGTAACATTTTATTATGTGATATAAAAATTACCAGTTTTGCACTTGCTTTAAGTATCTTATTATAATATTGCATCTTTTGTGATTGTACTACGACCGTATTATTTTAACGCAATAATAATTTTCAAAGTATTCCCACGTTTCAAATTAAGCCACTCCAAATTCCCCAAAATCAAGCCTCAATTTCCTACACTTACGCCATTTCGAATCTCGATTAAACAAACAGCAACAACAGCAAAGAAAAAAGCTTGACCGTCAGAAATTACCTGTTCGACCTAGAGACCCAGAAGCCTTTTTCCCCCCTCGGCAGGAGAGAAAAAAAACTGTTGTACCCTTTTCCACCCCCGCTCGACAGTAAAATCATAAAACGTTCGGTATTGTGACTCGGCTAGGTTGCAGGGACAGTTATTAAATCGGCTCGTGCCGCGTCCGCTTCCGCTTGACCTTTTGGGAGTTAACGGCATTAAAAAAAGGAGGAAGAGGAGGAAGTGGAAGAAGCCGAGGGAATACTGGGAAGAAGCGGAAGAGGTGTACAGGGAGCTCGGGAGGGGGCAGCGGAAAATGACTTCAGGATTTCCGGAGCGGCCTAGACAAATTTGATTTTGCACGGCGAGCCGCGTTGATTTTCATGGAAACTCCGCTGCTAAGACAATATCCAATATTTTACTGGCAAACATCTCTTTCGACACTTGGCGCTGGCGGGAATTCCCCCGCTTGTGTGAAACGGTGCCAATGCTTTCATGACACGTACTGATTCCACGGGGATTTACCGCAGGTAAGGCGTAAGAAGTTCATCCGTCGCTGATGGAGGCTCCATGAATGGGAGCCTTGATTTTGCTGCGTGGATTTTCGGATCACGAAACGCTGCGGCTTGCGAGGTTTGCTTGAGAATACGGTGGAACTTCTGTGATCCCAATGGTTCTTACCCTTTGTTGAAGGTAGCTATTTTAAACGTGGAGTCTAAGTTGCTTGTTTCGTTACTTTAGCGCAAACATTTCAATTGAGTATTTTGCAAAGATTATGTTGTCTTACTTTGAAACGAACCCCAATTTTATTACGACTGTAAAAAAATTTTACTGAAAAATTGGCAAAAGATATAAATAAATTCCGTGTTTTTATTTTAGAATGAAATTTTTTTGTGGTTTAAGAATTTTTCATTTTTCCGCTTCTGTATTTCATTAGTCAGACGTGCTGGAAACATTTCGTATATTTTGGAGCACGTGTGCGGTCGCAATAAATTACGAGACAATCCCCATTTTAATTGGTGTGACCAGAACAAGGATCGTTTCCACTAGAATGAAATCTGCAGAGAGGCAGGCTGCATCCAGAAAACGGGCACGAGGCCCTTTTTTCGTGTTCTTCATTGTAACTCGATGCCTGTGGCAAGGGCATCTGTGTTGGGGACTTGAAACATAAAGAATTTAAAAACATTACTCTTCTTTTAGCTATCCCAGCTTCGACCTCATTTAAGAAGCCTAGGGGTGCAATTAGTTTTAAGTGTTTACAAATCCCTCGCGTTACTTGACAAAAATTTACCTCGCTCTATATTTTTCAGATTGAAATAATTTTATCGAAATTTCTTCGTTAAAAATTACCAACGTTGAAATTTCTGTTAAAATCACACCAGTCCGTGCCTTAAGAAATGGAGAGAAAAAAAAAGAACGCCAGAATCAGTTTCGTTGCGCATGCGGCTCCTGCAACCGAAATCGAAGCACGACAAGGAGCTGTCCTGCCGTTTACATCGTTCGAAATAAACTTTTCAGTTCACGGGACGGCGGTGATTAGCCACGAAAGTTATACTACAAACAGCCTGTCATCCCTTGGCGCAGATAGTCTAGTGGCTTGAGTGTTCCTCGGCTTCGAGAGAAGCTGTGAAAAAGAGGAAGATAAAAAAAAGAGAAGAGAGCAGTGTGCGCCTGCGGAGTCACGCAGTCTGTTCAATTCTGACGGGTTTCAGCGCGTTTTTACGCGTTGCGTTGTAGAAATGAAAAATTATACGGGGTGTGTTTGAAAAATATGGTCTTTCCAATATCTAATTAAGTTTTATTAATAAATTTTAGTAAATTTTAGTGTAAAATATAGCGTTTAAATTTTTTTTTCAAAACCTTCACCTCCTTTGAGATTGCAAAGGATATGTGAAAAAAAATCGTATCTAAATACTATTGCTCCTGCAGCGATTGATACTGTTTAAAAAATCTTTACTGTACGGTAAAACGTCCTAACTGTTAAATGTATCTATTGGAATAATCCGTGATCTTTAAATGAAATGTTAAGGGAGGCGATTGGGGCTGCAAAGTGGTGGCAAAGTCGTTCAAGCGATACGTTTGAAAATATAAAACTGCATATGCTTCCCTTTACCATTTATCATGGTCTCTTAAAATATCGCGTTGCCAATCAGAATTTGCAACATCGATCGTCTGCCATCGATTATACGAGTAAACGTTGCGATTGCTTCGAGCTGCTTATCAACATTGGAGCCATCACTCGGCGTTATTTTCCTTCTGAAGAAGGAAAGGAAACAGGCGAATTTGCCAGTTAAAACAAAGGGAAGATGAAAGAAACCCTGAAGTATCAGGAAGATAAATTCCACCGTAGGAATAACGCGAATTATCCACGAACATCCAACAAATCACGAGAGGAACACGATTAAACGTCAAATCCAACTGTTTATATTTACCAGTAGACTCGTCTCGGAAAGAGAGCGAACGAGGAGACACGGCGGGTCGAGGGAGAAAGAGTAATAGCGTCGACGTACAAAGACGTTCAGCGATGACGAGAGCTTAGGACGGGGGTGCAGAGGCAAGCAAGGGGATGTATCCTGGCTGATGGAGCTTGAAACTGAATTAACCATCCCCGCCCGAGGCCCGTGATCTCGTCGCAACCTCATCTCGGCGACCATTATATTTGTCTTTGTATGCTAAACATTTTGCGGAATTATTACGAGGCAAGTTTTCAAGTTTTCTTTGTCCATCTTGCCTCCATTCTATCCCCTCTCTACCCTCTTTTGGATAGTGCACGGGGCGATGGCGACAACCCCTTGCATCTACGGCAGAACGTTTTCCACGGAACAGTGCAGAAATTGTTTACACGACGCGCGGGATAGATAATAATAATTTTTAATAATATCGTTTACTGGTAATTTATATTTTTCTTTCTGTAACTAATAATTTGTTTTTGTGGAGTCTCCGTGCACCACTTAAAGAAATTGTTGGTGGGATGAATTAGGAAATGGTTGAGAGGAATATTTTGGATACTATTATTAGGGATTGTCTTCTCTGTCGATCTGCTGTTGAAGTCAATAATATTTAGTGTGTTTGGTTTAAATTGCAACTACTCCTAATGTATACTAATAAAAATTCATGTTTCATATTACTTTTGGTTATAGGTACACCAAAAGAAGCCAAAACAACGTAAACTATTATTTTTAAATTATTCCTTGGAATACTTGCAATCCTTTACTTTCGGTCTATTCTTTAGAACATCTATGTCTTCGCCATGAAATCTTTTCAAATGAAACGATTTTTGCCGATACAGTCTAGAATTTACGAAATGTCAAGGAGAATTCGAAAGAGTTGAAGCCGTTGACATCCCCGTACGTCTGTCATAATGGCGGCCGACACAAAGGGAAGGAGCTCGTGGAATTGTTGGGCGCGCAAGCATCGTTGTAAAGATCAAACGATTCGTTCTAATCTCGCGAATAAGTCGACGAGTTTGTACGTCGGTGTCACGCAGTCTGCACCGTCATAAATCGATAAGCCGGTTTACCACGTATTCTTATCGATAACAGCATGCCGCCTACGATATCGTGCATCGTTGGATGTCCACCTTCCTTTCTTATTCGCGAAATATTACTTATTGCATATTCCTGATCCGTCTTTAAAAAAAGTTCCCAAGGTTACGCGTTGAATGATCGTGTAGGATACCCTGGAAATCATTTATGAAATTGAGGGGCCCGGTGGAAAACAGATAAAGTAGCGTAATTCCACCACCTCCTAATATAATAGCATTTAAGTACGTTTCACCGAGCAGAACCATATTGTACGTATAATAATAATGAATCGTGCCTATATTTTTTATTCCACGCGTTAGAATAAATACATTGAAGCGTATACGAAAGCATGGAGTATGTAAATTGTAAAATAGGTAGCCGTGGATTGATGCATGCAAAATTATAAACGTTCGACAATGTAATTTGCCCTTCAATCGCACGCAAACTGTTTCTCATGCGCGACAATTTTATTGCACCTCTGATACGATTTATAAGAATACTTTTGTCGAGCATATTCACTTGTTTCTTTTGGCAAATTATTGTCATTGGTAACTACTTAGATAATTACTGCTTAAGAGATTTTTTTACTAAAATATCACAAGTGACATATGTAAGTAGTATCATATTTAGGATAAGCTCAAATTATCTCTGCATCCACATGACGATCTTTAATTACGTAGAACTGAATACAATTTCATGCTTTAAACTTCATCCTCTTTCGTGAAATCCCGAATTTTTAGGAAAATAGTAACCTTAAATGAAAAGAGAAGGAGAGAAGATATCTTTTATGGATCTTATACAGAGCCCTAAAAAGGGTCCCCCTTCTTCTGATAGAGAGGACTCGCGGTAGCGTTTGAAATATCATGCTGAGCCACATCGTTAGCGTATAATGAGATTACAGAGGCGATCTTAACTGGAAGGAAGTGGACGAGAAAAACAAGTTGGCTCTCGCCGTCGAACAAACGGGAGAAAAAGAAGTGGGCGCGTTCCGATTAAATGCTGTTATAGAAACGAGTCGCGTTGCCGCCGCAGTTGAGACTGCTTCCTTGATACCTGTCCATTAATCGCCCCCCTTATTGCGCCGTGTCCTTATTGATTTACGATAGCCTGCTTCGACACCTGAAGGATATAAATTAAGTCCGCTGTTTCAAAACCTTTAGGGTGAAATTCAGAATGAAAAATTGACGAAAATTAATTTTGAAGCCTGAATCGAGGTTATTAAAATAGATTGAGTAGTTACAATTTTGGAACTTGAACTCCAACCATGAATTTTATTATAAAACACAAGCTACTCTCAGTAAGCAACCTTTCAACGCATAATTCTGCCCTGAATTACGTTACCAACCCCCCACGCAGTAATCTCTGAAAGCGTTTTTAAGCCACGCATACACAGCCGCGCAGAGCGCGTCTAATTGCGTCGCCGGGCCAATTAAAACAACTTCAATTTCTGGCTGCTAAATGGCATCCCAGTTGTCCCGCGGCAGCGCAAACGGGGCACCCGTTCAACCCAGGGAGACTCCTCTCCATGGAAGCTTAGAAACGGACGGGTGGACGAGCGTCGCGACGCCCGGAGGGGTCACCCTGACCCGGAAGCTCCGCCCCTGTGGAAGTCGAGCCGCCAACCGGCGTATCCAGCGTTCAGGGCACGGTAGGAGGAGCCACCGTGTCCTCTTGGCGCCAGGTAACCGGCGACCCTGGAACCTCCACGACTGCCTGTTGGCATTTAGTATCGCGCCGACTCTCGACGAAACGTCTTGCTCTTTTTTTCCGCCTCGTCACGTGAGATTCCTCTGCCTTGTACCGCGTCGCCACCACCCGCTGGACGCGTGAACATTGTAAACAGCCGCGTCAGGACTGTCACCTGGACCGGCCGCGAACGTGCTCCAGCTCTGTGTCAGTGACGATCCAGTGGATCATTCGCCGTCTACCAAGGCATGGAGACGAAGATGGAGCCGCTGACACCGCCTCACACGCCGCCCACGCTCGACAGATCGATGCACCAGCCGCAGCAGCTGCAGATCACGTCTCCCAGGTGGATCAGGTCGCAGCAGCTAGCTGGCAGATTCGTGCAGCAACAGTCCGCGGGGCAGAATGTCGGATACCAAGCCGCGTTCCTGGATAATTGGCTGAGAGGAGCAGCGCTCCTAGCTGTGAGGGGCTGTTGCCCGCAAACGTCGTCCCCGCATCCTTATCACCACCAGGGTCATCAGGGACTGCACCCCGCGCTCCCTGTGCCGCCCCCGGCCTCCTTCCTCACCAGGCGCCTGCCGGGTCAGAGGCCCAAGAAGCAGTTCATCTGCAAGTTTTGCAACAGGCAGTTCACCAAGAGCTACAATCTGCTGATCCACGAGAGGACGCACACGGATGAGAGGCCCTACTCCTGTGACATCTGCGGGAAAGCGTTCCGCAGACAGGATCATTTGAGGGATCATCGGTGAGTTGGCTTCGCGAGAATCGTCGACAGGCTTGGATGGCTATTTAGGATTATTTTCGTTGGTTGATTCGTTGTGTTCTTGGACCGCGTTTCGGGGTGTTCCGCGAGGATCCTCGGGGGGAACTTTGGGAAGTAGGTTTCGAGGGAAAGCTTGTGTTTTTTTGTGCAACTCTGTGATTACCCTTTATGACCCTTGTCTCGGCTAATGTTTGGAGGTGTGTTTTAAATAAGCACTTGGTATTTACGTTTGAGTGTCCGTTGGTTGGATAGTTGCAGAAGTGACTTGATTCGAAGTTTGCATTGGTAAAATCAGTCGAAACTGCCCAAAGCAAATTTTATTTTCAACCTTCGGTTCTAATTTCATCAATTTCAAAAATGCATCTTCCTAAACACAGTGCCAATCTACGGATCATCTATTTTCCTACTCCGTGCTAAATTCACCGCTCATTATTCCCGGCCAACCTGTCAATCATCAACCAGATAATCGTCTCCACAGACTACGATGGTACAAATTTCGAAATTCGATAACGTTTGCGAGTTTTAGTAGTCGTGACCGACCAACGAAAGCATCCTTCGTCACTGCCGAGGGAACTCCTGTTCCTCCCCATACATAGACCCAAACAAAAGACGATCCATCTTTTTTTCAGGTATATCCACAGCAAGGAGAAGCCGTTCAAGTGCAGCGAATGTGGCAAAGGATTCTGCCAGAGTAGGACTTTAGCCGTGCACAAGATCCTCCACATGGAGGAGTCCCCCCACAAGTGTCCTGTCTGCGCCAGGAGCTTCAACCAGAGGAGCAACCTGAAGACCCACCTTCTCACGCACACGGACGTGCCTCAGGACCTAAGGATCGAGGCACCGGTGACAGCGGAGTCCAGGATCACTGCTTCCACGACCGTCAGGCAGATGGCGGAGAGGGTGAGCGGTCTAATCCCGATTCAGAGGACCAGCGCCACTACTCCTAAGCTTGGCTTCAGTATAGAGGACATAATGAGGCGTTAAATGGCACCTCCTTATCGTTCATACTTCTCTTCGCCTGAGAAAGTCACGTCTGCGTGATTGATTCGTATTTGGAGGATGCTATTCCGATAGGATGCTGTGGAATCTTAAGTTTCCCCGCTGCTGGCTCCTCCTGGTCGCATTTTGGACACACTTCAAATATTTAGAATGATTCTAAATGGATTGCAGTCCCGTAGGGCTGATTTAAAAATTTTAAATCAAAGGAATGGCCTCCCACTGGGCATTGGGAGATTAAATCGATTTGATTTTGGTAATTTCTTCGCTCGTAAACCATGTGACTCTGAGAGTGTGGAAATAAGAATGGACCATGCAGACCTGAGATGTACCATAGATCGCGTTGTAAATGCGGTATTGCTTAAGTTATTCGGCTCAATTCCGTTCGTATCGCGAGAAAGAATAGACGACCAAAGCCTACCTCCATCTTCTTTCCTTCTTCTCGCCGCGTGTAAATAGTCGTGTAATTATATTTAACTGTAAAATACGTAGTATTTAAATCCATCGAATAATTTCTTTCGTGTCTTTCGATAGAATCTAGAAAATCGAGGAAAACAGATCGTCGATATCCTGAAGCGTCTCACTTTTATAATTAGGTACTCTAAACCTTAATAATACGAAGCTTTTATTTCCGTATCTTAACAGAAAAGTTATCTCGCTAAATTCATTGTGCAATTAGTTTCAAACGTGTACAAACAGGCGACAGTTATTTACATAATGCCCCACCAACCCTCTCGAACCCACAATAACATAAAAATGATTTGAATTTAATTAAACCTCAAAATACTACTAAACTAATAGTTTGAAAAACAGTTAAAGAAATTCAAAAGAAGCTTTCAACTATACAATCGAACCTAGTTAACTGCTTTCCAGAAGCAGCCAAACGAGGAGCCTCGGATTGTAGAGGGTTGAGTGGGAATCTGGCGATAAGCTCGAACAGAAAGGGAGAGCGAAGCCCTTCCCGAGGTAGGGTCTAAAAATTAGTGTTCGTGACGCCTCTGTCTGAATAACGAGGCGTCGTTGTATCTCTCGAGGCGTCAAAATAATTGGTCACTCTGGGCCCAGACAACGATCTGTCCCAGGAAGCCGCAAGGTGTTCCTCTCTATCGAGGCGTTAAATCGAGTTTCCTGCCCGCACCCCCGGCCCGTTTCCCTCCCCGAAAATTAGGAATTCCTGATCAGATAAGCGCGAGGCAAAGGGACACCTCCTGGTAGTTACCCGCGCCACCTCATCCTCCCCTCGCTCTCCCTCATCTCTCACCAGTGACCTGTAAATAGTCCCAAAGATCCTTCTTCTCCCCCACTTTTAATCTAAGGAAAGGTCTTAGCTACCCCGTGGACCACCCACGTCTTGTACATACGCGTAGCTTCTACCTGACACTCGTGAAACTTTGTCGCGTGTTCACCCCCCCCCCCTCCCGTTACGAGGGTCCAAGTGTGTCGTGGCTTTTATTTAATGGATAGGGAGTCCTCCGTTTCTCGGTAATTTAACGCGTTACCATTAATTTAAGGCTCTTCTGTGCGGGTGTGTGTCTGATACGTAGGGGTTGCTTTGAACAATTTTGGAAAGGGAATAATTCAATCTTTGAGTAATCGTCTGTAGCTCGAACAGTGGGTGAAATTCAACAGGACTCGTATCTTTTAATCTCAAAGATCGATTTTGGTTTTGGATTTCTGAATGAGATAGTAAGAATCCCACAGTTTTAGTAAACGTTTGTTGGGAATTGATTTTTAAGAATTGCTCGAGCTTTGAATTAAAAATGACGTGAGAGCAAAGGACTTCGTAATACGCGGGGCGTAATTTCGATGTTACACAGGCTCTGCGCGAACAGAGAATTTATCTCGAACAGATGTTGGCGTTCGGTAGTGTTCAAAGCAACCCCTACGGGCAAGCACTGTAGATAGTCACTTTTCTCGTAGACGCGTCGCCTCCTTTTTTGTGTCCTCGCTCCGATCTTTGCGCCCTTAGTCCGCGTCGATGCGTAAGGATCGCGTGTGTGTTCAGATTAAGTAACCAGCGTGTTCGTGTGGTCGAGCTCGAGTGTATGAAAGTCGAAGGATAAACGTGCTAGCACGTAGTTATACCAAAAAACGATAAAACAGAAGGATAATGTCACCCTAGTCTATTACAATGTATATTTAAATATTGTTGTTATTGATTGGAAATAGAAGTTAATTCAAGCTAACCTACGATATAATTAATATTCCACCCAGATCCTCTAGTATCACGTTCCTTTAATACTCTAAACAAGCTCCAATTCTCTACAAAAAGAATAAAGGGAAAATTAAATTAAAGAACTCTAATTTTGAATTAATTTTGATGCTTCCAATTCATTTCGACAATCTGAACATTCAATACTTAAATTATAAAAGTAAGTATCTATATCAATGATAGGTACAATAAAATGGGATCTCGTAAATGAACCTTTAAAATTTTAATAACTACACGAGACTTTACAATATCCCGTCCCCAAACTTAATTTCGCGATGGCAAACGATCCATCGCGCACCGTCCACGATCTTGTTTTCCCCAACAATGGACAGCAGTTAACCTGCTTGCCTTGCAGTTAGCCCTGTTTAACTTTCATTAATTCTAGCACCCCACGGGGACAATAAAGCATAATGAAAAGCCGTGTAAACAGACCAAACTGACCTATATGCTTTGCCATCGTCCTGACAGCTTGGGATCGTTATTCGGTCATTCATTTTCCCTCCGGTTCCAACAGATTGATATCTTCGTTTCCCGTTTCATCTTGGTCTCGACACGTATTATTTAGATTTTATACTGCAACTCCATTTCTAACCCAATTCGACAATAGATCTTCGTTTCACCGGTTTGGAGGTGGCTAAGGCGGATTTTACCCGCCTTTTATATTTAATTATAAATAATTATTTTCAAATATAATTTTTGACTGAATTTTTTTGTAGGTCTTTGTTGAATAACAAAAGCCTTTTGTTATATATAAACTTTAGTAATTATATGAAAAAAATTTATAAGTTTGATACTAAGTTCAAACAAAAGTTTTTTTTTTATTACTTTTTATTAATTTTAATTTTCTCTTTCTACCAATTTTGCTGCTTGAGCCCTCTAGAACGGGCCCTGGCTGGCACTTTCGCAATGGTGGCGATTTATCGGGTCGCCAACGAGGGGGTGCGAAGAATAATTGCCTTATTCCCGGAGTCCTCGATAAGATTTCAGCTGGAGAGAGGATACGAAGGGATACTTTGGGGATGCAGGTAGCCAAAGCAAAAGAGAAGGGGCGGGTGTGAGGGGAAACGGTAATTCATCTGGAGGGAGAAGGAGAATGCGATGCTGGAGGAGGACACCCTCTGTACCCTTTACCGATGCCCGCAGGGACGATTTAATTACAATAATCATAACGTTACGGTTCCCGGTATCGCGGCAAGTCCTAGATGACTTGTCCCACGGAGAGGACTAATCGCTACCCAAAATCGAGGACAGTCCCTGCTGCCCCAGGACCGCCTACGAGACGCTCGACACCACGGTATTTATGTTTTAATGAAGATTTTTGAATGTAGTAATTTGTATGATTAGTTACCCTTAGGAAATCTAGCGAATTTCGAAACGGAATAATAGTTCCAGGTTAGAGAATATCTTTGAGTAAGGTGGCAAGCTTCAGAATAGAAACGGAGGCTGTAATTATGAAGATCAATTAAAATTGAAGAATTTAAAAATATAGTAAGACTCAAGTATCTACTGAATTTTGATATGGAATGATAAGTCCCAAGAATATGAAGAATTTTAGAAGGCATAGAAAAGAATTATTTAAATTTGACAGGGAATATTAAGTAAATTAAGTACCACTTTTAAAACAGGGCATTACATTTTTTTATAAAAATAGACTCATCAGTTGTTTAAGAATCAGTTGCTAATTTCGAAACAGTCCCATTTAAAGATCCAGGATCTTAATTTCTTGAAAACACTCCTATTAACCTGAAAACACTCTTTCTACTATAGTTTCACACGAGCAGACTTTTTTGTGTTAAAAAAGACGTTAAAATCTAATCCTGCATGAAATATTGCACGGCAGATTGCAATTCTATTTTGGAAACGCCCATTGATCTACGAGACAGTGTTTATCACTTCCTGCGATCACCTGATCTGAATACGAGCCTGTATGCATAACGATATTAGCGGCAATCTGCTCTGACGGCTTGTTCTCTAATATCTGATAAATTCAATATCGTTTGTACTATCTATAAAACGATGTTTGAAGTCATTTTTTAGGACTTCCATGCAAGTCTCTTATGTTCAAAGGATTTTTCAGATACTCAGCTTCCGTTACAATTTATTATTGATCATAGCACAAGCATAAGCGCATATATATTCTACTGCTTCTTCTAATAATTATTTCCAAGTACCTACTACCCCATCCTTGGGTGATTTAAGATTTTATGTTCGTGGTTAGCAAGTATCTGACGTGTGCAGATGAAGGTGAACGACACTTGGACAACTGAACTGACCTAAACTCGCGTTCTCAAGCACCGAACTGCCGATTGCAGACCCAGTACGGGGCGAAGGTGGGCCCACCGCAAATCGTGGGCCCGGCAACGGAGGCAGAAAAACGGCCGTCGGAGGAGCGTGGATTTCGGGGTAGCGGTTTTATAGCGAGCTCGCAATTGTGGGAGTTAGCGCGGTGGAATGTCGTGAGGGCTCCCAGGGTCCACCCTTGCTGCCCTAAAACGTTAACCACAGATTTCTCGGTGGATTAGATCGCTCGGTCGGGCGAGGCCCCGAGCTACGATTTGCGGGCAACAGGGAGACGAAGAAGAAGAGAAGCTGCCATGGCCCCCTCACGGTTCCCGCGCGTGTACCCTCTTATTAGGGCGTGAGCCTTATCTAAGGGTCACAGGGTCCCCGCGACCTCCAAAGTCCCACAGGTACCACCATGGGGATCCAGCAGAATTCCAGGAGTCGCCGCGACCTCTACGCACATGCGTGAACTGCCACGTCGCATCTGGAGTTCATGTCGAGAGGCGTTGCAGCTATTTCTTTCAACCCTTATCGCGATCTGTGAATCGGAGGGTGAAGGGTAGCAGGTGGTGTAACTGATAGTGGGGCGATGTTGATTAAAATTAAAGTGGGAGGTGCAGACCGGCAAGAAACAGGGGGCTTTTTCTTTGTAGCACACTAAGTAGCGAAATTGTGTTTAATGTTCAATATGAGTATATGTGTAAAAGTAAAAGGAAATTCTCAGTTTTTTAAGGTCAGGCTATGTGCATTTTATGTTAATAAAGCTGAAGTATTAATCATTTCACCAAGGAGCACCTCCGAGTTTTCATTGGGACTGTCTTCCATGAAGCCAGCAGAAATTTTTAATCGTGCATAATGTCGTCACACTTTGGTTTGTTCCTCGCAGTCTCCTATCCTATTAAGTTATTATCAAAGGGTCTCTGCAACTGTTAGAGGATTTCTCTAAAACTCAGCACAGCTACTTTACCTGTTTTGCTCACTACGACCAAAGCAGCGGTGCAGATAGTACCTACATAGGTATATAAAATGGACCAAAGCCTCCTACTTTTCCACCCACCAGAACTAATTAAAAGAGCCCAGAATTATTGTATCCAGAAACAGTAGTGGTCAAGTAAGAGTCCCTTCACTCGACGCAGATAACTAATCTATCAGACCTAACCCAAACCCTCTTCTACATCCAAGAAAATGGCGGTCTAGCATTTATTCCACCCGCCGCGTCGGTGAGCAAATTAGAGACGGGCCCAGCTGCCATTGATCAGAAGTCGTTCTCTCATCCATCGCGCGAGGAACTCGCGACGACCGTGCGACCAGCCGTTCGCTTTTGATTCGCTGGAACGATTAAACGCGCAATAATAAATTTCGGGAAAAGGATGGTGGCCTGCGCGGGGGGAATATGGTACGCGCGCATTCAGGAAGGCGAGGAACTGGTCCCCGCGGGCCCATGGCCTGTGGTTAGGGCGGTGCGCAGCCTCTCTTTTTTTACGGCCCGACGATTAGATAAACTGCCCGGCCAGGGCGCACAGTGTGCCCACATTGTAGAAACACACTCTAGGCCTGCTATTAGTTAGTAGTATAGTTTAAACTCGTGACGCCAACGGACGGGACGGTGCGGAAGAGAACGGACTCGCAAAAAAAAGGAAAGATAGGGTCCTCCCTTTTAAACGCCGCTAATTCGCGACTGGCCCAGGCGCCGGCTCACTTCCTTGCAACCCCGTTTCAGGCACTTCTTTTATTTCTCTTTCCGACAGGAAATTGGGATAGAAATACAATATAGGAAACAAAAGAGATACTTCTCTCGTTTCTATCGTTGCTGGTTGTGGGCTTCATCGATTCCCTGGCTGCTTTTCTTTGGGGAGCTTAATTGTCTCGCAATTTAGATTTTCCCCTAGGGACAGAGGCTGGCTAGTTTATTTTCCTGATTTGCCGCGGTCGGTATCGTGGATGTCCAGTTATCGACGGTGCAAAGTGGTCGTGGAGGACGTAGTTTCTCAACTTTGACCGTGTCACCCTCCAATGCAAACGCGCTCGACAGGATTTCCTGGACCCTGCCTCGTTGACTTGATAGCTCTTCGATGCTTCGATGGTTGGGGATGCATCGAACCCACTCGGTGCTGCCATCTGTAGGATGCGATGCGAACGGTGGCTTCTCTCTGAGACAAGGAATGTTAAAATTTCTTTTGAATTTGTGCTGTGAAAAAAGTATAGTATATTCTAGCTGTTGCTTTTGAACTATGACACTGAAAGGTTTGACGAATATGGATTGCATGCTGGTACTAAACTTTGCCGTTTTATCGCGTAAATTTTAATGCCTGATTAGTGGGATTACTCCTCAACTTTTGTGATATAATGAGCACCATAGTGGATGTAATGTTAATTCAGCATAATCGAACGCAGTAGTAAAAATATAATTAACACTGAATATTCATCTAAATATTCTTAGAAGCGTCCAGCAAAATGTTTAAAATGAAAAATTATTCTACCATTATATTTACTACGAAAATTCCCTATTTCTTCACAACTCAAAGTACAAATACATGAAAGAAAACTGAAAAATCAATCAGCTTTCATTGGAACCACGAAATTAAAAAATGCTACGAGTAACATAGTAAAATTGTAATAAATTACGTTCTGTAAATCAATTAAAAAATTAATGACGCTTTCTATTTTGTGTTTTTCTAGACAGAACAGTTGTTATTTCTTTGAGAAGTAGAATTTTCTAACTTGTAGCACAGGGTCCACGAAGATGAAGCTTCGGTGGACTATAAACGTGCGTAAATTCCGCGCGGTCGACGCACGGCAACCGTGGATTATCGGCTCATAATTCATTTCGGCTCGAGACAGTGATTGTCAGTTTGCAGCGGCGTTACATCCGCTCGAACTCGCTTCGAATCCGCGTAATGGATCATTACAGGCCGAGCGATAATCAATTTTCGACGTACTCATGGCGGCGCGGGCCGGAAAGGGACCGAACACTGCATCCGCCGACGCGTAATTTCAACCCTGCCTGGCTTGCTGTTCATGGCTCATGCAAACGCGATAACGCATTATTCCTTTTGGTCCTTAAGGAGGCGGATGGGAAACGACTGATAGGCAGAACAAGTTTTAAATTGGAGCCGTAAATAGCTTTCATTAAAGAGTTCAACTCTTGCAGTTGCTGAAATTCGCTTAATCTACTCCTTTATTCTTACAATGCCCCTTGGCATTTCATATTGGAGATACTTTTGTGACTCGTGACTGACATGTTCACATACTTTCTACATTTCTAAATTTTTCTTTAAAATATTATTGTCTTTGCCAAATGACTACATACAAAATTCTGTCTTTGGGGTTAAAAATGCTTCGCCTGAGACAATTACGTGGAAAGAATCATACGTGCCACTATGTTCTGGATAAAATGGATGGAAGGATTAAATATTTTTCAATCTTTCAATCTGTGGTGGTGACAGGAGACTAAAAATTAATATTCTTATGCAAGTGCATGCTAGTGTCATACTAAGTAGAATTTATGAAGTATGCTGATATCATAGATTTCCCTCACAGCACGCGACACCACGCACTCGGCAAGTTGGGCCCAAAGTCAGGCCCACGAACACATCCGAGGCGCGCGTATTGCGAGCGGACGGAGAGGTCCCCGTAATGAAAGGGCTGCAAACCGCGGGGCTGCGATTCGGTGCCGTGAAGAGGGAAAAGGGAAGCCGTTGGAGCGACGTGGTGGAGGCGGAGGAGGCGGTGGCCGTCGGGGAGAGGTGGAATCGGTCCCTGGGAGGATGGACCTCGGCTATGTTGCAGACGAGGAAGGGGAACACGACGAGGAAGCAGCGAGGTGTGCGCAGGTGAGACCGAGGCAGCGACGACGGGCCCGGAGGTGGAGATGGGTGGTATTCGAAAAAGAGGAGGCAAGACCGTCTTACATTGGAGAGTGTCGCGGAAGAGCGAAACAGGGTTCCGCGGTCGGTGGACCCTGAATCGCGGAACCATCGATTGGACCTATGACGCGGGGACATCCCGGAGAAGGTGGTCGGACGGAGGACACTTTGGGGGAAGTCCAGTATCCGGCGACAGTGAGGAACAAAGGAAGCAACGGAGGTGGAGGCGAAATGTGCGATAAGGGAGGAAGGGGCGGAGGGGGTGGAGGGGCGAGCCGCGAGTCGTGGTGCAGGTAAGGGGGTTAGTTAGGCGCGTGGGGCCACGTGCGTTCCCACGGTTTCGAGAGGCATATCGCACCAGCCCTCCGTTTCGCTTCCCTCATCCCCTCCCTGGCCGCGTGGAACGGCCAGCTCTCGATGCTTATACAACATTATACGCGCTTTTAAGTGTATGCATACACGTACAGGCACCCGCGGCCCCGTACGTACACTACACGCTCCCTGGGCCCGCCAACAGGCCCCAGAGAGGTTCACGGGGCCTCCTACACCCCCTCGATCTCTCCCATTCCTTCGTCCCGTTCTTCCTCCTCGCTAGCGTTGGCGGCGCGGTGACCTTTAACCTCCCATTACCGGCTCGACTGACCGACGACTCGACTCCCTCGCACATGCAGACCCGTGCACGCCTCGACACGCTCACTCGCCGCGATATAGACGTACGCGTTCCCCGCGGGACCAGCCGCGACGAGCCGGCTAAGCGTTCAGGAATCCTTCGGGAATTGAATGTCGATGGGCAACGCGCAGCTGGGGGGGGGGGGGGGTTGGTTTTCCAGGGCGTAAGGTGGATGGGTGAGGTTTTTAGGCGGAATGATTCCATTGCGAGCAACTGTGACGTACGGGTTGGATGTTGTTTGGATGTTCCTTTGATAATGGTAATGGGAGTCTGAAGACGTAGGAGTACTGAGGCGAAGTGGTGTTCTACGTAGGTGTGGTTAGTAACTGTCTGTTATTGATGATGGGTATTAGCGTTCAGGAATTTTAGGGATGTATAGGTAGAGATGAGGAGAGAGAGTTCGAAGGTCTGGTCTAGGGAATTTTGAAAGGACGAGGATTGCCGAGGGGGCTGGTTTTGACGTTTCCACTGCAAGCAGTTGTGACTTCCGGGTGGAGGATTGCTTGGATGTTCTGATGGTAGTGTGGTTGGATTATCATTCCGCCACTTTCTTCATGTCAATATAGGAATTCAGGTGGAAGACACCTCCCAATGGTCATTTGCCCAGACCTTAGCGCTACACTTCGCTGTTTCATGTCAAATTTTGTAGAACGAAACTCCATCTGAGCGACCCTCATATTTCTAGGTTATGTGTGCGCGAGATTGAGGTAGCCGACCGAATTAACTTCTTTGGCTCCACTATCGGTGCTTTTAAACGGACAGTTATCTCCACTTTTCGCACATCTTTGTTATAAAAGGTTTGGGGGTTATTGCTTTCAGGCATTTCTGTTTTTGTTTCTCTCGTTCTGTACACTATTGTATTATACTTCCTTGTGCATATACTGGGCTTAATCAATTAAATAATAAATCCATTATTTTATGAAATTAACAGAAATTACATTTCATCAGTAGACAAACATTGCAAAAGATTTATATTTTTCAAGAAGAATGTCCATCTGTGGAAATCAATCCCTGCTGCACAGTCGCAGCGTGATTAGAGTCAGAAACGAATGAGTATATCTATTTCAGGTTTAGCTCGCGATTCCTCTGGCTTCGCAGGGAAGTCACGGAACCGTATATTTAACCACTTGCTGTTCCGCATCACGACCACCTTCCGTTTCGGTGGAAGAAGAAGAAGCCGTGTCGTTAACACGAAGATACGATCCCTCGACGACGTCGCACCGTTTAACGCCCCTTTCGCCTCCGAGAACTTCTCCTAATGGATTCGCCGGCCTACTTCAAATTGCCGCGGGAATTGATGCTCCGGTTGCCTTCGGAGGAGCTTACTTAATGACGGTGAATCGGTACAAACGAACCTGTTCGCGCAACTTTCGGCGCCGGCCATCATCGCACGGTGCTTCGATACTTTGTGGCTTAAAGTAACTTCAACGTAACGCGTAAAATACTCTGGGAATGGTTTTTAATTGAAGGAATCGGCAGTATCGTTGGGCATGTTAGGCTCTCGTTGGTTTTGGGTATTAGTCTTTTAAAACCGAAGGGAGTTTTATGAGATGTAGTATTCGCTCTCTGAATTTGGTAAGTAGAATGTGCCCGCCAAGTGCAGACTAGGAATCAGAAGTATGTATTTAATTCTGTGTCTTATGAGAGAGGAAGAAAAACACTTAAAACATCTTTAGCGAATATAAAATTCAGAAGATTTTAAATACCATAATCGATATTGCATCCGATGAAAAGGAGAAAGCAAATAACAATAATAAAACGTCTCTGTTATCACGCACTTATTGTTTACATTTTATGTCGTAGGATACAATTGATAGTTAGACAAAATGTATCGTAAGAAACTATAATTTGTGGTAGTGTAAAAGACAATGTTAAGTAATTTCTCAATTCACATTCCTCTACTTCTCAAAAGTTTGTATCCACAATATGAATTAAAAAAACTTCTTACTTTCCCGTGAAACAAATTAATTTAACTAACTTTTTCCCCATGATAAGCTACCAAAATTCATTGATACAGAGAAGGCTGCAACTATCAATCTTGAATAAAAAAAAAATGATCATAGCGTGTGATTTCACTGAAAACCACCAAGTGGTCTCAAACCTTCAATCTTCGTGCGTTTCACTGACAGTTGAAGAATTAAAACACTAGTGAGCAGTTAGTTTAGTCCTTCGACAAGCAGTGTACCGTTGCAACCTCAGAACCCATTTTTTACACCCTGCAGAGCATCGATCAGATTGGCCAAAGTGTGAACAGAGCGAGGTGGTGCTTGTATCTTTCTACGAAAGCGCAAGAAAGCTCTAGAACAAGTACGGAGAGTGGCAGCGAGGGCTGCGTGGGGGTCCAGATCGCGGAGCACCCGCGCCGCCAAAGAAGAAGACGCTCGCAGATATTCCCAAGAGCAAAAGCCTGCAACCGAGGTCACTCCTCCTCGTGGGAGGGCCCCCAGGCGCCGCGTAGCCTCCCCCGTCGGCTCACCCAGCCACGAAAAACAAGACTTTATGGAGCTACATCGCAAAGTGTACGCGAGGCACCAGGTTGCTGGGCCCAGGGCCGGCCGAAGGCCAGCGAAACCCTGAATGCCTGTGAGGCCGCTCGAAAAATCCCTTGAATAATTGTCCGACTTACTTCGTTCAGCCGATTCCCAGGCTGGATTGATGAAACGGGTGTTTCAACATGGCGGGGCGTGGCGCGGCAGGGAAATTAGTGGTTTTCCATCGGCAAGCAGGATTTACGAGAGGATTTTGTTTCTGGCAGTTCATCTCTTAATCTTTTGGGGGTGAAACGTCGATGAGTCGTGCATTTCTCATGGGGTTAATTAAGGCGTCTTCTTTTGCTACTTCTGTTAAATTGCCGTTGAAGATTCTTCGAGTGTGGCCTGGTTTTTTAAGGGTAGGTTTGAGAAAATATGGATTGGTGTAGTGGAGCAAGATATTTTTGTAACGAGAGTTTCTTTCTTTCTAATCATTCGTGGTTCTCGTGAATTTCTGTGGAATACTTGGACAGATTTTGTAAATTTCACAGCGATGATTTTTAATGAAATGTTCCTTTTATATATCTTCCTTTCTTGGTTAGTTGGGTACCAAAGTTGTGAGTGTGGATAATCGTGTGATTAGAAGTGTGGACTTTGGACTATGTTATTTTGGTAAAATTGGTTGTAGCTGAAGTATTTTATGTAAAGGAAGCCTTTTAGAAAATGTGATACAATTAATTTATGTCCAAACTTTAAATACCTATAAATAAGGCAATATCGAAGACCGAATAACATCAGAGATGTTTCTCACTTACCCATCATAACATTTCAAGTTCCTTAAATTTTTTCTTAAAAAATTAAAGTACACTATCTTACCATACGCATATCAAGCACTGATGAGATTTTTAGGGGAGTTCAGAGGAGGCGTAGCCATGCTTGAGTTATCAGATTCTCACTACTGCTCAACGTATCTACATAATTACATAAATGGAAACAAAAATTTCTGAAGAAATTTTTCAAAAACTAACACGGGAGCTGTGTTAACTAAGTTAATTACTCCTTCCTGAGACTTTTAAGAACCAAGAATTGCAAAGTACTCGGTATGCACGAGCCAGTCGAGCATCCCAATAAAAATGAACCATTGGTCGAACAGAGAGGTGTTCCTCTCGTAGGTGATCTAGAAGGATGCTCGTGTAGATCTCGTCGGCTAAACTGAATGATCGCCTGTAGAACATGCTCGTAATCGGTTTGTAGCTGGCCAGGTTACTCGACGATTACTCGTTTATTTGCTCCTTTCTCGTTTCCTCTTTTTCCCTTGCCTTTGATCAAACACGCGCGTAAATGGAGTGTTTCGAGTTGCAGAGAGTCACGAGTATCTTGTAATTGATGGCGCCACCGATAACGCGATGCCGTAATATTATCGGATTAATTAAATCGCCTGTCTGCAGTGTCTGCTGCCCTTGAATTCGTCGAACCGCGTGAAATATCGATCACCTTCTAACGGGTTCAAGTGATTTACACCACTGCACCTGGATTATTACCGTAACTCCCTTGTAAACGGGAGTTGCTTTCTTTACTACGCACCGTTTTTTAATGAGTACTGAGTGCCACATAGTACCACCATATTACAAAAATGAACCAGAATTTCAGATAAAAATGACTCACATGTTTCATTGTTTCGATGCGATGAATTAGAAGCTATGGAGGGTAAAAAGATTCCGAGTGTTACATATTTGCAGGCTATTTATATCAGGAGACCTGAATTTGTAAAAAATGTAGATTGAGTGAAAATATTCCTTAAGAATTCTCTTTTCTTAAAAACTAAGTGAAAATATTATTTAATTATCAATGGTAAAAATCTTATAATCACCTAATATGGGCACTGTTGAAACAATAGACGCACTGCTTAATTTATTCTCCTATTTTAAGAGAGTAACATGAACTTTCATGTTCAACCCAATTACCCACAAACCTGACATCGCTCAGCAGTCTTCATCGACTTCATCCTCCCGTGTTTTGCGCGAAAAAGGATGCGATATGCCGTACCGTGGCAGCTTTTTTTCTCGTGTGCTCGGCGGGGAAAAGTCACGAGGGTCCGTTTTGAATTTACAGAACCGTAAATAATAGCAGGAACACGGGGCACGGAGTACGAAACCGGATAAACGAACGATAAAAGCAATTTCACCGGGATGAGCGCGCGTGCTGGGCACGTAGGAGGCGAGTTACAAGCGAAAGCCTCATTAACCGGACTGTACTCGCAAGAACGAGATAATTAACGCGTTAAACCGGCGCCACGTCAAGTTATCAGGGCCTCTCCCCGTTTAATTACGTATACCCACGTGTTGTCGCTACTCTATTCGACCACCGGCGCTACACGTTCGCGTTATCGACAGGCTGAACGATCGAAACGGAGATTGCAGCTGGGAAATATGGGTGCAACTGGCCAATCGGTGTGTCTACGTGAAAGGAAAAGCAGAAGTAGAGGGTGGAGAGAAACAAATTTTGGGTGAATTTCGATAATGTGCAGACGGATTGTAGACGAATGGAGTTTTATACACTTGGAGTGGTTTATAAGGAAGAAACTTTTGTACTTTGGGAGGATTTTTGGTACCTTGAGATATTTCTGGTTATATTTTGCTTCTCTTGTGAGAAGAGTGTGGGTTCTTACACTATACTGAAAGTTAGATAAATCAGGAATAAGAATATTATTAGGTACTGTATTAGGAATTGAATTATAAAAAGTGGCAAAAATCAAATTCTATACAATAGTATTACCATCGGCACGTAGAATAATGTAATTTTCGGATAAATTTTTTTTTTAATTCTGGCACTTATTGTGTTTTCTACAGCAACTCTTCAATTATCCGTTCCTCCAATATTTACCATCAGCTTTAACAAACCACTATATATCATAGAATATTATATTTTCTCTATCATCAATTTCAGTCCCAAAAACTTAACAAGCAGAGAAAAAGGAAGCTACCAAAAGCCCCTTGGAAGATCGGGTCTCGTTAGCCTGATCGAAGACGCCTTTCATCGGTGCCTTCGCCTACTTGTAACGAGAACAAATGTATCTCCGGGGCCTCAGAAGGCGCCCCTGCTCCTCCCCTCGTATTAGATCAATTATTCACGACAATCGGCCGATACTAACAGCCGATAAAAAGCCACAACTCTCGCAGCTCCCGGGGTGAAATCGACGATCGGCACGAAGACGGGCCGCGGTGCGTGAAAAATGACACTTGAACGCGGCCTAAGGGCGGCAAATGAGGTGTGCGCGAATCCGCGTTCGTTAATGCTCGCCTCTTACCATAATCTAATATCCGCTGATATATGGGGTGAGCCTGTGGGGCGCCGTGGCCGCGCAAAGGTCGTAACACCGGGGGTCGGCCGTGGATATTTACAATTTTAATCATCGTCTCTGCGTGGGACTCATTCGGTCCGCGGCGACTCGCGATTTCTCCTTCGAATCCGCCTTCTATCGGACAGTTTTCATTTTGTATGACGAATCACGTGTCGGGTAATTATTGAAACTCATGCGGGACGGCGCGCTTCCCGACCGCTCACGGGGGAACGATGATTGTTCGCCAGCTGGTAGCCCTCAGGGGTTGAAGCGTACTTGGGGGTAAAAAATGAGAGATTGAAATTAAACTGTTACTAAGTATAGTTTTAAGAGATTTTTTTTTTAGATGCCTGTTGCATCAGTTAGTTTAGTTTGATGAAAATGGGAGGCTTTGAAGAGATGTGATGTGGAACTAGGGAGTAATATGCACATGCGTAGGAGCTACTGCGCAGCGCCAATTCTGGGGGAATAGCGGTGACTAGATTAGAGGTTAGCCTAGTTTCGAGGCTTGAGTATTAATTGGCTAGTGACATGTATATTACAAAATCTTATCGTCACATTTTTATAATATATTCTTTTTTAGGAAATGATGGAAATAAAAGGATAACACTCTGTAGGTGTACCGTATATTCTAGTTTTATCTATTCTATGTATACACTGTGAGTCAGGTATAAAATTATACTCTACATTTAAATCATTCAAAAGTTTAGCACATGAGTCCTTAAAAAAGAAGAATGCCACCATCACAATGCAAAATTTGAGATTGCCACGATATTATGTCAGTCGGTCTTTACGTTGGTCGACAGTGTAGAAGAAAAGATTGGAATGCAGCATCTCATTGTGGAACAAAATGCTTCAGCATTCTCATCCTTTCACGCCGTTTCCCTAAATATCTGTAGTTCATGCTTTCCGGCCTTTTATCTGCTATCTGCTGGCACCATCCCGTTCCCCATTCTTTGCGCAGGCTTCCTTTCACCCTTTGGGACACGAGCTCTGTAGTAACGCCCCCTTCGTTATTCGTTGACAAAAGACCATAGACACTCCAGTCCTCGAGGCGGTAGCTTTGACCACCTGTTGCCACTTTCGTGATGATCCTCATCCTACGGTGTCTCGTAATGCCCACCCTCACTGAGGGTGGCGTAGTAGAACTATAGCTATGCGAACATCGAACGTTCACATTATAAAGTTGAGTTTGATTAGTCGATTAGTGTTGTTTGGTAAACTAACTATTTTGAATAGTTGTCTGTAAGAAGAAGCCAAAAAGAGGCAAATAATTTTTTTCATAAATTTTTATTAGAAACTTAATTCAAATTTGGAGCCAATACGAAGGAAAAGTTAATAACTAAGATCCCCTGCTATTCATTTCTAATATAAAAACGGTAAATAAATTAGGTTTTAATATAAAACTACAAATAACACACCCCCACGAATAATCTGGACCACCTCTTCCATAACTTCCTCTCGCACATATAAAACAAACCCATATCCCAAATCCTTCCCTTTATGCGCGAGCAATGTGTCAAAAGCAGTCCAACAACCGATCTTCTAGAACCATTTACCAAAGCTTTAATTGCGAGCTGACGCGCGCCTTCATTCTACTACGAACTGCATCAGGGCCCATCAGAAACTGACCGCACCGAAGAAACAAGAATAAAATAGCCACCAAGACCTCGGAGCAATCCTTCCACGACTGTTTTCGCAGACGACAACGAGGCGCTCGGGTCGCCCAGTGCATTTCACAAAGGTACAAGCCGGCGGTGGATTTCGCGGCGACGCAACCCCTCTGCACCCCCACGGCCCCCCCTCTCTTCGGTTTGTTAAGGCACGAGGGCAGCGTGGGTGTATCGACGGAGACAAGATGAACGTTAGAACACGAACGCGGTCCTCCTTCGGCAAACGTTCGCCTCGGTAATGCATGGGTTTTGTGTCGCGGCGGGCGGCACACTTTGTAACGACCGCGGCCTTTTGACTCGATTAATCTTCGATGTATGTATATACACGCGCTACATATATTCAGGGAAATATGGCCGCGTACAAGAGCGGGCGCGCGCGCCTGTGTGCAACGTCTGTATGTCATGGCGCACTGCTGGGACCGCCGATACATTCGGAAATAAAGTGTCGTGCTGCGCGGATGGGAGCCGTCCGAGTCGGTCCGCTGCTAAGCGCCATGAAAATATTGCCCCCCGCCCGACCTGCATCCGCACCCCTTTACCACTTTCTACTGGCGCAGGGAACGCGCTCCTACGCTCCCTTTCTTTTTCTCGTCGCGTAAAACGTCGGAGCTGTCGCGACCACGCCGGACGATCACGTTCGAGAGGCATTGATAAGTCTGCGGGAGTGATTTCGGATGACAGGGGGCATCGTTGGGAACCCTTGTTAACAGAGATTCAATGATAACATCTTTATGTTGGGAATTAAATGGGAGTTACTTAAAGAATGGATTTAAGGTTGATGGGGTAAGAAATTGTGACGTTCCTAGTTGAAGTACAGAATAGTACAGTGAAGTATTCTATAACGAACAAGCTTATAACGAACGACCTTATAACGAGCAGCTTTTCCCATTAAATCAAAACGCTTACAACGAACGAATTTATTACATTCCTTCTTTCGAGACACTACTGTATAGATCGCTAGCGGAACTTGAAGTCTACTTACCCTGCCTCTACTATTCTCCACGATCAACGATTCTCTCCCTTAAATTTCACACGGTCCAGAATCCATCAGCGCTAGGTACCCAAATCGAGTCTGATCCATCAACCTCGTTACGACGAAAAAGCCACCGAAGAGGAGAAAGATAGCGAAGAGAGAGGAAAGAAGTGACGCGACGCGCGTGAATAGGAAGCGAGCGTGCCCACGTCCATAAAGGTCAATCACGCGGTCCGTCGCGGTGCGGATGTTTCTTCGAAATCAAGCGGAATTCCTTGGAACCGCTTCCAAGCTGGGACGCCCGTCGGGGTCCCGTGTTGGTCGATTTCTGTTGTCATCGTGGCCCGGCGATGGACGTGAGAATGCGAATTCGTAGGCAAGGGGGCGTAAGAGGCCCGTCAGAAGGCCTTAGGCTGGCTCATTACCAGCAATTGTGGCCGAACGGCACCCTGCAGAGTGGTACACGGCTGCACCGGCACCGCCGACCTCGGCCACGGCCTGAACCTTCATCGCCGCCGACCGCGAGCCTGCCCCCGCCTGCCGCACGACAACGGAATTTAATTGCTCGATCAATCATTATTTTCGTGACTCCGCGATCGCCACCGTGATCACCGTCCACCACGTGATCAGCCTTGCGCCGCGATTTCATTCGGTTTTCAGCAGCCGTCTCCAGGGCCGTTGTCTAGTTACCGATCTGGATCAAATATTGATTGGTCTAGAGCGTGTATAGTCAGTTAATCACGTGACAAAAGCTTACGAGGGAGTACTCAAACGTTTGTAAGAAAATCAAGCTGGAAGTTAGGTACTTATATGGTTGCTGGTTAGAAGGGTAGATTTTAATAAGTTTTAATAGCGTCTTCTTGGCCCATCGATAGCTGCGTATAGATCGTCACCAAAATGCCCACTACCTTGGCGGAAGAGAAGATGGAGCAAGCATAAGGAGTGAAAGAGGAAAAGGGAAAGGGGTAACATATAAAAGAAGAAAAGGAAGATAAGTAAAAGGTGAAAGGAAGGGACTGAGACAGTTTGGAGACAAAACGAACCACTTTCCGGTGTCTTGTGGTCATTCTCCATGCTCTCGTCGCGTCATTAACTGCTTTGCTCGATAGATACACAACCGTCTTACGAAAGGGAAGCCCCCGGTCCCGACCTGGCCCGCTAACTCTTTCCGAGGAACAATCTGTTACAGTGGTCCACGTGAATGGCGAAACGTAAAAATACCCTCGAGTTCTCACGTGGCCGACTCAATGGGTCAGGAACGGGGAGGGGGTGGGGGAGTAGATCCCTCGTAGGACGGCCAGAGAGAGAAAAAGGAGAAGCATCGCAGAGAAGGCGGCTTTGGTTTCGAGCAACGCGGATGAAGAAGGACGACAGAGGCATGGGGGTGGATGGATTCGTCGCGGACTGCGGTTTTCAACGAAGCCAATTATTAGATGCGTCTCGAGTCAAGCAGGCGAAGAAAGGGGCCTGGGTATCGATGTGAAATGCGCGGGGAATTTATATTTTGTCGTGGACGTAATTGAGAACGGAGCGCGTGAAAGCCTCGAGAAATTTAATTTTCGGTTGGGGGCCCTAGAATGGCTGGGGACTGTGGTTATCGGGGACCATCGCCGAATGTTCTGTTGTTTTGGTGGTGGTTTTGTTTGGAGTTTCTAAAGTCCAGTTCAGATTCTAGTGTTTGCTTGTGGGTGACTGTAATTCCCATTTTCGACGTGCTGTATTTTTTAAAGAAATTCGAAACCAACGGAATGATGACTTAAACCACCTCCCCCCCCCCTAATTTCTCGTGGACTACATCATATCTCCATTTTATCAGCATTCCTGACCTCGAATGCAAAAAAAACCTTTTTGGCGTGGAATTACTCTTAAAGGGAATTGTTAAGATATTAAATGGTCACTACTTAATACAATTATCCACCCTTTGCCACATATTAACGGACCACGCTAACCTATTCTCGACAACGTTAATTAACCCTTAGACGACTGATAACTTTGTAGTCGGTGGCGTACATGGGGACCATTTTGGCCCATAATAGAAGTTTGTTCGCACAATGCTCAGACTAAGCGTTTTACAGTAGCTTCAGAACTCATTCTGAAATAAAGTCTTTCTCTTAGAGTCGCGAAGCTAATAAAGGAGAACTGGGACAAGTACTGCCGCGTGGGTGAAAATGGACCCTGCATTCTTTGCGCGAGGGATAAACGAATGGAAAAAAGAATCGAATAAATGGAAACTGAGCCAGCCAAGAACAGAGCAATCAGGCAATCAGCGACCAATCCAAGCAATCAGGAAGCTCGATTCAAACCTAGATCGACGGTATATACAATTGCGTGAAGCGTCAAAGTGGAAACCTAACCTATCCTTAAGTGTCGTTTTGGAGTCACGGCCAGGCGGCATTACCGCTCATTTAGGGGGGTCATTCATCCTCGAGACACTTCTCTTGTCCAGTCGCCTCAGAAAGCACCGCCCGATACCTCTCTCCCTGTCTATCATTTTCTCTTTAGGCCCGTGCAAGTCTCATACTGAAATGGAACGAAACAAATTGCCCGCGGTGTCGGGGACACGTGCTCTCCCCGACACGCCGTGTGTCTCTCGCTTTCTCTTCTCTCTCTTTAATTGTAACCGCCGCTTTGGGCGGGCATCGCGAGCAAGCGGCGGGGGGATAAAACATTTATTACACCGAGGGATAAGTCCCTGTAAATATGTACTGGCGGGAGAAAAGGAAGAAAAGGTGGGAGTGGATGGAATGTTAACCCTTCCGAGCACCTTTGCGCACTTTCGGTGCATTATATCTTAGTCATTCTTTGGATTTATAATTGTCCTCCGCCTCGGAACGTGCACGCTTTCTTCGAGAACAGTTTGGTAGAGGGCGTGACGATGCAGCGGACGATTGCTGCACGTTGGTTCGAGGTTTGTTCTTAGGAATATTGTGTTGTAAATTCTAATGGATGAGAGGTCTCATTTCTTTGCGTTGAAACTGAAATATCTTGTGTTACTAATAAGAATATTCTTTATTAAAGTAGTTACTCGTTTATTTTTCATTTTATTTGAACAGAATTTTAAGCTTCTGCTTCCTGGGAATTCTAAAAGGACGCTTTATGAAGTTTCTTTTAAAAAGTCTTTTGTTCTTCACAAGGTTGTTATAAGAGGAGTTTTGGGGACTAAGTAGTTGAATGCTGCTTTGATAAGTGAATATCTTCCTAACACTATAATAAATATTATCTTAGAAAACACAATAACTCCATCCGGGAATATATCCGGAACACCCAAACTCTTACTCTTATAAGTGCTGGATTTCTTTTTCAAAGTATTCAAAACCTATTTAATATAACCCAGTCGAAGACACTCGTCCCATTTCCGCCCCCTGCCTCCCCGCGCCAAAACCACCGGTGCACCTTTGTGCAGGTTGGCCAGATCGAAGAGAAGTAACCGAGACGCTGCAGGGACACTCGCTTCTCGTACGGCCCTGACAATGGACCATTCGTTCGCCATTGTATCCCCAGCACATTAATTGTCTCTTTGAAACCCGATGACCTCCGTGGATATGAGCCCGCTCCACTCCCTTCCTCTCCCTTCCTCCTTATCTTGCTCTGCCCTTTCGATTCTGGCGCCCTTTTGTACGCCGATCGCGGCTTAACAGGGGGGTTGATAAAGGGTGGAGCGCACTGGCGTTGTTTGAAGTTGCAGGTGAACGCCCTAAGAAACGCGTGAAGTCTCACCTTTGTCACAGTGATAGAATTTCGACAGTCTCTTTTTCATTTTCTTGAATGCGGGCAGAGCAAATAATGCCTTCAATTTCGGTTAAAGAAAGGCAAAAGGCAAACAAACGTTGTTTGATCTTGATCTTGCCTGGGGTTGATTAATCGAATCGTGGGTAAAAAACGGACAATAAGAATCGACGAGTATTCTTGTTCATTTGAATAGTTTGGAACGTTATTTCCTTTGATACGTTCTCTTTTATAATCGCCTGCAAGTGTCGAGGTTCCATTGTACATAAAAGAAACACGATCGTGGTACCGTTGAGAAACTAATAGTTCTTGATCAGGCACTAATTTTTTATTATTTCATGAAATAAATCGTTCTTTTGAGTTTATGTCAAGAAATAGTTGCTTGAAATAATTTCTAAAATAAAAATTGAGAATTCAAAAATATGTGTGTTGTGTGTAAAAGCAGTTGGTGCCGACCCTTAAACATAATTTTGAAATCGTACAGTTCTTCTTTTATTGCAAGCATTAAATTGTGACGACAGTAAGATCGCCAACTATTTCTGCCACACCAAATTGAGCAATCAGTGAATTATCAGTAAACCTTCTTCCAAAGCGTATTCACAATCCACACGCGACAGGACGGTCAGTTACAAAATTCGCAGTTTCACCATCGTGACGTGCCGCAGCAAGCAAGAGCAACCGTAATTAATATCGCCTAAATTACCATACGTTTCACGGGCGGCGCCCTTTCAAATCCGTCGAATTTGATGGAAAACGAGCCGTTAGAGACAAGAAGAAGGACAGAACGTCGAGCTGGAGATCCCCCCATAAATCCTCGGACGATGTTCGCTGAATTACGAGCGATATCGAGGAAGGGCACCGCAGATATAATTAAGGAGGCGATCATCCTCCGCAACCGCCTGCTCGTGTCCCATGTTGGAATCCAAATTTTATGTCGGTATCATAAAAGCGCGTGACGGCAGAAGAATTAGGACGGCACTCGGTTTCTCCGCTATGGCCCCCATAAGGACCACTTCAGATATATACGTAAAGGCTAATTCACACAGAGCATGTTTACCGAGCCGACGTGACTCGATTGTGCCATGATTTCTGATCCCCGAGCCTCGTTTCCCCTCTGATTCATTAATAACGCCCTAGTTGGAAGGGGGGGGGGGCATATACCATCATCACGCTTTTGGCTGCTAAAGATACTTTCCTTTACCACCAAAAAGGGGAACACTATTTTACGAATATTTTAGGGGATACAGTCTTGATGGAAAAATAGCTTCCTCTATTGGAAATAGAAACATGTGACTTTGCGACTATCCCTCCCTCCATGCGGGGTGACATTGTGATAACTTCAAATTTTATTTCCGACCTAAGTCAGTGTATTACTTTCTAAAGTCACCTCCGCTTACGGTAGGAATTTTTAATTTTCACAAAATCATCCCCTTAAGATATCCTTAATTTTGCAGTGCTAGAAGAAGCTTAGTGCAAATGTTTATTTGCAAATAATTTACTACAGTAAATTTACTTCGATAAATGACGTTTCAAAGCTTGTAATGTCCAAGTTTTCAAACGAAAGCTTCCCTTAGGTCCATTTATCGTCACAGAATTTGAAAACCTTGCAAAGGAATTTGGAAATCATGTTCATGGGGAAATATCTGAGCAGCCAGAGAGATTAACTTATTACCGTAGACTGTATACAGTTTATAAACGATACCAGAGAATTAGCAGCGAATCAGCTCGAAGAGGGAACCGCACAATCAGTGTCCGTTGGCCTTAAACCAACGAGGCATAGATAAAGAGGGGGCAACGTGGCGGGAGGGAGAGCGAAGGCGAAATATGGATGAGTAATATGGGTTCCTCGCTACCCTCACGAGGACGAGGCAGGAAGGCAGACGAGGGTGTCGCGATTCCCCGCTGTGCATTGATGGCCTCATCTAGCCTAGAGGACCTGGGGAATTCAGCGGTAATTACCTTTTCTTCGGGCCGACGCCAACGTGAGGTGTTTCTAGCGTAACGGGGGAACGATGCTCGAATGGCCGGATGAAAGTTTCAGTTGGTCGTGAGGCTTCATCAAGGTGTTTCGCGAGGACGTAATGATCTCGTGAGTCCGATGGCGGTGTTCTAATGGGCCCGTGGATGCATTAATTCAGACCAGTTTAAATTCTAATTCTATAGTATTTTACGGTGGAGTGCAGCTAGTAGTGTATACTCTAACATGTATGGAAAATAATAAGATAATACGTAGTATATTTTATTTATTTTCAGCCTCAACAGCCTTAAAAAAAGTCCTTTCACTCCGCCACTCCTTCCAACTTCAAAATCTAAGAAACTAAAAATATAAAAATCAGACAACCTAAAGATCTAAAAATCTAAATCATTTTTCTTTTCTTTTAAACTTCCTTTCTATCCCTCTCAGCCACACTATTATGTTCCCATTTTCTGTCCCTTCTAACACTTTTTCTAATATAGTATGTAGTAAACACTTAGTATTTTATGGTACACTGTGCAAATGTAACTTTCATTCAAACGGTTGATAAAGGGTAGGTTCTCAGTTCAATATCGAAATTAAAATAAAATAAAAGAGAGCTAAAATTGTGGAGAATGTAACACAACTAATTATTTCTGTATCTAATTGAATATTGCAATTTATTTTTCTCGCCACTTTTTAGAGTCTCAGAGAAGTCTAGGAATTTGAATTTCCACCGTGCCATAGAATATGTTAAAGGTGTATTGGTTAGTAGCATTTTTTTTATCTAAATTGAAGCTAATTTGACAATGAGTTTTAGAATATATTAATTTCGACTCGATCACATGGGAAATTCGAATTTTTCCGTGTGAAACATAAGGAACGTGGTTGAACTTCGTTATAAGTAGACCTCGTCCACGGTAATAAGAGGTGTTTCGTACCTCAGCAGATGAAGGATGCATGAAAAGCCTCGTAGCACTTTCAACCAGCCGTCTTTATCCCCGTGAAGCACGATGAAGGTGTCTTGCAAGGCCGTAATGATGTTGCGAATCTGTCGTGGAACGCTCAGGATTCATTCACGATTCAGCGATTACGCTTCGTCCTGCTGCACCGAAGCTCGCCTCATCCTCAAGAAAAATGCAGAACCAACGATGGGGTGCTTGAAAGTTATTAACGAGTCAGGGACTTAACGCGACTAGCGCGCAGCACAATTTACTTTTCCAACTGGCTGTCTGTGAAATTAATGCTCGATTAAGTAAGCTGTGAGGTACGCTCGAGGGACGCTCGAAATCTCTTTTCAAAATGGAGGCCAGGAATAAAATAGTCGATTGAGTAATACTCGAATAATCTATACAATATTCCTACTATCTCTCTCTATAAATGTGTCACGTTTCTTTGTTTTATTTAAAGTGTGACTTAAGTATTTGATAAATCCACATGCCTCTAACGAATCTTTGTTACTGATAGAAGCAATGCTGAAATGTGTTGTGTAATGATAGAAAGTACAGATAATTCGTGCTTGGCGGCTTTAAATATGCGGAGAGATTGTATTCTTCGCGGTCTGTGTTGAATAGTATCGTTCTACTTAAACGGTACTTGCGTTGCTTTGTATCCAAGGATTTCAATGTCTATCGAATGTTAATAATTATATCCTTCCAGCTGTTTTCCTCAGTTAATAAATATTCAATTGTGTCTCTGTATCGCGAAGGAAAATAAATTTTTGCTATTCAAGAAGAAACAGATATGTATCTCTTTATCATCGAGGAAGCCCAACGCAAAACAACTGCAAAAAATATAATTTTGTATATCATTTTCTTCTCAAAGTTTGCGTAACATGCCTTAATTACATTAATGCGGAATTATACACAGTTTACGCTAAAACTATACAAAATTTGAGCCATATTAGTGACTCCAGTTTTGTAAACACCCATAAACAGCAATAAATAAATCAATAAATTACCTACAACCTGATCTATCGATTTCCTCCCTAAGCTTGGCCCTGATCTCTAGAGACTCTCTCGGATTTCGGTGTTTGCTCGGCAAAGATGAAGAAAAAATAAAGACCACCGCGGTGAGTCAGGTGCTAAATAATTTCCGTCCCAAAAGCAGGGAAAGAGCAAGCGATCCGCTATCTTCGATTCTTCCACGGCTATCTGCTGGCCCCGTGACGTGGATATAAGTTACGAGCGTTCGAATAATTACACGGTTCGGGTTCGAAGGCGAGTCGCGGTTAGCGGAAGGCAAAAGACAATTTTACGCAGCGGGGCACCGTAGTCCCTGGCGACCCGGTGGCAGCCCCCTTTTTCTGCCAACTATTTGCCCCTACGAAATCGACAGCCACGGGGCTGGCTTCCACGGAAATCCGATGTCGTCGATCGAACATTTTCAGCATGCCTGAAATATCGCGGCACCTCTTCCTCGATATCGTTGTAGCTCAACTGCCTTCCTTTTTCGAGGAGAGTAGAGAGGTTCGGAACTGGCGATAAATCGTGGGCCTCGTAAAAATTGTTTGCATTCCGGTAGAATTTACGGTGCAATAATCTGACGTAACAGTGAGCTGGATAGCCTACTTATGCAAGTCTTCTTGACACGCGAGGTTGTGAGGCTGATGACTCTAACAGTGACTGTATCGTGTTTTGTGGCAGTTTTTCGTTTTGAATAACGGCGTTTCGTATGGAGAACAAGTGAATGAGTGTTATAGTTGTATGTGGAGCAATATTGAGGTCTTTGGGAGGAGTTAAGAGGAGACGTGGAGACAAAGTAGTGTCAAAGGTGTTTGCTTGCCAAATAGCCTAGTGAACTTAGAAACTGGGAATCCACCTGAAAGCTAAGCTATGCTATGCTGTGTTACTGCTTTCAATATGAAACGAAACATGAAGAGTACCAGAAAACAGTACGAAAAAGTATAATAAACACAATGATACGGCAGAAAGTTCATTTTAGATCGATATCTACGTGGTTTAAGGCAGTCTGCCTCCAAGATCTTGCGATCAGGTATACGGTAGATATCCGTCACAGGGGAAAGCTGCCTTCATTAGCCGTTTCGGTGCTATCCTACAAGCAGGTCCGAGGGTCTGGCTTATGTAAATCAGTCGCGGCGTAATTGGCACTGAACGAAAAAGCTAATTACCGAAATCGTGCACCCGGGACCCCTAGGACCCTGGGGCCCCATCAGCGCCCAGCGGGGTGTCGCGACACCCTCGCTTCCCAGGCTAACCCCCCTCCGCCCCTGCTCGATCCCCGTATATACGCATCTTTCCACGGACACGATCACCAAGGGCCGCAATATTATTCATCCGAGGCCGATATACGACTACCTGCTTCTCGATTATGCGCTGCTACTCGGCCTGCGCCGGCCTCGCGTCCAAAGTGGCGAAAGAGATATATTTCGGCCCCCTCCCAGCCGCCATTCTTTCTGAAAATAAGTAATGAATAATATCGTAAATCTCGGCGACGCACCGCTGCTTCGTCCCTTTGTGCGAAAGTGCTCGAGAAAATTTGTTTATGGAGATTTAGTGGATCGTTCGAGTTGTGTGGAGCGTAGAAGTTCTGTAGAGGCTTGTGGATGAAGACGATGCTGATTGTTTATTCCTATCTTGTTATTTGAGCAAGGAATATGTTTCCTTAGGCAGTGGCGGACTAGCCAGGGTGTCATCTTGCTCGACGGCAAGTGGGCCCCCGTAAACTTCAGACAATATTTTAAAAATGGTAATGAGCTTTCACTAGCTTGAAAATATAATAGAAGTTCAAATATATTTTTAAAGCCAGCGTGCATAGAGCGATATCAACTGTAAATAGGACTTAAGTCATTATTACCTTTATATTTTTTCTTTTCTGTTACTTTCTGGTTTTGTTTACTGGGAACGCTTGTTTCTCTAGTTTGTGTCTTTGTCATCTCCTTCTGTCATAAAATGGGATTTAGCAATTCATGAGAAGATAAATAAATAAATATTATTACTGTATGAAACTAAAATTTACGATTTAACTAACTAACTTTTACACTAAAATTTATAGTTATGGGTGGGCCCCCTTTGTCTCCTGGTAACCAATATTTTTAGACCTACTCCGCCACTGTTTAAGTCTGCCCCGAATTACATTCTCAAATCTTATGATTCAGCTGACCTAATCTCATGAGTTAAAGAAAAATGAGTTAAAGCATTAAATTATTTTATTAAAGTAGCTTTGTCAGTTTTGCCCCTCATTAAAAACAATAACATAAATGGAACCAGCCAATGAACACAAAGCAACAAAAGTTCAGTAGATCAGTCAAGATTGAAATGCAGCTCAACGAGGAACCCAGATAAAACGTCCCTCGTTAAAAAGTTCGTATCACAAACGCCACGATCATAACGCAGCGGTAACGCGACTGGAGCAAACCGACGAGCAGCGCCACCCGAAACTCCTCGCTCGTATGTACCTACGTATCAACCGCCGAGAATTTACGAGTTTCAATACCGTATGACGTCAGCTTGCGAAAATCCATATATCAAATCTGGAAGGCGCATGGGAGAGACGATGAGTACCAGCCGAGGATTCTTCAAAAGCGATCAGCGGGGGTCCACGGACGGTCCACCATCCTACGCCGCACGACAGAGCGAGAAATATCCCCGCGGCGGTGTGTGCGTGCGTCGGCCCCCCGAAATTTGTGGTTTCCCTTAAACGGCAGCTTCCTCGTGTTTCCCTGCCTGCAGGTTCACCCCTTTTTCAGAATAAAAAAGAAAAGGAAGACGAAGCAGAAGAAACGTTATTAATCGTCGCGCGGCTGGTGAAAAGGAGGCAACGAGGCGGGTTGGTGGACGAGCTAGAGGGACGAGGGGTGGGATATACGCTCCTCTACCTGAGGGGGTAGGAAGGATGGCTCAGGTAGCTGGTGGATCCTTTGACCTTTCCACCGGCTGTCCTGCGGGATACGTCTCGTTCCTGTCCACCTTCTGTCTTTTCTCACCGAAAGAATTCCGCCAGCGGTCGATTCGTCGAAGGGGGTGGGGCCCCGTCGTCAGTCAGCTCCCGCTATTCATTTTGCTGCCTCCGAGAGAATGGGGGAATTAATAAGTGACATCCGTCGGAGGAAAGGTTTTACGCGCGACCAGGAAAAGAAGGAGCACCAGGGACCCTGTGCCCCGATGACGGGACAGGGAGAAGGAGGGCGGAGGGGGTAGACTTGGTCTTTCACGCGGTTGTCTTCGATCTGGCGGGGACCTCTTTGTTGTGCCGGTGGTGCCCTTTTGTCCGACAGGCGAGAAACGAAACACCTTGTCTTAGGTCGCACGCAACACAATGGCCGCACGATAAACCTCTGGCCCAGTAATTCGGAATGGGAGACAAGGGGGCCCCTGACAGTCTCGTGGACCACGAATGGCTGGCTCTTTCTTTCGGGCCCCGAGGATCCTGGTGCCGGGAGACGCGTGCTGATCCCGGTAATTATGGAGGATGACAGTGGATTAAACGGGGGAAAGTGGCGTGGGCTCGTGCTTGTCCAGACAGTGAGTTTTGTTTCATCCCCCTAATTTCAGGGATTCAGGACGGTGCGAAATTTGGTAGGGTATAATGGCAGCACTTGAATCGTCGATGGAACATATTTTCTTAGGCTTTAGTGGAATTCTGGTTGAGTAAAAAATTGAACGGGGCCCATTTTATGTCACATCGATTACATTTGAGGTGGATGTCTGGGATTTTGATGAAACTGAAATATGATGTGGTTTACGTGGAATTAGGAGGGGTTTAAGTCATCATCTTGCTCATTTTGAATTTGTCTACAGAATATAGTCAATGGAAGTTTGAGATTTTTGCTCATTTTCACGAAAATAGGTTTTATGGATTAATTTTTATCTCAGAAGCTATACATCACACGAAGCTGGCTCTTTTTTTTATTTTAATAAAAAAGGATTGGGCTTCGTGACGAAATTTACTTTCACTCCGAAAACTCATTTTTGCAATATGAAAATTATATTCGTATTGTTACTGCGTTTAATATTCCTCGTGTGGCTTACATCCTATATTGTTGAAATGATCTCTACAACTGTCATCAACATGTCTTATAGCCATCTCAACGATATTCTCTCTATCTCCATAGTAGCTTTACGCTCCCACATTTGCCCAATGATACTTTTTCGACAATTAAATTCATATTTTGCCAAGCCATGAAAAAAAAAACATCCTACAAATTCAGCTTCTTGTAAAACCCTCCAATCGCTCTCGGCGATAACTTCTAAAATATGTCACTATTGCTAGGTTTCAATGGGATTTCCTGTTACGAGCAAACATCAGTTGCCCACACGTACACAAATCAGGCTGGTCTTGACCAGAGCGCTAGCTCAGAAATCATCGTCAAGGAGGACTCGCTGTGCGTTAAAGGAGGACACCGCCAACGATCTCCGAGTGTACCGTTCGAAACGCCCGAAGGATGTGGCCGAGAAGGAAGATGCGAAAAAGGTAAGACGATCGGTGCAGCACTTCCCACGAAGTGTGCGAGCGATCAATGGGGGAAGCGAGCCGCTGCATGACGAATGGGGGCGCAGCCAATTTAGATGCATAGAGGTCGCGCCGTAGGGTCGTCCGACGACCTGTCGTGTCTCATTCCTACGGGGGCTACGTCCACGGTCTCTTTCATTCGGCGTAACGAGGACGATCGTGCGCGGCTCCGTCCAGCTTTTCTTGCATGCTCATTATCGAAACGGTGAAAGGCTGCGCGCCGCGTTCCGACGCTGCACGTGAAATCTGTCTGTGATGAACCAGGCCGAGATAGAACTACCGCGAGGATCGTTTCTGGAGGACTTCGATCTGAGGAACTGAGGAGACCTGTGGTGACTAAAATTAAGCACGATTAAAGTCTAGAAACAGATATGGGAAGACAAACTGCAGGCATGGAGGATGTAGGGATAAAAAAAAATAGAATAAAGTGCGAATGAAGACATTTTCTGCATCGTGCTGTAGCACTGTAATTGCAACAAAGTTGAAGTACATTCTTATCTTCGTCAGCATGAAGATGATGAAGATCACCATCATTGTCAGAGGCTTACCGCATTAGAAAGTAGAAAGCACTCAAGATAGAAAGTATTTAGAATATATGCATTGGGAGCAGAAGATAGAACGAAGTCAGGGTACAGGGATTGATAATAGAAAAGAGGGAAGGTGAGGAGCATAGTACCTTAAAGAACAAGGTAACCAAAATGAAGCTGCAGAAGAGAAGAAAGGAGGTCTAAAAAAAGCAAAGGCTTGGGGGGCACAATAATGTACAGCACATTATGGGTCAGGACGATTACCTTCATCATTGTCACCACCAAGCAATTAACTGCCACTGCAGAAACACCGTAGTCACTGCATGAAGAAGCCGAGGCAAGAAATTTGTACCGCCTTTCTTCATTCTATCCTCCCCCGTTATCCGCGCATTATCGACATTGTCTTCGCCAAATCTGATATCCCGCGTCCTGGGTGGCACGGCAGTGTAATTACTAACACGAAACCACAGGGCCCGTCCACTGATTGGGTGATCAAAGCTCGCGATGACGAAGATCTCTTACCCCTCCGTTCCCCATCGAATCGTGGCGGTTAGAAGGAGAAAGAAGGGGAGGACGCGTCGCTGGCAGGACAGAGAGGGACGGACGCCGAGCATTGCGTCTTCATTATAAATCCTGAGAATCACCCAAATTGATAACGGCATCCGAAGGCTGCCGTAAGGGTCCTCGTAATACTCTAAAGAGGGCTCACCTCCACCCTCACTCAGCGGGGTGTCCCCGGGCACGAAATAAGAAGAGGCCACTTTCGCTTCTCTCCACCGTCAGTTGCTCGTATATCCTCCCCCTCCGTCCACTCTCCCCCTCCAGCGTCGTAACGGTTTCGAAAGGTGTAGGCTTCGTTGCCCCTCCGATCGACCCGTGAGAGTTACGAGTCGTGTTCTACGTGACGAACCGAAATGGATTACTGGAAAATGGGCCTGCCAAGGATTACGAAGTTCAGCGGCGAAGTAAAGGGCGAGGGAACGGGGTCGAAGTTCTGACTTCTGCCGAAGTGACGGGCATCATCGATTGGACGCTGAGGGAAAATCCGAGGAGATTTCTGTTGGTTCTTTTTTGTTGGATGAAGGGGGAAGAAATGCCATAAACTTTTCTGTAATTTGGTCCGAAGAAATGATTATATACGGCTGGACATTATTTTTTTATCGATCAGGTAAAGTAAATCTCCACAAAATTACCGTTTTTGAAAAAAGGTAGAAATAAAAAAACTCGTAAATTTATTAGTGTGCTATATTTAGCTTTACAAAATAAATGATATACAAAAGTTGCGCCAATTATAACAATGGCTATTTATACAAACAAAAAATGTATTAAATAATATTAAGCAGATATATTTTTATTTTATACAAATAAATATTTCAATAGCAATAAATATTTTATTCAAAATACTTGGCGATGGAGAAAATCTCTTAACATAAAATTCGCCAAATTGCAACTTTGCATCGAAATATCTCAGTTCATAAGGCACGTAGGAACAAAACGAAGACACTTTTCTGATGTAAATCAAACCCAAGCTATCCATTAAGATCATTCGAAACATAATCGGCTCAACCATTATTGAGATTCGATAATCGAAGGGTTCTTCCAAATCCTGCTCGGCGTAATATGTATAGGCACGGCCGTCTCGCGCTGCGCATGAACTTGGCGCGAGACACTACCGTGTCTCTTGATAGTATAGATATCATCTGAATTAATGTATAGACGATCAAAAAATAGTGGCGAGCAGTATAGCAATATCGGTATTATCTGAAGTATCTTTTAAAGTATCTTTTAAGAAGAGACAAAAAAATTACCAAAACACCAAGTGTAGGGATAAAGAGAGGCAATGAGAACTATAATCGTTACTCCCTTTCTTCTGACAACAGTCGCACAAAAATATCAAGAACAAGCTGGTATCATCGCCAAACTTCTCACTTTGCGGAAACGAAAGAAACTCAATCTCGAAACGGAAGCATCCAATCCACCACACTATTCTGCATAATAACACTCCCTCATCAGAAGCGTCGACAACAAAGCGACGCCTAAAAACCTCAACAGACGATTTCATCATGAAATGAGCGAAACGTCCCCCTCAACTGACAGCCCGAGGAAGCAAGATGAGGAAGAGGAACTCCAGTGGAGGCGAGGCTCGCTCAAACTTCGTTCCCTCGTCCCCGCGACGTAAAGGATTACCATAATCTGGATACATTTTCGCCGTAAACGGCCGGTTAACCGCAATTGACAGTGTTAATAAAAGGCTTCGCAGGGTACCAATCAGCCGTGCGCGATGGCGAAGAGAGGCGGGAGGGGTCTCGCTGAAAGCGACAACATCCAAATGACGCCGTAAAGTCCCGCGTAAAATAAAGAGAGCCTCAAAGACAGTTCAATGGAATCTTCTCGCCGCGGGGTGTCGCCCGTGGGCCGACCAAGGAAGCAGCGCACCGATGATCACCGTTTTTTCTCTCTTTTTCGATCCCTCGCCTGTCCTTCACCTCCTTTTACAGTTCTGCCATATTCCCGACGAGAGAGCGTTCTCGTAGACCCTGTTCGTTACACGACGGTAACAGGGGGTTTAGATGGGTGGGACAGGGGTGGTGGGTCCGAGGAGAAGGGGGAAGGGGGTCCTGATATTTCCTTCACGAGAGCGTTCCCCGAACGGTTCCTCGTCGCCGAGTCCCGGAGGAACGAGGGAACCGAGCCTGGAAGCAGCCGCAGCCCTAGCTGGCCGACCGGTGGAAGATTCATAAATTATTTCAGGAAAAAAGGAGGAAAAGTATTTCCAATTACAGTTTTTTGTGAAGGGTTGCCGCGGGCCACGCGGCAGGGGGTCCGCTTAATGGCGACCCGCGCTCACCGCTCCTCCCCCTCCCCTCATGCGTTTCTTCTTCTTCTTCTTCTACTCCCTCATCCACCTCCTCCTCTCGCGCCGCCGTCTCCCTACCGATTCTTCAGGGTCCTCCGACGCCGCCGACACGGTGTATTCTTTTTCTTTATCCTCCCACTGCGGGCCACGATATTCCTTCTCCACCTTCGCCGTCCTCGTCCTCGTCCCTTTCTATCCATTTGACGAGCACCGGTGACACGAAAGAGGATCGATCATCCTGCGGCTGGCTCCGCTCTCGCGAATCCAAATGTCCGCTGGCAAACGACTGAGGGGGTGACCGGCACTGGGGCGGTTATTTGTTGGGAAATGGACGGGCTGTTGTTGGAAATTTTCGTGGTTCAAGCTTGGGTGTTGTGTGGTTGTACCGTTTTTGGCAATTGTTGCGGTAGGTCGCACAGTGGCAAATGTATATACGCTGTGGGAATATATTTTTTGGATTCGGTGTTTTTTTTTTTTGTGGATGAAAGTAGGGGAATGGTCGTTCTTTGCAATTATTCTGACGTTTCTGTAATGAGGGAGAAAGATTTTGAAATAGGTTCCAGGTGCTCATACTCTTTGGGAGGGGATGTTAATATTCGCAATGATATACAGTGGTGGAAATAATATAGATGTGTGGAACACTGTTTTGGTAGGGTTAAGTAGAATGCTTTGCTAAAATGATTCGCTACCAAGAATTCTTCTGGATTTTCTTGATGACAGATTTTGGCGCGCCGTTCACAACCTTAACGGCCGATTAAATTACGGACTCGCTCGTTCCTGTGACCCCCAAGTGGCCCTTTGCCCTGACCCTTGACCTTCTGCTGGCACCATGTGTTGCCTGCTGCTATGCCCTGCCGAAATATCGATAGGTGATTGGAACCCCCTGGACTATATGGTGAGCGATGTTGAAATAGTAGACATGGCTAAACGATTTCTTTCAAGGGGACGTCAAGTAGGACAAGTTATGGAGAAACCTATCAATTCTCACAATGACAAAAAAATAGTTAAACACACAATACGGATCCCATAATTTTGCACAAAATTACCAATCTATAAAACAAGTCTTATATTATAGAATTATTAAATCTACCAAAGCATAATTCCATTTTAGGCGTAAATAAAAACTGCAGAAAATTTAAAAAAAAACATTAATTATACTACTCACTATTAAATAACCCATTAAAAAAAACATTGTAAAACAATAACTAGAAATAAAATATACCTAATTAAGGGTTGGTAGCTTTCTACATAACTTGGCTCAAGTGTCTCTCGAATTTGGAACATCAATATTTCAGTGGTATTATGAACCGTAATATAAGGTTCATAAATGCTCTCTCTATCCAATAATTATTCTTATGTTTCTATTAAAATCAATACCACACGATTAACATCTGAGTGCCAATTATTTATTATTATCCTATTTCCTGAATACTAATAAAGAAATTATTGCTGCAATGTGCATGGAAATTGCTGAATACGTATTCCTATAGAATTTAAAAGAAGAAAACGTAAACGTTCGTCTCGATATGCGACGGTCGTGACAACTATAACCCCATAAGTGGCGAAAGACAACCGCAGTGTTCAAATTTATCGGTCTCGTGGTCGCTAAAGCGTAACGCTGAATTAGTTTGTTCTGTGTGGTTAAAAAAATGTGGTCATCAACGATCGCAAAAGAGATACAAAAAATGTACACTATTGAGGTAATACTATTTTCTTTTTAAAGAAATTCTTCACCAAACACGACTACACGTACGATATTTTGAAACAAATATGGCTGCGCGCGTGGGGGAAGGGGTGGCATAAAAGGTGCTGCCTTCATATTTCTGGCAGAACACCATGCGGTCGCCGGTCATGTAGCGCCATAGGCAATAATATTCATAATTAATAGTTCGCTGGTCTGTGACTGACGGAGGATAAATAGAAGAAACAGATTACCAAAATGGATCGTCAATTATACAGAGCTTTAAATATTTATCCCGCTACGATAATTGAGGAGTCAAAATGGTAAACGATGTAAGGGCCAGTAGTTAAAATTTTCCGTGGAAATTAAAAACGTATGTTTGTTCATTTTGTATCTTGCAATGGTCCTAACAGTTACAATAAACTATTCTAACATTTAGGAAGTAGGAGGCTCGTGTCGTCACGGGTAGTTGTAGATATAGCCGACGTTACGGAGAGCTAGAATTCTATACTATAGGGTAGATGCCCTTGCATTGTGAAAGGATGTAAAACTAGGACTTCCACAAAAAGTTCCGGACAAGAGGAATTAGAAAAAAAGGTGTATTATTCAACAGTATGTTACAGTACTTGAGGAATCATTACATTTTCCAAAAATATAATACCTCGAATAATATTTAAAATAATAATAATATGAAATGTTAAAATGTATGAAATCTATATTGCATCTTCATAATGTAGATAACAAAGTATTTTTTTAACACATTCATGTGGTAATCAAGGGAAATTTTTAATAAAGAGCAAACCAAAAATTTTATCACCTGTTTCCATAAACTCTTTCTCTTTTTCCCCCTTTCTAAAACTTACATTTATCATACTAGCATACATTGAAAATTTTATTTTATAATTACCTGATCCGAAAGCCCCTACTATACTTTCATTTCTTGCATACATTGCTACTTGACGCACACTTCTCTTCAAGATATCATAAAATGTGATATTATCATTACTAACCTCGCTTTTCAGACTTGCTATTTCTTTCTTGCATTCATTCTGGAAATCACTTAGTTTTTTATCATTGCTGCCAAATTTGAGTGAGGGAATCGATAGTATCTTAACTGCATATAAATTTGCACTTAACAATGCCTAATTACACGGGCATAATCATTACAAAATGCTTTATAAGGATAAATAACGAAATGAAGTGCCGTGTAATTTTTTTTACACATAATAGTAGTATCGGAACCGTGTTTTAGGAGAGCCGCAACAATTTTTTTGTAACCATTCTTAGAAGCATTGCGATCATATTCATCTGTAGAATTAACGCTGGCGCCTAATTTTAAGAGAAACTCAACAGTTTTTATCCTGCCAGATTTAGCAGCGTTGAGGAGTGGTGTTGTTACGTCGTGTTTAGTCGTAGAATCAGCTTTTGCACCAAATTTTAATAGCAGCTTGATAACATCTAGATGACCATATTCAGCAGCAATGTGGAGTGGTATTATTAAGTCATACCATCAACTATAGCACCGCGTTTTATCAACGGTTCTACAACTTCTATATGACCTGTGCTCATTGCAAAACGAAGAGCAGTCTCTCCTTCGGTGTTCTCAGCATTTACATTAGCTCCTTTGTGCAAACGCATTTCCATAATTTCCATAATACGATTAAAATGTATTCTGACAGAACGCTGGTAATTAACCATTTTTAATTTCCCTATCTGTGTTGCAAAATGAAGAGAAGTTGTGCCATCTCTTCCTTCAGCATTTACATTAGCATCTTTACTTAAAAGCAATTTGATAATTTCTTTGTCACCGCTTCTAGCAGCAATGTGCACTGGTATATAACCTTCCTCATTTTCAGAGCTGTATACAGCATTAACATTGGCTCCATATTTTAGAAAGTATCCAAGAATTTGTAAATCCCATCTTTTTAATACAATACGAAGACAAGTTATACCATCTTTTGCTTCAGTGTTTACATCAGCACCTTTATATAGAAGCATCTGAACGATCTCTATGTCACCATTTCTAACAGCAAAATGAAGTGGAGTCTCAGAAGGATTTTTGTTTTCGCCGTTAACTTTGGAACCATTTTTTGAAAGTACTTTGGCAATCTCTGTATGTTTCTTCTCAACAGTGCTACAAAGTAAAGCATATCCATCTGACGCATGTGACCATTCTTCTGCGTAATATAGACTGCGAGAACTAATTATTTCTCTTACTCTTTCTATTCTTCTTTCACAAACTGCAGCTTTTAAACTGTAACATTCACATAGTATGTGTCTGGCGAATATCTTGCAATTTTAGTGATTTTCCGTTAATAAATTCAAACTCTTGTTGGGCGACGCGAGACGCACTACCACACACTACCACAACTATGCAGTTATACAATGTGATGAAGAGAAAATAAAAGCGTTTTATTTTCGCGACTTGCACAGGCAGCTGAAGCGTGATTCTTGAATCTTCTACCGAGTGCTACCGAGTAGTCACTATGCCGGGGAAACCCTCTCGCGCTCGCCGCTATCTTCCGCGAACCTTCCCGAGACTCGTCAAAGTGTCACAAGCACTCCCTAGTTTCTTGCGCGTGCCATACGAATGTGGCTGGAATATATATATATATATATATATATAATGAGGATGAGAAACATGTCTCTATTACGGTGCTTTGACGCCGACGACGCTGAATTCACGAATGAATTAATTACTGATTTCTTTCACTTTAATCTTGCTTGGTGAAAATTTATATTGGTTTTCTGAACTTTTCTCTTTATTAAGGCAGTTTTTCGGGTTAAAAATGTTAATATTTCATAGTTCGTTAATTGAAATAAAAATACATGCTTTTCCCCCAATTATGGTTCCTTTTTTGAATTGCGTTCCCGCGGTTAGGTTATATCTTTGAACTTTGAACTGTTCAAAACATTTTTTTCTCCACGAGATATGTTAATATAATCTTTCCATTACAAAAGCAAAATATGCAAATTTAAATTTCTGTTCACACGTTGTGAGAAACGAAAATAAGGTTAGGCTTAGCAGTTGTCTTGCACCGTGGAAATCGGAAAAGTGGATCGTAGACGATCGCGGGGCAAACGAGACCGAGGAAAGCTAGGTGAGGGAAGACGGTCGAGTTAGAAACGAGGGGCTGTTGGCTTGTTTATGGCTGTACGAGGCGGACTTCCCGGAATGCTCGGCCCGTGTAAAGCGGACCTAACCAAGCGATGGATCCGGCCACGACCCCGCACGCGGGCACACTCGATCTCTGAGCCAGGAACATCGAAACGCAGGACGTATTGCTCTGTCACCCAGGGACCGGCGATCTATTAGTTATGAATATTGTTGCCCACGGCGGTACATGACCGGCTCGGCCGCGTGGTGTTCTCCCAAAATATGTACGGAGGCTCGCATATGGACGTCCTGCCCCTTCCCCCGCTGCACGCGGCCATATTTATTCCGAAATGTCACGTAAACCATAGACGAGCCGGACGGGCGCGGTGCAAAGATGTCTAGATATCTAGAGCAGGGACGGAGTTTTAAGGCTCAGAGCCACATACCTTTACGCGATAACGTTGGTTAGTGCTAACCTACATATAAAACCTAAAGTTGGGAGTCCACCTGGAAGCTAAAAAAAGTGCTATAAAAAGTGGATCACTGCTTCCAAATAAACTTTGTTGAGGTATTTTGTTACCTATACCCACAGTATCTACCAATATTAGTAATAACGACGTAACATTGGGTCGAAAATATCAAACCGCTTTCCCAGTGTCAAATATGATGGTTCGCGTTCCCCGTTTGATAATAGCCAAGTACAATTTTGGGTAGGAATGCGCGACACTCGCGGCGGGTGTTCAAGTAACATGGGTGACCTTTGACCCGACAGGCGGTGCTCGAAGCAGGGTGCGGCACTGGAAGTCTCCGAAAGGATCCACAGTCCGAAAAGGAGATGGAGGAGTGGACGCTGGAATACCTCGACAATAGGGCCCAGTCATACGATAATAATGATCAATTATCGATCTGTCATTCAAAGGCTACGCCGACGGAATGCACGACGAATCGGACTCTTTTTTTCTTGTTCGCCTTCCTCGTTTTCTGCTGCTCTTTCTTCTCCGAGAACCGCCTTCGATCACCTTCGACTCGCGTCGATACGGGCCGTTTGGCATTTTAGTAGCATTTCATGGAAAATGTTAATGGTGCTGGGTGCATTCTCCGGGGCTCCTATTTAATCAACGTGGAATATTATCTATAAAGGGGACGGGCTCCATGCAGAGTATTCAAATCGAGCTTTTAGGGAGTGCAAGTATTATTGTACACGAGTCATCTTACTTTGGTAATCTTTAGTTCATTTTGGAAGTAGATATTTGAAGGTGTAAGGTGAAGAGAATTTAGCGAGAGTGTAGGAGCAGGTGTTATTTTTCCATTAATTGGTTAAACTTTCTTTTTCATAATAAATTTAGAGTTATGAAAATGTAATCGAGCAGGTCTTTTTTCCCCTACCTTTCTACGACGTTCAAGTTATTTTATCAGGCTGTGTCTTAATTTATTATTATTGAATATTGTATTTTTAAATTAATGGTTGAATGTATAATTAAACAGCAGATATGATTCAAAGGAGGAGGAAAATATTCGAATGGGGGATAGCGTTTGCCGATACAGCACTGACTAATTTTCAGTTGGGCGAGCTTTCTCACAGCAGTAAAGCAGGCAGTAACTACCGGCTGCCGCAAAAAGCCTAAAATTAATAATAATGACGGCAGGTTACGTAGTAAAAGGCGCTGCTAACTGGAGTCCCCCGGTGGGCAAATACGTAAATTCATCTGAGGAAAAGGGGGCCCCTGTTTGGGACCAGCAAAGCCTACCGACGCGAGATTACGTGATTATATACACTTTTTGCACCGTTGTGGCAACAAGGGAACGCAGTGTCAATGCATCACGCAGACCTTCAACGCGATTTACTTTGTTTTATGGACTGACAACATTTCGCGGGCTTGAGTTCTTCAAACATCACTCGCTTCCTTCCTTGAAAGCCATCAAACATTGGAATGTCTGAGATATGTTTGAAAATTAGAGATGTCAATAACTAATTCATTTGCTGCGTTAGGAAATCTTGGAATAATACGCCATTTATCATTACCTCGAGAACCTTCTCCCGATAGGTCGGTGTAATTTCTGGTAAAATAATTAAATAAATTGGGAATAAGTTTGAATAGGAATTTAATATGCAACCATAGGTAGCGCCCCCCCGGCTTGAGAAAAAATCGCTTATTATACTATATATACATTGATCGAAATAAAAAAGACATAGGTAATACATTACGTATCTAGGAGGAGTACGAATATTCTCCTTACGTATTCATGAAATTTTGGGCGTTACTAATTCTGCAAGTCTCCAAAAGAGCTTTACAACTTATAACGTCATCGTGAAGAATTCTGTTGCTGAGACCCCGTGCCTCAAAAAAAAACGAAAACAGAACTACGAGGACCAGGAAGAAAACTGTTCGGTCATTTTCACGCTGCGATACGAGGCCGTCGAGGCGGTGACGTCCGCGGTGCAAACGGAAAGAGGAATCACGAGTAACAGCAGATTGACGAGGGGGTGGTTCGAGAGGGGCGACGGGGGAAGAGAGAGACGGCTGCTGGGACGCCCCCCGTCGCGACTCTGTCGCCTAATCATTCTTTAAACGTGCATAAATAAGTCTCAAGACGCGGGCAGCCAGGGGGATGGTGTATGACTAATGTCATTCCAGAACCAACGAAATTCTCCTCTTTGATCCCGGCGTCCCACCCCCGTGCTCCATCCCTTCGCGACGCCCCCGACGAGTGACCAGAAACCAGAAATCGGTCGAAGGAGGCAGAGTCGACGAGGAGGGAACGAAATTGGAGGAGCAACGACAACGGCGAAGGGGGGGGGGGGGCTGAAATGAAGAGAAGATGAGAAAGGAAAAGGGGGGCAGGAGGGGGTGAAAAAGAGGGGGACAGATAGATAGATAGAGAGAGTGCAGCAGGCGCGGCAGCCTAAATCTAAAATGCAAATACACTCAACAAATCACTATCGGTGACAGGCATCCTTACTTTTAAAAAAGAGGAAGGAGAAGCCGGTGTACGGACCCCCTGCCAGGGGTTTCGAGGGTAACTCCAGGTCCCCTGAAGGCGAGTTTACACCGCATGCGGTCAACGCCTGTTGATGCATCCTTCTTCGGCTGCTTCCTTGCACGCTGTTGCGCCGCTGTTGTGGTGTTAATGTACGCAATTCGATGCCTCTACGTGGAAAGGAAGGCGCTACCTCCACTCTTTTTCTTCCCTTTCTTTTCCCCTCTTTTCCGTTTCCTTCTATCTTTCTTAAATATTTCATTCCCAGGGCCTTCGTGTTGTTTCATTTTCGCTTTGCGGTGCAGGCAGAGCAGGTAAATTACTTTCTGGTAATTTCTGACGAAATTGTTTATAAATGGGGTAATAATTTGTGAGGATTTTTAAATGTTCGCGTTACTACAGAGTTACCATGATCTATTCTTTCTTTATTTTTATTAAAGAAAAGTAAATTGCGAAAGGTTGCGTTGTTATAGGAGAGGCAGATCAAAAGTAGCCAGATACGAGCGCGGCAAGTAGTCGAGGCGTGTAAACGGTGCTTTAAACCGTGGTTGTCGGTGGTGAGGTCCTGACTAATGGAATCACGCTTCGCCTCCTGGTGATACGTAGGATCCTCGGAGGATTTTTCTCCCCCGTCAATTCCCCTTACCTCGTCGAGAGGGTTTCCCATCCGAGGCGCTTCTAGCCTGCCACCTAGGCCGTCTCGATTTTAGGGACAGGGGCACCCACTTTCAGGGTAGAGTTATGCGTTATTTATGCGCGAGAAACGAGAGACGGAGTGGAAGGAAGGCGGCAGTGCTGAAAATATCACATTTATTTCATTGGCCCGGTTTGAAGGCACGGTTCTGCATAACGCGGCGGCTGCACGATAGGCAGCACTTTATCCAGTCGCCTGAGAAACAGTAGGGGCCGTGTCACCGTGAAAAACATGGCTGACGCCACTTGGGATCATTGGTACCCTTTTATTATGGCCGTCGCCTTGGCTCGTGGGTATTTGTTACGGCGATCAACTCTGGTGCATTCGAGTGCTAGGTGGATTGTAATATGTGGGCGTATCGGGGAGATTTTTGGGTGGGATTAAAGGTGGGTTCTCACTGTTCGTCTAGCAGGTGGTAGTCGATCACCTGTTGAAATATTTTTCAGAGTTTGTTTGATGAACTTGTGGGGGTGAGTGAATGCCACCATGAATAATATTTTGAGAGATAGTTGTTGGCTGCCTCTGGATAGAGGAGTAGTGAAAATCAACCTAAAGGCTTCACCTGCTACTATCACTTATGTAATATGCGTGATCTCACGTTTTTCATCTGTTATCGCTGTTATAATTCATTGGGTTATTATAAAAATTTATTTAAAGAATAAAATCCAGTTTTCGTTTCTTTTTACAAACCTCTTGCATTACTTTAGTTACATTAATATCTTTTTCCTTTTGCTTTGGGGGATGCTAGGGCCCCTTGGCCTCCCCTCTGACTGCGCCACTGTTCTCACGTTAATATTCGCAAAATTGATACACAAAGAACAGTGACATACAGAGGATTACGCCCTTTAAATCATCTCGAAGACTATACTGTGATAATACCTACCCCGTTTCAAATGAAAACTATTTAAGTATCAACTCTCGAGCTAGTGTTGCGACGGTAATAAACTTTCGGAGTTAAAGGTGATACTCGGGAGTACTTCGTGATTGTAGGGACGAGACTGACCCATAAATTATTTTAAAGACCGCAGAGTCTGGCTGTATAATACACCGAGATAAAACCATAACTTTTGGCTGCGCTACCCTAAAGTATAACTCAATGCATGAATGTTATCTTGCCATGTTTCGATCATCCTTGTCAGTTTAATAAGACGACACGACGCAGCAGGATTATTTCAAGAAGAAGGCTAATACAATTAACCCTAAAGAAAACACTGAAAGGGGGATGACGACTATCTTTCACTGCCACCTTCTTTTTATCTTCTGATACGAAAAATGAAGAAATGTCCAAGTGTTGAGCGCTCAACAAACCTCAGTAGACAGAACCGGCGATCTCCACAGTTACGTGATCGGTATCACCATGTCCACAGGACTCTATTCCCAGCGAGGACAGGTTCGTTGGTCTGTCAAAGCGATTTTTCCTGGGCCGGTCCCATCCCGGCTTGTCGACCTCGAACGGAGGGTAAGAAAAGAAGGAATCCCGCGTATAAATCACAGGCATACCCGACGACAACGCGGGCATTAATCTAAAAAATGGAATAACATTCACAGGGAGCGCGTTTAATCGCCGCATTACTATCCACGTCGCCGTGGTAATAGATTCACAAAGCTGGATCGGTGACACGCGCATACAAACGGGGAAGACGCGGTACCGACGGTGGCGCCATTAATCTTATCAAGAGCCCAGGCTCCTTAGAGGGGCGTGGCCGTGTCATTAATCAGGCTGGCTCGGAGTAACGATTCGGTGCCGCGGACACGATAAATCCGTTGTCCGATTCACTGGAATACCGCGTTCCGCGGCCTGCGAATTTACATTTGGAAATTACTGAAAGTGTCCGTTCGCTGGGAGCCGAACGGCCGGTTCGTTCGTTTGCCCGTCGCGAGGGGAGGTGAAGCGAACGGTCTCAGGGTACCAGGCGATCAAATCATCCCAAGGATTGTTCAACGTAATTGGACGAATCAATCTCCCGGTTCCAGACGAGGCACCGTCGACGTCCGCGTTCTCTCTTCATCTTCGGCCACGGACGGATGGCTGATTTTCTGCCTTTGTGCCGTCTGAGTCGCCGCTACGCCTGTGTGATTGAACGCTGAATGAAGAAATCGGCGGAAATCTTTCGAACGCGAGGAAAGTCTTCTCGCCGTTAAGATGTTAATCATTGTTGCTAAAATTGTTTGTAGTTACTTTTTAATGGGAGTTGGTAGTGAATTTGACACTTGGCAGATGTTATAGGGTCTCCTATAGGTATCTTGGCGAGTGAGAACTGACGTTGCAATTAATTAGTTGAGTTAGGGAATTTAATGTGTGCTCTGTATTCTTGGATTTATAGATGAAGTACTTTTAGATTTATTTTGTTTAAAATAAAATTAACAGTCGATCCCAACTCCCCAAAATGTTTAACAACAAAAATCTTACACACCAAGCATATCCACACCTTGAATATTATCATAACAACTCACCATGATTGCATAATTGAAGAGTTCTTGTGGAAAACGCTGTAAGTGCCAAAATTAAAAAAGTAAATTTTTATCATGTTTTCTACAAGGACTCTTCAATTCCCCCTGAATCTTGACTGGTCAAAAATTGAGTCCTAACTGTCCCAGTAATTTGACAAAAATAACGCTCACGCTCTGTAGGAGATCGCCACGTTGTCAGAGATCATCCCGACTGTCCCCACTTTTCTACGGGCCCCTCGACCGCACCCTACGCGGTTATCGGCGTCACGTCGAGAAAGAGCGTGCCGGGAACGCGCAGGCAGCACCGGGGGAAGCTGAAGAATAGCACAGAGTAGGCAGGAAGGAAGGAAGGAAGAAGGCGCCAGTACACGAAAGAAGAAACGGGCCCCGTACGCGGCACCGCGGTGGTGAAGATGCGTGAAAGTGGAGGTGGTGGTTAGTAGCGATCTAATTATCTACGCGGCGGGAAGTCGCGGCCTCCCTCTGCGCTTCACCGCGTTCAGGAAACAAGAGCAAATTGAAAGGAGCTGAATGGCCTCGCGCGCGATGCATAGTATGCTCCCGAGGATCGTCAGGCAATTTTGATGCACGTGTGCGCGCACCGCGATCAACCCCCACCTCGATTCAATGATTCTCACGTGTAAAGAACGAGACGGATAGCTTTACGAACCGATACCCTTTCTTCTGATCGCTCTTAACACTTTCGAATTAGCCTTTCCTCCGATGGAGCACGTGTAAACACGGTCGGGCGAGCTCGGCCGAGGGATTTAATGATAAATGGAACTGGGGTGAACGGATTTATTTCTTTCAATCTTTTTTTCTTTCCGCTGAGTTCTATCTTTTTTGTGTGTTTCGTGTGCTGTTCGCGTTGCGTGTCTACTGTGTTTTCATTGAGGGGTGCCATTTTGTGTGTTGGTGTGAAATTTTATCGAACTTAGGAGGTTGATAAGGGGAGACTCTGCAGGGGTGAAATTGACTGTTTAACAAGCTTTTTTGCATGGTGGTGCGGCGTGATGTACTACTGAAGAGAATACCTAATATGTAGTTTTGGAGGGTAGAAGTTGGTAAATATTTTTAATGAGCACCTTGCTAAATCCAAAATACCTATTTAAAAGTTTTTGAACTGGGCTTTAACATTTGGGCTGATGAAACCACGTGGTGATCATTAAATGGGAAATACCTTGTCTCTAATTAAATGCATAGCTTCGTAATTAGGAAAGATCGTGATTTCGAACTGTCGAAGAAAACTTGAATCCGCCGGTTTCCAAGCGTCACATAACAGGAAATGCCCGAATTCAATATCCTATCGATCGATCTACCGTCGAATGAGAAGTGGATCCAGCTAGAGGGAAGAATTTCGTTGAAAATTTTCACGGCTTCTTTCACGTACATGCGTGACCTGGGTCGGCTCATCGTTAGGCAAAACGTGTTAAGATTAGAGTTCGGAAAATACGAGCCGAGCTTGACTCGGCTCGAAGAACCGGACCGAGCCGAGTACTCGAAAAAAGCGAGCAACTCGAATAGAACCGAGAACTCGAATTTTTTCGAGCGGCTCGAAGTAGTAAATCGAGCGAGCCGAAAGAACCGAGCGGGCCGAAAGTATCGAACAGTCCAGTTTGTCGAGTAGTTTGAAGCTTGAATGTTTTGAATATTTTAGAATATGTTTATTTACTGGATAATGGTTCGTAATTATTATTATTATTATTATTTCGACTTTATTTATTTTCAATAGTTAGAGAATACTTTCATTTGCAGTGTACATTTTAATCATTCACATTATTACTGCGGTCTCGCCTTTACTCTTATCTTACTTTCGCCTTATGTACTATATTTTCTGTTTAACGAGTAATAAAGTCGAAATAAGAATAATAATAATTACGAAGCATTATCCAGTAAATAGACACATTCTAAAATATTCGAAACATTCAAGCTTCAAACTACTCGACAAACTGGACTGTTCGATACTTTCGGCCCACTCGGTACTTTCGGCCCGCTCGGTTCTATTCGAGTTGCTCGCTTTTTTCGAGTTGCTCAGTTCTATTCGAGTACTCGGCGTGGCTCGAAAACCGAGTCTCGGCTCGGTCCGCATTTCAAGCTACTCGAATATTCGAGTACTCGAACAGCCCTAGTTAAGATCCGCTCGAGGATCGTTTCACCGCGTCCCTTCTTTCCCGATTGAACGCAGGTCGGCGATAGCGAGGAATTTCTCGTGTCATGCCGTGTTACATTATTTATTTACGGTGAACAGCGCTCCTTAACCTTTTACCCAGGGATGCTAAAGTGTAGAGCTGAGTTTTTCGCGCTAAGTAGATCGACGGATCGCAGGCTGCTGCCTGTGCAGAATAAACGAAGGAAACATAATGCGATTAAACGAATCGAAAACTATTCAGCATGTGCTACTCGCATACCAGAGGTCTCAAATTAATTTCAACCGATTCTACAAATGGAGGACCACTACCCCTTCTCCAAACCCCAAAAGTGAATACGAAATAACTTCCTTTGTAGCAAGTTACTTGTTATGCTTGCTCGCATGTATTCAAACTCCGCTGTGGAAGCATAAAATCGTACCGCAGTCAGCAAACAGGAGATCCGTCCTCTGAAAGGTACAAAAGAAGGAGCCTGAACTCTTCATTCACACACCCTCGGACCCATTTATCCATCTCGTTCCTCTGGAAAGCGTGTCAAGAGCTTCTTTCAATCATCCCGTCCGCCATTCTGGGCATACTTTTCGATTCCATCGCCGAGCAACTTAATTAACCGACCACGGCCCGTCAATCGTCTGCGCATATACACAGAGAGGGGAAGGTAGGAGCGGGCCCCGAACAGCGGACGTCCGCGAAAATCTCGAAAAAATGTGCATTTCCGCGGTGGAAACGGTGTCGGCGGGTGTAGGTGGAGGATGGGATAGGGAGATGACGGGCAGAGAGGAAAAAAGGACCGAGGCGAGTGTACGTACAAGAAGGAACGATGGAGGAGGAAGTAAGGGGAAGAAAAGAAGAAGCAGAAGGAGGAGGAGGAGAAGAAGAAGCAGAAGAAGAAGATAGGAACGAAAGGAGAAAGAAAACCGTCCACGGTGACGGTCAGCGAGCGCGAGCTGAACCCTGACCCTTCGTCCGTTGTCGTCCATACTCGTTCCCGCTCGCTCGGGGCCCTCTCTCTCCCTTCCGCGCGGGCCCAACGACTCCGTGGGGCCCAGGCGTGGGCGAAACTCACGCGCGGGGGAGTAAGAGGTAAAGAGGTACGAGGTGGGCCGTGAGGAGAGGAGAATAAGAAGACAAGGAAGGGGCGGAGGGGGTGACGAGTTGGCCCGCGGGCGTCCCGGGACCGTGAGAACACCACCTATAATATTATTTAGTCTGCCTCGGTTCGCCTCTCGTCTCCCTTTCCTCTCTCTTTCCTCGCGTTCTCTCTGTCCCTCGTAACCCTCTCCCTCTCTCTTCCTCTCTTTCGCCCGGCCCGTTCCTCTTCCTCTTCACGGCGCTCCGTCGGGCCCGCTTCTTCCCGCGGTTAGATGCGCGCGTGCAGGGAACGTGTCCGTCTTTCTTTCTCGTTGCGCGCGGGCCCGTTCGTGCCGATGAGGCAGCTAACTATAGGCGCTATACACGGTTTACTCGCGCGCATTAATTGCCGTCGTAAATTGTTGCGGCTTTGCAGCCGAGTCGATACGCGGCGGAGGCACGTAGGGGCGCGATGCCGCGTTCCAAACGCCCGCGCGCATATGGTCCCCAAACGACGGGCACCCAGTTTCAGAGCACCGACGCGAGGCGAGGAGGCAGGCTTATAGAGAGGTACGTGGTAGACGCTGGGCCTATGTGCTTTTTATTTGATCCAAAACTAATTGTTGCTTTGTGAGATGAATTGTGTGAATGATTTGGAGCGATGTGTAAGTATTGACTGGTGTAGGCTTGTAAGAGAACATTGTTTGGCTAGCTGGTTTGTGGATTGTCGTTTTATTGGGAGATTTGATATATGGGGAGTGAATCTATTGAGGCGATGCAAAGGATGCAGTTTATTTCAACAAGGTATGTTCAAAGAGTTTTAGCTTGGTGTGAGGATTGGGTATGGATTAGATGCTTGAAGGTGCACTGAGCAGTGGTGAGATCTCCAATGGGTTTGAATAAATAGATGAGAGATCCATAATGTGAATTTTGTTGATATGGTGGTGATTAGATTCGAGGTTATGTAAACTATACTGTGTCAACTTCAAAATGTATCGAAATAAGACTTTCTCTCTTATAATGCCCAATTTTAACTCATAAAGTAGAAGATTCTATAAACTGAATTGATAAGTAGTTTAAGGTGTAGCAAGTATATAGAAAAAACGAGGTCTTAGTTTATTTACACTTTTCAACTTTCCTTGTAAGCTATTCCATTACTTCCTGCTGCCCATATTAGGAGATTTACTTAAGATGACGCGTTTAAATGAAATTAACGGCACCGTCGTTCTAAACAATTTACGACGGAATAAACAACTTCTTCACAGGCTTTCGGTTTTACTCGTGCTTTCCTATTTTACCGCTCACGCGTTTCCATCATCGCAACAGTGCATTCTTAGATTCGGACAGTAAACGCGCAAATACCTCGAAGGGGAACAACTAACGTCGCATTTACATTGTTTATTGCCCGACGTACGTATCGCGTCGGTGACACGCACGGCGTCCCTTGAATCTGCTGTTCATTACTTTCACAGTTCACAGTATGTTACGTAAGTACCTCGTAATTCTTAATTCGTGACGTTTTAATGATAGTCGCGAACACAGAAGCAACGGAGATTTACCGATAAGTCGCCAGATGGAAACCAATTTAACCTTCGAGCTCTAACGCCGCATAATTGAATAAAACTCCTCATCAAGTTCCTAAAAAATTTAGTTAGATTATGAAAAATACAAACAGACCATGTAAAAATAATTACCCACCAGCGTCCATCTCATCTGTTCAGCTATATTCCGTTCCCTTGCACTTCATATGTTCTTCCACGTATTCTCGTTCCAATCCACCAGGTATTACTAGAACTCCCGATCCGTTGAACTCAGTTTGATCCAAGAAGCTCTCCTCCACCCCATCACAACCCCTCGTCATTGCAATCGGAGTATCCTGAATACGTCAGAAACAGGGAAAGCTCCTTGCCAGGACCGCTGTGGCGCATCAGTTTCATAATTCCCGGCGGCGCAACAGTTAAATCATAACACTCGAGGGGTGAACAGGGGTTGGTCCCCGTATCGCCAGGTAAGCGCTGGTCCGTGGACGCGTGCAGCCACGCACGCAGTCACGCGTGCACGCGAGATTACGAACGACGCCGTTTACGCGGCGACGGCGTGCAATCGTGGGCCCAGCTGTGGCCCATCTCTCTCCGGGGTCCGAGGCCCGTTCCTCGCGGACGGTCCCGTCTCGCCTCGGATACCTGCCACCAGGTGTCTCCACGAGCAGTGCCCAGCAGCGAGAGGCAGGAGCAGTCGTCGGGGCGCCTCCGCACCGCCAGCATCGCACGCGTCTCGTCTCTTTGCCGTTTCCACGTTCGGTACACCCTATCGCGAGCACCCCTCGACGGTCCCTCGCGATCGAGCCGCGGATACACCGAGCATGAGGCCCCCGTCATCCATCCACCATCGCCTGGCCGTCTAGTGAATGAAACTGGGCCCTCCCCCCGTCTCCACGACCGCCGAGGCGACGCAACCGGAGCCACAACAGAGACAACGAGATCGCCCTAAACCAGACCACCCCCGCCAATGGTGCCGGCAACACGTCGGCAGCCCCTGAGCCTGACCTGGGACATTTCTAGCGACGGGGGAGGATGCAACAGCAACAGCAGGAGCAGGACCAGGAGCGGGGAATCGTAATGGTCCCGTCGTCCTCCTCGACCACCACGTCCACCAGCACGGACCTCCAGGATGTGGCCGGTGTCACGGACGCTGGTTTACCCAACTTCACCCTGCAGAGTGTCGCCCTGGGCCTCCAAGGGGCCCTGATCGCCGCCCTACAGAGAGCCGCCCTGCTTCCTCCAGGGCACGCAGCCGCCGCTGCTCTGAATCTCCAGGCTCTGGAGACGTACTTAACCCTTCATCGTCTCCACGCTAGCAGTGCCGCGCCCGGTGTTAATCAGACTGGTGCTTCGGGACTGGCTGTTGGTGGGAATCAGAGGTGTTCGCCGATAAACGCCGGATTGGAGAACGCGCTCACGTCCACGACAGCGTCCAAGGGCGATCAGCTAGCGGCCGAGAGGTTGTTGCAGGCCGCGGATGACGAGGAGGAGGGTCGACTGGACTTCATCGAGGACCCGGAGGAGAACTTGGCTCTGCTCGAGGAACAGGATGCCCTGTTGCGCGATACATCCGTGGCGACCGCCGCCGCGAACCACGAGGCGCTGCTGCGACGGATAGCGGACGGCGGCCGGGCGAATTCGACTTCCACGACGACAGGGCCTCAAGCGGCCCCCCTGTCCCAAATCGGCTCCTCGTTCACGTCTCCAGCCTCCTCGTCCGCTTGTTCCTCGTCCTCATCATCGTCGCTATCCTCGTCGCTGTCCTCGTCGTCGCCGCTGCAAGCCACGTCCACCTCAAACGAGCCGAACCTACCGCGGACCTGCAGGGCCTCCAGGCCCAAGAAACAGTTCATCTGCAAGTTCTGCAGCCGACAGTTCACGAAAAGCTACAATCTGCTGATACACGAGAGAACGCACACCGACGAGAGGCCCTACTCGTGCGACATTTGCGGAAAGGCCTTCCGACGGCAGGATCACCTGAGGGACCACAGGTAAGTGAACGGTTTCGTTCTTCGGCTGCTGTAGATTCGTATCGTTTCATTTGTTCATTGATTAAGGATGTTCTCTGCTGATCGAGGATTTAGTACATTGAATATTCAGTCGTTGTAAACGTTTCTTTGGATGTCAGTTAGTTCGATGTCATTAGGGATTTGGGGGACTATGAACGAGCAGTCATTGTAGATATTCATTCTGGTGTGATGATTAGTGGGGGCTATTTCTCTTTTGATAAATGTTATTACTAGGTCGAAAAGTTGTTGGACTTTTCTTTGCTTTTATTTCTCATTTTGTGTGATAACTTGAGCGTGAAAGAATTTTGAAAATTTTAATAAGTTATCGCGGCAAAGTGTTCTGAAACGTTTTATGGGATAATCTTGAGACTTATGAAAATAACTTTTAAATACTTATTAATTGTGTAGATCTTTAGTTGAAGTAATTAGATTTCTTGCTTATAATATAACCTTTAAACACATTATATAAATTATCCTAGCAACTATCCACACATTTCACAGTCAAAAAAAAAACAATTCAGAATGCTGAAGATGAATTTTTATCGTGTTGGAAAGTTGGATGCAACGATAAACGTGGCAAAGATCGGTTATGTAAATTGGAAATCGTCGCGTACACCAATGATTGTTCTCGATTTACCTCTATCCAGGAGTACCCGTTAGGGTCGATTAAAAATTAGCTTTGTAAGAATCTCTTCGAGGAAGAAACGCGGAAGACGAGGCCACTATTATGCTTATTGGCACAGTATAGTGCGCACATGCTGCAAAACTAGTTGTATACAACCAATCATGACGCCACGTGATGCGCTTTCTTTCTCGCGCGCGCTTCAATCGATTGCAATCTTGGTATTGCGGTATCTAAATGTGACAAAATAGGCGCGTCTTCATCCGTCTGGTAATTATGACGGCGCGCTGGGACCGCGGCGATGTATTAATTATGCTGATCAATTCGTGATAATTCATCGAGCTTTTCGTGTCTTGACCATCAATCACGAAGGCAGCAATCGATACGTCCGCAATTCCCGTTAATTGGACTTGGTGCGCGAAGAAATAGTTGGCGTCTAGACGGTTTTATTCTTCTCGCGTAACAAGCCTGCGGCTGTACCACTTCGATTGTTGACTTTAGTTTCTTAATAATTCTAGGATTATTATTTTAATTTTCATTAACATTGTTACATCCCTACCTTCAGGTGACAACGTTCCTGGTACCCTAATACTTTCAGAGTTTCGTTGTTCTTGAAATTTCAGTGAACTGATTTTAATTTCTTTCTCTTTGCCTGCTCCACAGTTTCAGAATAATACATTCAGGTCTAGATATTTCGTTTTTCTCACTGTTGCATTGGTTTTATACTCTATTTAATTCACCTTAATTTTCTGATACTTACGTTTCAATGCCTTTGTGTTCTGGTTCCCCAATTAACTTTGTTCCTTTAACATACTTTTAAAATGTTTCACTAGAGATTCAGTGGTATTCATTTCTTAAAATCTACAACTTCTAAGTGAGTCTGCTTTTTCTAGAAACTTTACTAGCAGTTTATTAGTCAAACATTTGCTATAACAAAGAATCACAATCCACAGTTACTAATTTTACAAACTCCACCTACAACCAGCCACAAAACCCTACACACACTCCACAATTCGAAATATCATAAAAAACACTGTAATATCAATAAAATCCTAATGGCTGCATGTAGACATTTGTGATTGACTGTATATCAGTACCTCACTCTCCTTCAAATATCCAGTATATCTACTTCCAATTCACACATCACAACCTACGTACCTAAAACTCAACAATAATTCCACCCCTAACACCACAAAGTACCTCGCAAAGTCCACACTCCTCGATATCCCCAGATACTCTGCCCTGCTAATCCCATTATCCTAACACCTGAAACCTTCGCCAACGCCTAGCGACAGCCTCAGGAAAGCCGTCTCTCCGGTTCCAGGTACATCCACAGCAAGGAAAAGCCGTTCAAATGCGCGGAGTGTGGAAAAGGTTTCTGCCAGAGCAGAACCCTGGCGGTGCACAAGATCCTGCACATGGAGGAGTCCCCTCACAAGTGTCCCGTCTGCGCGCGAAGCTTCAACCAGAGGAGCAACCTGAAGACCCATCTGCTCACGCACACAGACATCAAGCCGTACCACTGTGCCTCCTGCGGCAAGGTCTTTCGCAGGAATTGCGACCTGAGGAGGCACTCGTTGACTCATAATTTGGGCGTATCGACATCACCGCCGCCGCCAGGGATCCCCGTACCTGGCTCCAGTACCGTGGTCCTCCAAGAGACATCCTAGCCTCCTGTGGATCCCCCTGAATCGCCAAGTCTGCTCTCTACCAGCAGGGCTTCCATAAAACGCGACCTGTAACGCCATTCCTTCGATTTCTCTCCTCGATTTTGGTGTGATCAGTGAAGCTTGGAACGCGACGTAACGCTATCTTCGTCGACGCCATTTTGGTGCCGCGAGGGAGCTCGGTCACGCTGTCAACGTACTCGTTGAAATGTTTGTTTTTTGAGGTCTCGAGCTCGAGGGACAATTGCCGACTCGATTATTTATGTTTGGGAGGTTCTCGGTGTTTAATGATCCGATGCTGAGTTGTTGTCGTCGGCATAGATGCTGGTGGAGCGTCTCGAGGTTGTGGAGCGCTTTGATCCCGATTTTTAATGTATCTACCTGCGCACGTATCTATAGCAGTGAATATTAGAGTATAATTATTATCGTATGCCACGAGATGGGCTTATTTACGGATTCGAGCTCGTTAGATCTGTAATTATGTTACGCATGACGCATTATATGTATAGGTGTCCGAAGTACATAGTACGTAAAGAGGATCGTCTCACACATACATTGCGTACCTATGTGCGCGTTGTGTCTCCGTTTTGTACGTGTAAAATAAATTTTTTATTGTATTATTTTTTAAACTGTGCTTGTATCTGCCACTGCTTCCATTCCGGAATCTTCCTCTCCCAAGTTTTCAAGTTATATTAGTAACAGCATGTTGAAGAGTGAAGAAATATTCGGAAATAGTGGTTTTTAATTTAACAGTATTCTGTTAATTAATTAGGAAGAATGCAATCAAGTATGAAAGTTATTCGTAAAACTTTAATTCTCTAGACCTAGAATTCCTATAATTTGAAACTTAACTGCACCACGAAGAGGTAATACTCCTCGTTATCATTTCTTCTTCAAATTTCGCATAATTCCAACTAATAAAACAATATTCATGAGCTGCAAGCTAGGAAGAACTCCACTCGCATAACTCTGAAGAAACTACACGATGAGCAAGATTAATTTAAACATGTCCATTGTAACTTCATTTCGAAACGCCGCGGAGCATTTGCATTCGTCTGCTTCTGCAATTTTTATCCAGGCGTAACGAGTTGCGAGCTGACAAAGCAGTTAATTATCGAAGAAAGCAGAATCAATTTAAATGATCTAGGAGCACAGACGTTCGTCTTAGAGGTTAATTAACAGCGGGCTCCTCTCTTTCGTCATTTCAATCGGTTGCATTCACGCGTAGCTCAACGGGATGGGCATGACAGCGTGGAAGGTAAGCAACGACGGGGTGGAAAGCGGGAGGAAGGAACAACGGCAGCAGAAGACAACGATGAAGAGGACGAAGAGGAAGAACAAGAAGAAGAAACGCGTGTATCGTGTTACAAAGAACGAGGCCGCCAGGTGCGCGGGACATGACACCACGATACGTCTAGGGTTACGTTTCTTTTTCGAAGGTAGGTGCTGGGAAGGCACGAGGTGGGCCCCGAGGACGCTATTTCGGGCCCACGAGCGGGCCAGTCCGCGTCGATAAGGAGAATATCTCGCACGACCGGTCGACGTTCACCTCTTCCAAAAAGGCCGCTGGACTAGGAGACGGTTCCGAAGCTGGCAACTCGAGGAATTCCGATCGGGATCAGAAAAAGGCAAACTTATCCGCACACTTGTAAAGGAAATTTACATAATTTCGTGACAGCTCAGGCTAAACTCCTACTCGACGAAATCAATTCAGCTGGCTTTATTTAAGTCGAATTCGGTTCAGTTGCGTTCTGGTGGGTTCACCCTCTGCACTTCTATTTACCTACTTCCTTGTCGATCGACCTGACGTTTTATTCTCGATATTGCGATTATTTAAATAAAGAACTATGGATTAGGACAGAATATGGAATAGTGATTTCAGATTGGAGGGCGAAGGCTTGAGTTGTTTAAGTTCGTAGCTGATCGTTGACAAATTTTAGGAAATGGTAATTAGGCTTAAAACCTCCATGACTTAAATATCTTAATAAACTTTAACAACTTTGAGGTGATTGAAGGATCACTGAATCGCTAATATAATCAATGAATGCCCCTCAGACACGACGCGGAGATGAAAATTGCCAGCGGAAAGATCCCCGTACCATTGACGCGTCGTGGAAAGGAGAGCGTCAGGTATACGGGCGCGCATTAAATCGCGTATTAAGTCTGTCATTTCCCCATTTAAAAGCGACGAGGTAAACCGGTAGGATCGGGGGGACGCAGGTATAAGGCGAAAAAGAGACGGAGGCCTGGAGCGGGCCGTGGCGTTCCTTCGACCATGGTGGAAGAGACGAAGGGAAGGATGGAAGTTAAAGGGGACATAGAAGGACCACACGCACGCGCCGCCCACAGATACGCTATCACTTGGCTACAACCGACGTGATCTGCATGCGCATGTCCTCTCTTCGTCACGAGGCCTGTGAAAAAAATCGAGGGATCAGGGAAAGAGAAAGAGAGGTTGAGGAGGGGGAGGGGGGATCTTTCCACCTCCTCTGCTCGTCTGCTTCCTCCCCCCCCCACCACCACCACCACCACCAGCGTACCTACCTTCGCTGATTTAAGGGGTTGGCAGAGCGTCGATAACACGTCTGGTCAGCCCTACTCTGTTCCTTCGGAATTTCTTCTTCTTCTTCTTCTTTCTTCTTCAACTCCGTTTCCTTCGTCCTCTGCGTATGGATATCTTTACACGCGTGCCTCGAGGAAGAGACGATTGGGTTACTCTTCCTTGGCGATACCGGTGACACGATCGTTTTGTGACTGTTGGGTTTTGACCTGCGCCACGTTGCTCGCCGGCCTGTTTGCGCAAGACCCTTGGTTCCGCTGGATTTACTTAATCTGGATGACGCTGGGTGTTCCTTTCCTCCGGGATTCAACTCGAGCTCGTTTCCTTTTCTCTGTCGTCTGTGTTTGGTGATTGAATTCGAGTTTCTGGGAAGTTTCGTGGAATTATTATTAAAGCTGTTCAATTTTGTGGGAGATTTTGGGGTGGTTGATTCCGAGGATTTTTATTTTATTCGTTTTAATTCTGTTGGGATTGAGCTTGGACTGACTTTCTATGATAGTATCTGCTGGGTGGTACATATTATGTTTCTGTAAGATTTCTATCGTTTTTATTTACTAGTATGTTAATATTATACTGAGATTCGCATGTTTGGGTAGGTGAATAGGGATGGACGCTGGGAGTAGTGGCTTCCTTACCTCGCGTTGAAGTCACCAAACGCGAGTGGGGGTTATGCTTCCTTTGCCAGGCGTTAAAACTACCGAAACGCTAGCAGTGGTAATACGATTACTGAAATACAATTAATGCACTTCTGTATTGCTATGCAATACTAATGACACTGAAACTGAGCGTAAGGTATTAAATTAAAGAAATATGTAAATTAAGAGAATTCGGACAGAATTCATTCAGTTAAAATTAGATAAGATTATTAATAACGTTTGCTAAATATATGCCACTTAATACTTCTTTCTTAAATGTAAAAGCAAAATAATTATTACAAGCATACAGGCATAACGTGCATTTGAAATGACAAGAAATAAGTACCATGTTGTCATTTTTAAAGAGGGAAATTAAACGAACATCGTACATTAACAAATTTAATAATGTGTTATGTACTATATTAATTGTATTATATATTGACGAGTAATAAATTAATTAAAATATTTATTCATAATTCAAATACCTAAAAATGTTTCGCATAAAATGATCTAAACACCTATCCATTTATGTAAATTTCAACACGACTATTGCATTAAAGGAATATTGCACATTGTATGGAAATTTCTGGCCCACATTGTTAAGGGAAAATCCCGGCAATCAAAAAAAGCATGGATATCCATTAATATGCTAATTTCATTGTACAGATCCTCGGTGATACACTCGAATTTTTCCATTTCTTCGTTAAACCTCTCCATTGAAAAACATCCTGGCGTCGATTTGAACTTTAGATATCAGATTGCGCAAAATGGTAATCGCGTATCGACGTGTGCTGTAATTATTTCTATGTTTCAATGCTTAAAATATGTGATGCTCATCATATATCAAAGTTCACTCGTATGCAACATCCAATTCCTTTGTATTATGAACGCATAATTGCTTGCAAATAAATATTATAAAATGGGTAAAGAGTCTTATCAGGGATGTTATTAAAATTTTTGTAATAAGACGTTGCCCTAATACTCCTACGCACAATCCATTTATTTCAAAAATGGAAAAATATGCACATAAAAGATGAGAATTGAAGATTATTAAAAGACACAAAATCGTTCAGGAAATTCATTTAAGTCTATTCGAAATTAATCATCGAAGTCTATATTACAAAATGTCGTCAGCGACTCTAAAATTGTTTAGTTTGCAGCGAGTCGTTATTTTCAAACGTCAACAACGTTCTGCTCACTTCACTGTTCATGAACGTTATAGAGATCCGTTTATTCCACTCGACCAGAATCAGGGGCCAATTAAACCTACGAGCAGCAAGAATCACGCGAATTTATCTCTTGCTCACCCACGAAATTATCATCGCGCGGAGGCGACGCGATCGCACGCGAAGCGAAGGTTGTTTTGTGGATTTTGTCGGTTCTCTGGCAACGCGTAGTTCGTTGCTTCTATAGGGTGTCTTGCAATAAAATACACATACCTAGCTTAGCTACATGTTCTTCGGATCAGTTTGCAACTGAAAAATAGATGTGAGTAATCAAAGTAAATGAGAATTAGTATTTTATTAAACTTGTAATTTTTATAGCATTTCTGCACGTAATTTGTATAGTATGTAATATTCGAATTAACAATTACTAAGCAATAATATTTCAAGAGTTACCTAAACTGATAACGAAAAGACTCTTTAAACGGAGAACGCTGAAATAAATACCACAATGTGACAGGAAAGAAATTCATCCCCACTGGTACCACATAAAATCCGAGAATTCCCTAGAATATGGTGATACCAACATGATAAGTAAAGTCTATTAACTACATGCTCATAAAAGCATCCTCTTCAAACTGTCCACCACCACTGCGAAGTTCAAAAATATGTTCAGCGATTATATGACACCCGTCTTCAGCATCGGGTCGAGTCTAATATCGTTTCCTCGCAAGAAAACGGGAGAGGCTAAGCATGGAAGCGTTCATGCGGATCATATTACCTACATACGAAAATCTTTTCAATTCACCGAGAAGCATTCGTAAAGTTATCGCGCTTATTATTCGTACGTCGTTCCCTCTATACGCGTTATTCAAAGGATAAATAAATAACCAACACCCTGTGCATGTTTTCGCGCAAGTGGTGCCGGGCATAACGTCTCCATACCCGGGAGAACGAAGTTGTACTTGCCGATATACGATCGGCGGATGCTCACGCAGAAGGCGGCCACCCGCAATTCCGCAGGCGTGTATCGTTTAGCAGCTGAACCAGAGGCCACGTGCGAATGGCTTCGCATCGACGCCAGACCCGACGTTCAACTTGATTTACATTCGGATGACGAACAAGTCGACATGGGAGCAGGTTCAATGTAACTCGCCAGCTCCATTTCACATTGTAGAGATTGATGGTCGCTATTGTAAAAATTAAAGTGTGGATATTTATAGTCAGCAGTGTTAGATGTTCCGTATTTTGTTTTCAATAAAAAAAGGTGTATGTTGGAATAGAGGCTGCTCCTTGTAATAGTAGAGGTGTGTCGAGCAATAGTTAAATCTCTAAATTTATATATTTAAGAAGAGATAAATCAGAGTGTGAATTCTGTGGAATGTAGATTAGAAGTTACCTACCTACGCATATGCTGAGGAATAGTGAGATTGGGTCCAGGGGAGGTTTTTCATAGGTCAGTCATCTGATAGTCTTGAAAAGGCCCAGGCGGGGCTCGTTTTTCGAAAAAATGAAGAGGTAGTTTACTAAAAACGAGCTAAGTGTAGTAGTGCAGAAAAAAATTTAGTGTTTGGTTAAAATGACAATTTTTTCTGAAAATAGGGACTTTCAAACTTTTAAAATAATCACTGCCTATTATTACATAGTTCTATGACCTTGCTCTATTCCTTCCACTGATAATATTCGATCGCTGATGTTTCAAAGTTGTCAGGTAACATTTATGAAAATACAAAAAGGCATCGCACTATTCCACTTGCAACTACATGGATCACGGGACAATTTCCTTCTCACAAATAAGAGCAACAACTTTTGAAAAGTCACTAGGAACGTTGCAACCTAAAATGTTGAACACAGCTTCCTGACACCACAAAATGTTTAAAACACTGCTTCGTACCACCCGTAACAACCTTCTTCCTCACCACCACATCTGTCAATTTCACTACCATCGACCCCGATTGCCAGCTACTCCTCGCCACTTGGCGGTAAGTCGCATCGCGGATCGCCGGCGACAATTAAAACAAACCCGCGATGGCCCTGTGATTTACCGACGGCTGCAAGAATGAGCGAGTAAATTACAATACGCCTGTCCCCGGATGTGACACTTTGAATGGGGCAAAAATCGCGCGGCGCGGCCCGCGTTCGCCGGTGATTGGCGGAACGGCGGGGCCCGTGCACGCATGCGTGCGTGCGCGTGTGTGCGCGCTCGTTTGGCAGTGTACTAGCCCACGAAATACGGACGGGCGGACAGGATGACGGACGACGGGACGCCCTGGGCAACCGAGAGTGGTGACTCGCGCGACACAAGCTCATGCTCGCCCACGTATTTTGAGCCTTTAACTCGGCCTCCTCCACCTTCCTCCACTTTTCCCTCGTCCTCGCCGCTTCGTCTTCCGCTCTTTCTTCGCCCTTTACTTCTGCTCCCCTTCGTGCCGCTCTTCTTCCTTCCTTCCCGACCCTACACGCTTCTCTTACTGCTCCGCCGTATATTTGAGTGTAATCAATTTAGGGAAATGGCCGTAAATCGCCCCTTTTAACTTCGGCTTCAGTAATATTATTAGTTTTTACTATTTTGTGTCGTTACAGAGGGGCATTGGATATAACTTGATTCCTTGATATATAGGTATGTTTCAAATATTGGAACGCTTTGCAGTGACGTTTATGACAGATGTATTAGCGCAATTGGTGTAAATGGACGACTTATTCTTTTTATAAGACTGGTTGAAATATAAACATGGTCATGGTGCAATGGGGACAAAGAACTGAAAGGAAACAAATCGCTGGCTTTATTTATGATGCACTCAACGCGTTCGTTGCGCCGACTTCTCTGTTTCTTCTTTCAGAGACCATCTTCTTGCGGCCAGCCGCAAGGATACTTGGTAAGGCGCAACCATCCTCATTGTCGTTACCGAAAGGGTATTCAAGAACAGTGTCAAAGGGAATCATGGTCGGTCGTATACGCGATCTCTCGCAATACGTTAAAACTTGCGGTCGCTAAAATTTTGTGATAAAATTGGGTAGGTATCTGGAGATAGTAGTTAAATGGGATCTAGGTTCTTAAATTCTTATGGAAATATCTCTATTAATACTCACGTTAGGGTAACTATCATTGTACAATCATTCCTAAAATATAATACACCCATCTTCGTTAGAACTTCATTAGAAAGTAGGTACTATATTTTTTTAGAATATGTCAAATTTATTTACCTTTACTACACGAGTACCTAAGTATAATTTAAGAGATACTAAGGAAGAGAAATGAACTCTTGGATATACTGGACGTATTTGGGAAAAACATATCCATATTTTATTACCGCGATGTAATTTACAGTATCTTTAATATAACAGAAGCCGTCTGTAATATCGAGTTGAAACGGCTGTAGGATTTTCAAAGGTTTCTTCGAGTATTTCTCCCTTTCGTTTCGCAGTCGTGCACACGATCCGACTACTTATTATATTACGGATATATACCCTCGGCGGGCAGTGTTTCATTATTTTATTATTTCATGCGTACACGGTTATGTATACGATTCTTAAGCTCGATTCACACTACCAGGGTTGTAATCCTGCAGTGGTGGGAATATCCTTTGACTTGTTAACCGAAGAAGATGAGTCATCTCCTAATTTGAAAATTCCTCCATTTGACAGGATGACTGAATTTAATAAGAAAGTTTAATGAATGAACTTGTAGTAAAGGAGGAAGTCTAGAATTGGATTACGTGGAGCATTCGCTGCGAGTAAAATGAGTTATTTCGCTTTTGGTACTTACTTTATAAATACTGCTTTTTAAATAGTGTCTTCTCGTTAAACTGTGATATTTTTATTACTATCACTATTTCAAATTGTCGTTCGACTACCTCTTTTCCTTCCCACAGACTTATTCACTGTAACTAGATTTGACCAGTGGCGAATTTAAAGAAAAAGGCTCAGGCGGCAAACGCTCTGAGGGGCCCAATTTTTCGAGAAAATGAAGAGGTAGTTTACTAACAACGAGTTAATAACTGCACTAGTGCAGAAGAAAATTATAGTGTTTGGATAAAATCCTCGTGACTCTTTACAAGCAGAATATCTGAGAAATCAAAAATTGTGAATTTTCGAAATGTCTGGAGTTTACTGTGCAAGGTTTTACAATTTCCTCCTAATTACAATACACAAATTTTAAATGCAGTTCCAATTCTTGAACACTTCGTCTAATATAATTATTCCAAGTGTATACTTTCTACAAATCAGTGAAATTACATTTAACAGAATGGCACAAGCACCATTTCCATCTAGCGTCTAAAATCTTCTCTGCCGTATCGATGACTATTTTCTGTTCCACCATGGACGAATTGTCGTAGAAATCCGCGCAGGAACCTCGTCCCTTGAGGAAACATTAAACCCTTCGGGGCACGGAAATGGAAATCGTGTGAAAGGAGCTTTAAACGCGTTGCCGACGTACATACGATCCGACTACTTATTACGTTACCAATATATCCCTCCGCCTCTACTCGTTACATTACTTCATTGATTTACACCTTTTACAGTTTATTCTCCGGCTGCCTCCTCGCGAGATTGGGCTGGAACATGATATTTGCTTCGCCTTCTATTGAAATATCGCCGGGCATAGTTAACCTCTTAAGTCAGTACAGTGAATATATTTACCGTGACATGCGGCTCGTCCTGTGCATAAACTCGTAAGGCCCAACTGGCCGCCAGCCATTGTCTTTTTGCGAAAAAGATTTCAGCACTGTTCGCGATGACCTTTCAACCCTTTCGAGATTATGTACACGTATATGTATCTGTTAGCTTGGAAAATGTACTGGAATTAATTTTATTCTTATTTTCAAGACACTTCTATTTCTGCCCTTTCCGGATCTGATTTATTCCTCTTGCAGTTGGAGAAGCTAATATACATGGTTACCGATACAGATTGTTTTATTCGCATTTGATTGTATTATATCGCGGAGTACGTAGGTAACGTTTCGACTTTGAAATGTTCATATTCGTACAATGTTGTATTTTACATCTTGTTTCTTTAGCACCGCCACTCCTCTAATTTGTTCTACAATTTATGCTTCATCTGCTCCATTATATTTCGTCACGACATTTACTTCACCTTTTAGATTATTATTAAAAGTAGTTAAATTGGGTAAGAGCCTTCTCACGATAAAGATGCTTGCTTCGTTTCGAGCACTCGTGGCTCTTAAATCTTCTGCTTCTGCAAGATATTACAGGTTATTTAATGTAGAAGAAACTTCTCGCGAAACTGCTTGCTCTGCAGGGAGAAAGGGAGGTTTCCAGGTGTAACCCCAACTATTTAATTATATTTTTCACAGTGATGGAAGTAATGAAATATGATTTCTGATTCAGTCCTTTGATAGCTTGAAAATTAAAACTTCATCTAATAATTTCGATTGTATTTCCAGACACGAAGACAAGCAAAGTGCAAACCTTCGCTGACATTAAATTCACCATCCCAAACCCCACTAATTAAAGTAAGAGCCTCTCCCTCTAAGTAGGAAACTATTGTATAAAAACATACACAAAGGCTGCAGCCAAGTTTGCATAAAGCATTCTTCTCTATTTCCACTCGTCCATTTACCTCTCTACGCGAAATTTACGGGCAAGCCCTCTTATCCGTCCTGTCCCCTCTCACCCCATTTACCTGTCACCATTCGCGGGCGTCGCTGGAACATGGCCATCCATAAAGCGTTGGCTGGTAATTGAAATAGTATTTTCACGATTTCATTTTCAATATCTCCGTCTAAAAGCATTACGGGGCCACATGACATTTAGCTCGGCTATCCAATGAAACATTGTTCAAGCCATAGGCGAGAGGCCGTGGCTAAGAGCGTAGCCATGGTGGTCGAAGTGGAGGATGGTTTCCTCGTCCAAGAGGGCCCCGAGCCGCTTAAATCTCCGGAGTTTATGCGATCCTGCCGGTTCTCTCGATCGTTTTACGCGCGCCTCTACGTACCCGTACGACGATCTATCTACCTGTATCCGAGTACTACTTGGGATGTATCTTTCGCCTCCCAAGAAACAGGGAGATAACGTAATTTTACGTGTGAATGCTTCGGGGCGTGTGGACGAGAGCAGGTACCTGAACACCCAATAGTACGTCCAGATAACGGCGACCGATAATTTACACGGCTGATTCATCTCGAGGCCTCTATCCCACATTCGGCTGTGCATGTATGCGTGTGCCCTTATTAATTAAAACGCGCGTATCGTGGCACTCTTCGAGACTCCTCGTCTATTAAGGGACACCATCAGGGCCGTTCAGTTTGCTGGACCTTCGATAAGATTCTTGCTGGGTGGTTTGCAGTGCTTCGAACAGGATTCCGGTGTTGAGTTTGGGGATGCTTGGTGAGATACTTTGGTCTCTTCTGTGGAAGGTGTTTTATTTTGTGCGTCGGGAGAAATCGTGGGTTTTAATGCTTCTATTTTCGAGGGATTGAAATCTGTGCTTGTGATTTTTAAGTGGGTGGTGCTTAAATGTTAATTGTTGTTAGGAGTTTGCGATGGCACTTTTAGGTAAGGTGAGTTTAGTGTTAGATGTGTAGATTGGAGACAAGAATTTTTAATTCTTCGAGCAACTGGTGGTTCAAGTTTCTCTTGTGCTAATACTAAACATTGTTACTAGTGATTTTATATTGATTTCACAGGGTTACTGCTATCAAATAATAATTCTACTTTGTACAAACATATTTCCACAACTGGTACACTGGTACCACCCCTCAACCCTCCTTTCTTCCCTTCCACAGCAAACCCTCTTCATCCCCATCACATATATACCCACAAACGGCTATAAAACCTACCTCGTACTGTCGACGGCTTATAGTGAAACGTGAATATTTGTCGACTGTCGCTTTGCCTAACAGTTTAGTCGACGGGAAGTCGATAATATGCGTTTGTATCGACAGTACTAGCTTCGTTTCACACGATCGCGTTCCAACGCGAATAACTTGGACCAAAGTGCGACGAAAGCGCCAGGCTGGAGCTTATTCAACGGGTTTACGAAGTGCCGACGCGACGATACATCCATAATGGTGGCCCGTGGCCTCCACGCGTGGCCCCCGCACCTCGATTATAATATAAATACGAATTTATCGGCACTGCAGCGGCGTTAGGTAAAATGCTTTACGTTTATTAATTCCACTGGTCCACCCTTGAATGCGCGATGAAAAAGGACCCGCACTGAAGAAGCAGAATGTCGCATACGCATTCAGTTTCCTCAGTAAAGAGACAACTTCTGACAGCAGGGGCGGATTTGTATGGGTATAGGCTAAGTAGGGAGGCCAATTTTCGCGGTGGCAAATTTTGGGCGAAAGAATTTCGAAAAGGTTGAAACAACTTTTAAAAACAACTCACTTTCTTGCATCTAGCAAATTAATTTTAAAATTGTCTCAACATTTTCAAATTAAGATATTTGATGACATTTCACGGAAGGGGTAGCAGACACTTGTTATCCTAGGGGCGCCAAATCTCCAAAGTCACCCCTGTTTGACAGCATTCATTCATACTTCTTGGTGACTTCGTTAATCCTCATTTACTATTAATCATTTACACTTTATAGGGTGTTAGACCTCGCGCATATCCACTTCCCGTCGGCCAAACTATTTAGTCAAATCGAATAAACAAAAAAAAAATGTATGAACGGTGGCAGAAATAAAATAGTTCTGTTAGAAATAATTATGGTTTAAAATTTAGATCCCATAGATAGGTCTGGGTTAGGGGTTTTTCAGGATACGTAATATGTATTACGAATATATATAATACGTAAAGCCTGGTATTAAGTTTATTATAAATTGTCTTGTGACCATCACTGTACGAGCCCGCATCATTTACGTCGATTAAATCGCCGATGGACTTTCCATCGATAATATACGCTGGACTAAAGTCAGACGGAGCTTTGTTGGACACGCCACCTTGCCAGAATGATCGTATCGCGGTTAGAACGCACTCTTCAGCGCGCAAATACGCGCCGATTACCGCCGGGTGAAAGAAGAAAGGGGAAGAGCGTTAAGGGATATGTCCTCGTAAATAGCAGCGCAATGGTGGCTTCATGGCGGTCGATAGGCGAAGGGGACGCCACGTGTTTTACGATTATTGAGAGCGATCTCTGGTGGCTGGAAAAATGAAGCCTTCGACGCGGGGACTTGGGGCGTTCACGAGAAATCTGAGATCTGGGGTGCGAAGAATGTTGATCTATCGCGACTGTGTAACGAGACACACTCGAGGTAACTGATATTTAAACGCGCTGGACGTTCGGAAGGATCTTGGGGTGGTAGTGCGTACAAATGGGGCACTAAACCCCTTTCCCCGCGTTTTCATGGACACTTTAAACGTGTGCTCTATCTAAAGCAGTAGTTGGTCCTATTCTGCAAAATGACGTTCTTTTAATTAATGTCTTATATCTGAAAGTAATGTAAGTAACTTAAGCGGCAGGTGTATGCTTTATGGTGGATGTACGTACAAGTCACTGTAGATATAAAATTTTGGATTAATATCTCAAATGTAAATAGTCAATTATGTCGCTATTATGCTCAAAATCTCTCGAATTTTCTTCTTTTATATTTGGTATAATGATACAAAGCGGTGGAAAGTAACAATGAATTTTCATCAGATTTAGTTCCATTTAAGAATTGTTTTTCGTACTGAGCTTAAATGAGCCTCGCTTGCAGCAGGATTCCACGAAAATTATATCGTAAAGCACGGCAACAGGTGTTCCTTTCGAGCCGTCGCGTGTACATGCACGAAGGGAAAGCCTGGAACAGCCGGCTGACTAATAATTAGAAACTAGTTGCGCTTGCCGACTGTCTCCCCGACCATGTTCACACCTCCCGTCTTCCGACTTATGTAGGTGTCCACTTTAAAATTCCACGGAGGATTTAATCGTGACGCGTTTCGGAATCCGAAGGGCAATGTCGCATGAAAGAAATGAACAGAGAGGTGGTATCAGGTTTCAGGTGGTTTTTAAGTCGATCCTTGAGTCGTTTCTGACACCAGTATTTTCGAGAAACCATGGCGGCGAGAACTTGAGGGTCTCCCTTCTTCGTCCTATCTCTTCCTTTATTTCGAGATTCGTGTAGCCTTATAAAAATATTACGCGCTGAAGGATGGGTCATATGTATGCTTTATTTTTGTATATTTTTAATGAGAAGCTAAATTGATTCGAAAGGAGACAAGTTTTGAGAAAGGTTAAGCTTTGAGGTGATTACTTAATCATCAGGTGTAAGTGTATAGTATTGAAAAGGTCCTGAAAATGAAGAAGATAAGAAGAAAGGAGGTAAGGAAGATTCATCGACTGTGGATGAATTATATATCAAAGGATTCATTGGTGAATACAAACACTGCCAAGCATCCCCATAAAATTCTTCAAAGCTTAAAGTCAGTGTTGGATGAACCAATAAGCAAAATAAGCATGTACTTAGAATTTTTTTGAATTTTAAAATCTAACTTTTGTTAGAAACACTTTTTAGTCAAATTATTGGAAATGCCTAAGAAATGGTACATTGCGTTGAAGCGATCTCCCTCGCAATGGTTGTATCTCAATTCAGAATTAATCACAGCGGTGCACAATCGTTCGCTCGTGTACTCGAGGAAATAACCGTCCGCGTGCATTTCATCTTCCCCCTGTGGCCCGCTAGAAAATCATCGAAACACCAGGACGAAAAAAAAAGGACGAGGCAGTGGGGTACACCCCGGAGGACGTGGGGTAGGGTACATAGGTATATTGTACGGGCTCGAAGGCAGCTCCTTTGAAGTGACCCGTACGAGCCGGCCGGATGACAGGGAAGAAATCGAAATATGCGATGACTGCGCAGATGAAATATCCGTGTCCCTTAATGGCGAGCTCTGGGCTCGTCTCGTGGGTGTACGAGAGGCCTCGTCGCCTCTATCGGGGTACCTTAGTTCGCCAGGAACAAGGCGGAAGTTATAGGCGAAGTCATGTGCGTGTCCACTGCCAATGACTCGTTTCGCCTGCTCGAATCGTAGGGAACGGGGGAGGGAAAAAGAGGGTGAAGCAGAAAAGTGTCTTCGAGGGGAAGTTTGAGAAAACTGAGGAAGAACGGAAGGAATAAATGGGGGAGATTGTTTTTGGGGAGCAGTTTGAGAAAAGTGAAAAAGAAAAGAAGAAAACAGAATATAGCTTCAGAAGTAAGTTTGAGGGAAGTTTTGAGTTCTTCCCTCGCGGAAACGATAGAATAAGGAAGAATTATAAAATACTTTTAGTGAGGAAGCAGCATAGGAATGAAGAAAATAAGACGCAGGGTCGGCCAAGGGACAGCCGCGAAACAAGGACATAAAGGAAGCATTTTTACGCACCCATGAAAAAACAAAGATGTAAAAAAAATATAGACAAAAAAAGAAGAAAACGTTCCAATAAGGAAGAAAAAAGTGAAAACCAAGCAGGGATGAAGGAAGAGAAATCTGGCAATAAAGAAGCCAGCAGATGACATCGAGAGAAGGAGCAGAAATAATAGGACCCAAAAAGTAGAATGCTATATTCCACTTCGACAGTAACAGCTCCACGTCTTATCGTTACACCCAAACCCATTCCCATCTCCAATTGCTAATTACTTGAATTACAGTGCACCTTCGCAAGCGAAGCCAAAGGTACCCCTGGCCCACAGTACTACACATTTACACCCGGAGCACACGAAGGCGCTTTAACGCCCAGAATTCCCGGTCAACGGCGTACAAATTCCTCGCTCATAAATTCCCGTGGGCCGGCTACAAGACCAAAAGGATCCCCTATTAACAACAATACCGACAACACGATAAAGAAGCATTCATAATGAAATCAGCTCGATGGACGGTGATTTCGGTGAGGCCCGCTCGGCAGTCGGCGGCGGAGCCGCGCGGCGAGGGGGAGCGTGGACGGCGAGAGAAAGGCAAGAGGAGGAAGAAGAATCACGTAGGAATCCCGTGGAGCGGAGTGGCGTGCATACGGGGGTGTGCCGCGTGCCAGACCCGAGGCCCTATCCGTATAAGCTTCACAGGGGGCCCCTGGATGGGGCCTTCCTCCCCCTCTCCGCCGTAAGATAAGGCCTCCTGGTGCGAGCCGACGACGCGCGACCGACAACCATGTCACATTATTACCATATAGGTACCAATCGCGTCGTCACAACAACCGCGCGGCCAGAGTACCACCGCCGTTATGCGCGCAGCGATGGAAAGGGAAGAAAAAGGGAAACCGAAGGAAGGAATCATCTTCTATTTTAGGTACTGAACCGGTTCAACATCTTCCTTCTTCTGTTCATTCACGGACGCGTTTTAGAGGGGGCGAGGATCGGTGTCCACGTTTGGAAAGGCAATAAGAAGCATTTGCAGCGACGGCGTCGATAGCGATTAAGCGGACGATGGATTGTCGCCGTGAGTGGTCGTAATGAGTAATGAATTATTTCTGCTTTAGTGAGTCAGGGGTTTTTCAGAGGGGATAGGAGAAAGGTGTATTTGTGTATGTCGATCTTGACTTGGGGTGTTATATTTGTTTTTGGGGTAGAGGCATAATGTTGGTTCATGGTGATTTTAATTTTTTGTTCAACACGATTCTGTTGCTGGTGTATTTTGGGAAATATGAAAAGGGTTGGCAAGGGGGATGTGTGTAGAGGAAGATATCGAAGTTTATGTATCTTCATTTTCAATTAGAATTAGATTTCTTTTTTCAGCAAATACAGTTGTCAAATGTGAAATTTAAAACGTGGCATTGTTTTGGGTGTATTTTGAAAAATACACAGAGGGGGGATAAAGAAGGATTGTTTGAACATTTCTTTAGTTTTAAAACAGCTTGCTTATGTTTTATAAGAGTTTTTTCTAGTCGATCCAAAGTCATCATATTTGTGAAAATATAATAGATAAAAGTCCTGTATTATGCTGTTGTCAAGGGCGGTAGTTTTTCAGATTGCATTGCAACGTCGTTCCCACAATATCTTAGAATTCGAAAGGGAGTCAAGGAAGCGAAGAAATTATCTTCTACTTCAGTTCCAAACCGGTTAAACGTCCTCCTTCCTGTTCATTCATAAATTCCTAGGACTAATATTCCTATTTATATCCGACTTCTCCTGAATGCTCATTATAATACTACACGTTCATAATCACAGGTGCAAAGTGTTGAAGTTCTCCAAAACAAGTAAAATAAACTTCACTCTTTCATATAACTCATCATGTGTGTCAATAATTTTCTGACGTAAAAACCATGCAACAAATTGATACACATTCTTCTTCTTCTTCTTAAACATGAGTCCATGATTATATTATCTAACAATTAAATTTTACCGTTCAAAAGTGACATTAGTTTCAGAAGGTATATTTTTTTTTATTCCTATAGATTTCATACCACGCGCGCGTAAATTTATTTGCAAAACATTTGTTATTTCAAACTATTTCATCTTTCATTTCTGCTGAAGATACCTAAACTCTATCCTTCCCAAATTTCGACACAAGCTACTTTCATAATTACTGGCGCATATACCTAGGAACGTGTTAAATCATCGACAGCGAGCCAGACTAAAACGATCCCGTCCTGCCAAAATCCATCGACCCACGTTACACCTTCAAAGAACCCGGCTATCAGGTAAACAATCTTTCCAAGGACAACGCAAACGCGCACCCACCATCTAAAAAATCAGCCAGGGACACCCACACTCGATCCTCGTACGCGTGTAAAAACCGAAAACCGTCGGTTTAAGGCCACTCGGCCCGGAAAACGCCGCCGAGGGAATGATATCGGGCCCATGCCCCGGTGCCGGTCTCGAATTTCTCGGCGGAGGGAAATCGAGCCAGCTACCGTGCGGATCGATCGTAAAAAACCACGGTTTAGTAAGAACGGGTCCGTGAATCGGACGATTCGTAGACTAATATCGCTGGTCCCGTTCGAGAAGACTGGTCTGGACGCTGTAAAGTTGGCTGAATCATTGGCCGGCTGAATCGCGTGAATCGCGTCCAGGCGAAATCTACTCTACCCCCGAAGGAAGAAGGTGTGGTGCCCGGTGTCTGTCCCCCGTTTTTCTCTCTTTCTCCCTGTCCCTCTCGGCCGGGCCGGGTGTTAGGCGCATATAAACACGGGCAGGTATTGAAAAGCCAGGTAAGAGGCATGGTGGTCGGTGGCAGGGGACCAGCGAGATAAACTTTACTGCGTACAAGTAACACGTACAGGTGGGTGCTGGCAGATCCGCTGGGCATTGCGAACGGTAGGACGATCGTCCTCCGTTACGGCGATCATTCGCAATGTCCACGCGGGAGATTCCTTCGAAATTCCCGCCAGTCATGTGTCTGTCTGTCACGTGGTGGGCAAGAACGGAAGTTGTATGAAGATGGTTGGAGGATACCAGCTTTGAATCTTACAAGGAACGCTGTGGTTTTTGGTTGGCGATAGTGATGGGGAATTCGAGGCGAGTGGACGTGCGTTGAGTTAAAGGTTGTAACTTTAGAGGTTACATATGTACCTACAGCTAGAATGGTCGAAAAAATCGATTTTTCCAATGAAGAATTCGCAGAAGCTACACCGCCAAAGGAAGGTCAATTCTATGGCCTCGGAATTTACGATTTTCTGTAAGTTAAAAAAAATATATATTATTGTCTCATTTTAGCCTGTACCTTAAACTTTAAACGCTGTTTTCTCGAAACTATGTTTTTTCAAATCGGTGCCAATGATATTTAAAAAACTATTGAACCGACTTGAACGAAACTTGGCACGATTATTTCTCACATCAATATCCGATAATATTTTTAAGCAACCGTTTGTTTTTAATCATTCAAAGACTGATGAAATTTCTCTAGAAATTTAAATTTAATTTAAATTTAAGTTTATTTTAATTTAATCGTAATTAGCTACTGCGATTCGAAATATGAGTGTCATTCGAAGGACGAATTTTAGAGATGTAATACAGATAAGTAATATTGGATAAATAATATTTAGTGACAATAAATTTTCCAATTTGAATAGTCCTGACTGACTTTACTTTTCGTTCGCGATACCAGTGCTGACGCTGATGCAACTTCAGAAAGTTTTGCGGACTGACGAAAATAAATATTCAAGAATATTGGGGTTCTTTCTTAAGATATTGCCATATTCTTATACGGAGTGAACAAATTCGAAGAAATCACAGGAAATCAGCCGTCGAGTTATCAAAATTGAATTCGTTGAACACCTGCTTAAAACATAAATGCACGTGGTCCTATCGCCCGTCTCGCGCGCAAGATGGCTGCTGAATGATTTTAACGGAGGCATCATCATCGACAACGCTCGAGGGAAACGAAAATCGAAAGCGAACGGCAACTACGTGGTGCCGTAGAATTATGCAAATTTCGATCGAGTAATATAAATAAGTTTATCAGCGGCGAGGAGTGGTGCGATGATTACCAGATAAAACTGGGCTTCTAAAAGCGTTCGGCTCGCGGGACGAATTATTACACGGAGCGGTGCATCGGGCCCAGTATCGTAAACAAGATGCTCGCATGGTTAATATTTCTTCGTTGCGCAGATAACGAGATGAGGTTTATGTGAAATTTATCATCCCACGTTTACCCCGTTTAACTAACGCTTTCCACGGTCCTCGCGAGCGCGCTGGCAATGGAATATTTCTCCGCGAGTCAGCGCCTCGCGATAGGTGTCGATAGACGCATTGATTATTATCGAGAAACGAATAGGGACCACGTTTGGAGTTGCTCGTTGAACATTGGACTTGTTAAAAAGGAGAGAAAAATTGATTTTCCGTGTAAATGAAAATTGGTTTGTCATGATAAGATTGTTTAGTACATACAAGTGTTTGTTGAAATACACTTTGTAGTAAAAATATGCTTTCCAAGTAACTAAACAAAAATCAGCATCAGTGTCAATATTCGTGTCTCTAATACCTACATACCTGACCTATATTTAGCTGTACTATTTTATCTGAACAAGCATCCGTATTCCATCAAAAGAATCTAGCTAACACGCGAAAGTCTCCACTAATAGGTACCGCCAAAAAGAATCGTAATACGCTGAACTTCGTATTCATTGCGTTTAAATCGCTTTGGGACTAAGGTTCCGAGTTACTCTTGCCCGTTGCAGCGAGTTTGCGGGCGATTACACCGTTCAGTATCAAGCAAATCCTGGCCGAGCTTTACCGCCGCTATCAGAGAAGCTTTCCAATTGAATCTGAGCCGGCAACCACGATTCCACGTCCCCTGGGCCGCAAAGGCCCGCAGGGCCCGATAAGATCCTGAAAGCCGGGCTGGTCCCCGGTGTTGTTGCCAGCTCGTGCCGTAGAGCTGCTCCTTAAGAAGGGTGAGAAGTGTCACCAGGTTTTATGTCGCGGCTGGAGGAGGGGGAGGGGAAAGGGAAAACGTCGAAACGGGAGGGAAAAGGAGATGGGGGAAAAAAGAAGAGGAGAGAACGAGGGGGAGGGGGGAGGGGGGTGGATCATCGAGAGGGACAAGGAGCGAGGTGGTAGTGGAAAGGGACGATATACAGCGAGGGAAAGAGAAGGAAAGTGGGGAGATCTCTCAATGGAGATAGGAGCCACGAGGTCCGACGGAGCTTTTGGCTGTCGTGCGAAGGTTTCGTGAGAGTAATTTGTCGTGCGACCACCTCCGGGAATGTTTAAATGAATTGCTCGGGGTGGGCCCTACCACGAGTCTTCGGGAACTTTTATCGGCGCGACATCTTGTATGGGAATGCGGGCCCAACAGGAATAAGAGGCGAACCGAAAGCCGCGCGGGGACGGGAGGGTGGCACACTCTGGCTACGGGGATGGGGCTGGAGTCGACTTACCTCCCAGTTGGTTTATTACTCAATCCGCGCTCACGGCTAATGGATTCGTCTTCCCCGGGCCGATGCATGCTACGTATACCTCGGACACGCATTGACCACCACCTGCTCGCCATCGATGTCACTGGAAATTTCTGTCCTGCTCTCTGACTCTCCTCCTTGCACCCCCTTCTACCGAGCTCTAGACGTATGTAGCTCGTTCTTCGAATTACGAGCGTGAATTGCGAAGGAGCTCTTTTCCTAGAATTTTTTGCATACTTAGTGGTAGTGATATACCTAGTGGATGCAGGCATAGAATTGTAGGGTGGTTTGGAAAGTCAAGAGTCACTATTCATGCCTGAACTAGACGAATGTAGGTTTCAACCTCCTTTGATTTCCATTTCCAGGTTTTAATTCTTAAAAATCTCATTCCTGCGAGTTTCCCTTTTTTTAATAACTTCCCCAATCTTCGAACCACTTCATCACCCTATAAAGAGCAACACAACTTTCACAATTCCAAGTAAAACTCAGCCTACCATTCGTATCTTCTTACAAACGTTCTCGTGGCGAGGTCACAGTGGTCCCCCAATCGCTATCGTCCCTAGGGAAATTGGCGCGACGGGCCCTACCTGTCCCAACAAACGTCGAACTGGATCACGTCCCCTCGTAGATCCGTATCTGGTGACAATTTGGCAGCCACCCTCGTGCCCCTTTCGTAGTTGGGGGGGGGGGGGGCAGGGGGGTCGTGTTACCTTGGGAACAAGGCCCCGTGGGCCTTGTCTCGTGGGTCCGACGGGGAGGCCAGGCATCCTTCTGCCCTTTACGTCCCGTGGGATACAGACAGCTTCCGGAAGCGTGGAGATCCGCCGGCCGAGATTGCTGGGGCGTCGAGTGTCTTCTTCTCCGTTAGACGAAGGCACTCCCTCGTAAATAAAGTGCCGAGATCCACGCCGAACGGACCGCAGGGTGGCTAATATATTTCACGAGTTGGTTAATTGACCCAGCGAAGGCTCGCACGGTTCCACCCGTGTATCCAATTCGTCTTGACACCTCCGATTCCTTTTCGGAATTCTTTCCTATAGTCCGCTGGCGAAAGGAATGCGCGCTTCGTTTGCGCGTATATGCGTGAAATCGCGCGGCGAACACGTGTATGGCAAATACCACGGTGAAATTGGACGCTGGAATTGAACGAAATCGGCCGCTTCTGTGATTAATCATGGTCGATGGGGACATGGAGATGGCTCGTGGTCTGCTGTTTGAGATCGTCTGATTCGTTTTACTGTTAAGGGAATGACAATGTTGATTGAATGTCGAAGGGACGATATATTTATACGTGTGATATACGAAATTTACTTTGCTACTGTAGCACGGTGTGTGGTTTACTTCGACTATAGCCAACTCACCTGAGAAACTGACCGAGAGGGATATTTTATTACCTTCGCGAGGAACTCGGCACGTGGGGACTAGGGAAACGAAGATGTCCATCACTCCAGAATTCTAGAAAATGAATATAATAAATTTACAAATATGCAAATAACTTATCATTGCCATTCCTGAATCACATTAGGCTGAAACGTCTGAGTCTCCAACTTTTTCAGCAATAAATCCTCAACAGATAATCGTCCTGTGCAGGAACTTTCCCAACCCATTGTACAGTAACTATCCTGTCCCACTAAACAGAAAGAAACTGAACGTCTCGCGGCAGATTAGAGCGTTCTGTTCGTCCCCTGACAAAGGGATCGGTAATTTCAGGTGGCGATACGTATTGCTTCGTGTAGATACCTGAAAGGACACGAGCATACGTGATCTTACACAGGCGAATGGACTTACGTGGGTGCGCCAAGACGTTAATTACAGGGGGACGGCGCGGCCTGTCCCACCTCGAGAGGCAAGAAGACGATACCACGAAGCCGCCTCCGGCGGATGCGAGAGTTTGTCGCCAGTGTCGCCAACCAGCGCTGCAACTCCCTCGAGACACCCGTTATTATCTCGCGTATATATCGCCGAGCGTTCGCCTGGAATGGGCAAAATAGAATTTCCAGATATCAGGTTGTAACGAAGGAGTTGGACGAGTTCTTTCCTCACGAATCGGAAATTGCACTCTTCCTTTCTGACGACGTGGACATCAATACCCTGTCGCGTGATACAGAAATGGAGATTTTTAAACGCTGCGGATGATTGTACGAGTTTTGGATAACGTAATATGTTGAAAGGAAAATTGAGGTAAAAGTTTTGGCGAGGATATAATTTAAAAATATATTTTGCAGTGGTGTGGTTTGGAATTGTCATAGTGGGAAAAAGTGTGACGAACGATACAAACTAGTTGGCTTTTAATAAAATTAGAATTTAAAACGCGATGGCTGTCGTGTGAACTTGAACATTCCATGTTTGGCACCAAATTTCTCAGTTCCTTCATAAATTTGGAGCAATGAAAGCAAAAAAAACGCAAATGAGGAACAGAGTGCATATCCCAGAATATACCATTAAAATTTTAATTGAATTTGTTGAAAATCTTGAATTGAATTCGTTCACAAATTTGAATTGAATTTCTTCACAAATTTGAATTGAATTTCTAACCTGATCCAACACAATAATTACCCCCCCCCCTCTTAATGGATCACACTGGACTTCAAAGAATTGCCAAAGCTGTGAAAAACTGACCTTATCCTTCGCCACTGTCACAGCGATCACTCCTGATCAAAACCATTCAGCTCCAAAAATCCAAAGTGTTCCCACATCATCCACTCGAACTTCCACTGCCAATAATCAATGCTTGCTACAAGACACGTGCACCGTCCAGCGCCATCCCCTCCAACGCAAGGGTCCAACCTCCTCATTACGCTATTATCAGCCACAGCATCCGCCGCTAAATCCCATATCCCGTGCGAAACAATTCGCCGTTAAGATAAAATCCCGGTAAAATGGCTCGTCTCGCGGAATTCGCTAGACACGGTTGGCTGGACGTGGCCGAAAGTCCACGGCAACTACCGAGGCCGAGAGAGGGGAGGAAAGATTCACACACTCGCCCCTGGAACGCTGAAAGCAAGGGGTCGAGGGTCAGCCACGGGGAAGGGAGAAAAATCTGATTATGCAACGAGTGCTCGTCCTGCGCCAGGAACATCTTGGAGCGGGCGGAGACGAGGATAGCAGAAAATAGAGTGAGCGAGATGGAAGCCGAGGGATCGGGCGGAAGAGAGAGAGGGGCCTAGGAGGTAGACGAAGGGGGCAAAAGGTGATGAAGCTGAGGAGGGCTGGAGGTGGAAAGGGGTCGCCCACGCACGCGTAGGATAATTGCACGCGTGATTCTCCCTTGGCACAGGCTTCCTCTCGCTCTCTCTCCCTCTTCAACCTTTCCCCTTTCATCTCTGTCCACCTCTGTTTTCCTGGCCAGCACTCTGGATTCCCTCGGTCTGTGTACGCGAGTTAACATCTGCATGCAAGAGGAGCTCTCTCGCATAGGGGATACCGAACGAAGGTGCTCGAGGAGGAGGTCAGAGGTCAGCCGCACTCTCGACGAGGCAGACGCGACGCCCACCGAGCGACACCCACGCGAATATCCTTCTCCTCGAGCCTCTCGTCTTTTGCCTACTTCCTCCTCTTCTTCTTCTTCTTCTTCTTCGTCTCCGGTGTCCTCGCCCTCCTCTCCCTCCTATTCTCGCGTCGGGCTCTTCCTCTTCGCGTGCTTCATCTTCGCGAGCTTTCCTCCATTTCAATGGCGCGATCCTCTTTTTGGTGGGGTCGAACGTCATCCTTTGACCACAGCCACGCTTTCAAACTTCCAAGTTGTTGCTTTTTTGTTGTTTTCGTGGGCGAGACGCGCGATTATCAGAGTAATACTCAAGGTAAATAGATTATTGGGCGTGTGAAAGTGTGGGAGTTCGGGAACAAGCTTTTTATTCATGTCTGGGGAAAGTTAACGAGCAATGCAACGTGTGGATTATTGGGAAAACTCGCGAATTCGATAATACGTGAAGTAATTCGTAGAAAACCAAACACTTTAGCTTGATTTTAAAAATAGCAGCTATCTCTAAGATTTTTTTTTAGAAAATAAAGAAAATGAAAAATCTGTAAGTAAGCATTTTTTAAACAACTATTGAAGTACACGAAAGAAACGGTTTTGTGATATATTAAAAATTCACCTTGTTACGGACACTTTTATACTCAGTCCGTATATAAAAAATGACATTTTTCGAATCCAAAGTGGTGTAACCCTTTAAGAAAAAAGGCCCAGGTGGCAAACGTTCTGAGGGGCCATTTATCGGTTAATGAAAAAGTACTTCGCTAAAAACGACCTAACTGTGGTAGTACAGAAAAAATATAGGGTAATTTCGCTAAATCCGCCACTGAATAAAAGTCCATCGCGGGCGCGTAACCCGCGCATGCGGTTAGCTGGAAGAGGCAACAGTAAATCAAGCAGTCGAAATTTATCGCTAATATTTCCCCAAGCGAGCGTTTAACTGTCGCCCGGTCGTTAGCGCGGACAAAAGGCGTGGAATTTATCGAGTTCCCGGTTTAATCGACCGGTCGATGTCTTCCACCAAACTTTCCATTTACGACCACCATCCACTACGGGCCCACCGGGTGCCCCTTTTGTGCTCTGATCTCGTCCGCGCTTCTCGAATTCGATTATCCTCCCGTTTAATTGTGTCGAATCACGGCTTTTACAACCGGCCGGGGAAGGGGGATTATTAACGATCGAGTGCAAGCTGATCAAGACGTAGCTCCGTCGAAAGTAAGGGGCACGCGTTGTCTCGTTAAAACGCGATAAATCTACCGAACGTTTTGTCCTCGAGGCGTGTGACGAGAGTCCGCGATTTGTCAGCGTGCCGGCCGCTTCGTTCGGTGGCATTCATCATCCCGTTTCTTTCCCTCTTTCGTCTGCTTTCGTGGCCGTGAAAGAAGGGTTGATGAAGTAATTTATTGGCTGGACGGTAACGAAATATGGCTACCAGTTTGCTTGACGGGGCTGATGGGTGGAAATTGATTTCGGGGCTGACAGAAATTTCGTGCGCAAGTGTTGGTGGTCGCGGTGCTGATTCCCATTCGACTCAATTGAGTTTGACTGATAGCGGGTGAGCTTCAGAGGGATGTGTCGATATTTGTGATTGAAGTGGAATTTGGTAGACCGATTTGAATTTAAATGAAGTTTTCTCAGTGGAAAATTGAACGACATACGTGTCCTCCTGAGTTTTAAGTCTTTGAATTAAAATGTAAACGCGTACAGTAGGCATAAAATAAACAATTTTGTGGAATGAAAATGCCTCACCTTTCCCTTATTTAACGAAAGACTCAATTCTAAGTATTTAAAAAATTAAGTCACTTTTAAGCAAGACATAAGGTAAGTCCGGGATAGTTGGATCACCGGGAGAGACCGGCCAGTTACAATGTCAATGTTTTTGTTTCAAAATGAAAATAAATATTTTATAGTTATTTTATTATTTGTTCGCAAATTATAATTTATGTGTACATTATTTTTGCATTGCTTTAATTTGCCCAAAACGACAAAAATCTGAGAAACAACACTGCTACGATTTGTTTTCTTACCCAAAGTATCCTGATTGACCTAAAGTGCTTAGAAATCAATTGAACCAGTCACCTGACTCCATCTTGATCATTGAGTGAGGGAACGAATTCTGCCGAAGTGCCCAGATATCTGCAAAGTAGGTTCATCGATTGACCCATCATACAAGAAAGCCACGGTGCTAAGTGGGTTATTAGTTAACTCATTGTGCTTGAAGAGGTTAAGAGGCTAATCCTCAATTTCCATCCCATTTAACCGTAGCAGCAGCCACCCCCAACGGTGTTCATGGGAAGATCCGTATCCACGGATATTTAATGTCGGCCATAGGAAGGGGTAGGGCACGGCAGAGGAGGTGGGAGAGGAGGGTTCTGGCGAGCATTACGACGGATTACACCGGTAAGCCGCGGCTAACTGGCAGCCTGACGTCATAATCTTAGGAAATATTCGGTCGGTCGCTTGACCCCCTTCGCGCTTCCTCCGCCATCCTCTTTGGTCCCTTTCTCCCTCCTTCCGTTCACCTTCTCCCTCTCTCTCCCCCTGGCCTGCAGGATTGCGTATCCTTGGCCAAAAAAGGCCTTACGCGCCGACGAAGAAGGAAGGAACACGTACACACAGAAAGGGCAGAGGGACAGACGGCGATGATAGAGGAAGAAGCCAGGAACGAGGTAAAAGGAATTATACTCCTGAGAATTCGAGCGAGGAGTAAAGGCCAGCCGAGGAGGAAGATCTGGACACGATCTACAGTAAATGCTCGAGCAGATCCTCGGAGTGATCACCAAGATTTTCGAATCGATCAATTAAGCGGCGTGTGGGAACCGCCTGGACTGCTCTCCTCCGATCCGTCCATCCCGTTCGTCCATCCGATCAGCACCAAAAAGCTTAGATCTTGATCTCTCCGCAAACCTGTAATCCTCCTGGAAGGGGCGCACCAGCGACGATCGGGCCCGCTCCTCCCCTCCACTCGGCCCCTTCTTTTTTCTCCACGGGACGGGCCCGATGGGAAAGACGAGGACGATGCACCAGCGGCAGGGGGGTGGAGGAGTGGATATGCGGCGAGTATTATGTATACTCGATCGGGCCCGATATTCTCTCGTGTCACCCTCGTCAAACGGTGCTTTTTGCAACCGGTCAAGAAGGGAACTCGCTGACGTTCTGTCAGCTAGATCGAGATAACGGTAAGCAAGTCGAGAAACGCATCCGGGGATTTGACTGTCGCCTGGGGAAAACGCTTTGCTGTTTAACCTGTTGAGTCCCTCTGCTGGCTCGAGGAATCATTGTCTTCGATTAGTTGGGCCTGATTTTTCAACCCACAAGAGATCGTGGGATCGGGTGGGGCTGACGAGTTTAATTTTTCAACGGAGCGATTACTGTGTTGGTAGGAAAATGGAAAAGCAAGGTTGATGCTCTTCTTGTGACAGTTTAGTAATTAGTGTACTGTATAGTCGAATAAAATCTAGAGACGCGGTAGCGTCTCGACGCCAAGTACATGAAAGACACCCTATATATATATGTCGACTGTCGCTACCGCTATCATTTACTCGAACGCAGAGCTATTCCAACCCTGCCTGAAACTTATTTCATTAATATCTCATCACGCTTGCAATATTTTCTAAATTTAACGGCATTTTTCTTATGTAAACCGCATATAAGCTTTCGAATAAGACCAAATTCAATAAAATCGGTCCGCGTATGACAGAGATATCGTAATATCGTCTCATGGATCTGTCAGAAATATAACATTTTTAACATTTTCTTCTTCTTCTGATTCTCCAGTGAAATTTTTGTCGACATAATACGTATACGCGTTACACGCACACATTCAGCCAAAACGATACTAACATATGTTTCGTTCGTCGATTCGTCAACTCCCGGGACCATTCGGCAGGACACGGCAGGGATCGTCGTCCGTCATTGTATATATTATATGAAACTGAAAATTAACGACTGGTGTAAATTCTTTGAAATTTATTTTTCTATGCACGTGAGCATCTCCAGGAGGTGATTCTAAACGTGAATGTGCTTTGCGGTTAAAATCTGACTGAAAGTGGAAGGTTCCGTGAAGTCAAATTTGCTTTTCGAACCTCAATTTTCAGTTTCATGTAACGACTACTGTAAATTCTTCGATCCCCATAAAAAACTTCAAAACAGTAAAAAAATTACGCCAAGTACATGAATTATCTTTGTAAAAAGAAGTGAGATCCCCATAAAAAAACTTTAAAAAAGTAAAGAAATTACGCCAAGTACACGAAATCAAATAAATCACAGAAAATAGAAGATAATAATAATTACAAAATAAAAAAAAGATGTGAAATCAAAATGGGCTGCAAGTACATAAAGGTGGTTTTCAACTGTGCTTAAGATGACACAACTACATATACACAGCTAAAATGCTGTGTTCATACATTGTGTTCATTCCATTTTGTAATTACCTCCTCCTTAGGATCACTAAAAAGTAAAAACTTTAAACCCGCCGAATTTTTCCAGTTTCCGCGTCTAAATTCACCGCTCGTGGATACAGGGGGGGTCGGGGCCCAGGCGTGGACGTAGCGACGTCCACCCTGCCGAAACAAGGGGAAGAGGGGGATCGAGGTTTAATCTCGCGACAACGCGGCGGAGAGCCTAAGCGCAAGAACCTGGATACGACGATCTTAAATTCTCGCGAGGGCCCTACTCGATTACCTGCCCACGCGATTTCTCGAAGCTAACCCGAGCGTCAGGACGGAACACGGGGTAAGAACATCGGAAGAATACGAGATAACACGGCTGGCAGCGTGTGGAAGGGAGACAGATCCAGGCGTACAGGATGGTGTAACGAAGAGGGACGCGTATCCGTGACAAGAGACTAGATCTACGCCGGTGGGACCACACGTGCGACGACGAGGAGACGAGAGCGGACACGAGAGTGGTGGTTTCTGGGTCCCCTGGCTGGATTTTCGGCGTTCGTGGATATCTCTCCGCTTGCAACGTCGCGCAAGGATTATGTCGGGGCACCATGATATCGGCCAGAGGTTGGCTCGGGTTTATTGAGCCCGAGGATAAGGGTTCCTTTTTCTTCTTTGCTTCTTTTTCGTCCTCGCTGCCCGCCCGATGGATCAGGAGACGGTGGACGCGAACGGGCAGAGGAGGATTAACGGAGATGTGGATAGGTTTAGTTGGTGTCAAGGAATTGGTAGTTCTGATTAAATAGGAGATGAAGGATTCAGTTGGGATGCTTTCTGCTGTATGTTTTATTTGTGATAGATGTGCTGCGTGTTTGTAAATGGATTCTGGGTTATCCTACGTCAAATTGTTCACTTTTTTCGGTCGATGTCTGGGATTTTCGTGTTGCATATGCAGTTGCATTTTCATAACAACTTTCCTCCAGCTACAAGTAGACCATTCAGCCAACACCCACGAACTGTTTAACGTCCCCCGCTTCAGCGTTCCTGTCAACGCGAAATTTTTATTCCCTCGCGTGTCCCTCGCCCGCAGGATCTTCTGCGAGAGATCTCCGTGAGGCACGGGAGGATCGTCCCGAAGGTGGATCCGCGCAGAAGGATGGGAAAGAAAGCCGGAACGGTGGTCCCCCGTGTCGTCCTTGACGTTTTATTGTTGTGCAGCCGATAGGGCCGAAAATTTGACGAACTGGTTCCGCGCTCTCTCTTCTTCTCGCTTCGGTAACGGCGGATGCGTCCCGCGACGAATAAATCCGGATAGATGGCCGGAGACGTGGTGCTCCTATTACGGGGGAAAGAATCGACGACACGAGATCGGTCGCCTTCGTGGATCGTGAGAGAATTCACCTCGAAACGGATCAGCGCGGTGGCTTCGACCTCCAGTAATTGGTGATCGATCTGCTTTTAATGCGACACGCCTGGCATGATGGATATTAATCGAATTGCAAGGGGGGGGGGGCATAAGAGGTACGCTGCTAACGAGTATGAGATCATTCACAGAGGCATGATTATCGCTATGGAATGTTGTGATGTGAAATTGATTGAAGGAAGGATGTACTAACTTATTTGATCGGTTTTCGATATGAAAATAGTGAAAGAAGTAGAGTTCTACAGACAACCGAGGCTAGCCCCTAAGAAGTTTAAAACCTAAGGGGTTGAAAGCGCTTTTTCGAATTCCACCCCTCCCACGGTGCACGGGAGTTTACCTTACCGCCAACACCGTGGAGGGGGGGGGGCGGATAAAGGGCCCCGTATAAAACAGCTTTATGGCTCTTAACGGCAACTAAGATCGTAATAAAAAATTTAAACACCGAGACGATGATAAATTCTCGACTTTTATCACTATGGTAAATTTCGTGCTTTACGATTATGGAGGGGTGGGGGAGGAAGGTCCCCGTTCGAATCCACCACGATCTAGTTTCCGACCGCGGACCGCAGCCACGGTAAGGCCCCCGCTACCAAAAGCGTAAGAACCAGTGTCGACTCGCGAATAAAACCGTAAGTAATCTCTCCTTTTCTCCCTCGCCTGGCCCGTGAAGAAACTGCTGGGTCCCGCGGAGAGAAGGGGGGCAGGGACTACCACGCGTGCGTGTAGGACGCGAGTAGACACATAAAAGAGCCGTTTGCTCGGAAACGAGACCTACCGAAGACGTTGGCAGACGTCGTTAAAGTTGGCCGATGGTCCGGGGCATTTCTGGCGGACAATGAGGCGCGACAGGTACGAAATCGCGAGGGCGAGGAACGAACGTGAGGGGAAAGGAGCTTGTCGCCGTTCGAGGACCACGCAAGACCCATTCTGGCCCGGGTGGTCGCCCGTCAATCTGCTGCTCATGCCGCTTTCGGCGCAAATATCCTCCAAGGATGTACTGGGTCCTCCCCTCCCCTCCGGGCCCCTTCCCGACGCTGTTCTCCTTTTTTCTCTCCTCTGCTTTCTTTGGGCGCACCACGCACGGTAACCGGGGCCTCGTCTCTGCCTCTCCACGCGCGACAGGGCCCGGGAGAGAAGGTAATGCGCCGCGATGAAGGCGAGCGAAGGAAGACGGACGTGCCGGGACCGGCGTTTCCACAATCTTCCACGGGGACCACCACGAAAATTTCTGCACGTTCCCGACGCCCGGCCCTCGCCTTCTCCACCGTGGCTTATACAAAGTGTGTAGAACGAGGGTTCCAAAGTTGCTACATAGGTGGTACTTATCGAAGCGACAGGGGGAGCGGGAGAGCTTTGACGGGAAACCGATTTGCTTCAGGGCTTTCGTACAGTTTGTGCATGGCACGTATAAGCACGTATTGTAAGGATAGAATACGTTGCTTGGAACCTTACGGGGAAAATGGAGTTGAATTTTTAAACTCTGATTGTGTTGCAGTAGAAGATCCACTGTAATCCATATATTGTGATATTTTAATAAATGTAGAGGGGGTTTAACCCTGCGTGCAACATCCCATACAGCACACTCCATTGCTGGAATGTTCTAGGAAGGTTCCTATGTCCGCCCCTGTGGAACATTCCACGGGACGTTCCGGACGTTCTCTGGCAATGGTCACGGAACTGTTTGCAGATTTTACAGCGATGTTGTTTCGGCAAAATTTCTGTGACATTACAGAAAGGACAGAAAATGTAAGGGAAATTGATTAAATTACAATAAATATTGACAATTAAATATTCATATATTTTAATAAAAATAATAGTATTGGCACTGGTGGAACTTCCCAAGTCCGCGTATGTGGAGTTCGAGGCTCTTCTGTCCTCTTTACTTAAAATGTAATGCATGCAGCGTGTAATGAACCTGGAATAATGCATTCATTTTACAATTTTACAATTTTAAGCACTGAAATGTGATAAATAATAAATTTACTTACTCATTGCTAATTTTACTATATGTTTGAATGTACCGAATGATTGTTTTTGCTATTTTCCGTACCAACTATATTTCTCTGGCATAGAATCCTCTATTAATTTATTCAATAACATCAACGCCATAATCGCAATATTGCTTCCGCAGCTCCTCTTCAGTAAATGAATCTATAAAAAGTCATTAATAAATTATTTTAGTCATGAAAAATGGCTTCATTAAAAACAGCATTCATGTAACGCCAATCACTGTGTGCATTGAAGGAAAGCAGTGAAAAAATAACAATCACCATTACTTTAAATAATTGAACGGAAATTGAAATGAAAGTTACACAGTATATGCATGTTCACAAGGAAACTGTGTGAAAAGTAAAAGCTTGTAGCACAAGAAGCAAAGAAATATATGTAAATAATTCAACAATTGCGGTTGGTTAATAAGCTCCTTAATTTGAATAATTCATATCTATTATTTGCGAACATTTGTTGCATAGAAACAGTTGTTACAGTCCAATCGCTCTTCTCCTTACTTTTCAATTACCCTGTAATATGAAAATAACTCTAGTCTGGTAGTACCTACACTGAATTATTAAAGACACACGAGCATGAAAATAGAATTTATTGCGCCGTAACTGAAGCTGCTGTGTCGTCGGCAATAAAATGCTTTAGGCGTTTAATTAGAAACTGTAAGCGTGGTGTAAGTACTCGTGTAGCGCCGTCCATCGTTTCTATCTTGTTCTCACTCGTCCCGTGTTCAGTCGGTGTAAATTATAAGACAATAGAAACGCGATCTGCGATGGAGAGAAGGAACAATAGGAGCGATACGACAGTGAGACCGTCATAAATCAATTTATCTCAGACTCTGTCAATTAATTGATACTTAACCACGTCACTCACATCTATCAGTGCCGCGCCTACCACCTGTCACCGACCTTAATTACAAGAGAATAATAACGAGACACATCGAAACTGGACTCCACAAAGGGGCACTGCTTTCGGAATTTAGCCTTCGCGTGTATTCGTGAATGGATTTTTTTTACTTTTTATATATACTGTACTTATACTTCGCGAGAAACAGTCAACCTGTGTTACTTTAAATCATTGCTATACAATTTTTCTAAATCTAGAACGACTGATGACTTCGAAGTAAATAGTATTGTACCTACTTCTAATCAAACAGCATTTTGAGAATACGTAACACGTTCCAACAGTATTTTAATCGTTTCCATAATTAACTTAAGTGTTATCATTGCATTAACAAGGGCAGATTTAGAGATCTGGCGCCCCCAGGCTAACAAATGTCTGCCACCCTTTCTGTGAAATATTATCAAATACTTGATTTAAAAGATTTGAGACAATTTTAAAATTAATTCAATAAGAAAACTCACATATGAGTTATTGCTAATTTTCACAATCTCTTTCCCCTGAAAATTTGCCGCCCCAGGCTGCAACCTACTTAGCCTTAGCAACCCTGTGCATTAATATATTTAGTAAAGAAATCTCCATGTCAGATCCAATTTTCCAGAACCTCTTTATTGGTGAAATCCACTAGAAATGATTCTCCACTTTGCCATACATTTTGATCCCTTTCTCATACTTTTTCAATCACTGTAAAACAGAAGCAGCACAGAAATGAATACTCACCGTGATCCCGTGAGAACCAAATATGATCCTGCAGTCGGTTCAGCGAGCAGAGTCCACTTTCACCCGCGATGGCGGTGAAATTAAGCCAGCTGGTGGGGGTGGTTTGTCACGATTTCAGAAAAGGAAAGTGAGAGGGTCGACGCCGCGAGAGATGCACACGCGGTAAGGTCGCCGGCGAAGGAAGGAAGGACAAGACCCCGTAAACCAGAAGATTAGGATCTGAGGCGACGGCCACCCACTCTGAAGTTCCTCTACTTTCCTCTCTTTCCCTCGTTCCCGTGCATTCTCGTGTCCGTCTCGCCGGTCAGTCACGTGAAACTGTCGGCCCTACGTGGCGATAATTAACCGTAAAACGTCCACGAACTTATTTATTTCCCTTTTCACAGTGTTCCTGGTGCCCCCTCGATTGGGCGCCCTCGGAAGTCCTCCATTCATCGGTCAATTTGCTTCACCACTAGTCGATTTAGGTGTGTATAGAGGGACTTGTTTCAAGAGTTGCTCCATCCCACACATTCACACTGCTCCCTTTTCTTAATAATGAGTAATAATCAATTTATTAGCTACAGAAGATTTTAGAAAAAATGGAAAAATTGTAGAACTACGTGATCATTGAATATTTATGTATCTAATTTATATTTGAAACGTTAATCTTAGTTATAAAATATATTTTCTTGGTAAGAATTAAAAAAATTGACAACTGCAAGCCCAAAAACTAATAGATATGTACCTATAATTCGTAGTTGGTGGTTGTGGAATTCTCAGTTTTATGGATGGGAGTATGTAACTGCAAAATCAGGTTGAATGTTAAAAAAATGATGAGCTCTCGATCCAATTCATTGACTGTTCAGATATTGACTGGCAATTATCGTTTCACGTTTCGTTTCCCTTTGAGGCGAGGTCGGAGCCATCGTTTCCACGCATCGAGAGCCACGGGCCCCTTCGTTATTGGCGAAACACCGACGGAAGTTCCGGCGAGTATAAACATTTTAAAAGCCTATTACCGTTATCAGCTGTGATCTACAGCCAACAGACGGCTTAGCCGCAGGTAATACAATATTTTTCGAGGTTTCCTCGTGCCTCGTCCTAGAGAGAGCGGAAAGGTGTCAGTGGTTGGATCGGTCGCGAGATAAGATTTCCTCGAGATCGATCGATCACTGAAGGGCTCGTTGTCTCAATCGAGTCGGGGCCCCGTAGGAATCGTCGGGCTACACCCGAGGGAATCGTGCCGGGGGAAGTCCTGGGACGCGCAAGATGGCGAAGTGCCATGCTAAATCGGGCAAGTGTGCCCGCAGCAACCACTCGGAAAGGGTGCAGGAAAGGGGGGAAGAAGGGACAATGCCTGCACAGGCCGAAGGCATCGTCCTTAGGAAGGGGTAGAGGCTTGTAAAGGAAGACGCGACGAGTGGTGCTAAATGTGTTCCTTAGAAGTATGACAAACTAATTGTAAGTACTTAATAGTTTTGGATAGTTTTCCATCTAGATAGTTTTACTAATACTCTTTATATTTTTCAGGGAAATAGTTTTCACGTTACAGAGACATATTCCGCTACTACAAAAAACGCGACACAGTGCACAGAGAAAGGGGGAAAGCAAAGTGTCTCCACGTGAGAAAAGGCAAAAAAACGAAGAAACTCGGTACGAGGCACAAGACGAGGAAGAAGAAGAAGAAGAAGAAGGAGAGAAGAAAAAAGTGTAAGGGTGTAACACCGTGTCGGTCAGCCGGCTCGATCATTTTCGTGGCGGCGGTCGAAAGGGAGAAAGGAAGAGGAATACCGGGCCCTTGTAGTTGTAAATAATGCATTATAAATATAGGCAGGCAGGTCGCGCGCGGACGCACGCTCACGCAACACAAGGGACGCGTGCTTGGCATAGCTGCGCGCATTGTGGGCCCAGCACGAGGTCCTGCAGGGCGGGAGGAGAGAAGGGAGGTGGGGAGGGGCCCACAGGGCACTCCGCGCTGTTCCCCATCTCGGTTCCCGCCGGTATACGGAACGACAGGGCCCCGCTTAGACAACAATCACATTCATCGAGAGACTCACAATGCTAATCGTAAAGACGCCGCCTATTATGGCGGCGTGTCCACGAGGGGTTCACCGAGGGGTCCCCGAGGAGGCGGGCTTCCCTTCCTTTTTCTGCCAACGAGCCGCGAGCCGAGTTTTTATTTCCTTCGGGCGCCTTTGAAGCGCCGTCGAATCGAGACACTTGCATCCACCGTCACCCCCCTCCCTTCAACCCCCCTCGATTTTCTCGTCCTTTATCTCCTCGCCACTCGCCTCCTCTCTTTATTTCTTCATCCCATGTCCCTTCATTTATTCCTTTCGACCCGTTCGATCCTTCTCCCGCACCCCCGCGAGCTTGCTCGCCTCTTCCTCTCCCTTTGACTCGGGTCCCCACCCTTACGACCGTCTGGATCGAAGAATACGCGCGCATAGGCGGTTGACAGGGTGGTAACGTCGATACCTTTTGAGGATTCACGAGGGGGAGTCGTATGTTATCGTGGAAGTCTACATCGCGCCTCGTGTACCCTTAATTTTCTATTGTCCGCTGGACGGAGGCGCATGCGGGACGAGGGGCGCGGAGTTTCGGACGCTATCGCGGGGTTCCTTGAGCTTGACAGCGTATTCTGTTCGACACCGATTTGCAGCCTCGCGTCTGTGAACTGAGGAATTAACACGTTCCGTGTCTCGTGGGTGATGCAATTGGTAGAAAAACTTTTATCCAACTTTACTCCTTTCTCTGAGATTTATAATTGTGAAAGAAATGAAGCTGATCAGTAGAATTTTCGGACTTCTAGGTTGCTATGTACAGATATTTAAATAATGTCCAATTTGCAAGCTTCCCTTGTAACATTACAAATCTCACATAGAAATAATCAATCATAATTTACTTGCTCCATCTTACACAACGAGACATGCCTGCATGAATTCTATTTAATTTGGCAGCACATTAAATCTCTATTAATGTAGCGACTCATAAATATTCCCTGCCTCCTCCCTCTACCCATTTAAAAGTCGAAATGGGATTTCAGAAATCTGTCACGGGCACCGGTAGCCTCGCCGCGATATTTCCGCCTGAAATTTTGTGGCCGAATTCCTCCAAGAAGCTGGCGATCAAAGGTGCAAGCAGAAAAGGAGGACGAAACGACGGACCCCCCGTGGCTGAACCGCACGGTAGCCGACCAAAGTGTCCCCGCCTTGGGACCACCGTTGACGTTTCCTCTTCACGAGATTTACTTCTGACGCACAAAAAGCCCCGACTGAATAATGGCGAAGAATAAGCGGCGAGAAGAACAGTTTTGTCAACTGCTCCTCTGCCACCGACCAGCTCGCTTGAACCCTGGGTAAAACAGGTAGCCTTCTGTCGTTTTGTGTTGAGAATACAACTCGACACCAGCTTAGAGTTTGGAGGTCGATGCCTTTTGATCGATTGTGGTGTGCAACTGGTAAGGACAACTGGTACAGAGCTACGAGCTGCTCTTTGTGGGCTAGGAATTCGACCGGAGGCTCCTAAGCACTCTGAAGTTGCGTGTACGGCAGGGCTGGGGAAGACCCACTCTCGGTTAACCGGTACCCCCACTATCAGCGATATTAGCTATGTAGGAGCGAGAGCTCCGTGCGGCTCGCGAGCCCCTACTGTAGAGTATAGGGCCCAAATAGGTATGGAGGGGGTTCACGGGCCGCTCCGTTGCCCAGTCCTAGTGCACAGTGCGTCTGATTTGTCTGACAAGGAAAGTTAGACAACCCGAAAATTCAGAAAACGATGCAACTTTGTGGGCAAAGAGAAATTCATCCGTAACACAAAGCTATTTTTTGTCGGTGCCATAGTGCAGTTTTAGGAGGTAAAATCATCCTTTGAAAAAATGCAGAATTTTATTTCTGGGTTGATAGTTGAGTTTTTGTTCCTGTTTTTTTTTTGTTATGCTGTATAAAAATCACATTTATATCTACTTCATAAATTTGTCAAAAATAATATTTTTGTTCATTGGTTGCCCCCTACCCCTGGACTTTTTCGAAAACGCTAAAAGTGAACATACAATATTTGTGCACTAAGACATCGACGTGTTTATATGCAGGTACCTATGAACTTTTTTCAGCGTTTTTGTGTCCTCCGTCCACCTACACCTTGTACAAAGGGATAAGTAGCTACTTTCATTAACAAAAAGGCTCGCTAATGCCTACTACCATTTCCTGAAAGAAGTATTCTTTCCTACCTTTCACCCCTTCTTTCCACCCGTCGTTCTCTTCTAATTAAATCAACGACGGCTACACGCCCGTGCAAAACAACCAATAAAACCAATCAAGTCTTCGATATATACGACACTTGACATATCGAAGTGCTGCTAACGCGAGCGTGCTCTGATCAATGAAATATGCAAATTACAGCTCCCATGAGCCAACGTATCGGCCATTCCTCTGTGTCCATTCTGGATGGTCGACTCAAGTGGTTGAATAAGTCAACACGGGGGACAAGTATCCGTATCCTACCTGAATGATGCTCGCCTATTTATCCCTTCGCCTCCTCGAATCTTTGAAACGAGGACTCTAGAGACTCTCGAGTGGCCATTGTTGCAGCCAAGTGTCGGCTACCTAGCCGTCTACCTGTCTTGGAAACTGCGCCCCGTCCTCGTGCCAATGTTAAAGGCCGTCCAGCGTGAAAAAGAGCTCCGTCTCCTCTTCTTTTTCCCCTTCTTTCTGTTTCGGGAAACGATCATCCTTGGGTACTTCGCTTTTGTCGTTATTGTGCGCTCAAGCCGCTGTTACAGGACAATTTGCGGGTTTCGGTGTCCCTCTCGTGTCTCTGGTCTCGGCAAATTTAGCCTCTCTGCAGAAATTCGACTGCCTCGTGTCGTTCAAGCGTACGCTACTATGTTCTTTTTTTTTATAGTTGTTTCAATTGTAGGTGTAATGGGAGAGGAAGGGAGGACGAATGTGATACTTCTTTGAACATGCCACCTTTTCTTTAATTTCTTATTGAGGAAGATTGCTTTTGAAAAAAATTGTAATTAAGCTTGGAACTACTTAATTATAAATTTTCATGATAAAATGCTTAAATTTTCAGTGTGATTTTCTGAAATTTCTCAGTTCGAACGAGTAACACGTGGCGTAAGACCATCCGCCACCTTGGATCGGTACTCGATAATCGTACGAGAAGGAATCGCGATTCGATGGGAGCCAGACGATTTCAATGAACAGACGCAGCAGGGTCGTGTGAGTGAACTCGATTGTGCGACTCGGGGTGAGTTCGAGGCGCGTAGACTTGTGGGAGAGGTCAAAGCTGTCACTCAACCGACCCGATGTGTCTAGCTACCCTCCCATTAGCCCCCCCTTCCACTCGTTAATTGCTAAATTGAAGGCAATTTCGACGAACAGCTAATCGGAATTCGACGCAATATATCGCGCGAATTGAGGCCCTGAAATCAAGAGAGGATTACGTGGGATTTATGGAGGCGTCATTGGGCCCCGTTCCTTCTACGTTTTTCCTGGGAGATCCTTCAGGAATTCTTTCCTACGGACCGAACGATCGACACGGGAATGATAGGCCTGTCCGTATCTGTTCCTGATGTTCTTGACCTTGCATCGAGCACGTCGCAAACCCGACTCCGTCCCTGCCACTTGGACCCGATCCACGCCATTTTGGAAGCTCCCTCTGGAATCATCGCTTCGATAGTGAACTCGAAGTGAAACTTTTACAAAAAGGGGCAAAGGTAAAAATGTATTTCTTTCTGTAAGTCCTCAAATTCAGACTTCTTATTTATAACTACTACGAGTACTTATCACTCCCCGCGGGGTCCTTCGCTTAGTCATGCGCATTTAGTCACCTTATTACTGCTTCGTACACCCATCCACTCACACTTCTCTACATCATTAACTGACCAACTAATATAATAAATTAGTAACTATCCATCCGCACACTTATCGAAACGCAGTGACGTACGCACTGATGCGTTTCGCCCGTCGCTAGCGCAGAACGTGTGAAAGAACTCAGCGTGGCTTATGGGAGCGGAATGAATGTTTTGTTGGTCGAGGCCCCGGGGCGAGGAGAGTTCCGTACAGTGGAAATGTGGTTACTGCAGACCGGTGGAATCGCTGGGCGTACCTGGTTTTTAGAGACGTTGCTCCCGTCGGGTCGTAAACACAGGGCGCCGGGTTACGAGCAGAGCCCCGGGTCCGTTTTTCGAGAACGATACATTTCGGCCCGCGGAAGCTATCCGAGGATTCCTGATGAGAAGACTCCCTACCATATCCTCCCTAGAGCCAGCGCTCGCTCCTAAATGATAGTGGGGCCTACGAGAAAATCCAATTAACGGCCCAGCTTGTCCGATCGGGACGACGTATTTAATTTCGTTGACCGCTTCCAGTGTTAGCGTGTCGCTGTGTGAGTGAAATCTTACGCGCACCGAAGGAAAGCTGTTTGAAAGTGGGGCTGATTTGGGCATACAGTGGTGGTAAAAGGAAGGTTTAAAATAAATTCGTGTTACGTGTCTACATAAGTGTTATGTTGGCAGCACTGCCAAGTATGAGCAACTCCAAAATTTAGCAGATATAAATGTTAACAGCAGTATCTATTGCGATGAAGGAAACTATAATTTGGTTATCTGTTTTGCATAAAACTTACACAACCCCGCAAATATTTTTATTCAACAATAAGAAAGAGAAGCTCTCGTCTTCCTTCGAGAAGAAAATACTCATGAAACCCTTTCCTTCATTCTTACCCAAAAAGGAGACTAAGGGGAAGATGGTAGAACCAAAAGAGAGAAAATGTGTGAAACAGTGTGCCCAATGTTTCGAGGGGTAGTCGTAACCTCGTGCAATCGGTAGGTAATTGGATGCTTCTACTTTTAATTGGCCAGCCGGTTGCTCTGGGGCTTGGTCGTTAGGTGTTATATTGTATTCCGTTGTAAAAGCTTTTACTGGGAGTCGGATCGAATTTTTTTTTTAAGAAGAGCAGGAAGGCTAGAAACTTGGGAGCCGAAACTCCCCCTGGACGTAGACTGACGCGTTTACGACCGGTGGATTGGGCGGGACCGATCAATGGCCAATTATATACGCGTTCGCAGGGACCTGACAATAATTTCCGAAATTGATCCCTACGGTTCAACCCGTTCTGCCCTGAATTTCCTTAATTGTGAGTGGCGGAACAGCGACAGGAATGGACGTGCCACAAAGGTAGCACAAAAAGATGATAGAGGGTGACAAATGACTTCCTGACGGCTCGCAGCGTATACTTTCGGGGAATTATTTCGATTGAATTTAAAACGATCCCAAAATCTCCATCTTTGATTGCTGGCTTCGTGGTTCTTGGGCGTCGAGAGAATTTTGGACGCTAGGGGATTTTCTTGGGGCAGTTGCTTAATGATCGCTTGACGGTTGTCTTAATCTTTTTGGACGATCTGTGCTTTGTCTTTGTACGTTTGTGTTAGACTATTAAACTAAAGTATAGTAGCTGATTCTAAAAGATCCAATTTCTTTGAAAGAATTGAAGATTGTGTATCAAAAGACTGCCTAGCCCTACTTTTTTGTGAAATTAAATATTACATTTGCAATAAATTACTGTAGTACACCTAAATATTGTGAACTTATCTCAAGGACTTATAGTATTTAAATTATAATTGGTAAATTAATATTCGACGTATTGCTTTCCATCTTGTGACATTTTGTTACCGTGGACATCAGTCACATGTAGGTACTACCAAGAAGCTTCTAATTTCATAGAAACAACAGTTCATCCATGAGTTCATCTCTCATTTATCTAAGTCCTCGCCTTGTCCCGAAGCGACCAGCAACGGGTTAATCACAGGTTGAAGGGTCAGCGGAATCGTATAATTACATGTTCCCAAAAGGCATAAAATCAGGAACAGCACCGGGAGATAAAAGGGGAAAAGGCCGCGTACGTATACAGTGTATCCAGCAGATACTTTTAAGGGAATCCGGAATCGATCCCGACACATCATCCTTGTTATACGCCGCCTTCTTGGGTCAGCGCGTTTATGGCCGATAAAACGAGGACAGGCCCAATCGACCAGCAATTATACAGGGTGTTTCGTAACTGGTGGTACAGCAGAAAATCGATGATTCTGCATGAAAAAGTCGGTCGAGAATATAGAATAAATTTCTTTCCAACAGGAGGCCTTGAATATTTATTTATTTTGAACAAATTTCAAATTTGTCAAATACTCAAGCTCGTGATTGCGCTGGGACTTAAATTTTAGCGACCAAAGTTATGCACACTTTTAATGTTATTATTTTCAGTTTAACCAGTATTGAAGTTAACGTTCCTCAAAAGTAAGGCCCCTCCCATTGTCTCACGGTTCCTGAAATTGGGTCTTGCGGTTCCAGTTCCTTGTGGTACTTTTCTCAACGAAAACCAAAGGCAGACGGTACGATTGGCCAACGGAAGGTGGAAGTGGGACAGAGGTAACCACGGCAAGGGGGGCCTGAACAGATAGGGGCGGGGAAAAAAGCAGAAGGGTGAAGATAGGACCGATGAGGCCCCGATAGGCCACGCGGTTTCGAAAGTCTAGTGCCTACCATATAATTGTTACGTTATTAAATACCGCTTAAGTTGGACTGTTTCGGAGGAAATTCCCTTCTAACACGGGTCGCCTTAATTAAGGGGCACCCGTTGCCATTCCGCCCTCGTACGTTGCCTAGGAAAACGAACTTTTAATAGCCGCTAGAGGCCCAGGCACCCGCGAGAAAGAGAATCCGCCGCAGATAATTATCGGCGTGGATATAGTATAAAGACTTTTTCGGACGACCACGGTATTTATGGCGATCAAAAACCCTGCCTCCGTTGTGATATAACGGGTCTATTCTCCGTCGACCCTGCCGCTTACAAAATGGAGGGCCTCGCGACGCATGGTGTGGAGGAATCGAAGCGCTGAAACAGCGTGGCCATTTAAGCGTTTCTGCAGAAATTTCGCAGGGATTAATCGTTGGGGTTAACAGGGGGTTAATAATAAGATCATACGGTGTTTATAAGAAAAGTGGAATACAAAGTGGAGTAGGTAAGTCAAAAGGGGCCGAATTTTAGAATCAAATTTGTGTACAACATTTTAGCTTTCAATCCAGAAAAAATATAATAGTGGATATAGTAACAACTACCACTTTTTATATACGATAATATGTAAATAACAATATTTCATGAATCGCCATAGAGTTATTTATAACAAATCGCATAGAACCTGTGGATTTCATTGCATTATTTTACTAACAGTACTAACTAAAGTTACAATATGAAAATTCTTTATTGTTTAGACATTCGCAGAAAAAATTTCCATAGTTTGAAAGTTTCTTTCGTAGCTTCATATTGTTGTTGATGTTAGGTACATTATTGTACAGACACTTTGGTGGGAATACCATGGTTCACTCTGAGAAAAGTGACGAGCGCGTGTTTTATTTGATCGAAATTGCCATCGGCAGATTCCGGGCGTGGACGTGTATTGTTTTGGAGTTCCCTGCGAGATATTTGCATGCAATGTGCATGAATGCATATGCACCAGGTGCTCTCCAAGGGAAGACCGATCAGCGGTCTGCCTTGCTATGCTAATGCGCATACAATAATTTATTTAAATTCAGTCCGGCTGCAGATTTATCGATGTATACAGGTAATAATTTCACCGTCCGTGCATTAATAACCGATGGAAAGAGACGTGTTTAACCTTATACTTAACTCACAACTTTTTTCCTCACTTGGTGTATGAAAATATATGTTAATATATTTTTTCAGTCTTCTTTGTTGTTTCATTACCCCTTTGTCGATGCAGTTTGTGAAGAGATATATAAACGTTATCAGGTTTTGCTTACGTTTTTCCAAAGATTAGGAATGTCAGTTGGTTTCGCTTTTCGGTATAGTATCTTAAAATATTGGTTGCCAGAAGACAAAGGGGGGGGGGGGCATCCACAACTATAAGGGTATCTTTTAAAATAGTAAATTTCAGTTGCATACATTAATAATATTGGAACTTGTATTATATTTTCAAGCCACTAAAAAATCATTGACATTTGTAATATACTGCCTGATGTTTAAGGGGCCCACTTGCCATCGGGCAAGCTGATACCCTGGCCAGAGCGACAATGCGTTTGACACAGGGCGCATTATTATACACTGTATGACCTAACTATTTGCAAAGATTGAGTCAAATCGGTGACGTAAACTTTATCCTTTTGCCTTAATTTGTCTCACCTACTCTTATCGAGGCACATCATAGGCTGAATCGCAACCAAAGGTTTTCCACAGACTCCTTTTCCCAAACCCCTTCCTCTTAAATCCCTCTAACAGTCTCACTATTGCTCGGTTCGCCTATATATCTCTATCGCCAAACGTACCTACATAGCACTTACAACGAATCCAGTTGTTCACGATAGAAGTAACTCTAAGAACGTCGTAAATGGGCCAGTCAGCGGCGACTATCGTGCCGCGCCGGCATACGCGGGGCGGGAATCCCTCGAAAATTGAATCCCGTAGAAGCCGCGAGGCCGCATCTTTAAAAACACATAAATTAGAGACAAACGGCCAGGCGAGAGAGCGCACCACGGCTGGTAAATTATGGATCGCTGAAGCTGCTATGCGCTCCTATACGTGACGTCCTCGTCGCTCGGCATCCTCCCTCGGACCTGCTCCGTGAAAGTGGCGTGAACGAGGCGAGTAAAATGGAGTAAATTGGAGTAAACTGCAAGGACCTCTGAAACGTTCTATTCGAGGGTGAAGAGTCCAATTCCTGAAAGAAGAAGAACAACGGAAGAACATTAGAGCGTACACGGGTCTCGCTTCCTTCCTTCTTCTTTCTTCGTGCCCCGAAGCTTGCTTTTCTCAGTGTCTCCACGAGTTAAGAGAAGAAAATAAGAGAAGGGACGAGAACGCAAGGAAAGGACGCGGAGCGAGTCCGAGGCTCGCCACGTCTCTTTCCGTTCCTCGAGATCTCGCTGGGCCCTCTTCGTCGACCGCGACATAACGCGCCGTCGGCCACACGCGTCGACAAGTAGATAAACCGATTGATATACGACCTACATCCTACCTACCTCCTCTACCTTCCAGCGCGCGCTTGCTCGCGTATACACGTCGATACACGGATTGCTCTTCATTGATGCTTTCCCAAAGTGCGAGCACCTTCTGGGAGGTGAGTTTAACTTCCTGTGAAGTCAAACGGCGGGGGAAACTTGAGAATGCGGGACCGAGGTAGGGTTACAGGGTTTTTTCTAAAAAGTGTACCTATATACTTTACAAAGTTTCTAGGTTTGTAGTAACAAGGGGAGTGCACAAAGTTTGAGGCATCGATTTTGATAAAATTTTGCACGCAGTTCATCCATGCCTTACATAGTTAGGGGCGCATTTGTGTATAGGTTAAGTACTATTACTGCACAGAAAGAAGGCTCTTAGCGATTGCTTTTTGTCACCGATTGGTGTACACTCATAAAGATAGGGCGCACGTATTTTTGTTATTGGCGGAATTTGTTCAGGCGCAGCTAGCGGCAGACTTTATCGCCTGCCAGGAGCCTTCTTTCTGTGCAGTAATAGTAGGTTATAGCCTAGGGCGGCAAACATTTGAAAAAGGTTTAACCGCAGAGGTTTGAGTCAAGTTTAAAAAAAAAATCACATTTTTTCATGTAGCAAATTAGCAATTACTCATATGTGAATTGTCATATCGAATTAATTTTAGAATTGTCTCAACTCTTTTTAACATTAAAATATTTGAGGAAGTTTCACAGAAAAAACCAAAGCTCCAAATTCGCCCCTGTGTAGTAACGTATTAAAGTAAGAAGAAAGTAAGAAGGAAACTTAATTCAGTAATTAATTGTGGAAATAATGAGGAACTAGTAATATCTTGCACATATGCCAGAAATTACAGTAGGTCTGTTATTGCAAATGAAAAAATTACCTTTTGGGGCCAACCTTAAATTACGTAAGGGTAATTTTGTGGATTTCTTACCCCCACGTGTAAGAAAACGTAAGAAATTTACGACCCGCGCACCCTAAAATAAGCGTTACGTAATTTAAGTCCGGAAAAGCTATACCTAATAGAGCTTTCATCTCGATTTCACACCACTTACATCTCTATTGAAAATTTGTAGAAAATCGAGTCTCTTCCGTTACACCCGAGTACCAAACCCGCGGGGTCAAACTGGCGTTGCTATGGAACTGCGAGAAAATGAAGCCACCGCTGAATTTCCCTTGTTGAGCTGCGGAGCAGCGTTAGCAGCTCGCGATCACGCGCTAATGAGCGTGTGGAATGGCTGGGAAACGGCAGTCGACCACGAAACGCCGCGAATAAAGCCAGTAAAAGGGCAGTGGTCGCCTAGGAATCCGCGTGGAGGAATTTCCCCTGACGCGGTTCCTCGGGCAGGCAGCGTCTATAATCACCTGAAAGCGGTTTCTCAGGAAGGATCTCGCGACACCGCGGCACGAAGGCGACGATTTGTCCAAGAAATGGTAATCGGAGTCCTGCTGGGCCTGGTAACGAGATTCGAGTGGCTCCCATTTGCTCTTTTTCCTCTGGGGGAGGATCGATTTAAACGTTTGCAGGGAGGGTCGAGATTCCTCAGACCCACGGGAGTCCCCAGAGTGTTCCCGAATCTGGCGAAAGATTGTGACAGCGGGTCGTATATATTCTCCGCTCGCCACGGACGGCTGAAATGCGCGAGGAAGATGCCCTGGGTCTTGTTGACAGGGCGCGTGGACGGCCGCTGTCAACACAGGTGGTGTCTGGTCGGCTTGGGAAAGTGACATTTTTCGGTAGAGGGGGCATATTTTATGGTTATGTACGGAGAAGTTTTACGAATGAACGTTTGCCTAAGTAAGTTTTGTTATTAGCGTTCGATTCGATGAATCGTGTTTTGAACAGGATGGATTTCATATCAATGGATTTTAAACTGAAACAGTGAATTGAAATTGCTCTGAACTTCAGCGGAACCTAAACTATTATACTTTCACCTTTCGCGTTCACACGGGGTGTATCGCACTCCAGGCCATTTTTTTTCTTTGCTAATATTAAAATTTAAAAATTTGGTGAATTTGCGTTGAGTATACACAACACAGTTAAGATCCACCACATAGCACAGAAGCTTAATCTTCTACGCATCAACAGCTTCGTATTATACCACTCTAGATTTAAACCACCTTACATACAGTTCATCTACATAATCACCCTTACGATGAAACCACCCCTGGCTCCCGCAATCCCAAGAAATCCATGTATCAGCAGTGCCAGCTTATTCCTTCACCTTTACTCCACAAACCCAAGACGTCTGGAGGTCAGGCGACGGTGACAGCGCAGCCGAGAACAACGACAAGAAAGAACGGCCGTGTTCTGGCCCAGGGAGGGGACGTTAAGTCGTAGGTCCGAAATGTCGCGAGCCATTCGAAAGGTAAAAGAAAGGAAACGAGACAGTGGTTGAGGAAAAGGAGAGAAAAGGAAACGAAACGAAGAAATTCCGTAGGCCCCGTGGCCGGGGATCACGTTCATGTCGTCGCAGAAGTGTCGGTTCGCGTGCTACATCCGGCATACGGCCCCGTGCACGGGCAGAGGCGCGCGGTCGTAAAGAAAAAAATATGGATGTGTCTCATCCGGGATTCAAATGCACACCCTCGGCTCCCGGTGCCACATAAATTTGGTTCAAGCCGGTGTAAAGACAGCGATGCTGCGCATACCAAAGCGCGCCTGTTCCGTGCTCTTCATGGTTAACAAAGTAGATCCACGGGGACGTCTCCGCATTCCTGCCCTTCGTAATCTAGAAGCGTGCATCAAGGATTCGCATTCGAATCGATGGAACAGCCGTGACGAACGAGAAGTGCTCGAGGGCCCATTATTTCGACAGGGTCATTGGTTGTTTGACGAGCAGGTAGCGTTCCAGCGTTTTACTTGTTTCATGGAATTTTGGGCGAGGAACGTTATACACAGATAAATTTAGTGATATATGTTTCGGTACTGGTTTCTATCATCAGATGCTCGCAGAGAATAAACTTAAGTAGTGTGAAGGGTGCACGAGGTTTGGATCTCTGATGTGGCTTTAATTCTCTGTAGGAGAACCTTGGATTACCGTTTATGGACATCAAGATGCTATTAATGTTTCATTATGCCCCTTGATATAGATGATCGGTGAGAAGTTTGCGAGAGAATGGTGTTCGAAGGTTTGCTTTTTTGTGGACTCTTCTTCATTCGCAATAACACAGACACCCGCCCAAACCACAATTTCATTTCCTTACCCATAAAATTCCATCTGCAAGCACTGAATTCGTAGCACCCACCTCGAGGTCTGCCTCTGGAAAAAACGAGTCGCAGACGGCAAGGTTTCATGACGGATTCGCGAGTCCCTAATCGGCCATTTTCGATTCGCGATTTCTCGGTATTCTATTTCGAGGGAGATCGTAGCGGCGTCTCGCCACAGTTGCCACGGTTTTTCGAGTGTTTCATAAAACCAGCAACGGCCTCTAAACGGCGGTAACAGCGAATGAATACGGTTCCACGGGGACAGGGCCGAAGAGAGGAGAGCGAGAATATAAGGCAGTTATTTACGAGACAGCGCCGCAGCGTAACGAGCGTCCACGAGGCCAACGAACGACTAAGCGGCGCGACACCGATCTGTTCTGGGCACATCGTGAAATTTCACGCAACAAACACGATTGCGCTTGCTCCTTAACCAGCTTAACCGTTCCTGGATTGCAGTTGATGGTTAATCAAATTTTACGTCTATATTGGGGGGGCCCTATCATCGTTTTACGATCCCCATGATGGACGATTCTGTGAGAGATTTTCATTCAAGCCCCTAGTGGACGATGACTTTTAAGGTCCCAATGAAGAGAGCCGTTACGAATGTATAATCCCTGCCAGGTTACCTCGTTGACTCGCGTAAAAGATGTTTTACTTTCTTTGTACGAACCAGTACCTACTTCTGCAATGTTTTAAAACTGACAGTGAGTGTAGCGATGTCTTCAATGCGCATGCTCCAACGGAAGAGGGGAACGTAGACTTTTGTGGGGCTAGTGATGACTAGTTTCGAGGTTCAAAGATGATCTAATATCGAATCAGATCATTTCCTATCCTTTGTATTACATAACTCAAGTCCTTGAAACATTTTTTACTCCGTGTTCATCTCCAGTAAATCTCCCTGTCGTGTAACGTTCGATGCATCGAATCTTTCTTCATCTTAATTCAAATCCTTCACGATCTATTTGTGAAAATTCGATGCAGCCTAATACACCTCGAGCAGTCCCCTGCCGAAGGGGACGCATTTTTCAAGGTCGACACAGGGCACCAGAGGAGCCTCGAGAAGAACTATTAACAACACCGGGAGTACGCTCGAGGTGGGACTCGATCCGAGAGGACCCTCGGATGTTACACCGCTCTCGCCCTCGGATATTTATTATCAGGCGTCAATCGCATGAATCGCCAATCGATATGCCATTCGTGGCCCGTCCAAGGAGCGGGACACCCCGCGGACGTTCTTGCGATGCTTGACACGACCTAACAAATGGCTGTTTTACATCGGCCAGAAAATGAAGCGAGCATGACGAGTTGATTTTCGGTCTCTGCAGGAGCGTGCACCGCTAGGACTCGAACCGGCGGCGGCTCGGGGGGGGGGGGGGTGGAAAGGGAAAGGGAGCCGAGACAAACGTAGAAACGAATCAGAGGATGAAATCGAATAGGAGAAATAGAGACGAAGAGAGCCCGTTAAAAAAAAAAAAGAGAATTCCAGGTGAGGACCAATGACTGGAGGAAAAAAGCCCCCTCTGGAAGGGGAAAGCAAGAGAGGAGACACTCCTACGGACGAGAGGAACACGAGCCAAGAGGTGTTACTTGTCAGTCCTCGCCTCGAGGCAATGACAGCCGTAGCCGGGGAATTAGCATGGGATAATGGGACGCGGTTGGCCCGATACCCCCACGGGGGCCAATGAGCAGCCACAAAATCGTGGCTGGAGCCAGGACGACTGGAAACGGGAACGATCGTCCTGGCACTCTCCACTGGAAACTCAAATACCTCTGAGTCATACCCACAAAGTGTTTTTCTTCTACTATTTCTTCTGTTCTGCCCTTTCTTCTTCGTCGATCGTGGCGGTGATTCGATGTAGTGATTTTTTAAGGTGTTCTGTATAGTTTTGGAAACGAATATTTTTTAATCCTGCAGTGGTAGATATCCTTGAACATATTTCGATAAAAAAAACTTCCCCCAAAAAGAGCCGTGCTCCTCCTAATTTATTAATGAATCGACTTACCAGAACAACTCATACGATAGTTGCATTACCTTGGGGCAGTGTCGAATAACAAGGATGAAGGTGGAGGGCGACACGAAGGGGAGCTGGAAATCCAGCGACAGTCAGCGTGTGATGGAATTGACGGACCTCCACGCCCCTTCGTGACACCTCTGCGTCGACCAGCTGTCACCGATCTTTTTCTCTGGTCAGAGACGCGGATGATCCCTCCGCGACACTCCCACATTCCCCGATGACGAGGCTAGATTACGTTCCTCGATAAACGGCGCATCTGGGCCGCCTTACCGCCGAATCGTTCGCGTTCTACGTCACAATATTCATGGGTCAAGACACGGGGGTAAACATCGATTAATCGTTGGAAACGATGAACCACGTGGGTCTCGAGGGATTCTCGTGACTCTTACTCGTGGTATACCAATTAAATACATTTTCGATTATGCTGCCACGTGTTGATGGTTTCAATCGACAGACGTCTTTGAGAAGGGGACATGGAGTGGAGGTATTGATAAGTATACATAGAAAAGTGATTAGGAAATTGTTAGGGATTTGAGAAGAATGAAGGGGAGTGACTTATGTTGATTTCTCGAAATATACCTAACAAGGGAACATATCCGAACCCGCATACGCTGATTTTGACGAGACTCTGCAGATTTGCAGAATAGTGAAAAATATTTGACACGTATTTTTTGTTATCGGCAATCCTCCACGCCGAGGGGGTGGAAACAGCTGCTAAAGTTGCGGGTCGGAAACATATTTTCTGGAATATTTTAAGAACTATTAAACATAAAACGCAATTTTGTTAAAGTGTGTTTTTTTCAAAATGAATCCGGCCTCCAGCTCAGTTTTTAGAAAATTTCAGGGAATATGTTTTTCACCTTCAACATGGACGTTTGCCGATAACAAATAATACGTGTCATATATTTTTCACTATTCTGCAAATCTGCAGAGTCTCATCAAAATCGGCCAGTGCGGGTTCGATGTGTAATTCCCTTGTAAATAGTGTATGAGGCGAATTCCATCACTAAGGATTGCTAATATTTATTTTTTGACACGTAAACGACCGCTGTCACGTACGTGTTCTGAGCCTTAAAATTCCACTGTTGAGTTAAACTTGTATTGATACTCGGTTTCAACTTATTATTAAGAGCAACCGGTTAGTTCTTCGTTCCTCGACATATGTATAGTGTGCGATACGATTTCAATAAGTAAAGTTCCTCGCTAAGTACCTACATTGAAAGCCGCTAGCACGTACACGTGATTTAGAGCCTAATAACTGTCACATCGCGTGACTGTGATTACGCCCAGTCGTAGAAATTCTACATTTCTACAATTTTTTCTCTTATATTACGCTATATGCAGCTAGTTGTTCTTTGAATCGCATTGAACGGCTAATTTCAAAGTCAAGATATTCAAGCATCATTCTGAAAGGACTAGCTTTGATTTGTTTCAAACATTCCCAAGTTATCAGCGTGGGCGGTCGAGACAGAGAGAAAGGACGAAAAGGTGAAAGACAGAGGATAGACCGCGAAAGGATTCGTGTAATATGTTTACGGAGAAACGCGGGTGTCGAGAAATCTGCTGGCCTGGTTCGGCTCGCATTTCCGCGGCCGCCAATTTGCATAAACATCGCGATTTACCGCTTGGTAGCGACACGCAAAACTATGGTCACTCACTTTGATATTCAAAGCCTGCAATGTTCCTAAATTTTTTACATTCTGCATTAAAGGTGCACTGGAATGTTTACTCGCATATTTCGCTCAATTCTGCTTAACTGCTGAATTCTGAATAACTGCTTATTCCAATTTGCAAATGTTAAATAACTTCTTCTGCAATTCTAATATCGTCGTGTATACCAATGTAGCTTTCAAGGAAATGTAACATAATCACACTGCATAAATATTTGAAGGTTTTTATACGTGTTACTTTTAACGCGATAATTATTTTTCATAATGAATTCTTCTCGACATTAATGCATATTTAAAATAATTTATATTACATATCGTAAGTGAATACCTACATCTTTTTCGGTCCATTTTACCATTTCACTTTTGAACGAATGTACGGTGACCCAGGGGGTAGATGCAAAACTTAGGAATACTTAAAAAGCAAATTTATATTGCTGTGTTTTATATATTAATTTAGTTTTTATGTGTATAATCCAGAAAATAGAACCAGTCACTTTTCATAACCCAACGCCCAGACAAAGCCACAATGGCCTTCAAAGCCAGCCATAGAGCACACCAAAATCAACCACTTCAAAAGTGAAACCAAACCCCAAAGCTGCGATTTCCCCAAGCTATCTCAATACCACTTGCGATTCAGTGCCATTACTAGCCAAAGCACTGAAAGACAACCGAGAACGCCGAATGTTTTATAATTTCAGCCGTTTTAACCGTCACGCAGCATCCTCGGACCCATCCCTCTCGCTACCCCAATAATTCCGCCTGTAATTTTCCGCGTAACGACGCGTAAATCATCGTACGTCTAGCACGTTAAAAAGCACACCGTGCCTCCCAGAATTTCAATTACGCTCTCGAACTATAAAGTCATTGCTGAATTATTGCCGGTGCGTCGATGTGGGGGAGTCGCGAGCCAGCCCCGATCCAGCACCTAGAATTAATTTCTCTAACAGCAGCAATAATTCGTTACGCGGACCGTAGGCCGCGGCGATCGGGCAAGCGCTGCTTTCACGGTAGGAGAGGAACGTTAAACGTCAACGTCAATGTTCCGCGGGCGTAAATAATCGTTATTGTTGAAGCCTGAGCGGCAGCAGCGTCCGCGCGCTCGTCTCTTTCTTCCGCCATCCCGTGTCCACCTCTGTACAAGACTCCAGCCTCTCCCTCCCTCGTCCATCGGCACTTTCCAACCCTCTCTCGGCCTCCGCGGCTGCTTTTCTTCCTTTCGTATGCCCTGTGCTACGGGGCACAATGTCCGCTCCTCACCGCGGGCTCTTTCACTCTCGTCGTCCGTGCAAGTTGTGACTGGTGAGTCACAACCGAGGGCCCCGCTCGCGTCAGCGGAGGTGGCTCTTGTCTCGTAATTTATAGATCGTGGCGAATCGCCGAACGAAGACGGCGGAAGAGCCGGTGGACGCCTCGCGGGACACTCTGCTGCTTGTTTTTCTGCCCGTTCTTTTCGTGTTGTGTAACGGCTGTACAGGGTGCAAAAAAAGTAATGGTCGTGTATCATAATTTCGGGACGAATTACAACGCGGTGTGGGGTCGTTTCCTCTTTTCAATTTTCGGAAGATCCTGCGAACATCTTAATCATTGCTTTTAAAGCGACAGGAACGGTTTGGGGCATATACGCTACGGTGTAAAGGACTTTGCAATTGATCTGTATTATAAAAACACCCCAAAGTGGAACTCAAGAAATGGATTCATTTATTACATTATTTAACATTTTCGTATCGCAATTTAGTTTCACAGCTTGTGATGGTCTTACCCCATGACATTACTAAATCAAGTAACGATCAGTATTTTAACACCCAAAATGAAACTCCTTGTTCTCCAATTTGGCTAATCCATGTCAGACATCTCCAGTGACGTCTACTATTCCACTACTACGTAGCTCCAAACCTCTCACTAGAAGCCCCATTCTGGTCACCATTCAGAATTTCCATCTCTTCTACTATCCTCACATATCACAATAACAGATAACACTACATCCACATTTCCCACTACTCCCTCAGTTACCAAGCCACCTTGTCCAAGAAAAATTCTCTGTTATTGGCGATCTTCGACGGGTTCCCCGCTATACCTAGGCCGCCACGAGCCAGGGAATCATCTCCAGGAGTCGATGGGAACCGTGGTGGCTCAGTCTTCACATATTGTGCCAACAATTAGGTGAAAGGCGCTCCCACAGATCCTAGAAGCAGCTGCTTGTGATGCAGCGAAAGAGAGACCAAGAAAGAGACGCTTCATGGCGAGGGGGGCAATGGGGGGGGGGGAGGAGACTGGATCGTTTAATATACTTACCGAGCGACCAACCGACCTACCTACCTACCAACCTACCGACTGGCAATGTAGTCAGTTACTGCGTCCTGTACAGAGAGCAGGCCTGACAGAGACGGAGACCCGTTCAAGCAAAACATACCTCGTGTTCGCCCAAGGGGGACTAATCTAGCTGGTAGTTTGACGTGGCGATGATGCGGTAGTAACCTTTCGGTTATATACTTCTCCTTCTGGCACTGTCGGAGGTGATATCCGCACCCACGATCGCCGTTTCTTTCCCCTATTATCGAGCGACCTAGATCCTCTCCAGATTCGTGGCTTCATTCGTCTCTTAACACCTACAATCCAATCTTTTGGAACATTAATACATTTTAAGTATTGTGCACAAAGTAACAGATACATCTCGATCCCATTCAGTAAACCAATTATGGTAGATTAAATGTCCGTGATGATTTTATTGTCCAATGAGATTATTTTTAAGAATACAGAAAGAAGCGCATAATGTGTGAGGTCGAGGTGTAGCCATCAGACTATTATAAAACGTAATCTTCATGTAGCAAATATAGGGTGTTTGTAAGAAAGGAAGATGAGGGGAATCATAAAAAGTGTTGAAGGATGATTTATCTGGTAGCACGTTTGCATGAGAAAACGAGGTGGTTTCGAATATCAGAAGAGAGGAAGTCGTAGTAAATGGAACATTTGTAGATATTACAAGGTGTTACCTTAAGTCAGGTGGTGTTATAGGGGTCAGTTACATTCAACGGGGCCCAACTGTCTGGCCCACATTGGCTGGTGGGACACGGGCACGTGGGCCAGTTTATGGGACTCTGTGCCTGGACGAGATATGTTTAAACACGACTTGGAATAGATGTTTTTTTGGTAGCCCAAAGAGGTGATTGGGATTTAGTTTTGGTGAATCATGTAGTTTGAGATAAAACGCGTTGAGGATGCTGTAATTTATGAGGTTGAGTGTGTTTGATACAGAAAAGTTGAAGATTTGCTTATGAGAAAAGGGGAAAGGATTTTTAGGGTACGCAAAATAGTAAATATTTAATTGTGTCCCCTATCTTATCCAGTCTTCGTCATTAATTAACAAGCACCGTCTGGAGGTTATTGAAAAAAATGGCGACACCTTCGCCATGCATAACAGCGGCCGGGAGCACAATAGGGGACTGAAACGTCACCTAAATGAATTAATTATGCAAACCGTAACCTTTATAGTATGTGCTTCTTCCTCTAGAGTGATATCCGAAGTGATATCTGCGGCACCCACACCCAACTGCGGTCTCTTTCTTGTTACCTTTCGACCTGGATCGTTACTTGACTCGCAGGTTGATTTAGCTATTAACTCCACTTAACGAGGCGCAGCTACCAGACTCATTATTAATAGCACGTTCTCACGCGAATTAACTGTGCTAGCCACTCAGAGAAATCCTGATATTACGGTCCTTCTAATTGACACGAACTCTTTCCGCGATTGCTCAACAGATGCAGAACACCTACGCGAAGAGAAAGATACACTTCGCTGTGTTTCTGGTGCCGTTAAGCCGGGTTTCCATGGATATAAAAACTCCGATACAAAATGCGATTTTTTTATCAACCATTTTGAATGGAGACGGCGGATTTTTACTTGCTGATACAGGAGGAAAGAATTTAAAAAGGAAAAGACACGAAAATGGGCTGCTTGAAGACGATTATGAACTGCATTTTTATACGAAATTAATGGAAACCACTAATTAGCTATAGGTACCAATTTTCTATACAGCGGTATGGAAGTGTTATAAACACAAATTAGTTCACAAGTGATTCCAAAACGGGGAAGAAGTTAATATCTTAATATATAAAGCAAAAAGTTTATACAAAAGTTTATGTTTGTGTGTTTGTCTGTCGCCTAACTAAAAGCTTTCGAACGTTAAACTCTGAGGAAAATTCTTGCGAAATGTGTTTCGGCTCTTTATGCCTGGTCAATCCAGGTGAATGTGACTATTTAAAGAAAAAATTTTTTTGTATAAAATCAGAATCTCAATTCCGAGCGAAGCCGGATAGTAAAGCTGGCGAATATTTACATATCATATATATATATATTCCTTATAAAACTTCTTCTATGCATGTATATATTTATATAGGTATGTTTATTTCGATATAAGTATATATTTCGTATGTATTGCAGAGACTTAATCGATTCCCATGCTCCTTTAATCGTAGATTACCTTTTTTATCCGCGGTAGGTGAAGCGATTAATTTCATGGATTGAATAATTAATTCGTTTGTCAAGGTAGAGCTACCAGTTTCTGTATTTGTGTATAGAATCCCGTCTCCGTTAGTAATAGGTGACTCAGATGGGAATTAATCATAAACCCATACATTGGTACATGCGTTACGAGAATTTTTACAATTTCAATATCACGTGGAAAGAAGCTATTGCTGTTGCTTTCGCAACAGAGGCTCCTATCGTTAGTCATAAAGGCAATTTCTTAAAGAGCCCGTTTAACTGGATAATTAAGAATCGTGGGTATTGGTTCTATTCTGTTCAGGTATTACTCGCTTCTATTCTGTTAATAGTACCTAAGTAGATGCTTTTGTTTGCAAGCATGCTTGGTTCACTGCTTCTTTTCTGATTATTTCACTGATAAAATCCTGACCATTCCAGAAATATCTATAATATCTTCGTAACTTATTCTTATTCAAACTTGTCGTAACATTTATATTTAATTTATAAATCTTTTTTCCAATATTTCAAAATATTGTGTAATCCAAAGGTTTTCAAAGTGTCTGCCATGATTTGCAGCATTTTTATCATAACTTCTGTTACTTGCACCAGGTTGCACCCTGAAAACCTGAAAACCTCCAAGATATTCATTAATTACAAGAACTTTACCAGAGAAACGTTCAATCACTTACGATCTGTTCCTCCGAATCGCAACTATCCCATTGCTAAACACGTTGAATCATATATCTATTTCATGTTAAGTGATTTTGTCGTTAATAGCGTCCATTCGAGAATATTAATAGCCCCTTACCATGATCGATATTATAGAAGTGAACCATCGATCAAATCGATACACCGAGACGACAATTATTCCTTTCCATAATTATATTCCATTCTGCAATCTAATCGCGTTTAGCACTAACAACCCCTACAATTGCGTAACACTCTCCAACTATTAGTCCTCGTTACTTTTCTGCTCACTCTCACAGTTTAGAATATTAACCCCAGATAATCTTACTATTATTTGTACTAGGGCAGTTCAAGTTGGCGCGATTATAATTGTAATTGGTAATTGATCGTGTGTCGTGTGCTGCATTATTATTATTACCAGGACCATCAATAACAGCATTCACTTTATAGGTGATTATTAATAACACCCGGGATGTAACGGCAAACGCAACTAGCGCTCAACTATGGGGTATTAATCTCCCTGTTAGTTTGACGTGACGATGATGCGGTAGTAACCTTTAAGCATTATACTTTGCCTCCTGGCACTATTTAAGATGGTATCCACACCCACGGTTGCCTCTCTCTTTCCTCTCCCCTTCTATAATCCTATTTGGATTTTTCTTTCATTCCCCCTTGAATATCATCGCGATTCAAAAGTTATGCGCATCCCGGCAGAAGCTGAAAATCGAAGTTCGTTGCACCATCGGCTGTGAGAGGAAAATCCTTGCTGGAGACGTCCATTGCAAAGTTAATAATTTTATTTCCGTTCGTGCAGTTTTAATGATTCTTATACCTTGTTGTAGTAAAATTAATAATTGCGTTTTATTCAAAGGATAGCTGATTCCCATTTTTATTTGAAGATTCTAATTATTAGTTTTCTTTGATTCCAAATTTTCTTACCTAACCCAGGAGGGTGAACGTAATTGCTGGTGTTACGTGCACGTGAAATGAAGTAGAATTTATTCATAGTTTACTCGAAGGCTGTTAATTGTGGGTGACGTGTTGACTTCCGTTACCACGAAGCTTGGAACGTAGCTTCGTGTCTATTACTTATCTGTTACTCGTTAGAAATTACAAATTACAGGCTAGGGTTATTTATCACGAAGCAGACTGGACAGATATGTGGAAGCAGTTAGAGATATTATATGCAGTCATTATAACTAGATTCCTCCGGAGTCGCTTGATCTTCCTTCTTGATGACGAGGGAGTAACATTCCTCTATATCTTTTCACCTAAATTATTGCTGCTCAGAGTATTATGATATTTCGGATGAAATATCATAATACTCTGAGCAGCAATAACAATACTCATTTTCAAAGTGTACAAATATCAAATTTTCATAAAAAAAACAAAGATAAATTCAAGTATATGTATTTTTAATAAACTCTATTTATTGATTTTTTTATACAAATAGAGCTTTGCTCCATTTTTCACGAAAAGAAAAATATTTAGCTTAGTTAGCCCCAAATATTTAAAAACAATTCGTAACACGATCACAGAGCCAACGTTGTAATCCATTGACGGGACATTAAACATTTTCCGCTCCCAAGCAATAATTCAGGCAATCACGTTTAGCTTAATCGAACCAGGCGTGAATAATTCACGCCCAGCCGATGTAATCAATTACCCACTCGCTTTACACGTTCCCACAATTCGCGGTTATCCACGAAAATCTACGCGCTGGGATTAATAAAGCAATTATCTGCGCGACTAATTAATGAAATACCCGATAAGCACGGTGAGAAATGATTATATCGTCCCTATAATTACGAGGAACGCTTTTCAATTCGATGGTATCTCGAACACGTAATACGATTGCTCGCATCCCGCGTGTTCTTCGATACAAATAGAAAGTAACATTAATTTTCGCTCGGCTCGATTTCGTCCATTTTCGTTTCGCGCGTTAAGCCACGTTTCCACGAGTGAAGTGTATGGCAAAAAACCCACTTGAAGTATTAGAAAATAGTTCTTGAACGCAGCGAGACTCAAAAAGGTGTCTCGATACTTAAAATTTTGTAATTTTACAATTAAAAGAGCGAATAATTTTTTAACTCAAACAGATACTTATTTATTTCACAAGATGAGACTACGATACGAATGGAGCCTCATGGCTTTCTAATCAAGTCCAGCTGATATATTACGAGGTGATGAGTGTAAAAGTAAACGCGATGCATTCGACGCATCTGATTAATCATCGTGGCTTTAACTATTAAAATTTCAGTGTGCTCGGAAAATTTTTGGTATCTTCTTACCTACGGAATCAAGTCTATCCCCTTACAGCGCGTTGCGCAAGTGGGAGTGCGGCTTTAACTACGTTCCCTCTTTGACGCAGCGATGATACCACGGTAATAACCTTTAGAGCAGTTAAGCGTTCACCTTTTGCTACTACAAAACGACGTTCGCTTTCTCACGTAACCTGTCTTTCTTCCCTGATCCCTTCGCAATGTATTGACGCTCCGCTGTCTGCTTGTTTATATTTAATAACCGCGCGTTACACGAGTAGCCGCGGGTTGCGTGCACCAGCGACCTACTGTATTTTATTAATATCGCCGGCACGTAGCGTTTATTTTATTGCCATCGATCACCGATTTCCCACTGAGCGCAGCCCCGTCTCATCTGATCGGTGGAAATCGGTTGAGCAACGTGTGAAAGGGTAACGGCGAAAGTTCACCGACCTCGAAATGACAAAACGGAATTCTACGCGTTGTTGTGTCTATATTTTCAATGCAATTGTCAGAACTGTGTAAACACTTATTAATAAAATCTGCAAATCGGAATTGCGTAATGATAATTTGCGTCACCTCACGTGAATCATTATTGATAACTAAATGTGGGATTTCGTCTTTCATTTGAAACACTGCCATGGTTTATATATGAGGCATTGAGATCAAAAACGGACTAACCCACATTTTTTGCGAAATTGAGTTAGTAGCAATAATGTATTGCAATAGACTCTGCTAATCGTATAAAATAGGAAAAAAAAATTTCTTTCAATGTGGGCTAATCCGTTGTTGCTCTCAATGCCTGAAATAATATTTCAGACGTGCTCTTCCCGCAGAGCTACCGCCAATCTAACAAAACTAAAAACAGACGGTTGGTACGTAAATATCTTGAAAATTGCTGTGACGAGCGACAAAAGTGTCGCGTGTGAAAAGGCCGTTTACCACGCGAGTAGTTGAAGCGACCAAGATCAATGCTGCCAGCGAGGAACGATGCTCGAAATCCAGGACAGCCAAGGGAATCGGTGGCCTTAACGGTGAACCCCGTTTGTAGCTCGCAGACGCAAGGTCAGAGGCGTCCATGTTTCCGCGTCTGAAGAAGCTGCGTTTCTTGCGGGAGTGAAAGCGGCCCGTGGCATTGGCGCTATTATAGTAGCGATCGCAGTGTCGTTTTTCGCCGACCTTTCCCCCCAAAACGGATCGCGGCCACGTCGGCTGCACGGCTGCCGCAACGCCGCGCCGCGAAGTTCACTTTCCGCCCGCGGAGGTGAGAGTTCCATGGGAAGCTTCTGCCCGCTACCATGCTGCCCCGCGCATGCCCATAACTTCTTCTTAAGTATGTGGAAACGCTTTCGTGGCCGTGCCGGAGTTTACGAGTCGAATTAGCGGCCGTGCCAAATCGTTCGAGATTAAGGGGAAGCTAATGCGACGTTAAGACGCGTTTCTATGCGTGTTACCGCTGCGACATCGGCGCATCAAGCTTCAATCCCTTATGGGTAAAGTATCGATTGATTAATGATGGATTAACACGCTCGCCACGGTGTCGATATTCAGCCACAAGGAAGTTACTAAAAATATTGGTTGCTAGGAGACTAAGGGGCCCACCCGCAACTACAATTTTCAAAACATATAGAGGTGCAAAAAAAGGAGAATTAAAATTTTTCTGAAATAAATATATATATTTTAGTAATTACAGTGTTTAAGGGGCCCATTTCATCAGAGGCCCACACTGGATGTCACTGTGTAACTTGTGAACAGTTTTATTTTATATCTGAACGCTTCAAGCCTTAAAAGTACGACGATGTGCTTCTGCAACAAAGATATTTGTTTGTATGGTAGTTTAATCTTGAATTTATAACTATTATTCATATTTCTGGGTACAATATCGATTAGAATCGCAGAAACTTGGGCACACTTCGCGCAGTACATGATACTCAAAGCTGTCAATTTTAATAACTACGCCTGCGATGTAGAAGATACAGGGGCGAGTTTGTATATAGGCTAACTAGGCTACGGCGGCAAATTTGGGGCAAAAGAATGTGAAAAAGGTAGCGAAATGTTTCTATTTTTACTACCTATTTTGACTGAGTGATCTTTACACATAACACAAAGGCTCGAGACAAATTTAAAAACAATTCCCTTTCTTTTTCATATTGAATTAATTTTAAAATTACCTCAACTCTTTTAAATTAAAATATTTCATGACACAGGCCTAGGGTCGCCAAGTCTCCAAATCCGCCCCTGAGAACATGTCCCTTCTATTGTTAAAACATTTAACGCTTTATTCAATCCCCCACAAACGAACGTGCCAAGTATTTATCCTGCGCACAGTGGGCACTACCGGCTGCAAAGCAAAACAACCAAGTGCGCGTAAAGTGCTCGTAAAGCACGCCCGAGCTCCGGGGATACTTAGCAGTTATCTTTCGACTAATAAATTATTCAGAGCCAGGTTATTACCGTGGGCACGGGCGAAGATGTCGGTTATGTGCACTGGAAATATTTATAAATCCAGGAAAGACATCATCGGCCAGGCGAAGGAGGAGGAGCAGCCGGCTCATTTGAGGAAAGCACATCAACGGCTCGTATTCAATCACCGTGACATTCAGCTCACGACTTTTGCCCCAGGAGGTGAGAGCAGCTTCCAGCAGAAGCATAAAGCCAACAGGATACAGCGTCCGCAATCTTGTTCGCCCGTGCCGTGCACTTCTGGCGGCTTAAAGCTTCTTGCACAATTGCAAAATTCTGCACGATTCGCGAGCGGCCGAAAAATCGCCAATTGGTCGGTCAGTGAAAGCGACGGACGCACCGCGCATATTTCATCCTTTAAGACTGCCCGATCTGAATCTTATGTCACTTCCCCTGTGATCGCTGTGCTTGCCTTTTGTAAAAATATACTTTCATCTTCTTCGTTTCCTGCTGCACCAATTCTTCCATTTATCGTGCAAATTGCGACACAATTCGAACGATTGGTTGGAAAGCGTTGGAGGTATCTTTAACCGTAGAGTAAATACGAGGAATACGTGGTAACTAGAAGATTATAGGTAAGATTTTTATTAATTATATGTATAAGGTAACCTAGGCCCAGCAGCCGGAGCGACAGGTTTCTACAAGACGTTTAGTAGTCAGAAGTGCAAAGTTAGCTATTTAGAAGAGCACACAGAAGGGAAGAAAAATGTCAGTAAATAGTAATTAGATTAGGTAAGTTTCTTTGCAGACTGAGTGTCTCATCTTAAAAAGGGAATTTTGTATCCGTAACAGGACTAACTAGTTTTTAATCACAGATCTATCCAAAAATGCAAAAGTTCCTTACCTTTGTTTATCCAAAAGTCCTTTACCTCCAAAGGCTGTATCCCACCAGCCATTTTGGTTCACGTTCACGCAAAAACGCAAACAATACGAAATACCGAAGACGCCACTAGAATCGAAATAAAATATCGTTGTACTCTTAAGAGAACTTTGAACCAACGCGTGTGTACATACCAAGAAGACGGGCATTTAAAGCGTTTTGAACGTGGCGTTCCTAATTCAATGTTTGCCGATTCCTTTTCTCTTAACGTCTTCCGGTCGGAGCGATACGTCTTCTCTCTTTCTCGAATCCGGTAAAGCTAATTGAGTCAAGATCTACCGTTCCCCCGTGGACGACGTATTGTGACAGGAATGATAATTTCGTGCAAACACTCGGCTATTTCACGCCTGCGGGAGGCCTGACCCGATCACGAATATTCTCCTTATCCTTCTCCATTCCGGCTTCCCTCGCGCTCCGGCTCGTTACGATTTGCGTGACGACCATTTTAAAGTGGTGTGCAGGTACAACTCATCAGAAACTCGTTTTAAATATACCACCGTCTCGAATCTACCACCAAAAACCCTTTCAAATGGCCCCACGTTCCCGCTTAAAGGGAATAACCACTATGCCGGTACAAAAATTAACTTCTACCGATCCAACTCATTTTTCAGTTTTCTACTGCTCTTTTTTCATTGTGACTCATTAGTGAGTTAAAAATATATGTTTGAAAGCGTCAAATAAATTAAAGCTATTTGTCGCGAAAGTTGACCCACGTTAAAGTTGTTTTTTCAGTACTAGAGCTTTTCTTCTTCGATTAATTATTCGTCTTCCCAATTTTACTTCTGTTGCACAAACTTTCATTCAGATTTTTTGGGCCCCACAACCGACTAACTTCTCCTGTAACTATATAATTTATAATATTTATTTGAGTTAGCAATAATTTCGAAATTTTTTAAAATTATAATCCACCTCCTCCTTTTTACTTAACTATTCATTTCGCCAAACTACTCCTACCGTACCTCAAGCTCAACGATACCCCCAGCAACAAGAACGAACCCGCAGGTTCCGTAAATCGAACGCTCAGCAAACTTTCGTCCCGATAAACAGCGTTCTACCGTAAATCTAAACGGGAAAGGACAAGCAGAGGAAGAAGAAGGGGGCGCGATACTGGACCGCCTGCGACGGGGCCCGTAGTCAGAAGGCCCTCGAGCGGCCCATTAAAATAATTCAATTAAACGGACAATAGATCAACCGTCTCGAAGGAGAGAAGAGAGCCATCGGCGCAGAACACGGTCACCCGATAACTTTCGTCGGTCCGTGCAACGAAACGAAAAAGATAAAGAGGAATCTGGCAACGGGCCCAAATCGCGCGGGATTTCGTGAAAATCTGCCCCGTTCTTCGGTAGGGTCAGGTGGACAGGGTGGCAATAGTGGAACGGTGGACGTGGCGAGGGGGAGAGGGGGGACGAAGAGGAACAAAAAAAAGACGAGCAAAGCATGGAGTTTTACGACTTGGCAAAATTTATTGGTAGGCCGCGGTAGGGTGGGTTCGTCCCCAACGGAAAGTACATTGCGATTCCCCGAAAGCACACGGGAGAGGTGTCACACATACGTCGTCTTATCTCTCTTCGAGAGGAAAGCAACAAAATCTCTCATTCTCACCGGGGCTGACCGTGCGCCTCGGTTCATTGTAAAGCTAGCGATACAGGCGTAGATACAAATATAATATAATTATGGTAATTATAATATAATATAATATAACATATAATAATAATAATAATAATAAAATAATAACATTATTATCACTCCTATTAATCGGTAAAAACGAGATACATTTCTACGAATCGAGAGGCCTATCGATGGCTACGATGCACAGTGACTAAGGACTATTTTTCGATAACGTTCATAAAATAATTAATAATATTAATAATAATAATAATAATAATAATACGTTCGCGATAATCGCGTTGCCCGCAATAATATTAGAAAAGGGAGACGCAGCGATAGGTAATTTAAGCTATGTACAAAGCGCGACTGTAGAGCTCTCCACTTCCCCTTTCCTGTCCATTAGTCGGGGAAATTTTCTGCTTTCGCGGAGGAACGTGCGAGAGAAAAGAAGATCGCGATGCGCGCGGACTTTCGTCGTTCCACAGCTGACTGGCCGATCTCGAGCGACCTCGAGGCGCCGCAGCTCGCGAAAAGTCCAGTCGTCCGAAACAATTATTCTTTCTTCTCAGCCACGCTGTGCTTAATTAGTGCCGTTTAATTTATGGCGATGAGACTATAAAACTAGCCTCGCGAATTTACTCGACACACGATCGCACGCGCTCTTAAATAGAGAAAACGAAAAAGGATGTACAGCTCGAAGCGACGGTGCTGCTATGTGTATAAAATTTAACGCAACCTGACACGTACTTTTTTTTTACAGAATTACTGTAATCATGAAATTCGAATTCGCGATTTGATCGAATGCTTCGGTGGCGGAAAGAAAAATAGTTGTTTCGACTGTTGAGCGGTGAGTTTTGACTCTTTCGTTCGCAGGAAACAGCAGGGTGCCTGGCGAATGTTAAATAGATAAATAATGTTGCAAGAATTGCTTCTCAAGTTATTGAAGCAGTATTGATATAGAAAAGCTTGAATATTTATAGAATTTTGCGAATTTTATCGCAATAGCTAAATGAAAACATCAGATTCACCGATTCGTCAAATTTCTCATTAAAAATATGCTACTTCTCTGACACATTAATATTCGATTCATCGAAATGAAAGTTCACAAGCAATTTCTGCAACATCTACTGACAAGGGGAGTGCACGAGGCTTTGGATCACCGATTTCATTGAAATTTTGCATACAGTTAGCGCGCAGCATGTATAATAACGTACCAAACGCACAGGCAGCAGTGCTAAAAGATGTGCGAGAAAATCGAATTCAAAGTTCCACCTTTTCCAGAACCTCGATATATGCAGACGTAAACAAGTTACAGCTCTTCTGTAATCTATGCAGTAATTCCAGTCATACGTATATACTTTTCCTAGTTTCTAATTACTTCTATGATTAATTACGTACACCGACCTGGTCCTCGCGCATAGACTCATACAAGGTTTGAAAGGCCGAAAATTTGTACTGAATTTCTCTTACCAAACATTGAGCGCAACCTGTGCGTGTCATTATACTTCGCATGGACTAATAACGTGCAAAATTTTAACCAAATTGAAGGCCCCTCTTTCGCACACAGCTCTTGTGAGCGATTTTTTAATCGTTTTTACGTATACACAGGATAAATGAATTAGCAAAGTGTTTGGTAGCACTAGAAATTAATCTTGGAAGACATAGTATGTCGAAGATCCTCGATGATGACTAATAATGCAAATTACTTAATCGATCGGCGATAGCGTTGCCAATATCAGACATTTTTATAGCTTTACCGCTAACTTCGATCGATCTAATAATCCTCGTTTTAACTCGCCATCGATGATGAATTGTTTGACGTTAACCCTAAACTTTCCAGTGATACCATGCACTAAATACAATAATACATCCAATACCACAGTGTCTAAGAAAATTTCAGCCAAATCGTTGTCTTCGCGCAGTTCCTTTCGAAGACCTCTTTGCCGAATCCCAGATCAATGTCGACGAAAGGAATCGGAATCAAGGATTACCCATCTCTGGCGGTGAAAATGTTCGCTGCGTCGCTGCTGCTCCTGGTGTCCTCGGGCGAACTTTTCCACGGCGGTGTCCAGGCCGTGGCGGAACCTCCGGAGGGTGGCGGGGGACGAAGGAAGGAGACGGTCACACCTACGGATATAGCTGGGAAACGTATGGAACCGATCGATCATGCCGTTCTGATCGAACGAGCCCGTGTCTCCGCGCGAGATCGAGGGGACACTCGGAACCGACGGTTCATCCACTGGAAACCGATCTCAGCTGACTGGTATTTGCGTCAGCGGGCCCGCCTTGTTCCACGTTTCCAAGGTCGTCTGGTCGCGTCTCGCCGAAGATCTTGCTTCCCCACGGCTCCGATTCGTCGTCGCACTACGGCCGGCCGTTTTCCACCGATTCCCCGTGGAACGGGGCGAATCGAGGGCTCCTAGTGGGAACGGGCCCCGCCGGGGCCCAAAGAGACGTCGCTTGGGGCCTTGGGCGTGGTCCCACGGTAGCATCGGGTCCTCAGCGGCGTATCTGATGCGGGTTATTACGCGCTGCTCAATTTTGGGACTCTGAGCCCCGAGGTAATCGCGTAACCGCGTTGACACGGGCTCCTTTCCTTTCTCTCAGCTGGCTGATCTGTGAATAGCAATCAGACGCTTCCGGGGAACCTAATCGGCAGCCGTCGGGTTCCTTTTTGATATCGAAATTGGATCCCTTCCTAAGGGGTTCATTAGCGGCAGTTTGATATCTTGATTTACTCAGGTTTTCTCTGATTAATTCTCAGGTCTGATCTTCTGATTAGGTTTCGGAGAACTTTTTGGGACTCATGGGCCCAGATTCCTGTTGCAAGTAGGTTTATAGCTTTCCTCCCGGTTCTGAGTGAAATATGTCACTAGCAGCAAATCGCGTCCAGCGTGTAATCCTCTTCCCCTGACCTTGGCCCGATTGCTCTGTTCCCATGGACGTTCAGGCTGAATCGCGTCTACGTCGACTCTGCTTTCCACGATTGAGTTGTTGCAGTCGCCACGCCGCTGGAGAAAGCAGGAACCACGAGTTGATTTGTGGAGATAACGGAGACCGGCTGGATACATTGCGTTCTCGAGCCGTACTGCTGATAACGAGGCCCGATTTAGTGACGCGACTTTTCCACAGTCTTATGCAACTCGATTGAAACCACCGACGACAGCCGGATTCCTCGTGCAGCCAGTTTCTACTTTTTCCCTCGCGACTACACCAGACGCCGCGTGTCCTTCGGACCGTTGCGGAATTTTAATTAAGAAATCCTTGACCAGCTCGTTAAGGACTTGGCAAAAGCGGGACGCTGATCAGCAGCGGATCACGCGTCGCGCTCGTAGCCCCTGCCCCATCCAGTTTCATCTTCCTCAGCAGCCTCGGTGCTCCAGAAGCAGGCCGACGCGTTCAACGTTCGCTGCACCATTCACGCGATTCTCCATTTTTTGTATCTGTCTCTCGATATCATTGTCGCGACGGGAAGTCTCGTCGACTTGATGTGGCTAACGTCTAGGTGTCTAGGCACGGAATACAGGAAGATGGCAGAAGCGAAGTGAACACGAACAAGCGGGATGGAGGAGCGAGAAGCGAGGTTCATAGGCGAGGAGGCGACTCAGAATCCGTGGAAAGTCTTTTCCCTTGCGACCCGGACCGCTAGCCGATCGACCGACTCGGAGAACCGACAGACGGACATCGGGAAGGATGGGCGCGCGATGGCATCGAGATCTTGGAATTTCCACGTGGATTTTCTTGTTGCTATCGTTGCAGCTGTCTTTGCAAGCTTTTTCTGTTCAACGATACTGGTATTTTGTTTGTCCCTGAATTTTTTGCAATCTTTAGTGACATTGGAAATCACGATTTATAGCTTAAGGGGCAGAATATTTTTGTCGGCATTTCTCTTAGACTCGTGGTGCAGATTCAGTTTATTTTTTGTAGGAGCATAAATGGATATCTGTGATATCATTGGACTGCTTGTGATAGCTTCAACGATTTCATATGTTCCTCCACTGGGATAAAGATATCGCTCGCTTACAGACATTGCTCAAAAGACGCTACTTAAGTTTCTACCTTTCCATTATTATTTCAAGAAATTGAGGAGACATCGCGTGGATAAGCCAGACTCCCACCACGACGTTCAATTTCCCCATTTTTACTATTCTACACAAAGCGACAGGTTTCTTTCCTTGAGAAGGAAATTTTCTCAATTTCTTGGAAAATGGCAGCCACTTTAAAAAAGTGTCTTTGTCAGCTGTGAATTCACAGACACCACACGCTGAAACGTCTCCCAAAACTAAATTCTACGAATCAAACAAATATTTCTAATCTTCGTTACTCAATGTCAGTTTGAGTCGTGGATAGAATAACGTAGTCGAAACGCCTCGTTTGCGTGCACGTGTCTGTGACGTAATCGGGAGCTGCTTTATCCCCGTGGAAATTCCAAGGAGCACCGTGGACACTAGCGCGATCAGAAGACAGCCTAATCAGAAAAAGAGAAACGCGCGTCTACAGGGATTTTTAGGATATTAGTCGGCCGGGTGGCTTCTAGTACCTACAGTAGCCATTCGAATAGCCATTCGAGTAGCCGTTGGAGCCCTTGTAGGGAACAGAGTGTATGCTCCTGGAACAAAGATGGTCGAAATCGGAAGATGAGGAGAGTGCTCTTCAAGGGAACTCTCTGTTTCCTCTCTCACATTCTTTCCCTTCCTGTTTAGCAAATGAAAATTCCACCGGTTTCGCGAGTGCGAGATGGCCATTATTCGTGCGCGGTTAGTGCGTCAGTAGAAGATAGAAGGCGGCAGACGTGATCGTAGATCATAGCAGAGTAATGAGTGATAGAAGAAGATGGTAGTAGCAGAGTTTTCGGCATGCTGGGCGTATCTCTTTCTTTCTTTCTTTCTTTTCGTGGTGGCGGGAGAAATCGCGGCGTAAAAAAAAAAAATACCATTGAAGAAAAATAATGGAACTGATAGAAGATACGTGATTGTAAATTTCTGTTGTTATAGACTGTTGTTGATGTTGTAATTTTTTTGTTGTTGATGATGTTGATGTTGCGTGTACATTTTGTGTGTGTATGTCAAGGCGCAGGAGATTCAGAGCTCCCGCTCACCGCCACCCACATCTACAACAGAACAGAAAACAAGACCACCGCCGTTACATACAAGGTATCCATTAGTATCCACCAGTATCGAAGATTTATTTTATCGCTCGCCCGCTCGCTCGCTCGCTCGTTCGTTCGGGCCGCGTTCAAGCGCGCGCGCGCCTGCGCGTTCGAGCTAGCACGTTCCACGCGGAGGCAGCATTATTTCAGGCTGATTTATGGGTCAAGACGATCTTCAAAGTGCCACGCAGGGGGACGAAGGGGCGCGAAGTTTTGCGGCTCCCCCATCCCCCAACCCTTTATCTCCCCCTTTTTCGCTCCTCCGCCAATGCTGACGAAAAAAGGTCAACGGTACTCGTGACCTTCTTCGTATGAAGATGTTACGTCGGTGTTATCTTTCTTTTCAGTTTTCGCGCGGTCGATAGACTTGGGTGAGTAGGTACTGTGCTACTGCTTACGTCACAGGCAACTGAATTCTGATCTTTGGCTTTCGTCAGTGAATTTAGGTTTAGCGAAGTGACGGTGAGATTTATTTTGGGTACAGTAACTTTTTTTTTTTAGGAAACTCAACTCTTTCATTTGATTTTGTGGAGTGGTGGATGTTTACCGATGCTTTTATGCAGTCTATGATTGTTTCTTTTTGTATGCTTTGGTTGTATGTATGGTTTCCATATTAAAGTATGTCGTATGGTTTGTGAAGTTAAATTGGGAGTTAATTGGAAATGAAATTAGTTTGGTCCTAAGGTTTTTTAATAGTTTTAATATTATGGCGATGTTAGAGTTAAACTTCAGAATTTGCGATAGGAATAATATGTTATTCTGGATGCTGACTGCGTTTGAAAAAGTTAATCGATGTAGCAAAATACTACAAATAAAAAGAGAAGATGTCAAGACATTTTCACGTTTTGGTTCGAGGCTATTGGAGATTCAACAAAAACTGAAGCAGTGCGTAAAGTGAATATTCCGTGCCTCCAGAAAATCTTGAACGAATTGTCAAATAAATTCGTCCATAAATCAGCTGAATACTGAAGAGAGAAAAGTTACTGCTCCCAGAAATATCGACATAAAAATTTGCACGCGCAACAATAATTCATTGTCTACGCGATACAGTGACGAATAATATTTTACGTTTAATCACCGTTCCACGAGCTGTCTTTCGTTCGATCGCAGATCGTCGACGACCGACGGCTCGCGAAAGAGTGTCTGTTCGACTTCAACGCGACTTTCGCTTTTCAATTCAGAGACTTTACTATTTACAACAGAATTCCTGAAATTTCCAATAGAAACCAAGAGACACATCGCTTCAAATTATTCAAAAAGTAGCACCGTTCGTCAAAAAATTTCTTGCGATCCACTGTAAAGTCCATTGACCAAAATGTCCAATTAGAAATTGTAACGTCCACTTACAATCCTTAAATGCACAAATACGTAACACCAATTAGAATTGCAACACATTTATAATTCCAATTATAAACCATTCAGAATGGAATCTAAACTCCCACCCTTCTAAAGTTGCAAATTTTCAAATCCTCCATTGGAATCTTTTCTAATAAAAAGTAACGTGTATTATTATCACTTTGAAAATATTTTCATTTCTCACGTGACTAAAAGAAAACTACAAAAACTACGGTGCATTTAAGGATCTCTAAGCGTTGAAATAACACTGCCCAATAGAAACAACTCAGCGGTAATTTCTTTTCTGCATGGAACGTGCGTCGCGTCGCCAATAAAACCGGTCGAATTCAGATAAAGTGAATTTTATTTTCCCCTTGATCGCGGCGCGTCTTCGATCGAAGAATCGATTCTCACTGACAGCGTCTGCGCTCCGATCGCCGAGAATTATGTTTGGTTACGCGCCGAGGGGTCTCGTGGTTCCGTCGCGGTCGTGAACGAAGGATTGACGAATCGTCGGTGGAAATCATGCCGCTGGATGAGTCACTAAATGAAGTACTGTCTTCGCTGGATTATTCTTTTTCATGTTGCAAAAGGTCGTGGCGGTGACCCGACCGGTTTTCGAAGTGGTCCCTATGCTCATGGCTGCTACGGTCAATGCACAATGCTCGCGGCTAGTTCGGTTGGAATCGAACGAAAATTCGTTTGGAACAAAAGCACTTTCCCTGCAAAAACGAAACATGCAGTGCCATTTACTTGGAATGTCTCTAAATTACATCTTGCACTTGGAAAGACTGCTTCTGATTTTTCTTATCTGTTCTTGCATTATGAAAGGGAAAGGTATTAAGCTCGACGTATGTGTTTACAGATTCCTTTAGTTTGCAACAGTGGCAGCCATTAATATGGCAAACATTATTTGTATAGGAATGTATGTATTAATTGAAATTACACTTAAGATTTGAAACGTATAACGATTTCACAAACTATACAAGTGTTAATAAAATTAAAAACTCAAGAAATGGGGACAAATTGGAAGAAGTCGGGGAATCAGAATTGTATTAATTCTTCTTTCGATTCACACGATCACGGTACACGATATCCCACAACTGCCAACGACGAGAATTTCCAACAAAGACGTCACAAGAAACTCAAGTTTTCCACTACCTCCTTTCCGTTTTGTGCAAATAACGTCTGTTCGACGGAACGTTAATTAATATCGAGACCGAAGCTGTGAAGGTACCGCCTGTCAATCGTTAATTCACAACGCGTCGAAGAGCAGCCGCGACGGACCACGAGCGGAGCACAGACGCGGTATCACCCAAAACGGTAACGAGCGAAGAGGCCAAGGGGCCCAGCCACGAAATCGATTCCACGCAGACATTGTCGTTAACACCGTGCCAGAGATCACACCAAGTTGCACCCACGATCTATCATCCGTCGAAGAGGATGGCAACCCAGCCGGAGCTGTCATCCACGGAGGTTCGCAGTGTGACGTTTCAGAGGAATTCGCGCAACTTTGTGTCGTCGACCATCGCCACGTATCGAGCGCGAACGAATGGACGTCCGGCGACTCGGGGAGGCGGAGGGGGCCTGCACTGTTAACTCGGTGCGGATGATTGAATGGAAGAAAAAGGGAACAAAGAAAGAGGAAGAAGAAGAGGGCGATCTCTAGCTCGATCAATGTCTGGCCATGGGAATCGACCTGGGGGCCGGTTGCCCGCGGGCGACGAGCGGCGAATTAGGAGAGGCACGGCATCGAAAAAAAAACGGAAAAAACTCAAGGAACAACAAATCCGTTCTATGACGATCAAGATCTATCCGGATAATGAGAAAATGGTACCTGTGCTGCTTGAGGTTGTCCTGCCGCTTGAAGGACTTTCCGCAGACCTCGCAGGTGAAGGTCACGTCGTCCTTATGGCTGCGCTCGTGGATCATGAGGTTGTAGGGCTTCGTGAAGCGCCGCTGGCAGTACTTGCAGACGAACTCTACCGTGCACTTGGCGCGCATCTTCTGCCGGCGGCCGAACTCCCTGCCGTGCCCCTCTGTCTCCATCGGCATTATCGCGAACATCCTTATAAATTCCCACCGCTCCTTCTCTTGGGTCGACTCTCTGTCTCCTTTCCCTCTACCTCCTCTCTCGCGGTCCTGCTAACGCCTCAAAGTCACTCCCTCCACCTGGTTGCAGCCTATGGGCGTCTTTGTCGCGCTTCTTGGACCGCAGGCCGTTTCTCTCGTTCACGGGAGCACACCGTTCCGGTCCCTCTCTTTTGCCGCCCGTGTCGCTTCTTCTTCGTCTTCTCTCGTCTTCTCTTCGCCTCCTCCCGCGCAACCTAGTCCCAGGTTGACTTCTGGGAGTGAGATCACTCGGGCTGTACCTCCACGCGGGAAGACCGAGTCTCTGCCTCGCCTCTACCTGCGGGGAATAAAGGAGCAATGATTCCTCGGATCGATCCCCGGGGACGACTCGGGGATCTTGGACGTGGGGCCGGCTTTATCGGGGCCACGTTCTTTTTGGGATTCACTCGCGCACAGTGTGGCTGGGGACTGAATTATTTGGGCGTTGTTTCCGATGGGTAGGTGGCTGACTGCTTGCGACTGTTGGCGGGAGGAATCGGGAGGAGGTGTTTCGCAAGATTTCGGCCCCCTTTCTTTGTCGCTGTGGGACTTGGCGCAGGTACTCAGATTCTAGGTTAGGTCAACTCCACATTTGGTAACATCCAAAAGTGGAGTTGAGAAATAAGCTTCGCTCCTCTGTGGAATAGTCAGTCATTGCAACTTTACTTAGAACTTAAACAAAATTAAATCCACTTCAAACGCAACGACTGAAACTGAAGGCCCAAAGGGAACCACCAACGCTGCGGAGGAAATGCGATTCAGCGGAAAGCAAGGATGCGCAAGTGAATGTAATACAAGGGAGAAGCTTATTGCTCGAACAGTAGTCGAAAAGAGGGGTCCCGTGGAGTGAAGAGGCAGCAATAAAAAAGGCCCCCGGGGTCCAATCGCGCGGTGTGGCGCGGCCATTGTGCAAGAGCCACGTCCGGTGCTACTGGTAGCGCAAGGTAAGAACGCGGCGCACGCTCGAATAAAGTGGCGTGTCCGAATGAGTAATAAGCGTGGCTGGGCGTATCCCGGTTGGTAAGGTTACCTAACAGCGGTGGGGCCTAATCGGAGCTGCGTGTTACGCGCGAGTCTGCTCACTTTTTGCTCTTCGCCTCTTTAAGAGCAGGCTTCGGCGATTCGTGGCTTTCGAGGCTACACCAGAGTGCTATTCTTGGCGGCCTATCTTTAGCCTGACGTGTTCGTTGCTGCGCACACTTGTTTCATTCAGCGACAAGTGGAGGAATAGTAATGGAGTTGGGTGAAGGAAGGGCTTAGTAGAGTAGTAGATGAATACTAGTAAACTTTCAATGTTTACATGGCTCCTAAAACCTGCAGATTTCATTAGAAGGGAATTCCTTGAATTTGTTCAAGCCTCATAGTTCGATCGCGTAGAAAAGTATCGGTCACTGTACGTACACGCTCCTCGAAGGTAACCGCGAGAGATTACCAGCAAATCGTATGCCAACTGGCAAGTTCGTCTACACGGCTGTTCGTGATCAAGAGGTCAAAGCTAATGTATGATAATGTATGATAATGCAATGTATGTGAAAGCACGCAGTCAAGATCGCGTAGTACGTTAGAGGGATCTACGAATGAGTATACCCACGCAAATAGTGTGGCCATGCGAAGCTGCGGTTTCATCAGAGGAGGATCTATCGGGAGGAAATCTACGATACCTTTGAAAAATAATACAAGAGCGTGTCTTGGAATCTGATTAAAAAGGAATTACGCGTTAAGTAACACGTGGAGTGTTCAATGCCATTCAAGTGTCTAAATTCGAGACGCCGAGCGGAGCTCCGAAGCCAGCAACAGCGTTGCATCTTTTCAAGGATGGCGCTAGCCGCAGCCACGCCGCTGTTATAAGATACGATTTCGATGCATTGTGAGGAGTAATGGAGTTGTTTAGCAGGCTGTGACGGGAATACAATGCTAGAATTAAGCCGAGAAACCGGGACATTGGATTTCTTAATCCTGTTAGACACGCGTCCTGCAATTCGATCAGGCTGTCGTGCTCCAAGAACAGTGACACTAACATGCTGTTCACTCGTGAATACGGGCACGTCCGACGAAAGAAAGGACCCCGCAAGGGATCCACTAAAAGTTATCGTTCGAATCCCTCGTGAAAACCTGCGTCGTCATTCGCATCGATTGCGCGACACTTTTGGGGAAAATGTCGCCCCCTAAGTAGCAAAGAGTGCAGGAACTTACAAGTCTGTCGTGTATAAAAATGGGATGATGGCTGAATCGATAGCTAAAGTTAAAATGCTCGGGTAATTAAATGGATTTGTTTTTACTACGATTAATGAAAAGTACTCTAAAATTAATACCTTCGAAACTTCAGGGGGATTTAATGGAATTAAATTCCGATGTCTCAGACCACCAGATCCTCGGACTGTTTATTTTTTTATCCGATTAGTAGTTATTATAATCAAAGCGTCACTGCATCAACATGATCGTGCACCACTATCAGGACTTTATGCCTTCATTTGCAAACCCTTCAACGTCATTAACATTCAAATCTCCCAACCTATGTACGCAACATATGCTCAGCAACTCGTTAAGGGTGCAGTACTCTCAGCCCATCCAGAAAGAACCACACCACGAGAATACCTGTGAACATTGCGTCACAATCATAAAAACCTCAGAAGACTGAAGCTACAGGGACGCAGTCGCGCTCCTGCCACCAGTTTGGGGCTTACGCGAGGAAAGACAAGGAGCCACCGCGCTTACGCTTACTCCCCCGCGAGCAAAAGAAGACTAAGGACGGAGGGCACGGGTGAAGAGGCAGCCAATCAAAGGAGGACGGAGTGGAGCCAACCAAGAAGCCCGCTCGACGTGCGTGCACCCGTTCTCGTATGTATGGAGGAATAAAGAAGGGAGCAGTAGCCTTCGTTCGTTCGCCGGTAGCCAACCAAAGAGGAGCTGCTACCGTGAACCGCCCTACCGCTGACTACCGGTTTTCGGCCAGTCGCTACTGAACCTCCACAGAAATCCACCAAGCGGAACCACACCCGCCTCCTCTGGATCGACGTGGTGCTATGCTACTGGATAGCATTCGGTCGAATGTGCAAGGGCAGGGATCTCTTAGGACACCTTCTCGCTGCTCAATGAGAAGGGAGACGCGAACCCTCGATGGTGAGCACCTCGAGGAACTTGAACTGGGAGTATTGGATTTGGGTCTCTTTGGGTAGGTCTAAGTTGTGGAATCAGGAAAGGGTAGCTTTTCTGGTGGGACAACTTCCTGGTAGCCAATGGGAAGGGAGATATGAGAGCCACCGATGGCGGGACCACTGAAAAACTTGATTGGAAGAATTAAATTTGGATTAAGTCTAAGTTAGGAAACTGCGAAAGGGTGAAATTAGGGAAGGGTAGCTCTCCTGGTGGGACATTTTCCTGGTACCCAATCAGAAGAAAGGGTAGCTTTTCTGTTGTGATGTATTCCTGGTAGCAAATTTCAAGGGAAATATGGTAGCTCCCGATGGGGAGCTGGTGAGGGAGATTGTTTGGGAGTGCAAGGTATTGAATTCCATCCGATTGGTTACATGGTGAATTTTTAGTGGTGAGCTGGGTTTGGAGGAATTTCATTGGCAGTGGATGGAGTTGAGGAGTGAGTGTTTGTTATAAAGCAAGTAAGAATTACTCCTTTTTAAAATATGAAAAATAACAATTGTAGTTTCCAGCTGAATTAGAAGTGAATGAAAAAGGAAGAAATGAAGAAATCAAGTGATTTGAATTCCTCTTAAACATCCAAAAGTTTTAATTACATTTCCCCCTTAATACCTAGCTTGTCTATCCTACTTAATATCCAATTACAAAATCTGACGAAGCTAATTAAATTAAAATAAATCAATGCATGCGCTCACTCGACAGCGGTTTCTGGAGATGCTGTACTTGAAACGCGAAAAAGAACTGCATAATAAGCTACCGACGAGCAAAACTTTGGAGCGTAGTCCGGTAGCCAATCAAAGCGAACCAGCTACCGTGTACCGCCCTCTGGCGCGCTACCGGTTTTGGGCCAGTCACCATCAAGACTCACGTGGAATCAACGAATGTGGACCACACCTTTTCCCGCCCGCTCGATTCGGAGCACAATGAAACATGAAGCATCCAGCCACCACAATCCCGATCATACTTTCTCTGTTCACTCGACATCGACATCAAAACAATGATACTCTAACTAATATCAGAAACATAAACCACGACACCCAAGAAAATCTCCACACACACACACACACACACACACACACACACACACTTGAAAACTCAATTCGAAACATGGGATACGAAATAATCAAAAACTAATAATGTGATCCTCCTAAATTCCTCACAACGATCGTAAAAGACAAGCGGCGGCGAGCAGAGGTAAAAGAAATTCCTACTCCGAATTGAAAAGAAAAAATGTAATGAATAAAACTCGCACTCACCGGTCGTTGAAGTCACCGCGCTTCACCGTAGTTCCCTCCTCGCGTCGTGGCTCCAACTTCAGACGCCTCCGTTGAACGTGTAACAAACGTTCAGCCGCGTTAACATCGAACCGTGCAATTCCCCGAACTCGTAACCGAAATCGCTCGTTTATTGCCCGCGTACAAAGAAAAACCCGTTGGAACTCGTTTCGTGGGATCGGTATTCTCTGTTGTACGTGTGTCTCGGGATGCTGTCTTCCGGGCTGACAGGTCTGGACCGTTTGGGTGCGCGGCGTCGACTGAAGCTCCGTTTGCCCGCTCGGTTCGCTGGTAGCCCGAATAGGTAGGCACACCAGAAGACGGTAGGATGCGGTGTGTAACCGCCAAAGGTCTCCTTCGTCGTCGTCGTCGTCGTCGTCGTCGTCGTCTCGCTTCTTCTGGTTGGAGGACCGGGAGACACCTCCCTACCGAACCCAGACACACCGACGCAACCCCGGTTGCTGTCGTTTGTCCGTGTGTGCTCTCTCTCTAGATTCTAACAGAAACCGCTCCAGGATCTTCCTTCCTTGAACGGAGCGCGACGCGGTGCGGCACGGTGGTGGTGGTGGTGGTGGTGGTGGTGGTTGAAAAGGAGCAGAAGAGAGGCGCGCCACGGGCGAGAACCGCGGAGGTGGAACGGGAGCAGAAGAGGAAGAAGGAAAAGGAGGATGTGCTCCTTATCCTGGGCCCGTCTCGCGTCCTTGTCTGGCCCAGTCGCCGAATAGCAGCGCGGTTATTCACAAATCCTTCGACGACGCGGCTTCCTGAGCTCCTGGGAGAGTGCCCATCCGCCCCCTCCCCCCGGCCTGCTCCCTCTTTTCCACGATCCCTACCACCGGGCCCGATGGGACCGCCCTCGTAACCGTCGGATCAAAGCATCCACGTCGCCCACGCGGGGGACCCTTTTCGAAAGGGTCTTCCCACTCTCCGTGGAATACCGACGCGGTTCTTTCGTTTTCGCCCTCTTCGCATATTTGCCCCCCGCGGGGGCGGTAGCCCAGCCTGGCTACAAAGGAGGTAGCCGTTTCGAGAACAGCCACCGCATATGCTCATCTTTCTCCCGTACGTTCAGGCCCAGCTTTGAATTTTTAGTACCCGCGCAATTCCTCGTTTCCAATGGACACTGAAACAAAACCGCGTCTCAACGATTTAAGCTAGACCACCGTTCAGCATCCCTAACTCCGATGGGCCAGCCGACGCTTTCGTCCTGGAGACAGGCAAAAAACGTTCGCGGCGGTTGTCAGTGGACTCGCCCACGCGAAAAACCGGATCAACGGTACGTCGATTCTCGAAAGAGGATCCGCGGGAGCGGGTGATCTCTTTGTCTTTATCGAGGCGCTCTCGAGGCCAGAAAGAGTGACGCTGACGAAGGTGTGGGAGGCGGCGCGGGGGTGGAAGGAGCGCGCAACAGCGAAGAGCGGGGGCCGAGACGATGCCGCGGGGGTTCCCAGGGCACGTGGGAAATGCACAGTAGTCGATGTCAATCCCCCCACCACCGGCTGTACCGTTGGTCCTGTCGGGCCCCGACGGGCCCCACTACGGGCCCCGCGACTGGACCGCAAGAGCCATCGCCAGCGCACTGGGCGCCGCCCAGCGTGTTCCCGCGGTATCGCTTCATTGGACGATTCAATGGGCTATCGCCTCCTTCGCGCGCCACCGGGATGATCGAGTGGTGGAAAAATTCCACGGGAAAGGCACCCACGGATCGGGAAGAAAGAGCGGGCGAAGAAGACCAGTGAGCGATCGACAACAAAGAGGACGCCGACGTACGGAGCGGAATCCGATGTAGCCACTGAACAGCGTCTCCCTGTGGAAGATGAGGCTGAAATGTTTCCAGGGTTCCTGGAGCGTAGTGCTCCGTCGACGATGTAGGGTGCAGGTGAAAAGGGATTGCTGTTCAGGATGGAAACAGAAGGTATCAGTTTGCAGGACTGGACTTCTCTTGGGTTAGGAGTCTTTTATGGTGTACAGTAATTAATTAGAGCAATTTTGGCGTTGGCGAGATGGGGGAGGATGTTGGTAATTGACGAAAGTAAGCTTCTGTTTCTGTTTTCTGAGGACGGTTCGCTTTTTAAGGGGTATTATGGAAAAGTTTGTTTTTTAGGAAGACTAAAGTTTGTTTAAGAGATGGATGAAATTTTAAAGGACCACTCAAGTATCTGGTTCGCAGTGGGAGTAAGACTGTATTTGAATTATGTCTGAATTAACTGTTATAGGATATAATAGCAAGTTGCAGAAATGTAAAGTATGTATAAGGGAAAGAAGAAATGCTTCTTGACGCTTCAAACGAGACGTGTCCTTTTTCCTTTTTAAGAAGTGTCTTAAATTATCAGTATGTATAAACCCATAAGAAATTCTTACCAAGGAGTCAAGTGTTTACATAAGCAATTTAAACGTTTTACAAAACACACTTGAATATTTTCTTTATCCAGAACACATTGAATCACTCTTACCTCATCGGATCGAACCGTGGAATTGAATAAGGAATACGAAAGGTTTATCTAAATTTTCAAAATCCGCTGATGCAAAAGCGCTTCGATCTCAAGAATGAAATAAGTAAACGAGATGTGTTGGAGAATTTACAGATCCAACAAAATTGACAGGTAACGCGTTGGCGATAAGACCGTTTGCAGAGGACGCATTATCGGGCACCATGCAAATACTGATTTTAAAGATAATAACTGAGAAGAAGTTTTAAAATCTGAAAAAACAAACAGAAGCAGGAACAAAGAATCATATAAAATTATTAAGGGATATTAAGTATATGTTGAGTCACCTGAAACTCTTTATACCTAATTAAGAATTCCCTGTCAACTCCTTATGAAGTCCTCATTTGGTTACGAAAGAATTATTTTACTTAATAAGTTTTCAGAAACAATTATTACAAAGACAGTAGAGTCTCGATGCAAACAATCTATATCGATTTAATGTTCTGTGCAGTGCGTGTAATGGTTTCTGCGATCGACTCTGATGTCAGTCGTTCAAATCTCTACACTGCTTGCCCAGTGACGAGCCCTGGACATTACGCAATGCTGGGTTTAGAAAGACAACGTATAACTTTGCCTTGTGCGTCGTTAGTGGCCGTGTGACACGTGTTACGTAAAGTTAGAAGTAGCTCGACGTTGACACCATAGATTCGATCTCACGCGTGATTTCTGCGTCCGATTCTCATGGCAAGTAGTATGAGCCGGATGGTCAGACCAGGAAAAAGGGGAATAAGAATTTGCGACGCTCGGCGGCGAGAATTCAAACACGCCGACAAATAAAGCAATTTCCATTTCTGTTTTGTGAAACACATTTTCTCATTTGATTAAATTTTTATTTCATACTTTTTCATGCGACAAGATATTATATCGAAGATGTTTTTAAGGTATTTTCATGTGATTATCACAAAGTGTGGTGTTAACATTTAGGAATAGTGGAAAGTATGCTTTTTAGGGGTTTGAAAATAATTATTTTCGATACCTATGTGGTATTTTTCTTATGCGCAGTTAGCGAGATGTGTCAACCTGAGTTGAAAAAGACTGAGTTTTCATTTCTTAAACAACCTCTCTCCAACAACATGTCTCCTTCGAAGCTATAAAATTTCAAAACTCTGATTACCAACAGAAGTAGCGCGCGAGCACCGACTTACCGAATTGCTTGAAATTTTGCAGATACTTAACCCAAAAAATTCCACTCACCCCGACAAGCACAGAAAGCCGTAATTAAATTACAGCAGCAATTCAACCATAATGCAGCCTGAACCAAGCGAACCAAGTGTCTTCCAGGGGAGCCACTCTCCTTACAACATGCCCAAAATCCCGGCGCACTGACCGTCCAAAGATCGAGGCGAGATCGGGGGTTCGCGTCTGTGGACGGAAAGCGCGCGTATTCGGTGAGCGGATAGATCACAGAGAGGCCGCCGTGTTGGCGCAGGAAACGGAAACTGGCGGAAACAAAGCCTCGGCAAACAGACGGCATCCCATGGGGAATGTTACCAGGGCAAATAGCGCGCGTCCACGCTATCGCGCCGGCCGCGACAAATATTGTCACGTCCGTGGCAACGGAGAGAAAAAGGTTTTGCCCCACCTCGTTTTCGGCCTACGTCCCCGTCCGATAGATTAGGCCCTGGACCACACGATACCGTAAACGCCATCGCCGCCGCCCCGTGGGCAGAGATAACGAGGAACGATCGAGACAGGTCCACGTCGAATTAGCAGGTAGATCCTTGCTTCAACATCGGCGAGGGTCCCAGAGGGGGCTGCCGCGACGGAAATGTTGCTCCGGGCCCGCGGATGTAGATGTTAGTGATAATATATAATCAGCCTGCGCAGCTCGGTTTAACGTATGATTACAGGCCACGCTCGATTAATCTCCACCGATATTGGTCGGTATTGTTTAATGATATTTCGCTTCTTTGGGATCCAGGTGGGTCGCGTGTGAATTTCTATGGAAATAGAGGAAATGGGTTGAGTGAGAATTGGGGGACTGGTGTGGCGTGAGTGGGTTAGCGTGGAAGCAATGGGGGTAAAGTTGGTAGCATCTTTGGGTATCTGGTAAACTGTGGGGCTTTGTAACGAGAAGTGACGTCAGAAGTAATGTTTTGCATACCTAACTTGCACACTTGAGTCGATTTCTGGATAGAATTTATTGAATCAATGAAGCATGTCAACACTCCATTTTCTCAAGTTACTCCACACCTCCATGGAACCCTCCAGAAATAATACACTAATCGTTCAAAAATCTGAGAAGTTTAAACGTTTCCTGCCAATATCGTCAAACTTTCCTTTCAAACACCCCAACTTAGAAAACAACATTGAGTTTACAAGAAACTATAAAATAAATCAACTTAAAGGTTTTTAAAAGCATTTATGGTGCACGTTTGGGCACAGATAGGGTACAAGTTCAGGGTGTGCAAATCGATACCTGTCAAACGGAAAATTACCAACGAACGAGAGATTTTTTAGGCCACCCAGTTCGTGGGGCACCTGGATGTGTCTCGAAGCGTTGTCAGACGCGAGGGTAATAAGTGTCTCCGAGAATGGCGGTCACATCAAAGCACCACTCGCGTTCTTGGCCGGCGTGAAGTCGCGAGTCACAAGATACGCGGACGCGCCCAATGGGAACGCGTTTGTATGCACACGTCTCCGCTACGCGGCTTAATGGTTCTTTCACAATTGGCCGTTTCGCAATCGGCTGAATCATTTTTACGCGGCACGACTTTATGGCCGAAATACGGCCGTTCCGTTTATACGTAACGCGAACTCGCGACTGGGTAAAGAGCCGCGAACAGGTTCTACTACGTTCGATACCTGCAACTATTAACGTTTAATTAACTATGTCAGTTTGAAGGTGTTTGATCGATACAGTTCAATTGATTTAATGTTTTGTAAGGTGGAAATTCAGTTCTATGGTTCTCTGCAGATATAATACCGTGCGTAGACTGTAGGATCAAGTAAATGTTGTTTAATTATATTATATTCTGTATGACTTTTTGTATCTGTTGAAACTTAGAGTGATTATATAATAGTGAGTTAATAGTGTAAAAAAGTACGTTTCACAGAATTCTGCTTTTATCACAGTTTATACTTTATATTTTTAACTCACTGTCGGACATTAACAAAGAATAATTCCACAATTGTGGCACTTTATTGTACACGGTTATCAGTTGCACTTGTAAACGCTCAGATAAAGGAACTTACTTTTAAAATGCTCGCTGATAATTCACGCAACGCAAAACTGTTGAATCATACCTGATTTTTATGAAATTCTGCTAGAAAATTGTATGAAAACTACTTCATCTACTCTGAACACGTATTCCTACTTGAACTTCTGTACGCGTGAAATTATATTCCGTGATTAATAGTAGAGAAATCTGATTTACCAAATTTTGGCTTGGTAACTGATTGTGAGTTTTCTAAATGTATCTATAATTGGCAGATTAAAATGTGTAAAATTCATCGAAATTTGTTGGACATTTGTTATCTGTAGAGCAGTTGCTTAGTTACAAGAGAAAAGTGTTTAGTACATGGGGTAACTATATTCGAAATGAACTTATTTACTTTTTAATGAGTACATAAATAATTAAAGTCCATATTGTCATAATTCAACGTAAACGATTGAGAAAATAACTTGTAAGTGTTACAAGTATCTGATATAACTATATACATGGAAATTTAATAGATTCATTAAATATCGGGTTCAAATATATTTGAATAAGTTTTCCTAAATGAATTTCAAAATGTAAGTCATTATGAATTTTACTGAATTACGATTCTAAAATGGTAAGTAGCTAACAGCAGCATCAGGCTTGAATAGATCATCAATTTTAAATATTATCACTAGTATTAGCAATAACTGACATTTCTTACGTTATCATCTGAAAATTTCCAACTTTTACGAGAGACATTGACAGTAAAATGTGAAATCATTTTAACACACAATAATAATGATTACCACATTGTTCCTCCTACAAGCTCAACTGTTTATTTCCATTCACGTTCAGTGTGAAAAAAAATATGTAAATTGTAAGAAAGGATACATATTGTTTGAAATTTGAAATATTTCGAAGGATAAATGGTGAGCACTGAATAATTTTTTTTAAGTGACTCGAGGTAATGCACTGCATCCGATTAAAAATCGAAAATACAGATTCGAGTGTTATTCTTATACATTCCAGTGCAGGAAATCTGCAGCTTCAGCTTCGAAACGTTGACGCGCTTGAGCTATTATCTTCATCTACGTCATCTACGACATAGTTATCACTTTAGTACCTTCTTCTCTAAATATTAGCATTCACTATCTTAAAACTTGTTTTTGGCGAGAAATTTTGCAAAAATTATATCCATTAATTCTTATGTAATAAAATCTATGGTAGACTTACGTTAAATTCCCGTCACGCAAAACAATGACAAAACTGTTACATAAATACTGCGGAAAAGCAATAAAGCAATACACTCTAAAGATTCATCTACACTAAGGAAACAAGATAATGATAAATGGGCCCAAAAATTAGTTCCCCGACGTAATTCAGTAGACGTTACTAAAAAGAGTTCTAGATCAGACGTTGGAGGATTCGGCGAGGGCGCTGTGGACGACGCTTAATCGGGGGCCCACGGTAAGGCCCCACGAACAGTTGGCCGGCATAATGGGCATAGGACGAACCCAAGAAGAATCGTGGACTAAAGCCGCACCTTGTGTTGGCCACATAAGTATGCGACGTGCACACGTTATAATGCTACGCCCGCAAACGTACGAGGGAACTAAGGTTATTGCGACCACCGTAGCAGCTCCACGGAACTCTGCTTTCACCTACGATCCCTCCACCCCCGCCCCGTTCATCTGGAAGGATTCCAATTTCGACTCCGTCGATAGTTACGGTGGAAGCTCTGTTACCCGCAACAATAGGCAATTTCATGAATTTTTGCAGATTGGTAGAGTATTCAACGATATTTCATACACGTGTCATTTTATCGGCTAATAGTCGAGTTTTAGGGGTGAAAACTGCCCTTTAAGTGGGGGTTGAGAAATGTATTTAGTTGAATATCTAGGGAACTAACGGATATAGTAAATTTATGGGCAGTAACGTGGGCTTAATGGAAATTTCATTATGTTAAAGCTGTGAAATTGTATAATAAAAACTTAGCTTTCACCACCTCCTATGATTTTAGTATGCGAATTTCCTCGAAGCGTTTCAAAGGGAGATAAGCAGCAGCCCAGGTGTGTCTTCTGTTTGCTGATCGAAGAAACACTTTTGTTAAACCGCCTAATTTCGATTTCCACTTACCTTTTCCTGCGAAAATGCCCCTTATCGATAATTGCGTCGATACGTACCTCTATAAAAGACCCCTAATCACGTATAATGTCACTTTTATCGATCCAAGTTTGCAGAAAGATTCGTATCCACAGCTATCGATGAAACCTTTCATTCACACGCATCACAGAGGAATCTATTGTCGAATTAAGCTTGCAGAAAGATTTATGTGCTCACCTAACGATATACCTCCTGCCCTCTCTTATAGATCACAAATATTATTCACACGCGATAAACGAATCCTTTGAGAAACTCCGTTTGCAGAACGATTTACGTCGACACCTATTGGCAGGTTCCCAGAAAACGGCCCGCGACGGAGCTAATGAAACACCCTGTATAGCGTATATACATACTATTGCCGTGCATTTAGCTTGTCGCGCGCCGCTGACAGAAGAAGGGATTTGCCTTCGGCGCTTTACCGGATTTACCGAGACACCTCGTGAAACACGCCCATGTTTGACTTCAGCTTTTGAGTCACGCCGAAATTTTCACAGGAACTCACCGCCGCCGACGGTGCGCACACCGTGGAGTAAGATGAACAACCTGGGGCGATAGAGGACTTATCATGCCTCTAGAAACGTACGTGCCGGCGGAATAGATTGTTTGTCGATTTTTAGTCACCACTTGGAGTTATAAAGTCGACTGCTTGCAAACTCGCAGGGGGAGTGGGCTCGAGAAATCTTGAATGTAGGTATATGTGGACTATAATTTTATAGTTTATTTAAAATTTTCTCAGGAAAGTGCATTCAAAACTGTGCGTCAGAGATGAGATTGAATACCTCGCTATATTGTTTGGGTGCGTCGAATATTTTAACTTGATTTTCTCGCAAATTTTTGAAATTGTACTACTGATATGCAAATTTTCAACCAAATCGATGAAACGCATCTTGTGCATTTTCCTTGTCTGTCTGACAACCTGCGCCCCCTGCTCACGCTCGGAAGATTGCAATCGGTGTCCAAAGGGACGTAAAGGTTTAGTTACATAAATTAGTCAAACTATAGGAGAAATCTGTGCGCATCATCTGTTATACACGAAGAAAATGGATCCGTAACATAAATAATGTTCCTTCACATTCGAGTCAAACCAATTTTAACTGTTTTATCCACGACCAATAAAGAAGTAATAAGCACTGATCGAAGGGTAAATGAATATATCTACAGTAGCTATATTACCTGCAACCGATCGTTTGCTTATCGATGTAAACATAGTTTATTTTATTATCAAAAGAAAATAATTCTCGAAAATATTTCAAATCTATCACGGTCTGAATGTTACGACTAATAATTTTAAAAACATGTCGCACAATACCCTTTACTAACAGATTTTGATAGAATAAAAGAAATTTTATAAAAATTGACACGGTCTAATAAAAGGCACATTTATATAGCACTTTTTTCCTGCATTCCTTTAATTTAATATTTCAAAATATCCTCTCACCTTAACGTCGTTTCTGGTTTGCCCTAAGGATGAGCCTTAGATATCAATGAAACTAACGTTAATATATCAGCGAAAAAAGTAACATGCCCAAATGCTTCTTATATCTTTTATTTCATTTTTCTTAATATAATTTACAAACTTGCTTAACTCTCGTATAAATCTAAAAATATAGATGCTCGTGCAAGTCGCACATTGATAACATAGAAAATAACAGGACACTTGAGCCGGCCGCGAATTTTGTAATTTGTCCTGGGGACGGCACTCGTTGTACACGGTACATTGTACATTTCCATATATCTCTATACATTAGGCATGTTTAAAAATAGTACAAAATATTTTTCTCTCGCCCTATTTCATTCACCCCGTCTCATTTACGCGCGCATGCACACAGGGAATTTCATTCCCACTTTAACATGTATCTCGAAATACAAATTACAACGTCGTTATAGCTAATGATTCCATCTCGATCAGCTACCGCGTTTCGTCCCAAAAGAGCAGGAAACAAATGAACGAACTCTGTTCTGTGCACGATTCGCTAATATCACATCAAGTATCGTTTTCAATAAGAATTATAAAGTTCTTTTCTTGATCATGCGAATCACATCAATTAAAATTCATTGCTAAAATCTCCCCGCCTCGGAAGATGTTACCTACAAATTGCTTTTTCACTGCTGCTCCCAAGAGTAAGAGAATTTTCAGAATATTACTCGCTATCTCCTCCTATTATAGAAAATGGCCCCCCTCGAATACCAGGATTCCACTCGAAGGGCCCAACACGAACCAGTGAAAGATGAAAGAAGAAGCGAGTTGGACGAACGGATTCCACTAAAACGACCCCCCGTCGCCTTGATATCCGTTCGAAAGGTAACGCGCCTCGAGTCGGATAGTAAAACCGTGGGGATCCATTCTTGCGGTTGAACGACGCGTATTGGGCCACAAAGGGGCCCTTAATGATCCTCCACGGCGGGAGAAAAGAGGACGGCGTTCGTCTAGGGTCGGATGTATTTTTAGAAAGGAGCAGGTACCACCAAAACCAAGTAGCTTCGACAACCTATTGCACCTGTCACCTGTGGCTACGACGACTCAGGTTGTTCCTGTGGCCACCAAATTTCCATTACCCCTTCCAACGTGCCCCGTGTACAAAGGAGTAGCCCCGACTCTCCTTTCACGCCACATAGAAGCGCTTCTTTTTAAATCGATCCTCTGTTCTTCAGAAGTTTCAACTCGTGTGTCATCATGAATTTCTCTTTGTCACACGATTCTGTGTACTAAGGCACATTTCTCTTTATTTTCTTTCTTTAAAGTAACGCCGCGAAGAATATTGTCTTCGTTGCTTCTCTCTTCTTGCTTTCGTGTGTAATTTGAAGTGAGTGTTCCACAGAGTTTCGTACATTTTTTCGAGGTTGCTTCATATATTCGTAGTGTTGCGTAATTATTATTAAAATACAGTATTTCGAAGTACAGTTCGTTCCTTAGTTTCACTAAATGAAGTACGCTACGACTATATGAGGCAATCCAATATGTTGATCTTGATATTAATCGACATAATGAAACGATAGTAGGTATACTTACAATTAGTCTCGTTTCTTTCTTGTATTCGAATATAACTTAAGATCGTTGTTCAACTGGTTCTTACGTATTTCTACATTAACCCTGGGATACTCGAATGAAGTAGAGAGTTCGACATTTGGAACTATGCATTCGTATGAAGTAACAAATGAAATTGGCAGGATGTGGACCAAAAATGGTCACGTTCAGAAATCATGAAGTTTATTTACACGCAACGTGTAAGCTAAGATTGAGTATTCCAGTGTTAACCAAAATTTCAACGTATCTTTCTATATACAACAATATGATCTTAACGGAGTAATATAATAAATCTTTAACGAAATTGACCGCTCGACCTGTTCACGTTGTACTTTTCCAAGTTATGTTTTTTTGTTATTTTTCTCCACACATCGTTTTTGTTTATAGTAGAAATACAGCCACGCGTAATTACAGAAAAAAATTTGCCCTAACTGCCAAGGCGAGTTAAATGTATCACGCAACGGCAGAAAATATTGCCACGATTTATCCATCACGTATCGAGTCACTGGAAATAAAATTTTATTTGAATATTCTCTCCTTGACATAAAATCTAGTATAACTAGAATTTCTTGTAAAAAATTAGACAATTTCTTACACCCATATACTCTTTGTTATACGCTGATATGTACACAAATTATAAATTCTCTATTTATCAACATAGCATTATAAACAGTTTGCAGTAACGATAGAGCGAAGATGAATACAGTTAATTTTTAATTAAATTTATATTTTGACAAAATTGTGCCCCTAGGTAAAATCTATTCGAATAAGAGGTCTCAATTAAAACAAACTGATGTCCCACTATACAATTAAAGACTCAAGACTGTATAAACATTAAACTTTCAACGTGAAATACATACATCGATACGTAATTGTTATATTTGTTAGAATTTCTTAACAAATTCTATTCTGTTTTCAATATGTTTCGATACTTAGGGCCCAAAATTATGATTCTCTCGTTTGCCAATAATGAGTAAAAAATCGTACTACTCAAATCTCGTGACAATATTCCCACCGTAGTGTAACATTTCTCATCTCTTGGCATTTCCTATCATTAACATCCCAACAAAAGGCGGTTAAGAATCAAAATGGCGCAAGTCCACAATACCCAATGACCTGAGTAACTCCATGTGTTCGAGGCTACTCAAAATTCCATACCACTCGCAAAAAATTACTATTCGTTCATTGCAACAAATCACCAGCGACAAGCCGAATGAATTCCAAAAACATTAAACATCACACAAAACATCCTAACATCCGAATCCTCGAAATCAACAACACGTGGACTTAAACCAATTGTAATCTCCCTCCTAGAATTACATATTACATAAAAAATTCCTCTATAAACCTTCGCTGGTCTCCTCCTTAACGGAAAAAATACTCGTATGAAAAATCAATCCCACCAACGGTCCCAGTTTCACGATCATTTGGTATTCACCATCGATGTTCTTCCTGCTGCCCCTTCTACCGGCGCATTATATCCGCTATAGTGAATCCTTGTCTCGCGGGTGCTGGTCTAGGAGGAGGTGGCGGCTGGGGTGTAGGAGCCCTAGGTGGACGTGACACCTCCTCCTCTCGTTCTCTGTCGCGTTCCCTCTCCCTGTTCTGCTCGATCTCCCGTTCGCGTTCCCTCTCGCGCTCCTGCAGCTCCAGGAGCACCCTCGAGGGCCCTGGGGACCCTATTCGACGTCTGTACGAGGTCAGGATCAACGGCGGCGGGGGTGGCAGTGGGCCCGATGGGTTCTGAGTGACAGAGTGGCCACTGCTCCCACCGCTGGTCACCGTGGACGGCTTGGACGAGGGCAGTAGGTCTCTTCTGATCTGCAGCTGAGGCCTCTGAGGAAGGGAGGACGTGGAGGCCGGGGCCGTGGGTTGTTGCGGTGGGCCCGAGGACCCCTGTGGTGTGTAGGACGAGTTCGTCGAAGAAGTTGCGAGGGAGGAGTTCGTGGAGGACGAGGTCGACGAAGACGATCCAGGTTCTGGACAGTCCTCCTCGGGGCTGTCGTCGTCCCTGAGGGCCTCCTCGAGGGCCTCGGGGGGCACGTCGCCCACCGCGTGGGTGAGCGCGTGCCTCCTCAGGTCGCAATTCCTGCGGAACACCTTGCCGCAGGAGGTGCACTCGTACGGCTTGTGGTCTGTGTGGGTGAGAAGGTGAGTCTTCAGATTGCTGCGCTGGTTGAAGCTTCGCGCGCAGACGGGACACTTGTGAGGGGACTCCTCCATGTGCAGGATCTTGTGCACCGCCAGGGTGCGGCTCTGGCAGAAACCCTTGCCGCACTCGCCGCATTTAAAGGGCTTCTCTTTGCTGTGGATGTACCTGGAACAGGGAACAGGAACGCTGAAAGTGTTGATACGGATCCTACACAGAAATCTCTGGAAATCTCTGGAACTATACACCGCACATTGCTGATTCTTCTTTCATTTTAATGAGGAAGGATTGATTGGCCTTCCCGGAAACATTTATTTTTAAAAATACGTTAAAAACGACTTCACAGCGCGCTGTTAAAGACAGCTCCGTTTCAGAGGTCCAATTCGACAGCTGGCTATAACGTTCGCACAAACCAATAAAAATTACCTGTGATCCCGAAGGTGATCCTGCCTTCTGAAAGCCTTGCCACATATGTCGCAGGAGTAGGGCCTCTCGTCTGTGTGAGTTCTCTCGTGGATCAACAAATTGTAGGACTTCGTGAATTGCCGATTGCAGAACTTGCAGATGAACTGCTTCTTCGGCCTGGACGCTCTGCCCGGCGCCCTCAACAGCCTCCTGTCCAAGTGCTGGTGCGCCAGGGGCCCGCCAGGTGGGTAGAGGGCCGAACCAGCAGGAAAGGGCCCAGTGAAGACGGGATAGCCAGGGGGTGGCTCTAGGAGTGGCGGCGGGGGCAGTAGAAGCGCTCTCGCTGCCAGTTCCTTCCTCTTGTCAGCCATCATAGCCATGATCTCGTAGCTGGACGAAGTTTTCCTGGCGACAGAAGGCTCTGGACCCACTTCGTGCTCTGAGCTAGACGTAGTTGACGACGGCGGTGGCGGCCCAGTTAAATGGGGGTGTATTTCACCTGGGTAGGGCGTCAGATGCAACCTCGAAGGCACCACGGGCACGAACGCAGACGACTCGCGGTGATGTGGATGACCCAGACCCGCCACCAGGCCATGCCGATGGTGGTGATAAGCGGCTAGGGCGCTAGACGGGTCGAAGCCTCTGGATGACGGCTGCCCCGTTGCTCCTGAAGACGAGGGGCCCGCTGAAGAGGCGGCCGACCTTGGCGAGGGCCCAAGGCCCAGGTCTCGACCTCTGCTCGTCTCCTCCGAGACAGTGGCCGAGGCCGAGGCCGACGACGCCACGATGTCCGTCGGCATACCGATGACACCTGCAATTGAAAAGCAACCCTGATGATGGTGGGATACCTCGGAACGCGGAGCGGCGGCAATAGTTATGACACGTTCGCTGAAATACGAATGCAATGGGACCACGTGAATGAACTCGATGACTCGATAATTTACTGTTTCAGACACGCGTGCGAAACGTAAAACAACGCTGAACAACGAAGCAATAAGGAAACGAGGATACTAGTAGCTGTTAGCCGTGTGTTTTGTTTCCTTCGGGCGGTTTAGAAATCAATTTTTCAGAATGACTTTTGGCCTTCCGTTATCTCTGATTATGTCATGTTTGAACTGGAAATGATAGTAATTATAATGGTTTTATTACGTTGGGAGATAAGATGAACACTTGTATTACGATGGAAAATGAATCGAAATAGCGTAAATGGTGTATTTAAACGTGTCTGTAATGCAGTTTTGAAAATGTAGGTATATGCTGCGGAGTTAGGAGTGGTTGCTGAGAGTCGTTGATATTTGTTCAAGAGCTTTATGAAAATTGTCCTAATAAACATTGTGGGGTTTAGGACGTTGATAAAGGTATATTAGAGTATTATTAATTCAGCTACTTAAATATTTTTAGAATTCTGTAAGTTAATATAAAATGGATGTGGACGTATATATGTACTAAGATCGACAGAATGCCATTGACTAAAGTTAATAACAAATTTAAAAGTCAATTAGTTTCTTGTTGCACTGTGCTGTGTTCGTTAATGGTGATACTTTCTTTCATTCGTCCTTTTTCCATAGCTTCATAATAAAAAGTAGTCAACATATCATGAATTATTAATAATGCCAGACTAAGTATAGGTTTTAGGATTCAAAAGATCTGTTTTATTTTCGCAATTCTTTTTAATACTGCATATTTTTTATTACGTCTACAATGTTAAGTAATTCCAAGGATAAGAAGAGAAATTAAATTGATCAATTTTTTTCTTCGCCTCCTAAACACAGAAAATTTGCGTAACTTTAAAGTTCCAATTAGGTTGAACATTTTCATTAGAATCTGCTGTCTTCGCCATGAAATAAAAAGTTGACCGATGAATTCTTCAGTTTCGGTACACCTATAAATAATATCTTAGCATCTTTCTCCATTTTGGTAATCACATAAAATTTAAGTTTCCCCAAAAATCAATCGGAACATCTGACGACAAAATCCAACGAGTAGCCTGAATGTTCTCAGGCAGCTAGCTTATTAGTTTTTAAATGACTTTCACGCTGTTGCAAAATGGTAACGTGTACTTTGATTACGAAATGTCTTGGAAACGTGATTCAAGGACTTCGGCAGCGTTTGCAACGCTTCTCTCCCTAACGCGTTTATATAGATCGCTCTTCGTTCAATTCCATTGAGAGTAAAAGAAGATTAATCAATCCGTTATCAAATCGATGATAACATGCGCGGTCATTACCGTTTCCAATTATTATCTACATACAATACAAAGATTCGCGTGACAAGGTTAAGTATAAACCACGTTAAACATATCCGCCATCTTGCTTCTTACCCGTGTCTCCCACTAAACATAGACAAGCACTGTTTTCACGTAGCAAACAATACCATTCCTGTCCGTTCCTATTACCATTTCAATTTCCTAAATCAAAAGCACCTTTTACAACAAGCATGTAGTAACAAACGATGCACCAAAAAATCCATTAAATACGAGACACATTAAATACCACATCAGGACCAAGCAGCTACAATCCCCATCCACCATTAACGACTACCAACAACCCTCCGTAACCCTAAAAATGAATCATTCCCAGTCTAACACCATCGCTCTCAGCAATTATAAGCGATACATCCAGCGTAGCCTCTGTCAAGTAAAAATCTAGACAGTCTGAGGAGAAGGGCTGAGATAACGATGAAGCAACAAATCAGAAAAGCCTATCTCATAATCGCATCCGAGACGATTCTCCAATAATACGTGGAACCCGCTCCCGTTTGGCAGCCGCGTGCGTTCCACGAACGTGAACTGGTTATCTCGAGCCGCGCACACCTGCCAACATGGCTTCCGCGGACCCAGCGGTCACGGCTAGTCCCAGCGGCCATGTTGGAATCGCGAATGCCCAGAGGAATGCAACGAGCTCGGAGCTCCCTCGGCCTCCAGCACTCGCCGTTCCCTGGGGAACCCAGTCGCGGATGCTTCCCGTCGTCTAATGCTCACCAGGGGAACGTCGGCCGTGTACACTTCCCGATCGCGCGTTTACTCTCCTCCTCTGGTCCACCGTCGCATCTCCGCCCGAGATATCTGGTCCTGTCCACTGATCGCTGGCATTCGTCGCGGCTCCAGCACCGGCTACATCGAGCTCGCCACGCCGTTGCTTTATCAGATAACCATCCGCGAGCACCCACGTAAGCACACATACACGGATCCACACTCGTGAACGACACTCGTGAACCGCACAGAGGTCCGATGGCCCGGGCACAGGATTATTTCGAGGGGGGGCTGGGAAGCCGCAAGAACGCGGGTACGACCGTGCCCCGCGATTACTGGCTGGGAAACGGAGACGGAAACCGTGGAAACAGAACCGTCCCTTCTTTCTGGATCGTGGATACGAAGGAGCGCGCGGTTTACTGCGTGGTGGACGCCGCCAGGTAGGCTACCTCCGCGCACACCCACGCAACCGTGGCACACGCATGGTCCACACGCACGCTGGCACACAGGTAACCGGCCACGACTTGCCTGGGAGTCTTTCCGTTCGGCTGCCGCTAGTAGCGCTGCTGCTGGATGCTGTGCGCCGACTGCCTCGTTCCTGGCCCGACAGTGCGACAGAGTCAGATGGAACCGGCCAATGGGGAGTCCAACCGAGACGCAGGAGAACCTGGAGCAGGGTCTAGCGATAGGACTGAGACCCTCGCAGGCGATACGTCTGGTGGAACAAGTTTCGGTGGATTACTTGCGACGATATTGGCGGGTCGCTTGATCTCATGAATTTGAACTTTTAAACGCGAGCAGGTATTTCAGCCTTAGAGGGAATGCGGGAAATTGGCGGTATATATAATTAGATAAGTACTGGGGATATCAAAGATAACAATTGGTCAAGTAACCTCAAGCAGCAGTGTTAGTCACTCAAACCTAATATTTACATGGCGAGATAGGAAGGTGTCTTATTTAAGAAGCTTCTTGGAATTTAATCTTAAAGAAAAGCGAGGAAAAAGTGTTTTATGCACTTTATTACTCCCTTACTATATATATTCAGCTACTTGGAATATGCCAAAGCAAATGCAGGGAACACAATTTTCTCGCATCACCGTACCACGATAAACTCATCCCCCGCATCTAGACACGCAACAAAACTCTCCAATTTGCGAGTTCAAGCCGCGCTCGAGCCCATCGCTAACAGAGACGTAGAGTAAAGGGGACCAGGAACGAGGGAGGGAGATCCGCGGGTATCCTATCTACCAGTACCTACGATGCGATGCCGCGCAGGTTGAACGCAGGAGGTTTAGGTAGGGACGTGGTATGAGGAACAGGTGCGTAATACTAAGGTTCTGTGCCCCCCTGATCGATAAACACCGATCACCATCGAATCCTCTATCCCGTCGAGCTTCACTCCAATTTTCCAAGCAGGACCTCCCGAAGAAACACTTACTGTCTCCTTCGGTTCCCTCGGAAGACGATCAAAGATCCTCTTTCCTGTTTTGCCACCGTTTCATCCCCCTGGAGACCAAAGCTCCAAAAGCACCAGACACCGCCGCGCGCATCGTCACTCGAAGATCTGACGAGAGATCTAGACGATCGTGGATCGCGTCACAAATGAAACTCAGTGCCCCTGCGAGTTAGACGGAAGGTGAAAAATCGTGGGGCAGGTTGTATAAGTGTCCACCTGCAGGGGACTCGCGCGGCGCCGGCACTGAAGAAGGAGATCGGTTGTTGGTGGGCGGGAAGGGGAGAGGCCAGCGGCCAGAGGCACTCAGAGAGATCGAGTCTCGATCTCTCTCTCCTCCCCCTCCCTCGTAGACTCTCTCCTTTTCATCCCTGTCCACTCCATCCCTCTCCCTCTTCCCGTCCACCTCGCTTTTCTTTCTTTCCTTTTTTTCCCCCTCCTCCCCACTCCCCTTTCTCTGTCCTTCCGTCTCCTTTCTGCTGGCGGCAGCCGCCGACGCCCAGCCGGTTTTACACTGGCGGAATCGATTGAATCGCGTGTCTCGGAGGAACGAGGCTGGTTCTAGTTCATGGATCGTGGATTTCGCTCCACTTGCCTAGAACAGCGGCCGTAATTGTTCCCGTCTGTCTGATCCCTCGGGGATTCAGTTCGCGCCGATGACGATACGCTCCCTCGCGGCGATCGGCTTTTCGAACAGGAATAGTCCGCTTCGCCCGCCACCCCTCTAAGGGGGAAGTTTGTAGGCGCTCGATGGCCTCGTATGTACGTCTTCCTACCTCGCTTTCTGGCTTCCCTTCGTCTCGTTACAGTGACGTTGTAGGATACGTGATTCGTCTCTCCAGCGAGTTGCACCGTTTCGGTTGAAGTAGCTGGTCCCTGGGAGCTCCGCTCCTAGCGAAACATCCTCCGTGGACAGCAAACGTGATTGAATGAAATTAAAGGAGAGTTTGTTGGGTATTAAAGGAAAATATTAGATTACGCGTGGACATACCCCTGTTTTTCTGTAGAAATGTCAGAACTTTGATAGACGCTAGGCAATTGAGGAGCTTGCAGCAAGATGAGTGCGACTCCATTTTTTTACAGTTTTTAAGTTATATTTAGGCAATATGCGTAAAAAATCCGATAACTAACGAGCGACTTGGTGCAACTTTTCAACCCGCACCCGTTACTGTTTTGTGCAATACTTTTGTTTTGGGCAGCTCCAGATTTTGAAAAATTCGCGAAAAATAGGGATAAAAGCTTATCGACTCAATAACTACCTATTACTTGTGCTGTGAAAATATATACTTTTCAATTAGTGTTCTCTTTTTAATGTTAAGTCGAAGCAGTAATTTTCTAAACAGTTTTTCTCTAATGTACTCGAAGTTTTAGGAAGGACTTAGGAACAAGAGGGTGCAGCTGAATCTTTACCAAGTCCTCAATTGTTTCGTTCATTGGATCTTTTTGTATTTAGCGTTGGAATCGATGGATCTTGTTTGTGAAAGAAAACAATCAACCCCAAAAACGCACCCCCCATTCATTCCCCCTTATTCGAGCGGAATTTCCATTGAAACGATACCAGCGTTATCCATGTGACAAACGAATTCACTGGTTTTATGTTCCAGCTATCATCAGGGCCTCCCTTTTCACATTGCTTTCTATTCAACTTGAAAAGTGCCCTCGAAACTAGTTCGCGGGGAGTAGTCGATCGATGGATCGTTCATGTCGACCTCCTGGCATGAATATTAAGACGAATATCTTGTATCGGTCCAATCGGATGACTTCAGCTCGCTCGCAGAACCGTTTTCTCTTAACAGATCCCTTATTGATGTTCTATCACTGTCCATCAACTATTTTAATGTCCCGTGAATTTCTGTTCCGCGTTACGAGAAAGCGTACGCCGCTGACTTTTGCCCCTGTACAAATATCGAAGGCTACTCTTGTACATCGCGAACGTAGAATCATAGCACGCCTCAGTGGTGTCCTTTATTTTCCCCGAGCGTGAGCATCGATGTCAACTAAATCTCTTTTTATTGCGAACTTTCACTACACCCGGGCGAGAGAGGTCTATCCACTTTGCTCCAAGAGTGTTCTTCTTCTATATTATATATTAATATTAACTTCTAACTTCTAAATACTATGTTAGTGCTCAATTCGTGTGAAAGGGCTTTGTACCAACCAACTTATTGTAACCTGCATTACAAATACAATAGAAATCCTTCGGGGTCCCAGCAATCATATCGCTAAAATTCATTATTTTTGTCAAAACTTAGGGGAAAGAATTTTCCTTGTACGCCCACGATATGTTCCGTTTCCATCTTTCCTAGTCCATACATTATTGGTTCACTTAAAATTTCGCAGCATTTTTAATAACACTGATTTCAAATCTATTGTTCATTCTTAAAGACTGTGCAAAGATCAAGGATCCTTTCTTTTTAAATCCCCAAAGGCATATGTAACCTCTTAAAAAGACGATCGCCGATCATCGTGGGTGTACCCAAATACGAGTCATCAGCTATCTTTTCGTCCTTCCTGCATAAGTGCATCCGTAGGTCAACGTCTACCTGCAGGTGCATTTGTATTCACGAGTCGGCGACACGCAGTCGGCCGCAGCACCGTGTAAACGCTGCAGGTACCTGCCAATGCAGACGAATCAGCCGCGGAGGAATTAGTCGTTCTTTCCACCGCTCCCCTGGCTTCTCGAACGCCTCAAACGAACCTTTTTACATATATTCTTTCCTTATCACTCCTCTACAACGAAATTCTAACTAAAAATCGCGGAACATGGAAGAGAAGATCGATCGTGGTTGTTAACCAAGTGAACTTCAGTACTCAAAGATAGATGTTGTTTTAAATTTAATGTCCTTCTCCTGAATAACTAAAGTCTCCAATCCCTCAATTATTGTTCCTACGACCACTATATTTACAAAGTGTCTGAGAATATCTATACGTGTTCAGATTTTCCCACACGAGATTCTAATACCGTTGACAACAATCCAACCGATTCCTTTCGCGACTTGTGAATTCACGGAATACAAAGAGGCACAGAGAGACAAAACGTTGACGAATCGCCTTTTTTAAAAGGGCCAGACACCTGGAAGAAGGTCAACACGGCTGCTTAAACGTGAGAAAAAGGACTGGTCTTCAATGACAGGTACCTTACATTTAAATACCTGCGTGACGTGGAGCACTCTGATGCAAAATACCACGTGACTTTGTGTCTGGGGGGACTTACGAATAAAAATAAGGGCTAATGATGGAAGGGAAGCAGCTTCTTCGTGTATTCCTGTCGTGCACTATAATTTAAAAAATGTTCGTCATTCAAATGATCAGGTACCATCAAGCTACTCGTTCGTTTTTCGAATCTTCTGCTTAATTTTGCCTAAATGAAGAAACATGTTCTCATTAAAAAATATCATGATCCGAAGGATTAATTTGTACTATAAACTGGTTTTTAAGTTACTGGAGATGTGAGTCCTAAACTGTGATGTTTGGATTTTGGATTGACTCTTAAGTGCACACGAGTAATTCCTAAGCAATATATACGAAGGGCTGAGAATCATAGTGGTGTAAGTGCAAATTTTGATTTTCAGTTAATAACAGTTTTTAAATCTTAAAGGCTCCATCTGTTTACTTTCATAGTGAATTAAGTTATAACTTCATTCTTGACTGAGAAATAAAAACATTTCTCTTTGGCATTTAACTGACAAGAATAATTAAGTTTTTTTTTAATTTTTTAAGTACCAGAGTTGGACATTAACTAAACAAAAAATTATTTTAATAACGGATCAAATAAAAGTTACTTTAATCTTAGATTATTTGACGAATAAAGGTAATTTTTTCATTTGACAATCTTTTTTTTAACTTTTATTCGTTATTCGAAATTTCTATTTGAATGAAATTTTTGCCCATCTCTATATTTATTATCCAAGTATTTTGAGCCTTTAGATGTGCTCCCACAGCTGCAATATATATGTAGAGTTTTTTATAACACGTAAACGCAAAACATTTTGTTCGAAAGAAACACCAATTTTTTATATGCCCTGTCCGATTCAGATACGAAGAATCGACATTGCGATAAAAATGTATTTTGGAACTAGCCACGAGACAGCAACCCAATAACCAGATCCATCGGTGACTCACTGCCAGGGCTAGCAAAAGCCTGGCCACCTAAATTTATCCTTTGTAGCCTTTACTTATCACGAAGCGAATCGACCACTAAGTTACATAACAATAAAACAAAAAGAAAGCCCGTCGTGTGAATTGGAACGTCTGTACTTTTCAGAGGGTCAGAGAGGACAAGCTTTTAGGCGAAGCGACAGCGGCGAGGCGTTGCTACAGCGTGCAACTGTCTCTCGCGTCGTTTTGTTCACTGAACTAGTTCCCTCTCCTCTTCCCTCCCCAATCCATTCTGCCACTACCACCGACGCCATCTCACTACCACCGCCAGGCCAGCGTTATCAAGATCACCACCGTGCTGGAAGCTGAGGGAACACGGAACGAGAGAGCGCCGAAGGAGCAAGAGGAAAGAATCAGGCAAAAAGCGAGCAGAGAAAGGGACAGGGGAGATCTGTCTGACTTTCAGCAAAGATTCCACCGAATTTAGACCAGTTACAGGGAATTCCTCTTCGGGATGTGTCCAGCGATAGTTGTAAATGGCAGCCTCGAGGGTTTGGCAAAAGACACGTCCTAGCGTGCGACGTTTAAAGTTTCGCCGTGTCAAACCTGTGGCTACGCGGGCGAACTTGATGGAATCTTTGATTTAAGCGGCGTTCACAGCATATGGTCGATTAGCCTCGTGATAACGAGTTTAGTTGCTGGAGGAAGGAACGAGGAAGATGGGTGTCTAGAATTGTTCGAGTGAATGCTTGGATATTTGGACGCTTGAACACTCAAAGGATCAGCCACTCAAGTGTTTCAGGGCTGATGAACACAGGACAGTGAAACGCTCGAGTAGTTGATTCTTGAAGCAGATATACTTGAGTAGTTGATCGTTTCAGCATTTAACACTTGAGTACTTTGACAATGATGCCATTACAATAAAAGCTTTCTACTTTTTAAAATGTCCTACTTCGGTATTGAAAGAACGAGAATATCTTTGAGTATCTACGAAGGTGTTTAAGTGCAGTGATTCTGCATAAATTCTCCGGAATATGCAGACCTTTTAAACATTGGGTATTTAAACAAATCATGGAGGATTAAACGAGAATGAATAGTTACGTAAATTAATGTCACATTTACACAGAATCATCGAAATAATTTCTCAACATCCGGAATCCATTTAATCTTTCCTAGCATATTATATTGCATGTTAAGACATTTTATGGCACTTGCTCTACTGTTACCATTTCGGTGGTGGGATTTCAGCTAACCTAAAGTGAATTGCGAAACGAAATGGTACCTATAAAAGCAAAAGTAATCTACGCCAGTGTGCTGCTGGTAGCCTCTTATAAATGTTTCAAACAAAGCTACCGCTTAAAACTTTATTAGGGGAACTAAACTGAACTATCTGGTTTTATGACTCCTAGCGGTTAACACTTTAGCAGGCGCTATCCTTGAACAAATTTTGTAGCTTTTCTGCGAAACGTTAGGAGTTAAAACAATCTAAGAAGCCGCAAATATATTTCTGCCATATTTTTCCTTTGCATAAAAATATGTACATAGAAGCTTTGCTACTTTATGCTCGTCACGAATAAATAATGTACCATCGTTAATCACAAATTATGCAAATAACATTCTTCGCGCCTTCACTGGTAGGAAAACAACAAAGTAATACCTATACACTGAGGAATCGATATACGTAGAAAATAATTGCCTGCCTTCTCGATTATAATACGTTGTTCCATCGATGCTTCATTCATGCTTAATCGCACCACTATGGACGGCCCTTTATTCATGCCCTACAGAACTTCAAGAAAAGCAGAAGGAAAAAGTTGGAGCGTTTGTAGCACAAGAGAGAGAGAGAGAGAGGGGGGAGGAAGAGGCCCTCGCAAAATCTATGCGCCTTTTATGCATCATTAGGGTGACTGTACCTAAAATATCGCTCATGTTCCTAATATCGTCCATCGTTATAAAATTTATCGGTTATGCACTGAATTAGTACCTAACCATATGTAGGAAGACATACTGTAATTACAGCGTCATGTGATCAACAATTACAGAAAGGGAAATATTTTAGTGAATCTTAACAGTGTAAAAAATATATTGGTCCGCCACAATAATTTTACATCACATTCGAAGAAGGTAAGTTTAATAATTCTGTGAATGCAAGAATATCTACTAGAAATACCTAATTAATGATGTACTCAAGATATGAAATCGAATCAAATATTTTACGTAATGAAAATAGCGTTTTTCTTTTAGCAGTATGCGTGTTCTCAATACCGCCCACCGGAAAACAATGGTTTCGATGTAATGTTTGTTACAGGTGGGGTCACGAAATAAACTTTAATTGTCGAATATGTACACCCGAACGTAGAAAATAAAATATTTTAAAAATCCCATTTCTATGTTTTTGTTATAAAAATAAAATCAAAGATGCATAAAAAAACATTTATAGAGCAAAAAAAAAAAATAAAAGCACATACGAAAATGACTTTAAAAACCCATATATACATGAATTAATCAATATTTATTGAGTAGGCGATATTAGGTACACTTTTTTTCAGGGCCGGTTTTTGCATGCCTTATGTTTTTTAATTCCTAACTAAAAATTTGTAAGTTTCAACGATTCTAACTTATGCTACACGAAAGATGAATAATTTCTCTTTACTTTGAAACAAATTTCATGCAAAAATATCAATTATTATTCAATTGACAGCGATTTAACTTTTGCTAGGCGATATTAGGTACGGTCGCCCTATTTCCGTGCCGAAACAATTTAAGAAGAAGAAGAAGAGGAAGAAGAAGAAGAAGAAGAAGAAGAAGAGGGGGGTGAAAATGGAGGTTATAAACGTACAACAGAAAAAAGAGTACATGGTACGTAATTAAGGAAGTAATATCATAAAATTTAAGTAGTAAAGTAATGATTGGTTCCAGCGTATTTATGTTGTCGTTCGAATGAATTTCGAAGAGAGGGAAAAGGAAAAGGTTATGCATATGATCGCCCAAGTGGAAATTAAGGGGGAGTATTATAAAGAAGCCAAGCACAGATTCTTTGCGGCTTGATTAAAGTATACAGGGCCAACTGTTATTTCCAATTATAGATTGTAATTTTCAAGACGGAAGAAAAAGGATTATAACAAAATGTAAGAGAAAGATGGAAGATAACAAAACGTGACGAAAGTGGGAAGGGGATTATTCTTGAAGGAGTATAATGACGATAAGTACGTTTTGTGAACCGCAATATTGTATTAAAGAAAATTCGACGAGAGAAAAAAGGAGCAGTGATGAATAAAATATATAAGTTACAAAGAAGATGCGAGCTCCAGAATTCTTTGAAAGTAATTAAAGGTAAGAAAAGGGAAACGAAGAGTGTAATAAAGTATGCTGAAGGGAACACGAGGAGAAAATGTCACGAAACCATAAAATGAGATTTTAGAGGTGTACAAAACTTCGTTAAATAAAAACTGAACAAGATTAAGAGCTTGAAGAAAAGGAAAAAGAGTGCAGCGCAGAACCAGAAGACGAAACAGAAACCTCGCAAAACCAGAAGTAAGGGAGTATAGTATAAAAAGAAGTGCAAGTCTTCTCACGAAACTTCAAGATAAATACGTGCATCGCTCGAAAGAATTCCAAGAGGAGGAATAAGAAGAAACCAATTGGGAATAAGAAGCGGAACCCTCGAGAATCAGAAGCAGACCATCAAGTTACCAAAATGTTTCCCCAAATTTTACTAAAACATTCTTTGTCCATTTACTAGTTTCAAAATAAATACCTACATCTAAAAAACATCTACTTCCTAAAATTCCAGTAAACCACAGACCCCCTTCCCCTCCATTTACTCCTAAAGGAACACAAGTAAAACGAAGAAGAAACAAATTAACCCCAAGGCGCAAAGCCCTCAGCAATGTAACACAGACCTCCCAGTCACCAATATTCCCCGAAAATCTACCTAAATCACAAACTTCATTTCCCCTTCCTTCGCTGCCAAAGCTGCACCGCTAAAAAACGAAGAAACATCCTGTTGAAAAAGAGAAGAAAAGGAAGGTAGGGGGAAAAGGGAGTGGAATGAATATTCAGCAGAAGCGAGGAAGATACATCAGCAACGGGAACACGTACATCCTCGCAACGGCCGCAAAGGATACAAGAGGAACAGGCTAGCCTACGAATAATTGGCGAACGGCGATGGAAAAAGGAAGCCGCGGAGTCGGGATGTTTGGCGCGCAGGTCGAACAACAACGCGCACGTGGTCGGTGTGAACGGGGCTTGAATCCTGTTCCAGTGGTGGCTCGCGAGGGGACGGACGAGGCGGTCAGGAAGAAGAAGAAGACGAACGGAGATCACGGGGCAAAAGAACGAGGAGAGGGCGAAAGAGGTAAAAGAAGAAGAAACGTGGTCTCGCGGCGTGCACGGATCTCGAAGCATGGAGAACACGAACTGGCCGCCGCATACCTACACGACGCGTAATGAGAACATACCAGCGTCGTTCGGCCTGCTATCTGCTATCAAACGGATACCACCGGTTCAACCTCGGATAAACCGTGTACCGGGCCCTAAGCAACCTCGAATCCGTTTTGCATCGCGTTTCTCAACGGCTCGCTGGAATTACAGATCCTCCCCGAAGGAGTCTCTGATCCTTCCACGCTGATGGATTCGTACTCATGGTCGCATCTTTAGTATTTTTAATTCTCTGAAGAATTGTGCTTTGATAGCGATGGAATGAATTGGTAGTAATGGATTTGGATTGCTCAGTCATAAAATTCTGAAACCTAATACAATGCAATTACTCTCTCTTGCAGGAATTTCCTGCTGTGGAATCCCAAAAATGCCGCGAGACTTTTGAATCTAGAATTGATGTAAATTATACAGCGCCAGACGTAATAATTTAATAGTAATTACTATTTGTAGGGATTAATAGGTAATATCACCACGCGCAGCGTAACGTATCAGTAAAGGATTGCGTATCAAGTTCGGGGACCGACTAATAATCCCCAGAAACGAATTCCATTGCGAAATTACACGTTTCGATCTTGGGCGAACGTTTCACGAATTCTCGGAAGTAGTTGGCCTATAATTATTACTAAATCAAACACACGGAAACAGCTATGAAGGTCTGTTACAATTGGTGCCTTAAATTTCATACTTGTCAGATTTCACAAAAATGAATATAATCCTCTTTTTTCTCAACACCATCGCAGCTACGATGCTATAAATATTATTCAAAATTCATTAATGCTTCATAGTTACATTTGCATAAAACAACCTATGGTATATCATATTTCCAAAGTTCCTTCTGAACTTCGTTCTTAAAATAGTCCCAAATACGAAGAAGTGTTCTCTTCTTGCGCATGGCTCCTGCGCAGGCGTCGCCAATAAAACGCAACTATGCGCAGAAAACTCGACAAAAGTCAGGATGAAATTTATGCACGAACCAAGAGGCATTCTTATGTATTTTCTGCATGAAATTTATACGTCACTGGTATCGTCAATCGAAACGGTAACCGAATCCGCGAAGTTGCCATTCGCGGTGAATCGACGAATACCAGTCGCCGCGAGCGGTAGTAAAATGGCGCGAAAAAGTTGCGTAAAACCGCGTCGTACTTTCTTTTACGCCCATTTGTATCGGGTCATTTAAATTTCTCGACGTCTCCTGTGCAAAATATTCTGCTCATCCATGCCGTTGCTTCCTATCGGGCGATTTTCGCCAGCCGCCCATTCATTGGCGTTTGCTGGACTGCAATTTGTAAAACGCGTTGGCTACTGACAATACGGATTTCCGTTTATCTTCGTGGCCTTTTGGATCGGTTACACGAAGCATTCGTTGACCTTTGCGTGAATGCTTCATGGGTTAAGCGAGATCAACGTGTTGCAAGTGTTTGATTTCTTAAAGCAAAAATTCTTGCAAGATGAGAAATAAATGAGACGTAACTTTAACATTCTTTTATTTTAAAAAAAAAAAACATCAATATACGTATTCTTAAACTATTCTGCAGTATTTTTAAGAACATTTAGCATGGGTGACTTAGAATTGTGAGACGATTCTGCTGGCGAAGGAGCACCAAATGGTACACACTGATTAATTGTGAAATATTTAGGTACCGAACCTCCGTGTTCGAGATGTTGCAGATGAAAGACACTTTGCGTTAAATGTACAGAGGGGGAGAAGTGTTTAGAAATTATTATACTTGTGCAAAATTTGCATCAGCTCTACCTTCGCCATTAGCCTCTTCTCGGGTGGTATAGATTTCAAATCTCTATGAAGAGATAACAGGAACAATTTATCTTCATCTCCTAGGACACTTTCGTGTTGCGTTCTACACTTGAACAATTCCTTCAATATTCGATTTATATCCTCCAATGCTTTACTTAAATCGTGCAATACATCGTCGGACTCGATTTTTCTTCGTTTCAGTGTAGGTAAAATTTGCTTCTCTTTCTCAATAGATAAATCTTTTTCAATTGACGCTTCTCTGTGTCCATCTTCTTCTTTCACTGTTATGGTTTTGTCTTCGTCTACGACAGTCAGGTAATGTGTACTGGAAATATATAAAAGTAAAGGGTAATTTAAAGGACCATTTATAATGGTAGAAATGTGTAGGGTGCCTTATTAATTAGAACATACGTTTTATCTAGTAAAGCTGGGGCTAAAAATGTGAGGATGTCAAAGTACATGTATTTTTTCCTATTCGAAGCCCCTGCGCCCGAATTTTCAGATTTCTGTTTCATTAATTCTCTGGTGAAACAATTCCGTAGACTCTTCCACTTTCTTTGTATTTCAGAGCCTGAAAGAATGCAATTCCTGTTTACTTGAAATTTCTTTAAGAACTCAATTCATGCTGAAAGTAGAACAGAAGTTTTGTAAAATTGAATAAAAATAAAAAATATATCATTGTCTTTTCAAATTTTCGGGACTCAAATAATATTCGAAACAATTCGGAGCATTTACACTGCAAACTTTCTAGTTTAGTCTTTCTATTCTCTTCCTATGAACATATGCTATTCAAATCTGGCGCCAAACATGTCGCCGCGCCACAGTATCCACAACTTGCCATGGCAACGGGAGGTACAGTGGGGGAACTTGCATAACTATATATATAACGTCAAAGGTTGCTAACGTAAAAGTAGCAGTTCAACGCTAATCGAATTGTTTCGAATAAATATTTCTCTAAGATAAGTATCCGAATAAATATTCCATTTGATCGAATATTTTATCCGGATAATGATTATTATCCATTTATTGGAAAATCACAAAAATATTCAAATAGTACGAATAACTTTTCATAATTTTGATCTCCTCTTCATTTTCTAAAAGTGTGTTCATACGACCAGTACAACGAGTAAACAATTATTCGAATAAAAATTATGTATCTTATCTGGATAAATTATAATTTGATTAAAAATTTATTCGTTTCTGGCGAATAGAAGTTTACTCGTTATTCCTATTCATTATTCGTCATCCCCATAAAGCTTTGCCCATCTCTGCTCTGAAGTAGGAGCCGTGTCTTTGAACGGTTAGTTGATTCCGTTCAGACTCTAATAAAACTTATGGATTACTTCCAGAGTACTTTCTCCATAGTGGTGAATCAGAGCAGCCTTACAGCAGAATTCAAGTCCAACTTCTCTGCCTCTACACATCCGATATTCGACACACTGATCGAGACGGAAATACTTACTCACTTTTACCTTCATTTCATCGTGGAGCTCATCGAAATCCTCTATCATTATACGAAATATCTCCAGCCAACATTCTTTCCTTTTAACTTTGTTAGCGTACTCTTCGGTGCGAACGTCCCACAACGCAGATCTGGCACGCACCAATTTGACGAACGTCTCTGTATCGAAACTGTCCATGTCCGTTTCAAATGGGAGTATCGGTGTAGGATTTCAATTGTCACCGATGTCTTACGTGTAATGCACTCGATTCGGTATGTGGGCGAAGAGTGGCGGACACAGAGTCAGTGTCCCAGCCACTAGAGAGGAAAGGCCTTTCCCAAACGGGACACTAAATGCCGCGACGCCAAGTGGCAAGCCACCGAAGATTGGTCGCAAGCAATGGCCACGTTCGGTGCCACAGATGGTCTGGCGACTGGCGGCTATATTTTATCGGTGGCTTTCCCTTCTATGTTAGTGCCCGGGACACTGATAACTATATAGAGGTTATCAGTTGCATTGAAGGAAAGCTACGTGTAAATTAGAATGTAACATATTCTTTAAAGAGTGAGCTTGATGCATTGTACACTTTTATGGTGGCTGATGAAATTGTTGGAAGTATACAGAGCGGTCCACGCAACTTGCAACACCTCGAATAACTTCTAAAGTATGCGTTGTATAAAAGTTTTTGTTATTCTAGAGTTGCATCCTTTGAAGGGGCACATCATTTTTTAGTGCATGTACTTTTTTTATAGGTGGCGTTGTTTCGCAGATTTCAAGGTCAATTTTGTTATTTTAAATGGAATGCTATATTTTGTATGCTACAGTATCGAAAAATGGTGAACTCTAAGTAAAAAAGTATCGACCTTTGTTAGCCCTAAAGTCTTGTTAGCCTCCGTTTCTTGAAAATTTACTTTGCGTGATAACAAGTTGAAGATGATGCATACTTGAACTCATTTATATGCTATGCGAATCATTCCTTTTTTACATTTCTAGTAATGTACTATGTATCCTCAAATCTCCCCTTTGACCTGGATTTAATTTTAGTCAAACTTACTTCCAATATTAATGGCAGTCCAACTACACTTCACCATTTCTTTTAGAACTGAAGCATTTGAAGTTGCACCTGTTAAGCCAAAATATCTGATATTCTCTGCTCTTTTTTTCATTCGACGAGTAGAGTTAAGTAAATGTTTATTATATAAGTTAGTAAGTGAAATAAAAAGTATTTATAAAATAAATTCGCTCTTTCTTAATTACTGACGATTATTATTGCGTGGTGGTTGAAAATCATGAACGATCGATTTCTGAAAAACAACATTTAATTGACGGTACATATTTTTCTTAACAAAATCGCGAACTTATGTTTGCGCATTTCTCCGTGGGATCGTAAAGTTAGAACTGAAATCCTACATGAAAAGTAGCACAAATCGAACCCAAGAATAAAATACTCCATATAGACATCTTTACGCTAACAAAAATATAACAATACCATATTTATTATCATTATGTGATGTAGTTACAAATGCACGTACTTATCATAAACACTCTGTTTCTCGGGTTGAAAAGACGACCGCCGTTGCGATGGTTCGTCCTTCCGAGAAAGAAGAAATTCATTTCGGTTCAACTGTCGCAAACTTAACAAGCAGCGTGGAGAAGAGACAAAAATAAACAAAGTCACTGGGACACTTTACAGAATCCTTTCCTTTCACAGCATGCTCCCATAAGAACAGAAAAATGCAACCGGTTTTCACGGCGATAAGAAAAATCGTCTAAACAGCAATAAGACCAACATCCTTCAAACCAGCTCGAAGGGTGACGGGTAAATAATTGACGCACTTCATTCTACAATTGTATTAAACCTCCTATTTTATTATCTGTGCATTTGAGCGGTCTGTTCGTTAAATTTCGCGCCATTCTCTCGTCGTTTCTCGTCTAATGACGATCGCTTCGATCACGTTTCTTCCTGTCGTTCTCTGCCCACCCCCCCCCCCCCCCACCCCCCCGGACTCTCGTTTCTATTTCGTTCTCGAGCACAAGCTCGATTAATTTTCTCGTCGTAATCATCAGGACTCATCTCATTCGCTGTCCAAAGATAGCGCGCGCACGCGCATGCGCGCTAGATCTTTCAATTAGTCGCTGTTCTCGTACATCGTCCTTTCGTTCGTCGGAGCTCGAGGATATTCTGTGGCATCGATACAAAGAGTGGCGGTATGAACAGCGAGATATAATTGCGGCAATTCCATGTACATGCGAGTACTCGCGTATCATCGCGCTAGATATTTCGTATTCACGCAACAAGCACGCGGAAGAAAGCATTCACACGGTACAGAATTCTTCCTCTTTGGCGTTGGAGATTTGTCACAGGATTCTTTGGTTCGACGACGCTTCGACGCGTTTGAAGATTATTCGAATAATTCATTTCTTCTTTAATAAGAGCCATATATATATAAAAACAGGACAAATAGAATACACACTTATATAAATTCTTTTTTATTACTTCCATGTGTTGAATGCACCTCGAAAACTATGTCCACTAAAAATATTAAGATGCAAGGAGTTGAAACACCAGCAAGTCTGCCTACATATGAAATTAAATGTTTTAAAAACAAAGTACCATTCAGATTAGAGTTTCTCCGAATATTTAAACACGACAGAATGTGAAAGCTTGTTGAATTTACTTGCAGCGCGATGTTATTCACAATTATAATTTTCCCACAAAATTACTTTGTACTAATCGCTTTCACGAGTTCCCTAATTTATCGATTAAACGATAACTATTCGAATAAACCTTGAAACGCGCGAGCGAAGGATGGTCGTTGGAGAAGACATTTCTCTCGTCCACGGCGAATAAAAAATTCGTTAGAACACTCGTTCCTCGTTAATTTACCTGACTCTAGTTCGCGTATGTCGCTATTCATGATTCTTACAGTCTAAGTAACACCTTTCGTTCAACTGTGCATTCGTTTCAGTACTTAAATATCTCCCCGACACGTTTGTCGTAGTTGTGCGCGACAGCATACCGCGATACGTGATCGAATTAATAAGTGTTACCATGCTGACGCACGTGTGCCCGTTTCACGGCGTTGGACGACGCTTGCCCAAACGAAATATAAAGTATACCTACTAAACGATGTGGCGCGTTTGGGGGACCGATCTCGGCGACGGCTATCGTAGTTTGTCACGGCGAACATTCACATGGAAATCTGTGGAAACGCGGTGGACGACTGTTAACCATCTTAAAAGCTAAATCGAGTCCTATTACTTTAAAGGGAACGCGGGGATCTTTCTAATACAAGACACAATCGGTGAATAAACGATCTTCGTTCACGGTTTTGATGCTCGACGCTTTGTCAGGGATGTGTACGATTTCAATTCCTGCGTGTTAAGTCGGCTATGCAATCTCCTATATACATGTCTTATAAAAAACGGAATCCAAAAAGCCAGTAACAATACAAATTGATAACCCTTTGCTCTCCAACTTACTCGTTCGATGCCCAATGCTGTGTTTTTTAAATGCAATGCTTGGGAGTGGGGAATAATATAGTAGAATGATTCTAAAAACAATAATTAAAATATAAATAGAGGTGGAAGAAGAAAGAAAACAAATTTTGCGAGGGACATTTGGTTATTTGTCGCACAATATTAATGTCTTGATACTAAATAGATAATTTTGGCTCCGTCGCACTTCTCCAACTTATATTTGGGCATGCACAATGGAAATGCAACTATTGCACAGTAAACTTATAATGTTACGAATTATAAATTCTTCCATATTGACAACTCTTAATAAAATCAGCAAGTACTGTTAATTGAAAGCACAGTGTGCATGGGAGGCATACTTGGAGGGCAAAGGGCTAAACTCTGCGCATGAGTTTGAAAGTGTAACCGGAGAGTAATATGGCATTGCTGCAGGGGGTCCTTGCAAATTTTTGCGCAGCATGTTTGATTTGTTGTAAGTATTTGTTATACACCTTAGCGAAAACTTTACTGCTGACTATAATCTGTAATATACAGTGGAGTATACGTAACTCAGGGTCATTTATGGTCACAGAGTTAATTTCCCACAAACGCTGAATCCCTCTTTCTACAACGAACTTAATATCGCGTATTAAAAACACTGTGTGAATTTTGGGGTTTTGCGGTGCCGAAGGACTAGTGAATAAATTGTGAAATTGCCATTCATTTTGGAGTGTGTTGAATTTTCAACGGACAACCTTATCGATTAATTAAAAAACTGGGGAAATACGAATAATTTATTAAATGTAAGAATTTGCAAGAATTCCTGCAGCAATCCAATAACATTCGTGTACGAATTGATACTGGAGCCAACTATATACATAAAACAGCGTTTCTCAAGCTTTATACAACGTCCAAAATAGAAGAACTTTTTATTTACAACCCTATCGTGTCCAAGTCTACACTTGTTGGCGCAAAATGGCAGTAACAGCAAATGTACTCGATAACGATATAAATGTCATAAAACAGAAAATTCTCCAATACAAATTAATTGAAATGGAAACAATGATATAAATGGTAATAGTTGTGCGTTACATTTTGTGCGAAAATGAAAACGAACTTCGTCGTTCATGTAATAATGAATAATAAATACTACTTAGATAAAACTAAAATAAAAATTATATGAATGTCGAATTAAACATTCTTCTGGCCCCCTAATTATTCTGTGAACTCTATAATTATAATTCTTAACGATACCATTCATTTATGACGGATGATTTTGAGAAACGCTATTTCAAATATCAGTCGTCTTTAATCGTTGATAAACACGACACCTCTAGTGACTAGTAATTATCATAAAATAGCGTCAGCGACATTAAGATCGATAAAATTTATAAAACTGGGAGTTAGAATCGTTGGTAACAATAAAGTCGTCGAAATTTATGATTAACAGCTAAAATGGCCACAAAATTACAAATCACAGAGGATCATCGAGTTAAATCCTGTACAAGGTTTCAATGATCAAAGATCGGAGAATAAAATTATCTTCTTAAGAATAAAACTTTGGCAACTGAAGTGGGTTTGGCAGAAATGGCACAACGACAACCATTGGAGACAGTGATTTTAAAAATTTGTGCAACAAGTGCGTTAGATTTCACGACCTGAACTGATGATTCTAGCGTTCTTCAATATTCTATCGTAGAATATTTTCATCGACAATTTTGAAAATGCTTGTTAGGGTAATTATGAGTTGAGAATAATATTAGCAGAAGTGTCAGGACTTGTGAAGAATCGCGAACTTGATGGATATTTGCGACATGACCCACACGATGAATTTGCGCGCGAGAATCGAGGCGACGATGAAAATGGTCGATGAGCTTGTGATTCGCGACGATGTTCGTTAGGAACCGGAAACAGGAAGAGGCGAAGGACACCTCAGAGGATCTTCGCTGCTTCGACTTCTTTGCCGCCTCGTACGGTAAATGGGCCTGTGTCAACCAATCTTTATCCATCGATCGATCGAATATTCGAGAGCTGCCAGCCATCTGCAAAAAAAAAGGGCCCATTAAAGTCCATTTCTTATACGAATTTTTAAAATCTCGTCGTAATCCTGTCAGACATATAATAACACCACACCACCTTAATTACATCTCTCCCCAAAATATATTTTCCCAACTTCAAGGAACTGAATCTAAAATTTCGAAAACCAGGAGGCAACAATTAATAAAAAATACTATATTTTATGGGCAAAGTATATTTACATATCAGGAGGAATACACAATTTGTTTGCTTTATTATCAGAATAACAAATTGGAGATGAAAATATTATCAAGAGTCTCTAACTACGAAAGAATCTATTAAAACGCATAAGGTCCTTTCCACAAGAGACACTTCCACATCTTCACCGATATTTTGGGCATATGTATTCACAGATTCTCCAGATTTTCCATTCTTTTTATGTCACTGCTCTTTCGAACATCGAATGAGTATTTTCGAAATACCAGTGAAAGGTCACAGAAGTGTCTACGGTGAAAGGGCCCCAACAGTTTCTACCGTTTCTTGTCCATTTCAGATTCAGTCGCGAAGATGTAACTCCTCCGTGTGGGGTCTGGCGACTGTAGCTCGAACGCGTGTTTCCTGCCACCGGAAGTCGGCGCGCTGCTGTGCACCCTGAAGCCGTGAAGACAGGCGACACCGAAAGCCTTCTCTGCATTGGCGTCGTCGTAAAAGTACATCGCAGCATCCTTCAGCACGCAATACCGCCTGGACCAACCCGTCGGCGACGACGTCTTCTTGGCGTGCTCCTGCTGCTTGCTCAGATATCCGAAACAGTCTGGTCGCTGAATGGCGCAGGCCGCCATCTCGCGCATTTTCAGCGACGCTTCTAGCCAAGTGTCGACCTACAAAACACACCAATAATGTCCAATTACACTGGCAAATACAAGGTTTCGACAAATTTAGGTTGGACAGCCTGACGAAGTAAAGAGAAACAGAAACTGAATTACCAACTAATATCGATACAATAAGCCTCGCCAAAGCTCAACTAGCACCCCACCGATAAAATAAACAATTAAACGAACACACTTGGAGTCTGAATTTTCCCGTTTCACAAATTAAATCCGATTATTTTATGCAATCCTATTATAAAACATCCACGATGGAACAATACCATTTCGCGGGACCGCCTCGCCCAGAACTCTGATCGTTCAAGCAACTCGCGTATCTGTATCGCCGAAGTGCAGGAATTTAAAATGAATCTTGTTTTCTGAAGCACGCGGAGAAGGTCTGGCCAGTTTCTGCATCTCGTTACATTCCCAGAAGTTGCAGCACGCGAATGGCATGAAAATTTATCGCGGCCCCGGTGTTCCTGGAAGAGGATAAAGTTTCGTCGCTGCCCCGTGATATTCACCTGGTCGTTTCTCTCTATGGCTTCCTTGATGACCGTCGTCCATCGGGCACCAGCCTCCTCTGTGTCCGCCGCTAGCCGGAGCGTCGGTGCACCCTGTTTCTTCACCGCGAAACTGTTTAACCTCAGCTCGGGCGTTTGCTCCACGTCGTACTTTATCAGCATTACCGCCCCCACTGGCTGTGAATCCTGCTGCAACGGAATCGCACTCCCGTGAACCATTTCGCTGGATAAACGATCGCGGGCGAACACTCGTCATCGCGATGGGATGCGATTCGCGGGGAGGAATGACGGTCGATTGGGTTCTGTTCCAATAAGGCGTGGCTGGGGGACTTTTCATTTGATGAACGACTGGGATTGTGAGTTCCAGTCTCTTGAGATGGATAAGTTACGAGTTACCGACTTACGTGTTCCCAGCTGTTTAGATTGGGGAATGGTAGAATCAGATGAGAATAACGTAAGCATGAGTTTAGAAATTAATATAAAGACTGGATTTCATTTGAAAATCTGTGACGTGGAGTCTGGAACACACCTGCTTCTTTTCATTCGACCTTGTTTTACAATATTGTAAAACAGAAATAGCTTTCGTAATTCACGATCTTCGAATAAAACAAAAAATCGTTATTATCGAATAACTTCGTTTTATTCGCAAAAATTTATTGGAATGGTCATATACTAAAGTCACTAATAACTTCGGTATATGTTAAAAATTAATTTAGGCTTGCCAATATCAAATTATTAAAGAGGAGTCTGTGAGACTCCACGTGATCAGTGAAGGGTTAATAAACAATAAATTATTAAGTCCACGAAGAACAATTCCACCCTATGGGTCGTTTCTACACTAACCGCGTCAGTCTTGTAGTAGTAGAGGCAATTATCGCGGCGCAGAGCAAACCACCTCCGAACCCACTTGTCCGTGTTGGAGGACGTCGCGGATTTCCTCCAAAGGTAGCCAGAGCACATGGGTGCCTCGTCGGCGACGTCCTTCATCCCAGGCCTGGTGAGCCTTGGTGCCAAAACGTTGCAGGTCCTCGCCACCTCGAGCTCAAGAACGTCGGTGCCAGAGTGTGCGAGCCTGACGACCTCTGAGTGAGTCGAGTCCATCACACTTTTGCCGTTCACGGACATTATAATGTCACCGACTTCGAGGCCGGAGCTCTCTGCCGGTGTGTCTGGCTCAATGGCGGAGACCACCACTGGTTTCGAGCCATGAATGCGGAAACCAAACTCGCCGCCAGCTTCGCGTTTCACTACTACCCTCTTGTCGCTCTCTGCAATCAAACAAAATCTTTCATATTAAGTTATCGCGTACACCGTGGAGGGTGAATGGCGTTTAACGAGATTTCAATTAACCATACCCCTGGCAGTGGCGCGTTTTCGCTTTGGAAGTTTGCTTAATTGTAAGTCTACGCGGTAGATAGGTTTAGCACTGATTTTAAGCAGACAGAAAAATATCAAAAGTGAACCACAAAAATGATTTTAACTCTTCGTGGTCACACGGCGTGTGTCGCAGCCCAGGGAAAATTGTTTTTATCAATATTTCTGTAATTCAAACAAAAAAAAAATATTGCTTTGTATGAGCATTACAAATACACAATTATCACTCAAAAGTTTAAAGATTCAAAAATACGAAAATGGTAACTCAGAAATGACGCTGACCACAAATGGTTAAAATGTAGGAACCCACCCTTCCTGGCTCCACCACAACAATTTTTCGTTCACCGTGTACAAATTCAGTAGATATAAAAGTAGGCAAACAAGTGTGTTACACGAACGAAGAAGCAGATAATCGTTGATGAAGGCGTAAATTATACATAGTTCCTCGGCTCTCGTTGACAGTACCCTAGACATTGACGACCTCTTTTTTTCATATCCATCAAGATGCCAGCGATCGAGCACAAATAGAAAGAATAATGTCGCCGCTCGCATTTCTTTCCTCGACCCCGTTCCGCGTATTCACAACGCAGTTATTTTTATTTGTGATCACGCTTTCACGCGAGATAAAAGACGGTTTACTTCGCCGAACTTCCCGCCACGATTTCGTGGATACTGTACGCGCAGCCATGCGATAAATCATCCCTCACGCGGGGAATTTATGCGCAGAGTTTTCTGGCTGGTTGAAAGTCGCTCCACCAATTCCTCGAACTTGCATTCGCGGCTGAGGGGTTCGTCTCGTGTTCAATACGGCGTTGTTGTGTGGCGAGTGGAAAAGGCTGCCGACCTGTGACCAGTCGTGTGGCGCTTACGTGACGACAAAGTGTCAAAGTTTCTACGAGATCGACGAAGCTACAGGTACACTTTCATTCAACGTGATTGCTCGATCACTTTTGAAAAAAGGCAATTTTTATGTGGCTTTAAGGGGCTACACCACGGTTAGGTTTTTATCATGTTTTAATTTCTTCAATATAATATTCTTTACGAAGATGCCATTTCTTTATTTCTGAAAATTATTTAAAAATGGTACGCTACATTGAAGAAAATCTATTTTACTTTAAGTTGAAATAAGAATTTTTAATTTTTTATGTAACCATATCACATAACGGTGGGCAATGTTATATAACTCCACCACTTTAAAACTTTAAGTAATAAAAAATGTATGAAAGCAAAGGTAAAAAATATTGCCTAACATCGTTTAAAAAGGTCTGGATATTTCACTGAAAAATTACCTGAGAAAACAATTTAAAGTTACCCATTCTTTTTGGCCTGCAAGGTGCTGTAGCCCATTAAAGTGAAATGATCTTTCAAAACGACCATTATCTCGTTCCTATCGTTTTTTATTTACCGTATTTGTCTTGGCAAAAGCCATTCTGATGATTTATTAGCTGACGATGGCTGATACATGCTCAAAATACAATTCGCTGTTAATTACGTATTTATCGGATTTCCGTCTCCATTTCTAGTAACTCTGCAGCTCATTGGCAGACAGTCGATATAAAATAGCTGAGAAGCCCCATCGGTGTGCTCGAAATTGCTAATTGATGAAATTAAATTCACGCTCGCTTCGCTCTCCGCTTAATTGCCATCAATTTCTCGTGCAAAAGTAGCGATCAATCAAGTTTCCGTAATTGAATTTATTCCCGTAGTTTAATTTTAACGTCGCCAGAATATTTTTGTACATTCGTGGTATTTCAGTAAACAAAGACATACAAATTCTATACAAAATTTTCAGTATTTGTGTTTCAAATGTTACTCCCGCAAATATTTATTTTTCATCAGTCTGGCTATTTCTTAAAAACAACCTCGCGTGTTAATAATACGGCCGTTTTATGTAAATATCGTGACAAAAGTATATGAGATAATTTTGTGAGAAATAACGAGGGAAGAAATAGTCATAAACGTTTCAATCGTTCCTTTTTCATAATCAGGAAGCACGCGTACTTCGCGACGTTTGTCGTGCAGATTTGAGGAGAGAGAGAGAGTAGTACTATGCACAGCCCAAAGCAAGTGCACAAATAGAAAGGAATACTGGGTAAAAATAAAATGAAAGCGGGACAGTGCACGTCGCCGTGGCTGCATAAATAAATGCACTTCGTTCGTTACGCCTTGTACTACTTTTTTTTCTTTTCAATTTGAACGACTGTGGCACGTAGGACATCGTTCAAAAACGACCAAAAACTGTTTTATGAGGGATTTCAATAGAACTTTGACTTCAAGTCACGAAAGGGTGGGTTTTGAACCCTTGGTACTTCATTATCCACTTTCTTTCATAATAACACAAATAATAATTACATTTAAATATTTATTATACCTAATAAAGGTTAATGAAGATTGACTAATATTACATTAAAATTAAGTTGTTTTTAATAGCAAAACAATAATTTGTCACTCCTATGATTACTGTAATAACAGTTGCTTTTATAAAAAGAAATTTACTGCTATTTGTAACAGTTTAAAATGTTTCTTTATCGTAGATGGAATTTGCTTAATCATAAATTATTTTAATGAATATGGAATGAGGGAAAAAATTGAAAATAGAGATGTCAATATTGCGAAGTATAAAAAGAGAGGTACGATATATTTCAATTATTTGAAAAGATTGTTCCAAATACTAGTGGCGCGTGTAACAGCAAGGCGCTCGAGCTTCTGTTTACGCGCGACTACTTGTTATATGTACATTGGAGAATCAATTGAGATCGAATCAGGGACGCATTTAAAATAAAACAGTACAGTGTGTCGCCCACCAGTTCGGCGTATCACAAAAATAATGCTTTACGTCACCGCGTTCCGGACGTGGCGTACTATGTTTGAGTACAAAAAGACAACTCGCCTCGAGTGCTATGTAACAGCTTTCATTTTCGCATCAACGAAGCCACGTGGACCTTCTGTCTTCTCTTTCGTCGTGACTTCACTGTTACGAAGTGATACATGGAAATGTTATGACAATAATAATAAGAATGACAAATTATTATTTTGCTATTGTTAGATTCGGAAATTTATTTTCCATATACATAACTTCCTGTTGATTTCTTGTATAAGAGAGTTGTTTAGAATATTAATTGTGTAGAAGATTAATTATTTAGTTGTATTTATATATGTTAATATCGACGTTATGCGTGGTGGAATATTTAGCCTAGAAAACACTTTAAAGTAATTGCTTTAATTAAGACTTTTTTCACAAGTTCCATTAACCCGATTAATATTTGCCCATGGTTCAGAAACACCCTTTAACTTCTAAGCGTTCCTTTCGTCAAATAATAAAATGATATCCAGAAAATTTTATCGTGTATTGTTTATAGGTTTGTGATGTTCCAGCCGTTTTCATTACAATTGACGAACCTCGAGTTGAGCGTACTTACACCCCTCGGTAATTAAAGTTGTTCCTAAACAGTGAGGGGTTGATTTACGTAAGGTCGATTATTGAACCCTGCATCGACCTCGCTCGTTAACAATGTCTTCGTCAAACGCTCAATGGCTATCGTAAATTGCTTTTAAACAACTCTACAAAGCTGGAGTCAACCGAATTACGAAAGCTTCAGGAACTGGCTCGACTGGTATTTGGAATTCACATTAATTAGAGGCATTCCATTAGTATTTAAATCTATAAATAACAGACAGTGTTTTAACTGAAAGAAAAGTTTACACTGTAAATACACGCTTCGCGATAAACTGGGTATTTCACAGGGACTAAAGTTTAATTCCCAACCCAAAGTACATTTAGTACGAAAGTCTTTCTAAACCTGAAAACTTAGAGCACAGTTTTAAGAAACAAACGTGATAATTATGTACTACATTCTCAAGAGAAACTTAAGGGTCTTAACAATATTTCTGATAATAAAAAATATTTGGGCTAGTAATACCAACGTGATTAGTGTGACCTGCTTTTAAATTAATAATGCAATGATATTTAAGAGTCCTTGAAGTAAAAGAACAAGTACCAAAATAAGACAAAGTTTAGAACGTTCCATTTATCACAGATGACACGACATAGTAATACAGTATTTACAAAATACCCAGGCAGTTGCACAAAATATTTTATGATCCGCTGGCTGCAGTGGCAAAAGTACAACTAAATGAAATTCTATATTCACAAAACGTGGCTGTGGGAAAAAAGCAAGAAAGGCTGATTGAATGGTGCAATCGGAAGTGTCTGGAAAAAGGAAAGCATCGGGACGTGTAGAACGAGGTCGAAATGCGGGCAAAATAAAAGCAGGTCGAGCCGAAGTTATTCAGGAGCGCATCACGCCATAAAAATAAGCGAGTCCTTGCATCACCATGCTTCAAACGTAATCGACTGTGTATACATGGTTAGCGTTTTGTCTCATTACCACGTGCGCCCGCGGCAGGCTTTTACATATAATATTTCCCCGATAAAGAAGGCAGACGCATTCCAATCATCCCCTATCGCGTCCGATGTCAGAAATAGCGCCAGCAGCCTTTATCGTCTTTTTCCTGGTGGCGGGAAATTCTCGCACGCGCGACGCAAGAATCTCAAGGTTGTGGAGTCTGGTCGGGGAGAATCATTGTAATTATCGATTTTAACCGGCACGCTCTTTTTAAATCGTACGTGATATTGCAGAGAAGGGGTTGAGAATTTGAAGCGTACCACGTTTATTAAAGAGTAGTAAATGTCGTGCCAATGTTCGCGCTGGTGACTCGCGACGATCTTTGAGGCGGGTGATGCGTCGATTGTCAATCGTCGCCGTTTCATGTCACTAAATCAGAGTTTTTTAAACATTCAGTGAGCTGCAGTAACAGAGACGTTTTAGTTTTAACTTTTATTTAATGCTCACTGTAGAAAATTTGTATACAAGGGAAGATATCCAACTCGGAAATTCAGAAAAAATCGCAGCTTTTGACGTGAATACTCGGATATTGCAGAAATAATTTTATTGATTGTAGGCCTGTGATAGCTAAAGTATGAAATAAATGGCATGCAAGATACATCTAGATTTCTGGCGAATGTAAGATCAATGCTAGTTTTTCCAAGCGTGTTTAGCCATCGAGACATTGGGATAAAGAAACTCACTTTCGCAGTTCTTACAAGCTCGCGCTTCGGGACCGGCGGTGCAAGCAAAAAAAAAAGGTTAACAGATCCGTGAGGCGATCTTTTCCGTAGTTTATTAAAGCATTTACAATATATTTAAACATACATACTTGTGATTTAAAATATTTCTTTTTTCACAACAAAGAAAGTAGAGGAAAAAGTAACTTTACGCCACTGCGAAAATGTAAAAGGTTACATGTCCAATCCGGAACACTTTGCGGAAAATTAGAATAACACGAACGGTAAAGTGTTTAAATGATGAAAGTTTGTTCATTCGTTGTATTTCATAAAATCGATAGTTTGGAGAGTGCTTATAGTAAGACAATTTGTACTTAATAGATTACTACAATCTATGGAACACATCCCCAGTTGATTAGAAGTTTTCTTAATTCAAGTCGTTTTGCAGCTTCAGTTTTATCCTTATGACCCTGATCGCCACGAAAACTCGATTGGCAACGGCATGTGTGGTTCAATTAATGACAACAAAGCTTTGCCGTAGCGACCTGGCACACATTCGATTTTACTGTTTAGACGAGGCACGTTCCTCTACCAATTTCTATATTTTAAAATTGGCTTCGCCTAGACACCAAGGTGGAAGAGAAAGGATTAAAAAATTCCCGGTTGTAAATAATGACGGAAGAAAAAAGGGAAACAAGTAGAATTTTAATAAGAAACGAACAGGCAAGAAAGAATTATGAACGAAGAAGAAAAAATGCGGGGAGGAGCTGCAGAAGGAAAGAAGGAAAAGGGATCATGTAAATTAGAGAAGCCACCCAAGGATAGGCACATAAATGAATAAGGAACACAGGAATAGAGACAGAAATAGTAGTAGACAATATTAAAGTGGAGCAGTAAGGGGAACGGCTTCTACATAAATATTAAATGTTACTTAGCATAAAGTGGAACGGTCAAATCGTCAAATAGTTTATTGATATTCCACTTCGTTATACCGGAGCAAATTAACTTCTGATGGATTAGTTAAGTAGCTACCTAACGAGGATCGTATCTGACAGATCGAAGATATTCAATTATTTGCAGGGAAGCTGGAATAAGTAATCTAATTTTCTTGTCATTAAACTACATGCTACGCTTGTGTCCGGCTCGTTCAATGTCGTGCTGATTTCGATAAATCGACTACAAGACGGCATTCTACTGTGGTTTCAAAAGAAGGTATTTTCGTACGATTTCTTCTTCAAGGTTACGCAGCCTAATTGTCGACGTCGACCATGACTTCGTTCGATGAACGAGGCTTAGGAACGTTGAAATATTCTTTTGTTATAGGAAATTTATTATTCCGAAATTTTCAAAAGTTACGTTCAGGAAAAAATATTTTGTTTCTTAAACTGTCAAATATCATGAGACGAATAAAAATAAATTAGGCGAGAAAATTTTATAACTCGTCTTGTTTTCTATTACTTGTGTTTTACACGAAATTCTTTACCATTCTTTACCATCTTCTTTCTGATTAACAAATAATAATTATTCTCGAAATGACCAAGGGTGCAAGAATAGATGCTAATTGAAATCAATATTTACGGAAGAGAAATTATTATGATGGTATTACTGTTAACGAAGCTTCATTTGATAATTTAATAATGTAAAATAATACCGTATTGGTACATTAATACCTCTGTAACGATGATTAATGGTCATTGTATAATCATGATACATTATGCTTTCATTACACATGCCATCGATAAAACGAATAATGAAACAATATTAAATTGAAAAGGTTGAATATTTCAACTGATCTGTTTTTAGTGTAATATTTTACAATTTTTACAAAAATATTCCAGAATTTATATGCTTATGGGAGATGTATAGATAATAAAATTCTACACTATTAGCTTTATACTTCAATTTCGAACACAGGGTAGGCTTTGATGGTGTTACTCTTAAAAGTTTCAAAGGCAAACAGTATAAAGCTAATCGCTTTGGGATACATTTCGTACAACAAAACTTTAATGCCACCTGGGACAGCCTTCTGACCTGGCAAACATTCGCGATAGTAATTTAATTTTTCACTTCTGAAACTCTCCACTCTTTGATTTCGCTCACCCAATTTGCAAAGGTAAACGGTTCAATATTTACGATGATGTACCTTCAGCCCTCAACTGGTGCAGTGGGGAATTTCAGACCTCAAAGTATAAAAAGCATTACTTAGTTTGATTTCGAAATGTGGTATAGAGAATAATTGTGCTTTATATAGGTATGCTTCCATTTATGAATGAAAATATTGCTAATAAATTGGAGTTAGTTCTGTATGAGGCACTTATAAATGGAAAGATATTTTTCTTAATAATGGGATCATCATTATCTCACTGTACCGAAGAATTAACATAGGTACTTTAATTATTTCTTCGTTTTCTCAGACTTATATTACAATAAAATTATATAAATAATAAAATTATAAAACAAGAGGCATGAAAATCACGTTAACTAAAATTGTATAATGTGAACACAAGTGTGTTTCCTATTAACCGAAATAGAATGCCAGATGAACTGTTCTATTATAGAGACAGCTATTAAATAGGTTTTCTCATTGTGGCACCTGCACCATCACTTCAGAAAATATTCTCAAATGAAAATTTCGTTTCTGCTTCGTATCGAACCGAACCTATGCTTTCTTCAAATATAGGAATAGCCAATATTCAATGACAAACAGCATTCACAAAGATGAACAAATTACAAGAATACGATTCTATCTGACAAAAATCCTATTAAACTACACGCGTTGAAAATTAATTTGTGTCCATTCAATTCTACAGATATTTAAACGCATAATAACACTAATTTCCTAAAAACGTGTGTACACTTTGTATAAGTCGCGACACATGTAGCATATTTTTTACCACACGAGGCACGGGAATGGTATTTGTAGCTCGTCATTCCAGCGGAAGTCGTTGAAACATCATTTCAAACTTTCCCACAAACATTTACATCATACTCATCAACAGATCGATGTATAAAACCCAGCAAAAGAAATCGCTGCAGCCAAAATCTCAAATCCTCAGCATTCACGTATCAAGAATGTCCAACTGCCCATCGATCCAAGGATCAGATGACAAAATTGCAGAGGGTAAATCATAAGTTCCTGTTCAGTGTACAATACCCACTATTCCCCAAAGTGTGGTGCATTCTTGAAATCACACAATTACCACAAAGATGCATCAACACCACCACGCAACAAAATGGCCTTCATTTGAAAGACTAAGACCCATCGTACTATACAAACTTTCCAACAACAAATGAACCTGGTGAACGCTTACGAACTGGTCAACCCAATGAAACGTTCACCGAGCAGCGTGGGGGGTCATTAATCTCGAGGAAGGTTTACCGTGCGTCGATGCGCCGAGCCTGGTGAGGGCCTGGCCTTCCTTGCACCAAACCCTGAGCATGCACTTGAGCAGCTCCTCCAAGGCCCTCTTCAAGGACACATCGGCCCCAAGCTCCGCGGAACACTCCGTGGCCGCGCAATCGCACACCATCGCGCTCAAGGGGGACAACGAAAAGCTATGGGGGGCGCCCTCGCGGCCGAGGGGGACTTCCGGTTCACTGGTGCGCGACGGAAAGGCTCGAAGAAGGCGGCGAGACGCGCGGCCGTCGCGAGACGTGGGTGTACGGAGAAAGCTCGATTTCCCGAAGAGGATGCCTTCAGCCGACTCGTGGAATGCGACTCGGCGCCCTGACCCACTGACTGCCAGCCAAAAGCTTCTTCTTCCACTCGCCACCCTCTGTCCCCCCCTCCCTCGACGACCGACCATCACTCCCCCCTCTCTAGACTCCTCTTCTGCCGAGATATTCGGACGCGAGAAAATCGCGTTTCCACGTATACTGGGCGTTCCGGATTTGGAGGTCCCAGAGTCGAGGGAGGCTATGTGGAGATTTTAGGAGGAGAATTGATGTTATTAGGTGTTATAGAAATGTATGGCTGAAATTTGGATGATTGTTAAGGCCAGGGCGGTTTGAGTGTAAATAGTATTGGATGCTTTCGAATTATATTGTAGTCGTCGGTTTTCTCATTTGTTTCTGTGAATTGTCTTTGTCAATTCTGTTTGTGGATATTGTTTTGAAACGCCCCGTAGTATCAACCCCCACGGCCGATGGAACTTGTACATATTTCGATGCGGGATCGATAGTTTTGATGGTCAGGGGCGTGTTGCAGGAAGGATGTTTCAGGGAGATTCCAAGATTAGTGGACGGAGTTTGAGAATGGGTTCTTCCTAAAATTGTTCGAATACAAAAAGTACCTATGTTGTAATTTCGTATTTATACGTAATTCGTCGCAATTGTGTTTACTGTTTTCAACTTCCATATAATTGTGATGTAATAAACACGCATCATTATATTTAGTGCATAGTAGCACTAAAAAATTAAGGGTTAATGCCAAAGACCTAGAAAGAATATATCGACTAGTGCTGGCGCTGGCCACTTAAAACCCAAATGATCAAATCGATCGAAATTAGCAGTGAACTCACCAATCCAGTCACCTGCTGAAAAACCCTAATTCCCAGTGCTACGCTTTGTTACTTCATCTATCTTATATGTACCATTCATGTTACTTACAACGAAGTTGGATCACCAATTTGGCTAACATTCCTGCATACAGTTACTCTGTTCCCTGTCTAATAACATGTTAAATGCACAGAATGCACTATACATGTGTCTGAAATTACTGTACACATTACAATTGAGTTGGCAATGCAATTTGAGTTGAGAGTGTAGTCACATTTAAACTTGGGTTAGGTCTTGGGTGTTCTTAGAACTTAGGTCTCCGATTTTCTTAAGTCCCAAATCTTTTTAAGTCCTAGATGTTCCTTTTGCTGCAGACCTTCTTAGGACTATACTTAGGTTTAGGCATATTATTATGTTCTCTAAACCTGAGTTGAATAAACTCAAGTTCAGACCCAACATCTAAACCTCACTTCAGATTCATCCCCAGATGCCATTATACTTATCATTTCTGAAAGCGACGAAGCCAGTACAGTTTCACGAGAAACGATCGCTTATTCCAATCAAGCGACGACCGATTCGTCACACGCGGCCAACGGACGACGCCGGGTATCGGTGAAGCGTCGGTACCAGCCGACACTCGGCGTCTTTCTCTCAGCTGCGCCGTGCCGATTATATTTAGCTCAAGTATTACGCGGTGCTTATTTAAAGAAACGGGAAGAACGGCTCTCTCTTTTTTCCTCTTTCGTTCCTCCTTTCTGCCTGTCTTTCTTCCGCTCTGCACCACGTCGCCGCGTTTACCACCTCCGTCACGAAGCTTGCCCCCTTTTCTGCTTTCTCTTTTCGTCTGCAGATTCGGCCGAGATCGGGAACGATTTCTTTGTCGGCCTGTTCTCTTCGAGGCATTCTTCGGCGATGCGTGCCTCGCGGCGGAGTGAATTTTAGTTACAGTAGCCTACTAGTCCACCAATTCTCTCCGTCTCTTACACTTTCGGGGATGGAATTTCTACGTTTCGCCCGTAGTCTTTGTGCTTTCGTATCTCGAATCCTCTTCTAGCCGAGATTTCTCGTTCTTCGAGGCTCGATACAGCGGACGTGTTCCTCTCTCTTCGAACGCTCTGGAGGACAGACTTATCCAATATGGCCGATCGAAAGAGAACTTCATTGATGCTTGTAAGAAATAGACAATCCATCTTAATTATTGGATCGCTACAGGCATTTGTAAACCTGAAGGACCACGTGCATTTATAGTTGGGCCGATGAGGAATAAATCCTTTGATTCTTGTTTCTACAGGGGTGGGGGCTGTTGATACAACTGTGGAGATTCCTTATGCAAAAATATAACAAAAATGTAAAATAAAATTTTTTAATACGAGCCATCGTTTTCAAGAAAATCGATTTTGAAAATTTGTCTAGTATTTCTACGAATTTGTTGAACAGTACAGAACTCTGTGAAGGATAGATTTTGGAATACCTTTTTAAACATTAAAATAAAAGATATTATTCTTGTTAATAATGTTATTCGTTTGTACATTGGAAGCAATAAAGAAAGAGAAACAACACTTGCATTATAAATTTCTTCGTACCTATAATGCACTTGTAATTTTTCTACATATGCATCTTGACTAACAAATTGTTACTCGGTTTAATAAATATTATAAGTCCTGTAAATCCGAAATCCTGAATTAAAGCAATTTTACCTGTGTAAGTATTATAGTTCTAGGTATAAATTTATGGGAAGTTCTCACTTCATCCAAACGGGGGTATTTGGAATTCAAATGACATTCCCTGCTACTATAAAAGTTAGCCAGCATCTGCCGTCTCTAATGGTTCCCATATTAGTTCTTCCTTTGAATAACCCTCGTATATTCATCCCCGTTCATACTCTGCATACTTATCCATACTTTATCGTATAAATTTCGAAGGTACGGTATAGTCGTTTGTGCCATGAATCACACATGGAATTTCTCACTGATGCAATATTAGGAGATCGTAACCTATATTCGGTATACAGTGAAAGAAACATACAATTTTCTGTGTTTCAAAATTAGAGATTTATTTCTTCTACAGCCTTTATGATATTCTTCGGAGTTTCAATTATAATGCAATATGTCGTCCACTTTGATAATTAGCTTTACTTCTTTAATTGGGAATTTCGAAATTTAGATGAATTTAAAATTCTTTTTTATTTAAATATATTTAAGAATTATTAAGTTACAAGTTAAGTATTCATTTATTGCATTACTTTGGTAAACTACTTTCAGGATACAGAGAAGGAAAGTATTAGACAAAACATTCACCGTAATTAATTTCATCCACGCTCCATTAACCCGTCCCTGTTGGTTTCACCTTTCACTAAAAATTTCGATTTATTGGGCTGACGTATTGCGCGCGATTCCTCTTTTCTGTCACAACTACCTCGGAAGGCATGTCTACATGCAACACATTATGCGTTACATGTTACATCTTCGGAGGATTGTAAATGCCCGTCGGAAGCTCCACGTCTAGGAGCATAAATTTAGGAGCAGCTTTAAGGTGTTATATATCTCCAGACGAATTTAGCGAATATTTATGCAAACAGCGTTACATTCTTGGTACAATACATCGACGCTGCCGTTAAAAATTTTACAAGCGCCATGAATTTGTTAAAAGTTTCATCGGGCTGTCGCGCGAAGCTTTACGTTTCGATCGAATTATTTAAACGTTTCGTCCTCGTAAGGTATTTGAAAACTATTTCTAGGGTAACACTGTTTTATATTATGTTCAGATGAAAATATTTACTTTTAGAAGCATTTATTATTGATTTACTTATTTGAAATTAATTTACCTATTAAATTACAATAATTTCACTTCTTTAATCAATTTCAACTTTTAATTATTAATTTGGGAAATGCTAAACAGATCTTTTTTTAAAGAATTTTAGTCATTATTTAATAATTTATATTGCTCTTACTATGAACTTCCATACGTTTAGGTTACAAGTACACCCAACCGACGGGTTCCACTGATTGCTGATAAGTGGATCGAAATGTTTTCTCAACAAAGCGAAATAACTATCGCTTAATTCCCATTGAGGGAAGTGCTCGAGCTCGTGTAATTGTTAATGCAACAGAGGAGCAATCAATTTCGTGTAAACTGCTTTCGATTTCGATTGCGAGCGGGACTGTTAAATATAGAGCGTTAAGTGTACTGTATCTAAACGTTCGTTCTCGTGTTCAAATGATCGACATACCAGTCAAGTATCGTCAGATGTATTTTCAAAGGAATTTTGGAATCCTCGAATATCTACTCGTTATTGGAAAATCTTATTCTTCATAAACTTACCTCCAATAATTTTATTTACTATGAATATTTTATGACCCTCTTTTCTTCCCTTTTTATTGATAAAAAAGAAAACTTTATTAATAAGTGCACAATATGATGCTTCGTTTCTGGTGGACCAACAGAAACGCTGCTGAAAGGGGTTCGATCTAATAAGAAGAGAATAATAATAGAGAACTGTCTAGAGACTTACCAAAGCTCTTAGTTTGTATCCTCTTATACATTTCCCCGCTGCTTTTTCGATGCACCATCCTGTGTGTCGCCGCCTGGTACTTCTTACGAAAGTTTCTCTCGCTTTCCGTCGATTCCTGAGAGCTTCTCCGCTCTTTAACGATACTTTCTGGGATCTCTTCGTCGCCATCCCTGCTGTCCGGCCTCCTCCACACATGGCTCTCCTCGAGGTCCCCGATGTAAATCCATTCGCTGCTCGTGTACGGCTCCATGTAGCTGTCCTCGTCTTCTCGACCTGTTGTTTCGAACGCAACAATCAAGTTTCCAACGTGAAACATTACGATGGAATTGTCTGTTAAACGTGGGAGTTTATAGAATTTGTGAAAATGTGGGGGGGGGGGCACCCTTAGGGATTATACAGCTAAGAGCAAGTTACGTGTAACATCCCCTACATATTCTCTAAAATATTCGAGACACTACGATTACTTTGTTTAAAAATTATTCAGATTAGTTTATACCTTCGATGCAATCAATTATCACACATATATTAATTATCTTCGACAATATGTAGCAGAAATTAATTTCTATCGGGCGCAGTAGGTACGTTGAGTAACGAAATATACACGAATCCATTAAAAGGTACGAACGTTTCGTTGTTATACTTTTTACTGAATTTCGCTGTGTCTTAACAAGCTCGAAAATCATTAATCTCTCGAGGGAAAGAAAAACAGCCACAGAAAAAGGGGTAAAACTTATCTAATGAACCGTCAATCGTGTTTCATTACGTCACTTTTTACGGGGCAATGCTTGCCCACCGTTATTATGCTCGTTTCGCAATACCTCGTGCATCCATTTCTCTGTGTAACGCGTTTTATGGTGGATGCGGACGTGGCTAATGGACTTTACGCGTCGGAAGTTTTTAAACGCCTTTTTCACAATATATGGCGCAGATGTCTTTATTGGAATGTGTTTTATTCAAGCTCGAGGAACAGAGGAAGTATTTTTCTCTGAGCTTCGCTAACCAACGTAAAGTTGAGTTTCACGAGCTGGCATAATTTGCGGAATAAAAATTATGATACTGTAACATTGTTTTACTATTTCACAATAAATGGATAACTCAATGGTCCCTCAGTGACTTTGAAATTCATTATACATTCAAAACCACATTTGGGCTCTCTTCTTGTTGATAAGGCGAAGAACAAAATTTATTATGAATTTCTGATAAATTTTTATTTTGAATTTCCTCCAAAACACCCTAATCGTCGCCTGGAGGATGGGGGTACATTTTGACCCACCTGTAATTATACTCATTCCTTATTAGTCTCTTCTTCCGTAAGGAAATATGAGCTCTTAACAACGACAAGATTTAAATCTAATACAAAATCTTGTCCTAACATCTGAATGAATGAAAGAAAAGGTGTCACCTGGACAGATTCCCCCGCTACTCGTAGTAACCAACCTGTAAGGATCTCCAGGCTGACGTCCGTGCTTCTCGCTTGAAGTCGTTTCCTCCCCATGGCGGTTTCCTCCAGAGAACCTCTGCTTCCGCGTCTGGGACCAGCCCTCTCCTCCGACTTCGCCCGGACGTCCGATCTACCAGCGCTGCTGCGCCGGTGCCTCCTGTCCCCTCGGTCCTCAGATCGGTACCTCTTGTCAAACTTCTTGTACAGCCTGTGCCCGGACAGGTGCTTCGTGGACGCCCTGTGCCCCTCCGGCGAGTCCGCGAAACCTGCTGGCGGTCGAACGATCTCTTCCGAGACCTCGGGGTGGAGCAACACGACGGCACGCACGATAGAGAAAAGAGGTAGATAGACCGATAGATAGAGAGACAGGTCGATCTGGACATGGTGGATTTTTTTTTCTCTTCCCTTTGATTTAAGGGGTCAATGAACTTTGAAAATCGAGGTCCCATCGACCTCAGGAAGCGATCGATTTGGGGTGGAGTGACCCAGAAACAGGTAGGAAAAGAGGAATGTGAGGCTGAAGCGACTAGCTACGCTATAAACTACGTACTTCGTCTATAGTTGTTCGAAATATTACCAGAGTTTCAATTGCTAAGACATTTCTTATTCGCATTACCAAAAACTACTTTCAACAGTTCGATTTCTCCCCTCCTCGTTGAACGGTTGATCCAACAAACGGTAAATAATTTACCTCTCTGCCGCATTGGTGGCAATGAGGGGCGTCGAGGACGCTGACAGTGAGGCATTGGTCCGCGCTCTCGCTGTAAAAGACACTGTCGCTTCCTGGACTGACGGACCTCAAGGACTCAGCTGAAAGGGCCTTTAATCTCGCCTCCGGGCTTTGCGCCTCGACAATCATCGCTCGTTGTCCGTTGTGTCCTGGACTGCGCTGATAACGGCCTGGACTCAGTCTCGAGCACATTATGTCGTCCGCTGCGCGTGATCTTCTTCGAGGCAGGCTCCCTGTTATGGCTGCGTTCTTGTCCTAAATTGGGATCGAAACTCTGGGTATTCGTGTCGTCAACCATAGCGAAACCATATTATCACGGACTCGTAACTTTTCAGTTTCGAGGCAAAATACCCGCTTAGGGAGAACAAGCATTCTGCAGTGGCGCACAGAGGGGGGGGGGGCAAAGGGGCCTGGCACCCTCCAAAGAAAACTGGCTTTTGTTCTTTAAATAAATTTGTATAATCACCTAATGAATTTTATTGAATTTACATTAAAAATATTTTTATCCCTTCCACTCGGCTCCCCCAAAAGTAAATCCTGAATGCGCCACTGGTCTAGTATAACACTTTTGGTATGAAATAGTGTCTTTTTTAACATAACACGAGAACAAAAATGAAGAAATAGAGAAAAACTACAATCTCTCAAGATACTTGCATATTTCTTTATTCTTTTTGCTGTCTGGAGGGAAAAAAGTTCGCTTAATCAAGGAATTTATAAACCATTATTGCTTTCATGTTACATTGAAATTGGATAATTCGAAGGTTGACTGTACTCTATTTAATTAGTCCTACGCTTATACTCGATGCAAATATCTGCCCACTATTTGTTCCTTTCAACATCTTGACATCCACTCACCTCGTTGCTCCTTCTTCTAGCAGAAACGTAGCCCGTGGTTTTCCTTCTTGGACTCTCCCTCGTCCTCCTATGCCGCCCCCCATCCGCGCCCTCGCGGTGCAGATGATGATGATGGTAGTGATGCATATGGTAATGATGGCTGCAACTGGAATCGTCCGAGGTTGGTACATGCCCGCCATCTTCTGCTGTTTCCACCCGCCAGTCCTCTTTCTGGGGACTCCTAGCGATCTGTTGCTGCGGCTGTTGCTGCACTTGCGTCTGCTGCTGGACCGTCTCGCGCTTTCTGTTGTTCTTGTGAGGACTCCTGGCACTCGTCGACTTGCCTCTGGCTCTGGGACGATGAGTCGGCGTTGGGCTGACCTCGGCGTTCTCCGTGTACAGCTCCGCGGCACGCTCAGGGTCCCCTGCGCTACCCAGGAAGTCAAGAGTGAAGGTTTTCCTTCGTCTACGCCGCTCCTCTTCGCTCCAGGCGCGCACGTCTGGAGGGGACTCTGCGTAACCCCCGGAAGAGGAACGGTGGCCTTCCTGGAAGTGAACAGAAAACAGGGGAAAAGATGGAACTCTGGGTATATAACATCATTGCGCAGGAAAATGAAGGAAGAACCAACTTCGCGCGAGGTATACTTCTGGATATAAAAATAAATTTATAAACTTTATAAAATTACAAAGTCGAAACCAGCGAAATGATTATTTAAACCCTCCCTGATTGCATTCAAACTACAAAATATTTCAGTCTTATCAAAATCGCAGACATAGACAGCAAAAAGGATCCGCAGGTCGTAGGTCATGGAGTTCGTTGAATTTGCAAAAATTCCATTGGAAAGGTGATCGGAATTAGTTTAATTATCGCCTTACGTCACGGTCCAGCTCCGTTTCTGAGGTGTGCCCACTTGGAGGTGCAGTTTGCTCGTGTTCCTGACCCGGATCTGTCATCGCGTCTTTCAGATCGTAACTACCCGAACTACTGCTACTGCTGGATCTGGCTGGAGACGGTGGCGCCTCCAATCCAATTGGAATTTCCGTTTCCTCCAGTATCGGTGGCGGACTGCATGGCTCTTCGGCGACAGCCTGACGATCCATACCATAGAATTTTATCTCGCTTCACGGTACGATAACTGTTCTTAACTTACTCAGGTCTCTATCTCAGGCTTAATAGGCTTGTTATCACTGTGCATTTGGAAAATTGTATCCGCGGATCACAGACTACGTTTTCAGCAATCCTACTGGATACAGTGTACACTTTTAAGGGGGAGTATGCTTACTGCATCGTTGAATTTTTTATGGAATTTTTTTTTTTTTAAGTAAAATCAGAATTAGTGATCACTCTACTGTATTTTATTTTTTTCTGGCAAGCAAACGTTAAAACGCTTTATAATTTACGACGGCAACAGGGTAATTTAATTGAAACGTATGAAACGCAGAGGATAGTGAACTTTTAAGAGAATAAATTGAGCTTGTGTTTGGTGAGATGTAATAATACGTTTTATTGTTTTGCTTTCTTGCGCGTGTGTTTGGGATTTCATTGTCTAATAAAACATCATATTTATTGGTCGTAAGAAAGCGCCCGATAGGGGAAACTGGGCCAAGTCAATAGTATGCTTACGGATCAATAAAAATTTTACTATCCCTCCTGATTCTTCCGATTTTTTTATGTACATACGCGTGCTTGGTATTCAATGGGTGATCTATATTCATTGGATTGGTACGAGCCATAAATATCACAGGTTATATAATGCGCATAAATGTCACTACTTTGTCACAGTCTGATCATAACCATACGTTCCTGATAGTATTTCATCCCATTCGAAATTTCTGGATATTACTTCTACTTTTACTCTAGTATTTTTCTCTTTCTTGTCTTCTTATATGTATTTATGTTTTTTTTATCTTTTTGTTATTATTCTTAAAATTATTATTATCATTATTATCATTATCATTACCATTACCATTACCATTAACATTATTATTATTATTATTATTATTATTATTATTATAATAAAAGTTCCAGTTACAGTAGCTCTAAACTTTAAAATACCAATATGTCACTAGCAGAAATGGGCACAATTTTTATTTAAATAAATTTCAAAGAACCAATAAAAGTCAAAGAATAAATTCTTGTCGAATAAAATAATTAACTTTATTCGTGAAATAATCTAAAGTTAAATTAACTTTTATTTGATCCGTTATTTTAATAATTGTTTATTAATAACCCAGACCAATTCTGGTCACTAGGTAGTAACCCTCCTTCTAAAAACTAAAATTCGTCACGAAACAGTTGACAGAAAGAACATCAAATTATTGGACCAAGTAAAGTGCACCTTAGAAGAATAAGAGACTAACCCAGACCTAACCCAAACCTATGTGGAATTTCAAAAACAAGTCTAAAATGTCACTATAAAGACGAGCAACGGGTTGAAACTCACCTCGCTGCGAGCCAAGCTGTAAATTGAGCTGGCACTTTCGAAGGAGCTGCCATCTGCGGCAGTGGCCGTCGCCGAAGCCGAGGCCGCGGCGCTCGACGTCTGCGGGGGCCTCGACCAGGAACTGGTCGTTGCGGAAGTGCCTGTGGTGGTCCCAGTCTCAGTGGAGGTGTTGGCAGTGACATAGTCCTCGGTGGTCGAGGTTTCAGACAAATCAGTGTTCGTGCGCCCTCCCGAGTCCGTCCGGGCGAGGCTCAAGCCAAACTCGCTCGAGGATTGCGACTGCGGCTGCGACAATGGCGGAGCAGGACTAGGGCGACGGAAGGCGCTCCTTGGTCTACCATTGCTCGAGATCACGGACGTTTCCACGTTCAGGAGCAGGTCCCTTTAAAACAGAGAGCGAAAATAACAGTTATTTTTTAAATTTTTTCGAAAAAAATCATTGAGAAAAAGTTAATTTTTATTTAAATGGAATACAGCATAAATTTTCCGAAAAATCAAGTGATTAAAAAATATTAAGATTTATCTGTTTTGGTTACTGATAACCATTATTGTAAACGGAAATATTTTTTGGTCACTAGTTATTAGTTATAACCTAAATTAATATTTTTGTTTAAATGATTTTGGTTATGAATAACTATTACCGATGAGCAGATTTTTTTTTGGTTACGGTATAACCAATATATATTGCGGAAACTTTTTTTTGGTTACGGTATAACTATTGAACTATAGAATATATGGAATGCGAACTGTGGGTATTAGAACCCGCGGCGCGCTATAATTTATCAGAAGAGAATTTACACAAATTATTATTTGTAAAACTCAACACCGATTTTATGCCCTAAGTAGTTAATAAAATATATAATTATTACATATGTGTTTTTATTGATTAAAACATATAAATTCTATCATTCGTTGTATATCGTTCATAAATACAAATTATTCGTAATTATATTAATAAAAATAGATGATGGCCTAGAGTGACCAAAATAAAACTCCCACAATATATATATACCAATAAAAATTCTTGTCAACGATAATGGTTATTCGTAAGCAAAAACAATTTCCGTCGTCTATAACAGTTATTAATGACATTGGAGAAATGAAATTGTGGAGCACGTTGGAATTGCCAAAGATTCTGATTTTGTACTAAAATTTTTGGTATAAACACATTTCTATAGAAGGTAGTGTTCAGAATTACATTTAAAACGTGAAATAAGAAAGCATATGAAACATCAGAAACGCAAATTATTATATATTTCAAGCACTCCCAATTAAAATTACTAAATTCATAAAAAAAATTATGTAAGATTTTACCTTGGTGTTAATGGCTGGACAGGCGCGACAGGTTCGAGACGTAGCCTCGGGCTAGACGGCCGCGACTCCATCGTTTCTTCCACATCCAACGCCTCTGTGTCCATCGAGGAGCGCTGCTGATGCTGCAGAAGCAGTAAGTGTCTTCGTCTCGATGACGGTGTCAACAGTGCCAATGAGTCAGCCTGGAGAACTGTCGCCTGAGACTCATTCCAAATTCCGTCGCTGTGATCCCTCGTGGCGTCGTTGGTTAACGAATCGCTCGAAACGAACGGGGACGTAATCATGCCAGAAATGCCGGTTCCGGGGCTGAAAACTATCGGGCAAATTCGTCGCAACAGACGTGACGGCGATGTATAGTCCTTGGGACTCTGTAAAATCTTCCTTGGCGCTGAAACATCATGGAGGAACGACGGTGGTCGGATCTTAATTGGACTTCCATTAATAGGGTAGTTATCAGAGAGATGGCGCATTCCAGCAAAATTGTTACCGTATGTAAATATTGCAATGGTAATTTTCTTTCAAAGATACATATCAGTAGTTGGACATCTTTTGCTACTACTTGCATTGAAATAAATCGAAATTTTAATATATATCACCCTTACAAAATTCAAACTATAATCGTCCTGTTTGGAGGAGAGACCTCCAAAATTGATTTCGCTACTTCTATCAGCAATTTCAAAAATTCAGCTTTTCTTTCTAGTTCGAGAAGAACCAGTGTTAGGTGAAATCGCGAGTAAAACCACCACAAGTGGAACGTGAATGACAATAAAGAAAAAACGAGACGGAGGATAAATCGGCGTCGTTTTTCCCACAAAATAGTCGCGTCACGTTCGTAAAAAGGGGACCAGCTTAAGCATAGGACATTGCCTCGCCGCGAAGCTGACGGAACTTTGCCGTGAAACTTCTTGAAAATTTCACTAGGCTGCGGAAGTAACGCGGCACCGCGGCGTGAATCATATTTCATACTTGATACTGCGGTCGGCGACGTGGGCGACGTGGGAAGCGATCTCGGTAGCATAAAGTCGTCCGATGCTAAACCTTGCACGCCATCCTCGAGTGATACGCTCCTCTTACGGAAAAGCCCCCGTCGGATGAGATTCTCGTGAAACTCCTGCAACGATATCGAAAAATAACGTCGCGACAACAGCTTTCAGCAATTTAAAAAATGTCACACTGGTCTTTTTATCATAATCAAATGCAGTGTATGGTTGTACGAGGATTATTCTGCATTAAAATAAAGAAAACAGTAGAATTTGTTTTCGCAACTAAGCGATTAACCAGCTTTCCCACTATTTTCGTCATAAAACCGTAATTGTTTCACCACGAATAGAGTGAGTGGTAAAGCCTACTAATTTATAGAATTACACAGTTTCTAATTCTCTGCTGTTCAACTTAATTTCGCAAGTGGATCAGAGATAACAGGATGAGAGGAATAATTCAAGCGAAAAGTTCAAACTAGTTACACGACCGTGACAATGGTAGTATCTCTAGAATTCAAGCAATTAGCGTAAAGAAAAGTTTCGAAAGTGCTTAACCTCTATACGCAACGTGATCACTTTTAATTTAAAACTCGGCCAACCTTGGCAGTAGCAGTCGGAAAAATTAGGAACTTTTCATTTGAAACTTGATTTTAAGTTTAAACATCGAAACGTTGTTCGTTGCGAAATCAAAAGTTCCTTCTTTTGCAGAAGTCAAGTGGAGCGTAGGCACGTTGGGGTAATTTAGTGATGTGCCTGTGTTCGCTGGTATTTTTAGAGATGGCATAGCTATGGAGTATATTTCTTGATGGAAGAATCAATGAATCGCTCATCAATCTTCAAGTACAACTACTCGACCGAATGAAGAGTCGATGGTGGAACGATGATGGCGCGTTTCAATCCCTGCAGGAAATAGTCATTCGAAAAGTTCGATAGATAGGGATTGGAAGGTTTCAATAGCGGGCGGAAACGTATTGCACTGAGTCAGCGATTTAAAATGCTTTTGTTAGAGCAATGTCCATCTCTTATAATACGCTGTATTTATATACAGCATAAACAATATGAATCCAAGGCATTTGAAATAGAGAAAATTTTATTGAAAAGCGAGAAGAAGAAATGAAAATTTATTGAAGATAATAGAATGCATAAGTAATATTAAAGAAATTTTTTGTCACACATAATAAAGAAAATGAAACTACTTTAAAATTAAGTAACTATTTCATAAAATACCAGTTAAAGATCTCATATCAAGAAGATGATCCCTGTACTTGCCTCCTCGAGGTGATCCTCGTGTGGCGAGGCGACTCTCAGTTGGAACAATTCTTCAGGCGTTGAAGAAAATTGGACGGGTGTTCTGACGGTCCTGCCCCATGGATCTTGGTGGTTCCTTATGCACGTGTGAGGGTAACTCAGTTCACTAACTTCGCCGACCAGCTCGCGCCTTTCCACGCGGATCTCGCCGTCGGACAGTGTTTTCTGCAACGGCAGGAACCTCCGCGTCGACTGAGATATCCGATTGAGGAGAACACGCGCATCCGGTGACACGGGCGCGGGCTTGAAGTCTATAAGGATTTCTTGGTCGTCCAAATCGAAGGACCTTCGTTGATGTTGAGGCTGGTCAAAAGGAATAAAAAAAGAAAATTATGCGTGAGAAGCACCTGGACAGTCACCTAGGTCTGCTTTAAGAAAATAGTACGAGCTGATCTGAAGTGATGTAGGATAGAATTAAAGTAGAATGGAAGGGGGAGGTAGATTATTTTTTGCATTTGATGAAAGGGATTTTGATAGAATTTGATTACGTAGTAGTTTACCGAAAATTAGGTAGGGTTTAAGTCAGCATCCACGTATTCCATCACTTGCGAAACATCACGAAACGAGCAACATGGATCGATATGTTAATATCCGTAACGACGTGTGTCCTTTAATTACACCCCACTAACAAGCTTTTGCTTTTCGCCACGTCTATTTTGTTGCCCGGACAGTAATTCGATCACGCTACCATTACAATCTGCTATAGATGGCCTCGAAATTTGATTCTTGTTCGACCTTCCTGTTAATAGAGTGGAATCGGCCTGCCTGCGGGAACGCGTTGCTTCATTCATTTATGCACAGCACGCCCTCAAAATAAATTAATTAATTCCGTTCAATTTGAGCCAACGTGTTTATTATCACACTAATGGTAAGAACAGTTTCAAGGAACATAATTGTACATGTTTAGCTTGAAATAAATAATTTACAAGGAGATATTTTTCCACTGCTCTGGTAATTCTTGGCTTAAAACGTCATTGCACGCATAAAGCTTCGCGTATAAATCGCCCAATCAGAAGGCCCGGTCGAACACCTAATCGATACGACCATTATCACACCGCCGAGATTTCCGACGTAAAATTCAACCGAATGGAGGCAGTGGGGAGCGTTTAATCGAACGCAGAATGCGCAATCGAATAATTCGGGCGGGGCTTCAGATTGATCCTTAACTGGCGGCGAAATTGAAGTCTGTAATATCTTCCTCTCAATCAAAGGCGATATCGAGTACAGCGGCTCGAGCATCGCGAGCCACCATTTCAAGCGACTCTCCACTCCGACTAGCAGAATCAATGTGATTCAACTCGGAGGGCCTGAGAGTCGCGATACGAGATTGACGAGACTTCGCGTCAATCTAGTCGCAAGTTTCTCCATGGTTTTACTATCAAAGCAGACTCTGCCGAAAATTAATTGATTTCGAGACGAAAGTACTTATGAATGGATAAAAATTAAATGAATATGTACGTAGGTAGTACTTACTTTCCACTTTCAGTTGAGGAAGGTTAATGGGTTAATGACGGTGAAACTGGGCATTAATTTAACTAAAAAAATAAATAAACTATATTTCTATATAATGTTCTAATTTTATTTTCAACTCACGGGAAAGTGCGAAAGCTCTCTGGGAAAGTTTTAAATCGATTTGTAAACTCTCGTATGTAATCGCTTCATTGCATTTCACAGAAAATATCTTCAGACTGCTCTTCGTGAAACGGAAATAATTAGAATTATTGAGTTAAACAGTTCACCCTGCACAGCATCTCTCCGCCACATCTATTTTGCGCTGAGGCTAGGACACGTTGTGCTAGGATGCGTTGAAGCCAGGACGCGTTTCAACCGCTTAATCCGTTAACTCAATCGCGGTCGTCAGGCAAAATCAATAGAATGGATGGTGAAATTAATTTCAGAATTACTCAATCACAGATCTTACGATAATTACACTAAATAATTATTCTAAGTCTTGGTCTTTTTCAGCCACTTTCAGGCTTAACACGATCCTTAGAACTCTCAGGCTTCGTTAAATAATAGAAAAAGGCACTGCCTATGGATAATATAAAGATTTTATCTAATATACTGTATTCAGCATACTGTTTAGTAATTAGTGTTACATATGCATGAACTGTACAACAATGTGAGCAAATAAATATTCAAGCACACATCTGCTTGTTAACACCGTCAACAATATCGTTTTATACAACTTATCCAAGCCTCTGATTACTCGCTACATTCCTAAGCAGCTCCCTACTATATGCAACATAAATTTTACCACATTTTTTTAATCTCTCTTACTTTCCTCACTGTTCTCATTTTGAACATTGTTTCGACCACTGCTGTAATACCAGAATTCACGACTGCAATTCAAAGTGACACTTACGACTCTCGCCATGGGTTCCAAGATGTCCCCATTGGTCAGAACCTCCTCCAGAGTGGCTTCGTGGATCTCAGATGGTGGCGAGTCGACGAGGAAGGGTGACCTTGGTGGTTCTTCGCTCTGCGTCCTGTGAAGGGGTTCATGGTCAATCTCTTCTTTTCCTGCTGCTCCGACTTGACCACTGCCCAAGGGAGTGCTCAGCTGACCAGCCTCCGAGTAGCTTTTCGTCAGTTTCCTTCCATTAAACAGGCCGTTGGTTTGGGCCCCCTGGGAGACCATTTTCACGCGGTGTATCGTTCTAGGACTAAGGGTGACAGGAACTCGGCCTCGAAACACGGCTGGGATCTCTGTCTGAGTTGCCTGTGTCTTCATCACACCCCGCTTCGGTGGCTTTTCTGCAACGAAATTTCCGCTAAATCTGTTGGAATCGTTGCTTGACGAGTGAATGGGGACGTTTCAACCCTTTTTCGCTGTGGAATAGCTAGGGATTGCTATAATATGAAAGTCAGCTTAGAAGATAAATCCTTCTTAGCCTCCTCGTCTTCTTCTCAATTTTTTCATCTGTATTACTATAGGGTGTAGACTATGAAGGAAGCTTTCATCCGATGATGCAAGAAAATTGCTACTGCTCCGTATAATATCGATTTAAAAGAAAAAAGCATCGCGAGCTGCAGTCATCTATTTTATATTCTTCATTATCAAGTTGCTGAAGGAATATATTTATCGAAGTTCAAGCTTGCAACCTGCAATCCTTTAAATTTTCTATGCAGACATCTGCCTCTGAAATGGAATAACTTAGCACGAAAGCTCCTAAATTCCCTACACACGAGTCTATCCCCGACAAGAAGCAATCAGGGCGAGACTATAACGGTCACGTTGGATACGTTATAAGTTATAAGTCGAGTAATCTCGACGTCCACTGCAATCTCTTCTCCGCGCCTTTGCAAGTTCAGCGAAGGGACGAATAAGAGACGGATTTTCTTCGGCGTGGAAATTACCCTAGTAACATAATTTACGTCCCGACCGTAATTCGACGTTCGTTAGGAATTAATTGAGACGGGAATATTAATGCTTTCACCGACTCAGCCCCCCGCTCCCCCGTGTGACTCGCGAGTCGTGTCTAATGTCAGTGCACTGCGAAACTGCTCCAAGTCGTTATCGTTTCCTACACGAATTCAATATCGTGTCTCATTGGGCCGGCTATATTGGCAATTTGGTGGCTAATACTGAGCTAACTGCTGGGTTTCTGGGCAAGAAGTTAATACCCGGGAAGACCTGATAATCTGCAGATCGTGCAGGGTTGAAATGGGAACGGGTCGCAGTTCCTGTCAGCGTGACTCCACGCGCCGAAGTGACGGATTGCAGGGAACGATGAAACTTCCTGTTATGATATTGAATTTCTCTTCATAAATCACGGTGGAGTTTTTCAAGTGGTTGTATCAGGTATTTAGTAAATATTGGTAGAGATACGGAGGGTCGGGTGGAGAGTAAAGAAGGTAGGGACTAAAGGTGTAAAAAATTTCTTATTTTAATTATTTAATTTAGTATTTCTTATTTTTCTCCTTAAGAATGATATTTCCCTAATAATGCGCTTCAATCTTCTCATTATTTATACAAACGAAAACGATCTGTGGTACAAAAACTTGGGATCGAAAAAAGTTGAAGAGTTCAGCACGAGGCTGGGAATTTCCGCTGTCGCAGAAGGTGATAGTCACAAGAGCGCGCGAAAACGCGCGTAGGGGAATGGCACGTGGGGAAGCAGGGGTGTATCATAAAAAGAAGCAGGAGCAGACAGTGAGAAGTGGAATGGGGCGGTGAATTTAGCGGACAAAGATACCGTGGCAGAGAAAGGCACGAGAAGTCAGGAGAAGCTACGAGGGGAGAAAAAAAAGAAAGTCAAAAAGAACTTGGAGGAAGAAGATTAGACCGAGGGGAAGTAGAAAGAGAAGAGGATAATCAGCGGGAGACAGGATTAAGTATCATTAACGGGACACTGAACTTTCTATCTCTGAAAATGTATGAACATTATATCCACTTAGGCGTCCCGAAGTTTCTGCTATTAGTTTTGATACCGGTCGCTAGAGGCTCGAAGCCTTAATTGCGCGAGCCTCAAATGTCGCGAGACTTTCCGCCTGACGTTCTAATGGGCTGCTTCGAGTAAAAAAAAACTATTGAGCCTGCCGTCCTATAGAAACACTCCTCTCTAAAAAGTGTCTACAGTCCAGCATACAAGCTTAGCTTGGAGCGCCACGCGTTTCTAAAAGGGACGGGCGGGAGTCAGCTGTGAAAGTGTATAAATGCGTGAAAATCGACCCCGTAAAGCGCACCGTGGTCGCGAGACTTGGTGCCGAAAACAATTACTTTGTTGAATAAAATTTGTACCCCAGTTTGGTAGAGGAAGAAGCTGAACCATTTCACTTTCGACGAGGGACTCTAAATCTAAACATGTTCCTGAATCCTGGTATTCCCTTGTGTTCCCCATGTTTCGAATGCTACATCGCATTAAGTAAATGGACCGTGCGAGGGTCATTTGCTCGTGAACTTTCATGAGAACGGAAACTTACCGAGAACGAGAACACGGGGCTCGCTGGCAGCGTAAGGGTGCATCAGGGGTAAGGTCGAAGGATGTATCGAGTTCTGCATCGTTGGCTGCGAATCTATAAGGCGTTCCTGATTCTGCGGTCTCGGCGGGCTCCCACTCATCGGTAGATCGAAGGATGTCAGGGTATGCGACCTCGCGAAGCTCACGTGCTTCGTTTTCGGGGCTTGTGACACGGGCGGCGGGGGTGCGGGGGGCAGCACTGGCCGAGGACCTTCCAATTTCGTGGATTCCTCGTCCTCGGGGACCCAGGTGTACCTTGGACAGAAAAACAAACGAATAATTGCAAAGAACAAGAAAATTATTCATCCGTCCAGTTCGTGAGAAATTCTATGCTTCGGAAGATTACTCAGAGTTTTTATTCTGCAATTTATAGAGAGTCACTATCGAGCGAGTTTCACCTGCCACGAGTTCCATTACTTCCCACCCTCTCCTATTAACACGTACAACTCTCAGCGCTGCTCGGTGCACCCGTACAATTCCAATATTCTAAATCAAACGTTACATCTACCATTGTTATCGGAGCAACCCCATCGAGAAGATATAATCGCCTTTCTGGCGAATTCAAAGGAAAATCGTTGTCCAATCTCCTAACACGTTGATCACCAGCTGTACAGCAAATTTACTACCGCGTCCACGGTAACGGGCGATAATATTCTCGGAATATAAAGAGCCCCGCTACACCCCCGACCAGATAGCTCGTCTTTCACGGTCCCGTGATTCCGACGACATAAATATGCCCCAAGTGGCGGGATGGGAAATTAACCACTTAGAAAAGAGACATAAAACGCACAACCCCGATAGAATCTCAAGGAGGAGCCCGGGCGGAAGTTGGTAATGTGTTTGTTATAAGGGAGCTTGCTTAGTAGTTTCCAGGAAAAGCTTGTTACGAGCGGTCGTTGCGAGCGGGAAGGCAAAAGATTACGGGGTTCGATGGCGCGCTGAACGGTCCAGTTTATTTCTGATTGCTGTAATTCGCGCGCGGGAGCGTAGACGACGTTCCCTCAAGGTCACGTGTAAACGATCGATAAATTACTGTATTAATACCTATATAAGTACAGACAAGAAGATCTGACAATGAGTTGGAAAATTTGCTGAGCATCGGTCAAACTAACTTTGAAATTCGAATTTTTACAACTACCTATTACTCTTGAGAACCAAACTGTATAAGTGAGAATATCATTCTGAATTTTCCATTTATTTTTCTACGCGTAGAATCGTTTTGTAAGTATCACTGTCCATTGTGAGAAGGTGAGTTTAGTTATTACTACACCTTACATTCCTTTGAAATTAAGCGGCCCATTTCACCGAGATGACCCGTGAAATTCAAGCACAAGTGGGATTCGTTTTATTATAATCAGGGAGGAAGCATCGTCCGGGGAGAAGTTTGTAACACAGCTGGCGTAATAACGTATCCTCGAAGGCACCGGTTGAAATCTAAATGCAATTTATTTAGGTCGTTGTCGCAAGAGGCAACGTGCCGTCACCCACTTTTCCCAAGATAATGCCCGTCATTCGCGAGATCGGCTTGCGGCCGACACAATGGAAATGAGAATGTAACCATCACTGGAAGCAATATCTCTGCCGCGCTTCTGGCGCGTATTAATAAAAATGAACGGCGCAGAAGTGTCTATCGGCTATCAGGTTAATTAAGTCGCGCGTAACCTGCCGCTGTAGCCCCCAGTTAACGGTATATTTTTATTCCAATCCGTTAACCGGCCAGAAGAGCTGACAGCGCTTTCTTTAGACCTTTCAGGGGTTGCGTGCACGTGAACGAGTAACAAATTGCAACCTTGGAATTTTTCCATTGAATAAACTGTTTACTTCTATCGATCCAATTTGTTGTCGTCCAATTTCATTGGAAGCTTGTTCGAATGTCAGAAGTACAAATATTGGTGCAAAAACGTGGTTTGGTAGTTTTTTTTTGTGGTGGACGCTGAATTCTTTTGGTGGAACAACGTGGAAGGAGTTGAACGATTTTTTTCATGGATTTTTCAATTAAATAGAGAAATAAAGACATGTATCGAAGAGTTCGAATGTAGGTAACTTTGAGCAGTTTTGGGGTTGTACTCTAAAACGTTCAAATAATTTGCTCAAATACTTCTCGATATATCCACTATAGTTTTTAAGATTGTAATACAGGAAAGTAGGAAATCACACATTAACCTTTGAGGGGTGTTTTCGCCTCGAAAAATTGTCCGATACTTTTATCGAGGTACTCTACAAACCAGCAGTTTCCCTTGCGAGTTGAAAACACGATTTCAGATTCCATTTCATTTTACCTCAATCAGTGGTTCTGGATTAAAAGAGTTCCAAAAAGCTAACTGCGCAATAAAATGAAATAGAATTCGAACTGCAAAATTCCATAACTTCGTTAATTATGTAGACTTCAACGTAATGTTTTTGAAAAGGCTTAAGTCTACGATGTAGACTCTACATACGCTACAAAAACCGAAGAAAGGATATAAAGATCCAGGTACATATACGTAACCCCTTCACTCTTTAAACAAACAAGTCGTTTATCTTGAGAAATTCTACTTTCTATTAAAACATTTTTCATGAAATAACGGAGCACTGGTAGGATGATAAATTATCTTTTTTGGGCTACTAACTTTCATTCGTAATAGGAATTCAGGTGACTATCATGACTAACAAACTTAAGTAATTACAGTTACCTTCGTGTATTTGTGTTACTTGGGCTATTTGCAACATTTATTTATCATTACCCTTTTTAAAGCAAACGATTCATTACTTTTTATCGGTAAATACCTTATTCATAGACATTTCTGAAGTCATGGCCATTGCAAAGTGACGTTATTGTATCTGAACAAACTTATCTTTTGACGTCATCTCCGACACACAGGAGATAAAAATACAGAGTGCTGTTTAAAAAAAACATTCATGACCTTCGTGAGTATGCAAAAAGGCCTCGAGGGAGCAAAGATACCGTTATTATCTTTGCTCCTTCAAACCCTTCGTATTCTTCTGCATCGTTGAATAGAACGAAGTTAAATGTGAGTCTTGTTTTCCGAGGCACGTGTTATATTACATTTCAGCAGCAATTAGAACGGCACACATGCATTACCATTACTATATGCTTTTTTTAAGAACTTTTAGTCGCGTATTATTTAGGATTATTTTCGAGCATTCCTTTCATCTTGATAACCCGGTGGAATGAACAATTACGTTAATTATTATGCTCAACCTATTTTCGTGTCCTGAGTGAACACGTTGTTTTAAATCTCACGATTGGCGAGCTTGGGAAAAATGAATAAATGGCATCTGGAGTCTTTATGCAACGAGAAATTTATATTACTGTGTGGAAACAATTGATTTTTGTCATTCCTGTTAATATTGTAGGTTCATTTTTAATGGTACATTTTACGGAATATGTTCCATATTGGAGCTCTACTTTCAAAAATTTTGAGTTCCTATTATGATTTTGTATAAATATTTAAGTGTGTATAAAACTGCTGGAAGACGAATCTAATTATAAGGATGCATACAAAAGCCTCTAATTGAGGAATGTAATTAGGTACTTCTTCCTGCTAAGATGCAATTTCCAAACACAAACATTTGGATGGAGAGACTTATAAATAACTAATGTAGAATAAAATAGTAGTGGGTAACATTTTAAAAAATGTTTATACATAGATATCAGGGTATAAAGATGATTTTTATTTTATTTTCTATTGTTTTTTTTTTATGATTTTTGGTATTGCCAAGACAAGTTCAACGATATAAGATATAACAATGTTCCAAATTATATAAGGTCAGAGATGAAAGACGCAATTAGTATACCGCGCAAAGCGAAAACGAGGTTAAACAATGGCTAACCTACCTTTCAGAGCTCCGTACGTATTCTGCCTCCATTGTGTACCAGATCCTTATTGTCTTTTATTTCTAACATTGCGTGACCTTGAATATTCGTGTCATACGACAATGAACTCACTTCGACGGCCACCTTTACGCGACACAAAAATTACAGTTTTTCATTTCAAAAAGGAATAAAAAATCACACTGAGGTCACCCCACGACAAATCGATCACTCTTCGCGATCTATACGTGGGATTTTGAATTTTGATGAAACTGAAGTAAGATGTAGTCCTCGTGAAATCAGGAGGGGTCTAAGTCATCACTTTGCTAGTTTCGAAATTCTTTAAAAAATAACGCCCATGAAAGATTCCAATTTCCGCCCACTGTCACGAAAATGAGGTCTATAAATGAATTTATATCTAATTTATATCGGGAACCATACATCGCACAAAATTTATTCTTCTTTCATTTTAATCAGAAACGATTCGCCTTTTCGGACAAATTTACCTTCTACCCAAAAACTCATTTCTGTAACATGAAAACTATAAACAAATCCTTGCTTTTCATATATCTCTCAAGCTTCGAGTTTCTAAAACCCCTAAAAAAATATATCGAAATTACTACTATCAAATAGCTAACCATTGTTTCTGCATCCTATATTAAGCAAATAATGTCTACAAATGCAATAGCCTTCCCAATGATATGATTTACACTCCCGGGCAAGTCTGCGCATCATACCCGTTGCTTAAATTAATACAGAGTGTAGCAGTAAAGCTGTCCTCCACATGGAAACTCACCTCTTCGGATCGGGCACGGTGCAGAAGGATCTGGGTCGCCGCCGGAAGTAGGAACTCTCGTTCCAGTCGGCCTCGTCCTCAAAGTTGTAGCGGGACAGTCCCCTGGAGTAGGTCGGGTAGGGTTGACGGTACATGATCTGCAGGGGTCGTCGGGGGCAGGGCGCGTCGCACAGGTTCTCATCGCTGGGGACGCTTCTGACACAGGCGGAGAGGATCGAGGCGCGGGCCGTGTTGCAGGGCGAGGGACCCTTCGTGGACAGGCAACCGAAGAAACCGCCGCCGGATTTCTCCACGGCATCCAGCTGCCTGCTGGTGATGCAATACTGCTCCTTGATGTCCTCGCGGGAGTAGAGGGGTGTCGCCCTTCTGTCCCAGTCGATGCTAATGTGGCCACCGGACGCACCGAAACCGCCGTGCAGATCCACCTGGGTCGAGACGTCCACCTGTCATGCACACGGGGTTTAGTCTAATTAGTGGAAAATCGATGGAGGACGCGTGGCAGTTTGATTGAAAGCGCCGCGGCCAGGGTAAAACTAATTTCGTAGTGGACTGGATCGTGGGTGGTCGCCGAGGCTGCGAAGTATCTGACTCGGGATCCCGCTGGCGATCATTGGAGCTACGTGTAAAATATGTATGGGGCTTGGGTAGTTAGGGAATAGCGTCTGGGAACGATCGAAATGCAGGGTATAGGGAAATATCAAATAGATTGTGGTGTGTTGGAAGAAAATTTAATTGGTAATCGGATTTATTTAAATTCAAGGAAATACATTAGTGCTATGTATAGTGAAATTAGGACAGTTTCATGTCTAGGTAACCATATTAACAGGGGATTGCGCCTTGTTGGGCCCAAAATTATGTAATTCTTTATGTATTTTTTGTAAAAAACGCTTCGACAAATCCTCAACTATTGTTCTGAATTTTTGTGTGACAATGAAAAAACAAATGGCAGACACAGAGAGCGTTGAAAATTAATCATTACTTTGCACGTTCGTAGCTTAATTCTATCGCCTTTTAAGACTATAAAAAATATTTTGTAAGTAAAAATATTCATTTATAGCGGCATAGGAGCATCGTGAAGAGAACTATGTCCGTAATGTCACCGTAAAGTGTAAAATTCTTTTATTTATATATATTTTTTCAAGAAAAAAAAAATACATCTGTTTTCAGACCTCACAGATAGGCATGACCCCTTAAGATACAGATTACTCAGTGACTGAGAATACGGATACTGCGGAAGCATCGTTGAAATAAAGCGAATTAATATACGTGAGTGGCATTTGTGCTATTAAAAAGTGCAACATCACTCCTGCGCAAAATACATAAATCGATCAACTTGTCGAAACGTGCAAGCGAATCACTGTTCCCTTTCTATGATATATAAAAGAGAGACTGATATTTTTGAACGGGCGTCGTGCAATTCCTCCCCAAACAAATTTATATTCCCCGTCCTCGATGAAATTTGAAAATTCCACCGCGTAACGATCCATCTGTCGCTACTTGTCAATTTCTAATTGCTCGCGAGAGGGAAAAAAGAGAGGAGCGCTCTTTCATCCTCTGCTAACGGCTGTCCCAGTCAGCGTAACCGAAATCAGCTTATTGATCGTTCAAATAGATCGATGGTACGTGTTGGACGGAAACTGCGACGCTATTAGCGTCGGTCCAACTATTGATATACCGTAACGGAGTTAAAAAAGAGCAGACGCGCGTTTCGAACAGCTGATACACCATTCTATACTTGGCAAGAGGAGTGCACACGGTCCGGGTCGCTAATTTAGTTGAAATCTTGACATACAATAAAGGTGCTCCAAAAGAACGTCGCATAGTTTCGAATCCCATTCTTGTTAACCGGAGTGGCCTTCAATAGCTTCGATATACTTTATAAATAAACAACTGCTTATCGATGTTTTGTAAACTGTCAATGCTTTATAAACAACTGAAATATCAAGCCATAAAGTTAACCATACTCTGGTGTCCGAATATTGTTGAGAGTCACTGTACCCAGAGCTTAAATACCCAGAGCTTCAACTATTCAGATATAACATTAGCAAAGTTTCCCGCGAGATTTTACTACGGTCAAACAAATTCAGTTGAATTAATCTGAGTTTACTTGAACGTTCGCGTGAAATTTGTTCGAAACGAAATCGCCAGGCAAAGATTTGTTGCTGAAAAGGGCTTTAGTCGACGATAAAACGGATTTTCTCTCAATGCTGTCGATATTCGCATGTGGGCCCATCGAAGGAAAATTCACCCACGGTACGAATATCTCGAAAGTCTCTTTGTTCCAATATCATAAATGTTCGAGTAGAATATATAGAAGGTGTCTTGTGTTTACTATCGCAATTGATGGATGGAATTTTTAGCATCTATACAACTTACTTAAACCTACAAACGGGATTTTTAAATTTGCAATACAGATGAAAAAGTTGAAAAACCGACCAATTGCATTTGTTTTCAAAATGACGAAACGTTAGCTTCTCAAGTCGTTTGGACCAATTTTTCAAAAATTATTCTATCCTATAATAGTTTCTTCTTGTTCAACATGTTTTTTTTTTTATTTCTGTTAACACTGCGAACTTTCTTCCAACCATCATTATATTATATACATATATGTACATCTCCCAATTTGTGCAATTGCCCTCTGTGCATATAAATTCGAAATACACGATAATTTCCACTTTGCACCTGGCGTTCCAAAAAGCGATAATTGATCGTTAGGGATTAATTAAGTATTTCTGCGTTGCTGGAGACTGCCTCTAGGTTCGTTATGTATATGTTAAGTACATCGATGCCTCGCATTATGACTCTTCATTGGCGATACCGTGAGTTTTCACATCGTTTTCACATTGTTTTGGATGCGAGCGTGAGTACGAAAGAATCACTCGATACTCCAGTCGATAATAAAGCCCTTTTCGACTTGCGATTTGCATCTCTCGAGGGGAGTGCAGGAAATTTGGTCGATTTGGTTCAAATTTTCCATGTACTTAGTGCACGATGTATTCAACAATGCGTCAGACGCGAGGAGCGTTGTATAAAATAGTTTTCGAGAAAATGGGGTTCAAAGATATATCTTTTCCAGGCCCTCGACTTATGCACACATATGTGAACATGTAACCCCCAAATAAATTGCAGTGGCAGCTGAACTATGCACTCTCCTTATCAGATACATATATTTGCTAGGTAGAGATGAAGGTATTTAAAAAAAAAAAAAAGAAAAAAAAAGAACGAGATAGAACGTGTGTGAATTTGTTCGAAATATCAATTTTAATTCGACAAATGTGTCTCTTGCGAAAGGGCCACAATTTGAGGCTCAGATGGAAAATGGAAATAAATAATAATAACAGGATTCTGTTTTAAGGGGAAATTGTAAAATGATTTCCACATCTCCATTTACTAGAAAGTAGTGCAGAGACTACTTATTCTCTTTCAAAATCATTTTTCCGTCGTAAGCAGATGCCGAGCTTCTACTCCAATAATTTTCTCCGTTGTAAAACATTAAAGAGGTGAACAAGAATGTTTCATAACGAAGATCGATAGAGCGTTGTGAGATACTTATGTGCACCAAGAAAATTCTGCCACGATGTAACAGAACATTCCATGTTTTGCAAAAATTCCTATCAAAAAAGAAATTTATGAGACCATGCTTCGCAAAAGAAGAATGAAAATAATCAAGTGCCAATTATTCTGTTGTTCAATTTCAAATACATCTTTCAATAATACCGTGCACCAAAGATCAACAATTTTCAAAAATGACATGCTTTTATTTTCAAGAATAATTTAAACTTATTTTCGTAAATAATCCTCTTCAATTATAACTGTTACAAATATTTTATCTTCAATTTACCAGCAAATAATTTCTGCACCTTCGCATGCAATTATACATATAAAGTAAATGAAATAAGTAGACAAAATTTCCAAAAATTATTTCTAAAGTTATTACTTAACAGTGCTGATCCCAGATTTGTGCGATCATAATTTATAAAGCACCATACTTTTTTATTCAATACTTGGACTAACATAATATATCAGTAGCAACAAGCAGCTTCTTGGATGCACCAAACGTGTGTAGTAAAATTGCAGTTGCAACGATGCAGCTGCGCGACAAGGCTTTTCAGATGGAGTAAAGTGTTTATATAAATGGGCATCTTAAAAGTTACGAGTGTAGTCGCTTATGGTTTTCAAGAGTACGCAACATCTTGTGTTCACATATTCTCGTGACAGAGCAGTGGTTATGTAACCCAGTAAACCTTTTCCCACGTGTTCCCATTCTGGAAAACGGCGCAGTGACTTGGATTTTTCGAAGCATTTTTCCAGTCGGCGCGTTGGCATCGCTGCCGTCAGTTTCGATCATTAAGCTGGTGCACATGAACCCTGCTTCTCTTTTCCCTTATATTTTAAAATCATATTCATTTCAAATTTTGTACAAACTTCAAATCTGAAAAATAAAATTGAATTGACGCGGTGAAATTTTTTATAAATTTTGTTGAAAGTAGACTACTACTATCTTTCACGTGGTTGAATCAAATTTACTATGCAGAGTATCACAGAAATATAATTCAACTTTTTAATTTGCATTCAAATGAGGGTACTTAAAAAGGTTTAAATTACAGTGATGGTGGAAAGAGTGCTTGGAATACGAATGGTAAAAAAATGTCGTTATTCACACGGAAAGGGTTATCACCGACTACGTCATATAAAGTGCAACATGCCAGTGATACACACACGTCACACAGAATCTATTATTCATATTATTTATATGCAAAATGGAATTATAAGAAATACGCTCCAGTTGCGCTATAATTATACTGCATAACTACCGGTTCATCAACGCCATTTCTGTCAAGTAAACACAACTCGAATATTTGCATTAATATTAACGAAGGAGGTTAACAAAATATGTTCATATTACAAACGAGCTGCGTATTTACTTGCATTACCAATATCTTCCTCCTCATTAGTAATATTCAACAGCACTGCATAAATATTAGATATGTGCGAGTACATAACATTCGCATAGAAATATCAACCCTAAAGATCCGCCAATGTAAACCTACACGCCCAGCAACAGAATCATAAAAAGACACAGCGAAGGTATCCATCAGGTGAATTCTACCCCCACCGTAAAATATCCAACAACAACAACAAAAATGAAAGCTGACGGCGTGACGCGATGCACTTCCCGCGGCATCACCTGAGACGATGGAAATTCTTTCCCAGCGGTGCCATTTCATCGGAATTCGTGCCGCTAAAAACATCAACGGGAAGGTGTCCCCCTGACGGTGGGCGACATGTAATCTCGCGGCGTGAAATTTTCCGCCCCCCGCGGCTCGTAATCCGATTTATTGAAATTCAAGTGTGAAAAGATCAACAGAAAGGACCCTTCGACGGGGAAAATGGAGCGAGCTTCGCTCTCTCCCCACCGCTCCCGCGATAAAACTGACCCACATTCGATCGCGGGAAACGATTCTTCGAGTGCATCATCGAAGCGCAGCCGAGCACTTGCTCGAAAGACGAGAGGATGACACGCTGAGTTGCGAGCTTCGATTCCAGGTCGTGCACACTCTTATTCGACGAAAAAAAAGGGGGTGGGGGCGGTCGAGTGGGTGGAGAAAGAAGAAACGGGAACTCCTCGAGCGGTAATCACGATTAATTAAAGGCTTTAAACTAACTCGGGTTCTTACGGTACCCGGAGCCTTTATGACACTTTCAATGGGCTGGCTCGTCTTAAGGCCGCCTTTCAAAGCATTTCCTCGCGAATTACGGGTATCATTGTTTATCGAATTTCCGGCGATAATTATTAACCTCGACGCACAGGCCATATTCGCGAACAATCCCCACTCATCGGGGCTCCGATTCGTCGTCGTAGGGTCTACGGTCTCGAACGCTCGGAGCTGCCGATGCTCGAGAGGAAGTTTTCCTAGGTGGTTCAGTTGGGGTTGGGTTCCGCGGTGGTGAGTGCACCTCGTTGAACGCTGCTGCTTGTAAAAAGAGGTATTATTATCAGTGGTAGTACCTAGTAGTATTATTTGGAAAGTTTGGGGAGGATGTTGATTAAATGGTATTGTAGAAAATAAGCAGTTTCGAGGACGTTCACGATCACACGACGATTTCAACTCGCGCGCTGTATGCGTGAATGTGGAAAAAAGCAAATTCAAGTGCCTTTTATTTGGGCACCGGCACCTGTCAGAAATACAGCCATTTCAATTAGGGGCGTTTCAGAGAATTAAAGCTACTTTTGGAAAGTAATTGAAGCTTAATTATTACATTTCCCCTCGAATTTGAAATGTAAAAATTCAGGGGAAAAAAGGTAAAATATTTCTTCGTCAGTATTATTATGATTATTATTATTAGAAAAAGCTGGTGAAATTTAACCAGACACTTTTCATCACTCTGTTTATTGCATCAACATGCAGCATCTTAATTAAAAAGCGTAAAAGTATAATTATTTTGCATCTTAAAAGTTTTCCTTTTTCGATCGTTTTCAATGCGCACAGTGTCTGAGGGCGTCTGTGATCAGAAATTTAATTTCCAAGCATTTCCTTGAAAGGAGTAATTCATTTTATTTTCAAGGAACATTTAAGATTGAATTACGTCGCGAGAAATCGTCAGGACGTGATTTAATTAGTTCCTCGCTATTCTGATATTTCGTGGGCGTCTGTTAAACGTAACCCTCAAGTCCACTTCTAAATTTCGCAAAAATTTCGCACGCGCTTTAACGAAAACGCGGAAGAGAATATACACGAGCTTGTTTATATTTCAGCCCTTTGCAGTAATATTGCTGGTCGTGGGGGAGAAAGGGGATGCTGAATAAATCAATGGACTTAAAAGATTACGGGTCCCTTAGAAAGGATCGCGGCATCCATTCATTCATGTATTCCCGCCCACATTTTTCAAACCGCCGCCTGACCCGCCCCGCTGTCTACTTGCTGAATTTATCAATAACTTATTTGCGACAGTGAAAGCTTCCAGTGCTCGCTGAATTGCAAACGTACTAAATGTTGCTAAAATGAGGAGCAACGGGTAGAAATTGTCGCGTGAAGAGCAAAAGATAGGCAGCACAAGGAGAGTAAAGTAAAACGGGGGTAGGACAATCAACTCCAGGAAGTGAGACCAGGTAATTTCGAAAGAGGGAGCCAAAAAAGAGCTTAATAAACAGGATACGAGATAGATTAGTGTAAATGGTTCACTACGATTAATTTATGTTAATAATGTACTTTGATAAAAAATCATAAATTCTTTGAGTCATTTTAAATACATTGTGAAACGAATGGAAGAGTATATTAGGGAAGAAGCTTTATTAAAATGGCTATGAAAGAAATTAAAAAAATAACTTTGAAACTTTCATCACACAAAAGTATAAGATTAAATCCTAATATAATCCTAATATTTGTTAGTTAAGATATTTATAATTTATGAGAGATATTTATAATCTCTTGGAATTCAAATATTTCTTTATCGCTAATAATAACGAAACAAAAAAGAGCGAGAAAAGAAACCTAGATCTCCGATGTAGAGATTGTTAATGTTAATTACGCAGCTATGGGAAATGTTTGGCTGAATACAGGCCACTTTGTTCATTGGCGGAGAAACGGTGAAACGAGTCTGAAATGAAGAAAAAGCGGGGAGAATGTACGATATTTGTACCACCGGCGACAGATAAACGTTATTCGCGCTGTTTTAATAATGCTCGCCAATCTAATTCCAATTAAGTAATGCGAAGCTGAAATATAATTCCAAAATGTACAGACATAAAATACAAAATAAAAGCAGCAAAATTTACAAATCGAACAGAACGTTGAGAAAATAAAAAAAAAAACTAATTTACCCTTGGCACTTATCAAACTACAACCCCCAGGAAACAGTACCAGGGAAAACAAGCATCAACAAGCATCTGCTTCGGCTTCGCCCAAAAAATAGAAAAGAAGCGTACTATGCAGCGCAGCAAACAACACCGCGTAAAAACAGAAGTTTACATTTTAACTGGATCAGCGACTACGAAAACTCGGTGCGCCGTCAGCGTACAAAGAATTTTTCGATAATGAAATAGCCCAGCATCACACGCTGGCAAAACGCGCGGTTAAAACAAGCGAAGGCGGGGGAGGGGGTGGAGTGGGAGTGCACAAACAACGAAACGCTCTAATGGAGGCAATTTTTTAAAACGCGCCACCTCTACAGGGACCGCTGTCAGAGCATCGCGGCAGCCCGGGCACGTTCAGTCGGAGGCTGTCACCCCGCGAGAAAACAGCGAGAGCATCAAAACAAACGCCACCCGACAGAAGGGTCAACGAACTTGTCGTAATGGAGGGGAACGAGACAGGGCGAGATGGGGAACCAGCTGGCAAGGCATGCGGGAGCGCATTGCCATCGTCCTGGTGGTACCTGGGGGTGAAACTCGGCGGCTGGCTTGCCGAAGGAATTGCCATCTGTTCGGATGCCAGGTATCGTAGCAGCGTGAGCCGTCGGCAGGTTCCTCGGGTTCATCGCGATCTCGGGCCCCGGGTGGATCTTCCTTATGCTGCCGGCGGGGGGACCCATGGTCGGGGCCTTCACCATCGTCGGCCGCACCCCGCGCGATCCTGGCCGCCAGACGGTGCGAACTCCACGCGAAACGAACGCACGCACGCACGTACGCGAGAGGACGGGCGCGAGCTGTCGGGGGCTGGATAGCACACTGGCCGCCGGTTTTATCGATCTGTGCCTTTTCCCGGTGGCCCTCGAGGTACGCGAGGTGCCGAAAGAAACGGCCGAGGATCCTGGCCCCAGACGGCTAGGACCAAGGGGAGAGGACCCGAGAAGGTGGCACTCACCACCCTGAGTCCTCGACGACTATCACCGCGATCCGTTCCCTCCCTCGTACGTGCATCGTCTCGTTCCGTCGACCTACCCCCGACCTCCTAGGGGCCAGACACTAGCGCCAGCGGATCGGCCGCGAAGCCTCGAGAGAGGGTGGGATCCCATGCCGACGAGAGATGTCTCGTCGACGGGAGAGAAGCAAGGGTGGAAGGCTGCGATCATCGAGGGGGTGGCTGGCACGCTCGGGGAGGGACGATTTCATTCCGCTAATGAATGATGCGTGAATGTTTTCATTAATCCCACCGTGCGAAACGCTGCGATGGAGGGGGTTGCGTAATGTTTCGTTTGGGCGAGTAATTTTGCTGCGGGCGTGGAATTTAATAAGCGTTGCGCACCCTTTTTTAACATTCTCTTTGTGTCCCTATTTGCTAGATTTTTTTACGCCTCTTCTGGGCATTTTGAGAGATTCGAGGTGATGATGTGTTTGAAAATATTTTTGTTTCAGTGAATGCTTTATTATTCAGAGTGTGGAACAATAATTTAGTATGGAGTAACTGGAAGTGATTCACGAGGGATGGTAGGAATGCAGTGGACGTATTTCTGGAAGGAATACTTCTGGTTTAGAAGTAGTTTTAATATAAGATTTGGTGACACAGAGAGATTTCTTGTTCAGCAAGTTAACGGAATAGAATTATTAATGTTTTACATAATTCGTAGTTGGCAAATCAAATACTCGTACATTAAGCCCACGTGTTATGTAAAATAATAGAGGTTCTACCGTAGATTTGGAAAACAACCAGCTTCATTCACTATTCAGCTGGTGATCAATGGAAAATCTGTTTATATTTATTCATCCCTTATATGGAGATTTATTTGAAACCGCAGCAATATTTGCTTAACGAACGATGAAGTAATTTAAACGAATTGTTGACTTTACAGCAATACCATTCAGATTCAGCAAAGGAAAATGCATAATAATTATCATTTCCAATTTGTGTTACATAAGAAAATCATCCACCAAATACATTACAAGTATCTTAAAATGTAACCGATTTTTATATTTTAAAAATACTTATTCGCCCTTCCCTATCTCATTCACTTTAACGTGCTAAAGAGCTCAAGTTCCATGCAATTAACGATAACTAATGATATTCATGAACTCAATAATAATAATAATAATAATAAGCCATCTTCTACTACGCACTTACATCATACACAGATACCAAAGGAAAGTACAGTAAGTAGCACTAAAATTATTTAAAAAAAATAACAAAAATAAGAAAACAAGAACGAGAGCAGAAGATAAGAGAAATAGAGAGAGATGAATGTGAATGTTATAAGTTATAGCAAAGCCTGAATCTTGTAAGAAATGGTTAAAATAATGTTCGACATCCGCGTAAGAAGTACCTCGACAGAATAATTTCCCAAAGGAAAATCACAACGTGTATCATTCGACCCCGCGGCGAATAGGCTCAGTTTTCCCAGCGTTCGCTAGTCGAAGGTCGTAAGTAGAGTGGAGAAAAGGGAACGGAACAGCTCGGAGGCTGATTGCTGCGACGAGGGTGAACACCGTCCGTCGGGAAGAGTTTCGGATTAGGGAAGGGATGAATAGACGGATAGTAGCGATGGACGCGTGGAAGAAATTGAGACAAGCCGATCGCAGTGGCCGTTACTACCACGAGAATCATGGCAGCCTGGAAGATCAAGGGGGCTGCGACCCCCTGTTAGTATTTAGGCAGAGGGCATTGCTCGATGAAACTCGAGGGCTGGGTCAGGTCTAAGTTAGGTCTTCTACGCTTATTTACGCTTCATATGGGACGAGACTGCCAGGGGAGTGCAAATGAAATATAATCTTTTATTAAAGCACTTTTCTGTGTCTTCGATCCGATACGGTTATTGATGCGATCGTTTAAATTTATATTACACTACGACTAAATTTGAAATTCAATGACCAAGAATGAAAGGGTAATTGGTGCATATCCGGGGCTGTGTTTCTTTGGAAGTATGAAATTAAGGGTGGCTGCTAGGTTGTTGATTGAATTTTACGATAGAGGGTGTTTTACAAAATATAGAATAGAATTTGTATTCAATTTTTTTACAATTTAGAAAGTCATGTAATACTTTGTACCGAAAGAAAATAAAATAAAATTCGAATCTCAAAGTTTATCTCGATCAAATTTATATTTTATATAATAACATATACTACTAACGTTTTCCTAAACGATAACGTCGACGCAATAAGAATCATGCGGCGGCTTTCATCGCAATTCATCCGACATCCATTTGAAGAAGGACATTTTCACTGGGAACCTGCAAACGAGTCGGCGGACTGGCAATATATGTAGAAAGAACGTATCGTTCAGGAGATATTACGGGTGGAGGAAAAAGACAAGACCAGGTTCTACGTCATCAGCCAGCGGCTGTTGAAGCAATGACGCCTACACGAGCAGGCGCGTATTTACGCATACTAAGAGAAATAACGTGACATTGTAGTATGTAAAATAATAACACTTTTTCAAACGGCTAATGTATAAACAGCAAAATTCAATCAGAAAGATAAGTTGTTTTTGCTCGATACTAGGCTGATTAAAAACAAGACTTTGCATCAAGAAGTAATATAGAAAAATTATTTTTTGTTCTCACAAAGTTTAACGAAATCAGCTGATCTTTGCCGATATAGCGTTGGAGATCATAACTATCTGCCCAGCACATTCTCTTCAGGAGGATACAGGGTGCCCATGTCTATGGGAGTTTCTGCTTGCGCGAGAAGCTTGGATAAACAAGTTTTCGGCGATTTATGAGATTATTTTTTACTGCCCAGAGATTCATTGTTTCATTGTGGAGTGGGTTTTAACCCCTGTCCTCGATAGTCCCTGCAGTACAGGATTCTCAACACAGAGGTCAGATACTCTACGGAACGGAGGCGCTTCTGATGTACCGACTTTACTCGCCACCGTTATCGACGCTATTTTATTTTGCTACGAGTTTCTCGGGGGCAACACCGTATTACGCGGGATTACTCAAATGTATTCACGAATAAACACTTCTGGAGACCTGTTTATCTGTGCTTTATTCAAGACTCTATAGTGCCTGTATATTACGGTGCGGTATATTAACCTTGCTGCTTAAAGATAGAGGAGTTTAACTCTTTGCGCTCCAACTTATTCGCTAGGCAATTTACTAGAAACTCTTTTGATAAATGCTGCAGTTATTAAGTACAGAATTTTGCAATCGGAAAACTAGAGCGTAGTCATTGGAAAATCAATAAATCATTTAATTCTTCGAATCGAGATACTGGAATTTAGTATCCACAGAAGACATTCAATTTTCATTATGCATCGTTTAGCTGAATCACTGCTTTTTTTTTCTTTTACAAACTCACAAATCTTCTTTACCCTGCTGTGTCACAGCGATGTTAATAAACTCATTAAAATCATGTCGACAGGTGTTCTAGTATTTAATCAACGTTCAAACGATTTTCACTGAACATTAAGGGTGAACGACTTTTAGTATAAAAACAGGCATCTTCGTGATTCGATGTTAACTTAAACGTTCACGGTGGGCCACGCAAATAAACACGGTCGAATTTATAGAACTGAAAACCGCTTGGCGGCTTATTCCTCCGCGACGAACCGATGTTTTCTGAACGACCACGAAGAACCGTCAGTACACTTTTTACCAGTGAATCGTTTGTGAATTTCAACTGTAAAGTGAATATCTTCAACATCGTATTCCTCCCTTCGAAAAGTTGTGGCGTTCATTAAAGCTATAAACTGCTGAGGATCTTGGAAGTGTTTGAAGCATCGTCGACAAGTTCACCGGATAGTTAGTAAGGTACATACAATTTTAAGACACTCTATCAATTCTTATTAAGGGTGCTTTACTTCTTAATTGTTTAATTATTTTGACTTTTACCGTAGAGTGTAGGATAAGGGTTGATCATTAAGCGAAATATTTTTGGAAGAACTCTCTTTTGCAATTGCAATTAATTTTATTTATAAAAAAACATCCCTCTTTATTTTTGTATGTCATTTGTAAAAATCGAATTAGAATATATTTGTAAAATTGGACGCATAAAATTCGTTTAGATACATTAAATTAAATCGTTAGATACACAAAAGACTATTAGGAGGGTATAACGATTTTGTACCCCATTGAACACGACTTGGTTTAAATTGCACTGTCGACGGTGCTCCCTGTTTCCCTCCGCATCGGTTCTTAATTTCAATCTATTTTTCAATGAATTTTCCACGATCATCGAACCTCTCTCAGAGCGGCGTAATACTTCGCTTCTCTTTCGAAAACTGCTTCTGGAGTAATCAGTAGGTACAGCCACCATAATTATATAACGCTGCATCCAAAAGCCCTGTCCACATTGTTATAAATTTAATAACCCAAAGTACGTATCGATTGCTGTCACAATGTCGCGAGCTTATGTACCGATATGAAATAAATATTGATCCGACATTCGTCGACAAGTTCGAAACACAAAACAGAACATGTCGCATCCATTTATTATGCATGCGTTCTAACTAATAGAATAACATTGTAAGGCGGTAATTTTAATTTTCCAAAGGCCAACGATTCTAATTACTAGAAGAATCGCTAAATTTATGAGCACACATTTCCTACTACTAATATCTACCGCGTGGTAGAAGTTCGTGGTCAACATTTCACGATTAAATAGGTAATAGCTTGGTATTTCTTATCATATCAGGTATACAGTGGCTGACGAAAGTATTTGCAAACGACTTTTTTCAGAAGCTCTATTTTCTTCGCTAAAACTAGTACTTTGGTATCTTAAGAAAGTTATACTGTTTTAAAGGATGTAGATCACTTTAATAGGTGAAATATTTATTAGTTATTTCTGAAGGCACGAGTTCCACCAACAATTAAAAAGCTAATGTTAGACTAATATTACACTGCCGTATCTTCCAAGGAAATATCAATGTGGTATAGTATTCCCCAAAGTATTCCCATTAATAAACTATAAATTTTCATTTCACAAGCTTCGCTATTTTGTTATATTTATGTGACGTAGAGACCGCCAGCAGATCTTCGTTCTATTTCCAAAAGAAGCCAGGAGGATGAGGAAGCTGGATGATGGTAGATGGAACGACAGGGTGATCCTGAACGTCGGCGGTGTACGCCATGAGACGTACAAGTCGACATTGAAGAAAATACCTGCCACGTGGCTCTCGCGTTTAACAGAAGCTTTGGTCAATTACGACCCCGTTTTCAACGAATACTTTTACGATCGCCATCCGGGTGTTTTTGCCCAGGTGTTGAACTACTACCGCACGGGCAAGCTTCATTATCCAACCGACGTCTGTGGGCCGCTGTTCGAGGAGGAGCTCGACTTCTGGGGCCTCGACTCCAATCAAGTTTGTGTTTTCTTTACTCTCTGTTCGTAAAATCGCCTTATTTACGGAAAAGACTTTGCAATTACGTTGATGAAATAGAAATAGGGGATACTATATAAAACACTGCTTAAGTATAAAGAGGAAAACATCATCTGTAATAGGATTGGGCAATTTTTGAAAATTTAAACTCACAAGTTAAAATTTCGAAGAGAAATTAAAAACTCTGATTCTTCGGTGTAGAGTTTATTTTTTAGGGAGAACCATGTTCTTTTGGGTTTATCACTAATAATTTTAGATAATATTAAATGAAAATGGCAGGTGTAAACGTGCTCGATCATAGTTTGTGCCGAAGATCCTTTGTCCGTCGAGTTGAAACGTTATTGAATTATTTCATAACTAGCCGTTGATTACCCTCTCGTTTCCCTCCTGAAATCGCGAGCACAAATGTGCTTTGATCCCGCGGCAAATTTGCGTTTCGAAATGCACAAACCGCGTGGCCGTCATTGAATCAACGGTTCAGAAATGTTTGCTCGGCATCAGCTTCAATTGTACGAAGTCATATCGTTTCCTTTGATATTGAATTCGGAGCAATTCTGTGCCAAAGCACTCGTCATTCCCAGAACTGTGTGCCACCTTAATTTTCCGGATTTCTTTAAGATAAGCTGATTGCTGTTACAATTTTTTAACATCGTACTTCACTAATAAAAATAATATTCCAAATAATTTCCTGCACTCATACGATTAGCTGTGATCAATATTAATTAACATTCCCCACTTTGGAATTTGGATGTGTTACGATAACGTTATAAATGTTATAATTGATAATCGGTCGCTAATCAGTTATTAGCCAAGAAGTTGCATAGCGCGCCATTTGTTTTATCGACTACCCGAAATCGCGGTTTGACGAGCTTGCTTTCTACTAAACTAAACGATCGATATGAATAAATATATCAAGATCCCTGGAGGAAATCCGTTGAACAATGGATTCGCGAATCCATCCTCTGCCACTACAATTCATTATGCAAAATCGTTCGGAATTTAAATAGAGATAACTCTGATCATTCAGCAAATTGCTTAAACCTTCCAATATTCACGCGAAGAATGCTTGGGAAATTGAGGTTATTAGAAAATATGAAAATTTACGTGCGAACGATTTATTAATCACGCCACTATCCTTTATTGAAGAGAGGGTAAAGCTGATAGAATTTCTACTTGGGAATTAAAATGATTCTTGCATATTACTACCCAACATTAAATGACGAAGGTGGAATTCGAGATGAAACGCCTCCTCGGTCGATTTTCAATCGACATTGACGAAAGCATTAATCGTCCTTAAGAAATGTTGCTCGTAAATTGCGTACAATTCGACGTTTACCCGACCCTTAAACGTTTCTCGTAAATGGCCATATCTACGCGGATATAGCCCGCTATCACGTACTGCTTCCGTAATTAGCCCTACGGATTTCCGTTGTTCGGCGATCGTTTTATTGCAGCCGCCAACTATTTATCGGAGCTAATGCTTCTACGCTGGCCCGTGATTAATTAAATGAAAGTCACGAATCGGTATTTTTATCCAAAATAAGCATACTTAATGAAGTCGTAATTAATCGCATAATTAGATTCGGATTTTGTAAATAATTAGCATCTTAATGATTTGCAAACTCTTACTCAACTTTATTATTATTCAATTACTTCCATCCCGCTATTCTCTTGAATGCCAGAAGTTACCAGTAACGCTTCTAACAGACAAAATGATAAAAATATCGCGAGAGTGAATGGATTGTTGCAGGTAGAGCCGTGCTGTTGGAGTACATACAGCATTCACCGGGATACCCAGGCGACGCTGGCAATCCTTGACAAGTTGGACGTGGAAGGGCAGAAGCTGAGCGAGGAACAAGTTGCACCGGGGCACCTTGACGAAATGGCAGAAGCTACGGCCAAGGATCTGGATCCTCTTCGACGAGCCCTACTCCTCCGTAATGGCGAAATGGATAGCCTGCGTCTCGATACTTTTTATCTGCCTCTCGGTTCTCTGCTTCTGCTCGAAAAGCCATACGATAACGAAACAGTCGAGAAACAATCAACGACAGGCGGGGGGCGTTTCAGTGCTGTTTTACCTGGAACATGCGTGTAACGCGTGATTCACTTTGGAGATCACACTTCGCTGTCTAGTATGTATTCGAATTTAAAAAATTCCCTTATTTGAAATAGTGTTACGCATCATAATTTCATTCGGTTAACTGCATAATGACGGCTCTGTGCGATCAAAGCTTCGAGGCGCAGCGACATTGCACGCGACTCGGGCAAGATCATTCGTGTAATTTATATTTCGCGTGCTCTTTCGGTTCTGTGCTGATTTCGTCTATTGATCTGTCAGCTGAAAACGTGGTCGAAACGGTCGAAAAGTGAACTAACTGTGAGAGACTTTGCAGAACTCTGTCCACTTGTGCCAGGAATCCTTTACAAGTTAAGATGCTCTGGGTGGTTAATAACACAATCGAGTTTCTGACATTTCTATGTAAAATATCGATACTCTAATCTTCGTATGAAAAGGAAATTAGCGACTTTTTAGCAATGTCCACACAGTGGTCCATGTTTCATGGGTGGGAGAGCCGAAAATTGAAAGCGCCCTCGTGTCGACGGCTGTTCAAAGTGAAATAAAAATTCACGGCGAAACGCGTGCGTAGAGAACCAGTAATCACGTTGACTGATGTTGAGCGCGTACGATCGCCCTTCGCGTCTAACTTCTCCGTTTCTGTGCAACCTTCCACCGGAAGGTTCCTTTTTACCCAATTATCAGAATTTATATCTTTTATATCTTCGGAACAGCTTTACTTGCCCACCGTGCATTAATTTAAGCGAGAGCTGCACAGGGTGTCCCAGAATCAGTGAGAAATATTTTTATTTATAAACTTATGTTCTATTTGATTTTTCGATTTTTGTTTCGTTTCGAGCTAGTGTACAGAGGATACCGAGGTCCGTTTGTAAACGAATATAACGAAAGAATTATCGCGGCACAAAATTCGCTTTAATCCGAAAACAAAGTGAAACAGGACATAGTTAAAATATTTCCCATTTATTCTGGGACACCCTATACCTATTGGAGCAGTTTTAACATTTTAGAAGTTTTACCGCTAGAACAAAAAAGTAAATGAATTTTCTGCCCTCGACATAAGATTATCCCCTTGAAGTTTCAACCACCACGTTGGCCAGCTCTCTGGCGAATTTGATTACAGGTGAGCCCAACTTTGAGGCGATTCGCCGTGTCGCCTGTAAACGCGATCGACTTAGCCGCGACGTTGAGCTTCTACACCGAGTTTCTCACGGAATCCAGCCTGTATTTGGAGATCCTGTCGATAGCCCGTGTCCTGCGACTCTTCGAACTGACAAGGCACTCCCCGGGGCTTAGAATACCGAGGCTTCCGCCAACGAATTAGCCTTGCTGGTTTTCTTTCCCGTTCTGGGCATCGTCAAGTAAGTTTCTTAACAATCGCAAAGCAATTGTACATTTGCTAAAACAGCTATATTTCCACTTTTCTTTCATTTATTTATCTTAAGTAGTATCCGATAAAAAAATGATAAAATCAATTTTATTTCTATCACTATACGTACAGTTGTTTCTGTACAACACATCGCATCGTACCCTCTGTACAGCTTTATGCCGTGAATTAATCCGTGTCACCCAGTATATCGACTTGAATTTCCACGCAGATTCAGCTCCCAACTTCCTTCCGCTCTCACAAATATTGTAAATATATTTATGGATGCTTTTAAACAGATTCATACTCGAAAAAATACAGGTCACCGTATATCTCACCGAGAACAAAAAAACAGACAACACCCATGGCTCTGCCACAACGAGTTCCCTTCTTTTTTTTATCACGCGACTCCCTGCTTTTCATACATCTTTATTTAAATGTAACGATGATAAAGAAGGATGCTAACCCGAACAGGGCTATTGGTTTAATAATACTGAAGCACATCAAGGAAAAGTTTCGGAACGTTGTTATATTATATCTGTTTTGGCCACAAGATAACCCGCATAATGACTTGGACAGTATACCACGTTGCCTATGGTGGGCCTTGGTGACCATGACGACCGTTGGCTACGGAGACATGACGCCAAAAACTTTTCCCGGGATGTTGATCGGGGGGCTGTGCGCCATCGCTCTTCCAGTTCCAGTTATTGTCAGCAACTTCTCCATGTTTTACTCCCATACTCAGGTTTGTATATCGCCTGGTATTCTCAGAATGAAAGTTAGGCAAGTAGAGCAGTTCATCTGTAAGACAACCCCTAATTTTTTGTTGCTGCCATAGGGCGGTTTTAGGTGGTGAAATCACAATCTTCAAAACAATTCAGAATTAAGGATTGATGGTGGGGATAACCCAGAAATTTTCTTTCCCTCGAGAAATAATTTCAGAATTACCCCTGTTCTGAATAATTTATACTCCATCCTAGTTTCTTTACCTATCGATAAGAAATATTCACGTTCACACTACAATGGAGCCTTTTTTTTTAACTTTTATATAATAATTTTACCATACCAGAGAAGTCGCGACAACGTTAGGATTTTCCTTTTCAGCGAATTAAGTTTCTCAAGACTGGTCCAGATTTTATTCATTGAATATGTGTCCATGGAGGACACGGATGCGGAAGTTCATTCAGACGCAACACGTGAACTTTTGCACTTTTCAGTAGCCAATTTGAAACTTTCCTTGCCCCCTCCTATAGCCAAAGTTCCCGTGCGTGTCAATTTTTTATGTATCCTAGAAACTCTGCGCGCATTTAGTAGAGAACTAGTTCATTGTTTGTATCCAATTAATCGACGGTAGAATATTCTACGTTGTCCCTGGATCGTTAACGTGGACCGAACCCTTGGCAGGGGAACCAACCATCGGGGCGAAGTGCTGGCACTCGTAAGTTTAAAGGCAATTCGGAAGTTCTTTTATGAGACGGAACGTTTCGAAAGTTCCTTAGGAAACGCCGTGCAAACTGAACGCTGCAGTTCCTACGGCTTTTATACTGTTTTTGGATTTTCTGCTGTTGTATACTCGACTTCTTACGAGGGTACTCGACTTCCTATTTTAGGATCAGCTTTTATCTTAGATAACGTTCTTAGAAGGGAAATGAATGGATGTAAGAATATTTTTGAAAATTACCACTGAAATGCAAATGTGTGGGATTTTAATTTTAAGCTGCAAAGTAATTTCTCGTATTCTGTTTTATCTGGAATTTTGTAGATTTGTCTGGAATTAATACGTTATAAAAATATTTGCTCGAAAATGTGAATTTAAAGAAATTGTTCGTAGGCTCGTAGCATGTTGCCCAAACAGAGGCGAAGAGTACTTCCGGCGAAGGTGCCAAGACGATGGAGATGTTCCATTTATCGGGAGCCAAAGGATATTCAACAACTTACTCCAAGCCCCACCGCCTTAGGATTGCGCGATGTTCTACACTTTCAGGTGCAACTAAAATACGATTTCGATATCTCTATACCATGTGTATTACAATTTCCAAAATTATCACCTCAAACACTTGAAGAAAATAATTGAAGATAGTAAAGACAAGGAGATAAAAAAAGGATGACACGTTTATCATTTTTTTTAGGGTTTCGAGAAATTATTGAAGTACGTAAAAGTGTAAGGTCGTTAAAAATGACTTTTCCCGTTCACATACAGTAATTTAAATTCCACTAATTATTTTTCGGGTATTTAAGGAGTCCTAAATGAGCTTAAGAATTTAGAGAAGAGTCTTTCGTTCTGTACATTAATGGGATACTTTGTAATTCATCGGTTCAAGGGATTCTGGTATTTTTGCTGTAGCCTAATGTCGTGATAAATTTACCACGAGAATCGGATGTCAGGGGAACCATAAATTCTGCTGGAACAGACTGTCCTCACTTTACCACCAAGAATCCCATGAAAAATGGCAAAGCAATTGATGGGGTCGTCGATGACACGATCGGAGGGGACGAAAGCAACGAGGAGAATTCTTTCATGGGCACACGTAGAGGCTTTCCCCACGTATATATCGCTATTCCAGATAATTCAGAGTCATCATAAAATTCATGATTCAACTTAATTTTTCATTTCAACGAAAGTGTGTGTTTATCTCTGTGTAATTAGTTTATTCTGTTTACAGTGGAAATTATCTAAATTACTTACTGGTAGGCGTACAATCTGGTAGGCATACAATTAATGCATACAATCTTACTAGAACATCCACATTGTTCATTGTATTTTATTTAATTTTGTGGTCTGAAATAATGGTAAAACAGTATTTGCGATGCGGTTGGGTCTTTCAAAAGCTTGCATCGAAATTAAAATTGCAGATAGCTAACAGATTCCTGGATCTAAAGACGACCACGGCTATCCACGTCTCTGTTTGATTGACCGATTTCTCAAATACTGAGTAATCAATTATATTAGAATAAAAACGAAAGTATACCATTTGGTCACGATTCACTAAGCAACAGAATAGACCTTACCCTCTTCTTCCCTTGTAACTGTCTGTCCTTCGAAATGAGGGTGTCTTCCCTCCCTCTCCAATACTGCTCAATTAAATGACACGGCTCGTCTCTTATTCAGATTACACTGGAACTCGTATAAACCTTCAGTCATTCTGGAGTCGTTCTTTAAAAATTTCAATTTCTTGTAACTCATTACTACACACCCAGATCTAAATATCAAATTATTGTAGTTCGCGATATCACAGCACGAATAGATATCACACGAGACTCTTCTGTAACTCACGACTGGTGCTCCGTGATATACCTGATTAACCTGAAACCCACTCAGGTGGCGCGCGAGGTAATACCCCTGGAAATACAAATCCCCAAATGTATGCTTAGCCACTCATTGCAGGACTGCCCTTATTTAGGCAGATTCCTGCAGACCCTAGCCTCAAAAATACTAATACCCAAGAAGACAATACTGACTCCATCCCTGGGCTCCAGATTTCTCTTCAAAACCCTCAACAACCCCCACCCTTGCTTCTACAAACTCACTATACTCTGCACGGCCCGATAAAACCACTACTCGACGCTGCTAAAATAAATCATAGGAATTAAATTGATGGATATTCACGAGTGTCGTATTGGCCCCCCTGCCCCTCTAACCCGGTCAAGACTTAAAATCCAAACAATCGACTTCCACGAAATTCCCCAACGAAGAAACATCACGCTGGCTAACAATGGAGCTCCTCCGCCAATGAAAGGCACTTCCTACTGTCCGTCCGTGTCTCCCTCCCCCGGTAACCGCGAAGGGAAACAGAAGGAGGAAAAAGAGGGTGGCCAGGTGAAACTTTAATCACCGATTCAAACGCGAGGAGATCCAGTGCCGCGGGAGAGCGAGGTAAGGCCGACGCGCGGGGGGAGGGGAGCTACGTCAGGGCGCAAGCGTAAGGCATCGACCGGGTAGGGCAGTTTGCTTAGGAGCAGAGTGGCGGACCCTTTTCCCCTCTTCGCCCTTTGGATGCCGTCAGAGGCCTCCGGGCTATACCTTTGAACCTATTTTAACATGATGCGCGAGTAAACGCAGCCCCCTCCTTATGTCTCTCCCGTTATTTTCTTCTTTTTCCTCGTTTTCTTCTTCCCTAGCGCGACCCGCGGCCTCTTCCTACTACCCTCCTATTCGTCGCCCCACGTCCCGCGCCCCACGGCGTCGAACATCCCCCTTGGACGCGACTCCGTCTGGACTTTTCTATGGCCGGTTTACTTTCTCGTCGCGTCTGTCAGCCGCGTCCAGATGAGTTACAGGCGCACGGGTATAAGGGGGTGGCAGAGAAGGGGTCTAGAAACGAGCGGTCCTCTTTTCTTCGATTTCTCTTTGACAACGTCGCCCAGATCCCCGTGGCTGACTTTTAGCCGAGGGGCTTCATTTCGCTTTCTTAATCTTTAACCCCTTCGGGACTCGCGGACGCGACCCCCTCCCGCTGCACAGCTTTACCTGATCTCGATCGCTCTATTCCTTTTCAAGGCTTTCAGTTAATTGGCAACGCTTTGTTGGGTATGAAATGTTCGTTCTTATTGTAACCAATTCTGAATATTTCATGGAATTTCGAGGCCACGGGAAGGGTCGGTTCAATTACATAAGAGGTCTGAAAATACGTTTTATAAATATTCTTTTAAGGGTGTTTCCAAGGTCCATTTTCAAGTATATGGAAGATGCCACGAACGATGTTCCTTTCATCGATTATTCCAGCCTGAACAAATGAGAAAGCATTTTCTTTGTGCTGTCAGTGACACCTTGTGCGCGGTAAAATACTTAAGGAAGAAGGATGAAGGACGCAGGGGCCGACTTGAGCAAACGATTCACACGATTCTGGAGCAAATTCATGGTGTATGCAAACGGATAACTGGCAATTTCGGGGGAAACAATAGAATTTCGATCATCTTTCACTAAGCAACAATTCTTTTTAAACAAACAATTAACAGCAATACTGTCGAAGAAAAGAGATATTAAGGATCCATTCTAATTTGCCAGTCAAAAAGAGGCCTATTTTCAAAGACAATAAACAGACAAAATCCCCCATTACGTGTGAAAAAGAAAATAGAATCGATTCTCTTCTGCAGATCCAACAGCAAACTCGTTCAACCAAGTTGACCTCGACTTTCATCGTTCGATGCTAGCAAGCTCCGAATATATAGCTAGCTGAATTTTTTTCGCCAGTAGGACAGGAGGGTTAACTATCGTTTCGTGTCGACTTGTAATCGATTATACGCGGTGTTTCGTGTTGTAAGCTGTCAGGCACTAAACCGGATGGCTCCTTGTAAATGGCGTCGGTTCTGCTGTCTGTAACTGTGGGCCAGATCCGCTAGTTAACCTATCGACGACTTTAGTCGATTTCCATAGACATAGACGTTCTGGCGAGTTTACACGATACTGTTGGAGCATCGTGGGTTCGGTATAGCTCCCACTGCAACAGCTTAAACATGACAATGATTTATTCTAACTGAAGTGGATGTCACGTCTATGATCAACAGAGGGACGGCAATGGAATTCCTTAAGTAAATCAATTTAGGTTCACTTGAACGCCTATCTCGTGGTGAATATGAAGCGATGCAGTGAGTTAACTCGAACTCTGATAAATGAAGCGTTAAATCACTTCATAAATCATATTCCGTCTTCACTGAATATTTACTGGTAGTTTCTTTAAACTTCTATCATCAGCAAAAAGCCACCTAATTTCATGTTTCTACGCTGCTGAATGGAAGAATAATTTAATAACTGTAAATTAAACTGAGGTCTAAATACCAGCCTCTGAAGTTCCTGATTGAAAAATTATAAAGGGATATGGTTCCGGTCATATTGGCTCGGAGAAGTGTCTGGCCACGGACGATCCATTTTCCCTTGATCCCTTATGCACGCACTGGGTGAAAAGTTCTTTTTCGTTTCTCGAATTTCAAAATCCTATTTAGAGAAATAAGGGACTCAGATTGGCGGACCCGAAAATAAAGTAAATAATTAAGTAACAACATCTGTCTATCGTTCTTTTAAACCGCCAACATTATTCTTCTTTTTTTTTTGTAGTTACGGATAGGCTTCTAACAGAAATGTACTGCAGCTTCGCCTTTTACTTCGATCTTACTGGTTCTTTTCTTTGTACATTTACCGAGTAATAAACACGAATAATAATAAAAATAATTATACGTGGCACATTCAATGCAGTAGAGAATTTTTTTACTTTTTTATTTTACAGCATGAAAGAATACCTACTTTAAAAAAAAGTCACTCAAATTATGAAGATACAAAAACTAAAAACCGTCAACATGACCGGTAAAAATCGATTTAACTAAACGATTAACGAACCAGATTATGTATCCAGTGCAGCAGCGTTACGTAAACGCATACGTTATTCTAAATATAATTGTTCATCGATACGGATGTTATCTAACGAAAGCATATCGCGCACGTGGAATATTCTGGATGAAATGGAACGCAGCTTACATTGCTCATCACGATATGTAATGTAATGCACGTACACACGTACTGCTGCAGAATTGTGGCGTAGCACTTTGGCGCCATATGTGAACCCAGAAGATGCTCTGCAGTAGCATGACGGTGGAAATAATATCGCGTTTGAGGAACATTCGACTGTGGTTTAAAATTCAATTTGCACCTTCACCCACTCATGATTCAATCACCTATATACATATCACTGAATAATAATTTCTGCGAACTGACAACGTGAAAATTTCTATAAAATTCTATGAATATAAATGAACCGAAGTAATGTAATAGCACGGACAGTGAGCTTTCCCTGCTATCCCCTATACTATCCTACCGAATCTCCCTATACACATAGTTCTGTTTGCTGTCGAGATATTGCACTGTTTACATAAACAAAATGAAGCATTCCGAGACTGGATGGAGTTCTGAATTTAATGTGTATACCGCAATGATAGTTCGCAGATCTGTCTTAGCAATGTGTTTGAACATTACATGCATCTATACACATGTGATTAAAGTTTTCTTAAGCTATACATTTGCAGTACAGTTCTGTAATGTGTAGTTAATAGTTTCTGGAAGAATATAGGAGATATTGAAGCATTAAAATGGAGTGTACGAGGTGATCTTATTTCATTAATATTTTATACACATTAATTTGGTATATCGATTCGATACGCGAATTTGCTAATGCAGGAATACAAAAATCCTAGAAATTGTTGAGTATTTCAAAAGTGAGCGAGTGTCAGATTGAAATCACTTGTTTTTCATTGCCTTCGATATAAATAAAAATATTTGCACAGTTCTCTCCACGCACGCACGAACATGCGAGGATAAGAATGCGGATTCGTGGCAGGGAAATGGTTAAATAAAGTCAGTAGTATTGGAGTGTTGCGTCAGCCAAGTGGCGTACACTCGAAACTAGTCAGGCAGAGATTACAGTATAGGTAAGTGCACAAAGGATTTACGTTCTCCAAAGGAAATTATTTTTATGCAGCTTCGAGTCGCAGTACTGGGATTTGTATGCGTACTAAGCAATAGCGACGCTCGTGGGAGGAGTTCTTTCTACAGATTTCGCATTTCGCGTTTTGCGCAGCACTCCTTTGACCATGCGTATTCGAAGATCCCATTACTGCTTGGTAAACCAACATGTTTCCACTTTTAAGCACTTTAATCTCACATTTGTTGTGACTTGAATTTTTTCACGCGAAAGAAGATGTTGCTTGAAATGAATATTTATTTGTCGCGCACCGTAAATAGAAAGAGGAAGAGATGATTGGAGAAAAGGCGGGAGGAAGGCAGTCAACTGAATTGTAGTGGTTCATTACTGATCGCGGATCGTGTAAATTACAGTTTCCACGACACTAGAAAGATAACTAGCCATCGAGTGTGTCAATTAAAATCGTTTCTGGGCTTAATTGCTACACCTATCGATGATTCTATTACATCAGCAGTGCTGAAGCTTTGAAAATTACTATGCAGTGGCTTCCAAGTGTTAATGTTCCCATTTATATTGACAAAACATTTTTCACTCACTTAGTCTCTTTTTAAACAACCTGTATGCAGAACGTTTCCCTGAAATCCAAATCTTTCTGTTAAAATCGGGCTTCTGTTAATATTCAAGGACGGATGACTGAATCGTGCATCGTACGGGTTTCCAGGAGCACCCTCAGTTCGAGCTGTCTTAATAGTATTAAAAGCGCAGCTTTCTCAGCTCGAGTTGGAACGTCAAATTAAGGAGAGTAACCTGGCGTAGTTGTAATAAGACGGCGGATTCAGCCACCATTTTCAAATCGTCCAAACGCTGAAAAGGAGATTCATTAACCCTCCGCAGCCCCAACTCAAGCTTGCAATAAATTTTTCAGCTCACCATGGGATATAACAAAACGCGAATTGATCCTAATTTTCTTTATAATTATCTATCACCTATCTTGCTTTCTTTAATATTATGTTTCCAAAGTTTAATAACTTAAACCTCCACTGATTTCACATAGACCACGTCATATCGATTTGAAATGGAAGGACTCTAATACTCTAATAGATATTACGAATTCACTTGATTAAAATTCTAATAAAATTGATAAATGATAGCATTTGCTAAAATTTAAATTTGTGGGGAGTATGGAAAGGCCTGTGAAATGAAACTCAGCTGAAGCCAATCTGGGTTTGAATGGAAAGCAGGAGGTCGCTTATGAAGCGATGAATAAATGAAACAATATTTTTACCACCGTTCGAGTAAAGTTTACTTAGGGGGGAATTAAAATTAAGACGGAGGCTTATAAGCCTCGTTATAACGAAATTGATTAATTTATTGAACGAAGGAGAATTTGTATACAGTGAATTTGAGTACGATTTAATTCTTTTTAAACTACCATTGAAAATGTATGCAGCGCTAAATCCCTTTAAAGTACCTTTAACCGAGGATCACAGTGAACGTTTCTCATTCAAGTAAATTAACAATTCAAGGCATTCTACTGTCTTGTAAAGCGCTCTACTATTATTTAAAAAAGTCAGCGATATAATTATCGAGGAAACCTTCTCAGCTTTTCATTCTAATGATTAATACTTGAAATGTAGCCTGAACAAAAATATTTCTTTATTTTATAAGATCTTGTTACTCTCCTGAAAAATTATCTTCTTAAACTTTTCACGATTACTTAAATATTTTTCCCGACCAGCATGTTGCTTAACAGTTACATTAATCTTGTTTGCAGAATTCATTAATATATTAATTACTTAATTTCTGAGATGGATCTACTTCGTTCCATTCTTATCCTCGATGGTATATTAGCCAGAGGAAACAGAAGGAATTCGCAGCGTGCCTTGCGCCAAATCACTTTTGGGATGCCCTAAATTCAATCTGAACCTTCTTGGGCTACGAACCCCTACTGGCCTCGAGCCATAAGACACAGCATACCTGTTTTATCACTGATCGATTTCAAAGAACATAAGAAATTCTGTTAAAATAGGAGCCTACCACTTTCTTAATACCTACGTACGTAAAGAACAGAAAAATCTGGACGTTCAGCACACGGTTTAAACCGAATTCTGCTTGCAGAGACGACATCGTGATACGCTATGCAAATAGGAACAGTAGAACCACCATTCATTAAAGTAACAAGGAGACGCGAGTGTTCTGGCAAGGAAATTTTCAGGCAATAGACATCTTTTATCTTTTATATGAATCGTTCTATAATAACATACGTTCGACGTATAGACAGAAACTTAAAAGAATAATAGCGTTGACAAACAGAAGTAATAATGTTTTCAAAAACATACGTAGATCTGTGAATGAATCGAATTTTTTTTTAAATGTTTAGCATTAACTTTAATACTGTGTTATAATATATATCATATTCAAACTAACCGAATAACTCGAATGAATGAAGAATTTTCGATTATAATTATCATTAATCGGAGACAAACAGAAAAATAAGAATATTTCAATCAACTACGAAAGAAATTCGAATATTCTGAAAATGGAGAAGACAGAATGTTTACATCTGCGAAGGTAACACACCGCGAGGTGATTGTAAATGTTCTAGCAAAGAATATGGCGATGATGGAGGAAAATAGGAAATTCCAAGATTATAAGAATTTCCAGTTTCAACCTTCCGTTTAGTTCTGGAACAGGGAATAAAAACGCTACGTTTGCGTGTAATTGTTTCATTTATATTCCTCGTCTGAAATTGTATTGAACTGCCTAGCGGTTTGCATCCTATTACTTCGCTTGCAACATTTTCTTCCTGTTTCTTCAAATACTCTCTACAGTCTACGATTTCACTGCAGCAAAAGAAATTGAAAGTGTAGCATAAAAATACGAGCTTCAGTTTTCAATTGGACACAAACGGAGAAATCCCTAACCCAGGCCATGATGAAATAAAATCGATCAATTCGATTTTCATTTATTTTTGTAAAAAGTGTCATACTACCCCTCTGAGTTATCCTAACATTACTGGAACCCATTTCAAAACCTGTCCTTTAGTTTTCGATTTGTTTTTGCGGATAGTATCCATCCTTCTCGATTCTACTACCTTTCCTGGGACACCCTGTATAATTGAACAACATCGAAGTAATACAATACCACCACAGAATACCATTATATCCCTCCGAAAAGAAGAACTACCCAAAAAATAGTAGAAAGGTGGCAATAAGCGCGTATGGTATATTCCACGAGCGTGATTCCCATCTTTCTGGACCTACGAAAAAAGCCTCGTGAATCGATCGCTGTCGCTCTCGTCATCGAGCAAGCCTTACTCCAAGCACTTCCCTTTAAGACGTTGGCGCCTCGTTCAAAGAGGGAAGAGACAGAGGGGTGGGGGCGGCGGGGGCGGGGAGGCAGAAGGGATGTGAGAAAGGTGGAAAGGGGTGAACTAACGACTCAAATAACAGGGGAAAGAGGTTGGAAGTACACGTGTTACCTACACGCGTGAAAGGGTCCAGTATGCTGCGACCATCTTCTCCGAAAAGGTGAATAAAAAAGCAGTTAAATTCATAATAATGGTAACAGTAATGTCTTTATTATACATACGAGGGATGTGAGGATGCAGAAAATAGTGATGTGTATAATAAGTCAGACACACCAATGTGTTTCTATTAAATCTAATTTGTTTGATATAATTGATGGTGTTCTCAGTGGTTATATTTCCTACAGTACTGTGATTATGAACAAGTGTGGGTACAAAGTTAACTAGAGAACGGAACTTTATAAAGGTGAATAAAGTGTATTAGTGGACGGAGGTCCATAAACTATGAGTTTTAGAAGTATTCTGTTTTCTTAACGTAAACTGAGCTAACAATATCTCCTTTTAAAAATCCTCAGTTTTTCCATAGTGAGAGCATAAAGAAATTGCCTCTTTATAATATGTACACCAGTGGGAGTAAACGACCAAGATTTAAATAATAGAATATACATAACTTTCCTTTCAGTTGCATTCAAATCAAATAGATTTAACTCTGTTATAAGAATAATTGGCCTCGTATTTGGTCTCGGGTTTTACACTAAACAATTAAATCAGAAACAACCTTCCTGTTATCTATCTAATCTGTAATTATAATTACAGGTATCTGAGAAACTTGTTTACACCCTCCTCGACAATATTCTGCGATACGGTTACTAGATTATTGTTGCATGAAATGGTCTTTAATTATATACTCACTCAAATAATTTACATATTTGTATAAACAAGTCAAATATATCGTTCACCCAATAAGTTAACAAATATTTTAAATACTACAGTTTAAAGTCTCACATAAAATTTTGCTGTTAAAATCGTAACCAATACATTTCTTCATTTTATCCTATTTTCCAGGAAAACATAAAGAATTCTTTAATACTATAGGATTGCAGAATTATTATTACAGTGGCATGATAATCCATCGATTCTGTGCGAACCTCAATGAAAGCTGATGTTGTCGAGAATTATTTGTTTAACAAATTCGCGCATATGAAAGGACGTTTGAAACCGAACGCTCTATGGTAAACTGAGTATTGATCTGAATGTAAATATGCAGTTCTTGCATACCCCAGCACAAAAGCTGTTGTTTAAGGACTCTATTGTCTCCCTCTAAAGCTCTATATGACTTTATTCCGCATTAAGGATTAAACACAGAAGAGGAGGAACAGAAGAATGGACATTCTGTAACTAGTACACGTTCATACATTTTCGAGGATAATGTCACATTGGAATCTATCTTCCTAATAAGCATGCTTTCAACTATTTCGTTTTGGAAATGAAATTAGGATATGTATTGATTGATTACAGATGTAGTAATTTAATGATTATAGATTATCCAGTGTTGGAAAAGGAAATTGCAATAGGTTTTTAGTATTAGTAAAATATTCGTCAATTTTACGTTCAACGGTATTTTATCATTTTAAAAATGCATCAACAAAGTTTCATATTTAATGAAATATGTTTCAAAGAACGCCGTAATTAATATTTTTCACTTGTAAATAATCGTATAATATTCTATTTGTAGTAAAGAAGTCGTGACGCGCTGGAGCGTGACGAAGGATGTTAAGTAAATTCAGTTGGTTTTTAGCGTTGTATTTTTTTAATTCCGAGGGAGTAATACTATTATCCGCTTTCTGAGCCAAACAGACGCCATGATAACGCTACAAAAGCTGGCGCTAAGATGCTGAAATGCTTTGTCTCGTAAATAAAACAGGGGAGCATTTGTTCATAAATTATTTAGGTCCCAACGGCTCTGTGTATTTTCGTGAAAAACGAGATCTTATCGACGCATTAATAAACAGAACCGCATTGTTCCTCGTCAAAAACATTTTCAGACCCACTATCGTTCAATTTATACTAAAAATAAGTAGTATTACCCGTAACAACGGATAAAGTTACAATATGAACATTAATTAACACTGTCCATAATACAGTTTTGCAGTAAAACAAATGAAGAAAACGTGAGAAACTAAGATCAAGATTAACCAAGAAATATAACCCGCTGATTAAATGTACCCCCGCGACCAGAACATTTGTACCTTTCAACGCACTAACTCCTCCATCAACCACAGCCATCACAACCCCTCGCAGAGACACTGCCCACAAAAGCAGCGCATTTCGAAATCCCTCGGAACCGAACACAACGCCCAGGTCACCGTGGAAACAAGAACGCGAGGCACGGCAAAAGTATCTTCATGTTCCCGCAGAGCCTCCAGAGAACCTCTCCAGAACCCTGGGCAAATACCCCCAGCTGCCCCATTCCGGCCAGTACGCGCTGCGTATTCTCCTCCTCCCGCACCGGGGGCGAAAGAAGCAGAAATAAAGATAATCAGGAGCGCGCGTGGGGGGGGGGGGGGCTGCGAAAAAAATCGGTGCACCCGCGTAACCCGAAAAACCGCGTCCCCTTTCAAGCCCCGGCGTGTGCACGCCGCCGTTAGTCCGTAGCAGACTATGCTACGCATACGCACTCCGGGGCCGTGCGCGCGCCACTCTTCCCCACCCTCCCCCTACCCTCCCGCGCCACCCCCGTTTACGATCGTCCGTCTTCCGACAGAAACGGCGACTTGGTTCGAGGTCAGTTCGGTCCGCGCGCGAGTCCAGGCACAGCCCGGGAAGCCATCGTCCTGACGGTTGAATCGCGGTGCGAGACGGGATCGCGACCATCGATGGGGTAACGATGACCTTCTGCCCACTTGGTCGGGTGGTGTCACGGTGAGAATCAACCGGTAATCGTGTTTCCAACTCGGTTGTCGCGGCAACGAACCCATCGCCGGCCCTAACCGCAGGGTGAACGGAACCAGAGTACCTCTGGACCGGCTACGTCGGCCACCTCGCCGAGGAACCATAGTGTCCATTGTGCCAGTGCGCCCTCGGCCAGCGCCATCGTCGCCGCCAGCATCGACATGGAGGATGCGGAAACGGAATAGTGTCGTTGGGATGCCGCGAACTAGTCCCGAGACATGAAGAGAGCGCGACCCAGGGTAAGTGGATCGTAACTTAACCTGTCTCACCCGCCGAGCGAGTTCCAGCACAACCCCTCAGGGGGGCGCTTGGCCCGTCGAACACCCAGCGACGTTCCCTTTCGCGGACTAATTATTATTCCCCGTGTCTCGTTCAGCGATTTAGTCCGAGTAGCTCTCCAGAGTCTGGGGTTACGCGAACCTTTGGTGGCCGCGTTTCCTTTGGTTCCTCGGTTTCGCGCACCTCCGTCGCCGGAGACTCTTGGGGAACGGAAGTGCCATCGCGTTGGTCTCGGTGACCGAGAAACGTCGCGTCCTCGCTGACCAGTGTGGGGGCTACGCGATGGGAGTCCTTTAGCAGGGTTAAAAGTATATTTAATATCCCCCGCCCGCCACCGTTACTTTCTCGATCGTTCAAAGGGGCCGTTAGTTGGACGACAGCTTTAAGACACCGCCGAGACAAGAAGACATTCGACGAGAAGATCGCCTCCCGCATCCCCCCATCAATCTTTTGCGCCAAAGCACTGGTTCGATGCACTCGCTCGGCGTGCCCTCCACCATTTCCTTACCGACCACTGTGCCTTCCTTCTTCCGTCGCGTAGAGTATTTTCGTTCATTGATTTATCGGATTCACCAGTTTCTCGCTCGATTGCCGTCGCCTCCCCGGCCCACTTCCCGCTGAGACGGTTGTTGGTTCGATTCCGTTGCCGCTTCCACAGACTAGACCTTCCCTTCGTTTCTTCTTCATCATCTTCCCCGTCGCCCAACCCCCCCCCCCCACCCCGTTTTCTTCCTCCATGGGCTTCTGCGTCGCTCATCGAAGAAAGTATCGCGGCTGCAATGTATTTGGGCGTACCGGAGTACTGCTTATCGGCGTTTCGTGCACGCAGACTATCGATTCCCGCGACAAGGGCCGACTGCTACTGCCGCCGCTCAGGCTTACTTGTAAACCAGCTCGTACGAGCTGCTAGAACGCTCGTTGAGCTCGTGTGACAGCACGCGCCCTGTCTTCCCATATAAGCGCCCACTGTCATGCTGGTCAACAACCTTCTCGAACGATGTCAACCTACCCCCTACCGGCAGCCGGTGAGAGCCATCCAAGGAGCTGTTGATACAAGGGAGTCGGGGGTGGTTGGCACAGGCAACACGAGTTCGCGGATACGTCGTGATTTCGATGATCGATGCTAGCCAGTTTCAGCTCTCCCTAGTTGCAACCTTTTCGCCACCGTTTTCGAAGGCAATCTCTTGCGCGTCCGTCGCGGGGGACGGCTTTCCAACGTTTCGGGAATTGGAATCGGTTAATTCTGCGACGCGCGCTTTGGGAGCCGTGATTAATGATGGAGGAACTGGAAACGGTGGAAGGATTGAGGAGAGGACACGGTGGATAACGATAGGTAAAGTAATACTGGTGGACGTTACGGGGAGAAATTGTGGATGATTAATGGGAATTGTGTGGCTCGATGGTGATAGAGACGTTTGTCCAGCTTTAAATTTTTATTATGATTTTTATATTGGAGAGTCTTTGTAGAAAACACTGTAACTGCATAAAATAAAAGTTTTCAGGAGAGAGAAAAAACTTCCCTCGTTTTCATTACTAAATATGCTTAAGTATACGATAACCCAAATGCATCACAAAGTGTTCTATTTTTGAATTAATATATGCCAAAATGTATGTGCCATTTATTTAAATTTGTTGCATCAAAATTCTATACTATAGTATTACCATTGGCACGTAGAAGATTCTCAGATACAATTTTTTTCTTTTCAATTTGGCACTTATAGTGTTTTCTACATGGATTCTTCAATTCTGTTTATACTTGGCTTAGAAGGTTGAGAAGCTGTTTAAACAGTTATGGGTTACAGACTATTAATGCTGACTTCCCGATACAATTTTAAGTCTCCTCTTCTAAGTAGAGTAAACAGTTTTCCTGAACAGTATGAAAGCTGTTATATAATTAACAATTCTCGATGTACATAGACGTTGGTTTTTACTTAACGTTTCTTTGATACACACATAATAATTGCAAATCAGAGAAATAAAGGTAACGTGATCGCTGTACTAAAAAACACTTCCTCGCTTTGATCTTAATATGTTTCATTCACACTCAGTTTTGTACACTCAAAGTTAAAAATTTTAACGAGCCAGTCGGTACCTAAAGATATTTACCAACAAATTTTGCCTAGGGTATTGGAAATAAAATATGACGATGGCGATAATAAGAACCATAAGAATACATTGTTATTACGCTATGACGAAGGTACAATACAAAATGGGGAAAATTTTAACAAAGACAGAATCAGCGATTTTAGTAAATTTTACCTTGAATTACGCAGAAGTTCGTTCAAACCCAATCATACAGAGAATTTAAGCAAGATACCTATATTATAAACTGTAAATGAGTAATTTGTTAAAAAGCTCAATGAATCAGACTGCTATTAAATCAGACAATTCACCATGCACGTTTTTCAATAAACGCTATGGAAACGAGTTAGCAAATTTCTTATGCGACTATAAAAAATGACCTCGTTACCGATTAAACTGAAAATTTTCGAGCTAAAATGGGCGCTACGAAACTTTCCCTCCCATTTCCTCTTGCTACTTTGACCCCCCACGATATCGATGAATATTCAGCGTGGTCATAAAATTTGCTTCACTTTTTAATTTTTATTTATATGCAATTTATAATTTCCCACCCCTCGGAGTACTTTTAATCCGTGAGAAATTGCAACTACGACTATTTATGCATTCCTATTAACATGAATTTTTCGCCAATTAGCGGGACGAGGGAATTTTCGCGAAATTTTTACGGCGGCTGAAAATTTCTCAACGGTCAAATGTAACCGCATCAGCCTGGTGCTGCTAAACGTTCGCCTTTTTTTTGTTCATTTGTCTGTAACTCATGACATAATGTTGCTACCCTTGGCGCAATGCCACGCGAATTTCGCAGGCAATATATTATCGCTCAGAGCCATTCGTTGCGCTAATTATACGGATGCGCACGTTTTTCTCCACGCCTTTATGCGCGCACGTTGTTGCGATTTTTTTCGATTTCCATGCCCCTAAACTTTGAAAATGTGTTTAGTAGGTCGTTCTTATTCTGAAAATGTGTTTCTACTTGTTTCTTGAAAATTAACAAATATGGAGTACCTACTTTTAGTTGAAATTTTGTTTTTTTATTAACAAACGAATAACGTTTGTTAATAAAAGTGGCATGTTTGTACCATGTTGGATGAATTTTGGATACCAACGAAAGAATGATATAATTATCCTGGAAATATCCATTGTCGAAAACAGATTAAAATCAATTAAATTTGATTTCTCTAGTGGTGTGTCGAAGTTGCGTCGCACGCATAAGTTCGCCTGCCTCGTGAATGATGTTTAAAAAAAAAAATCTGTCACGTGCACTATTATATTATTTGCCGATGTTTTTCTGCGCCACGAACTATTATCGTAATCCTGCAGAACCGTGTCCCCAGGTCACGCGAATCCACGTTCCTCTGTAATACCTCGATGGATAAACGCCCGCCTACGCGCGCGCGTCGGCGTGTGTTCGTGCGTTCGTGCGCGTGAAAATCCTCTGGTGACGTCACGACTGGAAAACCGACCTAGAAATCTCCACCATACACCACTTTGCTACGTAGTATGCTTCGGTGTTCGTCAATCGGACTACGTCGGGCAAACGAGCTTCCGTGATCGTACGTGACACGCGAGCGTTGATCCTAGATTTTCTTAGATTCTCTCCCGGCTCGACAGGGCCCGTCTTCTTTCAGCAGTTTTCACTTTTGACCGAACCTGCCCATTTTCGAGGCTTCGGATTTCCAGCTCTGGTTTATTCAGATATGGTGATGCAAAAGCAATGCCAGTGACTTTTTATAAACGAAAAAAAGAAAATTCTGCTTACCCAGATGCAAGCACAACCATCGCACCAAATAAAATAATTAAATATATTAAGAATTATGGGGGTTTCTTTACACTCACGGTGCAATTAATTGACAAGGAACGAGCTGTAAAGGTGGGCATATTTCTCGCACCGCCTGCTTCTCTTAACTTTCCTTATCGGCGAAAGGCTTTTGAGACACCTGTCACGAAATCCTGTGTTTCATCCTAAAAACTTTGCAACTCCGCGAAAACTGTATTTCAGTCTGAAACTCGATCGCTGACTTTACGATTCCGCGGGAGCCGGGCACGAAGTCGTGTTGGCAGGTGGTTCGTGGCGAACGTTGACCGAGAATCAAGCACTCTGAATGCTGCAACCCTCTCTCGAGCACAGTGTTTCTAAGGTTAGAACCACTTGTAGATTATTCTTATATCGCGGCAGCCGTCGCAGTTCCGTTGGAAATTTTTTTAACAAGTGCAACTGTATTTTTGAAATCGTTATCACCAGAATACAGATAATAATACTCGAGTCATCTATATTGGCGAGAATGGTATGCACTTAGAATTAAACAACCTATCGATTTATTTGATATAACAACTTCAGGTGATAACGCCAATTCGCTATTTTTCATTTCGATTACTAATTGTAAGGGAAAAATAGCAGTTACCACCTACCTTTCTTAAACGACGAATGCAATTATACATCTATTCGAATCAAATCAATTTCATTCTAAGCAATTCGATAGAAGTTAGACACACAGTAGACTCAGACAACACGAACAAGTATCGGACATCTGTGAAACGGTTATCCTGCGAGCGCACGTCCATTAAGAGTATCTTGCGCAAGCATTTCTCCGTAGTTTATCCGAAGTGAATTTCTTACGAAGGGGATGCAAGAATAGTTTCAGATTTGAATTTAAAAGTACCGACCTCTCAGATCCGACGGAACGATTTAAATTCTTTTACATTCGCGGCGAACGTTCTTCCCATTTATCGGGGACCTCGGAAATCCAACGATTATTCGCGTATTGAGTAGCAATCGCTTTTCCAGATCGTTAAACCCGAACGATCGCGCTGCGGTGTCTGAAGAAATTAAGCATGCACTCAAGTCCGCCATATCTGTAACGAAGTGACGCCTTAATCTTCCCTTAAAGAATTTTGTGGTAGAACCTTAAAACTTGGACAGAATATTTTTATCTGGGAACTAATGACCAACTGCAAATCGGTATTCCTCATATCCAGTGCTATACCCATTAATTACTTTGTTTCGCCACGCGTGTTTCCGAATAAAAAAGATTAAGGCGGCCATTATCGTAATAATATGTAATTAGTTGAAAGGGTCGTTGCGCTCTACGGGGGCCATAATTAAACCGGGCCAAGCGCTGCAGGAATCCTGAACTGTAAATCTAGTGGGTAATCTGATAATTGCGGATTACAGCAATAAGATAGATAAGCATTTGAGCAGAAAATAGCTTCAGTGTGTAGGCTTCTGCGCGATAGCGTTCAAATTGCATACATTAAGCGGCATATTTAAGGAAACAGTGAATATTTCAGTAGGGTTTCGTTTTACTTATGGAGTTCCAGAGGGGAGACTCCTCGACTGATCTTAATTTCTAAACGCTGCAATTATATGATACTGCGCTGTTCCAGATTGGAATAGTTTATTCATCTTTCGAACTAAAAGCGAGTTACGCGTGAAGCTTTTCCCAAATTCAAGGATAAATGATTTATAACTTTTCTAATTCATTCCATTTAGATTAACGGTTTAACTTGTCAGTAATTGAAATCAGATTTAAAGTGTTATTTGTTAGTTTAGTACCATGGTGCATAGGAACACTGATGTTTTGAATTTGTAACGGCGCTGTAATATGCAGGGTAAACTACTCTGCAGCAGTATCCTAAATTCAGGGGATAAACACGAACGTAATATGAATATTTCTAATTAAAAATTTACTTTACACGTTGTTTCATAATTCACTTGTGACACAGCAAATTAACATAAAAATAGCTGACGATTATTTATTTCTTTGCTTAATATTCTTCCCAAATGTGTAATCAAATCACCAACACGAAATATTCTTCTAATCTTCCAAATAAGTCTAATCGTTTGTAAAATTAGAAACCAGAAATGCGCGCAATTTAAACTGCGCGTCGGACCGGAAACCGTGAGAAAGTGCAGGGCCACATTGATTTACGAGGCCCCCTATGCGAGGGAAGAGACCACGGAAGATAATAAAAAATAATACGGAGACCAAGGGCAGAAATTTGGAGCCGGTCCAAAATAATTTTTCAACTCGCTATTAACTCTCATTTACCGCGTCAGCGAGCAATGCCGACGAAGGTGACGAAGGGGACGAAGGGGACAGCTTTTTCAATACGCCGAGAGACTGAGAACTTTGAAAAACAAGGAAGGAGCTCCATTTACATAAGCGAGTACGTTAGATATGGGCCTCGTTAAATTATACTGAAATTCCTGATCCAATTTCAGTGAAACGCGATAGAGTGTTATAATAAATTTTCTGGCTTGTCGACACGTCAATTGCATGGCGGACTTCTACGAAACTTCCAATATCCTGGGGAATTTTATCGTTAAAGTTTTCTTGTAGGACCTATTCCCTTTCCTCGATTTCAATCTATTAGATTTGATTAATCTTTAACGGAGCGTGTTCAGCGAAAAATTACGAGTAATACTTTGTCGTTTTTAATTGCATTTGGCTATAAAGTTGACCGCTATTATGTCGCTATTTAATAAATAATAGAAATGTTTTTCAATCAAAATAAAAGAAAACACTGCAATGGATTTTGTAACGAGCTGTTCCGAAGGGTAAATTAAAAATGCACGCATGGGTGCAGCATTTTATTGAAAGCTGAAAACGCGGGAAAATAAGCTTGAAATGAAAAACGTTTAAATAAGTTCACTCAGCACGGGAGAATTTTTTTAACGACGTTTCCGTCCGCGGAAAAATACTCTATAGGTCTTTTCCGCTGGGCCAGGGTGTGTGCGCAGCTCCTTTAAGAGAGAACACGAAAGCCCTCTCAAAGTTCATGTCTAAAGAACACATCGTACGCTGCTTTTCAGACACTTTTCAGACGGTCCGAAAATACGGAGTGCAAATTTTGCTCGCCTCGCGGCAGAATTTATTTTTTCAACCAGATTAAAATATCCTGCCGATTATACAGGGTGTCCAGTATTTGGCGGTAAAACTCTAAATCTGATAATTCTACATAAAAAAAAAAATGAGTTGAAAGAGTCCAGTAACATTTTGAAATATGTAAATTTTTTTAATAAAAATTGTCTTCGTATCTCTAACATCAAACCAGATACTTAGCAATTAAGATTTTAAGAAAAATAGTATTTAACTATTTAAAGAAGAAAAAGAAACACTGCATAAGTAAATGCAGAAAACAAATAAAATTCTTTTGTCATCAATTTTTGGTCACTATAATAGGGTAAAGTAGCCGAATATGACGACCTCTCCTAATATGAGACCCCAGCTTATCTCCGCTACAGAACTCTTGAATGTCATAGCGATGCTATTTCTCTCTAAAGTGGTAAATGTATAATGATTTTCACAAATACTCCCGTATAGTGCTTGCAATGGAGTTAAAAGACGAAGACTTAACTTCGCAGCTACTTAGTAGTTATCCATGTTATTGTTCCCAAATATGAGACCCGTGAAAGTTCTACTGCCAACTTAAAAAATAAGTTTTAGAAAAAAAACAAACTCTCGTCTCATATTAGGAACCCATTTTTCTTTATCTGCGTATTTGAATGACTTTCGTTTTTATTCTTGTTAAAGAATACATATTCTACTTTTAAAACGTGTATCGAATTTTAATAAAAGTGATCTCAGAAATGGGTCTCACATTCGGCTACTTTATCCTATATTGTTTGACATGTAATTCATTCTATCTGGTATGCAACGTTCACAAAATGGACGTAAAATTCACAATCAATCTCCAGTTACTTCGTGGACCGATTAATTCGTCCTTCTATGCCACGAAATTGCGAATGCCTGTCCTCGTGATCGTGTCAAGTGAAGGACATGAAGCGCAAACCGCAGGATCGTCGTTATCCTCGCTATATACGAAATCAGAGCCCTCTTTCCAAGTGAATCCCCAACAGGAAATTGGATAGAAATTACTGCTTCGGATTAAAGTTGAACTTTTACTGCATTCGTTTGATAGGTGTATTGTTTGCTTGTGCCTCGAACAGCTCAATTTAGTTTTAATTCAATGAAACGATACAGCGAAATTGCGACAAAAATGGTATGCGCGCTGCGACCTGATGTACGCGATATTCGAAATTGGTCGCGGCGTCAATACACGGTCAATGACAACGGCTCGTTTCGATGGAAATGAAATTAAAAATTAGAGAAACTTCTCTTTTTTTAAAAAAGGGGGATTCTATGGAAACTGTGGGAAAATCCTGGTATGAAATAATTCTGATGAAATGGTCTAACGTACAATTGAATTTCACAACGAAAGACGAAATATGTTTTAGTTTCAGCGTTCAGTATGAGCAAAAGTAAACGAGGAATTAATTTACTTATCCTAGGAAATATTCAATAATGAAGAACTTTTTTTTGAAAACACATGAACATAGATTTTAATATAATGCAATTACTGGAGTATAGGATGTTTTATTAATTCTCTTACAAAGCATTTCTGGAGAACGGATTAATTTTAAAATGTTAATGTAAAATTATATTAAACTTTGCGATACAAATATACTTTTCGACTTTATAGTCATCTTAAAAGAGTAGAAATATTTAATGGAATTGCTTTTAAATTTGTACGTTTTTTCAAAGCTCTTATTAGTCTAAATAATTTTTATCCGAAAAAGAGATAATTAGATCCAAACCGTTTTCCCTTGCTTTCTTATATTCCATTACTCAGCTGTACATATTTTAGTGGTTTTTGCGATGCCATTTTATGCTTCCACAATACATGTGGCACTTGGAGCACATTTAAGGGATCACGAATCAGGTTAGCAGACGATTGATACGTTAATCACGACTAGACAGGGTTGGAATATCACTTGAATAGCGCCTTCGATACGGTTTCATGGAAACCTCGTGCAGATCCTGTCACATATTATCGATTCCTGTCAGCAATTCACTATCGATAGAGATTCCAGCGTCATTGATGTTCTTGTAGCATTATTGGCCACTATAACAACCCTGTTACAACAAATCTCATAAATATATTACAAATGAAACCTAACCAATATGAGAAGATAATTGTGTAAGTAGAATTAGTGTATTTACGTTTTATATTTGAATTAATTGTTTGGTTGTTAGTTAAGGCCACTACACTTTTTCTCAGCTATCTGAAAGTGGCTCCAGTCCTTTCCGATACTTATTCCTTTTCGGTTTGTACGGAAAAAACTTTTTTCTGCTTCTCGTTGCACAAATTGTCCACATATTGGCTCGCTTTCGCGATGGCTACCGGCCAACTGGGACCCATTTTTGTGCTAAATTAGCAGGCAAAGTAACATGCATCCCAAGATGAAAAGTTTAGACATGGAGGAGCAATAAAGAGCTCGTATTTTTAGTTGTCCCAGTTAAGGTGCAATTGTTAAATATGCACACGTCAATGGCGAAGTCACGAAAGCGTATAATTAGAGAATATTGGGGCTGTTGAAAAGTTTCAAGGGAAGTGCAATCAGCAAGTAATACATTCGAAAAGATTCCTTTCTCCATAATTGTCGCAAACGGCTGCACGATACAATTGAAAAATAATCTAAAATGCTGCGTTGAATATAAAATTAGTAAAATTTCCACTAAAAAATTCCATTTCTTCCATTACTTCGTCGAAACTGAACATTTACTAATCACCATATTTATTCAAAATTCTCACTGTTTGAAAAATCTTACAATTTCACATCGACAAAGACAGGGTGATTCTTAACAGCAACTGTGGAATTCAAAACAAATATACTATATGAACAAAGATTATTCAAGGTTTCCTTTTTAAGTTACAAAAAATTGTTTACTGACAGTCGTTTAACAATCTCCTTGTACTTGACATTTTTCCACTACAACTATCGATCTTCGCATACTCGAAGGGTATTATTGATGTTACTCTCGTAGAGTCGCTAGATCAAAAACAAATAGCCATTTTCCCTCAGTTGAACGCCTTTGAAATTCACGCGTCTTCTCAAGAATGATGGCAGGCCCTCGATACTGGACGAGCGCTGATCATATTTTGGCAGGTTCGTTAGAAAAACTCGGCTTTTTCATTCGTGGCAAAAAAAAAACAACGAGTTTTCTGCGGAGCGATCGAAAAATTAAATTCCTCTTTATTGATGACCGACATTCCCATAAATCAAAGGAATTGACAAAAAGCGCTCGCTGGCAAACTCGTTTCGGTTTCTGACAAAGTTTTTCATTGGTCCAAAACGCAATTTTATCACCATTCGTGACTGGCGAGCCGTGAATCGGAAGGGCAGGACACGAATAGTGGTTCAATATTTATAACGTAAATACTTTAGAACTTGCGTTACTAGAACCAAAACTGGATTATAATTCTAGAATAGTTTTTTCTATTCATGTTAAAGAAATTTCCTCAATTTAGTGAGTATCTACCCTGCGAGTATTGCATCCCCTTTTTCAACACACTGTATTCGCGCAGAGCGACACCTGTAATGGGACTTTTTGTAATCCCCGTGCATTCATCCGCTGGTTTCATGAATTTCTCTGTTATTCGTGTTGACCGGTCTTGATTTGCAATACCCACTCTCTTCTGTGAAATATTTTTAAAATAATTTCAAACAACATCTATTGTTCTGAGCAGTATCAGTAACCACGTACAATTTTACTAACAATTTCCTTGTACCTCTCCCGAAATTAAAAGAGCCCTCAAAGACTCGAGGTACGTAACCGGCTTAAGGGGACTGCTTACAATTAGATCAGTCAAGTATTTTTTGCCAATTAATTCTTGATTTATTAGTGATTTGACTGCCTACCTAAACTTGTAACATTCTCTCATATCGTTACTACCTACTATGAGAATGTTATTGCGAAAGTATATAGCTCAGTCTTTGACTTAACTAAGTTGTTTACGCATCATTTTACCAATCACACTCCTATGGAAATTCTGCGAATTTAGATTGAAACCTGTATTATATACATACTCGCGTCTCCCGAGCAAACTGTTCAATTTAACCCGGCAGGGGACCTCGTTCGTTCTCCCCCCTATGACCGCCATCTTTGTCTCTGATCGTAGGCCGCGTGGGTTTCTCTGAGTCGGGACCGGCGGTAGCAGAGCCGTGATCAAAATGAGTCTTCTAAACATGGATTCGGAGAACCGCGTGGTCCTGAACGTGGGCGGAATCCGGCACGAGACGTACAAGGCGACCCTGAAGAAGATCCCCGCGACGAGGCTCTCGAGGCTGACCGAGGCCCTCGCCAACTACGACCCCATCCTGAACGAGTATTTCTTCGACAGGCATCCGGGGGTCTTTGCACAGGTCCTCAACTACTATCGCACGGGGAAGCTTCACTATCCCACGGATGTTTGCGGGCCGCTGTTCGAGGAGGAGCTGGACTTCTGGGGCCTCGACTCCAACCAGGTGGAGCCGTGCTGCTGGATGACCTACACCCAGGTACATAGTCGCTGAACCCCAGGTCTATCCGCTTCGAGTTTCATTTCTTTCTTCTCGCTTCACCTAGATACTATCTGTAGATGCGATTTTATCTGTTTCTGGACGCAGATCAAGGGAACTGGGTTAGGGGGTGCTTTTACATTGGCTGTAATATTACTCTGATGTCTGCAATCGGGGGTAGGGGATGCATTCCATCGCGGTCAACTCATAGGAGCAGTGAAATGTTTTTATGTCGCGTACAAATTTCAAGGCTCGAGGTTTAATTGAATTGGCTGGAGGGAACTCGAAAACGAGAAATGAAAGAATTTTTCCAACTTAATCTGCGTCGCTGATGAAATAGGTAAAAGTCCATTATTATACAGTATAATGGGAATGTGTTTGTTTGGTCTGTTTATAATACTGGTTTATATTCAATCTAGATCAATAATCACGGACATGATACATTGCACTGTGTAAACCACGTGACCCAATTGGCGTCCATTTTATTTCATCTACAACGCAGTCGTTTAATTCATAGTGTACACTGTACATACACTACCAAGCCCAGTCGCCGATTATATAATGCAAATTGCCTGATATAATCGGCTGTGCATCACTTTTGTTCATTAATCTAGTTACCGTTTGTTCGATCGAGATTCCCAGTTACAAATGTAGGGTCACCTAATGCTAATTACGTGGCGCTAAATCTTCGCGACTCGCGCGTACCTTACACGAATTCATCGGATAATCTGTAAAATTCTGAAAAAATTCTAAACATAAACAGCACCACAGGAATGGGATAACAAATTAGCTTGAAAAGATCGAACAGTAAAAGTAGATGGAACGTTTTCACCATAGTACGTAGGTACTCTCCGCGTATCTCGTAAATTGGACCGCAAAAACTGAAGCACCACGAAATGTTTCACACGAATTAATAGTTGCTTCTCAGTTCGTCGTGCCGTAGTCGTAGTATAATAAATTGACATCGCAAGACAAAATGGTCCATTTCAGGCAAACTGAAATAAATCTTTCCCGCGTCCTTTAAAGATCGATTCGACGCAGACATTTTCTTAAATTGTACCGTGCAAGCACAATCATCGATTTATGGAAACTAGCACGACATATACGAGACGAGCAAATTGATGTGCCCATTGTGGCGTACGTGCACAGGATGCAAGTACGAAAAAATCGAAAACGCTCACCATTGTGGCAGATTATTTCGTCCCTTGTCGCGTAATCGCTAGCCTGTTGCGATAGCGAGGCATTTTAAAAGCCTTTAACTTTGCTAAAAAAAAAAAAAAAAAAGAAAAGAAAAGAAAAGAAAAAGGTCACTTGAATATCTACAGCGGAATATTTCGGTATAAGCTTAAGGAAAAGTGAAATCTTATGAAATTTTCTACTTGATCAATTGTGTTTAAAGTAACGAGTGGACATTGTTGTTAGTAAGTACTTTATTTACAACATTACTCACTGGAAAATGGTGTTTACGTGGGTTGCTATTTTAATTTACTTTAAATCGTGAAGTTCGGTGTGTTCCGCAAAATGTCTCGCTATTTTGTGTGCCCCTAGATAAATAATTTCATTTTATTTGTCAGATCTGATAGCACTGAAAAGGAAATATTATAAAATTGGTTACATTCTATGCCTTCGTCTCACTATTAAGTTACAGCATCGATAGGAATTCGAGAAACATAAGAAATGAAATTAATTTCCAACTGAAACTAAAACAGATATAATATCTTTGAAACAATATCAATATCAATATCTTTGAGTTGCACAGGGTCCATCTACTTTCCACTATCAATCACTATTTAAATGCGAATTTTCTTCTCACTTTGATAGGCAGCCTTGATAAATAATACGAGTTCAATGTAAAATTAATACCCCCGCGCTAACAAAGTGTTAAATTATCTTGAACTTCTGGCTATAATTAACCTCCTGGCGATCGATTAATCCACCGTGTGTCCGGTAATCACTGACCCAACGGAGTTTCATCAGCATGTTTCCTTTATTTCATGGTTACACTACTGCGCGTCCGGTCAATACGGCACGGCATTCTACATACTAGTACTTACCACTGGCGAACTGAAACTGAAAGCAATAGCTTCTTCAATTCCTCTTCATTCTGTATTTATTAATATGGATAAAATGAGAAAATAGAAGTTTCCATATCTCGTTTAGTTACATTAAGTTATCAGAATCAATGGTGAGTGGGAGTATCTAAAAACTGTGTGGTTTTTTCTTCCTTCATTTTCTATATTTGTCAGTTGCTGTGGTTGCACTCTATTCCTCTGATAAAATCACCGACAGATCTTGCAATAGAAGAGAGAGTCCAACTTTTACTAATCACAGTAAACACATCCTGAATAGGGGGGAGTTTAAGTCATCATTTTGCTGGTGAATGCACATTTTTGCAACCAGATTTTATGACCCTTTTTAGTGCGAGTTAAATGTAGGCCATTTGCAACATTGACCGTAGACGATTCAAGAAAAGAAGGGCAGTTGAGAAATTTATGTCATGGGGCGCGTGAACTTAAGAGCGGTCTGGGGAGGACACCCTTGTGTTTTGATTAAACTCCATTGATTTGTGGCGGTGTGCGTTCCTTCTGGCGTTGGTATTTCGTTGAAATTTATACGGCTATTTATTTTCTCCGGGATAAATTGTCCTTTTGTTGGGAATAACAGGGGAGGAAGACTTTCAAACGTATCGAGCCACTAAGGCAACCAAGTGTTGATGGAATCGAGCAAAGATTGGACGTTAGAAGTTCACATTTAATAAGTCGGAGGGAAAAGCACTCGAGGTATATTGAACAATGATTGAAAGTGAAAGAATGCATTTAATATTGTTGATTCCATAAAGTCTCGATTTTATTTCTCGACTAGGGAAACGAGCTTACGTAATATCAAAGAAATTCAAGTTGGGAAATGAAGTTTAAATTCTTGAACGTAAATAAAATATTCTTACAAAATCTTCTGACTAAAAAGTAGAGAAAAAATAAATACTAATTTGTAAAAGGTGCTACTTCAAGATTCGTTAAATTCTGTAGCTTTTTAACTGGACAATGTTTCTGAGTTCACAATTTATAAATAAATACATATTATATATTCGCGTTATTGATATCTACATTTGTACATTCGAATATTAAAGGCACTCTGTTAAAGAATGTACCTATAAAACAAACCAGAGATTTCTCGAACTCGAACTTTATGAAAGCTCCTTACTTTGCAACGTTCCCCTGAAATCTTTATTATCGAAAGCCTTTCCTAACTCATACCAGCATCGTGTAGAAGCGGACATAACGACAAATACTAAAGAGGAACAGCATAGAAATAATTTCATGTAATTTCAAAAATTCTGCACGTTCCCATAAATCATGTTGACTGTGTGGCATAGTTGTACAAATATAGCTATCGTGATAGCAGAAAATTAAGATGATATCTTTGTGTTGCCGTAAACACGATAAGATCTCTTAACTCGCACTGTGGGTGGTGGATACGTAAACCACATTATCACCTACTGGTTATCAGTTGGTCTGCCCCAACATAATACAATTTATTACGTAATTAGAATAATATATGCATGGACTAGAAATAGCATTCACTGACAAAAAATATAATATTTCTAATGTAAAACTCGGTGTTGGCGGCGCGATACGAGGAATCAAAACTCCCTCAGAAATATTAAAGTAATTCATATATCTTCGTGGCTGCGCGACCAAGATTCGCGATTCCCAAGGTAGCGCCTGACAATACCTATTCAAGAAAGATTCTTGAGTAACTCTCCCCCGAGCGAATTACCCGCGGTTTTCCATTACTCGCAAAAATATTTCAAAATCTTGATAAACCAGCTTATGTCATCCTTGGCGTAAACCATTCTCTCAGTGGCGAACACGACAATTATGAAATAATTTCATGGAAAAAGTGGAATTTGGGTAGTTGAGCAAACATAAAGATTACCGTGACCCACTGGATGGCGATTTGATAACCGTAAAGTATTATTTACTGCATCGTTTGCTACTTACAAGGGAACATATCGAGGTGAGAATCGCCGATTTTTATGCGACTTTGGTAGAAAGTAGTTCTGACACGTATTTTTTCTTATCGGCTTACGTTCATGTTGAGGGGGTGAAAATGGCCCTCAAAGTTGAGGTGTAAGAAACATGTAAATGGGAAAATTCGAAAAAAATCTGTTTTCTTTTAATGTATTATTTTCAGAACTATTTTTTTCCAAAGTCGCATCAAAGTCGGCAATTGTCAGCTCGATATGTTCCCTTGTTGGGTCACTATCACTAGTAACTAGACAATGACTGAAGCCTCAGAAAGACATAAAACAAACACCTGAAAATCCTCGAATTTAAATCTCTCCTTTTCTCGCGAAACAGAAGCTGCCTTCCTACCACGAAATTAATAAAAATAAAGTAATTTTCACGCCAAGAATGCATTGCTAAGAGCACCTCATAACGAAATCAATAAAACGCCCTCTAAAATCTTCACTTATCTCATCGCGAAGCGAGCACCTAACAAACAAAGTTACGACGACCATTTACCCCTTCGGATCGATGTAACGTACTTATTGCGTGCCCGGAATAGCAATTTCTATTCTCCTGGAACGGGGGCCTTCGAAAATCGCGAAACTTCCAGGTTCGAAAGAAGTTTTCGCGAACTTAATCTTCGAAGCTCTATCCCCGCAATTGGACGATATCTGAGTGGTATGGTCGTGCGAAGGAATTCTCATTGCACCGTGGCCGTCTCGGAGCGATTAACTTCACGTCTCAGGATCATGCACCCGCTCCCTCTACCCCCTATATCCTCCTCTAATCGAGGTCGCGCGTGTACCACGCCGTTTCTGCTTCTGATATATATATATATCGCATTCGCCAAAATCCAGCAACGACAGGCTCGCGGTAATATTCAAATGCGGCTCGCCGCAATCGTAGCATACCAGTCCACGAGACTCCGGTGCGTTGTACATTATCGAAATTGTCAATCGCCGTTCAATTAACTTCAAAGTATGGCGGCGCGCGGCCCTGGAATTAGCCGCGGAATATTCGGCTTAAATACCGTCAACCGACGATCTTACCTGTCTTCAATAAATTCAATCTTTTTTAACTGTTAAAGCACAAGGTAGGAGAGGAATGCATTTAAACCTGGGCCTACTAGTCGGACTCGCAAATGAGTACTAACAAGGGTGGGGCACGGGTGTGGAAATCGCTTTTGGAATGACGCTAGGTGCAAGGTATAGTACACAGCTAGCGTAGCAAAAACTGCGGCGGGTTTTATTAAAGTGAGCTTTCGTTTTTTGTCATTTAAAGAAATATTCAGATTGTCGTGTAGTATACAGTGAATGATTTAAGGTTTTACTTCAAGCTTCTTATACTTTGTAGTTCATCTTACTTTTTTACTTTTGCAAAGTAACTAAAGATCATCGATACGTAGTCTAAACTGATTGCAAAGATTTACATTTTGATTGACATCGATCAGAAGGAACGGATTTAGTTCGTCGCGTCGACATGCACAAACTGACAAGTCCATGTGAACAGAGAAAACTGCTTCCCCAGTGATTAGGGTTAATCGTGAGACGAAGGTGTGAGCCCCAATGATACAGTTCATTCAATGATGCATTGAAATGCGCCTCGTGCACTTGGAAGATCGATGGCCCCTGTTTGCAATTCGAATTAAATATCGTCATCTTTATTATCAGAAAACAGGAGCGTGGACCGATCGAGTAGCACGCCAGGTGAAAAATCATTACTGTTTCCATGGAAAATCATCGAATGCTGTAACGTGTTACCCGTTAGTGAATGTCACGTCATGATCGCGCGTCATTTTATTTTACGAGAACCTGTTCGCTCCCTTTAACGTAGAAAACGCGCGAAGATTAAAGGACGCTTTGATAGTCGCGCTCTGTGGACGTCTTATTACCGTTTTTAAGAAGATAGAATAGCGCGAGATGGATTTTTTTAAAAGCGGTAATAAAGCTTGGCGTTCAATCATGATCATATCGAATGCACATAATCTAACATAGAAGCCACGACCTCACATTTTGAATTCAAATGTGATGGATGTATACGTTGTATGTTGAATAAGAGCCCACTGTAGCCATTTCAGTGGATAGACATGGATGCAATGTCGAATCTACATTCTTTATCGTTAATAAATACTTTTCTTTTGTCCAATGTAATTGCAAATTCGATAACGTACAAGGGAGTTCAATGTGAGTGCGGAGGATAAACAGTGCCTGTGTCGTTGACGCTGGTTTCGAAGCAATAGTGCTTTCACAAAATTGCTATCAGAGGAGGAACATCGTTGGTCTGTGAAAGGCTAAATTAAATAAGTATAGGGGAGAGTCCTACAGCACCGGCCATTTCAACTTTTTTTACTCTAACTTGGGCTATAAAAAGTAATTTGTAAATCGTTTTTCTACAATTTTATCATAAAAATTACGTCTACAACAAATATCACAGGTAAAATGATCGATATTTTCTTGGTGTGTACAGTGCTCGTGAGCCCAACCCTTGCATTTCATGCACTGCTTGTTCACCAAAACCTAGTTTAAGTTTACTTTAGTTTAGTTTAGTTTAGTCTAACTTTCTTTTATAGTAGCATTTTCTCTTTAATTTCTTTAAAGAAAAACCTAAGGACTTTAATTATAGGGAAAAGTTTTAACAACAAAATTTGGCTGGTAGAGGTACTGCACGATAAGCACGTAAAAAAGTTTTAGGTTTGATGCGTAATATACGAAGCAAATTGCAAAACCGGGGCATTTATATATACCTAATAGTCTGAAGAATAAGAAATCAGCTATGAGAAATAACGTTTGTCGTACGGAAAACCAGCGTAAACAGAGTTAAACATCTTAAAACTCTGGTAATACTGAAGAAAAAGAACGTCACTATAGTATTTATTTATTTATTTATTTCTCCATTGATAGTGCAATTAACTAACATTAGAAGCGAGATCTAGCTTTGGACGGTACTGTAGGACTTTCACCTAAATGGCAGTTTTGAATAAAAGACAAGTGGATGCTTTGCTATGGCTTCTGAAATTGTCTTAATTATAAGCTAAGAAGAGATGGCAATTTTATTTACTCTAGGCTGGTGCTTAACAATGGGCCTCGTTAAAGTTTTTATTACATTTCATAGTGTTTCAGAGGTTGCTACCCGCTGATTAATATTTTAAATAAAATTGTAATTTTTACTTAAGACAAATTCATACACCAGGCACTCTGTAAACCTCAGAATAGTAAATGGTAACCCGCTTTACCAGCCCACCCCAATGCTAGTACAAATACGTGGAAAAGAAAATTGCATTTCTATTCTTAAGAAGCACAAAATGTAACTGGAAAAAATAGAATGCATAACACACGGACAGGGTGCCCCGTGAAAAGATACAAAAATAATTTTTTTGGGTCAAATAAGCACCACCCTACTCTATATTTACTTAATTTACATCAAGTTCTCGAGTCTAGTTTTGATTTGGTTTTTTCTAATCTTCCTAACCCTGCTATAATTTAAAATTTCATAGAATATTCTAGATGAATTTCATACGCAATTTTTTTCTATCAACAATCATAATCGATTTGAAAATCATAGATACCGTCACTATGCACATCCCCTATACATTCACCACTGCCTGCAAGTAACGAATCAACCGTTAAATAATTCGCAGTATCTTGAAATTGACCGAGATTCCCCCTGAATGGTATCGAGCCAGCTGTCACGCAGTATTTCAAAGACTGCTAAAAAAAACACTGGTAGTTCGCTAGAAGCCGCAGCAGTGCCATTTATCCAGCAGAGCCAGCAATCCCACGTGGCAGTCGTAACAAATGCGCCACGTGGGGTGAACCGTGACCACGATGCTTCCATCGGCCCTTCGCGATAAAACCCATGGAAAGTGAATGCGAGCAAAGAAAAAAGTAACCGAATATGTTCACACGCGTGCACCCCTAGCTGAGCATCCGATCGTTTCGAAACCAGTCGGTTAGAAGTTTAGCCGTAGCCGAGATGGGAATGATTTCTTTTTTGTTCCATATGTGGAGATTCACGTACGCTTTGCACGCGCTTTGTCTGTCCCGAGGAAAGCACGAAACAAAAAAAAAAAGCACCCTCGAGAGAGCGAGAGACTTTCGCAGGTACGAATAACGATCGTTGTTGCATCCCCCTCTCTTCCACCCCGACCCGCTCTTCTAGCATCGGGACACGCAGGAAACGCTGACGGTCCTCGACAGGTTGGACCTCGACACCGAGAAGCCGACTGACGAGGAGCTGGCAAGAAAGTTCGGTTTCGAGGAGGCGTATTACGAGGGCACCCTCACGTGGTGGCAGAAGCTCAAGCCTCAGATGTGGTCGCTTTTCGACGAACCCTACTCCTCTTTCGCAGCTAAGGTTCGTATACGTTTTACTCTATGTATTACTGGGGCAGGGATTTCGAATCGAGGAAAGAATCGACTTGGAAGTCGCCTCAGTAGCCCTAGTGAGGGGAACATTTCTTCCACTTACTTCTTTGGGGTGCGTAAAGATTGCTGGGGCAATTCACAAAGGGATGATCCTACACCTCAAAATAAATTCAAGCTCTAGGAGAAATTTCTGTTTCGAAGTGTTGAATCATCCCTTTCCTAATTGTACCACTTACAATAAATGTTGTAATGATTACTAGAATTGTAGTGATGGGATTAAACACATCGCGAGTATTTTTCTTTGTTGGAGATCTACTCGGTTTTGTTTGAATGTTCGTCTCGTAATTCAGATTTTTGTATTATTCTGATATTCAAAATCTATTGCAACTTTTTTACTTGAGTCATCTCTTAATTAAATGCCTAAAACACTACAGCGGGTAGCTCCATAGAAAAAAAACCTTTCGTTTGTTGTCGTTCCGTTGATTGCGACAAAGAAGTGGATCAAACTGAAAAAGTTTCAACGACACGGTTCCGTTGTAAACAAGTTTACGCTCAATGAAAAAGTTATTCCCGATAATAACTTTTCCGTGTCCAATAGACCACGCACAGTACCAAAGAGTAAAATTCGTCCGTATTTGACGTAACTGGAAACATAAAAGTGTGACATATTGTTCTGTTAATTCTGTCTTTTCGTGGGCATTTCAAGAACGAGTGTCGATAATTTAAAAAACAACTATCAATTCTGTCCCCGAGATATAAATGACACTACTAATCGTAAGCAGGCTGTGAGACTCATCGATGTCATTTATAGACACCATTTGAATAATATAGGATGCAAGTTGTATGGTCAGACAAGCGTATAGGCTGGCTACCTGAATCGAAGCGCACCGCGGTCTTCAACAGCTCGTGGGGAAGTCAATTCCAAAGTGTCTACGCTAGAAGAAGTATTATTTTCTAGAAAAACCTTAAAAAAAATCTGCGACCTTTAAGCGATATTCGAGAAACAAGAATTTGTTTATAATTTTCATGTTGTAAAAATGAGATTTTGGGCCGGAAGTAAATGGGTATTTCCGGAAAGGTGAATTCTTTTTTATTAAAACGAAAGAAGACTCAATTTCGTGTGATGTATAGTTGCTGATATATAAATTCCTTTAGAGACCCCGTTTTCGCGAAAATAAGCAAAAGTTGCAAAGTTTGATAGACTGTAATTTTTAAACAACTTCGAAATCAAGAAAATGATGACTTAACCCCCCCCCCCCCGCTTCTAATTTCCTGCGGACTACGTCGTATTTCAGTTCCATTAGAATCCTAGACATCGACCGCAAAGAGCAATCGATTTCGCTTGGAAACCCCGCTGTATGAAAGTTGCTCGAAATGAAAAATAAATTTGCACGAATGCCCGTACGACAGCAGCAAAATGGAGGGAAATATGTCAGCGCGACAACGTCTAAAATTAGCGTTGAGTCTTTCACACGGAAGTAATTCTTCGAATACATTTCATTTCCACGGAATTTCCGCGATAATATCTTTCGCTTCGTCAGTTATCAATGACAAGTCCTGGCGCCCCGAGAATAACTAAGTCGACAGCAAAGAAGTGATTAAAGAGCACTCGCGAATAGGTGGCCGGAATTTACTTTCCAAATTACTTTTCTTTCACCTTTATTTTCGTTTTATCGCGTCTTATCTGAGCTGCCTATATTACACCCCTCTCGGTCATTATGGTCTTCCACTTCGAATGCTTTTTCACGATGAGTTCTATTACTCCGACTCGCGAAGCCTGGGCGAAGTAATTACAATACCTTTTCATTCCAATTTTCAGATCACTATGATTAATTTGAGATCACGTTACGAACAGGCATAATGAAAGCCTCTCCATAGTAGACTCTCCGATGAACTTTTTAATTCTATGCATCGCCTACTATGGCAATTTAATTTGCTGCATAGCTAATTCGTGCAGAACAGTAATATATTAGTTTCTCTTAACTTCAAATTATGTGAACAACGCATAATATATTGCAAAATGCAATGCCTATCAATTATGTTTTATATGCTAATATTTGCATTCGTTATCGCCATTAATTAACTTATACCTTAATTTCCCCTAGCTATTTAGAACTCAGATTCTGCGCAAGGTTTCTGTAAAACTTTCTCAGAAACGCTACTGTAAATTCAGAGAAGTTTATATCCTGCTCAATCCACCCCAACTTGCCCTAAAAAATCAGGTTTACCTTCAAAACTTGGAAATTTACTTCTACTTCATGCTTCTCCAGTTTCACGAGTTCATTTTGCTCCCAGGAAAAATCATACATGCATTATTCATCCTCTGAAAAATGTTCCACTTTGCACATAACAAGTTTCAGTGGCGTAACTTGCATAATTCCACATGGAGCGTCGCCAGTGAATATTTGCTCCCTTTTTAGTAACAATTTCTTCCTCGATACGATGCTTTCTCGGATTACGTCGTTTTTCTCCGAAGGGTTAATAAAGTGTATAAGAAATTGCTGTCACCTCGGAAGCCATTCTCCGCCTCATATTCCTGGACCTTTTATATATTGACAGTATTAAGAAGCCCGGATATAGCTAACGAAAATTATGTTTCACGGGTCGACACAAAATGGGCGAAGATAATCCGGGCACTAAAGAAGGGAATTCATTTCATATATTTTCCAAACTTTGAAAAATTGTGGAATCAGTAAACACTGTGGGTCAATTTTTCTTTAACCCGTCGTGGTCACACGGGGTGTACCGCACCCCAGGCAATATCTTTCTTCGCCAATGTTTCGAAAAATCACTTTATTCCACAACTATTTTTCCACCATATCAGCATTTACATTTCTAGAGATATACGGAAAAGAGGATATATACATAATGAAAATGAACATAAAACGAAATACAATACAGTTCCTTTAAAAGAAGTAATTGCTCTCCCTATTATCTTTCCACCCTCGAACTAGGGGATTCTTACTCCCATCAAAAGCTGCAAGAAATTTCTTCTTGAAAATTTCCTCCCACCATCCCAGTCGATTCTATTTCTAACACGGTAGTAGGTGAAGTTAAAAAGTCATTGCTGGCTTAATATATCCCATCGATGCTCCAGCACCTTCGCCATGGCTTAACCGTAACGAGGGTAATTTCTTGTTGAAGTATGTCCTGGAATCAAGGATCTCAGTTTAGTTCCCCCTCGTTAAGCCGATACATAAAAAGAGAGAGGAACAATCGCCTGCATAAATTCTCACGTCGGTAGCGGTTCGGCCAAGTGCTCACCGAAATTACCAAAAACTAGTTTTTTCGAAGAAATCTGGCCGTAGCGGCACGTAACTTTAGCGTAGTTACAAGCAGCGAGCCATACTGAAACTCCCGTGATAACAGGATTTCCCTTCGAGCCTGAAAAAGCGTCGACAATACCCGCGACAGTTTCAATTTTTATGGTTCACCATTACTCTCCGCGAGACTTTATGGTCTCTTTGGATCGGGTGTAATTTTCTGCGCGTGGCGGCTAGCATAACGAAGTGCAGTCTTAAAAACTGCGGTGAAGTGGAAGGCGTGCGAATAATCCTTGAAATTTTACTCGAGCTCATGATCACGATCTTGTTAGATTTTTCGTTTTTGTAGCGTCTGAGTTGTATTCTACTCGTGAGGGTTTCTCTGTGGGCAATAATTTATGGGAGCTATTTCATTGTAAAGTGATTACATTCAGTTTTGCTTCTGTACATTCCTCAGACGAATAGTAGAAATACTAATGTCACGGTGTAAACTTACTGTACAATCTCCGAAGACCATCGAACGCGTGAATTTTCTGCGTCCATAACCGAATTTCCCTGAAATGAATTCGCAGGTGATCAGCATAGTCTCAGTCCTCTTCATCTGCATCTCGATCGTCTCGTTCTGCCTGAAGACGCACCCGGACATGCGCGTGCCGGTGATCGTGAACCGGACGGTGAAGATAGACAACGTCACCTCATGGGCGCTGGACAAAACGCACACGAACGCTCACGACTTCTTTTTCTACATCGAGTGCATATGCAACGCCTGGTTCACCCTCGAGTTCCTAATACGGATCACCGCCAGCCCGAATCGCTGCGTCTTCATCAAGAGCTCGGTGAACCTGATCGACATGGTCGCTACCCTGAGCTTCTACCTCGACCTGGCCCTGCAGCGTTTCGCCTCCCATTTGGAGAACGCCGACATCCTCGAGTTCTTGAGCATCATACGCATCATGAGACTGTTCAAGCTCACCCGCCACTCCTCCGGCCTCAAGATCCTGATACAGACGTTCCGCGCGTCCGCGAAGGAGCTTACCCTCCTCGTGTTCTTCCTGGTCCTCGGCATCGTGATATTCGCCAGTCTGGTCTACTACGCGGAACGCACTCAGTATAACCCGAAAAACGACTTCAAGAGCATACCGCTGGGCCTGTGGTGGGCCCTGGTCACGATGACCACGGTCGGTTACGGGGACATGGTGCCGAAGACGTACGTCGGAATGTTCGTAGGCGCGCTCTGCGCCCTGGCTGGTGTACTCACGATCGCCCTGCCGGTGCCCGTGATCGTCAGCAACTTTGCGATGTATTACAGTCACACGCAGGCGCGAGCCAAGCTACCGAAGAAGAGGCGCCGCGTACTTCCGGTCGAACAGCCCAGAACCAGGGCACCAGGCGCGCCAAGCATGTCGGGCGGGCCGGGGGCTGGGGGCCCGCCCGGATGCGCCCAGCAGCACATACCACCAGGTGGACCAACGTCGGGCGCCGGCGTTTTGGGCCCCGGCCTCGGGCAGACGCCTGGCGTTGGCTGCCCTGGCGGCCAGGGGCCCCAGAACAGACGGATGAACGCTATCAAGACCAATCATCCCAAGGACGTTTCGTTCGCCACGAAAACAGGTAAGTTCTCGACGCTCGCCTAAGGGCCCATTTTCCGGGGACTTGGGGCTGGGTCCGTAGGACGGGAGGAGGCAGTGTATTGGGGAAATAATTCAGTTATTGTGTCTTGAAGCGAAGGATAGGTTTTCACGTCTCAAGTCCGACGCGATTTCTGACATTTCGATAAAATAAATGAGTCCTCTTTACTTTCTCTGAACCCTCTTTTCGACTGTCTTCCCAGAAGTATATCATCGTTGATCGATTTTGTGTTTACGAGCGCAAGGAAGTAGTTAATGGGGCTTGAGGGGTTAATCGCTGGGGCCAGGGACGCTTCTCCTTGTGAGGAGCAGGGATTGGGGGTAATTAATGGATGAAAGATTGAAAAACATTGATTTGTAAGGGGAAAAGGCCGCCCCGAGTAGTGCAACTGATTTCAGGGCACGGTTGGATTAAGCACTCGATGAACATAAATGAATGAGAAGGGGTTTTAAGTGAATTAGAAGACTGTTTACGGGCTGTAGATTGGGAATATGCAGTGTAGATGAAAAGGAAATTTAAAACTCATATTTCTACGCGTCTGCATAGGTTTATATATTCCGTTGCCATCGCTACTCCACCCTAAGCAACCCCTTAATAATAAAGAATGCAACTTCTCCTACAGTTTACACATTTCAAACGTTCTTTTGACCATTACTGTACAAAAACTACGAAATGAGCGCCCACAACTCCCAGCCACAGTCCCACCCCGTGTCGACAACCAAGCCGCCCAAGGAACGTGTGAAATGGACTACAAACAAGCTTCCACGTTCTGTCATCCGAGCTCCACACAGATTCCTGCATTTTCGAACCTCCCCGCCTACCTGTGCCCTTTCAGAACTCACCATGTATGCAGACCAATTATCGTTCACAAAGGGACGCTCCCGCGCGAGGGGGTTAACCCGTCACCGTTTCAAACGCGAGCCAATTTAACAGTAATTGTCGCCCCGCGCGCAAAGGCCTCTAGTTTCTTTGTTTTCCTTTTCTTCTTGTACGGTGGGTTCCAGAGGAGGACCGGAGGAACTCTAACCTACGGACTAACGGGACCAAGACAGCCGGAGGTTTGGGTTAAGCTGGAACCAAGACTACTCTCCACTGCCGAGATGCGCTCGACCGGGACGTTCGGACGACCGTGTCGAGAGGGGAAGGGGCGAGAGAACCGAGGACGTGGGGGAAGGATTTCCAGTGGAACGGGGCTCAAGACGGGTATCAAGATTGCACGGTCTATAAGGGAATATTAGATCACTGCGGATGAAATGTCGGATTTTTACCGCGACGAATCTGCGACGCTCTCCACGGCGACACCATCGTGAATTATTCGAACCCCCCCCCCCCTTTCCCCTTCTTTCATTCTCTGGTGGTGAGGGGGAGGGGGAGAGAGAGAGGCCTTTTGATCGATGCATACGAGAATCTCAACCGCCAGACTTCGTCGTGTCGAGCTCCCGCGCGTTTCACAGGTTATTAACCCTTCGGCTGCAAAAGCTGACGGTTATTTACATGGACATCTAAGCACTGGTTAGTCCTGGGTTTCAACTACCTTTTGCATTTTTTGCAGTCAACGTACGCCTACGAGTAGAATGCAGTGGTGAATTTTCAATTGGGCTGCTTCGCGGCTGAAGGGTTAAGGTGGGTCCATGTATGACAAACGAGCACGATCGAAGAAATATAGATGGACACAAACGGACATGGATGAATAGGAGTAAATGCGTGAGAGCAATTAAGATACGATTCGTACGTATTTGTTAAGGTTCCAAACTATCGATCACCGCGAACGCGAACGAAGCTTTTAATTAAATCACGTTCCCTTGGATCTGCCTACCTTGGACGACCTGGTAAGCCAAGGAACCGACCAAATCAGCATTGAATAAATAAGCTTCGTGGGCGTAGAAGGTTCGACATTTCGCATGCACCGATCAAGCCATTATTCATGGATTTCTCGCGATCCATCGTTCACTTGTATCTCTTTCTCTTTTTCACCTTACTTGCCCTGTCATTCGTATCTTCCCCTCGCCATCGCCTATCCCCTAACCACCGTTATATCCCGATGAACACGTATCATCCGCTCGCCATCATTCGTAGAACACAGAATGCGCGTTTGAGTTTGTACCAGCGGCGGGGATCGCGTTAGGCTGGGTACCCACGGGTATCACGCAACGTGTGATGCAACATATAATTGGTGGACGTATCTCGAACTAGTTGCCATGGAAATGTTAGTAGTGACGGTACTAATTTTGGAATCAAGTATTTATGAGTTAAAAAAAGAAGAAGTCATTACAAGCCTGAACTCTTTCGCTCGCATTTACTTTACACTTTTTAACATCCGTACTCAAACGGTTGAGGACTGAATTCAGTTTAAATCCCTCTTATAAACCCTTTGAAATTAAAATAACGATGGGCCATTTCTGTTTAAAATTGCCTGGTCGACAGTAGCCCGTACATTATTATTATTATTATTATTATTATTAAGCGTCTTTATTGCGCAAAGGAAGAAAATAAGGAAGGCAAAATAAATAGAAAGAACAGGACTATCGCAAAGGCGAGGTTCAGTCGTAACCTTACATATTTTTCTCATTATATTCAATAACTTCAGTTTACTGACAATATATTTTCACGGTCCATTCAACTCGCTGCCAAATACACGTGTGTCGCATCACGCGTCGCGTCACAGCCGTGCGCGCCCGGCTTTAGCCGCCGGCCGCCATAGACGTAAGCCGTAAAAAGTGTTCGTGCACGGGGCGAGAGTGTAGGGGCTCGTTCGAGGCGACGGGGAATATTCAACGGCAGGCGGAGACGTTGATGGCGCGCCAAGCGAACGACCCCCTCGTCCCTCGGCGCAGCCGAATATTTTATGAGCCGGAAAGCACAGCTTCGCTGCCAAAAATTCCTGAAAGTATCCGGTGAATGTTGCAACAGCCGCGTAATGAGACTGCCGGACCTCGGGGAGCTTAAATATTTGTGTTCGGGACGTTAGTAGGAATTTTTGTCAGGACTCGACGTCGTACCAGGGGGATCCCACCTGCTCGCTTCACGACCACCCCGAATCGCGCCTAATTCCTCGGAATTCACGCACCAGGAAACACCGACACCTTGGATGTCTCTTCAAAACGATTCGAGGTTAATGGGCAACGATGCAACGAGGTTCATGCTCCTCTTTGTTTCTGGCATTATAAAAGTTATGTTGGGCGGAACGAGATTCTGTACCAGGAAAACTGCGGAAACATTCAGGCGTTTCACTGCATACGAGGAAAATGGAGGGCGGTTAGTGGGGCAATGAATTTTAGTTCCGCACGTTATTTTGGAATGACTGGGTGGTAAAGGGGAACCATGTTTATTATCATCGGCCCATGATTCATACGTATCTTTATTATTCATGTCTATTCGCTGATTTTTTATATATTCTACTAATTATTGTTTCGGGGATTTAATCAGGGAGTAATTATGTTGGGGTACATTTCCTTTTCAATTACTTAAAAAGGACATGTTCGCTAAATTATTCTAAAATTCATTTTAATGAAACGGAAGGTTTATTTGTGTGGTATGGTAATGATTGTAATGAGCGTTCTACTGCTTTTCTAAATAGTATTTAAATCAGCAGCCTCCGATTTCCAGAATATGGATAATTACTACGTGTTTGGTAACAGAGTAGAGGAGAATCTTCAGGGGTTTTCCAAGTTACAGGGTAATATTGCGAGGGCGTCTCGTTTTTAATGGGAGAATGACAGACGAGTGGTGACGAGTGATGCGATGGTAAGGGATCCTCGCTGTACACGCACGCATGCACACGTATAAACCTCAAAGTTTTAACACGCACATACGTCCACGTACGTGTAAATATGCGGATCATTGGTGATCCAGGTACGAACGATACAGGCAGTTCCACACCTCCTCGTTCCATCTGCTTTTAGGTGCTTTCTATTTAGACGAATCGGCGATTCCCCTAGTCAGAAAAGTGGCAACACTTGCCGAACAAAAGAAAACTGCTAAAGCCTCCGCGAGAAACGAGGTCGTTATGAAATATAGGTACTTTTGGTGGGACGATAATTGGTATTGTTTAGGTTGGCAAACTTAATAACAAATTCAAGTTTTGTGTTTTCCGGAGAAGCGAAAGTAGTAGCTGTGGCTGGCCAGTAAAGTTTTCTTTCTACTTAGCAAAATGAAAGCTCGGATGGTAAAAATCAGAACGAAATTTCAAGTTATTTTTAATGGAAGAATATGTCATGGAGATTGTAATCAAAACTGAAGACCAAAAGATGAGCAGTAATTAAAAAGAGATTTTTAATAAGTTTGCGTGGCATTAAGTAGGCAAAGGTATATATATATATATATATATATATATATATATATATATATATATATATATATATATATATATATACACACACACACACACACACACTTTCGGCAGCGAATAAAAACCAAAGGCAAACGTGTTAAAAAATAGTAATTGTAAAAGTAGCTATAACAGTTTTCGTAGTATTTTATACTTTTTTTTACGTAGCCTGTCTTTTGTTCTACAGTCGAAGTGAATATTTACAGCAATATCACTTTTAATAATATTTAAGACAATCTACCATACGAAAGTGACGATTCAATTGCAGTTTTGTTAATACGATATTTAAAAAGATTGTTTACCTTTCAAGACGTCACGTACTCGTTTCTCGCGACGAAGCAAAATATACTTTTGCAATTCGTGAAGCACTCCTTTTGGCATAGTTGCAAGAATCGCTTCGGATCGTATAAATAGGAAAGAAACTTTGTCATTTAACCCTTAAGAAACTCAGAAGTTGTAAATTGTCATATCCATATGGTTCCACTGTCTTGAAGATGGAGATTCTTTCTGGAACCAGTGATATCGTTTCTCGAGTATCCTCTTTCAAATTCCGCGCCTACTCGTGGGTCACTACCATAATCAAGTTTCCTGAATACACAAGTAAAGGGAATAATAATTGAAAATCAGCCGTGTCCTAGGTAAATATAAAAATTGACACGTTAGCATTCCTTAAATAAAATAAAGTGAATCTCAAAGTATCGCACAGTCATTGGAAATTACTTTAAGGTTCTATAAGTTTTCACTACTTTAAATGGTTGCTCGAACGTTGCCAAGTAAAACTAAACTGAATTATAAAACGCTGAAAGGTTGATTCACTGGAAACCACTGGAATCCACTGGTCCGGCACATTTGTTTATCTTCATAATCGCGAGAGGCACAAAGAGAAAATTGTGAAATCCATTTAATTCCGTCCGTCAAGCTACCGCACATTCACGCATTTCGTAATAATTTCTGGTCGCCTGGCCTTGAAATTTCCAAACGAGCAGAATCCAAAACTACAGCATCGCAGAAAATATGGTCTGTGGCTGTTAAAAAAAGTCTCGAGCTGGATGCAAGTAGAATTTGTGTCACCGCTTTAAGCGTTCGAGGCAGTAGAAGGGAAATGACTGCAGCTTCATTAGTCCAAAACGAATTTTAAATCTTACTGGGAAATAAATACGATGCTTTCATGAAATCATTTAACAGATTGATGAATTTCACTACATACTCGAACATATATTTATGCACGTGTGTAGGAAATATGACATTTTTTAAATTAATAAACTTTTTACACCGTAGCAATTTATTATAGTCAATCGGGTCTACTGAAATTTCCTTCGATCGTCATAACTCTAAAAACAGACGTAGTAAAATTAAAATAACTAAAATACTGATTAAACCACAACTATTGATTATTGCATATTACCAAAATCAGACACGATGATATTTCGCTATGTACCTAAATTTCAATACATTGTTTTAAGCTTCCATTATATAGAACATATGGTAAGAAAAGAATCTTAATTGTTAGAGAAAAAAATCGAGATAAAGCATTGAACTACAAATACAAGCAATAGGTATACACCATATATTATTTCGAAAATAGAAACGAAAATATCACCAAACACTTAAAAATGTAAAATGCATATACACGATAGTATTTGGTCACAATCATTCAAGTCATTTTCTAAATAATACGTACGACAATAATTTATTCTTAAAGAAACGTTACTACTGAACACGAAGAAAGGGGAAAGAAGTAGTCGATAGGGAAAAGTTTCCTTGCCGAAACGGAGAGGAATCAGGCGGGGTGTTCCTTACTAATTGGAGGGGATAACTTGTTACCAATTGAGGAGGAATCGAAGAAGATATCTTGTTACGAGATGGAGAGGAATTAGAGAGATTTGTTACCAATGGAATGGTAAAAAGCAATAATTCTATCGTCAGGCGAAGCTGACAGTGAGACTTCTAGTTAAATAGCGTAAGACGATATCACTGGCATCAGAGATCCCCTTAGAGGCGCGTTCGAGGCGCGTTCGAGGCGCGTTCGAGGCGCGTTCGAGGAATAACAAAACTAAATTCCAGTCGAAGCTCGACAATTTCAACTCATGCCACTTAAATACACAATCTACGCATACACACACGTACACAAATCCCTTTCTGAATTGTACTATCGCAAATATGCTTGGTCACCCTGTGACAAGTACAATGTACACACATATAAGCACATACATAGGTACAGAGGAGCCGCACACATCAAACAGTGGTGGGCTTCAAGTCTCTTAAAATTTATTTCGAATTTGTCAATTAAATTTCTAACCATTTAAATATGATTTGAATTTTAAGAATATTAATTCTTAATGGGTCTTGGTGGAATGAATTTTTGTGAGCCTTGAAAACTACGTTTCTCTTCAAATAGTCTCGAAACCCATCAAAACTGTCAAGATGAACGAAAACATCAGAAAATTCTGTAACTTAAAGAACATTCAAAGTGACTCAAAGCGGGATAACGGGACTGACGAAAGCTTTTCAAAAGGATTGACCTGAACGCCCATCACTACCCCCAAACCCAATTGAAAAATGAACCCGCGCGAGAAAAGACGCACACACGCGTACACAGGAATGCATGTTTGTACGTATGAATGTATGTATATCGCACGACGCGCACCCTGAATACCGCTGGGACCAATCGACAGCCCCCCCTTCCCCCAATCATCGCCAATTACGCAGAGAACCGTGCGCACATTTAGCGCACACGTTGCGCGCGAATGGGGGAAGGAAAGTGGCGAAAGGGCGACGAGAGGAGGGCAGAGGATAGCATAAAGGGAGAACAGGACAAGCATATCAAACGGCCAAGAAGTTTGTACATACCGATCGCGTGGATCAACACGAGAAGAAAGAGAAAGTGTGTTTCTGGGTCTCTGCGAAGTGCAAGGAGGGAAGCGGGTGACACGAGGAGAATTTCAGAGGGTCTCGAGTAAAAATTCCGCGAGTGGAGGGGCACCAGAGGGCGCGAGGACGCGCGAAAAGTTGAGGGAAGTAGAGAGTCGGCGGAAACCTACTCCGTCCAACTTTTCTCCAGCTAGCCGAGAAAAAGAGGGGAGTTGCTGCAAGTCGGGCTCGCCGACGGTGGAACACATTGCGGGAGTCGTGCAAGAAAGCACTGCGTCAAGTCGACGCGGAGGGGCGGGCTGAATTTAAAGCAGAGTTCGAGGGGAACAATTAGAGGGAAAAATGGAGAGGAATCTTTTTCCCTGGCCCCTTTGTCATTTATATCGACTTCGATCGAGCCTCGGCAGACAAACGAGGATGACTTTAGAAACGCCACGGAGCGGCAGAAGGACCGAGTCAGGCGCGAGGGGCGTTGAACAGTGAAGACAAATCGTAGCGATACGCGAGAGGGCGGAGGACTGAATGCGATCACGAGAATCTCAGTTTTATACGCGGCGAATTTTGTATTTAAGGAATTTTAACTGAAAGCAGAGCAATTATTATTATCAGTTGAAAAGATTTATGTACACAGTGATGTAAAATAGAATTCGATTTCGTCAAGTCAGATAGCAGTGTGACTGCTATTTTTCCGATTAAAGTTTAATCAATTAATTTTTCATAATTTCTCCATCAAAAATAGGGGTGTCCACATGCACCCCTATCTTCGACTTATCCTTCGAGAACACATAAACTTCGCATAAGAATATCTGTAACAATTTATATGGAACACTCCTGACTTCCTCGTTGGTCCCATTTCACTAACTATTCTTCTTCAAAAACTAAAAATTTCAATCTAGCCAACGATACCATCGATCACTCCAACAGTCACACCTCACTAAGTGTTAGGCTCGGAACTAAGACAGACTACCTACATATGCTCGTCAATATCATCAATCTTCCAAGCTGTCAGCAGCAACTCAGACAACTCAAAGACTGACAGAAAATTACACGGCGTTACGCGAAACACGCGAGAGTCTAACGGCACGAACCCCCCAAGAATCAAACTGATCTTGCATCCTCAGTCGATGCTCTGACGTAAAGTGACAGTGACAGTGACAGTGACACGTCTCTAGAGAATGATTTGCAACCACAGAGAATGGTATACACCATAAAGCTCTCTGCAAAACCAGTTAAAGGTACCATTTTCAACTTGCAAATCAGAAAGACATAACTTCGAGATTGCAAACAAAATAAACGGATAGAGGATTCATCTTTGATTCAGAGGTCCTCAAATGAATAGCTGAAAAACTTCAGAATTCAAATTTCAGTAAAACCCTAGATCCTAGTAGTTGAAGATACATCACAAGCGAAGACGTCAAGTGTCTTCCTCTGGTGTTTGCTTTCACATTGCCTTTCGCAGCATCTACTCGATTTACAGCGAAACGAAATAATGAAATCGACTTTCATTTCAGTCGCCACCAATCCTCTCCTTAGATGTCTCTCGAAGGCCACGGCAACGGTGGCCGCAGTCTGGCATATTCCCACCGCCCACGAACTTCGATGAATAAATCTGCTCGAGGATCGGTAAACACGTTCGGCAACGTGACAGGAATTCAATCGCTCGCATCGAGTCCACTGTAATTGACAGTATTGTAATCGACAGGATTGTGGAACCGGGCTGGGACCGTAGAATCGCATGTTAGTTGGGAGGGGGGTGGATAATTTAACCCTTGGAATATGTTGAGCTCGAAACTGGAAATTCTAGTTTCATTTCTTTTCGTTGGCAATGAAGGTAAAAATGAATACCGATATCTCAGATTTACTGCACTAATGGACAGTTTTTAATTCCAACTTTCACGCCACGATAAGGTGCATAAGTGATATCGACATATAAATGCGAAGAAGAGATAAAGAAGCTGAACGCAGGTCAGCTGGGAAGCAAAACCACGATCGCCGTCAAAATTCTCTTCGAAACTCTTTTTTTTTTGTTCTCGCGGCTATTCAATGTCATTCTAGTAAAAAGAAAAGATTTCAGAAATTTAAGAAATACATTTTTATCCAATCCCTTCGCAATGACAAATTTATTGAAGTACAGTTCTTGTCATTGCGAACAGATTGAATGAAAATGTTTTTCTTCAATTTTTGTAATATTTTCTTTGATTCCATGATTTTCCTTCAAGTAGCATCATGTTTTCTAAAAAAAAATAATGGTAAATATGCAATTTTCGGGATCATTTTAAAATGGATTTAATACGATTAAAAAAAAATCTCAATAAACTGGCAACTAAAGGATCCGAACGGAAACTTTCTTAGCTTTCCAAAACACTCGTGAAAATTTGCTTACGATCATGAGTTCGCAAGTTATAGGTATTCAAAGTGAAAAGTACCATTTTTGCTTTGATCGGGCATAACTCAGTCAATAAAAATCATTCAACAAAACAAAAAAAAAAACGAAATTAAACAGAAATGTTTGCGCTATAAGAGCTCTTCATTAGATTTGCCGGATTATTTTTTTGCGCGAAAATACAGCCAGTTGAAAATGACCAAAAATTTCGGGAAATTATAGTGTTCCTTTAATTTTTTCCAGGAGTGAATATATAATACACACAAATGGCGAAATAATAAAAGTCGAATATGTTGAAATTACTGACAGAGATTTGTTCTTGAATGGCCAATTAATTGTGTTCTGTATAATTTTAATTTCTGAAACCTTCTATGCTCTCTTTAACTATAAAATTTAATTCCCTGGTGTCGTATCACTCTGAAAATATTAATTGCTGAAAACCTGGGCAAATAATACTTTCCTCCAAAGCACATCAACAAATATTTAAAGTGTCCAAAATTCAAAACATGCTAAGAAATATTTTACGAAACTATATTTAAATACACAAAGAACGATATCAAAATAAATACACAGCCCTTGAAAAAAATCGGCAAACTGGTACGTTGCGTGAGAAGAGAACTTACCATTTCCATGGTGAAACTTAGCACAAAGATGATATTTCCAACTATATCTTAAACTAATGTAGTCATACTTCCTCTATCAGAGCCAGCATTCTGTTACCCCCCGCTTATTTCGCAGAAAATTGCGCCGATAACAGGGGAATACAAAGGTGAAGAGGAGAAAAAGGAACTCAAGTGTTTCACGCCACTCGTGTATTATTCCCAAAAATGTCACCTCAGTTTCCGCGTGGAAAAATGACGAATCGACGCGAATCGAACGCCTACTCGTTGAATCAACCACTGTGCTATACTGAAAGGTTAACGATCGCTACAGGGCGGTTCAACTCCCACGTTCCCGCATCAACATCGCTAAACGCGACGGCCTCCCGGAAAACGAAAAGGAACGAAAGAGGATGATGCACCATAGAAAAGATACGTTCACCGAGTCTCCTAGTTGGCATACATATCATGGCGCTATAAGGCGAAAAAAAAGGACGCAGGGGAGTTTCGTTAAGCCGGATTCGCAGGGCTAGACCAAACACCCAAAGAACAAAAAAAGAGAAGCTTATTACGAGTTAGCACAGTACGGTATCAGGGGAGCGACATGTGCTGTATCCAATGGGCTCTGTACAAAAACCGTATACACCCGACTCGTATACACCACGCACACATACACACGCGCGCGCGCGCAGACAGCGACAGAAGTACACAGGTTCAACGACCACCCGCCCTTTTACACGTTTTATCGGTCCTTTTGACTTTGTAGATAGAGGTACGATTTTTCTCATATGGCAGCGACGCCGACGACGTCCGCGTTGGGGGTTAGTTTCCCCGCTCGCGGAGGCCGTCACCGTTCGATCATGATTATCGTTAATCTCGTTATGATTACAATTACTTGTCATTACGGTTATACACTTAAAGAAAGAAAGAAGAGGGCGACGGCGAAAGACACACAGATGCAAAAATGCTGAGGAGCTCGTCACGTCACGCCGCTGGGGGGGGGGGGGTGGTTTCTTTTGAAATCCCGGCGTGACGTCACCTTCATTAATGTATTAATAGCATTATAATTTATTCTTGTAACATCATTATCGTTATCGCTGCGATTCCCGTGATCATCGTCGGCGCTTACCGCGGCTGTACTCGGCGGGAAGGCGTTTAACAGCTGCGCTTTTGGGAGTGGATGGGTGGGGAGGAGAGTGGAGAACGTCGATAGAGGTGCCACCTTTCCCGTACTCAATTACAGACATCGGTTTTATATGTATAGTACAGCAGATCCTTGGAAATTTGCATGATATCCTTGGAAATATTCGTGGATAGTTTCAGATTTATTATTGGTTGTATGTGAGGCTTTTGGTAGACTCATTATTATAAGAATTTGTAGCTGTAGCAGAGCAGTAATGAGGTGTGTAGAGTTTGGAAGGAATGTCTCGAAACTAGTCATAGCATTCGCTCTGTGGAGAGAGCTAATGGCCCCGCACATGCCCACTGCAGGCCTCACTATTGCTCTGTATACCTATACTAGCATTTTCTATAAGCGAGTTCCTCTTTGAAGAATTTCAGTAACTTACCGCGCTCGCGTTGGTTGTTTTCCCTGGCATATAATTGTGACGTCGAAAGGTGGCGATTCTAAACCGTAGGGAAGGGAGGAAAATATGACGTATGATTGATTTCCACCGCGGCGTATCGCGGCCGATGATCGCGACGGGTAATCGAGGGAAGAGAAGCAGAAAAAAAGGCGAATTATATATCTATTATTGTATCGAGAGTTGTGCGCTGCGTTTGTGATTTAAGCTAGTTCGTTTGTAAATAAAGACTATTTAACTCTTTGACATGGCGGTGTATCCTCTGGCAATTTAAGGTCACGCTTGCCACCCACCCCCTCCTAATCCTGCTGAGAACCAACCTCATTTTCGGCATATGGTGGCTAAAAAGAAAGCAGGAGATCGCAGAATTTTAATTGGTCATCTCTACGGAGTGGTGAGAGGTATTTGGTTTTCTAATTAGAGCGTCGTCCCTTGTGCAAATATATTTTTGCATTTATCATCTAATCTCGTTGAATATTTCTTACGTCAGAGAACATTTTCATTTCCGCCCTCGGGTTTCATTTTCGGTCTGCGTATAAATGTCGACTCAAATGTCCAGTTTAAAGGCTCTCTTATTTTTCCGTTCAATACAGAACAGCGAATAAATAAATAAATACTACCTATGATACTACGTATGTTTTTCCATGTAAATCTGGAAACATTCATCGTGTATAAGCCAAAGAACACTTACGATTAAGAAAACACAGTATCAAAAGTGTAGATACATGGGCTCATAAATCACGAGTGTTACGACAACGAATGGTAAAGCACAGATGGTAAATATTAGGTACAGTTGTGATCGATTACCCCAACGAGATCAATCTTTGGACTATTCGTACGAGTTTATGACTTCTTTCCGTTTGTCAGTGGCTGTTCAGGGCACGCACGTCAATTGTTCAAACATCAGACACATGCCAATATTGTCCTCCAGCGTGGTCCCTGTGTCCTGTCCAGGACCGAAAGCCACCCTTATACGAAAGGGTGTTGCCCAAGTCTCCACGCGACAGCTTCCTTCTTCGTCCAGCTGGGTTTGATCGCACAGAGAATTGCCACAGTGCTCGAGATTACAAATTCCAGCGTCATTATTCCCTGGCTGCAATATCAGATTTCGAAGATTTCTTTAAAACTCTTTATGATTTTACCAGTTTTAAAATATGTTGCTGGAAATTGATCAACTTTGTGATTTAATTTTTGATGAGTTAATTTTAATTTGTTTAAGAGTAACCCTTACTTTTTTGCGAATTAATTACAAGAAGATGAATACAAATTGTAAACATTCCTTTCTGGAGTGTACCTCAACATTAAAGTGTAAAAGCTCTAGTTTCTGAGATAAAAAAAAGGAAACAGCCATATGTGCATCCTGAAAATCGACATTTATCGTAAAAATCGCCTTCTCCACAGTTGCAGGTTCTAGGAGAAACATATTCCAAGAAAATCATTGTATCTTTATTTTTAAGCTCAATATCAGGGCAAAACCAAAGACACTTTTTCTAAAACACTATCTAATCAACATCGTGTGACACCATTTGTAAAATAGATATGTAGACGGAAAAAATATTGTTGTACTTTACGTAATAGTATTAAACATTATGTAAAATGAAAACTCTGTGCTTGCTTTTATCTGCTTGTAATTAATTCGTAAAAAATACTTGATTTTCCAGCGCTAAGTAGTCCCCTTAAGCAAGAAGTTAACACTATTTTCCATAATAACGAAATTCATTGAAAGGTAACAGTAAGCAGAAATCTGGCGGCATTCAGGAATGTTATCTACGTCCAGAAACGCGTTTCCCACAGCCTACATCCATCTTTTAGCAGCCACGTCATAATTCCTCGCACTGCAGAGCTTTCACGGAATCGTATTATGCATATTGCCCTGAAGCTTTGTTCGCGACCATGAAAAATGGACAGAATTAAGAATTTCCAGATCTACCATATTTCACCGTGCAGAGAAATCTGTTTTAGCAATTTAACTTCTGACGTAAGTAGCATACTTTCTTAAAAGATAAGCAAATAAGTGAGAAATGGTCCCTTAATGAAAATCAGCAAGTGACTCTAAACTTCTGGCCACCAGTCCACTCACCGAACTGCAAAACTTTTTACACCCAACAGCAGCTCTAAATCTCCTTGGCCCAGAAATAAACCAAAAATACTACCGTGATAAATTCCTCGAAGTCACAAGGGATCAGGACCCTGTCCCTGCATCGTTCCTGGCCAAAGTACGCGGCGCTCGTCAAGCCCCCATCTTGCTCCGTGGGATTCGTCCCTGATCCCTCGACATCCACGTCCGTGTTGTTCATAGAATCGGTCGCGTTTTGCGCGGTGAAGTTACGATTAGAGTTCTCGTTAGAATTTGCAGCAATGGAGGACGTGTTGCCGTTCGTGTTGTTCCTGTCTATCGTCATCACCCTCGGGGGCCCAATTCGGAAGGAGCCAGGCGTGCAAGGTGAGTAGGAGACCCCGCACATCCCTCTCTCCTGGCGAATGCACAGCAAGTAGTCCTGGTCAGCGATGAACCTGCCATTCGACAGATAATTCAGCGTCTTCAGGGTGCCATTGGTGCCTTCGAAGTATTGAAGGCACCCAGATGGTGCGCGCTGCTCGAAGGCCAATTGGACGATCCTCATCTCCCACATTCGAGGCTGCAGCCCCGTTGGCAACCGGAAGTCCAGCGTTAAGGGCTCGTCGTCCTCGGCCGCGTCTATGTACACTGCGAGAAGAAAAGAACGGCGATGGGACGGAAGACTTGGCTCCAAAAGGTGGCTCCAGATGAAGGAGATCGATTGGTCCGCTCACAAAGCAGCCTTTCTGAAGGCAAAGTCCGGGAACCGGCTGGGGAAGTATCGCCTCCCAATGTACCCTTCCGCCTTGCATTTTTTGGCGTTACGTTTTTCTTTCTCTTTTCTTTTTTATCAGAACGGAGGTTTGGGAGAGATTGATTGTTTCACGCTCCGCCGTGGAAACGATATTACTGAGGATTTTAATAGCCGGCTGGAAAGCTCTTAGGAAGATTTATTGCGCGAATTTGCTTGATTAACTTTGAAGAGAGTTGTTTAATAAGAACTAGGAAAGTGGGAATTAATGGTCCTGGGGAAATTCGGAAGTTACGTCGGTTTCAGTAGAAGGAGTCCAATTTAGGATTTATTGGAAACCAATGAGTGCAGTTGGTTTGCTGTGTTAATGTTGTGGCGTGTTTTTATTAATTTGCAATTTAAAGAGTAGCATATCTCGTTGCAAGTAATTCCAAGCTTACCTATGTATGTCCATACTTAATTAAGGTCTTTAATCTAAACGCAACTTCTGCAAGGATATTTTCTAAATAAACTATATCTTAAACCACAGATTTATAATGTCAAGCCATATTTACAATTAGATTTATCATTCTCATTTAGTATAATCCAAAAATAATTCAATATACCTAACGTGATCCTTCTGCAATTTGTATAATAAAATATTGTCCATTTCACATGCGTAACTATGCACCACAAAATGTAGTTCAACACAGAGTATGTTAAGCTCTAAATACTAGGAACTGTGGGGTGAATTAAAAATTCTAATACGCCGTACCAAGAAACTGTTGTACTACTTACAATGCTGACCACTGTTCCAGCCGCACATTTGAAACACGCTCCTGCCATTTCTAATTTCCATGATATCTTCGTCACATACGCCCGTTCTGGCGTTGGGTTGACCCTACGACGATCGATAAAAGTCTCTTGAATGAACAGCTCGTGCAGTAAACGTGGACGATTTTCATCAGCAGACCAATACATATGCATTCGAATAGTAAAAGCAGTCCCTAGTAGATTGTGGCCAGCGCCTTTGATCCGCAACAGCCTATTTCCACGGGTGATTAATTAACTGGCAGGCGAGTGGAGAAAATTGCAAAGATCCTTTCGGCTCGTTCTCTCGCGAAATAAAAGTAATTACTTTAATCGACTGGTCTGAGTAATTAATTGGACGCGCTGTAGCGTTACTTGCCACAAGACCCACGAAATCTATCGAGCTTCTCCTTAGACCCAACCCAGGCATATTATTATTATTATTAAACGCTTTGACGAGGAGGAAGACCGCTACCACTTCGCACAAAGCCCGTCTCATGAACCATCCCCGCCATTCAGAAGTAACCCAGACCTACCTAACCCAAACCTATTGAGCTTTCCAGGAATTTAAAATTCACAGCTCGCAGCAAAAGGTTATCAACATTGAATAAGCATAACGTGCAGTTTCGTTGATAGTAAATATTTTTGGGGACGTTTCACTAACTTCGTTCGAGCGAGGTATCAGAAACATTTTACGATCTCAATTAGGACCTCGATAAATTTAAATAATTCGCTGAATAAATGCATAATTTACTGCTTGCAAAAATATGTGCTTGAATATATTACTTTGCCCAGAAAAGTAATATATTCTGAAATATAAATATTTATATGGACGTAACTACAGCATCGATAAAATTTGTATGTGACAAAAATAATCCCTTGAATCAGGTGCAATGAGCATGTCCCATTATTATTGATATTATTGTTAGCAGTACAATCACGCAATATTATACTCGCACTTTGTAAGCAATCCAAACTATCTCGGTTAATACACGCTCGAGCGTAATGAAACCTAGCCCGTGCTATCAGCCTAAGGCTAACCAAATTAACTTCCCCCTAAACGGGTACCCTGAAAAATTCATCCCTCCCACCCCTTCACTCGTCCGGTTAATTTACAACGGCAGAATTTTATGCGTCAACTGGGGCTGAATCCTGGACAAGCACACACCCCAGGGTCTCGTATAACTATCAACCGGGGGACAGCGATCCGTACAGCTGGAAAACTTAGTAGAGTAGAACTTCGATACTTGCAAATGAACCTCGCTTCGTGTATACTATCATGAAATGGTGGGGATAATGCTTGGTAATGAGAATAAATAAAGTACCTACAAAGTGATAGTAGTACGGGAACCTTGATAATTGTACCATTAGAATCTCGATACTTGCACCCATTTAGCTATCAACTGGAACAAGTTATGCAGAAAGCTATCAACCTTTTCAACTTTCAAGATTTTAATTGTTAAATGAAAGTAGCTTTATTTCTATTGAGTATATTTTATTTCTTCTTATTACTTTACGATGGTTTGTAATGGGTTATTTAATAGTAAGTAGTATAATTAATATTATTTTAAATGTTCTGTAGTTTTTTGTTTGTTTTTTTTTGTGGCTAAAATGGAACCATGATATTTTTTGCAAAAAAAAGAAGATCGCAAAATTATAGGATTTTTGTCATTTTGAGGGGCGATAGGTTTCCGCATTACTTTACCCAACTGAGGAACACCGACCCAAGCAGTTTGGAAACTTTGTACAGTAGAACCTCAACACTTGAAACCTCGATAATTGTAAAGGAACCTCGTTTCCTGATGCTTACGAATGAGAATAAATAAAATACCCAATGCTAGTAGAACGGGAAGCACAGAATGAGGAGTTCCTGGCGCCTGATTGGTCAGACCGATAATTGTGCCATCAACGCCTCGATAGCTGCACGCATGTTCAGCGCCCGCATTTTACAATGATCGAGGCTCCACTGATTAAGGGTCAGCATGGTTGTGTCGCGTTCGTGCGCGCAGGTACCGCGCGTTCACTTTGGGGGGTGTCGGAAAGCGTGTCGTTGAAATCACGAATGCGTAGTGTCCCCCGGGGTTAATATGCCGTTAGTGGAGCAAAGAATGATAGAGCTGCGTGGCTTACTATGTTGAAGTGGACGAAATCGATCCTGAGCTGGTTGACCTGCCTATCGATCTTCCGTACGACCACTGAACAGTTCATGGGCCAGTCAATGAGGTTGGGAAAACCAGGGCTGATTACGTAGGTCAGATTATTTTGCACCTCCTCGTCGCAGCTCGCCATGACTTGTGACAGAAGAATAGCAATGAGTGATAGAACCCACAACGCGATCGGACTCATTAAGACTGTGTTCATTAAGTTGTATGCGATGTGGATTTGGAACTCCGTGATGCTGCCCGAGACATGGATTTTTCACGGATTTTTGGAATAGGAGATGGGGTAGAAACACACGGAAATCGATTACACCTGTTCGACAGGTTTAGATAACGCGAAGGTGTGTTTGGATGCAGTGATTCGGAGGACTGTGGACAGGTCTAGGAACTTTTGCTTAACACGTCGAGTGTTATGTGGGATCAGTGCTGATCCGCGATATTTATCCTAATTAAATCTTCCATCCAAGTTGGAAGTACAAACGAATCTTGACTCATCGCGGTCACAAGGAGCGAATCGCACCCCAGCAGGACATGTATTTGCAAATATTTCTGTAAACTTCTAGACCTTAGTAATAAAATTTTACAATTTGGTGAATTTAAAAAAAAAAAAAAAAATCAAAATTTACATTACTAGGAAAAGTTAAAAGATTCAAAATTACGAAAATGGTAACTCATGCGACTAATGTGTGGTTAAATCATTTTATCGCAACTTCAATTTCTCTGTAATTAAATGTTGCAATCCAAGTTCCTCAGAAGTTATTAAATTTCTATTAAAAATCATATTTCCATAATGGCATGGGAAGTACGTTTGGCTATTTTTCTGCACAGGTAGAAAATGGTTGTTCTAGCGGTGGATATCCGCTCGAAAATACATATTGATCCAGTTTCAGACTGTTCTGTGGCCGGGAAACAAAGAATTCGAGTTGCGTTCGTGTGGTCAGACTGTGCCGCGATACGCGATCGCATCGATAAAGACTCCCTTCTCTCTTGTTGCTTTTTAAATTCCTTTCGTGCCGCGGGAGTTTCGCGGATCGTCCAATTCATCGGTTGATTGCTCCAGGGGAAAATGGCTTCTATTTCCTTTTGTCCCTTTTAGCGGCTTGAGCGTTGTTTGGGAAGATTGCGCGCCGTGTGTTTGCACTAGGTTAATGTGGTTTCGATTGTTGTGTGTAAAGGTGTGATTAATTGCTGCATTTTCCAAATATTCCATCACATTATTTTAGATCTCACATCGGGGTGGTATACCAAAAACTTGATAAGGGAACAGAAAAGGAATTTATTTGATAATCTGGGTTAGGACCCACAATATGAAATAATGGTTAAAAAAAAAAACTACTTAAAAGCCAAACTTCGGCTTCGATCATGACCCAGTTCTTTGCCCAATTGAATTACGTAAAAAAAAACATGATACGAATAGAAGGAAATTCTTTCGAAACGTTCGCAGCCTTCGGAGCATCTGGTTTTTATCAAATTGGAATAGCGTTAGTAAAGTTTCTTTGACGTTGAAAAAGCTTGAAAAAATCAAATGCAAACATTTCGATGGGATGTATGAAGTTTCGACGGAATTCCGTGCCTCTGGTGTTTGGTCGAGGAAAATATTTTATATGCACCAGTCAAACACACTGTAACTCGAACGATCTATATTCTATAGGTACTTCCTTTGCCCTTGCCTCAAAATAAATTTCACACTTCTTCGTTTAATAATTATTTAATATAATAGGTTCCCTTGACGATGGGCTTCTTTGCGAATATTCTTCCACATTTCCCACGCCCAATTCTTGCCCACCGAACCGGTATTCGAAAGCCATCTGGGTACTTACGATCCATTTGAAAATCGAATCCGCGTCTCCTTGGTTTTATACGCCGTTGACACGCTGATATCTTTACGATGCTGTGGCCGCGATAACGGGAAAAGAAGTTACTGTACTCCTACAACAGGGTAACTGCCAGAACGGTACACGATGAATTATGATACGCGGCGCGATAGTACGTACCAGAAACCAGTCTAGCGCCAAAAACATGCAGAGACCGATGATCGTGACTGGATGGATCGTGATGAGATTGAGTAACGTGTACCCGGTACCGTAACGCGGCTTTTATCGTACCTCTTTACATGAGAACGCGCCGCTAATGATTCGTAAAGACTGGGCGCCAGACGTTTCGAGAGATATCGCGAGGAAATGCAAGCTGCTTTCGCGCGTGGATTTATTACTTTAGAATGTACCAAGGAATGCTACTTGTCGTCGCCATTGTGACTCCCAGAGGTAGGAGGACGCGTAGCCTGTTCCACATTTTTTAATGAATGGATTCTTATACAGGGTTAGTGGAAAGACAGGCGGAGTGTGCGTACCCGAGAATAGACCAGTGGTACCAAGATGATACGCAGAGTCTGATATTAAACATGTTGCGTTCAAGTATCGATTTTAAATATTCTTTTCACCACCATCGTATTATTATCGTGCGTTTGCTTTTATAATTAGGTACCCACGTTTTCACCAGCTTTGCAATTGAGAAGGGTGGATGGGGTGCGAAGAATGTCGGAGGAATTCCTTCTTGATTATGCGATTAATGAAAGTGAGGAGTTAACTATGAAGCTTCTACGGAATTTTGTGTCTTTTGGTAGCAACCCTTAAATAGCCTACTAAATTATGGATATTAAATAATTCGCTGATGATTGGAAATTGCTGACTTATTAATCATGAAAGAAGAAATAAGATCGGAAATAAAAATTCTTCTAACATCTCCCCGTATCGCCGAAAAATTATTAATTTAATATTCTCACGAACTTGAGTACAAAAGGAGAAATAGAAGGCACAAAGAAGGCACTTACTTTCCGAAAATGTCATCTAGAATCCAAGGGAACATAGTGCCCTAACGCGATAACGCTCATTAAAAGAGAGGCTTGAAACGCAATTGAATTTTCGATGTGTATAATTAGAGCGAGCATTTTAAATCCGCGAAATTACGGGCAACGAAACCACTGGCGATGAATCGCCAAAGGTCATTCTGGGTGAGTTCGGAGCTTCAGCAAACAATTTTCGCGAGAGGAGTTTATTAATCGCAATGTGACGCTCTCGTAAGCAGCCTCGAGTTCCGATAATGAGTTCTCATTCAACCATTCCGCGGTCGTTTTAGACCCACGGGGACTCTATTCAAGCCGGCCGCAACCCCGACGAAACGGTTGGCAGTTCCATGCGAACATTTTTCACCCTGTTTTTCTGGAGAAACAAGCCGGCAGACAACCTTAAAAATTTACCGCGCGGTGTCTCCGCAGAGAGCAATGTCTCGTTAGGTCCTTGAGACCTAACCTTCTCATTAGTCGCATTTGCACTTCGTTTTTTCTCTTCCTCTCTGACTCCAGCTTTTTTCCGAATAAGGCAGTATATATAGGAGGCAGCAGTTGTTTATACGAAAATTGTATTTAGAGGGGAACAATAATTGAGCTGGGAATGATGAAACTGGGAACGAGGAATTTCTAAATTTTCTTTAAACATTCAGTGTGAGTTGAAATTCAAATTGCAATTATTCTTATGAACCGACTGTTACAAATTCTATGAGAATAGAATCTTAAGAAAGGAAGTGTTGCTGAGATACCAGAGATAAGAATTTTATTTACTGAGAAAAAAAAACTTAATAATTAATCGAAGCACGCGTTCAGTGCTCCGAAAATATTCGTAACAAACAATCATTTCCCACGTTTACTAAAATAATTAGACTGTTAAAATCCTTTCGTATAGGTATGCACCACGTATAGAGAATTCTTTCACCCCATTGTTTCCAAGCATTCCACACAGAAGGATCGTTTCCCGATCTTATAAAACTGTTGAACCTTTTTATTTAAAAGGAATCAGATTCTCTGCCAACAACTTAAATATCCTCGATAGCCGGTTTTAACCCACACTCGACTAAAGTAACTCTCAACGCAAATCATTCTAGTTGAAAATCAGGGACAGGATATTCGGGGACTGGTTAGAAGCAAGACTTCTGCGCAACACTTATTCCATATGCATAACTGGATGTAAAACAGCCGGTTCGATGGTCAAGGTGTCACTGACCAAACTGGCTTATAAGCAAATGATACGAAGAATCGTGTCCCTCCGCGTGAAAAATACTTTCTCCCCGATGTGATTCACGAAAACCGAAGATAGCAGGTAATTAAAGAACCAGCACGGGGAAGATTGTGCCACAGGTTCGTAACTCTACCAAGGAATCGATAATGAACGTCACGATTTTCCGTGGCTCACCATTTCATGCGTTTCTCCATCGAGAATTCGTTCAAGCTTTACCGCTATAATGGCAAAGAACGTCTTCCCCATACTCGACCTGACTGATTTAGAAACGTTATCTTATGCGACCATGCTTATTGAAGAACTCTTGGTCGGAGTAAAAGTATAAGTAGCATCTTTCCAAGACCACGTGAATGTGGATTTTGGGATACTCGTACAGAGTATCTACAAAAGCAAGCAAGCTTTCAGAATCATAGAAAATTTAGGATCATCGGAGATTCTCTTGCCAAAGTCAATTTGAAGTCAATACGTCTCTATCTATAAGTCGATGTCGCACCGAGCACAGTGAAGGATGTCCCGCGAAATATCCGATAAAGTCTTCCGAACCAAAAACGTCACACGCTACAAGTGCTTTATCGAATTATCCCTGAAATAAAATATTGTAAAGGTTCTGACTGACTTTGGTTGAAAAATAATTACTCATCCACCATGCTCCCCTAACTTTTTAAAAGTGAAAATCAATTGAAAAAAGCAAGCTCATAAGTAAATAGTATTGGCAAAGGTACATAACAATGGGTGTGTATAACAAACGACGCAATTTCCCTACGTACGACGTAGTAATCATCATAGACCATCATCGTATTAAACAGGCTCTCTCTCTCTGTCACGCGCAAACTTATGAATAGAGCACGAGAAGTGGTAAGCCTTCTTAACGCGACACATCTGGAATTCTAAGTCTCGACAAACTATTTAAAAGGTACGCTGTTCTCTTTTAAAACCGGGGTCTTCAAGAAACAGGTTACGGTACTTACGGAGTAGATATCTAATAGTCTAATAGTCACTAAACAAAGTAAACAATGCCTGACTAAAATGTGCAAAAACCACCCCCTAATCTCAGTAACTAAACTTAGAGTACCGTGTCTGGTAATATTTGAAAATTACCTATAACGCAACGATAATTATGATTTATATATTAATTATTAGTTATTAGTTATAAGTTATAAGTTGTTAAGTATAAGGGCTAAGAAGTCCTGAGCGCAAAACACTGGAACATAGGATACAGTTATGCGTGAATTAAATGGTTATGTTAACCAAGTCCATTTCTGGGCCGGCCGGCTGAAATTAATAAATACTACTACCACTAATTATTTATTAATTATACTTAGATTATATTACGTACTGTATTAAAATAATTTTTTATTTTCTGCCCACCAGCAGCTCCCAACTCCCACCCCTCGAAAAAAAAAAAGATAGAGAGGAATCGAAAGAATTTCGAAGGCGATCCCAAAAAAAAGGAATTAGAGAAAAGGTCGTCGGAACCTGAAGCTCGTCTTAACTGGGCCAGAGGAGCGAGCGAGACGAGAAGCAATTAAATAACTGTATAACTTGTGCTGTACATTCTCCCCGCGGCTCGCGAGCTTGCTTGTATCAAACGTGAGCCCCCTTCCCGCGTCTCTTTTCCGCGTTCGAGGAGAGAACGCGTTCCTCCAGATCGTTCCTTTCGGCGCGCGATACCGTTAAGTAAAATCGACGCACGCCGAACTGAATTGCCGGCCGCCTGTCGATTGATTTACAATGTCCTGGGCTCTGAGATACCGAGGGACTCTGGGTTCAAACGGGCCTGACGGACCTTTGCCGTTAGCGCGGCTAATTGAAACTGAAAACGATGATTCAGAATTGGACGCTAGAGCGGAAGTGTTTATGAGGTACTTATGATAATTCGTACTATTTAGAGATTACAAGCGGGACAATGAAATAACTTTGTGCAAGGTGGCGAGTTGATCGTGATGCAACCTAGGGGGGTTGGGGGAGGGGGAGGGGGAGGGGGAATGTGAAATTGAAATCGTGCAATCAAATTTTATGTGCAATTTGTTTGATTTACAGGGTGGGTCTGAGTATGTGCGAAATTTAGTACGATGTGGCTAATGGGATTGTTTATGATGTTAGTCGTTCAGTGTTGTATTTGGGAACTACAGAGGCATAAATGAAGAACTTTAATATGTTTTCACTTTCTTTCACGATTCTTTCGTTGGATATGGAAAATATTTTGTATATTCTTGTTAAAGACTCTGATATATGACTCGGGAAGTAGAGGTCAAATACTTTAGCATGTCTAATGACTTAGAAAAAGTAAGTAAACTAGAAACTAGGAACTATAAACGGAACTCTAAGAAATAAGTATAGTTGGTATGTCATGGACAGACAGGCCAGCCAAGTCGTACTGAATCGCACAAGCTCCCAAACGGTCCTTAGAATCGATTTTCTCGAAAATAAAACTGTACTAAAAATTTAATTTTCCATTTCCGATGTACTTGTACGTCAAGAATCGCGATATTTTTTATTATGGTCTGAATTATATTCTACTCTGTATTTTAGACAAGCATTGATATAGACTGAATTGCAAGTAACTCGAAGGAATCAATTTTTCAATGAGATGATACGCTAATTTAATAACATTTCCTACGATATATTCTAAAAGTGGAGTTCTAAAGCAGTTTTGACAATTTGATTTTTCCAAACAGAAGATTGTAACTGAATAATTTTGTTTCTCAAACATCATCTGCTCATTTAACAGAGTTAAGCTACTGTCGCGATGACATTGCAATTTAACGAGCAGAGAACGTGGAATTACTGTAAACTCCCACTACTAACAGGAGTGGTTGCGTATAGAGGGTGCGAAAATGGGTAAAATCTTGGAGCGTGTGTAGTCTAGCGATATTAATGGTACGGTACATTGCGTGGCGAAGTTTCAGATACGATATCCGTGAAATGTTTTGTAAGTGTTTCCATACAGAAGACCGAGCAATTTACGATTGCCAGGTGCATAGAGTGGAAGCGTCATTTACTTTCAGAGTGAAAGAAAAATCCGTCCAACTCCATTGCAACGTGTCACTTAGCACGCTGCGATTTCGGAAATTTATTACACCCCGTCGCTGATTATGCCGATCACTAATATTTGCAAAGGTCAACATAAAACTGGGTTGAAGTTTCGTAGTCTGACCAACATATTAATTTACATATTGGAAACAGATCAGTGCAATATTGAATTTCAATAGATTTTACAACGCTTCTCGTGAAGAATAAATTTTATACGTACACATAGGGTGATCTATGATTTACCGATCAAACATCAGGAGAGATGAAGAAAAGTTTAAGTACATATGTAAACATACGTTAGTTACCATTTCCAAAATTCTGGGACAATTGTAGGTTTTCGAAATAAAGGATATAGATATTCTTGTGTGGCAAAAGTAAATTCTGTTGAATTAGATTACATTAAAATTCTCTAATGAAATTATTTTTCTTATTATACTATAATATTATTATTATTTTCACTATATTATGCAAATCGCAACATCAATGAGTACCAGAAATAATTAAAAAGAAAATTCCCTTTAAAAAAGCCTCTCTGCTAAAAGATATACATCAACTGTTTTACCAGATCAATTACCAATAAATTAACTTATAAATTTAGTTTAACCGCTGTTGCTGGCACTAAACTTACCTTTATTTAAATCGATAGCTAAATTAAACTTTCATCTATTTTTTAATTTAATATTTTCATGAGAATATAATTTTTATTTAAAAAATGATTGTTTAAAATTTATATTTATAAATCAATTAATTTAATTAATTATTTTACTGAAATTTAACAAATTAAACGTTCAGCTTTAATTAATCACACGGCACGTAGAAATAGCCAGTGATTTTAATAGTTATCAATAACCAGCTCGAGTCGCGCCGTACCTACGCACTAAACGTTTATTTCCCAGCTGAAAAGCTCCGTCGCGGGATCTACGAAACGTTCACAAATCCAACGAATCAGGGAATAACAATCTCTACTTACATATGCAGCACACGCCGAAACCAAGCGCGCACGGTCCATGGGACTTGCCTCGTTGAATACGGCACTCGTACGTGTTCATGCATACTCCTCGTCGCCGTTTGTCCTGCGAGAGGCACTCCTCTTCCACCGGGGTGGGGAAGAAGTTTAGAACTGGAAAAGGAGGTTGCAAAGAAAAATTCGTCAGATAACGAAACCCAGCACCGTAAAGATCTTTTCACACGAGACACTTCTGTGGTTCAAGTATTCGTATGAAAACGCCTTTACTTCTTGCTTAATTCAACAGAGATTTCTTTACCTTTCAATATTTTTATTATATTTCATTTATACAGAAGGGTAATTAAAAGATTATCGATACGCAAAGCGAAGTTAGATAAAGTTTGAAAAAGGATCCTTCGATAGTCATTAAGCGTGCACCGTGTTAATTAATAATTCAGGTAGAAGTAATTTCTCATTGGAAAGCTCGGAAATTCGCGAATTAATCTTTCCACTAATTGCCTATTCATTACTAGCTATGTTTATTAATCTGAGTGAAATGTAATTTTACTTGGCCGTTAACTGACACGCTCCGTGTACAGTGCAAGATTCGTGTAACGGTTAATTATAATATTCATGAATTATAAGAGCATTGCAGGCACTTTGCCATTCGCAATGAACCATCGATGTGCTTTGTAGGGAAATTCTGTCTCGAGGAACGATTCCCTGTTCAATCGTTACGGATCACAACGAGATTTTCTTCTGCTTCCTTTTATACGCGCTGTTTCAAAATAGTATGTATATAGACACGCAGTCAACACTAGCCAACAGACACGTTTATTAATTGAAATCAAATATAATTTTACCAGAGAAATCAAGAATACTTTCAAAGTGGAACGAAAGATTTTTTTTATAATTTTCTTAACTTTCTAAACTGATCAGCATCAGTTTCCCAAACGTTATCAAAATGTCAATTAAAAGTTTCGTCCAATTTCTACATTTCCATAGTTTCTATCAAACTTGGACAAACAAATATGTATTATATTTATGCATGCTCGTTCGATATGGCTAATTTATAATTAGTGTATTTCCACACGAAGGTAAATAAGGTTTCAAGACTATTTTTGAGGCAACAAATTAATTTATCTACGAAGTGTTAGGACTCATTTTAGGGGCAAATGGAAATGAAACTCGGTTCTATGTCCTACTTCGGTACTACTAGTCTGTATTCAAATAATTTTAGAATCAATTCAGGATGAACTCTGTATGCAAATATCTATTCTGCAAGTCGGACGTATGTACTTTATTCGTTCAGCACGAAAACAGTGTGAAGCTAAAAGTACCTTACCCCTGACAACCCACTTATATAACCACTCAGACAATAAAAAATCACCACGCTACTTCAACAGTAACAACTATTCGAACTTGCCATTCAAGCACATAGCACAGCGATATCCAGCAGCTCCCCCAGGAAGCCGTAATTTCAACTAACAGGAAACACTGAAAATGCCGCGCGCGCTAAAATAAACAGGAACCATTCCCGCGTCGCGGTTCTCAGGAAAGCCTTGCGCAGAGGAAAAAGGGTAACACAACACGAAACGGCACTCAGCGAAGGGGGGCCTAGAATCTTACCCCTCGAGATTGGATTGTCGTCGAAGTTGATCTCGTCCGAAGGCTTCTCCACCGCCTGGCTCGGCCACAGGTTCAAGCCCAGTAACGACCATTGGTGCGTGTTCAAGGGGAAGATGATCAAAACGCAAACACCGCTCGACGTCCGCGATAAAACGCTCCATCGTGCCTGCGATGTGAGCGCCAGACTTGTTAGCGCGAAGAATTGCACAAGGATAATCGCCAATTGGCCGGGAATCATGGTCGAGGCGCGGGTCGATTGGTTGCAGGCGACGTGCGATCCGCGTGCTTCTCACGAATACTCAAAAGTATGTACACGAGCGGGAGACGATGACCGACTGACTGGCCGTGTAACAGGCGCTGGGGGCCCGGCAGTTCCAGCACATGGTGGGCCCCTATACTGTTACGGCTGCTTCTGCTACGCCACTTCTTCTGGCATCCAGATCACGCTTTCGCATGGGAACCAGGTGAAATGTTGTCGATTGGTGCTACAACCTGTCCTACGATTGGCACTTTGTAGTCAGGACCCGATCTAGATAGATCTTCCCCCGCTCTTGGCAAAAATCATTTTTCCCGACAGTGAGTAAAATTTTGTGTAGGTATTTCTTAAATAACTCAAGCCTTTTGTTTTATACCTATAGGTAGGAGGTAGGTACCTACTTTTCCTACAAGTTCTGGGGTCCCCGAATTTCTGTGTGTTTACTACGCAGAAAAAATGTCGGACAAGATCGTAACATGGGTTTGTAGTTTTTCTTCTTTTTCCTCCAAACTCCTAGCAAGTTTAATGAGGAAACTTTGCGTTGATCAATCTGCTCTGTTTAACGAGGAAACACGTCTTCTTTCAATGCTACCCGAGCTTCGTTAATATTGAATTACGATTTTTAATCGACTTAAGTCTAGTCAGGGATCACTTTATTGTTTTCTCGTTCTAGCGCGAATTTATCGAGCGTGCTTAAATATTCTCCTTTCAGCGTTAATCAGGGAGTATCGTTTCTGAAGGTTTCGCGATTTTAATCAGGAGACGTAGGTACTCGCTTTTCAATCTGTTTTCACTTAAATTGGGGAACTTATCTCCTTTGCAATCGGTTTCGATTTTAAGTCAGAAATTTCACATTCCATTCTTCATCTGGCCAATCCGTTGCAATTAAGTAATTCACTGCATTCTCAAACGTTTGCAACTTTTATTGTAACGTGTAACTACACCCAGAAAGCATGGAACTTTTTAAAATCTAAACTCTGTACTTTGACACGTGAATAAAAATACGATATTGATGATTTTGATAATGAAATGCATTTTTGCAGTTACTTATACTACGATCTAATATAAGGGTCCAGATCGAGCCAAACTTACATTCGGTGAGTTTGGTTCGGTCTGGACATCTATTCAGAAATGTTCTGTTCCGCCTCTTATACACGTACCGTTCACCTTCGATCACTGATTTCGATTTCGCGCATGGTGTGCTCGCTCTTCATAGGCCGGCTCTTACGAGTACAACTAATTACGGCTTTACACAGAGGGCCATTGTTAGACGATGGTGTGCGCCAGTTCAAGCCCATTCTGATTTTCTAGTTATCGCGTCGATGTCGATACCGAGCTTCGGTCCACCTCTGCCCGCTCTGTGGTCTCAGATGATAGGTCTATCCTGTACTTCGTCGATGCTATATGATTACTTTTTTTATCAGATGTTGTAAAGGCAGAAAAACACGTTGGCAACAACGTTCCCTACCGGCGATTCCTTGCCAAGCACTACCACAGACCAGGTATAGGATAGACCTATCACGCAATGCTACTTTGCGTCACACCATCGACGAAGTATAGGATGTCGTGTTGCCACCCAAACTGTGTTACCGACTCATAATTTCAGGACTGTAGTGGCATCTGCTCATGAACAGCGTCCAATTCAGCAACTACTCTGATATCTGTGAAATACTGAAGGTGTGTGCATACTTGTATACGTGCGACTTGTTTAGAGAGAGACAGAGAGAGAGTTTGACATAGAGTGTAGGCTTTTACTATGCTCTCTCCAGGATGTCGCCCCCCCCCCCCCTAATGCGGGGGCTTGTCAGAAGGGGTACCAATTTTCCGGGGGGCGGGGGGAGGTGGCGAAAGCATCGTTGTTTGGATCTCGCCCAAGAATAGTTCCAAATAATAAAAAAATATCTGTGTAACGTTTGAACCCGATCGGGTAACGGGAAAAGGTGGCCGTGGGCCCTTAAGGGAAGGTTCCGGTCTAAAACTCGATTTTTTTTTATTTCATTTTTCGAATGTTTAACCCTTTAGGAATAGGTGTGTAAAAGGATTTGTTGAAATTCGTAAAATTTTCGAAGTTGTAGGTATTTTTGAGTAGCGGCAAATGCATGGGCAACAACTGGACACTCGGACCTGTATTTCCAAAAGTTATTATCCGATTCGACTGAAACTTTTTTATTTTGAAGAATATAGTTCTGGCTAGGGGGGGGGGATACCAGAAAAAAATATAAAAAATTGAAAATTTATAATTTTCAAAGGCGTTGAAAGGATGAAAAATATAGGGAAGAAGTGATTTCAAACTTCAAGTGTCGTTACTTTCTAAAAAAATCTAATTTTTTTTTCTGCCCCTCCCCCTAGCCAGAAGTATATTCTTCAAAATAAAAAAATTTCAGTTGAATCGGATAATAACTTTTGGAAATTCAGGTCCCACCGATTTGGATGAATTTTTTGACGCCTTGACTTTAACGACTCTCCCTAGTACAATGTCTCTCCTTAATACAATGCAACAAGTCCCATTAAATTATATATAGCAGTTTTCCTTTAATTAATTCCTAAAGATCACCTGCTTTTTGGGGGCTCTAGACCGGAAGGCCCCCTTAAACATTTAAATAATTATTTAACAGCTCACAAAATCGATTTTCCATAATATCCTCTAAGTGATTAACTAAATAAAAAAATATGTCAAACAAAAGTTGTACGTCCGGATAAGGAGCATGTTTTATCTTGTATTACTTTTTCTCGAGCAACAAACGGTTTTCGAAAAAAGTCCGAAAAACTAAAACAATATTTTCTCCAATTTTTGAAGTTTAAATGCTTCTCGGACACTTTTTATTTATGAAGGCAAACAAAAAATGGGGGGGGGGACATATACCAGAAGGATAAAAAAATTATTTTTCCATATTTTGAGTGTTTGATATGTCATGCATGAATGTTATCTGCAAAATTTGGAACCCGAATTTTCAAAAATATCGAAGATATAGACATCCGAAGTGATGTATTCAAATGCATTTTTCTCGAAATCATGTGCGATCCTATCCAAAGCTATCCAATTGTCTTGAAACTTTGCAGGCGTGCGTAGTTTGGATGACAATACAATATTTAAAAAGAAAATTGTAACTGTGCGCGTGGAGGGGAAGGGGAGGGGAGGGGTGGGGGCCCGAGGATACGAAGGAAACTAGCAAGAAGAGAGAGTGATCTTTGGATGCTGTATTTCCGTTCCTCATCAGTAGGCAACCGAGTGTCCCGATGTTCTCTTGGTTCCTTCAAAGTGCCGTGCAGTGAAACCGACGACAGAAAAAACGTCACGTTGAATTTGGTTGCTATGCGAATGTAACTTGGCGGAAAAATTGAAACTGGCCGATGTATCTATCTACGCGCCTGTGGTTGTATCCGTGGGCGATGTATGTGTGTGCGTGCGTGTGAGAATGAGTGGGTTGTTGTGCACGTGTGTGCTATCCGGCAAAGATGGAATATTATGGATTTTTGGCAGTGAACGAGTGAACACGTTCGACCACCTGTACATTCGTGTGCTTGCACTTGCCCTATCGAGGACGATATTTAAGTTTAACGGGTAAATAGAAGGAAATCCGATGACATTGCTTATCAAAGTGTTTGGTTGAGCTGAGCCGAGTTGAGTGGTTGTTGTCAAAGTTGAAAGTTACCGGCTAACTTTCACTAATAACCAAAGGTGTAATGGTACGGTTCTGCGCGTAGACGGCGCGCTCACGGGACGACCGAAGAAAGCCAGGAACGTGTTACGAGGTAACCACACGGAGAGACAACGTGCTACTTGTCTCGGTGACCTGGTTTCACGACCCACTTTTCTACCAGACCGCGCTACAACGTGTGAATGCCTTCGCTACGCTTCGCGAGTTCTTACGGTACAACGATTCGCGGGGGAGGAAGTTCGGGGATAAAATTCTTCCTACTGGGATACATATTACTTATGTATTACAAGTACGCCTTAAGGAATATGTGATTGATCGGAATTCCATAGAGATTCTCAGTTCTAATTTATTGGAGAAAAGTGAATTTAAGAAGGATGCACCGTCTTATGAACTTTCGTCCGCGGTTCTTTTATTTCAATAGATATGCGCCAAACGGTATGCGAGGCTCGACGATTCATTGCTGACAATGAGTATCGTTAGGCTAACATTTCCGACAGACCGAAAGACGAAGAGATTGATCAGAAAAACGCTACCACCAAGAAAACTGAAAGCGACGGTGGTGGTCCATGGAAAATGTAGCGCGCTCTTACCATTAGTACACCGACAGAGGGTGCACGCCAGCAACCAAATTGTTGATCGGCGTGGATTAGCAATCAGAAAGGAAATGAACCCGCTTGTACGATTGCTTTTCGGTTTGATGCTTATTGGACTAGGTTATCGAGTCGCCGCCGCAAGGAAGAATGATCGGTACTTGGCGAATTCTGGTGAGTCCGTTACTCTTAAGGAGTGAAAATGTTCGAGTTCTTTGTAAACGTGCATAAGTACTTGCGTACCTATCTATTATAACTATAATCTTTTTATTTTTGTTTTTGCTTACATAAAAACATGTGCCATAGTATTTACCTACTAATGTAGTTACGCGGTTGGATTTTATTGTTAGATGTAGCAGACAAGGAAGCCACGATGGGAAATACTATCGATTCGGAAAGACAGATGAGGTTTTTCGATGAACTCGGCCGTAAGTATCGTACGATAAATCCTAATAACAGTAATAACTTGAATAGTACGTACTCTACAACCCCTGCTTGAAAGGGAGAAATGCATATGGTAAATTTGTCTATCGCCTGTTCAGCAATCTATTCAAGATTGCTAAAATCTGTACAAAGGTTTGAATAGCTTGTCTAACGGATTCGTTGAATCGTGTAACGAGTAGTCCGCAGCAGTGCGAATTGAGAGGCAATAATTACACTGTTAAATAATGCCTATTTACACGCATAAATAGGTAGTAAAATCAGTCTTGGCTGTATTTCAAGATAATCGGAGAAATGAAGATGAAGCAACTCGGAAAAGAGGGGAGCCTTGATTTTTCAACAAGTTTAGGTATTCGGATAGAAGAGAAACAAACAGTAGAGGAGCGAGAGAAAGAAAAAGAGGGGGCAAAGGAAAAGCAGAAGAGAGTGAAGAAAAGAATAGGTGGGGAGCCAATGTACAAAGAGAAGACCCATCAACGTTCAGCTGGGAAAGCTGATGTCGGTGAAAGCTTCGAGCACCTCTTTAGATGACGATCAGGCCTCGGCAGTCGGTGAAACATGTCAATTCGTGTTAGTCCACGTGAAAGACGTTTTCGAAGACCATCGCCAGTAAAGGCAACTACGCGCGCCACCGAGCCGCACACAACCCGCGATCCACAAGTATATCGTGCACAGGATTTACTCTATAATCGAATCGGCTGTAGAAAAGATAAATTAAAGTGTTAATCGGAACGCGTTACCTTGGTACCGGAACCATCCAAGTGGAAATGTCTAAAGCACGATTCGCCCAACATTTCTTTTGGATTTTCATCAACTTGTGCACTTATCAGCGATAACAAAAGAGTTTGGTTCTCGATGAGGTCGAGAATTTTACCAACCAAAAACAGGCTAAGCGGGTAGTTATGATAGAAATTACGACAGCTCGTTGCTTTATATATACCTAATTTGTTGGAATAATAAATTAAGAAGATTAGATCATGAATGTCATCGCCCTCGTGTACGTGTTATTATTAATCACGATTGTTAACGGGTCAAATTATGGTGACTACGATACAGTGAGCTATAATCGTCCGCTTTTACCTTCTTCATCCTTATCGTCGTTTCACAGTTGGTTCTCTAAGCGGCAACAGCCGGAGAAAAACGAAAGATCGGAGAAGTCAATATTACTCTCTGCCAACATTCGTCAATTTGGCCGATTCGAAAAGCAAGGTTTTACAAACTCACAGTCAAATCACGATGAAACACCAAATGTGAGAAACTTGGAAGAAACGGAGAGATCAGGCAATGAACCAACCGTTGGTAACATATTCAAACCAATGCCGCGTTTTGATATTGCTGAAAAGTTGTTGGAGCCGAAAAGGAAGGATTCGCGGAATGGAAATCGCATCAACGATGGAACGTCGCCAAACGTCACCTCTCGGATAGCATTCGTCCGGAACAAAGGTCGAGCAATTGCAGAAAATATAAGCCGCAAGGGACAGATTGACGAGAAACATATTATAATCGAGGACGGTAACAATAATCAGGGAGATTACGATTTCATCTCCGATGACGCGAACGTACCGCAAACACAATCGGGAATGAACGAACGAAACCTTGCCGACAGATATTTCGGCGACATTCCTGGAGAAACTAACGTACGAACTTTTCTTGATCAGCTGAAGAAAAGAATGCTTAAAGGTGAATTCGAGAAATTAGTAATGACTGGTTATAGGCAGGGAAGAAGACGAAAGCTTAACAGCCAACAGCAAGGTACACTCCTTGTGGAGGCTCTCAGAATAAAACGAAATTACACCGGGGATCATCGGGGTCACAACAACGATCTACAGACTAGCATAATGGATATGTTGGGCAGAAGTATGTTTCGCGTTTCGCAAATAACATTTCACCCGACATACATTATATGTACTTACATACCTATATAAGTATATACCTATTGTCATTCAGAAATAACCTGACTGCTAAAAGTCAGATAAACTTTCACGGGAGACCGATAAGACCGGAAGTTGTTGACTTTCAGAATTCAGTAATTAGCGTAACGCGAGCGATAGATAATAGATATCTGACGCGGAACGATGAATCGCTCGCTCTAAGATGTGCCTTGGTACTTTTCCAAATTTGCAACTGTATATTAGGTTTCACTTTCCTTCTCGATCTCGTCCTTATGTGTTGTATTCTTCGCGATTTCACTTATGAAACCATGGTACAAAACGAAAGCAGTCGGAGTAGTTATCTGAACAAACAGACCGAAAGAAAGTAACGCGGTGCTGCATGACGATATCACGCGACTAGGCTAGGCTAGGCTAGACAAAATACGACAGGATACGACACCAGTGTATGACCGGACATGGCAGAACATACATACATGGCACGTGTAATAATCTGTACTTATGTATCTGTACCTATGTGTATAATATTTAATTAATAAAATTTCCATGACATCGGAATCACTACAGATGCTCATTGTGTTTCAGTGATACCACAAACATGTACGTACAAAGGAGCGACGTTTGATTGCGGTCTTAGCATCAGTTGTGTACTCGGTGGCGGTCGCCCAGTCGATCTTTGTTCCGGGGGTTTGATTTGGAGTTGCTGCATCGACGATGATGACATTCCCGAAAAAATACCACGACCGACAGCAGGACTGCTACAAAATGCCAGTGAGTTTTCATTGTATCATATCACATTTGCCTCGATATTCGATTCGATACTTGTAGGCCTTTCTTCAACTCGCATCGCTCAATAATCGCGTATGTACAATGTAAACATCCTCGATGAAGCAAACTTGATATTAGTATCGCGAGAAATAGGAACATACTTGTGTAAGTAGGGGTACATAGTATGTTTGTACAACCCGATACACTTGGCAGAAACCAATGGCTCCATTCTGCAAGTCGTTTATAAGTACATATGAAAAGAATACGAGACTCGGGTTGAATAGGAGGTTGGAAGGGGAACGGGAGAGGGAGAGGGAGAGGGTGAGGGAGGGAGAGAGAGAGAGAGAGAGAGAGAGAGAGAGAGAGAGAGAGATTTTGTGTGTGTGGACGAGCAGAGATCCTGATTAGCAACGTAGAAAAGGTAAAATTGAGGTTGTTTAAACGTAGCGCTTTCGCTAAACTTGGGAAATCAACATCCGTACGTGGATGATGACGTTCAAATCTACGACAATGCGATACGGCCGAGCAAACCAACGTACGTTGGTCAGAACGAGCATCGGCCAAGCTACCTGTACGCAGCAGACATCGCGAACAAGCCAACGACCGTTTACGAATCATCACAGACGTGGGATTACGATCGGCCCGCGTACCATCCTCTCCAACTTGATTACCCTCAGGACGAATATCAGACCGCTTATCCTGATGTTTCGACAGTGCACACATCAAACGAGGATGCCTTAAACTCCGTGGATTATTCCAACTATCGTGGTAATCCGCATGAAGCTGCACAGACAAGTTTTGCACAAATACTTGCCTATTCCGATTTCTATGTTAACTGTTGCTTGTAATGCATAGTTTCTCACCTGCATATCTCTTGACGTTTCTCGTTCTTGTCATGTTGCACGCAATGGGAAAGGGAGAGAGGTGCGAGGGATAGAAAAGAAAAAGGTCGGAAAAGAGACGAACGAATGAAAGGGAACGGAGGATACGATGAAAAAGTGGGGAGATGTAATGCTAACAAGGAAGAAGAGGTGGACCTATCGGAGAAATTCATCTCCGTGATGGAGATGTCTAATATCTACCACGTTGCTACATACATACCTACTTACATGCGTCGCTTTATCTTAAGATGAAAAGTTAATGCTTGTGTCCCGTTCCTTCTGATTAGAAGCACGTTTCATCCGTACACACTATAATACCGTACCTACTTTAGACAGCTCGTAGTTCTCAAACCACGAACGAAAAAACGAATACAACGAACATTGCAACAGTATTCTTTCTATAAATCATCTGTTTCTAATGTTATATTACAGGTTGCGGCGAACTTTATACGAGAAGTAATAGAATCGTAGGTGGGCACAGTTCCAGTTTCGGCAGTCACCCATGGCAGGTGAGCAGACGCTCAAGTTGCTCCAGATATTTTGTCCCAAGATTAAATCGCGAAACTTCTCCTTGATCGGTATGTCTTTCCGAGAATGTGTTCTACATCGCTTCACTTCAACTTTCAGGCTGCTATCATCAAGTCGGGATTCCTTACGAAGAAGTTATCGTGTGGCGGTGCTTTGCTGAACAACAGATGGGTAGTTACTGCGGCCCATTGCGTCGCGACGTTAGTAGTTGGGGCTAGATCGGTCACGAATCAATTTCAACGGATCAAACTTGTTGATATTTTATAACCATAAAAAATGTTTCTTTCGTCTAGGACACCGAACGGCAACCTGAAAGTGCGCCTGGGTGAATGGGATGTAAGGGACGCGGCCGAACGATTGCTACACGAAGAATTTAATATCGAGAGAAAAGAGGTAAGTGATAGGTATTGCACAGGGGGCACGTTACGTGTGTAGGTATGTACGTACCTACTACTCGAGATACGCCGCTCACAGTAGACGCTTTTAAATTTAAACTTACTTGAAACAATCCCTCAACAGGTGAAAAGTTATATTTGAATTTACCATTGTTGTTAAAAATTTCAGGTTCACCCGCAATATTCACCGACCGATTTTCGAAATGACGTGGCCTTGGTAAAATTATCGAGAATAGTAGCGTTCAAGCAGCATATCGTCCCTGTTTGTTTACCAGCGAAAAGTCTAAAAATATCTGGACGCGCAGCGACGGTTGCCGGCTGGGGCAGGACCAGGCATGGACAAACATCGGCACCGTCGGTTCTTCAAGAAGTCGACGTCGAAGTACGTACACACACACGCGCGCGCGCGCGCGCGTTGTCATATGTGTCACGTTTGCTTCCTTGTCATCGATCCTTTAGATACGTATCTATGTACCAACGTAAGTAGAAAACGTAACAAGTCATCGGGTTTTCAGGTAATTCCTAACGAAAGATGCCAAAGATGGTTTAGAGCGGCCGGCAGACGAGAGACTATTCATGATGTCTTTTTATGCGCCGGTTATAAGGAGGGTGGACGAGATTCGTGTCAGGTAAATTCGCCACATCCAACGCGCGTCGAGCGTGCATGAAACTTGCAAACAATATTGTAGCAACTACTGTTTCCAATTCTATGAATGATGCAATTTGAGAATGTACATATTTGTTTCGGGACAGGGAGACTCCGGCGGCCCCTTAACCATGTCCGTTGAGGGAAGACACGTATTAATCGGCCTTGTGTCCTGGGGTATCGGATGTGGGCGGGAACATTTGCCCGGTGTATATACGAATATTCAGAAATTCGTACCCTGGATTGACAAGGTTATGAGTTAAACAACAATTGACGACGCGACGCCACAAGAAAGAAGAAGCCTCAATGTTAATGCAGCTATGATACAATAAGGATCAACGACACACTATACATAGAGCGTCCACAGTGCAGGTGGCTGCCGAGTTTCCGTTGAATTTTCAAAGAACTTTTCGTGAAAGAACATCGGTACTTTCGAATCGCCAATATAAGTGATGCAACAACAGTATAACGACAGTAGTAATAATAGTACTGGTAATAATAATAATATTAGTAGTAGTGGTAGTAGTATTACAGTAATAAGAACAATAATGATGGTAATCTTAACTACTTCCCATCGAAAGTGAGTAGAAGGAATATACAATTGCATTCCTTAGCAGTTGTCAATCAAGAAATTGTAGACTACGACAAAAAAGAGAAGACTGCTTCACGTCTCGTATGTATATGTACTATCTTACGATTAGTATAATATGCCATTGTTTTTGCAAAGCATTTCGTTTCAAGCGTTACAAAAACCGATTTTACAAGTACAATGTATGTACCTTGTTATAAAAAAATATTTAATACGATACGTCCCGATTATTTTAGGGTCACTGGTAACTGGCAACTGGCAACTGGCAACTGGCAACTGGCAAGTCATGTTGTTTATACAAATTTCCCTAATAACTCGTATGTATACGGTAGGATGAGCACCACACATGTTACTCATTTTTTAGTACATATACATATGTACACTTTTGGTCATTCTCACTCTGTGGATCCAGATCAATTCACATTTGCGTGCTTTCGTAGCAAAGTTTCAGTTCTAACCGTTAGTGGGATTGCGATCGAATTCCGCTCAGGCTCGATATCGTTGCATGCGACACGAACATGGGGTAAGGTGGCTTCAGAGTTCAGATATAGACATTAGACAGCTTTAGACTCCAGAGCCCCCGATCGGTTTGACAAAAATTTACATTGGACGTAAGGTCTATCTATTATTCTATACTTTGTTTGTGTGACTGAGGACACGCTCCCATACCCTCCCATACAATTAAGATGTAAATTGTCAAATGTAAGGGCTGTTCTACGCTTAGAATTAGAGCTCTAACGTACCCTGTCGGGGTTGTTAAAATAAGAGTATATATTTCGTTACGCCGCGCCATCTGTAAAGAGTTTTTAACATTGGAGCACACGGGAAAGATTATCGTCGACAGGCAAAGTAGTCCACAAAAGAACACAAAGAATAGCCATGCATCAAATTATATCCGAGCGAAACGTTAAAAGATTAGTCGTGCAGGAAGTGAATCGCAACATATTTCAACTTGTTCGGTAAACTATGCGCTAGGCCTTGACGCGAAGATGAAAACGGTAGAAGGAAAAGTAGTCGCTTTAGGTTCCCAAGGTAAGTCTTGTCTCGAGAAAAACCTCGTAACCATCAAGTAACCATTATGTACCTTTATTTGTTTATTCTCTGCTCATCCTTTTTTATTCCCATTAGACCTGCGATACAATGGCTTCTTGTTACTATCAGTTTCATTATTGTTTCTATTAAAGTTCCTACATGAATTTCTATAGTTTTTGGAGTTTCGCTGGCGCTTGCTGCACACAGAGGTGTATTTAGGTTAGCTTTCAATACGCATGTGTTGTGTTAAGTGATATATGTATGTGCATGCATGCATGTATGTATACAGGTCCGTTAATTTGTATGGGCCCTTGGGCGCGTTTCTTACACAGCCGAGATAGGTTGATACACTTGGCTATACACACACACACACAAACGCGCGCGCGCGCGCCCACATATTAGCATGTCACATACATGTACCATGTATCAAATCGCGAATCGTTGTCTTTCCTCTTTTACGTACTTAGAAACATCAATCTTTCTTTTCTTTGGACAGATAAAGTTCCTCGCAACAATAGAATGCACCATCTACTAATTTTTCAGGCGTTGGAAAAACGAGCATGATAATAAGTTACATCGAAAAAGCGTTCAAACAACATGTGAATCCTACGATAGCTGCGTCTTTCTTCACGTGCAAATTGAATGTGGAGAATGCAAGAGTAATGCTGCAGGTATAAAGATAATGCTAAAAAGATCTCTGCTTTTTCCCAAATATAAGTATACCTCCTAATTTACTCCAATGCATGCGTGAAACTCGTTTCGTTATTATAATTCATTACAAAGTTAATTGGTATGTATAGCTAAAAGCACACTACCTTAAACTTTAAACAGATCTCAACTTGTAACGATCGAGTTTCTCACTGGTAAGTTTCTTAAGGGGAAATTTGAAATTGTTAACGTTTTCGACGGTGAGAGATCGACAAGATGGAGCATAGCATAATTAGCATACGTATGTATATGTATGTAGTGATTTTGTTCGGTACAGGTCTGGGACACGGCCGGGCAGGAAAGATTCAAGTCGATGGCACCAATGTATTATCGCAACGCTAGTGCGGCTATGTTGGTGTTCGATTTAACTAAATACAACACGTTCGCAGCAATGAAAGGGTGGGTAACAGAACTTCGAAGAAACGTCGAACAGGCAATGATATTGGTTGTAATCGGAAATAAATCGGATCTGAGGAATGAACGGCAAGTTGACGTCGAGGAAGGTAGAGTTTACGCGACGAAAATCGGTGCAAGCTATTACGAAACATCAGCGCTTCAGAACAATGGGATCGAAAATGTTTTTTTGGCCATTGGCATCGGTTTGCTCAAACTATCTTCAACCGAACACGAATCATCGTCTATCACGGTATACGAATCGACAAACTCTGATTGGAGTAGTACAGATGTGTCGCTTACACCTTCTCTCGAGGAAAACCCTCAGAACCTCAGTATTGCTCATGGAATATACGAGAAACCACACAGATGCTGCTAGTCGTTGCCCTCTTTTTCACCCACGACAACTACCCCCATTTCTATTTTTTATTTACAAAACCATGCATAACTACGCCTATATGCACCTACACGTGCATACTGTCACTTTCGTAACCGGCGAATGGACGTTTTGTTAAGAATTTATAATTCATAACGTTCATAATGTTTTCCATAAATTTGTGATAAAAGTATAAACATTGTTGCAATCATATATCATGTTTTCCATGTGTTTTTGTTTTTAATAAAAGTGGGAAACCTCCGATACCTACTCGTGATTAGATACAATTACATACATATGGACATACGCGTATTCTAATACAACAATTCTGATCGTGAGAATGATTCTGTATCCTATAATACGTTTCTTTCAATTACCTAGTAATATACCTACATTCGAGATGCTGCTTGGTAGATATGTATATGTATGGTATGTATGCGTCGCTCTGGTATAAAAAATACCAAGTCAGTCGTTACCGGAAAGAAAGTGCTTTCAGGATTACACCTAGAAAAATTCTAGGCCTCTCAAGTATGTATATATGTATACACTAACAATAAGTATAGAATGATATTCGTTGAGGTGAGTCATTCTCTCTTTGGGCCAGACCTTACGAAGCGTGACGCGAGCCAGCTTTGTTTATATTTCACTTATCTCGCCTTGGTTACGTAAGCATTCCTTCGCAGTACTCGCTTACTCTTACCCGGGTCTATGGCAGTTCAAAGAAATGACAGTTTATGTAATGCGTTTCCCCGAAGGTCACGCCAAGTAAAATAATCACGCAAGGTTATTAAAAATGAAATTCCGATCGCAGCCGGTAGTGCGGTAACTGACATTGACGACAGAGTATATCTATAATACTACTAAATAGCTTTACTACTCGGCTTCGCCCAAAATTTAGATTCTGATTTTATAATTTTTTTTTTTTTTTTTTTTTTGAAAATAGTCACTAGGACCAGGGGACTGGGGCAGACCAACTTTTTATTTGCTCCGCTCCGACATCGAAATACTTGCTCCACCTCCGCTCCAGCTGCTTTTTTTTTTAAATAAAATTCTTTTAATACTTTCAAACAGTGATCTTTCATTTGCAACGAACCCCATCTTTCTAGGTTTTCATTTTCGTATAGAAAAAAAATCATAAAGAATGCTTAATTTTCGGGAAAAGAAAGTATCTACTATGCCTCCTTAACACCGGGCTCCGCGGCCTAGATATATGAAAAAACTCTTCAGACAATAGTTATAGTATATAAAGAGGGCGAATATAATGTTAGAGAAATTTTTTTCAAGGTCACAGATGTTTTTTTGTTAACAATCATATATGCCGTGTATGTATTCTTAAAGAAAAAAAAATACAAATTCAACAATATATCATAATGTATATGTCAAGTTTGAAAAAATTAAAAATTTTCAAATTCGATGCGCTTCGTTTTCCCGTGGTCCAATCGGCCTGAAATTTTTCCAGATCATTTTCCCAACAAGTGTACATAATTCTGGGGGGCGAGACCAAAAAAATCTGATGGTTGAAAAGTAAGCCCACCCTAATGTACATACATATGTATGAGTATACATATATGTACATATTGTATATTTCTTGATTTCTCGCAGTGGAGAAGATTGAGCCGCCACGTTGACCCGTCTTGAAATCGTACGATCCCATCTATTTGTCTACCCAGTTACGCCTACATTGCGAGATCATCTAGTCGCAGTTACGTAAAATCTTAGGCCTTCTGTTCGTAACGTTGCGTTGCGCGAGTAAGTTAATTAAGCTCGTTCACTCTGCACGACCAGTTGCCACGGAAGAAATGAGATTGCGAGTGCAACTTTGGATTGGATGCGTGCAAGAAGAAAGGCACGCGCTATTTGAACACCGTGCTGTACATACATACCTACATAATTACGTACCCAGTTTACGAATACATGTACCTACATTTATATAGATACGGAGGAAGGAGAGGCAACAACAAAGAAACGAGACTACCATGATGCTGACTTTGGAGAGCTCTCTTTACGTTTTGTATAACAGAGTCACTGCACAGTGCACAGTTGGCCGGCATCCTTGGTCAGGATCAGGTCGTTGAACATTCGCAGAAACCTCGTGGAGAAAAGCGAATTTGTCCGTATCGGAGTACATACGTACATACATACATACATCCTGTATAGAACACGCGTATGCATATATGTATGTATATTGTATACGCCTCGGTTATCGATTATTACACTGAAAGATCGGTGGATAGTTTAAATAGATAATAACAACTCGGTTTCGTAATCAAGGCACGATCGATGATCAGATTCGTGACTCTAACAATAAGATGATTGGACAGAGGTGTTCTCTATCTTTGCCAATCGTGTTTTATATCTTTAACATTCTTCAGCAATGCTCGCGATTACAGTGTCTTACCATCGACAATCGCATAGTGATTACTGCAAATGGTAATATATCATGGACAAAACACGTTTGAAGGCAAAATTTATTACCTACGCGCATACCCGCACACAGGGGTGTGAGTTGTTGTGTAAAAGTATGTAACATCAAGTGTTTCACGTTTTTCTTAGATTGTTATACAAGGATATCAATTGGTTCGAAATTGTCCGACGTGAACATCGTATCGCGAATCGCGGTTGCCAGTTTAACAGAGTGCGAACGCCAATGTTCGAAAAACGGAAATACTTGCAATTCATTTACATTTGGGTAAGAAAAGCTGTCGACAAGAATATGCACACACATACATCCAGGATATTATTTTTCTGCCTATTTTCATGTTCCGTTAGCGTTGATTCAAGTGGTAATGGTACTTGTGCGATCAGCACTCGGATACCAACGCTCCAAGATTTAGAAACCCATACTGATTATGACGTCTACGTGAAAACACGACGGGGTTCACCTTGGTGTAACGTAGATCGTCTCTATCGAGACTTTACTCTAGGCAACGGAACTCGCTTAATGAAAATCAGGACACCAAATAAAGAAGGGACTGTTACAAACATTTACAGCAATTCTTATTCAAAGTCAGTATGTCAGATGCTATCTCGTAGGTATACATACGCTATGCTCTCCACGGCGCTGATACCGATCTTAGCCGTTGCACACACAATTATCTACGTACCTACTACCACCTACTACATACCAGTAACTCGATAATTTCTTCCCCCTTATCAGCATCATTCTGAAATTGCATATTCTTACATCATCTTACTCTCCTTCTCGTCCCTCTACTTTCATTTATGTTTGTTCTCCATTTGCCTGCTCTTCTTCTGTTTGCAAACGTTTGAAGCAACCATGTAGGAAAATGTACTTTTGAAATTTTAAGAGGCAAAAACTACACGGCGAGCTATGGGCTTGTCGGTATCTACGATCTCTTCAACAATCATGACGGACATTTTCCTTCCGGTGACGACAACCATAGAGTCTTGGATATTCTCGCGAATAGAAACCAAAAACCAGCATCAAGCAGCCCTTTCGGTGAGTTACCAGATTTCATGCATATATGAATGTGTGAACGGAGAATGGACATGAATATCACAGTGGAAAGAAGAAATCTATAATAGGTATAAAAAACGGAGAGTCGGTGAATGGATGAATAATCATTGAAGCGATTCGTATCTATACAAATACATTTATACCTGCGTATACGAGTAATCGTATTTAATTTCCTCGGAGATTATTGTTTTATTGGTGGATTTTAATAAGGATTCGGCATTCCTTCAAAACCGATTGTTCATTCAGGATAAATCATAGAGAATAAGTGATTAATCTTTTCAAATCGTACCGTGGTCACGAAGGATAGGCTAGCTGAAATAATTGCATGTTGCTGTCCCTGATGAACATCCATTATCCAAGGACGCGAACGGCGAGACTCGTACAGCTATAAAGTGACACCATTTTGTTACGCGAATAATAGGGCTGTGAGGCTGTAACAGACGAAGAAAAAGCAAGCGACATATTATAGGCCACAAGTACTTATTCAGTATGGTATGCATATAGATATGTAAGTATGTACATATGTACGTACACTACATACCTAATAGGTCATAGGCACCGGTACATATTACACGTAGTATAATACTAATACGGTAAGCGGGTAAGGTAAGAAATATGAAAATGAAAGGACAGCAGCTTATTTGAAACACTGATAGCAGCCAATACACGAATAAATGTTCCCGTTTAGCGTTATGTATACGTGTTAAAGAGCTTATATCGAGACATTAACGATCATGTACAAACTCCAGCGATGAGGTATCCCTTCTTCAACATACATATACCTCCGAACAATTATTCCTCCCCCACTATCCCCGCAGAAACGTTCACTTTTCTATAAAACCTGCACGCGATACTGCAATTTCACCATTACTTTTTGCGAACCTCGCATATAATTCCATCTTGTATACCTACACGCGTTCGACATTCTTCCAAGAGTGTGTAGTCTATCTACCTACATCTGCCTGTATCAATACGCGAAATATGTATATTAATAAACCCGACGGAAATCCGACTAGCTCAGTTATAGGAAAACATCTAAATCGGAAAGAATTATGTTTATGAAAGCTTACCATCTTCGCCTACTACTAACTACATCATGGTAGATGATCGGGCCAACAGATTTAGTTATTTTAACCAACGAGAAAAGTGCTCCGTCGTTTGACTTGCCGATTCAACATAATTAGGTACAACCTACATATATCTACGAATCAGTGAAAATGTTCACGGAATCAGGCTTCCGGTCTTTCGCGTTCTTTCTTATTTTTTTCCATACAATTCAAAGTTCAACGACGATATCGCAAAAATTTACCAACAACAAGTTTCCACGTAAGTGTAACAAACAAGGGTTGGAAATTTCTATCTTTATCCATGAAACCCGCGTGCTTTGCGATCCTCGATCCTTGTGGTCGTAATAGCATACCTAATACCTATACGTACCTACTGTGATATTTTTATACTACCATTAAATATTTAGTCACGATTTGTCATCGAAAGCTGCAACCCGGTAAGAAGATGGTGGAACTGCTCGTCGAAAGGGTGTTAACTTGTGAGAATGTACAAGAGTGCCGCCGTGCATGCGATCACGAAAAAGCTTTCGCTTGCAAAGGTTTCAATCACAGGTACGCGAAGTAAAGATTTCCATCGATATGCTATCAATCTCTCGTGAAAAACCTTTACCTCGCTTCAACGATCGTTTATTAAACCAGTATCTTTTTCTTATGTAAAATGGCCCGTTCATTCCGAAAATAAGGTCCAAAAACGTTGCTGCGCACACGTTTTCCCGTCTGTCAAAAAGATGGTCCAACATTATATCGAATTCAATCGCTAACAAATGTACCTGACAAAATTTTCAAATCGGTTCAGTGGTTCGGGTGCGATCGATAGAAATATGTGAAAGTCTTTTTTTTTTTTAAACCGAAATTGAAATCGACAATTCACCCAATTTCTCATTTCTTACGTTGAGCCTGCACTTTTACATAGAAAACAAGGTGCTTCGGAAGAAAATCTACGGATAAACACCGGAGCTAGAGACAATTGCGTGAAAACGCTAAAATTTCATTTTTTCCCGATTTTTGTGGGTTTTTTTTCATTTTACTTTCTCGCAATTTCGGTCGAGAAAAATGAGTTTTTTCACATACTTCTATCGATTTAATTTGATTAAGTGGGACCATCTTTTTGACAGCCAGGTATAAAGTTCACCTGTCAATATCTTCGAAAACGTGTCCGTAGAAACTTTTTTTTTACCTTATTTTCAGAATCAGGGGGCCATTTTATATAAGAAAAAATAGTGGAATCTGCTGCACAAAAGTGGGGGGTTGATAACACTAGTTATCTGCTCCAAGAACCGAGTAGAATTGTTTAAATATATGTAAATGTAAAAATAATGATTTGGAATTGAAAGGCGCGGAACGAACGGTTCGAATGATACATGCGAACTCACATCAACACCATACTTTCGCATGAACGGTGATAGAGATTTCTTAATCGATTCCCGATACGATTACTATGAAAAGGATCCAACTTGTCTTCCGTCCGTGCGACCTGGTGGTACAGTGCGCTGGATGGATCGTGTTACAGTTTACGGACAAAATTCACAAGATACATGGTCTCCGTTAGATCGCGAAGGTAGGATCGCGAGCGACCACCTTTTTTTCTGGTCAACCAACAATACTATCCACAGATCTGTCGTTTTATCGAGAACTCTTTCCAACAGATGGTGAATTCATTCGGAGCTTTACAGGCGACCGTGTACGATCCAACCAGCAATTTCCACAAGAAGATCGTCGGGGTAAGTGCACGTATATACGAATTTCTAGGTACTGTGTAGTATCCCATCGGGTACGCGTCAAAAGATAGGTAAATGCATACATATGCAGATATGTGTAGGTATTTACGACTATCGTAACGTGATACAGATTACAGATACTATTTACTTAAAAAATCATGATCGCGTCTCGTTAGTTGTCATCTGTAGTCTTAGCTATCCTCTTTGCTCTGTCATTCCCGAATTTGTACATTTCGGCTTCTGATTATATTTATTACGATGAAAACTCTCGCTGTTGCATTTTTTCTTTCCTTTGGAAGGGGGGGGGGGGTGGGGGGGAAAGAAACAAGATACATTTTGCACTCTGCAGACTTTGCTTCCCGTCAGAATGCTCCTACTTGGAACGGCAATTATTGGAGGGGTTCAGAGGCACGTTATTCCAGCACGGTTAACGACGACATGAATCCTCTTCACGATTCTTCCATCAACTACAACGAACAACATTCAAGCACAAGATCTTCGACTCTATCCAAGTCCCGGCTCGGCGACCGATCGCTTCCGCGCGGATTTTTCACACCCCGAAAAGACGAGGAATTTTACAGGAAATTTGATGATTATGGTATCGCATTCGGATATAATGATAATTACATGCCAAAAACAAAGGAATTCCCTTACGGGGAACAGAAAAGGTTACCAGTGACAAGTAAATGTTCGATTAGACTGGCAGCGGGTTCAAAATTAAGTAGGAATGTCTTACGGAAAACGTGCCTGGCGCGTGATTCAAGACAATGCGAAGACTTTTGCATCAACGAAATCACATTTCCTTGCGGAAGCTTTGCTTATAGGTAAGTGAAGTAAAAGAACGGGTTCCGTTCCCTACTCCTTATTAAAGATGACAAGAATTTGCATAAGTTATTTCCGTTGCGCGTAGGTACAACCTGGTAACACCAAATCCCACCGACAATTGTTTACTGAGTGATGTTCCGTATGAAAATTTAAATTTTTACACGGACCTCGAACCAGATCGTGATTACGACAGTTGGATCATTAGTCACGATTCCAAGGTTTGTCGCTCGAAAGGAACAACGAACCGATATTCCTCGGAAGAATGCTTCCTGAGAGTCAGAAGTGGATTCAGCATGCCGACGGATATCACAAAGAAATCAATGCTCGTAGATGACTTGGGGGGATGCCAGTTCGCATGCACGATGTCGCACGAATTTCTCTGCAGAAGTTTTGCTTTTAAATACGCAACAGAAGATCGCGATCGTGCTCAAGAACGTGCGTCTCCGAATTGCTTGATGAGCGATTGGCCTTCAGTAGGAATAAATCCTGTCGATATGCCCGACGTGGATGGTGCTGAATTGTACGAAAGAATCAGTTTCCCCTCTGGTTGCGAACCACCAATTACCATCGCCAATTCACCATTACCAATTACCGACATACAATTACCGCCGTCTACAACGGCGGAACCCAAGGACAAGCAATCCGCTCCGGCAGATGTAGACGAGATCTGTTACTCTCAGTATCACAGAGCATGCAAATTAATGCCCCATGCGATAGTGTCTTCGACACGAGCTGCCACCAAATCGGAGTGCTGCCAGAAATGTTCAACAATGAGGAATATCGGTTCGATACCCTGCATGTCTTTTAACTATATGTGAGCATCTATCTTTCATCTGTCAGCCCTGCACTTTTGTAAATCCGACCGAATCAAAATTCAATAATATCAGTAATTAATATTTCATAGGGTTCACACTGTTGACACACGAGACAATTGTTTGCTGAGCATCATATCGGTACGAGATCTAAGACCAAATCTCGACTACACCTATGACGATGATCAGGTGCTATTGTACATGTGGAAAGACCTCGACCCCTATTGCAGTTTAACTGTAAATTCTCTTAATTCGCCTAGTACCGCAGCAGCGGTGCCCGAGGAACACGGCGAACCGTTTTCTCCACCAGCAAGCCAGATGAACACCGCACAAGGTGTGCCGGATACCGCAACCGGTACATTTCAGCAGATATTTTTTCACTCTGTCCCTCCCACGAGAAGTGTATTCGGACATGAGAATCACGAGTGTAATTACAAACGTAATCACGCGATGTGCAACTATGACGTTGGATCACGGCTTGTTTCCGATGGTTTCGAGCACAGATTCAGCACCCCCCACCGTAAGTAAAGATCAGAAGCCACTCGAACGAGACGCGAGAGTTCGTAGAGTTTACCTTTTACGTATCCCGTGTTACTTTCACTAGCGAGGGACCTCTCTATTTTCCGGCGTTATACGGTAAATGGCCACCCTTGTAAAAACGGCTCTGTCTGTCAGCGAAACGAGATCGCCGGTTATTGGTCCTGCGAAATCGAGGAAAACGAACAAGGTGCTGGGATGGAACCCAACTGGGACTACTGTTGCGAACCTAATCATCGATGCGGCTTTTCGCAGGGATATCACTATCCCTGGTACGGTAACAACAATAATTCTATTCTTTCTATTCACTATTCGGTGTATCACAGTGTCTGTGTTATACATTGCAGGTGTTACGTGGGTTCCAACGACGACCAATGGAGGCCTTGCAGCGAAACGTATTACCCGTATCCCCATTATTTACCCTTACCCAGGGATTATCATTCGTTAAACTCTGAATTATCAGCATTTTCCAGACGTCATTGGCCTATTATTTATCTTCACGAAACGTTGCCGCCAAACTGCACTGTCGGCAACTGACTGCCTACGATCTACGATCTACACAGCAGACAGGAAATATGTAAATCTTTGCCAAAGACTTTTAACTCGAATACCTTTTAACTCGCTGTTCTGTGTCGAATATTTTCAGTATGCCTCGGCGAGCCGAGATACAACAGCAACAAATGTACTATGTATAATTCGAACGATTCGGAACGATTAATTCGCGACTTATTGTTCGCACGGTACCTTCTCGCTCGATTGAAAAACTAGACGACATACATATGTATTCAGCTATTGGGCAATGAGTAAGAAAAATTCAAATACAAGTACACGATGTGTGCGCGTGTGTGCTTGTATATGTAGGTCCAGATAGTTTATAATTAGTGTATAAAAATTATATTTACGTCAATTCCTCATTGGAATTCAATAAAAGCACTAGAGTATGTTCACTGAATATAATATAAGGGTGTGCAAGTATATGTCGTTTTTAAGCCCATTTCATACGTGTCAATTGTCGCAAATGTAGTAAATAGAAATATTCAATATTTCAATGTTTGAACAATTAAAGTGGTAAAGTTTTTTGCAAATACGCGAAAGAGATATTTTTCACGTATGTAATGTGAAAAATATAACATTAGAGGTGTAATATAAAACACGAACCATAACCTTCAATTAACTTCGATCACATATTTAGAGTGTGAACAGCAGTAGTAAGACGTAGAGGCGACAGCGGTCCGAGAGAAATCGAAGGTAGTGTGCAAATGTACTCTTCTTCTTCCTACTATCCCTCTCTATCTCTACCATCCTGTAGTAAATTTGTGTGTAGCGAGGGTATAGATGCTATGCGGCATGCCATCACGCCATGATCTTTGTTAGCATCAGTTACGACTCTCAAAATAATAATCATGAGTAATTTTAGCACAGTTGACTCTTTTCTTATTTTGCGATCATTACTCGTAAGAATATTTTTTTTTGGATATGTTTTACGTTCTTGTGCTCGCGGATAAGTTCACTGAGATGCACTATCCATCTACAGTCTAGTAAGACAGAAAAAGCAATCCATCGTATTTGTATTCCTTGTCTGACCGTCCGCCATTGCTCTGTTCACACTCCAGCTAAGATAAAGCTCAATGCATAGGTATGCTGCAAATTGTAATTTGTGTTAAAGTTAAGGTATTTATTTTTTCTCAGAGTACATTTGTGGCTGCTCCAAAGGTGGCACTTCAAGTTATGCAACTTATAGCCCAACGAACAATAGTCAATTCCTGTCTTAACATATCAGCAGAGTCATACAAAAATTAGATACTTTGTAGAAGTAAGGGTTTAAGAGTCAAACGGAAAGCAAAGTTTGTACCGAAACTGTGGAAGTATTACATTAATAGAATCCTTTCAAATTAAAATTGCCTTTTCTCTGAATCACTACACTGGAAATCTCGAGAACGAGGCGAATGAAATACAATTGAACAATTAAACCAACTTACCCGTAAGTGAAGTTCAATCGCAATTAAGTATATGAAGAGTCTCGTTCAAAGAGATTACATTCCCACCCACAAAAAAAGCCCACCTGCTTTTGTAATAAATAAATAAAATAAAATATTTTTCTTTCGTCGTGGATTTGCATCTTTACATTAACATTGGTAAATTATTATTGTCTAAGATGGTAAGGGAGCTCTAGCCTCTAGTAGAGTCATGAGATCCGTGCTTAAGCGTCAAATATCACCAATGGCTCGTTCACTACAGAGGCCGCCGCTATCGCTTTCATTTCGTTTTTGTTATCGCCCTCTTCGTCAGTTTACCTTATTGCCGTTCGGTTATAAGTTATAATACCTACCCCGATGTTGTTGTCGTCGTCTTCTTTGTGGTCTTTGCGTTGTCAATTTCGTCATCTGATCGTGGTTAAGATTTGCATCGTTACTTGCCATCGTGTTTCACCGCTGCATCGTTAGTTTCGTTCATTCGCGTTCATTCGGTACGGCTGGTTACGGCGGCGTCACCGGCGGTGTCGCCATTGTAAATTATTTGCGAGACAAACGATTAACCAAACATAAGAATCACCAAGTCGGAAGAGAAAGTGTATATATATATATATATATATATATTGCATAAATATATCTGCAAATATAGGTAGTAGTACCGCGACCGCTTTCGCATAAGAAATCGCTTTAGACTCGCGATTATATTACAGTGTGACCGCTTAAACACAGGTCGTTGGAACGTTTGGAGGTGTACAGGTGTATACGCAGGTGTACAAAAGCGGACGTAGGGTGGAAATTTTGTCGAATTAAATGTATGCTCCACTCTTTAGGAAGTTCAACGTGCTTCTGAGAAATTCCATATATTACCAGAATGCCAAAAAATCGGTTGGTCACGCGTTCAGTGACGGGCGCTCGACCGTCTCACATGACTTTAAATTTGGAGTGTGTAGAAGAGCCGCTCAGCCAAATACAATTAATGTTACGACTAGAACTCAAGGAAAATTACGACAGAGTGCGTTTCTCCTTCTGTTTCAATACTTTATTCTTATTTGAAACGTCAGCCAAGATGATACGATGAACGCATTTATTTTCATTACTTTAGGTTGCTGCTACTTTAGAGGAATTGGTTAAAGATCATGGAGGTAAATTGGTATGCCAAGCAGGCAATGTCAACGGCTATCAATATACATTGTAGGTATCATTTTCTACGTAGACGTTATCTTTTCGCAATTGCTGCTCTTTTAGCAAACTTAGAGTTTGTATCTTCTCGTATACCAGGCCTCCAAATCCTGCGCAAGCAGTGGTTAAAAATAGTCCCCAACCAGTTGTGAATCTGGTGAGTATTATGAATTATTAAACATCATTGATGATGAAACACTTCTATAGCCACCTATTTTTTATCATTTACAGAATCAGAGTAAAAGTCAACCGATTAAACTCAATGTATTGAATAATGCAAATGGCTCTCAGGGCAACATACAATTGGTCGTCGATTCCCGAATGGGCGTCATTCTGGGATCGGTGGCTCAGGCTCAAGGTAAACCGCTGTTGGTTGAAGAATTTACTTCTATCGAGTTAACCATTTAAAATTGCATAAATTGCAGCAACTACTATAACAACTGCTTCCACATGCTCAATGTCCACTCCAGTGTCATCGTCCGCATCGACATCCACGTCTATGGCTCCAGCTATGTCTACCATCACGCATTCTCAGGCAGAAAATGTACAGAAAAGCATTATCGTTCTCTTTCCTTCAACTCGTTTAAAATAAGCTAAAGATATTATTAAGAGCGCGCTCATTTTTCCCAGTATAAATATACTCGATCCGGACGTAGGACAAAGGTGCTTCAGGTGCAACAACCCGATATAATAGAGGAAGTATGTTATGCGTATATATTCTTACGATTCACGCTCCGATTGTTGAACTTTGATTTTGATTTTGATTATATAGCCTACACTAGTCACTCGTGGAAGACAAAAGCTGGGATGTCCGACGCATGTCGTTACACCAAGTAAGTTATACACGATTAATCGCTTTTATGTATGCGCGACGCGTATAGGGTAGCCTACACGTATACGGGGGAGTCAAACACCGTTTTTCAGCTACCACTAGTCCGCAAGGTGTAACCAACCTCAGAATAAAGACAGTAAGCAAACAGCAGATTGCACAGACGGTGGTGGCATCAACGGCAGTGACCGCGAGTACGACCACGGGAACGGTAACGGCCACGGCAACGAGATTGACAGTAACTAAACCGACCGAGCACACAAGCATTGGTGGAATATCGGTCGGAAGTAAGAATACGGGTTAGTAGGAGTAGTACAGCTGTACATATGTCGATTAAATAGGATTGTCAGCCAGTTGGCTAATCACACGTAACCTTTTCAATGCAGCTTGCGAACAGATCGATGAGTCAAAGAAGAATCTTCCGGATGGTAGAGAAGTAACATTTAACAAAATGAACGGCGGTAGAACATTTCCTTCATTAGTCGTTCTCGCTAGACCGAATCTCCGTACCAAGGACATTGCGCCACAGATCGCTCAGAAAGAAAGATCGGAGCTAGGTATTCATTCATATGGCTGTGCCCATGCTTTTCAATACATCTATCCTATCACCAACTGATGTACGTTTCAGATATTAAAGTCAAGAGTGTACTCATGTTTTCTGCCACAAAGTTCGCCGAATGGTTGATACAACAGGGCTTGGTGAAGTCTGAACAATACTGTGCCCAACATAGCAACAATTATCAAAAGACTAAACTGAAATTGGGAATGTACAGTGATCAGGGCACTTTTCCGTATTCGGGAGGATACGTTTGGATCTCAAGCTGCTGTCCAGATCGTTTTGTCTCTGTTTTTTCTGGTTCGATCTTCCAAGGGGCACCGTACACGCCTACCGTCCTTTTAAAACTCATTTATCATTGGGCATGCCAAACGAACGTTCAAAATGTTATTTCCTGGGTCAAAGTGTCGAATGCATACGTGAAAAATTTTTATACACACGTGCGTAGCATTTGCACGTCCGCAATTTGGGATAAGACTCGCAAGATGGGAGGTAAAAATTCGGTGATACAAGTTGGCGTAATCAGCTTGGGTACAACGTCCCAAGACGGAAATTTGCGACAGGTTAAAGTCGAGGTGCTCGGTGTGCTGGATTTTGCCACGCTCGATTTAAGGTTAAGGGCATGCGACCCCGTTCAAGATGGCGATAGATCGTACAAACGACGATTCAATAACATTTTACATCCACTCAAGGACTGGGTGCACACAGACTCGAAGATTATGACGGATTTCACCGTCGACAAAAGCACACTCGAAGAAATGGGTTTTAATTATATCACGCAGTCTGCATTCTCCGACCAAAATTCCCGAAATTTCATGAGTAATTATCACATTATGGAGTATCTGAGAAAAATCGTTCCCAGAATGTTTCAGAATACTCTCAGTTTACTTAGTAGACAGATGATACAACAATTCTTAGACGAGTTAGTATGGAGAGAAATGTACGGCTCGACCGCAGCTCGAGCATTCGACAACATCATCGTACACATCGCGGAACAAACTAGGATCGATTCAAACGAAAGTTTGTTGGAACGTTTGGCTAAAATAGCTGCAAATCCGTTCCAGAATTGGTCTTACTCCAATGTAAATCCACCGCCACCTTTGACGCCTCTGGTGACGACGATAAACAAAGAAGAAATTCAATTAGGTCACGAGACCTTGGTGCAGCCTGGTGCTAGTAACATCAAACAGCAACAACAACAGCAACAACAAGAGGCATTGTCTTTCGTTCAAGCAGTAAAACCCGGTCCAAAGAGAGGGCGAAAACGAAATCTCGCAGCATCGACCAGTCCAGAACCTGTAGCAAAAAAGAGTACGTTCGATTCGAAGGGTAGCAAAGACCAAAGAGACAAAGACAACAAAAATGATCAGATACGATTGCAAGAGTTCTATTACGCTACCATGGAAGGTGACAAGAGTCTTCTTTTAAAAGAGCAGAAATGTTCGTTGTACTTGAAATGCTTTCTTTGCGCGCAAACGATGCGTTCTAATACGGATGTGATGGAACATACGATCGGTCATGTACCACCTCAAGTGCCTGGGCAATCAAATTCCCCTGTGTGCCGGTACTGTTGTACAGCTTTCTCCTCCCAACATCAAATGATTACGCATGTTACGGAAACGCACAGTAATTTCGGTCATTCCGACAGCGATATGGTCGTTTGTGCCATTTGCGAACACAAGTTTGGAAACAGCGGTCTCCTTATCAACCACTTGTCGTCGATGCATTACCCTTCCGAAATGCCATATCGATGCGAAAGCTGCGGTTATCGCAGTTCCAGTCACAAAGATGCTATCAATCACTATTATCGAGTCCACGAGAGGGGCGAAGGCTTACAGTGCCCTTATTGCTTGAAAGTAATACAATTCGTAAGCGAAGGTAATCCCAGTGCTTCTAGCGTTCATACTTTCTTACTGCATATGCAGAGGCACGTTATAAGAAGAGAACAAGGACGGGGAAATAAGTGTTCCAGATGTTGTCTCTGGTTCAATCAGAAGAGTTCGTTGAAACTTCATCAGCGAGAGTTACACGACTGTGTTTCCGATTCAAAGGTTATTCCTTACTCTAGCAGTAGTAATGGAATAATGATTTCGAAACAGCGACCCCAACATAGGCGATTCGATATCGAAAGTCCTGTAACGGAGTTACCACGCGACGAAAAAGTAAAAAAATGGATCACAGGCCCGATCACCGTAAATGTCTCCACTGAAAATTTATCTTGTCAAGAGTGCGAAGAGGATATAGATGAACAAGATCATTATCCAGGTGAACAGAGATGTCAACAGTGTCGTTACGTTACTTGCTGCTGGCGCGCGTTTAAAGAACATCAACAACAAATTCATAACGAACGTCCGATGACCAGTCTGGTAGTTCCTTCACCTCTCATTAATATTCCGTTGGAGAAAAAGATGCAGTGTTCGTGCGGTTACGCAACTACCGATGGCAATCAGCTAGCTACGCATCTGATTAAATGTAAAAAGGTGTCCGCCTACCCGATGGAAGACACAGCACCGTCCGGAATGTTGGATAGTTTGGGACTAGTTCCAAAAAATACTTGCGACGAAATTGATAACGACGGTAAAAGGACTAATTTACGGTAAAATACCACAGAGAAATGCTACGAAAGTAGAGTATAATTTATACACGCCTAACACGGCAAGCCATCAACGGTTCATCGTTATACGTATAAAATCAAGAATATGAATGGAGATGTTGGAGGAAGAAGAAGAAGCAGCAGCAGCAGCAGCAGCAGCAGCAGAAGTAGAAGCAGAAGATAAACCTTAAACCAGGGAGAAGAGAACAGGAAACATCACAAAATAGCAACTTGTGCGAATATCATCGTCGTAGAAGTAGAATAGCGTAGCCTGGCCTATTTGTCATCTTTTTTACTTGCAAAGTGTCACGCGTTGTTTTCTAGATAAGTTTGCGGCGCACAAGTTCTAACGTATGTATGTATGCGGATACGTATACCTACAGGTAGTAGGTAGTACATAGACCTTGCGTCATTCGACAACGGTTCCTAGTGTTGAGCAAAAAAATCCGTTCACAACGATTTACATATTACACGCCTTGTTGGCTGAAATTAAAACAGTCGGTGGTGGTAACCAACGGATTCATCTTAGCCATTAAATAAACTCTGCTAGGTCGATTCCTTTAAACGCATCCGACGCGTATGTACTACGTCATACATTCTCGGCAAACAATATTTTATCGATAATATTGTGTTTCTATCACAAAGCTGTATCTTTATACCACGAAATAAATAGATATATGAAAATAAGTATTTTCTACTATAGAAAACGCGCAAGCGCACCCCCCCCCCCACCCCCCGAAAAAGTACAAACTACCACACACACATCATATTACGTATATATATATATATATAGTGTAGAACAAAATGGTCTTTCTTTTCTCTTTTTTTAACTTTTATTTAGCAAGTACGTTTTTGTGTACGAATAATAAATGTAGCATACATGCATCTTTACGTGGTCAAGTGTACGAATATTATATATATATATATATAATACTAATCGAGAAAATAAAATGAGCAGAATTGTTCTGTGACTGGAAAAATTGAGGCAAATTTGAAGTTACCTGCGTTAACACATAATAGTTCGTCACTCTGTATTTATCTATATCTATATTATGCCATAAACATTTTTTACTCTTTTCTTCCGATAGGTATTTTAACGTTTTTTCTTTTTTTTCTTTTTTAAATGATTTTATAATGGCTTAATATCGTCTGTTATCAAGTCAACACTAAAGAATATATTTATTAGCAAGAACTCTGCAATGTTAATTGATCGGGGATTACCACAGATTATGATGACCATCGCAGTATCATCACTTGGAACTAAATTTAATAATAAAGAATTATGTAGTAGTAGTAGTAGTAGTAGTAGTAGTAGTAGCAGTAATGATAATAATGATGATAATAATAATAATAATAATAATAATAATAATAATAATAATAATAATGATTAACGCCACTGTAACGATCGTAATGAAGGTTATGTAAGTTACGGTGCCTCAGGCATATACCTATGTTTAGATTATAAGTGTCGATGAAAATAGTCACGCGATTTACAATTTTGCCTTCGGTTCGTGAAATATTGGAAAATGTAACTTAACTGCAACATATTTAAATATTATTCCGTGCGAATGTTTCTTATTTTAAGGAGATTAATTTCTAGAAACAAAGTAAAATGGCTATTTAGAAGAATTCGATATTGTTTGCGTATCATGACGTATTGCATCATCGATATTGATAATAATACTTTAAAGCGATAAAGAACTACAAGATAATGCAGAATAAAAAGAAATGGCGATACCCAATCTATGACAATTAACATTGAGATTTATCGGTAATAAATTTTTTCTATCCTTTGACGGGTCGTCATTTTATATAAATGTTAAACGTCGATACCGTCAAATTTTTACACGTGGGAGGAAGCTTCGTCAGCAGTTTATATGCTCTTAAGAGAATTATTAACATTGTATTAAAGAGAATGAATCGATGTTATTCATCGAAAGCTTGTGATGTACGCGCGTTCTACGTATCCCCGACTATTGATATCGGTGTATGTATTCTTCGTACGCTTGATCTTCGTGTCTCTCCGTTCCACATTGTTTGTTCGCTCGTTCGTACAAATGTACGTGTACACACGTTTCTCTTAAATTTAACGCCAAGGTGTGCGACGCGATGAATTTTTCAGGCGCACATCGCCAAGTTTATACGTTTCGAGTGAAATAATTTTTTTTGATAATGCACGACAAAAACAGCAATGGTTCCATTGTACTATACGAAAAATGTAAGGGGACTAAAATAAGTAAACATTCATACTACATAATATTTCCTATTCGTCCCGTTGGATGTGTCTTATTAACATCCGTTCCTGTAATGATAAAAGAAATTAAAAGGAAGTTATTCAAAGACAATCGAAGGTTGAAAATAACGAGCAGCTTAGCGTGGAATAAACTCTATACCTATGCGTTAAATTTGAGAGAGAAGTGAATCTGTTGGTCGATTATTCGATGGTATAGAGCATGTAGAGATTGCCAGCATCGCTGCCTGGTGGTACCAAGGCATGAGTCGGCGGTAGAGCAGTGAAGCCCAAGAACATGAAGGTACGAACCAGCATCGCTAAACCATAACAACAAAACGATTTAGAGGTAAAGTTCTTCTCGTTACAATCAGCTTCGTCGATGCCAAATAACGATAGACGACAAGACTGACCTCGGTCTGCCCTGTCTTTACGTAGGCAAACAATAATATTGGTGCATCGTAGTGTTTCTTCAGCATACTCCAGGAGAGACACGAAGCCTTCTTTCGAACCCTCTGGTAAAAGACAGCTTGGCACGCGAATGTAAAGACACCGGCGCCATACCACCGTTTCCCATTCGACGGATGTACTTTCCGTCAGATGAAGAGTGAAGGTCAGGCGTAAAGATTCACTATTTCTCACAGCTTTCAACAATTCATCCTCCTACAAAAATTATTCGAGGATTAACATTTCACACGTATCAAGCAAAGAGAGTACGAATAATTTCGTACATACTTGTACAATGTGGGAGCTCACAGAGAGCTGACTCTGCTTGATCCCCACGCCGCGGCTCTCTGTGTTGACTGTCGATACAGACAATGCGGCATGGGGCACATCAGGACCACCACAGAGGCCCCACACCCAGCGTTATACAATAGTGCTGTTGAAAACTACAGCCTTCTTCTAGGCTTTCGTCCATGCACTTGCTTGACATTTCACTGCAATCGTATAAATATTGTATAAATATCTATTAGAATTTCATTATATCTATAACTTGTAAAACTGATCGCGAGATGTACATAATTGTAACAGATCGATGCTTATAATACTCTTCTATCGTGTGTATGTATGTAAATGTAAAATTTAAGAATGATTTACAAGAATATTTAACCCATATATCTGAAAATCCATAAAGCTCGTGAAACGTGTTAAACGTAAAAGTGTTTTTGTTTCAACAAAAATTCCTTATCACTCATAATCTATCGGTCAATATCGGAGATAAGGTTACACGTCGTAGATAAAAACACATCGATTGCTTAGGGTGTGTACATCGCGTTTCTGTTCCCCCTACCTATTGACGCATGCATCGATAACTTGACGTGCCATAGAACAATAAGAATTTTACATACAGATGCATCAACGTACTTGGGATACTTACGTACGTACGTATTTTTCTTTCATCTCAGCGTTTCAAATTGACTCGAACGCGCCGTTAGGACCGTTAAGACCAAACGAAATATAAACAAACGATCATTCGCATCGTAAGCCCACTCGGGTATTGTTTTTTTTCTCGAGTTACATGAAAACATCATAAAATGGCAGCGAAATATCCTCGCGCTCGTATCATTTCTACTCACGCATCGCTATGCATTGGTGCACGTATATGACGGGGAACAGCTGACACATACCACTATCCATGTACGTGCACCTGCAGTGGATTGTACTTGTGTATGTACTACGCGCAAGTACATACGTCACGCGATATATCTCACGATTCACGTGGCATCGTAACGGACGGAAGGTATTGCTCCTTCAAAGAACATTAAACATACCGTATCAACAACATCATTCAATGTTTCGATCCCTCGGTTCTACCCTCCTTGTCCAAACATGCACCCCCCACATGCATGCGCGCTGCATACATACATGCATAAAAACATGGGTACGTGCACTTTCGAACGTATACTACGTTGATACAAAATGTTGAACATCATTCGCAATACCGAGGGAAATAACATATAGATTAATGTAGAATTAATGTCGAATCTAACGAAGGTTTTTTTCCCCATTATCGAAGCTAAAGAATCCAATCGGATGGTAGGTATGTAGTAACGTCACAATCATTGTTCCATTACAAGTTACAAGTGTTTAGTTTTCGAGAGTTCGCTGGGAAAGCATTTGTCGAGCAAGTGAACTGCTTTAAGAAAATATGTACTATCGAATTCGTAGTTGCACGAGAAGCGTGTGTTCGTTGGAAACAGTAAAGAAAACACACTACACATGCCGATAAATAGGATGCAAGATGGCGGTGACGAACTCAAGATAAAAATGACGCAGTAGTCGCACTGTACTCACCAATTGCTGGATATTAGACTTGGCATTATCATGCCCTTTTTACTACTTTCACAATTACTTAACGGTAGACTGGAATTAATGTTCATACTTCTTTCTTCGTAAAATTTTGACGGTCGTAAAATTACTTTTTGAAGACGAAACGTTCGCTAAACTAGCGATTGCTATACGATAAGAATTATCGTAGAATAGGTATCACTCCACGCAAGACAATCGTCTCACTCGAACGTGCGAAATCAGAAACGATACTGAAGCGCTCCTTGTCGAATGTCGACGTCCAAGTCACTACTCGATCTACTTTGATTCGATTCGATTCGATATACCAAAATCGATTCGATTCAAATCGATTACACTTTATTCACAGCTGTTTCGAGATTTCGGAGCGACATGACGAATGCCTACAAGGTATTATACAGAGGCGTATCTAGGGTGGGGCAAGTAGGGCTCGTGCCAAAAAAAAAAGAAAGAAATAGTGTTTCTTGAATAAATTTATTTGGATGATTAATGTTAGTAGTTTACGCTTGTTATTCGTGTGCTTCGCATGCCTCTTTATGGAAGCTTCGAAAAAAACTTGCTGCACTTTTCGGCTTCATTTGCCTCCAACTTTCGTCTCTTCCGCCCTTCAGCTGCACTTTATTTAAAAGAATTATCTAAATTCTAAATAAAATGTTTTGTGTGACGAACACTTTTAACAAAGAAGTAGAAGAGAAAAGATGGAATTGGAATGATATGCATGAGGCGCGATAGGGGGGAGGGGGGTTGTGGACTGCAATTCTACGCTTGCCCTAGGCACTGTTTACACTAAATACGCCACTGGTATTATAAGTGCATACTTAGTACCTATGTATTTATAAAAACGTACATATTCGTTTAATATTTTTCAGTGTTGTTTAAATATTCACGCTAGTCAACGATTAACAAGCGAAAGAATTATATGTACACCGGCGCGGAATAAAGTAGGAATGCCACGTCTTCTCTTTCCGATTGTGTCGAGAATTGAAATACCCGTGACTCTTTTAACTCCTATTTCTTAATTTCATCATTTTGTTTCATAACACGAACGGTTAAGATACAGCATAATTTCGTACGTTTAAACTTTAGATAACTATTCTGGTAATTTCAAATTATACATTTCACTTTTATGAAATTCTATTTTATTCAATATACAGTATTTTTCTTATCTCAGACGGTATTAGTTAAGTTAAATCATACAGAAAACAGCTGGACAAAGAGAAACATGAGAAAACTATCGACAGCCATAAACGAAAGATAATTGCTTATAACAGATTGATTTTTAAAAAGTGTATACACAATGGATACAACGACGATATATGGAATGTTTTCACGTCGAATGCTCTGTACACATGCTATTCAGGGGCGTTTGGAAACTTTTTTCCGGGGGGGGGGGGGGGGCAACTTTGGGATGATGGTAAAGAAAAATATACCCGTCTTGTTTTTTTTAACCCATTTTATAGTGCCAATTTAATTAAAAATTTAAAACCGAAGTTTAAAAACATTCCCTTAATAATTTTTTCTCAGAAGCCAGGGAGGAGGCAACTGCCCCTTTTGCCCCCCCCCCCCCGCGGCGCACATGATGCTATTATATGATTTTTTATTTTTTATGTTCCATCTGGAAAATCAACTTGTTTATCCGATGTCGGTATATTCCATGCATCCAGGCACAATAAATTTGTCGCACATCTTTGTATCGAAATCACTAACATTCTGTAACTTCTGGCAAAGCTATCAGAGACTAAGTTCCTTTATATATAGAGCATTAGAAAAAAAAACTTTCAAAGGGCACGAATCTTCTCGCACTAATCATTTCTTGCGCACTTAACGGAACAGGTGTTCAACCACACATCACTTGGCGAACAAAATCTTCATAATTGATATTACCCTGTGAATCTTCATGACCCGCTAGCAGCGTTTCAACTTCTTCGTCGCTAAGCTTCTCACCTACCACAAATCAAATGTACAATTAAAATTTTACGAACAATCTATAATTATATCGCACGGTTACTGCAATTATAAATATGAAACCACTGCTTATTTCGCATACCCAATGTTGTTAGAAGATGTCTCAATTCAGCGGAAGAGATGAAACCATTTCCATCTTTGTCAAAGTGGCGCAAACCCTCTATGAAGTCATCTGCTGTGTCGGACGTACGAGATTTGCTTATAGCTTGATAAATAGGTAAAAACACTTCGAAACTAATACGTTCGTCAGGTTTATGCTGATGGGTAAACTTCTTCACATCCGATTCTGTTGGATTTTGTCCAAGAGCTCGCAATGCGTCCCCAATTTGGGCGACGTGAATCTTTCCATCTCCTCGACTGTCAAAAAGCTGAAATGCTTCTTGGAATTCTGAAGCAATGCAAAACAACCTTCGATTATCACAGTTATATTCGCAACGAAACACAATAGTAAATTCATATCTTTCGCGCACGGCTTCGCCCTAGTAAAATATAACGTAAACGATATTACACGCATGTCACTAACAACAAATGTACATATTTACCCTCCATGGATGACATCATTCTATTAGTCAGTTCCTGATAACTACAACCATACATCTTGCAATTTATATATAGTATTTAGTATGAAACCGTATGCAGGATTTTATATTAAGCAAATTTAAGCAGCAATAAGCCGCGATCGCGTTTCACTTTTCCAGTTTTCGATAATAAGAAGAATCAACAAAATAAATGTCGGAATTGGTATCGTATCACGAGACGTACATATATATACGGTGTTCGATATGAAATCCTACTAGAAAAGTACATACGTAAATAGGTATGTACCCCTACATGTATAAAGAGAAGCGATTTAAAACCAACATAAAAGTTCCGAACCAACGACTGCTGCGATGTTACTCGCTTTCTGTCTGCCTTTCTTCTTTTCTGCCACTAGTATTTCTTTCAAGTACCTAACCATAAAAGGTAATCACCGACGCGCAACGGTCGGTGACACCAGGGTGGGTCTAATAAGGTAACCACACATTCTTGACCTGAATTAAGCATCGAGAAAAAACTGTTCGCCCCTCTTTTCATCTCACGATCCTTGTTGCCGAAGAACTCGTACGCGTTCACTTACCTGCCAGCTGATCCTCCGAGTACGATGCCTGTAATCAAATTCACTGTCTTCTATCTTCGTGCTTGTTTTATAGGTATATAAATCTCCTTAATAAAGTATTCAAAATTACTTACCATCCCGATCGCTGTCAAATACACACCGAACAAGTATATACCTACGTAGGTATGGTACGTATCTACCTTTCTACCTATCGTACTACACAACCGAGACAACGAGCGCCACGATTCTACTGGATTCTATTTACTTACATATGTACTAAGGCCGACGTAGGTAGGTAGTATGTACATATGTACAAGTCATTCGTTATACTTAGCACAAAGCGGAAATGAGTCACGTCGATCGAAAGTGAATCGAATTCCCCTACACTGTTTACCGTTTAGAATCGACTAAAAGAAGGAAAGGATGGGCCGAATGGGAAACTCGACTGCCAAAGGTTTATACGTCATTACGGAAGCGACAATCTCATCGAGTACATACCTATGTATGTACGGTACATACGCACTATGTACATATGTATGTATCAGAATGAGATGTTTATTTAACAGACTTCATTTCATTCATTGTCACATACGAAAGAATTTCGTTATTCGAAAGAATTCACTGTTACGGAAGAACTTGCGAGAATTAACTATTCTTCGTAGCCCTCTGCCGGCAAGTCTGGGATGTTTCGTAACAATGCGTTGCTTGTAGCAAGTAGCAAGTTCAATAGACTAGCCGCAACAAAACCGAGGCCCGAATTTCTTGAACAGGAATCCCTAAAAAGTTGCCAATTGGTGTAAAAATAAGATTGTCAAAGTTTTAGCTCGATCGGATAACGTTAGGACCTGCCTCATCAGCCCGAAATTGTTAAAAAACAGCTATTTTTATAAAAAAAAATCGAGGTTTTTTCCGCTATAAAATTAGAACGGTGTATCCTAGAAATGTGTTTTTTTTTTTAGTTTTGCAGAGAATGTTCCTGGCTTCAGTTTGCACTTGCACAACTTGTTTGATAAACGCATAGATCGGAAAATATTTGGCTTTTTCGAGGACCGGTGCTGTTTCGGATCTGGAAAAGCGACTCTTTCAAAAAAATGGGACAATTTACCTAAGGTGATAATTTATTTTTTTAACGTTTTTCCCCTATTTTTGTGTTATTTGTCATCAGAGTTGAGCAAAATGTAATGTAATTACAAATTACAAATTACAAATTACGAGTAAACTGTAATTGTGTAATTGATTAAAACATTACTTTTTGTAATTGTTAATTTAGGTAGTTGACCATTTGTTTTTTTCAACTATATCTAAATGAACGATTACAGAAAATAATGTGTATTACGATTACAGTTTAATCGTAATTTGTAATTAGATTACATTTTGCTCATCTCTGTTTAGCATTAAAGAGTTCAAGTAAGATACTTTTTAAAAAATAGATTTTCAACCATGTAGGTGAAAGGAAGAAGTGGGACAGAGGGGGGGGGGGGGAGGAAATATCGACATACGAATAAATTATTTATTATAATCAAACCATAATGAACTGAAAATATTGAACTTAATTATTAAAAAAAAAATCTTCAGAAATAGCAAGTAGTAACATCACAACAGGTTTCATGTCTAAATTAAATATTAATTATAACCTAATCTCTCTCTTATATATATATAAAACGCAAAGTATTATTGTGTCTGTACACGGTAAACTCGGAAACTACTCAACCAATTCTCGTGCAGTTTTCACAGATTTGTAGAGACAACATTTGGGAAAGTTTTAGGCTATATAGCATCTCGATACTTCTAAATGGGACTGAGTAATAAGCGAAATAGTGGAGCGAGGCAGATTTCTTACGTGGCGTTCATCGCGGTGCGCGCAAGAGATGCGCGTACGGTTCCCTGTAAAGTGGTGGGGATCACGGTTGCCAGGAGCAAAGAGGATAAGATAGAGTGGAAGCATCCCATAAGAGCCCGTGTTAAAAAGCACAGACGAGGTATAGAATAGACCTATCACCTTATGCGACTTCGTGTCGCCACCCAATCTGTGTTACCGACCCATAATTTGAGGACTGAATTTAGCGACCTCTGTTCATGAACAGCGGCCAACTCAAGAACTACTCTGAAATGTGTTGAAATACTTAAATATGTGTGCGTGCTTGTATACGTGTGACTTGTTTAGAGTGAGAGTTTAACATGGAGGGCGGGCTTTCGGTAAGCTATGCTTTGGCTCGGTTTGTCAACGACTCACGCCGGATTTCTTTCTGAAAACCTATTTCGGGGATCAGAAGCCTATATGGCGCTGAAATATGGCACTTCTTGAGAGCTTATACAAGCTATAAATTGCAAGATGAAATTGATTGTTAGTATTTTTCGTGAAGTGGAACATTTAATTAATATTTATAATTATTATTATCTTCTATTTTTCTGATTTATTTGCTTTCATGTACTTGGAGTATTTTTTTTACTTTTCTGAAGTTTTTTATGGAGATCTCACTTGTTTTTACAAAGATAATTTACATAGAGAATGACTTCAGACCATTTTCAATATTATAAATTATTATTATATTATTAATTGATGACTGGATAATTTTTTCATCCTTTCGGTTTTTTTTTAAAAATATATTGTATTGTCATCCAAACTACGCACGCCTGCAAAGCTTCAAGACAATTGGATTGGTGGAATTGGTTTAAATTGGTTTTTATCATTTAAATTAAAAAGAAATTCATTTATGTATATGTTTGTAAAAACACGTTTATAACTTGGTTATAACTTGACGGTAAGCTGTCAAAATTTGGAGTAGATTGCACAGTGAAGATAGCGATTGACGAACGAAACGTGTGTTAGTTCCGTTTTGGCTGAAGGTGTGCGTGTAACGCATATACGTATTATGTCGACAAAATTGGGTTGGAGAATCAGGAGAAAAACCTTATCGCATCTGATAGATTCATGAGACGATATTACGATATCTCGGTTATGCGCGGACCGATTTTATTGAAATTGGTCTTATTCGAAAGCTTATATGCTGTTTACATAAGAAAAATGCCTTTTAAATTTAGAAAATATTGCAGGCGTGATGAGATATTAATGAAATAAGTTTTAGGTTAGGTTTGAATAGCCGTGCGACGAGTAAATGATAGCGGTAGCGACAGTCGACATATACAGGTCTTTCATATACTTGGTGTCGAGACTACATGTAAAAATCACGCTATATATGTATGTATATATATATATATATATATATATATAGGGGCGAAATATGTACTTCTATATATATATTATTAAATTCGAGATAAAAGTTTTAGTATCGCGTTTTAAACATTAATAAACTATTTTTCTTTAATTTCACAATCATTCGAGATGCTTAATGTTTTGGTTACGCTTCTTAAGTTTAAATCTTTCGTATGAGTTATCTTATTAATAGTTATTACCTTCGAGTCATTAGATTCTCCGAATAAAACATGAATAGGCTGTGATTGTCAAATATCCTAAGTAGTTCTCGAAATGTTCGATTAAATCCTTCCTTTCCTTTCTTCCACATATATAAATATATAAAATAAAGATACGTGGAATTCTCAAGATGCGTGAAATATTGGAGTTCAATAACGACGTTCACCAAAGTCCGGGGACGGATCGGACGGAAGAACTATTGAAATGCCATAGTATATCTTAATGTATTATTTCCATCGATTACTGGAATAGGTGGGAGGTCGTTCATCAAGATTCTACTGCAATACACTAACAATAAGTATCTGGACATATAGGTATACATAGAAAGAGCAGCGTGCATGGCTACAGCCGCGAAAAGTACATATTTTGCAAGGGACATTGCGATATAGGATTATCTCTGGCCTTTAGAAATTTCACGTTCCATAGTAAACAGTTGAGGTCGACCGCAACCTCTACCAATGTGACAACATTGACGGGAGGTGTAAGCCACGCAGTTCAACGTTAACCGCGGCAGCGATCGGATCAGTGAACGTGCCTACATATTATTTCGTGATTTCTCGATTCGTGCATTAATTTCATCGCGATTACTGGACTATGTGGGAGATCGTTCAACAAGATTCTACTACATTACACTCAGTGCCCCCAGAGGACTATTTTGGAAAGACTTTACTCGATTCCACACACATCTTTCCACTACTGAGAGATGGTTAAAAAGATGAACTGCTTTTGTAATCGTGTGCAATGCGATTGTAGAATCAGTGCTTATTTCGCGATAAAGTATTTCATAGTGCACAATGGCCCTGCGTGTTAGTAATGTGAACGCGAAAGTAAAGTTAGTGTTTTAACGCATCTAGAATCAATTCAGAGCACCAGTGCTCCTATTGCTTTTTCATCGCGAAAGTAATGTGACATATTTGGAAGTTGGACACATTCTATTTGGTACTGCTAAAAGGGGGTGCATGTCTGCATAGATAGCAGTGAGACTATTTTCAACGAACGGTGAGTGATACTTTTTCATTCTTTGAATTTTTCTGCATGCTATTGAACAAAACGATTGCTGTATTCGTATTATTGTTAGTATTCGTGAATAGTAACATTTAATGTGTGTGTGTTTCCAAATGTTTAATACACGTAGAAAAATACAATGAATAAATTTTAAATTCGCGCTAGGAGTTTTAATATCGTGTTTCAAACATTCTAAATTTCTTTTCTTTAATTTCACAATCATTCGGGATGCTTAATGTATCGAATACAAGTTACATTTCTGAAGTTGAACTCTTTCGTGTGAGTTCTTTCAAATCTTCTCTCTTAACAGTAATTACATTCGAGTCATTAGATTCGTTTAATAAATAATGACAGTCATTGTTGGTACTGCTTGGTCACTATGCTCGCTACTTTTGCTTTCCTAAATATAAAGACGCACTAGTGGCAATATTACGAGAAATGAAAAATGTCACTTTTACCACCTGATATCTCGACCTCCCATGGTCCCTTTATAAAATAATAGTATAATAATAAATGACTGCTGCCAAAGCAATCATTTATTCCAATATTCTCCCCCTCCCCCCTGCATTAAACTAACTTTAAGCCACTAATCCAAAAATTTTATACATCGCGGAAGAACTTGCAAAGGTGCTTAGTTTTAACTAGCCATAGTCTTAGCAATACGTTTTAGTTTAAGAACTTTAGTCGTAAGACTTTTTCCAAATTTTCAAAAATGTATCGTAATGTGGTCGAATATGGACCAGAAATATTTCGTAGGTACATCCGCGTTGGTGTGCCTGGACTTGGTAACGTTTTCCAATGCATTGCGTCTTGCAAAACGTTATCAAGCTGAAGCCTACGATCTAGTTTAAGGGTCCAGATCAAGCCAAACTTACATTCGGTGAATTTGGTTGGAGAATCAGGAGAAAAACCTTATCGCATCTGATAGATTCATGAGACGATATTACGATATCTCGGTTATGCGCGGACCGATTTTATTGAAATTGGTCTTATTCGAAAGCTTATATGCGGTTTACATAAGAAAAATGCCTTTAAATTTAGAAAATATTGCAGGCGTGATGAGATATTAAGGAAATAAGTTTCAGCTTAGGTTGGAATGGCTCCGCGACGAGTAAAGGTACACGGTAGCGGCAGTCGACATATACAGGGTGTCTTTCCTGTACTTGGCGTCGAGACGCTACCGCGTCTCTAGATTACGGCTTTACACAGAGGACCATTGTTAGACGAAGATGCGCGCCAGTTCGTAACCATTCTGATTTTCTAGTTATCGCGCCGATACCGGGCTTAAATCCACCTCGGCCCGCTACGTGGTCTCAGATGGTTCGTTCTCGGTCACGCTCGCCATGGCTGTGTAAAGTTGCGATATGGAGCACGCCATGTAGGAACGAAATTTCGGTGGATCGAGGGTGAATGTTCGCATCGCGCCGCGTCTTTCGGTCCTTTAGCCGTTTAGTCTCTTTTGCAATCTCAATCGGGAGATTCTTAGCTTTCGCATATGCCTCGAAAGTTACGCAAGTGCATTTTTGCAATAGATTATGCCACTAGGGCTCATTGTAAAGAGCGCGATAGGCTAGATTTAAGGGTAGACGTACGCTTGCTTGTTGTGAGTGACGCCTTTTACCTTTGCCTTTGCTTACAATTAGCTTCACCGTACACCGTGTCGTTTCGCATTTAGTATACTTTTAGAGACTTGTCATAGTGTATTTTCCATTTCCTACTTTCAATTCTCTTTTCTTTTTTTCTGGAAATATAATTCGCTCTCGGGAGAGATCTTGAATTAGCAAAAGATGCTCGGGCACGATACATTCGCCTGTGCAAATTGTCGGGTTTGTGGTGGGTGCGCCTGTTGCAGCTGCATGTGATTTAATTGCGAGGCGGGCTGCTGTGAGTCTGACTCCTCAGACGCGGCCCCGAGCGGGGAACTCCCGTTAATGAGGGGGCTGGATGAATGGTGGTCGCGTATTAGCGTTTTGTCTGTGCAACTGCAATGCGTGAGTGTATCGAGCAGCGACAGCGAATCCGTGTCCGTTTGTCAATTCTTTTTCTATCTCTGCAATGAGATACTTAGAGTCTATTTGTCACTCGAAAGGAATGCAAGCGTACCTCTAAAATATGCGAAAGAAATTGTAATGGCATATATGTAGAAAGATCGACGAGAACCTATCGCCTATCTTTCTTATCAGCGCATGCTAACCCTTTGGACTTTAAAGTGAAGTCTTTGGAAAGAATTCTAGTAGTCGTTTACCTTCTACTGCAATCACAGTCCTAAGGGTTAGTATACCGAAGCATAGTCTGTTATGCTTCCTCTGCAAAAACTAATTGTAGAGTATTGTGTGTGCTGCGAAACTTAGAAAATTTAGCCAGGCAAGTCTAGTTTTAAGCGCATCATCGAAACATTCGCCGAGGGATTCGCCAAGGTTTGCTCTGGTGAATTCTTTAATAAAGAATTCACTAAGAGATTCATTGCTGGTTTCAGGGAAGTATTATATCTGGGGTAGGATTTACTAACACTGTAGAGTAGAATAGAAATTATTTTCTGGCATTCCATGCCATTAGCGCCCGATGAGGCTGCTTCTTTTTCCTATTACAATTCGAAATTATTATCATGCGCCCAAACAGGCTGCTGTATTTTTTAATTAAAATTGAAAAGGATGATACCTGGTGATGGTATATTAGAATTAAAAAGCATTAGGCGCCCAAGGAGACTACTAATTTCATACATTAAAATTGAAAAACCTTAGACGCCCGAAGAGGCCACTCCTTTTTCCTATCAGACTAAATCAGAATTAAATATTGAGCGCCCAATGTGGCTGCTGGAATTTTTTCTCAAAGTCGGAATTGCGTGGTGCCTTGCAATTTAAAGGAAACTTTTTCGAACTTGTGTTAATACAAATTGTCTGTTTCAGTGATAGTGTTTATTCGCAAGTAAAACTTTTGTACAAATAGGACTTGACTCGAGATTTCAACTTTTAACTTACATGGAATTTACTTGACGCGAATACACTCCATTTTATTACCATTTCGTTTGGAAACAGAAAAGTTTGGACTGTTGTCCAAATGGTGGGGAATTTTTCATAGCATTCAATTGCAATTTAAGTAAATTCCCGGAGAGAAGCATCGAGTGTTTCATCATTGTATGTATATATTGTTAGATATTTACAAAAAGTTTACAAATATATTAATCAATTTCTATGGGTGTTCCGAGTGTAATAGCGCAAGTACAAACACACCGTATTTTCCAATAATTCTTTGTGCGCACATTTAACGTTAATCATCTCATAATGTTACGCGTACGCTTCGGTGTACGTGTAATGTGTATACAATTTTCTTCACATATCTTTGTATTAGTATATAAACCAACGTCACTCGCAGTGCATAAAGTGCTTAATTACCGAAAGGTAGATATGTATGTATGTATGGCGTTTCAGGAAATAGTCTTTCGCCCGTTCGCATAAAAATTCAAATCACGATTTACACACCATGGATTGCCAAGTTCGTATTTAAGACAGAGGTCGGTTTCCATGAAGAAAAGTGTATATCGTATTTCTGAGCATTACATTTGGCGTAAATGAAGTGTCTCGAAGAGATTCGTTGGTCATCGGACTAGTGTACTTTCCACATAAAAACCATTCGTTAATAGCCGCTCTCTCGTACGTAAATCCATCTGAAGCGATGAAACTGTTTGGTTATAGCACATAATGTTGTTGCGACGTACGAATGTACGGACATAATAATGCATCCTTACCGGAGCATCGAACTGGTTCTTTCATTATCTCGTGTGTGATGGGACATAAAAATTCGTGCGGGGTTTCAGCATCGTCTAAGACAACTTGTAAAGCATTGCCATCTTCGCGTTTCAACCAATAGAGTTGAGTCTTGAACATTTCAGCTGCCTGAAAGCATCAATCAATGATTATAGAAAGCGTAATAGCGTTCTAATCGTGATCTAATCGATTGTCCACAGTCCACACACACTATTAGATAGGTATGTAAACTAAATACAAGAGATCTACGCCATACTTCTCCATCTTGTTCGATTTCTAGCCGCCTCGTTAATTCGTCTTCCGATACCGTAAGTAATTGCCGCCCACTCAGAGAAATTACGCAGGCTTTCCTCGTTAACGTTGATAATCCTATTTCATTTAGCCATTTCAAGGTATCGTCCACCCTCCAATCCGCAACCTTAAGCATCGCGAATTTCGCGTGTCCAGAATAATTCATTATGTTTCTCGTGCGCGTCTTTTCTCAGTTACCTTTTTACTGTGGTGCCTCAAGTTATCGATTAGGATATTTTGTGAAATTAATTGCCGAGGTATTTTCCAGATTATAGCGGTTTTGTCCAGTGCACCTGCTCGTTCGGGATAGTGGTTGTTATTAATGAAACAGGGCAACACGTACGACAGTTATAGAATGCCTATCTGATATAATACAATAGATACTTAAATAATGAATTAGGACCTGTAATAAAAAGAGACGTATCTTGAGAAAAAGCACAGGCAGTTACAAGACTTTCGTGCTCTTCCAGCACGTACAAGCAAGCTCCGGAATACTAAAATCACATTGTTTTTTTTTTTAATTTTAATAAAAATTGAAGCATGGAAATGAACATAAATACCTGCGTATAACCGACGATCGATACATTTATTTCGTATAGTCGGTATGCTTCTGCGAAAACGAAGAGGGGAGGAAAAGCAATAGATCGTCCACTTACCACGCTCCATATACGTGCCGTTCTATCCGTAGCTACGCTTCCCAAGGTTTCCCCTTGAGTCGGTGAGAACCGAACACAGGTCACGTTACCTCCATGCCCAGTCAAAGCCTTTGGTTCTTCGTAACGAATATCGTTATCGTTGCTCCTAGTGCCTCTCGCTGTCATTTCATTTTCCTTATCAATCGTTATTTGCCACAATTTTACTAAAGAGTCGTTACCACTAGTTGCAAGTAGATAGGATCGCTTGTCGTTACTTGTATCAATTCTTCTTCCTACGTTTCCAAGTGAGACGATAAATTTTTTTTACATAAGTATGTAGAAGTGCGTATGCACCTACTTATCCACCTACTATTTCAATATGTCGCGTCGCGCGTCGCCGCGCATTAGGTACCTCTACTTACCAGCGAGTATAACATTAGAAGTAGGGCTGAAATCGCATCCCTGGACACCCAAGTCGTGTGCTTCTTCACATATCATCAAGGCGGCACAAGTTTTGTCGTCGACGATATCGAACAGCCTCCAAGTTCCCTCGTTGCAGGCCGTAACCAAATAACGGGAATCGTGCGTAAATGCGATCGCGTTCACTGCATCGGAATGACCTCTGAAAACACTGTGTGGTGCCGTTCGACGACTTAATAATAATACGACCACGCTACTGGTTGTTGCGTTATACGAATACTCGTTATGTAGGTACGTAATATGTAGGCACAATATGTAATATGTGAGATTTGGGCGTTTTCTCAAGTACACTACCGATCGGTATTCCAAGAATACATATCTTGGGTACATTTTTCTATCAGTCAGGCTCGATAGTGTTGCGCGCGAAAAGTGTAAAAATCATGTACCAAAGTTCTTCCTGATTGTTCACATCCCACAAAGTCGTCCTTTCGTCGTCTCCCGCTGTGGCAATCTTTGTACCATCCGGCGACCATCGACAAACACGAATGCCGGATCCTGAATTCACGAAAGATTTTGCTTGACACCCGTTCTGCCGGAGAATAATGTGACAATATAATAAAAGAAGATTACCCACCGCGATAATTGAACATTTTACACGCATTACCTCGACATTCCATACGATGGCTGTGCCGTCCAACGAGCAAGATGCAAGCATACTACCGCATGGACTAAATTCCACGTGATTTATGCTGTATTTATGACCATCCAACGGACTGTAAGGCTTCTCCTGACATTTCATACCGACGACGGAATCCTCTGCCTCTGCCACTGCCTCTGCTTCTTCCTCTTCGAGGCTCCAAACGCGTACTAGCTTGTCTCTAAATTAGCACAACTAGATGGTCATGTCTATGATACGCGTGTCGAATCCACGCATACTATCCTTTATTCCCACTTTTTCTCTCTTTTACGTGAACAACAGTTTAAATAGATGTGTGTGTGTGTGTACGTGTGTGTATCGACTAACCCAGATCCCGAGGCAACCAGACGATTTCCGGAAAACGCAACGCTGTTTATCACGCCTGTGTGTTCTTCCAGTCTTTGAACCAATCGTACGTCGTTGGTCGATGTCTCGGCGTTTTTCATCACGTCCTGCTCGTACTTGATGCCCTACCATTGGAACAGAGAGATGGTAGATTGATTATCATTGATACTTGTTGAAGTAACAAACGGTTAGATTCGTTTGAAATCATACGAGTACACGATAATATTACGTACATGTTTGTCATCTTCTAAAAACAACGTGGGTACGAAGCGCCGCTTAAGTTCCGAATCGAGGCACAGGGTTCCCGTTAAATCCCAAACAATGACAGATTTATCGTTGGATCCTGGAACATTGATTGTTTGTACGGGTACCTATTTGAGAACAAAATATCGTAGACGCGCGTCGAATTCTCTGCTTGATCGCAGGAGATTAGGTACCTACTTACCAGTCGCTATTAAATTCCCGTCTCTCGAGAATGCGCAGCATGCTACATATCTGTTGTGTCCAGACATTATTGCCATTACCTTTCCAGTACTCTGGAAATAAATTATGGACAAATGTATCGCGCGTCGCGAGCCGCCTCGTATGGCCTGCACTTGAGTAGTAGTAGTTGTACCCCTACCGTTTCCCAAATGACTGTTGTCTTATCGAGACCGCTGCTAACGACGTACAATCCGTTGGCGCTGAATCGAACGCAAGTTAAGGCACTACTGTGTTTCTCCATGATTCTGCAGATGATTATTTTGGCAGTGAATGGCTGAATCTCGCGCTTCGATTGTACCACGGTTATCTCCCACAGTTTCACCTCATGGTCGTTACCACAAGTAACCAGTTGATATAATTTCGTCAACGGCTCGTTACCTAGGTACACACACACACACACACACGAACCGCATGCTCTCACGTATGTAGGTATACGCACGGTAGGGAATCACGTGCCTACGCGGGGGTAGCAGGTTTTTGTTCTGTAAAAGACTGGACGTACTTGTAATCTGTTGAGAATTGGAAAAGTCACACGAGACAACGCCAAGGTCATGAGCATCGTCTACCCAGTCAAGAGCGGTGATGGTCCGGTTATCGGAAACGCACGGGTCGATAATATCGGCAGTGGAGAATAATTTCAAGACACCAAAAGTGCAAGACGTAATTAACCAGCTGGTATCCGGCGAAAAGCATACACATTGTACAGCGCTTTCGTGTTTCTGAAAACACCTAAACGCCAAAACACAGAGATGATCATCATTAAACCGACCGTCATCGTGTGTTTCAATGTTGTAAACTACATAGGTAGATATCTACGCGTTAAAATACGCATTTTTCTTGCCTGATTAAACTACGTCGAACCAAGTCCCAGAGGCAGACTTGCCCACTATCCCCGGCGGTTACGAGTAGCGTCGAGTCCGATGAGAACCGACAGACTCTTACCGCTTCTCCCCCCACTTGAACCATGGCGTGAATTTTCGATCCTGTCTGCGGAGCAAATAGACACCGCACGCTCGTTAAACGCGAAATCGCTCTTCGAGTAGGTTACAGCGACTTACGCGTAAATTCCAGAGTAACGTTGTACCATCTATACTGGCCGAAGCCAACATTGTGGACTGAGGGCTCACTTTCACCGATGTAATTCCATATTTGTGTCCTAGCAGTGGCGAAAAATACGCTTCTACGTATCCGCTGCCTGGCCGCCATTGCCAAACTCTAACGCGTTTGTCTCTGAAAATGAAATAATTACACAATTACTGTGTCTCTTTAGGTGCAAGTTAGTTCCTTACCCCGATCCAGTCACCAATACACAATCGCTAGCAAAATCGACACTCGTCACGTCGCTCGTATGAATCGTTAAAGTTTGAAGAGCTTGTACGTCACCTATCGCGGTGGCGGTACTCATGTTTAAATAAAGAAGCGGCGTTATCGACCCCAATTCGTCAGCAGGTTGTACGAACAGAGATGGGCTCGTCGTAGATGAAATCGTATTTCGCAATTTCTAAAACTCCTGTTGTCTAGAAGTGGTGAGAAAACTTGATATACCACGTACTTGGAATGTTTCTTAAACGTTTTAGTTTAATAAAAGGAACACGCACCTATGCACGTGAATGCAGACCGTTCGCAGTAGTCAAAGAATAGTAGTGCTCGGCACGGAGAGGGTACGTGGTTGAAGGAAGTGTGGAAACTTGGAGACCTTGGCATTGATTAGCGTTGTACGTATGTATGCATTTCGTCAACGTGGCTCTATTGTACAGGACACGATAGTCCAAGGTATAATATATATATATATACACACACACACAATCTACAATTACGTGACCGTAATTCTTAATTTCTCGATGGAATCGTTAAAACGTAAAAATGGTTTTATGTAAAAAGAAAAAATTTTATCCGAGCGAAAGGAATTAATAAAAATACTCATATATTTATACGCTATAGCAAATAGCTCGCGCGCGTATCTATAGGTGTATAGCTGAAGATTCAGCCATTTCGAAGGAAGATAAAAACGGAATGAATACGGAAAAGAAATGAAAGGAACTAGAGTGTACTGCTCGTACTTACATTACTGAACGGCATATGTATGACCTAGGTAGGTATCCGTTTACATACATCGAATTATCGTACTACGTTGGTTTCTCAAAAGAGTCAAGAAAAACAAAACGCGTAAACTCAACACGTTGTAATTTCATTCGTGTACATTCGTTTGATCCACGTTACGTACTGCATCGTAAACGATGAAACTCGTCCATGCGAACTTGGGTTACTACTTAAGCGCAACTTTTTCGAGCAAAGCATCGTACCATTGCGTCGGTGCGAAGCGCTGGACGCATGTCACCTTATAGTCGATAATAATCGATAGCACAGGAATTAGGGAGGAGGGAGAGAAACGGATGCATCTTTTCTTCTTCTTCTTCTTTCCTTTCTACGGCAATATTAATAATATATCTCGGACGGATGTCACGTAAATTATAGTTCTACAAATTTTGAATGTTGGAAGATTCGAGGAAAGCACACATCGCGTAATTTTCAGTGCGAATCATCGAGATGCGTCAACCATCGCGTACGTACACGAACGACAGATATGTGAGATACAATTTTTCTTTTTCCATTCAGAGTAGTAGCGCAGACGAGGTATAGGATAGACCTATCACCTTATGGATGTTCGTGTCGCCACCCAAACTGTGTTACCGACCCATAATTTGAGGACTGAATTTAGCGACCTCTGTTCATGAACAGCGGCCAACTCAAGAACTACTCTGAAATGTGTTGAATTACTTAAATATGTTGCGTGCTTGTATACGTGTGACTTGTTTAGAGTGAGAGTTTAACATGGAGGGCGGGCTTTCGGTAAGCTATGCTTTGGCTCGGTTTGTCAACGACTCACGCGGATTTCTCTCCGAAAATCCATTTCGGGGATCAAGACACTATGACGCTTAGAAATGGTATATCTTCAAAGCCCGTGCAAGCTATAAATTGCAAGATGACATTGTTTATGAGAACGAAATATTTTGAAATGGTTCTCGATGAAACTAGTGTACCTAGCATTCATGCATTCTAGCACAGACGAAGTATAGAATAGACCTATCACCTTATGGGACTTCGTGCCGCCACAGACGAGGTATAGAATAGACCTATCACCTTATGCGACTTCGTGTCGCCACCCAATCTGTGTTTCCGACCCATAATTTGAGGACTGAATTTAGCGACCTCTGTTCATGAACAGCGGCCAACTCAAGAACTACTCTGAAATGTGTTGAATTACTTAAATATGTGTGCGTGCTTGTATACGTGTGACTTGTTTAGAGTGAGAGTTTAACATGGAGGGCGGGCTTTCGGTAAGCTATGCTTTGGCTCGGTTTGTCAACGACTCACGCCGGATTTCTTTCTGAAAACCTATTTCGGGGATCAGGAGCCTATATGGCGCTGAAATATGGCACTTCTTGAGAGCTTATACAAGCTATAAATTGCAAGATGAAATTGATTGTTAGTATTTTTCGTGAAGTGGAACATTTAATTAATATTTTCACATGTCGTACACGGAAAAATATTAAAAATTGACGCTGCTACTGACATTCCCGCAAATTTCTGCACTTCGCGCGTGTCTAAATAGGCGGTGCCCATCCTACGACACGTAAAAGTCATTGAAAATAATGAATTTAAACGTTTTTGTAAAATTTATATTCGTAGTCTTTTGGACCCGAGGCCCCTAAATCCCTACGTGTCGTTACAAATTGATTGGCTCTGTCCTTATTAACTACTGAAAATTAACTATTTAAAAATTATAAAAAGAACATCTACGATCTAAATACACGAGCGTAGGTAGCGCTTACGTTAAGATCTGGGTACACATATCAGTTTCGTGTCAGTCATGGGCGACCGGAGCGGGGTGCAAAAGGGGCAGTTGTCCCCCTGACTTTTGAGAAAAATTCGCCTATTTTTAAGAACTTGTCTCTATTAAGTTTATACTAAAAAAGTGAATAATTCGAAATTTAGAATTCTAAAATTCTGAAAGTGAATAATACTAAATCCGACAATTTCGGATTTAAATTTTTAATTAAATTGGTAATACAAAATGAGTTAAAAAAAGCAAGCGGGCTACTCGTTTTTTCATTACTATAATTTTCACCACCGTCACTTCAAAGATACCCCACCCCGTGGAAAAAAGGCTACAGACGCCCGTGGTGTCAGTTCACGTAGAATTCAAGTACTCTTCATTACTTTCCTCAATTACTTTACTCCAAGTACTTTCTATTACAGTCATTAAAAATAATCAGAATTATATCATGTTTGGTGTTATTTTTATCTCCATAAAAAACTTGAGAAAAGCAAAAAAAATTACGCCAAGTACATGAAAGCAAATAAATCAGAAAAAATAGAAGATAATAATAATTATAAAATAAAAAAAGATGTGAAATCAAAATGAGCTGCACGTACATAAAGGTAATGATAAATACAAATAAATATTTTAATAATTTCAGGACTCGGTACACATTTAAAAAATTTCTACAAACTCAACAGTCGGTACAAATTTAAAAAATTTCTACAATTTCAGCAGTCGTACACATTTAAAAAATTACAACAATTACCGCAGTCGCGTTTCGTTTACAATCTCTACAATTTCAGGACTTGGTACACATTTAAAAAATTTCTACAAATTCAGCAGTCGGTACACATTTAAAAATTTCTACAATTACCGCAGTCGCGATTCGTTTACAATCTCTACAATTTCAGGACTCGGTACACATTTTAAAAGTTTCTACAAATTCAGCAGTCGTGCACATTTAAAAAATTTCTACAATTTCAGGACTCGGTACACACTTTAAAAGTTTCTACAAATTCAGCAGTCGTGCACATTTAAAAAATTTCTACAATTTCAGGACTCGGTACACATTTTAAAAGTTTCTACAATTTCAGCAGTCGTGCACATTTAAAAAATTTCTACAATTTCAGCAGACGGTACCCATTTAAAAAATTTCTACAATATCAGCAGTCGTACACATTTAAAAATTTCTACAAAAACAGCAGTCGCGATTCGTCTATAATCTCTACAATTTCAGTAGTCGGTACATATTTAAAAAATTTCTACAATATCAGCAGTCGCTATTCGTTTACAATCTCTACAATTTCAGCAGACGGTACTCATTTAAAAAATTTCTACACTTTTAACAGACGGTACACATTTAAAAAATTTCTACAAATTCAGCAGTCGTACACATTTATAAAATTTCTACAATTTCAGCAGATGGTACACAATTAAAAAATTTCAACAATTTCAGCAGATGGTACACATTTTGAAAATTTCTACAAAACCAGCAGTCGCGATTCGTTTATAATCTCTACAATTTCTGTAGTCGGTACACATTTTAAAAATTTCTACACTGTCAGCAGTCGTGCACATTTAAAAAATTTCTACAATTTCAGCAGAGGGTACACATTTTAAAAGTTTCTACAAAACCAGCAGTCGCGATTCGTTTATAATCTCTACAATTTCAGTAGTCGGTACACATTTTAAATATTTCTACAATGTCAGCAGTCGTGCACATTTAAAAAATTTCTACAATTTCTACAGACGGTACCCATTTAAAAAATTTCTACAATATCAGCAGTCGTACACATTTAAAAATTTCTACAAAAACAGCAGTCGCGATTCGTCTATAATCTCTACAATTTCAGTAGTCGGTACATATTTAAAAAATTTCTACAATATCAGCAGTCGCTATTCGTTTACAATCTCTACAATTTCAGCAGACGGTACTCATTTAAAAAATTTCTACACTTTTAACAGACGGTACACATTTAAAAAATTTCTACAAATTCAGCAGTCGTACACATTTATAAAATTTCTACAATTTCAGCAGATGGTACACAATTAAAAAATTTCAACAATTTCAGCAGATGGTACACATTTTGAAAATTTCTACAAAACCAGCAGTCGCGATTCGTTTATAATCTCTACAATTTCTGTAGTCGGTACACATTTTAAAAATTTCTACACTGTCAGCAGTCGTGCACATTTAAAAAATTTCTACAATTTCAGCAGAGGGTACACATTTTAAAAGTTTCTACAAAACCAGCAGTCGCGATTCGTTTATAATCTCTACAATTTCAGTAGTCGGTACACATTTTAAAAATTTCTACAATGTCAGCAGTCGTGCACATTTAAAAAATTTCTACAATTTCTACAGAAGGTACACATTTAAAAAATTTCTACAATTCCAGCAGTCGTCCACATTTAAAAAATTTCAACAATTTCAGCAGATGGTACACATTTTAAAAGTTTCTACAAATCCAGCTGTCGCTATTCGTTTAAAATCTCTACAATATCAGCAGTCGCTATTCGTTTAGAATCTCTACAATTTCAGCAGACGGTACACATTTTAAAAGTTTCTACAAAACCAGCAGTCTCTGTTCGTTTACAATCTCTACAATTTCAGCAGACGGTACACATTTTAAAAGTTTCTACAAAACCAGCAGTCGCTATTCGTTTAGAATCTCTACAATTTCAGCAGACGGTACACATTTTAAAAGTTTCTACAAAACCTGCAGTCGCTGTTCGTTTACAATCTCTACAATTTCAGCAGACGGTACACATTTAAAAAATTTCTACACTTTTAACAGACGGTACACATTTAAAAAATTTCTACAATTTCAGCAGTCGTACACATTTATAAAATTTCTACAATTTTAGCAGTCGTGCACATTTCAAAAATTTCTACAATTTCAGCAGATGGTACACATTTTAAAAGTTTCTACAAATCCAGCAGTCGCTATTCGTTTACAATCTCTACGAATACAGCAGTCGCTATTCGTTTACAATCTCTACAATTTCAGTAGTCGGTACACATTTAAAAAATTTCTACACTTTTAACAGACGGTACACATTTAAAAAATTTCTACAATTTCAGCAGTCGTACACATTTATAAAATTCTACAATTTCAGCAGTCGTGCACATTTAAAAAATTTCTACAATTTCAGCAGATGGTACACATTTTAAAAGTTTCCATAAATCCAGCAGTCGCTATTCGTTTACAATCTCTACAATTTCAGCAGTCGCTATTCGTTTACAATCTCTACAATTTCAGGAGTCGCTATTCGTTTACAATCTCTACAATATCAGCAGTCATACACTTTTAAAAAATTTCTACAATTACAGCAGTCGCTATTCGTTTACAATCATGTTTTTTTTAATACTTTTTTTATACTTTTCTTATGTTTTTTTATTACTTTTTTATACTTTTCTTGAGTTTTTCTTATGTTTTTTATACTTTTTTAAGTACTTTTCTCATGTTGTTTATGTTTTTTTTTATATTTTTCTCTTTTTTTATGTTTTTTTTTATAGTTTTCTTATATTTTTTATACTTTTTAATACTTTTCTTAAGTTTTTTTTTATACTTTTTTATACTTTTTTATACTTTTCTCATGTTGTTTATGTTTTTTTTAATACTTTTCTCATGTTGTTTATGTTTTTTTTAATACTTTTCTCATGTTTTTTCTACTTTTCTTGTGTTTTTTTTATGTTTTTATACATTTTTTTTACCTTGTGTTTTTTTATACTTTTTTCTAATTTTTTCCACTTTTTTACTAGTTTCACTGGGTTTGTCCTGGGTTAGGTCTGGTTTTTCCTGCTTTTTTGTAACCCAGACCTCCCCCACAATGTTTTTTATACAATTTTTTATAATTTTTTCAATTTTTTTTCTAATTTTTTCCACTTTTTTACTAGTTTCACCGGGTTCGTCCTGGGTTAGGTCTGGTTTTTCTTGCTTGTTTATGGGTTAGGTCTGGTTTTTCCTGCTTTTTTGTAACCCAGACCTCCCCCACAATGTTTTTTATACAATTTTTTATAATTTTTTCAATTTTTTTTCTAATTTTTTCCACTTTTTTACTAGTTTCACCGGGTTCGTCCTGGGTTAGGTCTGGTTTTTCTTGCTTGTTTATGGGTTAGGTCTGGTTTTTCCTGCTTTTTTGTAACCCAGACCTCCCCCACAATGTTTTTTATACAATTTTTTATAATTTTTTCAATTTTTTTTCTAATTTTTTCCACTTTTTTACTAGTTTCACCGGGTTCGTCCTGGGTTAGGTCTGGTTTTTCTTGCTTGTTTATGGGTTAGGTCTGGTTTTTCCTGCTTTTTTGTAACCCAGACCTCCCCCACAATGTTTTTTATACAATTTTTTATAATTTTTTCAATTTTTTTTCTAATTTTTTCCACTTTTTTACTAGTTTCACCGGGTTCGTCCTGGGTTAGGTCTGGTTTTTCTTGCTTGTTTATGGGTTAGGTCTGGTTTTTCCTGCTTTTTTGTAACCCAGACCTCCCCCACAATGTTTTTTATACAATTTTTTATAATTTTTTCAATTTTTTTTCTAATTTTTTCCACTTTTTTACTAGTTTCACCGGGTTCGTCCTGGGTTAGGTCTGGTTTTTCTTGCTTGTTTATGGGTTAGGTCTGGTTTTTCCTGCTTTTTTGTAACCCAGACCTCCCCCACAATGTTTTTTATACAATTTTTTATAATTTTTTCAATTTTTTTTCTAATTTTTTCCACTTTTTTACTAGTTTCACCGGGTTCGTCCTGGGTTAGGTCTGGTTTTTCTTGCTTGTTTATGGGTTAGGTCTGGTTTTTCCTGCTTTTTTGTAACCCAGACCTCCCCCACAATGTTTTTTATACAATTTTTTATAATTTTTTCAATTTTTTTTCTAATTTTTTCCACTTTTTTACTAGTTTCACCGGGTTCGTCCTGGGTTAGGTCTGGTTTTTCTTGCTTGTTTATGGGTTAGGTCTGGTTTTTCCTGCTTTTTTGTAACCCAGACCTCCCCCACAATGTTTTTTATACAATTTTTTATAATTTTTTCAATTTTTTTTCTAATTTTTTCCACTTTTTTACTAGTTTCACCGGGTTCGTCCTGGGTTAGGTCTGGTTTTTCTTGCTTGTTTATGGGTTAGGTCTGGTTTTTCCTGCTTTTTTGTAACCCAGACCTCCCCCACAATGTTTTTTATACAATTTTTTATAATTTTTTCAATTTTTTTTCTAATTTTTTCCACTTTTTTACTAGTTTCACCGGGTTCGTCCTGGGTTAGGTCTGGTTTTTCTTGCTTGTTTATGGGTTAGGTCTGGTTTTTCCTGCTTTTTTGTAACCCAGACCTCCCCCACAATGTTTTTTATACAATTTTTTATAATTTTTTCAATTTTTTTTCTAATTTTTTCCACTTTTTTACTAGTTTCACCGGGTTCGTCCTGGGTTAGGTCTGGTTTTTCTTGCTTGTTTATGGGTTAGGTCTGGTTTTTCCTGCTTTTTTGTAACCCAGACCTCCCCCACAATGTTTTTTATACAATTTTTTATAATTTTTTCAATTTTTTTTCTAATTTTTTCCACTTTTTTACTAGTTTCACCGGGTTCGTCCTGGGTTAGGTCTGGTTTTTCTTGCTTGTTTATGGGTTAGGTCTGGTTTTTCCTGCTTTTTTGTAACCCAGACCTCCCCCACAATGTTTTTTATACAATTTTTTATAATTTTTTCAATTTTTTTTCTAATTTTTTCCACTTTTTTACTAGTTTCACCGGGTTCGTCCTGGGTTAGGTCTGGTTTTTCTTGCTTGTTTATGGGTTAGGTCTGGTTTTTCCTGCTTTTTTGTAACCCAGACCTCCCCCACAATGTTTTTTATACAATTTTTTATAATTTTTTCAATTTTTTTTCTAATTTTTTCCACTTTTTTACTAGTTTCACCGGGTTCGTCCTGGGTTAGGTCTGGTTTTTCTTGCTTGTTTATGGGTTAGGTCTGGTTTTTCCTGCTTTTTTGTAACCCAGACCTCCCCCACAATGTTTTTTATACAATTTTTTATAATTTTTTCAATTTTTTTTCTAATTTTTTCCACTTTTTTACTAGTTTCACCGGGTTCGTCCTGGGTTAGGTCTGGTTTTTCTTGCTTGTTTATGGGTTAGGTCTGGTTTTTCCTGCTTTTTTGTAACCCAGACCTCCCCCACAATGTTTTTTATACAATTTTTTATAATTTTTTCAATTTTTTTTCTAATTTTTTCCACTTTTTTACTAGTTTCACCGGGTTCGTCCTGGGTTAGGTCTGGTTTTTCTTGCTTGTTTATGGGTTAGGTCTGGTTTTTCCTGCTTTTTTGTAACCCAGACCTCCCCCACAATGTTTTTTATACAATTTTTTATAATTTTTTCAATTTTTTTTCTAATTTTTTCCACTTTTTTACTAGTTTCACCGGGTTCGTCCTGGGTTAGGTCTGGTTTTTCTTGCTTGTTTATGGGTTAGGTCTGGTTTTTCCTGCTTTTTTGTAACCCAGACCTCCCCCACAATGTTTTTTATACAATTTTTTATAATTTTTTCAATTTTTTTTCTAATTTTTTCCACTTTTTTACTAGTTTCACCGGGTTCGTCCTGGGTTAGGTCTGGTTTTTCTTGCTTGTTTATGGGTTAGGTCTGGTTTTTCCTGCTTTTTTGTAACCCAGACCTCCCCCACAATGTTTTTTATACAATTTTTTATAATTTTTTCAATTTTTTTTCTAATTTTTTCCACTTTTTTACTAGTTTCACCGGGTTCGTCCTGGGTTAGGTCTGGTTTTTCTTGCTTGTTTATGGGTTAGGTCTGGTTTTTCCTGCTTTTTTGTAACCCAGACCTCCCCCACAATGTTTTTTATACAATTTTTTATAATTTTTTCAATTTTTTTTCTAATTTTTTCCACTTTTTTACTAGTTTCACCGGGTTCGTCCTGGGTTAGGTCTGGTTTTTCTTGCTTGTTTATGGGTTAGGTCTGGTTTTTCCTGCTTTTTTGTAACCCAGACCTCCCCCACAATGTTTTTTATACAATTTTTTATAATTTTTTCAATTTTTTTTCTAATTTTTTCCACTTTTTTACTAGTTTCACCGGGTTCGTCCTGGGTTAGGTCTGGTTTTTCTTGCTTGTTTATGGGTTAGGTCTGGTTTTTCCTGCTTTTTTGTAACCCAGACCTCCCCCACAATGTTTTTTATACAATTTTTTATAATTTTTTCAATTTTTTTTCTAATTTTTTCCACTTTTTTACTAGTTTCACCGGGTTCGTCCTGGGTTAGGTCTGGTTTTTCTTGCTTGTTTATGGGTTAGGTCTGGTTTTTCCTGCTTTTTTGTAACCCAGACCTCCCCCACAATGTTTTTTATACAATTTTTTATAATTTTTTCAATTTTTTTTCTAATTTTTTCCACTTTTTTACTAGTTTCACCGGGTTCGTCCTGGGTTAGGTCTGGTTTTTCTTGCTTGTTTATGGGTTAGGTCTGGTTTTTCCTGCTTTTTTGTAACCCAGACCTCCCCCACAATGTTTTTTATACAATTTTTTATAATTTTTTCAATTTTTTTTCTAATTTTTTCCACTTTTTTACTAGTTTCACCGGGTTCGTCCTGGGTTAGGTCTGGTTTTTCTTGCTTGTTTATGGGTTAGGTCTGGTTTTTCCTGCTTTTTTGTAACCCAGACCTCCCCCACAATGTTTTTTATACAATTTTTTATAATTTTTTCAATTTTTTTTCTAATTTTTTCCACTTTTTTACTAGTTTCACCGGGTTCGTCCTGGGTTAGGTCTGGTTTTTCTTGCTTGTTTATGGGTTAGGTCTGGTTTTTCCTGCTTTTTTGTAACCCAGACCTCCCCCACAATGTTTTTTATACAATTTTTTATAATTTTTTCAATTTTTTTCTAATTTTTTCCACTTTTTTACTAGTTTCACCGGGTTCGTCCTGGGTTAGGTCTGGTTTTTCTTGCTTGTTTATGGGTTAGGTCTGGTTTTTCCTGCTTTTTTGTAACCCAGACCTCCCCCACAATGTTTTTTATACAATTTTTTATAATTTTTTCAATTTTTTTTCTAATTTTTTCCACTTTTTTACTAGTTTCACCGGGTTCGTCCTGGGTTAGGTCTGGTTTTTCTTGCTTGTTTATGGGTTAGGTCTGGTTTTTCCTGCTTTTTTGTAACCCAGACCTCCCCCACAATGTTTTTTATACAATTTTTTATAATTTTTTCAATTTTTTTTCTAATTTTTTCCACTTTTTTACTAGTTTCACCGGGTTCGTCCTGGGTTAGGTCTGGTTTTTCTTGCTTGTTTATGGGTTAGGTCTGGTTTTTCCTGCTTTTTTGTAACCCAGACCTCCCCCACAATGTTTTTTATACAATTTTTTATAATTTTTTCAATTTTTTTTCTAATTTTTTCCACTTTTTTACTAGTTTCACCGGGTTCGTCCTGGGTTAGGTCTGGTTTTTCTTGCTTGTTTATGGGTTAGGTCTGGTTTTTCCTGCTTTTTTGTAACCCAGACCTCCCCCACAATGTTTTTTATACAATTTTTTATAATTTTTTCAATTTTTTTTCTAATTTTTTCCA